>NC_140740.1:25670000-28070000 GCF_050655825.1 Lonchura striata
TGTCAGTAAGATGAGGCAGGAGTAAGCTCGATTACAGTTTTTACCAACCTCTGATTTATGCACATAAAATGAGGTGATTGATGTGCAGAGAACAGACCAACAATTAAAATACCTGTTGTCTAGTCTGCTCAGTGTGTGAACCTGGACATCTTGTGGAGCTGCTCCTCACAGAACTTCTTTCCCTGTGGAGTAGAAGTGATTGGTTTCCAAGAATCTTGTAAGAGTTAGTGTTGGAAAGACCTCTGGATATCATCCAGTCCAATCTCCCTGCCAAGGCAGGGTCACCTAGAGCAGGTGACATGGGAACATGTCCAAGTGGGTTTGGAATGTCTTCATACTTCCCTGAGCAGCCTCTTCCAATACTCTGCCACTCTCAGTGTAAAGAAGTTCTTCCTCATGTTCAGGTGCAACTTCCTGTGGTTTAGTTTATGGCCATCACTCCACATTCTGTCTCTGGGCACCAGTCAAAAGATTCTGGCACCATCCTCTTGACCTCTTTGAGATATTTTCATTTATTTAATTGCAAAAATGTGCTTTGATCAGTAGCAGATGGCATTTGCAACATTGTTCACCGCTTACAGAATTGAGCAGGCAAAAATATACAAAGAAATTTTATACCTGGGTTTTTTCTTTCCACTAAATTGCTTGTATGAGTGGGGATAGGTAGCAAAAACTCCGTAAATGAAGCTGCATGTGTGAATTCTCTTTTAGCTACTTGCTGAAGATAAATATAAGAGTGGAGCTGATTGTCTCTGCTTTCTGGTAAAAAAGTTGGTATCTTTGAATTTCTTGACAAAATTTCTCCCCCTCCAACACTCACTGGTGCTGTTGAAACACTTTGCTTTTTTTTGCATGTTGTTTCTAGGACACTGTCTTTTGGGATGGGAAAAAATTGTGAAGGTAACCCAGAGATTAGTGGGGTAGCAGTGAACTTCACTCACCTTGGTTTAGCACAAGTTAAAATTTATAGTACTGAGATATAGGCAAATGCAGGGTCTGGTCTTTGCTTCTCCCATCTTATTTTTGAGTTTAAGTATAAGCTGTTGATCAAAATCAGATATATTTAAGACCTGGATGCTAGCATCTGCTACTGTGTGTTTCAAAAACCGAGTTCCCAAGCTCCGTAAGTCACTGGCACTGTTAGATTTCACAGTAGAATGAATGTTTCAAGGAACCTGTCTCCCTCTAGTTGCAGAATGTTTTTGGTTTTTTTTTTCAGAGAAATCTTTGTGCTGTTATTGGATACTCTGTTTATGTTACTGGGATTAATGTTAAACCAAGCCCTTTCTGTATATTTGGTTGTCCAAACAAAGATTGTGTGATCAGTAAGAGTAAAGGAGAAAAAGCAGACTCCTCAGAAAGCTGAAGACTTTGTTGTGGTAATTGCTCTGTACAGGTTTTCATGCTCTTTCACTCACATCCATTTAAAGTGGAAACTTTTGAGAAAAGATCTGCCAGCTATTCTGTGAATTTATGGTCATTGTCCGGTGGCCCTATCCTCAAAGTTCAGAAAGCATAAAAAACATGGATGTATTTACAGAAAAAAAGAATGCTACTAGTTCTGACTTCTTCCTTCCAAGAAGGTCACTGTAGAGATTTCTTTCCTTGCCTTTTGTTGTTTGCTGCTTTGTTTTCCCTTTTTTTTTTAGCTGTATTATATAAACTCGTAAGTCAAGTTGCAGATTTTCTTGCTAAGAAGTCTTGCAGATTACTCCCTCTCTTGTCCCCCCTGCCTCCTTGTTACGCATTTTAATTCAGATCTCACGTCTATGGAAATATTTTCCCTTTGTCTGTATGTCCTTCTTGCCATCCAGTCTTTTAATAAAACTTTGTTTGATTTAAAGAACACAAGAACTGAACATGATCTTTTGGTTTGTAGTGGTACAGAAAACTGCAGAGTTTGGGGCAGTACTGCGAAGCAGGTAACAATAACAATAGGCAGCCCTTAAATACAGTTACTCACTCAGCTATTTGTAAGAAATTTGTTTTAGAGGACAGCAGATTAATCTCGTTCATCTGTCCTGGAAACATAGAAGCTTTCAACAGCTTTTCTATATACAATGAATGTGGAATGGAGGAGTTAAGATCAGTTGCAAGATGGACTGGTCTAGTGAGTGAGGCATGTATTTGTTGAATATATGGAGAGGGAGATAATGTTAGAAAACAGTTTTATGGCAGTTCTACTAATCAAAAAAAGAAAAAGAAAAAGTGCTGCAAAATAGATTAACAGTTACATTGTAGTTTTAAATAGCTGTGTAAGTATGAAATGCTAGAAGTGCTAGAAACTCTTAATATACTGATTTATTATAGTGCCAGCTTGATGCCCACATGCTACAAAGGGGCCCCTGTGAGATGGTAATATAGTTTATGTACAGAGGAAGAGTGCCCTGACCTGTGCTTGCTCTAACATCAGAACAATACACTACTTATTTTGTGAATATTCCCTGAAGTATCTACCAATGCTATCCTATAAATACCTTTCAATTTTTCAGCAGCTAATAAGTGTTTTTCAGCTTAGATTCTATATCAGGTTGGGTCTGTATGACTTTGGTCATTTAGTGAATTTAATAATAAAATATGGTAGTAGGACAAAGGAATGACAATTTGAAGGCTGGTGAGGGAACGAGTAGGTATGTTCACTGTTGATCTGACTTGTGACCAGAAGGAGTTGTGTTCTGAGCTATGTGAGCATGTTATCTCGTCAGGCAAGAGCAACTGCACTGTGTCTAATGACAGCAGTAAGAGAGCTGGTGAAAAAAGCATGGGTGAGCTGACCTTCTTAGCTGCGCTTTGTCTCTGAGAAAGCCTGCTCTTCTAAGTGTATAAATTAAGAGATGTGTGTTGAGGGACGTATCTCTGGTTGCTAGAGCTGTACTTCCTACACACTTGGTTCTGTGGGCTCCATTGTTTTAATCTACTGTTTGTTTTGAAAAATGTTCTGCTGTGTTATTTGATTTTATTTATTCTGCAACAATAACAAAAAAACACCAACACCTTTTAAAAAGCAACTCGTGTCAATAATGAACCAAAACTTTTATTCAGCTATAAATAAACTCTATTCCAGTCTAACACAGAAGCTTTCTTAAAAGTTCCTTGTGTCAGTTTATGTAATCTTGGCTATATGTTTAAAGAGGTCTGCAGAGTTTCTGTTTAAAGAGTCTTTAGCTCAGAACATGCTTCTTTTGTTAACCTGTTATTTTACATTTTTAGGAGCCAGCAAAGTTAAGAGAAAGCCTTCTACCTAACATGTGCATGCCTTCTTTGGTTTTTTCCTGTTTAGACAAAAAAGCAAAGCAAAAAAACCCTGAAGACCAAACCACAGCAAAAGTAAGAAATAAGCAATTGCTCCAAACATAAGATATGCATGAGAAGTAATGATTTTCTTTTTGTGTTTTTGGTCACAGAGGAGGAATTATTTAGTAATTTATCCATATTCAATGAAACATGTGTGAAGTGGCAAAGGAAAACTGGAAGACTGGGAGTGCAGGAAACATACACAGTAAGTAATAATGGAAGTATCTGAGATTGGGAGTAACTTCGTCCCGGTTATATCTGAAAATATAAATTGAAAACAACCTTTGTAAGGACCTTTATTTTCTTTTCTTTTCTCTCTCTCTTTTTTTTTTTAATTTTTTTTTTTATTTACATGAGCATAAGAATAAAATTTAAGACATAAATTCTCAGAAACAGAAGTTTGGTCAGCATTATTGAAGGCCAAAACAACATGATAAGAATTCCCATGTTTTCACAATAACATCCCAAGAAAGGGTTTTTTTTTGTGTGTGTGTGTGTGTTTGTGTGTTACTTGCTTTTGGTTTTTTTTCCTTTTTTTTTTTTAGTATGTACAAGTAAGGAAAAAAATAAAAGGGATTATTTAGGGTGTCCAGGGTCAGTACATTAATGTGGAAAACATTTCAAGGTTGGGTAATAATTTTGGAAAACAACCCATCTTTCTCATTCTATGTTATAACCAAAGTATTTTTTGTTTGTATACTTTTATTGAGCACTGCTGAGATGGAAACCACAGCTTTCCAGTTCCCCTAACAGGTCAAAACTGTTTTTTATGTAGCCAATAGTAACTGGCAAGCTGTGGATCTCTGGTATAATGTGCTCTGTTCACGTATTTTTCCTGAATTCTGCCAGCTGAAATACTCTTCAGAGTGGCCAGAGAAGGTGAGCTTTGTCTGTCCTTTCATGTCATACAAGCAAGAGGTTGCTTTTCCACTACACTGGGACAATTTTAGACAAGCTCATCTACTGTTGTTTGGCATTCAGTCTTACTACTGCTTCTGTGGGGCAAGGGGGAAAACCTAGCAAGAGGGAAAGAAAGTAACAAGTAGATGTTTTCTATCTGTGTGCTGTAAACAAGAAACAATTTTTGCTTACACATTACTATTCAAGTTGGAAATCTTTTTAGGGTCTACATTAGATTAGGTTCCTAATAAATTGGATTAGATTCCATAATAAATCCCTTCTATCTGTTGTAGAAATATATGAAATAATATGAATAATTTTAACAGCCAGAAGAACTAAAGATCTAGTTTATTAAGACATCCTGTAGCTAGTCAAAAATCTATATATTTTCCTTGAACTGATACTCTGAACCAGATGTAATCCTGTGTTCCCTTTAAGTACTGATAGGATTAAATAAACTAGTATTTTGAATTTGGAAGAGCCACAACAAATTGCACTATTATCTTTGTTTCAATAGTTTCATATACTGGGCCAAAGATTGGATGAGAAGATATTCTCAGAAGATGTGATATTTAACATCAGTACAAATGAAAATAATCCAAAGGTGTGTTTAGATCTGGACTCTGGAAGTAACTACATAGTGAATATAACTACCATTTCTTCTACAAACATCACTGTCTCAGTTACAGTAGCAATTCAAACAAAGGGTAGGTTGTGTTTTGTATTCTATATGCTTATAAAAGAACTTACTGTGCTGCAGAGTTCACTGATTTGAGTCTAACAGACAGGAAAAGGGGCTGTTTCCTAGACTCCATAATTCTTTATGCTGCCTACACGCATGTAGACACTGTCAGCATCCTCTTTTTCTGCAAGATGTTTTTCTTTCTGCTCACTTGGCCATTGACTGTATGAGCAAGAACAGCAGTGGCAGAAAGTGCCCTTCAGAAAGATTTGGCACATTTACTTTTTCAGGACTTGCCTTCTGGCTGAGGCAGGATTGGTACAGAATTTTGGTCCATGGTACAGTGCCTACTGGTTTCTGGTTTTTGCCTTGAAACACGATTCTCTGCTTGTAGGAGAATTCCCTGTGGCTTGGCTATATGATACTAATCTAAGTGGTATGAGCCTTACAGACAATGCTCCTGTGTGTACCAGAGATTAACAGGGTTCTGGCAGTTACCAGAACATGTACAGAAGCCATGTTCTAACAGTGGATTTCTGTCGTATTTTAATCATGGAGACTTTAGGCTTGTCTTCTGACATAATAATTCTGGTGAGACAGACCTGGTGAAATAATTGCTTTTGGAATCCACAAAAATGCTTTTATTCACATGCTTTTTTCTAAAGGGCATCTTCTATGACAAATTGTTCTGTGATAATTTTATTTACATCAGGAGGCCTGAACCCTTGATCTTTCTGTCATTATAACCTTCTAGGCCTGGACAAGTAAATCATGTGTTAGATTTCCTGAATAGCATGCTTGGGTTTTTCCAAAAGCTGATTTCTCTGGAAAATGGTCATGCTTTACTTATGTTGTTTGCTCATTCAGAAAGGAATGATAGCCTACCTCTCTGTCTCAGAAGAGAATGAAATTTAAACTTAAAAAAAAAAAAATATTCTCAACTATTCCAATTAAGTTGAAGAAGATAGAGTTTTTTAAGTAAGTTGATCTCTTTTTAAATTGTCTCTACAGTAAAGGAGGCTTTCAATAACGTGTTAATTTTTAATGATACCTGCTTGAAATGGAGGAGAAATGTCAGGGGAACTGATGTGGAAGACAGATACTCAGTAAGTGACAATTTATATTTTGAATCTAGAAAGCAATTTTCATCAATCAAAAACCTAATTTTTCAAATGCTCAGTGAGCAGTGTTCCTTTATATAATAATGTCTCATAAAACCCCAAAGAATAATCTTCCATAGCAGCCAAAGAAAGACCACATTCTCTTGTAGTCCTGTTTCTTGCTTATTTTTCCCATACTTAACTCTTAATTTGCTCTCCTTGTCTGTACTTTCAAGTTTACCATGTTTAGGCAAACAACTCACACAATTCTATTCCAGTTCCACTGAGTCAGTTGTCTTTGCCTCTTCTTCAGTCTCCCTTTATCCCAGTGGGGAATTTCTACATGCACTACTTCTGCCAGGACTCTTGACCACCTGCTGTTGTCTCAAATTTCCCTGTGCCAGGAGACAGTAAGAGATTATCTGAAGGCACAGGATCTATTTAAAGGAAAATTAATGCACAGTTAATATCCAGCAAGTATATTTGTTTCATTTTATTTAATTCATTTTGTTTCATTCATTAACAGAGAAATTATTTTATCAGGAGAGGCCTTAGGTTACTGATTTCATGATCATTTCAGTCATCAACAATAAACCAGGAAATCCTACTGAAACAAAAAAACAGAACCCATGAACCTGTAAATTGCCCCAGAAATATATGTGTCTGTAGATAGAACCCAGAGTGTAGTTGGCATGGGTCAAAATACTTGATTTTGTCTGGATCCTCAAGGTGAAGCTGGAGAGGTGTTTTCATGAGCTTAATTTTCTAATTCGTCAGAAGGGTATACTTCAGTGAAAGTGAACTGTTACTGGAAGCCTGTATGTTAGCAGGAAATATGGTCTAGGGGAAATTAATAAAAAAGAGGATAGACTAGGAGGAGAAGTGAAAGAACCAGGAAAATATCAGATCTGATCAAGACAAACCAACTTTTGGAAGGATTGGAATTTGAATAACTATCAATGCCTACAGTTTTGACACATTGCAAGCAGTGCTCTCTTCTGCTGTTTCTTCTAATTAAGAGCATGAGATGGCTGAATGCAAGTAATGTATTATAACATTTCAATTTTCATGCTGTGATTGTTTGGTTACAGTTTCATGTGCAAGGACACCGTTGGTATCAGAAGAACTTCTTTCATGAAATGACCTTCAAACTTTCCACACACAAGCAAGCTCCTGAAATTTGTTTAGATTTGCAACCAGGCACCAATTACTCTGTTAATATTTCCATGGTAGCTTTGAATTTTTCACTGCTTGTTTCTATGACAACACAAATTACAGGTAGGTGTTGCCATTTATTTTATATATTTCCAAGAGCACCTAGTGGATATAAGAGACTCAAGTGACTCCGCATTGTTGATCTCAGTGTTATGGAGTGGGTTGCCAAAGTATTCTTTCCATTCTCAAAATTGTCCATTGTTTGTTTTCATGGGTTTTGTAGAGTTCAGAGCCAGAAGGGGGAGAAACACGGAGATGCAGAGGGTTAATGTATCATTTTGGGACATCAGGGAAAAGATACTTTGGTGGGTTGGACACAAGACTAGTATCTAGGACAGCTGAGTTAACTTCCCCACCCTGTTAAGTCACTTTTTAATAAAAAGTTCTCTCCACAGTGGAGTTAATAGCTCAACTGCACTTTGTATGGCTATTTGTGACAGCAGAAACAGATACCACTAAAATCTGCAAGAATCCAGTGCAGAGTACAGGAGTCTGCAATTACCTCACACATATACTTTTGCCTCTTATTGGCAGAGTACAAAACATAAAAGACATTTGAGCAAATAAGCTTCTGAGGGAAGAGCCTCGGGTTCACAATTTAACCAGATGTATGTCACTAAAATGCCATGACAGACAAGAAACTTCTTATGGGTCTTGGTTTGTTTAGAACAGTTTTCACCATCCCTGTACTGTCAGAATCTCTGTATTAGGTGCAGTGTTGGTGATGGTATATCTGTTCCTGTCAGGGACACAATTTATAATAGATAAGGAACATGAAAGCTCTCTGAGCGTCTGTAATTCTGTCAACCACTAGGTGGAATCAATTCTCTTCTGACTGCTTAGGAAGAACTGCAGATTTGTGTTTTGAAATTTATAGTATTGCTGTATTTTCAATAGTAGATCCAACGGTTTTAAGCTTCATGAAAGGCAAAACATCTCTTGTTTCTTAAAGCTGCTGTTTAAGATATACAATGACCTGTGTGTTTCTTTTTTTTTTTTAATGAAATTACACTAATGATTTGGTAATTCCTTTTCACTAGTTGCCTGTCACTCAAAAGTAGTGCCCATGAGTTCATAAATACATGTGTCTTTGTAAAAAAAGCTAGTAAGATAACTCAGAATTTTGTTGATAGTGGTAATTTTTGAATACATACTCAGAAAAAAGGAAAAGCTCTTTACTCTGTCATTCTGTGGTATTTCCTCAATTCTGCAGTATTGCATCAGGTCACTTACTCAGCAGAGCTCTAGAGAACACTCTGCAGCAGGTGCTGTGTGAAATGGTATTTGTGTCTTGGCAGCTGGCATATTTTCCTCTCTGCTGAGTTAGTGCTTAACAAATGCATATGCATAGCCCCAGGAAAAGTCTTTGCATAAAAGTTAGGTTATTTCCATTTTGACAGGAGATTTTACTACCAGCCCATTTATACCTGGTAGTTATTTTATTCAATAAGCAATAAAAGATGGGTGTTGCTCTGTCTTATTAGGAGTCTTTATAAAAAACTTGGTGTGAAAACATTTATTATTTTCTGACCTCCACTGAAAAGACATAGAAGTACATATTTTTAAAGTTTTTGCAGAAATTGCAGAAAATTAAAAAGTCAGTAATAATCTTACTGCACAACTTCCCGAATAATGGCATTTAAATGACATTGGTTGTGTTGTTATCTCATCTAAGAGTAAAAGGATCCAGCTGAAATAATGCTTCTGGCAGTGCTGCTTTGACTTCTGTGTCTTATGTCTTGGAATTATATTACCTATGCAAGCAGCTTAATTTATATAAAAACTGTAGTTTAAACTATTATTTGTACTATTTAAACTATTATTTTCATCTTCATTTGCTCAGTTATTTTGTAATTATGTATGCATTTTCCATGGTGGATGGAATGATCTCAATTGATCAGCCAAATTAATTCTGAAAAGTGGCTTTATTAGCTCTGGTGCTTTTTTAGCTAAATGGTATTTTAAAAATGCAAGATATGCCTTAAGCACAGAAGCTCGAGGGAAACTGAGGTTTAGAAAAGTGTTTTACTGATTATGTTCTCATGGGCTGTTTGAGGTTTCATATGCCATCCTTATAGAGGTACATGATCATTTGGTTTGTAACTGCAGCTGGGTGCAAATTCAGATGCCATGTCTCCTTGGCTTTTACAAACCTACATTTTGAGAATTTGGAAAAATCTTAACTGTGGAGTTATGAATAGTGTGAAGAGACGTATTCCAGACAATTGGATAATCACTGCCTTATGGACCTAATTTCCTGACAAGGATAGTGACTGTGTAAATTTTTAGGCTGTTGCAGAATACAGTAAGTATGTAAATGCTAGCAATAAGTTTGGGTATTTTTTCCAAAAAACAAGATTTGTCAATGCCTGTTATGAAAATTACTTCTATATCCTGAATATCTTTGCCCATATTCATCCTGAATGAGGACATGTTATATTGATATTATTTCTAAAGGAAAAAAAGCCAAGAACTTGGACCTAAAAGCCTGCTTTTCTCCCTGGCAAGTAGCACCCTCAAAAAAGATAGTTGGTTTTGCCTGTTATCTTGTGGATGATACATACAGTCTAGCAAATGCTTCATGGATCATTGTAACAGGCATCTTGCACAGTCTTTTATGTTGTCTTAATTTATTTTAAAGAAACTTTCACCACTTATCTCCTGGACATAGGAACTTGAGTCAATTATTATAAATTATTAGGCAGTGATTATATTGTAGCTGTAAAAGGATGGTAGCAAGATTGTCTTTTAAGCAAGGAATCTTGTGCCCCTTTCCAGAGAAGGAAAGGAGTGGGCATATTTGTGATTAATTTACACAGGGCTCTGTTCATTTTCCATTTGGAATATCCTTTATTAAAGCATGCTCAGAGGAGACATTGTTCTTAATTTCACTACCTGTTTTTACATATGAAATGAAGATGATTGAACCATTTTGTAACCACTTTTTCAAGTGTTTGAAAAAACAGAATAATAAATAAAGAGCTAGGTCTATTTTAATTTCTTTGCTAATGTTCTGAATAAGAATAATTTTTTTCAGTTAAGCCACTTTAAATCCTATTGATATTTGAATCTGTTTTTGATCTTTCCTTTGGGTAGATTCTTTATGAAAACTCTGGTGCTTTGGGGGTTCAAGAATGCCTATATGTTTACAGAGTCTGGTTATCTGTTTTTTGGTTTAGAGCAAACCACTGTGACTTAAGACATAGTAAGACCAAAAGTGTTTCTGGACACTAGACATGGATCTTTTGTGCCTGAGTTACTGATTACATTTCCTTATTGTAAAATAATTCATATTAGGTTAATTATTTTTCATTGCTTTTCCTCATCTTGATTTTCTGCTTAGAATCAAGCTGTATTTTGAGTTTGCTCAAGGCATACTATTCACACATGCTGCAATTCCTTACATATTTGTAGATGTACTTCCCAGGGGGTTTAGGTAGGCTTGACTTTGAGTCTGTGTGCCTCAGGTGATTTTAGTACTTCAAATGTTTCTCAGCTGCTATTCTTTTTGGTTTAGCCCAGGATTTACCTGCAGGCCATGTACTCATGTGTGCCTCATCTCTGTCTTCATATGAACACGTGAGAGAGAATGTAGACTCACAAGCAGAGAGTTTAGAGAGTTACTTGAATAAGGTGAAAGTATTCCATCACATATTAAGTACAATCTCCTAGAGCCCTGCTCCCTTGTCTTTTTGTGTGGAAAATGTACATTACAGATCAGATTGTGATGTCTAATTTGTTCATCTGCCTATGGATGTACACATGCATATAAAAGATAGACTATTGTTCTGATCTGATGTAGGATGGAAAACATTTATACTCATTCTTTCATAAAGGCAGTTCTTTAAGTTCTGAAAAAGTAGGGAAAGTCCCAAATCTACTTTCCAGTGAGGAAGTAAAAGACTGGAGGTGTGGTGATTTCACAGCTCTTATTCTGAGAGCACCAGAGCACCAGCATCATGTGTAATGAGCAGGGTCTATGCCTTTATTAATGTTCAGCTCTTTATTAAAAAGATCAGCTGGGCAGGGCACTCGACACGGAGCTCGCCCCCGCTGTTGCAGCTTTCCCGGTAGCCGAAGGGTGAGAAGGGGTGCAGAGTCTGTCCCTGGAGACTCCATGGCACACTGGTAGCTGGAGGTGAAGAGGTGTCCAGTCTGTATCTGAAGTCCCAGCAGACCATCCTCTCTCCTGTCCTCTCTCCTGTCCTCCTGGCACACTGGTAGCCAAAGGGTGAGGGGATGTGCAGTGCCTGCTGCCAAAGTCAAGCAGCAGCTACCCCTCTCCTTCCCTCCTGCTAACACCAGGAAGAGTATCTGTTCCTTTGTGCCTGCTTCCCACAGCCCTGTCCAGTCTGGTCCTCTGCAGGTTATGGTGACAGGTCAAACCCAGACTAGAGATGTGGTTCCCCTTTCCCCAACCAGCACACCCATCCACCCCCCTCCACTGTGCCCAGCCTTCCATTTAGGGGTGTTTTCATCCCCAAAACCCCCTCCCATGATTCCACTGGTCTCCCTATTTTGCATCCCAGTCCTAGAATGGTAGTGAGGGTGGGGCGGTAGGTGATTCCAGGAGCAATTAGCTAATTAACATTTCAATGTCAGTACTTAGTTCAAGCCAAGTGTCCCAGCCAGGCTGTTTTGTTCATAACATCATGTACCTACAGAGAAATAGTCCAGTAAAGTGTGCAGCATCAGAGCATGAGAATTGCCAGGAAGGGAGTTTCTGATTTATGTAATAAGGGGAGAGAAGTGATGATTACTTTTTTCTTAATGTAGGGGGAAATGAGGTAATGCAAACAATTTCATATATATGCATGTACTTTTTATTTTTGTGCAGAGATTTTCCTGAACTCCTCCATAATAAGAATTTTTCATGAGTCTCTGGGAATTCATGAACATTAAGATAATTTCTCTTATTCTGTTTACAAAGCAATTGATATTGGTGACACAGTCTATGCTTTACAGCCAGTGCATTGAAAGAGGAATAGAACTCTGATTTCCATACTGTTTGCTTTGGGTAGGTTGCTCAGAGAAGAGAAACAATGAAAAGTAAACATGGTGTCTTCTAGCTGAAAGCACCAAAAGCACCTTGCTGAGTTTTCCCTGACAAAATTTTCCTCCTCTCCCATGGCCAGGTACTGTGAAATACCTTCATCTTGGTGCATATGAGCCTATGCATATGTAGCTAGTCACCTGTGCCACAGAGCCCATTAAAGCAGTTCCAAGTTGTGCAAAGGATCACTACACTTGGCCAAGGTCCAGGAGGAATGGAGAGATGCAGAGTGCTGAGCAAAGGCAAGTGATGTAGGGAGTGGCTGGCAGCGTAAGACTGGGTGCTCACCCTGAGCGTCCAGCACAGTTCTGCATCCCTCTGGTTACCCAGGCAAGGTCCTGTCATCAGTTGAGGAAGTGGGATAAGAGCAGTGATGGCTGTTGGCAGGGTTCCTTTTTCACTGGGGTTAGGAGTCTGTCATACCACGTCCCCTCTTGTGGAAGGACCAGGCAGGCCTCTAACCCAAGCACCCTGAGCCAGCAGCACTGAGTTCCCATGCTGCTGCCAGACCCTCAACACCTCACCCTGGGTCTGAAGAGCAGCAGATGTGAGTGCTCAACACATTTCGTTTTGTTCCTGGAGATCACATGGGAAAGGTGCCTCAGGAAGAAGCAGAGCAGAAGACAAGCAATGGAAATGTTCAGGCAGGGATGAGCCTGGAGATGGGGATCACCCGGCTCACCCACACATGTGGCAGCACGGTTGGGTGACTGCGACGTGCCTAGAGACAATCCATACAAGAAGCAGCGAGATGTGGGCAGATTTAGTTTCAAAGGTGGAGCTCCCAGCCCAGAACTGGTTCTGGTGCTCTGCAGCTGGAATCGGGGCCTCTTGGGGCCGAAAACACCCGATGGGGCAGGAGCTGGCTCCCGCGTGCTGTGTGGCTGTGAGTTCTCACTCGCAGTGAGGGCAGAGTGGCAGGTCACTTGCTGGCATGGAGGAGACAGAGAGGTGCCAGCCAGGGTCCCTGGAGCACGTCTCCCCGCTTTTGGCTTTCTGTCCTAGCCCGGGACCATTCTGCTCTCGAGGACGTGGTGGCCCCAGAGGAAAAAAGGCCCCTCTGCGCAGCAGAGCTCAGCTCCGTGCGGGAGCTGGGCCCGTGGCACGCACTGCAGCAGAGCTGGCCTGGCTGGTGACAGCGCTCTGGCTCCATCTGCGCTGCTGCCTCGTGAATTCATACCTTTCTCATCATCAGCTGGATGGGTGACATTCAGCCACGGAGCAGGAGAACAAAGCCACAGTCAGCAGAGGGAATCACCAGTGGGATTTCCAGAAACAACCAGTCTTTAAAGAAGATCAAAATTTCTTTTTCTGTATATGTCTTGATTTATTTATTTTCCCTCCTTCTTTCTTTTTACATAATGTTCCTCTCTAACTAACAAATATCTTCTCACTCTGTACTAGAACATTTATATTTTAATATGTACAGTAAAGTTAATTACTCTTTGAACAGTAATACAAACAATAAACAATGTTTTCTGTTGTATTAATATCTCTACCTTATTTTAGTTTTATTTTTACAGCAGTATTTTTTACTTCCTTGTTTTAAAATTCAGCAAAAACCTTCAGAAAATAAAGCTTTCAAATAGCCATATTATGCCTAAAAGGGGCTGGAAATAAATCCCCCATAGACCAGTGTCTATAGAGCAGGTATTTGTTTATCACAGCACTGGTGGTGAGGAGATATCTCCACCTAATTCACTCATCCTTGTCAAGTGCTGTGGTATATTTATAAAGACAGTATGGCTTCATGTCACTATGTCACTACAATATCAGCATATACATGCCAGAACGAATTTACATTGTATGATCTCGTGGTTATAAAAAGCTCTTTTGCACTGTGCTTGCACCCCCCCAGTTTGGGGGTCATCAGGGGTCTTTGATGAAGGCTTCCAAGGTCTTCTTCACATTTGAACTTTTCATCTTTGTCTTTGGAGCATGCAGAGTTAGGATGTTCCTTGTCTGTCTCATCCCAACCTGCCTAAATTCTTTGTTTTGTGGCTAATTGGCTTAACATTTGCCAATTTCTCATTAGTATTATACTTATCTATCTCTAAAGCTATCCACCTGGTGTGTTTTTTTCTTCTTTTTTGTCTATTCAGCATTGAGCAGATAATTAACCATATACTAGCCATTACATTGTCTAAAAAGTTATTTATATAAGGTTATATAGGTATAAAATGTTATGATTCATGTAATATAGGTATAAAAGGCTATAAGTCAGGTTATTTACATATAGAAAGTTATGATTCACGTTATATAGATATATCAGATTATGTCTTATAACTCAAGCTATATAAGCACCTTGTGACTTTGACCTAAGTTATGTAGGCTTCTCATGAAAGAAATCCACTGTTTGCAGGGAATTAAGATAATGCAAATGGTTTTGTTTCACTAATGGGTTGTTTTATTTAAAACCTGGTCTTAAGAAGAGTCTTTGATTTGGATTCTTTGGAGTATCAATTTTGGTGAAGAGTTGCCATTTGATTTTGTACTTTGTTGTTCAATTCCATTACTGTTTTTAAAGCTTTGTCATTGCGCTTAAAGTGTAACACCAAGCAGGCTTTAGCTCCAGCACTGAGGCGTGTGATGATTTCAGTGTTGCTGCAGCAGGAAGCTCTTCCTGGCATGCACTTTATTCCCTGTAGCTTGCCTTCCAGTTCAGAGAGAAAACCAGTAGATGGATTCTTATTGTAGAAAATTATCCTTTACATTAAATGTTCAAGTGTTCCTAACTGCTATGACAAGGAAGTGCTTAGAATAAAACAATCTCTGGATATAGTTCATTTTTTGCTATGCTCTTCTCTGTTTTCCTGATGTTGCTACAGATATGGTAGTCTGTTCTGCACTTGAAGACTTAAAAAAATTAATTCTTTCAGAAAGGCAAAGTGCTAACAGAATGTGAACAGAATGAAGGGTCTTGATTTCTTCACCTGGTGCAAGTCCTTGCTTCTCTGTAGTATTCCCCTTTTCTCTCCAACTGCTCTGTGTGGTTGTATTTTTAAATCTGGTAATAACGTTGACCTCCCAGCAGACATATTTTTTTTATTATTATATTTTTAGTTGTTTAATTTCTGGCAAAGTTCTTATTTTATTAAAAAAGTCAGAGTGGGCAAATACTGCATATGAAATAACTCCTTTAGAGTTTATTTTCTGATCACCAAAAATTAAATTATTCCTTTCAATTATATTATTATTAGTAGTAGTATTATTCCTTCACGTTGCTACAAACTGTTCACTCTTTTTATTAAAACAGATTGTCTTCTGTGTGCTTGATGTTTTTAATAACTAGTATTTTTTACCAGAAACTAAACATAGCAAATGACTCCATGCTTTAACAGCATTATGTGGTTTTTTTTCAGATTATTTTCTCTTTTACTCACTTACTAGAGCTGTCAGTTCTGGAAGGCTACTTATTTGCATAATTTGTATTTTCCTGTCAAATTACAGAAAATAGAAATATCAGTTGTTATGACCTTAGCATCATCACCTGAGTCCACATCTGTTTCCTCTTATGCTGTTTATCCATAAAATCAGTGCAAAACCATTGCATGCAATGCACATTCTGGCTGGCATTAAGAAGAAATTCCCAAGTTTTTCTTGGAAATTGAAAAATTCTTTAGAAAAATTAATAATATTGTCTTGTGATTATAGTGAATGTCAAAGGAAAGGAGATAGAATAATTATACCAGATAAAACCACCCTGAGAAATATATTCTCCTGTCATTCTGTTGACAGTGTCTGTGCTAAGGAATCACTGAAATGAAGAGATAATTTCTGTGTATTAATTAATATTTGCTTAACTTTGCAAAGTGCAAAGAGCCTAAAGATTGGCTATCAAATATTAGTTGTTCATTTATGTTGTTCAGATAGAAATTCTGCCTGTACCTTCTACAGTGTCTGTGGCGGCAGAGGTATTGAAAAGAACAGGAGCAAAGTCTGTTTCATGTTCTTGCAGGCAGCAGTGCAGTACGTTTCATTAACTTGGAAAACTCTCAGAAAGGGTTTTCTGCCCTGACTCTACTAGGGGGAAGCAAGTAACTGTAGAACAATTGCTTTCAGAGGATCATAGAATATGCTGAGAAGAAACCCACGTGGATCATGAAAGTCCAACTCCTGGCCCTGCACAGAACATCCCCAAGAGTCACACCATGTGCCTGAGAGCATTGTCCAAATCCTTCTGAGAGTATTGTCCAAATCCTTCTTGAGCTCTGTCAGGCTGATGCTGGGACCCCTTCCCTGAGAAGCCTGTTCTAGTGCCCAGCCACTCTCTGAGTGAAGAACCTTCTCCTGATAGACAGCCTAAACCTCCCCTGACACAAATCCAGACCATTCCCTCAGGTCCTGTCATTGGTCATCAGAAAGATGTTAGTGCTTGCTCTTCTGCTTTCCCTGAGGAGGAAGCTGTAGGTCATCATATAAATCTTACTCTCATTTCAGTCCTAAATGTTCATAGCTGGTTTCTTCACTAGTAGTTCACCCATAGCCTGATTTTGAAGATAACGTGGTAAAGGAAACTACCAAAGCAATTTATTTTGGTAGGTGAGCTTTCAGGAGGTTCTCCTGAGGAAGACTTTTGTCAAAGGTTAGAGATTTTTCTTGCTAGGGATGTTTGTATGGCCTGTTAGCTTTATTTTGGGCACACTGGATTTAAGTTGTATCCCCTCACAAGTTTCATCTGTGTTAAGCAGAGGTCATATAGTCTTTTGGATTGCCTCTTCATATGTTACAAACCTGAAACTTTGTTTGCCTCATGTAAGAGGATTTCTTTATCTATCTCTTCCTTGTATCCTGTGAGCTGGTTTCACACAGTTTTGTCACATTGATGATTGGAACTTCAGGCACCATGAAATGGTTGAACATGGCCTTGTGTATCTTGGTGATACTATTCTAGTGTTATGTAAGCCTGTTTCTTATGCCTTTTAGAGCAACCTTTTGGATTTTTTCTCTCTGTTGTCATATTGGTGCCTAACACTCAGAGATGTACTAATATGCCATTCCTACTACTCAAAGGCAATTAGAATATTTAGCATAAATTCTTGTTAGAAGCCTAGATGTATCACCTTGTATTTTGTACTGGTGAATTTAATCCCAGTTTTGAAGAGCAGCTGTTAGGGTGGTTCAATTCTTCTTTTGCAAAATCTCTGTATTTCTTTGAGCAGCAAAGTTCATCTGTAGATACTGGGATTTTGCACCATGATTGTTAACAAAATGCTAGTAGTACTAATCTCTAATAACCTTCCTGCATCCCAGTACTTCTGCTTTCAACATGATTTTCTAGCTCCCTTTTTAGCAGTTACTTACCCTCTTGACAGTTTTTCCAACAATCCTCATTTTCTCCTGCAAAACTAATGATTTTCTATACTTCAAAAGATAAGTGCAGTTATTTGTATTCCAGCTCTTTGAAAAATCCATGCATCTCAGCAATATTTTCCCTGATGTCACTTAACTTTGGGAAATCTACATTGATTTTCTTTTTTTTCTCTTCATGCTATTGATTATTCTTTCTAGGTCTGAAGCCTTGGTGTTCTGTACATAAGCATTGCATTTGTTACTCTTCAGTCAGATACCACATTAGCAGCCTGGTGTTCAAAAAGCCTAGCTGTACCTGTATTTACCTGTGCAAGTTCTTTCAGACTTCTGGGCTGATGGTGTCTATGCTTCACACTCTGCCCCCTTGGCTGTGCATACTGAAGCTATTTTCATTTTTGCTTCCAGGATGGTAATGGTAATTTCCATATCAGTGTGCAGCTGTCATAATTTCCATTGAAATTAGAGGAAGAACTATTTGTTCAGCCTTGGCCTTGATGCAAATTCTCACTAAAACAGATTAGAGTTCTGTATCAATATTGAAATCTAATTTAAGGGCCTGGAGATTGCTACCTGACTACGAGGAGTATTTAAGGAAGTTGCTTTCTTGAAAGCACTTTTGGCACTACTAAATTCTGCTTTATCATACCATTGTATTTCTTGAAATGGGCTGTGTGAACAGTTTCAGATTTTTCTTCTCCCTGACCATTTCAATTAGTTTAATAAATAATACTGCTTCCTCCAACAAAGCTTTCATGGCTCATTTCTCTGTAGTCAACCATCATTTTTTGTATCTCTCTTCTTCCCATCTAGCGGAAGTACAGAGGCTGCCAGATCCCCATGATCATATTTCCTCTGTGTTTTGCTTGGCCAGTTTATGTTGCCTACAGGCTTTAGCTCTTTGAGGTTCAAGGCTCAACTGAGGATGTTTTGGGGGAAAAATTAGCTAGCAATTGAAAAAGGAACCGAAAAGTTGCTAGGAACTGATGCCTGAAATATTTCTAAAACATTTCTGAACCACAGGTGTTCATTCACTTTTCAGATCCCCCTTTCCCAGAAGTAGAATTTGTTGCAGTTAAAGGTTCTGCACCTTTGCTCAGACTCCGGAAAGCAGAAGATCAAAATGGACCAATCAGGTTTGTCTTTGTGCTAGTCACCCTTTCAAAGAACATTTTGTAGATTCATGTTAAGTATAGATTAGAACTGTTTTGGGTGACAAGATTATTTTTTTTTAGCAATGAAAAAACCTCAAACTGTACCCCCCAGTTTCTCTCCCCTTAGCAGAATAATATTTAATTTCAGTCTTTTTGCTGTTTTCTGGAAGAAAATCCTAGTTTGGGTAATTGTGAGCTTTCACCACTGACTTTGTGGTTTTATTTTGTTTTTCTTTTCGCTTTATCCACAGTGAGGTTACAGTAGATCTTTACTGATGGATACAAACACACCTCTATTGATGTGATTTTTCTTTTCCAATGAACTCATGCAGTACATTTCCCCACCCCAGAGCCAGAGGAAATAGTGAATAATATCCTTATTTATGCATATTCTGAAGTACATAGTAGTGAAGTTCATAGTAGTGTATTACTATCAAAATGCATTTCTAGAGTAAAAGGATTTACCCCTTACTGAGTGCTGTTTGTGACAGAAGGAACAGGTAACTCAATATTACACTGAAGCAGAAAGTACTTGAAAGTTAGTAACATTTAATGGAATGGCTGGTGTAACAACAGTAATGAATAGTCTTCCTGCAGTTGAATATGATATACTAAACATTGTTTTGAGAGGTATGAAGACAGATTTGATTAATGTTTTTTAAATGGTACCTGTACTTTCCTCCTTTCAATAGAAAAAATCTTGTTTCTTTGAACTTACAAGTAATTTTTGGAGAAAATATTATTTCATAGGTGAACTTCAATGTGAGGAGGAGGAGATAATCTGAAGTATGTCAGTTTTATGTTCTTCTGAATATCAATAAGCATGTAGCAATAACATGAATGTGATGAGAAGACCCAGCTCTAAGCTCTGTCTGCAGTGCATCTTGCGAAGTGGAACACACACACACAAATATTTAGTATAAATGTTTGGAAAAAACAGGATGATTATCTGATGCTTATTTCATTGAAATGAGGGCTAATATTTACTTTTTTTTTTGTTGTTTTACTCTAGTCTTTATCAAGTGATTGTGCTTCCTCTGGATTTGCAAAGCACTTTTATTTGTGACTCCTTTGATGCTACAACTTTCTTTAGTAACACCACTGACATTAAAGGATATGTGGCAGCTGAATTTCAGGCGAAGGATGTTGCTGATAATATGTCAATTGCTCTTGGAGACAGACATTATTATGGGAAGTTTTATAATGCTCCTTTAAAGCTGGGAGAAGAGTATTGTGTTTTTTTGAAAATAATAAGTGAGTGGAATAAGGTAATGGATGTTTTAAAGCCTCTTCTTTACACCTCTTGAATGAAATATTGCTGGAGAAAAATGAAAATGTCAGCTAGGTATTCATTTTTTTTATGATACTTCAAGGATCTCCTAGCTGACAGAATTAGATTGAATCTGAAGCTCTTTAAATATCTCTTAACATTACTTAATGGTACTTATGTCATTCTAATGGTGAAGCAACTCTGAATGCCAAAAGTCAATCAACAGAAAATAATTAAAAATGAATGGTCATCCCTGCCCTCAGTAATTGAAGGTGTCTGTATTGAGCCAGAATTTACTAAAAGAGATTAGTATGAGAACTTGAAAATCACTCCTTACCAATGATGAATCCACCCATTTTCATTTTTAATTAAATATTTTATAATAATGTCCCAATACTCCAAATGACATAGAAAAAAATATTTTATCAGATGTTGTTATCTTCCAAAAGGCAGTGAGCATCTGTTCCAGCTTCACTGAGAAATCCTTACGGAAAAAAAAAGTATATTTTTATCATTAATTTTATATAATTTTAAAATAAATACGTATTTTTAATTAGTAATAAAAAGTTTCTAAAATGTGCATATCATCTAGTTTTTCAGTTGTATCTATCTCAGGAGTTAGCAGTTTTAAATTTTTTTATAATATATTTTGTCTCAGCAGTAGAAAGTTTTTCTCGCATGGGACAGGGGATAACTCCTTGTGTGCAAAACAGTTCCTGAATGTCAAATGAAAAAACTGAACTAAGCTAACTCAAAACAGCGCCTCATCTTGCCATCAAAATAGAGTTTTTAGGACTTTGTGTATACAGCACAAAACAAGAAAGCATGCAAAAACTGATCCACAAGTAATTTATATATAGTTCTCTACAATTTTGGAAGCCTACAGACAAATCTCAGTAAATTAAAACAGCTTCTGTTAAGAAATAGTGAATAAAGTCTTCATTTATGCATATTATAAAGTACTCTTTTCATAGTAGTATTTTATTATCAAAATGTATTTCTAGAGTAAAAGGATTTACCTTTTAACTGTAACTGCCTCATTTCCAAGTCAGTGAAATAAAACAATTGCATGTAATAAGAGGATTCTGGTATCTACTAATTTGCACAGTATTATTTAACAGTAGTCTGAGAAATTTTTGTAGCAGAGATGAAGTGACAAGTCTGTTGTTTAATTAATTTTTAAATTAATTGTGTAAGAGGAAAAGTAGGAAAATGACAGTAGAAGACATTTCATTTCATGAATGATATTAAGTTATTAACATTGACATCCAAAATATCTTGGAATTTGGACAATGAACTGTATTCATAGAATACATATTCATAGAATTTCATAGAAAAATGTGCTCTGTGGAGCAGGATTGTTAATCAATTTTTTTCAATGGCTGATCTTTCAGAGAGTGTTAGTAACAATAATTTTTTCTCATGAAAAACAGTGATTTTTATGTTTTCTTTTTTAGGTAAGAACACAGTCCTGTGTCATTTGGGCACAAATTAAAAGTAAGTCAATTTTTACTTTAGTAAAAAGTCTTAAGTTGTCATGGCTTTGCTTGGCAGCATAAACTAATAATTGCTGTGGCTGTTTCTTCTTTTGTGGTTCATGATCTGTTGACTTCAAAGATTGAAAATATTAGAGACAGGAAATTTTCCTTGCTCTTCACTATTCCGTTCCAATGGATTCAGCAATCTATTCTAAAATGGACTCTCCTGTTTTTCCCTGATTTTCAGTGTTGTTATTTCTGTGCATCACATCCAAATCTTTTCAGCAATTTCTCTGCACAAAGGATTTGTAGCACAGAAAATGTGAAATTTCAGAAGCCTATTTTAAGATAGTTTTATATTGGCTTAAAGACTTAAAAAATCAATCAAAGAACAACAACAATAACTAAAATTGAAACTATATTTAAAAAACCAACACAAAAATGAAGAAAAACAACAAAAGAAAAACAAAAACCCACCCAAAACAACAAAATACAAAAAACCCAAACAACAAAAACCACCAACACATCACTGCAGTATGTTTTAGCTATTAGAGACCATATTTTTTATTTTAGAGTGTTCAGATGGTCCATGAAGAATTTTGCAGTCTTAAAAAAACCAGAAGATACTGTGCAAAAATGAAAAATATGGCTAATTTGTATACTGGTAAGCATAGTTTCTTAAGTATACAAGTGGCATAATTTTAAAACCCTGTAAATTTCTCAGTGTGGTTTTATTTTTATTTACTTTTTGACTTTAAAATATTTCCATAAGTTTACCTCAGAGGAATTTGGAATCCACTAGAGATCATATTTCCTTCCATTCCACCATAGCTGAAACTACTCTTCACTGACGTCATGTTTCAGCAACAGCAAACATTTGCCTCCCCTGACAAAGAAAGCAGCATCGCTGAAGTCTCCTATGAGCCCTAGAATCTGCTTCTGTGTTAAAAATCTCAGAAATGTGAGTTAGGAAAGGCAGTAGTGCTGGGAAGTGAGACGGTACTTTGGAATGATGTCAAATCGTGTGGTGCATGGAGTGCTTGAGGTGCACCTCCTCCATGTCAAATTATCACTATAAGTGATCTATCTTATGGTGACAACTCTGTTTATTTCTAGGTTTTCTTTAGTTACTCTTTAATTATTCTTATGACCTAGTTCATTTACCACCACACCTAGAGTATAATGCAGGCAGTTCATTGTGGAGATTCTGCTAAGTTCAAGGGCTCCATAGGTTCAACAGTTCCATTGCTAGGACTGCTTAGGCAATAGCTGTAGAATAACTCTGGAAAGACAGAAGACTGTTCTTTTCTGAATTTGTCATTTATCAACATGCAGCGCACCATCAAAGACTGTCTTACAAATAGGTGGATTTTGTTTTGAGTCTAAAAGATTGAGCACAGGAAGAACAGAGTAGGTCAGCTCAGGCCTTTGGCTTTTGGTGTAAACCCATTTGCATTTATATTGAATGGACATATAGTCAAAGTGTCCTTTACCCTAATGTACTTCTGCAGCTGGAGAGGCTGAGAGTATTTTTGGCTTGGTGAATCCTTTGGGAAATATTCCTTCATTCAACTTGTGTGGAAGGCAAATCTGTAAATTAAATCTAAACCAAATTACCCTATTTCAGGTGCCATCTAGCTAGACAATGTGTGATAGATCATCATAAAAAATGGTAGAAAACTGTATTAAAAGCACACTTTTTCCTGCCACAAAAAAGTTAAATGAAGTTTATGGGTTTTTCATGATATGCAGTCTACAATATGGAGGGAAGACAATTCTGTAACTTTTATGGAGGGCTGATATCTTCTCTAGAGATGTGTAATTTGCTGATGAAAACTGGTGTTATAGTGCTACAAGGGCAGGTATATCTTTTACCAAAAATGAGCATCATAATATTTTTTTAAATACTCCAATTAATCTTTATTCCTCAACTGGATGGTAACTACCAGGTAGTCAGCTCCATTACTCTCATTCACTAAGCCATAAATTCATAAGCCATGAGTTTTGTTGCTGTACTTCAGCTATGAGCAGACTGATGCTGCACTATTTGATTGGTTTGTTTGACTTGTTTGATACTTTCTTTCAGATTTACCACCCACTCTTCAATACATGACTGCTGTTGGATTAGGGTCAGTGGCTGCTGTCTGCCTTATATTGTTTGTGTCATTCTCCATGGCACGGTATGTGGTCTTGCTGCCTCCAGTCTTGCAATCCTCCTTCATGTGTTTTTCCTTTTCCGATAGATTTTCTTGCCAACATACTTGGTTTAGACATCATGGGTGCTTAGAAACTGTAATCAAGGGTGCTTTCAGTGGCCACTAATTCTATCCATTTCTTGAGCTGATGTACCTCTGTATCTTTGCAATTACTGGCAAAGCATCTGAAATGTGTTAATAAAGGAAGAATTTAAGACAGTGAATAGAATCAGGACTTTAGTACAGAAGTATTCTAATTTAATGGGAATTAAGTACATGAATTTATATGCTGTCAAAATGTTGATGCACTTTGCTTATGTACAGAGCTAATTTTTTGTCTTCCCAAATTTATTCAAAAGGCCTGAAAATAATTGTTTTACCTAAAGGCCATGAGAAAAACATGTTTAAAATTTTTAGAAGATTTATTCATGTTTCATGATCGTTCAAGCAGGGTCAGTAACTTCATAACTGTCTTTCTTTCAAAGTTAAAACAAAAATGCAAGTCCTGTACTTGTAAATGCCTACATACATGTAAAACCTCTTCACTAAAATCTATGTCTTTGTTGTTGTTTCAATATGCATATCTACAAGAATAGTCTTCTGATATGTTTCCCTTGAACAATCAGGAGCCTCCAGCTTGGGGACTATGAAATAGTGCATTGATTAGTTAAGCTGCTTATTTGGTGCTCTGAAACAGAAGGAATTAGCAGTATATAGGACTGAAGAAAGTAGGTCTATTTGGATTTTTTGTGGTTGTCTAAATTTCAAATCAGTTCTTGCAATCAAGATTCTGAATTAAAGGTTCCATGGTCTTATTTTTTTCTTTAAGTAACTAAATAAATGGATCTCAGGCTTCCTTTAGCAGCAGAATGCAGTGGTAAACTTGAACTTGCAGTCTTGGTTGTTTCTGGGGAATTTGAAAACACTGTCAGAGTCAGCTTTGATGTTTGAGAAAGAAGGGGCCTTTACTGTCTTGATTTCTACAGTAGCTGACTCCTGGCAGAGGACTTATTGCAGGAGAAAAGGGTTCCCTGGGCTCTCATGATGTGAAAGGCTTCTCAGTTATTTCAGTTTCTCTGGCAAAAATGTGGCAGAGGGATATTAGTACTTTTCAAAACTATGTCAAATCAATTAGGTTCACAGTGATAGGAGAGATATTTGAGATATGAGACAGTACTGGAATAATCATATATGAGTATGAGCCACATGTGAGAGTGCAGAGAAGATAGACTCTGAACTTCCCCTTCAGCCTTCTTTGAAAAGGAGTGAGAGAAAATGAAATCCTTAGGAAGCTGATCACATTGGGTAAATTTGGCAGTGGTGTATTGTAGGGCACAAGCACTTAATAAGTCATCAAGTATCTTTTAGGCCCTTGATCCCATGTGCAGAGAAATTTTTTAATCCATTCTCCTGTTTTAAGGAATATCAGACAGAATCATTGACAGAAATTAAAATTGACACATCCCAGCAGTAGGCAAATGTCAGTTGTGATAAGACCCTACACAATGCTCACAAAGAAGTATCTGTAATATTTTAAATAAGAAACGTGCTTTTAGTTATAATTATCCATCAGCTTAAAGTATTTCTGAATAAGAATGTGATTTGAAAAAAAAACACATGAAGTCAGCTTTCTGTCCTATCCAGTTGTAAAACCATGGTCCTGTTCTATACACTTCTGCAAGACAGATGTGGTCCAGAAGGAGAAAAGGAGAGTGGAATTTGATAAGAGAGACCTGAGATCTATTTAATCTAAATGCAAACAGGGCATTCTAGTGGTGGGTTGCTTAGCCTGGCAGAGAAATTTTTGCCAAGAAGCATAATATGTAAATATACAAAATGCTACTACATAAAGATCAACTTTCTCCTGTTGGTAGTGCCAATTGTACATGTATGGCATACCCATGTGCTTCTGAATTGTAGGAGAGGGAGGCATGGGAACAAATTGTGAGTACAGCTTCTGGGTGGTCTGCAAGAGGAGGTTAAACAAACTTGTCAGTAATGAAATAGCTATGGCTGATCTTGCCATGGTGTCAGGTGAATGGTCTTGGATTATTTCTTGGGCTCCCTGTAAGCTTTGGTCACAAAGAGCCACTGTATTCAAGTGCTCACCAGCTTGCCACATGTCTGCTGTCTCAGGAATTATGTTTCCACAATGGGTCAGGGTGTGAATTCCTGCTAGCGTGGCTGCTGACAGCAGTTCCAACTGTTCCTCAATAAGTGTGGAACTGCATTCACAAAGTAAAATCTGACTTCTGATGTCCTTAGATTTTATATTTTTAATTTTTAAAAGTGCATTAGCCCATAGTTGTTATTATTAAAGTCTCTCCTCATTCATACACCTTGCTCCATTCCTCTTGCTTTGTTTTGTATGTGATGTCGATTCATAGGCATAAAGACAGTGCCAGAACTCTAGATTTCTGAAGATCTGCACTGGGCATCAGTGTTGTTGAAGCCAAGGTTAACACTGGTCAGGTAATCATCTGATAACCTGTGGGAATGCTTCCTACCCATCTCACACTGGCTGTAGTGATCAGGATATGTAGCAGCACCATGCGTCTTCAAAAACCTTCAGAAGCATTGTCATATATCAATTAATCAATATGAGCAATACAAGTTCCCTGTCAGGTCTGTGCTTGAGCCTTGAATCATTTGTAAGATTTTTTTTTTAACCAGAACTTTTTTCTCTCTCCAGCTCTTGTCTCCACAGCTCAGTGCACTCCCCACCTGCTGCTGTAGCCTGTGAGGCTGTACATTTATCTACCACAGTAGACATGACACAAGCAGGGATTGCATCATCATTCCTAGAGACTGAAAGTGTCTCTCTTCTCTGATGGTTTATTCCCTGAAGTCAGCCTAGAAAAAAAACATGCTCTTCTTTCAAAGCCAGCATGTGTCTGGTATCTGCATGTCACAAATGTACTACAGCATGGACAGTTTAAATGTGTTTGCCACTGGAGTGAGATTTTTATTGTCTTGCCTTATTCCAGATGGTGTGGTGTGTAAAGGAGAACCTTCCCTCATAAGCAGGTTATCATGCATCCCATGTGTTGGTCACAGTCTTTCAGCTGCATGAGTGCCTGATAATGAGTGCTTGTACTGTACTTGATTACATGAACAATCCCCTGATCCAGCTAAGACTGTTTGAGGATTAACTGCTACTTTAGATACCTTTGCACACATAAACTGGCCTATTATGAATGAAAATACAAACCTACCCTTATCTGAGGTGAAGTGCCTATTGTATTTCCGATTACAAAGGTTGAACACTTCTGTCAGTCACTTACAAGTAATGATACATCACTTGTTAGCCATGAAGTTGCCACACTGAAGTAGTGTCAGCAACTTATGTGTTCCAGAGATATTGCAATCATTACTCATAGCAATTTGCAGTAATTGCTATGATATATGCAGTAATATACCACTCTATAAAATTGCAGTTTGCTCAAAAGCTTCTTTCTTTTTTAATGGCATGTGAAACTAATTTAAGGAAGGACTTCCCTGTTAAGCGCAGTTTTGTTAATCTCTGTTCTATAATTACAGCTGAGTAAAGCCATTAAATCAGTGTTTCTGGTGTGTAACATCTGGTTAGAGTCACTTCATAAAATACAATTAACCAATTTCCTATGGCATACTCCAAGTTAATACATTTTTTTTCTTCTGTAAGAAAGAATTAAGTGGCTTTGATTATTTCCATTCGTCTTCAGAAGTTTCTTTGTTATATGTTAGCAAAAAAGATGTCAACTAGTGAAATAAAAAAGCAGGAGTTTTGGTTTTGTGATTTTTTTTTTCCTGAGTTATGTGTTGTGTTTTACCACTTATATACTTAAGTATTACTTAAATATATACGTTACTTAAATATATGCTGTGCATTTTTGGAATTGTTAAGTTTCTGAATTGCTAAGATTCTGATGCCTACTGCTCTTATAATTTTAGGTGTTCTGTCTCTCTACGACATGTAATTAGGGTCTTTTTGGGTTTAAAGTGCAACAGCAGATTTCATGGTTAGAAGCAAAGAGGAGTTACAGCCAAAAAGAGTTTTCACTTGCTGCATCCAGCTGAGAGTGCTTTTTCCAGGTCTGGGCAGATACCATTTCTGTTATCCAACATTTCCAGAGCTGTCCTTCAAGTTACTAGTTAATAGCTAAGTAACACCTTTGTCTACATTAGGGATTAAAAATTGATAGTTGGTAGTTTTCTGTTGCTAATTGAGAAAGAATAACTAAATTCTTCATACTGGGAAACCATGCCTTAATTTTTCAGTTTCTCATGTGAAATTCATTCACATACATTTCATGCCTAATTCCCTTTCTCAATGGAATAAATTGCAAGGTTTAGTATAGAGTATGAACTGCACCACTTCCAGTCTCCTGCTGTTCTGGTCCTTAGAGAGAGTTCATGAGCAGCTGCTCCTGTGTAAGGGAGAGCTGGAAAGGCTGGAAATTATTTAGAGAGGCAGATATGCCATCCTTTGTGAAAAAACAACTTCTTTTAATGCTTTGCTGAAACAACCAGAGTTCCAGTATGCTACACTTAGATCAGGACTATAAAGTCTATCTTGTCAGTGGGTATAATTGGAAAACTGGAGGTCTTTGTGTAATCTTCTGTAGGTTATTTCTTTTCTGTGTGCCTCTTTTTTACCTAAGTTGCTTTTTCATAAAGTAAAGTTTTCAGAGCAAAGTTTTTTTCTTACAAAACATCCATACTTCTGCTGGTAGTTAGATAACGTATTTAATGACTGATTTGGTCATCTCTACACAGTGGAGCTTCTTGAAATGCCAGAATGGACTGATAAGGGAGACAAGATGAGGCAAGACTCTTTCATCTTCCATTTTGCACAACAGCTACAGTTCTGCAAGTTTTCCTCATTCCCTCTGCCTCCCTTGTCATTCTTGGCAGACCTACCTCTGGCTGTGAGCCATTTTCATCTGTGTTTGTCTTATTACTTACTACTTTGTGTGTACTTATCTTTCTTCCACCTATATCTGTTTCACTTAGATGTAGAAAGAATAGCAAACTAGTTTAACCTTGCCATCCTCAGATAGATATGCAAATGTTAACAGTTTTTTTGTTAGACTCTTGCTTTTCTGCTAAACTAACTGCAGTGTCGTAACCACATTATCATGTTTCCAGAAATTCTAGAGACATTTCTAGTACCTTCAGTTTGTGCTGAAATTTGCACTTTTTTTCAATTTTTTCTCTGCTTCCTTGGATACTTTTTCCACACCCAGGCCAAGTAAGGTTGATTGAACTGAATCTACTTTACTTTTACTGCTGATCTGTACCACTTCATGGTGCTATGTTGAAATGTGCCATACTGAGAAACTCATTGGTTTAGATCCATACCAATGTCTGCACTACATGCAGAGTGTTTTAATCCTCTTTATAGGAAATGGGAAATTGTTAGTCCTGGATAAACAAGTCTTGTAAGCTTGAGTGAAACAATTATATCTATTTTATTTTATAATTGTGAAGTAACACAGGATACTGTAAAAATACAACACTTATGCAAGTAATTGTGATGGTATATCAAATAAAAAAGGTTTTATTGTAAAGCGCAGTTTCTACTACATGTCACTGATGGGTTCTTTAAACCTTTTGGTGAAATTTCTTTGTTTTGGGTGTGATAAGGACAGCCAGAAGTCAGCCAGACTTGTTTGTTTCAGTATTTATATTGTCAATCAATTGTACAAACAGCGCCAGATAAATGAGCTGGTGTCATGGTTTTAAGCCCACAAGTCCATGGAAATGAAACACCTTACATCCACTCCCTCCATCCTTTCCTTCTGCTTACAATCAAGTGGAAAGAGGAGGAAAATCAAAGTAAAACTTGCATGTTGAGCTAAGAACAATTCGATAATTGAAAATAAAGTAAAATACAATAATAGTGGTGAAGAAGAAGAATAGTGAAAAGCGAAAAAAACCAAGTAATGCACAATGCAATTGCTCACTGCCCACTGACAGGTGCCAGATCCTGAACCCAAACTGGCTGAGCTTCTGGGTGACTTCCCCCAGTTTACGTACTGGCTATGACATTCCGTGGTGTTGGAATATCCCCTGTCCAGCTATGCTCCCTCCCAGTTTGTTGGGTTTTTTGCATACCTCTTCACTGGCAGAGCATGAGACAAGGGAAAAAGAGTCCTTGATTAAGGATAAACACTATTATCAAAACCCAAAACATTGGTGTGTTATCAACACCAGTCTTATTCTAAATCCAAAACACAGCACTGTAACAGCTACTGAGAAGAAATAAATTCTACCCCAGCTGTAACCAGGACTGCCAGTCTGCTCCTTGTTTGTGTATGCTCTTAGATTTAACTATTCTCAATTACCACTCCTATTTCCAAAATCTTGCACTATTTTGTGAGGCCATTTCATATTCAGCATGGTTCAGCTAGAATGCAATATGACTCACAGGTCTCTAGCTCAGATGAGAGGATTTCTGCTCCTAGTGATAGAACTGCTAGGAAGTTATGAAATTCTATGAAAAATCTAATTATTGCAATCCTTTCAAGGGGGGAACTGGTGTCCTTGAACCATACACTGAGTAGATTCTGTGAAATTAATTGGTGATCTCAGTGCTGACTCTAGTGTAAGGAAGTAAGTGTCAGTGTTGCAGTGTTGCAGAAGTACTGCAGTTCCTAGCAGCAGAAGAATGACTCTTCGGACAGCACAGACACTGTCCTTTCATTTCTGACAGCGATGAGGTCTGAGGAGTTGGAGCACAATGATTTAATTTGTGGAATTGCTACTATGGAGCTATTTCCATTTTGAAGTTAACAAAACGGCACCATTACAGTCACAGAAGAAAAAGGGGAGACTTGCTCTGGAGTTCTCTTTTTCCTGCTTCTCCTCTTTCTCAAATTTTTTGTGTATTTTTTCCAGAAATAGTGCCTTTGTTCCTGCAATCTCACAGTGGAATAAGGAACAACATCATTTTATTAGTGTTTTCCCAACCTTGAGACAGCAAAATTTATGCAGTTCAGTGGCAGTTTGTGTTTTATGTTCCCTGGAGTCTTTGTTGGATTACCATGTTGTACATTTTACATGTATGATATGTGTATATATATGTATGTATATATATATATATATATATATGTATATATATGTGTGTATGTATGTATGCATGTATGCGTGTATATATATATGTGTGTGTGTGTGTGTGTGTGTATCTTGTTCTGTTTGTGCCATTGCACTTAACTAGCTGAAGATACAGTAAAAATTTCCCAGCAAGAGTGGGGAAACTTGGTTTTCACTCAAAGACTATAAAAAATGCTAGTACAATGAGAAGCAACAGAGAAAGAATTATAGAAATAAAGCAAATTCTTAAGATAAAGTAATTTTCAAAGGCCCAGATTTTCTTGAGCAGCTTTTAGCATGGGATATTTTAGCCTGATTTAGTAACAGTTCATATAAAAGTCACTCCTCCAGCCATCCTGGGAGTAGTTAAAAGGCAGTAGACTGGCGAAGATGTTCTAAGCTAATGACCACAAATCAGCTGTGCCAATACATTAAATAAAGACTAATGTAACAAGAACAAAGGGTAGGGTTGGTGAAAGCCCTCTCTCAGCTGTCCCTTTTAACTGTGTAAAATGGCTGTCAGTTTTTCTCTTAGCTGATGAAAATGTTAGAACGTTTCATTTTGTTTAGTATTCCTATGAATTCTTACCCATAATGGGTATTTTATTTTCATGCACTTATTTGTCCAGTCCTTTCCTATAACCTGGAGGAGTCCTTCATGCACAGAAAAACAGAATCGGGTCACTGTGGAATGCCAATTGTAAATATCTGCTGGCAATTGTAAATATCTGCTGAGGGGGATGGAGACAAGGCAGGAAGATTTAACACATTTTTTGCCTCTTGTTCAACATGGAGGGGTTCAACAAGGGGGTCTCAGTACCCTCGGCTGGAGGGACTCACCATGACTGTGAGAATGAGCAACTCCCAGTTGACCCTGAAGTTGTGCAGGATCTGCTGCTCAAGTATAACATCTACAAATCTGTGGGACCTGATGGCTTTCCTCAAAGAGTTAGATGATGTGAGTGCAAAACCTATCTTGATTTTTGAGCAATCTTGGGAATCCAGAGACATCCCAGCTGATTGAAGCTGATTAATGTTGTTCACGTATTCAAAAAGGGCAGGAAAGAGGACCAGGGAAACTACAGGCCTGTCAGTTTCACTTCAGTCTTCAGTAAAATTATATAAAGATTATTTTGGGAGGCATTGAAAAACACATGAAGAGCAACACAGTCACTGGTCAAAATCAGCATGGCTTCATGAGAGGAAAGTCTTGCTTATAAAACCTGATTTCCTTTCATAAAAAGGTAACCCACTGAGCTGACCAAGGGAAGTCAGTTGATGTAATCTTTCTGGATTTCAGTAAAGCTTTACATATTGGCCCTCCAGTGCTGAAAAGCTCTTTGGGAGAAAATGTCCAGCTCACAGCTGAATAACCATGTTATGTGACAGGTGAGCAGCTGGCTCAGGGGTCAGGCACAAAGGGTTACAGTGAATGGGGGGACATCAGACTGGTGACCTGTCACTGGGGGTTCCACAGGGCTCCATCCTCAGCCCTGTGCTCTTCAACAGCTTCATGAAGGACTTGGACAGACACTGATTTCTTCTCTGTGGTAAGCAGTGACAAGAGATGAAGAAATGTCCTGAAGCTGTGTTGGGGCATTTAGGTTGGGTATTAGAAAAACGTTCTTCACCTAGAGGAGAGGTTGAGCACTGAGCAGGCTCCCCAGGGGAATGGTCACAACACCAGGCTTGACAGAGTTCAAAAGCAATTTGGAAAATACTCTTGGGCTCATGGTGTGACTCTTGGAGACAGTGTTGTGTGGGGCTGGGAATTAGACTCAATGATCCTTGAGAGTCCCTTCCACTCGGCATATCCTGTGATTCTGTGAAAGAGTGCTTCAACAGCAGTTCTGCATTTTTACAGTACACCAATCTCCAGCTGGCAAATTAATATTATTATTATTATGCCATTATACAGCATGTTTCAGTATGACGATTTAAGTGGTTTATGGCTTAATGAAATCTGGCTTCTAGTTCAGCTAAATACTACTTCAATCATGTTACTCTTCATGGTTTCAGTCTGCTAGATGTTCATTTTTATTACAATAAAACAAATTTAAAACTGGGCCTAGATCAAGGTATACTGGGGAATTCATTTTTCTCCCCCTGATTTCCATGAAATTCCTATGAATTTATGGCATCACCCACATTCTCATTCCATGCCATGTAACATGGTTATTTCTTAATTTAGTCCAATGTGACATATATTTACATTAGTTTAGAATCTACTGTTAGGCTTTAATTCAAGGCAGGAAGAGGAGACCAGAGAGGTGAACACACTGAGGATTTTTTCAATTTTGAAACAATAGGTGTAAGAATGTTTGCAGGTATAGCCACAGCAGTATTCACAGAATCTTCAGCAGGACTATTACTTATCCATTGTTTGTCTACACAGGAGGTCAGTGTGAAGCAAGGTGGATAGGAATTTCCAGCTGCACATTGCCTTTGTGCAATTTCTTTTATTGTTTGAAGATAAAATGCCATACTTGATGTGTGTGTGTTCCTTCTTGAAAGACTTCTCTTTTTTTAATCTGTCCAACAACAGCATATGAGATGAAATAAGATTGTTGGAGTTAGTTTAGGATCTTTTGGTCTGCCCTGCTTTCTGCTGGGACTTCTGGTTTTTGGTTTTGTTGTTTTTTTTTTTTCATTACACAGCCTGATAATTTACCACAAGGCTGTTTAATAATTTTCAAATAAACCAAATTCTTAAACCACATTTTTCATGTATTGGCTTTTGGCATTTAGCAATGAAAAGCCATGCCATCTTTGACAAGGTGCAGCAAGTATTTCTTTGTCAATTATATGACTTACTGCAAGCAGCAGCTCTAGCTTCACCCAGCTTCATCCTCCAAAGCAAAAAGCAGAGTTTATACATTGAAAAAGGGCTGCATTAAGGTGACAGAGTAAGACTTAAATTACAGTGATTTTGCAATCACAGGAGTGATGAACTCAAAACACTTGGTAGAATATCAGCAAGCAAGAATAGTAAGCTAATGAGAGAAACATCCAGTGTAATTCCATTTAGATGTCACTTGCTTTTGTGTAAACATGTCACAGCAGACAAGCGTAAAGCAGTATGATAGTAAAATACTTTTGCCTCCTGGCATTTTATCTAGTACTTGGACTTTCCCTTCCCAGATATTTTCCTTGCTAATCTGCTTTAGGTATTGACTAATTGCCTCCTGTGTTTAGTCATATCCTTTTCTTTTAGTTATAAGCTTTCTCTGTATGGGCAAAACTGCTGCAGTTGGGATATGCTTTATTATAGGAATAAAGGCGCGGTGAAAATGGTTTCAAATACCTTGACACAGTGTCTGGAAATGACAATACTTAAAAGAGATACTATTTCTCAACAGTCTAAATATCAGGTTTTGATTTTTAATTTTTTTAACACTTCCAGTCTCTCTTAAAAATCTTAATTCAGCAGTCATTAAGAACCTGCAACTCTTATACTGAACTTCACTTTTATACCCCTTTCCATTTTTAAGGTATATTTTCCTATGAGTGGCATATCAGTCAAGACTTAGAATCACAGAATCATAGAATATCTCAAGCTGGAAGGGACTCACACAGATGATTAAGTCCAACTTCTTGCTTTTCACAGGATTACCTAAAACTAAACCATATGACCATGTTTAAGAGCTTCTTGAACTTGGACAGGTGTGGTGCTGTGACCACTTCTCTGGCCTATTCCAGCACCCTCCCTCTCACTGAAGAACTTTTTGCCTAATGTTCAACTGAAACTTCACCTGATGCATCTTCATTCCATTCCTTTATCCATTTCCCTTGCTGGTCACCAGAGAGAGAGAGATCAGCATGTCCCTCTCTGCTGACCTCCACTGCCCTTGTTCATAAGTTTGGGATTGGTGTGTCCTAATGTTCCTTCTGCACTACTTATTGTAAGCAGCTGTTTCACAGGTTTAGGTTTTCTAAAGAAATTACCATGCTTCAAACTCTGTCTCCCCACAATAGTATCTTTGCCTACTGTCTCTATTAAGGCACATTCAAGAGCAACAGGAATATTAAAATTGTTGTATTTTGAGTTTGGTGAAAGCAGGCAATTGAGAAGAGCAAGAAAACAGTCTCTCTACTTGTCAGACCCCAGATAATCTACTGCACTAATAACTGATATTCTGCCCAAGCTTTTTAAAACGTGGAATACAGTAGAATCCCTTGCACAGTCACTTCTGTCTCTTGCATGCAAACAGCAATGAAAAGCTTTTACTGCTTAGTATGTGATTAGTCTCCTGTGCCTTCTAAGAGCTGAGTTCATTTAATAAAACTACTCAGTTACATTAGGAATTCAGGTCAGTAACAAGATACAAATCCAAGGAAAACGATGCTTGATTGAACCCAGTGTTCACAGATCTGCCTGTTATCTAAACTCTTTCAGCATCCCTGCAGACTGTTCTCTGCAGACTCATTTAAAGAATTATAGAGCAATGGGTTTTTTTCACTATCCATTTGTAGTCTGTTAATTCTTAAAACCTGTTATGAGAATCAGAAAATCAGTGGTGCCAGAGGCGGCTGCCATAGGAAACCAAAGGAGTGTTTCTCACTAGATAAGAACAACAGCATTCTCTGAACACATCTATCTGTATTTATGAGAAAAAAAATTAATAAAAGTGCAATCTTTCCATAAACAAAAATTAATATAAGTGCAATCTTTCCATAAACAGGTTGTCTCTGATAGTTGCTGGTCCACAATGATGACAGATAAGCAAAAGGACACTGTTTTTCCCCAACTCTGATCTTCTGGGAAACATGGACACAGCACAAACAATATCTAGAGAATATGTAATGCATGGAAAAGCTAAACCCTGGTGTTCATACAAATAGAGGAATCAGGTTTATGCAGAAATGTGTAACTGAACAGAAGATTTTAAGAGTGACTCAAGATAATGTTTAGATTCTTTCAGATAAAAGATAGCCTTTGAGTCTCAGATATTTACAGTGGGCTTTCCAAGATGTCTACTAAAACCATTCTCTTCACACCTCATTCATGGCCTTACCCATTCTTGTTCTTTCAAGGAACTGTGCTGAGAATGCAGGTAACATGTCTGTAACACTATGTATGAGAGGCTGCAGATTAAAGGTCCTTGTCTGTGTTAGCAGGAATTTATTACTGTTTTTGCAGCTTGTAGTTTATATGCTAAATTTGCTGTTGCCTGACTTTAGCAAAAATGTGCTGATTTTTAATTATCTAGGGGAAGTCTTCACTTCAGCCTTAGCTTTCTCACAGCTGTAGAAATCTGGTTACCAGCTGCTGGAAAATCACAAACAACAAATGCAGGTCTTGAAACTGCAAGAAGCAGCAGTTTCCTTTCCTGCCATCCACAAATGCAAATCACTATAATTAAGCTTTGTTTTTCAAAGTATAAAAGGAGCTCTCAAAACCAATAGGAATGGTTTTTATTCCTACCTTTGACACCCCTGAGCAAGACTACAATTATTTGACTTTTGCTTTGTTACCTTTTTTATCTTGTATTAATTTTCTCCTATATGGTAAGTTACATTAATTTCCTTTTGTCTTTTTCCCAATGTAGTCAACATCCTGTGGAAGTATAGGATTACCTTTTTTTTTCTCTTTGGAATAAGGAGGGAAAGGAATTACTCTTTTTTTTGTGGGGAAAAAAATAAAATCAGCTATACCCCTAGGAAATATATTCTAATTAAAAGGTCTTCCAGCCTGACGATCTCAAATATGCTTGCTGGGACATTTGCTCTTTTTCATTGTTTCGCTCACATTTCAAATCAAGACAGAAAAAGTACATGGATATACTTTAAATTTGGAACTTTCTTCAGCAGGAGGAAAATCAGAGAGAGGTAAAGAGGTGCCTCTTAATGCAATTTTAATGACACAGACAAAACCTTGCTGATTGTTCACAATAAATTATTGATCTAAAAAAAATTGTAATGAGAGTTCATATTCTAAAAAAATGCATTGAGGAGTCATATTGTCCCTAGCTTTTTCAGAACATTATCCCAAATCTGACTGGCTCTTTTGTGATCAGAATTTTGAGAAGGATCTGCTTCTGCTGCCAGTCATTGAATCTGCCTTCTGTCATGGTTCCCTACAGGCTCTGAAAACACTTGCCATCTGAGAACATATATTTTGGAATCACAGAATTTATTGCTTGTCTAGCCTTTTCATTTCTCCATGGACTTTCAAAGACTGTCTGTGACTCAAGACCAGCACTCATGGCAGTCAATCTTTCTAGTGGGTCTGACAGGAAGAGTTATCCGATACTTGCTTATGAGATGGTCTTTGCCAATAGATTTTCAACCAAGGGATCAGCAAATGAAAGCAAGTAACAGAACCTCTGCAGGTTCAGGTTGTCAAAGTCTGCAATTTTTATATGTGTCAGTAGGGAAGCATTACCACAGTTCCAATTAAAGACCCAACTGGAAAATGAGGAAGTGACCTGAGACCAACCAGAGGCATCCTTTTGTGTAATTGCTGAGCTTTTCTAAAAAACAGTGGTGATGTCAAGACTGACCATTTTCATGCAAATAGGTCTCCTTCTGAGGGAAGTTTGAATGTGTGCTGTTATTTTGAAGTTGCAGTTTCTAAAAATAATGTGTCAGGTTCAGGGAGAGACAGTATCCTTAAATTATTTGGATTTCTTTTTGGAAGTGTACGCTTCCCTTGGGAGAAAAAAAACAAGCCAAAACCAAAACCATAAAATCTGATTAAGAAGGAAAAGCATAATGTAAATAGATCCCAAGATGTTGCAAAAATTCTTTACAATTTGCACCAAGGCAACGTTGGTAGATTTTTCTTGGAAGGTTAATCTGGGGCATGTGCCTTTATGGAAGGAAAAAAGTGTTTTGGATATGGGACTTGGATACATGTTGGTGGTCAGGATATGCATGTTTGCCTCTGTGCAAGAGAGACACTAGTACCTCTTTGAATCATTTAGCGATTCCTTTTTCTTTTCCTTCTTGTATAATACTGATAAGCACCATCAGAGACTTTTAAAGACAAATATAAAGCTTTGTTTATGAAAACTTCTTTTTCAGAAAAAGAAATGTAGATTTTATGGACAAATTGTATTTTTAGGTATTCCTGTATTCACTTCTTTATTTGTTTTGAACTGCTGCTTCTCCTTTGTACTTAGGAAAAACCATGTCAGTACCCAATTCTCTTTCTTCCCTTTGTACAACAAAATTCTTATAATGCTTCCTCTGCTGCTTATCTGCGGTTATTTATCTTCAAATGCCCCTCACTGGGATGAAAAACCTTGTGTCTGGTTCTGAATATATATGATTATCTTACACCCATGCCTGTCAGTCCCTATGTGTTCTTTATATCATATAGAGATATACTTATCTTATTTTCCAGAGAATCCAAAATATTTTGCCACAAGAAGGCATGAGGAACAGGGAGATTAGGTATTGTCCTGACTGCCATAGAACTGGTAAAAAACATTAAAATAGAGCTGTTATTATTTGACTCTCAATTTTGTATCATGAGCACTGATTTAGACAACAAGATTAAGTAAGATTAGATAAAGTAGTTTATATATTACATTTTTTATTTTATAGAGAAAAAAACTTTATTATTTATTTATTTTGACCTTTACAGCTGCCAAAAGGGTGTGGTTTTGATCTGTAGTGATCATACTTAAATTGTTATTCTAGAGCGATTAACCCTACTAACACCCACATAACAATAATACATCAAAAAATAAAAAGAAATACATGATCACTCCAACACAAATTTACTTCTCAGTGTCAAGATGATGTAACCTTTTAAAGGCCTAGTTCTATTATTTCTATATCTGTTTTAATGCCTAGGATAGCTATAGCTCACATTTTAACCGCATTAGTTGTTAACTAACCAAAACAATAACACATCTGTAACTTTAAATAGGTTACTACTAGAAATAGACATCATTAGACATAGCATTTTATAAAACAACTTGTAATGAAAAAAAAGCCATTGTTGTCTCTACACAAGTGTGTGTATGTCATGTGTCCGTCTCAACACTGACATTGCTATTCCTTTATTTTCTGATAACTATATTTTTTGTTTTAAAAGCTGGTTCTACCACACATACCTGTCTGTGATCAAGGCCTGTTTTTCATACTACAAGTTGATTTTACTTTGCACTGCTGAATGAGAAGGTTACATAAAGTCCTCATTAATACAGGGGCATTTCCCATGGATTTTTATCTGCCAGTGTACTTGTGATTAGAGCAATACATTTTGAGAGTAGGTAGAAAATAGAAATATTCCATTGTAGGAATTAATGTCTTTTTCTTTTTTAACTATTTGGTGAAAATTATCCATGTGAATGTTATTCTGAAGGGTATTATATCTATGTATACTCTGTAGCTGTGTGCCTGACATTGGTTCTGAGCAATAAGTCTCTACTCGATCTCGTAGCTACTTATCTAAAGAAGCTCTAAGTAGAGCACCCTGTTTGCATCCTGTACATGTGGTCATTGCAGCAGGCAGTGTTACCTGCTTAGCTCCCTCAGTTTTGGTGTGAGCTTTGCAGTTGCTATTGCTTTACACTGGCCTCCAGCTAAAGCCACAATACCCTGTGTTCCACAGCTCCAAAACAGTACTGGGAGGCAGAGCAGGAGAGCACTTCCTGTGGGATTTCAGTGGAGCTATCTGCTTCCTTTGATAGTCTCTATCTGCTAGTGTGTGATACAAGGAAACATATGAGGGCACTAGAAATATCACAAACTCTAGCATACAGTTGTTATCTGAATACTGTGGCTATGGCATGGCAAACATTTGAAACTCCTTTGGGCCTGAGGAGCAGTAAGCAAAATAAAAAGCAACCAACTTCAGTGAAATTTCTCCTGCTTTATGGGAAGCACCTCTTGACAACTGGAAAACAGTGCTAAACTGTGGCTGACAATCTATTTTCTGTCCATAGTCAAGTGACTTGCGGAAAATACCGACGTTCTTGAGGGTAAAGGGCCATTATCACTTCAGAGAGAGGCCACTGGTAAGAAACTCTGTCACATGAACATGATTAAGGAGGGGAATGAGTTGCTCAGGAGATAAAGCAAAAGCCAGCAGATAGAATTTGCAAGGAGATGAATACACCACTTCTGCTTTTCGTGCTGTTTTTTCCCATGTCTTCTTTGTTGCAGTTCCTCATAGCCAGGCATGTTTAGCTGTCAGTTTGGGGGTCTAGCCAGACAGGTCATTTGCAAGTCGGCAACACAGGTGTAGTGATTGCAACATCATGGTCACTCTGGATGTGCTCCTGTGAGGAGCAGGAGAAGTTGTATTTCTCCAGAAAAATATTTACCTACAGAGAAAAAATGGAGGAGTGGGGACAGCTGAAGCAGCCTGAAGTTAAAGCTGAGATCATAATTTTGCCTGTAAACATTAGCTGGTTCTTTTTCCCCTTCCAGAAATACAAAAAAATTTTTCCCTGATTTAAATTTGGCAAAGCTCAGGGGGAAGAAGTCACTTGTGGACACCTTTCTAAACTGGTTGTTCAGGCATCTATCAAAAGGCAGATTTTCTCTTTGTGACTGAGAGCAGGGCATTCAATTTGAATCTCTCTTCATGCAGAATACTGTAATCTTAAAGAATTTCATAGTAACTATAGAAAGAACATCCCCATCCACCCAGCCAATCATATTCCAATACTAATAATGCTAAGCTCCCTGTGATACCCTTAAGGAAAGAAAGGCTTTTTGCTGGTTTTGCTCTTTTTTTTTTTTTTTTTTTTTTTTAAAGCAGGGTTTTTGCACCATTTTTATACTCAAACACAAAGGCAGTGTATGTGCTCCAGCAGCGTGCAGGTATAGCCAGAGCCATGATGTGAACTTGAGTGGGAGCTGCACACCAGCTGCTGAGTTGAGTCTGGGCTGCACAGCAGAGGATGACCAGCTGCAGCCTCTGATGCTCATGGGACTGCTGCCTTGCTGTCTTGCCTTGTAGAATGCCACCACACCTCACCCAGTTTTTTGTTTTTTTTTTTTTGGTCTGGCACTGTAGCCTGCCTTCTGCTTTCATAAATCACATTTCTTTCAGTGAAAAAAGGGCTTTAAAATACTGTAAGTTGAAATAAAGTGTCTCATCTTTTCTTACTTTACTTTGTTTGGAACATACCTGTGAACTAAAAAAACAGCTCTTGCTTTGGCATTATTGACCTGTAGCATCCTTGTTCCCCCCACACAGCATCTCTGTGAGACTGTGACTTCGAGAAGTATGAAATTTGGATTGTTAAAATCTGATACAGTTGGGTTGCCTTACTCTATAATACTGTGGATAAACTGTGTAATAAGAGACATGTAAAATTGTGTAATAAAAGGACATATAAAATATAGATGTCTACTTCAAAGAAGATAAATAAGGTTTATTGCACAAATGTAATAGTGAGAGAAACATCTGAAAGAGCTTTGATCCTCTGGAAATAATCTTTTACATTTTCTTATACAACATGAGACAGTTTGTAATGTCCAAACCTGTGCTAAATGTGCTAAATATGACTTCACTAGTATTTCACATTCCTGTGAAGACTTCAAAAATATTGAACATAAAAACCCCTTGAGAATGTTTCTCAAGATAGCAAGAAAGTCTATAGGTGGAATATCAGTTATCAGCTGGTCTAGTTCTATGGCTACTATTCTTTCCAGATAAATTTATAAGCAATATTTACCAAATATTTTAAACCAGAAATAGTTCTAATTATTCTCCAGGCAAATGGCAATAGTGAATTACTGTTTCTTTTAGAATCAGCTTTGTAATTTACCTACATTTTTTGTTAAAACAATTCTTGCTTAGAGTGGAAAGGTTTAATCATAAGAAAATAAATGCAGCGCAAACACAAAACTTATTAGTTCCTGGAGGGGTATTAGAAAACATTATTTTGTATTGTTTCTTACTGGAAATAATTAAAATATACTGAAAATATATTAATAACTAAAATGTTATATTACAAAGTAGCAGAAATTGTGTATTATTCTCTTAATAGAAATACACAGAACTCATCTAAAAAAGTGTTCATTTAAGTAATTTAATTTCTTAGAACAATTCTGTCAGAATATAAAGATTTCTTCTTATGCATTTGATAGTGTTTACTTATAGTTCTATTATTTTTGATTATTAATTACAGAGATATAAGAAACTTGCACCAAATCCTATTTCCATTTTTAAAGCCTCAAATTAAATAAAGATTTACCAAATGAAGACATATGACACCTAACCTTGGAAATAAACATTTCTAACAAATAAACCAGATTTTCTTTTTCTAGAGTTTAATAGCTGAAGTTAAGATTTTTCTTAACTTACTTAAATTAAGAGGATGCAAGTGAAGAGTATGCAGTGAAAAACCCTGTGCAGAGCTGAAATGCTTGCAGGTAGTGCAGCTAAATTGAAAAATACTAACAATGAGATATTAACAAAATAGCAAATCTTGTAACTTCAAACACACAGAAAATATCCCAAGGAAAAAAGTTTCTGTATTTCACATCCAGCCATCCAGCTATTTGCTAAATAATTTAATAATAACCAGAGGGAAAGAAAAAAAAAAGTTACTTGACTTACACTCACTGTTATGGTTAATTCTAGAAAATACTGGGAAAAATTTTTGCAGCCCCAGTCAAAACCAAGCAGATTCCCACTCAGCTCATGTACCATAGCTTCAGCTCAGGTTAAAGCTGGGCACAACAGTACCCATAAATTTACAATCTGCTCGTCATATAGGAGGCAGCGGCCCCTGCTCCACAGCTAGCTGCCTTTGCTAGCAGGTTTCCAAACAGCATCCAGCACAGAATGGTCTATGGGTCAGCAGTTTGCTCCCACGAGGGGCATCCTTGTAATTCATCACACTGTATTTTGGACAACTTTTCCTGTCTCCAAACAGTCAAGTGATTCAACCACATATCTTGTGAGGACAAGGAAAGAAATATGCCCAGGGAAAACAAAAGCCGCTTATGTTCAGGTCAGCCTGCAGTGTGTGGCTGCTAATGAGAAAATAACTCCTTATGCTGTGCTAGTAGGAGTCCCATTGAAAAATTCATCTTAAATCAGAGTCCTAGTGACCAAACTCATGCTGTCTCATGTAGAAATTCAAAATGCCCAATAAAAATCGAAGAGCCTATTCCAATTCTCAGAGCTCCTCTCCCTGTGTTAGATTTAGAAACTGAAATCTACATCCTCTCTTACAAGAATTATGATTAATAGGGAGATCAGGAAAACCTTAAGGTACTGACTGAGTAAAAATATCAGAGTAAAACAAAATAATTCTACTTTGCAGAAATAATGGAAGTTTAAAGCAAAAATATTCACTGATTCAGCTATAATACTCCACAGGATGGTTTTTTCAGCGTTGTTTGTATTAAAAAACTAACGAATTACCACCTGATAGCTATCAGCAGACCAAGCTGTATAAAGGTGTATATATAGTATATATATAGTATAAAGGTGTGAAGTATCTAATTTACCTTGTGGAGCACCTCTGAAGGCTTTAGCTCTGAAAATAGCTGAAAAATGTCCATGGTTTCCGATTTCATTGAACTGGCTGATGGGGGAGACTCAGCAGATGTGCTGTTTAATCTTCCTTTTCTAGTATTACATTGTGTAATATTGGCTAACTCAGCTGGTTCTCAGCAGATTATTCCAAGTTTCTGGATGGGGAAGGACACCAAAGTTTGCAGTTTTCTTGTTTTGTTTTGTTCTGATTTTGTTTTATCTCCTCAATTTACTGTTCTTTGTGTGCATCTGGCAGAACATTGGAAGGACAAGATCTTTGAAAAAAATTAATGTCTACTCCAGTCTAAATATAAAGCTTATATATCCTTCGTATCCATGTAATGATTCTCTCCAGAGATTTGCAAGGAAACAAAACAAAATAAAACAGAAGTAGTATGGCATGGAAGAGACCTTGAGAGGTCTGTAAGACCAACTTCCTGCTCCAAAGCAGGATCACAAATGAGATCAGATGTTTTCTCAAGGCTCTATCCAGCTAAGGTTTGGAAATCTCCAAGGATAGAGATGGTTTCCCCTCCTCATGCTGTACGTGTTGGGGAAAAAAGCTTATGCTTACCTCCAGACTTGCTAGCCTGGCTCAGCTTGCTCCATGGCAGAGCACAGAACTGCCCCTGGCTCCAGCACAGCCCCTGAGCACATTGACTGCTCTGTTCCCATTTGGGGTCATTTGCAGGTCACCAGTATTTGCAGTGAGTGATTTTTCTTTTTAAAACTATTTATTGTGACACAATCAAGACAAAGGAATGTTTTCAGAAATGTGAAATGAAAGGGAAAACAACCTTAGAAATAAATCACTCCCGTAAATATGTAATTCAGAACTAATTGTGTGTTGACAACTCTGGCGGTAGACATCTGAAACTTTGTGTGTTTTGGACAGAATCTAGGTAAATAATCTTGCAAAAGAAAGCAAACCAGGAGACCATGCCTCTGCCTTATAAATACATGCAAAAAACCTAAAGGCAGCTGGGTCATGTTGAATTTGTATATGCCACAGAAATGGCCTCAAGAACTTTGTGAAATTCTGGACATTTTCTTCCTTCTCCCACACAAGAAAGTCTGCTGCAAGATGGTGTTTCTAGTTTAAATCCATCATTCTTAACAAGTATTTCTCACAGTTTGAGAGATATCATGGGAGGATGTATAAAAGCTACTCAGAACTTCAGGAGGGCAAAAAAGCAGAAGCACACAGGTATGGGCAGAAAGGGACCACTAGAAACCTCATGTCTGGCTTCCTGTACAAGGCTGGGTTACCTTCAGTGCCAGGTCAGGTTGATGAGGGTTTTATTCTGCCTGATTTTGAAAGCTCCCAAGGAGGAAAATTCCTTTCTTTCTTGGCACTGTACTCTACTACTTCACCATCCTCAAGGCAAATTATTTTACCTTTGTGTCTAGCCAGAATCTGCTTTACTGAAACTTTTTACAGTTACTTCTGCAGTGTACTCCTTAAAAAAACTAGGGTACTGTTTTCTTGATGATCCTCCTTTAGGATTAGGAGAGAAAATGGTAATCACTACCCCTGATCCTCTGGCTCTCTGCAACTCTCATACAACCTGAGAGTCAGAATGTATTCAAGGGAAAACTCAGCCCAAAATCTGGGTAACAATGAGCAACCTTGGTTCCAAATACCTGTCTACACTCCTGCTTAGCACCAACCCTTCAGAGGGATAGAGAAAATGCCCATATGTCAAAGCAATGCTGTTCATTGTTATGAGCAAAGGCAGATCACACCTCCTTGGTCTCCTGTGTCAGTATCCCACTGCGCATGAGAGGAAGCACTCCTGCAAGCAGGGAGAGCTCAGTGCTGGGGCAGAGCAGGGTATATCGTTTTTCACTTCAGAAAGGGTTTGTTCCTGGGACAGGATTGCAGCATGTGGCATTTGTTCACTTTGTATGTCTGTTGTCAGCTAAAGGGGCTCAGTGACTCTGATTTTTGAGTAGCAAGAAGAACAGAAATTCATACATTCACATGTACTGATTTGCACTGATGTTGAGTTTTTCTCAAAGTCTCAAGCAGAAGTGACATCAAGAGACCTTTGTCTTCATGATCCCTTATATTCAAGGCAGACTTAGGAGTCAGTAGCTATCTGCTGTTGTTTATCAGCAACTGAATGTCTGAGACCTCGGATGTCTTGCTAGCCCCAGGCACGGAATCACATATCTTTTTAATAGTTTTAACCTTCCAAGTGTGGACACCCACTCAGCCTCTTTGAGGTCTTCCCAAGGCCATCTCCTACTCAGAAACAACCACTCAAACATGTACAGGTTCTGATCAATCCATTTGTAGATGGTCCTCCATAATTATCTGCTGGGCCCTGTGTCACAGACTGCCTGATTTCTGGATCACTGACCAATGCGGGTGGGAGGAGACAGCTCTCATGGAGAAACTTGGCACTGTGGGCATGGAATTTCTATATTATCACCAAGAAAATTGCAGAGATTTTCAATTTGTAGATAACTTTAAACACAAGCTTGACGTTCATCTTTCTGCTCCCTCAACAGGGTGGAAGAGGGGGCAGCTGAATGCAAGATTTTTACAAGCATAGTCAGCAATCTGCTAACAAACCCAGCTCCTGCTTATGTGTGTACTGCCAGCCTGGTATTTTAGCTTTTTTCCCAGGTGAAAATATCACCTTTCAAATCCCACAGAATCCTTCATCTCTTTTGCTACAGGAGCTTGGTTAATGAATTCTCTATGGACTTGTAAGCATTTCTGCACCTCATTACTTGCTGCTTCTGGATAGAAATCTGCTTGGAGCTTCATTAACAAAGATTATCATTGTGAACCATGACGAATTTGTCCCCAGGCACTTCCAGCCTTCTTGGTCATGTTTAGGTTTAAAAATAAATGCCAGCTGTCCCTCTTTGCTGGTGCTTGTGTAAAGTACAATGGCAGCCTGATAAGATTATTGCTGGACTGATCACATGGTTTGTGTCAGAGGTTCCAAAAGGGATTTACAGATTAGAGAAGAATTTCTTGAAAGCTTTACAGGAATTAGAAAATAACAAACTTGCCCCTTGCTGCCATGCCATCATGCTGGCCAAAATTAACTTTATACATTTGTAAAAAAGGAGGGTCCAACAGTAAACAATTATTGATTCACCTGAAACAAGACAGAAGAAGCTGTGATATGTTGGAGCTTGCAATAGTAATTCTTAAGTTTCAGTTTGCAGTCATTATTATCCAAAGCAATTTAGAAAAGGAAAACAAATCTGTTTTGCCCCCCCACCTGCAATGCCACATCCTCGGTCTTTGCTTTTTGCTGTTATTTAAAAGTGCAGCCTACATGGCTGCATACAGAAGGTTAGGCCAAGCAGATTGTACAGTGTGGGTTGGGCACTGTTCTTTACTGCCTGTATTCAAGGACCAATAAGTTTCAGTAGAAGGGTGATGCCTTAAGTTTTGGCTTTGATATTTTTCAAATCCTGTACTGCACTAGTGTATAACTCTGAACTCCATATAATGTGTTAGTAGGCTCTCTTCACAGCTGGGTCAGACAAAACAATCCCCCTAGGCCTGAAATTCAAGGGCACCGTCACTGCCTCAGGCTGTGAAAAGTATGAACAAAAGTGAATTGGGGGGAGCAGGCTGGGTATATATGACTTCATTACCTGAAGCTGTAACTGGACAACTGACTTCTGATGTGCAAATAGACCAAACTTTAATTTGTCTGGAAAACTCATGGCCACCACCCATACCTTGGGTGTAGCGTCTGCGAGGCTTTTGCACTGCCCAAGGTGTATCTGTTAAAGACCTTTAATAAATACCTACTTTATTTTTTTGGTTCTGTCTAGCTTCTGTTCTAGGGAGCCAGTCCAAGACACCAAGGGGTGCCCCACACTGTCTGCAGTAGATCAACTAATTGAGTCGCTCTTTCTCAAAGTCACCCTGACCAGGCAGACTGATACCAACAGGAAATACAATCTCTGTTTTGAGATGAGCACATACTCCTAGTAAGCCTTGAGAAAAGCACCAATTGATTGAAAAGACCTTCATATTCAGCTGCTAACTCCAATGAGAAGCATGAGGCTTGAGGGCATGCATTCCTTACTGGCACCCGTGGGAAGGGACACTTCCACCCCTGAAGTAGGTGGTAGCGTGGCAGTATGAACTCAAGCCTGGTGTTACTTGTAGCAACTTGGTAAGAACAACTGTGAGAAAGAAGAACCTTGACCTCTAAAAGAGGAAGCAATGAAAATGGAAAATTTGTGGGTTTGTTTTCAGGATGTAGACATGAAGCCACTGGGCATAGTTAGAATTCATTGTCTTCCTACATTTGTAATTAAAAAAAATAAATATATTGTAGTTCTCATGCTGACCCAAGGCTGATTAATTATTTGCATTTTCCCACTGCAGACAAGATAAATGTGGAGATAGGGAACAATGCCCCTAAATATATATTTCTTATGCAAATGAGTTTTTATTGATTTTCAAATATTTAAGTGATTTCAGAGTGCAAAACAAAAACTTTGCATTTTCTGGGCATTGTTTTTTTTTGTTTTGGTGGGTCTTTCTTTTAGGCAAAGTTGATCCTTTGCACTTTCAGATACTTTGCAACATCAGATAACTGATTTCCTGGTTTGACCACAGAAGAATGGTAATATGAGTTGACATGATTGAAACAGTTTCAGAAAGTTTTCTGTAGAAAATGGTAACACTGGAAAAAATATTTTCTGTTTGGAGAACTGATTCATGGTTTCTCTCTCTCTATCCTTATCTGCTATCTCCTTCTGTTTTTAACTGATGTTGAGATGACTACATGGATTCACTGATAGCCTTGATGTACATAGGGTTTACTGCAAGAAACTTGAACTTGACCTCCTCTGTCAATAATCTGTGATGCTGAATCTAAACTTTCTGATGTTTGCCTGAGGTAGTTTTCCCAATTGCAAACATGACTAAAACAAGAAAACTTGTTTTATCCCACTATTTCAATACAAACTATAAAAGGAAATAAATCCTTCTTTTAAAGTCTTCCTCTGACATGTCCACTGGAAGACTTTCACCCTTCCAATGTACCCTTCACACATTTTCAAGGTGCAACACTTATGTTGGGTATCAAGGCCTCCTGGTGCTGGATGGATACAGCAGAGAAACCTGTTCCTCTTATTTCTTTCATAGAAACTCCAGCTACCACTTGCCACTGCCCAGCTCCTATATCTGGACAAGCAAACCTTGCCAGCCATCAAACAGGTTGTGTTATCAGATAACAAATATGTAGCTCTGTAACATAAACAGAGCCTCTCAAGTTCCAAGGGGGTCTCAGAATGCTTTTGTTATCTCTTAAATTGCTCTTCATCAAGCTTTACTACCGTTTTTCCCCTCACTCTCATTTGGTTGTTGCATTTGTTCACTTTCTCTGGAGTGAACCTTTCTGCTGCAGTGCTGGAGTCTGCTGCTGAAAGTGAAGATGTTGCTCAAGCATGTGCAAATGATGAGCTGGCTTAGATTTCTGCAGCTGATACAGTTGCAAACTTTTCTCCACTCTACAATATTATTCCCTTTTCACATAAAACAAAGTTAAAAAAAAATTCTTTTCAAAACTCTTCTTTCTATCTCCCTTTCTCTGTGTCAGATCTCTTCTCTGCATTTCTTCCTCCTCTGAGTATCTTCTTTTCTGTTAGAGCATCTGGAAGAAGTTGTTTCCCTTTAGACCTTAGCATTTAGCTTTTGGTGAGGCTGTCACAAGAGAAAGACCAATCCCTCCAGTCTAAGTGTACTCAAAGGCTTTGCTTTTCTGGCAGGCACATGAGGTGTGGAACTCCCACCTTGGTGGAGTGGGGCAGACTGTTTCCACGTACATATGCCATGTACATAAAAACAGTTTTCATGTTGGAGGTTTATGAGGGACTTGAGCATCTCTTGAAACAGCAGTCTGGAGACAGGACAAGTGGAGACTGTTAGCTTGCACTGTGAAAACATGGGCAGTGCAGGCCCAGAGGCTCTGTGCCTGTGCACATGCCCTAGGAACCATATTACATACACATATCTATATAAAACAATAATAAAAGAAGTGATAGCAGGCAGTCTGAATAAGCCATGAAAACCAGCTCTTCTTGAAGCCAAGGCAGGCTCTGCCTTTGTTACAGGTGTAAGCAGGATGAGCAAATTTTAAAAGCAGACAGATGAGCACCAAAATCACTTCTGCCATTCATTCTGCTTTCACTTGCATGGTAGGATTGAAAGTATGTTTTGGTATCTGTGGCAAAAAAAAAATTGTGGTTACATTCTGAATATTTTCTGGTTTTACTACCTACTACACTACAGTTTTACCCAGCTAAGCCTTGTTTGTTAATTGAAGTTTTTACTAGCTTACACATGATTCTTGTTAAGTAGATCAAAATAATAACAATCTTTTTCTTTTCTTTTCTTTTCTTTTCTTTTCTTTTCTTTTCTTTTCTTTTCTTTTCTTTTCTTTTCTTTTCTTTTCTTTTCTTTTCTTTTCTTTTCTTTTCTCTTTTTTTTTTTTTTTTCTCTCCCTCCCTAATGAAGTTTAGGAGAGAACTCCTAGGGAGTTGCTAACTGTTCACAGGGTTCCTTTCTTGCCTGCTCTGTGCTCCTTTCTGTCCATCCCCACCAGGGCAATTGCAGGCTGCTTGGATCCTCCAGCTCCTGTGGCACACACCAACACCTCTGACTCCAGTAATCGCAGTTGAGCTGAAAGATATGCACTGGGGGCAACCACAAAAGCTCAGATTTTTAAAGTCATTACACTCAATCACCTTTCCCTTGCAGCCAATCCCTGAACCTGCTGGAAGGCTGTTTTTTCCTTTTCACCCAGGAAGTTAGCAGCTTCCTAGGGATGAACAGTAGGAGACCTCAGACTTGTCGTGTCTGTACCTGGACACTGGGTCAGCTACATTGCAACACAGAAAGATTAAAAGCTCAGCTATCCCTTGTGCCTGGATTCCTCTGTATGACAGCCCTCGGCTGATCCCAAGCTGCAGCTGAATGCAGGGGCTTTAGGGAGACACGTCCCCTCCACACTTCTTCCTCACAGGTCCAACAACCTCCCCAGATACCTCTGGTGGCCAGAGCCCATGAGCTGTGCTACAATACAGAAAACTACCCACCTGTAGTTTAGTGTCTTCCAGGAATACGTAGCAAGAAGAAATCAAACAGCTGCTCTGACAAGACCAGTCTGGAGGGGGGATGCCTGTTTAGAAACATTCAGAAGCTTTCTTTTTCTTGAGTGGAGGAAAACCTCCAAACTTTTTTTGTTTAGATAACCAATTTTATTCTGGTAGTCTTAACTATTCCCCTGCTTTTCAAACAAAGCATTTGAGCCACAGGGAATATACCTTCTTTCAGTCTCTCTGTTTTGGGCAAGCCTGACAGATGACATGCATTAAAGATCCAGTGATTTCAGGAAATATGGGATGGTCTGGGACATCTCACATTTTGAGCATTTTGAAATCCAATAACCACAGAATGAGATATGGTTTCAGAACACTTTTTTTTACAGGTCACAGGAGTGATGCATGCACAGTCAATCATCTGCATGGGCTTCTCTCTGGGACAAGAAAGGGCAAGGATATGCAGATTGAAGAAAAGCCCTGAAAATGAACTCGCTCTGATGGGAGCAAAGTAGAGTGCCCACGTGTACTGCCAGTGCTCCTTGGCATCTTTCACCTATCATCCTTTACTAGGAGTCTCAGTGTCACGTTCTGCCAATGACAGATACTGAACAATGGCCACCGACTTCTGCTGTAACTATCCTTAAACCCATAATCTTGCCACTGAAACAGCATGTGTGGTGAACAGCATGTGTGGTGTTTGAATAGCCCTACTATCTCTTAAATAAAAGCCTGGTACAATTCTTACCTAAGTTGTAATTTTGCCCTCCTTACAGTTATTGATTTCAAGTAACAGAGCCCAGGTGGCAGCAGGACAAAAGTCTCCTTGGCTTCATAGTATATAGCAAGTTGAATCAGTGAAGCCTGTTTTGCCTTACTAATCTGCCTAGTGATTGGGCTACTCTCTGAATGCTGTGATGATTAATACAGACCAAACATTTTTCGGTGGAGAATGCTTGAGGAAGAAGGACACTATTAAAGTGTATGTTTCAGTTGAAAAGTCCCTTGGTCAAATGCAGTCAACACTATCAAAATGTGTTCAAAATAACAGAGTAATCAATGGATCTTTACCATTGTGCTCATTCAATGTTGGACAGTAAAATGAAAACTCTTCTTTTTCTTTCCCTTTCTCCTCATGAGACACCAGTGGAATTATTTTCCTTTTCATGCTCTTATTTGCAGGTTTACTCAGGAGGTGTGAACTTCCTGCTGTGCCTAGTGCCATTAGCAACACACATACCCCATCTCAATCTCCATGAAAATCTGGGGTTTCTTTAAACATTTGACTGTAATAAAACTACATACAGGATGATGGTATTTCCCTCTGTGCTGGACTTTTTTCCAGTGCACTTAAGGAAACTGTGAGGAGTTGCTGAGCTACCTTGCCTGAAGACCCAGACCTTCGTAAGAAAAAGTAAGTTTTGCCTTGAGATAGAGGTCTTCAAGGTGTTCTGGCTTTCAGACAGGAAAGGATAGAATTGCATTAATCAATCCTGACTTCACTTACTGTTGATGCAGCCTAAGAAGATCCAAATCAGCCTATGCTCATTATGATTCGCAATCACTTCCTTCCACCTCCACAGCACTACTTGGAAGTTTCTTTCTGCTAAAAAAATTGCTCCAGCTGTTAAGGCCTTTCTAACATACATCACGAATGGAAAGAACCTACATCAGACACTGAAAGTAGTTAATTCCTTAAATAGTCAAAGCAATTCTTTAATGCAGTTTAGAATATGGTCTCCTTTTGAAAAAATCTGATCCAAGACACAGCCAAAAGGTGCTGAACTGCAAATGTTCCCAAGAACAAAAAAATAGTCAGAAAAACTAATGTACAAGCACATAAATATTGATCTTTGTGACAGTGTGCTTACATTAAATTGGTGGTTTGTGCAAAAGAAATGTACAGAGGCGTTTAGACATTCAGGTTCCACCATGCCATTTCTTTTGCTTTTGTTCTGTAGTGCAGCAGCTGGGGAGCTAGTTGGGGTTTTTTAGCTGTTGCAAGGGGCTGGTAACTGTAGCTGCTTCTGAGGGAAGATCAGCTGGCAAAAATTGCCAAGTGTATTCTGGGTTTTCCCTGGAGAGTACTCTCTCCTTTGTTTTTTAATTTACTTCCTTTTTCTCAATCCAAATAAAATACCTTTCAGATGGAGGGTCTTACCCATTGGCTTGCTGTGGTTTCTGGGCACTGGAGGAATTGTAGGTGTTTTGTGGTTTTGGGCTCCATCCATGCGCTTCACTGGTTTTGACTGCTGTACTCTGATTTTGGCCCAGGCACACCTGAGAGCAGCAGCCCTGTGGCAAGGGGAATGGGGGCTCTGCAGTCAGCTGTTAACCTGGCCCCTGCTTTGGCCAGATGGCATCGAACCTGCCGCCTGTGAATGGAAATGTGAAACTACTGAACCCTGCAGTGACTGCAACAGGGCTGTTGTCACAATCCTACCTTCCAACTGGAAAACCAGAGTGGTGATAGATCTGAAGTATGCAGCTTGGGCATCATCCTGACCATGTTTGTGTCTCATCCAAATTTTGTTGGTTTTTTATCTGTTTTACATCTGATGAATAATGTGGAGATAGGCCATAGAGCACAAAATATCCTCACTGAGATCACCTGGGGCATGGAAAAATAGACCCTGTCCAATTCTTGAACTCAGTAGTTCTTCCTGCCCTTGAGTATGAATAGTTCACATGTGGGTGGGTTTGCAGAACTGGAAACCACCCTTCCAGGCAGGGAATCCCTGCAGAGACTGTCTTCATTTCCATCTTAAACCTGCCCAGATCTCCTCTAGTTGTTGTCTGCAAAGAGTGTATATGTAGTATAAAGCCAAATTGGTAATTTCTGATGCTGGTTAGAGCTGCAGAAAGCATAGGACTTCTACAGACTGCCTGAGTGCATGTAGTGCAAGTGGAGGCCAAGCCCATGCTTTGGCTTTTCCTTCCTAAATGCAGGGCAAGACAAGTTCTTATCTTGGTCCAGGTGGGCAAGTGCTCATGATTTCAATAGGATTCGTGGCCTGAGGTAATCCAGATAATGTAGCTAATCCAGGCAAACCTTGGGTTGCAGGAAGCATTTTCAACCTCCTAATGTCACAACAAATCCCAGTCAAAGTGTTGTGTGTTGTGTGAGCTGCACAGGTGGATAGTCCAAATGGTGTGAGAGCAGCAAACTTGAAACAATAGTCTATGTTCAGAGAAAGGCTTGTTAGTAACATCTCTGATGAGGGTAATGTGGTCATCTGGAGTTCTCTGGCCATTGCCAAGTGTCCCATGGGGTCTGACACCCACTGTCATGTTGGGCCAAGCTATGATTTAGTCAATGCAAATCATATTGCCCCATCAGCCCAGTGGAGATAAATTACCTGAGTCAGAGGATGGTCAGGTTTGGAGGCAAAGATCTTGTGCTTTTCCCATAAACCAAAGGTTTGTCCAGCAGCGGACCAACTCCCAGAAGACAGATGAGCAAGCCAAACCTGAATCTTAAGGCCCCTTTCATGTTTCAGCCTTTGTTCCATTTCCTCTCCAGTTCCTACACTGCACACACGACTGCACAAAGTAAATGTATGTTACATGACACATTCCAGCACAGAGGTTTCTTTGAAAAAGGCAGATCAAAGCATCACACAGCAATTCAGGGAGATCTCCCTAGCACAGCTGTACTGTTCCTCCTCTCCTTGATAACTGAACATAAACAGTTTCCAATGTGACCCCAATGGTATCCTGTTCCCAGGAACACTGCAACCCAGTATCACACAAACACTTTTTGTGTAGTCTGTGCTAAAACAGAGCTGGACTGCACACAAGCATTGTGTACAGGAGATTTCCTCTCCTCACTGCAGGAGATTTCCTGCTCTGTCAGATGCCCTTGTTCCCCAGATACTTACTAACAACTGCCCTTGCTCATGCCGTCAGAGTGGATCTGGATTTTCCAGAGCCCTGTCCACTTTCAGACATCACCTGATGAGTTTCATACCATGCTTAAAGTAGTGACAGAGCAAAGGGGTGTCAGGAGCCAGGCACATGTCAGGCTTGTGCTCACTGAGCAGCAGTCAGGATAATGTGTTTAATTGTTGCTGTTTACATGCTTTTTCTCAGTTAAAAATTTTAAGAGCAGATTAATCATCTGGATGGACTTCCAGACGTGTCCACAGTCTGTCCCTTAGGCTCTTAGAAGTGCTCTTGTAAATGCTACAGGAAACATAGGAAGTAAAATGTGCATTTGAAACTATTAGAAAGAGAAGAGGAAACTCTCCAAGCTGGTTCACAAATCTGCAGAGCCCCTTCCTCAGCTGGGTCTGTTGTTTCCAGGAAAATCAAGGTTGCAGGCCTCCATGGGTCACTTGGAAGTGCTGCTCTGTTACAGCTGTCTGTGGCAGTAGCCACATCCAAAAATGAGGTTTTTTGAGCTGTGGGTCCCCCTCCATACCCATAATCATACAGCTGTGAGCTACCTCCTTAGAATACAGCCCCATGGGAGTAAGAGGCCTGTGTTCTTGAAGCATTTTGCACTTGCCTTCCTCCATCGCTGTCTTTCAGCAATCAGCCAGCTGCAGATATGATGGGGAAGAAAACCACAAACCTTTCTCATTCATCACATTTGTGTTTATTTCTGAATTTTGTAATAGTTTAAATTCAAGAGGATCAATAAGGTACTTGCACATGAATGCAGCTCTCATGAACTCCACTGTCCTTTGTAGGCTTCAAAACCTGAAATACTTAATGTTACAAGAAAAAGGAAAATAACTGTAACTAAGGTCCCAGGGCCAGAGAATCCTTTGTTTTTTTAAACTGTTCAGGCTTGCTAGTTGGCAAGATTAGTTGAGCCTACATGTTGCATTCCAGATATTTTCACAAATAACACTTGCTCTATTTGGTAGGTCACTGTCATTATCCATCAACCCAAGCTTCAAAATTACAAATGCATGATCCCAGAAGCAGTAGCTTTCCAGGGAAATTGGGTGGAAAAAGACTGCAAGCAAACCCCTGGGTGCTGAACCACTTTTCTCTGCTGGTGGAAGGTACCTGCTCTAGCTGCAAGCATCTGAGTGAAATGTGTCTGTGTCCCTGGGTATTAGTGGGCTGGTAGAGGAAGCAGGCAGGACATCTCCCTGTTGTGATCACTCTGCAGAAAGCCTTTGGAGGAACATAAAAGCAATAACAAAGCAACTAAAAGAAGCAGCCAAGTGAGAAAAGTCTTTAGGGAGGAAACCAGAGAAGCAAAGCAGTGACTGCAAAACTGTGGCCAGCACATGCTGGTGCTCACAACATCCTAAGCAAGACTACTGCCTCTGTTCCAAATGTTGGCTTTCAACAGCAAATGAAAGACATGTTTATTGGCACGTTTAAATAAAAGAGAGTTCATGGTAATAGCATGTGGCATAGTAGAGCAATTTATGGGAACAATGTTGAGCCTGTGGTTAGCTGTTTTTCTGAACAGAGAACAGTTCTAAACTCTCTCTCTGCACAGAGATTGCTGTTTCTCCTGATGAGGTCTCAGCCACAGCAGCATAGCCAATTTAGAGATGACTGTTGGTCCCTTCCTGTGATTCATATTAATTTTGTAGCTAAAGTGTATTCCTTCTCCCTGCTGAGACAGCAGCTGCAACATGCAATAACACAGATGTAACATGCATTAGCAGCTGCAAGTGTGAAAGAACACAAATCAAGGACCAAAAATTCTCTCAGTCATCCCTCTGCTTTGCTCAGCTTAACATAATTTGGCATAAAGTATTTAAAAAACTGTGTGAGGTAACCTGCTTACATAGACTAAGTTTAGAAGGGGCAGGAACTGGAGTTTCCCTCAATTTGCATGCAACAGAAAAAAGAAGTGAGTCATGCTGAAATCCTGTTGATTAAAATGGTTCAGGAGGGAAAGATTATTTTTTTTGTTTTGTTTTTCAGCACTGAGGATGAAAATTTTTGTCTGCTGTTTACAGGGTCTGGATTGGTACAGCTAAAGCTGTTCTGACAGTGACACACAAAATACAGTCTTTGGCAAAAGGCAAGCTGTGTGGAAATCTATAGGGATTTTTTCACAGAGCTAGGATCCACCTGAAACTGATCTGCCTTGCAAAGTCATTGCCCTTGACAGACCTTGGTCTTCAACTGACCCCTGCATTGCAGGAGGATACTCTGATGGATTGCAGGGACAGGGGAAAGGTGTGCTCTGTGAGAAATGTATGCAGAGAAGGCAGAGGAAGGACGGCTGCTTTGCTGCGAGCAGGCGTGGCCACCAGGGATGTGTCAGGTAGGCAAAGGGGCCATTTGGAGCAAGGGTGACCAGGGACCAAACCAGGCAGGTACATGTGCCCCCACCACGTGTATCCATGCTTGCTGGGCACCTCCTCAAGGACACAACTATGGACAAGGCTTTCAGCTGTATTTGTTCTTTTGGTTCCCTACAACACTTTGCTTACAGGCAAGAAAGAGCAATAAGGATGTGTACCACATCCCTGCCTGAGAAAGCAGCTGTGCTGCATAAGTGCTTGAGCTGAACAGATACTGGAAAGACAGAAGGCTATTCTCTCTACCTGGAAGGCTTGGGGGTTCTGGCTGTGTGCTACAGAGAACCTCTGGGGTCAGACTGACATAGTTTTGCCTGTGTCATATTCACTGTCCCATTCTGGTAGCCACTAAACATATGGTAGGGATAACTGTTGCACTCTGAAGACTTACCACCTCTGTTTCACACAACAGAGTCTGAATTGGTGTCCTCAGAAGAAAAATTAAAATATGTGGGCTAGCCCTGTGGCAGAAAGGGTATCCCACCTCACTGATGACAAAGATACCTGTGTGCTCTGAGATGCTGCATCCCCTCTTCCACCTCTGTCACCTGAAAACTGTCCTCTTTATTGCCTTGTGCCAGGAGCATCACTGTGGGGCAAGGCAGGGGTGCCAGGGAGCACTGTCTTCCCAGCAGCAGTAGAAAGGGACCCGAGGGACCTGGCATTGCTTCTACCACACCTTCCCCTTTTTCCTCCTTCCCAGGTTAGCAATTTCAGCCTTCCACACTACCCAGACTCTTCTCCCTGTTGTGTCCATCCAGGAAGTGGTGCACACAGAAGAGAAGTGATGGGGAAGAACTCCAGAAAACACAGAAATATTACATTAAATAGGTTGAATAATTCTAGAGGATTATTACCCATTTTCTCCTAAGCCTTCTTGTTCCTTCAACTTCCCTCCCCACCAGGATAAATCATGTGGTTTATGCCTGTATTTATGAAGAAAAAGCCTGTTCTTTCACTTCCAACAGTTTTCAAGCACAATATAATTTAAAAAAAATCTCTTGTGCTTATTCAGGGACACATGTTTATGAAAGGAGGTGTGTGTGGGAAGCAAGCACAGCAAATAAGTACAAAAAGAGAAAGAGGAGGAGACAGGCAAATGTATGCTAAACTCTGTGGTGTATTCTCTTGGTTCACTTACAGTCCCTTTTTTTTTTTTTTTTCCTGTCCCTTGCAATTTCAAAAATCTCTTCACAATAATGAATTGGGACTCAGTCAAGAAAAGGGAACCAGTAAACCATTTTAGAAAGACCAGGTCTTTTCTGTCAACAGAATAATTCACATTTATTGGGCTAGCAAAATCTTAAACTTTTGGCCTTATAATCTGAAACATTTGACCTTGTACTTTGTGCCTTATAAATAGGAAGTTAAAATCTGGGAAATAACAATACTGAGAAAACACTGAGAAAAACCATATAGGTAGGAAAATCAGATATATTACATGCAGAAATGTTTGCTTGCCTGAGTTATTGCCAGTAATCAGGGTTATTGACTTCTAAATATTTAGCCCTGATTAGACTGGTTGCTATAAAACATGTGTGTCTTAAAAGATGAGAGGACATTAGCTACCCCAAAGATTTTCTGCTGCAATCAGAAACCTGGTGCAATCTAACATCTGACTGAGTAAGTCAGGAAAATGGCACTGCTGCTAAGCTTGTAAGCCTCTCCTTCTTTTTGTCGCCATTTCTGTCTCCTTTGAGTCATGCCCACAACTCACATGAAGTTGTGAATCACAGCAATAAAAATATATAACCAAGAAAAAGAATACTGACAGAGCACGTCCACCAGGTTTTTTATGGAAAATTATCTATTCTTCTAAAGGCAATCTATCAGAGGCCTTTAAAATCCCTATGGACACACCAGAATACACCAGTGTGGATACATAATTTGACTCCTCTGCAAGAAATCCCTGTTCATGTGGCTGTGCCTGCTATGCACAGTGCACAGTGGGCTGAGGGGATGGGGTTAGCAGCAGACAGACACAACCAGTGGCATCACGAGTGCACCCTGACAGCTCACCCAAAACTCACTGCTCACTGGCTCTCAACCCCAAAATAATATCCTTTTGGAGTCTGGTTTTCAGAACACCAGCCACAGTCCCTCTACAGCCCAAATATGTATCTGAAAGACTGTGTCACGTAAAAACCTTGTGGGGATGTGGCATTGCTCCTGTGCATTTTCTTTTTCTTTTTCTTTTTCTTTTTCTTTTTCTTTTTCTTTTTCTTTTTCTTTTCTTTTTCTTTTTCTTTTTCTTTTTCTTTTTCTTTTTCTTTTTCTTTTTCTTTTTCTTTTTCTTTCTCTTTTTATTTTTCTTTTTCTCTGTATCTTTCTTTTTCTTCCTGCACCACTCCCAAACACTCTGAATCAGACAGGCTTGATATCTCTGCCTGTCAGAGAAGACAAAAGAAATTTGTCTTTTGTTTTGTTTCAAGTTTCTGGTTTTCAAGCTACAGTAACACAAAGTATAAATAACAAAATGTTACTGTACAATAGGATCACATGCTATAGTACTTATTTTTCCAAATGGTAGCTGCTGATATGTACTATGTTCTTGGAATTACTTCATGCATGAAGTCAACACTGAAGTTCTTGCTGGCCGAAGTTTCTGTCTTCAGCTCTGGTTTTAGTTCATCAATATCACAGCACTGAGTAGGGAGCCCAGCAATAGGATTCTGTCATTTGTTCAAAAGGCACTTGGGGGCTTAAAAAGTGTTTCCATAAAAAGTATTTGAACAAAGACAAGTGCAGACCATGAAGCAAACTCTTGGTGACATTGCGCTAGCAAAGAATCAGGGTGTGAGAGGAGGCACAGGTATGCAGAGAGCACTCCACCTTCCTTTCCAGGATGTGTTTTATGGGAGCAAGCTATACGAACACATAGAAGCCTTCTGGTATCTCAGCTGGGAAAGAACTGGAACACCTCAGAACTGACTGATGGAAGCAGAATCAAATCTCCATCTGACCTTCCATCTGACTAAATGACCCCAAGCCCTCACTCCTCCCAACCTGGTCACCAGCTGAGCATGTGTTGGAAGACTGTGCTTCCAGTAATAAGTGAGCAGGCCAGGGGTCTTCTTACTGGTGTGGAAATACCTCTGTAAGTGATGAAATGCCAGTGCTCACTTGACACTGTTCCCATATGGTAGTTCTTGCAGAACCCTGACACTATGCCTGGCAGGGTGCTGATGTTTTGGGGTTACTTGGGAAAAGACACTTTAGCTATAGTACAAAGTTTATACAGAAAACTGCTTCAAAGCACCTGAAGTTGGGAGTTGGGATGAATAGTTGTCCTGGTTTGGACACCACCTGATTTGGACACCACCAGGACAATAGCCTACAAGGTAAGCACATCATAATAATATTGGCGGCTTTGCTGGAAAAACCACTGAAGTCCACTTTAAGTAAGGGACAAAACTGCAATATTTGTACAACAGGAAAGGTGGAGAAAGAGTGAAACAGAGACAGGAAAATTCACTTACTTGGACAACAGTTTCAGTGTAACTATTCTTTCTTATTTCTATTTTTTCCTCTCTCTCTATCTCTCTGATATATAATCTTCCTGCTTCAGCAAAACTACTACTGACTGACTTCAGCTGCTGCCTTTGAGATTATTTTAATCGCTAGGTCTTTAGCCACTAGTCTGCCAAAATTGTTCAGTGGCTTTCATCCTTTTGCAGATCACAAGGGCCCCACCAACAAAAAGCACAAGCAGGAACAGCCCTATGGTCACTCAGACTTGCACTGGTGAAGGCATCCCACTGAAGAACACTGCACACCTGGAGCACACAGCTCTATCTGGCTCCTGGATACAAACAGGAGGATGGTCAGGGAGAAGTGGCAGACAAGACATAATGACATCCCTGGAGCCATTGAGAATGCTGCAACACCAGCAAATTTCTGCCTTGCTGCTTAAAATCACTTCCATGCACTTCCTTCCTGTGCCACAGTGCTCTTAAGCCTCCCGTAAATAAAACCACACAAAGTGAAGTCTAACCAAAATGAAAAATTCTGAAAAAAAAAAAAAAGTTAACTTCAGTGTTCCCCAGTACACATTAAGAAATAGTTGCCAGACAAAATAACTAAACTAAAGCACGATGAGGCCGTCAGGATTAGTTTAGGCAGCATTAATCAAACGATTATTGCTGATATCCCTACTCAGACTGCTGAACCTGGGTTTGCCACTTTTCATAAGAAATGCCTGTACAAGCTCACAAGCTCAGAATGCTGAGCTTGTGCAAGTAAGAGGTTTCTGTCCTGGCACAGGACAGAATGGGACCTTCCAGGTTGCTTGAGGCAGGGAGCCCTCCAATGAGCAGACCTGAGGGAAACAGGCAGCAAACTCCCAGGAGATTCAGGGCTGAAGGACTGGCACTAAGATACCATGCTTTAACATGGAAGCTTGCCCATGCTACTGCTTCTCAGATGGCTGGTGTTTTGATAAGGATCAGATAAGGTGTATGGAGAAGGATGCATGGGTGTCGCCCCCAGGAGAAATGCTGTTGCACAGGCCAGACAAAAAATTACTTTAGACCTTGCTGCAGAGGAGCTGCACAGGTGGGTGCAGAAGGCTGCTAAAAGACAGTGTGCAACCACCTTTACCTTGGTCAGCTGCAGCCTTGCAAACAGCCAAAAACCCCTTTGTATCCATCTGCTTTTCTCCCTTTACCATCCTGCTTCTCTGTCTCCACACCACTGCAGTGACATAAGCTTTCCATGTGTGGACAGAGCAGGTGGCCAAATTTGTTCTTGCACAGGGCACAAACCCAAGACACACTAAAAATTGTTGCTGACATCCAGGGTCAGGTATGAAAGCACTGATGTTTCCTACAGCTGAGTGCTGTGTGCCTTCAAAGCATAGCATGGATGTTTCCTGCTGCTTAGCCTCTTGCAGTCCAATAACCAGGGGAAATCATCTAAGCACTAGTGGTCTCCCAGAAGAGCTGAAATTAACTCAGCCTGGGGCCTCTGCGTTATTGGGGGATGTTTCAGATGGGTGATGCTGCTAGAGCTGTGCTACCAGTAATAGTCCTGATCTCTTCATATTAAGAGAGACTCTGCTGACCTCCAGTCTTCCTCATCTAACAGATACACCAGGGCTCACCTGGAAATTTGTGCATCATCATGAGTAATGCAGAGATCAAAAAGGATTAATTTTGCTGGTTTTCTTGGAGAGACCTTCAAGTTGCCAGAAGCAAAACAGAGTATTTCTTGAGCTGCAGATACACCAAGAACTGAAGATGTGTGACAGCACCTTCCCTAATTCTGCCAGACCACATCATCCCACACTCATGGTACTGAGCCCTGCATTGAGTCATTCCAGGGAGGTGTCAAGCCAGTACAGAGCTGTCCAGAGGTGTGTGCAAAGTGCTGGTGCTGACAAAAAAATAGAGTGAGGAGGAAGAGATGTTGTTGAAGTGCAGCAATTCCTTTTTCCATTAAGTCAACTAGACTGAGTAAGTTAAATCCTTTTCCAGGTAGGTATTTCCTGCTCTGTGTCAAGAAGTAATTGCTCATCCACTGAGTTGCATCATTTAAGCCAAGGGAACATGTATCCACAAAGAGTGCTACTGAATTAATGGAAAAAGGCATCTCTACCAGGAGTTGCAGGCAAATTCATTATCCATGGTGAGAAGCTAATCATCTGGAGAAGAGAAGAAATAGGATTTGTACATATTTTCAGACTGTTTTAAAGTGTTTCATCTGCTTAAAAGGCTGATGAATTTCCTGATTTCAACACTCTACTGACTGTTGCAGCTGTCTGTATGTGGAATTCCACCATCTATTTTGTATTAAAGAAGAATTTTTTTCCCTCACAGCTAAATAAGATGCTGAAAGCCCCCACTGTGGAAAAAACAAAGAGCAAAGCAGTGTTTTTCCAGATTTCCTATTTCATGACACGTTGGAGCAATATTTACAGAAAGACAGCCCAACCATGAAAACCCCCAAACACCTATTTTTTCATGCTTCTTCCCAACTTCTGATCCTCAGATGTGGGTGAACAAGGGTCAGAAAACTAGTGGGAGGAGCAAAAGCTCATACAAGTATAATGGGAGTATTAGGACTCCAGAACATCCACTCCAAGGAAATCCACGTGAGTTTCAGGGACCCTGTTCATCTCCCCACAGCGCTGCCGCTGGATCCACAGCCAGTTGGAAAACAGATGGTGGCATCCATCAGGAACAGGGCAAAATCAACAGAACTTGCTCAGTCCCCTGAGCCATCCAGGGCTGGTACTTAGGCTGGGTCTTGTCTGTGAGGTGTGTTTGGGGCCCGAGACTCCTGTGCCTCCAGGAGCCTGGTACTACCCAGCACAAATGCTGGTACAAATATCACTTGTATGTCTTACAGCCTGGGCTCTACTCTTGCAGCCCCCCAGCCCTGTTTCCCAAATAAGCTACAGAATCAGGTTGCTTATAACCTCAGGATACAGGTACCAGATTTGTTACTTATTAACAGAGGAGATCTCGTGAGCAAAGTGGAGATGAGTGGCCACAGTGGTCACAGAAGGTGACATTAAAGGGGAGTGGATGGATGAAGGGGTTCTGTGTGAGGTAAGAAAGGTGGAAAGAGGTATGGAATGCAAGAAGAGCAGGGGCAGCAGTGATCCACAGCAGTGTCCTAATTTGTATGGAGATCAGCAGACGGAATGTAAGGGTCTGTGTGCATGCATTTAGCTGATGGAAACATGAGATAATGTGTTATTAGCTTGGCCTGTAATAAAAGGAGATTACACAATGCTGTTATTGTCACAGGCAGAGTGTGCTCTCTGAAACTCACAGCAGTCTGGTTTATATTCAGAGATTTCACACAAATGTTGGCAATTAACATCTTTCATTCCTGTGCTCAATGTCAGAAACAGTAAGTCTTAATCAGGTTGATGTGTTGATGACTTGCACAGGGTCTAAGTTTATAATACTCAGGCTTCTGGCATGGATTTTCTTATTAAAAATAGCATTACTTTAGTAAGGAAAATACCATTAAAAAGAGAGCCAAAACTTTCTAAGTGTGGTTCTGGTGATACAGCCATGAAGAAATAGACGTATTCTGCATTCAAACAGCATCAAACAAAAAATTTAGCATGGGAATAGTGGAAGAGAAGATCCGCAGAATCAGGGATGCTGCTGTTTGCCCTGAAGTGGGAAAAAATAATCAACAAGAACGGGCTAGAGAGGCAGAGGAGAAAATAAATATTTCTCCAGAGTAAAACAAGGTTATTCTTGATGCTGATACAGTGAAGTCTATTCAGTTGGGGGAAAAAAACAGGGATTGTTGCACAAGAAAAGCCTGTAGGAGATCCCAGAGATCCCGAGTAATCAGACAAGACAGTTTTACACCATATAAAGCCATTGCAGTCATCTGTCTCTCTGCCTTCTACATGTTGTCCACACACCCTTGTCCAGAATTACCACAGCTGCAGATTTGGCTGCATTTCCACAATGGATCCCATTTAATATTCAAGATTCTATAAAAATAGCCAATGGATGGATCAAGTTCATCTCAGGGACTGCCTTGGATCAAGTGTGGTTGTAAGTTGAGAAGTGGAAGAATAGTTGTGCAAATGTGTTGTCTGAGCAAATGTGGGTTTTGGAGGAAGATTTCCCATAGTCCAAAAGAGGGGCTATGTGTTCTTAGGTGCACCATCATGGTGATATGACAATAACTTCACTTTGTGATGGCTTCATATCACAGCAAGTGATGTATAATTCTGTCTTGTTCAGGCTGATCTGTTCTCTTATAATTTCAACAAGAATTTACTTGTGCAAGCTTTATAAATATTAGCTATTTTAGTCTCTCTTCATTTCAGAAGATATTTCTTCAGCTTTTTGTAGTTTGGATTCATGAGAAGTATTTGCCTTGGATGCATAAGGATTTTTTGCTTTGCATTTGTCCTCAACTAAAAATTTCTCCCTCCTGAAACTTCAGAGGGTCATGGGCAAAAAGCAAATATGTTCATACAAAGTTCACCGCACCTACATCTCTTCTGACGTGCTCTAATTGTTCTGCCTATTAACTGTAACCACAAACTTCTGTCACTTGGTGCTTAGACCAGACTGTAAACCATGCTGGCCAGAAGAAACACACACAGAATCACTCTGCTACTTGATCTGCTGGGCCACCTGATCTTCCAAGGCCAGTGCTAGGTAAATAACAATAAACAATAAACAAAAAAATTAAAAATAAATATAAAAATAAACAATAAACAATAAATAATAAATAATAAATAATAAATAATAAATAATAAATAATAAATGTGGGTGTCCACTTCTGCAAGGGCTGAGGATTCTTCTTGTGTCTGTGGAAGCATCTTCACAAAAACCACCCTGCTTTTCTGCTCCCTGCAGAGGTGAAGAGTGAGAGCACAAAACAGTCTTCCAAAAGGTAGATAGTAGCAGCTGGCAAGGTGGAGAGAGTAAAGACTCTCTCAGTTCACCATAAATGGAGGAGGGCAAAGGTATCTGTAGCTAAAAATAACTTGCCTGAAAAAAAGGCTGCAGACTTCAGTTGTTAACACATCAGGTGTTGGTCTTTTGTCACAACTAGAGGAACTGGCAAACCCCAGGGTGCAAAAGGACAGTTGCTGAATGGGATATTTTTAAGGATATGATGGCATGGATGATTAAATGCTTCAGAAATGATAGCAAAGTCCACAGCCACACAATGAGACATCCAGAAGCACACACTAGCAGCTGCTTGTCCATGACAAGTCCTCTTGCAGGACTGTTCTCACTGCTGCTTGTACATGAGTAGCCCTCCCCTTTCATAGAGGAGGATGCAGCCAGGGCTGTGACATGCGGCAAAATTGGTCTGTCAAAGTAGGCACCATGCTGTGGGACAGAAGCTTCTGGGAGAAACAGAGGTTGTGGAAAAAGGTAACTTGCAAATTCAAAGCTTTCTCCCTTGGGAGTCTGTCCTGTTTTCAGCTAGGATAGAGTTAATTTTTTCCTTAATAGCTGGTGCAGTGCTCTATTTTGGATTCAGAGTTGAAATGATGTTGAAAACACACTGATGTCTTGTCTGTTGTTAAGCTTATCCTAAATGAAGGATTGTTCAGTGTTTTGATCATGGACTGATCTACAGTAGTGGATCTACTGGCAGTTGATGTGATATACCTTTCTCAGAAGAGGAAAAGCCTTTTTTGCACAGCAGTGCTGATTTTTAGACCTTTGAACTAGATTGGAAGGGGGAATGGGAAAAAATCAGTTACCAGTGATATGCAGCAAGATAGTGCACCAAAATTTGAGGGACATAGTGCTGATGAGATGCTTCAATTGGCTCCACAAGGTGACAGCTGCAATGAACCACACCTGAAACCCTTCTATACCAACACGTGTAGCATGAGGAACAAGGAAGAGGAAGCAGAAGCCTTGGCCCGGTGGCAGAGATATGCTATCACTGGGATAAGCAAAACTGGTGGGATGAGTCCTGTAACCGCTGTGCCAGGATGGATAGCTGTAGACTCTTCAGCAGGAACAGGCTGTGCAGGTGAGGTGGAGGTGGTGTAGCACGGTAAGTAATGGAGAGGCTGGAATGTGTATGAAGTTTGCAGTTGGCAAATTCTCCATACCTGAGAGCCTCTGGGTAAGGATTAAAGGATAAATAAATAATGCAGATGTCATCGTGGGAGCCTGTTATAGGCCGTGCAGCCAGGAAGGCAGGACAATGACACTGATGAACTATTCTTTGAGAAACTAAGGGACACCTCCAAATCATCTGCCCTTGTCCTTATGGGGGACTTCAGCTTGCTAGGTATTAACTGGAAATATCACACAGCTGACACAATCAGATCAGGAAGAGTGCTAAAACACCTGGAATATAACCTCAAGATACAAGTACCAGATTTGTTACTTATTAACAGAGGAGATCTCATGAGCAAAGCGGAGACGAGTGGCTGCCTTGGCCACAGTGATCACAGAACAATTGCTATCAGGAGAAAAAGTGCCAGCAAAACCTCAACTCTGGACATGAGGAGAACAAACTTTAGGCTGCTCAGGGCACTGGTGAGTAAAGTCCCCTGGGAAAATGCTTTTGCTGGTGCCCAGGTCCATCAGTGCTGGTCAAACATCAATGCCTAAGGGCACAGGAGAGACAATTCCCAAATGCTGGAAGTCAAGCAGAAAAGGCAGAAGGCCAGCTTGCCTGAACAGGGATCTTCTTGTGAATCTATGGCAAAACCAGCAGGTGTATGGCCAGAGGAAGCAAGGTCAGGTGACATGGGAGCAATAAACAGATTTTTTTTTTTTCCTACTGTAAGAATAAAATTCATGAAACCAAAGCTCACTTGAAGTTATAACTAGCCAATACTAGGGGGAGCAACAAAAACAGTTTTTAAAGATATATTAATTGGAAAAGGGAGTGCAGAAATTACATCAGCCCATTACAGGAGAGGATGGGCATCTCATAAACCTGGATACAGACAAGGCAGTTTAATGAATTCTTTGCTTTGGTCTTCAACACCAGTGACAGAATCTGGGAACTGCAGTGGCCTGAGCTGGATTACCATGGCCAAGAGAATGATGAACTCCTAGCCAATCTTGAACTAGTGTGGGATTTGCTGCTCTGGCTGAATCCCTGTAAGTTTATGGTGCCTGATGGGGTTCACCCAATAGTACTGGCTGATGTAATTGCAAGGCCTCTCTCAGTGATTTTTGAACAGCTTTGGAAACCCAGAGAGATGTCAGTTGATTGGAATCTGGTGAACATTGTCCAAATTGTCAAGAAGGGCAAGAAGGATGACCCTGGAAACTACAGGCTTATCAGTCTCACTTCAGTGTTCAGTAAAAGTACTGAAAGACTATTCTGGGAAGTATTGAAAAACACCTGAAGAGCAACACAGTCACTGGTCACAGCCAGTATGGCTTCATGAGGGGAAAGTCCTGCTTCTAAAACCTGATTTCCTTTCATGACAAGATAACCCAACTAGCTGATCAAGGGAAGCCAGCTGATGTAATCTCTCTGGATTTCAGTAAAGCCTTTGATGCTGCCTCTCCCAGGATCCTTCTGCACAAACTGTCCAGCTCGTGGCTGGATAAACAAATTATGTGGTGGGTGAGCAGCTGGCTCAGGGGTCAGGCACAAAGGGTTACAGTGAATGGGGGGACATCAGACTGGTGACCTGTCACTGGGGGGATTCCACAGGGCTCCATCCTCAGCCCTGTGCTCTTTGTCTTCATAAGTGGCTTGGACTCAGGACTGGAAGGGATACTGAGTTCACAGATGATACAAAACTGGGAGGAGCAGCTGACTCCCTCAAAGGCAGGCAGGCCCTGCAGAGACACCTTGACAAATGAGGGGACTGGGAAGGCACCAGCTCTATGAAATTCAACAAGGGAAAGTGCCAGATTCTGTATCTGGGATGGGGCAACCCTGGGTGTACAGACAGACAAACAAACGACAGGCTGGAAAGCAGAAATGAGTGCAGGAAAGGAACCTGGGGGTCCTGGTTGAAGCTGAACATGAGCCAGCAGTGCCCTGGCAGCCAAGAAGCCCAAACATATCCTGGGGTGGATCAGGCACAGCATCACAGCCAGGAAAGGGAGGGATTGTCCTGCTCTGCTCTGCACTGGGGCAACCTCACCTCCAGTGCTGGGGGCAGTTCTGGGTGCCGCAACACAAAAACACATTGAGTTGTTAGAGAGTGTCCAAAGGAGGGCCATGAGGAAGGTGAAGGTTCTGGAAGAGAAGCCTGTGAGAAGTGGCTGAGGTTACTAGGCCTGGAGAAGAGGAGACTGAGGGGAGACCTCACTGCAGATACAACTCCCTTGGGGAAGAGGGGAGGCAGACACTGATTTCTTCTCTCTGGCGACCATGACAGGACCTGTCACTGGGGGAATTGCCTGTAGCTGTGTGATGTGAGGTTTAGAACAAAATTTTACTTTTCTTTCCAATCCTCCTCCCCAACAAGTGGTCAGGGGGAGTGAATGATCAGCTGTATGGTCCTTAATTGCTGTCTAGGTTTAAAATATGAGAGAGTCCCAACTCCTTTGCACATGCTGTAAAAATTGTAAAGTATTTCCACCATCAGCTGGCCTCTCTGGTAGATTGCCCTCCAGCAATGGAGGGCAGTCTACCCCTAAGATTGCTCTGTGCCTCTTTCAGCCTCTCCTGCTTCTTCTTCAGCAGACACTTGCCTCCTGCAACAACCACAAGACACTGAAGGATCCTCTGCCCAGAAAGCCCAGGGCCTAATTTACCCTGTAAGCCTGGTCAGCATGCCTAGATTTCCATTAACTGATAGTGACTAATCAGTCATTGTAGAAAAATCAATGTGGGACCATGATGGAGGCTCAAAAGTCTGTGGCTTCAGTGGTGACTCATCCTGGAAAGACCTAGATTAGCTGGTGAAATTAGACCCAAACTTTCCATTGATAGCCAGCTAAAAACCCTCCGTGATTTTCTTCTGAACTGCAACAATATTTAAATAGCAGGCAAGGCAGACAAGGCCTAAATCTTGCAACTTCATGTGCATGACATTAACCTTTGCTAGTGTACCTGAATCATATTAACCCTTGCTAGCTCTATGGAAAGAAGCTGCTCACACAAGAGCAATAGGTGGCAATATTAACAACACTTACAGGGGAAAAGGGAACAGACTGACTTGTATGGAAAGTATCTTGTTGAGATAAAAATGAGATAAAAATGGCTTTCAACACAAGATACTAGAAGATTTCTATCACAATGAAAAGAACACACAGTTTGAGTCTTAAGGTCACCAAGACAATGCCTCTGTTCTGGAGCTGAGTCCTCAGCGGAGTAGCAGACAAACATAAACACCACCAGATGATGTTTTGGGAGGCTACAGAGTAAAACCAGCAGAGGATGCAGGAATTACATGAATGGCAGGGAGACCCCAGCACAGGGGAGACCAGCCTCTGCCATCACAGAAGAAAACCTAAGTGGCATGAACATCCACCGTGCTGCAAAAGTCTCTGATGACAATCATTGCCTGGATCATGTCAAAGGTTAGAGGAGGCAGCTCTGGGAATAATTACTTTAGAGCAGCAGCAGTCATTGTTCAACCACAACCCTAAAGGTTTAATGAAACTGCAAAGCGAATGAATTTGAATAGTTGTGCAATCCAGCTGTGGTGATAAGGAAAACTGAAGCCTGTGTAAACATGTTATGACATTTCTGTCCCAAGCACATAATGAGTACAACATGCAGTTTGAGTCTTAAGATCATCAAGCCAATGCATCTGCAGCAAACTCATCCCTAGTGTAAGTTCTTGTACCATACACACTGCCATCCCCCCATCCATCCCCATTCTCTGGCACTTCAACCAATGAAGCTCAGCTACACTGGCCATCACACCACTTCAAGTCACACCACAGCATCAAAGCCTCAGGATGTTTTACATTTTTACTGAACCTTACATCCCGTAGCATTGTTTCAAACTTCTTTTCCATATTCGCCTTACATACCAACCTCTCTCCACTTTCCAATTTGTGATCCACTCTGCAACCTGCTTCACCTTACTCTCCAGCTAACTCCTTCCAAGTAGTATCAGACAGCTATCATGTTTTCTTGCAACTACAGGATAAACTACATTGAAACTCCTAATATAAAAGATATATATATAAAATTAAGGAAATATATATTTATATAAAGGAAAACAGTACACTGAGCCATAAACTCAACAAGACGACAGCATAGTCATCTAGAATATCACTGGACTGCATCACTGGCACTGTATACATCAGGACTAAACCCAGTATTATGAAAATATCAGAGATCTTGAGAGGAAAAAAAAGAACAAGCCTCACTTTTTGTTCTTATAAGACAGTCCTTGTTTTCTCCTCCTTTGAACTACCTCCTACAACCCTCACTAAAGCAAGGAAATGCTGAATGCTGTTGTCCTTCTCTGGCCAAGACTCAGGTACATCCTTCAGATGATAGCCTTTTGCTGAGAGAATGAATTCAGGGAATTACTATTCTTGCTAGAGTAAAAGCCACATACATTTTTATTGTACATAAGTATGGGATAGCATCTTTATGCTGATGCAACCCTAAGAACTGAAGATTATTTTTGAAGTGTCAAATGACATTGCTGTAAACCTGTAGTTTAAAACTATGCTTTAAACATGTTTATGTTTTAAAAACAACTATCTGGATTGTCCTGTTGTAAATGGCACTGAAGCATTGTCACTCCAGAGCACACAGAGCAGATCATCCACCTCCAGCAAGTACATGCAGACAAGCAAAAGGCATTCAGCATGCAGCCCAAGCTGGCTACACTGTCAGCCTCCATTTTTTGGTTTGTTTGCTCACATTGCAGGAGGACAGGAATTCGTGTATTTGGGAATAAATTCAGGAATTTGTATGTGTGTGTGAGACATCTAATCCAACACATAACTGGCATTTTCTAAAGGAGCATAATGAATATGTGTAAATTCTGCTTAGACAAAAACGGTTGTTCTTGAATAAGACAAAGGTCAGTCATTTTAACCATTGTTACAGCTGCCTTCAAATGCATTCCTGACCATGTAAAGTCAAAATGTGCAGCACTGAGGGCAAGCACTTTCCTGAAAGGAAGCAAATGACATCTGTGGTCACAAAATTTGCAAATTAGCTACCACTCAATCAATTTTGTGAGGAACATGTTAGACGTTTTGCCCAGAGACAGAATTTCAAATTGAGACATCAGCTGCAACAGATATTTTTTTTCCTGAGTCTTTTCTTTTCCCCACAAGGAGCTTATGTCTACTGCCTTGTGAGTTCCATGTTTTCAGAGATCAGATGTGGCTTCTCATCTCAGACGATCTAAGCCCTTCTATTCCAAGTTGCTGCAGATGATAAAAAAAAATGTGATTTTAAAAATCACATAAGTAAATCAGTAAGAACTCACACACTGACATTATAAAACAGACATAAAACTTCCTTAAAACCACAAAATCCAAATTAGTTGAAACTTCAGTTTACACTGAATTCAGAACATTCCAGTTCTCAAACAGTCAAATACATTAGAACTAGCCAAAGCAGGCCAGGTCCAAGTCTTAAAGTGTGGGATTCAGCTTTCAACAGGACTACATTTAGTGTGCATCTCAGTAAGGTAGCTGCTGTAGTGATAGGCAGCCTTGCTGCTCTGGGCAGCTCTGTTCTGCAAGACAGGTGACACTTAAAAAGGGAGCAAGTTGTTTCAATAAGGTTTCAATGAGTTTCAGTGACTTGAAACTCATCCCTTGAAGTATAAAATTGGCTACAACTACTCAGGTGTGTCCCCTGTTAGGTGTGCTATGACAGCCTTCACAAGAGGCTTACACCTGCAGCCAGGCTGTTAGCTGTGTCAATGCAGCTGCAACAGCTAATTGCAGAAACAGCTTTCTATTTCACCTGCACATTTTACAGGTGCTCCACAAAAGTGAGAGCCTATGCTTGAGCAGAGTATGGAGGTGAAGGAAAACACCTGGGTTTGCCTCAGACACTATCTTGCCCTGGGTTTGCTCTGTGACAGGCACTTGGAAGGCCTGATCCGTGAATAGTGCTCCCCACTATGAGTTAGATAATGCAACAAACCACAAGTCAAATTACTCCTTTCACATACTAAGCTACTTCCTCCAGCCCAAAAAAACTTCTGTATTTCAGGTCTGTTTCAGTACATCAGACAACCAACCAACCAAACATGCGCCTACATGTTTTCTTCAGTCTTATTCCCATTGCTAGTGAAGAAAGACCAAGGCACAGGCCCTGTCCCAGCTGTGGAATGCTTCTGGTGCCTCCCCATAGTGTTCTGTTCAGAATGATGACCAGAAAAGGGATATTTTGTTTTGCATTTTGATGATGAGTGCTGGTGCTTGGATCTGGCAGTATTCGTTTGTTTGGAATTAAAGGAGTGACATTACAATAGTGGTTTTCAATTTGCTTTTGTATCCAAAGCTTCCAGGTTCTCTAATAGAGGCAGAGACCCATATCTGGCAAGTGAAGCCCTTACGCAAAAAGTTTGTTCCACTGATTTATTTTCTGCTGGCCTGGTACACAGGAAACCACCAGTGCAGTGCAGAGTAGCACAGAAACCACAACCTGACATCTACTTGAAAAGAGAATCGTTAAATTGCACTGAAAATGAAACTCTCCAAACATGCAATGTTTGACTGAGTTCAGCAGAGAACATTCAGCATATTGAAATGAAAATGAAAAACTCACACAACTGAATCCCTCTCGCTGAACAGAATCACTAGGTTGGAAGAGACATTTAAGATCAGCCCTAACACCTCAACTAAACCATGGCACCAAGTGCCACATCCAATCCCTTCTGTTCTCTCAGTTGGTTCATGCTTTTGATGGTTTCCCATGCAGGTTTCTTTACCTTTTCTTTCTGGGCTTCCTGTATAAGAGACATGGATGTACAGGAGTAAGTCCAGAAAGATGACGAAGAGCCTGGAGCTGTATTTCCAAGCATTCCTGGCACCTCTCTGCAGAAGAATCAGTAACTTTGAGAGCATGCTAGGCATATGCAAGGACCATCTTCTGAAGGCCAAGCCCAGGGACAACAAGCTCATGCCATTTGCAATTACCAAACGCCACGTAATTTGTAATTTGCCCTAGCCCTGGTATTTTTATTCAGTTTAAACTGTGAAACAAGCATGAACTCCCAGTAGGTCCAAAATATTAAGGAGTTCAAGAAGACAAATGTGGATGTTCTAGTTACCTTCCTCTAGCACATGCCACAAGATGACATGTGACAGCATGCAGTGTCATACACTGTGGATCTCTGGATGAGACTGGCAATGATCCAAAGGTGCCAAAGCTGACAGTCCTTACTCTTTCTATGTAGGAGGGTCAGTACCTGCTGTGCATGGTGCCCCTAATGCCTCAGGGCATAGACTGGGCCCTGGCCCCACTGAGCAGTGACTTCCAGCCATCCTGGACATCTGGCCCCACAGCACAGAGGCCTCTGAACAGCCCTTTTCCAACATTTACCAGAAGAGCACAATGACTCCTAGACAGAAGATCTGGAAGCTGGTAGTCAAAGTGATCAGTGGTGTTTGCAACCTGGGTTTGAGGGCTGTAGCCCACTTCTTCCTCTTCCTGGGAAGCACAGTGCCAGCTGCACTGCAGGATGTGCTTCCCAGGCCAGTGTTTCTCCCACTGGTTTTGCCCATTCTGCAAAATCCACCCTCTGCATATTACTCCTACCTCTCAGGCTGGTCAGCCTCAGCCACCAACCAGCAGATTTCCAAGATGTTTCCAGAACTGCAATTTTCTGCACTTTATTTAGTCAAAATTATATCTAGACCTTTCCAGATACACTTTGATAACTCCTCAGGGCCAGAAAGTTTTCCTTTGATGCTTTGTCTTGGACTTTTGGAGGGAGGTGAGGAAAACTGGAAATTTCAGGACTTCTAGAAAATAGCAGCTTTACCAACTCCCCTCCAAAATAGATACGCTTTTGTTTCTCTTTTGAAGTGAAAACATTTGTTAATTTACTTACTGCATTGATTTCTATGCATGCTCATTACTTCACAGGAAGAAATCTTGGGAAGAAAAACTGCAAGGAGACTAAAGTATTTCCTCTTTTCCAAACCTGCAAAAACACAGCTGTGATTTGACATGCAGTATAAAAATACTAATATTCCATTTCTATTCTAAGGACTGCCAGGTCACCAATATTACGATGGTTGCACCATTAGAAAACTGTACCACCTACAATTTTGTCCATAGCCATTTCTCACAAGCAAGCTATGACACATGAATATATGAGAGTAGTTTGCAAACACGTGCTGACACATAAGAGGCAGACTGACAGCCTGTCCCCATACAGCCCATTTGATGCCAGAGTGGACTTTCTGCAAAGAAAAACTAGGCTGTTTGATGGAGCTTAGCTGTGTCTTCCTGAAGTGGTCTTGACCAGGGTGGGGCATCAAGAGAAAACAACCCCTCTGTCACCATTTGCAGCACAAACTCAAGGGCCATTTTTCACATGGTGACAGCTAAAACTGCTGACAATGTCACTATCATGGCAGGGTGTGGAAGACATACGAGCAGGATGTCCCAAGGTCTGCTTGCAACATGTCCAGGTTTTTCTGATAGTAAATGCTGAACAAAATCCACAGTACAACCACAGCCAGAGATATATTGGCTTGGCACATAACTTCTTTCAAGGAGTTTTTTTTAATGAAAGGCCCTCTACCACACAGAATTGTTAAGCCTTGTTCCACAGGTTTATCTTAGGTCATTGCTATGCACTAGCATATAAGAATTTTCTTTTGAGCTGCAATCTGAAGGTTTTGGACTGATTTCATGCAGAAGTTTCCAGGATTTAGAAGCTTTCTTTTTTTGGGTTTTTTTTTTTTTTTTTTTTTTTTTTTAATCTTTACTTTCTGCCTTTTTTTTTTTTTTTCAGTGCATAAGAAGAAACATTTATTTGAAAAATTTCCTTCCAAAATTATCTCAGCTTGAGGAGTTATGCTGCAGCTAGCTTCCATGCCTGCATATTCCACAGACTTACTACTTTTATTCCTTCCACAAAGCTTTAATTTATGACTCATCACACTGTAAAGCTGTGGTAGAAAGAGGCCAAGGACTGTTTCAAGACAAATAGCACTAAAGATATGCCTGTGCAGGCTGCTTCCTTTCTCAGGAAGTTTATCTTTTTGCTTTTCTCTCTTATTTTCCTTTCTGTTCTATTCAACAAGGTGAAATCAATCAGTGCTGCGCGTGAAACAAAAATCCAACAGGCAACAGTGATGATCAACCACAGACTTGCACTAATAAACATCAGTCATACTCACTGCTTAGAGAGATATTTTACTTTATACTGGAGTCTCACACCTAACCTCCCACTCCTTTATCAGGCCTTACAGTGGAGGCGACCTTAGCTTAGCCATTTTGTCTTGCTTTGCAGCTAAAACAGTCCACTGTGACAGTAGAAAGACCCCATATTGAGCAAATATTAGCCTGCTTGTCCTTCCTGACTGCTGTCAGAGTTGTAGAATTTATTGCTGGAACCTTTGGCTAGTGTTCAGAAGGCAAATCAGGGACAGACCATGTTTGCCCACTGACAGAAGGTTTATCTCACAGCATTGCTATCTGTGAGCGCAGATGGCTCTGGAACAGTTCTCATGTGCATGTGAGTTTACTGGTCCTTAACTTCTTCTGATAATCAGCAGTTTCCTGGGATGTGAGGTGTTGCCCTCCAGGTGCCTGTCCATTGGTATCTTGGAAGAACATACATGGGAAATATTTGCTTCACACCTGAGATCCAGTCTGTGGTTAAACACTGTCTCTCCCGGTGCTGATAATCTGCTGTTTGTTCTGGCATTGGTAAACAGTTTTCATGCTCCAAAATGCAGATCTGAGAAAATCTGCAAGCTGGTCAGCAGCTCCAGAGAGGTGTGAACCTTCTCTCCAGCATGAGGGATTACAAGTTCTTGTCATTTCTCTGGAGGCATACTGAGCTTTACAGGAACTGGACTTGCACAAAACAGATGTGTTATCTGGCAGTGGGTTGGAATAAGCTGCTAAGTATTGCTATTTCCTAGCCAGACGGCAAGGGGATGAGTAATGTTTACACAACAAGAGCAGCTGGGCAGAGGATGTTTTTCATGTGCTTCTCCTAAGTGGCAGCACTGACAAGTCTTGAATTACTGCTACAAGCATAACTCTGTTAAGTATGCTTCAGAAAGCCCCACATTTTGGAAACTGCATTACCTTCATCCTTTGAAAAAAAGAAAAAGAATAAGAAAAACAGATCTCTGTAGTACTCAGCATGTGCCAACTGAATAACCACAGCACCATTTTCTGTGAGGACAGGCTGCTGCTTTTTCCCACCTGACTTCACAGCAGAGACTTCCAAGACCATGAAAAAGTAAAGGGAGCTTTCATAAGAGTCACTAACAGATTTACTCCTCTTGGTAGGAGAGGCCCATTCACCAAGATGTCTGGAGAGTGTGTACCTGTTTTTGGGAGCATGCTGCACCACAGATGTGGCCCTGGGCAGTGCAGCACCACTAGTAGCTATGAAGGCTGCAGAGGTCTCTGTTTCATGTCCCCAGATGACCAGAGCTAGCCACGGGGACCAGAGCTAGCCATAGGGTAGCTGTGTACACAGAATAAGGAACAGGGTACTCTGATGAAAGGATACTAGTTGCTCCCAGCCTTTACCCCCAGGGTCCTGCCCTCTGTGTGAATATAAGACAGTTGGCTCTGTCTGAACTCCAGATTCAGCAAAATTTTTTGTCAACAACTCATGTCACAAGTGTTGCCCACACCTCTTGCAGGCTGCCCCATATATCCTGAGGCAATGCTTGGATCCTGCAGGGACATTCAGGACCCCTGTGATGCATCTCAGAGTGCTGGCACTGCACAGGCTGTGGGGACCTGGTACTGAATTGGCACCTCTTGGGTAGCAAAGAGACTTCAGCAGCATCAGTTCCTTGGAGAAACAAAAACCTCATTATACAACCTTGACACTGGTTCCCAAGGTCACAACAGGGCTGGCAGCACCTCTTGCACCGCTAGCACCAGCTGCACATGGTGATTGTACCAACTCTGCCACTTCTGCCTCTTTGTATTCCCTCCTCCAGCATGAGAGCACAGTAGCAAAATCCACTTCATGGACCACAGTAGAGTCTTGACCTTTGTAGTGCCATGAGGGAAAACTGGTTATGCTGTTCTCAGTGGCCTTGCTGATGGAGAGGGATGATGCAAGGAGCCACTTAACTCTGCTTCCCTTTGCAGGAAGCACAGCAGCCCTGTTCCAGCAGGGTTGAATGAGGACTCATAAGAATACCCTTCCAAATTATTTAATCCCAGCCCCAGGAAAGGGAAGAGGAATACATATTTTAAGGAGTTAGAAATGGCCTTCATGTTTCCATCTGCCCTTCTTATCTTTCTCTGAATTTGCCTTAAAACTTGTTCTCCCAGCTTCTGGCCACAGAAGCCTTCTGACTGCCACAGTAGGAAGCTTGCAACTAACTGTATATAACGTTGTTCCATCCATCCTGGCTCGGTCAGAAGTGGTCCAGACAGCTGCACTCCCTCTAAGTGAAAGAGTTACTTACCCAACAGAGGCCTGATCCTGGTGCCGAGTCAAAGCTGTCTGTTGGCAGCAGAAGGAACCACACTCTGGGACAGCCATCTCCTAGCAAAGGAAATTGGGAAGGATGAGTAACTTAAAATCAGCTGAAGGTGTCCTCAGACCTCCCTCTGGCCCAGTATAATTGGCACTGATTACAGCCAATTACTGATTACTGTAGCCCATGAGTTCTTGTTTTTAGATTGCTCAAGGTTTATATGTAGTTAGTTAACACAGAAGGAGGACACCTGAGGAATGGCTGTTTGCTCTGGGCTGCCCAAAATAAACTAGCACCTGCTCAGCAACTCCCTTGCCCCACAACCACAGTGACCATGTCACCACATGTCCCACAGGCTCCACTTCCCAAAAGTGGGGCAAAAGCACCTACACAGCATCAGAGCTGTGTCCTTGGCTGAGTGGGGAAAGGGCTGCTAATGAGTAAAACAACAGCATGCAGTGATACTACAGCAGGCTTTCCAAAAAGCTTACATTATAAAAATTGTTCAGCCACCAGAGAAACAATGCAAGAAATAGGGAAGAGAACAGTGCTATCTGCAAAGTACATCTAAGTCCAAAAGTTAATTCAAAATCCCTTTCATGGGTGATCATGACTAAATGTGCAGAATTAAAATAATATTAAAAACAACCTAGAAGAAAAAACAGCTTAGTACATGGCATGGGTTAAAAGCACTCACCTTCAGTCTGCATTGGCTCAGATTATGGTTCTGATATGAGAGATTAGGAGGAAGTTCATAGGTTGTGATCATGCACAGCAGGACTCTGGGTCTTCACAGCATTTACTGAGACACCAAGGAAGCCTCAAGGTCCTGAGCCTGGTCCCTGCTCTTGCAGGGTGCTGCCACCTCCACGGGTACACAGCAAATACCACAGTTTTCTCACTGCCTTTTGTCTCAGGGATTACTTCAATGTCATGGTAAATGTGTAGGATTTTGACAGATGTGTTTCCAAGAAAAAAATATTCATCTCCTGTGGCAATGTCCAGAGGCTTTGACTTCATCAGCATATGTTACTTAATATGCATTACTTTGTCAGGACAGACACAAAATTTTGTGTTCTTTCCTGAGCAGGGAACATTGCCTGGGAGAGCAAGTCTAAGGTACACACACAGGGTGATGTAAATCTAGAGGACACATTTGCAAAAGAAGACAACCCAGAAAGGCAAGTCTTGATAAGATATCAGTTAGGAAAAAGCAGTAATAGCCAAAAAAGACTAATTCCAAGTAACATTGCTGCAAATACCACTACAGCTATTCAAACAAGACACAAGGAGTGCACATCCACTGCCATAAGCACCATTATGTCAGTCAAACCAGAATAAAAAGGGTGGAAGGTACTAGATTTTAAAATGGCAGCATTTTATACTTTTCCCCTGTCTTTCACAGTGGAACAAATGAAGACAATGAGGAATCCAACCCTGTAGCTGCCAGATAAAAAATTAAGCTTCTCAGGAATAGGATGCATCACCTGGTGGAAAAATTCAAAGCTAAAACCTGGTTTGTTTATATTTCTTTAATATCTGGTACTGAGTTGAAAGAATACTGCATTTGAACAAAATGTCTTTTTAGCAAGTAGGAATACAAACACACCCAGACAGCACTCAGGTAAGCAGGGAAATCTACAATTTTTTCATTTACTAACATAAAAGTGTCACATCTTTAATATAAAATAAAAGGGAAGAAATTAATCAAGACCACATTTTCTTTTTTATATATATTTACAAGCAAAAACCTATGATATAGCAATCACATGTTTATTTAAATTTATTTAAAATATATCCTGCTAAAGAATACAAACTAATTATTAATATGAAAGTAAATATATTTAGTTTGAAAGTGTATATATTGCATATCAACAGAATACACACAGGGTTAATGTTGCTTAGCTAGCTTAAAGCTAAAACTAATCCAATATGCAACTCAAATTCCCACAGCTTAATACATTTTATGACTAAGCTGCTGCTTTAATGGCCAGTAATAAAATCTAAATCACTTAACCCAACATGCAACTGAAATCTGTGCTAAGCCATTAAAGACATTGCTGTCTGAGGATGTGAGCCTACTGCAGCTTATACTGGTGTTGATTGCTGCAGTTGCTTCCTTCTGCCAGCCTCTGGACCCTTAACTGAGGTCTTCCAACTTTAAAGCAACAAATAAATACACAAACAGAAAAATCAACCCCAAAACTCCCAAACCTACCTCTTTCCCTTCCTTTAAACTGGATTTAGTTTGCTGAAACAGACTTGCAAAGGGTCCAGCATAATGGAGGGACATTCACTAACTGCCTGACCTCCACAGCCTGTGCCCAGTGTACCTATGCCTGGATGGTGTCAGATGCTCAAATTTCTGCTGTGAAGGATGTGCTTCAAGGCTTACAATTTGCAGTGCCTTTTGAAGCTCAAGAGTCCATGGCCACAGGACAACCAGCATGTTTGTTTGTCTAAGTCAAGAGAGTCGCACTTCTCAGGGACACAGGTGCTGGACACATTGCATCTCCTTGCACCATCTTTCTGGGTGCCAGGAGAGTCAGGCAAAAACACAACACAGAAGACAATCCTTTGTTTTATTCTCCAGCTTGGCTCCATCACTGGTTCAAAGCATCTCTGGAGCATCCAGGACTCAATTCCAGTAGTCCCTGACCAAACTTACTAGGTTTTCTGCAATGGGGTCAATGGGCACAGAGGCTGGAGGCAGCCTAGGCTCAGCTGAAAGCCATGCTACACCCACCACATGTGCTGCCCATTCCCACTGTTTACCATCCCCCTAGAGACGGTGGGATAGACTGACTGGTGTTCAGCAGGATGGTGACCATCAAGGAACCGTGGCTGCCTCTGCATCTCTGCCAGTGAGGAGCAGGTTCATGCCACATGGAAGTCCTCCAGGTGGGTGCACATCAGCAACACGGACATGGTTGGCTTCTGTGTGAACTGGTACCTCCTAGAAATGGAGAAAAGGTGGAGAGAACCATGTCAGGCCCTGGATCAGGCCCAGAGATGAGGAAATGTACCTCAATCTCATGCATGTGTGGTTGGACAGGGAGCGGAAGTCTGTACTGTACTTTACTGGGAGGGAAGAAATGGGAAGGAAGAGCAGAGACAGCAAACCTAGAGGTAGAGGAAACAGCAATAGGAAACCTAGAAGTAAGATACTGGCCTTGGAAACATTGGGCAGGTGAAGGGGAAACCTAGCAGAGGGACTTAAGACATTAGGCAAAGAAGAATGGTTATTGTGAAGGACAAGATGTTGATTCCTCATCCAGACATGTTGACTCATGCAATATGCAATGAAGGCACTCAGAATCTGTGCCCAGATATACCAAGGATTAACAAAAATAATTTATTCCATTTTTTCACCCAGTTATTTCAGGAATTAGTGATGCAGCCAGTAGTCACAGCCAGTGATTACCATCAGTAATCCATTTGCACTGTTTCCATTTCAGACGAAGAAGGATATATATTTTGCTTTTGGTTTAGATGAATAGATTCTTTTCTGTATTTATACTGAAGCAAAATAACTTCAGATTCATGCTCCCTTTTTACACCATGCTGATGTACATGTAACAGCCAGGAGGTCATGCTGTCATCCAGAGTGACATGGTCTGACTGAAGAAATGGCCCAACAGGAGCAGCATGAAGTTCAGCAAGGAGGAGTTTAAAATCCTGAACCCAAGAAGGGAACAGGTAGAGCCTGGGAGCTGACAATCTGGAAAGCAGCTTGGTAGAAAAGGATATGAAGGTCCTGGTGGACACCAAGTGGAACTTTAGCCAGCAGTGTGCCCTTTCCACAGAGAAGACAAATGGTGTCTTGGGCTGCACAGAAAGGAGTGATGACAGCTGGTGGAGGAATGGGATCCTTCCCACTACTCAGCACTTCTGAGGTCACAACTCAAGCAAGTCCATAGGAATGCCACAAGCATAATAAAGGAGCTGAAGAATCTGACATATGAGGAGAAGCTGAGAGAGCTCGGACTGTTCAGTGTAGAGAAGAGAAAGCTCAAGAGCATCTTATCTGCATGTACAAATACCTGATGAGCGTGAAGAAGAAGGAGATAGGCTTTTTTCTCAGTGGTGCACAGCGCCAGGATGAGAGACAATGTGCACAAACTGAAACATGAGAGATTCCTTTTGAGCTTTCTGAAACACTTTTGCTGTGAGAGTGGATGCACAAGATGGCCAGAGAGCTTTTTTGTCTGCATGCTCAAAACCCACCTGGACCCAGACCTGAGCAACCAGACCTCACATATCCAGTCTCAAATGGACCAGGGGGCAAGAAGTTCCTGTGCTGCAAGACTGCTTATAGTGAGCTGTTTGGTGCTGTTTGAAGCAGTGATTACAAATCTTCTACTGAAAATCCAATACCCATTTTTACTGAGGAGATCCTTGTGGCAGCACACTCTATGGCTGGAAGCAGAAATTTCTTTGTTGTGAAAAATGCCAATCACTTGGTTTTTAAAATTTTAAAAGTTTAATAATAATAAAATGGTTATAAAAATAGTAATACAATTAAAGTAATAAAATTTACAGTTAGAACAATTACAAGACAATAAAAAGCAAAGACTTACAGTTGTCCATATGCTCTCAGACACTAAGTCACGAAAAGCATGCCTTGTGAACAAAGGAATCACCCTTAAAACAATACACTGTTGCATATTCATATATCCTTCATGGTTATGCATACATTCTATATAAAATAAAACACTCTCTCTTTTAATTCCCATGGCGTCTTTGAGTCTGAGCAAGGCCTGAAGAAATTAGCTTCTTCTGATAAGAGAACCATAAATTGCTCTTCTCTGGAAGATTTAGGTGTTCTGGGGCTGTTATCTTGAAGCTAGTATCTCATTCTTTAAAAAAAAAAAAACCCACATACATAGTTTCTCTTTTAACTACAAAACTACATTTACCATACTATTAAAATAATACAGCACTTCTAATCAATGTAACATAATACATATAGTATTCAATTTAGTATTTGTGAAAAGCCAATTATAAAACATGCATTTTTCACATTTGTCACACAGTTTTCTTAGAGTAGTGTCTTCTGATTTGTTGCCTGTGGACTTGTAGAGTCCTTTTGTCTGTAGAGTACTTCTAAAGAACACAAGAGTTAGTAACTAAGCGAAGTGAGCTCATCACAAAAGGACTTAAGTATACCACACAGGAAAAAATCCTTAAGGATCTATCGGCTGAGTATATAAAGGAAAATGGGTGTTGTGTTGATATGATCAAACTCAAGTGGGTAGTGATGTACCTTCCTCCCTGCAAAACAACAGGTTTTAACTAAGTATGGAGAGCAGCAGAAAATGGAATCAAGGTTTAGGAGATGTGTAGCAAGGACTGTTTTTTCACAGGAATACTGCAGCAAGACTTTTCAAATAATGTCTTTTTCTCTAAATAAATGCTAAGCAAATACCATTTCCCCCCCTTTTGTTATCACCTTGATAGGAACCACTTCCCAAAAAAGCAACTGTATATCAGTATATCAGACTTACACCATCTGCACACTGTTGTACATGGAGATAAGGTTCTCTGTGGTAGTCTGTTATTTTACAGTTTGTTCTTCTGTAGTATGTTTTTATATTCCTTGTTATAAGTTTGTAATAGTTCATTCTGTGTAGCCCATTTGGCTTCCCTAATGGCTCAGTCCTGAGTTGTTTACCACAGTTTTCCCTGCCAAAATGTACGTCAATCCACTTGTCAGTCTCCCTATATGCCTCCCTTGTTCCCTTGTCTTACCCCTGTCTGTCAAAGACAGCACACTCCTTTGCTCCTGGAGTGTTCCCTGTCTTTCATCCCTTCCTCAAAGCAGAATTGGATTGTCAGGTTTGCTTCCTCCCCGTGTTGGCTTCTCTTGGGGAGCTCTTACCCTGCACCCCTCCCCTAATGCCTCCCTGCTGGTCACAGGTTGTGCCCTCACCGTGTTTCCCGTACCCTTTAAAAGCAGTTCTTGCATGTTCAGATTTGTCACTTGCTCTGCCCCCCTTTGGGAATGAAATCATTGGCGATTCAGACAAGTGTCCTTCCCTTATTCCTGTGCCTCAGTTTCCCCGTGCTCTGTGCCCTGCTGCGCTCCCCACGCCGCAGCGATCACCGCCCCCTGCACCAGGCTGGGCAGAGACTCGGGGGCGGCCGCTCACGCCTGGCCCTGCGGCCACAGCGGGACAGCTGCCAGCAGTGCCCATCCCTGGACACTGAGAGCCAGGCACAGGGACAGCTGCCAGCAGTGCCCATCCCTGGACACTGAGAGCCAGGCACAGGGACAGCTGCCAGCAGTGCCCATCCCTGGACACTGAGAGCCAGGCACAGGGACAGCTGCCAGCAGTGCCCATCCCTGGACACTGAGAGCCAGGCACAGGGACAGCTGCCAGCAGTGCCCATCCCTGGACACTGAGAGCCAGGCACAGGGACAGCTGCCAGCAGTGCCCATCCCTGGACACTGAGAGCCAGGCACAGGGACAGCTGCCAGCAGTGCCCATCCCTGGACACTGAGAGCCAGGCACAGGGACAGCTGCCAGCAGTGCCCATCCCTGGACACTGAGAGCCAGGCACAGGGACAGCTGCCAGCAGTGCCCATCCCTGGACACTGAGAGCCAGGCACAGGGACAGCTGCCAGCAGTGCCCATCCCTGGACACTGAGAGCCAGGCACAGGGACAGCTGCCAGCAGTGCCCATCCCTGGACACTGAGAGCCAGGCACAGCTCTGCAGCCTGGAATTTCGTATGCTCTTTAGTGCTCTCTGATTTTCACACGTTGCTAACAGCAGGGAGGAGACGGTAAAATTCCCTTGACAGGAGGAAACACATTTATCCACTGATTGCAGTATTGGCAATGGGAGCAAATGGCTCTCACAGGTGCAGCAGACATCCAAAGTGGCTGCAGTGCAAACCAGACGAAGGCAGCAGAGCACTGAAATGGGAGAGCTTCAGTCCCTTCAGACACTTTCCATCTCCCACCTAGAAAAACAAAGAAAACTATGTCCAGCCTATTTATGACAACATCAGGTTCCTGGGGACTGAGAAACTGAGAAGCTCAAAACATTTCACAGCCTACAAAGGGAAAAATACCCCATGATGGTAGGAATTATAAATGAGACAAAGTCCATGGGGTTTTTTAAGAGGGAAATCTACTGGATTTTGGAGGAGGAAACAATCTTTAGTAAAAAGGGCTCCCTTATTCTCTAAGATACTTTCCTTCAGGATATAATCCATGTTTAGGCTTGAAACAACAGCAGGAAATGCTACCTGCTCATGCAATGCAAAATAGCATAATTTTGTGGCTAGAAACCTGGCTTCTGTGATCCTGTAAAACAGCTATCACCACCCATTTGAAGGACTTAAAGGGCAATTTCCTCTGGATACCTGTAGCATTTTGACATTGAAAACCCAATTGGTACATGGCCTCCTGGCATTAAGTCAACTGCTGGCCACAGGCTACTTTTCTGTGACCCCACAATAAAACCAGCCTTGTGACAGACTGTATGGGCTTCCTGCTGTACAGACTTGGTTTACAACTTCATATGTTTGTAAAGAATGAGTCCTCTGTTCAACAGTAACGTAACGGCTGAGGCAGAATTGCAGATTCTCTGTTAATCACTGGACAGAGAGCTGGAAATGCCAAATTTTACTTCTGATGTTTATTTCAGCTATATTTTTAAACTAAGTAAAATAATCTCTTTAGTCATCACCTGCTACATACAAAAGCAATCTGTTCAAAAGGCAAAGCATGAAAATATTATGCAGTTATATTCTGGCTGCAGAAAGATTGTTTTTATGTACACACATAAAAATATGAATGCCAAATATGACTGTTGACTCCTAGCAGAGCTAGTGCATTGCTGAAGCAGTATGATGAGCTCACTGTTTGTGTCAGTCTGCATACAGACAAGGTATGCTCCATGTTCACATGCACTCATGCAGGAGGATGCCTGAAATACACCAACATTTTAAGCTCTAGTAAGAGGGTTCCTAGTTCATACCACCACTGTAGTAATCACAGAACTACACCCCTTCCAATGCCTTCTCCCTACTAGACACACAATCTGCTTTTAGACACCCCAGTCCCACAGCACCAGCAGAGACCTTTCATGGTTCAGTCATCACCATACCATAAAGTTAGCATTCTCATCTCAAAGTCTGTGGCTGTAGACATTCCCAAACATGGGGAAAGTCCAAATCTGCCTGCTTCAGCTGGAGCTCCCTCCCCACTCAGCCAATGGACCAACTGTGACAAGCTGTCCCTATCCTCCTGGCAAATCATCTGCAGGAGGCCAAGCTGAATGCCTCAAGACATGGGAAGCCAAAATAAGGCAGCCTTTGAGAGGTCTGTAATCCAGAGACAACAGGTGCAAGTTCTCATGTCTTGCAGAGTGAGCTGCAATCCCCGCTGAAATGCTTTCCTCCTTTTCCAGCCATACAACACAACCCTTAAACAGACCATGCTGAAAGCCCCATAAAATTCATGGAAACAGGCTTATTCTAGATATCTAGCCTTCAGGAATATCTCAGAGGTCTCCAGCCTCTCTCTGAGCAAGGACGCAAAATTTAAATAGTCTTTCTAAAGTTTTGCCTCCTTTACTTTTCCTTGTTACTCAGTATGTTGCAAAGGTGGCCAGCTTTGCCCATACTTCATTCTGGAGCATAAGTCACAAGCAAATTTAACACTCTTTCACCAGTTCTACCTCTCATTGTTGTTTTTCTCCTTCCCACATTTCTCTCCTTGGGAAAACTCTTTTTATAAAAGACCCTCGGGAACAACAGTTGCCCCAAAAGGGAAGAGCAGAAGCCAATGAAACTGGACAGAAAGGAGGCAAGTGACAAAAGCATGTGCCTTGCCTTGGTCAGATTTGCAGGGCTGCCAGCTAAGGAAGCAGAGTTACTGAATTTTTCTGGAAGATGCAAAAGCCTAGATGGATTTGTTCAAGCTTATAAGTAAAAAGTCCAGGAAGAAAAGTACAGGTTTTGAGCTTTCCTCTGTCTGCTTACTGAGACGTGAAATGGAACTGGATCCTAGACCCAGTGGCTCATGATTTATTTGTTTATGATTTATTTAACTTTGTGCTGCTGGCCTTTTATACTAGCAAATTATTAATTTACCTATATGGTCCACTTACAGAAAGAACAGGTTTGTCAAAGTCAAGGCTTCTTAAAGGTTTTATTTTGGCATTAGTACACATATATCTATATATAAAAGTCCATACATAAAAGATTCTATGTACAGATTCCCCCAAAGACTTCATAGTTTCTATTTTCTCATTTCTGTAGGGCTAGAGAGTCACTTTTGAATGTGTTACTGCATTTTACGTGTGTACTCAGGCCTGCTGTTGCCTCATCACCTCTTCCAGCGTTTTGGTATCAGAGAAAAGGCAGTTATTGCCACCAAAAACAAGTTACCATTTAACATGTAAAAATACACTCTTCCAGGCATCAGGCAAGCCTTAAAAGAAGAAAAACTATTAATCAAACAGTAAAGGCAGGAGGAGGGCTAGCAGAGCTTTAAATTGACTTGAGATCATTTCCACCCTATGAGCAGATCAAAGTTTAACACGGGTCCAGAGGATGCAAAGACAAAGTCAAGAATAGTAATTCACTTCATGTCAAAGCCCAGTGAAGAGATTTCTTTTGACAGCTCCTGCTTTGTGTTCCCTGTGAATTTACTGGCTTCCTGCACAGGCACATGAGCCTGACCTCTTCCATTCATCCACAAATTGGTTATCTATAAAATGGCTGTTAATTCCAGCTCTCACATGGGCTTTTGGCTGAGGCCCTTCCTTCCTGTCTGGAACTAGGAAAAATTGTGGGGGGATGTTGGGGGAATGTATGCAAGGATGAGCCAGAAAGAAGCAATCTATAAACTTCCAGTGCAGGGCTCCCTGGTCTGTGTTTCTTACTTGAGCATCTGCAGTCACAACAACAATTAGGTAAAAATCATTAGATTTGATTCAGATCAAGAAGGAGCTAATTCTCCCCAGAAGCACAAACATAAAGAGCAGTCCACTCTTGATCTGATGAGAATTCAAAAATAAAGCATTCCAAATGCTGTGTTGGAAAGCATTGAAAATACTTTATTTTTACAGTCTCTTAGGTTACAAGATTAAATTGGCTAGTTATTTTAACCTCAGCTAAGTGTAAAGATGGGCAGCACAAACATCTTCCACTTAAAAGGGTTGTTGGACACTTGTCCTTTCAGATGGACCCTGCAGGGCTTCAGCACAGTTACAACATTTGCAAGACACTAACCTAGAACTGCCATTGAAAAGGAAACCCACTGGTTACAACCTTGCAAGGTTATGGCTGAACATCAGCAAAGCCTTAGGATCCACAAGATGGTTGGTACACCTCCACTTAATGTTGGACTTGTAGGGAGAACTGGACACTGATTACAGGTAGGACTTAAACCACCTGTCCTTAGAAACTGCTATGAAGAAGCATTTAGGGATCTGCCAAATAAACAAAAGCAGAATGTGGTGAATGCAGCCGTAAGAATAATCGCTTATTCTCAATTGTGTGATAGCTGGCAATTGAAATTGCTTTGTGCAGTGCAGAACAGCTAACAACCTTTCAAGCAGTCCGACTCTAAAAGCTCAGAATCAACAGGATGCACAAAGTCATGCACAAAGCAGAGTTTGATTCTGTGGTTGGTGGTTTCCTTGATTGTGGTGGTTTTTTGTTTGGTTTGTTTGTTTGGTGGGGGTTTCTTGTTTGTTGTGTTTTGGGTTGGTTTGTTATTATGATTTTTTTTATGTTAAAAGCACATCCCAGGGCCCTGATTTAAATTACAGTGCCATTTTACAACACTAAGATAAGAATCTTTCATATATGCTCCAAAGCCAATAAAAAAGCAGGATGACTTTGTGGAGGGAAATTCTCATCTGCTCAGATAACTGCACTATAACACTAAGTACTGCCTATGACACTATGACACACTGCCTATGATTTTAATTTAGGAGGTAAGAAAAAAAACTTATGTAAACCTGTGCATTCAATCTGAATATCCAAGCAGTAAATAATTTAGTATAATCTGATCATTAGTTCAAAACTAACACATTCTCAGACCCAAAAGACGGATTAAATTTGAAATTATTGCTATTCTATACAGTGCCATTTTCTCTTCCAAGTGTTATTTATGCAAGCATAGACACTTTGTGTAACTATTAAAACACTATCAATAAAATATATCTATTGCTATATTAAATTTTAGTTTTCCTGAGCCTCAATAGCCATCATCAGTATCAGTGCTGTTGGGGAACCAGTTGAATCCAAGAACAGCTGGAGCTCAAACCCACCCTAAAATCAGATGATGAGAAATTAGCTGTGAGCCTTAAAAGCTTTTAACATGAATGAAACAGCTTCCAGAAGTGATTTGTGAAAACAGGTGGTTAGAGACAAGCTTTTCCAGCTGTCAGAACAGACTTGAGAAGAAATGTAGGTAGCCAGCACTCAGCAGGAAACAGGAGAGTGGCAAAAGGAATTCAAGGGAAAAAGACTTCAATTGAAATGGCAGAAAAAAATGACAATATTATTTTAACAGTAGGCAGGAAAATAATAAAAGGACTGAAGAAAGAGGATTTAAACATTGTGGTGTGGCTGCAAATATACTGAGCACAAAATACAGTCAAGAATATTTAAGTTTCTATAAATAGTTTTTGAGTTGTTTTTGTTCATGCCATGTATGCAGGATTCCAACAACCCTTTCATAAACACAGTCTCTTACTAAGTTTCACATGATCTTCATAAATGGTAGGGAAGTGACAAAAAAAAAAAAAATTTAGATGGCAGAGCAAGTTCAGAGTGCTTTTGAGTTAGTGTACCTGAAAGCAAAGGATCAACATTATTTCTCAGTGTCAACATGTTTTGTGGCAAAAGGTATCACCTCTAAAATCTGAATCCAGGCTAGTTACAATAGGTACAGAACTATGCTGTTCACTTGTAAAATTTTTGTACACTAAAGTTATTCTAAAAAATAAAGAATAACGCAAAATCAGTTTAGCACATTTCAGTTAATTTCAGTCAAATATAAAATCCAAAATAGATGGTGTAGTTGTAAAAAAACTTCAAAGGCACATGCCTTTACTGCTGTGAGGATTAATTAGAAATATAATCTAACAAAACTGCCATAAACACTTATATCTGTCACATTACAGCATCATTGAATAAAAGAAAAAAGTACTCCAAAGAGATTGTATTCAAAATTTATTTTTAAATAAAGGAAAAAAACAATACAATTATTTTAAATAAACAAGGTGTATTCTACACAGCTGTAAATCAACATAACTTTTACATAAGCTGTTTATAACTTTTAAAAGTTCTGTTGCAGCATTGTCTATAACATTTGACACTGTTGGTCTCCATTTCATCATCAACCAAACAATACCCAAATGAAATCATTTGCTTAAGTGAAGCTTTATTTTTCACAGCCAAAGATGGCTCTACTAACACCAAAGCACCTGTTAAACAATTATCCCCACCTAGTTTTTAAACGGAAGTCTGTTCAGCCTTTTTTTTTGGTTCTGTTCCATTGCCTGCATAGAAATCAGCATAAAGCTAAGTAGCAACCTAAGCTTCACTTCAGTAGTGCAATGAATGGCAAGAAACTTCATGAAACAAATGAAGATATAAAAATTGTCAGTAAAGTTCAACTATGTTGAAAAGAGTATTTAAAAAAGAATGCTTTTGTGGGTCACAACTAGACTAGGTTTCAGTGTAAAGCTTTCCTCAGGAAAAGTGCTTCTTCCTGATTCACATGGAAAGAATGAAGCATGCATCACAAGCCTTTGTTCATACAGAAATGCCCATTAAAAAAAGTTCCATGTTACCATAAGGCAAAAGAGATATTAAGGTGGATGAAGCATCTTGGCCCAGAGTATCTTTTACAACAAATACCTACACATTACACTTGTGTAGCATATGATGGGTAAGAGATTGGCTCAGTAAGGTAAAAAGTCCATTTTTATAAATACATATCATTATTGCTAATATGCTACACATCATCATCCAATTTTTAAAGCTGCTTTGTTGACATAACCTTGTAATTAGCAGGTCGCGTTCATGGTGACAATATGCTATTCCATATGAAGAAAAGTAAAGCAGCATAAATGCAATTATGAAAACAAAAGGCTTATGCAACAGTCTTCTCTGGCTTTCTAAGTTTTTTTTTTTCATTAAAGTGTTCAAAGAAAACAAGTCCAGTTTACCACAAATTAGGAAATTTTACAATGAGGTTGAAAACCAAGTTACAGGGAACAGAGAGAAAAACCATGGCATGCATTATAATCTAGTCCTTTTAGTCATACCACTGGAATACAGAAGTCCAATTTAAAGGCTACACTAACAGGCAAACAGCCAAGAGTAAACTTAGTTTGATATCTAAATTAAGACTACAGTTTTAATCAGTAACAGCAAACTCACCTGGCCCTTTAATATATTCACAATATCTACTGCAATTGAATACTTAATTATGAGTAGTATAGGTATGTTCACTTTACAAAGATATTAAATACCTGCATCATGAAATTACATTCTTAAGACATTGTGTAAGAAAATAGCTCATGTGTGAAATGTTTCTGAAATGTATTTCTGCTCCCTACTATGTCCCACACACACGCCTAACACCCCCCACCCCCCACCATGAAAGCATTCATTCACAGGGAAAAACAAACACCCCTTAAAAAAGGATGGAAGTACTGAGGGGATCACCTTGGCTAGTTACAGCACAGTGCTTAACGAGGTTCAAGAGACAGAACCAGATCAGACTTGGCCAAAAGATGCCCATAATATATGCCTGACCAGTAAATCCTTCCAACTCATTCTTATCAAACTCAGTCCACTTTTGGTTACTGCAAGGATTATAATATTCCCTATTTACATATAAACACAAGACTATAGGTTTACTTCAGTTTGTTTTTGCAAAGCAGTTTAGTCTTTCTATTCATACTGTTCTGCAGCAACTACAAGAGGTAGGCATAAAACATTTCAGAGCTTCTCTCCCAAGGTTCCATTACTATCACAATTCAGTGGGATAAAACAAAAATCAGCTGTACCTCTGTGATTTTACTAGGTACAGCCTTGTGCAATCCAGCTGGAAAACAGTTATGTGAACCCTAGATTCATTAGCCTAGCACACCAAGGAGTAAGAAGCTGTTCATATCCCAGAGGATATTTTTTTAAAAAAAAAGTCTACTGCAGAGCATTTAAATAGAAAGCAGATATCAGGATCAATTCTCCCTATTTTTATTTGTACATAGGAGGAAGGTACCATTTGGCCAAGACTACAGATGGATTTTCACAGATGCAAGTGCCATGCAAAAATAGAACAGATACCAAACATACAAGTAATAAAACTACTGAAGGTAGATTTTCTTGGAAGTATATAAACAACTTAGAATACTTTTCTTTCCCCCTTCACTTTTTCACATTCACAGCTATAAATGTGTGGCTATACATCAATAATTTCTTCTGCAGTGCCTCCACAACGTAATCGGTAGCGGCCTGTCCTCCAGCTAATAGTGGGATCCCACAAAGCAGATAGGAAAATATAAATTGTCATGGATTCTCTGATGAACCAAGCAACTGCATAATCAAGTTTTGAAAAACACAGAGCACCACCCTAGAAATAATAAAAAGCAAGGTATTTAATCATACTGATAATTCAAGAGACATTTAAAAGTAATTTAAAACCTTTTAAAACTGTTTTAAAAGCTTACTAGGCGTATTTACATATCAATAGCATCCTTCATTAAAACCCAACAATATTTACTTGTTCAAGATACAATTACCCATATTAAATATATTCTACAACATTAGAAAAACAAATGCTGTTCACATCTGTGGCACTTTTCTACATTAAAAGTTTTATGAGGCCTTGGAAGTAGGTTACAGCTGTTCTCCTTGCCCATTATTTTAAAAAATGAAGTGAAAAATATATGTATGTGTACACAGACACCTCAACAAATGTAAAACAAAGTGACAACTAAAATAAAATAATAATCCCCAATGCAAAATGAAATCCTACAAAGCTTCTGCTCTTGTACTGTCAAAAGAACTTAAAATTTCTGCATATGCCCAAGTAGAGCAGACTTTAAAAACTAATATTAATTAACGGAACAGACAAACTTTCAGAGCCTAGTCAGAGGCAAGTGTGGAATTTTGTAAATTACAACCAAAACTACTTATTCCTTTTTATGATACTGTAACTGAAGCTGGAAGACAGAGAAGTAACAGGATTGTGTCTGTTATTTCCTGCATGTTAACAGAATTATTTATGCTCTTAATCAAGCTTAGCTTTTTGCTGAAATCAATGGCAATAAGTAATTTTAGTAACCTCCTGGAAAATAAAATTACATACCTGAACACCTTTTAGTTGAATGTAGTCAAATATAAACCATGCCAAGCAGTGACACATGAAAAATACCATTATATCCCATCTAAACACATGATGAGCTGCCCATCCAATAACTAGACTGGCAACAAAGCACTCTGAGATTGGCTCACAAATTATTGTGGCAGGCAACATGTTAATTCGTAGTTTGGCCCACCTAGAAAAGAAAAACAAATCAGTTTAAATGAGAATAATGCAAAGTTTTTACTTTGCATTATTCATCACCTCCTCCTCCCATGCCTCACCAAATGAGCCATCATGGTATTTTCTAAATGCTAATTTCATTTAATCAACACCTCCAAATAAAATACTGCAAAACACCTCCCTTTCAAAGATGCTATGGATAGCATTTAAAAGGGTCTAAGGGCAGGGGTGTGTTAATTTTTTTAATACTTGTAACGGTCATTCTTCTGTGGAAAGTCAGTGCCTCTCTCCCAGCACTAACAAAGAAGCATGCATCAAGCTGTGCAATGAACTTTAGCACACTGGGCATTAGATCAAACTACCTTGATTGATTCCCTCTAATTATCAGGCCATCCCCATCAGAAGAAGGGGGTAGGGATGTGTGGGAGAGGAAGCAAAGATCAAAATCTTACCTGATCATCCTGGACTGAAACTGAGAAATAGAATATGAACCAGAGTTTTGCATTGCAACTTGTGTGGCCATTGCAAATTTCCAGCCCCTGTAAAAGGAATTTGTTATAATAAAAATGTGCAAATAAGAGATACAAAAACCAACTAGATAAACTCAAGAATTTTATTAGGCTTGGGAAGTTTCTTTGACATATGTGTCCTATTATTACAATGAATGCAGGCAAAAAAAAATAATTTAAGAAGACTCTTCTTTGGAAAAAAACAAATATTTAAAGCCAAGTTCTAAAACTTTTCTCTAAAGGAATTGACAATGACATGGCTTAATTATTTCTAAAAGCTTTATACTGATAGGACAAAGCACATGTCATTAACGTATTTGCTATATATATGTGAAGCTGACATGAACACCTATACTTACAGTATGTGCCATGTAAAAAAACCCAAAAAGAGAAGAAAAAGGAAGAGTTAAACTACACCCAAAGCAATAAGCTTACTTCAGAGTCGTCTTATCGTCTTACCGGTCAGCTATAGCTTTGGCCATAAAGTAATCTTCAGCAATATACTGTGCAAAAGCTATCAGTCCTCCAGCTTGGTCCAAGACATCCTTCCTCATTAAGCATGACATTCCTGTTACACACTTAAAGCCAGTTAAGTTGGCTGAAATATATGACCTTGGATGTGAGGTTCCAAAATAGACCTGTCAAAAGAACAAAAGGCATTTAAAACTCTATGTAAGTACTACACTGACAACTTTTCCTCTGGAAACATATGCAGGGTAAAAAATACTAGGTGTGGTCAATTATGATGGTGTATTTGGAAAGACCGTTAGTACCATTTTAAAAAAAACTAGTGTATCACCAGATCTGAGAAATGTATTGGTCATATTTTTGCAAATCTATAAACAGGTTTTAAATCCACATATTGAACTACTGCACTTCATTTTGTACTTAATTTCTAATTTACTGAGGTTTTTCTCAGGGAAATACATGTATTAAAAATTCGTTAAGTAACAGATTAATCACTAAAATTAATATATTATGTGGTGATAACTGACAAACATGTTCTCTCCTTCCTCTTGTGAAAATTAACTGCATTCCTGCATACATGTTCTTAGAAACTTAATATATGATTCTACAGAAGCATCGGTGTTTACTTAGCATGCTTGCAAAAAAAAAAAAAACCAAAAAAACAGTGAAAAAAACCCTCAGACTGTGAGCAAACCTTTTTACAAGATTCAGTAGGAGTGACCTACAAAACAATAGAGGAAATGAGTGCTAGTGCCTCTCACTATTATTTAGTGTAGACTGCCCTCACACTAGTACAGTAACTCATTTATGAAAAGGCATGCTCATCTTGCAGTACACTGGATCAGCAGGCAAAAAGCTCTTCCAAGAACACCAGAGCAGAAGTTGTAATTCTTGCTTTAGGAAGAATTTGTGCTATAGGTCTCTGCTTTTCTCTTGCAAGAGAAAATTCAGACTTTGCATCATTAAAAAAAAAAAAAAAAAAGGAAAAAAGGGAGGAAAAAAATCAGCACAAAAACATCTCTCATTTAGAGCAATGATGGAGTACTGAATTTCACCACACTTTCATCTCTCACATTTCTGTCTTTCATTCCTATCATTTAGCTTTGGGGCCAAAATGTCTTAAACATGCCAACTCCAAATAAAAATTTATTACCTCACATGCCTTGAGACACAAGGAACAAAAAAGAATACTGAACCTCTTCATTCTACCACAGAGAACTTACTGAGAAAGAGGAGAGGGGAGAATAGGACAGAATAAGAGATGTGAAATAGCACTACAGAACAAGAGTCAGAGTAAACAAGATACAGATCCTGTAACAAACAGATCTGTGCAACTTCCTGGTATACAAAATTAAAAGTGTTAAAAATTTATACGTACCCAAAAAAAAAAAAAAGGCTCATTTAATAAATCTGTTCTTACTAAAATACTATTATATTAAGGATTGGTAAATATATGAGCCTGATTCCTGCTCAGGTAGTCTCTCAGCTGAAAATTACAGAACACTGAGGCAGTACTACAGGAAAATGGGATATTAGCCTCCCTTTTGTTCTACTTTTCTTAAAGGTTCTGCTTGTAGATCCTCCTGGAAGTAAGATACTGCATAAGCTAGACTTAGCTTAGACTTATCATGGCCATTTTTGTGTGCTTTTTCAGATATCACAATAGAATTAATTAGTCCTTTCTGACTAAACACTAGAAAGCATTTATCAGTTCAAATCTTCAGCTTTTGAATAATTTTAAACTCCAAAATGTGTATCTTTTAATCTTTACTGCTCATATTGTAAACTTAAATATTGAATCAACAGACAGAGCACCACATAGGAATTTTGGAGCACTTAGAAGTTATCCTAGTTACCCTGAGTTAGAAGTGTGACTGCAGCTAAAAATATTTCCTCACACATGAAGTACAAGAGGCACAGTACAGCTTTCACTCAGCAAGGTTTTGCAAACAAAAAAGAATAAAACAAGATTCCCCCACCGCAACACTGCACTCACCTGCTCAAGGGTAGCAGCAAAACCCTGTCTGTCTGCAACATAGGGAAGCCCATGGACCAAGCCCACTTTTTCAGTCATTTGATTTGCCATATCTGTCAGTGTGTCTGGTGTTACTAAGTGACAAATGAAAAACGACACTTGAAGAAGCAATTCTGTCATTAGCAGACTACTGCAGCAAGACACTAATTCTCATTTTATTTCCAGTGTCAAGAGCACATACGCTTTACATATGTTATCTTATAAAAATGTTTCAGAAAAACAGTATTAGTGATTAACACTTATCAAGATCAACAACAAATAAAATGGAAACAGTCTGAATAATATTTTTAAAGGTATTTTCTCCTTTAACTAGAGGCTAATCTTTTATTCCATGAAAACATTTTTTCAGACTTTTAACTTTAATTTCTGCTTATATTCTCATTTAAAATAGTCTCAAAAAACTGCTTGCTTACAGTGAATAAGCACAGTTTAACAGTTAGCACATACACATTTACCTCTGATTCCACTATCACAAATCCATATGAGATCGTATTTGGCAACTTCATAGCCAGGCATTAAGTTATTAATCTTGGGGTTGATGCCAACCTTCTTGCCACCTAAAAAATACAAACATCATACAAAATTAATGTATGAAGAGTTTTTGGAATTCAGATTCAATACTCAAAATATTTAAATATATGAGCTGAAGAAGAGTAAATGTTTACCCACCAATTCTTAAAGTCCATTTTTATACAAAATATTTATATTATACCTTCACTTCAATATTTTGTAATTGGAAAGATAAAAGAAAAAATATTCAAATGCTTCTTTAAAATGGCAGAGTAGCAAGATTAATGTAATTAAAGGAGCAGTATAACTATAAAGCTTATTCCTACATTCTTGTAAGGTAAACATTATTCATCTCTTATTCTTTGAGACTATGATTATGAAGATTATATTCTACAGTAATTTCAGCAGAAAAATAAAAAAGGAGCAGAACAAAGTGAGACACACTCCTTTACATCCAGCTGACAGTCATGGTCAATATTTTTTAATATCAGGGGAAAAAAAAACAATTACATTTTACTACCTTGTTCTAATACGCCTTTCCTCTGCTTACTCAAATATAAAGTGATGAAAGAGCCATACAGCCTAAGCAGATGAAAAAAGATTGTTGTAGGACCTCAAGCTCAAATATAGCCCCAACTGTGGGCCCCTTCTGGCATATTTAGTTCTTTGCAAAGACAGCATTTAAACTGTTGTTTTAAAATTAGGAGGAAAAATTGCAGGCGTTATCCAAACCATTCCTCCTACAGTTTTCTTGGACTGATGTCACAGATTGATTACAAACTTACTTTTTACCACAGACTGGTGATTAAGCTATCAAAGCAACATGGGCTGAACCAAGACAACTATTTGTTTATTTATTTATATGGAGTACTCTATATGGAATTGAAGACCTATCATTTTACAAGTCAGAGTCCCACCTTCAAGTTGCACTGCTTACCTATAAACAGTCTAGCATCAACATTTGGGTATTTGCCAAGGAGCTTTTTGCACACATCAATAGCTGGATCATCATGATCTTGTACACAGAGTAGTACTTCATACTAGTAAAAACAAAAATGTATACACTCACATATATATTTACATACATACAGCTAATATCCATACTGTCTATGAAATAAAGCTTAACAGTGTAGTAAGCTAAAAAAAAAGAGTGCTATTGTAGAACTAAAAACAAAGGGGTTGTTTTACAGCTAAATGAGTCTAGTTTTTTAATGCACAGCCAAGTACTTGTAAAAAAAGAACTAAGGCTGTGTCTCAATGAACACTTTTACTGATGAACATTACTTCTGCTGTTACTGAATGGTTTCTTTTAGTCATGAAGTAAGATGTTCTGGTGTACAAGGTAAAATTTTTGTCTCCACTTCCATTTTTGCTCACATATGAATCTTAAATCCAATATTATATTCAATGAAATGACAGCACCTGAAATATGAAAGAATGAGGTTATAATAAACTATGACTGCATACCTCTGAACTACATCTTCCATCCCTTTACTTCATAGATGCATATGCAGGACAGAGTTGGAAGACAACCCACAGAGACCATTGTATGTATGTATGTATGTACACTTATTTGTACACCAAAGCTCAGGAATATGTGTATGTAACATATCTGTCTTTTCTTTTTAATAGAGTAATGGTTGAAATAACAGTGGTAAGGGAAAACTGTAGCTGCTATATGCTTACACAATTTAGTGATAGTGGGTGAAGAAATATGAATCACTCAACACTGAGGCAGCTCTGATAAAGGTATTTCTGCTTTTGCAGTAACAGCAAATTTGTTAAATACTTCTTACAATTTTTTTTCTTACCCTGTTAAAATTACAGCTATTAAAGCTCCAATACAACAACTAAAATACAGAAAATACAGATTTCTGATCAAGATACCCAGAAACCATTTTTACAGTCCAAAGTTATCATCTCATTAAATTTTATTTTCACTAAACTACTTAAGCAAAAACTATCTGTATTTTGAAAGCTGCTGATTGGCTCTATGGCAAAAATGTCTAATGTTCTTGTTCAGTAAGGGGTATTACATACAACAGCAGATATTAAGTTAAATATATATATATATATATATATATATATATATATATGCTTCCAATAAAGAATAGTATTTTTATACACAAAAGCCTGAACTACTCTAACTCCATTCAGAATATTGAGGAAATTTAAAATAATTTAAATGGGAGTTAAGATTTGTCCTAGCACAACAAACTATCAGACAAATATCTCTACCTCTCAGAATGCAAACTTAAAGTCAATCTGGCTAAGGAGCACACAGTGTTTGATCTTACAGCATGGAGAATGGATTTTAAAAAGTTGTCTCATTAAGCAGACAGGTTCTCTCATCACAACGGAATCTTGAATGAGAATCTTGAATGAGAATCAGCATGAATGCCACAGAAAAAAATAACTTAATAAATTAGCTTTTTACTGCACATTAAATTTGTAAAATGAAACTATTTCCAAGTCATTATATAACCAATCTTCATCCCACAGCAGCAATGACCCTTTCATATCTGTATTCTCCAAGAAATTCAACCAGAAGTAAAGCAGATATTTCAGACTCCAATAATTGAAAAGAGAAAACTTCAAAACAAATGGCTTTTGTACGAAGTAGCAAAATAAAAAAATGCTTAGCTACACAAACAACACCATCAGGTTAATCTGAATTTAACATGATTAGAGAAACCTTTGCAAAATTACAATATGTACAGTAGGTGAGAACTCTTCACTGATAAAAATATTATGTGTTCTGCAGTTCTGCAGTTTTTAGATGGCATAACTGGTTTCTATCCAAGAGAAGAGTATTTCACACATGGAGCATCACAGAAGAGAATCATTATCAGTGCAGGTTGAATTCAGCTTCACTCGAAAAAGTTTCAGATTAATCTTTCACAGTAATTTTCCACTGCACAGCTGAACTTTGATTACCAGGCAATACTGTTGTTCTAATTTTTTGGTCAAGCTCTTAAAATAGGTCTGCACAGTAACTACAAAGATTTTTTCAGATAGTTTGGGGACCTTGCTCATACTGTCTAATCTGTACTGCAATAAACTGAAGCATTCACACATGCATTTTCACTCGCCTTGGAAAAAATACTATTATCTACTATTATCTGAAACTCTGATTTGTGTGGAGTAGCAACATTTTAAGATTATTATCCATATGTTTCCAGAACTAAGGACCAAGACCACTTCTTGTAAAACAAGATCCAATATAATATTTCTTAAATTATTAAACAAGTTTTATTTGTAGCCAAATGTTTCAGCTGCATAATGCTCATTATAGGTCCTATAACAGCTTATGATACTGCTTTAGATTCTTTGCACTGTTTGCAATATTGGCATATGCAGCTTACCTCAAGTATGCTTTAAAATGTGCTTGGCCACACTATTGCACTTTGTTGAGTTGAAAAAATTCCTGTGTTCATGTCTGAAGCTTTTCAGAAGGCCCAAAGCTTCATTAAAGTTTCATTACAGAAAAAATTTCCAATTTCTGATTAGTTCCAAGTGCTCAGGATTTTTGTTTTACCCTGCCTACTCAGATGTCAGTTTAAGGCTCTCAGCATACGCAACCCAAACTTATTACACAGCTTACACAAACCTTTGACCTTTAATAATGGGAGAAGCAGTGTCAGGTGTAGTTTTGAGAAGAACTGAGAAAAGAGGAGTTTTATACTAAAGCTGAATTTCAAATTTCAGAATTTAGCAGATAGAAATTCAGTAAAAAATGTTATTTTTCCCATCCACAGGAGCATACCTCAAATACTGAATGATACAGCAAACATTTACAGACTTTTTTTAAGCTCTTTAGAGCAAGGAGGGCATCTGACAATTATCAATTGCATTGCTTATCACTTGTATTACAAATTCAAATACTGCTGAATATCAAATGTGAGATTTTTATGAACTATTTGCTTCCCAGCACTAACACACGGCTTAGAGACTACCTTACCTACCAACTGGTGAGGTACACTATCTCATCACTGAGCAACTCTTCATTAGATAAGCCACCAGTAAGAACCACCAAAATGTTTCAGGCTATCAGTTAAAGTGTTCTCCACTGGAGGATCTCTTACAGAAAAGTAGTCAATTGAGAATTTCTTGCCTCTCAAGTACTCTCTTACAGCAGTATGAAACACTTAAATCTATAAACACCACAATATACACATATTGAATTAAGCAAATCTTAGTGGAGTGCAGAGTATGTTTCACTCCTAAGCCTTGGTTGGACATGTTCCTCGAAAGACAGCTTTTTAAAAAGGAAAAGTTTTGTTTGCAACATGTAAAATATGTAATTATACATTTTCTGCAGAAGGAAGAACAATCCAAGACCATCAAGCAGCACAGCTCCCAAGACTGTCATGTGACTTTTTGAGGCATAGAAGGAAAAAAACTACACTAAATAATATACATACTTTAGGATAATCCAGCTCAAAGAAGGTTTCTAGGTTGTTGATCAGGTTAGGATCCACGCCTTTTAACGGCTTTAGAAGTGAAACACCAGGAAGCTTGCTATATGGCTGTTTGTCTGTGGCTTTCTTATTGAGGTGGAGGCGTCTGTAATGAGAAATAGCATATAACACCACTTTAGAAAATATGCTAGAGACAGCCAATCGAAATACAGTCAGAACTAAGAAAGCTTTGGAGTTAAAATTGCTGCAAAAAGGATTAAATCTAACTGTTGAAGAAACAGCTATTTTTCTATCCAATAGCTGATGTCAAAGTTGATACCAACAGCTAATGTCAAAGGCAATGCCAAAAAAAAAAACCTTAGCATAGCATGTAGTTTACATTCAGCTTTATTTAATTTAATAGATATTTTGTATTAATGAATTTCACACAATGCATTTTGAGCAACAGGAATATGACCTTTTTTGGAACTGCACCAGAGCTTTTTCTGCCTTCCTCCACACCATTAAAATACATAGTATGTGAAAAATAAAGTTCATACTTGAGAATTTTTTAAGTCTAATATGGGATTAAAGAAAAGGACAAATATCGAGCACAAAACACACCAGTTATACTGTTATATTACAGAGGTACATACACATTCATGAATTTCATTCATTATTCAAACATTCTTGTGATTTTAGATGTTTCAGGGATTTTCCTGCCTGGTTTTTAACCTTTGACTTGTCTGCATGCCATCCTTTTGATTAGATCAGTATATTTTATTTCTTCTTGTGGTTTTATTCCCTGATAACCAGGGTCAATAAATTGTTCTTTTCTCAGTATTCTGTTTTTTGCCACGATTACCTTGTCTTTCAGATAAGATAGTCCCTGAATGTGGGAAATTAATTATTTTACACCCTTCTCTGAGTCAGTTACATGAAAAAGCATTTTAGCATCCCACACTTTCTATTAGGTTATGGTCTAAAATATAACATATATATATATATATATATATATATATATATATATATAACATTACTGTTTATAGAAGCTATATAGCGCCTACATAAACTGAGAGATTATACTATATCAAAAGCAGTTAAAAGTAGGTATATATCGTACCATACGCAAATACCTGTGATTAATAATAGCATGCAAAAGCTAACACATAAATGCAAAAGCCAGTATTATATTGTCATTTATAACATAGTATTATAACAAAATAATCATAAAATAAATTTACTATAAATAAGGCAAAAAAGTAAAAGTCTCAGGTGCTTTTTTCTGCATCAAGTTATGCAAAATTTAGAGCAAACTGAAAGCACAGTGGAAATAGTTGATCCTACTGATCAATTTGTTAACAACTTTAAGAAAAGATTAAAGAACAATTAACTGTAGTATAAAAAACCTGACACAAGGCAGGGTCAGAACCATAGATAAACTTTTACACACAATTTCAAACACTTTCTGGTATTTCAGCAATGAATCTGAATTGTTTAGGTCTTGAAAAAGTCATTTAAGATCATCAAATCACACTTTTAACCCACCACCACCAACTCCACAACTAAACCATGTCCTTAACTGCCAAAAGTAATACATAAAATGTGTTGGCAATAACGTCACAACTCACTAAAATGAATGTTTAATCCTACACTCCTGTGTAAATGAATACAAAATTGAATTCTGAAAGGCTGATGGGTATTGGAAATGGAATGTTATAGTTTATGGTTTAGACACCTTGAAGGACTTCTGCTTACACAATAAAACTGTGTTACAAAAGTTGCAGAGAACATCAGCACACCCCAAACAGACCTTCTGAATGAAGCCCTGAACTGCTCACTGATGGAGGCAAGACGCAATAAACAAACTCAGGACTTGGTAGAGAATACATTCACACAGGAATCAAGCCTAACCCCTTTGGAGCAGAGACCACAGCCCCCGGGCTGTCAGCTGCCAAGCCTGCACAGACCCTCACCCCAAAGGCAGGGCAGGAGAGGTTTTGGGTGTGTGCTGGAAAGCTTCTGGTGAGAGGCAGGAGAGTTCGGCCCCTTCAGCCTGAGAAAACCTTGTCCCCAGCAGAGGGGGTGTCGTGGCCCACCAAAGGCGTCCCCAAAGGGGTCCGCAGACACTGCACCAGAGCACTGCAGGTGATGCAACAGACCCTCAGGGGCGCAAGGGATGCTGGCAAACTGGCTCTCTGCAAGGGAGGCACCTGGGCGCTCCCACCTGCCCAAAGCGTGGATTAACACACAGAATTCTGAACTCTTGGGCCTGTGGTGGTGGCCATGGGGGCTCACCACCAGGATCAGATGGAGAGGAGCAAGGAGATGTCATTGGGACCCTTGGATGGGTGACATGCTTCCACCTAACCCCTGTCACTCTCCCCCTGTCCCCTCACACCCCATGCACACCTCTTTTTCTATTTCTTTCTTTCCTCTTCCTTTCTCTTTGCCTCTTTTACTATTAAATAAAATACATCAATTTTTTGGCACCAACATCTAGCCTCCTTTTGTTTTAATCACATTTCTCAAGAATATTTTGGAACTCTCTGGGTCCAATCTCTTTTATTCACAGAGGCTTTGTTTCCTTTGGCTTTCTGTGGTAAACCACATTGTAACAATGGGCCAATATACAATCGAATTTGGATGAAGAAAATACAAATACACAAGTAACTGAAGGACAAGTTTCTGCAGAAACATAAAATCTGCAAATTAACATATGTACCCCATACTGCAATTCTATACCATGAAGATTGAAAGATAATTTTCTTGCAATGTGTATCTAATGATATAAATTCTCATCTTCACCAAGTAAAATTACTGAACTATGAAGAAGCTCCAGTAAGAGAAGAGGTTCCAGTAGATCTCTAGACTTTGTTTTCCCCTGAAGTGGGACAGTGGCATTTGATACCTCATCAGCCCCAGCCAGCATGTTTGCCTTTAGGCAGGTTAGCAGCTAGGTAGCATAAGCATGTTACAGAAATTAAACAATGGGTTGATCAGAAAGAACAAATCTGATTATGTTCTAGTGCTGTTTTTGAGTTCAGGCCTGGGCTCTTCAAAGGAAAATTGAAATAGTATTGCTGACCATTTAACTGCCAAGAGATTGTCAGACCAAAGGAAAAAAAAAAAAAGGAAAAAAAAAAGGAAAAAAAAAAAGAAAAAGAAAGGAGAAAAAAAAAAAAGAAAAAAGAAGTAGTAATTCAGATAGCTATGCCAGCCAGGCAGAAATTTTCCTAGCAATGTTCAAAAACAAAAAAGGAAATAAGGTCTTTAGTGCTAATAAAAAGGGAGAGTGTCAAGAATTCAACTTTGAGCAAGAGGGTCAAAAGTAAGTAATGCAAAGGAGAAAAAAAAAAGTGTAGCAATGCATAGAGCTTTGTACAGCAAAAAAAACCATGACAAACAGGAAATACTATAAGGAAGTGTCAGGGTACTAAGTTGTGAAGACAGCTCTGAGGCAGGACTGTGGTGAATAAGCATAAAGTGGAAAAACTGCACTCTTGCAAGGCAACATATTACAAACCATACTGACACAGTATTATGAGGGTGATTGAATTATATTAAGAAAAGCCTACAGACTGCACAAGAGAGAGAAACCTTGCAAAACACACAAATAAGACATGCAGCATTATTGCAATCTACTCAGCTCTGAAGCACCATACAGTTTTGACAGCAAGTGGCAAGACTGTCCCTAACATTCTATCTTAAGACTTCAGTTCACGTGCTGTTCATTATACTGCACTGAAGTGGCAGCTTGCCCTTTTTAAAGCACTGAGATATTGTGACACTAAAGTAACTGGTGCTGTTAGAGTCCATGTTCCAAACACCAAATTAACAGTAAACCAGATCATTGTACACTGGGGACTATTTGCGAAGTGACATATTCTGAGAAAGAAATTGAAAACCTAACAGAGAAACAGGCCAACCATTTAAAAAAGTTACAGTATTGAAATCCAGGTTGACACGTAACATGGAAGTCTAAAGAAGAGATTAATTTAAGGATCATTAACAATGTTGATGCAAGTATATTTTAAGTGAATCTACTACAGTATATCTACCAAAGTCTCCAAAAAGAGGTAAGATGAAGCTGGTGTTTTTGAGCGCAAACTTGTGCTAATGCTGGTTCAGTATTCTCAGACATATGTTGTGATCACAAAGGTCTAAATTTCTACATTACTCTGCATGACTAACAAGTACAGTTCAAAATTATAAAGCTAAACAATCTTCCCTCAAAGGTTCATACTGTGTGTAGGATAATATGTTATTTTGCATTGATATTACTTCAAAGCAGTCAAAACCACCAACAACCTTTGAACTCTGAAACAGATGCTGGCAGAGCAATGTTTGTAAGTGCTTTCAGATAACATGTGTGAATGTAACCAGGTTATATTTAAGCACTTTGGCACTCACATTTATTAAATTAATCAGCGTGCAGTCCCTAGGTAGTGAAACTGAATTTTTTTTTTTTAATACAGTCTGGTACTGGCTTATACAGCTGAGGAAAGAAAAAAGAAAAAGAAGCCATATGGGGATCATGTCAAGATCTGTACTATCCAGCATCATGGAAAAAAACACCTGAAAAATCTTCTCTAACTTGGTTGCTTATCACAATAATAATTAACCTACAGAAGCACCTGTACCCTAGATTTCCTCTCAGCAAAAAAGTCTCCAAAGAAAAAAGTCTCCAAAAACAAAATCCCAACAAGTTACCACTGTTCAGAAGGAGTTCTTGCTAATCTGTACCAAATTATGCAACCAAAAAAAAAAATCAGCCAAGGAAACACTTCCTCTCCCCAGCTCATTAAGGGCAGAAGAGTATTATCACAGAATTACTTGTGTTGTAAAGGACCTTAGAGGCCACACAGTTCCAATGCTCTGTCATGGGCAGGGACGCTTTCCACTAGATTAGGTGGCCCACAGCCCTGCTCAACCTGGCCTTGAACATTTTCAGGGATGGGGCACCCACACCTTCTCTGGGCAAGCTGTTCCAGTGCCTCACCACCCTCACAGTAAAGAATGTCTTCCCAATATCTAATCTATGTACTCCACCAGTTTGAAGCCACTCCCCCTTCTCTTATCACTACATGACCTTGTAAAAAGTCCCTTGCAATCTCTCTCCTAGCACAACCAAAAACCTTGCTACAGTAGACAAGTTGCTGGGTCTCTCAGACATACACATTTTAAACATGGCTGAAAAAACCTTAACAATTCTTATTCTCTCATGTCAACCTTCCCTCAGCAGACAGTTTAACTAAAGAATGACCCTCTTAGAGGATTAAGGGAGGGAGGTAAGTAAATCTTGATGGGAAATTTGTAACAGATACTTAAATATTGCCAGACGGCAAAACAAGATGCAGAAAGCACTCATGACAATCCTTGAAGACTGTGGTTTCACAGACCATCAAGATAAGGTAGCAGATCACTACTTCCAAAAGGGACTTCTTTTCCTGCTTCTTAGTTTTTAGTGATCTGAAACATCTCACTCAGGTCTTTGTGGAGTGTTGGTCTTCTATGGAATACAGGGCATAAGGTCTCATCTTAAACAGGAATAGGAAAATGTGAGATTATTCTCCTTTTCGTAACAGAAAGGTAAAAAGGATGAGCTCTTCATATCTTCTTCACATATTATAGATATAATGAAATATACTATGTATTTAACCATGTATATATTATTAAAACACTCCCAAAAGCTGGTACCAAAAAAAAAGTATACCACAGTAGTCAGTACATTAAATACAAATGAAGAAGACTTGAGGATTTCAAAAAGTATTACAGACAACCCCTAAATTCATGAAAGTGTTAACAGCATCATTGTTTCACCAAGACCAATATTAGCAGACATAAAATCCTATCCTTAATGTAACAGTATAATGTAATAGAATAAAGTTCCACATAAGAAGTCATAGCTAACAAAAAAGTTCCAGTACCTCACAGCAGCGACTTTTTGTACAATCATCTGATACTTTTAAAATTAAGTAACCAAGAATGCTTTCTATACAGAAATAGGACTTCTATGTGTAAAATAATGTACACAGAATAATGTCCTTGGGCAACTGGTTATGGGATCAGAACACAAATAGTTTCTCCTCCATCCTTCCAGAAGCAAAGAAGGATGAGAAAAGAAACATCACACAAAGATCAAGCAGAATACCTAGCTCTGTAACTGGTGTCATCAGCAGAATTTTAGGGTTTCTTGACCCATGGTTGGTCATGAAACCCTAAAATTAGGTTGGGTTTACATGACACCACAGATGGGGTATACCTATCTCAAAGAGGGGGAAAGGATTTTTGTATACATATTATCACAGTTCATTGTAGGAGCTTCAAACTAATTTAAAAGGGGAAGGGATAAATACCAGGCATGGTGGAAATAAGCATGAAATAAGCTTGGGGACAGCCTGTCAGTATTTCAGGGACAATGTGCTAGTGAGGTCTGTCAGCTGGCCATCTCAGTGGAGGCAGGCAATCAAGATCTATGTTGCAGCAAAGACATGAGAGTTATTGATGTCCTAGAAACAACTGAAGCATTTGAAAACTGTCAAAAACCTCCAAAAAAAAACAGTGGCAGGCACCTTTTTTGTCCAGCTAAAGTGTATCTACACCAATGAAGGCAACATAGGCCACAAACAGAAGGAGCTAGAAGCCATTGTGCAGCTGGAAAACTATGACATAACTATCATCATGGAAGCACGGTGCAACAACTCAAGTGCTACAATGGATGGCAATAAACCCTTCACAAGGGATAAGCAGGGAAAGAGAGATGGTGGGGTAGCCAGTATGTTAGGCACTGTTTTGGCTGTCTGGAGTTTAATGATGGTGACAATAGGGTTAAGTGTTTATGGGCAGTAATCAAGGCAATAGGCCAAAAAGGCCTAGTTATAGACCCCAACCAGGAAAAAGACAGATAAAATATTCTACAAGCAGCTGGGAGAACTCTCATAATCATTAGCCCTTTTTCTCATGAGGACTTCAATTTAACAGATGTCTGCTGGGAATATAATACAGCAAAGAACAGCCGAGGAGGTTCCTGGAGTGCATAGAAGATACTGATGGTGCCAGGAAGCTGAGTGAGCCCATGAGGGGGTCCCCCACTGGACTTTTTGTTTGTGACCTGAGGACTGGTAGATGCTGGAATGATTGGAGGCTGTCTGCAGCTCCGCAATCACAAAATGATGGGGGTTTCTAACTCTTGGAAAAGTAGGAAGAGTCAGCAGAGCTGCCACCTAGGACTTCCAGCAGGCAGACTTTGGCCTGTTTAGGAGATTGTTCAACAGAGTACCTTGGGAGGCTATCCTCACATTCAAGAAGGAAATCCTAAAGGCACAGCCAGCAGGCCATCCCCATGTGCCAAAAGACAATGCAGGAAAGAGGAGCGACCTGGCTAAAGGAGGAGCTTTGACTGGAACTCAGGATAAAAAGTAGAGTTTATGACTTTTGAAAGACAATGCAGGTAGCTCTGGTGTCATTAAGTTACGGACAGAGAAAACTAGATGGGCCAAAACACAACTAGAACTTGATCTTGCTATGGCCATAAAATACAATAAAAATGTATATATAAACACATTAGTGACAAGAGGAGAGCTGAGGAGAACCTCTATCCTTTACTGGATGCAGAGGGAAACATAGTGAGAAATTATACAGAAAAGCTCAGATACTGTCCTTTTTGTTTTGGTTTCTAATAGCGGGACCAGTTGTTCTCCAGGTAACAGAGAACAACATTCTGAGTGGAGCAGAATGAAGACCCCATAACTGGGACAATGGGATCTGCTACACCACTTACACATACAAGTGTCTGGGGCAAGATGGGATCCCTGCAAGGCTACTGAGGGAGCTCACGGAAGTGCACACCGAGCCTCTTTCAATAATCAGCAGTCCTGGCTGATGAGGGAAGCTCCAGTTTATTGGAGGCTACCCCACATGACAACCATCTGCAAGAAGGGTTGGAAGGAACTAACCACAAGTCTGTCAGTCTGACCTCAGTGCTGGGGAAGGTTCTGATGCAGATCACCTTGAGTGTCATATGGTATGTACAAGACAACCTGGGGATCAGCATAGGTTTAGGAAAGGCAGGTCCTGTTTGACCAACTTAATCACCTTCTGTGACAAGGTGACCCACCTCGAAATGAGGGAAGGGCAAGGTTTTTGTCTACCTTGACTCAGTAAGGCTACTGACACCATCTCCCATAGCATTCTCCTGGAAAAAATGGTCTTCCCATGTCTTGGACAAATGCACTCTTTGCTGGGTTAACAACTGGTTGGATGGCCAGTCCAGAGAATGGTGGGGAATGCACTTAACTCCAATTAGAGTCCAGTCAGCAGTGGTGTTTCCCAAGGGTCAGTACTGGATTCCAGTCCTGTTTAATATCTCTATCAATGATCAGGATGAGGGGATTAGTGCCCTGTCAGTAAACTTGCAGATGACACCAAGTTGATCTGCTGGAGGGCTCCGCAGAGGGATTTGGACAGCCTGGATTGCTTGGCCAAGGACAACTGTATGAGGTTAAACAAGGCCAAGTACCAGGTCCTGCACCTGGGTCACAACAACCTTGTGCAGAGCTGCAGGCTGGAGGAATGCGGCTGGAAATCAGCCCAGAGGTAAAGGACCTGGGACTGCCGGTTGGCAGTGGCTGAACATGAGCCAGCAGTGTCCTCACGGTGGCCAAGAAGGCCAGTGGCATCCTGGCCCGTTCCAGCAGCAGAGTGGCCAGCAGGACCAGGGCAGTGATTGTCCTCCTGTATGGTGGCGAGGCTGTGCCATGAGTGCTTGTTCAGTTCTGGGTCCCTCACTACAAGAAGAACACTGAGGGGTTGGAGTGTGTCCAGAGAAGGGCAAAGGAGCTGGGGAAGGGCTTGGAACACAAGTCAGATGAGAAGAGACTGAGGGTGCTGAGGGTGTTCATCCTGGAGAAAAGGAGACTTAGAGGTGACTTTATTCTTCTCTACAACTCCCTGAAATCAAGACTGTAGTGACAGAGGGGTCAGTCTCTGGTCCCAGTAACAAGCAACAAGACAAGAGGAAGGGATTCAAGCTGCAGCACTGGGGGAAGTTTAGGTTGAATATTAGGAAAAAATTCATCACCAAAAGGCTTAGCAAGTATTGAAATGGGCCGTCCAAGGAAGTGACGGAGTTACCAAACCCAGAGATAGTTAAAAGGTATTTAGATATGGCACTTATGGACACAGTTTAATGGTGGACACAGCAGTGTTTGGTTAACAGCTGGACTCGATGATCTTGGAGAGCTTTTCCAACCTAAACTATTCTATAAATCTATATGTTGCTATGTTTCCTATATTAATAATATTTTTATATGTATATTATTATATAATAAATATATCTATAATTGCATTTTGTATAATTAATATATATGTGCAGGTTTTTGTCTGCATGTGAAGGAGGGAGGGATGGGGAATATATAAGCAAACATTGTCATAGCTCTAGTAGATCCCATCAGGAAAAAAAACAGGGAGGCATAGAAACACAAGTGGACTCTGCAACTATACAAGTAAAGCTGAATAACATACTATTATCAAGTATCTATTTCTTATACTTCTTATACGTCCAGATTTAAGCCCACAGAAATACTACTGCTGCATTACTGTGGAGGTCTACTACACTATTACTTTTTTTATGGACCTCATAGACATCAGAAAGCTCTGAAATCTGTAAGACTGATCAAACAGAAAACCCAGAATCAGCTGTGGCCACTGGTCTCTTACTAAACTGAAAGAATTATTCTTAAAGCAAGAATTAAACAACTTGGTCTTGTTTTAAACCTTTCTTCCCCTTGAGAGGAACTTTATAATGTAGCTGAACTTGTATAACTGCAGGCTACTGCTCAGAGGCACTCCCTCTTTCTCCTCTTTTTCTGGGATGTCCTGTGCTGAAATTTGTCTGATACAACAGTTAACTAGCTGAGATTCATAAACCACCACTTAACTATTACTCAACATGTAATGTTAGAATAACATCAATTCAACCTAGCAAGCTTGAAAGGATGCAGCAAGATAATCATGCAGCTTCACAGGCAGCAAAGGTCCCCCAGTAATCCTTCTGCTGTGCTGCCATCAATACCAGCCAAGCAAGACATCGTGCAGGTATTGATGCACACACAATCCTTCAAATCACGTACCCAACTGAAAGTTAAATACGGATTTTGTTTGCTTCCACTTCAGATTGTCTTCTACCAAATGAGAGCTCAGGCATCTTATGGAAGGCTGCACAAAGCTCCAGAGTATGTTCAAGAAAGCTCTGAATGTGCTGCCAAGATCACAGGAGAAGAGCAGGACTAGGGTCTCCTTCCACCTCATGCTTCAGCAGGATTCCAGAAGAACTGAGCTGACCATAGATTTGGGTCAGGCCCCTAAAAATTGTCCCACAACCAGCTCCACATCACAGTTTTCCCTCACAGCATTCACTCCCTTAGACTTTGCTCCTTATCTGCCAGAAAAAGCTAACTTGAGTTAATTAGTAACAGAAAACAATACCAGCATTCAAAAGTGACTCTTGAAGTAATATTTCAGGCATACCCCTCTTCTACCTTTCTTGACTGAAAGGAAGACATCAACCTATAGAAATATGCGAGTGCCAGGCACCCTTGCTTAGCTGCTGGTCTGGGTCAAACCATTGCACCAGACAGGTATTGCTCTCAGAGAGGCATTCTTTCCTATCCTCCACTTTTGTCACCTGCTCACATCCAAGTCAACAGCCATATGGACACATGGCAAGTCAACCCATCACTCACCAGCCTAATAGTTACACAACCCTCAGACAATACAGAGGAGAAGAAACAGATGTGGACAACATGGAAAGGACTTAAGGGGAATCCCTAATGTAATTAAAAACATTTAACAAGTCACTTGGCCTTGATAAAATGTTCAGGGATAGGGGTAAGTAGATGAGTCTGAAAGAAGAACACGGCAGATATCATTCAGGTATGCACTTTATAGCATAAACTTCTTGTAGCTGTCTGCCAACAGAAGAACAGTCACAGGTTTGTGCATGCCTGTAAAACCACTGGAAAAAAAAAAAAAACAAAAACGCAATCCTGCCTTTTGCATACTAGGGGTTTATGTTGAAAAGCATGTTACAATTGAGCTTCATCCCATGCCAGCTAAGTGTACAAGGCAAATAAAACACTTCAATTTCAATGCATATTTTCTCCTGTCCTACACAATAACCTCCACAGACAAAATGAAAGGGACCTTACAATGTAATGCACTGAAATCACAATGGGTAGTAGAGAGGAAGAGAAATCATTAAAAAAAAAAAGTTAAGCTAAAAGAAGCTCAAGAGTCAAAACTTTTCAAAAAAGGGGAAAAAAGGCAAGAGTCAAATTAGAGGTTTTGAACTGGAATTGATAATGAATGTACCTAGATTGTGATCATTGTTGTTTTTTAGAAAGTGAGCATTCTCAAAAACCAAACACCAATTTGCTTTTTCAGTTTTGGAAAGGAGTAGTTCAATCAGTGGCTAAGAATAAGGACAAAAATCATGTAATATAGAACAGCTAAAGTTCTATCCAGTGCTATTTGCCATTTCAAATTTAAAACCTCTACGCATTACTGAAATTCTTTAACCAGCATTTTCCAAGTATTACCATTAAGTCACACTCAGTACATGCAATCCACAACTTGATACAATTTTTTCTAGAACAGGGGGAATTGAAAGGGGAGAATTGAAAATGCTTTCAAATCTGTTTTACAGTTCAAGTAGAAAAAAATCTGACCTTATCTTTTAGGAGTAAGAGAGAGAGCAAACCCTAGAGACCTCAGCTTAAAGCCAGCAAACACTTCCTCAACTGCTCGCCTCCCACTCCCTCAGGATAAAGGGAGAAACAAACAGCCGTGCGGTAGGCTGTAGCTGAACCTGAAGCAACAGGAACCCTTTTACTGACCAGATCTTTGATAGCTCACTATTCAGCAAGTTGAATGGAGTTAACAAAGACATAGCAAGATGTCTACAACATATCCATTACTGCATCATGCTAAACATCAAAATCAACACACCGTTTTTCCTTGTAATCTATCTGCAGTCTGCCATCAAAATAGCAGTTTATTCCCTGATTCTGCTTTCCCACACCCTCAGCCCACTTGCGGCTATTAAACAGCACCACAAGACAAATCAGATCAGCCTGCTGATTGAACAGGGAACTACCCCACAGAAAAAACTCGCTTGCTGATCTGAGTCACCACAGAGCCACATGCTCACTAAAGGCAGATTAGAATGGCAGAAATGTTTAGAAAGGTATAGAAGAAGGAATGGATTTGGATTATCCCCTTAAGCATCAAATCAAGATTCACTAAGGCATAGAAACAAATGTTTTTGGACCTCCTGGCAACAAATACTGTGCAAGTTTAGAGAACTGCTGCATCCAACACAATTCATGTTTTGTTTACGGAAGTCTCCAGGGGATGGCCATAACTCTGGGCCAGATAAACCAACCACAGCAGACAGCTTTTAGTAGACGATCAACCCATCAATGTTTGGGAGCTTCTAAAACACAGAGCTTTAGGACAACTTTATTTTGAGACTATTCAATTTGGTTTTATGACTTTTATTTTGAAAATCTGTTAAGATTAAACTAGCTCAGCCACAATTATTTCATAAGGCACAAATTTAAATGACAACATGATTTGCTAAACATTACATAACGTGCATCCTACAGACCCCAAGCTGCTCCTTTTGCACAGCTTTTTCCAATTTCTTCTCCCTCAAACTTCCAAAACAATAAACTGCTAGTAGCAGAATTATGTTAATGGCTCATAAGAAACTATATTAACACCCATACAGCAGGTACTATGCCAACATTTTTTGTTTATTTTCAGTGTATGACAGTCTGATTTTTATTTTATTAACTCAGCAACAAGTGTTTCCAGAGTACAAATGGCATACTGCTGAAAATTAGACTAAAACACCAATTCATACAAGTTTGAACACACAGTCTAGGACCATATTACCCACAGCTGGAGTAGTAAAAAAGCTGTAAATCTTGTCTGGACTACACAATTGTCAGTGAGAGGGTCACTGCCTTCATGCTACAAATGTCTTGGAAAGCTTGAATAAGTCTCCTGTATGAAACATCAGAAACTAAAGGAAGCAATTACATAAAAACAAAAATGCTTTGAAAGAAAATGTTAAACTAAAATAACACTTCTATACTCAACATCATGTTTGACTGCATTTCAGAAGTGTAGGTTTTGGTGGCTTTCTTGACATTTCTAAAAGGTACAAACCAGAAAAACTAAGTTGGCAAATTTTGTCTGTCTTAGGTCTACAAAAACCCCGCAATACTTGGTTTGTACTGTAAAAAAAATTTACTGCCCTCACCACTACACAATCCACACAAAAGAATCGTCTTGGAAATGCAGGTATAAACCAGGTATTATCTCTCTTAAAAATGCTCAAAAGGAAGTGAGCAGTAAATTTTGAACTAAGTTTTTACCCAATTTTTAACTCAAAGTATTCAATATAAAACACTTGGGATATTTGCTCCATAACAGCTCAGTACATTGACCAATATCTGGTTTTCATCAGCTTGAATATTATAACAATGTGTGCATATGACCAGGCAAGTGATACTCCTGCTTCATAAAATAAGGTGTAGCATACTATCCATTATTAAACCAAAGCAGCAGTCATCTAGGAAATCACTACAACATGGGCAAATTAATCACAATCACAGCAAGTGCTTAATAAGAATAGGACAGCTGTAAACAACATAAAAGTGAATGGTTAACTTCATTTACTATATTGTTAACAAAGCCAAGATGAGCTCTATCAACAGAGGGGGAAGGAAACAAAACAATCTTTAGTTTACAAAGAGTTATTTCTAAGAGCGGAACTCAAGTGGTCAAAATCTAACGAAATTAGCTACCAGCACAAATGAGCAAAGATAGGTTGTTAGTTATCCTGCTACTTTAATGAAAAAAGATTGGTCCACTAGAAGCACCCAGCAGGTGTTCAAAAAACTGCTATAAGAAATAAAACAATTCCTCAGGAAAGTGTTGCAAGTAGCACTTGTAAGAAAGTCCTAATCTTTCATTTAGTACAATACATCCCATCAACTTTCTATCTTACAAGTTTACACTTGTAAGAATGTTTTTTATCTTGGTTGTCCAAAGGACAGTGTAAGACTTTTATGCATGCTGAAACTGAAATAATTTGATTCAGGATATGAATTCACCCGTGCTACTTAGGAGAAAAATACAGTCATCAATATGTCCTCATTGCCTACTATTAAAAGTAATGTATATATAAAACAAGTCACCTTATGCAAAACAAGTCACCTTACAATTAGCAAAATGAAAATATTTTTTTAGTCTATAGGAAAACATCTCTCACAATAAAGTAATCATTAATTTATTTTAAACAGTAGTCTTCAGTAAAATGTAAAACCAATATTAAGTGTGTCAAAATGATGGTATTTTATTTCAGTTAAAAAGCAATTTAAAAATCATAATGAACTCCAACACTACTATTCAGACATTCTCAGGGAGTGATGGACAAAAATACTGTAGGTGCTCTAGCAAACCAGTAAAACTAGTTACATGCTCAGAATGCCATGGAGCAGCTAGGACAGTAATTTCAGATTCCAATTTTTAGAGGCATGTATCATCTTCCATTCTATTCATCCACCTTAATCAAAATTTGTTCTTTAATGGAAACAGTTCAGGTAAAACATCAACTTCTTTAAATGTCTTTGTAATCCCCATATCCTGACAAAAGCTGACAGAAAGATTATATTTTTCCCCATCCCACTACTCAGCTTCTTCCACTCCAGCTCACATACAAAGCTGGATGCTTTTTTGCCCTAAAAGAGCTCCACTAACCCAACTGTTTAATTTCCATATTGCATACTCCATATCTTACAGCCTTCTATCTTCCCCCACCACACAAACCACTCCAAGAGATGTGACAAGTAGGTTTTAAATCAAAATACATCTACTGTACTATCGTCCCTCTTCTCAACGTAAGTACACCATCCACCACTGTCATGATTCCTCTCCTTTAAATGAACACTAGACAATCTTTAATCTAGGCTTAAGATTCTTGCATTCTGGTAAATTATTCAGGGCTACTAATACCTTAATGTTTACCCCAGATTTTATAGTCTGTGTCTCATCCTCCTGACTCCCCTATTAAAAAATTGGCCTGCCCTAATTGCCTTCAACATTATTGGTTTTCTCCCACACTGTTGCCATTCTCAGATTTCTGGTTCTGCACTGTTTTGCTTTCCCCATTTATCAAGCCTGTAATACAGAAACTCATTCAACTACAATCTTAGTAAATAAAAATCACCTCCTGTTTTTTTCAGATATGTCTTCCCCCAAGGATTATCTAAATTTAAGCATTATGATTACATGGTGTCAGGTAAACTTCAGCTTGTTTAAAACAAGCAACACACAAAACTTGAAGTCTCCACACAATCTTTCTTAGTTTATTGCTCTGTAATAGTCCCAACAGCTGCCTCAGTGTCATCTATCACACAGAAAACAATCACTATAGCAGAGGTTGGAAGGCACTTCTGAAGGTCAGCCACTCCAAACGCCTGGCTCAAAGGGGAGTAACTAGATTAGGTTGCTAATGACCAGCCAGTTTTTCCTGTCTCCAAGGTCAGAGCCTCCACAAACTTGCCAGAAAGCCTGTTTCAATGTTCAGCCATTAATGTCTTCTTTGCTTTAAAATTACAGTCTTTCACTTGAATTTGTCCTTGTTGCTTTTCCTCTTGTCATACAGCACCACTGAGATGAGTCTTGGACTTCACACCCTTCACTCCCCCAAACAGGTACTCACACACATTAATGGGATCCCTCCAAGCCTTCTCCAGGCAAAGTTCCAGCCCTCAGTGCCTCCTTGAGCAAAGGATGCTGCAGTCCCACCATCATCCCTGCAGCTTTAAGCCAGATTTGCTCCAGCATACCCATGACTCATACTGGAGAGACCAAAACTCTGCTCTGCACTCCAGGTAGCCTTTCTGGTGCTGTATAAAACAGAAGGATCACCTTCTTCAACCTGCTAACAATGCAGCAATGGCTTTCTCTGCCAAAAGTATGTCACTGTTCATAATCAACCTGATGTTTGGGTGGCTGATTAGCACCAATCAGCACTTCCATGTCCTTCTCTGCCAAGCTGCTTTCAAGCCTCTCAGTCCCTAGCTTGTGCTGATGCATGGAGTTATTTCTGCCAGGTGTAGGACATGGCATTTTCCTGGGTTGAGCTTCATAAGCTTCCTTTCTCCAGCCGGTCTGCATCTCTCTGAACTCATCTGGTGTATCAGGCACTCTCTCCAGGTCTGTACCATCAGTAAACTTGATGACCATGTCACATAGTCCATGTCATTAATGAAGATGTCAAATGACCCCAGCAATCATTGACACCTGATCATTTTGTGCATCTCAAACTCAATGTTCCTTCAATAGTTTCCATCTTCTATCACAAGCTATGATTATCATATCAATGCAAAATGCATACAGCAAACTATGAAAATTTGTTTCAGCTTCAAGCAGGAGATGGAACATAACCCTGCAACTAGCACTTCCCACCCAAAGCATTCAACTTTCTTTCCCAGTGTTGAAAAAATGGCTTTCACCTCTAAGCTGTTAGAGAATGTCCCATTCTGCTCTGCACTGGTGCAGCCCCTCTTCAAGTCCTGTGTGTAGTTTTGGGCACAACAATACAAAAAAAAAAAAAAAATTAGAGATCATCCAAAGGAGGGCAACAAAGATTAATGTTCTGGAGGGGAAGCCTTATGAGGAGTGGCTGAGGTCACTTGGTCTGTTCACCCTGGAAGAGACTGAGGGGACACCTCACAACTCACTGCAGTTACAACTTCCTCATGAGAGGAAGAGGAGGGGCAGGCACTGTGGTGACCAGTGACAGGCCCTGAGGAAATGACCTGAATGTAAAGGAAGATTTAGGCTGGATACTAGAAAAAGATTCCCCTGCAAGGACGTAGTCAAAGCATCAAGTCTGCTAGAGCTAAAGAAGTGTTTGCACAACACTCTCAGGCATTTGGTGTGACTCTCAAAGGCTGGTCCTGTGCTGGACTTCTGTGATCCTTGTGGGTCCCTTCCAACTCTGGATATTCTGTTTATTCTGACTTCTGTTTTCCCACACCTTATCAATTTCTTGTGTTTCTCTCCAGTAACTGTACTTAACTTCCAATCTTTGCATTGCTGTCTTTCAGATTTGCCTTGCTACAATGTTATAATCAACTTGCTGAAAACCCATACAACATGAGGTTTTATGGATGTAACACTTACAGCAAGCATCTTGGGATTTCTGCATGAAGTAGGGTCGATCATCAATACACAGATTACAGGAGATAAGGGAAAAAGTAGGACGATGAAATGTCACCTCAGATCAAACATAAGCCTCAGGTAACTTTCCAACTTTTCCTACCTCTCCAACATCCCAGTTTATGGTCAAACAATTAAGTATTTCTTTTGCTTGCTTTTAACCCTCATAGAATTTTGCAAGAGACACTGCTAATCAGATCATGAATTTGCTTCATTCCTTGTTCCATACATACAAGATCACAGACAACAATCTGTTTGTTAGAGTCACCAACACTCCACATCATCTTTGTCATCAGCTACGTAACTGTAAAAGCTACTTACCTTAAAGAAGATAACCTGCATAAGACATTTAAGTGCAAGTTGTTCAAATTGAATAAAAGTTTATTTAAGTCATATACCCAAAAACAGACGTGGCATTCTGTATGTGCTAGGCACATTCCAGCCACTTCCCAGAGAAGCTCCATTACAATCACACTTTGCAGTTTTCCAAGTTTGGTTATCAAAAGGAGGCAAGGGTACCCCATCAAAGCGTTTGTTCAATTCTGCCTGGTAACACTTGATAGTAACAGAAGAGTTTTCTAAACATTGCCTTTTAATTTAGATTTATGCTACAACATACCTAGCTCCTGTCTGGAACAAGATGTGTCTACAGCAGTTCCACAAATCAAAGAAAATGCAACTCGCTCATGGCTAATTGTGTAACTAGTGCTGCTCTTAAAAGCTATCTTACCAAATCTATTGCCAGACACTGGAAAAAATAAGAAAGTTTAAAAGAGGAGACAGTCCCACCAATACACAAAAAAGATGAAAATGAGATGACAATGAGAAGCAGAGACATTAGAGCAGGATAAACCTGGACACAAATTACAGACTGAGCAGCATGAGATGGTCAAAGAGTAAAAAGAAAGGGTTGACAAGACAAGCAGGCCAAAGATAAATAAATATTTTATTTTCTTAAGAATTAAGTATCACAATTACTATGCAATGAGGAATTACTAACCAAAGATTAACTTGAAATTAAAAAAAAGCAGAAGTTAAACATCAGCTATGTGGAGGTTTTTGCTTTGGTTTGGAAGCCATGTTTAAGAAGTCTTTCAGTGCTGCAGAAGTACCTCAGGAAACTTGAGTTTTATGCATCTGTGCAAACTGAATTTCCTCCTTGTGCCCATACACACAATAAGGCTATTAATTAGTTTTAGTTACATCTGGGTTTTTCATTACCTGTATATGTTTCTGAAAAGTCTTGATTTTCACTCAGCAAAGCCCAGTTACACCCAAATGCCACATAAATGCAGAATTCATTACTTCTTCATTGACTATTGTAACTAAAAGCTTTTAAAAATAATTTGTCTAAAACTAGCAGTATGTTTATCAATTAAGTGTCATGCACTACCCTTCCCACTTACACCTGGGAACCAAGAAAATCATCAACCTCAATATTAACTGACTGTGGCTGCCTAAAAGTGATTTCCATTAAGTGCTATAATTAGAATTGCCACTGACAAGTGGGACAAGAACAATGAAGACTCAGACACAACATGCCTTCACATGAGTTCAGGTTTTTTGACCAGATAAATAAAGACAAAAAGATAAATAAATAGCTTAAGAGAGTCGACAAACATTATCTAATGTCTTTAATATCATTACCGAGGACCCAGACAATGGGATCAAGCACACAGTACATTCACAATGACAATTAATTGGCCAGGAGAGTTGATCTGCTGGAGAGTAGGAAGACTCTGGAGAGGGATCTGGATCGATAGGACAGGATCAATTATGAGGTGGTGTTCCATCAAGGTGGAAGTAGTGGGGGGCGGTGTATATGAGTTGCTGTGGGTTTTAATTTCTATCTGGGCTTAAGCCACAACAGTGGTTCAATAAGGTGAACTGCTGGGTCCTGCTTGGGAGTCAAAAAACCACATGCAGTGCTACACACTGAGGGCAGAGTAGCTGAAAAGCTGCGCAGTAGAAAGGGACATGGAAGTCCTGATCAACACCTGCCTGAACATGAGCCAGCCATGTGTCCAGGAGGCCAAGAAAGCCAATGGAATCCTGGCTTATATCAGAAATAGTGTGGCCAGCAGGACCAGGGCAGTGAAGTGATTGTCCCTCTTTACTTGGCACGGGTGAGGCCACATCTCAAATCCTGTGTTTGGTTTTGGGCCTCTCACAACAAGGAAGACATCGAGGTGCTGGAGCTTGTCTAGAAATGGGCAAAAAAGCCGAAGAAGGGTCTAGAGAGCAAGTCCTGCGAGAAGCAGCTGAGGGAGCCGGGGTTGGTCAGACTGCAGAAGAGGAGGCTCAGGGAGATCTTATTGCTCCCTACAACTCTGAAATGAGGGTGTAGCCAGGTGGGGGTTGGTATCTTCTAGGCAACTGCTGACAGGTCAAGTGGACATAGCCTCAAGCTCTGCCAGAGGAAGTTCAGGTTGGACATCAGGAAGAATTTCTTCATGAAAGGGGTTGTCAACCATTGGAATGGACTGCCCAGGGAGGTTGCAGAGTCCCCTTTCCCAGGGATATTAAAGAAATGGACATAGCACTTGGTGCTAAGACTTACTTGACGAGATGGTGATCAGTCAAAGGTTGGGATCAATGATCTTGAAGGTCTTTTCCAACCTAGATGTTTCTGTGCTTCAAACTTATTCAAAGTAGAGAAAAGAGGTGGAAAGAACCAGATTTTGCAAATACAGAATGGAAGAACAGTACCTTAGATATCCAAACCCTACAACTTCAAATGCAAGTACAGCATGAATCATTGCAAAAGAAATATTGTCTTGATCTTAATCTCAACAACTGCTGAAAGTATTTCAAGACAAAAAAGCTTACTTTTTTTTAATAACTCCATTTATCTACTTAATTCACACATTCTAAGTGCTTTGCTATATCAAACTTCTTAAATACCAATGGGAAACAATAGAAGGATGACTGTCTAGTCCACAACAGCTTTACTGACACGTTACAATATTATCTTAATACTCCAGTGGCACAGAGGGGACCTTCCAACTCACCAATACAGCATGGCTAGACACAGTGTAGATTGAGCACAAGCAGTACCTCAATGACTTCAGAAAAATTAAACCAGCAATACTGTCTGTAAGGAGAAAACAGGAAGACTAATTCCTTTCATCCTTCTCCTTTACTGCCTATAATAGGAACAATGTGTTATTCAGTAGATGCCAAATATCATCTAGTTCTAGTCTAATACTGCATTCTCCAACATAAAAAGCAGTTTCTGTCCATATGTGAAGATCCTTTCCTACCTCAGGGGTCTCAGAAAGGGTGCAGTGTCTGCCATCCAGAATAAAACTAGTCTCTATGAGATGAAGGGCACTAGTAACGGTGTCCAGCCACCAGCATTTTCAGCCATAACACCAGCAATCATCTTTTATCTGGAGCCCTTTCCCCATAAACAAGCTCCAGCATTTAACGCAAATACCACTGATCAACTCCTTCACCTTCCCTTCACAGAACTTTCTTTCTTGCAGGACCAAGCTATTCCTCCATGTACAACTCCATCAGACAACCTCCCAGCCATCCCCCCTCACACAGGGCAATGCTAACAAGTGGCACAGGCTCCAAATGCACCAGCACAGTGCCCTCTCCAGCCATCAGCAACATCCCATCAGCTACTGTTTCTCATCACCACCACAGATGCTGCAAGGACAGTTGCTTGGGATGGTGTCCCCCACTTCTAAATTTTCACTTCAAAGGGCAAGTGTGTGGTCACACCATGGGGAGCTGTGGTCCTTTTTCCTCAGATGTACAGAATCACTGTAACCAGGGCAGCTCCTCAAAAACTGCTTGTGAACCCAGAACAGTTTGCAATTTGGTCACCTCAGTGCTACCAGCTGCTCACCTCCAACAGAGGGGCACTGTTTTGCACCAACTACTAAATACACCCATTGCCACCAGCCCATTACTCTGTCAAAGACAGCTCCTGACTCTGGCCCTACTGAGATGGCAGTTCCAGAGCCCTGCTGAAAGCAGACCAGGGGCCTCAGAGGCTGAGATTAGATCACCCCACTTTTTACCCACTCCATCCACAACTATTTTTTGGACAAGTTTTCCACCTGTTAACACACAATTTATACATGCACTTGTAATAAAAAACACAATTCCTTCCAGATTTCACACCACTGCAAATATTCTAGAATGCAGGCCATACCTAGTCCAGCTGCTGCCTGCATTCCCCACCAATTACTGTCACAGGCAAAACTGCCTCAACTCAGGCAATTCAATTTAAACTACTGGCAATCATCAGGCAACTAATTATCAATTTGGGTATTGAGGAAAACAAGACAACCTAACTTTCAGGGAAGTACCTTTTGTCCTCCTTCTCCAGGCTCTGCTTCAGTAAGAAACATTTCCCCCTCACCCTCCTCTCTGAACTGTTCATTTGCATGGTTCCTTACACTCAGTCCCTCCCCAGCCCTTCAGCAAGATGACACAGGAGGCAAGGGTCAGCACATAATGGTTTTTCTGCCATGACTTACTTCTTACTCATTTTCTTCCATCTTCCACTACTGGTTGTGTCTTAAACTGCTACTCTGCTCTAGCAGGTGTAACTGTTCAGGAATGACTGATGTACAGGTTGCAATCCCTTTGGCAGAGTCTGTGCTCCAGTATGGGCCTGCCATGGGCTGCAGTTTCCTCAGGGGAGAGTCAACCATGGCGCTGCAGCCCCTCAGGGCGTCTCTACACCAGCACGGGTTGTCCACAGGTTACAGTCCATTCAGGAGTACCTTACCTGAAGCCCAGAGTGCACTCAGGAGTGTCCCTGCTCCAGTTCTGCCCCCAAAGGAGGCAGTTCCTTTGAGGGGGTAGCTCCTGTGGCATTGACTGCCCAGAAGTGTACCCTTCCCTCTAGCTCTTCCCTGCTCTGTCTTCTCACATCTCTTAGCATATCTCATCATTCTGCCTCCTATTCACCCTCTTGCACATCTTCCCTATTTGTGTCTCCTGCCCATTTCAGTGGTCACTTATTCATAAAAGCACCACACATGCTCACTTGGCAGGTTGAGATTTAAGCACGCGATAGATAGTTTTAATCATCTCTAAAGTCAACCAAAATCAGCCATGCCCAAAGTAGTCTCTTCCCCCACTAAGCACACTTTCTGCCCCCCCAGTACTGAAATCACACCATTTGTGTCCAAGGTAACCCATACAGATAGTTTTCAAGAGAGAAATTAATTATCCAAGTGAATATAAGATCTAAGGATAACTGAACTATAGCAAAAGAAAATAAAACTCTTAGAGCTTATTAGTGACTTTGTATTTTAAAAAACAAATCACCCCCCCAGAAAAAACCACAACAACAAAACCACTAAAAAAAAAAAAAGGAAAAAAAAGGAAGGTGTTCATAGGTTCAATTTTAAAGTGTTAGTGGGCCCAGTCTTGTTTAACTTATACATCAATGACTTGGATGAAGGGGCAGAGGCCTGCTCAGCAATTGCACTGACAACACAAAGCTGGGAGCAGTGGCTGATACCCCAGTGGCTGATACTCCATGGACCCCAGGTCCTTCAGAAGGACCTCAACAGCCTGGAGAGATGGGCACAGAGGAACCTTCTGAAATTCAGCAAAGGCAAATGCAGGATCCTGCACCTGGGGAGGAACAGCCCCAGGCACCAGCACAGCCTGGGTGTGACCTGCTGGGAAGCAGCTCTGTGGAGAAGGAGTTGGGGGTCCTGATGGGCAACAAGCTCTCCACGAGCCAGCAGTGTCCTGGTGGCCAAGAAGGCCAGTGGTATCCTGGGCTGTATTATGAAGAGCATCGCCAGCAGGTCAAGGGAGATGAACCCTGACCCTTGTCTCAGCCTTGGCTCCTCACCTGGAATCCTGTGTCCAGTTCTGGGGTCCCAAGTAAAAGGGAATAAAAAGAGTATCCAGCAGAGACCTCTGAAAATGATTAAGGGATTGGAGCATCCCTCATATGAGGAAAGGCTAAGGGAAAATAGATGTTGAAAATAGATGACTGAGAGGGGACCCCATAAATGTCTGTGAGTATCTGAAGGCAAAGTGCCAAGAGGATGGATCCAGGCCCTTCTCAGTGGTGCCAAGCAATAGGACAAAAGGCAGAAACTGATACACAGGAAGTTCCACTTGAATACGAGGAAGGACTTTTTTACTGTACAGGTGACTGAGCAGGAACAGGTTGCCCAGAGAGCTTGGGGACTCTCCCTCACCGGAGATATTCAAGAACTGTCTGCACTTTAGGATTAACAAGAATGACTGGACCAGATGATCCACTATGATCCTTTCCAATCTGACCCATTCTGCGAGCTTTGTTTCAGTCAGGGCTGAGGTTTATCACAGGTACCTATCATATGCAGTAGAGCGGCAAGAAAGGAGAACAGATAAGCACAAGGAAAGCAAACAGAAATTCAGGTATTTTCTAATCCTAGTAGTGATGCAAGAATGGCCTTTTACTTAAGAAAGCAAAACAACTATCTAAAAAGAGATGCATTCTTAATCCTTTCCCCACTTACCCATAGAAAATTCCTCTGTCAGGTTCTATCTGTTTCATCAGTCACTAAAATGCAAACACTGCTCACAACTCTAAAGGCATTTTATCTTGGACTTATCCAAGAAGGATCTGACTCACTACATATACTTGTTTTACTAGTACTATCGTTATTTCTCAATACAAAAAAAGAAGTGTGCTTATGGCTGGCACAGAGTACTGTGCTCTTTCAGTTGTTCCACCTTTGCAGTCAAACATCATGCCTTTTCTAAGTCCTGTGCACCCTGCTCTCTCACCACCACCAGTAAAGTTAAGTGTACATCACTACACAACAAACACCAAGCCTTCCCCAGCAGCACCAAGGGCAACGGAGCAAAGATCGCCGCACAGAGCAGGAGGCAGAAAACCAGCAGACGGTTTTTACCCGAAGACGACGGCAGGGACACAGCCATGCCCTAAGCACGGCCAGCCCGACGCCCGGGTGTCCCGGCGGGGTCTGCGGGAGCCACATCGCAGGCAGGCAGGCGAGTCCCCGGCCTGACACCCGGGGCAGGGGAGCCGCCGGCCCGGGGCGGAGGCGGCGCGGCGGACGGGGCCCGCTGCCCGGCCGCCCCGGGAGCGATGGCGGGTGGGTGACGGAACAACGCCGGCGCCATCCCCCCGCACCCCAGCGCTTACGTGTAGATGATGGACATGAAGTGCATGAGCCAGAGAACGACGAAGAGGATGAGCCCAAAGATGGCGAGCCCCTCCGAGGCCAGGGCCAGCACCGCCATCCCCGGGGGCGCGGCGGCCCGGGCAGGAGCCGGCGGTGGAGCGGAGCGAGGTTGCTGCGGGGGCGCGGGGCCGGAGGAGGGAAGCGGGGCGCGGGGCCGGAGGAGGGAAGCGGTGCGCGGGGCCGGAGGTTGCTGCGGGGTGCGGGGCCGGAGGAGGGAAACGGGGTGCGGGGCCGGAGGAGGGAAACGGGGCGCGGGGCCGGAGGAGGGAAGCGGGGCGCGGGGCCGGAGGAGGGAAGCGGGGCTCGGGGCCGGAGGTTGCTGCGGGGCTCGGGGCCGGAGGTTGCTGCGGGGTGCGGGGCCGGAGGTTGCTGCGGGGTGCGGGGCCGGAGGTTGCTGCGGGGCTCGGGGCCGGAGGTTGCTGCGGGGTGCGGGGCCGGAGGTTGCTGCGGGGCTCGGGGCCGGCTCCGGGGGCGCCGCTGCTGCTCCGCACCGGCCTGCGCGCGGCAGCGCCCGCGCACCGAGACCGCCGCCGCCTTTCTGTCAGCGCAGGGGGCGGGGCGGGCGGGCACATCCGTTACCGGCCCGGCCCCGCCCGCCGCCGCCGCCTGACCTTGGGCGCGTCCCCCGCGGGCCGCCGAGGGAGGTGCGCGCCGCGGCGGCGGGCGGGTGTGCCCCGCTCCGGCCGCCGGGAGGGGTGCGGGCGCGGCAGGAGCGCTGGCTCTGTATCGTCCAACTTTGGTGTTGGCCGCTGAGGAGACCGCAGTCCTTTATACACGGAGAAGGGGATCGGGGGTAGACGGATATTGCCGGTGCCGCCGAGCATCTCTGAGGAGAGGCTGTGGGAGCTGGAGCTGTTCAGTCTGGAAAAGAGAACACTGAGAGGATCTCATTAATACATATAAATATCTCAAAATCAGGTGCCAAGACTCAAGGTGCCAGAGTCTTTTCGGCGAGGCCCAGCGACAGGACAGGGAACAGTGGCCATAAACTAAATCAGAAGTTCCACCAAGAAGTTCCTCTCAACGTGAGAAAGTACTTCTTTACACAGGTAGAGCACTCGGACAGGCTATGCAAGGAGGTCATGGAGTCTCTTTCTCCCGAGACATTCCAAACTCACCTGCACTTGTTCCTGGTTCACCTGTTCTAGGTGACCCTGCCTTGGCAGGGGTGGTGGATGGGATGATCTCCAGAGGTGTCTTCCAACACTAACTGTTCTCTGGTTCTGAGATCTAGTGTGAGGGGGGCTGATAAAAGGCTGTATGGCCTTTGTTGTTTTTCTTTGTTCCTTTTCAGTCTGAACACTTTCTTGGTGATGTACTATATCTAGCATAGGTGTGCATCTGTGAGTTGCCGGCAGCGCTGAACTCTGTGAGTCAGAGATCTGCTCCAAGGACTGGGGCAATTCCAACACTCATACTGCCATCTGTGGATCCCAAGCAGTGCTAAAGCAACCTGGTGACTACCAGCTTTGGCTACGTTTGAGTTAGTGTCCAGTTAATGAAAGAGTCAGTTGCTCATTACTAATCCTCTGAGCCAGCTATTCTTGCCTTTATTTCATTACAGTGTTTATGGCAATTCCTATTACTGTCATGTGGCTCCATTTATTTTTGAGGGGTTTCATAGGCAGAAACCTCCCAACACTTCTGCTTTCTTTTACAGTTCAGCATTTTTGATCTGGGGTCAGAAATATCAGTTTATCTTTTTTTTTTTTTTTTTTCTTATTGTGTAATAGGCAAACATGCATTGTATTAACTGTTTTAAATTAAACTCCATTAAACTGGGGTATGCAGTGAGAGGACAAAATGACTTGACTGGCTGTGCCTTGACTATACTGAACTTGCCAGAATAAGCATAGCTTTACATAAAAGACTATGTTTACCTGTACATAAGAAGGCATACTTTTTCTCAGTAGTCTTCACCAATAACACAAGCTGAATATTGCAGTGTATGCATGTTCTCTAATAGTTGTTAGTTTTATTCCTCCACTGCTCTCTCTTACTAATGTAGGTACAGGAGTGTTCCTAAATTCTGCTAGAACTCAGTTGTGGTTTTGAAAAGTATCCTAGTCACCACAATAGCTGTAGAAAGAATTTGGTTTCAAGTTAGCTCTAGCTGTATGTCAGAAGTTAAGATATAGTAATTTAAAGGCAACTTAAAAAGGTATCTCACCTGGTGTGGAATTGACCAAATTAATAATTTAAAACTAAAAGCGAAAAGCTACTAATAACTGGTAATAACAGGTGAGGTATCAGTCCATTCTAGTGTGAATACTGCCTGTATAATCTGTTAGTTCCTGGTTAATGTTAGTTTCCACATAAATAAATCATGGGGCCAGCAACATGCCTTTTCACTGGCTTCAGTGATTTCTTATTATAACTTCCTTAAAAATAACTTTTCAAGTAAAACAAATTACCTTAATTTTCAAATTCCCCTATTGTGTTTGTATGTCATTTGTAACTGAAAGTGGCAGGTATTTTTTCTATTTGTTCCTTCATTTAGAGTCTAATGATCACATTTATATTGATTTAAGATTGCCTCAATGAGCTTTATAGGAATTTTTTAGCTGTGATTTAAATTGCCATGCTCAATGTTGGCACAGTCACAAGACTCAAAATAGTTGAGTTAGAGAATTCAGAGCTGATACGTATTAATTGTTGGAATATAGCTCATATGACCTTTACCTCCATCTTGCTTGCATCTCTCTTCTAAGGCAGAAACAGCCTATGCAAAAGAGTATCTTGGTTTAAAATATGACAGTACAGGGAATTCAGGAAGATAGAGGGCCTGCTGCCAGTAATCAGTAAAGCAAATAATCTGAGTTTATTAAACTGAAGCAGTAAAGCTTATTTTTTTGTGCTCGAAGATGTTTGCCTGCAAGATTAGATTGAGATGCTGCTTATTGTGCAATAGGTAGGGTCAATGACTCCTTGCAAACAAACTTTGCTGAGGCTTCTTCATAAATAAGATGAATAGAGGTACTGACTCCTGTACTTCAGCCAGCCATACTGATGAATGAGCCGTCCTCAAGCAGTGTTCCACGGGGAAACACCAAGCTAGTACAAATAACTTTGTCCAGAAAAGGATCCACCTTTATGTCATCCTCTCTGGGATGTCATTCTGCCCTCTGGTTATATGAGGAGAAAGAACTCTCTCATGAGGTATTTAAGGTAAAAAGTTGCAGCACTCAATTTTCACGTTGGTGTAAGGTTTAAAACCAGAGTCTTCAGTATACTTTCAGGATTGTAATGGAGGAGAATCAGGGATGGTAAAGCCTTCAACCTGAGCAACTTCTCTTGTAAAATTTGCTGCCACATGGATTCTTTCAGCAGGTATATTAAGATTAGTAGGGGAGCAAAGAGTAAAGGGTGCCTAAAGCATGGGACTGCCTGGAGTTGTGACAGTTCAGTAGTATGGGATGTACACTTGGTCTTCCCTCTGTAAGTGTGGAGTGCAACAATTCACAAAGAGAAGTGTTCTTCAAGCAGGGCAAATCTGCCTACTGAAACGTACCTCATTATGCCTTGGGGCAGGATACACCCTGGTGTTTTAATCAAGTGCTTGGGACTTAATGCAAATGTGTGCTATGTTTAAATTAAAAACAAAATTAGCCCTCCCATGTGCTATAAAGCTGCTGTTCTTGGTTCACTCATCATTTTGCCAAAATATTGATTAATTTTAACAATGTTTGAGTGTAGTTTGTTGTAGGTTGAAAAATATTTAATTAATACAAATCTTCATCATAAAGGCCTGAGGTGACCTAGATATGAGACTTGTTCCAACAGCAAAAATTATGCAATAGAAACACTCGTGTAATTTTGAACTGATAAAAAGGGATAAATATAATTATTTAACAAAGGAACAATAGTGGATTAATCTGTAGTGATACCGGTATTAATGCTGAGAAGGCTGTGGAAACAAAAACCACTGATATTTCTCTTACTGGTATACCTATGAAAGGTTTTAACCCTATACAGACCTCCCAGTTTTCTTCTCAACCATCAGTTTCTGTTGAAAACCATTGCTTACATAAGCTTTGGAGACAGAAAATTGATCTAAGTCTCCATCCTCAAATGACAAGACAGTTTGTCACCTGGATTTCAGTTAAAATTGTATTTAAAATGTGCTGAATTGCTATTTCAGAATTTGTATTAGTGTTTCCAAGTATGTTTTTCCCAGTTCACTTTACTATTACTGTTTCTGTTTAGAATGGCATCACTGAAGTTCTGAGCAAATAGAGGGCAAGAATAAATTTGCTTTCTCTTGCTTATGTGTAATTTTCCTTATGAAAATATAAAATATGGGGAGAGACAGTGGAAGTTTTCTCTTTGCTTAATGATTAGATCCATTAATGCATCTACACTCTGAAAATGCTTTGGAAAATATTTCATTATAAAGAGAGCATGCATTGGTAAGGATTGTGTGTCTTCAAAACTTGGTTATAGTAATTTAAACTCTGAGATGTCTGTCTTCTTTTGTTAAAAATCCACTTTTGTTCATTTTAATTAAATCAAAGAAATGTGTGTATTACAGCTATGCATTTTTGTTACTATATAAATACTCCGCCTTGCATCTTCCTCTTAAATGTTTACGTTATTAATAAAGTTCACACTTATTAGTTGGATTTGATACAGAAATCTATGCAATTGCTTGTTAGCCTCCATGTCTGAGTTCAGAACTTACATTTAAGTCCTAGAGCACTTGCACATATAAAAGCCTGTCTAGCAGGGGCAGGAGAGAGACCAAAAAAGAGACAGTTCCACCAGTGTCCTCTTTGTTTGGCAGTAGCAAGCAATCTGACCTGCATGTGTGAAGTGGCTTGTGAGGCTTAACAAATGCAGTTCTAGTTAGCCCTTAACACAGACTTTATCTTGTCTGTTATTGTGTCTCAAAAAAATTGAACACCAGAAAAATCAGAGACCAGAGCTCTTATGCCCAAAGGTTGAAAAAGTTAAAGCTACAGGTTGCAGTGAAACCTCCAAGTACAAATCTGAAAGGAATAAAGCCTCAGTACTTTTGATCTTCAGAAATAATTTTGTAATAGAACAGGAAAGCAGTATTTAAAAAAGAACTCAGATGTTTCAGGTACATGTATTTTCCTTGACAAGTCGATCCAGGCTGATTAACCTATAAACCTCCCAAATATTGCTGTTGGCAATAATTAGGCTTATGCACTCAGCATTAAATTGTGGAATACTTGGAGAATATTTACATCTAGATGACCAAGGTAAATAATTTTGCAGAGTCACAGAATAATTTGGTTTGGAATAGACCTCTGGAGATAATTTATTCCAACTTACTGCTTGAACAGGGTCATTGAAAGTAATTTGCTGAGTTTGGAGTCATCTCCATCTTCATTACTCCACCCAACTAGGTATTTGTGCACATTGGTAACATTCCCCCAGGGCCTTCTGCAAGTTGAACAATCCTGACACTTCTGTCACTCCTCATATGTCAGATGCTTCAGTATCTGTCATCTTTGTGACCCTCAGCTAGTCTATTTCCATGCTGCTACATGCAGTGGCAATGCACATAACAATGAAAGCCAGGATAATGTTGGCCTTCTTTGTCTAAAGGGTGCATTGCTGCTTATGGTCAACTTTGTGTCCACCAGCACCCCAGGTCCTTCTCTGCAAAGCTGCCTTCCAGAGAGTTTGCCCTCAGTGTGTACTGCTGCCTTGGGTTGTTCCTCCCCAGATGCAGAACTTGTAATGTTCTTCCTAGAATTCTACATTAATTCCATGTAGTTTTTGTCAGCCTGTCAATCAGTCATCCAGACTGTCAAAATCCCACTGAATTTCAATCCATGCATGTATGTTATCAGCCACACCTTCCAGTTTTGTATCATTTGCAAACTTTCTGAGGGTTCAAACAGTACTGGCCCCTCTATTGACACTTGATGCATTTCAATAGTGACTGGCTTCCAGCTGGAGTTCTTGCCACTGATCACAAGGCTTGGAGCCTGGCTGCCCAAGCCAGTTTTCAGTTTATTCCACCACATCCTTATCTGGTTTATTCCTTGTAATTTTGTCTAGGAAGATATTGTGGGAGACGGTGGTTAAAGCCTTCTTGAAGTTCAGATTCACGACTTCCAGTTACACCCCCTTATTCAAAAAACTAGTCATCTGGTCATAGAGGCCTACACAGAAGGTTGATTCCCACTGTGTAAGTCCATGTCAACTACTCCCAAACACTTTATTGTTCTTTGTTTGTTTAGAAATGGTTTCCAGGATAGTTGACCCATCACCTTCCCAGGGATTGAGGTGAGGCCAATCAGCCTGTAGTTTCATGGCTGTAGCTTGTGGGCCTGCTGGAAAACAGGAGGGACATTTTCTTTCTCCTAGTCCTCAGGAGCCTCCCATGTTCTGCTGATGTGCCAAAGACAATCAGAAAAGTCCTGCTGCTTCGGCGCTCATGCATCTGTCAGCTAGAATGGTCTCCTGATCTTCCTCCACTGAAGGTAGGCACTGAGTAGTTCAGTCATATCCATGTCCTTTGCCACCAGGTATCCTCCCTGCTTAAGCAGTGGTCCTACATTTTCTATGATCTCTCTTTTGCTACAGGGTACTTCACTGTCCTTCACATTCTTCATGAGATTCAACACAGATGGACTGTGGCTTTCCCTCTGTGCTCAGAAAGTGTCTGTATTTCTTCAGAGCTGCCAGTCCCACCTCTTCTAAGATTCCATTTTATACTCGATTTTGATGAGGAGACCTTGCTTATTCATACAGATCTTTTCCACCCTTTTCCTTTATATGCTCTGAATAGCTTTCATTACTGCTTTTTCCTGACTTTCCTTCAAAGTTCTTATTCTTCACTTCAGCAGCCACATTTTGTAAGGGTCTGTTCTCCAAGGCTCACCTTCAAGTGTTTGCTCTGGTTTGTCCTCTGTTATGTATTCCAGAGTCTCTCCTTTTGATTTACAATTATCAATGAGCAAGAACAATGGGACTTTGCTATAAGTAAGTGTTAATAGGTAATTTTTTTTTCAATTTTTATCTGCTGCCTTTTTATTCCTTTACCTCCTCTTTTCTCCATTTTTATTTTGAAATTTTCAGAACAAGGATTATCCCTCTGAGATGAGAAGACATTATTTTTCAAAATATAGACTGTCACAAAATTTTCATATCTAAACACCAGTGTGTTTCTATTTTTTAAAAAATGTCCTATAAACCAATTACATGCTCCTTAATGCTATCCTTAGCTCCTGGAAAACAAAACCATCTGGCCACAGTATTTTGATTATTGTGGAGCCACAGGCCAAGGAGAATGGCCAGGAATCTCACCCTGTGTGGTTGTATGAGAAAAAGAGGGTGGTGATCAGGGGTGAGAGCATCTGATTGAAAAAGTGTGATAGTTTTGATATTTTTCATATCTGAAGTTCAAAAGGAAAGAGTAAATCTATCTATATCTATATCTATATCTATATCTATATCTATCATCTATTTCACAGAATCACAGCATCAGCTAGGCTGGAAAAGATCTTTGAGATCATTGAGTCCAACACCTAACACCACCTTACCAACTAGACCATGGCATTGAGTGCCACATCCAGTGTTTCCTTAAACACCTCCAGGGACAGTGAGTGAGTCCATCAGCTCCAGTGTTTTAAAAGTCATATCTCTAAGGAATATTAAGCAAACAGGTTCCTTTCAAGAACAAAATCTGTCATAGGTATTATTACCAAAAAAAAAAAAACCAAAAACCAAAAAACCACAAACAAACAAACAAAAAAAAATCCTAACAAAACCCCAGTAAAATAAAGCTCCTTATTACCAATGTGGCATTAAGAAGCAGGCATTCTTTATTATGGCACTGAATACACAAGGGATATCTTCACCAGTTGAGCTAAGCATAGAAAAGCTCTTGCTTTTATACTGAATCTTACATAATATTAATTGATTTTCCTGGAACAAACATACATGTGATAATTATTTCCCAGAAATTATTATTACTAAGAGTTCCCTCCCCTTTGCACATGTGTTCTTATGTCCTGGGGTTTTCTCTGGTGGTTGTAAACACTGCAGTTACAGCTAACTGCTGTATCAGTTGCGTTACTACCCAAACATGGGAGTAACTTCATTATTTTGCATCTCTTCCTGGTTAGCATTTAACATGATCCTGCAGAATAAGCATGGTGTGGTTCCATTGGCTACTGGTTTTGCAGCATAAGAATTGTATTTTTCCACCAGCTGAGCAAATAATTCTTCATCTGACAACAGTATGTACATGGAATTTCACATGCTGAGTAGTATATATATCAAAATATAATTGTTGTTTTTAACCAAGAAATGTGTTAGAGAAATATTGAGAATAAGCACAGAGAGGGAAGAAGAAGGTAATTTACATTTACATTTTTCAGTGTTTAAGTAATGTTTTAAATTTACATTTTTCATTAATAGTTTTGAGAATAAAATCTGATTTTGTCACAAATATCCTGAAAATATACTTATTGTTAATTATCCAGTTGGATACACACTATGCATGGACTTTTCACTCAGACTATAATTTATTGTTTTATTCATGGATTGAATTGGCTATTGACATAATCTCATAATGGCCAGTATCTTCTATGGATAGCTCAGTTTTATAAAGATAAGGAAAAAATAAAGCAAAATTGCAAATTGATTAGCTAGCTACATATTTCATGATTTTCAAAAAAGTAAGCATTCATTCTTCAGGATAGTTTCTGAGTTTGCATTAGTGCAAACGTTCTTTGAAATTAAAAATGCAGAATGCAAGTTAAAAGTATACTACTGCTATTAGAAACATGTAATCAAGTTTCTTTTTCCACCTGCTAGACCCAAGCAGACACTCAGGGTTCTTTGCATCTCTCAACCCTTTTTACTGCAAAACTGTTGCATTCTTGTTAATCCAAGCAAGGATAAGCAAAGAGCACTTTCCCAGGTTTTAGTGGATTCAGTGAAGGGCAGGTTCTTTGGGGACTTAGGAACCAAAGACATACATCCAGGGCTTGAACTGGGGGAAAGGATTTGGTCAGGGAGCAACACAACAGATATTGTGGTCAGAGAGGCCCCTCTGAAAAAAATGAGGGTTTTTTTTGCAAAAGCCAAAAAGGGTGAAATACAGGGAACAGAATCTAGACACAGAAGGGAGCTAAATAGTGATGTTTCATGACTGAATGGGACACCATATCTAAAGGTAATGTTTGCTGCTTACCAGAACAAGTATTTGATACTCCAAGAATATGGACACAAATAATAAATTTAAATGGTTCTATCGATACTGACACTGAGATTAGTCCTTAAGAAACACCTAGTGTTATGCACAGGCTTACAAAGAAAACATTAAAGCAACAAAAACGGAGTTATTTAAAAACAGGTGAGCCTGTCTACTACAAATGCAACAACTGGAAGCAAAAGCCTCCGGCTAATCCGGAGACTGTTTCAACAACTTAGTAAGTGTAACCTAGGGGTGTTTCCAAGGACACCTGCTCCCATGAAAGACCCTGGCATCACACACCCCGGGCCTTTTAAAGTCTCTCTCCTCTCCTGATTGGCCGCTCAGGATCTGTGCTGTGATAGGTCTCTTTTCCTGTTGCTGATTGGCCCATAAGTTGGTGCAGTCTTGGCCAATCATTTTGAGATTCTCGCCTCCTATTGGTTGGCCTCTCCTCCAGTCCTGATCCGAGCTGTGGCCGTGTTCCACGGTGCAATACTTCTGGAAGCTTCTCTGCCCCCCTCCACAAAGATTGGCATCTCCTCCCCGGATCCAGTCCCCTTTTATATATGCGCAACAGTACTGAGTGTTAATATTAATAATAACCATTTGTTACTTGCACCCACAACACCTCACCCTATACATACATTGTTAACTACGTTTCCAATCACAACCTGTTACTTGTATCAACAATGTTCAACCTTATACATACATTGTTAACTACACATCTGATCACAATTTGTTACTTGTATCAACAACATTTAACCTTGTATGTACCTTGCAAACTACATTCCCCAAAAGTTTAAATTTTATTTTTGTTCATAGCACTAGGTTCCAGCACTGGCACCATGGTCAAAAATGGTGACTAGGGTAGGAGCTGGTTCCTGAGCTCAGTCAAAGCAGATCCAGGAGCAGCTGGAAAGCTCATAGTCCTTTCTTACTACTACAGGTATGACTGCCTGGAAGCAAAACTGCCTTGGCCAGATACATAAGCAAAATTATAAAGATGTTTTGTTCATTACTTATCAAAGCTTAGAGGGCAGAGGGAATATGTGCTTTAGAAAAATACTTGTCTTAGAAATCAGGATTAGCCCTGCCTTGAAGCTGAGTACCCAGCAATTTCTCAAGTCAACATTAACACACTGACGACAAGATAACTTGTGATTGAATGCAGTCCAAGATACCTCACAGCATTTCCTACTCATTTCTCAAGGGCTAGAATTACAGCATACACCATTAGCTTTGTCAGAGGCATCCCTAAGGAATGCCTGTTTCCCAAATGGCTGTGAAGAGATTATTTGTATTTGAATTTTCCCCAACCACTACAGAATTGTCAAGCATCCAGGAATCACTCTGCAGTCACTTATGAAGTGCTGGGATCTGCTTTTTGATATCTGTGAGTATTTGCATACAGTTTCCCACCATGAGTGGAGGTACAGACTGAAGATGGACACAAAGGTTGTGTGTAAGTAGCAAGAATGCAGAGACATCTCTTCTAGCCATGTACTTGGTTCTCATCAGAAAGAGTCACAGATTCATAGCACTGTTTGAAAGGGACATCTTGACTTTTTCAATTTCTGCCTGGGTGCTGCTGAAAGAACCTGAGGACAGTGTAACCTAAAGACAAAAATATACTGCTAAAATTGTCAAGAGGGAAATTTGTCTGGCATTTTAAGAATAGTGTTTTTAAAAGCTATTCCTGAAACGATTTAGAAACAGTTGCTTCTAAATAGTTGTTAACACAATATTTAAATCAGATATGAATGATTCCATTTAGCTGTTGTTGCTGCTCCTCCATCTTATCACAATGCTTTCTGATATTCCAGTTCCTTTATTTTGTGAAACTAAGCTCAATAATAGAGGTCACCGGAACATGATAAAAGCCACCATGCAAATATATTTTACAACCACATTGAGCAAGTTTTCCCAACCCTTTTTTGGGACCATCTCTTATCTACCATGTCTAATACAGGTATACATCCCGCAAAAGCTGTACTTGTATTTCTTTAAAGGAGTTGCAAGTAACAGGCCCCTGTATCTGAGAAGCACTGCTGTTCCAAATTGTGTTATGTGTTTATAGTATAGTCCAGGCGTGCTATTTCCAACAAAGAATTTTTTTTTCCAGAACAAAAGAATGGTTTTGCTTAGGACTTGCAGTAGCAGAGCCATTTTCCCAGTTTTGTGCTGAGCTGGGCTTATAGGTCACAACTTCAGTGGCTACTCCTGCATGTCTGGGAGGTGCACAGGGTGTGGTGAGCCACGGCTGGCTGAAACAGTGCAGTCCTTCATGCAGAGTGTTTATGATTGGTGCCTCAGATGTTCCTTACCCAGATCACAGGGATCATCTATTCTGACCTATGACCACAGCAGTTACAGCATCTGGCACAGGGACATGCATCCAGTTAGAAGCAATCAGGGCGACCTGAGATGCCTGATCTGTCAAGTTTCCTGTGTTGTTGGTCATCTGTGTTTCTGCTGTGGTTATTTAAGTACCACTTTCACAGAGAAGCAGCTGTTAAGTGGCTCAGAAAACTAATATACATTGAGTCTAGACAGTTTGAAACCTGAGTTTTCAGTTCCTCTCTAAATAACCAATATAAATTTTGCTATCTGAGTTTCTGTTTCTAAAACCATTCAGTATTTCCATAGCAATTTCCTGTTCTTTGCAAAGGAAAGATCATCCTTCGTTGTGCTGTTACATTGTCCTTGACTTAATCCTTAAAAATGTGGGGGAAACTGCTGAGAAATTATCAAGTTTCTATTACTACTTAAGCCCATTACAAAAGCACTACAGTTTAATGTTCTTCTAAATTTCTTTGCAAAGGAATATTCTTATAGTCAGGTGCACAACAGGTGAGAGAGAAGGCTGAACTTTGATTTTTAACAGAGTCACCTCTGAAAAAGAACTATTTTTCAAACAGTGAATTAACAAATTCTATGTACATTTTCCTTTCTCTAAGCAGAACCTGTCTTAGTTTGTTGTAAACACTATGTAGTTAGGAGTAGTGTGAACTGTTTCATGCTGGGGACTGCTCAGCAGTAGAAGAGATGGGGATTACTAGAGCTCTTAGCATCATGGTCTTTTCAGGTAGTGACTTCTGTTTTACTCAGGAGTTCTCTTCAGTCTTCATGTTTCCCCAGAAAGTGACTGTAATATAATGATGTAGGATTAGAATTGACGTGATTTGGTGAGGCTAGATGGTAGAATGCTTTCCAAATGTATGCCCCTGAAATGGAATATCCACTCACGTACTTCTGGAGTCAACTGGTTTTAGCAACCACCAGTGTCTGTTGTCAGCCTTGAGTGCATTTGTAAGAGCAGAGTCTTGCCAGGAACAGAAGTATAAGCAGTTGGTTGTTTTTGTGTTAAGGATAGCTATATCAATCTGGATCAAGGATGAAACAGTGGGAACAGCTGCAAGATCCATCAAAATTTCACCCCAAATTTCCTCCCAGTTTTGCCTTAAACCAGGACAACCTTATTCAGGAGCATGATCTGTTTCAGATACTGACAAAAGTGAACAAACAAATGATTGGGTAATTTGCCCCAGTTTCATTTAAGTTTGAGACCTCAGCCCAGAGTGTGAAAGTGAAAGCCACAGGGTTTTTGATCTGTCCTGATTGCCTGCAAGCCTTCTACCTGACTGTTGTGCCAACAATCCCTGTGGTACAAAAAACCTGCTCTTGGATCACTGTTATCTTGAGTGCACTTGAAGATGTCATGAAAGCATTAGCTCTATGTCTGGGAGACACAGCTCCTGTGCCCTTTTGCCTCAGGACAAAAAGTTCAGTCTTTTACTAGTGAGTCATAACTGGTTGGGTCAGTTGTAATATAGGGAACAGGTTAATTCTACATGCTTGTCATCATGAGCCATTGTTGCATTGCATCATGTATTCCAAACCCATGGTGTCACTGTAAGGTGTGACAGTTGATTTTGATAAGTAGGAAGCAAGAGTCTACAAATTACTGCATCCTCCAAGGACTCCAAGGAACTATTACAAAATTATATCTTCTTATCCATTTCTTTGTGACTTGTTCTGGTTTTTATTACAGTTAAACATTCTTTTCAGGCATATAATTTTTTTAAGTTTGAATATAGAAAGGCTATATTCTGTTTCTGTGTATCACAACCATAAGGTCCCAGGCAGTTGTGAAGACCAGTAGGCATTTTGTCTTCAGCTGACGTCATCACAGTTGAATCAGTTGAATCCCCTCCTAATAACCTGTCCTTTGCCCCTTCATTTTTTCCCTCTCAAGTAAATAGAAATACTATTCCAGCACCAAATGCTTTGTGTGTGTGAGAGAGTACAAACATCAGATATGGTTAAATGGGCAATGTTTCTCTGCAGTCTAAAGCCATTTCCTTGCTTGTATATATGTTTGTGTATTCAATATGGCCTTACCTTGCTTTTCACTGGGCTGTGATATTCTGTTTCTCAATGCCATGAAAGAGCAGGCAGATCACCTAAGAGGCTTGTATCACATGAACAGGTGTGGCTTTGAAAGAAACTCCAAACTATTTCCAGCAGGGACTTATTCACTACTGAGTCTTTTCACAGTTATCTACTTGTGACAGTGGGGCTGATAAACTCTCATTATGCAATACAGCTATGCTTGGCATGAAGTAATCAGCTTTTCCAAAGGCTAGAAGAAAAACTCTTCTGGCTGATTCACACATTTACACAGCCAATTACTCTTTGCTTAGAGGGCTGTGTGGCCAAAGAAACTGGGATGCATTGACTATAATGCTTTTCTCCACCCCTAGGGAATAAGAAGGTGTATGACCTTTCATGTGGAGCAGGCATATCACAAAGGGTCTGAATGCACCCTCTTTGAGAAACTTTAGGGAAACTTAGAGGGGTGAGGGCATGGGCCACTGGAGTCCTACGGGCAGAGTTTGGCACAGTGGTACAAGTGTACACTTAGGTACTTAAAGGTTGTATCTGTGTTAGTGTTAAGGCTTCAGCAAAAGTACCCTCAAATATTCTTCTGTACTGTTGCCTACAGGTATTCTACCTTGTATGGAGATAGGTAAATATCAAGGAAATGTGAAAATGATGTGACAGACAAAGCCAATTAATTAAGGAATGTTAAATTATTATTGTGAATACTTCCACAACATTTATATTATTCTAGGAAATGCAAAATAAATTATTTCACTATGTTTTACCACATCTGTAAATGCCTTCTTATTTAAAGGACAGTTAGCAGCACTTTGGTTAAGCGGTGGATAGGCTGGTAATATATGTTTATACATGCTATTATGCATTAAATATGTAGCCCGTGACAAAGTATTGCTAAAGTGAAAGAGTAAGCAACATGTCAGCAACTGTCATAATTGGTGTCCCAAAGCTGACTCCACACTGACGCAATACACTGACAGTTCACACAATCACAGAATGCGTCAGGCTGGAAGAGACCACAGTGCGTCATTTGTTCACAGCTCCCTGCTGAAGCAGGGTCATGTGAAGCACATGGCATATGATTATGTCCAGATAGTTCTTGAAAATGTCCGGTGGGGGAGACTCCATGATTTCTTCTGGGCCACGTGTTGCAGTGCAAGATCACCCACACAGTAAAGAAGGCCTTCCTCATATTCCTAATTTATTCCCACTGCCCCTTGTCCTATTGCTTGGCACCACCAAGAAGGATCTGGATCCAGCTTCTTAACAACTTCCCTTCAAATACTTGATGAGGTCCCCTCTCACTCATCTCTTCTAGAGGCTGAACATGCCCAACTCTCTCAGCCTTTCCTCATAAGAGAGATGCTCCAGTCCCTTAATCATTTTCATAATCCTCTGCTGGACCCACTCCAGGAGTTCCATGTCTTTCTTGTACTGAGGAGCCCAGAACTGGACACAGCATTCCAGGTGAAGCCTTGCCAGGGCTGAGAGGGGCAGGGTCACCTCCCTCAACCTGCAGGTAATGTTCATAATGCACCCCAGGTGCATTATGGTATCCCAGTATTTAACCCTGACTGCAGTGGAACTATATTCACCTCTACCACCTAAAGCCTCACCCAACATTAAAATGACACACTTCCAGATATTAATGTCCAAGACATTATTGAATTTTTCATTATTTGTACTAGAAATGTTATGAAGTTTTAAAGAAACCTCAGTGCACACACTTTGGCAAAGACTGAAACAGAACAAATCCAATTTTTGCTGTCCTGAATCACACTGTGATATATGGAATATATGATGCCAATATATTTACATTTACCTTTTCCTACTTTAGCTACACTTACAAAATTGAATTTTTGCTAACAGATTATTTCCTTTGACACAGTGAATACCAACATTCTTATATATATGTTTGTAATTTTTACCCACATTTCTGAGAACTAGGGAAATCATTCCCAATTTCCAATTAATGCAATTTTAAAATGTTTACTGTGATAAAATCATGGGTACTTACATACAAAATCTTATTGATTTTTTTAGTAAAATTTCATTTCACTTCTGCTCTATGTTGCAGACTCTGCAAAAAGACAAGACTGTTCCTCAGGCAGCTTCTTGTCAGATTTTAGTCATGATACTACAAAGGCAATAAACAAAAATGGGGCAATAAATAAGGGAAATTAAGATTACAACTAAAACATTTAATTGTAATACCATAGAGTATAGAGATGTTAATTTCATATATAGAAATCCAATTCGTAGTCCTCTAGAGCAATGTAACAAATATAAAATACTAGGGCATAGAACACATATTTAAGGACAGTAGCTGAATAATTTTTTCTGTGATAATTTTGGCAGATAAGAATGCAAGTAGTTGCCATGCACCCAGAAATACAAATTATTTGAAAGTTACAAAATTATTTTTCTATTTAAGGTACAAAATAATTTTCTAAGATGCCTCCAAATTAAGGCTTAATTTTACATCATGCTGTCCTTAAGAAAATAACTTCTGTGTCCCTTTTCATTGGGAATAGTACCAAGTTCTTCTGTTTCTTACTAACTTAGAAGTAAAAGCAGTTTCAGTGGAAGAATTGGTAGAACAGTGAAACGATCCCCAGCAACCTTATAGAGCTTTATAAACAGCAAAAATGGCTTCAGGACATGGGGAATACTAAATATTTATTACAACAGTCTTAAGCTGCTTTCTGATTCTGAAGGTTACTGAAGTGTTTTGCAAAATGTTTTCATTGCAAGAGAATCTTTCTTTCTTTGTTATACTTTCTAAGAAAGTTGGTGATATTAGAGTGGTTCCTATCTGCCAGTTCCAATGAATTAATTGTTTTTCAAGACACTAAAGAAGAATAAATATGAATTAAAAATAAATTATGAAGAATAATTTTATTCTACTCTATTGTTTCTTGATTTAGTATCTAAATACTACAATTATTTTCTGATATTCATATCTCAAACACTTTCCCCGTTTAGTCCCAAAGTTTGCTGTACTTCTCTTTATTTTTCTAATCCACCCATTTTTTTTCTGAATGGGAATCTGTTCTAACAGCCAGCTTTCCCAGTGTTGTAAAGCACCAGACCTGTCTATTCTACAGAGATTCAGAGACATGTTGTACCTTCTTTGGAACCAGAAAGGAAACAACATGTTAAAATCCATTTCCACCCAAGAACTGGGCTTATATTCAGTGGCAAAGGGCTCCATAAGAACATCACCAAAGCAGAAAGGTAATATGAGAGGTGACACTGATATTGCAAATGCCATACATTTTTTGCTGTGCCATATGTAGATTACTGTCTATGGATTCAATTTTTGGCTTCAATACATTTAATATGCGGATGTCCCTGAGCAAAGTTAAATGCTCCCTGACTACTTACCTCATTTTTATGTGCTGTGCATTTCTTCTAATTGAATCTTTGAATCTGTAATTCTCTTTTTTATTAACCTCATCCTTTCACATGAGTGTAGGAGGAGAGTGCCTATCTAACTGCAAAAGGTCTTCAGCTCTGCCCTGCACCCTTGCTGTGCCAACCCACATCTGTAGTGGACACTCTGCTCTGAATTTGCCCCTCTTTCTCTCTCTTCAGAAGATCACTCCCATTATACAGCTGAAAGAGATCTGTTCCTGGAGAAACTGGCTGAAATGAGTTTGAAGTAAGAGGGAAGGTGAGGCCTACTTTAAAATATGAGATTGTGTACTCCAAAAGTCTGTAGGAGACTTGGCATAATTTATTTGCTATGTTTGATGTAAATACCTCAAACAGAGATACAGGAATGAAGAGCCAGGTGTTCAAAGAGCTATCTTGATCTTCAGAGGCAGGAGAACCTCAAGACGTATGTCTTCTCTGTGATCCTGCTGTTTGAGTGCTTCCCTTGTTCCAATGCTCATTTTTAGAAACTTATATGTGCATTTATTGACACAGCACATAGATTCTTGTGTTCTCACTACTCGCTACAGCTTTTTGCTAAAGTTTCCAGCCATCCAGTTGCTCTGTGCTGTCTCTGTGCTCAATAGTCAGGAGCCTATGCTGCCTGAACTTTGTTTCATGAGTAATTTCTTCATTTCAGTCCAGCTTAATCTCTCTTACTACCTATTTGAGATGCCTTTTCAGACCCTTAACTTCTGAAGAGAGCTATGAAGCTACTCCAGCCTTAGTGGTAAGTCATACTTAAAATACAGGTTTGAGATTGTCTACCATATATGTAGGCCAGGCAAAAAGATCATTGTAGCTGTAAACTCTCTAGGTACTCAGTCCTGGAGGACGGCTGAAGTCCAGAAAGCCTTCTGGCATGTTTCTATAGGCTAACATCTGCTTAGACCCTTCTCAGCACATCCAGCTTGTTCCAGCTTCTTCACCATCCCAACCTTTGTTTCCCACAAAACAGGTTTCTAAGGAGGTCTGTGGCTCAGAGAACACTCCATCTTCTGAAGTGCCTGCATGGAAAAATATTTTCTCCTGGATAGATACAGCAGTTTTCCTTTTATTATCACTTTTGTTTTAATCCACTGTAAAGGAGAAAAGATCTTACATATCTGAGGGCCCCCATAAAAAAAAAAGAGGATGAAATTGTATTGTGGTAAAGCAAAACAAAAGGCTGAGGCTATTATTTAAAAACAAACAAAAAAAAACCAAACAAAAAACCAAACAAAAAAAACCAAACAAACAAACAAACAAGAAACAAACTAAAAACAAAACAAAACAAAAAAAAACCCCACAAATCAACCAAATGAAAAAAAAAATCAGCCTGGGTCAGCAACAGAAAAAGGGACCAAGTCAGAGATGTGCAGGCTTTCATAATCTTGACAGTTACCAGAATATGTTCTAAGAATGTAGTATAGAAAAATAAGTGGCAAGAGTGTTTAGAAACATACCTATGTGTTGTGTGGTTTCATGGCACTCTGTCAAAGCCCACATGTGTGTCTAGTTTGCAATAAGCACTGTGTGTGCAGCTTATCAAAGAGAGACACCCTGATCATGTTTTGCAAGTTGGATTTCTCACTGAAATGAATCAGTGGCCAGCTGGCACGACAATGTGTGCAGGAATGTTTGGTCTACAGAATAATATATTTCTGCTGATAGGTAATGAAGGGTAACACTAGAAGTCATTACTAGCTAAGAAGTTTACTGAGAGTATCTGCAGCAACACTTGTGTATCTCTAATGGCTGTGATTACAATGCACACAGTACAGCTATGCTATCAGCAATACACAGGGCAGAAAATAAACCTCTTCCTCCTTTCCCAAGGTTCAACATGTTTTCCCAACTTTTTCTTCCAACTTACATCCACTTATATGACTTCTTAGTTTTTAATTTTTTATTCTGTATTTTTAGGTATATGAGATCTAGAAAAACCTCCTTTTTGCCCAACAGACAGGAGTACAATGCTGTACTTATTTGCAGCCAGTTCAGAGATGAGTAGGGTTTTGTTTCTATCCATGTTGTCAGGACAGTTGTTTTCCATCACCAAGATCACACTTGCTGTCACCTCACAGAAGATTTTCCCCACTACAAATATTAACAATGAGCCCTACAATTATGTGGTCTCTGTGTCTTTAGAGTCACACCTTTAAAGATTTTAGAAGCTTAGCAAATATTTGCCCCATCTCAGTCTTCCACTGTGTGCTAAGCTCCCCCCACCCTGCCCCAGCAGATAGTCAGCAATATTTTAGCATTAACTCTCCATTGCCTTCCCCTTCTACATACACATTAGATTTCTGACTAAACTTCTTAAAAGTAAGACAATCATATTTATGTAACATGTTTTGAAGTCTTAACTCTTAGGAAAAAAGCTAATTTGATTCACTGTTAGATCACATGAATTCAAATGGTGTGAAATTTGGTAATGATTAAATAAAACATGACTACATTGATCTGAAGTTTATAGCCAATAAGACCATGGATTTTGATTCCAATCAAATTAAATTCCTTGGATCTGGCAAAGGGGAGAGGGAGATGGGAAAATGCTATTTATAATCAGTGCTTGGGAAAAAGTAAATGACGTCTGCTTGGTGAGGGATGTGAGAAAAACTTTGACACGAGATGCTCTGACTAGGATTTTAATTTCTCTCAAGTATTTTACATTTATTTTGCTTTATTTGCTTTGATTATAGGCAGAGGCCCAGCATTCACAGAGCTCCTTAGTTTGACAAGCATTTTAGAAAATGAAAAAGCCTTTCTATACTGGATGCAAAAAGCCATCCTAACTTGAGAATAATGTATATGATTCATACCAACAGTAAAACATTTCCAGTGCTGTAATTACACAGCAGTATAGGTATTAGAGAATTTTACTGTAAGAAGGCAGTAAAGCTCCTTAGTTTTCCCAATACCTCCTGATAATTTACTATCTCCATGGAATTTTGATGAGCCCAAGTGTCAATAGGGTCTTTCTGTCGAGTTGTTAAGAGTGAATGAACATGCAGTGACTTGCCTCACTAATTGTAGGTGAAGCAACCATGTCCCATTTCCTGTTACCAAGTGTATTGCTATCTATATAGCTCAGCAGTTTATAAATATTGCTACAGCTTCTTATCAGAACTACCTCAGCCACAGTATTTCATAACTGTTCCATATGAAAGTGTTCCCAGGTACCAGGGTGTGTTCAAGAAGGCCTGGGAAGAATATTTCCTGAGCCCATGTTAAGCAACAGCAAATTATTAGCCTTCTCTTCCTGCACTTGTGCGTCAACCCCCGCTCTTGTGTGCATTTTCCATATGATCAGAGATGATCCTGAAGACCTATAAGAAGATATTGCTGCAGTACTAGCCTGCAGTGCAAATCCTGCCAGAAGTGTCTCAGTATAGTTTTCATGTGCCTGGCCTCTTTTGTTCTGAAGTGACTGCTGTATTGGGTGGGGAAACAGTAAAAACATATGTGTGACCTTTTCCTACTTCTGCTCTCCTTTTCCTAAATGTTAACATTAACTGTTTCCCTTTTCATCCCTTTTCAGTTTGCAAGCTATTTAGAAACAACAATTTATTCTCGCAACTGTTCAGGGAGGCAAGTAGACATAGTTATCACATTTTGCTGAAAGAATAATTGAAATGCAAAATTCAGTGGACTTCTTGAGGTGATAAAATTAAGGTTCTATTTTTGTTCAGTTTTTTTAACAATTCAGAGAAAGGAATCTCAAAAACATTAATCTACTTCACCCAGGTGTAAATGAGATTCATTGACTCCAGACTAAATTACTTTTTTTCATGTGAGCCAGGGAGATCAGCAGTTGGTTAAATTTCACTTAACAGTCCAGCTATCCCACTCCAGAACCATCATCCTTCTCTGTGACAGCTGCACTCAACAGCAGCATTCTGCACAAGCTTTCCTATAAATTACTTTGAAAGCAAGTTTGTAATATATCTGCAAAGTCTTCCATCAGTAATCTTTCATTCAGTGTAAACCTGCCAGAAGTGATTCCCTTTGCCTTGGTGATGGACTTCTAAAGCTACCTGGCAATGAGCAGTAGAAGTGCTTGCACAGTGATTCAGCTTGGAGTTAAAGACAGTAATTTCCCTCTTCTCACAGATGTTTTACTCCCTTTGTAACATGACCCAGCCACTCAGCATAGAAATAAATACCCAAGATTCTGCATTCCTGTTTTCATCTTCCCATCTTCTCAGCAATAGAATAGGGTAGAACTGCAACGTCTTGCCTTAGTTTCATGGTTAAAAAACACTAACATGCCAAGCCATCATCAAAAATACCAGCATGCAATAGTCATCAGTCCATGTGCTAGCAAAAGTATCAAACTGCATTTGCCAAATATATTCCCTTCTGAAATTCATTGAAGTGCTGCTTCAAAAGAGACAGTAGATAGAATATTTTTTGAGCTTGTCAAAGTTGAGAATTTCCAGGAAGACAAAGTGCAAATAATTACCCAGAATTTAGCAACTAGTTTCTGCTAGAAAATTGTCATTATTTTGCTCAAAAATTAAGACAGCTTCCTTTAATCCTAGTAGGATTAATCCAGGAATGTTACAAGAACAAACTCAGCATCAAGAACAGTGGTTTTAAATTTTCATATTATAATTAATGCTTCATAAAATTAATACTTTGTAAAATTCTACGTTACAGCTGTGTACCATACAAATTAACAAATAAACTGTACAAATCTAAGAAGTTACCTTTGAGAAGAAGTAAATTTCCTTCTTTTAGTTTAATAGAAGGATTCAATCCATGGATCTCTTTTTTCACTTACATATGTATTTCTGTTAATAAAATATATTTAAAGTGACATTTGTCCTTGTCTATTGACAAGTCACAATATATTGGTTTTGATATTTCAAAGGCAACATTCCCTTATTTGGTAACAGTTTCAGTAGGACTGAATGCCTTGCTGACAAAGAGAGCCTCAGGAAGCTTTGCCCCAACCTTCATTTCTACTGGGCAAAAAATATACTCCTAGTGTGGCAATAAAGGAGCAGAAACTACTATAATGCACATAGGTGGCATCCCTGTCACTTAAGAACCCAAGAAATACAGTGTATTACAAGGAAAAACCTGAAGTGTGGCCAGGTCCAGCTTAGGATCCTTCAGTTCTTTCTCCTTTCCTGAATAAATTTATGTCTTCCTGTTCTGCACCACCACTGGCTCATTAAAAAGGGGGCTGGCCCAATGCAGGCTTTTGTCATTGTGAGTTCATGGATGCTGGGTTTCCACTTTATCCAACATATAAACAAACCTGGAACATAACACCTCTGACAGAAGAGTACCTAAGGACTGCAGCTGCAGAATTGGAGGTGTCTTGATCATCCATGGTTGACATCAGGTTTATGTCATGGGCTGCTGCAGAGTCATCATGGTCACAGTGGCATCAGCTGACCATGCAGTGCATGGTGTCCTTAATCCTTACCCCAAATGAGCCTTTCTTTCTGATTGTTTACTTTTTAGTCACCTTCACTAGCAAATTAACTTCTGATTGAAGCAAAAGCTTAGACTGTACTGTAACCACTGGACTACAGACTGCAAGGCAAATTTCACCCATTATAAGAGTCAGAGAAGGAGCTGCTAATACAGGTTATCTTACACTAGTGCTTTACCCCCCAGGAATTCTCTTTTGTGCGGTACTTACTGCATGTATTTAATGAGGGACAGTGCCATCTCCAAAGAGCCAAAACACTTAGCTGTAGAAGACAAGATGAAAAGAAAAATAACTATGTTTTAAATATATGGATTTAGAGATAATAAACCTAAAGTCTAAACTAGAACTTAAAGAAAAGTAATACCTAGATTCATGTTACCTATATTTGAAGAAGGCACAAGCTAAATATCTAAGTAAGCCCATAGTTTTCTTCTGTCATAAATTGAGAGAGGGCCATGTCTGCAGAAGAACATGCAACCCAACTTAAATACATGTGAATAATCCCCCTTTTCATGAATAATTTACACAATTAGTTTTAATTAGGCATTGCTTCAACAATAGCTGATTGGGATTAATCATTCTGTTTGACTTACCCAGAGACACACCAGAAATTAATGCTGGAGTATGATACAGAGTCATCTGCCTTTCCTAGTTTTAACTTGATGTGCTGTGTTTCACTTCCCATTGGATCCAGCAGAAACTTCAAGTAGCTGATGTAACCTAAGAAGAAAATGGGAATTAGCACAAAGTGTTAGTATTCTTGGGTCATTTCTGTTTGTATTTGCTCTAGTTAAAGGTCTTTCCTTTCACAATCTGAAGCACAGCAAATTTCACTAATTCCCTGTTTTATGTGAAACATAGCTTTAAAATATATTGCTATTCAAGCAGGAGGCAAAACCTGCACCTAAAACCAGAGTAGAGCCTTTTTAAATTAGACATAAAGAGAAATTATCTTTTCTCTCTACTGTTGTAATCATTAGGTGCTTACAAAAATGTTCTGTCTATTACTTTTTGTGTGATCCTTCCATATCCTCTGAGAGTAAGAGATCATCTGCAGTTGTTGGAGACCAGGTAGGTCAGCACTGGGCTGGCATTTGGTTTAGGAGTAGCCAGCATGGTATCATTTCCTTCCCATTCTGAGGAATGCAAATGTCTGGGTGTCAGGGGCTTGTGGACTGACATTCTTGTCACACATGTTAACTTCTAATAACGAGCTGGAAGTTCAAACAGAAAAGATAAGAGCTTTTTGTTCACTCTCTGAGGTCCTCTGACCCTGCATTGCATAAAGATTGATAGTGAGGTGGTCCTACTGTACTGACTGGCTCTCAATCATTTAGCAGTGGTAAACACCAGTCTGTCACAAACTGGTTTCTGGTGCTGTAAGTAGAGCAGTTCTCACATGGGACAAATAGATTCAGATTGGGTTCTGGTTCAGATTGAGATTTTCCACGTAGAAACTCTGTTGGTCACAAAAGTGCAAGTATCAATTCATATCACTGACTTTCCAAGAAAATAGGTATTAATAAAAACTACATTACACTGGTGTCTGCAAGATGCACAGAATCATTTTCTAATACTGTGTGTACACATGTACTGGACAGAAGTCTCCGGTTCTGCAGACACAGATACATAAAACATCTCTGATTCTGACAGCAGATTGTCCAGCTTGCTCAAGTTCCATAGAGGATCACAGAGTTTCCTATGATATTTCTTATGTCAAGACATGCTGTTTTATATGCTTCATGCAGAGAAACTGTAGAGTAGTTGCACAGACAGTGACAACATTTCAAACTATTTTGTTATACAACTTCCCCACCACAATACAGCAAAGAATATGGAAGAGATGGAGGAACTGTTTGCACCTGGTGAGTTAATACAATGATCATTTTGCAAAATCACTAGCCTGTGGAACCATACAATTACAACTACAATTAACATTAACCAAGGAAAGGAATAAGAAACTATATTTCATTGATCTAAGGACTTGCAAGTTAATGAACCAGACCAGTTATGCCAACTTTTCTCCTAATTTAGGATGTAGTACCAAGTTCATTAGGTGGTCAAGTATAACTTCAGGATCATCAGCCACCAGAGACCACTGAAGGGACGTCTGGGACAAGAGAACACATGTGCCAATGGGAGGAAATACAAGCTAATGACTCCAGGAAAGTCATATATATATGTCTTCTGAAAAACCTATGTAGTATCTGAAATACAGTATGCACACAGGAACCTTTTCTGTACTCAGAATGCATGGTATTTCATATGTCTGGTGCTAAATAAAGAATTCTTGTTTCTTAATGCTACATTGGTGTTAAAAATTTTTATTGTACTGATTTTTGGTAAAACAGAGATGCCAAGCACACTGCTCTACTGAAGCAGCTTTTTGCACGATGCAAAATTAAAAATGGGCACTTTCACCAGAAAGAAATATTTTTAGCCATGTGCCTCAGCAGAGGAGTCATTCAGTATTCTGTTCTGTATATCCTGGATGGACTCTCTGAGAATAGTCAGCTGTGTGAACTTCATCTCTGGTCTTTCATAGCTTGCAAACAGTGTGCTGTGATGAATCTTACAGTTTTATTCTGCAGATAATAAAGAGCACTTATGACCTTAGGCTGAGGAATGGTGACATCAAGCCTCAGTTTTTTCTTCATTTATGAATTGCCACACTGTTATTTTCTTCCTAGGTGTATGAATGTTTTATGTCATAAGTGCTTGGGCTAAAAGACCATATGTTTGTAAATACCTTCATTGCTTTGTTTTATTTAAGTAAATATTCTTATCATAACAAGTATTTCAAACTTACAATCACATATTTACTGCTTTTTTGGAGATTTTCCAACTTAAAAAATGCTGCAACTTTCTGCAGAGTTTACTGCAATGTCCAAATCACAAGCACACACCTGTGGAGGATCCACCATCTCTTGGTGCCTCACTTTCTGCACTTTCAACAATCTCATAATTATGGCTTAAAGAGAGAATACATACAAACTAATCAAATGTTTGCCTTCTTGTTCCTTTGTTGCTAATTCGTCATCAACCTTTCTTGAATCAAACTCATAGTTGTTTTCAAAAGGAGCTCCAGATACACATCTTTGTTAGCAAACTGACAAGATATAAACCATCAGCAGAAGCCACATAGCAGAGTCTATATAAAAAAATAGTAAAAAAAGGCTCAGTTAGACAAATAATAATAACTGACATATAAATAGTCTTGGCATTTCAAGTTCCTCACCTGTCTCCCTTGGAAATCATATTGAATGAGACTTAACAGTTTTAAAAGATCTCTTTGTAGACCCCAGCTAACTTCGTGATTAGGTGAGCTGTGCTGCTATTAAAATCACAGATGAGCCATCACAAAACTCAGAATGCAGAAAGCCCATAACTACGACAATTTCCAAGCCATAATTTTCCCAAACACACTATGCTGAAAATTATCTATCTTTTGGGTTTTAAAGATGAAGACATGTGTATATATATTGCCCCATTTTACCTTTGAAGTAATGAGTACCACCACTAAAATGATGTTTTGGTTTAAAAATGAAGTCTGCATCATTTTCTTAGTAAAACAAATGTGTATCTAGTTGCATTGAGAGCTTTTCATCTCCTTAAACTGAACTTTTCACCATATATCCATGTAGCTTCTCTTTCTTTTGTAATACATCATACTAGTGGAAAAATCTTGGGGAAAAAAAAAGCATCATGTTAAGAGGAAAAATGTTGCAGAAAAGCAGTGCAAAATGTGGGAAAAAATCATATGCTAAGAGGAAGAAAATTGCATAAAAGTGTTGCACAACGTGGGAAGAAATCAACTCACTCTTGTCATTGATTATTATTCTTTGCAATGTGTTTGCTACACTAAATCTGCCTGGTGATCTTATAGTTATGATCCAGTTTTATCTTCTGTGTCATTTGCATGAAAATACTACAAGCCAGTTGCATCAGAAAGTACTTTTGCTGATGAAATCCAAATGTACAAGCTTCAGTTCAAGTAAGACCTTTAGTGCAAAGACAGTCCTGCAGCCAACAGTGAAACTGCCATTATGCTCAGAGCTACCGATATATCTTAATTAAGTCACTGCCTTTCCTGTTCTTTCCCTTTCCACAAAAAAAAAAAAAAGTCAATTTCAGTAAAATACAAAAAAAAAGACAAGTGCATAAATCAGTCTTGTTCCCATTCTTGGACTTATTTATGGCACATCTTCTCAATCTCTGTGTGCAAAGTAAAGGATCAAAACATTTCAGCTGACATATGCAGCAAAGATTGACAGTCAAAGCTTCATAGCCTTAGGAGATTTTTAAAAATATCTCAGTAGATCAAATAACTATCTTATAATGAAATCAAGGAAGGTTTGATAATTAGGCATGGGAGTACCTTTATATCTTATTATTATGCAAATACATATAGAAATCCAAACTGCACATAGGCTTAGCTGCTATGAAATGGTATTTGGTACAGTGTTAATTTAAAATTAACAAGCAGGACTGAACATTTAGAATTAACAAGCAGGACTGAGATACAGAGTAACAAAAAGCCACTTTGCATATAGGAGCAAATTCAAAGGTTGAAGGAGCAGAAATTATCTTCTCAAATGTGCTATAAACTGTACAGTCTCAGTGGACAGAATTGTGCCTTCCGTTTCCCACATGGGCTGGAGGGAAAGGGCATCAACAAAAAACAGCAATAGCATGGTATTTGAGATTAGTCATGTGAGAACAAATAAATAAATAAATAAATAAATAAAGCCATTTCATTCTTTTCATTCTATGCATCTCTGTTAAGTGTTGGTGCAGTTTGATACTAGCTGAGAATCCTCTTCACCAGGCTGTTTTAAGTAAGGAGTTAGCTCATGGAGTTAGTCTTTGCTTTGAGCAATGAGATGTGAATCTTGCTTGGAGATGTGAAGTATCATTTAGCTCTTGAAAAGTAATCTTATACTGCAAATTTCAATTCTGAAGTGGGAATGCAGAGCTGGTTCAAGAGGGTTTAACAAGGTTAAGCGCCCTTGAGTCACAATCTCATGCAGCACTACAGGCTGGAGCAGAGTAGCTGGAAAGCTGCCTGTCAGGAAAGGACCTGAGGGTCCAACACTGTTGGACCTGGCAGTCCAACACTGCCTGAACATCACCCAGCCCAGGTGGTCAAGAAGGTGAAGAGCATCCTGGCCTGTATCAGCAACAATGTGGCCAGCAGGAACAGGACAGCGACTGTCCCTCTCTATTGGGCACTGGTGAAGCCACATTTTGAGTGCTGTGTCCAGTTCTTGGCCCTTCACTATGAGAAATAGATTGAGCAAGTCCACAGAAGAGCAACCGACCCAGCAAAGGGTCTGGAACAGAAGCTGTAAGAGGGGCAGCTGAGGGAGCTGGGAGTGCTTAGCCTGGAGGAGACTCAGGAGCGACCTAGGCATTGCAGCTACCTGAAAGGAGGGTGGAGCCAGGCGGGGTCAATCTCTTCTCCCCGGCAACCAGTGGCAGGATGAGAAGAAATGGCTGTGCGAGGGGAGGATTACGTTGGATATTAGAAAAAAAATCTTCTCCAGGAGAATTTTTGTTGTCAAACATTGAAACAGAGTGCCCATGGAAGTAATGGAATCACCATCCCAGCAGTATTCAAAATCATGTAGATGTGGTGTTTGTAGTGGTGTAGTGGTTGAGCATAGTGGTGCTGGGTTAACAGCATCATTGCATTCAATGATTTTTTTCATCGTTAATGAGTCTGTGATCTTTTAGCTTTATCACTGAGTTTTAAAAGACAAGCTCCATGTCTGTTTGAATTTGTCCATAATTATACATATACACACACTCTGGGAATATTAACATTACCAACTGTGAGGATTTGTGAATGTAAAATTGTTAATTTTCTAAAAACCTGTGGAGAGAAAACATTATGGAAACAGAAAATAAATATATGCAATTAGTGGGGCAGGGTGATTTCAAACCATCTTTATGAGAAGGCTAAGGTGGAACATGTAAGAGTTTGAGAGAAGGGTATTCATGAGGCTTTGCCTCTCAGTCTGTTTTAACTCGGTTTGTGCTTTTAGAATGCAGCATTTGAAAAAAAAAATTAGATGTGTCTAATGGGATGTAGCATCAACTAAAGTGATGCCTATATTGAGAACACTTGAATATATCCCTATTGCATTTTCAGCCAACTATTTACCTATCCCAAAGATGCTCTTCTTTAGGTAAGACATTATTTTTTAAGTGGTAATATAATACTCCATTCAGAGCTTTAAAGAGTATTGAAGAACATAAGTTCAAGAAAAAAAATCCATTTTAGGCTAGTTAAATCACCTGACAATATCTTTTATTATGTGCTTATACTTAGGGTCTAATATCTACCATAACCTTTCAGATGTTCTTTAATGCCAAGCATAGAATGAAAAATATATACTTGCAATTGGTATAGGCTAAGAGAGAAGCTTTCATGAAGGCTGAAATTATTTGATACTCACATAGGCAATCTATATCTGCTGTCATAGAGAACAATGACAAGCTACCTGAAAACACAAGAATACAAAAGAAAAAAAAATGAAATAGGGAAATCACAGATAGGGACTAAGCATTACTTATTATTTTTTCTGCCTTCATCTAAGATGAAAGGTCTTTAGGGATGTATTACTGCCTTCCTGATTTACCTGGTAGTTACACCTGTGTGTTAGAGACTGAGACTTTCATGATTTGAGGATAATTATAAAAAAAAGTTGTTCGTCTGCTAGAGATCAAACTATGGATTTTAGAGTTGTCTGGGGGATTTTTATATGAAATTGCAAAGCTGCTTTCCCTCTGTAAGCCACCTTATCACTTATGTACAGTGCTTAGTTCAGGTCTAAAATGAGGTCACAGAATAATTTAAATGTGAAAATACTCATTGTACTTGTAAGGTTGTATTCAGGCTTTTGGTTCAACCACTTCTCAAAACAAATGAAACTAGAGTAAGTTACCTAGTATCTTACTGAGTCTCCAAAAATGGAGAACCCAACAGCCTGTCTCAGTGGTGCCTTTACATCACTGATGAAATTTTCCTGAGAGGTTCTTGTCTCCCTGCTTTTCCTGGCCTGCTGCTTGTCACTTTTGGGCTCTCCCACATTCCTACTCACTGCCATACAGCTGTCTGTGGCTTAAGAAATTATCCTGGTTACACATCAACCATTTCTTCCAATCTGAGACCCAAATAATTCCAGAACCAAATCTGTTCTCCCTGTTTATGTGTTTACCCTTCATCCCAACATTGTAGTGTCTGAATGCTGTGCCTTACATATATTCCATCTTGTCAGAATTAAGGGATGGAACTCACCAACCATTACTGCTGAAGGCAGTGATTAAATTATCCAGCTGCCCTACTTCTCTCTCCACTCTTCTGTGCTTGCTGCTCCTCTCCCAACACTATTGATGCTTGTTTGACCAGTTTGATGACAGAGTTTAGCTGACATAACACCAACCCTATCAAATAAGTAAATGAACGGTTTCATCCTTGTTTGGCTTCCTAAACTGATTCATCTCACCACTTCACTCATGCCATGTGTTCCAGTTTTTGTGCACTGTTTACTGCTCCAAACATGAGAGTAGTAACCTATCTCAGATATCAGAAAGCATCAGCATTATCAGAATGTGTTGATTTAATTTGTTTGTGTTTGATCTGAAGGTAATAATTTTAAGGACAGCTATGTGATACTGAGGGAGTGTTTTGATTAATGATTTGGCACAGAGATTCTGAGGACAGACAGTATAAAATTCCTGTAAGTTTAGAGAAATATACTCTGCAACTTCTGCAGTCAAGCCAGTACCTCCTCCTTGAGCATATCTGCACTGCTTTTCAACAAACCTCCAATGCTGGAGATGAAGAATCTCTGAGAAAGTGTGATTTCCAGTTATTAATTTGCTTTACTGTTAAAAATTCCTGCCTTACTTCAAGCCTGAATTAAACTAGTTTTAACTTCCAGACAGTGATTCTTCTTGTAATAATGGTCCCTTGCCACTGGTGTCTATTTTGTACAACTGTAGAAACAGCATGAAAAAAAGCACTTTTATAAACCCTTATTTCACTGTAACCAGTCTTAAATATTGCTGAGAAGATGTACATTTACATAAGTCTTTGTAATGTCTCCTTTATCTCTTCCTAAGGTCTCCAGAGAGAGTTGTCAGGGAAGACACCTTAGGTGTACCCACAGAATTTGTTGCTCTGCAAGGTTCATGCAGTCACACCCCCTCAAAACCTAGAATAGTTTTGTTTTTCTGAGAACAACACATTCAGCTTCATATGTATTATGTAGGGGGAGAGGAGGGGGAGGGAGGCTGTGGGATGGAGTTCACTATTATCTGAAGAGCTAGATAATGGCCACAGATAGACAAAAAAAATATCAGCTGGTTGCAACCACAGCGTAGGAGTGATACCAAGATGTCTGTTCTTGGATGCTCAAAATATTCTTCAACCTCATCAGCAGATTTATAATCTGGGATGATTGTTCTAAGGTTTGACTGGAACAATCAGCTGATTTTATACTTTTTTTTGCAGGTGGAAGGTAATATTCTGTTGGATCATCTGGGCATATGTCATCAAAGTAATTAGTTCACAAGGCTTCACTGCATTTTGAGGACATGGGAAAAATGCAGTTCATGTTTGCACTGGTACCCATGTAAACCACTCCAGTTGGTGGAAAAAGCTACTCCATTACAATCTCATGTAAAAAGGCAAAAGGACATACTTATGGATGCCTCCAAGCTGATGAGAGAAGCTTTGTCTCATAGCAATGTCTACCTTCTCAGCCTTACAACTGCAGAAGATATTTGTGACATTCAGTGAAAGAACCCCATAGGAAAACTAGAAAGAATTCCTGTCAGGTGCATTTGTTTTAGGTTTAGGTATCAGCAAAACTTCACTAATTATTTTGCCCTTAGTGTAATACATATTAAACAGACACTGACTTGGCTCAGCGTGACCATACTATCCCAAAACCTCAGGACCCTCACACACAGGACAAGCCCTTACAGGACAGCAACATTACCCCCTAACAGGTCTAAGGCTGCATAGTGTATGTGCTGCAACACTCTGAAAATGTATGCTAACTAATATTATATCTAATAAAATTTTATTAAATATATTAATAAAGGAATAATCAATGTCCCCAAAATTTCCTAGAAAGAAAAATCCTGGAATATCTTTCCTAGCTTTTATGTTAGGTATGAGTGAATTAGTGATGAAATAACTGTCACCATCTTTAAAGAAAGTTGTGTGCTATAAGGCTTAGTAAGTTTCTAAGATATTCCCACAATTTAGCCACATGTTAAAACCAGCTGCCCCATACAGCTGCATGAATGTGTGTTCTCACAGCCACTCACGTTGAGCCTTCTTTTGTGTGTTGCTCACTAGCAACAGCAGCTGGGATGACAAACCTTGCAAGTGTTTAAGACAGTGAGCAAATTTCATGCTCTGAATTTCCCAGTCCTCCAGGAAATCTCCAGTTGTCTTGGCTCAGTGGGACATCCTACTGCCTGAAAACCTCATCACACCAACAGGACAAGCCCTAGCATGACCAGCAGCATTGTCCTTGAAAAAGCCTGAGGCAATGATGTGCTGCTACAAGACAAGTGCCCTTCACAGCCCAGTCTTAGCAGGGGAGCTGAGTCCTGCCCTCTTCCCTTCCAACTTTGTTCTCTTACAACAGTGAAGGAAATAATTCAATAAGAAGGGGTTAAACTCAAATTCACTTATCTGTTTCCCACAGTGACTTCTGTAATCCTTCATCTTTATAGGTACTCTTTATAGTCCTTTAGAGAACAGGGCCTGGGTAAGCACTCTGCAAGCCAAAGTCATGGCTTTGTACATATGTACAGTCCATGACAAAATTAACTGACTATTCCAGGCATGCTGATGGCACACATGGATTGCACAATTGTGAAACACAGTGTGCCAACACTCTCTGTGAAGCACATTTTGGTCTGCTCTTACTTATTGTACTGGAAAGACTTGCTGTCAACATGCAGTGATCCCTTTGTGAGTGGAGGTCAAATAATAACATTTTTGCATGAAAGAGACCTGGCACAAAGTAAGCTTTATCATACTGCTACATTCAAGAGCTGTTCAATTGAGGATTATTGGCTGCTACAGATTTAATTCTGCTACAGTGTCAGAGAAACCTTCTCATCCTTAGATTCCCTTATACTGATTCTTATGATAGACTGGGTAGCTTTCTGGTGTTATGGACATTTCTTTTTGGTAACATGTGTTTTAAACATGTGTCATACATATTTAAATATCATAGATGGGGATTTCAGATTTATGATTCCTTTTATTTCTCTGTTTTGTCTGACACATTTTCTAAAACTTCCTTCTTTTCCTGATTTAGGCAATGCCTCCTCAAAATCACAGCATCTCATTGCTGGGTACATTTCCAAGATTAGCCAGTCCTGCTAACTCCTGAGCAGTCTCCTGTCAAACTGCACATGTATTGCAACACCATTCAGCATGAATTTATGAGACATAATGTGCATCTGCAAACAGTGTTCATTAATGATATCAATGGGCTTAATATATGCATACTAGTGAGAAAGGTGCCTATTACCTTTCACTTGTAATCATTCCTCCTGTTTCCATTTTCTTGTTATCTTTTTCAATCATATCTGACCTAAACTGCAATCTCTTTGGGATGGATTCTTTTATCTTTTCACTGTGACAATAAAAGAATTACACAGGACTAGCCACAAAATCAGGGGTGAGGTTTCTTATCAACAAGTTCCACATAGCTAAGTACTGAGTAGGTGGGAGTGGATTTTGGCAGGCCAAGGCAAAGAAACAAATGAGTTTATCTTTATCCTGCACTGTGATAAATCTTACAGCCATGTAAAAATGTCATCTCAAGACCCAGATCCTCAGGATGTGAAAACTAAATGAAATATTAGCGTAGAGTATGAATCACTGGGAGCTGAGTCACAACATAGAGTTTTGTAATATTAAAAATTTTTCTTTCTTTCAAAAAGATCCTACTGAGTAAATACATCTCATATATTACTGATCCTGACTAAATCAAACCCTGATTTGCTTATAAGCACATTTGAAGCCAAAGCTAACTCACTCATGAAATCTACATTCCCAGTGCAGCATAATACTGCCCTGGGTTATACACATATCTTCCAACTACCAGAACAATTATCAGTCAGCAACAATGTTCATCTTAGCAAAAAAAAAAAAAAAAAAAAAAAAAAAAAAAAAAAAAAGAAATTGCTTGATCAATGTAAGAATGCACAAAACACAATGACAGATGACGTGAAGTTGAGGATGAAGTAGCTGACTTATTTTTAAGAGTGAATTTTATCTTTCCTCTCTTATATTTCAGCATCTCCAACACCAGCTGCAAGTAGGGACACAGCTACCCTTAGAAAATGACTCTCAAAACTGAAGAAAATCTTTGCTGGTTTGTTTTTCCCAGCAAAAACAAAGACTCTGTGTTCCCCCTGTGTTCCTGTGTTCTGTGTAATCTGTGAGCTATGAAGTGCTTCTTTGCTCTGGATGCCTGCCAAAAGAAATTGTAAATGGGATTACTTTGTTGCTCAGTCTTGTTCTTGTAGCTTTTATAAAAGTGTTGAGCTTCCCAAAAGACATTTTAAGTTACAGGTGCTTCAAGGGTGTAACAATCCACCCCAAAGAACAGAAGGAACTGTTTGGCTCCCTTCACAAACTACTGTCTTACAGGACAGTTTTAAGAATAATAAAGATCAAGAAGTTTTCCTCAAATAAAAGTTAGATAAATTATTATTATAGTGCAAATGAAGTTCAAATTAAAAAAAAAAAAAATAGCAAAAAAAAAAAATCCCAACCAAACTAAACCAAACCAAACCAAAACCAAAACAAAACCAGAGAAAATTGCTTCAAACTGTGGTGTTGCCCATTCATTTCAGTCTATGGCACATCTTAACACAGAAGTTTCCTTGGCTGTGTCTGGTATTAATGAATAATCAAGGAATACCTCTTAACTGTTACACATTCTTGAAAAGGACACCATAGTTTCAGAATACTACAATACAAAACAGGACACTGGCATGGGGCGCAGCTTATTTAAAACAGCTTGAAGTTTTTACTTTTTTTTCTGTCATTTGAAGTACCAAAGATTTATTCTTTCTTGTTTACTTCATGTTAGATAAACTCATAAGGGCAACAAACACATCAGAAATATCTTTATATGGACTTTTATCTTGCTTCTCTCTGTTTAGTTTACGAAAACACAAATTAAACATTGTTAAGTTTGCATCTCTGAACAGAAATTTCAGTTTTATACTTTTGCTATTCAGGAGTTCTCTCTAGTGGTAATTCTCTGCTCTTGTCAACCTGCTCAGGTAGGGAGAGCTGGCTGAACTGAAAGTTTAGCTGGACTTCCTCTTAGTCCACAAACACACATTATGAAAATGTTCCCTAATTTTCCAATGCCATGCAAAAGCTATAACCAATGTCATATTAGTTACATGGGAAATCTGACAGCTTTGAAATATCTTTGAAACAGTGAGTACGGCATCAAAAGCATAACATGACATATCAACATTGCAGAAGACAATATGTCAAAGAGTCTTGTAACTATGCTCCTGTCCTCCCTGCAGTACTGATGGAACATGCAATTAGGCTCTGGAAGTGTAACATCACCTGTGTTATGCAAACACTTCTTACGTGACTGTATCATTCTTACACCTGTACATTACAAATCATGCAGTGCAAGAAGCTTTCTTATTCAAATAACTTACTAGTTTTATAATTTAACATTGCTGTGCAGCATTACAAGGAAACTATACATGATGAATGGAATGGATGGGCATCAGGAAGTGTATGGAATGGAATGGGATTAGATGGCATGCTGTGAGGGTCCAAGTCTTGGTACTTTTCTGATCTTCAGTTTAAGGAAAGGGTGTTTGATTTTTAAGTCTCTTCCTTTATGAACTTTGATGTTTAGACCTTCCTGAGCAAAAAAATGCACAGTAGTGTGAGTTATTGTAGGCCTAGGACAGGAGTTAGGAGTATTAGCAGGAATTAGAGATGAAGCCTACTAGCTAAAGTTGCTTTCTCCTGCTGACTTTCTGTCAACACAAAAATGACCCCACTATGCAAATAACAGTACAGGTGTCTCCAGTTGAGTAGAAGAAATGTGCTTAGACACTGCTACTGACACACAACTGAAGAAGGATAAATAAGAGGACACATGAAGGCACTTAAAACATATCTGTGTACAAATTCATCTCAGATTGAGGGCACCCCCAGCACAAAAGCTCAGATGACATACATAGCAGGGATGGAATACTCTTGTGAAACAGAAGCAAATGCTGTTGTACTGTAAGCACAGTTCAGTGGCACTAGGGACACATGACAAACTCTCTTTCAGACAGGTATTGCCATATATGAACTTTTTGCTACTGCTACAGCTTCCAAAGCTGTGTTTCTTTCACCTTTTCCCTAAGAACAAAGTAATTTTATGCTATTCAGACAGTTTATGCATATAAACTGTTCCAACTGCATTGACGACCCTGAGAATTTGCACCAGTTACATTTTCCTCTTTCCCTCTAGCCTCTAGCTATTAACATTAAATTTAATATTTCAGCAGGAAACCAGGCAACATCACTTTAATTAAATTCTGTGGTATAAAAAATGTGACCTTATGTACTGTAGCAAAAATAAGAATGAACTCCACTACGGAACATTAATTACCTTCCCACTACACCACATAATTTGTTCAAATACATTCACAAGCTGAAACTTGACTTAAAAACATTTTGCAATAATTATGACACTTTGATCCATGATTCTGAAAGTATTTTCTGTCGCAATACATTACTCAAAGTCAGGCTTGTATAAGAATAAGAATTGGCATCAGAAGTGAGAAGATGGCACTTAACAGATAAGGCAAAGCACATTGCATGCCTTTAGTTTTATCTCTGTTTCTTGGGCAATTAACATCCTCAAAATTGCCAGTCCCAAGAGTATATTAGACACTGTTAATAAAATCTTGTGGCTACCATCAGTAACATATATTTTAGAATAACTGGACATTTTCTTTAAAACAATCTATCCCTGCTATGACGTACTAAGAGAATCTATTTTCTATGTGATAATTTCTTTTGTTTTCCCCTTAAAAAATACCAAACTCTTGTCACTAGGTTTTACCCATCATCATAAAGAGAATACATTGGTGCTTAAAAATATTTACTAAAAGCCACAATTTGGAAAATATTTTACTCAACAATGCTTACAATGTCAGCAATACAACACTTCACTAAACAGTGGATGACCATTTTTCAGTAGTTAATCTTTTATGGCATTTTAATGTCAGTTCAAAACAAGCCTCCTTCTGTCATTCACCAGATGTGGAAGATGAAACCAAACAGAGGACAAAAGTATGGAGAAACCAAGTGAAAATGCCCAGGGACTCACAGATGTTTTGAAATGTTAAATGTAGCTTCCTTCCCCTTTACACCCAGTCTGGTCTCATGTCTCCTTCAACCACTACCAATATTCATTGCATCTGCTGAGGGAATAAATAGATAATACATGTTGGTATGGCAATACCTAATGAATGGTGAAAGGTGAAGGGGAAAGAAATGTCTGTCATTATTGGTCCAGGTGAGGCTTTCTGACCATAATGCTGCTTTTCACCACCATGAGCTGTTTGAGGGATAATTTAAAAATTACAGCAGGAATATTATCAGCACAGTTGTAAGGCAGACATCTTGACATCTCCTAAATTCAGATAAATTCTGATCTTGATCATTATGTCAAAGATGCGGTCTAGTTAGAAAAACTGAGCTCTCCTTGGAGTTACCACTGCTGTTACAAAGCCTTGAAATACTTAATTGCAGACCTGTACTCATTCTAGCTCTTAAAAAACATACCTTTTAGAGCCTATTTTTAGAGACCCTACCCTATACCAGACATCACAGTTCCTGAGATCATTCCAAATATCCATTAGTGTGTTACCTGATGTATTATATCACAACCTTGCAAAAAAACTGCATTTGTTTTGGATTATAAGGTCCAAGAATCTGTCAACACCTTAACATTCTGGAAGTGTTCAGGGAACAGTAAGCTTATATAAAAAGAATTCACAACCAGCTGTTAGTCCTCATGAGATCATGATGTCAGCCCCTGCTCACTGCCCACTATAGTACAGACTGGGACACTAACATCATATACAAAGAATTTTTCATTGCACGTTCTCACTTCCTTACACTCTCCTGATAGGAGTATTTATACAAGGCCTTCCATTCTAACAATCACAGGGGGCTGCTGATTCCTTTGACAGAAAGAAAGACCAGTTTAATTTTGTCCTTTTTTCTCATTATTTCCTGAAGTGCTTGACAGAAAGAATAGGCTATCCTTCCAGCAGCAGAGATGGAATTATGCAATGCCCAGACTTGTTCCCCTGCCCTCCCATTTGTAAGTCCCATTTGTAAGCACAATAGAAACTCCTGAGATGGTATCTGAACTACAGTCCTGTCATTAATCTGATAGTTAACTGGCTTTCAGACCTGGAAGATACTATGACCTGTCAAACTTAGTATGTAGAATGTCAACAACTTGGCTTCATTTCAGCTGAGACCAGAAGATGTTGAGTCTGACTGTGATAAGAAAGCATATGGAGAAACTGTCAAAAATCTCCGAAAACCCCATTAATCCAGGAAAACTGCCCCATCATAGTTAGCAAAGCCAAAAAGTTCAGACAGTTTCTAGGTACACCTGTGTTTTTCACTCTAACATCAGAAATATCTTCCTGTAATTCCTGCATGAAAAAAAAAATATTCTTTTCTCTATGATTTAGTGCATATCAATGTCATTAAAGCCATTAAGAACAGGCTACAACAATGCACTCTCCCTCTTCAGGAGACTTATGAAACCTCATGGGGTATAATGCTTCCTACCACTGTGAGCATCTCTTTGTTTCTATGACAGTTTTATATCCTGATTAATGTAGTTTGCGTGGTGCTACTGTAAAAAGTGCTATTGTAAAAAATTGCTAAACATTAGCCAAAGTCAAGACATTTGGAGACACAAATCATAGTTCTGTGTATTTACTACTGTTATTCATTTTATGTGCAAAAATATTCAGTAGAAGAGATCTCCATATTTTAACCCATATGTAAGCCTTATAAGTAAAAAAGCATATGTCACTCAAGCAAATAGATTTTTACTAAACTTTACATTAGAATTCAACACTTGATAAGCTTAGCATCACAGATTTGCTTTAGCATTCTATCAGCTACCTCAGTCTACAAATATATCACTAATTATTTGACTTAACAAATTATAATTTCAACTCTGTTATTCAAAATTTGTTAATCTGGTATTAATTAAAAAAAACAGCAACATCAAAAAGAAATACTGTGACTTTAGCAAATAAATACTGTGATGCTGAAGCACTTAGCTTCTACATGCCCAAATCTCAAGATACTTTCAAGATGATTGCCCAAGATGTTAGAGCAGTTTTGGTCAGCCAGAGACCTATCCTGGAGTGAACTATTCAAGCTATTTACAAATACTTACTGAAGTCAAGAGAATAAAAAACTGCAGCTTATCAGCAACCCCATTTCAGTATTATGAATAGCCCGATTGTTGTCCTTTTTATTGAGAATTTCATTAATACCTAAATTTTCACAGTTCTGGATACACAGGAGAAAAACAAATGTAAATGCCTCAGATCCATCATCAAATGAGCTCACAGAAACTAACAACCACTACAAAGTACTTAGCAAGTGCATAAAACATGCATGAAACAATGCCTGAGAGGCTTGGTGTAATAACCATACTGAGACATGGAAAACTGTCTTCAATAAAGAGAATCACACAATAACACACGCATATTCTGTGTTCATCTTTGTTCCTTCTGCAGTTTTCTGTTTGGTTTCCTCCACCTACACACAATATCTGGTTTCAGATAACTCCTGTTTGACTTGTATATCACTAATGACATTGCAGATGTGCCTTGCCTGAGTCTGGACCTCTGTATTTCACAGCACTGTAATCTTACTATAATTCACAAATGTTGTAAAGCCTCAAAATACAATCCCTTGCTTTCCTCCTCTCGCCTTGGCTGTGTGCTGTAGTGAGACCTTCCTAAAACGCACAGTAGTGGGGGCATACCCTCAACCTCTTCAGTCACTCTGCTGTCAGCATGTTGCCTCCTTTCTCTTTTCAACCCTTCACATTTCCTCTACTGGCAGCTTGGGTTAAAGACAAGCTATTTTCCAGGTGTGGATGTCCCATCCCTGAAGTGTTTAAGGCCAGGTGGGACAGGGCTTTGAGCAGAAGAAGACAGTAGAAGACAGATATGCCCATGGCAGGGAGGCTGGACTAGACGATCTTTTAAGGTTGGTCCCTGTCTGTAGATTTAAAAACATTTGAAGCTGGCAGAAGTACCTTTTCCAACCCAAACCATTCTGTGACTCTGGTGCAGGTATCACACAGTCCCGTGACATGAATCCTCTACTCACACATCACAGGGGAGCAAGCTACTACTGAGCTTGTAGAGGAAATGTTAAACATATAGAGTTTCTCAGCAATGATGAAGATGCAGTGAAGGATTGTGTAATTAAGCATTAAGGGCATCTTAATGCTAGTCTGAGAGCTGCAGTATTTAATGAAGGACAGTATTTCAGATTTGTGTCTCTATGTGAGGTGCTGCCCTCAAGCATTATATATTTGCATTATATATTTCCATTAGGCAGAATATATTTTGCTATAACCTGGAAAAAGTTTCAGAGGCTGCTTTGAAGACAGCAGAGACAGAAATGGCAGCATAACAGAACAGTAAGGAAGGCATGGATGTTGAGCTTTTTAATGGCAGATGCTCACTGCAGAATGGTGTTTCTAGGCCAGAAATGCAACCCAGGACTGCTGGGAGTAATCCACCCAACTTCATACTTTGTATGTATTTGATGGTGTTTCTAGGCCAGAAATGCAACCCAGGACTGCTGGGAGCAATCCACCCAACTTCATACTTTGTATGTATTTGAGTTCAGAGACAGGCTTGGTAGCTAAGGGGAAGAGTAACGTCCTTCCCCAGTCTGAGCAATGAAATTCACAGCACTCCTCCATGCACTGGGTTAAACAATGTCTGTGTCTCCCTGGTGATTAAAAACACACATAGCCACTGAAAGGTCCAGAATTTCATAAGCTTCCTACCTGTGCAGAACAGATCTGCTATTGCTGTTCAAATTTAGACTTGAGTCACCATAACTAACTACCCCAGGAATTTTTGCATTCATCAAATATTGCTGCACTTGTCTCAGGTAAGTGACTTCACCGAGAAACACTGAAACAAATATAGCTATTTTGCCTTGTACTTTTCAATGAAATGATGCTCAAATGCGAAGTCTCAGTCAAAAGGTATGTATTCTCCGAGGTAATGCTTTATGCTTTCGCCACATTTCTACAGCTAGCATACCTTTGGCAAAGTATTATAATACATTATCCCACTGCAAAATATCTTAGACCGATTTTTAAAATTAACAATAACAAAGCTCTAATCTTAAACGTATCACAGAATAAAAATTATCTCACTCATGTCGCTTAAGTTTTTATGTGTCTCCAGGGTTGTCTGTGGTTAGCACATCTTCATAAGATTCATATAAGAACCATATGAAAAACATCTTCATAAGGTTACTTTTAAATGAGTTTTCTCCACCATGCAAATGGGTTGGAGTCACCTCCTAGTGTCATTCACTCTGATTCCTACTCTGGTTAGTATAAGGTAAGGTTTCTAAATGTGTTTCAGAAGTAATACCATTACAATGGTATTACATACTTACTTGAATTTCTTTCAGGGCTTAGTGAGATACATGTGACAGAAGCATTCTTCATACAAAAAAAAAAAAAAAAGGAAGAAAGAAAAAAAGATAAAAATATTACTTAATACTTCCTCCTCAAGAAAGACGATTTGGAAAAACAATGCACAAATCATATGTCAATGACCACATACTTACATACATGGTTTTTCTAGGAAGATAGAATGATAATTTGCAGTATTTGTGAACTGTTAAACAAAAATAAATTCGCAAAATTTCTGTGTCAGCATAATCATTTGATTAGCATAAAGTTTTTATTTTCTCTCAAAAGCAAGCAAATAAAGCAAAAATGAAACTACATTAGAATTCCATGAAATCATTGTCCTTTTATTTCAGGGGCTATTGCTAAAGCCAAATTTCCCTTATGAGATTTTTCCCTTTTGACAGACTTTAGGCTAATACAAAGACCTCTTGAAAGGAGATACCTGGAGATCTGAAGCCCTTCTTTCTCAGTGTGGGATTTTTCTGCCCACACTTTGCTCTTGCAAGAGAAAACTGTTCACCTAGATGTGTGACAATGACAGCCCCTAGTGGAGCCTTTCACAAAACCTCTTCCACAAGCACTACTGGATTTGCAACACATGGATGTACATTTTTCTACAAACTATGAAAGAATATGGCAACTTTTCTTAATTTTACATGCACTCTAGCTAGAAATTAGCTATGTGTCCTGTTTCATCAAGTTTTCTATTTTTCTTTTGTCACCATTTTTATACCTATTAATAATGTTTTCCAGTTACTTTTTTTCTGAAATGAAAGTCAGTATAAGGTTTTATTGCTTTTATCATTACGTTAATTCACAAGTTTTTAAAAAACTACTTGTTCTTTGTTTTCACTTGCAGTGTTATGGCATTACTTACTGGCAGATGCTTAGTCAGATGCTCTGAGATGGTTTCTAGGTAACTGAAGGGGAATTAGAGCCTTTAACAGCAGGTGCAGCTCTTGCCTGGTCTTGGAGAGTCCATTTCTCATCGAGCTGAGTCTCCTTGCCCTGCTCTGGTGGTAGGACACACATTGTCTCTGAGACACTCATGATCTCCTGAGTCTGTCCCCCAAGAACAGAGCTCAGCAAGCTTGTGTCTGCAGTAGGGGCTGCTCCTGAGGAGATAAACCCAAGCCAGAGGTGGAGTTGGGCAGGTAGAGGAGAGGTTGTGGATGCATTGCTCATACAGGGTGAGGAGGAGGTGGTCTCTCCAGTGTCTCCCCTCCTGAGAGCATCCCTGTGTCCCTACAGGCTGCCACATGTGGAGCACATCCCTAGACTGCATCAGCTTTTTGGGCAGGGCTGATCCATATCCAGGCTCATGAGCTTAGCTGGAGCTTCACACCCCTCCTGAAGTCATGAATACTAATCCTGAAACTGAAGGGAAATAAGGGGATGCACCAACATGCCTTGGCACAGGGCAGCAAGAGTGCCTGTCCCCTGCCTCACCAGCCATCATCTTGCAGTGCTTATCCCAGGACGGGGAGTGAGCCCGGTGGGAAGCATGCAGGGTGGAGTCTGAACACCAGGAAGGCTGCAGGCTGTGCACTGGCACTGTAGCAGTGAGCTTCTACACCAGGCAAATACCCCCTCACCTTTCCTCTCTGCCAGGGGCATGAACCTTTGCCAACAGCTTCTCGTTCTCCTGGGGATGGGGTGGGATTGTTTTAGCATGGGTAAAACATGCATTTCTCTATATTCCAACTGGAAAGGATCACTTCTGAAGTATTTCAGCTGGAAGTTAGTTGGTTCTGTATTGTGCAATGGCCTAACAATTAATCTCCTGATTCTTAGAGAGTGGAATATAAATATACTATAAATATACAAATACCAAGAAAACTAAAAATTACTGGCATTTGCATTTTTCATATGAACAGCTAGGAAACACTGGTAATATGCCTATGACTGAGTTAAACCCACCCTCAGAGTTAAAAAAAAAAATTAAACCCCAATTCATTCATAGCAGTAAAGAAAGTATCTGTCATACTTTTTTTTTTTAACTTGTTCGCTCACTGGAATGTACAAATACCGATGGAATTCTTGGAACCAGCATGAAAAGTGTAAATTTTGTTTTCCGGAGAGAAACCAACCCTCACCTGGAACTGAACCTGCAATGAGTTCTTGGAGGAGACGCATTTTTCCATACTCCCCAAACTATTATACCAAATAGCTGAACGCACCTGCTGCAGCATTGCCAAGGGTTTTTGCACTTTAGATGTGTTCTCTGTGGGTATCCACATCCATGGTAAAAGTTGGAAAAGGCATGGACAGACAATAAAATGGCTTTGTGGTGCCAACAGTAAGGTGCCATTTCAGCAAGCAGAATTGCCTGGCCTAGTTCTGGGCTGGGATGTTGTGTGTAAGGTCGATGGTGTGAGGTAGGGGAGGGGAAACGGGGCCTTTGCACAGCTACTCCTGAAATTTTTGTCATTCCAGGGACAAGTCAGAGTCCGGGCATTGCAGCAATCTGACACTAAACTGCCTTCTGAGAAACACAATTTGTTCAACACGCTCCCCCAGGTAACAGGCAGCAGGTTAGTCGTTCAGATATGACCCCTTTAAAAACTAACCTGGTCCCGTCCTTTTAACTTCTTCCCCCATGCAAGCTGCTACCGGGGGGGACAGAAGAAGTTACTTAAGTGTTTTATTTATGCATTTACTGCTTTGAAAATCATGTAAGCTTTCTTAATAGCTAACTGTCGAGCGCTGCCATTTGTTCAGGCAGCCCTCAGGGACGTCCGCTCCTGAGGGAAGGGCGGGCGGGGGGAGCGGCGGCAGCCAGTCAGAGGGGACAGCTCGGCGAGACAGCCAATCAGAGGGCCGGGTTGGCCGCCTCAGCGGTGACATCTCGGCGAGACAGCCAATCAGAGGGCCGGGTTGGCCGCCTCAGCGGGGACATCTCGGCGAGACAGCCAATCAGAGGGCCGGGTTCGCCGCCCCGAGTGGGCGCGGCGAAGGCGCCGCGGAGCTGAGGGAGCGGCCGTCGTGACGCCGTGAGGGGCTGAGGTGCGTGACCGTGGTGGGTTCTTGTCTGTAGATTTAAAAACATTTGATGCTGGCAGAAATAACTCATCCAGCATATTTCGTTTACTGAACACAGTGTTGCCTCGAGTCCTTGGAGAATGAAGCAGAGTCATACTCGGTTTTCGTTTAAAAAGTTTGAAGACTTCCGTGTAGGCTCAGAGACTGGTATTTCTAGATCCCACTTTTTCAGTTTTAAATTGGAAAGTTGGAAAGTACCCGGATGCAGTGTTCTGGTTGCTTACTGGTTGACACACCCTTAAGGAACTAGTGGTGGAGTGTCTACTGAGCAGTTAACTTCTTCTAGGTGTATTGATTCAAATTTTATCACTGGGAGTAGTAGTTGCAATTCTACAGCTAATAGTTAAATTATTGCATGTCTGTATTGTTATAAAGAAGTTTTAGTCAGTAATACACATCAGTTATGCTAAGGTGCAGTTCTGTCCACTGATCCATCCCTCTTTACAAACCATCCCTGCTTGCTCCACTCTCCCACACCAAATCTGTTGGATGTAATCTGATGTAGAGTCCTGCAGGCTGTCCAAAGGGTTTTCTCTAACATCTTGTGATTTTGGTCCACTGTTTCAAACTATCCACACTCCTTCCTTCAAAAGGTTCCCTTCTACTTTGTTCTCAATGAGATTTTATATACCTTATTGGCTGATTTGTTTCTTTGCCTGAATTGCTCTTTTTATTTCTGCACTACTTTTCTTTGCCCAGACTCCTTTCAACTAGTTACTTTTTCCTCCACCATAGAATTGGTTCCAATTCTACTACATCCATACCTGTGTAATTGGTATGTCCAAATTTGTTAGGTAGGCAGTTTTAGCCTTATGTCATGATACTTACTGGTGCAAACATGAAGATTGCCTCTGTCACAGGTTTCTTCCTTTATGGTCCTACAATTCATTTTGATTGAAATTCAATTACATCATACACTTTTTGATGTAATTATCTTACTTTATCTTTGAGGCTTCTACCTATTTTTGAGAAAAAGTATTGTCTTACCTTGTGTGGATCCCAGCTACAATATTTCCTGGTTTGCATTCACACTGTGTCTCTGGTCTTGTATATTTTTTGCCTCTCTCCTGGTTCCCCTCAGAAACATCAACTGACTTAGAAACCTGGTGTTCCATCAGGGCCTTGTGCTCTCAGCTAGCCTATACAACATCTCCTTTTTTCTTGTGAAACTGGAAGCAGGGAGAAAGTCCCCTCACAAATACATGAGGCAGTGAGGAGTTAATAGTCTAGACAGTTGAATTAGTGCCTTTAAAAACTAATTTATAATCCATTAAAAAATCAGTAAATTTAAGAGTTAAATTCAGTTTATTTAAGAATTAATGAAACTGATTCAGTTAACTTAGAAGTTATTACTTAAGGGAGTTAGTTTAGTTAATTTAAGAGTTGTTACTTAAGGGAGATAATTTGTATTGCCTGCATTCACTTATAATGGTTCTAGAGGTTTTCTGAGAAATAAACACTAATAAGCATAGCTAAAACCAGAAACAAACAAACAATACAAAACAAAACAAAACCACAAAAAAAAAACCCCAAAAGCCCAGTTCTTTCAGATAAAAATCAAATATTCATGGTTTGTAGTTAGTCTGTTATATCCTTCCAGAGGAAGAATATTGAATGCTTTGTTTAGTCTTCTGCTACAGGAAATTCAGTCCATGGTGCATGTGCAAGAAATTATGAAGCTATTAATGTTGAACATGACATTCAACCTCCTCTTTTAACATTTTGAGATTATATAAAAAGTTTTTAACTGATCCATATTCTGTATGTCTTCCAGACAATTGAAATGTTGAAAACATCACAAAACAAGATGTTTACAGCTTTGAAGTATCACTCAACAGACTATTTATATGAGGTATGGTTTTATTGTTTCTCTTAATAGTCTGAATGAAATATAGCAAATTTAGTGAAATTGAGAAACGATTGTACGAAAAGATTGAGTACACATTAAAAGAAAGATAACAAGAACTACTTTAGAATTCTCTCCCAGAGAAGCTAGTGGGCTGCACTTTGTGGGGTTACGCAGTGAAGTGATTATAGGCTTTTTAAATAAAAAATATAGGTACAATTTTGCACAGTCTATAAAGTATCAGTTATTTTTAGTGTCTGTTGCATTTATGATTTACTTATCATGCACTACAAGTTTCCTGCTTAGAGCTTCCTTTGGACAATACACTGTGTCTTCAAATAAATTAATTTTATTACTTTCTGCAGCACTAATCCAACTTTCTAGATACTTTTCTGTGTATTAGAATAGTGATACAATGCTGTATTCCTTAATGATTGTAGGGAAAAGTTTTTGCAATGTCACAGATTAATGGAAAGGAGAATTTTTTTCCCCCACACAAACAATGCCAAATATTACAACTTCTTATCCCCAGAGTAGCCTGTTGTAACTGGTTTTTACTTATATTTTCAAAGAAAGGCCACAGACCAAATACAAGACTTTTCTTGTGGAAGAGCAGAGTAGTGCTTTGCCAGAAGCAGGCATTTGTAGTGTGTGAGCAGAACAATGTCGGAAGACATGATGCCTTCAGGAGTTCAGGGACAAGGACAAAGAGTACAAGGACAGACAGAAGCACTTCTGGCATGTAACTGGAGAATTGCAGCCTGGGAAGTGGTCCAGCAGTAGTACTTGCAGTTGAACTGCGATCCGTGTTATGAAACGCTGCCCACATCCCTTTCTTTAGAGTACAGCACCTGTTCCATGTAGTGCCTGTGTATGTCCCTGCTGTTTTCTTAGATTGGAACAACCTTTTCTATTGTAATTCCAGCTGTATGCAGTCTGTCGTGCAGTGTTTGTGTGAATATTTTCTCAATATAGTTCCATTCAGCTTGATCACCAGTTGTTTCCATATTATCTACGAATAAAAAAAGAGGTGTGTTAGCAAAACATGTCATGGGCTATATGCAAAAGAGAATTACATGGCTTTTGTTGCCTAAGTTTTGAGGAGGATGATGCTGACATCAGGACAACTGAAAACTTTTAGAAAAGAAATGCTGAGTGACCTGCTGAATGGCTGCTCTGGAGCAGTGTAAATCTTGCTCTGTAGTGCTACAAGAAGGGGTCAATGGATGTGATCACAGATTTAGAGGTATACAGATCTTACTGTGCAAGGGAGATGCTGTGTTCAAACTGCAGCTTTGGTTCCACTTTTGTGCCTAGTTGCTACAATCTGTAAAAAGTTATATTGATTTTTCCTGTCAGTTGCACTTGACCGAAGCTTCCAGCTTTTAGCAAACACTGGAATTCAATGACTTTATATCAAACTGCTTCCTGCACATATCTCACTCAACTGTATGCAGAATCCTGCTCCTAATATACTTGTTACACACTTATATAAATTCCAGGTATAGTTTTTCCTGGTTCCCTTTATAAGTATCTTTGAAGGAAGAAGTATTTTCAGTCATCCTAGACACAAGAGTTACATACTTCATGCTCCTGAGTGTTGTAGGTGTGATTCCAAAGTCATCTTGGTAGTGCAAGGTTTTCTAGTATTGTAAACTGACAGTACATGCAAACTGAGTGGAACTGGGATAATGTCTTTCAATTAGAAGAGAAATGTGTAGAAACCTTTATATTTTCTTGATAAACAGGGGTAAACATGTACTGATTAAATGCTACAGCTATTAATAATGGCATTGATAAACACTTTTATATCTTTCATAATGGCAAGAAAGGTTGTGTCTTATCAGACTTTATAAAGTGAACTAATTGAGCTTAAATGTTACCCTTAGAACAGTTTCATTTAAAATACTTTGTAAAATGCAGAATTTTCCTGGTTTAGGGCTATTACCTGTGATGATAGCTCTAGGATGTATTTCTTCCACTTCACAAATACCAATGACAGAAAACAATTTTAGCTATTAAGCTAAAGTTAGTCTCAGTAGAAGTACATGGTAGTGTTTCAAAATTATGTCTGATCTGTGTTTTATTATTGCATGTATTTATTTGTTCAGTAACTTCTACAGTAGCAGTAACATTCTTCTTTAACCTATGAGTCTTTTGACAACCTTTATGTGGCAATTCTAACAGCTTATTTTAATGAAGAGAAGGGTTATCCATAGCATTTTCCGTTCCTTTTATCTCTATTCGGAAATTTACCAGCTGCCCTTTATTTTATGATAAATGCAGTTGTTTCATCAATAAATTCAATACAGATTACCTAAACCAATATATAGCCAGCAACACGTAGAAGACGTTACAGGTCCAGCTGCCCACAGTCATCTGATTCTGTCTTCTTTATTCAGAATTTGTGAAAGAGATCAGTGAGGAGATGCCATGCTTTGACTTAGGCAAGAGGGACTCCCAATGACCAGATCTGTTTTTTCACAAGAGCCTTTTAAGGAAAAGGTGCTATGATGGCAGGAGTTTTTGCTTTTTTATTAAAATTAGCTAACATTTACAGAATTGTAATTGTTTCACAAAGGATTAAACAGAAATGGAAAAAGGATTTGTATTGATGAAGTGGCAATGTTTGTTTTCATAGCTTCCCATGTGTTTGTTTGTTTGTCAGTGTTGGTTTAGTTTGGTTTGTGGTTTTGGGGGGTTTTTTTTTGCCCCTAAGTTTTCTCTTTTCTTACAGGAAGGTTTGAAAAGTACACCAATAGCTTGGTTATTCTGGTTGCAGTCCATGTCAGTGAAATATTTAAAATATTTCTAGTTTGTCACCTGAGATTTCTAACAGTACAACCTTTATTTGGCTTGACAGCGTATGTTGCAATGAGTGAGCAGTTCTGGGACCTGAAGGAGCACAGCTGAAGTGAGGCAGTGGCTTTAGAACCGAGAAAAGCTTCTGGTCTCATTCATTATGTTCCTCCACATAACTATAGCTAGTTCTCTTTTCCGATATGCCTTTCATTCCACAGACTTCTAAAGTACAACTTCTTTCTTCTTCTTTATATAAACTTGTTAAACACAAATGTGTAATTATAATTTTTCTTTGCTTCCTGAATTGTGGTTCTGTGCCCTTTGTACAATACAGGGCATGGGTTTCTGTGACAAAAGAACTGTAAGATAATTTATTGAACTTGTATTCAATAAAAAGTTACTAAATTGCCACATAGACTGTTTAATTCCAGAATTCAATTCAATACTATCCCTGATTTTAGAGAAAATTAAAGGCCTTTCATTAACTCATAATGACACATGAAAGACAAACGGCCTTAGAATTTTAAAAGCACTAGAAACAGTAGTAGTAGGAATTATACCAAATTGTCTGGTCAGCTTATCAGTGTGACAATTCAGGAGACCATTCCAAGTGTTAAGATAAGCACTTGTAATTGCACATTGAAAGCTTAGTTAAAGTGTAGCTAAGCATATGTGCAATTCTGGCTACTCAAAGGTGTAGATTAAAAGTTAAACAGCAGATCAAGTAAATGTTAATTCTTCTCTTAAGGAGAAGAAAACCCTTGAAAGCAGTGGGATGTTAGAAGAGGTAGTGCACAAAAAGAATGGAACCATCTCTCTCAGGATTTTATCACATATCTTTTTTTTTTTTAATTCAGAGCATGGCAAGGCAGAAGTTTTCCATCTGGAAATTATCACTTTGCTTTCCTCCCTGTTTACATCAAGATGAAAAGTATCATCTCAATGGACTCTTTGCTGATGATAAGTATAGGAAGCCATGGACTAGAAGTATGTTATATAATCATTATGTTTAGTTTAGATTTACTGTGGATTAAAGGGAAAGCTTGTGTTTATCCATAATGTGATAAATGTGGTAAAAATAAATATTTCCAGACATATCACTATGGCATTTCTTATAGCTCTTGGAAGTAGGGCATCTTCATTGCCCAAATTGAAGCAAATAGGTAATGGATATTTATTTGAGTGGCACCATAAATGAGATTATATTTGATTAGTTTGTAGAGATCTCTGGATAGATTTCTTTCCAGAGACAAAGAAAAACAATGATCAGAGCTAAGTAAATCACCAAATCTGATTAGTTGGGAGAGGTTTGGAAGATGATGCTGAGGTTATGAGATATGGCAAAAAGTTAGGTCTTCAAATGAGAAAGGTAAATATATGTATAAAAGTGTTTGCGTCTTTCTTGTGCATTTTTATTACCTTTGCTAATGGAAACTAAAGGTGTTGTTTCTTATATATATCATATGTAAAGTTTGATTAACCTCTGCAATTATTTAATCAATATATAAAAATTAATTTTAATATTTTCTGCATGACTTTTTTTGTTGTCTTTTTATCTTAGTTGGTTCAACACAGAACATGATGGCTATTTCAGCATTAGATCAATGGAAGAAAAGTTTGCCTGTGGAGGATTTCCTGGAAAAGTCAGTAACTTTAAGTTAAAAACATTTATGATTTCTTTGATATCACTCAAGTATTTTGTGAATCATATGCTAATGAGAGATGAAAACAGAATATGAAGATGTTTCCTGACTGTAGCAAATGTGCTGGAGCTGTACACTCCTATCATATATCTTAGAGATGGGTTTTTTTTTTCACTAAAAGTAGTATTGTGTTTTTATGGAGTTCACTGGTTCTTTATAGAATTTTTTAATAGTTGGGTAATCTATTTATGACATTGGAGAAAGTCTCTGAAAACTGCAGGAAGATGAAAATAAGCTGTTTCCCCCCCCCTTCTCTAAGACAATTATCTTACGGAATTGTACAGGTCTAGATATATGACTTGAAGATATTTTTCCATACTTAGAATAGTCTGCATTAAAACATTTACCATTTTCTAGAAAAGCCCTACTAGGACTTTGACTTTGGAAGAGATGGCATGTGTACTCTCAAAATAAGCAACTCAATTAGGTTTATTCTATCTATAAAACTGTAGTGAAACCCCATGATTTCAGTGAAGTTCTAACTTGAGCAGTTAAGTTTTAAGGTACATGGATTTTCAAAGGCTTATGTCATGTGAAGCTTTGGATATTAGTTATTATCATTACCACATGGTTACTACTGGTGAACTATACTACTTGTAGCTTCAGAATTAATTTCTGAACTATAACCAAAGAGTTGTAAAATAGCTTTTTTTTTTTAGATGTGTAGCAGAGGTTCCCCTCTATTGCTGTTTACACATGAAGTCCTCTACTGAATTTCAGAGGTGTATTTCTATGCTTTTCTGCTATTATGATTGCTTTTATAAGCATTACCTCTAGATGTCTAGCAAATAGCAAGATGATGTAATACTAAGTATTAAAAATATGAATAAATCAATAGGATGCAAAACTGAGAAATCAATTGTCTGAAATGAGAACAGTAAATACAATAAGTGTAGATGAGCTGATTTGGGTGCTTCAGAAATGTCAGCACTCATCAGAGTTACTATATTGTTGCACATATATGTGTAGCGCAGCATTAACACATACTTCAGTCAGCTATTTGTAACTGTTTTGTCCAGATGCATGCTTAGCTGGGGAAAATTGTGGGTTTTTTTTCCTTTCTATATTCAAATGATTTTCCTACTTATTTGGCAAACAGTAGGGAGGTTTTTTTAATAAATAATAGTAATTCTGAAGTTTGTATGAAAAGTTACAGGAAATAGAAGTGGTTTTGTTTCTTCACTTACCCGATCTTTTTCCTCTTGCTGTTACTTGCAATTTCTTCATGGTTTTTGAAACAGAAGTGTACATTTTATCCAGCAGCAAATTTTGTCAAGAACATTATGACATCAATAGGTTTGGTGCTTTTTATTTTTTGTGCAATTTTATGCTAGGTGTAAGCTTAAAAGGCTTTTTCTTGTGGAAGAATTGAACATGTAATTTGACCATGGATCCAGTGAATAGAGAGAACTCTAATTTCGAATCTTCTTCAGTGAATATGGTGATTATCAAAGTTCTTAGAGCACCTAAGTGCTGTTGATTCACTGCAGAGTCAGGGAAATTACAACATTGATTTTGCTACAGCTTAAGCATCAGATATTTTTTCCTGTTTTTTAGGAAACCTATCTCCTCTGTAGAGTTTCAGACTAGTAATGATTTAATAGAAGTTATTCCAAGTTCAAATCCTCACTCTCAGACTTACACAGAAGAACCTTTTTTACTTACGAAAAATAGTTTTAAGGAAGACTCCACCCAAGACAAATATCTGAAGATTTACTATGGCACTGAATTTAAAGAACCACAGCATGGTAAAATGTTCAATTCACTAGTTTCTGAGTTTTGGTTGAGTATTTATGTTAACTTTTGTAAATTTTTTTGCACATGTTCCAAAGACATTGATGAAATCATTTGGGTGATCAAAACCTTTGCAGTTGCATAAGGTATAACCACAGATTTATTCCCTGGAAAAGCAGGGCTTGTATTAGTAGTTAAAGAGAGATGCAAACCAAAAGAAGTATAAGATAGATTTCTTTATGGAGATCTGTTTGAGTTAGAACCATAAAAGAGTTTGGTGGGAACATAATAAGTATCCATCATTTCCAGGCTGTTATGAGAGAACAGAGAGTTATTACAGGCAGAGAATCATCCAAGGAGTGAAAGGGAAATGTGGGAATAAGGAGACTTACATATTGGTAAAAAGTGTGGAAAAAGAACAAAAAACTCCCTTTGCCCTTCTGTATGTATTATATATATGTAAAATGCGTGTGTAGATACATCTGTATTTCATACTGCAAAAATAAGGGGATTTGTCAAATGTGGTTACTGCATCATTTCTGTCTCAGGAGAGCAGTAGTTTAAACTAAAAAGAAATGGAATAATGTGATGGCTTGGGTTCAAAAGGACCATTTATCAACACCTCTGTAATCAGTTCAGGTTGGTCAGACCCTCATCCAACCTCACCTTGAACAATTCAACTCTGGGGATTGGAACTGCCTCACTTCTGGGGATAGGACATCGACCACCCCCCTTTTGGAAGAAACTGCTTCCTTATATCTAATTTAAATTATCCCTCTTTAAGTTTAAAACCTACAACCCAAAAGGTGTATCCCCACCTTCCTTATAAGCCTTCTTGAAGTACTGAGAAGCCACAGTAAGGTTTTCCTGGAGCCATCTCCTCTCCAGGCATAACATATGCCAATTCTCTCAGGCTTTTCTCACAGGAGAGGTGTTCCTTTCCTCTGATTGTTCTGTGATCCCTCCACTTGACCTGATCGAAGAGGTCCATGTCTCTCTTTGTACTGAGGACCCCAGGGCTGGATGCAGGGTTCCAGGTGGGCTCTCACCACAGCAGAGCAGAGGGGCAGAATCCCCTCCCTCCCCTGCTGCCCATGCTGCTTTGGATGCAGCCCAGGACACATTTGGCTTTCTGGGCAGTGAGTGCCCATGGCCAGGTCATGTCCAGCCTCTCACCCACCAGCACCCCCAGTCCTGCTCACAGGGCTGCTCTTGATCTGTTCATTCCCCAGCCTGTGTTGATATGTCATCATTCTTGAAATCACAGTAATTTTCAACCTTCTTTGTAATTTTTCTTCTTCATAATTAGGGAATCTGCAATTAGTTTTAGACATGTATGGAGAGGGTGCATCATTTGTACATTTAAAATTGCTAAGTTTCTTGGCCAGAACCTACTTCAGAAATTCCTTTATCACACTTGAAAGTGCAAACAAGGAAACAAAATAATACCCTTTGTTTTTAGCAGGTATTATGTAAGACAAAAAGCTAAAGAAAACTAGAGGTTATCATGTGAACCATAGAAGTCTAGACTTCATTGCACTTCAAATGCTTTAAGATTTTTAAGCTTGAAGTTAAAAGCACTTAATTGTTTTGCTGATATTCATAGTATTCTAACAGTTGCTCAACAATTCTCTTTATTCTGATAATTCTTAGTATTTTTATCTTGTTTTATAATGTGTTTTTTCTTCTATTTTGTCAGATTTATGTTTGGAAGAGGAGTTTGTTTTTATTGATAATCTTGAACATTTTCGTAAAAAATTGCCAACTTTATCTATACTTCTGAGCAGACTACAGTTTTTTTTAGTGAAAGATCCCCTTTTGGATTTTAAAGGACAATTTTTAACAGCAGAGAATATTTTCAGGTACTTAAAATTTCTGTATAATATTAAACATAAACCATAGTCTCTGTATTATGCCATTAACATTTTTACATTTGTTGTATTTTACCTTTGTAACTAGTTTATGTTTGCAACAGGTAAAGACTTCAGCTTTTAATATTAGGAAAAAATCAGAAGTGTGAAATTTATATGCATTAAGAAAACTAGATTAATTAAATTGTCATTTTTACATTCTATAGGTGTGAAATGTTATCAGGATATTAGTTTTGGAATACTGAAAAAAATGTGCATCTTTATAGGACCTAGTCCTTCCTCAAACTGACTGATTCCATATCATGAAAGTATCACTAAATTTAGTAAGGCTAGGATTTTACACATGCTTCCATGTTCTTTTTTTCTCTCCTCTCAGATGTGCTGCCAGTAAATCCATGTTCTTGAATTGTATTTCTTCAAGTTTAAATAGAAATTATTTATGGTTTTGCTCAATTTTGTATTGCTAGGTTGAAATTTAATTGAATGATACCTATGTCATGAATTTGAACAAACCAGTACATTTTAACATTTAACATGTTGTATCAAAAATGGGCCCAGTATTTTGTTAATATAGCCCTTGTATACATACATTCATAAAGCCTGGCTAAGTCTTGCACTGATTTTCTTCATGTCTGGATTACTTGTATTACTTCCTTTGCACTTGGAAGGCTTGCATGACTGACAGGCAAGGTAAAACAAATTTCATCTGAATCAACTGTACCTATAGAGTATAACAAGGAGGAATGGGGTTGTTTGCCTGTTTTTTCAAAGTTGAGCCCCAGTCTTGCAGTGAATCTTGGATGTAAGACTGTGAATACTGTAGATAACCAGTGAAGAGAACATGATCTGAATTCTGTAAAGACTTTCAGAAATACCAATAATGGGGAAAAAAAATGCTTTACAGAAGTAGCTCTGACCTTCAGATCTGTGGTTGACTAGCAAAACCATGGACCTGTCCAAAGTAGGAGTCCAGATCTTCTAGTGCAGCACACAGGGACATGTATTTAGAGAAAGGGACTCAATTAGATAGACTTCAACTTGAATTAAAATTCATGAGTATCCCAAGGCTGGACACAGAACAGTTTGTACTCTGCAGTCTAAAATATTCCTCCAGAAAATAGTGGTGTCAGGGACTGAAGAAGTTACTATAGATTTAATGCCTGTAGGCATAAAGGGCAAGCCTGATGAAGCTCTTATTTTCTACCTGACAAATCTTCATCCCTGTGCTTCTTGTGTCCTTGCTTTACAATGCAAGTAGTGGTTTAATTCCTGAGCTTTACTTCCAAGTGTTTTAAAGTTTTCCAGTTAAGCCAGGAACATACTTTTAGTTTTCCATTTAACTAGTGATAAGCGCACTCTGCCATCTTTCATGCTGAATCTTTCCTGAAAATAGGGATGAAAGGTTGCAAAAGAGAAATAAGGCCAATAGATTATAGAGATTTTCTGTCTAGTAAAAAAATTGTACATTGGAAGAAATTAGATCAGCAGCTTTTGCAGGAAGCACTTTTACATGAGGGGACTTTTGTATTGGGAGGTTGAAGAATTATAATATGAAGGTTTTTTTCTGTAACTGTTTAAGGCAAGCCCTAATATTAAGCATTTCTACTCTGCATATAATGTATTATTTATTTAAAATTTTCTTTGGTTGATTACACAGATAAATACAGCATCACTTGGAATTGCCTTCTTAGAAAAGGCATGGATTTAGAAAAACTTTTGCCATGTATATGGCTATAAAGACTATTGCTAAGTGCTTCAGTTTTAGACATTAGGTAATACAAAGAAGTCACTTACTTTCTTTTATGATCTTTTAAAGAGAATGTTTGACTTTCCAAAATGGAATGAAGGTGGAAGAGAGTCAAAATGAATTGCAGTGGATTAAAGAGAGTTTCTGTACTGTATCTATGAAAGATGAAGAGGTATCATCCTGTTGTTTCATATATAATAATATATCATGTTAGTGGTTATTCTATGTTATGCATGTGTGTTTGCTCACCTGCAAGTCATCTTACTGCGTTCATATTTGCCAAATATTTCGAGTTTTCATGCTTCCAAGATTAGAAAACACTGGTATTATTTGTAGTTTTTTAATTCTTGGATGCTGTTTTTATGAATATCTGCTCTGACAAGCTGTGTGTCCTGGTACCTGATGTGTTTGCAGTTTTATGTAGATACTTGTTAAACTAAGAATAAAAATTAATCAGACCAGGAAGCCATGACATGAGCTCAGGAAAGGGAAGGCTACTAGACGTGTTCTGGGATTTGAGGAGCCAGCTTGCCTTTTTTTTTAAAGAAGTCAAATCTACTTTTTGCTCCATTTTTCAAAATTCTAAAAAAACAAATTTTCAGTAAAATAAATGAGGATTGTACTTGATTGGGAACGGTAAGTTAAGATCCACTTTTTACACTCCACTGACTCAATATGAAGTTGTGTAACATTGTATTTTACCCTGCATTGAGCAAAGCTTTGTGTGTGCTGTGTAAATGTCAAGCAACTTCTCTCCTAAGAGCTTTTAAATTAGTTTAGAATTAAGTTATTTCAAGATTTTGAAGAAGCTCAGACTGTAGAGTAATACAAAAGGAAATTTACTGGCCATTCTGTTGTGATTAATATTTTTTTCAGTATTTCCTGTTGCCTGTTGATTTAGAATTTGGCACACCTAACAGTGGCAGATCTGATTGTGCTAAGATTCCATCATACTTGCAGCTAAAGGAGGTGTTAAATTTAGCTCCAGTCGCTGTAGATGATGAAGACCTTTGCAAACAAGTGATTAGAGAAGGTGAGGGTTGGTTTTCTTAAGCGCTTGGCCTGATTTTCCTTTCATTCCAACACATTTAACACAATCAAGCTCTTGTATGTTGAGTTCACTTAAAAATTACTTCCCAGCTTATCAGATGAGAATTTCTGTGGATGAACTAGGACCTGTGTTACACCCAAATTTCTGATATTAGAAATGTTTCCTTAACGGGTAGTAAACTACTTGCCATTTGATTTAGTCCAGGGTTGTGTTGTAATCTTGAACACAAATGTAATATGAGCCATGATTTGTGATATATAATCAACATAGCTATAGTAATTTGATCTTGTGCTCTCTAACATGTTTTTAAGTTTACTTGCAGAGATATCCCTAAGAGGATTATATGCAGAACAGTCATACCATAAAAAATGCTTTTGTTGCATTGCAATTGCAAATACAAAAGCAGATTTCTGGGGTGGAGAATGGTTAAATAATTCCATGGATAACAGGATTATTCTCAATGACAGTAATAGTTTCTTTAAAGGAATTTTATAAAAATTACTAAATGCTTTTAGACTACTGATAAATATAACTTTGATGACAGTTATTGGCTAATGGATTGATTTGTCTGACAGTATTTTGTTTAGTTAAAATAAAAAGGCATTGCCTGAGGGTTGGTTTTTTGTAATTTTTTTTAAGTCCAGATAAATAATTGTCCACTTTTTTGGTGGACATGAATGAGCTTAAAGAAGGCTTAATGCTTCTGAAGATGGAGGATGTGTGCTGAATTCTGTGTCTCATAGGGCAGCAATTTGAAGTAAACCAGTGTCATATTGACGACAGAAACAAAACTTTTAAAAGTGCATATTTGACTAAAACAGTTTCATGTGCATTCTTCTGATATATTTAGTGTCATGTTTGCAGCTGAGATTGCAGAGATTTGAGGATTCTGTACATAAAAATAAACCTATTGGGGGTTTTGTTTTAGTCCTTTTTTGATAGCAAAAGAATCTACAGATGCATTCTCCTAATAAAGTATATTTAGGCTACTTGATATAGTTTAGTTGTTCTGGAAATTATTGTAGTCATTAGATCTTGGGATAATTCAGATAGTGACTATGCAATACTGTGAGGGACCTTTTCTGTCACTTAAGGGACAAGACTGAGCACTGCTCTAATCAACTAAGGCATCTGGGGTTACTAAGCATGACTAATTTTTCATAAAAATGTATCATGGAGGTTCAATAAAAAGCCTGAATGCTCTGACAGGAAAAAATAATAAATGGTTCATTTATGGCACCTTTTAAAATCTGTTTTCAGATCTCAAAGCAGAAATTACATACAAAATAGAAATTTCCAAGTACTGTGCCATTCCGCAAGAGGTTTGCTCCAGTATTAGCACAAGTATGTTGGAATTCTGTGAGTCAGGTAGGAACAGCTATATAAATCAAGGGGTGATATTTAAGATAAATTCTTCAGGTAGTTTCTTTAATATTCTGTTTGTGGGAAAACATCAGTAAGAAGATTCACTTTGTGTAATCTATTATTTTGTACCCACACAATAAGGAGATAGAAGTGCCATACTCCTTTCTAGAGCTTTATAATCTAAACACAACCAACTTTACAATTCCTTCATGTTGCTTGTGGCTGTAAGCAATGTCTACAACTTTTGCACTTTGTTCAATTTTTAGATCTTTTTTTTATCTAGCAACTCACCTACTGAGAGAGGGTAGATGAAAGTTAAGGCAGATTGGTTAAAACTGTGGAGTCAAAGAGCACAGTTGGAAATTTGTTAAAAGTCTGATATTAATGCTTTCAAAAGAGGGTGGTGGAGAACAATTGAGGTAGCAGTGCTGTGTTTGTAAATTCTAGAGATTCAAAACTCCCCTGCAGACATTATGTGTTGCAAATCGTTCAGTAATTACATGTGATTGGGAAGTTAAGCCAGAGCTGTTTTCTACAGAAAGGAACTCCAGCTGTTGAGTATTTACTAATGTGCATTGAATCCTTGCTTCTCCTGCACTGGGACCAGGAAATACACCCTGTTTGTCCATCTTTAGTAGCTTGAAAATCAAAGTCATGGTATTTACACCATCAACCAGTGTGGAGCAGCTTTGATGTCTCACTGCTTAACCTAGTCCTCCTACCTTAGTTAAAGTTTTTTCATGTTCTAGATGTAACCTTTCAAAATAATGTTCAGTCTTTGCCAGCCCTACTATATTCACAGCTAAATTCTGGCTGACTAAACGAGGCAGAAAAATGGCTGTGCTGGTGACATTTTTCACCTTTCATTTAATGAAGAAGGGCCTGCACAAAGAGTAACATTTACAAATAAATGTGATCTGAGCAGAGTGTCAATACATGATTATACATGTAGGTCTCATCCTAATGTATATCCTGTCTATGAAAAGATCTATCCATTGTTGCATTGGACAGTAGCAGTATTAACCATCAGTTCTTGTTCACTTGATAGTTTTCCATACAGAAGTCACTAAAATACTCAAGATGCCAAGTTTTCTCCAGAACAACACCTTTTTATTGTCTTAGTTTCAACAAGTTTTAAATTTAGCTGATAGTTGTCCCCTGCAGGCTAATAATTGTACCATGTTTTAGATACTGTATTGTAGTGGAATTTTGTTTGAAACAATCATATCATTTCAAAGTGGCTGATATAAAAGCTCAATGCAAACACACCAAGTTCCACAAGATAAAGTTAAGTTTATTTTACCTCTGGAGAGTATTGGCTGGGATGATAAACTGTAATCTGTGTCTACTCAGCTCTCTGACTTCTCTTTACTTCTAAAGCTTAAGGGGCTTAAGTGCAGTAGATCTGAATCTTCTCCTGTATATAGTACTAATAAATTGACTGTGATCTTCTCTAGGGTATTGTCCATTCTTCTGCAGTAGATAAGTGAGCAAGCCATCTTGAATTGTCTTTTAAAGAAAGTGGCTGCATTAATCCTTATTACTAGTTGCTCTCTTAGCTCTACTGTTGTTTCAGGCAGAATTCTATTGTTGGGGTGTTGGGGTACAATCAGGTTCCATCCCTCTCTCTCTCTCTCTATATATATATATATATTTTTTTTTTTTAATTTTTTTTTTTTCCAGGATAGACTCAGGTCTGTAGGATAGAGACCTACAAATGTGTGCAATCACTGCCAGAACACCATTTGATAGCAGAAGTTTCTGTATTAGGTGTTAGGTTTCAGCTGAGATGCCTGACAGTCTTCTCCTTCTAATTAATTTTGTTCTTTATGAATTACCAGAAGTGAAATATGTTTGCTTGTGAAGAAGCAGTCGTAAGACTAAGCAGTCTTTCTCTAGTCACTGAGTTTGTTTAAAAAAGATATTGAGAGACAAGATAGTTCTGAGTCAGCAATGTTCTGAGAAAGGAAATGTTACTCTGAGTGTAGGCAGAGTTTAACTAATGTAGCTGATAAAGAATTCCAGTCTCAAAGGCATAAATAATTAGACAAAAGCAGATATGAATAGTATTGGTCAAAAAGAAAGACTAGTTCTTTTTAGATATGTCAGGTATTTTTGCTGTCCTGAGACAAGCTTCTGTCCTGTTCAAAGTAAAGTCCGTAAATTGTTGCTCTTCACAAAAACTGGTTTGTGAGCAGAAGTTCAGAGCATGAGTTCATTGAACCTTTTTTTGTTCTAAGTGACTGAGAAAGAAGTGACACTGACTGGAAGTTTGTTGCTTTCTTTTGTATCCACTTTAATTTCTTACCTTTTTTTTCCCTGCTTTTCTGATATGTTTATGTCCTTTGGCTTTCTGTCACTGTCCCTTCCCTTCCTGCCTAACAATCAGCTTGTTAGGTCCTTCAAGGAGAAACTGTGAACGGCTGGATAGGTGACTGACTCCTAGGCTGCTGTGTGCCAATTGGCCAGGCAATGTGGGTATGATGATTGCATCTACTTACTGCCTGTTGGAATGAATAGGGAATTGATTGTAAGTGTTTTTCCTTGTGGAGGCACTGATTTATTCACAATTTTTCTGCCTTAGTGTTCACAGAACATGGAACAACTGTGGGTTTTCTGATTTCTATTTTTGGTTTAGTAGAATGCCAGAGAGATTAATACCAGGGCAATCATGTGAACCACCAAAATCAATGAAGTTGCAAGTAGGACTTGAATAAAATCCAAGAAATCATGAATATGTCCACATTTAATATGATTGGGAGGAAGAAAGAAAAGAACATTTAAAGTGACTTGTAGAGGACTTTTAACCTGCCAGGTTTGTTTGTATACTGCTTGAAAAAAAAAAAAAAAAACAAAACTGGTATTGTAATTAATTTCAGTGATCATCCCTAGCAGTTTCAATGAAAACTAATTCTGCTTGAAAGAGTGTTTTTTTCATTAAAATCCTGACTGTTGTTGAAGTTCCTGAGGCTGTTCTTACAGCAGCCACAATATTTCCTGTAGTCTCTCTCCCACTTAATTAACATCATTTATGGAGGAATCATCTAAGAAGGATAACAGGTATGAATATCAAAATCTCAACCATGGTACCTGATTATTCAATTTATAAATTTATAATTAAGAGTAATCTTATATGTGATGTGTATATACCCAGTACTACATCAAAGCAATGTGATCTACAATTGTTTCCCCAGACTATTTGGAAAAAAGATGTGAAGTATTTGGGGCACACTGCTTATTGAATTGTCCCATGAAAATATTTTCTATTTTAATCCAAAACTTTACTTGTGTAAGATTCATAAGCATGTGTATTTCATTCACAAGTAGCTTTGTAATTTTTATTTTTGTTTTTATTTTTATTTTTATTTTTATTTTGGCTGGGACTTCATGCAATTTCCAGCTGAATATATTCTGTATATGAAAGATGAAATGGAAGTGCCTTTAACTCCTCCATGTCAACAACAAAGATCATGGGTTAATTTTCTGTGCAGAGGACTTCAAGAAGAACCTATTTCTCTCTCTTGTAACAGGTAGTGACAAATTCTGGTAGTAGTGACAAACCTTGGTAGTGACAAATTCTGTGTCATAAATCCTCAAAATTATTGAAAAAATAACTTCATTGTATTTATGAATTGGTACTTATATTCTTTGAGCTGCATATATATTGTGTCTTGTGTGAGTGATGGAATGCACAGTCCATATGTGTGGTTTTCTATGTGAGGAACCTGAAAAAGGAAAGGAAGTTTCTTCTGTAGACGTCTTTCTCTGGGAGGATTTTGTAGCCTGAAAATGCAGTCTTCTTTTTGCAGTAGGCAACAGTAAATATTTAAAGTATTTAGCAAGTATGTGTGTGGGTATATGTGTGTATGTATACCTATGGCTAGCACATATGTTGCACAAGGATCACCTGGAGAACATCCAGAAGAGATATTGTAAGAAATTATTGTGTGTTTTGGGGATACCCTCCAACAATAGATTTCAGGCCTTTTCATACCAACATAGGATTAGGATTGCTCCATCTTTTCCTTCTCATCTTATTTGAGACTAGCATTTCTTGCCTTGCTATCTTTCTAACACATGCAGGACGAATTTCAATATCCCTTTGGGACAGGAATTGTGGTCTAGACAGAATTCTCATTCAGTGCTGCTTTACTTCATGGCCCAGCCTTGATGGCCCCTCCTCTTACTCTTTCCTCTCATCCTCTGTATGGATAGGAAAAAAAAAATAATGAATGAGTGAATAAATGAATGAATGAATTTAAAGACAAGGTATATATATTTAAAAGATGTTTTTTTATAAATCAAAATTCAATAGATAATGCTGCTAAATTTTTTTTAATGTTCCTCATAGTATTTTGATTGCAGAGCCCTCTAGGGAATTCTTAGAATCTTTGGTATGGCAATCAGAGAAGTATCGGGATAATACGAGCTCTCTTTTGCTTGTCGGTAAGGATTTCTAATTGATAATCAATTTCTAACTGATGTTTGCAAGTTCCATGTGCATGGAAAAATATAGCAGAAAAGATAATGTTATATTATGGAGCACATATTTTGAGTCATTGAAGTTTATCCAGTTACTGTAACCCTATGAAGTTTGTATGATGTGTTTATTGTAGTACATACAAGAAGTTACAGTATGGCAACACAGAAGTTGGTATGCCATGTATCCTTCTATGGAAGTAATTAGAATTAAGTAAGAGTTTTATTTTTTTGTGACAGTGTTCACTACTATTATATAAAATAACTACTTGGTGAAATATGGTAATTTGTTTAATTCCTTCCTTTGTGCTATTTTCCCTTAAATAATGTTTCAAAATATGTAGCAATCAATACAATAGTACTGTTAATGGAAGATAATATTGTAACTTCACAAGAGTGGAAGAGAAGTAGAATACACAAAGTCAAAAGAAGCTGCTGTCTATTAATGAAAGTGTCAGAATATATGTTACTACTATTCTTTCATTTCACTTTATTTGCCTTCATTTTACAAGTCTCAGGATTAAGTTATGTATATTGACTTTTTTCGTTGTCCAATTCATTTGTACATTGATTTATAGTTGAAAATAATGTATGATATGCTCATTACTGTTTCAGTTAATTTTTTTTTCAGGTAAGGATTATTATAAGTCTTTGTAACCATGACAATAACCCACAGATAATTATCAAGATAATTTGTAAATTTAGTAATGCAGCTACACATTATTAGATTAAAAAAAAAATGAAACCGTCAGCCCTCTTACTCACAGAACTCAGAAAAGCACACTTCTTCTGATAATGTTAACCACCTTGCTTTTAAATCTGTTGAAGGACACAGAGTTTCAAATGGAAGTATGAATAATAGATATATGTAATAAGCCAAGAGTACTTGGGAGCTTTTATTTCCATAAGGACATTCTGTTTTCATCTTTCTAGATTATTGATATTATATGTTAATTTCTGATTCTTTTGTAGAGCATCCTGCTGTTAACCTTGCACATCAGCATCATTCACTGACAGAACTCCAGAAAAAGCTGCCACTTGAGGTTGAAGCACCAGTGCTTGGCTCACTAGAAGAGGGCTGGCGGCTTCATAGGGGTTTAAATCCAGCAGCTGTGGAAATTTTGGAACAATTCAGTATGGATGGAAGTAATATAAACAGTCTGCTCCCTACAGAAGTAGAAACGTTCACACAATTTACATCATATCAATTAGAAAGTAAGTATCTTCTCTTTTTAAAAAAGTGATAGAAAGCCAGAGACATGTACTTAAACAGAGAATCACACAGGGGGTTACAGATCTCCAAGAACAAAGAAAATTAATTATTTCTTATTCTTAAGAAAAAAATGTTTTGCATTAAAATAAAGGAAGGATTCTGCTGCAATTTTAAGGTGTACTTTCACTAACTCAGAATAAATTGTAGGAAGAAAAGTGTTGAACGACACAAAGTCATCTTTTCTATTACTGTGCAGATGAAGAATGGCCTCCACCAGTCATTTTTAAATAAAATAGTTCCATACAGGAGAATTTCTTAAGAAGTAGTAGTTTTGCTTTAGAATATTTTAATGAAGCAGATATTCACATAGCCTTACCAGCACAAGGTCAGTGGGGGGAGTATGTTACAGTGAAAATTACTTATTTTGTGATGCTGTAGAGGGTTTTTTAATACAAACTATTTCAAATTTTAACAGCTCATCACTTAAGAATTTCACATGGATGTTTTTGCATATTTATAATCAAACTTCAACAAAAAAAGCAAGAAGTTATTCAGATTTTGTTGTATAACTATGACTAGACTGCAAGGCACCAATTGTGGTTATAGAACTCCAAGGATTGACAGTAACTTGAGATATTGTGAAACACATAGACACTGCTCATGCAAGAGCATTTCCCATTAACTGCTTTTTACATTTCTTTAATTGTTTAGCCACTGTGTTTCAGGCGGATGTGCAGCTACAGTGCAAAAAAGTTGTAGTTCTAGTGAAGCATATCTTCAGTGGGAACTGTTTGCGTACTTCTTTTTTCCCCTCTAAAAAATAAAATTGTAAATTTTTCTTCCTAATGAAATGTTTTGTGTCCCACTTTCTAGAAATCTAACAATAAATCCCATGTAGATGATGAAAACTTCAAACAATAATATGGCCTTCTGTATCTTAATATTGTGCATTCTTAAATAGGCCTAATCAATACAAGTTTTTTGAAAAGGATCCTAGTGATCTGAGAAGGCACAAAGAAGTTTGAAAAATGCCTTCTTTGTAAATCATCCAAAGTCCTTAATTCCAATGAGGAGAAAGAAAAGAAAAAAAATCTGTGTCACAGCAAATAAATTAAATTGTATTTTTTAGGATGGCTTGAAGAGAAGAATTCAGTGACAAACCAAGAGCTGCTTTCTGCTGAAAGACATCAGTCAGAGAAAGTAGACTTGTCACTGCAGATTCAAAGGCAGAACTTTGCCATGAGTGCTCCGCCATCTGCCAAAATTCACAGTACAAATACATCTGTGGAAGAGCTTACTGGAGGAAGCATAAGCAAGATTAAGACAGAAGAAGCAATTTGCTTCTTAAACCAAGAAAAGAAAACTCTCAAACTATCTGAATCGGACAGCTGTACAGTTGTGTCTTCTAAACTAGACAACTCATCCTGTAGTGGAAAGCCTGCATCACTTGTACTTGCTTCTAAATGGGCCAACGATGATTCTGATCTGAACAACTTTATTATGATGAGATCTAAATATACAGTCACCGAAAGAGAGGAAAAGTATTATGTAGATAGACCTGAAAAAGGTATGTGAACCAGTTTATTCTGCCATTTTTTCCAGATTTAATTCTTCTCTATTTCACCAGTTACAATAGATGCTAGTTCATCCTAGTCAATTATTTGAAGTATATTGACAGTTATGTTGCCTTCATGGAAGACAACGATTGACAACATTTTTATTTTTATGATCGTCAATGTAATTGAATTCTAGCTAGGTAACTTAGCTTTTGTTGTTTTCCATTAGATATATTAGAAGATTTTGGTTGGTTGGTTTACTTGGGGTGGGGTGAGGGTGCATTTTTTTGGGATGAGATTTTTTATCTCATAAAATATTTGCGTTTATCCCTATTCTGACAAAGTAACTCTAAATGGTACTTACTTTGAGGGATCTCTTCCATCCATATGTTCTAAATTGGATCTTCTGGCCACTTTGGAGAAGTAGTAATCCTCAAATTCATTGTAGTTATCAAATAGCAAATATCAGTACTTACTTCTGTAACCTAGGAAATGAGCAAGAGTTGTTCATTTGAGCCAGTTATGTTGGTGCAAACCCCATCAAATCATCAAACAATGCACCAAAACAGATATTAGGGAAAACAGAAAATTGTTGGTAGTCTTGTTCTTGTTGATGGCAATACTTGGAAATGAATATCAGGCTATATGTTCAGCATTGAAGGAATTCAAAGTAGCAGAGAGAAAAAAGAAAGTAGAAGAATGTTCTTTTTTGTTTTGAAAAATAAGTATTTGTGACATATAATGGCAAGTAATAGCGGCATACTGCTAAATTCACTTTTCAGAATGTAATTATGTTTTTTTTAATTGAAAATTTTCTTTCATATGGCAGAATTTTGACCATAACTTTTATCTGTGTTTTAGTTAAATGCCCCAGCATTAAAAAAAAAAACCAAAACCAAACAGTTGTTACATAAAAGCCTCAGCAATAGTTCCTGTAGAGTTGGGATGTTTTTTGGTTTGTTTTTGGGTTTTTTTTGGTTTTTTTTGTAAAATTCGTGTGTTTCTGACACTGTTGGAGATGCATAAGAATTTCATGGTGTCAGAAAGCAATAATCCAAATTTTAGAAGGTGCCAAGGTACGTGAAGTTTTATGCTGCCATCTAGTGAACCTTGACCAGAACCGCATGGCCTAACGAGGAATCCAAGCGTATTGAAAGAAAAGCTGTCGCATTCACGAATAAGCTCGGAAGGGTTTAAGATTCAATGCAGATTAGGACAAGTGTACAGGTAGATCACAGTATTGCAGAGCAGTTATGCCTGACATATAGAGAAGCCATTAAAATATGGAGGTCTGTGATAACCACATCAATGTAGAAATGATACAAAACATTGCATCCTTTAACAATAAAGAAACATTTTTATCAAGGGTCATTCTAAATCTAACTGAAAATTGAAAGGCTAGCACTGCTTGTAAGGCTTCTTCATTGCTTGACTTATTTTTTTAAAGATATCATAATGTGTAGTGTTTAGAAAATATGCAGGAGGGAAATAGTAGGAGAAACTCAGTGATCCAGTTTTGAACCCCAGATACCTTTTCAAAATAAGGCAAGTTATCTAAGTTAACATAATAAAAATTCAGTTTTTCTTTGCCTTCTGTCTCTGTATTATTAGTTTGTTTGCTGAGGAAAGTGGCATTCTTAAGTAGAAAAATCAATAATATTTATAAGAATATTCTTATTCAATAAGAACCCCTCTCACAGAAAAATAATCAGAATAAAGAGACAGAAGAAGCTTTGTGGCCAGAAGTTGAAGCTTGTGCATAGCATATATCAGGAAGAAGGGAAGGCTACTTAGAAATATTAACAAGTTGCAAAAGATAGCTAGGTGACAGGCAAAAAAATTATTTTCAATATGATTTTTTTTTTCCATTTGCAACTTGTATATTCTTTATGCATGTCTTGAAGTATCTAAACTTTTTGACTCAAACTCACTGATGTATTTTTCATAGTTTGATCTCCTTATGGTCAGCAGCATCTTTCCTGTCATGCATGTTTTTTCTCAATATAAAGGCATATGACGTTTCCTATGGAGCTATATTATAGACCAGTAGTATCAGCTCCTTAACTTTCACAGCTATGTATTTCTACCCTTACGAAGAGCAATCTAATAATGCCTGACTTCTTGGGCTATTGAGGCAGACAGGGCCTAATCTGGTTTTGGGTTTTATGGATTTTTGTACTGTATAAGCCCAGGAAAACAACAAAGAATTCATGAAGAGAAAACATATGTTTCACAGAAACAACTTAATTTGAAAGTATTTTTTGCATGTAGAGTCATTTATAGAGCAGTTTTCTTATTCATTGAGCTGGTTTTGTGATATTAGCTAAATATTCCCTTGTGGTTTCATTATTTAGTGGTACAGCCTGAAGAACAGCATATGAGTGTTCACAAAGAGGATGACTCTTTTTGTGAGACTGTAAAAACAGAGGAAAAAACACAAGAGAATAAAGAATATTACAGTATCACTGTCGATATTCAACCATCAGGTATACACTATTTTTGGAACTGCTTTACCTTCTCCCAGGTAATTAGTGACAGGACAAGAAGAAATGGCATCAAGCTGCACCAGATGAGGTTTACATTGGATACTGGAAAAAACTTCTACTCTGGAAAAGTGGCCAGGCATTGGGACTGGCTTCCCAAGGTAGTGGTGGACTCACCATCCCTGGCAGTGTTAAAAAACCCTGGGTATGTGGCACTTGGGGACAAGGGTTAGTGGTGAGCATGGTGGTGCTGGGTTAACACTTGAGCTCAATGATCTCACTTATTCTGTGATTCTATATAGTTTTGCAAAATAATTTTATATAAAATAGTACTGCCCAGAGAAATACAGAAATTGTTAGACTTAGTCTCTTCTCTTTGTGGCTGAAAGTATTGCAAGTAGATGGATATGTATTTTGACACAGATATGAGAGTGTGCTATGGAGCAGCATTTTGAGACAAAAGCCAATTAATTGCATGCAAGGTAAAAAGAGTAACTTGGACTTAGAGTTATGTCTGGTCAAAATCAGCAGGCATGAAGTCTCTTAATGCCAATCAGTCAGTACTTTCCATTTACTAGTCTGCACATTTTTGTCTGAGTAAATGAGAAATGGAAATGGAAGAGATCAGTAGTCATTTTGATAGAAGAGGTCTTTAACAGTAGAAATCATCAATTGATTTATCTCAGACATAACTGGGCCTTACCCCTTGAACTCTCGCTGTTGTATGAGCATTGTATCAAAGAACATGACTGACAACACTTTTCTCATGCAGTAGAAATGGTAGAGAAGAACCTAGAAAATTAAAAATACCCTGCTCTAGGAAGTTGTAGGCCTAGCACAGATTAGTTTGGTTTTCCTTCACAATACATTGATTCCAGCCTTACAGGATTTTCTTTCACAGAGCCAGTGAAAGAGTAGAATAGTCCTTTCATCTGTTCCCACGTGAGATGGAAATCATAGCTTTAAGCTGATTTTAATTTTTTTTTAATACAATTGGAGAGAGAAAATAAAACATTTCTGCAGTCAAAACAAAAATTAGCATTTTGAAAATGACTATAATGTAGAAGCAGGCTGCTGTAAAACAACTGAACAGCAAATAATCTTAGGATTTTCTACTGCTGTGACTCACACTAACTTCTCTTGGAGTTTGATCATGTTATGAAATACATGGAACAATGTGGTTACCTGTTGTGAGGATAAGCTGATTGCTACCACTGCAGGAGGCTCTGTGGCGAGTAACTTTTTTCATTAATGTTTCAGCTTTCATGAACAAGATATCATTGGTAATCTTTTGCTGCATCTTTTGAGTGTTCATGTCCACTAGTGGTATGTGAAACCAAACTTTGTTATTATGTTTTGTTCATTGTGTTATCCAGAAAGCCAATGCCAGGCCTACTGCCTCTTGGAAGAAGCAGCCATTCCTGTTTTAAAAGATTTGACACATCTGGGTGTACTTGCTTCCGTTAATTGGAGCTTTGAGAGTGTTAAATTTGATCATACAAGGTTTTTCTTAAAACAGCAAGAGAAAGTGATATGTGATCATTTCAAACAAAGTAAGTGTTTAGAACATCTGTTCTTCTTTAAAACTAATACAGATTTGATTAGTGAAACAAGGTTCAAGATGTCTTATAAATTAATGGTAAATATTTTCACAGTTTATCTTATAGACTTACAACAACTGATTTCCTCTTTTATTTCAAAAATGTCTCTGTCTTCAATATTGCAGTTATTAAACTCAATATTGCAATACAAAATTATTCTAATTGGATTTCAATTTAAAAGACTTTACATACGCTTCAGAAATGTTGTTTCTATAGCAAACAATGAGTTTTTTTCATGATAGATTTTAAAATTAAAAGTTGTTTATGTTGTTTTGTTATTTCTTTTTTTCATATCTATATTTTGTCATACCTACATGATGCCAAATACTATGCCCATGTTAGAAATGAAGAGGAAAAAAAATCCATAATGCTTTGGTTTCCTTCTGACTTAATTTCTCTTCTATGTGGCATATGAAAGCCCTATAAAACCAGAAAAATTAGAAGGAAAATCATCAAAGATAGTGACCCCTTACAAAGATTTTTGACTGTAAAGAGAATCAGGAAAATTTCATAACAAAATAGAGACTGGTTTGAGGAACATTTAGGAAGTTACTTAGTATTTTGTGTTACTTTTTGAGTTGTACAGCTCATAGCTGATAACTAGTTCTAAGGATAACATAGTAGGCTGTCTACTACCTGCCATGTTTCTCTATTATGTCATAAATTATGCAATAAACTCTTGCTGTCTCAATTTCATTACTTTCTGCGTTGAATGTATTTTTCTCAAAGAAAACATTAACAACCATGAAACCTCAAATGAGAAAGAAGGCAAACAAAAAGAAACTGTAGTTGCCCCTACAGAATGACAGACTGTGGTTTTAAAATTAATATTAAATTATATTAAAATTATCAGCAGCAGTGTTCTTTTAATGTGAGTGAGTTTACAAAAAAGACACCATCTTCACAAACATGAGGGATAAATATAGTATCTATATCTGTATCAGTAAATGACAGAAAGGAAACCATTAATGAGAAAAGTGTACACAGAATTACTACTGCTTCTCTGAATCAAAGAAAAAAATTGTGTAAGAATCTGCATTTCAATACAATCATAATTTAAGAAAACTTACATCCTCTCAAATGCAGTTTACATGCTATAGAAATTGCATTTTTTCCCAGCTAAAGCAGCAGAAGAAAGTAAGAACTTTCTTGCTGGAAGGTCCACAGGAACAAGAGAGAAAATACTCAATTCATTCCTAATTAATATTTCTCTGTGTCTATATGAGATACAAAAATCTCCCTGGTAACATACTTCTTTTATTTCCTTCCTGGTTTTAAATAGTTTCACAATATCCAGTCTTATTCCACTTTTCTCCAGACTGTGCTGATGTATTTGCTCCTTAATCCCTGAGTGAACATACAAAACAATCACTTACTGTGATGGTAGTGATCTATTAGCAGATTACTATTCCCCTGCTGGACTTTTATGCATCAAATATCACCAAGTGCTCCAGTCTTCCATCATAAAATAGTTTCTTACTATGTTCCTTTGTTTCTAAAGGACCTGTGTTCCTCACAGAGTTTTTATGGTGGTTGGTGTAAAGAGCTGGATATAGTCCTTTACTAACAGAGCTGAACATTAACTTTCTATCTTTTAATGCAGAATAGTAGCAAGATCTTTACCTTTCATGCAGTTTCCAGCTACGTCCTTCTGTATGCTGTGTCCTTAAGTTGGTTTTTCCTTCCTTGTATTTTTGAATTAAAAGTTATGATAATCCTTGTACACAGACCTAGCTATTATTTTTCTCCTAGAATGCAACTTCAGCTAGTAATTTATTCTTAAAATTATTTTCCTCAATCTTTCTAAGCATCTTGAAGTATGTGTTTTGTTATTAAGCACACTTACTCTGTAGTTGTGTTTTCAAAAATTTATGGTTTATGGTGATGAACTGCACCATTACCTATGTGCAATTTTCAAATATATGTTCTGTCTTCAGACTAGAAATTCCTTCCTGTTCAGTCAAGTCCTATAATATATATTCAAAATGGACACAATACAGAACAGGAAGCCCATAAATTTGTTTGATGTGTATGAGGCTAAGAAGAAGCAAATGTCATTCAGATTTACATTCTTGAAAGTGAAAATTCTCATCTTGGGATGTTAATTAGGTGCAGAGATTTGCCACACTAAAATCAGTAAAGCAACAAAAATATTGGCCACTTGCCCTGGGCCAGATGACCTGGGAAATATCTTAAGCTATTTGGCAAGACCACCAGATCTGAAGGCTATACTTTGAAGGTTATCCATGTTCAAGTATGTTTAATGAAAATGCTTAGATACCAGGATCTTTTAATGAAAAGGCTTAGATACCAGGATCTTTTAAGCTAACTACACACACACACACACACACACACACACACACACACACACACACAGATATATAGATAGATATAGATATAGATATAGATATAGATATAGATATAGATATAGATATAGATATAGATAGATATAGATATAGATATAGATATAGATATAGATATAGATATAGATATAGATATAGATAAAACGTGAGTTGTGACATCTTATGTAGCCCACACCTCTGTCTTCTATTTATAAAGGTCAGATAGATGAGAAGGAGATCATGCTGTTCAGACACGCTGCTCTGGTACACCTGCTGGTGACAGTTCGAGATCTGCTACTAACATGTGGCTTGGACGCAGCTCTAGGTTTGTTTTCAGTATATATACAATAATGATACCCAGAAACCCAAAACTTTGTGTGTGTTCTGCAGACAATCCCTTATGTTTGTGGCTGTGACTCTGCCATCAGAGTATATGCTCAGTTCATGACTAATAGACTGAAACTGTTATGGAATAACAGTTATTCCATTTGTTAAGAACTTTCACATATATTAAACGTCTTGTATCTCAGAATGACAAATGGACTGTCTAGAGAGTTTTGTTGGACTCTATGTGGAAACGGAAGAACATGCAAAAGTCAACTCCTTTTCTGTTTACTATCTATCTTTTCTGAGTGTGGAACACTTTCCACATAAAATATTGTTAGGCTCTGTGAAAGTGAGTTACTTAAATCAGAGAGCATTTTAAGCAAAATCTTCAATATTATCTAATGTATCATGAGGAAAGAGGCTTGAACTTGCTACACTGGACTTACGTAGAAGCACTTTTTTTTAACTTTTCTGGTCTTATTCAAATTTGGAATATGGCAATCCATTGTAACCTAGTTTAATGCCTGAAATGATAATGCTGAGCTTGTTAAATTCCTGTAGTTGTATGTTTTGAATTTTCAAATACCTCTATCAGGCTAGGTCTACAAGACACTGAAGTTATATGAATGCCCTAGGAAAGTCAGACTCCTTTCTTTACAGAAGATAAAGTTGCTTCAGAGCATCTGTCTTCAATCTGAACTATCCCTGGATGGATGATGTTTCCTTAAAATTGATGTAAAATCTAAAACATCTGCCCTAGACTAAACTGTAAGGGAAAATACTTTGTCTTTCCTTAAATATTTCTAGCAATAAAAGAGTAGGAGGAAGAATACAGAATGAATATCTAAGGAGAATCCTAAGTACAAATCTTTTCTCTCATTACTATAAACAATGTAGAAGAATGGGAGGAAGAAAAATTAGCAGTTTTTCCTGTACTCTTTTTTTGTAGCAGAAGCACTCCTAGATTGTATTTCAGAATTACAAAAGCACCTGTGTTTCCAAACCTGAGCAACAGCTCACACAGGAAATTGCACAATTAAAATAAAATAAAAAAATAGAAAATTGGGCAAGATACTAAGTAGGCCTTGTGGTGTTCACTGTTGTGTTGTTGTGCTGTGTGGTTCATCATGTAGTTATATGTTGGATGTATTTTTTTCTTTATGCATTTTCAGATAACCCCAGCATTGTTCACCATTTATACATAGAAGGCATTCAGAGTTGAGTGTAGTTATGATAATATGTAGAGTGGTAAACATGCAGGACAAACAAGCTTTAGACAATGGTGATAGAAATAGTGTTGTTAGTATAAGTAATACAGATAAGTATATAAGAGTGTTGCTGCCAGCATCTGCAGCTTCAGGATGCAGTCTTGTATAATTCTATCTGGAGTTACATAGTGGATACCACATAAAGTACATCAGTTTTATAAACACCATTTATGTACCCGATAAGTGGTCACACTCTCCTTCCATACTGGGGAGCCACTAACATTCATCTGTTTTTGTGCAAGATACCATCATATAGATCTTAAATTGATGTGCAGATTGAGCACAATGCTTGACAATTATCTTTTGTCACTTCATTTACTTCTTTTGTTGCTCCATTAACAGGTTATTTGTCCAAGGCAAAGGATGTCTATAAAAACATTTTAGAATCCTGTTTGAATAATATCTGGAGGCAGCTGAAGATTGTACAGTACAGCAGCCAGAAAAAGCATGAAACACATCCCAAAATAACAGCACTTCAGTGTGAAATATTAAATTGGATGAAAAGTTATGGAGAGAGCCACAGTGTTAAGGTTAACAAAATAATCAGTTTCTCTTAACAAACAAAATTGTTCCTGATTACATGAGTAGTTGCAAGACTATGTTTGAACAAGGGTTCATTTATGAAAAAAAGTCAAATAATTACTTCATGGTATCTATTAAATAAGGCTAAATAAATTTTAAGAACTCTGTCACAGCAGTACAAGTTTTTGGTTGATCAAATCTCCCTTTGTTGCATGCATGAAATAACATGCAAAAGAGTTTTAGCATTGCCAGGGCTTTATCTTGTTTCACGTGGTTTTGTTTTCCTGATAAATTTATTGTATCACATCAGTTACTAAAAATTATAATATAGCCTTTTATTTGAAAGCCTCAGTCATCTGGCACAGAGAGAATCATAGCACAAGTCATGATTGTGTGCTTTTATGGTGTGGCTTGGAGCACACATATGTCAAGGAGTGTGTAAGTGGTGTTATCCACAGATAACCTCTGCTTAACCAGTGTATCTGGTAAACCTCCTGGCATTTGAATGGTATAGAAAGCAAATATCTGTGAGTGATTGTTTTGGCATAGAAGAGACAGTTCTGGAGGATATTCAAATTACCAAAAGATTCTCTTTTCTGGATGTGTGAATACTTTGGGTGATATGACACAGTGCCAAACATCTCCTTCCTTTGCACAATATTTATTATTTCTTTACAGAATACTAATCACATTAGGAAACAGAATGAAATGTGTAGTGCTTAAAGTGTTCTAACTGTTTGGAATAGAATTTAGGCTCCTAAACACAACCAAAAAAGATCTTTAAGTTTATTTTAGCTTCTTTCCATACTTCACTTCCTGAGGATTTATTCTTCCTGTGTTTAAGAGTTGCACTGGGAGGTTCTGAATATCTTTTGATTAAACTTTACTAGAAGAACAATATAACAACTTATTATATATCCTTTCTGAATTTAAAATTAAAATGAAGCAATAAAAATAAAATGGTGCTGATTGTCTTGATGTCTGTCCTTCAACAGACAAAGATGATTTTGCATCCTTTTTATCTTCTTAAGAGCAGCACATTTTGCTTTGTAATATTAGGATTATGTTGCAGTAGGAGGCATGTGAGAGCTTGATGTCATTTTTATGTCAGCTCAGTGGCAATTTGGCTTTTCTTCTCAACTCCACTAGCCATGATTTTTAAAAATTTTTATTTATAACTCCTGAGTTTTGACTTGTTTGCTTGACTTAGTCATGCAGAGATATGCATGCAATATAATGCTATATATTATTTTATTCACAATTACTAATTGTTTCCTGTTTCCTAACATTCAGAGACAGGTTTTAATGAGCCTGACTAGGTAGAAGGAGTATTCCAGTTTAATAAGAAGTAAAAGTTGTAGTCCATAAACTATTTGCTATCATATCAGATCAGTATCAGTTCTGTCGTACCACATCAATATCAGTTTTGTTGTATCACATCAATATCAGTAAATATGATGTGAAATAGGATAGTCTTATGATCCTTTTATTAGCCAGAGTTGTTACTGATGCCGGACTGTAATGGGACATGTCCTTTGTAAGGTAGAAGTTACTGCTGGTTTAGAAAAGAAATCCTCTTTGTTTTATTATCTTTTATACTCCTGATTTAATAGAATATTATTAAAAATTTTATCTAGCTCACTTGAACATATAATGAGTCTGCTGTTGAATTGTGTGAAGAAAAGCAGGTCAACGTTTTTACATGCAGTTGTCCAAAACTGCTTATAAAGATGCCAGTGGATTGTTGAGTTGCTCTTCTGTGCACCTACTTATGGAAATTGAAATCTGCCTCTGCCTGTCAGACCAGAAGTTCTTTTCTGCCAAGATCTAACGCTCTTTTAATATTTACACATATGATAATCTTATGTCTGTAAATCTTAAGAATCAGACATGTGATTCCTTAAAATATTATCTTGTGTACAACATGAAAAGTATCTGTAGAATGGCATAAAAGTTCAGAGAGCATCCTGTCAGAAAGCATGGTGATGTATTTAGGTACATGTTCTTCTTTATATACTTAATGTAGCAATGTGTTTAGTTTGTATCAGTTAAAATGATGGACAAGGTAAACACCTTCTGTGGTGGGGATTCTTTTTAAGACTGTGTCAGTTTGGTAGATTCTAATTCTTTTCAACATTTTTGTCTTAATCAATATTCAGTGAGTCTCAGATCTCTGGCAGAAACACTTCTGTGACTCCATCTACAGACTGGAAGATCTTTCTAATCAGTTCAGCAGTAAATCCAGTACGTCCCTCTGTTAAATAAGTACCTTGCAGACTGAATTCTAGATATCTTCAGCTTAAGTTTTCTCTCCATAGGGATAATGTTTCTAATGTGACAGATCTGTCTAGTACAATAGTAATGATGGGATATAATATATTTAGATAATGTTTTTAAGTAGGTTCACAAGCATTCTTTTTGAGCTCAGGAGTAAGTCAAGTCAAAAGCCAAGCAAGCGAGGCAGAAGCCTGGCCTGCCTGAGCAGAGATCTTCTAGAATTTAGGTGGAAAAGCAATGTATATGGATTTGCAATATCACTTATGAGCAGGTGACATGAAGGGACTTGAGAGAGGCTGTTCACTCCTGTAGGGAGAAAATTTATGTGGCCAAAGCTCAATTGAAGCTCAAGCTGGCTAACACTGAATGACAAGAAGAGCTTTTTAAATAAGTCAAGAGCAAAATAAGAATCAGAGACAACATTGGTCTGTTGCTCAACAAAGTTGGTCACCTCACAAATTGGGACATAAACAAAGCAGAGACATTCAGTGCCTTCTTTTGCCTGTCTTCAATCTCCAGAGTTTGGTGTTAGAAGACTTGACTGAGGACAAAGGTGGACTCCCAGCCAATCCTGAGCTTGTTTGAGACTTGCTACTCCATCTGAATGTGCATAGATGTAGAGAGCCCAGTGAGGTTGACAGGGTACTGAAGGAGCTCAAAAATGTCATTATGGGAACTCTTTCCATTATTTTTTCAACAATCTTGGGAGTCTAGAGACATCCCAGCTGATTTAGGTGTTACTTAAGGTTACTGGAAGGTGTTAAATGTTGTTTCAATTTTCAAGAAGGGAAAGAAGGAAGCCTCTGGTAATTACAGACTTGTCTGTGCCACTTCAGTGCCTGTTAAAATTATAGGAAAGTTTATTCTGGGAGATACTGGAAAATGCTTGAGAAACAATGCAATCATTGGCTGCAGCCAGCATGAGTTCACAAGAGAAAAGTACTACTTAGCCAACTTAATTTCCTTTCTTTTCCCACTTACAACAAGGTGGCCCATCTAGTTGACCAAGGAAAGCCAGTGTGTGTGGTTTTCAACTTTAGCAAAGTTTTCAGTACTGTCTCTCACAATATCCTAGATGAACTGTTCACCACAGAGCTAGACAAGTCCATAATACCGGTTTGGGTGAGCAGTTGACAAATGGGTTGAGTGCAAAAAATTACAGTACATGGAATTACATCAGGCTGGTGGCCAGTGACCAGTGGTGTTCCCCAGGACTAAGTTTTAGAGAAAGTGCTCTTAAATGTTTTTGTAAGTTGTCTGGACACAGGAATTAAAAGTACATTAAGTGATTTTACTGATTATACTAGTGTAGAAAGGCCTTTCACAAAAATTAAGCTAGAGAACTGAGAACTCACCAGCTTTATGAACTATATGGAGATTAAGTGCCAAATTTTCCTCCTGGGATGGGGCAACCATGGTTATACATACAAATTGGGAAAGAGACTTGAGCCCAGTGGGTAGAGACTGGAAGTCTGGGTCAATAGCAAATTGATTCAGTGGTATCCTGGCAGCCAGGAGGGTCAAACAATGTCCTGGGGTGCATCAGGCACAGCATCACCCGCTGAGAAAGGGAGGGGGTTGTCCTGACCTCCTCTGCATTGAGATGGCCTCACCTTGAGTGCTGGGGGCAGTTTTGGGCACCACAATACAAGGAGGATATCAAACTTGTCTGTTTTGTCTGTCCAGAGGAGGGGACCAAGATATTAGAAGGCTTCAAGAGCAAGAGGAAGGGCAGCTGATGTCACTTCTGTTGTTCCTCGTGGGGAAGAGAAGGCTGAGGGGTGGCCCCATCACAGCCTACATCTTCCTCAAGCAAAACAGATGAGGGGAAGGTGTATATCTCCTCTCTCTGGTAACTAGTAATAGGACACAAGCAACTGGAATGAAGTGGTGTCATACGAAGTTCAGGCACATTAGGCAAAAGATTCTTCACTTAGAGGGTGGTCCTCCCTGGAACAGACTTCTAAGTAAGTGTTTAAAGCACTAAGCCTGTCCAAGTTCCAAGAAGTTCTTGGATATATTCATATGGTTTAGTTTTAGGTAGTCTTGTGAGAAGCACAGAGTTGGACTCTGTCCTTATGGGTCCCTTCCAACTTGGAATATTCTACAATTGTCATTGTGGAAAACTCAAAGTTTCTGGTTTTACCATTTGTTTATTCAATCTTGTGTTTTCTCTTCAGAGGAGAAAGAAAGATGTATGTGGGCTGAAAGAAAAAAATTAACATAACTGGAGTTTCTTTTTAATTTTCTTCATACAGATATTAATAATTACAAGGATGGACTCTGAAAGAGAAAAAGCTGCCTTCATTCAACCATTATCTAGGATAGATGGTAAATTATTATTTTATGTGTATTTTTGAAATAAAAAGTGGCTCTTATCCTGTAGAGTGCTGCATTCATGTGTGAATGCTTGGTGCAGGTCTTTCTCCATTCTCATCAGGACCCTTTCTACATATTTTTCTCACTGTTTAATATTCCATAACTCTTCCATCAGCCTTTTATCTTTTAATTTTATTTTCCCCCATTTAGAAGTGCTGGTCTAATGTTTTCCATTTCAAGAGAGTAATAATTTATCTGTTGGGTCAAAGATTTTTTTTAACAGAACATGAAGGAGCTGTGGACAGCCCATTGCCTAATTATATTTGTATCTGTTGTCTTGACTAGTTTGTCTCATTGTTTTTAGCTGATCATTAGTCACAAGTTTTCTTCCTTCCAAGCGTATTCAGAGCAGTTAGGTTTTAAAAGTCTTAACTAAACTCCCCAGCATAAAGCCTTGAATGAGTATTCAGGTACAGATAATATTTTCCTTTAGCTATACATTGCTAATTTGTTAAATATGTCAGCATAAACTGTATCAATCTATAAAGCTCAAGGCAAAAATATACTGTTTCAAATATCCCACCTTCCCACTGATACAAGTAGCACTTTCATCACTTCAGCACTTTACCTGTGAGTGATTTCAGAAATACAAGCTTGTTTGACACTGCAAATTCAGCTGGTACGTCAAAAAAAAACCAAAAACCATGTTTCAGGAAAATTATAATTTGAGCTTATAGTTATATTTAGAACAAGTCACTGACTCATTTTTATTGCTTTTTTAAAATCAGTTTTCATAAATCCTACTTGCTTGAACCTTATCAAATGTTGTGTATTATACTGTTCTTTTGCCTTTAAAAATAAAGTTAGATTTCCTGTGCTCTTAAAAGAAGAAAGCCTGTCTTTTAGAATGTTTTGAAAGGGAGGAGGCATGTTCACAGTGGTTTTACTAATAATAATATTTAATGAAAAGAGCTTTATTTGTTTTAAGAACTTAAGACTCTTTTGCAAACACAGGCCAATCCAACTACGCCTTTGAAAAGAGGCACTTGTGTAGAAACAACATTCCTTCTTAGATACATATTCCAGTTAAAATTTCAAATGTACAAAAAATGTAAAGAAATTTAACTTATAAAGGGGCAAATGTGGTTCCTTTTGTTTTAACCTTTAATTTTTCATTTTAAGGTAACAGGGTTGTGAGTTTGTGAGACATTGAACTTGTTTGCATTATTTTTCCCTTGAGTTCTGAGAAGGAAATTTCTAAATCATTACGTCCAACAGTGCAATACAGAAATTGTATAGATAGAATATGTAATACTTAAAAAAGAGAGAATATGTAATACTTAAAATTTTAATAACCTGCGTTGTTCCACATTTGCTGCTTACTGTTGTGTGTTGATTCATAGTCATAGAGGCTTATTTATTTCATCAACTGTTTAATTTTTTTAAGCAGGTTTGAAAGCTGTGGATTTGAATTCTGAGAAAAAACAAACCCCTTTAAGTTGTAAAGAGATCATAAGCAAGTAAGTTAAATTCTTGATTCATGAGAACAAATTCTATAGTCGAGACTAAGGTCAGTGAAATTTCAATTACTTTAGATCTTTTCCATGAGTCTTTCTGGAGTAAAGTTTTCATAATAGTATTAGTTTTATAGCTGTAGTATTTGCCTACAGCTTCATTTTTAGATTTGAGAATTTTGTCCACTGTAGAAAATGCTTAGTGAGGCCTAGAGGAACTTTAGGGAAAAAGCAATTGCATATTCTTTATGCGTTGTTTTGCCTGTTTAGAAAAAGAGAAATATGTAGAGAAACATGATTTTTGCTTGTTATAGAAAACAATGGTGGAAGGGCATAACATAAGAAATTAGAAATTATGACATTTCTGAAATACATTAGATTTTAGGCAGATAATTGTAGGAGGTAGAGTACAGCTTTTGATTTTTAAATTCATTTTTAAAGGAGTTGGAACCTTAGCCAGGAAGGGCAAATATATTTTTGTAAACAGACTTTAAGCAGTTAGAATTCAACAAAGTAAAATTGAGTTTATTTTGTTCTAAGCATATTTCTACCTGCACTTACTTTTATTTTGTTGGGTTTTTTTAAGTCTTAGTAGATATTCCTGCATTATTGTACATAATCAGCAAATTGGAGCTGACTTCCCTTGGATGCACTTCTCACTAGTAATGGAATACAATTATTCTGAAAATTCTGGCTGGAAAAATCTGTGTGAAAATCTGAATGTCACTTACATGACTTTTAAAACCACTCTCCCTGAGACAATGCAAATGGGTAAGTGTTCTCCTGAATTGTGATAAACAGTTAGACTGACATATGAAAAGAAAACATTTTCTGTTCCATAAAATGCTACATTCATATGCGTGTGGAAGAGAATGAGTAATACATTATGAGAGCTAAAGCTCAACAAAGAGAGCTGGGTTATCTATGCCACAAGAAGGTGTTTTTATTTAAGTGTAAGCCTAGTTTTGGCCAGGATGTTGGAGTACATGTGGGTTTATAAGAACTTGTGCCAAGTTCATAAGTTGTTTACAGCTTCTGCAAGCTGTATCCACCCTTCCTCGTTCTAAAGGAATGCTGTAAATATAAAAAAATCTGAAATAAAGCATACTTTCAAAAAGATTCAATGGCATTTACTTTTGGAGGAAAAAAGTATAGAGTGGAAGCATTTTATTGGAGATAAATAAAAGCTGAATTTTTGAATTTTAAAAAATATATCAACTACATTAATATTTATATCTGTTTTATATATTTATATTAATATATCAAATAGATATATTTTTATATCTATAGTTTTTTGTTTATTAAACTATTATCTTACATATACAAAATGTTGCAGGGAATCATGGTTGTTCCTTTCTTCTGGAAGTACAGATTCCATATGTATTTCTGACAACTGAAGGTCTTCTTAATATGCCAGATGTTCTTCAACTTTTTGAATCCAGGTGAGTGAAAAGAACCTATTTAATAATGTGGGCTATTTATTTTCAGATTTTCAGGACATGTATGTTATTCTATTCTATCATGTATTGGCTGTCTACTTGGCTGTCACATACATTTCTGCAATTACACTTATTAGCCTTTTAAGAGACAAGAGTATGTTTTTTTCTGTTTTTTCACTTAGTACTAGAGATTCACACACACGCCACCCAGAATGGAATTGGCCAATTTTTAAAATTGTAGCAGGTATTTTTAAATCAGAAAAACTTTTTTAATTTTCTACTTTTCTCTGAAAATCATGATGTTAACAAACTTTTCTTTTCTTTAGTGCTTCTCGGTCCTTGGAAGACTTTGTATTTAATTCTTCATAAAAATTGCTTTGGGGTTTTGTTATTGTTGTTTTGATCTACTGAAGCTATGCTAAATACTCAAACTGAACAGCAGCAAAACATCTTATTTTCTGGTGCATCACAGTGCTTAGGAGAGGCTAAGTTTAAAACAAAAGCTAATTTATTAATAAAATTCAGATCCACTATTCATTTTATTTTTCATACTCTGTAAACTGTATGAAAACTGCTAGGGTTGTAAATCATTGTGCTTCTTTATTATTTCTTTGACATAATTTTCTTGAATTTTGCTCTTACAGTAATAAATAGTTGGTAAAGCTACCTTATCTCATGAGGGGTAAGGAAAAAAAAAGAAAAGGAAGAATGAAAGAAACAAAGAAACAACAAAGCAAAGAAATGGGGACCAGAGCAGCAATACCTCTCAAACATAGTGACAGAGATACAGATAGTTGATTTCACTATGTTGCATGACAGACATGCCAGTTTTAGTATTATATCCTTGAGTCAGCTGTGGAGCCATTTTTGGTCTGTGTCTAATTAGAGTTCAGTAGGATAAAAAAATATCTATGTCTTTGACATTTAAAATTTGAACACAAAATCTAATATGCTTTTAAACTTGGACTTGTTCAAGTTTTCTGTTCAGCCTGTCCATAAGCCAAGTAGCTGGGAACAATGTTTTGTTACTTTTTCACTAGCTCCTTTTAGCACTGATGAGAGAGTTAAATAGTGAGCAAAGAGCTGTACAATTTCAGAAAAGGTAAGAGTTTACTTTTTTTAAATGTCTGAACACACTGTCCATACAAGTTTCTAGAGTTACTGCTGGCAGATTCAGGTTTGAGTGTCTTGTGTTTCCTAGTAAAACACAACAGCAGCCTGTGCTGCTGGCAGTTCTAAGTCACTAAAAAGTTTTAGGATCATACATTAATGGCAATCAGTCAATTTGTTTTGCCTTGTGCTGCACAATCATGAAAGGAAGAAAAAAAATGCAGTATAAAAAGTTAGAAAACGTTTCTAAGTAACTGTATTAGTTTCTATATTACCTTTATATTTTTCTGTAAACTCAAAGTCTGGATGTCAAGGTCATACTCAATGCAGTTAGCAATATTTAATTTCACTTAATCACTGCTAAAGTGAATCACTGTGTCTTAAAATGAACTGAGCATTTTAGAAAGATCAAGACTGTATAAGTTAAAAACCTGTATTAAGGGGTGTATGTTACCCGTTTCCTTAAAGAAAATTGTATTATTTTACTTGTCTGAGTTTTAATGAAATAATTTTATTTTTTCAGATATGGCATTACCTTTGTTGAAAGAAACAGTGGTTACTCCTTAAGACTCTTTGGAAGTACAGATCGATATGTTGTGCTGACAATAGATGAATGTACTGCTATCTTTCTGCAGGTACAACATGAAACTACTCTATCCAAGTTCTCTTATGTGTTCAGTTACTTCTAGGCCATATTTTAAGACTTTTGACATATCTTCTCTTCCCCATAATCATTTTAATTCATCCATGGTTTCACATCACAAATCATTAATCCTAAAATTCTGTCTGTGCCAGTTTGACTAGTTTAAAATGTTCTCAGTTTCTTCACTGAAGTAACATTTGACCTGTGATTTGATTATACAGAATGTAGTTAAAGGATGCATACTTAAAAAGAGGGTTGTATAAAGAAATTTTTTTAACAACAAATTAAATGTATTTGTGGATCTATTGCGTTACCAGTGTGCATATTAAATCCTTCCATTTTAGATGGTTATCTGAATTAATCTATAGAATAATTTGTCCTACTTTTAATAAAAAATAATAGCTTAAGTAATTGCATACTACTTAAATTCTGTTATGAAACAAGACAGATTACAGGTAGAAGAATGGCTTCTGAAAGATAGATACATAATAAAATAATCAATTAGTGTTACAAGTATTACAGCATAGACATTCTTACAAGCTACTGCAATTAGTGATGCTGGACTTTATATATATAGTTAGTGTAGTTATTATATGATTTGCATAGGCCAGGTAGGAACTTCAGAAGTTTATAACAATATTTTGCATTATTTAGGTTCACAAGAAATCTTATGAACATTGATAGTGTTTCTTTTTAGAGAAAAGAAGAAGAGGTATAAAGCTTTGAATCAGCCTTTTGAAGTTCAAAGGGAATAAAAGTTGGGAATACAACCTAGTTCTCCCAACTGCCATATGTGTCCTTAATGCTTACATTATTTAGCTGTATTTATGTTTGATCTAGTTTCTGCACATTATATTGATACTAATTAAAAGCTTGGGGCAGCCATGGTATTTATTTAGTTTTTACTCTTTATTTAAATTTGATGGTAGAGTGTGGAAGAACTAAATTATGAGGACTCCTGTGACACTATAATATCAAGGCTGATGGCATTATCACTCCAATATATGTGCTGTTGGATTATTTTCTATTCCAGAGAAAGACTGAGCTTAGAGTAAGTTACTAAATTCTTTTGTTATCCTGGTATTTTTAAGACTAACTTGTCACTAAAGAAAGCTGCTTATTAAAACAAGTTGATACCCATTTGTCTTTGAACTTTTCTGTAGGAATACATTTCTCTTAGAGCAATACAAATATTGTAAGCTCATATTTCTAGCTTTTGGTTTTTCACTTAGTTGCGATGTTGTCATGCTCCTACTGAAAAACTCAGTGAAATTGTAAAAATAACAGTGATCACTGGAGACCACCAAAATCTTGGAAAAGTTGTTTCTTATTTGTGAGGCTATTTTTAGTCTTCCACAAATGATAAAGGAATGGTTGTTATAAAATAACGGAGTTTGAGGCAGGCAATATTAACAGAAATTTCACAACTCCAAAGATATGAAATACTGGAATTATTCTTACATCTGTTTGAAGTAAAGTAACCTTACAAATGCATGGTTATGAATTACTGTGTTAATACCACTGTGTATTATTTGCAACAGGGAAACATTCTTTAAGTGTTCTTCCAGTGCATCACTAGTTCTTCTTTTGCTATGGAAGCACATCTTCTGTTGACATAGTTCATAAACATTAATTTATTACCTCTTCTGAGAGCAAGTGGTAATTTCCTCTCTGTTTTTCTTCCAGACCTTTTTAAAGGTCTTTGATCCAGACCTTTTCAAAGGTCGTTGATCCAGACCTTTCCTTCAGACCACACTTGCTTGTCTGTAGACTGACTCCATTTTCTTTCCTTACAGTCAATCCTTCAGCAGTCAATCCCTTAATGTATTATAGTTCTCTTTGCACAGATATTAATGCTCAAACTGTACCAGTATTCTAAATTCCAGGAAATGGAACAGATATTTATGAAGACATGGAACAAATGGTTTGAGATATTACATGTGCATAGTAAATATTAATGATCCAGTGAAAATGTTTTACAGGTACAGTCTCAAGGGAAATACTCTGCTTAACCTTGTCTTAATTTATGCCACTCTAATTGAACTTACACAGAAGTCAGAAGACTTCGATGTGAAGGTAATTCTTTCTGTATTAATCTTCATTATATGATATTTCTAAAAAGCTTGGTCAAGTATACCTTCTACATCAAAAACATAAAATAGCTCAAAATTACTAAAATAAGAGAGGATCTTAATTCAGTGCTGCTAAAGTCAGTGAAAATTGTGAAAGTCATTGTGTTGACTGCAATACAAGTTGAATCAGATTCAAATTTCAGTTGAAGTCTTTTTATAACTAGAAGTCAAAAAATGGGATCGTACCTTTAACAAATTATTGGAATACATATTAATCTTGCTGTGTCTTAATTTGAAGTGTCAGATCAAGATTATGTTGCTGATGTGACAAAAGAAAAAAAGAAATAATCTGCTGTCAGCTAGTTTGTATTTTTAATGAGACAAAATAACTTCCTTCTATAAAAATCAGGAAATCTAGAATCTAGAAAATCTGTTTTAGTATCTATAATAATCAGCATTAAAAAATAGGACAGAAGTTTCATTCAGTTTACTAAACTGTTGGTAACTTACATTTTTAACTAATTGACATCTTTTTAGACATTTTTTTCACATATTTGCAGCCAATGTTGAGTGCAGATCTTTATGAAGTCATCATTATTTGCATATTAAAATTTGTATAAAATTTACCTAATTAAATGAAAGTTATGAGGATGAAGAGAAGACAGAGCTTTTTTCATTTCATGTACTCACCACTGTAGTTTGTATAGAAATTACAGCTTCAGAGTGTTACACATCTTCTTAAGCTGTAATAGGCATCTCACAATTGCCTGTTTTATTAATAACTCATACCCAGAAACTTGATCACATATAAAAGACCTATAGGATAAATCAATTAATTTCACCTACACAGGATTTACATAAATAAGGAGTGTGATTTGCAGCCTGGACAGAGGTTGGAGTTCTTTGGCATGATAAGCATGGATCAGGTTTAGCAGTATCGACTCTTGTGTTCGGGGTGACCTTTAGTTTTCACCTCAATGTCTGTAGCAAATTAAGACACTCCTTAGAGTAAATTTTAACCAAGAATATTATGTATCACTTTTAGGTAGTTCTTACACCAGGGATTGAAGAGACAGCGCTGGTAATTCGTCAGATTGCTGACAACATTTTGATGGCCTCTAATATCAGTCCTCATGAGTGGCTGGACAAATCCTGGCTTTCTGTCTTGCCATCTGAGGTTTGCTTCTCTTCCCGTGAATTTACAGTTTTCTTCCTGTTTCTAAGATTTATACAATTTTAGGCTTTTTTGTTGTAGTTCTCTTAAAATATATTATTAAAATAAGCATTATTATATATGTGTATGTATATGTATATGCAGATATATATACAAGCACATTTCTAGTGTATATGCAAAGACATGTATATATATACATATATATAGTATTTTCATCATTTTTGTCAGCACAATTAGGTGCAACTTGGACTTACCCTGTGCTTTCACAACTAACCTGTAAGGAGATTAATCCACTACATCTGCTTGCCAATTTGTGCTGTTCTACAGTTCTAGGCACTAGGTTTAAAAAACTACCCAAATTGTAGAAGAAAAACATACAGTGGCTCACTTGGGCAGGAAGCCAAATTCAGCAGTGTTGATGCCTTACTTAGGTAAATGGCATTTCTTGCCAGCTTGCTTTAGTAATAGATGGTAAAAACTTGCTTAACTCATGCAGTTACTTGCTTAACTCATATTCCAGTAAATGCTGGAATCAATCACCATCAAATATATGATATACTTTAACTTGTATAGTAAGGTTCTCAAATGAAACATACGGATTTGTTCACTTTATGTGACAGCTTTGAAACTCTTGTAAAGCTGAGATTGTTTTTGGCTTTTGTAAAATTCAGAGGCATTATAGAGCAGGTATTGGCATGGCCTTTCAAGAGGTGAGTACTGGATTATAGGTTTTCCAATTTAGAGATTAAGTATACTAGTAAAAAATGGAGAGGAGCCATTTTTCAGTGTTTTATGAAAGTCAGGAACACAAAGCTGACACTGATTAACAAGCTACTCTCAACTTGCTGCCCTGTTTGTGATATTCATCCTCCCCCTGACAACTCCTGCTTTTTCCACCTGTTTCATTGCCGTTAGCAAATGCAGCTTTTGCAAAACAGAACCAGTTTTGTCAGTTTATGTTGATCTAGGTAATCCACTTTAAAATGGAGAAATAATAATAAATCTGGTCATGCATTTTAAAATCAAGTTTAAGTTATACACTGATTTTAACCTTTAGAAAATAAACATCTTTAGACTTGTTTTTTGTCAAATGGTTATGCAGAACTTACTCTTTATCAGAAATGGTACTATGTTGCAACTGTAGTAAAAAAACTTTGTTTTTATTGGACTATAAAAGTGCACTGTTTGAAAGCTTTCTTTGTATGATATATTGTAGGACTTAATCAATAAGATGTGACTTTGTAGAACAGGAAAAAAAGGATAAAAAGTTTGTCAGATTTCAGTCTAACAAAATAATTTCTATTTTCAGCCAGAGAAATGCCTGCTTACTTTTCCATGTATCAATCCTTTGGTTGCTCAGTTTATGTTAAAGAAGGGATCTTCACTGAACAGGTTATTTCTTGCAAGCTTTGATCAACTTCAGGAACTTCTGCCACAGGTTCCAAAAAAAGTTTTAAAGGTTGGCCAATATTATTTTATGTATTATATTAATATTTTTTTCTCTGTTGTAATATGTGGTTGTTTTGTTGAGCATTTTTTAATCTGATACTACATGTGCATTTGCTGGTGTCATTTAAAAATTAATTACAGGTTTTAGAATATCACTCATATCCCAAAAGTTGAGCCTGCTGATTCTCAGCAGATTTTGTCAAGTCTGGGAGAAGATAATGACAGCATTTCCTTAACTGGAAAAATACTCATTAGATAGCTTCCTCCTCGAGCTTCACAATATTAAATATTGTATCCACATGCAAGGTTTTGTGTATTTCTAACATAAAAATGTTTTCCAATTAAGTATTTCCAGGACTTCAGTCCCTCCCTTCCTTCCTTCCTGCCTCCCTCTCTCCATATAATAAATGCACCACTTAGCATTCGTAGCACTTAGTGTTTTACAGAGCCCTAGAGATGAAGAATTGTGTGCTCGTACTGTTCCTACTGTTGGGTCAAATCAGGAAAATTATAGACTGAATATAGGCATCTAATTCAATAAAAAATGCACCTATTTTATCATTCAAGGAAATGGCTGAGGACACCATTCATTTAAAATGAAGCATTCCATTAAGATGAAGGAACAAGTGAACAGCTATCCAGGCACTGAATGTGAAATTGTGCACAATATTGTTTTAACTGTGTATGTGCAAAGCCATCTTTATTGACAGAAGAAGCTTAGTTAAATTCCTCTGTGATGCATGATCTGTGCCAATCCATTGCAGAACTGCTTCCTACAGTCTTGGAGTAATGAAGGAGAATAAATTGTATTACTAAGATATTGCTTCTCCTGTGTATTAAGACCGAGACTATTACTTAATCTGTTTGTAGATGTAAGACAGGTACATTGTGTGCTCTACACGCCTCTCCAGCTTTGGTAAGTCTTTTTTTTGGTTCCAGTAAACAAAAATTTATACATCTTAGAATCTTAGCAACTGATTTAACTTTTTGTACTTGGCAGTGTAGACCAAGTAATGATGTACCATCACCATTCCTGACAAATACTTTTTTCATCATTTCAGCATTTCAGTGACATATCTTCATACAGCCTAAATACTGCTGCTCTAGAAAAAACAGTGAAAGGTGCATCACACCCAGAAAACCAGAATAACTTCAACACATTGTATCCTGATAATAAACAACATTGTCAGATTTTAGAGCTGCTTGATAAGGTGCAAAACAGCACAGGTAATACCTTGAATTTCTAGGAAAATGTGTCTCCTTTGAAACCAAGTGAAAAATCTGAATGTATTAGAATCTTTATCTTCTAATCATCCTAAGGTCAGTTATTCTTTCAATTTTTTTCTCTACCAGGAACATCTCATATGAATTCTGAAGCCCTAATTCCTCCACTGAATCATCGTAAGGGGTTTTTAAAGTCTGATCTTCCAAGTTGTATGCAAAAGAACGCATGCTCATCAGAAGTAGTTACAAGGAGAAAGGTGGATTTCTTTGCTGTATCAAAGGACTATGAAGATTTTGCTCATCTAGAAGTTAAAAATTCTCTCCATGTTCAAAGACAGCCTTTCAGAATGCATGATAGCTCTGATCATTCTTCCAAAGACTCTGAAAAGGAGGATTTCTTTGCAACTTTCAGTGACTGTGAACCTCAAGAGAGCTCTAAGAGTTTTCTAGATGAATTTAGAGACACAACATTTAAAAGCCCAGAAATTCAGATTGACCAGCCCCTGTGGAATGATTCTTCATCCACAGGCCCACGTAATTCATTTACTCATGATGGTTTTCTCTCTAATTTCTTTAATGATACGGATGAGCTTCAAAATCTGAATTTCAACCAAATAGGTGAAACATCTAAAGGAAAGAGAAAACAAAGGCCTCCATTCTTACAGACAAAACAAAAAATTAAAACAGGTAGGTCCAAAGTAAGATGACAATTTTGCTGAAGTTCCTTTTGTTATTTAACTTCAAAGCTGTAAGGAGTATCTGTAAGGCTGTATTTTATATTTTATTTAAATAGCTGTTAAATGAAATTAAACCCAACAATTGCATGCTCCCTTTGCTAAAACTTAACTTGCATATGTATCTCTTCTGTGATAAAAGGTTCCTGATAAGTTGTTTTGAGCATAAAGTTGTCTTGGGGTATTTAAAGAAAAAAAAAAAGGCAAAACCAAATGAACTACAATTGTGTCACTGCCATTATTTTTCTATGGTAAATATTGAAAAGTGTAGTTCTTGAATAGTATAAGATTCACCTTCTTTTCTCTCTGACAGTGCCAAAAATATACATCATTAACATGTCAGAATTAATTTTAAAGTTATGGGGAATATTATTTTGTAAACATAGATTTAGACAAAAGATTTTATTTTCTCCATAGGACAAAAAGGTGATTCAGCAAGGCCTGAGGTGAATTTCAGATTCTACTAATGGCTGTGTTTTTCTGTTGGCACTAATGGAGTAAAAATGGCGCACTGAAAATCTTTTGTTTCATAAACTTCTTTATCATTAGAATATTTTTAGCTAGTATCTCCAGGGGTAAACTCTCCATTTGAAATCATTTCAAAGCTTATATTTTCAAAGAGATGATATGATATGTATTTCAAAACTTTACCCTGAAAGTGTGTTCAGTCCTTATACAAATTATTAGGCTTCTCTTTTTGTGTACTTTTCTCATCCTGGTTTACTCCATCAAATATAGTAAGCTTGAAACCTTTATTAATAAGTCATAATATGTATCCATGGAGTCTTGCAACTAAGACAGTCCCTGTCAGACTACGTATTGCTGGATCATTTATTGTAGTATTTTTTTTTAATTCTTCTATTTCCCTGCAAGTAAGATGCTACATTTCTTTTTAAAAATCCAAGTTTAAGTTTGTTTAAAAAAAGTGCCTAACACTAGTACAGATGACTTGATTTATGATTTCTCTGTTACTGGCTGTCATTAAATCTCTTGGTGGTACAAGATCAGCACAGCATTAAAATGCTTTCACTAATCAGATCAGACTCATTTATGAAAACCTAAGTAACTAACTTAAATCACTCTTTCATTGACTGCTTAGGGTAATTATGAAGGTGAAGAGAGAAAAAGTTAATTTTATATAGTAAAGTTCTTTTAATTTTCAGCCTGTGTAAATTTAAATGTTCATACAGAAACTCTGAACAGACCTTTTGCTTCTCTGGAATTAAAATTGAGAGCTGCAGTATTGCTGAGTAGGTAACAAATATTCCAGTAACCTGTAACTGGCACTGATAGCATAAAATTCTACAATATATTTCAGTAGAGATCAGGGCACCTGGTACCACATTTTACAGTGTTCTGAAAATACATCTCCAACTGATAAGCTTTCTGTATTATTCTTGCCCAGTAGGACAAAAGTATACTTGAATGTCAATCAAATCAAAACATGGAAAAGTGATTTTTGGTTTAGATTTTGGAAAAACAGACTTATTCTACTTTATAGTTCACACTAACCAGGGGAAAAATAAGTATACTAAATAGCTTTGCATGCTAATGCAAACCCAACCACCCCAAAAAAAATTTAAAAGTCAATCAAACAAAAAGACCCCAACCAAACAGTCAAAAAAACCTGTAACTTCACCTTAATAAAATAAAAGCCTCTGAGAGCAAAAGTTTAAGAAAGATGTAGAGAGCCAAGTTAGAAGGACACACTGGGAACAAACCCCAAGGATTTCTTCAGGTGTCAGATAAAGCTCTCATTAAACCACAGATAATTCATGACACCAGGCCAAACCAGTATTTCCACTGGACCAGATCAAATCCTTAGGTCAGTTTTAACGTTTTCTGACAATACTTTTTGTAAAGGCTAAATATAATTTCCTTACAGTAACTTGTTTTGAATAAGCAACTTCTCAGATACATTATTGTAAAACCATTTGAATCTTAAGAATGTAAGTAGCTTTTTAAAACATCTTAGAAACATGACTATATCTAGTTAAAAATAACTAAATTTCAACAATTATAGAATAATTCTAATTGTAGCATTAATGAAATAGAAATAAACATTAAATATTTTTTTAAATATAAGGTCACATATTCCCATTGCAGGGCAATATGCATAAAACAGGCCAGTAGCAGTAAGAAGTAGCAAATATTAATCATAAATGTTTTATTTTATGACAGCTGTTGCTTTTATTAGTGGGTACAAATCAGTTAAAGCCAAAGTCTGCTACTGCTTCTGAGAAGCACACAGTTAAGTCTGGATACATGTTGTATTTATAGTTTATAATGATTTTTCTTTTTTCCACTACTTTTTCAGATTCAGGATTTCCAGAAGTACAGGAGTTCAAAAAAAGAAGACTGATATATGAAAGAATCCCTGGAAGAAGAGATGGACAAACACGTCTTAAATTCTTTTGAACAGAATGAGGATTTGCATATTACAAACATTTTTCTTTTTTCATTCTTGAACTCTTTTAAGGGAAATTAATAAATTATTGTTGTTAGTTTTTAGAAAGTAATTAGGATTTGGAAATTCTTACTAGCTCAGGATTCTTCTGTATATTTTTGAAATGTTGCTAAACAAACTAGTTTCTTGAAGCTAGGTAATTACGGCTTCTCTGTTGTCATGGGTGATATACAGGTACTTTATCACTCTTTATATTAAAAAAAAAAAAAAGAATGGAAAAAGAAACAGATGCCGAGGCTCACCCTGGGTTTTCAAAGCACCTCTGTTTGCTCCCTGAGCCTGCTGTTTTTCCAATGTAAAGATGGGCTAGATCTGTCAGAATCTCAAGGCTTCTCAAAGTCTTAGAGAGTTCTTACAGTTACAGCTGTGATTTTTTTGTAACTGTCCCTTGAGCTCCATTCCACTTCTCTTCTTCTGACAGCTCCTTCAGGAATAATAGGTTCCTGAGCTCCTTCTAATCATAATCAGTCTAGGAAAAAGCTCTTTGTTTTATGGACAACATGCTAAGACTGTGTTGAAATTTAGCATTCTCAAAGATTGATTCAGGGGACTAAGCTGTGACCCTCACCATTTGCAAAACCTGCTGGAGGCCATTTGTTGGCATCCGTATTTTTCACCCTTCTGCAGGGCATTGGCAAGTTGGGGGATGAAAGTTATCTGGGAGGTAGATCCAGATATTATAGGGTACATCTTGAAGGGGTGAAAGATTGAATTAAAAAAAAAAAAATCTATCTCACTTGTAATCTAAAGAACAGGATCAAATAGTACCCAAACCCTCAATTTCCATCAAAAGATCTGGCAACAAAACTGAAAATATGTGGGAGCAATGGTAGACAGTAACTCCATGCTGCCACAGGAATGCATAAACAGTTTGCATCAGCATGCCAGCCAGCTCCAGAATGTCTTTCTCTGTTCAGTGGCTTTCAGTTGAGATGATTCAGATTTCAAACTCACTAATCTTCTTAAGTTTGATGCAGTAACAGAAGGGTGGGAGGACAGGGAAGTAATAAAAGGAAAACTACCAAGTTTAAGGTTTATGCTTGCACTTAAATACTTACTTGATATAAAGCCCTCATTAAGCACATAGTCACTACTTGAGTAAATGAAACCAGCACTTAGGGAATAAAGATTTGGTCTCTCTGAGAAAACAGAGCTGGTTTTTTTCTGAATTCTTAAAAGCTATGACTGTTCAAACTGAAATTTTTGTTCACAGTAATATCCCTGAATTATTTGTACACTGATTGTTTGCAAGATTTGAGAAAATACCTTTCAAAGTGGTAACATAAAAAGATTTCTAGTAAAATTGCAACAAGCCACTGTTTCCTAGAACAAGAGAAAGACTGCAGTAGAAGTTGCAATTTTCTTACTATCCATGGCCTATTTTTGTGGTCACCAGACCTAACCATTTTACTTCTTTTGCATTATGGGTTATTTTTTGTACCTCCCAAAAAAACAGGAATCTGTAAAGTACAGCTCTACAAAGTCTCAGTCACAAGTGACCACAGTTTGAGAAAACTATAGCTACCAGTGCCAAACTATGTGTTTATGTTCTCCTCTTCCACAGGCAAAGGCTAACTAACACCAGAACTTCCCCATGAACAGTTGTGAAAGCATAGCATAGATAATCTATAGATAACTTTGAAAACAAAGGCATGTTATGTACATTAAACAAAAAATTCAAGTGCTAAGTTTCCATTACGTAGAAAAAATGTCAGTGTACAGTTAAATTACTGGTAATGTAGTGGAAAATAAGGGAAAGGGCTTGCAATGACTGTTGGTTTTTACTGTATGTGTTTATGACAAGTATCAGTCTCTCATAGATATGGACACATTGATAAATTTATAAAATACTGCATTCTTCCCCCTCCTTTTGTCTGTTTAATGTGGAGTAAAATTACTGCTGAACTACAATGATGCTCTTCCCCACTCCCCCCTCCCCTCTACCCCACCCCCACCCTGCCAAATTACCTAATTCATTAATACCTATGAATTAGGAAGCAATTAGTTCTTAGACAAAAAGGCACAGTACAAAAATCTAATCTCCAGTCTTACATAAGCAGTTAGGGACACTCCATTCCTGGAACCAGTTTATAAACATTTAAGTGACCAGGCAGGAGTCACCTGTAGGAATGACTACAGGCAGGAGTCAGCTGTAGATAGAGAAGAGCCGTGCTGATCAGCTGTGGGAGAGATGACTGAGAAAAGGGGGTTTGTGGCTCATGTGAGGCACTGAGGATACAAATGTGCATACTCACTCCATCTTCTTTACCCTAGGCGTCCTGTAGGACCTGCTGCCATCAGATGGTATTGCAGGCTTCTGTGCACCAGATAGCTCTCTTGAATAGTCTTTGGTAGAGGAAGCTAAGATGCTGCACACAGTTGCCCACCTCACTGCAGATCACACCTGCTGGAGCAGAAGTGGCAAAATGTGATGCTTGCCCTGGTCTAACCCCTTGCTGGGTTCAGTTCAGCAGTTGTGCAAACCCAGGTACAGCTGTAAAGGACATTGCCCTGTAGACTGGGTAGGTAAGGGACATGTTCTCCTGCCTACAGAAGCAGTCAGCTGCCCCAGCTTGTTTGTCAGGTTCTTTGGTTATGCCAAGGAAAGGGGACCTGCCAAGCCGAGATGCTGAGATGCAGCCACTTCACCCGCCAGCACAAAATAACCAGTAGTGGCACACTTCACCAAACTGATTGCCAACAGGAACCAAAGAGCCTAAGTGCCAACCAATCCTGTTTGGAGCTTGTTCTGATACTTGACTTCTCCCATAGAACATCCCCTGGGAGGGTGGACATAGCATTGGCATCACTCCTCTCCCTGCTTCCACCCAGCAGCTTGGATACACACTGCCCTGAGAGCAAAGAGGTTCTGCAACCAAACTCCTCTGAAGAGGCTGGAATCCATGTCTGAGAATAAAACACCATGCTCAGAGGGACATCTGAGTGGAGTGTTCCCAATCCATCTCACAACTGCTGCACAGATCTTCCTAGTCCTTGCTGGTGCAAGGTGCTGATGTAGCCAAGTCCTGCAACATGCTTACAGTGCTACTCCAGCTGTGTTGACATGGTGCTCCAGCTGCAACAGACCAGATGGAGTTGGGCAGGGCAGCCAGGACATGGCAGTGGTTGACTGGCTGTCTAGCCGTGGTGGCTCTCTTCTGCACACTGTGATTTGGCCACTCCTTGTGCCAGCTCAGCAGCCACTTCAAAACCCAAGCTCCAAGTGACATTGCTGAGCCTGAATGTATGCAGCAGGGGTTCTGAGGAGAGAAGCAGGTGTGGAGTGTGGGGATGAGGGGAGGTTTTATCGAAAGAGGGAAAATGTGAAGGGCTTGCCTGGGAGGATGTAGGCAGCAGCTAAATGCTGGCTGTCCAAAGGCTTTTGATGTATTCACTTACCAGTATCTTTGACATTTTGGCCTCAGACCAAGCCTCTGATGGCCTCTGTGCAATAGTAACTTGGTTTTCTCTAGACTTCTGTACCTGTGTCCAGTACTAACAGAAAACTGCCATACTTAAATAGCCTACAGTGAAAGGAAGTCAGAGTGAAGAAAAGCTGTGAAGGAATAATGTTTTCTTCGGTATTTAAAGGCACAATACATACTGGCAGTATTACAGCTCTCATGTTGGTATCTTTCTGTGGGACAGCAACATGAAAATATTTGAACAAAGACTGAACTGCCTGGAGGACACTGTTGCCCCATTTCAGTTAACATACATGAACATTAAGTATTCAGACTTCAGAGTTCTTCCTTACAGCTTCAAAATGTGTGAGACTCATAACACTGTTAGTATTTACAACTGTGGTCAACAGATACGAATAGGATTTTTCTACCAATAAGATACAGTTTCTAAAAATCTAACAGCAATTATCTCTTCCCAAAAGAGCAAGGAGCTTGAGGCCTTCACTCCCACTGCAAAGTCCATGTATCCTCTTCTTTACAGTAGCTGTTCTTTGTTACAATTAGACAATGAGTTCAAAGCCAAGAGGAATAGGAATTTTATTTCCAAACTTCTAAAAGGTTAATACAATAGGAAGCACACACAATTAAAAAACTAGTAAAAAGTTGTTCTTGTAAAAGTGCTCTGTCAGAAAAGTGAAGGCAAATGACCAAGCACATTTTAGTAAATTCTGTGTATTGCAAACCGTGACAACAATGCATGCAATTATCTTTGGGTGTTTACATATTCTTAGTGTCTGTTTGGTCACATTTTAAACATGTCAAGAAAATGACAAAAAATCCACTACAGCAGTACTGTTACAAAGTAGAAGAAGGCTTACAGATTAGAAGTATTGCAAGAAATATGCTTTAGGAATCAGTCCTCTGCTACAGCAGTTACTAAAATATGTCATTTATGCACTGAAATGCACTTGAAAAAAAACTAAAGTTGGTTCCAGGTTTTGCTAATGGAAGCAAAATGTCCCCTGAGGACATTACTTCAGTTCTAACAGCATTTAGCTTTACACTATTCACTTTTAGGTTGTTTTATTTTGAAAAAAGATCCCCATTAGTACTTTTTGCTATTATTGTGGTGTTACAGTTTATCAAGGTCAGAGGAAGTCATTTTATTAAAACTTCACATATTTTTCATTTCTAAAATGTAAACTTCTCAAGTAATATTTGTATAGTTAGCATAGTGTAGTAAAAGTGGTGATGATTACAAAAAGAGTAAGAGTTAAATTTAAAAACTTCAAGAACATTACTAAAATATAGTGGAATACAGATCCACAAGAACACACAGACAGATATCTAGGGTGCTGTTTTAGCCACATAAAAGACAGAGACTTTTCTTGTGAAGGAAAGGCAGCTGTTATTCATGTGATGCTTGAAGGCAATCCTCCAACGACCTCCCCTACAAGAAGAAAAAAAAAGGCTTATTAAATGCCATCTTCTTAGGCTGATAGATGTAATTTCTCTTATACATTACAACAGAAAACCTCCTTTGCACTGAGAAAACCCAAAAAATGACCTTCCCTTGCTGGATGTTGATATCCTCACAGTATCATAAAAATTTTAAATGGCTTTTTTCTTTGCTCTGAATTTCCTATGATTCTAAGGTAACACAAAAATTATAATCTAAGTATTTGATCTAACAGCAAAAAGTACCAAATGACATCTTGGGCTCAGTTATGCATTTTTAAAGTATCGTAAATTAATCATCAAATTTTTCTGAGAAAATATTTTGTAATGTATCTGTGTGATGTGATTACCTCAGAATATGTACACACATACACACATAGACCCCGAAAAAACCAAAAAGTAGAAAGGCTGCTTAAACAACAGAAGAACATATGCAATGGTCATTAAAAGTTTTATCTTATTTGCATGAAGAATGCAAATTAATTGGGTAGCACCCAAATTAAGAAATCTTGCTTTTGCTTCACCCTCTCTAAATTTTTCCAGAAGATTATCTCATGTTCAGTTGTTCCCTTTCTTTAGGTTCAGTCCTGTTTTGCTAAACCTATGTAGCAACAATCGAAGCCATGCAATTGATGAGGCAAAAGCTCAGGTGCAAGTTGGCAGCAGCAAGGGGAAGATTTTACGAGTACTTCATGTTCTAGCTTAAACACTGCCCTTAGAGAAGACATAGATTTTTTCTTTAATAGCACTCTCATCAAAAGAACAGACTTCAATGTTTCTTCCTCTCTCTGTAGATTTTTCAGCTCTTTAGCAGGAACTATTTTATTTTTTTCTTTTTTAGTTTTTTGTGTGTCATGCAAAAGAAGTAGACTTTCCAAGTTATGGTGTGGTTCTGCCCAAGACTACTATCATGCATGGCCTTTCTTTCTCCTGCTGCAATCACTGATAACCTTTGTGACAAATGGGAGAGGTCAGACACTGGGAATCATGAAACTGGATCGCAACGGTTTGCAAATGTTGGACAGCCACCCACCCACCTACTCTACAGGTGTTACAGGGGTACAGGCAGAGTTCAGGGAGTAGCTCATCTTTTAGATCTGTGCTGTAAAAGGTTACAAAGGATGTGGCTACAGATTGCCTCAGCTCCTCTCTGCTTCCACTGCTTTTGGTGCTGTACCGAACAGTAAGAACAGGAAAAGCCTAAGGACAGACACAGCAAAATGAACTGCAATATGACATTAAAGACCTAAATGTATTTTAACATGATTCTTAAACTGTGAGCTAGTAATCAGAACATATAAAATTGCCACAACTTTGTCTTACTTCTCCAAGCTGGGTATGTGACTCTCTACTGTCCAGCTATGTCAAACATAGCTGTGTGTCTTAGACAATGTTAATTACTTTGGATGCTGCTAATTATCTTACTGCTGCACAAACACAGAAACACAACTATCCCAATATAAAACCAACTCATAAAGAAAACACCTCTAGAAAGAGCTGTAGAAAAGAGACATGCTTCAACTGCCACACCTGAAAACACTCCAGAAAATCATTCGCAGAGCCAGCAGAGAAATGATGAACCCTCAAGCAAGAACTCAACACTTAAAACAAGTATCACCATGTGTCTTTGTCTCTCCAACGGCTTGAGTTTCAAATTAGAGTGGTTGTCATGGCATCTGTGACTGTATTACCTGATTTCAGAGCAGAGCACAGGATCGGGGCTCACGGAAGGGATTGCTCCCTGTGGGAACCCCAACAAGCAAGGCATCTTTGCAAGCATTTTGCATACAGTACTGCTGGAGTTCTGCAGCTGCCTGAGAGACCTGAAAAGGAAAAAAAAATCCAGAGAAGAAACTAATTCATTCACAAGCATCTATTAAGCATTTCCTCTTGAAGAGCTATTGTCAAACAGAGCTGGAGTGCAGCCAAGTCACCTCTCAGATTCTAGAACATCAAGTAAGTCAGCACAGAAGCAGCATTACAAAGCTCTGATGAAGCAAATAGGAAATACTATGCCAGTGATAAGCCAGGAGAGCGTAGAGGACTGAGGTGCCAGTGTGATGCAATTTCTTCCCATTAAAATGCATAGAGCTATGATGATTTTATAATGTACTGTGGTGTTGGGAGGTTTATATTTGAGCTCTTATATCCTCTGATAGTTTATCAAAATTATTTTCATTCTGAAGTTCTAAACAACACAGAGCATTACAAGGAGTGAAAGCAAAAAGATGTGGATGAAAAGCTTTTGAAGTCCAAATGGTCATTTTCCCGAGCAGTGAAGTCAGAACTTCAAATCCACACTCTGGCCCTATAAAAGGAGAGTCCGGAGCTGCAGAACAAGTCCAAGATCCCAAAGGCAAAATGTCATCAGCATTTAACTCCCCTGCTCTCTCTCTCTCCTTGTGGATGGCAAGTCAGTCATGTGCCTACATTTTTGAAGGAAAATGTAGAGGAATTTCCAGTTTCCCAGACACATATTAAGAACAGCTGCAGGGAACTGTCAAAACCCATGCTGTCTGATATATATTTTATAAAAGGAAGTACTAAATATATTGATGGAACTGTAAGTTTCCCTCTGACCTCACCTCTGCCTTTGTTACAGGTCTCCTGAAATACTGATTTTTCTTCCTACACAACTCTGCAGTGTTGCCAAAACAATAACCAGAAGGACCATCCATACTTCCCAGCCTCCTGTCTGCAGGAACCACTCCAGAGCCCCAGTGGAATTTTGGTTCTGGACCATCCCATCTAACAACATCTGGAGACACAGGGGAAATCTGGCTTAGTACACACTTTTGTTTGCTACTTTGCTGCTCTCCTCTTCACTGTCTTCCAATTCTTCTCCAGGCTCTCCTCCAGGACGCTCATCCTAGTAACTGCCTGAATTTAGCCAGCAGTTGATGGCACTTCAGAGAGCTGTTACGAGAAGATTTTTTTTCCTCAGCCTCCCAGGTTCTCTTGAGCACAGTACAGGGAGAAGCATCTGCAGCAAGGACTCCTGCTAAGTCAGCAGTCTTTGTCACTCCTTCCTTACCTGAGGAGAAGCCCTTTCTAGAGGCTGCAGAGCTCTCCTGCCCTGCCCAGCCCCTTGGATCCCCTGCAGCATTAGCACGCTTGCCTCAACCACAGCACCTACCCCTTGTGGTGCCTGACTGTGCACCAGTGGCTATCAGGCAGAGATCCCACTAGCCAACACTTTGTCAGGCCAAGGCTACATGGAGCTTTGTCCTTTGTGAGTTAGCGGTGCCTACAGCATCTCCTTGCAGTTTGCTGCCAAACCCTTCAACACAGACTGATCTATGTATATCCTGGTATATCCTCAAAAGATATAAACCAGAACTGCCTACTCTTAGTCCCACCTATGCCCCGTAACATTCTTCTTTTCCCACAGAAAATTTCTGCAGTATTTCATCACATGACAAACACACTCCCTTCAGCAGCCTCCGCATGCAAGATGTGTATGGGTACTTCTTCCTACTCAGTTTCCTCTTTCTGAAAATATTGTTCCTGTCTGCTTTTTTAGCCAGCAGGGTAAACAAAATCACCATTGGAACTTGGCAGTATGGAATGTATTTTTAAAAATCCTTTCATAACCAGCTTCCGTCTGGAAACACATTGTCTATTCAAAGTAGCTGAAACAACATTTTCTCCCATCTCAGTGCTTGCTAAAATGGAACCAAGTAGTTTTTATCAGCTGAATATGTTTCACATTATGTTTGTACTGTATGTATAGAAACCCAGATGACACAATTTATGTGACATGTTTTTAATCATGTGTCATTTCAAAGCCATGAACAGGCTCCTAGAACAGCAGACCTGGAAAGAGACTGCTGTGCACATTGCTGCAAGAAAGATGAGTCTGAGGTCCATCAGGGGACAAACCTCCCTGGATTATGACAGCAAACTCAAAAATACGCAGCCTTGAGAAGTCCAGCTCCAGAATGTGTTACTGACACAAAGTAACATCTGTAAAAGTATGTATTTTATACACAAAAAAATAGTGGGGAGGAGTGTATAAGTATTTTGAGTTAAGACTCAAAATGAGCAGGAACAGAGATCCAGGCACGAACAATAACCAGTGGGTAGTCATCTCAGTGTTTGACAATACTCCTCCTGCCACAAGAGTCAACAATTCTACTCTGAAACATGTTGTTTTTCACATATTCCCACACCTTACTGCGGTGATAAGCACAGTAATTTTTAATGAATCAAGCATCTGCTGATTCTGTTTTGCTACAAAAATGTAGTAACAAAACCAAATTGATTAGAATTATATCCAAAAGCCAGAGTGGCTTCACCTTGCAAAGAGCAAGTGAAATTTTCCCCAGCTTGGGTCAGGAGTACTGGGAACAAGTATTTTGAATTATTTTTAAATCAATTCCTGCAGCTCAATATGCTGGCACTGTCGTCAGACTGAGGAAGCAAGTCTTTTGTGACTGACTTTTCTGGCCAGAGAAAAATGGCGAATGCAAGCAGAGAGACCAGAAAGTGCAGGATGTAAATTAATTTGATCTCCATCACTTCACAGACTATGCTGGATTTTGTGCACGGTGACGAACCCTCCACATCTGCTGGAAACCAAGAACTGTCTCGGTCAGGTCACCAAACCTGAGGAGCTGGCAGACGATAGGACCGCCTCATCATGCTGCCTTTGTCTGGAAATGTGCAAGCAGGAGACATTCATGCATGCGTAGCAAATCGCCTGCCTTCCCCAAGAGTGCCAGCGGGTACCACCCCGCACCGCCTCCCCCCGCAGATCCTGCCAGCGCTCCGAATCGGGGGGGAACCGGGCTGGCTCCGCTGCGAGGAACTACTGCCAGTTATGTGTTTGCTGGTGCAGAACTAACGAGGAGCTGCTGTATTATTTATCACATCTCCTTCCACCAGGGAACCGCACTGTCTCCATCGCTCCCGTGCGGCCCGGGCTCGAAGCCCGCCGGGCACACGCACCCCTCACCCCCTTCCTTCCCAGGAAGGAGAGAAAGGAGAGAAAGGAGAGAAAGGAGAGAAAGGAGAGAAAGGAGAGAAAGGAGAGAAAGGAGAGAAAGGAGAGAAAGGAGAGGAGCAGCTCCTCTCTCCCGCTCCGCCGCGGCACCCCGCGCCTCACCGCGGTCCCGGGCGCCCCGCACCCCGCGCCCCGGCTCACTTTGATCCTCTCCACGGCCGCCTCCAGCTTCAGCTGCTCCACCAGCCGCTGCATGGTGCTCAGGCTGCCGCCCGACGACATAGCGAAGCCGCGGGCAAGACGGCGGGGATGGAGCGGCGCGATTCCGGCGGGCTCGGCTCCGCTCCCTCCGCCCCGGGGCGGGGCCGGGGCCGCTCCGCCCGCAGCCCCCGCGGACCGCCCCGGCCCCGGACGGACCCGCCGCTCGCTGCCGCCTGCCGGAGCCGCTCTGGGGGCCGGAAACCTGCTGGTTACAGCACGGCCGAAAGAATAAAATAAAAGGGAAGAAAAGGAAACAAAAAGTAAAGTGGGAAGCGGGGGGAAGGAGGGGCGAATTAAAAAAAGAGGGGGAAATTAGAGGAAAAACAGGGAGGAATAATGATAGGAAAAAATATGAAAAAGAGGAAAAACGGGGGAAAGGAGAGAAAAAGGAAAAAAACGGGGAAAGTAGAAAAGGAGAAAAAAGAGGGAGAGGAAGAGAGGAGAAATGGAATTCACAGAGTCATAGAACAGTTTAGATCAGAAGGGACTTTAAATATGGTCTAGTTCTAGCCCCACTATTTTGGGTAAGGATGCCACCCACCACAGCAGGTTGCCCAGAGCCCTATCAAACTTGCTCTTGAACAATGGCAAAGATGGAGTTCTAAACATGTCTTCTGCCCACAGGCATCTGTTAGGTTCTGACTGCCCAGCAGCTGCTGCCAATGTTGCTTCATCTCCTTACCCAGAGCTGTTCACCACCATTTCAGCAGTGACCTCTCACATAAATAAATCCTCTCAACTTTTGGCAGGGGTTTGCCATCTATTAGTTTGCTGGCTTGTTTAAAAGTTGTTTGAATTAAGTTTATAGCCTAAAATGGTTGCTCTGAACATAAGACAGGACAAGCAGAAGGTCAGGCCCAGCCAAATCGGTTTCTGGAAGACAAGTCCTGCCTGACCAACGAATGTCCTTCTATAGCGAGGTAACACAACTAGAGAATGAGTGAAAGGCTGGGGATGTTGTCTACCCAGATTTCAGCAAAGCCTTTGACACCATCTCCCACAGCATTCTCCTGGAGAAGCTGTCAGCTCACAGTGTTTATGAGTGAACTCTGGGTTCACTCTGCTGGGTAGGAACTGGCTGGATGGCTGGGCCCAAAAAGTTGTGGTGAATGGAATTAAATCCAGCAGCCAGCTGGTCACTAGTGATGTTCTCCAGGTGTCAGTATTTGGGCAAGCCCTGTTTAATGTCTTCATCACCTACCTGGATGAGACAATGAAGTCCACACCAAGCAAGCTCACAGATGACGCCAAGTTGGATGGGAGTATTGACCTGCAGGGCAGTAATGCTCTTCAGGGGGACCAGGACAGCCTGGATTGATGGACTGAGGCCAATTGTGTGAGGTTCCACAAGACCAAGTGTTGAGTGATGCCTTTGGGTCACAACACTCCCAGGCAGTGCTAGAGGCTGGAACACAGTGGCTGGAAAGCTGCCTGGCAGAAAAGGATGTGGGGGTGCTGATGAAGAGCACCTGAACATGGCCTAGCATGTGCTCAGGTGGCCAAGAAGGACAATGACATACTGGTCTATATCAGCAATAGTGTGGCCAGCAGGACCACAGCAGTGATTGTCCCTCTGTACTTGGCACTGGTGAGGCCACACCTCATGTCATGTGCCCAGTTCCAGGCCCCTCACAACAAGAAAAACATTGAGATGCTGGTATTGCCAAATTTTTGGAACACTGATATTTTAGGAACACAGACAAATGTTTAGGTCCTGAAAGGAGATATTTCTTTATTTTACAGAAGGTGCAATGTGCAAGTTTTCCTACAAATCAAGCACACCAAGGAGTAAAAACCAAGAGAATTTATACACAAAATTTGACATAAACACACCTATTCAGTACTTTGTTACCACCTACTTCATGCATAGTCATTTAGTTTGCACAGCCTTATGGTGTGTCACCATGCCTGCATGGGGCTTTTCTGGGATCTCCAGTGGTTGCTCTTGGTCATTTGGAGAGGTGCCCTCTATGAAGTTTCATGCAAAGTTTAGCTCAGGTCCAGCAGAACAATGGTCTTAATGGTCTTTTCCAACATTAATGATTCTATAATTCTGTAGGGACAACCAGGAATGCACATGCTTGTGCCTCAGTCAGGGCCTCAGCATGGTCATGGAAAAGACACTGAATCTTCTCCAAGATCCTAATACTTTGCAACTGTTTTCTCCATAATGATCTCGTCACTACACAGTACCAGCAATACTACAAGTAGACATTTCTCTCAAGTCAATTCAACCTACACTGGCTATGCTAGGCCTACTATTGTAACTCCCAGCAGTCTCTGAAAATTTATGCCCGGAAGATGGACATAATTTAGAACTACCATGATAGTCTAGAAATGCCTAGTATCCTCTGGTAAAGAGACGTCACTGCAGTGCTGACAGCTTTCTAAAGACACCCGAGTTTTTTATATCCTTTGTCACAAAAATGTGACTAAAGGATTTCTGCCCAGCAAATTTTTTTGCTGCATTCTATGAATTTCTGTCTGCATCTGATTATTTTCAAAGGGGTGACATGTCTAGAGAAGCTGGAACTCCAAAATGAACTCAGTAAAATGGTCATTTCCAGCAGGTTGTATGATATGTCTGACTTCTCCAGCCACTTGATATCAGGCCAGAAGTGTTACAGAGGCAAAACACCATTGCCAGTGAAAGATACAGCTCTGTCCTCTGCCAGGACTGTACCTCCATTGCATTGATTTCCACTATACCATCAGGTCATGAAATTCACCTTGATTATAAGGAAGGTAGACATCAAGGGAAAACAGATCTGTGTTTCAGCTTCATATTTGTATAACCCAGGTATTTTGCATGGAAAAGGACAGAGCAAAATGCTGCAGAAGGTCAAGAGCAGCAGAGCTATTAGCCTGTGAAACTGCACACACAGGTTTAGATCCTCCTGAATACAATTGCCTTGTACATTTCCAGATGGAACTGTCCTTTCTAATAGTCAGGATCACTGTATTTCTGCTTAGCTTCATTCTCTGTTTCTACCACAGCAACTTATTCTTCCCTCTTCTACTCTTACAGGACACTGACTGTGTTTTGGAGGATGAAGAAGCAGTACACCAAAGCTGTGGTCTCTCACTGCATCTTTGCAGTGTCCCTAAGATTACTTCATGAAAGCAAGCACAGCTTTTTGTGCATATCTTCTTTAACAATTTTTAGAATTTAATTGATAATTAGATGAAAAATGAATTAAGTTCAATGCTACTCTGAATTCAACAAAGATTAAGGAACAATCTAGCAGTTCCTCTTCAATTTTACTACTTTGTACAGAGATTCAGCATAATATTTCTATCATGCTCTTCTGGCTTCACCTGGGATAGAGTTAATTTCTTCTCAGTAGCTGTTATGGTCTTGTGTTTTGGATGAGAGTGGTGTTGATAGCATACTGATGTTTTGGTTTTTGCTAAGTCCTGTTGTTCCAAAGTCAAGGACTTTTTATTCCCTCCTATTCTCATGCTCTCCCAAACCAGGAGGGAGCATAGCAAGGACAGGTGACTGTAACTGGCCAAAGGGATATTCCACACCATAGAAGGTCATGCCCAGTACCTAAACTGGGGGGAGTCAGCAATCTGGGTTTGAGAAGGGGAGTCTGGCATCGGTCAGCAGGTGGTGAGTAATTGCATTGTGCATCAATTGCTGTTTTCCCTTTTTGTTGCCATTGTTATATTATTTTACTATATTTTCAATTATCAAATTGTTCTATTTCAACATACCAATTTCAATTCAGCTCTCCTTTCCACCTCTCCAAACTGTCCAGCTTTTTTGCAACAACATGCTGGCTCCCAGTAGAAAGACCAGCTGAGTTTCAAATGTAGTCAAAGGATATTCAAAATCTTAAAAAATTTTGACTACTCTTATCAGCCTGGAGGGCAAGGAAGGAAAAAAGGAGAGGGAGAAAAATTAAGAAGGTGTTCCCCTCATAGGCTGTTCCTCTGAGGAGAAAAATACAAAGATTATTAATCATTCACAGTAAAGAACTCCCAAAGCACAGAGGTGCCTGTACACAGGCACCCAGTTGTTGTGTTTGTATGGCCTACAACATTGTCATATCATAGTCCCATCCTACAAAATACACCACAGAGAACAAGTACTAGTATCACTAGTATCACAATACAGAAAAAATGTCACAAATACGAGAGCAAATAAATCCACATTGTAGCTAGCAGCTGTTAAACTACAACAATTAATGTTTGTAACAATTTTCTTTTAGCACACTTTCAGACCTGCCCTTATATCAACCTTTTGGGTTGCACCATGATCAGGTGCAAAAAGGACTGTTGTTGTTCAAGGCCAGATAGAAATGAAGCACAAAGCAAACACTTGCTCAACTCCACCCCCTCTCTCCACCTCCAACCCAGTGCAAGAGGGAGAAGGATCAGAGTAAAATTCATATGTTGCAATAAGAACAGTTTAATAATTTAAAATTAACAATAACAATGACAATAACAATAATAGGAAAAAAACAAGTGATCGACAATGCTCACCACCTGTGGACTGATATCAGGCTCCTCCTTCCCAAACCCAGCACAGCTGCCATTGCAGGTAACTCTCCCCACTTTATATACCAGGCATCTGGTATGCAATATCCCTTTGGCCAGTTCAGGTCACTTGTCCCAGCTTGTTTTTTTTTTTCTGTATCTTCTCACTGGCAGAGCATGAGATAAGGAGGGGGGAAAATGTCCTTGACTTTGGATAAGCACAATTTAGCAAAAAGCAAAGCATTGCTGTGTTATCAACACCATTCTCATTCTAAATCCAGAACACAGCACTATAACAGCTACTAAGAAAAAATTAACTCTGCCCTAGCTGTTACAGGAACAGCTGAATAGTTTGGAGTAGCAGGATGCGTGGGATTTTATGAGTAAGTATATAGGGCAGTGGGCACCTTCAAGACATTTGCACCTTACCTCTGAGCAAGTACAGAATCCAGAAAGTAGTAAACTACTTTTTTAAAAGTGGGCTGTCACCTGGGCAGCCCAGAGAGAGCCCAAATCACTGTAACATGTTGTGGCCTGGCCCAGTCTTATTAAGTCGTGGTCAACACTGCTCAGTGGTCTGAGGGGGAAAAGAAGATCTCTGAATCTTACGCTAAGATGAAAACAGGCCATGCAACTGTGAGACACTGCAACTACTCCAACCCCAGTGACAGGAATTGCCACTGAAACCACTGAAACAGAATCTACAGGTGCTAGTGTCAGTTACCCCTGTACAGAAGCAGAATAAAAGTACATGAAAATCACCCTGTAAAAAACCTTTACCAAAAACAGTCAAGGAGGACAGGAAGAATAAAGAGGACAAAGAAGCAGCACTGTCAAAAGGGTGAATTACAGAGCCATCTTCAAGGCCATCACAGGATCTGGAAGAGGAAACAGAAGAGTCTGCCACAATTGATCCCTTTCCCTGAGTGAGCTGTGGGAGATATGAGATTTCAGTCATTTTCCAGGTGGCTGTATAATCACCTGGCTGCTCCAGTGCTGGGACGATAGAGCCAATAGTATGGCATTAAGAGAGTAAGGAAAGCAGGGAGCTGGGACCACTTCCTGAGAAACTGGGCATTGACAAAGCAATGGGAAAAAAGACACAAGTCCTTTGTCTGTGGACATGACTCTTATCAAGTGGGAGGGGAAGGTATCCCTATAAAGAAGATATTCCATGTAACTTAAGCAAATGGGCTGCAATAGAGAAAAGTATTAAATACCTGAGGCAATTAGCCATATGAGAAGTGATATATTTTGACCTGGACAATGTGCAGCTCTCCCAGGTCCAGATGATGTATTATGTCCACAGTTCATGGTGGAAATTTGTACAGAGTGCACCAACAGCACATGCCAACCCCTTGTCAACAGTACTTTGGAAAGATAATGCACAGCCAACAGTGGGTGATTTTCCACATCCAGGAATACAAAGGCAGTATTCCTTCCCCCACCACTGCAGCTGTGGAAAAGCTATCAGATAAACTGGTAGATTTAACTGCATTTTCAGCATTTCAGAGAGAATATGTCCTACTCCTCACCTGTAGGGGCCCCTATTTCTACTACTGGCAGCAGGTGTCCTCTTGCTCAAAGAGAGGATATAAAAGGTACACACCACAGGGTATGCTGTGGTTTTACCAGCAGGGCCACAGAGAGGATATGAGGAAGTGGGATGAGCAATCCACCTTGATCCTAGATGCACAGGTGCAGGAACTGCAGGGGAAAACAAGCACAGTGCATTTTTTTACAGGGAAGTTGCTGCTCCAGTGTCCAGCAGACAGTTTTCCAGGCAGAATGGAAGGTCTGGTCATAATACTGACCCTATGGAAAGAAGTCCTAGTGAATTTCTACAAGATGTTAGTGGGGAGCCTTGAGATCAGTATTAGATTGGCCTTAGCCTCTAGCCAGGTAGAGGGATAACTGGGTTTACTGGGTTTACTGCTGTGCCAGGCCCACAGGAATACAAGGCTTTGAGGAAATTAAACAGTGATCTATCTTGCCTGGTCTCCCAGAGGACCCTCCTGTTGTGGGGCTGCTGAAGGCTGAGGAACAGCAGGTGCCATTCACTACCACAGGTAATAAGGCTCCAACAGAGACTCTCTAACTCCTCCTACCCATGGTTTGCTGGCTGGAGAGCCAAGGATTGAACAGCAGGAGCTGCTTACCCCTTAACAGCCCCATATGGCAAGTGTGAAAGTCTACTGGGGATGGAGACAGACTAGATTATCATGGCCTGAGTGAATGCCACCTCTGATGCTGCCACACCCGGCGTTCTGGGGCTTCAATGCAAAATGAGTCAAAGGCAGCCAAGTGGTGCCACTGCTGATTTTCTGATGTGTTTTTCTCAATCCCTCTGGCAGCAAAGAGCAGGCCACAGTTTGTTTGCACTTGGAGGGATGTCCAGTAGTCCTGAACTGACTGTTCCAGGGATGGAAACACAGCCCTACCATCTGTCATGGACTGATCCAGACTGCACTGGTGCAGGGTGAAGCAGCACTCCTGGAATATATTGATGAGATCTCTGGATGAATACTGCAGGAGAAGTTTTTGAGAAAGGAAAGAATATCCAAATCCTTCTAAAGTCCATTTTTTCCATAAAACAGGAACCTGCATAGGACATGCAATTTTTAGGAATAGAATGACAAGATGAACATCACCAGATCACAATGGACATTACTAATAGGATAACAGTGATGTGCCCACAAACTACCTAGAAATAAACACCAGCTCTTCTAGGCACTGTGAGATTTTGGAAAATGAACATTCCAAATCAGTCTGGTTGTAAGCTCCCTCTGGCACATAACACAGAAGAAGAATAATTTTGAATGGGGCCCTGGGTAGCAACAAGCCTTTGAATAAACCAAACAGGAGATAATTCATGGTGTATCCCTTGGCCAGTCTGAATAGGGCAAGATGTAAAAAATGTGCCTTATCTGCAGTTGAAGAGAATGGTTCTTCCTGGAGCCTCTGAGAGAAAGCACCAGGTGAGGCTCAAGGGTGAACCCTAGGTTTTTGGAATTGGCCATAGAGAGGATCTGAGGCCTGTTATACTCCAACTAAAAAGCAGATACAAGGCAGTTTATGGTGTCCAAGCTACTTTGGAAGTGATTTGTATTGAAGCACAGCTCCTCCTGGTACACTTGTTTGTACAATGGGCTGGATATTCAAAGGGGGAATCTCCTCTACACATCATGCAACCAATGCTGTATGGAGTAGACTAAGTGGCTTGCACTGGTTGCACAATGAGCTTGGATAGGAAATCTCATAATCCAGGAATCTTAGAAGTGATCATGGACTGACCAGAAGGCAAATATTTGGGAATGTCACCAGAAGGAGAGGTAAAATGTGCTGGAGAGCCCCCACTATGTAATACATTACCAGAAAGGAAGGAGCAATACGCCTTTTTTGTTTGGGTCCTTGCTGTCCTTATGGGAAAGCACCGGAGATGGAAAATGGCAGTATTGAGCCCCCCACAACAAGCTGCAGAAACTGCTGAAGGGGAAGGTAAATTGAGTCAGTTTGCTGAGTTGAAAGCCATCCAGCTGGCCTTAGACATTGCTGAATGAGAGAAATGGCTGATGCTTTATACTGATTCACAGGTGGTGGCAAATACCCTGTGGGGGTGGTTGCAGTAATGGAAGCAGAATAATTGGCAAATTGTGAAACAGAATAATTGATGTAGGGGTAAACCCATCTGAACTGCTGCATTGTGGCAAGCTAGCTGCCCAGATGGAGAGCCTGGTTGTGAAAGCACGTCATGTACCCAAGCCCAGGGCCACTGAAGAACATCAGAATAACCAGCAGGTGGATCAGTCTTCCAGAACTCAGGAGTCTCAGGTGAACCTGGAGTGGCAACTCAAGGGTAAATTATTTCTAGCTTGGTGGGCCCATAATACCTTGGGACACCAAGGAAGAGATGCAACATAGAGATTGGTTTAGGATTGAGAGGTGGATTTAACCAAGGACACAGATTATCCATGAATGTGTAACATGAGCTGTCATAAAGCAGGCCAGGCAGGTAAAACATCTTTGGTATGGAGGATGATGCCTCAAGTATAAATATGGGGAAGCTTGGCAGATTGACCATATCATACCCCTCTAAATCTGTAATGGCAAGTGCCATGTGCTTATAGTGGTAATGGCTAGGGACATGCCCTGTGCCTCATGCCACTGCCTGGAACACCATCCTGGGCCTGGAAAAGCAAGTCCTGTGGCAACATGGCACCCCAGAAAGGTCTGAATCAGACAGTGGGACATCCTTCCTAAACATACTCATAGACATTTGGGCCAAAGAACATGGCATTGAGTGGATGTATCATTCCCTATCATGCACCAGCCTCTGGAAAGAATGAATTATGAAATGGACTGTTAAAGACTACACTAAGAGCAATGGGTGGCGGGACACTGAAATGTTGGGATACATACACATTTAGCAAAGGCCATGTGGTTAGATACCAGAGGATCTGCCAGCCAGGCTGGCCCTGCCCAAAGTTTTTACGTGGTGTAGAAGGGGATAAATTTCCTGTAGTGCATACTAAAAGCATGTTGGGGAAAAGGGTCTGGGTTATTCCTGCCCCATGCAAAGGCAAACCTATCTGTGGGCTTGCTTTTGTTCAAGGACCCAGGTGCACTTGGTGGGTAATGTTGGAAGATGGGCAAGTCCTGTGTGGGCCTCAAGGTGATTTGACTTTACGTGAAAATAGCCAATGAGTTAAATTGTATGATGTACTGACAGCTATGCAACACTGTATTACTGCTTCTGTGTGTAGAAGCAGTAATAATATCTGCATGTGTAACACCTCATAGAGCACCTCACTGCTTCAATCCTAATCCCAATTGTTCTGGGGATCTGAGCCTGATTTCCCTCTGATCATCGCGCTCACAAAAATGAACTTTGATAAAACCACCATGTGCAGCAGTACTGGGATCAGAACTGGCTCAAATGTGCAGCATGCAACAAACCAGCACCTCATACCATCTTTTCTGCCTGAAAGACTCTTAGCAAGGATGAAGGCCAAAGCCATGGATTAAATTAATACAAACATTTTTTTTTAAATTGTGTGGATGTTTTAATAGTGTTCCATTGACTAAGAGAATGATGTGGAATGATGTTTTGCATCTATCAAAACAGGGAAGGTGATGGGATACTGGGGAGTGTGAAATTTGACATAATGCAGATGATATGGAATAAGTAGTGGGTATTGTCCTGATTACAGCTTCTCAGTAGCTGTTTAGACTGCTGTGTTTTAGATTCAGAATGAGAATGGTGTTGATAACACAGTGATATTTTGGTTTTTGCTAAGTTGTTTTTATCCAAAGTCAAGGACTTTTCCCCTCCTTGTCTCATGTTCTGCCACTGAGAAGATACAAACAAAAAAAAAAAAAGCCAAACTGGGAGGGAGCATAGCTGGGACAAATAACCTAAACTGACCAAATGGATAGTCCACACCAGAATTTAAACTGGTATTTAAACTGGGGGGGTTACCCAGGCCAGTGTATCTGGGTACAGGAAGGGGAGTCTGGCATCTGTCAGTGGCTGGTGAGCAATTGCATCATACATCACTTGTTTTACTATTTCCCATTATTATTATATTTTACTGTATTTTTAGTTATTAAACTGTTCTTATCTCGACATACAAGTTTTACTTTATGTCCCCATTCTACCAGGGTGGGGGGAAAAGAGAGAGGAGCTGAACAAGCAGCTACGAGGTGTTTCATCTCCAGCTGGGCATAAAACTACAACACGGTTTTGAAAATATTTTAACAGAAAACTGAAACATTTCAAAAATGTGTAAAAAGTCAGGAGTAGCAAGTTCAAAACCTGTACCCCCAGAACCAATCTCCACAGAAGGTAGCTTGTAGAGGAATTTCTCATGGAGCAAGGGCATGATATCCTTGATGGTATTTCTTTGCAGGAACTGGACAACCCTGGTCTACAGATTACAGAGTTACTTTAGAAGTATTTAGGACATCCTTGAAAAGACAATAAGCTTTGTACAAATACAATAGTCAATGCTGGATGCTGAAAAATGTCACGTACTGTAATGTGATCAGACACTTGTAGTGTAACAGCCAATCAATAAGTGACTTGTATATGTAATTACATTACGTTAGCCAATGAGTGTTAATTAGCTACTGTAAGACAATAAGGTATAAAGCATGAATAAAGTAGACAATAAAGGAGGATGACATCTAGTCATGTTGGTTTGAGTGTCATTACTTTGGCTGGCTCTCTGTGGACCCTCTTCAGTAGCTAACAAGGCAGTGTTTTCAGCAGTTTCCTTCTAAAGAACTCACTTTTACAAGTGTGATGACAGGAGAGAGACTATGCTCCCATCTTTCCTTCCCCAGTAAAATTACTGAAGAGGAATAAGGTAGCAGAATCCCTTTTACCAGCAAATCACAGAAACTCTCTGACCTTGTTTGTTACAGAGCAAACCACAGACTGCTGTTATGTATTATTTATTCTAAGTACTCAGAGGTCTGATCAGAAGAGATAAATGTAATGAATACTTTAAGATTTAGAATTTAAAACTAATTAAGTCTGCATATATAAACTTTTATTTACATAAGGCATCAAAACTGCCCTTTTTAACAAAAGGGTCATTTTTCCCTTTAACCAATACTTTGGTGAAAGAAATGTCACATTTAATAAACTAATATTCACTGGTATACTCGTTTGGAACAAGCAGGTATAATCCAATGTACAAGATGAAAAACCACAAAAATCCAAGCATACTGTATCATTAATTACTCTGTAGAACAAAGAATTAAGGCTTGTTTGCATCACAATGATGATCAATCATGCATCATTTATTCCCACAAAGAATAAAATCAATTTCCAAGTGAAGCAGGAATAGCAGTAGTCTCGTATAATCCCCATATTGTTTACATGAAAAACAACCAATTTGGCATCTTAGAAATTAGATTGAAAAGTAGGGGAAAGAGAAGAAAACAGAAAATGGCTCTCGCTTCAGAATCTTTTGTGAGCATTTTCAGTTTCCACTTGCAGAAACCCTTCAGCTTAAAGAGGAAAACTGGGACTTGCAAAGGTTTGAACTAAAAACATTTTCAGAAAGACTAGAGTTATGGTTTCATTGATGATGAAGTATCGAGCAAAAATACATTGTTTGGAATAATGAATTCCACACTGATATCCCCAAGTAAATGGCATATATACATTAGGCTGAGCCTGTTTTAATAGGTCTGATTTATAAAAATGGTAAACCTGTATTATGTTTCTGCCTGATGTAATAGTTCCTGAGTTTTAGATCACTGCTAAGCCACAGCAGACAAAACTCTGAATGGTGTAATGAAAAGTTTTGCAAATCACTTTCAGCAATAGCACACATTTTGTTGAGCAACTTTCAGTCATCAATGAAAGTCAGTCTTCCAGGTCCTTCATTTTTCATCCACCGCCGGTATCTCTTCCATCGGGGATCAATGGCCATCTTCTTCTTTAACTCCTCCTCTTGTTCTCGTTTATACACCTGGTAAGAGAGGGAGAAAGTTTTAATAAGGATGAAGAAACAGCTTACCTGAGACTCAAGTAGGGTCTAACTGTTTATTCTTCAATCATTTGCCAGCTTATTGTTCTTACAAAAGACTGAGTTGCAGTGCAGAAGCAGACCCTGACCAACACAAAGTGTTGGAGGACCTGCAGCTCAAGAGTCTACTACTTACTGCCCAAGATGCTTTGTGCTTTTGCTGAGAGCAGAACAACCTTCCTCTAAGCTCCAAAACCTTTTTTTTTTTTTTTTTTTGCTAGAGAAGTAGATGCTCGACAAGCTCAACAAAATACACACTAAGCAACTGCTCATGTTCTGAAAAGCTAACCTTGCAAGTCCCTTTCAGCACACATACTGTCCAATGGAGCTGTTCAGCTCTTCATTTTAGCTGTTCTCCCTGTTCAAAGTCGTCATCTAACAGAATAGCACAATGGAACTTTTTGTTCCCAAGTAAGGTTCTCAACAAAGTTGAGAAAATCTCAAATATCTCAGCATCCAGTGTTTACAGTACTAAAAGATGAACAATTATATTCTATCAAGAAATACTCGCTCACTGCAATGGAATCTATAGTTAACAGCAAAGTCAGTAATCTGAAAAAAAAAAAAAAGCCATGAAAATGCGAAAGTATCTGATTTTTTATTCTGGAAGGTAGTTTATGTAGATGCAGCTAGCATAAATCTCAAAACCATGCATGATTTCATCATCTCAGTGTCATGTGACTTAGTCTGACTCAAAGGGCAATTAAATTTAGAGCTCCCCTTTGTACGAACAAGATTTAAAAAATATATTACAGATGGCTACATTAATACACAAACTCAATGCTCAGTGATCATAAAGGTTTTAAAAACCATTAGGAAACTGTAAAAATATTGTGGAGCTCTATGTCCCTGTGCATTGAATTCCTGGTCATTCCCATCCTAAAACACCAGAAAAGTGAACAATATGTAGATAGACATTTCCAGTGATGAAGGAACAGACAAGCTTTTGGGAAGAAACACTACAGCATTATTTTTCACCCTAGAAAACACATTCTATAGAAAATACATGACTATTTCTCCATTTCCTGTAATACTGGAATGAGCATGAGTCCAGGTGGTTTCAGAAAAATCCTCCTCTACCACCTTCTTCAAGTATTGATGAACTCATGACCAGATGGCACAGCAGAGGCTGAAAGCTTCACAGCATACAAGTGACCAGGTAAAACTCACTGAAGCAATTATGTACAAAGACCCCATTTCCTTTTCAAAAAGTCACAAAGCTGCAAAATATGATGGATAAATATTACTATATGTGTGCAGATGTCATGTATTTGTTAGAGAAAATGAACTGCTGGTCACCACAGGAGACAAATGTGAGCTAAAAAGACTTCACTTGTGGCAAATACAGCTTTCATATTCAGTGACCAAAACATCCTTAATTAAAAACTGCATGGATGAGAAACTAGGGCAATTTCCCCTACTACAGGATATCCGTGCAATCTTTTTCCATATTAACATCTGCTTTAACTAGCAGCATTACTCAGTCTTTGGACTTCAGATTGTTTCTTCAAAAGAGGCAAGGGTGGATTACCCTATAAACTTGAAGAGGAAAATGGTAAAATAGGTATTAATGTAAGGAAAGGATTATCTGCTAGGTATGTGTATGTGTTCAGTTAGGATGGGTTTGCTAGAAAACATTCTCTTATTTTTGGTGTCCTGCCATCATCCCATCTCTCCCCCCAACTCCAGCACCAACTCCATGTTCCCTTAAGCAGACTGAGTTCACATTCTCATGTTTTTCTTTAGAGACCTCCCATGCAAATGGCCCACAGATGCACCTCTGTGGAATAACAGAAGGGTTCTGTCAACATGCCATGCCTCAGCATCCCAAATAATTCTGGATTGAAAAATCCATGCTGTGGCTAATGGTCTTTCTCTGCTCTCACAGATTTTTTAAAAATTACACAGTGACTATTCAATACTGACTATTAATTTATTGACTATCCATGGCAAGAGCAGAAGTTGTGCCTAATGGTGGTTTTTATGCCATCCCTACTTGAACAGGTGTACAGCACTGCAAGAACAGTCTATGACTCACCACAGGCCAAAGAACTATCAAAGGACAGATGGGAAAACCAAACCAAAACAATAATAAACAAACAATCAAAACAGTCTGAGCCAGGTTAGAAGACTGATGAAATAGGAGTTTCAGAAAATCTGGGTAATACTTATTACAAATGATTACTGTTTGGAGAAGAGACAATAGTCTTCAAGCTACCTTAAGAGCACACTGTTATTACTGCTCTGGGACTGCTCGATAACCAACTTTAGTCTTTCCACCAGGGCTACTGATAAATAACATAGAGAAGCGAGATCTTCAGCTTCCCTGAAGCTGCTGGACAGACTTTAAAGACTAATTAGCAAAAAAAGGTAAAGGTATGTAAAAGTAGCTGGAACCACTGGATGAACAGAAAATAAGGAAAACAGTGGTGTTCTTGCAGGTAACAAGAAACAACAGCACGTGCCCAAAGAAAAATTTCAAGGAAAGGACACCTGAAATATTGAAGCACTTAGTCAATATAACCATCACAGACCCCTTCAGACATGCCTCTAGAACAATAAAAGGACTTCCAGCAGGACTTGGATGCATGCAAATTAGCTCTAGGAAAAGTGATGTTTATATATTAGCTAGGAAGTATATTGTAATGAATATGTACAATCACAATGGAATAAATACCCAACTGTAAAGTTTCACGACATACATTTAATTAGAGGATATAAGCTTGGGGTGTGTTCAGTGAATGAAGAATGCCTGCTTTCTAATACTTCAAGTTGTGTTAGAAAGTTTATTCCCTGGCTGATTTCAGTATCACTACTCACCTCATAGTTTTCCCGTATCCACAGTTGCCGTTCAAGAAAGGTCTGTTTTTGATGATCTTCCAGGCTGTCAAACTGAGACTGAGACATTTTCATGTACCTCCGTATGATGTACAACTTCTCTTCCACACCATACTCTTGCCCTTTAATAGTGAAACAATAAATCCACCAACAGTACCAAACTATGTATTTGCACCAGTAAAAAGGAGCAAGAAGGATCTGAAATAGAAGGATATCATATATTTTGGGCTTCTGATAACCACCCTTTATATCTATTTTATTTTTAATAATGTCTTTGATAATTTCTTCCTCCTCTTCACGAATTTCTTCTTTAGACCTCCTGTTCTTGCCTTTTTCTTTAGTCTTGTTGAGTAAACCTTGTTGCCTGGCAATCTCAGTAGCTTGTATACGGTATTTTGGCACAGATGCTAAGTAGCTGATAGCTTCATTGTAACTACTCCACCAGCTGAAGAACTGTAATTTAAGAACAGTAAAAGTAAAAATCATATTTTAATACAGACACATTCCTATCTGGAGGTTTGCCAGGAAAACAAAAAAGTGATGCTGTCACATACTTTTAACCATGGTTATATTACAGTAAGGGCAAAAAGTGAAGCTAACAGTACTGCTGTGGTATCACAGAAGCTATCCCTCCAGACTCAGTGAAGCACCTGGAAAATGGATGTATACAAGCATATCTCACAGCAATTTACGATGACAAGGAAGGCCAAGCAGACACCGTTCTGAACAGTTTTGTTCTTGAGTAGATGGCAATCTCCTGCAAGTTAACACCAGGCTGTGCCAGCCATTCTCAGAAGCCTCTCTTGTTATATTTATAAATATAGGAGCTAGTATATGAATATTTAAGTGTAAAATTGTTACACATTTAAAACAGTTCACTGAACACCGCCTAAGTATGTGACAATCTCATTAGTCTGGCAGTGTCCACTTAACAAGACTCAACATACCTCTCTGATCGCCAGCTGTGCTCTGGATTTCAAGGGAGTGGGGGGAAAAAAACCCCAGACAACAAACCAGAAAATTATTGCCTGGAGGAACACAGAATCATAGAACATCCTGAATTGGAAGAGACTCACAAGGATCGTCAAGTCCAGCTCCTAGCCCTGTACAGCACAGCCCTGAGAATGCTTCCTTTTGAAGACAGAAGAAGCACAAGGACTAGCTGAGAGATGATTACAAGACCCATCTAGGATCTTGTAAATGACCTGAGATGAGGCATGGAGAACATGGAAGAAACCAGACAGGCAAAGAGGGAAAAAGTTAGCAGCTCAATTTCATTCTTGGGACATCCAAGCATGTCTCACAACATTTTTAACCATGACGCATCTCACACCATTTACCAAGACCAAGCGCAGACATAAACCCACTATACAACCTTAGCAAAGGCCAAGAAGCAGAAACAACAGAAAGCAAGATGGGCAGACCAGTTTACACATGCTTACACTGAATTTAAAAGCACTTTGCAGTTGGGACTCCAGGAAAGTGAGTGTCTGCACTTGCATAAAAAATAAGAAATAAGACATGCCACTACTAAATCTGAAGATAAATTAGATATTTGGCTGAATATGCCATTAGAATTTATTATTCCAAGTTCTCAAATTCTGATCAACATAATTTTTATTCTGACTTCTAATATCCCACTAAACATTGAGCTGCTTACACTACAGCATAAGCTGTATCTTCATCTCTTAAACTTCTTGGGTATTTTTAATGGTGTTTTGAACCAGTGATTTAAAAGATCCTAAAGAGAAGTTACGAACTTCTGTCCTCTTGTCAGCAACAGCACGAGCCAAACACGGGGTTTTCTTGGCCTTGGATCTACCACTTTCACAGTAAACTCTGCTGAACTGAATTTGCTTATATCCTGACTTCATCAATGTGGTATTTAAAATATACCGCAATGACAGATTCACACAAGTTTAGTAAACTCCTGATATTCAGTCCTATCATCTGAATTGAGTCTTGAATTCAGTTTGCTATACTGGCTTTTTTTTTTTAATTTACTTATGGATACTGACAAGCTGACACACGTTGTTTGGGGCACTAGTCCTGCCTGAGCTACTCTTGAGCCTGCCAAGAATAACCAAGTAAATTCTTCAAAAAAGATGCACCTTGTCTCAACAAAATTAAAAGAAACTAATCTCTACCTTTGTTCAAGGTACCAAGGGCAGTCAAAAATCCGCTAAGTACCTCCTGACTTCAGGATTTTTATGGACAGCAAACAGACCTGAACCACAGCATAGAGGAACAGGGCTCCTCACTGACACTTTTATTAAATGGTACATTATGACAGCTGCCACTTCTTCTCTTCTTATTCAGAAACTCACAGAGCAGCATGATGTAAATGTGATGAAATTTTACCTGAAACACGGAGATGGCACATACTGTAACTAGGATCACTATTGTGACGTCTACTTTAGGTGCCAGTCTCCTGCGGTAGTAGTGGTAGTAATGCCTGTAATACTCTTCAGGATGATCCAGCATGTAGTCATAATCTTTACGTGTTTCTTCATCCTGCAGGATGACATGAAAAACTCATTCAGGTTTAAATTCCTGCTTTCATTTACTCTATTTTACACGTGTTTTACATCTCATTAAGGACCATGTCTCTGTAAAACTGTTGATAGCCCAAGGGAGTATGAAACATAGAGGAAATTTGTTTACTCATATTCTCTATTAATTTGTTCTTGCACTTATCTGCCCATGCACATATGACATGTTTAGTTGTAAAATGAATAAGCAGGCGCTGTGCAAAGGCATTTAAAACTAGAAAACAGACAAGCAACTAAAATTCACGCAGTAAGTTGTTTAACTTCAGAATGCGAAGTCCAGCTGGACTGGAGTTAATAAGTATTGCTCAGGAAAAGATTTTCAGATGAAGAACCTATTAGGAAATTGTCATACAAAACCTAAAGGAATTAGTTTACAGGGCTATGGAATCTGTCCAATGGAAGGCCAATTTAAAATCTCATTGTTCTCATGTCTTCTGAGTTTTTCATCATTTTCCTCCATGCAATAGCAGGAGGGGAAATATAATTTTGCGATGCTCAACTGAATTCCTTTCAAACTCCGTCCCCTCTTCTGCCTCGCAAAAAAAAAAAAAAAAAAAAAAAAAAAAAAAAAAGAAAGAAAGGAAAAAAAAAGTTCCCTTTCCCTTTTCTAATCCCCTGTAGCCTTAAAACACTTACACGTCTCCTTCTTCCATTCCCGGGTTCCATCTTTGCATCTTTGCCAAGTCACACATGCTTTGCCCTGAGAAGCCTTCCCTTACAGATCCCACATGCTACTCCAGTCACTGCTACTTTTAAAGGCATATCTCCAAGATAAAGCCTAGTCGGTCGGTTATAAATAAATAAATAAGTAAATAAATAAATTTGAAAACAACCCGTTCTAGACACAGAAGGACTTCCAAGCGCACTCCATCCTCCTTCCCGCACTCTCGGGCTGGCTACGGAAGGAGGCATTTCGGGGTGTTTCTCCTCCCCTCCCTGACTGCTTACCCGAGCGGCTCCGGCCGCGGCGGCGGTCCCGCTCTCTCACCTTGAGGGTCTCGTAGGCGGCGGCGATGAGCAGGAACTTCTCGTGCGCCGCCTGCGCCCCGCCGCCCTCGCTGCCCGCGGGCTCCCCGCGGTAGCGGTCGGGGTGGTACTGCCGGGCCAGCTGCCGGTAGGCGCGGGCGATCTCCGCCTTGCTGGCCTGCCGGCTGACTCCCAGCACCTCGTAGCAGACTCGGCGGCCGCAGTAGAGGCGGTCGGTGAGGCCCCGCGCCGGCCGCGGCAGCAGCGCCGCACACAGGCACAGGCAGAGCGCCCAGCGCCCGCCCGGACGCCGCCGCGCCGCCGCCGCCATTGCTCCGCCGGGGCCGGGCCGCGCTCCGCGCCGTGCGCGCGGCCGGCGGCGGGGCCGGCGCGGGAGGGAGGCGGGGCCGCGCGGGGCGGCTCCTCCGGGCCCGGCTCCTCCCGGGCCGGCTCCTCCCGGGCCCGGCTCCTCCGGGCCCGGCTCCTCCCGGGCCGGCTCCTCCCGGGCCCGGCTCCTCCCGGGCCCGGCTCCTCCGGGCCCGGCTCCTCCCGGGCCGGCTCCTCCCGGGCCGGCGCCTCCCGGGCCGGCGCCTCCCGGGCCGGCGCCTCCCGGGCCGGCGCCTCCCGGGCCGGCTCCTCCCGGGCCGGCTCCTCCGGGGCCCGGCTCCTCCCGGGCCCGGCGCCTCCCGGCCCGGCGCCTCCCGGGCCCGGCTCCTCCGGGCCCGGCTCCTCCCGGGCCCGGCGCCTCCCGGGCCCGGCTCCTCCCGGGCCGGCTCCTCCGGGCCCGGCGCCTCCCGGGCCCGGCTCCTCCGGGGCCCGGCTCCTCCGGGCCCGGCTCCTCACGGGCTGCCGCGGCCCCGGCTGCGGCCCCGGCCCCCAGTGCGCCCGTGCGTGGCGCCCGCGCCAGCGGAATCCTGGGATGCATTGGGAAGAGCGCTGCCAGTGGGTCTTTGAGGTGATCCTACCCCCTGCGCTCAGCCCTGGGCAGGCCGCGTCTGATCTGCTGCGGGCAGCTCTGACTCCGCAGCTCAAGAAAAACACGGGGTCCAGAGTAGGCCGCAAAGGTGATTTGGGGTCTGGAGCGTTTTTCTCATGAGGAGAGACTGCAGGAGCTGGGCCTGTTCAGTCTGCAGAAGAGACGGCTGAGAGGGGATTTCATTAATGCTTATAAACATCTCAAAGGCAGATGCCGAGAGGATGGTGCCAGACCTTTCAGTGATTCTCAGCGGTAGCAGGAGGAGTGAAGGCCATAAGCACAAGAAGTCTCACCTCGACACGAGGAACAATTTTACATTGAGAGTGGCAGTGCACTGGGACAGGCTGCTTAGGGAAATCACAAAATCTCCCTTCTGGAGGTGTTCAAAACCCACCTGGACACATTCCTGTGCCATATGCTTTAGGTGACCCTTCTCCTGGCAGGAGGATTGGAGTAGGTGATCTCCAGAGGTCCCTTCCAATCCCAATGATTCTGTGATTCGTCAGGGAAGAAACCTTTAAAGTACTTCCTGAGCCTGTACCTGGTTTAGGCTTGCTCCTGGCAGAGCTCAGGGTCTGACCACCTGTCTTGTAGGGCCCACCATAATTTAACTGGCCCCACTTTGGGAACTGTCCAGTACACTGCCTCCATGGCACGGAATCATAGAGAAAATTCCTCCTGTGGGTGCCCAAAGACATAATTGATAGGTGACCTCATCTATGGCTAGAAGTATACTAAGGGAGGGTGACGAGGTTCCACCTGAACATGAGGAAGAATTTCTTTACTGTGCAGGTGACTGCACACTGGAACAGATTGCCCAAAGAGGTTGTGGAGTCTCCCTCACCCGAGAGATTCAAGAACTGTCTGGATGCAATCCTGTGCCATGTTGTCTAGGATGCCGTGCTTAAGCAGGGAAGTTGGACCAGATATGCTTCCAGCCTGACCCATTCTGTGATTCTGAGTGATTGTGTATGCACAGCTCCCTCAAATAGTGGCCTCGACAGCAGGTCTGCCACCTGTGATATTGCATACCCAGACTTCTCCTGGAAAGGAGGATTACATCTCTGCTCTGGTGTAACCAGCAGGAGCATCATCACCTCAGTGTTTGACATTTCTTAGGAAAGTAGATATGGGCTTGATGCTGCAAATACCACAAAAATGGTCAGCTCATCAGAGCATGTGCTGTTCTTAAAGCTATTATAGCTAGAAATGAGAGTGCCTCCCATGTGGCTGGTCTCCTCCTCCACCTGTCTCCTTTCTGCAATAATAAATGCTTATGATTTACATCAGTTGTGGATGGGTTCCAAATCTGCTTCCTCAAAAAAAAAAAAAGGTCCACCTCTTTACACCTCATTAGAGCCCAGTCTCTCATGACTGGAGGCTGTGAGTCAACTCCTCAGACCATGACCTTAAAAAATTGTGGTGGGTGCCTAGTGCCTACCAAGCTGCTCTATCCATTCCCTTTCTCAGCTGGATGGGAGAGACAGAACAAGATGGAAAACGACTTGTTGGTTGAGATCAGGCAGTTTACTAAAGCAAAAGCAAAAACTTATGCATACACAAGCTAAGAGGAAGGAAGTAATTTTATTCGTTACTTCCCAGCCACAAGCCATGTCTGACCATTTCCTGGGGAGTGGGACTTCAGGATCGTAGAGATTGCTTTGGAATGCAAAAACTGTAAAAAAATGAATGCCCCCCCCCCCCCCCCGTTCCTCCTTCCTCCCTCTGCTTTTGTATCTGAGCTGACATCATATACCATGGGATAAGGCTTTGGTCAGTTTGGGTCAGCTGGCCTGGTTGTGTCCCCTCCCAGGATCTTGCCCACCCCCAGCCCCCTTGAATTTTGGAGACACAGTGCTGATGCTCAGCAATAGTCAAAGCTGAGCAGCAGCTGGTGTGTTATCAGCACCTTTCCAATTATCAACGCAAAGTGCAGCAAGATGGGGGCTATTGTGGGGGACACGAACTCCAGCTCAGCCAGAAACATTGCACAGATGGAACAAAACCGGTACATGGACGCTTTTGTCGCCTTTTTTTTCCTGACTCGAGAAACAAGCTAGTCCTCTTGACACCTCTCGCTTGAGCTCACGTCTGCCTTGGGACTCCCGTGGAGCTTTAGGGAGCCGTCAGCAGCTGCCCCGTGCCGGCTGCAGGAAGCGGGGAGGGAGGCGCGGGGCGGGCGCCACGCCGTCCGCTCCCCGGCATGCTGCCGGGATGCTCCTTACAGAGATTCCATATGGCATGGCAGAGTTTGGGAAAAAGACGCAGCGTGGCTGTCTCTCTGAGTAACCCCAGAACGGCAGGGGACGAATTCTACGGAGCAGCTCTATCCCTTCGGGAAATGGCTCTGGAAGAGCGGCTCAGCAGCGGCAGCCGGGGGGCGTGTCCATGCCGCTCGGTGGGCGTGTCCATGCCGCTCGGTGGGCGTGGCCATGCCGATCAGTGGGCGTGTCCATGCCACTCGATAGGCGTGGCCATGCTGCTCGGTGGGCGTGGTCCTATCGCTCGGTGGGCGTGACCATGCCACTCGGTGGGCGTGTCCATGCCGCTCGGTGGGCGTGGTCATGCCGCTCGATGGGCGTGACCATGCCACTCGGTGGGCGTGTCCATGCCACTCGGTGGGCGTGTCCATGCCGCTCGGTGGGCGTGTCCATGCCGCTCGGTGGGCGTGGCCATGCCACTCGGTGGGCGTGGCCATGCCGCTCGATGGGCGTGGCCATGCCGCTCGGTGGGCGTGTCCATGCCGTTCGGTGGGCGTGGCCATGCCGTTCGGTGGGCGTGGCCATGCCGTTCGATGGGCGTGGCCATGCCGTTCGGTGGGCGTGGTTATACCGCTCGGTGGGCGTGGTTATACCGCTCGGTGGGCGGGGCCTTCCCGGCTGTGGGCGGGGCTCTCCGCCCTTCCCCTGCCAACGCACCCGCGGCCGCGCGGGGGCGCCCTGCGCCGCTCCCGTCCCGTCCCATTGCATCCCTGCGCCGCCGTGCCGAGCGCCGAGCCGGCGCGGCCGCCATGGAGGTCAGCGCGGACTCCGGTCAGTGCTGCCCCCGTAAACCTCCTCCTCGGGGCCCGCCGGGCGGGGCGGCGGCGGGGCCGGGCCGTGTACGCGACGGGGGCGGGCGGTGGGGACGGCAGGTCTCTCTAAATATAAACTGGCGGTGACAGAAGCTTGCCACCGTCGAGGGGAGCCGCCGGGAGCAGGAGGAGGAGGAGGAAGAGGAGGAGGGGGTGGAAGAGGTGGAGAGGGAGGAGGAGGAGGAGGAGAGACGCGGCCGCCGGCCCGGTGCCGGTGCCGGAGAGGGGCGGGAGGCGCGGTGCGTCTCTCGCCGCCTCCCCTCCCTCCCCAGCCGGCAACATGGCCGCGGCCGCGCAGGACGAGCTCAGTAAGTGCCCGCGGCGCAGGGACTCGCAGCGGGGGCTGGCTGCCGGGCGGGCGGGCGGCCCGGGCTTTCCCCACAGCGGGTCTCCTCCGCGGTGGGGCCCGGTGCCCGGCCCGGCCGGGCGGTGACGGCAGCGGGGCCGGACCGGCCGTGGGAGGCCATTTCGGGAAGCGGAAACCGGGAGCAGCGGTACCTCCCGCATCCCCGGCCCCTCACGCCGGCTGCGTGACCTTGCGGGGAGGCAGCGGAGGCTCCTGGCCGGGACGGAGCCTGGGGTCGCCGGGACCACGGGCGCCGCGGGAGCGGCCTCGCCCACCGCTCCTGAACGGGCACAAGCGGCGCCGCCTCTGCCCGTCGGTACTTGGGCCCTGCGTCGTGCGAGCGCCGTGTCTGAGCCGCGGCGGCGGCGCGGACGCAGCGCAGCTGGCGGTCCCGGGGCGCGCTCTCGCCGCGCCGCGGGCGCGGCGCCGGGCCGCGGGTACGGAGCGCGTCGCGGCCGCCCCTGCGGCGCCCGGCACAGCACCGGAGGTGCCGCTGCCGCCGAGCGTTCCAGATAGCGGAGCGCGGCCTGGCTTCTTGTCCTCTCCAGAACCCTTTCTCAGAGACTCTGGGGAAGCGCCCGATCAGCTGCTCTTTGGATAAGCTTATGGAGTTTCAAAAAAAGCGGTTTCTCTTCCCTTGTTTTTCCTGGCCTGGCGTAAAGATGGTTCTTACCTGTGAAGAGTTAATAGCAAGATAGCATATGACTCAGCCAAATGAGAGGGCCTCTGGTTACCCTGAAATAGTACTTGGCAGTCGTCAGAGAGAAAGGGCAAAAGAAATACTTTGAGCATATTTGAGTACTGTTAGCTTTCAGTACTAGAGAATTTCTATGTGCTGGTTCTTCATTTGTTGTTTATTTTTCCATTGTTGGTTTTTTGGGGTTTTTAATTTTTTTTTTTTTTTTATTGTGAGCTTCTGTGTAGACAACATCCTAATGCTGCTCTTTGTTACTAGAAGTAGGCTGAGTGATATGATAATGGTGGGGATCTCCCGTATGTAGCCAAGGTCCCATGGTGGAGTAAAGAAAAATCTTGATCCTGTACTAATCCTAGAACTGGAGGACCGAAATGCCAAGATATTTTTTCCATTGACACCTGGGATAAATTGATGTAAGGACAGTTCAAGCTCTTACTGCTGCTGTCATCCAAGAGATTCTGTTGTTAGATTCACAATGCTATTGTGATTCTCCTTGGTGAAACCAGCCAATATCTTCCTTGTGACTCTGTGGCTTTTATCTGTATGTAATCTAACTTTCCAGGCTCCAGATCTGATTTTGCAAAAAATTAGTCCTCAGCCGTGTGCCTGTTGCTACACAGGACTTTCTCTTAAGCTGGACTAGAAAGACACATATCCCTAGACTACGAGTCACATTAATAATTACGTTATTTTGCTCAGGTTATTTGACCATGACGTTCTTCAAAAATGAGACAGTTTTATTGGTTTGCTTAGAAATATTTTCTTTGGGTGGGAGGAGGAATCTCTTTTTGGAAATTTCGTTTTGTTTAATTTGGGTTTTTTGTGGTACCTCTCTGTCACTGAATAGAAAGTACAGTATGCTTAAATAAAAAATTAATTAAAGCTAATGGAAAAAAGAGTAACTTAATGTAGAGAAAGAGAGAGGGAAACTAAGCCTCCGTGTGGGCTTGCTGTCTTGATACATTCAAATACTTACATTTCAGCATATTTGGAAAGAAAGCCTTTATTTTATAGGATGATGATTGATGCTCCTACCTCTCTCATCTGATCAGAGTCACAGGGGTCTCTGGAAATGGGGAAGAGCACAGCCGGAGTGCACTGTAACAGATGACTAGTCCTGGAATAACAAAAATAATTACCATTAGTTCTAGGTTGGAAAACCAGGTTTCCTTGCTTTATATTCATGTAGCATTGTAAATGCCTGTAGGAAGCTTTCATCTATAGCCCCTGTCAAACATGGAAACTCTGTCTAAATGCTGTGTAAATGATGCTCCTCGTTTTAGAGGACAGGTTGTTTGAAGGCAGCATAAGATATGGCAGTTTAAAAATTAATGCAAAATTAGTAACTTGGCCCTAAAGCCACAAGAGTTTAGATGCAAGAGGAGCAAGCTACTCTTGAGTAATAGTAGTCATCCATTCAAATGGAGAACCTGTACCTGGAATATTGCAAATTGCAGCATGGGTTCTGATGTACTATTCAAGCTTTTACATAAGCTTTTTTATAAAGAGAAAGAATATAATGGGAAAAAAACCCATAATATAGCCTTCCTCCAACAGGCTTTCCTAGCCTTTTCCAGGCAGATTGACTGCTTGGTGAGTGGCCTGTTTGTACAAGTGCTCCCTTAAGTCTTTTGGTTATAGGCATAAAAGGGGTTACTGGTAGAGACAAGAATAGCACCAGCAAATCCTGACTCACTGTTTGCTGCTATAATCATACTAGTTATATTTTTTCCCAGAGTCTAATAACATTTGAACAAGAATTTGACTCCTATTTTGGTAGTTGCACAGCAGATGAGAGCTTTATTCTTCTGCATGTGGAATAATGCAGAAGCAATTGCTCAATTGCTTAGTTATGGAGAGACACAAGGGCGTGATAGACTTTTTGCTTTAGTAGGAACCTGCCCCTAAAACTACTCCTGTCATCCAAAAGGTCAAATTGAAATGCTTTTTGTACTCTTTATTTGATATAGGGCCATTTGGAGAAAATGCGGAGAGATGCTTGTGCATGTTCAGGTAATAGAGCAGGGTCTCAGAGGTTTTCGTCTGATTTACTGAAACTGTTGTAGAAATGATTTATTTTGTAACAGTTCCACCAATCTGTCAAACTATCAAGTTCTCAGGAAACTGAAAATAAATTCTGACTTCATGCATAGATCTGCTCTGTTCTGCAGACAACTTAGACGCTGCTTTTAGTTCCTCAGATGTTTGTGGTTAACAGTCAAACAAAGTACAGCTAGTTTGACATGTCCTAGCCCCAGCAGTTTCTTGAGTCAGTTTTCATAAAAGGAAGGGTGTGTGTTTTACTTGATACTGTGCTACACAAATGTGCATTGCTGAGGAGTCTGTGTGGAGTAACTGGTGTGCTGTACATAATATCTATAAATTCCAGAGAATGCCAGAGGGAACTGATTTGAAATGGAACTGTGCTTGGCTGAACTGAGAGATTTCTGTGATAAAAATACAGATATAAAACAGTGGCATAGCTACCTCAGTAAAGCTAGGGGTTTTTTTGTTTGTTTGTTTGGTTTTTTTTTAGTTTTTTTATTTTTTGGGTGCTTTTTTGTTTGTTTGCTTGTTTGTTTTTTGTAATTAAAATAAGGAGGGTAAACTCTTTGAATTCCTGGCTGTATTGAGGTAGCTGTTTGCTGCTTATCCATATTTTTATCCTTTTTTCGTCCTTGTCTTTCTCTCATTTCACTTTGATGAGCTCCATGTCAGTATTTACCAAATGGAGGGAAAGGGCATGTTTTCCCTATGTGCAGGCCATGGGGTTTTACTGTTACCTTGGGTGACCACAAGGTCTGTTGTGAAGTAACAAAACTTTAAATAACACTGACCCTTTTGTGGATGGTATTGCAGGATTTGGAAGTTAGTGTCTCATTATCAGTGTAGTTTTTTTGTAGAATTTGTGTATATACCTGTGTTTTGAAAGTGATTCCTTTATTTTCTGTCTTCTCGAGGTTTTTAAATGCTGAAACCAGTATTCCTCCTTGTAATCTTAAATGGGGATTGGAAAGAACCAGAAGTGAAACATGCATTTTCTCACAGATCGGTAGCTACATTGCCATGGTAACTTGGGAATTGCAGATTCCAAATACACGATGTCAATTTACACAAATTGGACACTGGTGTTAAAAACAGGGATATGAAGATAGATCTTGTTTTTCAGCTCCTTTGTTTCTTTTACATACAATGATAGGAAATGTCTTCTTCATATACAATGCCTTTTGTTTGGTTCTCCATATTTATCTTTGTCTTTTTGTAAACACCATTTTTTCCTCAAGAAAGTGCCACAAAATTAGTGTTTTTTGTGAAAGTACTACACAGCAGCATGAAAAGAAGTGATTGTTCCAAAATATATGAATAACTGTTTAAAATTCTGCATGGACTTAGTTGTACGTATTTTAAAACTAAATCTACTTAGCAATTTTGTTACTCATGTACCTTATTCTTTGTTGCATTGTTTTTTAATCCATAGTAAAATGCTAACTGTCATAGCTGTGGCACACATATAATGTCTCTAAGTTTGGTTGCTAAGGCTTTTTCCAATCAGTTTTTGTCCTTTCTGCCCCCCCCCTCCAACTCTCCGTGGTATGTAGTAAAGCAAGTTAGACATCTTGTTTTACTTATTTCTGCTATCAGATAAGCTCATAAAATTGCAATTGTGCAGTTTTTCAGTTGTTAGTAGGGGTTGTAAAATCAGATGGAGATTTTAGCTCTATACTTAAAAACTGCATGATGTGGGGAGTTGGGACCAGTTGTGAGCAGACTGTCTTGTTTGATGTCTGGTGCATAGTGGTCTGTTTGCTGGCTGTGAAGAGATATAAAGGAGGGAAAAACACTTTATGCTAGCCAGGAGGTCTGCAGCACACAGGAAGACAGGACACAGCATCTGAGGTGCAGATACTTCATGCACACTTATATTCCTGGACCATTGTGTGTGGTGCATTAAATCTCCAGTGTTTATGCCTTGCTGTAATGAATGCTGTCAGCTTGAGAAATGGTCTTAATTGTTAGTAAAATAAAAATGATGGAGGAAATGTTTGATGTACAAAGTGGGAAGTTTTATAGCTCTTTGTTTTCCTATCTCACTGATATGGATACAGCCTGCATCAGCAGCATGAGAGAATAGTCTGACAAACTCCTGGCCAGTTTCTTAACTACATCCAGGTGACTGGTATCCTTGATTTTGCTGAAGAGTCTTGTTATGATTATGGTTAAAGGAAGACTATCTGATGACAGTATTAGGGCTTAACTGACTTTGCAGCAGAGGTATGAGAAAAGTAATAGATTTATCTCACAGACAGCATTAAGAAGGGGGTAGCATTTTTTCCTCCTGATCTCTGTTATTATTGGTCTTGATATTATTATTATTTCCACCATTCTGGTGGCTGCTTGAAATGAGAATAATGGAGGAAGCTAGAAACGGGGCAGGTGCTTGTAATTCAGTACATTGCTGCATTTCCTGAGTGCACACGTGAAGTGCACTCTGTCAGTGTCGCTGACATTGAGAAGGTCTGTGTGTAGTCCAGTGACTACCAACAAATGGCTTTAGAACTAACTTGGGTTGTGTTTTCTTACACTTGTTTTTGAGCTGTTACTATGTAAAAGAACATATTGAGAAAGTTCAGCAGTTGATTTGCTTGAGAATGATGGATCTCCGGTGTTCTCCTGGAGTTCTAGGTCCAAGGGGAAAGATGTTATAGTTTTTATTAATTGTTAGAATAATTTCAGCTGCTTGATGTGACTTCTGTAGTCTCTTACTGCCTGTGTGGTAGTGAGACCCCCAAGGACGTCCTTGAATGGGTGCTCATTGGGATGAGAGGGACAGGAGGGGTGGGGGAAGGATGACACAAGAAGGAGGTGAGAAGAAATCAAATGTCACGATTTTTTTAAAAATTGAAACATGAGGTAAGTATTACAGAGCCATTGACTAGCTGATGGCCTGAGTAGTCTGTGAAATCTCTCTGAAATGAGATTGACTCATATTTTCAGTTTATTGTATAGATGTTGCAGAATTTCAGCATTAGTTTCCTTGACAGTAAAATTTCATCATCCTCTGTCCAGCTGCCTGTCATATTTGCTCAGCAGAAAATGAAATCTTGGAAGTGGTATGTGTATGTTTAATCTGCATCTGGCAGAGGAGGAATGATGCTATGAATGCTGAGATAGCACAAGTTTTAAAAATAGGACAGTAAAGGCTTCTGAAGCAAAATAATGATAAATTTGCTGAGTAGAGCTGTATTTGCATTTCAACATCCCCTTTGTTCACTTTGGTTCTAACCGTATCCATTCACCTCAGTCTTTATTGCTGACCTGTACAAGTGTTTTTTGTTTGGTTTTTTTTTTTGCCACTGTAGTCCTTTAGAATCAGCTTCATGATCCTCCTCTGCTGAAGGAGGCCTCTCTTTGGTCTTCCTCAGAGATTACTTTACATTAGTCTTTGGAGAAATTATTTCCTCTTTGTAAGATGTCTTAAGACCTTTAGCCCCTTCAAAAGCATTGGGTCCCCTTGCTGCCTGTGGGTCTGGGCTTCATTGCTGCAGGATGAAATACATGCTCCTGGTCCTGTGCACAAGGACTCTTCTCGGTTCAGCTGTTGGGAATGCTGCTGTTGCTGGGGAGGCTTTGCTTTGCTTCTGGTGTAGCTGTTGGGGCAGCTGCATGCTGGCACTTGAAAGAAGGACTTTTAACCTTTTTTTTTATAAAAACAAGTGGTCCTCAGCCTTGTTCTTGAGTGCTTGACAGAAGATTTTGGTGTCATCTGTTTTTGTGAAATGATTTTTTTGTTTGTTCCTTTCTGGGTTGGGGGGGAGTAGGTCAACTGGCCAGAGGAAGGCAAGTTGAAATACCCCAGCCACTTTGTATAGTGATAGTAGGATCACATCAGTATGTCCTACATTTCATGCTTGTGCTCTTACTCCTATTGATGATAGTGCTATGTATTTGAAAACAAATCAACTACTTGTAACAAACAAGTACTGGCTCAGCAGGTATTTGTTCAGATTTTCTGGGAGACCTTAGTGCCCCAGTGGGCAGGTGCTGGACAGGTTAGCCTGTGTCAAGATGTCATATGAATAATTCTGAAACCCTAACCTGTGCGTATCAAATTTACCCTGGAACAGTTTTCTTGAGCTTCAGAAAAACTGATTTTTCACTCTAGAGTGTGTCTTGTGTTTTCAGGTGTGTGGATTGTACATGCAAATACAGCCTTAATTGTTTTTGTCTTTGCTAGGAAAGGTCTTCCCCCTACTTGTGAAGTCTATTACTGGAAGCCATCAGACTGTTTTTTACCATTAATTGTTTTCTCAGTGTTAAAAAATCTGTGATGAGTGCCTTTGAGATATAAATACTCAAATCACATTGTGCAGTGCTTCTTGTAAGTCTATTAGGGGATGTTCAGAAAAAGTTTTCTTGCTACAGAAATTTAAGTTTCAACCAGTTTCTCCTTTTCTTTTTATTTGATTAATTGCAGATCAACTGGAGCGTGTGTTCTTACGTCTTGGCCATGCAGAAACAGATGAGCAGTTACAGAACATTATTTCCAAATTCCTACCCCCTGTTCTCCTCAAGCTGTCCAGCACACAGGAAGGAGTTCGCAAAAAGGTAAAGATTCAATTTACCATAAAGGTACATTGTCCTGATCAAGGAGAAAGAAATGGCTGTGACATATCATGATTTGCTATGCTTGGATGTTCTCTGTTGAGAAAATTACTCTTTGAGGAAAATTTATCGTTACCATGATAGAGAATTAATTTGTTACACCTGTTAGAGCTTAAACAAAACAGTCAGTACTTGTGTCAGCATGGATTTTGCAGATGTGTGGAAGCTGTATTTGTTTGAGGCCAGCTAGCTCTGAGTTAGCTTGGGACCAAGGCTTGCTGCCATTGCCATGACTTCCAGGGCTGTTGTGCTTCCACCTGACTTAGGGCACATGTGAAGCAAACTTGCTTCTGTGCACAAAATACCATGAAGCCATAGTCATAGATGTTATTCACTTGACTGATAACTGGAATAAGAGCAAGAACCAAGTAATTTTAAAGATGGACTGTCATACCTACCTGAAAAACAATCAGTTCCCTGGTACATAAGGCAGCTTTATCACAAAATTCATTCATATACCTTAATATGTACCAAAACTGTTTGGTTTTTGCCTGTAGCCCGGCATAAGGATCAAGGACCAAGCAGTTTTAGAGGTGGAATTTAATATGTAACTGGGGAATTAAGTTTCCTGCTTTAGGTTTTAGGTCTAGTAATAGGAGTGGACTGGAATGTTTTGGAGCAGAGTGCAGATGAAGTGTTAGGAGTTAGTAGTGGAAAATAAGTTTTTCATAAGTCCCTGTGTCTTGTAGAAATAAGGAAATTATCATACTGTCACTGCATTTATAAGTAGATTTCAGAATCTGCAAGTAACTCTAGCATAGATTTTTCTCAAAGTTCTGCACAAAACGTGGCCTTTAGAGTGATGACATGAAAGTGGATCCATGGATGTCATGCCATTCCACTGTGCTGAAAGACGGATATTCCAACTCAGATGGGGTGTTCTTCTGAATATCTGCTTACCATGTGTGCTTGAAGCTGTGAAGAAAGGCATTTAACCAGCTGGTGAAATTTCATAGAGTATTTTTTCATGTACTTTTTTTCTAAGCTGGAATCTGTTGTCACTTATTTGGGAGTGTTGGAAGATTAAGGAAAGGGGGAGTCTTTTGAAAATTAAATTTTAAGAGGCTGCTTGAAATCACACAGCCTACTTAAGGGTGCATTGTAGTAATAGCAGATAATAGTTTTGACATTAGAGTGAATAATGAAATAAAATACATTTCTTTGCCCTTTTAGGTGTTGAAACTCTTGATTTTTATTATCAACAGATAATAATACAAACAATTATAGCACTTCCATGTACTTCTTGATATTTGTCAAATTCATTGCATCCATGTAGATTACCCTGAATACCCTTGCCATATCAGTGAAGGCATTTAACTTTTTCAGTATATCAGGAAGACTCTGTATGTCTTGATTTTTTTTAATTTGATGATTTTCACATACCAAAATAATTTTTCAGTGAGTCAGAGGTGAGGGGAAGACTGTGAGTGTTTTATTCTAATTGATATGAGTGAACATTTATTATGTAGTGTACAACCTGCAAGTAAATTTCTTCCATGTGCACGTTCCTGTTTTCCATTACTTATATTGGAGCTCAGCTTCTCAATTTTCTTGCTCTTTCATGTTGTTTAATGTAGTGGGAAAACATGCTAAGAGTTCTGCTGCCTTTTCAAATATCTAAATTTCCATTGCTAATTTTGCCTGGTGAATAACTAAGAATGTGCTTGTTGTTTGACACTAGCATAAATCATGTTAAGTCAATGTAAGCAAAATGACAATATGTATTTTTTAACATGAGCACTGGAAACTTTAACATGATTGGAAAACCAATCTAATAAAGCAAATTAATGAAATAGAATGGAAGGAGAAGGGCAAACTCTTAAGTGACTCCTATTACCAGTGACAAAACTGTCCCCCCCTCATGTAATTTCTCTCTCCTGCAGTGATTGTTGTGGTTAAAAACCCGCCACCAACAGCAATAAAAAAGTGTACCATTATAGTTAACAATGGCTTAAAAACTGACATAATTTTTATTGAATTGAAAGTGTAGCTTTTGATTATAGAGACATGAGCAAATAAGAATATTTGTGTGCTGTGACTATACTGCAAAATGTAGAGCATTACAGTTGTTCAAGGACTTCTTTCACCCAACTTTGGAGGCATGGTTTAGTTCACAAGTACACCAGAAAGATTGACTCTGTTCTAATTTCACTTCAGCTCCCCAGACTTACTTTGTCCTCAAGCTCGTACAGCTAGAATAAAACGGGGAAATTAAATTCCATTTTTCTTCCTGTTGCCTTAGTGTATTCCTTTGTTGGTTTTATTGCTGCCCTTAATTTTATGGCTGTTACGTCACTATTTCTGCAACACGCAGTTATTGGAACTCATTGCCCTCATACATTTTCAGATTTAGGATATAGTCTGAGTGTGGGGATAAGCTTCTAATGCTTATACCTTCTTAATCCATTTGGGTTGAAGAAGTAATCCCTTTTCAGACCACAGTTTTGACAAATGAGTTAAATTTTACTCTAGGATATCTTCTACAAAATCAGTTATCCTAGTAGGGTCACACAAAGAGAACTAATCCAGGGTAAATTCACTCTGCTTCTTCAGATGAGCTCCAAGAAGTGCTTTTTGCAGTGGGAGCATTTGTGCCAAACTGGATACCATTGTCACTTTAAGTGCACCTTGTGTGAGGCCAGCAAAAACAAAAGAAGTCAAAAGTGTTGATGTTTGCTTGGGTCAGGTCTGAAGAGTACTACTGGTGAAGATCTTTAGTTTACTTGTTTGACATTAATGATTAGAGAAGCAGGACATGAGCTAAACCCTCACACATACAGCCATGCATATGCATGCACACATACATATCCAAATGTAGCCATGTCTTTTTTACCAGCCACCATTAGTCCCTTGAACATGTTTCTTGAGTTCTGTCTTAGTATCTCCTACTGTTTCTCAAAGAGATCTGTGCAGATTTTTTTTTTCTCTCTCTAAAATAGTATGAATTTGTAACTGTTGCAATAAATTTACAGCAGCAAAATTTGATAGCTGTCAGTGTTACTTAGTTTGTTAGTTTATCTCTGGTTTTGATCATGCTTGTAGTCAGTTCTGTAATTTCTCTGGATTATAGCTGTACATTTTGTTGGAGACCTAGTCATGGAGTGGATGTAAAGATGGTGTCAAGAGGCTGCTCATATGGAGCTCGGCATCCATACAGTTCTGCAGTTTCCATTATGGGCTTTAGGGACAGCATACTATGACCAAGGCAATGATCCCTTGAAAACACAGGACACCCTTGGCTTTTTGGCTTGAATTACTTGAAGTTAACATGAATCTAGGACTGGCTCTGACTGGTTTTGCCAGAACTGAATTGACTTCATCTAACATCACTTCCATTTTTTGCACCACCTTTTTTGAGCATCTAATAAAGTTTGCAAGCAAGATGCAGATGTTCAGTGTGATTTCTCAGAATGGATAATTGTTCCAGAGTAGAAATTGTAGTTTTTCAATTTTCTTCATTCAATGATGGTATGTCCTTCAGGAGATTTAGGTATGGCATTTTGGTGATGCTTAGAAACTACCTAATAGGATTGTAGAATCATGGAATAATTCAGGACCATAGGAGGTCTCCAGACCAATCTCCTATTTAAAGCAGTCCATTACAAGTTCAGTTCTGAATGAAGGTGAAGGTTTTATCCAGATGGGTCTTGGAAAACCTCTGAGGATAACGACTGTACAACCGTCTGGGCCTAAACTTTATTGCTTGATAACCTTCATCATGAGGGAATACTTTGATGCACATCTCTTATTTCAACACACTTTGGCCTCAGTTTTGCTTTGCTGTCTGTCAGAGCCCAGGGTCATTCCCGCCAAGCAAGTGCTGGTTTCCATTGGCTGCTGGGGCTCTGCCCACCCAGGCAGGACTGCACATTGCTTCTGCCTGACATTCACAGCACTCCTGTTGGCTTCTCTTGTTTGAAGGATTTCAGTTCTGTAATGTTACACTCCAAAAAGTTCTCATACACTTACTTGGTGACTTTATTAGGGGTAGGGATATTTTTTTTTGTCTGCTATGTGATTGGAGTTACTCTGCAGCTCAATACAGAGCAGGAGTGCAAATTTCCAAGCCAGAGACAGTTTTGACAGGCAGTAACCAAACTGTGGAGAGAACTGGTTGTCGTCAGTAATCCTTTCTTTTATTTCTGTTGATGGATGTTATTGATTGTGGTGTGGTTTGGGACTGTTTGTCTTAACAGTCACAGGATTTCAAGATAATACTATAAATGATGGTTGCTGTTTTCTTACAAATGAAATAATCAGCTAAATCAGACCTGATTTGCGTGTACTAAGCCTGCCTAATGGATTGAGGTTGATGGACCTCAAAGTAGCAACATCAGTGGTGTTTTTTTCAGGTTTTTTTGTTGTTTTTTTTTCTTCCTGTCAGGTCATGGAGTTGCTGGTTCATCTGAATAAGCGCATCAAAAGTCGACCAAAAATTCAGCTTCCAGTAGAGACATTGTTAGTTCAGTATCAAGATCCTTCTGCAGTGTCATTTGTCACTGTAAGTGTCTGTTCTTCCAAGACTGTTTGCTGCTTTACTTTAGCAAGCCGAATATTCTTTAAAGCTCCCATATTTAGCTCTGTCAGTTTTCCTAGCAAGTAATTGTTATGAAGTTGATGTTTTAAGAACTTTTTTATACTCAGTTTTATAGTCTGGTGTGGGTGAAACTTGGTTTCATAAAGCATTTTGCTGTTCAAATTACTGACAGTTACTCTTGGTATTTCATGATTGCATGAATTGTCATTGCTTGTCTTGTAAAGGGTGTGTTCATTGGTAAAAGCTGCATTTTGCAAACAGCTATCAATCCTTATCCTGGTATCTGCAGGATCAGAGTTTTACTTAAAGCACCTTTATCTCTTAGAATACATGAGGATCTTAGCTGAGCAAGATGAAAAAAATGTTATTCTATAGATTGTGAAACTTTCGTAGATTATTTCATTCACTCTAATTTAAAATGTGAAAATAATTTTAGTTTTTTTTCTGAAACTATGAAACAGTTTACATTTCAGTTTTGATAGGTCTGTTGCCAGTCATCATCATGAAACAAAAGTGATTAAATCACAGGGAAACTTTGTGCTTTTCGTTTTATTATTAAGTTCTGTGTGCAGCATAAATTAAAAATATGACATCTTAGAAATGTATGGAGAAATATTTAGACTTTAAACAGCAGTGACATACATAAAAGTAGTCTTAGGTTGTCCTCAGCAAATGGCCTTATCTGGAATTCACTTTTTAGTAATGGCTGAGATTTCTGGAGTGCATATGTCATGTAGAGCAAAATGAACCATCTTGTTTAAAAATATACTTAACAAACTCTGTATTTAGCTGTACTTGTCAAAAATGTATTTTTGTTCATATGTCTCAGTGATGCATATTGCTTTGCATCATAAAGCTTTGTAGGATTTTAGTTCAGATGTCATCTACAAAGTGGTGTAGTGCATTACAACACTGCTCTTTGGAGCTTCTTTCAGCCAGGTCATGGAACACAGCTCTTACCTCTGCAGTTCTTGGCTGGACTTAGATGAACGGTATAACAGTTAAATAATCCAGTATTCAGTATTGCTCTGCTGTGCTGTCTTGTCACTGGACTCTTTCCTGCATTTGTAGCTTTTAAATGAAATTTTTTAGAAACATGTTTTCAAGAGAAAATTTGTCTATGCTGCTGACTTTGTATTTATTCCATATTGTATTATATTTTATTTCAGAAATAGGTAAGAGAAATAATTATATTAGCTTTCCTTTAAGCTGCTGCTTAGTTGCAGGTGCTTTTGGTGAAATTGGCAGTGAAAAAGACAAACCAGAGAGTTTTTTTCATTGTTTTTTTACATCTTTTAAAGCAGAGGCGCAGCAAGACCTGCTCTGACTAGTTCTTGCTTAGTCTCCACTACCATGGTTGTCAATCTGATAAGTCTTAGACTTGAGGAATTGGTCTTCAAAACATATGTTGTTTCCAATACTCAATTATGTAGCAGAACATACAAGAAGAGGCTAAGGAACACATACTTCTTCTCCATTGCTGCAATACTGTGTGCTTTTTCTACCCCTTTAGAATTTTACCATAATTTATGTTAAGATGGGATACCCCCGTCTGCCCGTGGAAAAACAATGTGAATTGGCTCCAACCCTTCTCACTGCAATGGAAGGGAAACCTCAACCACAACAAGACAGGTATGGCTACTTACTCTTGGAGTGAATTTTGTTGGTATTGTTTTAGTAAAATAATTTATAGTAGTTGTTAAAAGATTTCCTTTCCTTAAGTGCTGTCTTCATGACTTAGGATTGTACTTCTTTCCAGGTACAATTTGGATCAGTAAATCAGTCATTTGAGTGGTACAAGAAATTCTTATAGTCTAATGCTGTAATAACATACAGAATCTGCAGCAGCAGACTCCCTATATGATAAGAGGTCTGTGTTATGATGGGAGTGAAATGCCTGTCCCATATGCATCTTCAGTATCCCCCATGCATCTTCATCAGGTTCTAGTTTCCACGTTAAGGCACCGCCTTCAGTAGATACCCTCTTACCAGCTGTAGGAGTGGTGCTAGATGTCTCAGATTCACCACTCTAAATTGAGATATAGTGTTTAAATAAAGTAGGAGTTTTAGCTAAGTTGTAGTATGTGAAGAAAGAATTGTTGGCAACTGCTGTATACTAAGGACCTGTATGGGTGGGCCTGATTCTTATCTACAATTGATTTATTGAAAAAATATGGATATTGGTCTAGTACCGATATCCAACTGTGACGGACAAAAACACTCTAACAGTTTAAAGTTAGAAAGTGTATGTTTATTCGATGCTGGGCAGCGTGTGGGATAGCTCCCGAATACACACCACCCCTTCCAGCTGATTACAGAGCCCTTTTATCCACCCAAGTATTGAATACACAAAATACAAATACATATTCATAATTTTGGTACATCCCATTCCCTGCTTCATATGCTAATTACTCGAAAAGCTATTAAGGATTCATAGTTTGTCCCTTGAAATGGGTCGGTGGTCCCTTTCATGGGGAGGGGTCCCAAAATGAGGAAGTAAATAAAGTCATCCTTGTTCTGACCTTTCTACCTTTTCAATGCAAATATGACAAATGAACTCTTGGTAGAACTCCCATTCCTTGTCTTCAATTGGTTTCAGAACAGAGGAGGCCCACAATTGTCTTATGTTCCTAAAAGCTATTTGTCAGTTTTTATATTCTTCATTATAAACCCAGCTAACTAAACATTGTGCTGACAAGCAATCAATTATTAGTTAACTACTAACTCCTTACTTCATCTAGGCATACTCATTTATTATTTTTATTTTAATTAACTCTAGTAAGGCTTATTTCTAACTAAAATCTTAGCTCCTCTAAAATCTCTAAATTCCTTAAAATTTATGTTTCACAATGAGATAAGTTTACATTGTGTTGGTATTGGAAGATATTATTAAAATCATTAAAATCAGTCTTCGTTCACTTTATATCCTGTAATGATGTAAAAATACTTTTCAATTACATTACTGAAAGGTCTTGCAGTAAAATCTTGCTTCCATTCATGAGATTAGTGTGAAAATACTTGGAGTGTGGTTTTTCTCTGTTGAAAAGGCAAGTACATGAGTGGAGAGAGCTTTGGAAAATCTGGCTGTACTGCTATACAGCCAGTGCATTTGCCAGTGTGTCTTAAGGATGAGACAGCCGTATACTGTATTTTGTGGCATAATTATGAAACTGTCAAAAATCTGGACAAAGACAGTGACTTTATCTCTCCAGATGTCTGCATGCATGCAGACATGTATGTTCCATTTTAAGGAGAAATCCTAATTTATCTTCTGCTCTCCATTTTTAAATACACCAGGTGGTAAAGAGAAGCCATCGGATTGTGAATATGTTCAACTTTTAAGATTTTCTTGTTTTGCTATTAAGGAAAAAAACGGTTTATTGTAAAAGATTTCTGTCTTGTATGTTATAAGTAAAAAGGTGTGTTTTTTTAAATGGTTGCAGTAAATGTAATTGTTTTTCAGCCTAATGCATCTTCTAATACCAACCCTTTTTCACATGAAATACCCTGCTGAACCACTGAAAGCAGCAGCTTCTCCGTTTAATCTTGCTGAAAAACCAAAGACTGTACAGCTGCTTTTGGACTTTATGTTGGATGTTCTTCTTATGCCTTATGGGTGAGTTGATACCAGTCTCCTCTAGCATTGATGTGTTCTTTATGTGTGAAACAGTACAAACTGCACCCTTGAAAACACATTTAAAATGTGCTGTTACTTCCCAGCTCGAAAGAAACTAGTAGAAAAGTACAAAAGAAGCTGATAATTGTAAGAATAGCCAACCCTTTCAAAGAGAAGCCTGACAAAAATGTGTGCCCATCTTTCTGCAGTTTAGTTTTAAGGTTTATTGCTCTGAAATCATAAGCAAGAATGATCTCTAAAAACTTGTGGTTTCCAGAGTTGGAACTTTGAATAAGATTGGTCTTTTGTCTGTCTTCTGGTGAAGAATGTTCAAACTGCAGTGATGTTGTCTTAGTGTGAACACTGTTTTTGAAAGCAAGAAGAATATACAGAACAACTTGAATTTAATGATCACTGTATGGAACTTAGGAAACTTCTAGTGTCTAAAATCAATACTTTCTCAAAATGTTTTTCCCACTTTTTTTTTTTTGTGTCATTGTATTGTTAGGGGAACTTTTGCTTTGAAAAAAAAAAAAAGTTTTGATAGTTGAACACGTTTCTATTTTTTTCTGGCAATAAAAGTCTCATAGGATTGGTGCCAGTATGATCTATTTGAACTCATAATTTTTGCTTTCCTGAGTGGATTAACCTGAAGGATTGAATTTAAAATAGTAAGCACATGGTCTTGACATGGAGAAAGACTTACTGAAGGCTGTGCTTTCCATCAGATAATTAGGGGGCCACTTTCCTTTTGTTTGAATATACAGAATATTGCAGCTCACAGTTTCAAATGCCTGTTCTTCTGTTCATGATTCACACTCTTCAGTTGGCCCAGGTTAATTGCCCTTGGCTTCATCCATGGCTGTAGTCAACAGGTGAATCCTTGGACTTTCCAGTGAGACTTCACTCCCTTACACACTTTAATACTCTCATGAAGCATGAGTTTTTTAAATCACAGAATCATTTTGTTTGGAAGACACCTCTGAGAAAACACGCAGAGACACTGAAAGTAGGAAGTGAAGGTTTTAATTTTCTTTCCAGAAGGTGCTAGAGAGTGTCTTGACATAGCCTGTGGCTCTAGATGTCAGTCTCTTAAAGTCTTGCTCCCTGGGGTAAAGCTGTTTGCATTGGTTTACAGCTAATTTATGCTTGTTAGAATTGGGCCTGTCATTGTCCAGTTGTGATTTAGCCTTACCAGTTTGCTGCAGTAAAGCAACCAGAAAGCTAAACTGTAGGGTTTAAAGCTCATAATAAAGTGTTTAAAGATTTAGCTAATGAGACTTGGAATTAATTCCTATTGTTGAGATTGTTTGCCCCTTTTTATTGCCTGTGTGCTGAATGCAAAATGGGAGGCTAGCTGGAGCAAAAGAATTCTTGTTGGTCTCTGCAGTGCAATTTCGAGGCCATTTGGCCATCTTCCATGGAAAGTGGCTTTTATAAAAGCATGAAGGTGAGCACAAGGCAGCTGGACTAGCCGGTCTTCCAAAAGAACAAGTTCTGTGAACTTCTTTTTTATTTTTGCTTTTGTTCTCTGCCCAGCACTAAAACTGCCATTTTCCATTACAGTATCTCATTTATTTATTTTTTTACATCAGGATGTTTCCTGCCACTTTTGTGTGTTGCATATGCTTCATTGTTTCCCTTTTTAGGTTTGTATTTTTGGAGCTTTTAGCATGAGTTTCATGTAGTACAGCATAAGAATTTACTTCTAATACAAAGGAAATTATTTTTCTGGTTTGTAAGCTAAGAACTCTTTCTGGAAATGCCAGTGGATCCTTCCCTTTTCTAACTGAAGTTCATTTTCATTTACAATGACGTTGTTATGGCTCTTGCAGAATATTTTGGGATGGTTGGTAGCAGAGCCTTAAATTCTGTTTTATGTTAGAGTCATGGGATTAATTAAAGAAAAACAATCAAGTTGGACAAGTTATGCTTCTTTTTCAATTCTAGAATCTAATTTAGCTGGTAATGTGGATTGGAAAAGGCTCTAATAAAAGTCTCTCCCTCCCTTCTTAGGTTTGTATTGAGTGAATCTCAAAGTCGACAAAACATGCCCTCATCCCAGGGGTCTTCATCAAGTAGTGTGGGAGGTACTGGAATCCCTCAGCCACCTCCAGGGATGAGCTTTTATGCGGCCAAAAGGGTAATTGGAGATAGTCCATGGACACCAGAGCTGCTAGAACAGGTATTTGGAGCTATGGGGCTGGTCCATGGTGTATTGAGGGTATGGTAATTGGGACAGTTGCAGATGGAGGAATGGAGGAGGGAAAATATGTAACTTGATTCTGACCAGGTCTTTAGTTGCTCTGAGGGAATTTATTGAGGGAATTTTTTGTATGATGCCTTAAGGAATTTAGCAGTGGTGAGGGAAGGAGGAAGGTCATTGGGAAGTAGCCATGACTGCAGTCTACAAGTGCCTTCTGAAGCATCCCTTTTCACAGTGGTGTAACAGTATTGCTGGTAATGCTGGTACTTTGCTGCAAGATGGCTTTGACAGGAGGCGAGCTAAGAGATGGAGAGTGTGTGAACTTCTCCTTAAGAAAGCAGAAGCCGTGATTTCAGACAGCTGAGGTGCTACAGTTACTGTAACATCTGCTTTCTTGTCAGTAACACTGCTTTTCCCTGGTGTTGAACAGTGTAAGCTGGGGATAGTGAAGTTCATTGAGGCCGAGCAAGTGCCGGAACTTGAAGCTGTTATACACCTGGTTGTAGCCTCCAGTGATACAAGACACAGTGTTGCCACTGCAGCAGACCTTGAACTAAAGAGCAAGCAAAGGTATGGTCTGGATGGTTGGAAAAGATGGTGTTATTATTCCTGAAACAGCTATTTGCAATGAATGTAGTGCTCCAGAGAGACTGTGCTGGAGTTGAGGAAGACTGAAGTTCCCTTGTGTCTGTGAAGCTGCCATATGTTCCCACTGGGCTGGGAATGGTGTGGTTTGCAGTCTTGCAGCTGGAAATGTCACTTGGCTCCAAAGCTGACAGCTTTAGCTGTGTGGGTTTGATAATTTTGGTATCACTTCTGAGCCATTTTCTTACCAAATCATAAAAAATAACAGTGGTTTCTGCATTGCCCCCTCAGGATTATCAATTGTCAGTAAGACTTTAGTAAATGATTCCCAGAAATGTATACTTTGATTTAATTTATTAGGAGAGTAAAGAGACTAATCGTAAAGTGAATCATATCTAAAGGGTTTGGCAAACACTGAAGCTGAAACACTTCATTATTACTGAAGCTTCTGCTCACCTTCAGTTCACCATCTAAATCATCATCTAAAGACACTGCTTCTGTCTTTAACTTATTAAGAGGCCAGAGTAATGGCTGTTGATAATGAGACATTGAGAGTGGGAGATTTTCTGGCTCAGGTAGGAGGCTGGAGCAAGACTCGCCCATCTTTGAAATATGTAGGTGTCTTCTGTAGGACTATTTAACATGGAGTCAGATTTTTTATGTGAAACCTTCTGCAGCCGAAGTCTGTTCACATACCTCAGTCTATTAAATGATGAAACCTGATTAAGGAATCTGGTCTCTCCTTCTTGTCTCATCTTTCCTTCTGATAAAAAGATGCCTAGAGAGAAAAATAATGTGTGGACAATATGTAATGTTGATTGTCTTTTTTAAGAAATATATGCTGCTTCACATATTACTGTTTGATATTCAATTGGTAGATTACTGTGGTCTGTAAATTTTGGGACTGATATGAATATGATGCAAAATGATGCTGTATTTTAAGAAGTAGTCAAAGGTCAGAATCATAACATGTTTGTGTTCAATGTGGTTTTTTCCTTCAGTTTAATTGACTGGAACAATCCTGCTATCATCAACAAAATGTATAAAGTGTATCTTGGGGATATACCACTGAAAACCAAGGAGGTAAGATTTGCCTTCAGTGTTGTCTGTCTTCTTAATTACTGAAGAAGTAATTTTAGTTGTCTTACTTTATTTAAAAAAACATGTATGTATTTCTCTAATCTATTACGTCTTTTCATATCTGCATTCTCTGAATATCTGTGCTATTGAATATTTTTTTTCTCTGTGCCAGTGTGTTCTTATTTGCAGCAGAAAGTAATTTACTGTTGTCCAGAGATACACTGTTCAATCTCTGTTTCTGACAGGGATCTGTCCTGAAACCTGAAATGAAACGAGAGTCAGTCAGCACCCGTGTTAAATTAAAGATAGTTCCTCATCTGCTACGATCCCGGCAAGCTGCAGAAATGTTCCCAGCTAACATTCAGGTGATGCTTATTTTCCAAAGCTACTTCCTAGTAAGTTTGATAATACAGTTTCTCCTGTACTTAGAATTTGGAAGCATTGTTACTGATGACAGTGTTTAAAGAAGAGAGGGAATGAAAATCTTCGAAAGTGAAGCCAGACACTCTAATCTTTTCCTTCCTTTTTGTCAGGTGGTATATGATGGACTCTTCGGTGCAAACACAAATGCAAAACTGAGAAGTCTGTCTTTGCAGTTTGTGCATCATATTTGTGTCATGTAAGTACTTCAGAGAGCACAATGATTTTTAGATATTTGCCTAGAAGCCACTCTGTTTAATAAAGATATAACTGAAATAATGAGTACTAAAACACTGAGAAAGAGAGTAGGATTTTTTTACTTAATCTGGAAAGCTCACTATGTCTGTGCTTGCACACAGTAAGTTGTAATATCTGATCTTAACACAGTCGAGAGAAGTTGACACTAGAGAAAAACCTTTTCAGGGATGCAAAAGATAATATTTTGTTGGTTTCTCTAATTGCAGTTGTCCAGAGAGTAAAATAAAGCCCTTAGGTCCAATGCTTTTAAATGGACTTACAAAGCTGATCAATGAATACAAAGAGGTAAGATGAAAAGTTCTTAACTATAATTCTTCATACGAATACAAACAAATGGTAAATACATTTATTATGCAAACTGATACATCTTTTTTCTTTGTGTTTGCTTGAGAGGTTACCGGAGGATACTTTTTAAGAATTTTTGTTGGAAGAGAAGCAAATATTTGAAAATGCTATATAGCAAAACTGTTTTATATCTTTAACACTGATAGATAGGTGCTTGGGCATCAATTGCAAAATCTGAAAAAACAATAGTGTTAGTAATATAAAGAGAAAAGCAGTATCTAGCTGCTCTTACTCTGGAACATACAAGGACCTCAACTCTGGCTATTTATCCCATTGTGTTAAGCATCTGAATAGGCCTGCTTGTTACACATTCCATCCTATCTATCCAGGGATGGTATTATTATGGGAAAGATTTTACCAAAGAGAACTGCAAATTCCAGTCTGGCCTGACAAGGTGTTTCCAGTGCTATTTCAAAAGTCAAATTCTCCATGATACTCATACATGTACTGTAGAAAGGGCAGATGTTGCAGATCACCTTTTCTGCAGCTTTGAACTTCTTGCTGCTTTGTTTGACCTTTGAATGTGGCCTAAGTTGGCATTTGAATGCATGGGACACCCTGCCATTGGGAAGAGAATGAAAAAGGAGGAAGTAAGCCCCTGTGTATAAATGTGCTGTATTGGTCATCCACAGGATGCATTGTGCAAACAGCTTCCTTTGTGTACAGGTACTGTTCAGAGCTAGTAGTTTCTGTCCCTCTGCTACTGTCTCATATCCTCACTGAATGTCCTTATTTGTTTCTCTTGAACAAAAATGTAGTTAGCTGAGACTAGAAGACGAGGAGAGGTTTGCATTTTACCACAATTTGCAGTTTCTCTGTTTCTTAGACAAAAGTGTGCTCCCTCTCTTTCTATATAATGTTTTTATTCTTGGATAGAAATGCTTTGTATTTTAGGACTCTTTTTCCATGAAAGCCTGCTTGAGCAATTTAAAGACAAGATTTTAAGCAAATGTTTATTTATAAATAAAATATACTTGTGTGTATTTCTGGTTTTGCTAAATTTGTTCATTGTTCTATTATTCAAGGATTCAAAACTGCTATCAATGGCATATTCAGCAGTTGGAAAGCTCTCCAGGTAACTAAAGCATCATTTAAGCAATGGGACATTGAATAAGTTCTCCAGAGTAATCAATTAATGTATCAGCAGCAAGCTTTATGCCACCTACCAATTTTGCAGTTGAGTGCACAATGCAGAGAAAAGAATTCTTGTGACAACTCCAAAGATGTAAAAAGAAATATGTTTTTAGCTGATAGCTTCTCCAGCAGTGATTAATGTCAGCTCATGAATTACGCACAGAATTTAAGGAATGGTTCTGCATTCTGGATTGCCAGAAATATAAATTTAAGGAATGTACATCAAAGACCAGAGTGCATGAAGCTAGGCAAGTGTATGTTCAGTCATGTGCTGGTGATCTAAGTGGCTGTCCATAAAATGTCTCCAAACTGTGTTAAGGGAGGGAGAATGTGCTGCTTTATGATGGATATGGCTAAGATAGAGCAAACTTTCTGTACTGGCTCTAATTGTTTGACACTTAAAATTTGGAATGAGGGGAAGACCAATGAGGTGTGAAGCATTTCAATTTAATAAAACAAAAGCTTCATGGATTAAAATATCTTGTTTCAGCCGAATGCCTCAGCTCTTTACCAAGGATATAGCTCTGGTACAGCAGTTTTTTGAAGCCTTATGCAAGGTGGGTGCTGATGGGGCTTTGGGAAATCATTATTGTTTTCTTCTGATTTTGCTTAATTCTTGACACTATACATTGTAAAGTGAAAACTCTTGGTTTTTTACTGCAGGAAGATGCTGATACTAGGCTTGCCATTCAAGAGGCATTGTCTATGATGGTTGGAGCATATAGTAACTTGGAAGGAGCCCAGCGTACCCTGATGGAAGCTCTTGTAGCTTCTTATTTAATAAAGGTATTTTCAGTGGAGTTGAAATCACATACCTTAAAAAAAGAGCAGTTAATTGTCTTCCTTTTTTCCTGATACTTCCTGTTCAATAATTCTGGAGCAGATCTTCCTTTTCTTACTGAATGTATTGGCCTGTCTGGGAGAAGACAGGGTGTGTATGCTCAGATAAAATATTTGGCTCAGTGATGGCAAGGAAGGTAATACTGCAGTTCTCTCTTTGTGTTCTGTTTAACAAAAAAACAAATCCATTACAATTTCATTGTATGTTTCTCATGGTGTCCTCCTTAGAAAACTTTGAGAAGTAAATGCTTCAGGGACAGTCTTCTGATACACTATGTGACATTGGGAGTTTGGTAGAAAGGATCATTCACTGCTAAATGGGGTTTCAGCAGGCTGTGTGATATGTGACATAAGGCACCTGTGAACTTCTCCAGAAGCTTAGCCTTGAGGCACTAGTCTAGACTAAATCAGACTGGACTTACTCATACTTTGAGTACCTTGTTTGTGTTCAGAATACACCAGAGGTCTGGATTTTCAGGAGTGAGTGTTATATACTCTGTGTTTGCATGAGTACTCAGGCTGACTGTGGAGGTTGTATGTATTTCTAGTGTAAGATACAATTTTCATGCTGATAACTCCGTTGCTCAAGGGATCTAAATCTCCAGGCACTACCTTTTTGAGATTATGTGTACCTTACAGACATAATCACCACCTTAAGCTGGTATTTCTTTCCCACCTCTGGCTGTGCTGCTCCTAAGCATAGCTCTGTTTTCTGTGGTGAGATGATATATGTCAGTTTCATTTCAAAACTGCCTGGATGGAGCAGCTCAGTTTTTTTAAGAATTAGTATGATTCCCTAAAGTGTGTATGTGTTTAATTAAATACTTAATTCTCCATTTGTGTATAAATGAGAAGTCTGCTTTTCTTTGCCCTGTCTCCTGCCATATGAACTGTAAGTATGAGTAGTGTCTCAAAATGTTTAAAGTTTAAATCATGTTGGTACCAGAAGTCAAAACAAATGACTGATGATGTCCAAGTGGTGAGTGAAAGTCATTACTGCTGTCATTTAAAACTCAACCACGTGTTTGTATCTTTTCCCTTTAAGCCTGAAGTTCAAGTACGTCAAGTGGCGGTAAAATTTGCTAGCACAGTGTTCCCTCCAGATCATATCCCTTCCAGATACTTACTCCTGTTAGCTGCAGGAGACCCGTAAGTTGTTTTTCTTGATAAATTATTTTCTTGTATATGTATGTATGCATGTTTGTTTAATATATGTGTGTATATGTGTGTACATATATATATATGCATATGCACACAAACATGTATATACATTCAGTATAATATATGTATATTTGCATTAAATATGAATACATGTATCTGTGTATGTGTAAGTTCACACATAAATAACACAAAGGAAATTAAATACGGTAATTTGGAAATCAAACTTGACATTCTTGACATTCTGATGGAGCACTGTTACTCTACCCAGTGACAGTCTTGAGATTGTTTTTCTTGTTTCAAATGAACTGCAGTCACTAAAGCATTTCATAGTAATGATCAGTTGCAATTGCAAAAGTAAAAATTCATTAACTGATACCAATTTTAGAGTGTCCAGAAGTTATTTTTTCCTGGCAAATTCTGTCAGTCTATTTTTAGCTTGTATTTCCAGAGAGTTTGGCATGTTGCCACTCTATGCTGAGGAGTAGGTGACTCATTAAACTACAGTAACCATTTCACTTGGAGTTTTCTGTTACTGCAGTGTAAATGGTGGGGTTTTTTTCCCAACTTACTTTAATTACTAAAGTTGTGATGAAAGCAGCTGTTGCAGTAACTAAGGAAAGCTAAGCAGATCAGCTCCAACAACCAGCTCTGTCATTGCAGTGTCAGCACTGTTTCAGGAGTAGTTATCTATTGTTAAGTAGATCGTGATAAACCTAGTAGGTGGCAGCTGAAGCTTGACTATAGGAAGTGATAGGGCAAAGTAGCAGATAGGAAAACAAGGATATAGGAACCAGGAACGGATGGTGAACACTAGAAGGATGTAAGAGGAACGGAAGTGAATTCATCCAGACGGTTTTGCAAAGAGCACTCAGTACTATCCCTTTTTCCTTTCCTGTCTCTAAAATAAACAAACATTAAAAGTTGAAGTGGAAGACTTTTTCTCCCTTTCATAAAAAAACAAAACAAAACAATCCCACATCTCATTTAAAATCTGTTCTCTCTTTCCCAGCTTCCCAACGTATCTTATTGCTCATTAAAGGCTTTCTGTTCTGTGCAAGTAATGTCTGTTTTGCATCTTTTCTTCTGAAAGGCGGGAGGAGGTACATGGAGAAGCCCAGCGGGTACTGAGAACGTTTTCTGGAAAAAATGAAAAGGAGAGTTCTGGGAAGCAGATGCCTTCCTTCCCTGAAATGGTCCATTACATTCAAGACAAGGTACAGTGCTTTTGTCACAGTAAATGACAAATAGATATGTGATACTCAGGCATGGGATAAGTGTGGTCTTGCCTTCCCTGTGTCTGTTTCCTACAACTGCCCCAAGGAATAAAATCAGTGAAAATCAAAGTAAGGACCACACATAGTATTTCAATGCCAAAATTACCACTTGTCATCGCTTCCTGCTAGCAGTGATTGCAAGAGATCCAAGTATTAAGTAGTGAGGCAGATCTTTTAATAAAGGGAATGTTTCGCTTTCTTGCAATCTGTGCAGATGATATGTGGAATGAGGAATCCAGTTCTCAAGGATTATAATCCAGCATGTTTTACAAACAGTTCCTGAAGGTGCAAGAAGACTGGTTTTTATTTGGCTAAAATATTGTCTGTGTTACACACTTCCGTGTATAGCAGCTGTACTAGGTTTATAAGCAGTAAAGGAGAAGTGGAGAGTCACTGACAGTATTTTTTCTTGTGATAGCCTGCCTTTTAAAAAGTGTCAGAAGTATGTAATGTTGAAGCACATGTGAATTAGCAAGAGATCGGTGACAGCAGAACTCTTACACCTGAGAGATTTCTTGTGAAATATGTGCTCTGGTGGTGTTGTACTCTACTAATACTCTGAAGTGTTTGACGTTCTTTGAGCAAACTTGCTAATTTGTCCGCAATGCTGACTACTTAAGTAGATACAAAAAAATCAAGAAACCAAGATTCAGTTTTAGATAACACTCTTAAATTCTGCTGCACCGTAGTTAAAGTTTTCCTTAACATTTATAATGTCACTAAATAATTATGGATTCAGTGTAGTTTAATCACTAGTGACAAAAGCAAGAGTCCCTCAATCATGAGGAAATGTAAAATTTTTTGAGCACTTTTCAGATCTTTGTGTACTGAATGTGCATTAAAAATCCTAGAGGTATAATTATTTGTTTCGTTATCTCAAAGTGTGATTTTTCACATACTATCAATAATCTGTGACATTTGGAAATAGTTTGAGAAGTCTGAATGCATTGCGTGGCACAAATGACTGCATGATTTAGCATGATCCTTCTCTGTTTTTGAAAAAAAAAATACATGTGAAAGAGTAGGACCCAGTCTGCTGGGTATGGGTGGGAAGCCATTCCTCAAGGGAGTCACTGTTCACTAAATCAGGTTTTCTTTAATAATTCTGTATGTCATTAAAATTATCATTGCAAAAGATCATTGTGTATTAAGGGGAGTGAGGATCTGTTCTCTTCTGTAATTGCCTTGTGTGTTTACTCAGGTACAAGGCTGCCACACTGATGTACATGTTGCCTGTTTAATATTGCTTTTCTGCAACATTTGCAGTAGGTGCCACTTAAAACCTCCTGTTTAGATATTTTTCTGCTGGCATATTCCTGCTTGTCAAAGGTAACATTTACATGGAAAGAAATCGCTCACTTACTGTTGCAGCCTTCCACACAGCAGGTAGAGAGATTCCCTCTGAGTCTCTTCAGTCTGAGAGGCTCCCCAGACTTGGCTGACGGAGCACAGGGCACTTACCCCCCAGTACTGGGGAAGTGTGGCTGCTCTGCAGCCTCTCCAGGCAGAGCTGCCATTTTAAAGCTTTCTGGCTGCCTGCTGGGGGCAGACTCAGAGTTTGGAATTTTGTAAGGTACTTTACTTTTAAATTCTTAAGTGCTTCTTTGTTTCCTGAAAGGAAGAAGGAATGTTGTACTCCGTCAACCTCCCCTGCTATTCTCTCTCATGCATTCAGAGTTTTCACTTTCTGAATTGATGTAAAGTAGATCGAACTGATTATTATCAAGTGCACGGTGCCCTTTTTATTACAGAGCTGTTACACATTTTAAGTTGTTAAGTGGAGGATTAACACAGTCCTATCAGTAAAATTTCACTGAGCTTTCCAGCATCTCTGGTATTATGGGTCTGAATGGTCCATTCCTAATGTATTCTGTTGTTTAGGCCACTCACCGAATGAAAACTCCAGCTAAATATATGACTGGAACTGCAGTGTTGCCTTTTAATCCTGCCACATTTGGAGAGGTAATTGTCTGGTTTTACTTCTTCAGATATGTGTACCACTGTTTATCTAGGCGACAGCATTAGAAGCTAACAGGTACCATAAATCACCCTACATTCTAAAATTCTTCGAAGCACATGTTGGGATTAAACGGCAGTCTGAACAAGATTTTCTTGGGGGTTTTGGGAGGAATGTTCATGGGATGGTTGCTTCACTGCTTTCTGAAGTGTCTCTAATGGAGTAGCATTAGATACAGACAGGCAGTCCTGTGCTGAGGTCCCATTATGCTCCTTGGGGCTTTTTTCCTAACAGAATCCCATGCTCCAGTGATCTGTAGACATAAACTGAGATGGAAAGTGAGATTTGTATTACCAATGTGTTGGGTTGCATTTGTACACGCACCAAATTGGAATAGGGTACAGGCTGAATTTCCTGCAAGGAGTTACACCAGCTGATGATAAACCAAAAGTCTGCATATGATTTAATCTTGAGACATTGGTGTAGGGTTGTCAGTCCTATTGCAGAAAGTGATCCTAAGGTTTGTTACACTTTATATTTGTACCTGTCTCTATGCTAACCTTTCTGTTTGTATTTGATAAAAGAAAAAACTATTCCATTTTGATTGCACTGAATACAGCATATTCTCTGCTCTTTTGTTTCCTGCATGGTTTTTCAAGTGCTTATGCATTCAGGAGCCTGTGTTTTTTATCTTCTCTACTTAGATAGTTCTCTATCTGCGGATGTGTCTTGCTCACAGTGCTGGTGTGGTGCCAACCTCACAGAGCTTGGCAGATATGCAAGATCATGCTCCAGCCATTGGACGTTACATAAGAAACCTCATGTCTGGCAACCACATATCTTTCTCTTCCTCCTCCTCCTCTTCAAAAAGTGCAGAAACCAACCCTGTACATATATATATTGGCCTTCTTCAGCAGCTCTTAGCTGGTGTTGGAGGTAAGAAGCTGTGTGCAGCAGTATCCTGAAGAAATAAGTGTCTTCTCTTACTTAAAATAAGTTGTCTTGTTTTTTCAACTTGGCTTCAGCAATCATAGAGTTGAAACACAGACTGTATACTATTTAGTTTAAACTTGTTTTCTTCTGTGCTATTTTGTAGGTGGGAGAAAGCATAGCTATAAAATTGCAGCATCGCTTGACATAATAGTGTAAAATTGTGAAGCCATTGTGTACAACAGCTTCTTTCACCAGTGAATGATGTGTCTTTCCTCACTCTGATAATAGCCTATCTGCCACAAGTGTGGTCTAAAACATTTGAATGCATTTTGAATGAATTGCTGCTAGAGTGTTTGCTTTTATTAGAGTCCCTAATATGTCTGAGAAATGTTATACCTTATTATTCTGTATTGTTTGTTATTCCTAGTGATTTACAAATAAATGCCAGAAATACCTGATGCATCTTTGCCTCTTTTTAGCACTGAATGTTACATTGTTGTAAATACTGCAGCTGTTTAATTACCTCTTTAATTCTTTAATTATTGTTTAGGTTTGCCGGTCATGTATTGTCTTCTAGAAGTTGTTTCAGTGTATCCAGAAAAACTAGCCACCAGATTTATAGACAAAATGGATTGGATTAAGGTATTATGAAAACCCTATTTTTGGGGTGTTTTTCTGGGGGATGGATGGAATTTGGAACTAGCAATATCTGGCATATTTCTCATGGTGAAACAGAATATTATTTCCAAATATGCACTTGATTTGAAATCTGGTATTTCTACTCACAGTCAACACCTCATGAAATGTTGTATGTGTTAGGATGGGGAAAATTATTTTTTGGTTCTTCTGAATTACTGTTTTTGTTCATTCACTTACATGTTCTAGGTAGTCTGTCGGCTATCCTAGGTATAGTCATCCATTTTTTTCTCTGCAGAAGAAAACTAAAGGCAGCATTCTGCACATTTTTTGACAGTGTGAATGTTTTCAGTGGGAAGATGTGAATGACTTCTTATAACATGAGATTAATTATATCCCTAGTTGTTTTAGGGACCTTCCTGTGGCTATGTTTTTTTTTTTCTATTTACTAACCCCAGACCAAAAAAAACCCATACACTGGAGTCTGCTTGGGAATAAGACAAAGGGAAATCTATGTTCCCTAGATTCTTTCTCAGGCTACTCTCTGCTTTTTCATTATTTGCCTCAAACATACATGATTTTTGAAGGTCTTAGAGGTTGCCATTGCTTTCACTGGGGCAATCTGGCAGAAACACTTTGTCAAGTATTACAAAACATTAGAATGTGTTCCAATAGTTTCTCTTGATGATATGTGTGCTGCATTGCACTATGTGCAGGTTATCACTTCTCATCTATGTGCAGGTATGAACTGCACAGGAAAATACTTTAAAACATTGTCATTTACAGTATTCCTCATAATTTGTAGGAAACTCTTCTTTGTCCTTGGCCTAATGTCCATTTGCAGAATTAAGATTCTGGGGTAGTTATTAATAGTACTGAGTTTCAGAAATAGTGTTGTAAATCATATTTCATGTGTTTTTGCCTTGCTAAGTGAAACAAACAGGTCAAGGGATTTGTTAGAAGTCAGATACGTGATCTGATGCTTGGTTGAAGTTAACATTACATTTCATGACCCTGACAGATCATTTCTTGTTTGTGTGGCTCATTTTGGTTTCTTTGTGGTGGCCCAAGGCTCTCAAAGATGTGGGTATGAATTTTTCATAGAAGTATGAATGCAAAACCTGGAAGCTCTTAGCTGAAGACAAAATTCAGCCAAGAATTCGATGTGCATGTTTTGACACAGAACTGATGTGTGGCCTTCTTGTGGCTAGTGGTCTTCTTTCACTAAAGTGCTCAGTGTGTAATGAATGCTTTGTTGAATTGAGGGTTTTGTTTTTTATTACGTGATAACGCTGTTGTTTTAAAGTTTGCTTTCTCAAAAAACTATTTACGTATCTCCATGACAATTGTCTTTGTATATTGAAGCTCTTTATGAACAGACTGAGTAGTTGCTTCCATATTTTATGGCTTGGTTTTTTTTAAACTCCCACAGAACCTGATGAACACTAACAAAGAGGAAATGCGTGAGCTTGCAGCCCTGTTTTATTCTGTAGTGCTGTCTACCATGTCTGGAGATGAGCTTAGGGCATCGTTGGAGCAGCTGATCAAGATGACAAAAGACAACCATGTAACTACCTTTGTCTGCTTCTTGTTTTTTCTCACAGCATGTAGCTGATAGGATATTTTAATCTCACCACGTGTCCAGGATATATTTACCTTAATCTGGGTGTAAAATTAACTAACTGGCTTTCAGCTGGATGGTGAGAAGGGATTTTTGTTGTAGGTGAGTGCAACAGGTCTTTAAATAAATTAATCTCTGAAGCTGTTAAGGTCAGTAGGAGGATTTCATGGAGGCTTGTCCCAAGTAAAGCACTGTCATGTATTTAACCAGTTTCAGCCAGCTAAGTAGCCACATCCCTTTGAGTGGTAATAGATCACACTACCTCAAACTGTTTACCTGTTCCTTATTCCTGACCACTCACAGAATCAAGAAAATTTTTAACTTGTTAAATGTTCAGCTCCTCCCCTCCTGAGCTACAGTTACCTCCTGGGTCCTTGGTGCCTCAGGATCTTGCGGTGTGTTAGGGCTGTGCCTTCTTCCCTCTTGCTGCATATGGACTGCTCAGCACAGCTCCACAGCTGTGTCTTTACATAGTGAGTTTGCCTGCCTACCCTTCTCCAGCAGCTCGTTTTGCCTCCCCTTATCCTTATTTCTCCATTTTGCCACTGCAAGCATGGAAAAGGAGTCTTGGAAACAAATTGGTCTGGTTTCTGTGCTGGTGTGTCTTGAATCCTGTGTAGGAAGAAAAGTAGTAGTATTTCTAGGTTCTGTTTCCCCAAAATGGTTTTGTAGCAATCTCTCTAAAGGACTTAAAGGGGCATTATTTTACATTACAGGTAACAGGCTGACAAGAATGCTGATTGCTTTATGTTGTAGTTAACAAACATGATTTATTTTGAATCTGTGAAAGCTCTATGTGTGAGCCAAAGCCATGTCATTGCTCAGTTTTGTGTAGGGCACAGCTCCTGCAGTCATGAAGCTGGTATAGATGGGTCCCAACCCGCCCCTGCTTTCAGCCCCACTTACCCATTTGAACTGTGAAAGGAAAAAAAAAGCAGGGTGTTCCCATGCTTTTGTGAGTCTGAGTCAGGTAGAGCTCTGACTTGCTGTTACTATACAAAATCACTTGAATTTGTACACCTAGGGGTGGTGGTGATCCTAGTGTGTCAGTAAGGACTGCAGTGTGAATGTATAACTAAAGTGGAGATGGGGGAAGGATCCATCTTTTGCTGGCTTTGCTGCAGTGAGACCACATCAAGGAACAGTTCCTGCTGGCCAGACTAGGTTGAGGATCCCATTGTGGCAGCACAATTGCACCGGTGCAACATTTGTAGTGTTAAAAAACCAAGAAGTATGAACTAATCTAAGCTTAAACTCCTGCATTCCTCCCTTTGTGGTTTTTTTTTCTTTTTCTTTTTTTTTTTGTTTTTTTTTTTTTTTTTTTTTTTGTTTTTTTTTTTTTTTTTGTTTTTTTTGTTTTTTTTTTTTTTTTCCAGTTAGGTAGCTTTTGAGTCTTACAGCCTTGTTTCTTCACAAAATCCTTTTGCTAGAATACACTTGTAGGAATAAAGACTAAACATGGTCATTAAATAGTTCCAGTACCAAATCAGTACTGGAGAAATTGGTGTTCTTGACATTTAATTGTATTGATTAGATTTCATAATTTGTGGCCTGCCGAGCTGTAGAGGCATTGCCTTCAGCATAGGCCAGGTGTGAACTCATTCTTAAGTCAAATATTATATGCAAATATAGAGTGATTACCTTGTACTGATTTTTACCAATTAGTACATTTTGTCCCCTTAGTCTGAATATGTCTGGTTTTTAAGTAGAGACAATGTAGTTTGGGTTTTTTTTTAAATCTGGGTACCCAGGATAGCTTTAGGAATGTAAGTGCTGATGATAAATTTCTAATCTGTTCTCCTAGACCTCTTTCAAGTTTTATTAATGAATTTAAAGAACTCCATTCATCAGAGAGCACTAACAATACCAAACTCTCTTGTTTTATTATATATTAGAACTCTGCATTATTCAGGGTGCCTTCTGATCTGGTTTGTCTGTGTTTGTTTTTAAATCAGTGCTTTGTGCAAAGTGTTGCTTACTTTGAAAACGAGATTTTTTTTTGCACTGTTGGTGTTGTCTGTAGAGCCCGGAGGTCCAACATGGATCCTTGTTGGCTTTGGGATTTACAGTAGGAAGGTACTTGGCCAAAGGGAAAATCAGAACAATGGAGCTACATGACATAGAACAACCAAACACTTCAGTCATGCCGGAACAAGAACAACTTATAAAGTCAACAACAGAGACAATAGGTAACTTCCTGCCTAAGACTTTGCTGCATGTAACAGTTATTGTCTTTTTTAGTCCACCCAGGCTGAGGGTTTTTCTTAGATGCTCAGCTCATAAGGTAGTGTAATGTTGAGTTCAATTTTTGTCAGGTAGAGTTTACAGCTTGTAAGAATGTAATCTGAATTAGATGTATGGACATTTCAGCAAAGTCTAGGTGGGCTTTGTAACTTGCAGACCAACACAGCACAATCAGGAGTGGTGTATTGTCTAGATTGCTTTCAATGTCTCCTTTCACTCCCATTTTTTTCTAACATAATGCTTCCTACCAGCTGTAGAGGAGATTAATGCTTTGCTTCTTGCATGGGTAAAATACAAGTGCCTGTCCACTGCTAAATAATACAAAATCTGAGTCATCCTGGTTTTCTTTTCCCTGTAGGTTCTTTTTTGGACAGTACCTCTCCCTTCCTTGTGGTGGGTGCTTGTATGGCTCTTGGAGAGATTGGCAGGAATGGCCCCTTGCCAATCCCCAACGAAGGAACAGGTTTTACAAAACTGCAACTTGTTGAAAACTTACTGGCCCGAATCCCTTCCAGCAAGGAAACAAATAAGGCAAGGTTTTTGTAGTGTTCTTGTGATTCTTGTTCTTTTCTTGAATGCTCATTAGGTATAGGTATTACATGCCAAATTCAGCCTCTTTTTTTAAAGGAATTTGGCTTTTTGTTGGCTTTAGTGAGTTGGGTAGGGTATGGGTCTTTCTAATACTGTATAGCACTGATCACTTGTGCTTTCTATAGTCATAACTAGGGGCTTAAGAGATGAAAATATGAATGGTCTTAATTTTAATTCAAGAAAAATGGGGATACATTTTTTACCTGCACACAATCCTCAAAGGCAACAGGACATTTGTTCTGACCTGCTTTGGAAAAGAAGTGCACTGATGATCTGATAAGCTGCTTGCATGTACCTCTGATTCCTTGAGTAAAATTTCAGCAAGGGTGAGAAATAGTGGGTTTGAGGTGCATCTTATGGACTTACAGGAAAGTTATATGATGGTGTTGTTTTTTGTTTATATTTAAGATGAAGGAACGAGCAATACAAACATTAGGTTACTTCCCAGTGGGAGATGAAGATTTTCCTCACCAGAAGCTACTGCTGCAGGGTTTAATGGATTCTGTGGAGGTGAGACACTTCCAGTGCATTATCCTTTACACTGCACACTACCAGTGTATTAACCTATATACTGCTATTTCTCTTTGGGTGTTTTTTATGTACTCTAGAGCCAGATTTATAAAGGGAGTTGGCTTTTTATAATAGTGCCTCTGGGATTTTTTAAACTGCCTTGAAATAGAGAGCAGAGATAGATTTGGGGCTGGTGAAAGGTTTTATGCCACAGTTTACTTGCTAGTCCAGGTCTCTGCCTCAATCTGAGCAAATACTTGTTCACCTTAAAGAGGTTTATGGATTTTTTTGTAGGCTTATATTAATGAAGCCTTAGGCCTGTACTTCGGCCTTCAAAAGTACCCTGAAAGTACATCAGCTAATACAACTCACTTGAATTAGAAGTCCATAGGAATATATGTATATCTTGTCCATCTAAATTCATTATTGAAGTGCACTTCATTCTTTCACAGTACTTCAGAGCTTCTATACCTATTGCAATATGCCAGATAACAAAATTAAATAATAAAAGGAGCTTTTTTAGTGTTTTTCATTTACAGCTTATCTGTAAATGAAAAACCTTTACCTTTCTTCCTTGCTGATACTGACATAGGATTCCGCATTGTAGAAATTGTCTTTTGATTATCAGACAGGCATGCTTTGCTGAGTGCTCCAATTCTGATGTCTTCAAACAAGCAAGAACCATAGAATGGTTTGGGTTGGAGGGGGCCTTAAAGATGATCTAGTTCCAACCCCCCTACTGTGAACAGGGCAGGGACACTTTGCACTAGACCAAGTTGCTCAAAGCCCAATCCAGCCTCACCTTGAGCACTGCCAGGGTTGGGGCATCTATGAGCAACTGCTTCCAGTGCCTCACCACCTTCACAGTAAAGAATTTCTTCCCAATAGTTCATCTAAGCCTACTCTCAGTTTGAAGCTTTTAACCACTTGTCCTATCACTATACATAGAATACTAAAAATACTAAGAATTCTGTATACAGAAACATCAAAAGTTGTTTCCGAGTGCCGTGTTTTTCTCCTGTAACTGCATGCGGACATTACAATTTCCTTTATAAAAGGTGTACTTGAAAAAAAACTATTTATCTTAGATTGCAGGAAGCTAAGGGCTTCATTCTCCAAGAGCCTGAGCATTTTGTGCTTCTAGAGCATAAGGAAAACTTTCTAGAAGGTACTCAGCAATTATGGAAACGAGTTCTTGCAACATAAAATTCATCATGAGTACTGACAAGAAAGTGGCATATCTCATTCCTAAAGGCTCAGAGGATAGTGTAAGGGGGGCAGTGAAGCAAAACAAGTACCATCTGAATTATTTTAATGTGAAAAAAGGTTTCTGCATCTTTTAAGACATCAGCTTCTGGATGGAATTACAGGAGACTCTTTAAATACTCCCAATTGTAGTAAAGCCATAGTAATTTTCACTAATCACTATCAGCATTTTAACTTTGTTTTATTTTTATTCTATTGAATTATTTCTTTACACCAAGTTTAGCTTCTGCCGAGACTAGTTAATACTTTGCCAAAGGTATGCTTTAAAATAATGTGGAAATTTAAGCTTTTATCATTCATTTCAGATAGTTGGCATTGCCTCATTTTCCATCAACTTCAGTGGGTCTGAGGTGCCACATAGAATCAGAGGCTCACCAGAAGAGTGATCTTACTGTAAATTGGTGCTGAACGTTGGGACTGGGAAAGAGACTGTGCTTTTGTTTTATTAAGTGACAGAAGCCTTGGTGTATTCTTCATTAGTACTGTCAGTGATGCTCTGATGTGTTTTTCAGGCCAAACAGATAGAGCTGCAGTTCACTGTTGGTGAAGCCATTACCAGTGCTGCTGTTGGAACCAGCTCAGCGGCTGCCCGGGACGCATGGACAGTCACAGAGGAGGAATATATCCCTCCTTCAGGTAGCTGTTCCTAATGCAGGGGCTAGGTTGAGAAATGCCTAGGCTAATACTTCTCTCCAAGCTTCATTTCTGTGGTGTTTGGTTTATAACAGAATACACAAGAGAGTTTTTGTATTTGTGGTTATATACAGGTTGTTTTACCTCTTAATGTCCCTCTGCTCAGAGGAGAGACTTTATTAATGGGTTTTTTAAATAGCTGTTTATGTAATTCATTGCCACTTGAGTCTGTATTTGTTTCATTTTTTCTTTTTTTTTTGTTTGCCATGTTGAGTTAGTTTGGGGTTTTAATACACAAATCTTTTAAAATACCATTTTGAAACCTGAACTGGAAGATAGAGTTATAAAATCAAAATGCAAGTGTTTTCAAATAACTTCAAGTGATACAATTAAGTGAAATTTACATTCAGTAAATGCAGAAATTCTGTTTAAGGACTAAGATTCTGTACTCATTGAAACAAAAGTGTGACAAAAGGCTAGCTTCAATTCAGGCAGCTGTGAATATCAGTCTCAGACCTGCAAACACATGTTTTAATTTTGTGAGAGTGGTCTTAGATTTGCAGTGTACAGAACACTGAGCATGTGGTAGAAATTAAACCTTGCCATTGTTCTAGAAATTGTGACTCCTAACAAAAAAAATATATTTTGCTCTGAGTCTTAGGCAATATGAACGGTACCTCTCCTTGGACACAGGCTCTGAAACAGATTCATGAAGAGTTAGGAGTATTTTGTATTTTCATTATATATTCTACTTTTATTACTTTCCCAGTGACTCCAGTGACTTCCTAAATAAGCAGAGATTAAGGTGTCACCTGAGTACTCTTGAGTTCATTAAGTTTTTAATTATTTTCATTAAAATGGGTGTGGATAGTTCTCAAAGTTCCTCCCCTCCACCTTTATTTTTTTCATATAGATTTGAAAGTGAATGATGTAGTGCCCTGGGTCCTAGACCTTATTTTGAACAAGCACATCATCAGTCCCAACCCACATGTTAGACAGGCAGCTTGCATCTGGCTTCTGTCATTGGTGAAAAAACTGAGCACCCACAAAGCAATTAAGGTAAGAAATATGCCTTTTCCTAACACTGGCTCCTTGTCCCTATTTTTGCTTCTCATCTTGTTTCTGTCCCTTCCTTCCCCTTCACTTCTATTGCTTCTTTTCTCCCTGTGCTCGTATGGTCTTTACTGAGGTCTTTTTGAGACATGGCCTATCTTTTGTTTCTAGAGAGACAGACTATCTGGCAGATGAACAAGGGTGCTTGTCATATTTGTAAACATCTGACTTGCATCCAAGTCAGAGTAATCTCAATGTAAATAGCTATTGTAAGATGAAGTAGCGCTACGTCTTACCTTGGGAAGAAGAGTTTGGTATCTGTATAGTGTTTAGGATTTATATTTGGAAAATATTTGAGAGGTCTAGCAGGGGAAGAAAAAGGAGAACAGAACTTACTTATTTCATGGTGTTTGTCTTTGGTTCCTAGGAGCAGTTACAGTGTGCTTTGTGTACTTTCCATATGTATTTTTGGTATGCTGTATGAACCTTGTATTTAAAGTGCTTGTGCATAATGAGAAAACGTGAAACATCCTATACAAGGACTAATTAAAACATTCCCAACCAAAATGTCTTCTATTTGCATAGATGTACTATGGACTGTGATGGGATCAGGTAACCATTTTGTACTCCACAGGTATTGATAAAGAGCTTTGGGACAAGCTGCTTTGCAAATGTAAATTTTTATATATAAAACATTGCCACATATTGCACTCATATAAACAGTGCACCTTGTAGGGAGGTGGCAAAACTCACCAGTTTAGGGATGGAGAAAGCCCCATCTGGTTGCAATCTGGATTTATGATGATTGCTGCCTTGTATTAAAATAGGGCGGTTCTTGTCATAAGTGTAGCTCACATGGGTAACTCCATGGATACAGTAGCCTCTGTTAGAAACTTACCTGGAGAACAAACAAAAGATCCAAAATAATGCCCTTTTTTCTCATCTTACAGTCTCATCTCAAGGATATTCAAAGTGCATTTGTTTCAATTCTGTCAGATAGTGATGGTAAGTACTGTTGCATCTTAGAGTTGTCTTTTCGTGGTCATTCAGAAGACTGGAGGGAATCTTTCAACAGGCATAAAGTCAACTGCACTCTCTGTCAGTCAACATCAAAATATGACTGTGGAAGCTTCCCATTTCTTATGTTAATAGGAATGATTTATTTTCTAGGCATCATGTACAGAGATTAGAAGCACATGTACAGAGATAAGCACAACATTTTTGTGCATTTGGCTGTGAAGCACAATGCATTTGCCCCTTCAGACTGTAGTAACAGAAGTGGTGTTACTTCATCTCTGTTTTGGGCAGCAGGATGTATATCACAGAGTTCTGCATGAACAGAAACTCTGAGGACCTCTTCAAGCTAGCACATTTTGGATTACAGCTCTACACATGACAGCTAGTGGAAAGAGTGGCATCCAACAGCCTATGCAAAGCTCACTGAAGCTGAAGAGAGTATTAATTACTACAGCTGATTTTGGGTGCCACTAGCATGTCAGAATACCTATAGCTCTTGGAACTCTTTCTGCTGTTTCAAAATTTGCAGTAACAATAATTATATGAAGGTAACTATTGAAGGAGTTTATGCCTTCAGAATACAAAGTTTGTCATCACAGACTAGATCTGCACTGAAATTGAGAGAGCTCTGAAGTTCAACTGAGCCATGTTAGCTATGTCATGATTTTCATTGAACCTTACTTTTGAAATTTGTGTACTGCTTAGTTACATGCTTATCTTGAATTTTGCTTGGTAAAATCTCTTGCAGAGCTTAGTCAAGATGTTGCTTCAAAAGGTCTTGGGCTGATATATGAACTAGGAAGCGAACAGGATCAGCAAGAGCTTGTCACTACGCTTGTTGATACCCTTATGACTGGGAAAAGGTACAGTGAACTCAGAACACAGTGAGAGAGTACTCTAAGTTACATGTCTGGGAATAAAAATGTGCCGTTTTCTTTGTGTGGAAAGAGATGTTCTGGGGTCAAGGGCAAGCCAATATCCATTCACAGAGAGTCAAACTGAACATTTCTTAAATCAGCTTAGAGTATTTTGTAACAGAAGTTGTTCTGATTTTGTTCCATTCAGCAAAGCTTCAAAATAATATGTCAGTCCTGATCAAATGGGCTGGGATTTGCTTAGATTTGCTACTTGCTACATTGTGTAATTGCGGAGAACAATGACTACTTGCAGCAACTCTGTGCATTGTGAATGTTGCAGAAATGGTGACTTGCTTGTGCTGAAGTGCACCTTTTGCTAAGGAAGTGCTGTTAATGATTGCTTGTCAGCTTTAGTATGAAAAATACTGGTCTTACAAGATTCATGGCTAGAGATCATGTTGGTCAGTACTGGAAATGCTCTTCAATAGACTTCTCCTGTCTAACCTGATGTAGGTTTGGCCACTGAATCATAAGAACCTAGGCTTGGAGTGTAGGGATTCATTGGTGGTAAGCAGGAATTAATAAGATTAATAGAAATTGTATTATTTATTTTTTAAGTACACATTTACTGTCCATTTTATGGCTCATGTCTGGACAGAACTAAAAAGTCATCATTCAGTGTTTTGACTTTCTACCTTTGTACAAAGGTAGCAAAACTCTCACTTGCAGTAATCGCTCCTTAACATTACACGTGATACAGGTTAATGACATTCCTTGCAGTGTATGTAGCTTTGCCCATCTATATGTTTTTTTGGGATTGGAGCTGAAAAAAATGTGAAGCTCCTGAATTAATAAAGCCAAATTACCTGTTCTGTAGTATGCAGTATATTCAGCTGTAGAGTTTGGTAATGCTGATACTGGGCTTCTTTTCTATCAGAGCCAAACATGAGATGACTGGAGAAACTGTGGTATTTCAGGGAGGTCTGAGTAAAACCCCAGATGGGTAAGTTTACTGATAGTCTCTGTCAGAGACGCAGTCAGTGCTGAAACAGAATTCCCTAAAAAAATCTGCTTCCTGGCATTTTGTTCCTTCTTGTTCTCTATGTTATTTAACTATTTCTGTGTAATACAGATGTGCTACTCACCTTTACCTGCCTGCTTTACAGTGTGAATTGAATATAGCTTTAGGTGATGTAGCATTTGTCTAACTAAAAATAGTAACACTGATTTCCCTTCTGCTTTTCAAAGTCAAGGTCTTTCTACCTACAAGGAGCTTTGTTCACTGGCTAGTGACCTCAATCAGCCAGACCTGGTGTACAAATTCATGAATCTGGCCAACCATCATGCCATGTGGAATTCTCGGAAGGTAATGCTCTGCTTTCTCACATCTTCCATTCCCACTGTGAGCTCTGGAAACAATCCATTTCTCTTTTCCTGATCATACGTTTTATGAATGACTGCATATGTTGATGCTTTGGTGTAAGTCCAAGGCAAATTTAGCAGGCTGAGAAAAAAAATTTAGGATTACCTGAAATTCTTACAACAAAACTTTGGTATCAGAGTATTCCTATAATCCTACATTCCCCTCTGAATTATTTGACATCCTTTGATTTTTTCTTTTTTTGAGTGTGCTTAGGAGGACAATCCTTAGTGTGTTCAAACAGTGATAATGTTTTGAAAACTGGATGATTTTTTGGATGCCAAGGAAAGAAATCTTTGTTACTTAAGGAGGCAGAGTAAAAAGTAATAATCAAGTTGCTAAAAAGCACTGTTGCCAAAAGTATCCCTTTTCAACTCAAGTCTTGATATTGTAAAACAGTTGGGAGCTTTAGCAAAGCTAAAATACTGTTTGATTCACTTCCAGGTGAAAAAAGGAGCATTTTAAGTTTGAAGATTTAGGTGTACTGTTCAGAGCATTTATGTGGGGACTTTTCACTGGCTTCATGGAAGCATGGAAAAGCTTGTTCTGAGTTCCTGAAAACAACATTTAGTGCAAAAAACAAGTCCCAGCTTTAACTCTAATCCAGAGTTTGACAATTCAGCCCCTCTTAAGACTTCCTTCAGCACTGTGACTTCAAAAGCACCAGGAGTATAGTTAGGTTTCTGACCCTTATGGACTTTCTCCAGCACAGATGAGTTAGGAAAATTCACTCAGAACGAGTGGGTTGAGCTTTGGCATTTGAAGAATCTGCAAAGTCTTTTAAATTGAACGGGATATCTGGAAATCTGTGCTCTAAACCCCCCCAACTGTTTAGCTCTTGACCCAACAAGAGCTAAACAGAGCATGCTGTTCAAGGCCTTGGAGGTCCTGCTTTTCCTTATACTTTTTGCAGCTTCTTGCTTTTCATGGCAGTGATCCTGTCTGAAAATGTGTCTTTATTGCTGTTTCTAGATTAACCCAAACAACACATCCTGTCCTTTGAAATCTCTAGTGTGGGGTTTTGAGTGGCAGCTTTTGACATTGCAAGTCAGAAAATAGGCAGTCATTAGAGACAGTCACTGCATTGCCTTAACTGAGTAATCTCTTCTTGGGCTATGCTGCCAAATCTCGTGGGACCTCACAGGCAAGCATCAGTTCCACTGTTTTAGAAGTGACAGTGGAACTGACAGTGTTGGAGAAAGAAAAGGTCATAAAAGAATACTGAAGTTTAAAGTAAATATGGACAGATGCAAAATTATAATACCTAGAAATTTCAGGTTTTAGAAATAAAGTGGGATTATTCTGGTTTTAGTTTTTCAGTTCCTAAGTTACTCTAATTTTTCTGAATCAGCAGAGTTGTAAGGAAGCTGTGGCCCACTCTCACCAGTTTAGCCAAGAAATAATCTCTTTTGGAAGAACGTATTTAAATCTGCATAGTTTTAATTCACTAGTACTATTTCTGCAAATGAGATCAATCAGTATCATGAATTTGAGGTTGGAAGAAAGTTTTGAAGTAGTGTGTTGTGTATTGAGTGTGAGATTACTGTGTTACTGTAGCAGTGAGGATGGGCTAATTCTAGTACCATTCTAAATCTTTTGATCTGGTCTAAATCTGAACCATGTCAGTCAGTTTTGCCCCTGACTGTGGTGTGGCCATGAGCAATAACTGGGTGAGTAAACAATGTTTCAACAAATACTATTTTGTTGTTTTTTTCAGGGAGCAGCTTTTGGTTTCAATGTGATAGCTGCCAAGGCTGGAGAGCAGCTGGCTCCATTTTTGCCCCAGCTTCTTCCCCGGCTCTATCGTTACCAGTTTGACCCCAACCTGGGCATTCGACAGGCGATGACCAGCATTTGGAACGCGTTGGTCACTGACAAGTCGATGGTGAGTGACCAGCAAAGTGCAGCAAGGGGCTTTGCTGCCAGCCAGCAGTGTACTGGAGATCCTCATGGCACAGATGCATTTTGTGAAAGGAGGGGCAGTGCAGAAAGAGGTGAGGTACTGCACTGGAAAGGAGGTGTTTAAATCCATGGATGAGCTTGGAGCTTGCACAGAGGTTATGCACTTTTCTCTCATATGTGAAAGGATTTTGCTGACATTGTTTGTGCAGCCAGCATTAAAATGTATTATTTACTTAAAATGGGGTCTTTCCACTTTGATATTGCTTTGATACTGCTTATGATAACTTTTTCATTAATCCTTATGGACTATATAACTAAATATAGTTCCTCAGTTTTTGAGTGGGAGGAAGCTTGGGGTTGGAGGCTGTTCCATCTGTTTGAGGAGCACTCCTCTCAGGTGTATTTCAGGAATAAGTGATTTTCATAACATACCTTGCTCTGGTTCTGCAAGGCTTGGAATTGGGTTTGCATTTTTTTCTTCTAGGAAAGTTGATCTTAATGTGAAGTCATTCACTCTAATGCTTCATTAAAGCCCAACTGCTTCTTGAGTAAATTTATGTTTGGTGCTGCATTTTAACATTCAGCTGATAAAGGCCTTAGGGGACTTTTCTTGTTGCATCTTCCTCAATGTTAAGCACTTGTGCAATGCAGAGAAAAAGCATGTCTAAAGCACAGTTGGAGAAAGTTTGCACAGCACTGGCAAGCATTTCATCTGATGTGGCTGAAAGCAGGTTGTATTTTGCTTTCAACGTGCAAAATACAACCTTTTTGTTTGTTGGACTTTTTTTTTTTTTTTTTAAAGAGTACTGGACAAGGATGCATAGCTGTACTTGTTTAATGATTTTTCCTTTTTTTAATCATAGGTTGATAAATACATGAAGGAAATTCTTGAGGATTTGATCAGTAACCTAACCAGCAATCTGTGGAGGATCAGAGAATCCAGGTATTGCTAGGAAAAGTATTAGATTTGTGTTTGAACTCAGTTCTTTTCTCTTGTTCACCATAAACTTGTTAGTCTGAAGAGGCTGAGGAGGAAAAGAAGACATATCCTTTGATTAGGATACAGCCCAGCCTTGTAGCCTGCCTTTGGAATTATGATACAACCTTGAAGATATTTGCCTGAAATTTTTTCTTGCATGTTGCTTTATACTTAAAATCTTCTGAAGAATGAGCTTTCTGGTTACTAGTTCTTGCCTATCCTTTAATCTGAAGTAATGCTTTCTCTTAGATAACCTTGCCAATCTGACAGTTATGTACTTGGCAGCAAGATGCCATTTTTAATAAACTGCTTTTTGTTTTTTTTAATGGTTTGTAGCTATGCTGTATTGGAAACCTCAATTTTAATTTAAATTCCATACTTCATACCATTTTGATTTCTTCTCATTGTATGCTTAAAGAAGAGAAGACTAAAAGTTTTGTCACTGGAATGTTTACAGTAGCAGTTTTCACCACAGCAGCCTTTTTCACTTCCTGTCACCTGTTTCAGGTTTTACCTGAACAACTGAGCATTTTTTTCTCTGCCAAAGGAGACATTCTTGTGACAGAGTAGATTCAGTGTTTGGGGAAAGTAAGGAGTGTGAAACAGTTCTCATTTTTCTAAACTTTTTATTTATATTTATAAGGCTATCTGAATATATACAGCTATATCAAGTAAGAATACTGTGTGAAAGAAATAAAATTCCCTGTTTGCAGTTGTCTGGCACTAAATGACTTACTAAGAGGGAGACCTTTGGATGATGTCATAGACAAGCTTCCAGAGATCTGGGAAGTCCTGTTCAGAGTGCAAGATGACATTAAGGTAATGGAACTGAGAACTGAATAGGAATCTTAAACAAACAGTACAGTGATCAAGCTCTGAGGTATTGAAAGAGAGCTTCTCTGACAAATGAGCTTGAAGCCAGTGGGAATTTTGATTATTAAGCAGACTAGAAATTCATGCTTCTTGAAAGTAAAATTTCCTTGCCACAGTGGAAATTCTCTTTATGTTTGAAGTGTTGGGTTTCACTCCTGCTGTGCTTATTCTAGATGATTCGAGATTTTTTCCTGAGAAAAGAATTCTTATAAAAGAATTCCTGAGTAGTTGCTTAACTTTTGAATATAAAAACATTTATTTTGGGCTTCTTATATGCTGAACTGATTTATGGTGTATGGTGTGCTGAACTTGAATATATGACATCAGATTCTTTGGGTCCTTTCAGGTTTCAGCTCTGTGAATATATTGATTGTACCAGATACTCAGATGGACCAAAGCCAGTATTTCTTTTAATGATGTTCTAATACTTTCTTCTAAAGATATTGCTACTTTCTATTAAGTATTGGCCATGAAGATAGCCTTGTCTGTTCTAGTGTTAATGCTTATCAATTAATATTAATAATTCTAGAAGAACAAAAATAAAAGAAGTAATTGATGACTTCTTGTTTTAGGAGACTGTGCGAAAGGCGGCGGAACTAGCCCTAAAAACTTTAAGCAAGGTAAAACTTTACAATTTTGTCATATGCACAAGTAGACAAGGCATGTATGGTTTTGATGTCAGGAGTAATCGTAGACTATATTTACTCAGAGAATCTCTAGTGTAAGATCCAGTTATGAAAGACTGAACTTTGAAAGACTGCCCTAGGGAGTAGTCATGGTAAGCATCACCAGTCCCCTGTACTTTTACTGATGCTAGTGAAGTCCTGCTGCTTGAGAGCAATGCAATGTTAAGGTCTGTACAAGCAAAAGAAGGATATAATAAACTGTGGGGTTTTCTTCCGATGTTGTTTTTTCTTTACTTGGGAGTGGAATTTAACTAAGTTTAACAGTTTACCAAGACTGACTGATCAAGTTAACCAAGCCTGGTGATACATCACTAGTATGAAACAGGGGAACTGTGTATGGATTACTCTGTGATGCTGTTACTGACAAGGATTTTTGGGTGTAATACACATATATCATTGATATTTTGTTTGGTAATCCTCTGAAAAAGTCATATTAGTGGGAGTTTATCTAAAGTGATGACTTCATAGTGCGTGAGAGTTTAATGCTGCAAGTGAGGATTGAAAATGTTGTTGTAAAAGGTTGTGATTGCAGAATCTGTTCTCATCTGGGACTTGCTGCTCTGCTGTGTGGAATGGTTGAGTCCCTATAACCATCCCTACATAGGCTGTCCTTCAACTGAGAGGCCGTTTGGTTCACCTGTTCATCCAGATTCAGGTCAAGGCCTGCTAGACTCTGGATTTGTCTTTTCTGGAAGTGGACTGTAATTGAAACCCCTTTTAGGAATGACTCCTAGGGCTTAACTACCTTTTAAAAGATGAAGGTGTAACAGAGCCTGGGCTTGGCTGTGAGCAGTTTGTCTAGTTGCTGTTGGCTTCTTCTGTGTGAAGGAGAAGGTGCTATAATATAATCTGGGAGAGAGGTTTCTACATGTTTGCAGCACTGATTCTCACCTATCCCCAGGTCTGTGTGAAAATGTGTGACCCCTCTAAAGGAGCAGCAGGTCAGAAGACAGTAGCTGTGTTGCTCCCTTGCCTCCTAGACAAAGGAATAGTAAGCACAGTTGCTGAAGTCCGATCTCTCAGGTTAGTTTTGCACCGTGTAAGTTCCTGGGGGTTGAGTCTTGACCAAACACACCAAGCTTCTTCACCTGAGTTGCAGAATGTTCTTTGTGTTTGAAGTGACAAGTTGCTCCCCAAAAGAGCTTTCCTGCTGAGTTCTTCTTTCACAGAGTTTAAACAGCAGCCCTGAGACCTCTTCCTGTCTTTTGGGAGTATGTGGCCTCTCTGCAAATGCCCAGATTCAGTTCCCAGGAAGCAGGAAGTTCTTTTCTCTCTGTACAAATGGCAAGCTGATCCAGAAGCAGTGGCCATGCTAAGGCTGGCCTTTGGGAGTGGCATATATGTTCTGGTTGCAAACAAAAAGTCCCATGGTTCTTCAAACAGCCATGTCTGATTTCACAAGTTCTTGTAATATTGACAGTTCACATCCCACATGTGACTGACTGCATTTGGTCACACTGTTAAAATACATTTTATGTATTTTAACAGTTCAATGTCCCTTGATGTATAGGGACTTTATGTACTTGTCAATTTATAACCTTGTGTATTCTTTCCTTTTACTGAGGGACAGAAAAACTGCAAAATTCAGAGTTGAAGGGTGGTTAGCTGGTATTCATGAAAATAATTCTTAGGAAGACTAGAAGGCTTCTAACAAAATAATATTTCTTGAACTTTTTTTGTTCCTTTTGAACCTCTTTGTCAAAATGCAGCATGAGAGATGTGATCAGTCTGAAACCAACTAGTAAGGTTTGAATAGATTATTGTAACCTGTCTTTTCTTGGGCAGAGACAATGCATGTCTCAGGGTGACTTTGCCCAGTGCTTGTTTAAAACATGGGGGTGTGTTATTTCTTTCCTTATCTGTCTGCAGTACTACTTTTTTGCCCATTCCGTTTGTGATTCCAGGGCCAAGGTAAACAATCTCTGGCCAAAATATACATAACATCCCTTGGAAGCTCAGGGCTAGGGAATAATTTTGTTTAAGCAAAAATTACACGTGGTTTTGTTTGAAGGAAGATTTATATTAGTATATCTGGATTGCAGTAGATCAGAGAGGCTTTTCAGATAATTTTGTGTGTATCTCTGTTGACCTTCCCTTTAATATTTTTCCAGCATTAACACTCTTGTGAAGATCAGTAAAAGTGCTGGGTCTATGCTGAAACCTCATGCACCAAAACTTATCCCAGCCCTGTTGGAATCCTTGAGTGTGCTGGAGCCTCAGGTCCTCAATTATCTGAGTCTTTCTGCAACAGATCAAGAGAAAGTAAGTGCAGCTATAATGGGGAAGTATGCACACAGCAGAGATGACAAAGATTTAATCCTCATTCAGTGAAAGAAAAAATAGCAGATTAAATAGAGTGGTGTTCAAAAAGCAAAGAGAAATAGCTAATAAGTTACTAAAAAGTTTGGTCACGGAATATGGCTGGAAAATGTGGGAGTTTTTTTGAAGGATTGGTATTATCTTTTTTTACTAGAGTACTCTATGTTTCCAAAAGTGAAGAGCAATTTTAGTAATCTGATTTTAAATGTCACTGCTGTTTTCCCCAAGGTATTAACTTCAGGACTTCATATAACTTCAATTGGAAGGTGTGGGCTAGAGGTGGATGTTGTCAGCACCATGTTTTTTAATTGTTGTCAGAGAACCATGTTAAACAATCACAGTCTTCTTGTGAAAGTGATTGAAACCCATTGATTAGAAACAAATTTAGCTAATTTCATTGTGATTAAATTAGATTATTCCTTTACAAATGAAAAGGGAGTGAACAATGTGAACAGTTCAGTGCGAGATTTTATCTCTTTTCCCGGCTCTTTGTTTTCTCTTCATCTCTCCCTCCCTCTAGAATATCCCTCTGGCTCTGAAAGGGAAACTTTCATAATGTGTAGGCATAATTGCTTTCTCCATGCATCTGAAATAGATTTTAGTGTAAGGTAGTGAATTACAGCTGGTGTTGTTGCCCTTTCTCCTGTTTTTATTTTGTGTTTAAACTTGGATTTGTTTGGGTTTTTTTTCCTGATGGTTTTCTTTGTTTTGTTTTGAGACTGCAATGGATAGTGCCAGACTTAGTGCTGTCAAGTCATCTCCCATGATGGAAACTATTAACATGGTATGTATTGATTTCAGAAGGGTTCCACTGTAAGGTATGTTGTAGAAGAAGAGGAATTAAAATGGAAGCTTTACAGAGTATCTCTTCAGGGTTTATTTTCTTATCACATCTCCATGTGGCTGTGTGTCCACTTCCTTTTCATGTACAGACTTCTCATCATGCACCAGTGCTTTCCCCTCAAAGTTTGTGAATAACTTTGGCTCCATTTGAAGTCAGATGGGTTGCTTCTTCATCTAAAGACCTGCCTGCTTTGATGAAGAGGGCATCCTTCAAGTGCTTTTCTTTGGATGGGGCCTCAGCTAATTCTAGGTTATGTTTACTAGCATGTCTCTTCATCTCTGGTCCACAACTCCAAAACCAACTTCTCACCTGGGCCTTCAATTGATGATAGTTGTTGGTAAGGTATAAATGCTGTTGAAACATTGCCTTGTGGTGCCTTAGATATTCCTGTCTGGGCCTCGCCCATACTTTCATGGTGGAGGTAGTTAGAGAGAATGCTGAAACCACTGGAAGCACTGTCAGCAAGTGGTGTTTGGCACCAGTTTCCTGCTGCTAGAGGAGGAGTTGCTGATGCCCAGATGCTGAGCTGTAGGATCTGTCCTGGCAGAACTCCTTGTCTTCTGTACGTACCTGTCCCTTCCCAAAAAAAAGGCACCTCTTGTCTGCTCAGGCGTTGCATACAGCCAAGGGGCATGTGGGCCGGTAGAGAATGTGAGGGTTTAGCAAGTTTTAGGAGAATTGTAGCCACCAGAGCAATTTGTTGTCTCCTTGACTTCTGAAAAAACAGCAACAGCAAGCCCTCCTATACATAACATGTGTGGAGTTGAGTTTTGGTGTCAGGTGAAGTGGTCTCTATAAACAGAGTGTAAAGCAGTTGGGAATGAAAGGCTCTGTGTAAAAGTGTACTTGCTGCAACCCTGCAGGCTGCAGCAGCTGCTGCTGTCTCTCCTCCAGGCCATGCCCTACCCTGCCAGCCCTGGGGGAACAGCTGTGGTGCCCCTATCATTGATTGGGATTTTGTAGGGTAGGGGAGAGATAGTAATGGCTTCCCTGGAGTATTGTGAAGATATCCTGGCTTATGAGCAACCTCCTTTATATTCTGGGGCTGGCTGGGAGATTATATGGATAATTTCCTTCACCATACCAGTGGTGGAGGGGGAAGTAACAGTTGATCTGACTTGGGAAGCTCAATTACCTTCATTTAGTATGTGATCCTTGAATTTGCTAGAGAATGCCTCTGGACACAGTATGTTACACAGAGTGCTGGTAACATGAGGCTTTCTGTTTTGCCCAGTGGCATTTTAGGCATAGCAGATTAAAAATTATACTGATCCCATCCCTTTTCTACCATTATGTCATTTATGCTGCTTGTTTGTCTTGACCTGTTTAAAAACCTGGCTTGACTGGTTCCATGTCACTATCTAGTTTGGATCTTGTTATCTACCCTAGTGTGTTAGTTTCAGGCTTTCTGAAGAGCTGGAGTGCAGGAGAACATCCGTTCCAGCAAATGATAGTTTTAGCAAGGTCAGCTCAACAGAGAAGTGGGACAGGAGACTCTGTATGTCATGGAATCCACTTCATGTGGGCTTTTTCTCATCATGCAGCAAACTCTTGTGATTCAGATGAGGAACAGCCAGCAGTGCTGAGGCAGCCTCTGCTAGGAATATGCCAACTTTACCATCATTACCTTTCCTTTTTTTTACTTTTTTTCCTCTCTCTTCCTGTCTCTTACCTTTCTCTAGAGCTTGCAGTATTTGGATGTATCTGTCCTCAGTGAGTTGGTCCCTCGGCTGTGTGAACTGATCAAAAGTGGAGTTGGCCTTGGCACAAAGGTATGTCTGTGCTTTTAATAGCTCTTTTGGAAAGGAAGGAGGAAATATAGGGCAGTATCAATTTAAATATGGTTCCTTTTGCTATGTCTTTCAAAGCAACAGCTTGGGTTGATAGATACTGGAGTCATTTGACATCTGAGTCCCACCCCACTAATCACTGTGCTCAATGTGTGCTGCCCTAGCCTCCTCTGGGCTACGTGGCTGCTGTGCTCTGCAACACATGAGTGCAGAAGGTTGTCCTCGATTGCTGTAAATCTTCTAGGATCATCTGTCCTGACTGTGGGTCCTTTTTCACTTCCTATTTTGTCATTCATGTTTTGCAAACTTTTACTGCTCTTGGATTATAATAGAGTTGAATGGGTGTAGATCATGTCCTACAACACAGGTAGCACCAGAGCAAGTATTAATAATAACCAGTGGCAAATATTGTTTTATCTTACCTTTGTTTTCCCTTGCCAATCTTCCAGGGGGGCTGTGCCAGTGTAATTGTGTCATTAACCACACAGTGCCCTCAAGACTTAACACCTTATTCAGGTAAGGTCTGTCTCTTAGTGTCAGGTTTTAAAGGGACTTTTTGTTGTTGTGGTGTTTTTTCCCTTGAGCTTAGCACAAGAATGATCTTTACATGTTTATTTTTATCAGACAGCTGTTTGAAGTTATCTTTTTTGTTTGAGATCGACATGCTTGGAGTAGGTTCAGTACCTCACCAATTTGGAAGAGGTAGAGGAAGGAGTTGAGGCAATTCACTAGCACTGAGCAGGAATAGGCAAAAGTATTTCTTGTCTTTCTTGGAGCAGTCTAATGATGCCTGTGCTAGTGCAGCACTGTCACTATGAACTTGTCTTTTCAACTGGGGCTATGGGTAGACTATGAACAGCAACTTTGCTTCATTGGCTCTCTTCTGACAGTAGAAAGAGCCTCACCTTTCTGTTGCAGAATAGAAGTGAAGCTGAAAGCATGAAAACATGGAGTGCTTGCATACAGGAACATTATCAGTCAAGGTGTGCAAAACACTAGCACTAATTTAAATGTAAGACTTACAGACTTAATAACCCCACATCCATGCAGTGAGGAAAAATGCATAAATTCAATTATGCATAAATAATTGAAATGCAGGCTGTTGTAATTGTTGACCGAGGAATCAAACATAGTGCTTTTGATTAAGTAAAGTTTCTTCCAACAGGCAAACTTATGACTGCTTTACTTAGTGGCCTGACTGATCGCAACACTGTGGTACAGAAGTCTTTTGCCTTTGCTATGGGGCATCTAGTCAGGGTAAGTTGGGCTTTAAGTTTTATTTTGCTTCTTTATAGGTGATCTTCCTTGAAGCGTTTGAATAATTTGAGTCTCTTCCTTCTTACAGACTTCTCGGGACAGTAGCACCGAGAAGCTGCTGCACAAACTCAGCAGCTGGTACATGGAGAAGGAAGGTGTGTTGCTTTTGAGGTATTCTCTTACAGAATACAATGCAGAAAAAGTTCCTGCTGACATCAAAAGCTAGTAAAGAAACATTTCTATATCATGATGCTTGGTTTTACTTGCTGAATAATTCCTATGCAATGTTACACAATACTGTGAATTACTCTGCTTTCCAAGAGGCAAACCAAGCAGTTAAAAGGATAATCCTCCTTTCCAGTCATAAGGTGCTTGTTTTGCTCTTTCAGAGCCAGTTTACAGAGCAGGCTGTGCTTTAACTGTACATGCTATGGGACGCTACAGCCCAGATGTGCTGAAGAACCATGCCAAGCAGGTGCTGCCATTGGCTTTTCTTGGAATGCATGAAGTTCCTGAAGAAGACAAAGGAGAGAAAGAGAATTCTACTCTGTGGACTGAAGTTTGGCAGGAAAATGTACCTGGTACGTGATGTTAAGAGTAGTAAACCTTTCTGGGAAGCATGGGACAAGAAATAGCATGATTTCTGGAATTCCATTTTGAAATAGAGAGTTTTCATGGTAAGAGATTTGGGAAGCTTGTTCCCATTTTCTTCCTTGCTCTAGATTTCTTGTATGAAGTTTACCTTCTCTGGCTATTTAAAATGATTACAGGGGCATTGATCACAAGGGTGGACAGGCACAGTGGAAGTATTTTAAAACTGTGATATACTTAATGCCACTGTAATGTGACCCTGATGGTACAGATAAATAAACATCTCTGGAAATTTTTATGCCAGCCTGTAGGGGCCACCGCACACTTCTAAGTTACAGGAGCTTTGACCTTTCTCTCTTTTGGAGATCTCTGTGGTAATACCTCTGGTTTTAGATTCAGTGAATGAATCTATGCTATAGAAGTGCAGTTCTTTCTATAGAGGAAGATCTGGACGTATTATATTGTTTTGCTGACTCTTTCAGATTTCAGATCTGGTTCCTCAGTCACCAGATGATTTTTCTGGAGTCTGAGAAAGGAGCTGAAAAAGGTTCTCTAGTGACCTGTTCTTGGAAGAAAAAAGACATTATATTCCTTGGAAACAGGCTAACACAATGCTATATGGAAGGACTAGAATGAGTTGTGTGTGTAAATACACAGCAAAGACTTTATTTGGAACCTCTAGAAAAGAACCCATCTTCAGCCAGGCTGGGAGGAATTCTTCATGCTTTTGCCTGAAGTAGACCTTTTTGATATATCTCACAGCCAAAAACCTCAAGAGATCTGTAACTGGTTATTTTTTGTTTTTTCCACGGTAGCACTGGTCTTGTTCGCTTGTGGGTTTTTGGTTTATTTTAGTTGTATTGGTTTTTTTTTTGTTGTTTTTTTTTTTAAGTAAGTTCAAAGGTATGTTTGTTTTGTGGAAAAATTATAGTTTCCCTCCATTTGACATGCAGGTACTCAGGGTGGGATCAGACTGTATTTGCAGGAGTTGATATCCCTCACCCAGAAGGCTCTGCAGTCCCAGTCCTGGAAGATGAAAGCTCAGGGGGCAGCTGCCATGGCATCAATTGCCAAGCAGACAGGCTCCCTTGTACCACCACATCTGGGAATGGTGCTCTCTGCACTGCTGCAAGGCCTGCCGGGGAGAACCTGGACTGGGAAGGTAAAGAGGGAACTGTCATCTCATGGTTTGCTGTAAGCCCAGCAGTGTGCAGCCCTTGAGCTGGGAAATGCGATGCTCTCTGCTGCAGAGCAGCACAATAAGAATGCTGATGCAGGGAGTCTGCCTTTTGTCCTGCATTTAGCAGATAGAATTGACTGGGAAGATAGATAGATAGATAGATAGATAGATAGGTGAAATTCAGATTGCTTTAGGAGTTGGGTTCCCACTTAGACCTATTCCACTGCACCATTTCTAGCCTGGAGGATAGTAGCATGTGCTCAGTGGTGCTGCAAGGCCCCTTTTTGCTGCCAGTTCTGTGCAGATTGAAAGCTAAGCCCTCTGCAGGAGGAGTGGCAAGAGATAGACAGACATTGCTTCCCAAACAGATGTCACAGGCATGTTTCCCCACTGCCCCTTGCAGAAGAACACAAAGGTTTGCCCCGTGTGGCAGGACTGTGCATTTTGGCTATGTGGCACTTCTTAGTGATGTCTCTTCTGTTATTGCAGGAGGAGCTATTAAAGGCCATTGCCAGTGTTGTTTCTGTGTGCAGGTAAGTGTCTTGAATGAAGTGGTACCTTCAGGATCTGAGATCTCAAAAGGGAGGTTGTTGTTCAGTGTTAATGCATACAGCGTACTAAGGAGATTATAGAAAGTTTGTCATCACCATCCTGAGCTCTTATTGGCATATGAGGAGCAAGTGATGCTTCAGAGAGACCTGCAGAAGTAAATGATTGATTTAGAAAGGAAGAGGAGGATATTGAGAGGCCACAATTTCTAAGAGGAAAGACCTTAAATGGGAAAAGGAGGAAGAGGTAGAAGAGTAATAAGGGAGCATCTGCCTTGGAAGCATGTAAGAAAATAAGAGACTAAAACAGGGAGAGCAGACAAACAGTGAGAAAGCACACCCCAGTGTAACTTTTGTTACAATTACTGCTAGGCAGCTGAGTGCCTTGACACAGGAATTAACTCCTCTCTGGGAACAGCAGATTTTGAGATGAGATTAACATAATAGTGTCCATGTGCCTTGCATTTCAGTGCAGAGCTGCAGAAGTCAGTGCCAGGTCAGCCCACCATCACAGATGTTGTCCAGGCTCTCCTGAAAGAATGTCGTAAAGAAAACCTGAAGTATAAGATGGTGGCACTGCGCTGTGCAGCTGGGGTGCTGCAGGCAACAAAGGAAGACCGCTTCCAGGAACTTGCTGATATCATCTTCCCCATGATAAAGAAGGTGACAGTTTCGTGAGTTTTCTCTCTTTCAAAGCAGAACACTCAGGTGGTGATAGTTCAGTGATGCTGGCTGCATGCCAGACTTCTGCCGGATCTTTGGTGGGACTGAATACCAGACAGTTGGTGAGCTCTGGGGTGGTTCTGCCTGTGCTGTCGAAATTCTTAATTAGCTCAACTGTTCTTACAGAGTACTGCCTGTGATATTCACCACTGTCCTGTTACCACTTGAAAAGTTAATTCTTGACTGCTCTATAGGCAGCAAAAGGCTCCTGGGAAGCTGTGTAGAGTGCTTGTGTTTAGTATCAGCAAAGCCTTGCAGCTCAAAGAGTGGGACTCATGTAGCACAGGCACGTGTCTGGGTGCCAGGCCACAGAGCCCACTGTGCCCCTCTGCAGGCTGCCAGCAGTGCCAGAGCTGGGCTGGTGTGTGCAGGCTGCACTGCATTGTGCACCTAGCCTGCCCTCATCCTTCTGTCAGTCACACCTTCCCCCATGGCCTCCACAGAACTCCCTGGAGAGCATGGGAGCAGCTTTTCCAAAGCATGATGAAGAGGATGAGGACATGAGGGAGAAAGAGGTTCAAATGGAGTCCCTGATCTGTGCCTTCGAGACCCTGGGCAAAGCCTGGCCAAGGAGCCCAGAGACACAGCGTAAGTCAGCTGATGACTAGCAGAACAAATTATTTTCTCTTAAAATGAAAAGCAGAAGAAGGGAAAAACCTGGAGATCACGTGCAGAGTGAGAAGAGTGCAGGAAAAGATGCAGAATCTCCCTGCAGGCAGATAGTAAGGGTCTTCAGTAAGACAGCTGCCCCAACAGCTTTCAGGCAAAATAAGACATGCTTGGGAAAAATCTTTACTGTTGTCTTAAGTTCACTTCACAAAAATGTTCTGAGTTTATAGATGTGTAGGATGAGTGAGGTGGCTTGTCTAATGAAAAGAAGCCTAACTCTGCTGCTCATATTTATGTTTGCATCAAAGCCTAGTACAAGAATTGTGAATACCTGGAGAGGGTTGGGAAAAGGTTGCTTTTATTAGCATGCCAGAGTGTGTAATGCAGCTGTTTTATCTGACAGCATTTTTAATAAGTGAGTTAATGTGGTGAAGATTTTCGGGGTCACTCGTTACAGGATGCTGACTTGGTCATATGATTAACTTGATGTCACTTGTTGAGGAGCACTTTGGAGACAGAGCAGTAAGTGTTTCCTTCTGCCTTTCCATGTGGTAGCACAGTTATGCCCTTATTCTCCTGTAGGTTGCTATCGCCAAGAGTTTTGCAAGTTAATGTGTGACCGTCTGAAACTCAGCACATGGAAAGTGCAGCTTGGAGTGCTACAAGCCATGAATGCCTACTTTCAAGGGTAATTATTCTTTCTGCTTTCCACTTCAGCAGTGATTTGTCTTCTTTTTCTTCCTTGAAACTGTTTAATGAATTTGATGACACTGAATTCATGGAGAAGTTGAGCAAACTTCTGTCCCAGGGATACAGGATGCCTGACTCTTTTTGCATTTGACAGGCTAATGCTGTTTGATGAGGAGCACTCTGACCCTGTGGCTTTGACAGAAATACTTCTGGAAACTTGTTCCTCTATCACCCATTCTTTAGGTAAATGGACTTCTCCTGGTTTGTGATGGATGATTAATTACTTGTTAATATCGTTGTCCTCTGGGGGTTTGTGTGGTAGAGGAAGTGCACAATAAGCAGAAGTTGTCAGAGACCAAGTAACTTTGTGACAAGCTTGTGCTTGATGGCTGGCATGGGGTTTATGTACCCTCATTTAATCCTGCTTGTTAACATTTGTATGGTCTCTAGCCAGTACAACTCACTCATTCTGTTACACACAGAAGTTGTCTGCCATTACCCTGCAGCTATGGCAGAATTTTGTTCCCTGTTGAAATATGTAAGAAGAGCAGCTCTGTGGTAGTGGCAGAGGCAATGCACAAAATTTAGTTGACTTGTCAGCCTCCAGTTGTTGGCTTTCTGCCATTGAAATGTGCCTAGTGTTCAAGAGGGCACTGCAGACTGACACCACAAACAAGAGCTCAGTGAAATGTGTTAGCAAAAGTGGTCTGGAGATCACAGAGGTGACTGCTTTTTGTAAGGTTAATGCATTTGATTCTCAACGTGGTTTTGGGTTTTCTTGTCTGTTTTCTTTAAATCTCTTAGAAAATAAAAGCTACACATCCATAAGAACAGAAGCTTTGTCTGTGATACAGCTGCTGCTCACCAGACTACAAGGTGAGACTTCACTTGCCACCTGGAAGAGCCACTGTTTGGTAAAGATGGCACCTGGCTGTATGGCCTGGAACTCCAGAGAGATGGCCTTACCTTCTGCTTGCAGCACTGGGTGATTCTGGGGAAGCTGGGACTTGGAAGTAAGGCCTTGAAGTAACTGAAGCTAATACAGAGTTCTAAAGTACCTTTGGATACCATTTCCTTTGGTGAGGAAAACGTTCAGTAAGGAGAGTCCCACATGGAGCTCATAGAACTGTCTTGTCAGATCTGTCTGTGTAACGTTCAAACTCCATAGAGGGGGGGAACTCCTCTTAGTACAGAGGAGTGATTTTTACATTTCCAGTGTCAAGTTTGGTTTCTCATTATTATGTAGTATTCAACCCTTGCAGAATTGTCTTCATAGGGTAAGGTCTTCTTAGGTCTTGGGTTTATGTGTGTCTGCAGTTATTATGTAGCAAATTTTTCCTTTGGGTTTCTGGTATGCATTTCTTTTTCCTTTATTTGGGCAAAAATCTTACATGCCTTTTTCATGAGCCATTTGCAACATGGGAAACACGGTTCTTCAGGCCTTTGTGTTCACACGTTGCAGGCTTAGACAATAACAGCTGGTCTAGAAAGGTGCAACTCCCTGGCAGGAGGCAGCACATGCACCTGAGCATCCAGGTGAATCTGAGTTTTCCTGAAAGTGCAGTATGAACTGTGAGTGAAAGGTTGAAGCAGTCACTCTTTTAGCCTGTGTGGGGAAAGCAATGTCCTTTTGGAATTGTTTGTTTTGTTTTCTGGTGTTCATGTTCACAGTGTTCATGTCCAATGTTTGTCTGTCTTTATCTGCACAGAAGCTCAACAGTGGAAAAGCCTGACACAAGAAAGCAGAGAGCACCTCGTTCATTCATTGTCTACAATGGCATCAGATAGCAGACCTGAGCTGCAAGAGAAGGCATTTGTGTTGAAGAGAACACTTGAAAATCTTGACTAAGTTGTAAAACATAAATTTTGAAGTGCCATGTAAAACAAAAACAAAAAAGTGCAGTGGTCTGAAAACCAAGTGGGGAAATGAAGATTACTCTGTAGGATGCATCATTCCTGGCCAAAATAAAAAATGCCTTAAATTCTTTTCCCCATTAATATTATTTTTACTCTTAAGCTGATCATTAGTTGTTTTATCAGCAAATATCATCTGCCCTAGAATGTTTGTAAGTGTGCAACATAAAAAACACAAGGGCAAGATGCTTTTTTTTTTTGACTAGGCAGAAGAATGTTACTCAGATCCCCTTTGTCCTTCAGAAAAACTGTTAAAAATCCACCAGCACAGAAAGTAAAACTATATTTAGTTTTCACAATTTTTGTATGTAGAGATTTGTTAACTGGTGTCTTCTCCAGTAGTGCTGGTGTTTGTTATCTGTAGAGAACAAAATGTTTCCCTTGATGAGGCCTGTGTTTGACTCCTGTGGTTTCCCAGGGGCAGGGTTTCATCTGACACCCACCTCTGCATCTGCTTGCTCCTTCCTTGCAGCCTGTTGTCTGTGCATTATAAAAGGCAGAGTACTGTTAACGTCACTCCTTTCTCCTTTTCTGACCTCAGCATGGATTGACCAAGACTATGCCTTCCCCAGCTGGCAACCTTGGCCTCCCAAATGTTAAATGAGAACTTCTTCCCCAAAAGGATGCACAAGAGAGCACTTTACTAAGCTGTCTGGGACAAAGTTGAGCCTAGTTGGTACCCAGGTGGAACACTGCTCTTCTCAAAATTGTTTTGCATGGACACTCCTTAGCTCCCAGAAATTTAAAAGAAATGGAAAACAATCTTTTTTAGATATGTTTTTGAAGAGTGTTTGAAGTTTGAAATGACACATTTTTTTAATAGTAGTGGTAATGTTTTGTTCCCTTCCTGTTCGTAAACCTGTTCTTGCTTTGGAAACCTGTAACAATTTAGACTTGTCAATATTTGTAAGAAACTGAATCATCTGTCATTTATCAGAGCCCAAGTCATGCTGGTTTCTAGCAATTTGCACTTAAGATTATATCTGCATTAACATGGGAGTAAAATTGCTGTATGGTGATGTGGCCTGCTGCCTGTCTCCTTTTTTTTTCCTTCCTCCTCTGACAAAAGACAAATTTGACCACTATAACAAACTTTAATAGTGTGAAGATAGCACTGCTCCATAATCTGACCAGTATGTGTACAACTTTTTGGGGATAAATGCTTTGCTGATGGTGAAATAAAATCATTAGTGTGGGCAATATCATGTTCATGGCTTTCAGCACCAGAAGGCTTTGTTTCTTTTCTTGCAGTCTGCAGCTGCTTTCAGATCCGCGTTCTAAGGGGAGGATTGCTTAGATGACATCATGTTTCCTCCATGCCCATTTATTCAGATTCAGGTATGCAGTACCTACTTTCCCCTCAGGTGCCATTCCCCAGTCAGTGTTTCCTGGTACTGTAACAATCTTGTTGTCTGACTTGCTCTTCATAGGGAAGAATGTAATTTGTGCACAGCTGGTAAGAGAATGTCAGGAAGAAATGGGCAGAGCTGTCCCACTGTGGCTCTTGTGTAGCAGAAACCTCAGCAAGCACTATTGCGTTGTACATTAGAACTGGTCAGTGGGCAACTCCTTGGTGCTGGGAGCTGGTGCTAATGATGTTTTGATTTATACCTTGTTGCAGGGAGCTGCTCTTTGTTTACGTGTAGTTTGAACTATTGAGCACAGTGTACATTTTAAAATTTTACTGGGCAAATAATTTTGCAGTATCTTTAAAAAACTTGCTTACTGTGACATGTGTCATGAGTGCCCTTTTTATTTTTATTGTTTTTTATTAGGTGAATATTACTGGTGATGCTTTGCTGTAGCAGTAGCAGTTCATTTTCTGACTTGGGCTTTTTCATATTGGTGAGTGACAGTAACAGAAAAGCAAGAGCCTCCATGTCTCTGGTAATTTGAGCTTTCACTGTGGACTGGAGTATTCAGAGGCAATGCCTAGTATGGTCAAATGACTGTACGTAGAATAACTGTAATCATTGTCAATAGCAACCTAATTTCTCTACTGGGGATTTACACTAGAGGGAAGAGCGTATTCTAGGAACTCTATAATAAACAGCTGGATCAACAACTCTGGCCAAGAGTGTTAGGAAGGTTAGAGACGGTATGACACTTTCTGAATCACAAAGCAATATGTCTTTCTCGTGATTACAGAGCAGATTCAGAGCTCCTCTCTAAAGCATGTGCCTATACACAAAACCTACCTGTACAAAAGTTAATTAAGTCAGAGGTTTGATTTCTACCCCCCTCACATTTATAAACTTGATAGGACTAAAAAAAAAAAAAAATAGATGTGGCCTTCCTAGAGTTTCTCCTCTAAAAGTGATTGCACTATGTAAAACACACTGTACTTTGCCCAGCACGGGCATTTCTTGTGCTGCTGCAATGCTTTGTATACCTGGAGTGCAGTGCGCAGACTTGACTCTAGCACTCCTGCTCTGACTTACAAGCTGTTGCTTAAATGGATGTATATTGAGAAAAGTTTTCTAATGTTGCAAGACCTCCATCAAATTTATTGCAATCTGTACTGTCCAAATATGTGAATGGTCTGACTGAAAGAAAACCCTCCTGCTTACCAAAAAGGTAAAAACTAAATAAAAGCTGCATGACCTGTTCCTTGGAGTAACTGGTAGTGTTTTTTCTCCTGCGGTGGGTATTGTATAGTGTTCCTGTGCTTCAGATTCAGCCCACTGCCCTCCCTTCATGGAGACACATGGTGGTTCTGCAGCCCTGTGTGCTATTGAGTCCATAGCTTGGTCCCCTGAGATGAGGCAGGGTTAGGCCATGTGTCTGTACTACAGACACATTCTTTTGAAGTCATGTATGTATTACATACACATGGTAGGTGAGCCATGAGATTGAAAACTTACTAAAATAATATTCAAGAACTTCAGTATTTCCAAATTGTTCCAGCCATGCACACATTTCCCCCCCAGTGCTACCTCAATTATATGTACTTTTCTAAACAGTATTCAGAAAGGAAGAAAAATAAGGGACACAAATGAGGTAAGTAGAGGACAGCACACAAACACAAACCTCACCTATGCTGCCACCAAGTGGCAGAAGTATCATCTGGCCAGGGAAATGCCATCAGACCACACACCCACCATACACAGACACGGGTCCTGTGCTGTGGTGAGCAGAGACCTGCTCTGTAGTGCTATGATAAAGCTGCTTTGGACTTGAGCCCCACGACGTGTCATTTCTGGCCAGTGAAAGCAGCAGGATACATTCAGGTAAGAATGTAAAAACTCAGAAAGGGTTCAATTCTGAGAAGGCACTGTTCAGTGAAAAACTTTGAGGAAGGCAAACATACACACAACCAGGTTGTATTGTATATCATATTTATCTTGGAAAAACAACAGGTAAAAAAATTGTAAAAAAATTTTGGTAGTTAGTTGTTGAGGATTGCTTTGCTCCTTAACAAAAATTACCAGTGACACTTTTCTGTGGAATTTGACAACAGGCAAGGAAGACTTACTACACTTGGCAATAGGTCTTCTGAATAGAACACTGGTAGTTGAATCAGCTTTTCCTCATCTAAAGGCTTTAAGTTTACTAAAAGTTACTGCTTATATACATTTATATGTAAATGTTAGAGAGGAATGACAGGACTTGCATCACACCATAATGATCAAAATTGTCCAGCTTACTTAAAAGAACAGGCTATTACAGACTATAATAAAATGCAAATACCAACTAAAACAAACATTAAAACACATAAATGTTCCTTGTTGCTTCCTGATGTTTTTAACTTGTTACGAGATTTGTGAAAGAATAGGGATGTGTAGCTTTGGGGGTCCTATGTCACTCAGTTCACCGTTCTCCGTAATTTTTCTTTTTCTGGCACTTTCTTGTCCACGCTTTTTTTGTCTCTGCTTTTCAATCTGGCTGTATCTTGCAATAGTGGATACACCATCCACAAACCTGGTCTTGTAGAGGACATTTGCATTGTTGAACATTCCTTCTTTCAAGGACACCACAATAAACTAAAACAAACCAGAAATACTTAAAATAAATGTTGCTATCCAAACAACACTAGAAAAGGCTTCCAAAGAGAGGACTTCTTTTCCTAAATTTGGCTAATACCTCAGTAATAATCTTAAAAAAATATTTAAAACTAACCAAGGTTCAAGAGGTCCCAACTGTGGGATCTGTGTTACACAGGTCCACTTTTACTGTAAACCCACTTTTTTCATGTAAACCCACTTTTTCTGCAGCTAATGACACTCCTGTCCATATCCCAGCACCTGGCCTGGGATACAATCCACAATGCAGGATGCCTGTTTGCGGTGGAAGAAAACATGGACATAACTGCCACTAATTATGAAAGAATGCAAGATCTTACTTAGTCAAAAGATACTACTCAAATAATTTTGCAATACTGGTTCCCCTCCTCAAATAATTTGGAATGGTCAAATTACATCAAACAGAGACAGGTACTGCCTCTTTTTCTCTTTTGTACAGGTCACAATGATACAGAGATCCTTTCCAGTACTGCCTGACTAATTTCATTAGGGTCAACATGAAATATCTTTAACCTCAAATTAAATATCTCTAGGAAAAAAGAATTCAGGACATTGTTATGCCTGAAATTGAGCATATCACAAATACTCCTCCCTATTGGTCCCTTTTAACCAGTGCAGCAACAACATTCAAGTTTCACAACTGCCATGTCAGTCTAGTTTTCAGTTGAAACAACTCAGAAATACAACACACATCTATAGGATGAAAGGGGTAAACAGCTCAGAGCCCTCAGTGCCAAACTGCCTTTGTAAATAACAGAACCCTTAGCAATCTGGCCTGGTGGAAGGTGTCCCTGTCCGTGGCAGGGGATTGATTTAGATAATCTTTAAAGGCCCCTTCCAACCCAAACCATTCTATTACCACAATAATTTCAAGAACATACCTGGGAGCGTCTGAAATGAGTTTGAAGCATCTGCCCAATATTCTGGGTATGAGAGAGATCAAGAGCTGCATCCACTTCATCCAAGATGTAAACTGGGGCAGGTTTGAAGAGGAGCATGGCTAATATCAAGGATAAGGCCACCAATGATCTAGTATGGAGACAAGAAAATTATGATTTAGTCTCACATGAAGGGCTCTGGCTTTTGAAAAGAATTGTTGAAAGGCAATGAAGGTGGTAAAGGGTCTGGATCACAAGTCTGGTGAGAATCAGGTACTGGTGTTGTTTAACCTGGAGAGAAGGAGGTCCAGGAGGGACCTTATTGCTCTCCACAGAAAGGAAGGTGTAACCAGGTGGGGATTGGCCTCTTCTCCCAGATAATGAGACAGACCATGGGGAAATGGCCTTAAGTTACATCAGGGTAGGTTTAGATTGGATATCTGGAAAAATTTCTTCACTGAAATGGTTATCAAGCATTTTAATGGGTTGCTACTGAAGTGCTTGAGTCAGCACTCATTGAGAGATTTAGAAGACATGTAGATGTGGGATTTAATGACATGGTTTAATGGTGGACCTGGCAGTTAAGCTAATGGTTGAACTTGATGGTCTTAAGACAGTTTGTCCAGCCTAAATGATTCTATGATTCTAAAATAGTCCCTCAAAAGCACATTACTGCTATGGTTCTGAAGAGATGGAATATTAGTTTCCCTATTTCAAAACATGAAGTCTTCTGTCAGAAACAGCAAATATTACTTTTTCTTATTGGAAGATCACATTAGTTGGGTGATGATGTTTGAAATTATGCTGTTGTTCAATCCCCAATTCTAAGTTTTGCAGTGTTTTTCCATATCTGGTTCTTCAACTATTCTGTCCTTAGACAGAACAGAATGTGACAGAATTCTATATCTCTGTCTCACCTCTTCCTAAATTCTGTTTCTGCTTTTCAGTTAGTAAAGATCTTTTTTTTCCTTAGAAGTTGCAAAGAAGTACATGCCCTACACAGTAGCCATAAACACCGGAGAAGGAAACTGTTTGCCATGACACTAACTTTATACCAGCGAAATACTTGCCTATATAGATTTTTGTGGTTACAGCTCAAGGAGAGGAGCATTTAATTCAGTGTTATGTTAGTACTACCTAAAGTAGTGGTAGTACTAAATGGTTTTATCACCATTCAAATTTTTTTTTTCCCCACTTCTGTGTGACTGGAGCAAAATCTTGCTTGTTATAGTAAGTAAAGCATTGTTCTAAGTCAGAATATATTAATAGTGCTTTCAATATTGAGTTCATTAGGAAGGAAGCAGAGTCCCTGACTTGACAAGAAAAAGATTAATTTTTTTGCTTTTTAGAACTTTAATTAGTTAGACGTATCAATTACATACAAAATGACAATGGAAAACAAGTGAATTCACCAACCTTTGTCCTCCACTAAGTTCTGTTAAGTTTTCCTTCCAGATCTTTCCTAAGCCAACCCTGAACTCCATACCAACAATGACATTGTGACTTTTAGAGGGTGCTAACATAGCTCTGGCTCCAGGTAGGAGTGTTGAGAAAATGGAATTAAAGTCTTCATTGACCTAGAAGTCAGACCACAAAAGATGTATAAGCGTGCTTTGGATCAAGAGCACAAAGAGTAAAAAACATAGTGATGAGCAGCACGACACCCAAGACATCTTTCCAGTTCAACATGGTGACTTCCCATGTCACATACAGGACAGTGAGAAAATGTTAGCTTTTACTTTTTCTGCAATGAAGAGAGAAGCAACACCAAAGGATATATGACACCTCATGCTAAGTATTTTAGAAGGATCCAATGAAAGACATATTGGAAGGCTTCTCTATGCTATCAGCCAGGGAAATGATTATGGCCCTAACTCAGATTTATAAACCGGCAAATTGCAATTTCCATTTCAATTAATGGACTACTAAAAGTACAAGCACCATGTAAGAGATACATGCTGGCATCCTCCCAACTCTTCTTCTTCCCAGGTTTACTTAAGCAATGTCCAGGTATGAGATGGGATGCAACTTTGTAAATGTAGATTAAAAATGTCCTAGGTTTAGGAATTTATCTGAAAACACGTATTCCAACATGTGTGTGCTTTTGCATTACAGCTCACTAAATTCTGCCAAACACAATTTTTACAATTAAAAGGTACCACTTTTTCAGTGATATCCTATATACAGGCAGCATAATAATTAAATAGATACTTCATCTATGTGCAATTTAATCTTGATTAAAATAAATTTTATCAAAAGCCAAAAACCACAAGTTCCGCTGGTACAGCAGAAAATAAAGTGTCAGAACATTTCCATGTAGAAAGGGATAATTTTATACTTTTGTATAAAGTCTCTCATTATATGAGAGACCTGGTAAAAAGGCAAAGTGCCTGGGTAACAGAAACATAAATCAGACATTGCTCTACCCTGACAGTAACAGAAGCACTACCATAGGTCCACAGCCCTGCACTCTAGAGGGCAACATAGCAATAAAGAATTTTTACTCTAGTAAGATACTGCTTTAAGGAAAAAAAAAAAACCAAACCCAAAAATAAAACTCAGCTGGATTTCAATATGCCTTAACCTTCATGAAACGTTTGTGTACACTAAAAGGGAATGAGAAAGTATTTTTTCAGGTTTAAATTGACCTTTGCACTTCTCAAAGAATTAATGTCTTATTCTCAAAAGTGGGAATAAACAGGAGAAACAAAGTGGGTATTTTAAAATATGGGTCAGGGATGGTAGTTTGAAAACAGACTTTTTTTTCCCCAAGGAAATATGCAAAACAGTAATCCAAAATAAATCTGATCCTTAACTAAAACATGAAGATAAGTTTCAAGTGTCATACCTTTTTCCAAGCAATATCTAAAGTTTGTTTTTTCTTCTGGTCAAGCTCTTCAATAACTGCAAGAATTTTTATCTTGTCATTCTCTACAATTCTTTTTTTCTTCATTAAGTCATTGTACTGGTGCAAAGAGAATAAAAGATTGATTTCAATGAACTTTGTGCTCAAATGCATTTTGTGCTAATCTTACAGCTTCACTGTATCATTGTGTAGTTATGAAATAGTAATTAACCACAAGATTAAAATCCAGTGCATTCATTTAGCTGCATGAGGGATATAAATTTGGGGATTATTTGCAAATTAAAGCATCAGAATTTTCAACAATCAGCAAGGGGGAAGAACGACATTGCTCTGAAATATCGTTCTTGCACTTCCGAAGTTAATCATGTTTCACTTGCTTTTCCATAGAAGAAAGGATAGTTCTGGAGGCTTATAGGAGGAAACAGTACTAGAAAAGTTGAAGGATAAAATTGGTGGGCAATTTTCAGACAATCCTTGAATAGCCTGAAAATACAGATTAATTCAAGAAACAACATCAAGCTTGAATATATTTTCGGTCTGCAATTTTTAATTCAGTGTATAGATTTTAGATACTCTAATGAACATCACAAAGCTTGCTAATACTTCAGCTTAGGATGAACTGGGGTAGGAAGGAATAAAATAGTATTTTTTACCATCCAAAGTCACAATTATGAGTAACTTAAAAACCTGGTGCACTAATGAACAATTTAAAGATGTAATATTAGTATGAAAGAACCAGCAAAAGGTTTAGTTTATTTTTGGTGTATTGAGAAATAGAGCACATGAAAACATAAAGCTACATTATATATATTGGTATATACTGTATATACCATATGACCAGCCTGCCCAATCTTTACAGATAAAAGCATAGAATATTTACCCTTTCCTCTGCATCAGAAAGCAAGTTCATAACTGTGGTGTTCACATTCTTTCCCATCTTCTCTTTATGCTCCTGCAATTTCTGCAGCTTCTGACTTGCTTCTTTAGGGTTGCAACTTTTGAAATCATAGGCTGTGTTTGGCTGGCCAAAGAGTGGTTTGTCTGAAGCTATCCACTTATATTCTTTCAGCATTTTGGCCACCTTTAAACAAAAAGTTATGTTGAGGCTTTTTCCTCATGCTTAAAACAAACAACCAACCAACCAAAACAACAAACAAACAAACAAAACCCCACCTAGATTCTGAAATTACCACATTAATTCTTCTACCCCAATGCAGTACAGGCACATATCTTTACAATGTTTTGTGTGATTTCCTTCACTGTGGACAAATGAACCATTTAAGGTAACTTTCATGTACATCTTACTTACTTCAAACACATTTTTTCTACATCTGAACTATGCCAATATCACTACATCATGGAATTGCTTTCTTTAATTAGTTAGCGAATTTGTCCATACAGTCAGAATGTTCTTACTGATCACTTTCTCACCATGATCTACCCCCTGTTACTCCATACAGATAAGCTCTTTTACAATGTACAATCCCTCTTCCTCAGATAAAAATTTTATATTGAGAGCTGCAAATATGACAGTGCTTAAAGGAAAAAGGCTTTCATGTTCCCTTTGTATGTGGCAAGGGAATAACCATCCTTGGTCACAATGTGAAGAAAAGCACAATTTCAAAATACCTTGGCATCAGCATCAGCAGCCTCTTGTTCACATTTGGTGATGCTGTGTTCTAATTCTTTAACCTTAAGCTGTAATTCATTATTTTGTTCTCTGTATTTTACCATCTCTGCAGATTTGTCTTTAATTGCATTATCATGTAATGCCATTACTTCCTTTTGCTTGGTAAGCTCCTTCTGTGCTTTCTCTACAGATTCCTGAAAAAGCAAATCAGCAGACATTTATTGGCCTCTTCTAAAGTTGGCATTATAGTCTTATTAGAACTCTACACAGCAAGGAGAAAAAAATTCACATGTGAAAGTGAAGCGAAAAAATAACTACCTAGGCTGATTGAGTGCAGTAAATCTGCAGAAAAAAATACACATTATAATGTGAGGTTCAGAGGATCACAGAGTAACATCAAAACAGATAACGAAACACAGTATTTATTCATTTCTACCTCTGTTTTAGCCACTTCAGCCACCAGAGCATCCACTTCATCCTGGTAGGATTTGATTGCTTCCTCTACAGCTGTTATCTGTAGTTTATAGGAGGCCTGCTCTTGTTTCAGCTCTTCAAGTTCCAGAACTAAAGCTTTCACTTCCTAAAGAGATTTTTTCCAATTTATTAGTTATACTTAAATGGAAATAATTAAGATTCAGTTTGATGTAGTAAAAGTTGTAGAAGATTAACAGCATCCATTCTTGAGCAAGAGTGCAATCCCACAAAATAATAAAATAAAAATACAAAAAACCTCAGTCAGTGACTATGTTGGTGACTGCACAGTAATATATTAAGTCCCAAAACTGAGAGTATTAAAACCTCAGGAGAATCATACTTTCTGCTTTATGCAGCCACTTTTAGCATTAAGAGAACTGGCAACAGAAGTGAAGTTTTACCTGCTGCATGTCTTTTATTTTTTTGCTTGAAATGTCTGCCTTTTTCTTGGCATTGTCTAGTTTCTGCTCCGCATTTTTCCTCTCTTTTAGACATTCTGCTTCTGCGTTTTTAATTTTATTCTCCAATTCCTTGTATTTTTTTTCTGCTTTCTTTTTGCTCTCTTCGGTTTTGTTTATTGTCTCTTCACAAGATGCTGAATCAAGAAGTAGAGTATTGAGACTGAGCACTGTTCTCATCTTTAAATTTACATCCTAAATGACAAATGAAATAAATCTCTTTGCCCCAACAGGAAAAAAGTGGTTGAGCACTCACTAGTTGCTGAAGTCAGGTATTTCAATGATTACTCTAAAACTGTACTTTTTCTATCAGTTATTGGTAGGAGATCAAACAGGCATTATGAAAAGATGACCATTTTTTTTAACAGAGGGAAGAATGTCAAGTCAAAGGATCAAGAATTAATCAGATGGCTATCTAACAAGATATCATCCTATCCCTAGAATATAAGATCTAGATGTGTATCACTTCTGGCCATTTTTTAGACATTTTACTTGTTGCTACATTTTGTGCAATTTTGTCTTCACTCAGCTATTTCTTTCCCATGCTTTCTTGTTATGCAAACTATATTATTAACCTTAAGTACCTACAAAAATAGATGGCTTGAAAAAAGTAAAGATTACACAAATATGGGATTAAATCAATTTTTAAACTTCCCTGCAAAGATGTATTTTCCTTTACAAAGTATATAAAAAACATTCAATAAGAGTATAGCCTTCACTATAAGCGAATGACCATCTTTAAGTGAATCACTTCTGTGCAAGTATACTGTGATTCTGTGCTTGTTACATGTTCCAAAATATAAAGCTATTATTTTTAAAGTGAAAAGTACTTCTTTCTTAAATAAAGGATGTGTAACTCAAACAGCCTGATATCCATCTCATTCTCAGCAATTAGTTTTCAGATGAGAGTAAGAACACATTTGTCACCAATGGTTTTCTTCAGGGCAATCAGCTCTTCCTCTTGTTTGTGGTAAGCACTTTGACAAAGCTTCTTGTGCAGCAGCTCTGCTTCCTCAGACTTCAGCTCCCATTGTTGCTTCAGATGCTGATACCTTTGGAGACAGTAGTGACAAACACTGCATCTCACTTTCAAAGCTGAAATAAGTAGATGAATATCTATATTCTGTTTCTCATGTGAGAGATACAGTGATGACAGTACGGCAAATAAGCTTAAATGAATGAAAATCCGATATAATTGCTTTAAATAATAATTGTGAGGTTTATAGGCATGCAAGTTATTATATATGTAGCTCCTGCTATTTAGACCTGATCTGACCTATTAAAACAAATGCAACTTTTTTCCCAACTGGCAGCATGACAGATGTTAGGGTGAAGAATTAAAGAAAAGGTATCTAAAAGCAGAAGTTCCTTCCTCTTCTTGGTGATATTTCAGGAAGTCTACTGCAGCGCAAAACAATTTGAAGAAACAAATCCAGCTGGTAGTAGCATATTATACAACACTACTTCCTTAGGATATTTTTGCAGAATTGACTGAACATAATTTTTTTGTTCCATTTTTTAATACAGTATTCAGTAACTGAGTAGCTAAAAATCAAATATACTTAATATTATTTTATTTAAATGCTTACAGCAGTATCACTCAGATAGTCCTTTTTAACATCTTTTTATTTCCTTGTGAGAAAAATTAGACTGACCACAAACTGGAATTGTGTACAGGTGTTAAAAATATGTCTAGAACAGATCCATTCTTCAGTAGACTTAATGAAAATTCAACCAATTTCAATTACCTACCAATGTGTACCCTTTTTTTTGCCCTGTATTATCCAAAACAAAGTGGTTTTGCATGTCTTATTTAAAAACTGAATTTGCTTTTTGATTACTGAACTTACTAATTTTATTGGGAGGAGAGAGAGGAAGGGAATTACTTTCTGCATATTACATTCTCAAAAGGTCTATGGCCACCCAAAATAACTCATTACATTAAATTTACTCAATCACATTAAGAGAAATTTTACACATTGTATAATGCAAACCTTACCTTTCAGCAACTGTCTTCAAGGTTGCCAACTCATTCTCTACTGCTTCAAGTTCAGATTCCTTTTTCTGGAGTTCTGTTTGAACATCTTTCACTTCTTGAAGTTTAGACAATATTGATCCAGCCTGTAAGGATGCACCTGTTCAATGAAAAAATTTAAAAGCCAGGCTGATTGGAATCAAACCAGTGGATTCACCACTGGTAATTGCAAATTGTAAACATTAACAATGAGGCAGACTGATGATTTATTTTAGTTGAGAAACAGAGAAGGCACTAGGCTAAGCTAGAGTTCTCAGGAGAGAAAGACTACCTCATCTGTTACAGAACATAGTTCAGTAGTCTTTGAATATTGTACATGCGTGTCTTATGCAAACAGCTAACTTTCCATAATTTATGAGATTATCACAAACCAATGATTAATTACTTCAAAAAGTGCTTGAATTCCAAGCACTTTTGCGTCCAAGAGGATTATACAGTTTAATAAGATTGAAGTATTTAAAATCTAAATTACGTCAAGTTTATAATTAATTTTTTCTTAAACTAATTAATATTATTTCAGCTGAAGACAACTTTGCATTAGCTCAAATGTATTATTCCCAGTACATATCTAAGTAAAAAGGTTACTGTTAAATTTTATAAAAAATATGCAAGAGCAGTAAACAAATCAGCACATAATATTATTAGTATTGTATGAATAGAACCAGCAATTGCCTCCATGCAGAGTTCCTTGGGGATCAAACACATCTCCATCAAGAGTAACACATCTTGTCATTATCCTTTTGTTGAAAGTCACTTTCTTAGCACTATCCATGTTATTACAGACAAATGTTGTTCCAAAGACATATTCCATTGCTTTTTGCAGTTCAGATTCATACCCAATTAGAGAAAGGGCTAAATACAAGTTAGTATGTCCAACCTAGAAATCAAACAAAATGCAATTAGTATGCCTTAAGTTAAAAGAAGTTTCAAATTTGATTTGTCTTTTGTTGATACAACTCTTACAAAAGTATCATTGCATTTTAAAACAATTTCAGTTACAAGTGGAATAATTAATACCCATTTAACCCTCAGAAAATTGAAAGGATACAAAGGAAAACAAAATCAATATATCATCAAACCCTGTACAAATTCTTATTAAAATACCCATTAAGAATCTCAAGTTCTTAATACAGAAATAAAATTAAAATGGGACAGAAGCAATATAGTGTAAAGAGTGTATTTATTTACATACCAGGCTTTGGGCCAACTTGACTGTGTTTTCTTGAAGACACCTGGGTGAAATTTTGTTTAAGGGAATGATGGTGTATCGACGCTTTAGTTCACCGTTCTCTAACAGCTTTTTGCCAGTAACCTCAAATGAAAAATAGGTACAAAGCATACCTGAGTACACAAGTAATTTTGTAAAGTAAGACAGCAGGGCATTGGAAGAACACATTGTTGTCACCAACTATGTATGCCTTTCTTGACCCAATTAAAACATGTACGTAGGTTCAAACCCCTCTCAAGCATTCAGTAACAAGGCACATGCTTGCCAACCCAAATCATGCAACCACATCTCAAAATTTAAGAATTGTGTACTAATGAAATAAACTTACTTCTGTGTCCACAACAAGGTTATAGAGTTTCCCTCCAGCCACCGCTTCCAGGGCTTTGGCATTGGATGGAAGTTTCACAGTGATAAGAAACGCAACAAGGCCTTTCACCCGGCTTGCATTCCATCCTTTTTCTGGATATCTTAAAATAAATATAAATTGTGACTGTGAATGTTTTCTCTCACACATCCTTAAAAAATTTACATTTGAAACCCATGATGCTTCTTGGTCTTTTATAAGCAATTCTAAATTCTATCAGAAAAATAACCCACAAAAAAATGGTTACATTAAATACTCCACAGGAAGAGATTCAACACTAAATAGTCAGTTACATATGATTCAGTTACATAGTCATTAAAAGAATGTAATTCTTGATTTATTTCCGCATTATTTCAATGGATTTTTCCAATGGGCTCTGCTATTACCACAGCTATAGGAGTATGCTCAGCCTATTACACAAAAAATTAAACCTGGGAATACAGATATTTGGCCGGAGTTGACCTCCAAGGAGCAAGTCTACTTGAGTCCACAGGCAGGAAACAGTGATTACATATGTCCCAGTTTATACCTTTGGATTCTATGGCTTTAGCTACTGAGTTTATGACTTGGAAATGCCATCAGACAAAACTTTTAAATTCTAGTGACTTAGAGAAGATTCTATGACTTCCTGACTTTCCCCCTCACCTTCCCCTTCCTCTTCACTTTGCAGCATGGGTTAGACAGTCATTATTCACTGGCAGTAAGAAAAAGACAGCAAAAGCTAAGACATTGGTAGAATTGTGTGGTAAAAGGCCCCCAAAAGCCTTTTCAAACATCTTTCAGGATCACACTGAGATCTTACTTGTATGTAAACTGTAGCTGAGGAAGTCTTGCTAGTAATTTTTCATTCAATTCTCTTAGCCGGCTGATATCAAAAATCAATGCCTTCTTTTTTGCTAGGAGGGCTTCTTCCCTTTTTTCTTCTTTAGAGGTGAACACAAACAGTAGACATATATCCAGAGCAGAGAAATCTATTAGCTTAAAAATTGGCATCTTACACTGCTTATCTACATATATGTAGAGAAGACTTTTTAAAATAATTTTTAAATTTTCAAACTAAATAAATTTATACCATCATGACACCAAACATGCAAAGAAAAAAGTTTAAAGAGTATGTTCTTCTCTAAAGGTTAATCTGGAATATCAGCTAACAGTAGTGTCTGAAACAACTGCTACCTGGCATTAGAAACAAACTCTAAGAAGTGTTTTAGGTACAGAAAACCAGGAAGTAATAAGAGTCTTGGTCTCTTTTAACATCTAAATTTTAGCTGGAGTTTAATTGTGCCATCAAACTTCAAAATGTTCAGCCCAAAGTTGATTCAATCAAATTATTTTAAGCTGCTGTCTGTCAAAGTTTAAGAGTTTGCAGAGCTCACATCAGAGGAATTTATGCTTGAAAGCAATGTGCTGGATTTTCATTTCCCTCCTGCACTGGGGCTGGGTGAGATGTCCAACAGCAGCACTCATAGTGCTGTTGTTTGTGTTTCTACTGAATAGATGTAACACAGCTTTGGCTACTAAGAATGCTGGCACAGCACCAAGGCTATCCCTCCAGTCCCTCTTCCAAAAGCCAGTAGGTTGTGAGTGGACAACAGGTTGGGAGGGGACATAGACAGGATATGGGGCCCAACAGATATTCCATACTATTATGAAAGTGTGCTCATCAGTAAAAGCTAAGAGAAAGGATGAGGGAAGGGAGCATCCATTATTAAGGCCTTTGTCTTCCAAAACAGCCTTCCAAAACAGCGTACTGAGATCCTACGTCACAAGAAGTGGCTGAAAAATGCCTTCTAATTCCTGATGGGAAGCAGTGCATAAATTCTTTTGTTTTCTTTTGTTTCTGCATCCTCCAGCCAGCTCCAAGGCAGACTAAGGCCAAGACCATCACTGATGGTAGTGAAACCTCTGGGATAACATATTATGGAAAGGGGAAAAAAAAGGCCAAACCTATCTGCAGTGGCTGGAAAGTAGTGACAATATGCGAGAGGAACAGTCCTGCAGACACCAAGGCCAGTGAAGGACAGGGAGGAAGTGCTCCAAGCACTGGAACTGAGATTCTCCTGCAGCCTGTGGTGAAAACTATGCTGATGTAGCAACATGGACCATGGTGTACAGTGTATCCACCTGTAGCCTGTGGAAACCAACACTGGAGCAGAGTCCTGTCAGAAACTGCACGGACAGATAAGCCCATGCTGGAGCAGGTTTTCTGGCAGGATGTGTGACCCCCAAGGGGACCCACACTGGAGTAGCCTGCTTCTGAGGGACTGCACTCCTTGAGAGGGACCTGTGCTGGAGCAGTTTGTGAAACACTGCAGGCCATGAGAAGGATTCACACTCAAGAAGTTCAATAAGGACTGCCTCCCTTGGAGAAAAACCCTATGGTGGAGCAGGGGAAGGTTGCGAGTATGAGTAGGAAGGAGTGGGAGAGACAACGTGTAAGGAACTGACTGCAGCCTCCACTCCCTATCCCTCTGCACCACTCATGGAGAGGAGGTACAGAAAATGAGAAACAAAATAGAGCCTGGGAAATTAAGTTAAATTGATTTCCCCAAGTCAAATCTATTTTGCCCATGACAGTAATTGTCAAGTGAGCTCTCCCTGTCCTTATCTCAACATATGAGCTTTTGCAGTATATCATCTCCTCTGTCTAGTTAAGAAGTGGTGTGATAGAACACCTTTTGGCAAACACCTGGCATGAAATCAGGGTCAACTCATGACACTTCCATACTCCTTTGCAGATTGCCTCAAAATTATGCAGAAGTCTGTACAGACCTGAATATTCCAGCTCCTTTATTTGCTTCTCTAGGGTTATTTTCATTTTTTCAACAGCTTCAAATGTGTTTCGGTCTTTCTTGTAGCCTTCATCCATCTTTTTAACTTCAGCTTCTTTTGCCTTTAATTCTTTTTGTGCATAATTCAATTTCATTTGTGCCTATAATGAGTAAGCAAATTTGGAACCAGATCTTCAAAGACAAACTCGCAGATGCAAATTTAAAACACTTGCTCTATCAAGCTGCCTATCTAATTTATGCAATTTTCCACTGGTTGCAGATATGACAAAAAAACAGCCTTAGCTTTTGAAAATAATGGCAAAGGTTATTTAGAACCAAAACCATAGGTCTTGTATTTAACTATGGTAACATATTAGAACATGAATAAACTCTGAGAGGAAACAAAGTAATTTAAGGTGGGATATAGCTGTCCTTATTACTCTATGAAGAATTTCTCTCTAAGTGAGACAAAGAAAGTGAACTTTTGAAATTTAAACTCTGCTATCAGAACTACCCCAGCAGAGGTCTTCTAGCCTAAGACAAAACAAGCATCATCTCTTTCAGTCATGTGATGAACATACAATTTAACTAAGGAGAAAATAGTTTCTTCTAAACTCTCTATTTCAAAATGACATGCATCTTTATTTTGATTCCATTAAGTTTAACTGCCAAAATCTCTTTGATTGTCCACCATAAACAACAATCCTCATTTTTTCCTATTCAATACTATTGATCATTTGAGTACAGTGAATCCTACTTTATATCTCAAATGTCAGTTTCTAATACTTCCTTGCAGCAATGCTACAGCATTTTCCTGTGCAAGGATATTTCAGTTATATTTTATCAAAAAGTTAGTTTAATGCATATGCTAAAATGTAAAATATCTTGCATAAATATTCTGCACCTCTTTTCATTGATCTTTCAAGCATCTGTCAATTGGTTTTCAGACAATTTCCAAAAGCATGAAGGCAGGTCTGAGACATGCAGAGTTTTTTTTCTTACCTGTTTAGCCTCTATTGCTGCTTGGCTAATTTCATTTTTGCAGATCATCATCTGTCCTGAAAGAGTAGCTTCTTCACCATCCTTATTGTTGGACAGGCCAGCAGATACAGCATTAAAATGCTGTTGTGCTGCAACTAGAGCATGTGCATCTTTTTCACTTTCTTCCAGTAAAACATTTAGTTCTTTCTCTAGATTCTTTACCTCTTTCTCCTTTGACATTAATGCTTTAGAATCCTTCAGCAAAACAGAAAAAAAAAAAAAAGAGAGAACCTGAGTCTATTACTTTGAAATTCAAGTTCTTTAGCTGAGGAGCAACAAGTAGTTTTTATCATCTAAATTTCTATGACCCTTTGTCAGATTTTGTGATCTAGCAATATGTCTTTGCATGTTTTCAAATGTGTTACTCGCCCCATGAGTGTACTGAATATCTACAGAGAGATGAAACACAGAAAGTGGTAGCAACTGCCAAAGACCTAGAATTATCTCGCTCTTCCCAATACCTAAAAAATGATCCTCCTGCATAACGAAACATTGATTGTCAAAAATATGCAAGGCAGAGATTTCTCATTTAACATTAAGAGTAACAAATATCCAGAAAGCATAGTAGTTTGAAGCTACAGAGACCTCTGCTGAGCTTAAGAAAAAATGTGGAACCACAAGGAGCTGCACTTTATTTGTATTTGCATCACATATTTTTCTAAAGAGAACCTACTACTTATGTTGAAAAAATTAAACAATGCCCTTAATATTTGTCTCTGCTTCTAAATGTAATTCTTGCCAATCACAGGATTCTTTATACCACAACAGGAAAGAAAAAAACAGCTGTTCCCACAATCGGAATTAATTTAGTATGTAAAGAAAATTATATATAAATATCTTACCTTCTGCATACGTGCTACCAATTCCTTATACTTAACCTCTTCACCTTTTAAGTTTTGCTTCTTGAGATCAAGAGCACTTTGTGCTTTTGCATTAACTCTTTGATTTGCTGAAAGAGCAGCTTCTAGTTCTTGGAGTTTACCACCAACTTCCTACAACCAGTAATAAAGGAAATTTAATTTAGCCTGTGACACCAATGCAGTATTTGTAATACTTTGCCTTCTGTTCAGAGCTTTTTGTAGAAGGAAATCTGACCAAGCAGGCAGTAGTGTTCAATACAAACAGGTCAGATCATCTCCCACCTCTGAAATACAACTTAACTAGAACTATTATTGAAGACCCACACCACTCCATAAGATGGGACACTGTCCTTGTACAGAAGGTGGATTTAAACACTAAAGCCTCTATGGGCCATCCTGTATGTCATGAAATTTACTGCCCCCAAAATCAAAGTCAATACTGATTACTGCCAAACAAAACTTTCCTTACTTTTCTTTTGAGACATCAACAAAAAGGGAGAAAAAAGCCTCTGGCAAAACTTACCATTGAATGCATAGAGTAAAAACATGAAGTCAAACAGTTTTTATGTTTCAGTTATTTTTCATTTACATTTCAGACAAAAAAAAAACTTTAAATTGATATCTTCTAGATAAAACCGACAATGAACAATGCATAACCTAAGCTACACACCAGAAGACAAAAATTCAACGGTATACTATCTTTAGAAATAATTCCAGTATCTTAAAATTCTTTGTATGCAGGTATTCAGAGGAGTACAATGTTTATTTTCATTTTTTCATTTACCTTATCCTTTTTCTTTTCCATCTCTGCTATGTGTTCATTAAGCTGTTTTACCTTCTGTTCAATTTCAGCTCTTGATTCCTTAAACTTCTCTACATTAGCTTGCATTTCCTTTAGCATACCAGTGGAGGATATCTTTGTTTCTTCAGCCAGAACAAACTGATAAGCTACACAAAAACGGCTTAAATGTTCTATTTCTCGTACTACTTTTTGGTATTCTAGATATAATGCTCGTTTCTGGACAAAACAAACAAACAAACAAAAAAAGGCACTAAATTTAAATTTTGATGAAAAAACAGAGTTACATAAGGCTACTAGAGAAATCTTGTAAGTACTCCTAAACATCAGTATTTGTAAGTAAGAGGATGGATTCTTCATGTTATTCTCAGCTAAAATAATATTCATATAATAGACTGCACACCAGAAATACCACTTGACTTATTTTTTAAAACTAAGACATTTTAAAATCTATTTTTATCTAGTTCTGTTGTTTTCTTCCTTCTCTCTATATCTCTCTCTAGGATTTCCTGGAAGTCCAAAATGTCACATTCTGTGTACTTGGAAAAATAACAAAATTCTTTCCCTTACAAGACTCTGCAGTACTTGAAAACATGCTATTGTTTTAGCTAAAACTTACTGGTTCAGGGTAGTTGTGAAAGTATTTTTTCAGTATTTGAATCTAATTTTTCCATACCTCTTTCAGTTTCTGCAAAGTTGGACCGATCTCCTCATTTAAGACCTGAAACACATAGCAGAAGATTTATATTTTGATTTTACTGAACTCTAAAATTTAAACATGTATAGGCATGGATATCTAGTTCCAGATGCAGGAACGAAATATTCTAGAATGCTGTACAAAGTCAACATTGAACTAGCTGATCAGTTATCTTTAACAAACATGAATGAAAGTCTACTTTACAACACATAGTACCATTTGAATGTTTTTCAGTTTGAATTCCTTCTTCTCTATGGTTTTCTGGACAGTTATTTTCTTGCACTCGTACATCCTAGTTCCAGCTGCTTCTTCAATCATAGCTAAAATCTAAAATAAAGCAATGCAAAAAACTTTGATGTTTCGTCTTATGTTAGATTGGTTCAATTAAGCTGAATGTCTCATCTCTCCCCAATTTTTATTTTTGTTGTCCCCCTCCCAACATGTTTATTCTTGTTATTCAAATCAGTTCAATAACTTTAGACAAAAACACTCCCACAACTTTCCTACCTCTGGTGGCTTCATATTTAAAACTTTGGTAATTTTTCCCTGGTAACAGAAACATAAATCAAGATCAGTGGTTGTGTATCATGAAGTAGTAAAAAGAAAAACCAAAACCCCAAACCTCCATTCACTTTTACACATTGTATATAAGTTCAAGCACTTTTAAGTTTGGTTTTTTTTTTTTTTTTTTGCTACAAGAATAATCTAGTTTACTCAGTTGTTTTGCTCTTCAAAGTTCAAATAAGTCACTCTTTCAGGTAATATATTTGAAGTGGCCCTTTACAATGTATCTTAGGCTAATCTTCCACAGTTCTTACTACATCTTAAAGGAGTAATTCAAATATTTTTCCTAGAGTCTTACTGGGTTTCTGATGTTGAATAAGCTCCTAATCATAAACCAGCTTTATTGGTCATGTAGCTCATACATAACAGGTAGAAAGAGAGTATGTACAAAACTGTTCCTCACTTTGGCATCCACTTGGAACAGTTACCTTTGAATCAATAAATCCTCTGTTTTATTATTCCTTGCAAATATTTCAGGGATTTGCCTAGTCCCTTACAGTCCTCCCAATTTGTCAACTTTCTTTTGATAATTTTGACTTAAGAAGGTACATATCTCAACCTCATTCAAGGTGCTGTCTAACATGGGAGCACAAATAATAGCAAATAAAACCCACCATTTTATAATATTTATAAAAGCAATACCTAGCTGTTAAGAAGAAAAAAAAATAAAATGGGAATATATTTCGGAAAAGTTTTGCTAACATGAGGGCCGCATGAGGTCTTGTGCTACAAGATGTGTTTTAGGGTCAAACTATGCTGTACTGGAAATATTAATGACTTAACAGACTTCATTTTTTCTTGGTAAAATGACACTCTAATTAGGAATTAATTATTTTCCTACTATCTCCCCATCTTAAATTTAGTACAAGTCCTACTCTTTCTGGATTTTATAAAGATGCACACAATACCTGCATAATGAGGAAATGAGGATTATTGACATTCAGTCCAATGGAACAGAATAAATCCTGCACACGACTGTTGGCAGCATTCACACCATTGATAAGATACTTACTTCTACCTCCTACAGCAACCTAGAGAACAAAGACAAAAAAACTGCTTGGTGTTGTGAGAATATAAACTGCAATAAAGAACAAAAAAATCTGAGCAAATCACACTTGTTATATTTTTGCATATGTATGTATGTACAAACTGTGCAGAACATCAAAACAGAACTTGTTTGACATCGAAAATATTTAACTAAAATATAAGATTAGTCATTGAGGAAAATACTGTCAAGAAACCTTCCAAAAACTCTACGTTAAAAAAAAATAATCAAAAAGTAATCAAAACCCAAAACCCAACATCTTCACCAGAAAAATAAAGGTTCCTTCGCTATTGGAGGCCAAATTTAACACAGAGTTCAGATATTAAGAAGAAAGATATGAAAGCAGTAAAAGCCGCAAGGTAGAAAATTTTAACTTGCTTTATGAACATTTCTAGCTCGTACACTGGTACAGTTTTTCTAACTAACTACACTATAAAAGCAACATAGAAACCTTGCCTCTACTGCAGAAACTCAGAAAATCACCCCCTTTTTCCCTGCCCACTCATGAGCATGGTAAAAATGTAAATAGGTTATGAAAAAATACAGATATTAAAGGCTTACCTGCCTAGTCACAGTGATCTCATCATTAGCTTCAAATCCCAGTGGACTTTGACTTTTGTTTGAATTATCAAAGTTAATAGACACAGTTGCTTTTGTAATTCCAGCTTGCCCACTCTTATAAATTAGATCATGGAAGTTGCAAGCTCGCACCTAAGTTCAGGGAACAGATAAATACTTTTTTGAAAGAAATTAACATTTTAATTGTAATACTGTAGGTCTTGGAGAAATCAATATAAAAACCAAAGATCTAGCTGCATATTTGAGTTCATGTGAACTGGCACACGGGAGCTGCAAGGTGCTATCATTGTGAAACTACAGTGTGTGCCAGTCTAGTTTTACTTATCCAGATAACTGTTTCTGCATGAGGCTCCTGAAAAACACTGAATACATCTGTAAAAAAAGCCAGCTGACAGTAAATTTATTTAACAAACACTTATTTTTCACAATGCAGTTCACAGGAAAATGATTCAGAAAATGTTCCTTAGAGGGCTGCCTGCTTTGTCAACAGCTGGGGGAAGGTAGGGATGGGAAAGAAAGCAAATTTAAAAATCATCTTCAGACAGAGATTGAAACTGATGTCAAAGCACATATATTTTAGTAAAAATAAAGCAGATATATTATCACTTAAATAATAAGCATTGTATGAAAATCACTTTTAAATCTTTTTCTGATGAACCAGGTAGCCAGATTTTAAGACTTAATCCAGAACTGAAAACATTTATTACAAATTAGTAAATTAGTGCCTGTAGATGCAAAAAGGACCTTTAGCTTGAAGCTGTTAGCTTTTAAGTGGTTATTTTTAGTCTATATTGTTTTAAGCCACATACTTGTGTAACTGTGGTACGTGGATGAAGTTGTAACTCAACATAAGGCTGAGCAACAATGATAGAGACCCAGATTAATGCAATGAAATATCGAAATAATGAAAATATTTCTTTCAAAGACACACCATGTCAGGTCTTCCGTGGGAGGTTACTCACTAGAGTAACGTTAAAAGTTGCTAACAGAAGAAAGACTTTTCTTAAATGTCCTATCTCTTTACCTGTGACAGATTGCTGATTCCCAGCACAAAACAGATGGAGTCCAAGATATTGGATTTGCCACTACCATTCAAGCCAGTAATGGCATTGAATAGCGGGTCAAAGTTACTAATTTCCGTCCTCTGAGCATAGGATTTAAAACCTTCAAGAACAATTGACTTAATGTACATCTTCCCAATGCTCCCAAAAGGTATTCCAGGCCAAGTATTCCTCTGAGCACTGAGAAAGGTATCCGGAGTATAATCCTATACACATCAAAGAAAAAAAATAATCAAATGAATGATACTGCCAAACAAACAACTAGACCCGAGGAAATGAAAGAACGCATGCCTTTTACAACAAAAGTATAATACATTTATAAACTAAAAAAGCCAAGTAAACCACAGATCCAGGCAGTATCCCAACTGCACTTCGGCATTTCTAAGGGACTTTACGCACAGTTTATCAGAACACTCGGCTATAGACTCGCGGCAAAGCCACGGTTTGTCGCAAAGCGACACGGCGCGGTCTCCCTCTCCCGCTTGCGGAATTGCCGTACCTGTCCAGCCTCACCGCCCGCGAGGGACGAATCCCGGGAAGCGGCAGCCCGGGCTCCGAGCGAGGACCCAGCAGAGCCCCATCCCCACCGCTGCCGCCCGCGGCCCTGCTCCAGCGAGCCCTCCCTGCCGCCTCTGGCGCCGCATCGGCCGTGCGAGGCCTGCTTCCCTTCCCGGCCCCTCGCCCGCTCACCCCCGTGCAGGGCTGTCCCTCGATGCCAGCGCCTCACTCGCTCCTCCGCACCCGCTCCGCGCCGCCCGCCACGATCAAATTTTGGCGCCGACCGCTGCGACCGTTAGGGGCGGCGCCTGATGGCGGCCACGCCGCGCCCTCAGCGCGGCCGGCCCGCCCCACCCCGGCGGAGCGGGCGCAGCGGGGGCGCCTGGCCGGTGCCGGGGGCGCCTGGCCGGTGCCGGGGGCGCCTGGCCGGTGCCGGGGGCGCCTGGCCGGTGCCGGGGGCGCCTGGCCGGGAGGGACGGCGCGCACCGGGCGCAGAAAGGCGGGCGCGGCTAGGAAAGGGCTCCTCCGGCTCTGACGGGGGCGGAAAGTGGCGGGTGGCGGCCCATGGCGGGGAGGACGGCCGGGCGCCCGTGAGGGAGATGGGGGTGGGCGGGAAGGCGCTTGGTAAGTTCGTGGTGAGTTCTGCAGCGCGGCTGAGGAGCTTGAGCGTTAGCTCCGGGCTGCGGCGGGAAGTGGCTTTGTCCTCCCTGAAATTACATCAAAATCAAAGAAGTGCTGTTCTATACTTCCTACACGCATTCCTACTATGCCACCCCTAACCCACTCCCTCCTCCCCAAAGAATAAAAAAAAAAAACCCAAGCGCTATTTATGCCTGTTCAAATCTATTATTGTAATTTATACAGACATGCTTCCATTCGAGCAGAATAAGGAGAGCTTGTTCAAAACGTGAGTACGTGTCATTGGAAGAAAGGTAGCTGTCTGTCCATTGCTGCGCTGCTCAAAGCAGGAAGGCAAAGTCGGCTGGATGCATTTACTCGTTTCTGAGCTTGCTTTTGTCGTGCTGTGTAGGTAGACCAGGACTTTGCAGCTGCACAGCGTTACTGTTGAGGTCTGCTGTAAAACTTTGTGCCCTGGACTACTGAGTTTGATGTTATTTCAGTAATTCGAAATAATTCAGACTGAAGGTCTACATTGCATTAGGGAAGAAAAATATAGTGCATTTGCTTGCTGCACGAATTATATTGGATGCAGCTGTTTAAGGCATTAGCGTGACAGCACTGCTGCTGGAGCTACTGTAGCCAGAAGTACTTGATGGTCCCTTATCTGCAGTTCACTTGCTTACATCTGGAACCTATATTGGGAAAAACTATTTTTAATTTGGACAAGAGTCAGATTGATACTGTGTAACTATGCAGCCCACTCTTTATTTAGCAAACTGAAAATGCTCCCAAATTATTTTTGAATTTACCTTCTGTGGCAAACATACTGGAGTGTTTCTTGCCTGCAGGAAAGTTCCTGGTTTGTTTCTGTTAGAGGTGGCTGCTTGGACTACACTGAAGGTGGCACCTGGTTGTTCTTCAAATGGCCAAAGTCCTTCTCAATGTGTGGTTGATGGAGCTGGCAGCTGGGGACCTAGTACTGTACCTGCTCCGCCTGCTCCTTTTCCATCCAGATTAACCACAGCCTGAAATAAGGAAATAGTAATAAAGCAGAACCAATTCTGATGTGAGAGGCTTCATCATAGGAAGACAGCCATGTTTGTCCCCATTTACATATGATGTGGGAAAGAAAAATAATTTCTTAAGTATTAAGAAATAAGTTCTTAAGTAGATCTGTAATAGCTTTGATGTCACAAGGCTTAAATTTGAGTGCTTCATTTTAAGGAATATAAATCCGGTTGTAGATATTTAACATGCAGTTAGCACCTTGGAGCGAATATAACACATGGTTTGAGCAAGGAAAATATATTTTTAGCAGCTGGCTATCTAGGAATGGTTTTATTATTGTTATAAGAACTTTATCGAACTTCAGGGAAGCAAAATTCCAGCTGTTCAATGTGCTAGTCAGTAGAATCCTGTGCAAAACTGCCTTTTTTACAAGAGGTGACATATTTTTCAGGACACCTTCCATAGAACACAAGAGCTAGTGATGCCCAGTCACAAGAAATTGGGTAAGGAAGGCAAGAAATCAGCATGAGTGAGTCAAACAAAAAGGCAAGAGGGACATGCGGAGGCAGTGGAAGCAGACACAGATATCTGGGAAGAATACAGGGAGTCTGATTATGTAGGGATGGGCTGAGGAAGGCCAGGGGGCATCTGGAGCTGAACTTGACAAGGAATGCTAAGAATAACAACAAGGGTTTCTACAGGTATGTTACTTTGACAGAAGAAGTCAAAGAAAGTGTACACACACATACCACTGTGGGAAATGCAAGGCTGGCAAACAGGTAGCAGTGAATGAGAAAACTGAGGTACTCAACAAATTTTTTGCCTGTCTTCAATGGCAAACCACCTCTCTTCCCACACCCTTCAACAGGACTGGAGTAGCAAAGTGTTTCCTGCTGTAAGTGAAGGTCTAGTGGTGGGATTGCATCTGTGAAAAATGCCATCCTAGGAGTCCCAGTGTCATGATAAAGAAGCTATCTTTCAGTGACATATGACACCTGACAGATCTGCCTCTTGCCAGTGATCAACACTGATCAAATGAATGATACTGATCAAATGAATGATGACTGTGAATTCTGACTGAGATATTTCCTATGTTCTGTAAATCTGAGTGTTCATCTAGCCCTACCTCAGAGACAAACTGGTGAGTTAAACTTGTCCCTAAATTGGAGGATGTCCAACAGAGGACAAAGTCCAGTTGGCAGCCCACTATTAGCCATAATTTTTGATATCTTTATGAAAGATGTAGACAGTCATGACCTGGAAGAGCAGAATCTTTTCCCCACTACCCTGAACTTGGATCCAACTGCATCCAGTGTTCTCAGTTCCCTAGTAGAAGAAAGTCACTGACACACATGAACAAATCCAGAGTAGGGTCACCAAGATGATGAAGGAAAATCAAGAGAGAAATGGCTTTGTTCAGTTTCCAGAAACAAAAGCTATTGTTTCTGCTGCCTTCTTTAGCTGCTTAGCAAGACAGTTTTAAGAGAATGGAACCCACCTCATCTGAGGGGAATGCATGGTAAGAGATGATAAATGTTGTTTGCTAAACAGTATTTTCCAGTGGCGCATGGAGAGTCCTGAGATTTCCCCCTGCCAAGCCATGTCAAGGTCAGATATTAGAACAGGTTGCCTGAAGAGATTGTGAAATCTTTATCTTTCAAAAGTAATACAGCTTCGCATGTCTGTGTACAATCTGATCTGTACTTCCACTCTTAAAATTTGTTTCCTTGGACTCTTGTTGACATACCTCTTCTGTTATGAACAAAACAGCCTGGCTGGGACACTTGGCTCGACCTAAGTACTGACATTGAAATGTTAATTAGCTAATCGCCCCTGGGAATCACCTACACCCCCACCCAAACTAGGACTAGGATGCAAAATAAGCCAGTGGAATCATGGGAGGGGGTTTTGGGGATGAAAAACACCCCAAAATGAAAAAGAGGGGCACAGTGGAGGGGGCTGGATGGGTGTGTTGGTTGGGGAAAAGGGACCCCATCCCTAGTCTATGTTTAACCTGTCACTATAACCTGCAGAGGATCAGATTGGACTGGGCTGTGGGAAGCAGGCACAAGGAATCAGACACTCTACCTGGTGTTACCAGGAGGGAAGGAGAGGGATAGCTGCTGCGGGATCTCAGCAGCAGGCTCTGCACATCCCCCCACCCTTCGGCTACCAGTGTGCCAGGAGAAAAAGAGAGAGGACGCTCTGCTGATCGGGACTTCAGATACAGACTGGACACCTCTTCACCTCTGGCTACCAGTGTGCCACGGAGACTCCAGGGACAGACTCTGTACGCCTTCTCGCCCTTCAGCTACCGGAAGAAGCTACAAACACCCCCCCTGCCGAGCTGACTTTTTAATAAAGAGTTGAACACTAATAAAGGCATAAAACCTGTTCATTTCATCTTCTTTTTTTCCTCATGTCCCTTTAATTTTTAATTTATCTGTCTTTTAAATATTATAAGATAAAAGGTAACAGATACCAGATCAGATGTATGTATATGCTAAGCAGGCCGGAGCAGCGGGTTTCTGTCTTGAGGGAGAAGTTGGTTGTGCATGTTTCAAGCAGGAACTTGTTCAGTGATGAAGCTACCCTTGTTATATTACAGAAATTGAAAGCATCAGCTCGAATTTTGTCACTTCCCTTCTGAGTTCACTTAGTCATGATGTTGCAAGAGATCTGTACACTGCAAGGGGGTGTTTAACATTTGTAGAAATCTATGCTTTTAAGAACCCAAAGCTTTCTTTGGCAGTTGTAAAATCAAGCAGATTAAACATTTCTCTCTGTGGGGCAGTACTGGCCTGTTGTTGCAAATCTAAGAAGTGAAACTGGGCTACATGGGGTGTCTCTACAGTTTTGGTAAAATTTTGCATTTACTGATGCTACAACATATGTTTCAACATTTAAGTAAGGCAGAAGTAATAAAAGTGCCTAAAAGGAAATTTAGGGTGCCATGCAGTGACTAGGAAAGCACAGCAGGCCCTTTAAGAAACTTCAGCTTTTTTTGTCAGCCCACATCAACTGCTGTGCCCCACAGAACTGCTAAAATTGGAAAAAATACCTTTTAGATCATCAAGTCCAACCTAGCATCACCATGTTCACCAGTAAATGAATGTAGTTTGTCCATGTAGTAGACATGGTCTCAAGTACCATATCCAGATGTTTTTTGAACACTTCCAGGTATGGTGATTCCACTCGTTCCTTGGGCAGCATGTTCCAATGCTTTACAGCCCTTTCTGTGAAGAATATTTTCATAGCATCTATACTAAATCTTCCTTGGTTCAGTGTAAGCTCATTTCCTCTCATCCTGTTCCTTGGAGACAGGCCCCACCTGGCTACAGCCTCCTTTCAGATAGTTGTAGACAGTGATAAGGTCTTACTTTATGCCCAGTTTCTGAGAGTGAATGCAGCTGACCTATTTGATGATATTGATGATATTGATGGTGTTAACTTCCCTTTTCACTTCATTGTGTGAACTTGCTCCTTTGAACCTCTGATGGAATTGTGACCTGATAACAAAGTACAGGGTGGCACATTTAGCAGAGTGAAAACTAGTCACCTTCAGTCTCTGACCTTCTTCCAAGATTAGATAGTATTGCATAAGTAAGTGTAGTTGCAGCTTTATTGTTTCAAAATGCAGTGTCATGCTTGCATAGATATTTGCGGTATGGTCTCTGACAAAAGTAGCATGGGAGTAGTTTGCTTTTACTTGTTTCTTACCACGGGAAAAAAAAAAGTACCGTTGAAAAGGCATTGTAAGAACTAAGCCAGAGGGGAAGAACAAGTAATTTTTTGCTAAAGCGAGTAGGAATGTAGGAGTTGAGTCCATATTCACTCCCAGGTAATTGGTAATCCTTGTATGTGTATGGGATGTCCTGAGGTAGCCTCTGGATTACTACTCCCTTGGCAGTATCTATGCCAAGAAGTCCTTTTATGTTAGTTTGGGAGGTTTTTTGTGGGTTGGTTTTTTTTGTTGTTTGTTTGCTTGTTTTAGTTTGTTTGTTTTGGGGGTTTTTTAAGGTATTTGTCTCTTATGCTACCACTTTGCTTTGAAATGCTGCAGAAGACTAATAAATTAGATCTGGGGAAAAAAAAAAAAAAGATTATGATTGCCAGCAAAACTTTGCTGTTGTGGTGATGGGTGAATTTCTCCTTAGAACCAATCTACAAATTAATTGTCTGAGATACACTTTACTCAACTTTTAATCATACCCTTTTCTTCCAATGTGGGTGTGAGCATAGGTGTAACTGCTTCAGAATGGAGATAAAAGTGCCACAATCATATCTGCAAACTGTGGTTGCCAGGAAGAAGAGTTGTTAAACGAACCCAAAATTTGAATTTAACTAATGTAATTGACAGGTTTCAAAAAGGATTTTGTCCTCAAGGTTAGATTTGGGCAAGTCCAGGCTAGGAAATTATACCACACCACTCAGGAATAACAACTAAGGTTATTTAAGAAAAGTAAACTTTTCTAATTTGACTCATGTTGTCTTGAAAGCTTTACTGCTTTTCTGCTTTAATGTGATGGTTCCCAGATTTCAGCTATCACCGTTAGGTCTTCAGTGTATTGAAACTATTTCAGTTTTCTCAGACTTGTCTGTTCTCTTCTTTTCTCGTTGCTAGTATGTATTATGGTATTCCAGTTTTCACCTCTTCCTCCTTCTTTTCCATTTTCCCCTGAATTGTGAACATCCTTACTCATGCTGATTTTGGGGACTGAGCTATGATTACCTGTGTGAAGGTGCTTTGTTTTCACTTTCAGCCCTGCTGCAGTTTGCAGCAGTGAATACAGGTGGGATCTTTGCTTTGTTACATACATTGTTAGTGCAAAAAGCCAAGACTTCCCAATTCATTACCTCTTTCCTTGATAGTCTTTATTATTTGATAACTTGATGGGCTAGACCACAGGCAAGGAGGGTTTGAAGGACATCAATGACATCAAGAATAAATGCTGTCTTGGACATAAATTTCAGCAAAGGCTTTGATGGTTCTTTTGTAAGAAAATCAAGCAGAAGTGCATCACTTTATTTTTAAAGGTGTCTTCTTATCACTCTCTGTGCTGTTCCTTCTCAAGTTATCATAGCAGTCTCTTTACTGTAATGATTATAATGGTCTATGAAACACTTTATACAGAAAACACACAGAAGTGAAACAAAGAGTTTTAAATCTACTATCAAAAAGCTGTTAGAGGAATGTTCCTAATAACAATTTTGAGTCAAAATTTGGAACATATTTGGAATTTATTTGCAGAGACCTGTTCAAAAAACCAACAATTTTCAGGCATTTATATACACTATAATATTCAAGATTTTTTATTGACACTCTGAAAAATCTGCCTTACTTATTGCATCAAAATATATATGGTTTGTTTCTTTTAAGTACTTCCAGAACATTTAATCTCTTTTTTTTTTTTTTATGGATAACCCAAGTTTTATCCAGCTAAACAGTGCTTTATTAAACTTACTGTCCTGGTTGGACAATTCCTATTGATTAAGTTTTCTGGAGTATTCTCAACTATGAAATAGGTCCCTTACTGCATCTGCACCTGTACTAGTCAAGTTTTCTGGGATGTACAGACCTTTTGACTCCTTATCTTTCTTTTTCTGTGACTTCTAATTAATCTCTAGTTAATTGATAACCATTGAATAATTCTTTATTAAATTTTGTTCTTTATTGATTAGATTGTCTAAGAGGTATGGGTTCATGGAGTTCCTTTCTGCAGTTGCAGTGACGTAATTTCTCAGGGTCTTCTTCTGGCATTCAGCCAACACAAATCTAAATCAAAATCAGCTAAAATCTCAGTCAGACTTTTTTTTAACTAATCAAATGTAGTTCATTACAAAATTTTTTTAAAATCACATAACTCCTGGTTAACTAAGATACAACCATCAAAATAAATGTATTATACAAATCTACTGACATTGAAAACAAAGTAGTATTACAGTTTACAAGAGCAGGTTACTGTTCTTGGAATTGAAACTGTGGCTATGACATACTTAGTCCAGTAAGATTTAGCTGGAACTCATAAGTGTTTTATCACTGCTGTTTATCCTTTGGAGTTATTTAATATGCTTAAGCAGTGTAGTCCTTATGACTTCTTATGATTTTGTATCTAAACATACAAAATCGTCTTGATTTGTTAACCTGGAAATCAGTTTGTGGATCCATTTAATCAAGTATGCACCTCTGTTTTCTGTTTGGTTTGGGGTTCTTTGCTTTATGACCTACAGCAAACTCTCCTAGCATTGAAGTGGATGTAATGAAGCAAAATCATTTTCAGGAGAGAAAAGATAAATAGTAGACAGAAAATTTGTCCTCCTTCCAAAATTAGGCTTAAATATAATAAAAAACGGTATAGTGAAATTAGTGTTTCAATATTGTTCCTAGGCAGGATCATTGCTCTGCAGAAAAAACCCCGTGTATTCCAAAAAGTAGAGATCTTTGATAAGAAGGTGAGGATTCGTGTGAATAGGAGATCTGGGAGTAGAAGCACCCGAAGAAACTACGGAAAAGAAATGGCCAGTACTATGGCACGTAGATTTGCGGATCGTCATGATGACAGCAGGTGTGAATCGGCCAGGTAGGGAAAACAAAGGACAGCCTGAAGCAAGTAACAAGTTCTTAGTTCTGTACTCAGACGTGAAGACTCAAGCTACTAAGATAGGATAGGGGAAAGTAAAGCACAGGGCTGGTGCCTTGCAGGCATACAGAGAACAGAGACAAAAATCGGTATTGATGATTCACAAACACGTGACAAGATGGAAGACAAAGTAATTTCTGAATCACTGGTGGCTCCCCCGGGATACAAATGGCGCATCACTGAATGCTGTCGGTCTGGACAGCATCTCTTTGTCCCTGGTCATTCTTGGTTGGAGCACTTGGATACCTATCTAAATGCAGGGCACACAGTTAGGACAAATCCTTCTCAATGCCTGTGAGTGTAAGCTAGTGAGTGGGATCAGTTTTGTGTTTCTCTAAACTCAGCTTTTGCTCTTGTAAACATGTTTTCTGTTTTTGTTGTCGCTGCAGTGTCATGGTATCTTTTGTTACAGCCAAACACTGTTGACACCAAAGTAAATACATAAAGCAGTAGAAACAAAAGCTGGCCCACTTACCTACTGTGGGGTACTTCGATTTTGATGATAGTTCATTTTGTGAAAGGTGATTTCCCCAGCACACACTTCTGGTGCAGGAAGCCTTAACTTGTGTTTCTTTGTCATTGAGGAACATGGAATATCTCTGTTTCATCGCAGAAAGTTGTCGAGGGCTGATTAGTTTCTGGATTTGGTGACTTACTCTTTTATCTAAATAGTGGAGAGCTTGACCTGTTCTCCCTGATCTTTGCATGTGCATCCTTAAACACATTTTGCTTTTTTTCCACTCAGGTCCTTGCTACTAATTAGCACTTCAGTCTTCATGGGTTTTGTAGCTGAACACATTGCTATATATTGTTTTTTTTCACACTTTTCACCCTTCATATTATACTTGTGCGTTTTCAGAAAAAGAACAAAAGCTGAAGATGGTCCCCTGCACAAAGTTTTCTCTCTTGCTACATACCTCATTGCAACATCGTCGGGGCAAAATGCCAACATTTGCTATTGTTTCTTAAGGTGGCTCACACATAGAGGCTTAGCCACACAAGCTCTCCTTGTGCAGGGAACAGTGAACATGTCAGGGCACACACCATGAGTGGAGAATGTATTTGCTGTGTTAAAGTATGAATTGAGCAATGAAATGGACATTGATTTTTAATTATTTTTGCACAGAAGTAGAACTATTAAGAATTTCAGGACTGGATAGGTAAAATGTAATTTGAAGAAACTCCTTTTAGATGGATAGTCTTGTCTTGCAGTATTTTGTGGGTTCTAGAACCATGGATTTTATGCAATTTAGCATTGCGTGCTTTACAACGTGCCTGTGCAACTGGCTGGACACTGAACTGGGCAGATTTGAAAGGTTGAGCTTAAATCTTAACTGCAAAATGGTGAATCACAGTGGGTGTGCCTTAGGCTGTGTTTACCTACTTCCTGGGAAGTGTACTGAGGGTGGTACCTACCAACAGCAGACATTTTCATCTTTTATAAGTGTGTGTGACTGAAGGAGGCCAGCCACTGACTCTGCAGATGCAGAAGACCCAGTTTTTTTCTTGACTTGTCAGCAGAAGACCCAGTCTTCATCTGCCTGCTCTAAGTATAAGCTTCTCTTTCTTTTTTCTTGTTGATTCACTTAGGTGTAAGAAGGGAAGAGGACCTATGAGGATTGAATTAATGCAAGTAATTTGTTCGTTTCTGTCTTGTACAGAAAATGTATGGTAGCAGTGTGCTTCCAATTCCAAGATCCAGTCTTCACAACTGGAGAAGTGTTTTCTTTCAATGAGCATCACAGAAAGAACTCTTACTTACCTTTGTTTTTCTCACTTGCACTTTGGTTCAAGCTTGTAAAAGTTTAGGTTCAGTAGATAGCCTCTACTAAAGGTAATGGGGGCAATAGACAAAAGTTTTAAATTTGATTATCTAAAGGGATTTTTTTCCTCCTAAAACCAGTAGATTTTCCTTCTTTAGTATCTTTAGAGTGGGAGTTACACATTTTGCTGGGATGACTTCCCACATGAGGACTTGCTGCCAGCAGGCAGAGGTCTCACAGGTCACAGGAAGATCTAGATTGCTAAAACAGTGAGGGGACTTTTCTGACATTTTCTTAACCTGGTGATATTACCACAGAGACAAGCAGAGGCTTTCTTGTGTAATGGCACATTATTGAGATAGGTGTTCTGCCTGATGAAATCTAAACCAGTCCCAGGAGCACTGGTGGGCATTGCTTTGACAGGTGTGCTTTGTCTGTGTTCGTTGTACAGGATGGTGATTGCCAAGGCGTGGGTTCTAAAGAAGCATTTTGATGGTTTTCCCCAAACCAGTGACTTTGACCTGAAAAATATAGAGCTACCAAATCTAAAGGATGGAGGTGAGCAGAGTGCTACCTTTACTACTAATTTTTCTGGAGGTTATATGCTTGCTGATGTTTGCCTGTGGATCTATAAAATGGGATGTTTCTCTTTGAATTTCCAAAATTGCTGGCTTACCACAAGCCATGCACCTTAACAGAGAAGACAATTGCTGAAGAAGTACACTGATGGAGTTGGTTGTTTCAAAGACACCTTGCCTTCTGGTAAGGCCCTTAGAAGCAATGATTGAATTCTAAGTCCATTGCACTGCAGTTGTGGCATTCCTTTCCCAGTTTCATACTGCCTAATCACCCTTGCTGCTTGATTAAAAAGGTATTTGAATGTGTTTGCAAATGGAGAAAATTACCAAACTGATATGGCCTCAAAACTGACAACCAGAAGGAAAACAGAATTTGTTCAATGAGAAAGACAAGAAGTGGACTGTGACTCAGACCCAGTCAAGTAACTGTATTAAGTTCCTAACATGTTTTACCAGTAAAATGTTTTTATCTACTTTAATTTGCAAAATCCCTTGGAAAAAGATGGAGAATATGATACCCTATAGGAATTCATTTTCTGTGGAATTTTTCATGCTTATAGAGAAAATACTGAGGATAGTCCTAGAGGAGAGCAGAGTGACTGTACTGGGAATGAGCCTGTAGCTGAAAGACCTCAGGGGTGGAGCCAATGAAGGTTGATTTTTTATTTCAAGAAGTAAGATGGCAAGATTAGTGCTTGCATTCAAAATATTTTTTTTTTTTGACAGTCCTTATCTTATTTGATCTGTTGCAACAAGAAGAAAGGTTGAATATAAATAGAAAAAAAAAAAGACAGTTTTTATTCCTGTGTTCCTCTGTTTTGAAAAGAGTAAGGAATATGATAACTTAGCATCATATCAATAGCAAGAGCAGTTGATAAAAAAAGAATGAACTTTGATTTTTGGTTTCATGTGGACATTTGTAGCATATTTTCTTCAGCTTCATCTCACCACTTGTCATTTACAAAATTTGGCACACTTTAAAAGGGGTGTAGAAGGAATTGTGCAGAAGGATATTAAAGTACCAATTATGTTTACAACTTAAATGTTTGAAAACAGATTTCTTCTTACATTTACAGATACACTTAAAAATTTAATGCCTGTGTGTATTTAAGAATGTGGAGTATATGTTTCCTTCCTATTTTAATCCCTAAAGCAAAAAGAGGCATTCACACTACAATGACACTTTCAAGGTGATGGCCTTCCTTGTTACATTACATGGCTTTTCTGCTCTCTCTCTAGTAATGGGAAAGTACTTACATCTGAGTACATTTCCAGCTAGACTGCTGCAGCACAGACAATGAAAAAAAAATATTAGTAGGTGGAGATGAGCCACTAAAAGTGGTTCATAAATGAGAAATTTAAAACACCTTTAACAATGTCTTTCCCAAAAACTAGTGTTGTTAGAGAGAGTAAAGCGGATTAGGCTACTTCAAAAAGATAAACTAATGCCTTATGTTTAAGGAAGCCAATTAGTTTGTATTTGACCTGTGCCACCCTCTTCTGGCTGAATCATGGGATGACATTTTATGTACATCAAAATTAAATGAGAATTTTGTTTAGGAGTTCTGGCTGCTTGACTCTTCTCTAGAGGGACAAGACACATGCAAAATAGCAAGGTTGAAAATAAGGTAGTTTCCTAAAACTACACTGGAGAAAGTTTCTTTTTCAACAGCATACCAATAACCCAAAACTAATGACTGGAGTAGTTGTTTCTGGTAGGTTTTCCCTAAACAAAGATGGGATATGGGGGTTTTGAGCTGTCAGGAGTTCCTATCAATTTAGCTGAAAGGACTGACTTGTGGAAACTATGCTTTACTGCGCTGTTAATATGCAAGAATTTGCTTTTGTCTTTCATTGCAGAGTTGCTGCTTGAATCAATATTTCTCAGTGTTGATCCTTACATGAGGTATACCTTTTTGTCCTTTCTGAATTTCTGGCTAAAGCACCTCATCTGAATTGCCATTTAAACCTCAAAACAACAGTAAGCAGCACACACTGTTGCCAGAGTCCCAATGCCTTTGTCTGCTTTTTTAAGAATGTACAAGACTGAATATATGAATTACTTACATATATTATGTATGAATACTACATAATACATATATTGAGTTTTGTGAATTACAAGACTGAGTATATGGAGCTGTGTCAGATTTAGGTAGACTTTGGGGTAACACTTCTGCTGCCCTAGACTTTTCTTGGAATCAGCTGTTGTTTCTTGTCATGTCTTCAACTGGCATGCAGTGTACTCAAATGAGACTCCAGCCTCGTAGCAATTCCTGCTTAATTTAACTTAGCAAACTTGCACTTAAGGACACATACTCTTAAGCTGGACATTGCTGATATACCCAATAGGTGGTAGTTGAAGCACAGGGAGACTGGGTGGTTTGACGAGGCATTGTGGAGGCTAAATTCTGAGATAGTTCTCTGGGTCTCAGGCTTCTTATAGTGATGGACCATGCTGGGAAGGTTAATGCTATCATCCCTCCAACACTCCTGCCCAGGATGCCCAAGTACCTGGCTCTGGAAAACATCTGGTTATGCTGTTACAATGACAAGCTATTTGTGATCTGTCAACAATAGATACTCTCTTCCTGGGTCAAACAGTTGCCATTACTTTGTAGTGTGTCTGGAACATTATTAAAGTTGCCCACAGTAAGCTGTGCCTGTGTTGCAGACCTTACAGCCGAAGGATCATGAAGGAAGGCGACATAATGATAGGCACACAGGTTGCCAGGTAAGACCTTCAGTTCCTGTTATCAGTGTGCCTGGCAGATCACAACAGGAATGTGCTGACACTGGAGACATCTGCAGCTCATGTTACCCATCCTAGACTTGTGTCTACATACTTCTGCTACTGACATTCTTACCTGTAACTGGTTGGAATGTGTTTTTCCTCTAATAATCTCTTTTGCCTTTCTGGAGAGCATTTAGACCTATGATAAAATCTGTATGTTTTTTCTGGCGATAATGTCTTCAAAGGCAAATTTTGCAAATATAAAGGACTAACCATTGTACTTGGCACACATTTTGAACTTCACATTTTAAAACCTGATGGGCTAGTAGCTGTCTGTCAGCAGCCATGCATGCTATATACTCCAGTTGAAAATATCTCCACATCACCAAAGATACAGCTCTAGCCAAAGAGTTATAGAACCTTAAATCCATCCTTTTCCCAAGCTTGTGGTAATGTAGCTGCACACATATTTCTCTGTTGTCTTGTTCCTGCTGTTCTGCAGGACATCTGTGGCCTTTGACTCTTGTGTTTCTCTGCAGAAACAGTGAGGATTGGGATAAATTAACAGCCAAGTCTGATGAACAGGTCAACTGTTTGTAATAATTCTAAGCTGCTTATCTAACCCTTTGCAAGACAGTTTTCTTGCTGAGCTAAGAAAGTGGAATTTTCATTTGGCATAGAGACTGCTGATGTGGGTATCTCCCTGATTTTAGATATTGCTTTTTGTTTGGTTTCATTACCCCAAGTGGCTCCATTTTCAGGATCTTCAGCTTTTAAATGAGGTGCAGGTTGTCTGAGAACAGACAACCAATCAGCAACTCCTTGCTGTTCCATGTTTTAATTACATCATCCTCTTTCCTGCATTCTAACATACAGAAACCTGGTCTGATCTCAAACCAAACTGGTCAAAGAGACAGTTGGCACTTGTGTGGGAAAATTTGGTTTATTGTGGGCGGGGCTGAATCAAAAATGATCTTGCCAGTATTTTCCTCATGATGAGGGGTTATAGACATTTCAGGACAGACACTTGACACCTACAGCATCAGCAGTTATAGGTTAAAAATAATGACATGAAATACTATTTTCTGAATCATAGGAAGAATAGAAGAGCCAGTATTGATTTCTAACCTGGATGTGGTTTTGCTTGAGTTTTGTTTGTTTGTTTGTTTTACTTTTTAAACAGGATTGTAGAAAGCAAAAATCCTGCTTTCACAGTGGGGACCTTTGTTGTGGCTGACAGGGGCTGGAGAACTCATTTTATCTCTGATGGCAAAGGTCTACAACTCCTTCCTTCCAGCTGGCCAGAGTCACTGCCTAAATCTCTAGCTCTTGGAACAGTTGGCATGCCAGGGTAAGTGTTGAGATGAAAAGGCAACTATCCCCTGGATTTTGGTGTGCATTTTGTGTTTGTATTGACATTAGTCTTGTTCTACCAGCATATTGCCTATTCACACTGGCAATAAAGGTATGCTTCTGGATGCCCTTGCCCTGTATAGGGCATGAAGCTTGGCCCATCCTTTGGCCCATCAGGGGAGATTTGCCTTGGACATTATTGGGCCTCTCCTTGTGGAGCTGTACTAAGTCCAAAGGAGGATCCAGGAAGAGCTGGAAAGAATTGAGTTCAGTCTGTGTTTACCTCAGTGGAAAGTCTCAAACTTCACTGACACCTGGACTAGTCTGCTTTTACTGATTGGGCTCTCCAGAATCAACCCAAAAATGCAAAAGACAGATGCTGTATCCTGCAGCAAAATAGATGTCATTTGAATTGCACTGCAGCAGACAGAAGCTTTCAAATCTGTACATACTATCAGAATCTCTCAGTCATCTGCTTGCATTTCTTACCTCATTCTCTGTAGTTTTTATGTGAGATCAGGACTTTTTTAGTCATAATGATCTGGAAGGCTTTCAAAATGGTTGTAAAATTGTGTGTGGTGGAAAACATCTCAGATTGCATTTTGGCATCAGTCAAGATGCATATTTTTTCTAGATGTCGTATAGAGGGATTCAGTTAGCTCTTTCAGTTGAGACCATGTGGGAAGCTCTGAGCTTGAATTTAGAAATGAGCTTAAATTTCGAAATTAGAATTCTGTGGGATTCTGGGCCAGTCAATGAGCTACTTTAGTGGTTCCTACAGATTACTAGTGCACTGGTGAGACTTGAAGTACGGTTTCCAGTTTTGGGCCCCTCACTACAAGAAAGGCTTTAAATTGCTGAGGCATATCCAGAGAAGGGCAACAGAGCTGATGAAGGACCTGGAGCACAAGTCTGATGAGAAGCAGCTGAAGAAGCTGGATTTGTTTAGCATGGATAAATGCAGGCTCAAGAAGACCTTACTCTTCTCTACAAGTGAAGTTGTAGCCAAATGGGGGTTCCTTCTCCCAGGTAACAAGTGACAAGACAACAGGAAATGGCCTCAAACTGCATTAGAGGATGTTCAGGTTGGACATCAGGAAGAATTTCTTTGCAGAAGAGGTTGTCAAGCATTGGAAGAGGCTGTCCAGGGAAGTGGTGGATTAACTGTCCCTGAAAGTGCTCAAGAAACAGCTGGATGTGGTACTTAGTGCTAAGGTTTAGTTGAAAAGGTGGTAATTGCTTAAAGGTTGGACCCAGTGATCTTGGAGCTCTTTTCCAACCTTAAGCATTTTGTTTCACGCAGTAGCCATAGCACAGTAGTCCTCTGGAGCAGTGAGCTCATCAGTTCAGCAAGTTTTTCTCAGCCTTTTTATCCTTTTCTGCCAGTTTTGATTTGTGGCTGTTCTGGTTTGAAAGTAAAACCAGTGAGAGACTCCAAGTCAGAAATACAATATATTGGGAAAAGGGGAAAAAGGACAAAAATACATGCAATAATACAAAGGGAAAGGCTACTGACAAAGTCAGAATACAACCTGGCCAGCATGCTGGTAGCAGTCCGAATTGGAGTAGCTGCAGTCCTCTTGGGATGGCAGATGTAGTTGCTGTGTCTTCTCGGAGAACCTGTGAAAAGGCTCCCCTCTGTCTAGAAATCTCTACTTTTATTTAGGTGGGAATGCCTAGCTCCTCCCCTTGGGCAGAGCATCTCACAATGGGTCATTATGAGTCACAAGGTGTGTCCTAAATCACCTCCTTCTCCTGGACAGTGTTATCTCTGAGTCATGTGGCCAGGCATTGATGGGGCTATTAACAGCAGATAAGGAAAACTGCCCTAAGGCAACTCTTATTCAGATGGTAATTGGAAAACATTTTTTTTTTTTTAATCTTGGACAGGCGAGTATAACTTAATCTAGTAGATTAGATTACCAACTGGCGACTTCTGTCTATGTTGGATTTACTATCTCTTCCAGTATGTACTGAGTTGTCGCAGAGTTATCTGTGTTTCTCCTTTTAACTAATGAGCACAATGAAAGCTGTTTCCACCTTAGAGAGATTTCTGTCACAACAATCTCTTTCCCAGCAGTGTATCTGGTTTTTTTCCTGGGATGGCTGTGAAAAAATCTGATTAAGAAGGCTGGATTAAGTTTTGTTTTTCACAATACAGGAAAACTATCTTGTTCTGGTGGTGACAATATTTTGGATTAATGTGGTCAAGTCACGTCTCTTTATCTGTCTTCTGTTTCTCACTGAACATTCTTAACTTTTCTTTACAGCCTCACTGCATATTTTGGTCTGCTGGAGGTCTGCAAGATGAAGCCAGGAGAGACAGTACTGGTTAATGCTGCAGCTGGTGCTGTGGGCTCTGTGGTGGGGCAGATCGCTAAAATTGGGGTGAGTGGCTTGAACTGCTCATACTTACTGCTGAGAAGACGTAGCTGTAAATTAGGGCAACAAGACCATGAATGATCAGTAGGACAAGCATCCCTACATTAGGGTCTTGAGATGGAAAAACTGCTGAAAATGTAGCAAATCTAGCTGGAAGTTTCAGGAGCTCATATGTGACAACAGCCTTACTTTAAGGGTGAGCCCTTCACCCAGCACACTGGGTGTCAGCCTGTATTGTCAGGTCATGTTTATAAATGTTTTTCTCCTCTCCTTGCAGGGTTGCAAAGTGGTTGGCTGTGCTGGCTCAGATGACAAGGTTGCCTATCTGGAAAAAATAGGCTTTGATGAAGTCGTTAATTACAAGACTGTTAAATCTCTGGATGAAGCACTGCGTAAAGCCTCTCCTGATGGCTACGACTGTTTCTTTGACAATGTAAGTTCAGAGAGAAGGCCTTGCCTTGAGCAGCTGTCATTTTCTTTAAACTGTAGAAGGAACTCAATATTGTAATCATCTAATTGAAGTCTACACCAGGATTTCAATATGGAGATCTATTTAATTAAGCAGTGTCTCTATAGGAGCTTACTTGTTTTCTGTTTCCTTCCCACACATATTTCTGCAGCTGACTTGAGCAGTAATAGAAAGAACAAAACACAAAAGGCAAAGATGGATTGTTGGCAGTGTTTATGAATGGAGAGAGAGAAGTTTTGCTTCACTTTCTGAAAAGCATGGCACATTTTGGGAAGTGACAGTCACAGTAATATGAGACTGATCCAGTCCATTCCTGGCCCCACCTTCCACCACAGGCAGTTCTCTTTTATTGCTGAAAGGAGAATGGGTGTGGATGGCTCCACATGTCCAGTCCAGTTGGCTCCTCCAATTCAGCTCTCACAGTCATGGGGGCTGAATTGGTACCTATAAACAAAACATTAGCAAGACCCACTTGCAAAACTACTGGAGCAGCCCTCAGAAAGTTTCTGACATCTCCCAAATGCAGGTGGAATTGATGGGGATTATGTACTGTTCTTGATAGATGTTTGAACGTGAACATCTTGTTTTGAAGGTTAAGAAAATTTAACAGTATGAATGCAGTTAAATCATGTCAGTTCACTTTCAAGATACAGAACTAACCCTGTCTTTTTTGATTTCCTACTATACCTAACATATGTATTATACCTGATAATAATATGATACCTGGCCACAGGGGTATTAGAGGATATACTAGCCTTAAACTGTACTAGCTAGCCTCCCTGGCTAGCTACTCGGTTTAAAGGAAGCCATCATCACCTCTTTAGCATGTCTTTCCTTCAGAAGGCTTTTGCCAATCCAGGGATGAAGGCCATGGTGTTTTGCCTTTCTCTGGCAATTGAAAGGAATGTTTGGTGTCAGGGCAAGGTGCTTGTCTCTTTGGCAGGAATTCCTGCCACTTTGCCTTAGCCTTCCAAATTTCATGTCCCCTGCTGCTAAAGTTTTAAATAGGCTTTATTGTCATGTCCATTCCCTTAATTCTCACTTCTAACTTTTGTGCAAGACAGTTTTCTTGCTGAGCTAAGAAAGTGGAATTTTCATTTGGCATAGAGACTGCTGATGTAGGTATCTCCCTTTTTGTGCAGAGTTCTGCACAGCAGTATATTTTCTCACAGCTTTTCACTATTAGAAGCTTCTTTTCATGCCTGTTCCCTATTTTGGAAATGAAAACCATAAATTAAGATGTTTATATCACCATGATGTAAAAAAAAAAAAATTGCAGACTGGTATGTGGGAAAAGCAGAGTTGGTGCTTCTTAGCACCCTTGGGAGGAGGGATCTATCTGCTAGTCCTGCCTGATGCTTCCAAATCAAGCTTCAGGAAACAGATTTGGAATTAAAACTAATTCCCTATATTCATAACTAATTTTTAGAGGGTGAGATTGAGTCGTCATAGCACTGTGTTAATGCAAGGGTTTCTGCATCCACCAAGTCTTTGGGGTAATGGAAGTTGCTTTCCCTGATTTAACCTATTGGTGCAACAATGCAATGTTGGCAGATTTTGACAGTCAATGCTGAATATTGGATTGTCTCTAATGCTGCACATGCTCTGGTTCTTGTAGGTGGGTGGAGAATTTGCCAGTGTTGCTATCAACCAAATGAAGAAATATGGAAGGATTGCAGTTTGTGGCGCCATCTCTCAGTACAATGACTCTGTGCCTCAGAAAGGTGAGGGTCCTTATTGCGTCTAAAATTATTTTCTCTTTGATGGCAGAAAGACATAACAGCAGTCTACTGTTTAACTTCCCCGTGCCATTTAAGTGTATACATTTGGGTAACTAACTGCTGCTGTGGAACACTGGGACCATGCTCCTTGTGTGTATATGCATCCTCCTTTTTGCACACTGTCGGTGAACGTCGGCTGATTAGGAATAAAGGAGTGGCTAAAATACTTAAAACAGAACTCCATATGGCCCTATGCAAATCTGGATCAGCAGAAGGCAGGTGTGGTGTCATGATGCCATTTATACAGTAGTATGTATTTTAAGATGAGATAATGGTTTTCCCTCAGTTGTTAGATGATGCAGCTTAAGCTTTCTCATTTTTTTTCCCTCAGTAAGATTTCAGCTACCAATAAAACTGCTGAGAAATGTGTCTGAATGAATATTCATTTTCAGTAGCATTAAGTTTTCCAGATGTGCCTTCTAAATAAATAGGCGAACTGATTCTCATTGGTAGCTGACTGGCTTTGGACTGTTAGATTGCTTTAAAAAAATGGAACAGGCTTTTGGTAATGAGGAGACTACCACACATTTTTGTGACTGAGGAAACTGTTTTTCTAGGGTTTATAACTTAAATTCTGAGAGTCAGAGCATGACAGCCTGTCAGGCTTTTAAACAAGGTGTTAAAACAATATTTTTGAGATACAGCTTAAGTCTCTCAGGTGAAGCTGAGGCCACTTTATTTCTGAATTAAATTGTTTACAGAATTGTTTACCTCCACAGCTTTTTTGATCAGGCCTTTTTCTCCCTAGGTAACTGTCCATGAATCTTTGGTCTTTTGTGCTGGAAATTCTCTTTGGAAAAAAATACCTGTTGCTCCTGGCTGAAAGAAAGTGATTCAGTGGTCTCTGCTGGCTAAAAGCTCACTTTATGTGTTGGACTTGCTCTAAATACAAGTGATATTACAGGTGGCTTGCTGGTTCTTTTCTCTTGCAGGGCCATATGTGCAGATGCCCATGATTTTCAAAGAGCTTCAAATGGAAGGGTTTCTTGTGACCCGATGGAACAGCCGCCGGGAGGAAGGTCTGCAGGCCCTGCTGAAGTGGGTCATGGAGGTAAGGAAGGAAGGGGCACTTGTTCATAAGGTGTACTCATACTGCAGAGTCCATCTTTGCAAGAGAGGTGTCATAGCTGTTTAGGTGAGGTCCCAGCATGATACTTTCCTTCTCCCTGCCTTGATCCTAGAGACACTTAAACTATAAAGAAAGTTCAGTATAGCCTGACCCCTTCTGTTTTGAGATGTGATACCAGCTTGTAGGCTCACATATAATCCAGAATACATGTAGGCTTTGAAGAAGCATGCTTCCAGAATACATGCTTCATACCTGTACAGAATAAATTTCCCAGAAACATGCCTCAAAACACTTATCTGATGATGAAGATTTTCATAGTTAGAGTAGTTCCTGTATCTTTCATTCAGTCATTTGTAGTATGGGCCAGGATTTCCGTTGTAGTATTGTGCTGAAGTTACTGGCAAGAATGAATTTATAGTATTGGGAGCTGGGCTTTGAAGGGATTTAATAGGGAATTTCTTATATTTTATTTTTCTAGGTGGAGGCTGAGTTAGTAACCCAGTTCATGGCTGTGAGAAGTTTGTGAGTGTGACCAATAAAGGCTAAGAGGCTCTAGCTTTTAGAAACATGAGGTTTTGGGATGGGTCAGGTTTTGATCATGGGATTTGCAATTCTGTACTTCTGTATGGGTAGAGACAGGCCTGATTTTGGGGAAATGATCCCCTACCTGTCAATTGTTTGAGGACAAAGTAGCAATAAATTTGTCCTGGTATGTTTTTACAGTAGTGACTTTTACTTCCTGTTTTGACTCAAAGCAGGTTTTACAACAAAAGCAGATCCTCACAAGAGCCCACTTGGTTTTGCAGTTATCCTGGTGCATGCCAGCTTGCATGTTTCAAATGAAATACATATGCTGGAGAAAATATTGCTGCAATTTATTCAGTTTTTGTGGATGAAAATTCAGCTATTTTCTTTTGACAGGGAAAAGTGAAGTGCCATGAACAAGTCACTAAAGGATTCGAGAACATGCCAATGGCTTTTATAGGAATGTTAAAGGGAGAAAATCTTGGAAAAGCTGTTGTAAAAGTGTGAAGATCAGATATTTCTGGGAGACTGGCGCAGGAGAATGTGTTTCTGTTAGATGCTTTTAATTCACATGTGAAATCATATGATCAGTATGTTTCAATCATTTTGCTGAATGTTTGGTGATGGTAATTTCTATTAATAATTTGGCTAGTAAGTCTTAGTATATTCCAGTTGCTTTGCTCTTGAAGAAATTGAGAACTGCTTGCCAGAGCTACACAAAACAAAATACCTTAAAATTGCTGAAAATCAAAACTGGAACAGATTAGATAATAGCTTGAACCTTTCTATGAACAGGCTTGTAGCAAGGAAAATCAATTTGAAAAGCTTTGCTAACTGAATGCACATTTAATTTTTACCCATTGATTTGGCCCAGAGCTGTGCAAGGGGGATTTTTTTAACCCGTATCAAGGAGCAGAGAATAAACTTGGGGACTAGCTAACAGCAGTTGGGGATTCCAGCTTCTTCTCTAGCTGGCTTTTTTTTTTGTTTTGTTTTGTTTGTTTGTTTGTTTGTTTGTTTTTCATTAAGCAGTGTAACTATCTCAGTTATTCTGGGAATATGGGAAGGAAAAATAAATCTTTAATGTATACTTTGCTTATGTTATAGTTGTATTTGTGAAACACTCTCACTTCTTTATGGTTAACACAGAGGAGCTAAAATATTACAAGGACTTGTTTATCTCAGCAGATCTCAGTACAGGTGGTATGGATAGATTACTAATTTCCCTGAGAAACTTGTTGTTGTCCAAGCTTGGAGCTGACCTTGCTATAGTGTTCACCCTGGCTCTCCTGGAAGGTGAGATGAATATGATGGCCCTGCTGTATTAAACTGGTGCCCAGCACACACAATGTGCTAGACAATGGAGACACACAGATTGGCAATACGAAATATCTTAGATGTTCTGAAAAATAACAATGACATGTTACTATGGGATACAGACAGGCACTGAAGGTGATTGTGATGCATTTTCAGTCACTGTGGAGGACTTCTTTTTTGGTTTGAAGATTTCATTACTGATCCTTGAAGAGATATCCCAAGCAGCTTTAATATCTTTGCAGTGCCAGGATTAGATGCTCTGTATGTCAACAAAAAGAGAACATTTATTTAAGATATAGATTGACAATACTTGCTGAGTGGACTTGACAAAACATACCCTGAAATGCAGGTCAGCTGACCACTGGGAAGATAATGACTCTTGGCACAAGTAGGGAAGAGATTCTGGTAGCTTTATAGTGTTTTCGAAGGAGAATCAATTGACAATTTGAGTAAGCTTCTGTGCTGTAGTTTTACATTGGCCACTGAGGAAGATCTGTGGTCTAATACCACTGCATATCACATAAAGAAGTAAACCAAAAAAGGGAACTTGTCAGTAGGCTTCAGATGCACCGCATAGAGGTGTGCTCTTGTGTGGTAGCTTTTTGTTGAGGAATTTTCAGAGGGCTTGCAATTCCTAAAATACTGAATTGTTTTAAGTCCAGTGAATTAATTATCTCTTGTTTCAAGTAAAGTGATGATTGGGAAATTAACTAAGAACAGCCACATGGAGTTCCTATCCCTTAGAGTTGCAGAAAGATTTGTCATTTAGAAAAATCCTGGCTCAGCCTGCTTTCTCCTAAAATACTGATGTGTACATTCCCCTTGATGTGTGCAAATTTTATGCTTCATAAATAGCAGTTGATTTTGCAAGGCTGTTTAACCATGAAAATATAATTTTTCTGTGTAAAACCAACACTACACACCTCTGAGCCTCTGAACTTCTCTGGGGAATATAGCTATATCCTCCTGAAAATCCAAGTTTTCTGTTACACATCAGGAACACTGCCACCACATGAATAATGAGTTTTATCCCTCATTGTCTGGCACTGTTTGAGGTCTTGCAGTAGTTTCTTACTGTGAGCCTTATTATCCTCAAAGTTCTAAGTTAGTGGAACAATACCTGGATTATTTTTTCCACATGTTGAAAGTAAAAAGAAAATATTAAAAATGTTTGTCTTTTTCCTTGTAGCGGTGGCACAAGGCAGGATGAAAGTCTCTCTGTTTCACCCTGCTAGTGAAGCAAACTAATTCTATGAGTACAGCCAGGGTAATGATGTTAACAAGGAGCCAAGGTCCAGCCTAGAACAAAGACGCAGCAATGTGTTGCTGGGATTGGCTTTTCTGACTGTTCATGGTTCTGCGTGTTTTTAGGGGTAGAGCATGGGTAGTACCATGCAGGCAGTCCAGCCGATCCTCTGAGAGCTGCACAGGGCCTGTGAGCAGCACTCTGCCAGGCTCCTTCTCTTCCAACATTATCACTCTGCAGCTGATCTAAAGGCTTGCTGGGAAGGGGTGAGCTCCAGTGGTCCCACTGGCTGCCAGAAGGTGTTGCAAGAGTTTGCCTTGGGCTAGGTCAGTTCAGCAGCTCTCTGCTGTGTGTCTGCAAAGGTGGAAAGGGTGTCAGCTCTGCCCAGGGTGCAATGGTCAGTCTTCAATCACCTTTCAGCTGTGGCTATCTGATAATCATCTCTGGTCTTTTTTTGCTGCTTATCTCCAGTCCACATGGTCATGTTTGTACCACTACGTAAGTTACAGTTTGCACGTAGAGTGGCAGTGGGATTCTTGAGACTTCTTTATGGTAGTTAATTGAGGATGTAATGTTTAAGAGCAAGAGGAAGAGTTTATCTTAAATGTAAACAGCTGCAGGCTTCAGAATTTATTGGCTAAATAGCTCTTCATTTATACATATCGTTATTTCTAGTGTAGTGGTTTAACTGATTAACACCTTTTGATTGCCTGTGCAAAATGAAGCAGTCTCTAGAGTTGTTCCAGGCTAATAAATATGCAACTTTTATTTCCTGTTCCTAAGCAGCAGCAAGCTGGAGCTAGTGGTAATAACTTGTCTGAGCTCAGGACACAGTGGGTACCTCCTTAAGGAGTTCACCATAGCCTGCCACACCAAAGGTGGCATCAGGAAGCACTGGAACTTGTTGCAAAGGCCTGTGGTTTGTTGAAACCAGGAATCCCTGGAAGACATTGCTTCCTGATGAGCTTCTCTCATGGTCCCTCCAGGGTCAGTGCCCACAGGAGGGGTCATGAGACACCATGGCCCAGTCACAGCATCCGTTTCTATGTGAGGGAGATCCACTCCCCAGCTGGATCAAATCCAACCTTAGACCTGCCACCACCTCTGCCTGTACTGGAGCAAGCAAGCCATACCTCTGATCCTTTCCTTTTATCTTGCTCCTATGACCCCTTACTTTTATTGTTCATCTCCACCATTGGCTCCAGACAGGTTAGCTTGCTGCTGGCCATCACCTGAAGTGTAGGGAGATGCCTCCTGTCCCTGTCCTCAACCCATCATCACTAGCCCAGTGTGGGCTCAGCCTCCTTTGGAGCAATCCTGCTAAGTGGTGCTAAAACTGCCCATTGTGTTTCCCTTATCAGCAGGATTAACAGATATAATACTGTTCCTTGCTCTCCCCCAAGTGTCTCTCTCAGAGGAACTAGAAACAAAGGAATTTGAAATACCAGACTTCATTGTCTCCCTGAGCAAGTGTAGATGGGAGATGACCCAAACCTAATCTAAAACTCTTCCTCCTTCTATGTCGTTTGACCTAATGCTTAGCTTCAGCACTCCCTAAAGTCTGTTTATACCTTTGTTACATCCATGACAAATGCTCCAATTCCTGTAAGCCAGGCAGATGGTGCCACCAGGATAGTAGGAGCCCACCTTCCCCTATACATTCCCTTCTAGCCCATTACCTCAAGGTACAACCATCACCCCAGCACTGTCAGAGGTACCAGCACAAGACATTCACAGAGCCTGCCTGCCTTTACACGTGTAAGACTCACAGATGGCCATGGCCATGGCCACATTGTGACAATCTGCATGGCACAGCTCCCATGCCTCCCCACTTTGTGTACCAACTTCGATCATAGGAGGAAAATCTGCATTTCAGGTGGATGTCCATTTCCACTATCTCCTCAGGTGTTTTCAAGTTTCTCAAACTCATCTAGTTCATTCTTATAGAGGTTTTGTTACTGGGGAGGCAGTAGGGGTGGCTTCTGGTGAGAACCAGAAGCTGCCATCACATCAGATAGACCCAGTGACAGCCAGCGCCAAAGGGGACTTAACCAATGGCCAAAGCCAAGCTCTCAGTGATAGCTAAGTTTAAATCTTAACTGTAGTAGTAGTGAGAAAGAAACAAGACCACATGAGAAAAAGCATCTTGAAAGACACCTTCACCAAGTCAGATTCTCCTACCCTTCACCAAGGACCAGGGACCAGCACAACAGAATTAATCCAGCAAGGATTTCAACAGTATGCTCCTCAAGCCAATTGCTTTGGTGGCTGAAAGCTGCAATAGAGTACAACACAGAGGAGCTGATATGCCAGTATGTCGGCATTGGTAAAAAAATAGATGTAACTTTTTAGCTTCTTTTAATCAACAGTTAAGAAAATAAACATTAAAATTATTACCATATTCTCACTGGAATCATTCCAGAGGGGAATTAGTTTTCATTCAGGTCAAGGAAAGAAGGGAAAGCAGATGGCTAGCTGGAGTTGCAATTAGGTTGACTGCTGCAAGAGGTCAGAGACATGTGGGTGGTTAAGCACCTCACGTGCATGACATACACTTCCCCAAGTGCACAACAGCGCTTTCAGAACCCCTGGATGGAGGTAAGGAGTGTCACTATTCCACTGCAGTTTGATCGAGCACAGTTCATATGTCCACTCACTGTGACCCCTTGGCCCTTCCTTTCATGTTAGTCCTCTCTCATTAAGCTTAATTATTCCAGCTATGTGTTTTAATTGCTGTACTCAAGGAAGTACTTTTCTTCCTGTTGGCCAGCCCATTATAAGCAAGCTATGTAACAGGCCTGCAGCAGAAAACATCTTGTTTTTCTTGTTTGACAGCAAGGCACAGATCCCAGCTATTTCATAGCCAAATGACACAGACTGCAGTCATTGCCTGAGGGGAGAACTTCTTCCTGAAACCCTTATTTCCAAAAGAAACCTTTCTATGTTGTTTTTTGTCTGCTGTGTACATCAAGTCTACCAAACATTGAAGTCAGTTGGCCATCTACCCACTTCTCTCTTACAGGCATCTTTGCAGGTCATTGGGTCAAAGCAGCCAATTCTGTTCATGCAAGAAGTAGACCACAGGGTTTAATGAAAGAGTGAATGCTGTGCTACTGCCTGGCACATAGCAATACTGGCCTCACACAAATAACAAAGAAGATATGTACCCACCAAGCTCTCTATGAAGTATCATTACTTAACACTCATGGGAGAGCCGAGGAGATGCCCTAGGCTTTAGCATGGATACTCATACCCATTCCATTTAGAAGAAAATGTTTATTTGCTATACCTAGGCTTGTTAAAGACTAAAACACCTTGTCCTTGCCTGTTGAAAGATCTAAGCCAGTTCCCATCCTGGCTAAGGTTCTCTCCTCCCAGTAGGAGCACTTGTGCTCTAGGAACACAGGCTCCTTACATTTAACCATAATAAAGCATAGGCTTTGCCTTCCATCACCTGTAATGACAAGGGCAAACTACAATTTGACCCAGTGAAATTCTGGTATAACTTTGCATTTGAGGACCATGTGTTATTTCCTTTAACGAGAAAGTTTACCTAACATGGAGATCCTCACTACATAGTCTTCAAAGAGCCAAGCCTTAAAGAACATCTTTCAAATTAGGCTACGCAAGATATTTTCATCACAGTATACCTATATACCAGTTCTTGGGAGAGGAAGATACTGCAGCAAGTATCTGAAGCTGAAGCAAGGAAGCTGAACTAACTGCCCTTTTAAGAACTGCTTTGCACCCCTTGCTTCAGCACAAAAGGTATTCCATCTTCCCAATCACAACTTGAATTTCTAGTCACTGTCACCTGGATTGTCCAAGGCTATTGCAGAGTAGCATTGTATTTAAAAACTAAAAGTATAAGTTAAACTCAACATGCAAGCAGCAAAACACCACTGACTGCACCTTTTCCCTGTAACAACCTGGTCTGGTCCTGCCTTAGCAGAGATACAGTATGTTGCAGGACACTTCAGTATTATTTCTTAAGGATGAAGTGGTATGCTGAGGCCTCTTACTGAACTTCACCTGGAACTTTCAGCAGTATTTTTTTAAACCTTTCTTGCTCACAGTTACTGCCCAAAGGGAATAAGTAGGCCATGCAGAAACTGCTTTGAAAAGCAGTGTTTATTTGCAGATAGTGTGTGTTCATAGTGCATTCTTGCTACAGCTTCATTTTATTCTCTCCTCACAAGTCTGTTCATGGTACCACTTGGGGTAGTGGTTTCCCATTTACCTTTGAACAGTTCAAACATGCACCTGCACTTCTTAGTCAAATAGCCAGTGCTACATGCAAAGTATTTTCCATGCTCTTCTCATTGCATAATCACAACTCGGAACTTATAACCAAGAAGAGCCTTGATGGCTCACTCTCAAGTAAAGGGTGTGGCCACTTCTTGGACTAGAAAAATCTTGTTTCAAATTGGGACCATATATATTAAGCTGTTCAAGGCCCTCAGTCCTCCAGAGCCATCAAGAAATTCATGCATTCTTGTGAAGTGAGTGTAAGGCTGAGTCATGGGTGAGTTTCCTACCAAAAAGACAAGAGGCTCACTCATTCCACATTGTCTGCATATGCAGCAGGAAGTCTAGCTTTTCTATGAGTGATACTCAGTGAGCAGCACAGCTCACTAAGCTGCACTCACTACTAGCTACAGCCCTGCTGCCTTCTTCACCAAGTTCTTATACAGGACAAGCAAGGAAGCCATTTTGATACAGTGGAAAAAACTCTGTTCCCCTTGGTTACAGTGTCAAGAGTAAGTGAATGGCATGTATTAAAAAGCCTTATCTATACAGCCTGATTCAAGACTGGAGAGCCAGAGTCCAGTTTACTGTTCAACACAGTGTCAAACGTGTTCTGAAAGTGCAACAGTGCAATCAAATGAAAATCGTTAAGAGTATAGAAATCTAAAATTCTCTTGACCATAAGACATTATAACTTTTACTTCTTCAGTCCTTTTTTCCAGACTACTGCCTCGGAACAAAGCAGCCCAACTCTGCCTAAACACACTTTTCAACTAATAGAATCAGAAGGTACACAAACAAATGGCAAGACAAATTGAAACGGCAAAAAGACCAAGCAAGTCCAAGTCCTACCTTGCACTTCCATGGTAAGACTGGTATTATATTCTGGAAGGACAAGTCTTAGCTTTGAAGTTGAAAATGCAGCTTGAAACATTTTAAAAATCTTTTAACTATAAAGATGTAATGAAAGAAAGAACTATCCCATCCAGTGACTACCCTCTTTTCTCCAACTCCTCTTTTGGTATTTGTAAACTAGATTATAGCCTAGTGACTACCATCTGAGTAGGGTGGCCGCAGACTCCTCCTAAAGTAACTGTCATGGATCCCGAGCCAACAATGGATGAGGTTGACTTTGAGAAGTCTTTGTATACACACAGTACAACCTGACACTCACCTGACATTATGAAATTCCCAAGATTTTTATTAAACACACAGCAATATCCAAAAGTGAAGAGTTTATACTTTATTTTACTCATATACATGGACCAAGAAGATAGTTTGCACCATTTAATCTAGCTAGCTTGTTTATTTTTTTTTAAGTAGAAAAGTTGCAGGCTGTGATTTAGCCAAAGCAGTCATGCTTCAGTGTCTTCATGACTGGAGATTAGACTAGACTTTTAATGGTCTCTTCCAGCTTCTCTTTATTGGCCCCAGAGAACTCCTGCACCTGTAAAGAGAGACTGATTTTCAGAACTCCTGCATTTAATGCTTCTTAACATTAGTTGCAGTTACATACACATCTTTTCAACTCTGCTAAAATTTTTTCCCACCCTCAAAACACATAGTATTTTGCAGATGTTCACACATTTATTTCCCACTCAATTCAACTCATGCAAAAGAGGAGGCAGAAGACTAGCAAACTTCACTTCTAGACTACCTGGATTAATCCTGGATCAATATTATGTAAGACTCAAAAACAGGCTTGAAGAAACTCTGAACATATCAGAGGCAGCTCAAAGTAATCTTGAGTTGCTCAGGACCCTTCCAATCAAATTCTGAAAGGACACCCCTGTGCCTGACTTCTACTGTGAGACCTGTTCTTTTACAAGGCAGAAAGATAAGAGGTAACATTCATTTGCTGTCTCAAAAACAGCAGCTCTGTCTTCCTGTATCTACAGGGGTGCAAGGCACAGAGCGAACTACACTACAGGCCATGAAACTGCTTGCTTGACACAAAAAGCCACACGCTGTCACACTGTAATCACAATTCTTCCAATGACATAATGAAGTTGCAAAAGTTCACTCTAACAGAACTGTCAAAGGTTCATACTGACCCCATTCTGAACTGAAAGTCACCTTATATAGACACTCAACTACCCAAGATGCAATTCCATTGCCTTCAGCCATGCAACTTACTCCCAAGTACTGTTTTCCTTTAGGAAAGCCTACCTTCAGCTTGCTTAGCCAACTAAAAGCCTAAGACAACACATTCAGCTCAGCAAGTTCAAAGAGCTATTCAAACTATCCTCCGAATCCCATCTCATCCATCTCTTGGCAGACCAGACACAAGAGGTCTGCTCAGTCCTTAAAAGAGGGACAGGACCTTCACTTCAAAAGTTATATAGCCTCCCTGTGAAATAAACTAAACAGCTGTTTGTTGTATATAACCTCAACCAGGTTAGAGACTTCTGTTTGGACAGGATTACATAGGCAAACACTGACCAAGTAAAAGGCAGGGCGCTAAGCAGACAGACCAGCAGTCCAAACAGACATGTGTCTCTCTGTCTCTCATGAAACTGTCTGTAAGATTAACCCATAACTAACTCAGTTCTAACTAACCTGTGAACAACAGTTTGTGTCACCAGTTAACTGCTGGTTACGTATGCTGCGGTACTAAGATCAACTTGCTTGCTCTCAGGTGTGTCTTAATGCTAGTGGTACCATAGAGACACAATCAAGAGAAAGAAGACTAAGTAGCCCAACACTCCCAAACTTCTTTCAAGTGTTTAGCTTGCCCGCTCCAGTTCCAAAAAGGCAGAGCCTACCTTATTTCCATTCTTGTAGAACTGGAACGTTGGCATGCACTTCACATCACAGTGTGAAGCAACATCCTGGAAGAGATAAAAAAACCATCTTCAACTGGGTATTCTTAAAGAAGTTAAATTTAGAACCCACTTTAGCTGACTTCTCTTTAGGTAACAGATTAAAGCCATTACTGCTCAATATAAAGCAAAAGAATTTCTCCTAGTTCATCACTAGCAAAACCAGTGCAGTAAGTAAACCTGAAGTAAGCCTTAAAGATCTCTTCTTAACACTTAATGCAATAGCAAAAACCTTAACCTGTACTCTATGTTTGGAAAAAAAACAGACTTCCACATCAAAACAGATGTCTGCTTTTAAGAGCTCTATGGCAACTCTTGGGCCTCTATGTGATATTTTTCAAGGACATTTGACTATGTTGAAACTGCAATACAGCAGACATTTTATTGCACTTAATTCAAGATCTGATTTCATTTTTAATGAAAGAGGAAACAGTGCCAAGAGCAGTGGAGGGACCAGACAGATCAGTAGGTTATGAACAATTAGGTTTAAGGAAGATTGCATCACAGCAGCTTAAGACCTCAGACTAATACCCCCTCCCAAACTAAAGGGACATTGCTTCCAAGTTATCCAACACATGCCACAGGACTTTAATAGTGCTGATAATCAAGATAGTTTGTTCTGTTCAGGTGTTACCTGCAAAAAAAAAAAAAATCATTCTTTCCAGCTAAATCCCTATGTTTCAATTTTAAGTAAACTTTGTTTTGTTTTAGATTTTGTTTCAAAATGAGTGAAGGCATTTTGAATTCTTGTCTGTCACTTGTGTGGAAGTCCTTAGCTGTCCTTCCTCAGCACCACCCCAGACCTTACCTGGGCATCATCCACATCGATTTCTATGAATATCACTTCACTATACTTCTCAGACAAACTCTAAAAAGAAAAGAAATAAAAAGATCTATGCAGTTACAGTGTTCCATTAAAGTGTTCCATGGAAAGGCTGGTGCTGCTTAAATTGCTAATGAAACATGCTTTGTCATCTTAAAGCAGCTATTTTACTACCAAAGCAAAAATTTTCTGTTCTGCTGCAGACTGTTTCTGGAGGAGTCTCTGGAAACATGTTCTCCCAGCATACACTCAAATATCCGAAGACACAGGTGGAAGGCCTTCTCTTACAGCCTTCAGCTGATCACCAAAAGACACTTCAGCTTCTCATACCTTATCAGGAGTTAACACAGCCATCTAAACACAGCTGGAGGAGTTACATTAGTGGTGTACAGAAGGCTGCAATGCAATGGAAGGTCTCTATGTACCTTAAATGCATGTAAGCACCAGGAAAAAAGCCAAACCTCATAGTAGTTCCCAGCTATATCAATGGTCAGTCTGTTTCACTTGGTAGTCTTAAAAATAGATATTTCTGCAACTTCTCACTTTTCCAGAAAATGCTGGCAATCACATAAGGCAAAAGGTACTTTCCTCCATGTTGTTGTCAAGCAACACAAACATGTATATACAATTTAATGCAGAAATAAATCCAGAAAAACTACTTACATGAAAAAAGGGCTTGATCATTTTGCATGGTCCACACCATGTGGCAGAGAAATCAACTACTATGAGCTTGTTATCAGCATTTTTCAGTTCTGCCTCAAATTCAACCTACAAAAAAAAAAGACACATAGGATAAGACTAATCCCAATGTTGGCTTGCTCTCCGACCTAACACACTAATCATTATGACAAGTCTTAAACACTTAAATGGGTTATTTACCATCATGTAAGTGCTTCAGTATGAATTGTTTCCATTGGTGCTAGCAGCAGTCAGTGTCTTATGTCTCACCAATAAGAAAACAACCAGAATGCTCAAAGTCACTGAATTGTGGAAACAAGTTAGAAATTCTCTAGTTATGATGCTCAACTTTGACAGCTCTAGGTTATCCCCAAAATATGATCCTTAGAGTTTTTATAATCCATATTCTCATTTCTGTCTTGGCAGCAAGACTTTCATCTTTATTCGGGACAGACTTTCCTCTGCAGAATTTGGAAATGACAGACAATGACAAACCTTTGTACAGTCATCCACTCTGGTGACTTTTCCAATCAATAGCTAACATCAAAATGACAGTGTTTTACTCTAAAGCACATTTTTGAAAACAACCTCACAGGATATTTTGCCAAGTGAACCCACATTTCACATCATTAGCCAAAGCAACACTAATATGCAGACTATACATGTAAACAACCAATAATTTTTCTGAGTCTTCAAGTCTGTGTTGCACTTAGTCATATGAATCATCTCTGGACAATATTTCTTGGAATTAAATTACTTACATGCCATTACTCATTTTTACTGGTCAAAAAGTGAAAGAAAGCTTTAGCAGAACTGAAAGACATGAAAAGCGATAAATACTTGCATGCCAGCAAAAGGCAAGCAAATATCTCAGGCAGAAGCAGAAAGTGCTGATTACCTACTTTCTGATACTGTTTGTCAAAGAAAGAACAAGCCACTTCAGTAATTTTCAAATTTGTTGTGTTGGCAAACAAGCTTCAGGAGAACTGTTAGTATAAACTCCAAAAGATAGCTGCTTTAGCTCCCCCACAACTTAATGGAGCAAAGGACTGGAGTCCTGTCAGCAAGAGCTGACTGAAAGCAGTATGGTTACTGCCAGATGTACACAGGGCAACCCAAAGGTTAACTAATTCATACCTGCTTCTGTAATCAGCCACAGTAAGTTGTGACTCAACTCGAGTAAGCTAAAGAATGTCATGCAGTTGAGGAGCCAAAGTCAAACTGGACATTAATATATTTAACAAGCAAGCAGAAATCCTGCATGAGCATTCTTATGTATGCATAAGCCTATGTGAAAGTCTTCACAGCTTCCTGTAACTTCAAATACACTCAGCATTACATCTCCCTGTTAACAGACTTTTTCCCTTCGCATGTAGCTCTCTTCATAGGCACAGTATCCCTGCATCTTGGACAATCACAGTCTACTCTGCTACAAAACCAGTAGTAACACTCCACAACACCTACTCTCATTCTGAAAGACATAGGAACAGTTAAGTTTTCCCGTCTCCCTAGATTCCCCGTCTCCTGTACTGACATATGCATTCCTGTGCCCATTCCCACTAACAATGTTTAATATCCCTGTACACAGCAATCCACACTTGCTGCTCAGTCCTCAGTTTCTCACTCCTTTCGGCCTTGAAATCCTCCTACTGATTTTTGGTGTAGCTTCTCAGACCTCTGCACTGTTACATCACTACTGTATTTTATTCACTTCCCGCAGCTGCCAGTTAGACCATCCTCTTTTAACCCCTAAAAAATTACTGTATTCTGTAAAAGGAAGCTCAGCCTTAGAATGTGTTCCATCATATGGCCACACACCTGAGGTTTGCTATTGCACAGAACAAAGGGAAAGTAGGACAGCATCATAATTACAGCTGGTCATGTATACCAGCTGGTCACCATGTATACTGGTGACCTGGTCCTGACTACAAATCAGATGTTACCCTGCAGATCATCTCTACTATCATCCAAAATTGCTGCAGGACAGTGAAAAGAGATGCTAGATCCAAAGGTGTTACCCCTTCAAGTTAAAAAGTATCGAACTAGTGAGAAATTCTGAATTTTTCTAGTCAGCTTAATTTCCCAGGAGGAAGGAAGACAGTAGCAGGAACAAAACAAAAAACAAGCTGCTTGACCTGTCCAACTGACTTCACTAGTTCTGTTTCATGTTAACTGTAAAGTGACAAGATTTCTTATGAAAAACTAAATAATCTCTGTTACCAGAAGGGGAACCTCCCATCACAGTGCTATTTGTCACACTTTGAAAGGATCTTACAGCTTTGTTAAGCAGCATTTTCTCTGGGTAACAGCACACTGGGGGAAACCTCAGCTAGCATGATGGTCAATATTGGTTGGTTCCTTGTGGTGGTGGTTTTTTTATTGTTGTTTGGTTGTTTTTTTTTTTCCTTAAATATTTAACTACAATCTCCCTGAACACAAGACCTCATTTTACTTGTATTGTTGTCCAGCAGAAAAGAAACTTGGTACCTTCAACAAACACATTGGTAGCAGGCATCTGTTCCCTAGGGCCAAATAAGAAGCTCTAATAATGAAAGCCTCTACTGCCTCAGAGGTTCCCAGCACCAGGTAGTGCTTCAAAAAGGAGGCTGCTGGCCTCCTTCAGATGGTGCTGAAAGGAGTCTGCTGCTCTCAGCAACAGATAATATAGGTCCACACTATCTGGCATATTTGATTACAGCTTGGTTGTAAACATTATTTTCTCAAGTCACCCTTGAATTCACCCAGTCATCGGCTGAGTGCCAATGTAATCTAGAGAGGTTTTTTAAAATACAGAAGCTAGCATAAACAAAGCAAAGGTTCAACTGCCTGAACTCCCTAGCACACACCACCTCTAAAATTATCACTTACAGCAAAAGCTGCAATTTTTCAGCATCTTCTTTAACTTAAATAACAAGAGAGGCAGCTAGAATGAAGAGAAAAGCTTTGGCAGCTTTTTAATTTTATACACCCCATTAGCTTTGGCTATAAAAAGCAGTATGTCCCATAGTCAAACCCTCTTACAAATTACACTAGTCACTCACCTCAAGGCCACTAAAAAACAGTAACAATACATCTCCTTCTGTGCTATAGCAGGTACTACAGAAGGAACAGTCAGGCACCCTGAAAGTAGACATTCTTCAGAAGCCAGTCTCCTTCTGAGGAGGTGTGCAGGGAAAAGGGCCACACCTACCTAGCTCTCACTCATAGAAGCTCTTGCAGACAGTGCAAGAATGGGTTTTTACCCTTTGTATCAGAGAATAATACAAACCTGCTTTACTGAAAACCAGAATTAATCCAGAAATCCCAGCTGCACTGCACTTGAATACTCTGGGTGTCACCGAGGTTAAAATGCTGTTGTCAGCATGACTGCCGAGTTCACACTGTCCATGAATGCAAAACCAAAGTTCGCTTTAGCTACAGCAGACTGTTAAACAACACTCATAGCTAGGAGGATAGTGAAAGCCTGCCTAAAGAGTAGGCTCCTCCTCCAGAGCCAGGTTTGACTTGCCATGTTTAATCTGTTACACCCTTACACCAAAAGTTTGCCCCTTCTGTGGCACCATAGACAGAGAAGGGGGAAGAGATACAAAGCAGAACAATTCTAGGTTGTAGTCACACACCATTCTCTCTTCAGAACCTGAAATGGTAAGGCATTTCATTCCTCTTAAGGAGGTTTGTGCATTCACCTGCTTTTGAGCTGTGGTCACAAGTGTTAATTTGTATATTTATGTATCAGATTCCAACAATTTGCGGTCCAGTGGGAGAGGTTTGACATGCCTTTCATATATAAAGCGAACTGACTGTAGAAGAGCACGGCCTAGAAAACAAACTTGGATGTTTGAGAGACTGGAAAGACTGAGGTCTCAAAACATTTTGAGGTGCAAATGTGTGGGGGAAGGGGCAGATCAGACCTTGCTCTGGTGAGGCAGTGCACACCCGCATCCCTAGAGCCTTTCTCCCAGACAGTGACCACCAACCATGGGCACGCTATAGGCAAGGGGCACTTAAGGCCAAACATGCTGCAAGCATATGTCTTGACCCTGCCTCCTCTTGGAATTTCTATCAGCTGAACACTGCTAGAACCCAGCAGTTAGTAGCTGTATGTGCCCTTTTTAATATCTCTTCTATCTTTTTCTTCTAAGTCTCTCCTCTCATAATTTTTGAGTGACTTGAAATCAAACACGTTTAGAGCTTGCCAAGTTGAATGGGCTAAGTTAATGCTTTGGGAAGTGTTTTATGTTAACTGAATGTTACACAAAACCTTTTGCCAAAGTTCTTTGATTTTCTAAAGTTGCCAGTAAAGTCTTTTTTGACCTCTTGAGAATATCTTGACAGTATTTCTCCCGTGTCTAACTCAGAGTAAATGAGCCCTGTCAAAGACCTGTTAACTGTAAGCCCTGTTAAAGATCTTGCTGAGCGACTTTTTGGGGCCTTACAGGATACCCACACACCATCACTTGCAGATGCCTCAAAAATGAGATCAAACTGACATTTGCACCAGATTCCAAGTTCAAAAGGGTGAGACTAGCCCAACAGGATTTTTCCTGAAATTAAGAACTTGCTAAGTTTGCATGGAGAATATTTTTCGAGACTTGGGTTCCTAAGTTACAGCTAACAAGTACTCTATTGTTGTCTATCAACCAGATCAGCTGCTGTGCACAAAACCACATACTATTTCATCACCAGCAGGATATTCTCCATGTGTCTAGGCTTTATTACTACTTTCTATCTCAGAGCCACAGATGTGTTTGTATTCACAGAATCATCCAAACAGTGATGTGCTGCATTAGGGTTGTGAATACAACAGACAGCACCATAACAAGGGAAATACTTCTTATGCCAGCAACTCCTGCTGTTTAAGCACGGGGAATGGGCTCTAGCAGTTCCTTTCAAGTCAAGAATGGATGAACTCTTGCACGATGTCCTCCCCAGAAGTGCAACAGGCCAAACTCTAAGAAAGCCACCTAGTCCCCTACACACTAGCAGTACATAAAACAAATCAGAACTGCCAAATCAAGATACTATATCACAAAATCAGTTAGGTTGGAAAAGACCCCCGAGATCATCGAGTCCGAGATGTGACCCAACACCACACTGTCAACCAGACCATGGCACTCAGCGCCATGTCGAGTTCTTTAAACATCTGCGAGGACAGTGACTCAACCACTTCCCTGTGAAGCGTACCCCAACGCCAAATCACCCTGTCTTTTAAGAAATTCATCCTTATGTCCAACCTAAACCTCCTTTGACGCAGCTTAAGACTGCGTTCTCTCCGCCTGTCGCTGTAGTGCCCTGCTATCCGCTTGAGAAACGAAACCTTTTCCTTAAAAGAGCGATGAACAGCCCGTCATAAGGCGAGACTGCATCACGTCCCCGCTCACTCCGACTCCCCGAAGCCTCAGGTCCGCAGTTATTAGTTCCCAACCCTGCCCCGGCCGAGCCCTCCGCGCGGCTTCCCCCGGCCGCGCCGCATGGGCGAAGCAGGCTCCGCCTGCCCGGGCAGCACACGGGCTCGCAGCCGCCATCTCCCGCGGGCCCTCGAGGGCCCGGGGCAGCCCGAGCACGATCCCCCGCCGGCCAAACCGCGCCGGGCACTGCTAATCCCCGCCCGCCCGCCCGCCCGCCGGGCGATGATGCTCGTCCCGCCGGGCGCCGCTCTCACGGCGAAACGACACGACCGCCTCGCCCATCGGGCTCACCAGGCTGCTCACGATCTTCACCATGGCGGCGACGGTGGGAAAGGAGAGTCGGTGCTGTAAAGGCAAGGAACCAAGGGATTCGTCGCCACACAAGGCTCAGCTTCCCGCCTTGCCTCCCGCCGTCCCAGCGCGTCTCCGGCCCGCCCCGGCCGCCCTTTTATGCCCAGCACGGCGCCGCGCCGCGCATGCGCAGGGGCGACCCGCCTCCTGGCGCTGCCGCTGCCCGCGGCGCCGCTGGGGCCCCGCTGAGGGGCGGCGGCCCGGGAGGGGAGCGTGCGTCCCTGCCGGCTGCCGGGGGAACCGGCAGCAGCAGCGGAAGAAAGAAAGCCCAAGGAGGTTGGAAAAGTGCTGTGTAACGATGAGCAGGAAGTTGCTTGGCCCCTCCCCCTCCCCCCCCCCCCCCCCCCATCACGTCCCCGCGGGGAGCGGCTCTGTCTGACGCGGCGTTTTGCTCGCCTTACGAGAAAGGGAGCTGGTGTTGCCCGTAATGCGGGCAGAGTGGAAGGCAGGAATAAATGACGGGAATATTTTTTTCCTTGTTACTTTTTTTCCCTTGTTGTTTTCCTTCCCACCACCAAAAGCAGGGAGTGGCGCCCTTGCTCTGTGGGATGTGGGCCCTTGTGCAGCGCGGAAGGCTGCGGTGTTTAACCCGGGGTTAAACTCTGACCGCCTCCCGTAGCTCCCCTCATGCAGGGACTCAGCCAGAAAGACTCCTCAAGGGAATAGCTTAGCGTTCCCATCCGAGGGGGTTCTCTGGTGGAACCTACAAGTTCCATCCATCTTGGTTTTTTTCTCTGTGTTTTGGAGACGTCCCTTGTTTCATCGCAAGCTGTGCCACAGCTCACCCCACAGTGCAAAACAGGCCTGCCACAGCCCTGTTCTCCTTCTGTTGGGCTGGTAGGGTTTAATGTTGGACTCTGGACGTTGCTGACTCCAGTTCCTACTGCACGGGACCCAGGAAAGGTTAGGTGTTGGGATATTGGTGCCAGCTGTGTCACGAACGGGCTGTTTCTGCAGGTTTTAGCAGCTGGGTTAGCAGCCTGTGAAAGTTTGCTCTGGGATACACCTGAGCAGAAGGTGAGAAGACTTAGTGCAGGTCCTGGATAAAAAAAGAAATACAGTTCTTTCTTGAAAAGAAAAAGAAAACAAAAGACAGTTTGCCTTGGATACAGGTACCAACCCATCCCAACAGGATATGCCCTCATATGTTGCTTTACTTGTGGTAGAAACTGAGTAAGTAATTTTTTATTTTGGAAGTTTATTAAGTGTGTGTCATACTACTGCAGGAAAACTAGTAAGCTCTTTTCTGGCCCTATGGTTGCATCCCCTGTCTATATCTTTCCAGACCTGATAGGTTTTGTCTGCCTGAAACACTTTGATTGCTGCTCTTTCTGCTTCTTCCCCCACCTGTTAGATACCATGAGCATCTCCTTTTTTTTCTTTGGCAGCATCACTAGAGGAGCCAGGATGCCAGTGGGTGAGAAGCAGCACCATGAAGGCTTAGTGGTTTCTGTTGGCTTTTGTATTTTCATCCAGCTTCCTCCAGCTGGTCCCTGCTGCCCTTGTGTCCATGTGCCTTGTGGCTGACAAACACAACTGGTACATGTGTCCTGTGCTGCTTTGGGGAGGTGCAGCTGCTGCTCAGAAGAAAGCAGGAATTCCTCATCAGCCAAGGCACCTTTCTCTACAACCTGCGGCCTGGCAGGATAAATTAAGAAGCCCAGACTACTTTCAAAGTCCAACTCCTGAATTCCCCACCTCAGCCAAGCATTATGTGGCTCTTGCAGAAGCCAGTGCAAGCAAATGCAGGGAACAACCCACCCAAACAATAAATTCTTAGAAACCAACAGCCTTCTAAAGGCAAGTGTGGGTGGGTAAACCCTCTCTAAACTAGAAGGAAAAGTGTGTCTTTTCTTAGGTGCCATATGTGGCCACTCATCTCTTGCTGTGCTCACAGTCACTTGACTTAACAGGCTTAGGCATACAGCAGTTTGAAGTTCAAAATGTTGCTGTATGATTGTTGTATGGATGCCTAAAATAACTGGACAGTAATATAATATATGTGATCTGTGCTTGATTCTTAAATTGTTGTAATTACTATCATGACAGCACATAATAAAAATGCTACAGAGCAATGTGTATCCTCTAAATGGGTGTTTTGTTTTTTTAAACTGTGGAATATCTCATTGTTTAGCTCAGCAATGCTGTGGCTGTCCCATGTACACAGTCACTCATCCATAGGAGCCTCAGCTTCTCAGGTGCCCTCACTCCCACCCACTTTCCTCACAACCACAAATGCAACATACTTCTCTCCCCCAGGCTGCTGGAGAGTGGATGTTAAAAATATGCAAGTTGGCTGTGGAGAAGTTGAAAATCACGTGAATTTCATGATTCAGCAGACTGCTGTATGATGTGTCATACCCAGGAGTCACTGGGTAGGACGGTGGCCAGTAGATGGCTCTTTGCAAATCTGGGCTGACAGAGAATGAGGAAGCACTTAAAGACATTCAGGAGGGTGTGTTTGCTTGCTTCTGGAAGTCAGAAAATGTGGTCTGAGGAGGGGCAGAGTGAAAAGGCAATGTAACTTTCAAAAATTAGTCCCTAGATAGTTTCTCTTGCAGAAAGTCTGGAGACATAGAGAAATGACTGAGCCACCCATGCACTATAACTGAGTATATCTTTGCCACGCTCCTTGGATGTGTGCAAAACATGTGGGAGAGGAAGTCAGAAGGTCTAAATTTAGGTGCCCTCAAGTGAATTAATCAGTACCACTTAGGTGTAGGCCAGTAAAAAGGACTGTATTTTTGGAGAGCTCATGCTATGCCACAGTCATCACAAACATCCAGGTGGGAATTCAATTTGTGTTGTTTTAGTCACCTTTAAAGCTCCTGTGGTGGAAGGCATCCTTTATTTTTTGGGCTTTGTTTGTGTTGTTTGATGTCACCTGTTAGGTGAGAGCAACATGGGCCAGCAGTAGGAAAGAGCTTCACCCTGGAGGTGAACTCGGGGTGTGCTCAGGGTCTGACATGCAGTAGGGTTTTGGGAGGCTGAGCAAATTACAGTTTCAGTTCCTTCTGAGCTGCTGGGAGAGGTGGGAAGGAGGGTAGAAAAGGTGAGCAGCAGTAATCCCTGACAGGATGACCAGCAAGGCAGGTTGTAAATCATGGTGTCCCTCTGGATGAATGAGCCAGAGCTGTGACACACGGTCCCGGTGTGATGCCCCCCCAGCTCCACATGGCTTTCCAGATCTGTAGTTTAAAGGCTTTGGGACCATGAATTACCTTTCCAGGGCTTGCTTTTTCTTTTCTTTGTATGCCAGTGCATGTTGGTGGATGGAGGAATGCCATGGCGTGGTGAGACCCAAGGTAGGCTGTAGGTCTGCAACTGCACATCCATGAGCATATCTAAGAAAAACTTCTGTCTCCTAAAACCACTCTTAAGTGTCCTGACCTCTCAAATGTGTCATTCAATAAAAGGCACAGCTACAAGGATAATAATACTACAGCCATGGCACAGATGGTCAGTCATGTCCAACATTACAAAATGGTGCATCCAGCTGCAGAAATGAGGCAGCTGCTAGAGGCAACAACTCCAGCCATAGGAGCATCAGATTTTACCATAGGAAGGCCAGGTTATTTGCCATTGTCTTGCAATGTAAATTGAGAGTGTAACATCTGGCCCTGACATTGCAACAGGGCAGCAACCTTTAATTGTACTTTCCCTTTCCTTCCAGCCTGCCCTTCTGGAGGATTTTGCTTTTGTAACTCATGTATTAAAGGTGCAATAAATGTTTAATAATTGGATAGGTGTGCTTGGTGTTGTGCCAGCATAAGTCACAGAGGAAACATACTTCTTTCTCTCTTGCAGGCTGATGTACTGCAGATGTAATTGCCTAGAGTCTTTTGAATGCTTGGTGTAGCATGTATGATTAAAAAAGAGAGAAGCTGAGTAAAATGTGGGGGAAAAAAAGGGAAATAAAGATCTTGACCGCAGTTCATCTCCCCTTACCATGGGGGTATGTTGGTTAACAAAGCCCTTCTGAGAATCAAGAAAACATCCAAGTCACTTCCCTTACATACATGTTCCCTTCCCTCATTTTTGCTTCATTTTTGAATCTTTGGAGAAAAGAATTTCAAAACAGTCCAGAACTGATGAAGCTACTACTTTTTGGACTTGTATTAGAAGGAACCTGTTTTTTAAAGAAAGCTTCTGTGAGCTCACCTGGGTTTATGCCATGTTGTGGGTCTCCACAAAGGAAGGTACCCTGACAGGAGGTCTGTGAACATGGGAATGCTTATATGCACTCTCTGTTATCGAGACACTTCAGGCCTCATGTCAAGACAAACACATGTATTTGCCTTAAGTGTCTCAAACTCAGTCATCTCCTCCATGCTCTCAGCCTCTGTTCTTCCTTGGGTAGCAGAGCAGTCTAGAGCAAGCAGATCTGCATTTTTTTTTCTACAATACATGTTGTGTCTTTTTTTTTTTTTTTCCCTAGAGAACCACATATTTTTTAGGGGATCCTTCATTTTCCTAGGGAATGATGCTGAATCTGTCTGTCCAAATGTCCCCTGCTACTACACAGAAGCAAGACTCTTTGGGCTGCAGGAGGGTATTACAAGGCTCTTGGCCTTGAGGACGGCAGTGGACAAAGAGGAAAAGAGAATTTCAAGGTTGTGCCAAAGCATGAAGCTGAAATTTAGCACTTTGTGGTCGCTGTGCTTGTGCTGAACATCTGCAGAATGGGAGATCAGGAGACTCCTGGAGAGGAGATGAGATATTTTTGCTTTTTTGGGACATGTGCATTTTCATAACATTTTGTCTGGGGGACAGTATCTGCTGATTTGGCCTGACAATAGACAAACACTGATGTTTCAGAACATGTGGAGATACACATGTGGAGATGTCTTTGAGGAAGCAGGCCATGCAGAATAAATGTGTATGTGGTGTCTACATGGAGGACAAAATAGCTGGTATATGTTTTGCTTCCCGGTGTGGCTGGTTGACCTTGGCTGGCTGCCAAAGCCACTCTATCTCTCCCCCTTCTGAACTGCAGAGGGGAGAGAATTTGTAACAAAAGTCTTGTGGATTGAGTTGAGGACAGACTGCTGTTACTGTCATAGGCAAAATAGCCTCAACTTTGGGAAATTAATATATTGCTAGTTAAAATCACAATTTGGATTATTAGAAATAGCAACACATCTTTCCCAACCGCTCCCTTATTTCTGGTACAACTTCACTGCTCATTTTCTTTACTTCCTAGCCCCCAGTGACACAGGAGGATGGGGAATGGGAGCTGCAGTCAGTTCCTCATACATTCTCTCTGCCACTCCTTCCTCTGCAGGGCAGCACACACACTCCCCGCCCTGCTCCACTGTGGGGTGCCTCCCATGGGAGACTGTCCTCCATGAGTTTCTTCAGTGTGGATTCTTCCCATGGGCAGAAGTTCTTCCTGAACTGCTCCAGTATTAGTCCCTTTTTTGGGGTGCCATTCATCAGACACAGACTGCTCCAGCCAGGGTCCCCCGGGGGGTCAGCAGTCCTGCCAACAAACCTGTGCCAGTACAGGCTACTCTCTCCATGGCTCCACAAGCTCTACCAGAAACCTGTTTCAGAATGAGCTTCCGATGGGATCTCATCCTCCCCTGGGCATCCCATTGCTCTGAGCTGTAAGTCCTCCACAAACTGTAGGTCCTGTAGGTTCTGCTCTACCATGAACCCCTATGGGCTGCAGTGGCAGAGACTGCCACACTGTGGTCTTCACCAAAGATTTCAAGAAGAATGCTCTGGTGCTTGGAGCACCTCTTCCTCCTTCTCCTTCACTGACTTTGGTGTTTTCTTAGATTTCTTACCCCAGACATGCTAGCATCTTTGCTGACAGGCTTACATCTGGCCAGTGGTAGGTCCATCTTGGAGCCAGCTGGCATTGACTCTGTTGGATGTGGTGGCAGCTTCTAGCAGCTTCTCACAGAAGCCACTCCTGCAGGCCCCCTATTACCAAAACTTTCACACATAATTCCCATTCACCAGGGATTTGGTCCTCTGCTTTTCATTTAGATTTTATCTGAAATACAATTAGTTCCTGGAAATGACTAATGTATATATTTCACCCAAAATAAGTCTGTTCATTGTTGTGTGGGCAGGACCCTTTTCATCAGAAAGTTTCCAGGAAGTCTACAGGGCTGAGCCAGTTTCCACTAGCACAATTTGCCAGGTGCTCTTGATTTTCTTCATCTTAAATGCAAGTTTGTGAATGAAATACACTGAGTTGGTGTGTTACCAGTGAACTAACACATTTGTGTTAAAAATATTGACATCACACATGGGTGCTTTGTTATGTAATGTAGGGAAGTTGCAAGCTGTAATTATCTTTAGCTACCTTCCCAAATCTTGTTCACAGACCGAAAAAAGTACCTATGCACCTGAGGTAGGCTCCTGTGGTCCTGAAGTGTTTGTTCTGACTGCCACCATTCAGGTGTCCTTGCATCAAGCCTGGCTCTGATCTCCCAATCAAATGTATAGGAGTCCAGTGCCTTTTGGCAGCTGGCTGTGGCAGACCACGCTGTGCTTCTTGCAAGAAACAGTGTGTGAGAAAGGGTGTGGGAATAAGGTTCAGTTCTTAGTTTTTCTTTGCATCACATTCAAATTACAAACCAGTGCCAATGACAAACATTGTTTTTGACTGTCTGCTGCCCAAAGCTGTTCTGCTTTCTTTTTCTCTCAGTGTCACCCTCTTTCCTGTCTTGTTTTTTTCTTAATTCCTGACCTCTCCTTGTTTTTTTTTTTTTTTTTCCTTCTCACCATGCTCTACATCTTTTCTTCTGGAAGTAAGAATACATTTCTGTGTAGTTCTGAATCTGCCTCACAAACCTCCATATTCGTGCAGTACCTGCAGGCTGAGGGACTCAGATGCATAAGCCACACAGACTTTGACCTTCAGCAGTGATGCATTTGTCAGGTCTGATTTAAGAACACATGATGTGGTTTGTACACTGAGAGTTGTTCATGGTCCTATTGGGAAGGTGTGGGGCTCCCTCTTTCCTGTTTAGTACACTCCCTAGACCACTGCAGAGACAAATTTGGCACTAGTGTCCCTACACTTAGTGCCTCTATGGTCCTCTCTGCTCCAAAAACTAGAATGGATTTGGGGCATTGGGTCTACTTCACTGGCTTCAGGAGAGCAAGTGTGTTACCTCTCTCAGGACTCCATGCAGCTCTTTCATGCTCCTCTTGTAACCCTGAAATGAGTGATCTGGTATCTGGAGACATAGCAGTGCAGTAAAGAAGCTGTCAGCAGTGTGAAGGAAAAACGATGGAAAGAGAAAGAGCAAACTAGCTTTGGACCTGCATCCCAAGGTGTCTCAAGGCCTTAATGTCATCTCAGCTGTGGGACAGCATCACATCCCTCCCACAAGGTGTGCCTCAGAACACTAGGGCACTGCCTCACCATTGTTTTCTCTCCTTGCACCCATGGCTGTCCATAGGTTGGGGGGTTGACTGAGCTCTTAAAATGCAGCTATATGGTTGCCTCTTGTGGTGGGTCATCCCTGGCTGGACACCAGGTGCTTCTCAAAGCTGCTTTGCCAGTCTGCTTTTCAGCTGGACAGAGGGGAGAATTCTCGTGGGTTGAGATAAGTATGGGAAGAGATCACTCACTGATTACCATCACAGGCAAAACAGACTCAACTTGGAAGAGAAATCAATTGGATTTATTACCAATCAAATCAGAGTAGAGTAATAAAAAATAAAACTAAATGCCTAAGAATCACCTTTCATCCCATGTCTCCTTTTTTCCTGGCAATTTCTGTACCTCATCCCCCAGAATGCAGGGAGTTGGAGAAGTCTGCAGTCAATTTATCCCACATTGTCTCTTCTACTCCTTTCTCTGCAGGGGGAGGACTCCTCACACTCCTCCCCTTCTCTGGCCTGGATTTCTTCAGGGCACGGTTTTGACCAGCAGTGGCTCCATTGGACATAGGGAAATCTTCTAGAAGCTTGTTGTAGAAGCCACCCCTATAGACTGCCCCCCCACCTCTACTATGAAAAACTTGCCTTGCAAATGCAGTGCATCCATAAACCATCACTGTCTCATTTTCTTACCTAAAACCAACGGTGCTTCATCTCTTGTTGCTGGCTCAGGTCACAGGATGGCTGTTTGTAGGTATGGAGTCCAAGTTTAAAAACCTGTAATCTGTGATTTCCTAGATGCTTTTTTAACAGAACCATGATGTTCACTGGGGAGAAAGTGCACATACAATTGCATTTCTGTGCCCAAACAATTAATGCTGAAGAACCCATGTTTACACTGCAGAAGCTGTCCAGCTGACATTTTTCAAAGCAATTATATTTTTGGATGTGCAAATATGTAGGGATGAATAGGAAGATGGTCACCACATCCTGGAAAAAAAACTTAGGATCCTTGAAGACATCTGTAATAAAGCATTTGGAAAACAGGGCTGAAATGCCCTGGAGCAGACAGGAAGAAACAAAACTAGGTGGCTATCTCATGAGACATGTGCTCCTGCCCCTTCCAAAAGCTTGGAGGGGTCTGTGATTCATGCAATGACAGATAGGGTTGAGGAACCACACAGCCAGAGCCCCAGGACAGAGGAGCCTTCGAGTCTTAGACTAATCCATCAGACACCTCAAGCCACAGCTACATCCAAGCAGAAGCAATGCTGTAAAATGTCATATCCATGCTGGTGGCAGGTATCACTGTTTCATAAGGATTTCACAGCTGTTTGGCCAACATGTATGTGTGGTTTGTGGGTCTGTCCATATGACCAAGGTGACCACTGACAGATGGTACCCAAGTATGTCCCTCATGTGACTGGCTACAAGTCACATGAATGCCAGTGATGCATTTCAGGCATCTATCAGCACCAGTTTTGTCTGTTGGAGCAGAGGACTATAAGGCAACCTTTTCCTAGTTGCCAAACAGGGCATGAGGAGAAGACCTGCCCTTGCCTTTTCTGTGTGCTACAGAGGAGCAATGGGTCCCTTTCCACCCCCTCTACAGCCAGGCTGACCCTCAGCCTCCAACCAGAAGAGGTTTTCAAGTTACTTCGCCATGCCACACACAGATCATGGCCCTCCTAGTGAAGTTGTGGTCATATGCCTAGTGAAGATACAGGGGAATGTATGGATCTTTCTTTCATTTTCATGCTCTGCTAGAAAGGTGAATGCTGCTGCAGTGCTCCAGTGCTGTCATACCAACTCCCTGGACTGCTGTAGGGCAAAGGATATGACAGTGATTAATGATGCAGGGAAGCATAGCTGCTGCTCTTCCTTCCTGTGCTGGACATTTAACTCCCCCTTAGTGCTCTGTCATAGCCTACATGTTCCTGGAGACAGCCCACCTCCAGAAACCTCCAAATGAAAATAAGGAAAACTGTATTGAGCTGAGAGGGGAACCTGAACATCTCTATGCATCACGTGATTCTCAAAGATAGTTAATGTTTACCACCTTACTGGTTAATTAACAGGAACCAAATAATTCTGCTTTATTGCCATGCAATTTCCTCTCATGGCAATTCCAGAATGACTTATGAGACATTTCTGAGAAGTGTGATACTCATTAAAAGCCTTGGGGCACCCCTGGCCTCATGAGAGATGCTTCTGCATGAGTGTACTACTACACCAGAGACAAATGGGCTAGACACCAGTACCTGGGTGCAGTGCCCTGCTGCAATGACAGACATCAATTTCTTTCCTGACTACCCCATATTTGGGGTCTATGCATGGTGTTGGAGCAGTGGAGGTTTATGTAGGGGGGTACCTGGACAGTCCACATGGGCTGGTGGGCTTCTTCTTGGTCATCTGCTTTCTGATAAACCCTGGCTTTTCCCCACCAGTGTTGCATCACTGCACCAGGCAAGCACCAGTGTGTCGGGATAGATGAAGCATCCTCTCCTCCAGATAGAGTCCCCCCTGAATGTGGTCTGGGGGAAATTCTTGTCTCAATCAGAAGTCTTTTGAAATTTGGAGATTTTCTTCAGATTTTACCCACATTTGAGGTGTAAACTTGAACCTTGATCTGTTGCTCAGAGGATCCTTCCCTTAAGATTGTGTTGCAGAATGTCTGTGCCAGACAAGCACTTTCATTCCTAAGTTTACTCTTTAGCATCATATTTATGTATTTTCCTTCTAAAGCAATTACAGCCCTAGCTTTTCTTCACAGCAGCTGAAAAGCACAGAAACTTAGCAATACAAAAACCAATTGAAATGGTGAAGTATGTTGTTTTTTGTTAAGAATTACAAGAAAAGAGCCTGAAAGCAGGAAATAGGGTATACAATGTAAGGAAAAGAAATTAAATTTTGTGTATATGCATGTGTGTGTGTGTGTGTATGTGTGTCTGTGTGTGTGTTTGTGTGGTCCCAAACTCTAATTTCAATAGTTGTGATAGAGGTTACAATAAACGTGTCCAGATGCAGAACTGGTCCAGACAGGCCAATTAATGTTTCAGAGTCCTCTGAGCTCTTAACAAGATTAAGTGCTCCCTTGACTCATTTCTCTTTTCAGTATTGGAATAAAGGCCCAGATTTTGTCAACAGATTCTTACAGAAAGCATGCTCCCATTGCAACAAACTGGTTTATTTTCGGGGGGAGGGTGCAAAAAGAAAATGGTCCAGTGAGAAGCCTGGACCCATTCCCAAATGCTGTTACTTGAAAGCTTTGCTCCTGATATGCTGAAAATAAAGTCATAGGGAGACAGGAACCAGGTTTCTATAGCCTTGTGCCTCTCTGGGAGCCAGCTTGTACCATGAGGTTTGGGACACTGTTTTTAGGCAGCAATTCAGCTAAGTGCTGAAACTAGTGAGTCACTGCTAACACACTTCATTTGGCAGCCAGGAGGGGGAGCGAACAGAAAGCCAGGGTTTGGCTACAGGGTTTTGGTCTGGCCCCCAGCCTAGGCTTACTTCTATTAAGCGTGAGGCCCGTGTTTGGCTGTCTGAGGGAGGTCAAAGGAAGTTTGTTAAGGCTGGTGATATGGAAAGGACAAGACTGTGAAGGCACTCAGAGCTGGGCTGTTATTGACAGCTGCTGTACCTGGGAGTTACTTCTAGCCTTTGTCTTTGGACCACACCCATCCACTCAATGGTAGTTGACACCAATCTCCCATTGTTTCTTGATTCCAAACAAAGATGGTGTTTCAAGAGGACCCTGTCTTAATTTACATTGACTAGTCACTGGCCTTTTGGGTGTTTTTGATCAGAGCAGAAGGAAAGACTTCTGAACTGCAATGTACCCTGCCTTTGTGTGTGTGTCTTTTATTGTAGCTGGTTCACGTTGCTTTTGTCTCCCATTGTCATGGTTTGACACTGGCCAAATGCCAAGCACCCAAAAGAGTAATTCATTCACCCTCTTTTGCTACATTGGGCAGAGTGGAGGGGAAAATATTAACAAAGGGCTCATGAATTGAGATAAGGATTGGGAGAAAAATACACTCCAAGGGAAAAACAGGTTCAACTTTACTAATAAAGTAAATTTATTATTAGCAGAGTCGGAGAATGATAACAAGAAATGAAAATAAGCCTTAAAAACACCTTCCCCCCGCCCCCGTCCCCCCCCAGCCCCTCTGTTCTTCCCACTTACAGTGCAGGAAGACAGAGCATGGGGATTTAGTCAGTTTGTTACTCAAGATCTTTTTCTGTTTCTTCAGAGAGAGAAAACTTTTTCTGCCATGCCATGGGGTCCCACAGCCAAACAGTCCTCCCAAAACTGTTGTGGCATGGGTCACTCATCCATGGGGTAGTCTTTTACGGATAGACCGCTCTAATTTGGGAGCAAGGGCTCTCTATATCTGCAAACAGGGTCTCTCTATTCGGGTATTCCACTAGACCACAGCTTTCTCTGGCATCCACCTGCTCCAGTGTGAGCACTTTTCCCAGGAGCTGTGAATGAATCTCTGCTCCCCTTGTGGACTTCATGCATTGCAGGGTGACTGTTTTATCACAGTCCTCACCAGGGCCTGCAGAGGAATCTCGGGTCAAACACTTGAAGCACCTCCTCCCCCTCTTCCTTTCTCACTCACCTTGGTGTCACCATGTTGTTTTCCTTCACATGTCCTCCCGTCCTCCTCTTTTCTGACTAGAAGAAAAACTGCTGTTTGTAGGTACCATTGCCAGCAAGTTCCACTAATTCAAAGATTCTTGCAGGATCCCATGGTGCTGAGAGGTTGATCTCATCTAGGTTCCACATCAGGGAGTCGCTCACCATGCTTGCACTGCCAGCCAGGCAGCCCTGCTGCCATCACATGGGCAGTGGTGGCTGCTGTGGTGCTGCTGATATTTAAAACCTCTCTTTGTGCAGGGTGCTGGGAACAGAGAGACCCTGCCCCTGCCCTCTTCACCCACAGCGTAGTTGGTTGGGGTGGCCCGACAGGCAAGGTCTGCTGTGGGCCATGCTGAGATGGTGATGGCCATGGCAGCACATCACCAACTACCACTCTGGGGATGGCCCCTGGCAGCGCTTCACTACCTCTGGAAAAAAACTGTGTGTGCCCTGTTTTGATTTTCTTCTCAAATATGTAATCAGAGAAGTGTTACTAACCTCTCTAATTGGGCCAGCAGCACGTCCATCTTCAGTGTCATCAGAGAATGGCTCTGTCAGACATGGTGGAAGTTTCTAGCAGCTTCTCACAGAAGCCACCTCTGTGGCACCATTCAGTACTAAAAACTAGGCTGTGCAGCAAATGTCAGCTAGCTCCAAGGTTCACCTGACACTGGCCAACGCCAAGCCCTTCAGTGACACGGCAGCACCTCTATGATAGCATATTTAAGAAGGAAAGAAAAAAAATTATTGCACAGGAACAATTGTAGCCAAACAAGAGTAGAGTGAGAATAAGTAAGAGGGGCATCTCTGCAGACACCAAGGTCCGTATCAAAGGAGGGGCAGGAGGTGCTCCAGGCACTACAGCTGAGGTTCCCCTGCAGCCTGTGGTGCAGACCATGGTGAGGCAGGATGTTCCCCTGCAGTCCAAGGAGGACCACTGGGGAGCAGTGATCCACTTGCAGCCTATGGAGGACACCATGCTGGACAAGGTGGACGCTGAAAATACACCATTCACAGGCCCATGGTGGGAAACCTGCACTGAAGGAGGTTCCTGTCAGGGACCTGCAGACCCGTGGAGAGGGGAACCAATGCTGGAGCAGATTTGCTGGCAGGACTTGTGAATATGTGAGGGAACCACTGGTGGGGCAGTTTATGAAGAACTGAAGTCCGTGGGAAGGTGTCACACTGGAGGAACTAATAAAGGACTGTTTCCCCTGGGAGCAATGGCACTGTGCAGCAGGGGAAGGGCTCTTCTCTCTGAGGAGGAAGCAGTGGCCAAAACAATAAGTGATGAACTGACCATTCCCAGTCTCCCTGCACCAATATGGGGTAGGAGATAGAGATTCAGGAATAAAGTTAAGTCTGGGAAGGAGGGAGGAGTGTGGGGAAGCTGTTTTTAAGATTTTTTTTACTTCTGATTCTCCTACTTTTTTTTGTTAGTAATATATTCAACTAATTTCCCTAAGTCAAATTTGTTTTGCCATGGTAGTAACTCATTAGTAACCTTTTCCTGTTTTTTTCTTGACTGATGAAGCTTTCTTCCCTGTTCATTTGAGGAGGGGAGTAATGGAATAGCTTTAGTGGGCACCTGGCATCCAGCCAGGACACCACTCTGAGTGGGATGCCTCTTGAAGCTTACCAGCTCTCACATATGGGACTCTGGGAACTGTCATCAAAAGTTGCCCATGGGACTGGGCTGATACCCCTGCCTCCTTTAGGGTCAGTCCACTGAACTTGAGGGTTTTTTTTTAAACAGATACAACTTTGTACTTACTTCTATGTGCCTTGTGCGTGCAGATGTGAATACAACCTATAGCAAATGTAGATTGAATGTTGCCATCTCATTTTACTGCTATGGTTACAGTACACCCTGTTGAATAATTTTGTAAGAATTAAATTAGTTAATGACTAAGGGATCTTAAATTCTTCAGCTTTAATCTGTTTTGAGACTAAATTTGGGCATAGCCACATCTAGGCTTCATCAAGAGTTTAAAAAGGGGGTCTTCACCAAACCTTGTTACTCAATGGGAGGGTCTCCCTCTTACCCTTTTGTGTCCCCAGCCTCTGTATAATTAATTCTAAGGTGATTCTAACAAAATTTTCCTTTGTGCTTCATTTAGGTAGTAAGTGCTAGAGTGGAGCTTGCCATTGAACTTTGTTGTGCTTTTACAAATTTATATTAAACCTGCTTTTGCTGATGGTGATTTGGTAAATGACTAAACCATTCACTCATGACAGTGTAAAATTTGAGTTTCTAGTTCTCATTCCACTCAAAATGCACCTGTCCTTTGTCACCAATGCCTGTCTCTGCTGGGTCCTCAGGACTGAAATAGAAGCAATAGAGCAAATTTTGAGTTGCATACAGTTTTTTCCCCAAGACAGCCAGATGTAGGTGTGAAGAAGCTGAGGCTCCAGTTATTTATTGATACAGATAGAAATATGTGGCCACTAAATACAGAGACCGTGAAACATTGCTCTGAAGCATATTTTTGAGAAAACACATCACCTTCCTGCATTTCAAGATGTGTTTGCATTTTATCCTACAGAGTCTGCTTCTCCCCTCTCAGGAGCAGCTTTGCTTTTTCCTGATTTCTTTTTCCTCATTTTTTCTTAAATATTTGTCACAATTAAGAGATTTGCTCATGATGAGAAATAGTCACCTCTCCAAACTGTATACGAAGGTGAAAATTTGAACAGTGATAAAATGTTAGGGTTTTGAAATAAGAAATGTCCAGCTAATCCTTCTTTGTCTTTCTGGAAGATAGCCAGAAACCCTCTTCTATTTTCAGCAATAAAACATGCTGTTTTATTTTTCTGTATTTGATTTGGATTTGCTCATCCTTCTTTGTCAGCTAGCATGGATCTGGTAGCTTGAGTAGAACAGGATTGTTTTCAGAAACTAAGAATCCTTACCAGAAAACCAAATGAAAGTTGTGTTTTTATATTTGGTATGTTAATATAACTTGTTTAGTTGATGTATACACTGTTAGCACTAAACAAAATGAACAAAGATTGGCAAAAATATTAGAAATATACATTGGAACTCCTTTTACTTCTTTATATTTCTACTGGGGAAGATCTCTACGTGGTAGGACCTAACCTGAAGTGACTTCCATTATGTGAAACTGCATTAGATGCCCAGTATATATTTCCGACAATCCTGAATAAGTGGGTATTTTTGGGTGTTTAGTGCTGAACTCATATTCCAATATACCTGAGGCTTTGGTTGTATGCGAATCAAATCCAGGAACTGTTTGATTCCTTTCTCATTCTATAGCAAGCTTAGTTGCTGGAGTATGCACAAGAGACTTTAGTAAGGGGAAGTGCCTATTTTTTCATGCCTTACATCTCCTTTCTACCCAAGCTGCCAAATATTACATGCAAATATTAGTTTACTCACTGGTTTGACCCTTGAAAAGGCAGCCTCTTACTGTCAACAGGACTGCTTTACTTGTTTGAATTGGTGGTGTTTTAAATTCTTGCAATCTGGGGAGGGGGTCTTAGTTTGGATTTTGTGCTCAAGACATAATGTTGAAAACTGGTCTTTATAAATAGAGGTGAGTCAGTCTTTTTTTGCTCCTAAATCCAGAGGCTGCATTTCACCCAGCAATTCTATTTATCTGATTTTGCAGCTCTAGAGATGGCATGGCTTGAGCTGAGTGCTAAGGGTTTGGGGTTTGTTTCAGGATCAGAGTAGCTGCCTCTGAGTGGGACTCAGAGGGTGCTGAGGGCTGACCTGCACTGGGGAGGTTTGCTCAGCTGTCACCATGAGCAATAACCCTGGTTGCATCTGCCAGAATCAAGGACTCCAGGGTCCCCCTGCTGCTGGGATTAGCATTGCAGCACAGTGTTGCTCCCTCCACCCAATCCCAACTTTTATGTGTTGCTTACTGTATATTAACAGGTTGATTGCTGAGGCAGTACCAGGACACAGTGCAGCACAGCACCCTAGCACCACAAGGTACTCCCAGAGGTATGGGTTGTCCAACCAGTGTTCTCCACCTCCTGCAAGGAGAGCAGGCCCCAGACCTCCCTTAGCTATGGGCATGCTTGAAGGGCAGCCTTCTTCTTCATGGGGACATAGCACAGCCCAGCAATTTTGAGAGTCAGAGAGACAAGGATGAAGCAGTTTTGTCTGTTTCCAGCCAATTTTAGGTAAGGCCACTTTTTCTGTCATGCCATGGCACTGTATTTCCTGAGTTGTCCCTCTTAAGAAGAGGTTATTTTTTGAAAATGGGCATCATCCTCCTTCCCCAAATTTTTGAACCCTATTCATGTCCTTTGAACCTTGAACATAAGTAAAATTTGCAGCCAAAGCGCCCCCGAAGGACTTGGTTCATATGAGATATTTCCACTCTAGGCATTGTTCTAATTGCTCTGCTGAAAACCCATCATTGTGCTTTGAAGCAGGGCTGGAAAAATATCCATTAGTGACATTCTCAGCATAACTGATGGTTGCTTTACCATTTTGTAGCATTAGTTGTCTTTACTATAGGTGGTTATTAAGTCCCAAGAGCTGGGATTCTGCTTCACTTTCATCCTAAGCAGCAAGAGGGTGTCTGGCTAATGCCCTGAGAACGAGGGGTCAAGGGTTTCTGCTCTCTCAGAGCCCAAGGAGGTGCTCTGCTGGGTGCCTCCCCACTGCAGTTAAGATGCCTGATCCTAAGGCACAAGCCAGCAGGTCATTCTGATGGAGAAACTTTCTTGTTCACTGAGTAATGAGCACTCCCTGTGGAAGAAAACAAGGATGCTAAAAGCCAGTGTAGCTTTTCAGCTAAAAATGACTGTCAAATTCACACTAGATGAACAAAAGAGTAGTCTGGGACAAAGTGAATAGAACACAGTTAGTGACACAGGCATCCGCCCTCATCCCTCTCCCTTTCTATACTCAAATCCACAAATCCTGCCGGAGCAGATGCAGTTGCCACAGGCAGTGCTTTGCTAATGACTGCTATTGAGGTGACAATGTCACCCGTGTACTTTTGAAGGGCAAAGAAGCCATTTGGGCACTGACTGAGGCCATGCAGGATGGCTCCCCAGCCTCTACCTGCTCTCCCCTCCACTAACCCAAGAGTTTTGCCAGCCTATACCTTGGCTCTTAGGGAACTTGCTGTATTTGTAGGCTGAGTTTGCTCATCCAAGAAGTAGCAGATTCCTAGGGCAATGCCTCAAAGCTGAGGTGCCTCAGTAGAAAATATTTTTTGCTATCTGGATGTTGCAAAATCTGAGGTGTCTGGCTTTGTTCGTACACTATTTTTATTCTAGCTCAGTTTTATTCTCAGTGCTGTGGCACTCCTCCTTTGTCAATGAATGAAATCAAAAGGAGAGCTTGTGTAAATCCACAGAAACAGGGTGCAGCACACACCCATCCACTAGGCAGTCTGTGTATTCCCAAGAGCTTTCTTGAATTTGGCAACCTGCAAACTCCTGAATAAGTCATTCATATCAGCAGTGCTAAGAGATAGTCAAAAGATGTGATTTTATCAGATGACTCGGAAGTGGGAGCATTTAGTCCTCTCAAGCACCTTTACATCATCCTGACTCAGCAAAACAGATCCAGTTCAACATTTTTTTTCTTATTTAACAAACTTCCTAGGGATGTTTTCTTTAATGTGGACTCCATTCTGCACATCCTGATGGTCATGCTCAGGAAAGCTCCTGCTGCAGACAAGGCACTTTGTCCAGTGTTGACATCAGAAATGGAGTCCCAGTTTGACAAGACCTGGCACAGAGTTTTTGTGGAGCATGGAGCCTTCTTGGCTCAGCAGCACATGCTCTGTGCATTGATGTACCTCCGTACATGTCTGTCTGCACACATGGGTTTTCCAGTGCGTGGTGGTGTGTGCCACAAATACCACTGTACCAGCACTGTAGAAAACCCCATAACTGGGACATTGGACTGAACAAGATTTTTGTCAGTGGTCACAGCTGGCTGTCATTTATCAGCAGAAAGAACTTCTAATCTGCAGTAAAACATTTATTTTTCCTTAACTTTAAAAACTCCTTCATAACAATTTGTTCATTATTAGTTTCTTCCCCTGTTAGGTCAATAATAAATTATTCAGATAATTTTTACATTGCGCCCCACCTGACATGGAAGTCATCATCCATGAAATAAAATGTGATGAGAATTCTGCATCATTGTGCATCACAGGAAATCACAGACCTGAAGGGAAGTAAGGTTGATCTTATTCCCCTTATTCTCATTTTGGTTGCTTTAACAACACTGAAATCTTTTGTGACTGACAGTCTGAGAAGTCAGCTCAGGTATTAAAGAAGCCCTTTTCTGAGGGCTTTAGGGTAAAGTGTTTGTTGTGCTGACACACATGTCAACCAAGGCATCCTTCGGTCATTCTGATTTTGGGTCTCTCAGACAGGGAAGCAGCCTGTTCCATCTGCTGAGAGCTGGCTGTGCTTGGCGTTTGGCAGAAAAAACTCTGTGTCTGTTGGATGGACATTTTTCCATAGAGTCCTTGGAACCACAAGATGGACATACCCAGACAGCCTCTGAGGTTTTGGTACCAGACTTTCTGGGTCATGTGTTCTCATTTGCACCACAGTGAGATGTACTCCCAATAAACCCCACCAAGTTCTTTGGATAACCCCCAAAAGGCCTGGGACATGGGACTGTGATGTCTCCAGGTCTTCCTGCCAAGTTCCAGGCTTAGGAGAATTGGAGCTCCTCAGCTGGGGATCTGTCCACCTCCTCATATGATCATGCCTATGCGAGTGTGTGTGTGTGTGCATATATACATATATGTATGTGTGGGTGCATATGTGAAATCAACTTTACACAAGGGGAAATGTAAGACCAAGCATAATGCTGGCTAAGAGAGTCCATAAAGGGCTTTTTGGACTTACCTTCTCTAGCACTGCATCAGAGCAAGGTGGTTTCCTCACCTGGAAATCCAATTTAATTGTTAAAAGGAAGGAAAATGGCATTCACAAACTGAATCTAGTACAAGTCAAATGGAAAGTTGGTTTCATTAGCAACCATTGCAGAGCTCAAGTTAGGCAGGCTTGCTCTTTGATTAAGGCTCTTGAATGTGCGATCATAATCTCAGGCAAGCAGAATATAATAATGAGAAAGGAGCCTTAAATACAGAATTACATGTTGTAAGTAGAAAAGAGCTCAAGGATGGAAAATTGCTTGCTCTGACTTCAGAAGACACAGGTGATCAGTTAATATTTTTGGTTTTCTTAGGTCTTTGACATGTTCTTCAGCAGGAAACAGGTATTTTCTTGCTGTCATGCGCTAAGGGTATTAAATTGGGGAATACTAAATGCAAATAGGGAACAGCATATTATTTTTACTAGAAAACTGTGTGTAGCTTCTTCAACTCCAGGTGTTCTGAAAAACGGAGAGGTTTCAAAGGGAGCTATAGAGAGTTTGCAGCAAAGGAGACTGCAGCAATCCTTACATGAGATAGAAACACAAAATGGGCCATGCTGAGCCAGACCAGAGGTCCAGCTGCCTCAAGGTTTTATCGTTGCTGGTGGTGCTCAAGGGTGGTTGCAGACAGGACACATGCAGTGATGCCTCAGCAGGTCAGAGCAGGACTGCACTGGTGCTGGAGCCAGGAGCAGGGGCATGTTTACCTTTGCAATTACACATATTTCTGTGGGTTTCTGTAGAGCCTTGGGGCTGCTGTTGCAATGGAGAGGCATCTGTTGAAATAATTTTTTAATTACTAGCCAGCTTAGCCCTTGATGCTTCAGCTGTTACTCAGGAAAAGGCTGGATTCCTGGTACTGCCTAGCTAGCTGCAGTGTGGATCATACCCAGGGACCTCTCTCTGCCACTGGGGTGCAGAGGCAGATGAAAAAGCAGTCTAAGTTAAATCTTCCAAGTGCAGCATGAGATGAGTTTGCTGCAGCAGCCATGCACCTGTCCAGCTTTCCCTTCACCACATGGCTGCAACACCAAAGATTTTAGGTGAAAGCTAATTTATAACTCCAGGCTCTCATGATCCAGTATATGTGGGTCTGCCTTGGTCTGCAGGAGGAAAACCTGCTGTTGACCACCCAGCTGAAATTTACTTCACTCTGGAGATCTGAAAACCATATAGCAGAGGTAAAAACCATAACAAACAAAAAACAAGAAAACAAGATAAATTAACAACAACAGAGAAGGAATACATCTGACTAATGGAGAAACTGAGCCCCTCTGACTTTGGTTGCAAAAGTGAAGGCCCAAATCCTTGTGCTGCTGGAGGTGGCATACCATTCTCCTTCTGTTAGTTCTCCCACTGCTTATGTTGGGGCAAAATAAGTCAACCCAAAGGTGCAGCTCAGACCATGACTTCTTTTTAGGAAAGAAATAGCTGCTCTGTCATGTGGAGAGGAGCTCTGTCTTCTGTAGGAGCTTTTGTGCAAGAGGTTTCAATAGGTGAGTACTCCCTTACTTGGAAGTGGCATCTCAACAGCTGATGACACCTGAGGTCAACTTCTCTCATGTCAATGGTGCAAGAGATGGTTGCCACCCCCCCTGGTTATACCATCCCTATGTTTTCATGTAGTTGTCTGAATATGTCTGCCCAATGTAGCAACAGATCTTTATCCTTCAATGGCAAATTTCTTGTAAACCTTCTTATCCTACTTGTACAGTTGTGAGGTAACAAAGTGGTGCCTTGTATAAGTAAAACCAAGAGAACAAGTGATTCTCTGATAATCTCTACAGTCTCTATTATTCTGCAGCTGAAAGGATTTTGGACATGTGTTTCTGCTGTGCATACTTCTGAGCAAATCATTTTTCTGGAAGAGTTGTTTACAGACTTGTAAGTCCAAGGGAGAAATTTTCAGGAAAATGGTCAGCTAAGACCACATCCACCTGCATTGAGTAGGTTAAATCTTCGGGTTAAATCTTTGTTGCCAGAGTTAAACAACGTTGTGTAGGTGATCTGGATGGTAGGGAGTGGTTGCTGGTTGGCATCTCAGAAGAATGTGAGGTGCACACTGATGGGGGGGGTTGGGAGAGAGTCCTGCCTTTCCGAAGCCACTCACTACTCCAACAGGAGGCAACTGGCTGGATAGTTTGGAGACAATGCTTTGAATATTTTAAAAGACACAAAACTGCTGCTTTCTCAGGTGGATGGTCTTGAATGTGCAGCATCTCTCCAAATGCAGGGAGTGTTTTTAGGTAGATTTCTGCAGTGCCCAAGGGTCACAGTCAGCCCAAACATCTGGCTTAGAGTGGGGCCCCAGATAGTGCAGGAGGTGAATTTACCTTGTGCTTTAAAACCATTTCCTTTGAAAGATGAGTGGATCAAAAAAAATACAGGTTCATTGGATAAAGACTTTGTAAATGAAGCATAGAGTTATTTTTTTAAATGCATCACCTCCACTGCTTTGTTACTAACAGCAGTTCTGGAAGACCAGTTAACAGCTTCAGAAAGAGTTTTTCCAGGCAAAACATGGAGCTGTTTTAAAGCCCAAAGCTTTTCTGTTGCTTTAGCACATCACTCCTTTTTCAAAGAAGCACTGACAAACTACAAAAATGTGAGGAAGTGCAACAAAGTCCCTTGAAATGTACAGGTGCCAGGTTCACCAAGATGCATCCCAGCCCTCACCTGCAAACTGAACTTTGAGGATGGACCTTGCTGCCTGTGGTGGTGGGGAGACTGGAGGAAAAGCATCTTCTGAAGGGCTTTTGCATGATGGGCATTTATGTTTCCCACAACCTTTCCATGCTAGTTCTGCTCTTTGTTAGGGAAAGTAGAAAACCAGCTTCCCACAGCGTCACAGCCTCCTTTTGCCAACTGCCTTCTCTGGCATGGCAGTCCACAGGCTGCAGGTGGACTGCTCCACTGAGGACCTCCATGGGCTGCTGGGAACATCCTCCCTCACCATAGTCTTCACCACGGGCTGCAGGGGGAATCTCTGCTGTGGTTTCTGAAGCATCTCCTTCCTCTTCTTCTACACTGACCTTGGTGTCTTCAGAATGTCCTTCTCACGTATTTTCACTCCTCTCTTCAGCTGCTGTTGTGCAGCAGTTTATCCCCCTTCTACAATTTGTTATCCCAGAGGCACTACCAGCCTTGCTAATGGGCTTGGGCTTGGCCTGTGGCAACTCTGTCTTGGAACTAGCTGGCATTGGCTCCACGAGACAAAGGGGAAATTTCTGGCATCTCCTCACAGAAGTCACACCTTGCTACCAAAGTCTTGCCATGCAAACCCAATACAACTGGTCAGACGAGAGACTTTTCTGTCCAATGGCTAAGGAGAAATCTGCTGAGTCTGAGGGTGGTGATGACCTGACAAAAAAAGTGCCCATCCCACTTGAGTGCTTTAGTGGTATGATGCATTTGATGTACTTCTGCTTGTCTGGCAAATGCAAAAAATATCCATTGAGCCTGGCATTCACATCCTGACCTGCTCCATTAAATGCACTTTGCACACAGTTCCTTCCATGCCAGAAGTGCAGCAGTGCAGTGATTTTGCTCTTGCCCTGATTGTGTGGCCAACTTTTGCGAGCACCAGTGCGGGAAAGCTAATGAATGAAGCTCATGCTTGCAATTTGTCTGAAGGAAAATGTACCAGCAGGACATTCATTCATTGAGTGGGCATTGTTAGTTAATATCTGTTCCCAAACACACCTTTTTAGTAAAGACCAAAATTTGTGTTTCACAGCACCCTGTCCATTTTGTATTGCCAGTGTAAGGCATAAGGTCCAGCACCCTCATTCTCATAAGCAAAAACACACAACTGAACTTTCTGCAAAGTTACCTAATTTGCAGTGGGCTGTTTGAATCAATCAGGAGCCAGCTAGATGAATGGAAATGGGGGAGGTAGTGACAGCTGAAGCATACATGGCATTTACAAACTGCACCGTTATGCAAGCAGAGTTTGCAAGTGAAGTCTGTGTTCAGAGAAGATGATCAGGTGGGCAGCACTTCTCTTTTGAGGCTGTTCCATTGTGGACTTCAGGTAGATCTAAATGCCTCTGGTAGATCCAAAACTTAAATTTGTGCTTTCTGTGCTACTTGGGGGCTCATGAGTATGCCAAGAAAAAAACCAGTTTGTTGTTGATAATTAGAAGAATATTTTCATTAGAAACTGTGAATTTTTAAGAATAAAGTAGAAGCTCTCTCTGTTTATTTTTTGCCCTTTTCCCCAGTTTTTACTCCATGCAAGTTTTCAGTGAGACAGCACAAGCAGATACACTGCTAGTCCCAGTAAATACATATAGTGGTAGCTGCCTGTGAGACTCAATGTGAAAGATCAGACAACAACTTTTGGCACTGGAAGGGCTAAAATGGTTAATTCTATATTTGCATCAGTCTTAATTTTGAGGTGCAGGCTGTATTTTGTGCTAGTTGTTAAACTGTAATAGCAACCAATGAGATTTCAGCCAAGGGGAGGAGAAGAACTCGCAGCTCTGAGACACTGACAGGTTGTCATGACCTGACAAAATTAATCTTCAAACAGTGCAAGAGTTGGCTCAGTCAATCCCAGAACTGTTTGTAATTACCACTGAAAATTTGATGAAGACAGGAAATGTAACAGAAGAGTCAAAAAATACATCATGACACCTGCACAGCAGATAGGACTATAAAAACCTGTTTTCCCCTGAAGGGAGGTAAGAGGTGATGCTGACATGCAGGAGCAGGACACCTGGCACATCTCTTGGCACTGCTGAGGCTTTTTATGCCTTCTCCTGTGAGGCTTTCTGGAGCATAGTTTAAAAGAGATTACTAGAAGGTGGGTACAGATTTTGCTGGATGAATGCATCTGGTGACAATGACTTCTGGCCACACTGATGAGATACTTTAAACAAACTTCAGAAATTCTTGATTTATTATGATAATTTTTTTCCTCAGTCTGGTCCCAATTAGTGTCTTTTATTGTTGACCTGAATGCTGGAGTGTTGACCTGAATGCTGGACTGTGGCATTCTGACATCTCCAGATGATGATGAACTGGGGTACACTGTCCTGAAGCACTGGAATAATGATAATGATTCTGGCAAACTGGAAAATTGGTTTGGTTAATAAAAGGAATTACTCTGAAAAAGGACAGGCGCAAACACTTGTTTGTGCAAACAAGCCGTTTTCATCCCTGAAGTGTGTCTGGGAAACTTATTCCTCTTCTGATAGCTGACAAGCTGCTCCTGAACACACAGAATAGAAAAGAAGAAATATAAACCCCTACATCATCAGCACAAGACATGAAAGATGTTATCTCATATGGCTCATGTGTGCTGACCAGGGATGTCTGGGAGGTGGCTGAGGCAAGAGGTACCACATGAGGGTGCCTGTTGGGAGTACTCATCCATGAAGAGGGTAAACACAAGAACACCTTTGGATGTTGAGTCTTTGGGTGCTAGGTGGCCCTGAGGCCATCTGTCTCTGGAGAGATGGCCTTGGAGATGCCTGGACTTGGAAGCAAGCACTGCAGAGGGTTCTCTTCTCCCTGTCTCCTTACTTGCACTTTGTTTCTGTACAAATAAAATTAGGACAAACAGGAACCAAAACACCCTGGGGGACCATGAACAGCTTTGATAAAGGAAGTAGCAAATAAAGATCATTTTGGAAGGCATGGGTTTCTCCCATCCTCCTTTCCGCAGAGACCAATGCACTGGAGGGGAACATGGGATCAGGGATACCCCCATGTACAGTACTTCCCACTGTACTCTGCAGGGACTTGAGGCTTTTAAGTACCACCTCCTGGGTGCTGCAGGAAAAAAAAATCAAACAGAAGCAGTAGAAAGTGGAAAAGTATGTTTACAGACACCTTTAAGAACAGGATTTATGTGCAAACCAGGGCTGGTGGGCTCCAGGCACGACATCTATGGAGACATACCAGCATTGCAGTCAACTCATTGGGATGGATGGAGTTGCAGGCTGGGCTTGTGAGTTAGACTTCAGCCTGTACCTGGGACTGGAAAAGGCTTTTCCCTCAGGAAAGTCCCTGTTCCAATGCACACTTGGATGTGGGCTTGTCTATGCCTGCCCAGCAAAGGCAGCTTGTGTCCAAGGTCTGCAAGGCAACTGATGGGGGATGAGTGGTTTGTTGAGGAGCACACCATGAGCCTGCAGCAGGGCTGGCAGGAACCCTGGTCCGGCTCACTGGGGATGCATTTCTGCCTTGCACAGAAGTTGCTGAAGCACTAAGTGGGAATGCACAACTGCTGATACCACATGTATGAAGGCAAAAGGTTCTGGCTGGACATGGTTGCTACATCTCCAAGGGAAATCCAAACACAAACAGAATAAAGGTAGGGGAAAAAAAGACAAAAAACTGTACAAGGTGTTACAGAGGTGGGAAAAGATACAGCTGCAGTTACACAGAGCACAGAGAAAGTGAAACTGTGTCTTGGGCAATCCCTCTGTGGCTGCTAGTTCAACTCTGTCAAGGTGAGACTGATGTGGGAAGGTATGGAGGCAAAAGGGCTTCTGCAGAAAGTGGCAGTTGTTTTGGACTTGCAGGAGAATCACTATCCTATTGTGAGAATTAAGCTAGAGTTCAGGAATGTGGCCAGCTCATATGAGAATTTTATTTGGACATATCAATCAGACTGTATCAAATCCTGGCTGAAACATCACAAGGCTGGTAGGGAAACAGTCATCTTCATCTGATTTTTTTTTTTTTTTTTGGCCAAACTGGAGAAATATGTACTTGCTTTGCTCATATGGTAAAAGCAGTACTTCCTCCTAAAGATGCTTTGGAGGAAGACCAATGAAAAAAGCCTTTTTTAGGACAAAGACAGCAGCTAAGTGTTGGTTTTCATCAATACCAGAGCAAAATTCCTTCAGAAAATGACCCTCAAGGACTGTTTTCCTCATGGTAGCAAGGATTTTCAGGTACCTTGGGTGCAAGCATAATTTTCAGGGAGAAGGTAGAGGAGCTGCTCATTGTGGTGCAATGTAGACCCCTTCTACACTGGTGTGGGAGCTGTGCATTGCTCAGATGAAGGATCCAATGCCCCGACAAAAATCCTAGTGTGGGGATTGCCAGGCTGGTTTGAGTCAGGAGCTGTGTCTGCAGTCAAAATACAGGCTACTGGGACCCCAAGTAGACAGGTTTGTAGTTGTGTGTCTATGGAAAGTATCTGCAGGGCTAAAAGCCTGTTCTCAGGCCTTCCAATGCTTCTGTCCTGGGCAGGTGGTTGTGGGTGAGGGTGACTGCTGCCCACTGCCTTCTCCCAGAAGCAGGGCTAACCAGGTCTGACCTGGATCTTTCCAGATAAGACTGAACACCATGAAACAACATGTCTGGCTTTCTTTGAGTTTCTCTCTTTTTTTATTCCTCTATTCTAACAGGCACCTTCAGCAGAGAATATGCAATTGCAGTTGCAGTTCATCACATCTGGTTGAGTCAGTCTCACAAACTGATGTGGTAGGCAGTGCTGCTGATGCAGTGGCTAGAGACCGAGGGAAACTGAAATCCTGCCATTTTCTAGAGAAACTTTGTGAGAACTAAGCAGCTCAGAGCCCTGCAGAGCTGCAGCAGGCATGGCTCTGCACACTCTTGCAAAAAGGTAAGCCTGAAGGCCCAAACCCATTGCATCCTAAGACTCAGATATTTTTTTTGTTTCTCAGTGCTTCCAGTTATTTGCTGATTTTATGGTCCTGATAATCTACTGTGTGATTGGACATGTGGCTCTCCCAAGGTTTCTTGAATGCTCCTCTGTCTGCCTTTGAGGTAGAGGGTACCCAGGCATTGGGGTGATATGTGGCACTTTTCCTCCTGCATCCTCAGACACCCCACCACATCTCTGAGAGCTCCAGGAGCCACTGACTACAAGTTCTGCTTTGGAGACATGGGCTGGCAGCAGTACAACCTAAGGAAAGAACTGAGAAGTCCCAGCTCCAGCCCAGACTGTATCTCTCCATCTCCAGTGCATGGCTGGGTAAATTATGTGCTGCCTGTGCTTTAGTTTCTCCATCTTCATAGATGACATCAATACCTGCAAGTCTTGCTATGGAAATTAATTACATGTGGCTGTGGTCTGAAAACTGGTCAAGCTCACGCCCCTCTGCAGAGGATCTGCCCTATGACACTCAGAACACCAGCCTGGCATCACCAAGTGACATCCACACCTCATCTTGGCAGAAGAAGAGTGGCAAACCAACCCAGCTGTAGCAACGCATGGGTGCAGGCAGAAACCAAGGATGGCAGTAGCCATCCCTCCCCTCCCCTCCCCTCCCCTCCCCTCCCCTCCCCTCCCCTCCCCTCCCCTCCCCTCCCCTCCCCTCCCCTCCCCTCCCCTCCCCTCCCCTCCCCTCCCCTCCCCTCCCCTCCCCTCCCCTCCCCTCCCCTCCCCTCCCCTCCCCTCCCCTCCCCTCCCCATCCCATATCTAGGCAGGGATGGCAGAGGCGCCTGATTTTTTGGCACCTTATGTGTGCTGCCCTGGCAGCCAGCTCTGCCTTTGAGTGCAGGGGACCAAGGAGTTCTGTAGCCCTGCTACAGTACAGCAGGATGCCCCACAGGACATAACATTCCTCTTGGGGCCCAAGCCTGGATTTTGACATAACAGCTGCCTAGTTTGAGATACAGGAGCCATTGCAGCTTCCTGCCAGTCTGCCTTCCTGCCAGAGGGACAACAGCTTTGTTGCCCTGGAGACTGACTACCCCTCACAAAACCCCCGCAGATGTTGCCCGCTCAGGATCCCATTTGCCCTGCTCCCCGCTGGGTGAAAGCACCCCTGCTTCCTGCAGGAGGTGTGGCACTCCCTTCTGACCTTAAAACACCCTGCTGCGGGGCTGATTGCGACACAAGCACTGCGGAGATATACACCCTGTATAAAGTTCCTCCACGGCAGCTGAGACAATACGCTGGGAGTTGCTTCTCCACAGCTGATCTGGTTTGTCCTTTGCAGCTCACTCTCCACTCATGCCTAGGGAGATGTGGAGCTGGCACAAGAGTCTGCACTGCTCCCCACAAGTGGCAGACAGTGCCTCCCTCCCCTGTGCACATGTGTGTGCATGAGGGAGGTGTAGAAATAACTCATCTGTTGGGGAATATTGGCAATGAAGGTTTTCTGATAGCAGAGATTGTCTGGAATGAGTGATGTCACTTTATTTCTCAATGGAATTTTTTGGTGTGTTTGACCAAGTGGAAGATCCAATTGTGGTCTTGTTGTTCTTTTGCAGGTAGTCACCCTGGCTGTTATTTCCTGCCTTAGCCTCATACAGACCCTGATCCTTGACTTGATCTGAATTTCATTAAACTACAAGGGCTGTTGCCCAGCTATGAATACTAATTGCTGGGGATATTTGCAGCTGCTTTTGTGTGGGAACCCCAGCCTTGCTCTGGGGTCCCATGTGGTGGTGAAATTTCTCCTCCAACCCGTGCTTCCAAACTAAAACTCCGCAGGCTTTAGCTGTTCGGTCTCAAGGCAGTTTATTGCGAGTTATCTAACAGATTGTCTTCTTGGGCTGCGGCTGCTTGGTCAGCGGCCCAGGCAGAGACACACACACACTGACATCCTCTCTATCTGCTGTCTTCTTCTTCTCTCTCCCCACCCAGGGCTGCTGCTATCTTTTAGATGATATATTACGTATTACATATTTATAGTTTTCCCCCAATACCTACTACCTATATTACAAAGTGCTTTTCTACTCTAAACCAATCTGTGAGTGCCAGCATCACCAAGAACATGGAGGCAAGGAAGAAGAAGAAGGAAGAAGAGGATCAGCCCACTTTCCTCCATCTTAGAACTTCTGACCCCCATGTACAAAGTAAAAACCCCCCTGTACAAGTATTAAAACCCCCTGTAAAATACTAAAAAAAATTCCCCTCTGTTTTGTAACTACTTTTACTATACTATCTAACCTTTTGTGACTGCTTGTTCCACCTCCAAAGTTGGTAATTCATTCCATTTCCATGGCTCAAACTCAAAATCACAGCTGTTTCCAGCTGCCTGCCAGGGTCTAGAATGCTTCTGACCAAGGCCTGGAACCTCTAAAAACGTCTGAGAGACATTTTGAGTTCCAACACTTTTGGGTCCAAAGGCACCCACTTGTGAAGAGAACAAGACTGAGAGACACAGTGTACCCAGCTATATGTCAAATGTGACAGGGTTCTGAGCCTTTTTGGGTCTGACAGAGAACTTGGCACCAGTGAAGGCAACTTCTTGTGCAAGCCTATTACAAGTGTTCTTTGCTTCAGTCTTTAATACTAAGATTCGTTGTCCTCAGGATAGTTGAGCTGAAAGGCAGGGATATGGAGTGGAATAAAGCCTCTATAATTCACAGAGAAATGGTCCCTACTGGTGCACCCCAGGGTTCAGTGTTGGTGTCAGTTCTGTTTAAAATCTTTATTGATGATCTGGATGAAGGGACTGACTGCAATTGCAGTCAATTTGCAGATGACACCAAGCTGGGTGGGAATGTTGATCTTCTGGAAGGCTTTGCAGAGGGATCTGGACAGTCTGGAATGGTGGGCTGAGGCCATTTTCATGAGCTTCAACAAGGATAACTGTGAGATGCTGCACTTGGGTCACAAGAACCTCACATTATGAAGGGAAGAGTAGCTGGAAAGCTATCCAGCAGAAAAGGACTGTGGGGTGCTGGTCAACATCTGACTAAACATGAGCCATCAGGGAGCTCGGGTGGCCAAGAAGGACAATGGAATCTTAGTCTGTATCAGCAATAGTTTTGGATTATGATTGTGGGACATGACTGTCCCCTTTGTACTGGACACTGGTGAGGTCCCAGCTTGAATGCTGTGCCCAGATTTGTACACCTGACATTGCACACCTGGTGCAGGAAAGACATTGATGTGCTGGAGCATGTCCAAAAAAGAGCAATGGAGCTGGGGGAAGTTCTGGAGCATAAGTCTTATGAGGAATGACTTAGGGAGCTGGGATGTTTAGCCTGGATAAAAGGAAACTACCTGAAAGGAGGTTGCAGCCAGGTGAGGGTCGTTCTCTGATCCCAGATAACAAAGGACAGGACAAGTAGAAACAAGTTGCACTAGGGAGGTTTAGATTGGCTAGCAGTAATTTTTTTCACTGAAAGGGTTGCCAAGCATTGAAAATGGCTGCTCAGAATTCATCATCCTTGGAGGCATTTAAAAAACATGTAAATGTGGCACTTGGATTAGTGGCGGTCTTAGTAGTGTGAAGTTAACAGCTGGACTCAATGTTATTAAAGCTATTTTCCAACTTTAACAATTCTATGATTCTGTGGTTCACTTTTGCTGCACAGCTTTTACCTCTACTGCCCTAAGGCTCAATTACAGATCTTCTGGGAAATTTAAGTGGATAGACAGGGCTCCCTTTTCTAATTCTTGGTCCTTAAGTGCTTGATTGTTTTCAGAGTGCTGGTGCCTGTGTACCAAGTAATTTATTCCCAGCCAGACTGCATTCTATACTATTTTTGCATCTTTTAATGAATAACCTGAAAGTCTTAAAAAACCCCCAGTAGCTTCTTGAAAGCAAAAACATAAGATACCTTCTGGATTGAGCTCTCTGACTGTACACTGTGTTTATAATACTGTATCATGCCTTGATTTACACAAACTCAACTCATTAAATCCAGTTTTCCTTAGAGGCAGCCCAGTCCACAGGTAACCCAGAAAACTCATATGCTTTTTGGTGCAATGGGACTTACATTCAATCCTTTGATATATTGAACCACATAGTGACTCCTCCCTGAAGTGTCCTCAAAAGTGGTATTTATACATGGCAGCCACTCATGTCCGGTTTATGTAATCTTACCAGGGATGAAATCAGAAGAACCCCATGCTTCTGGAACATTTAGGTTGAAAAATCACACTCTAGACAGGTGCTGTGCAGTGATCCTTGGTGACATGAACAGGGTCTGCTTGCCCCCTGCCCCCAGCTGGCTGTGTTTATCTTCCCTTATTTATCTGCCATTTTAGAGTGTTGCGACTCAAGATTTCGTGACACTCCCCCTCCTTCCTCCCGTGTGGATACTAGCTGCCAGCACACACAGGAATGGCAGGAACATTATTTCACTGGTGCTGGCCAGAGAGAAATCACACTACCAAAACTAAGATGAAATGAAATTCTTACAAGCTCTGTTGTTGCATCTCCCCAGTGCTGTGGGCTGGTATTGGTTTTGCTCTCCTCTCATCTGTCTAGGACTCTACTAGTGTTGCTTGTTCCCAAACATGAGATTCAAAGCAAGTGGGAATTGCCAGGTCACCAGCCTGCCTTCATACTTCCCTCCCCAGGGGCACATTCTTTTTAAAATTTTTTTTCCTCCCCTCAGGAAGCACTGACTTGTCATTTCTAACTCCAATTTCACATCATTTACCTTTAATATGATTATCCTTCCTTCATGTAATTTATTTTCACAGGTGCTTATAGCACTTCCCTGCAATCAACATGATTAATTAATGAGCTGTTTATCCCTTACCCTACATTGTTAGCCAAGCTATTTAATAAAATCATACCAGACATCTGGCCTAGCAATATCTGACTGGGCAGCCACCTCTGTTATCAACTTTCTACATTCAGCTGATGGCAGATATTCAGTGCCAGGCACGTAGCAGCCATCTCACCAGTGTCTGCAGGGCTGACACAATTTTTAATATTTATTATAATCTTGTACTAACTAAGGCTGCAGCCCAGAAGAATGCTTAAACATGTTTTTAACTGCATAGGTGCAATTAAGTACCCTTAATGGGTGTATGACATGACCATATACTTAAGTGCTTTCTAAACTGCAGCTTTCTTGAGGTTTCCATTCTTGTCATACCACACAGCCTCCCATTTTGTCACCCCTTCTTTTCCAGCATGGAGAAACCTTCCCTCACCTTTGGGAATTCCCCAAATGCCCCATGGTAGGTGAGATGGGTCTGGAGTTGTGTCCAGGTTCTCCCTAGGGAGAGCTGTAAGATGGTCCCTGTTCAGCATGACCAGTAACCACTGCAGGCACTTCTGTCCCCGTCCTACTTGCCAGGGATGGACTATGGTCCTTCCTGGGCTCCCATGTCTGTTTCCTGGTGTAATTGCCTGGCTCCACCCTCTGCCTGTCCTGAGCCAGGACAAGGTCCAACTCCAAGGCTTTGGTTTTTGCAGAGGGTGTTGTGAACCTACCTTTTCCTTGAAGAATTGTCTGCCTCCCTAGCTGAGCCAGGGATGGGCATGCAGACTGGCTTTGGTGCTGTGTGTGGCTTGGAGGCTGTCAGTTGATATTGCACCCTACACAAGCTGCCAAGAGCAGTAATTCCTTAATAACTCCATTGGCACTGAACAATGTTTGGGACCTGCTTACAATATCTCATGAGGTATGTACACATGAGGTAGATGAAGTGTCTGCATATTGCTGGACTCCTGTGTCCTGTGCACCAGCCTAAGACCCTGCTCATGACCTCACCTATGAAACTCCAGCTTCCTGGACTGAGCTGCACAAGGACAGATGTAGAAATCAGTTGTGAGCCACAACAGGGAGCAGATATCAGGGAAAAGGGCAACCCTAGGCTGCTGCAGTGCAGTTGGAGAAGGCAACAGCATCTTCTCCCCAGCTATTGCAAGCTGTTCTGGATGCGCCTCTGCTCTGTGCCTTTTGTGTCTGCCTGGAAAATGCAGACATTCCCCAGCAGCTGCAAGCATAACCTGTATCTGTAAAATGAAAAGCATGGCCAAGGATTGCAAGAGGAAGGGATGGCAAGGCAAGGCGAGGCAGCAGCAGCTGAAGGAGTGCTCAGCTCCGCAGGGCTGCCGCTGTGTATTGCAGAGCTTCATCACCCTTCACACTGTGCCTCCCTCCCAGCCAGTGAGGCTGATGGCTTCACATCCAATAAATCCTTGTGACTTCTGAGTTAGCTGCAAAAAAACATGCCGCTCCCACCTGAGAAGGAAGTACTACAGCCAGACTATTGAAAACAAAGTGAAATAAATGGACTGTACTGAGGAAGAAGCTAGGAGCAGATAGGAAGGGAAGGCATGACTAACAGGCAGCAGGAAAGTCCTGGATTTGTTTGCAGAGTATAGGTGAACTGGGATTGGTGACTGCTGTGATTGTTCTTTGCCACTTGGTTGCATAATAACAGACTGATTTCCTGAGGCTGCTGGGATAGAGCATGGCAAAATTGTCATCCAGGAGAGAAGAGCCAGGAGAGAGATCCAGGGTCAGTCCTCACCATGCTCTTGGCCTGCTATGTGGTGCAAGCCAGCAGTACCACAGTGACAACCTGTCCCTGCCCAGCAGTTTCCTTTTCTGGCCTTTGCCATGCATGCAGGCTCTGGGTCCAAACAGAACTGGCGCCAGTCTCGGCTTGATGACATTGTCATAGCTTCAAAGTTTCTGGAGGCAGAGAAAGAACTTGAGTTTTCGGGACAATCTGTTCAGCAGATGTTGGTTGGAAATGTAAATTTGAAGGAGGAAGATTTACATTCAGCAAAGATACTCGACTGAAAAGATTAAGGTTAGTGCTGGTCCAGTGAGCTAGCAATGAGGTGTGCAGATGACATCTGCAGAAGGGCTATCATTAGTAAAGATTATAATAGTGCTTAAATCTCATCTGCCATTTTAAAACTGCAGTACCTTGGGGAAGAAGGTAGGGCTCATCTGACCTATAAAATGGGAAGATTTGAAATGACTTTATTGTGGTGGCACAATCTGCCACTGGCTCAGAGAAACTCAAGTGTCCTCTTCAGCAGACCATGCATGATACTTCTTACAGCACAAAGTGGTCACGCTGGTCCATCTACAGGAGGGACATCTGGCAGGATGGACAAGCCTGCGCTGAAGAACCATGTTCATAAGCTTGTGAAAAGCACCAGACTTTGTAGTGCTCAAAGTTCAGCAGGGAGAGGTGGCAAGCCTGCAGAGCTTGGCATTGGCAGGCACTAGCAATACGCCAGGCTAGAAAGCAAGGGTAATGGAAGTGCAGCTCTGCTCCTGGGGAAGGAGCTTGCTGTAAATGGGATGGATATGTGAAGAAGTGCTCTGCATCATGTGCATGAATGGAAATAACCTTAGAGAAACAGATCAATAATGGTACTGTGTATTCCACCTTCCTTGCCTCTAGGTACTGCAATTCCTGTCTTGTGGTACTAGAAATGTGTGGTCAGGGTATATTCTCCCAGAAAAAAAGTGTGGTAAAAGTAGCAGGGATCCTTTCTCCAGTGAGGATCCAAACTGATGTAAGACATTTCAGAGGTGCACAAACTGTTCCTGCTCTGAGATGCAAAAGAGACCTCTGGTCAGACTGTTAAAAGGGTGACTTTTCATGTTAACAAGTGCTGGCATTAACCCTGTCCAGTGCCTCCCATGAGATCAGAGCCAACACTGAAACATTTCCCAGTGTACTTCCAAACAGCGAGACATAGGTGTCAGTAGACTCCTTTCAGAGTTTTACCTTGTTCAATGGTCATAGCAAAGAGAACAGGGCCAGGGAAGGACACTGTTCTTACCACATATCCCTTTAAATAAGGCAGTTCTCTCTGTTTCTAGAGCATGCACAAGATCTGAGTCCATCTGCACAGGCATCCCAGCTGTTCCCACTCAGGATTTTTACCCATATTTCAAGTATTGCAAATGTGAGATGCAAATTTATATCTTTTTTATAAGATACACTTTAAATTTCAGGGCTTCATTAACAACACTATCAGTAACCTCTTACCACCTCTTGAGTTGCTAGCTCAGGGGAAGGCTTTCAAAAATTGACCACATTCTGCATTTCGAAGCCTCTACTTATGCCTGTGTATCCAAACATTGACAGGTTTACAACATTATCTCCAAAAACTTCATATCCTAAATAGTTTGCCTGTTATGTCATACATGCTCTGTGTTTGAAGGAGTGGTGTTGCAGTTACAAAATTTTCTTCCTGTTACAGTGATTGTTTACCTCATTTGTCCAGGAATATGGGCATTTCCATATTTCCACTTTAAAATTCCAGTACTGGTGCGGAATAAAACAAGTTGTATCTCCTTCAGTAGTGAGTGAGCAGGTTCTAACCTGTCTCTTCATACCAATGGTACATTTGACCTTTACAGGTTTAAAAATATGCCATAGCAGAAGAAAGGACTTGAAAAATGTGGTGCTAACTGCTGTTTTATCTACACATCAAATATGGACTAATCCATCACAACCTTTTAAGTTTGCTGGCAGTTGTTTTGTCTTTTTGCTTGAGTGGAGGTTTATTTTTGTAGTCTTTGCCATCAAATCCTAAAGATTAATAGATTAATATAATTGTTGTGAGGGTTTACAAAAAGAATACCATGTTGCCTCTATATACGTACTAAACAGGGTGCAACTTTATTTACAGTGTAAAGTGCATCACATAGAAGTCTTTTAAAACACACAACAAGCAGTGACATAAATGACAATACAGTACTGGGTAGGGAGGGGAAAATATTCCAGCAAGTATCAAAACAGCATCAATAGCACTAATATGACGGCCTCTAGTTTCAGCTATTCTGTCCTAACACCACATCTCCTTACAAAATGTGTTGACTGGGTTGATCCTGGGACTCCACGTACAAGTCACTAGTGTGAAGCTTTGATGCTAAAAGCCATTCTCCAGCCCTGAACTCTGCAGCAATGTCCTGCCAGATCTAAGCACACTCCTCACCACTGCTGTTCTGCTCTGGAGATGACCAGGAGAGAGTCAGAGGACACTAGAGAAGCACACTAGAAAAGGGACAAAAACATGAGAATGACGTATAAATAAAGATCTGCTTTTCTCACCTACGCACTCTTTCCCTTGAGAAGTCCTGTGTTGGTCACTGCAGCTTCCCTTCATCTGCTGTTAAGGCAGCAAGGAAGTCAAGGAACAAAGTGCCTACAAATGGTGGTGACTGTGTTTTGAAATGTGGACATTACCTAATGAACACAAACTTCAGTCAAAGCTGTAAACGTTGATGGCTGTGGAGCTGGGAGACAGAAGATTTTTGCTACGTGCTAGCAGAGTCCATTAGAAAAAGAAGGTTGTGGGAGCTAAAACCACAACTCTTCAGCTGGTTGTAGCTCCCACTGGGAAGGAATCTACATTCACATTAATTTGATCCCCTAATGACTCCTGTTTTTTACTATCTGTTTTTCTTTTAATTGGCTGAACCCTCCTAATGTCTGACAACTTTTCTTGTTTCTTTCTTCCCCATTTCTGGTCTTGGGCTACCAGCCATCAGTTATGTGTCAGTATTTACTAGAGCTCTGTTACTGTAACTGTGAGCTCCTTTCGGTGTTCTATCACTTTCCTGTATCAGGGTTCATGCATAAAGGGAAGATACATCCATAAAGTGGGGTGGGACAGTTGTGCACCCCTTTATCTGGAGGGTAACTAAGCAGGAATAGGAAGCTACAGAAGGTAAAATTTATTTCTCCTTTTTATTTCCCAATGATGTACAGTTGCAAATTACACTTTTCTGTTATTATTGGGAAAAATGGACCTTCTGATCAATGACTTTCAGTTTCTGACTCTAAGATCTTTTTTCATAGATCAGACTTTTTGTCAACTGATAATAATTACCAAACACATGACTTTGAAATATGCATGTGATTTCTGTCTTGTAATTCCACCACCCTACTTAATAATTCATCAGCGCATGACTTAATGGTGGCAATTGATGTGTGTATTTTCCTCAGACACAATGCGATTACCAGTCTGAGAATGAGAAATCTGATACATGTACTCTCAGTATTTCTCAGTCAGCTTAGCAATTCTGCCTGTGTTCTCAAGAGAGGCCTTTTCCATATTTTGAGGATTCTGTATAACAAACCCACAACATTTTGGCAAACAGATAGCAAATGTTTACCTGTAAACATAATTGGTGCCTTCTTTCTCTATCTCAGGGGCCAAGCATAAGATTGGGGCCCAAACATAAGATACCAAAAATATTCACCTAGCAGATGATGATCTGTACTTCATTTTTATTGGAAGGGATGGTGGTTACAGGCAGGTGGTGAGTCCCATGGCAAATGAAAAGTGCAAGTTTCAGAGATCCATCTGCTTCCTACTGCTGAACCCTGGATTATCCATCTTAGAGCTATACCTGAATGGCCTGTAGGTCAGAAAGCTTCAAAGGCTCTTGTTGGCTAGACTTAAATCATTATTTGTGGAATGAGATGATGTTTCCTCATATCTTTTACTAAGAAATCTCAGGTAATACTCATGATGATGCCTCCCATTAAGTCACTCTCCAATGAAGTTAATGTCACATAAACTACAGTACAGAATCTTCTTATACTCACCAGAAACTGTGGTTGCAACATAGACCTTATCACATGCAGTTATCATTTTTATCAACTGAAGTTCTGAGAGGGGCCCAGTGGAGGGTTTAGTGGCTCATTCAGCCTTGTGTAACACACTTTACTGTTGAGTTGCTGGACAGTAGTATGCTTCGGCAGCTGGTAAGCAGAATTGCCATATTCTGTTTAATCATGGTTGGCAGTATAGTAGAGTTTAATCAGCTTACTTAATGTAAGAAATGGGAGAGACTTCACTTTAAACAACCACTTCCTCGGTGGATTGCAGGAATCTTTGCATTTTTATGTGTATGTGTGTATGACACCTGTGTAGCAGCATATATTTGATAATATTTTTATAAATGAAAAATACAGAGGATTTCTTTAAAAACTGAAAGATGCATCACAAAATAAAGTACAAAACAAGGGAGCTGGGGAGGGGTCCGGAAGGGAAACAATGGATTTAATTAACAATGCATTAGAATCCAAGCTCTGGTGCCTAGGCTGAAGAAAGATATCTGAATGTAGAATTGCTGCTCTGATGTTAAAAGGGATAGAATCCAGCCTTTCGTTTCCTGCATTAAAAAACCCAAACAAAATAAAATCAGTGGTGTGCTGAACATACCAAGTGATCAACAGTGAGGCACAAGAGGATGGCATCTGAAAGTATACCAAGGATTAGAATGCCACAGCTCAAAGTGGCAGGGAGAGTGGACATGAGAAATAGAAATATCTGACATTTAAGTAATGGCTCATCACAGAATATTTTGGAATGAATCTTGTTCTGCATGCTGATAAAAACTTTGTGACCTTTCAGTTTCCCCTTATAAATCCACACCTTGTTAACCTGCAGCAGGGAATCTCTGCTATCATGCTATTTGCCTATGTTATTTTAGAATTCCCAGAAAGGTACCATACCCCATAAAGAGCCACAAGTAACTGAGGCCAAAACTTAAAAAAATGTGGAACAGATCTCAGATCTTTTTTCTGTCTTCACTTCACCCACCCGGTTACATTTGGGAAATGTCCTCTCAAACAGCTCTGGAAGGGACAAGCTGCTAGACTCCAGTCCTGAAGGGCTAATGACCCACCTTCTGTCAGACTTCCCATGCTGCACAGAGCTATGGACTTGGACCAAAAAACCCAACAAAAGAAGCCAAGGATAGTCTGGTTTGGGAATAACCTGAAACTTTGCTTTGCCTCTCATGAAATAAACTCCACAATTTTTGGCTATTATGGCCACTGGGTTTGGGCTTCTCTGCTTCATATCCTAAATGAAAATACTACCAGGTATACCTTTCAGACTAAAGCTGAAAGGTATTGTTTGTTGGCAATATATTTAAGTTGCTTCACTAAGGCATATATAATCACAGCTGACAAATGAAAACTATTAATTTTGGACAATGTGATTTCTCAGTCAAGCATCTGTTCTATAGCTTTAAGATAAACTGTATATCAGAGAGATAGGAAGGAATGTCTTTCACTATCTGTCCAGAAAGAAGAACAGAAAAAGTTACAATGTCACAGCCTTCAGCTGTTCCCTGCAGAAAAATATTAATATTTATGTGGTTCTTATTTAGCTTTCCAGGATAATGATCACTGTGTTCAGCAGGAGCCTGTATGAGTTGAGGTATATACATATTTTGCTATCATGGACCTAGAGCTGCCAGGAGATTTCAACTTGGACTTACCTTACAGGCACTTTCTTGTACTCTTTAAATTATTGCATCACTCAATGCTGCATGTAAGATGATCTATTTATGACAAATGTTGCATGACCCAGTCTCGAACATGGACCCAGCTGAGGTATATACAGCTCAAAATGAGCACTCGTAAAGAGTAAGCCACCAAAATTTCCCAAAGAACACTCTGTATTACATGTCAAAACCCCACTTCCATTTACATAATGAAAAATCAGTCTAAATATTGTGGGTTTGCCTGTCTGCTTACATGTAAAGATACAATTTTTTGAGTTTTCTACAAGTTTGGCAATCATTTTGCATAATCCCACTAAGGTCTTTGCACATCGCCCATAAATTTTGAGATATCTAAAGGTTACTGATTTGAAGAATATAGAGATACCCAAAATGTTAAAATTATTTGCTCGCTCCTCAGATTTAGAGCTCAGTAGGGTGTGATTCAGCCTAGCCCTGGGACAGTGCAAGGTGACACTTACCTGGAGCAGTCAGGTCCAGTCCAGGAAGAGGGACAATAACACCGATTTGGTCGTATGCACCTCCCACCATTTAAGCAAGGCAACTGGCAAACAGCTGCACACAAACACGCACAAATTTGCATTAATGAGTACATCCACAAAAAACTGATTTTGTAGCAGGACACTGAAAATCCACCCAGCCTTATTCTATTAAGAATGGGAAGGGCAGCCTGAGAAGAATACGTCTGCTAAGTTTTGTGTCTACTTTTGTTGTTAGGGGAAAACCCTTGTCTGCCTTACAGGTCATATTGAGCCTGGTTAGAACATGCTTTTGTGCGGCAGTCTAACCCAAGGGTATCAAGTAACCAAACAAAAGTCAAAGTTTCAAGTCTTCCTGTCAATTTTGAGATTGAAAGGTAAAGAACCACACAATTTATAGAACCAATTTAGATATATACTTTATGAGGTTCTTCAAATATAGACATTTATATTGCAGGAAAGCTGTGGATACTTTAAAGCAGATAATGCCATATGTAGAGGACAGACCTAAAGATACTAGTGAGGACAAAATCTGGGTAATATTTTTGCAAGGAATATGCATCAAGAAGCACTGATTATTATGGAATTACAGGAAATGGAAATGAGTAGTCATAGGAATGCAAAAAACCTACTTCAATTCCTCTGGGCCAAACAAGAACAAACAATGGAAGAAGGCCATAGTGATAGGCCATCCATATACAATTAAGTGCACCAAGGACATAATGTTGAAAATTACTTCAGATTTTGGAATGAAGCATATGACCAAAACATCTTTAGCTGTCACTGAAGTATTTCTCTATCACAGCAAAATGTCAAAATCAGTAGCTGAAACAGCAAGTGATTAAAAAACTTCGTAAGCAGTGTTTATGATGTAGATGCAGTTGTTCACTATAATTTTCCCTTTAGCTACTGAAAAGCATGTCAAGCCTGTACAGATTTGAATTGCTGGCCAAAAAGCCAAGAAGCCATCTATCTTCCTCAAGCACCTATTATAGCTGCAAAACTTGTGAAACATGAGAGGAAATGATGCATTATGTGTTAGGCAAGAGTCCCTTCAAAAGACAATAGTTCAGAGTTAAAATGTTCTCTCTGGTATTTCAATTTTCTGCAGAAGGATTTGGTTTGCAGAAGGATTTGCACAGGTTATCCCCCAGATTCACTATTCTTATCAGTCAAACAAATACTATGAACAGAGGCATGGATTCCTTCCCAGCTCACCCCATTAGCCACTTCAAAGCCTTGCAGGAAGGCCAAAATTGGGCTTTCATGTTAAGTCCTTACAAATCAGTTAAGATTGCTGAGTTTTACTGTCTTTTCACAGGGAAAAGTCTTTCAAAACCCAGTGTTCATTCAGTCTTCATATGAAACCCCATATTCTAAACTCAGATTTAAATATTTTCCATAACTGTAGCCAACCTCATTACACACAAATGGACTCGTTAGGCCACAAACCTGGACATTAGAATCACTCTCCTCCTACCCCTCACTATTTTTGTGTACTCACTCCATGATCTTCACCTTTGTTTAGATGCAAGTAAGAGATCTAGCAAAAATAAGTGCAAATTGAATTTGCTCAAAAACTTAGATGATACTTAATGTAAGATACCCATGTACGATGTATCTATTGAACTCAATCACCTTTAAATCCTTGTTTTGGTGTGCTCTCTGTCCTGATTCAGTACCCAGGCAATTAGTGGGCATCCACCAAACCAGAGAGCTATGTGGTGGAAAAACCTCTATAATACCTGCAGCTTGTTTGTGAATTTAATGGTGACCTGAATTTCCTGAAGATGAAAATGAAAATCATGCACCTGGAATTGAGAAAAATAGTTTTATTCTTCTTGGATACCCTTTCTCCTTTGCACTGCTTTTGCAGAGAGTATACCTTTGCAGTGAATACTGTCAGTCCTTTTTCAGAGAAAGCTTTTGTGAGAGTTTTAAAGACTCATCAAGGAGGGACTAGTCTGAAGGTAGTTTACAGCTGGAAACAGCAAATCCTCCAGGAATATTATTGTGGGCCTGGGTTTTCCTGTGACAAGCTTCAGAGTTCTATGAGTCCCTAGAGAACTGTGTTAGGTATTGCTAGCAGAGTCCCAAAAAGTGAGAAAAAATGCAGGTGAGAAGTTTTACCCATATGGCAGCGTGATCCAGTCCATCCAAGGGGGCAGTCACATTGGTAAGGGGCCACACAACGACCTCCGTTGAGACATGGCAGAATGCATATTGCTAAGGAGAAGAGAACCAGAGAAAATAATTTTGTCTCATGACAGCAAAGAATAGAGTGTTCATGAGACAAACTTATGTTTAACTAGAAACTCCACTGCCCCTTGGAGTGTTTGCATGGAGTATCAGCAGAGCTGAGTAGGATCTACTCACCAGCATGAGGCAGAACATACAACTGGCATGGAAAACAGATATGACAAAGTGTAGTGGCAAATAAATGGATAGGCTGGAGCAATTGCTGGAGTCCTTCAGATGCTTGTAGGCTCTGTGCTCATGGGAAATGAGCCAGGGCTGTCTGTATCTTGCATATAATATGCACAGATACTGGCCACTTCTGCGATGGTGCTAAAAAAACCAGTTCATGCTTTAATCACAAAAAATGGGATAGTTTGTGAATTCTCTGGGCTTGAAGATGTAGCACCCAAAACAAGTTAATCTGTGCCCTGCCCATAGAAAAACACTTTGTCTAGGCTAGTGAAAACATGCTGAGACAGGTGAGACCATAAGCCTCTTGGGGCAAGACAGCTTGGATACAAGGCATTTTGGGTGAAAAAGTCTAGGTCTGGAAGCTCTGGGAAAGAGACAAAGTACATTCTAAGCAGCTGATGACCTCTGGACAGAGCAACAATTGAGCTGCACTGCTCCTGTGAGCAGATCTGTGAAACTCCCACGTGTTCATGCTTTAAGTATCTTCACAAAACTATAATATCTACTATCCTAAGTGAACAAAGTAATTGAGCATACATGCTCTAAGAAGAGCAAGAGTTGAGCTAGGTCTCAAATTTGGACTCAAGTCCAAATAGACTTGGAAGTGCCACTCAAGTGGCATGTCCAGAAGAGCTTAATACTGGGAGGATGGATGGGGGCTGCAGAACACTGGTGTAGGGGCTATTCTTCTGCTGCTGGTCAAGCTGAGCAGGTGCAGTCAGCTTGGATAAGAAAAGAATTGTGAACTTCCATGGACCTCACAGGATTGACCTGTATCACCAGGAAATATTTTTCTCTACCATTAAATTTGTAGTACCATGCAAGTTATTTAGAATAGTATGAGATATAGAATGGCCAGGACTCTCTTAAGAATATGAATCCTATATTTTTTTGTGAAATGTACTGTGAACTACAATGTGACTGCATTCTCTCAGTGGCCTTACTGTGGCCTGATACTGACAGGTCAGTGGTCCGTGCCAGCACTCAAAAATTTCTTGGACTTCCAGAACAGAACCAATTTGACCAATTGTGGGAATTCTTTTCCCCTTTTCTAACTACCTATACTAAAGTAAAAAGCCAAAAAAAAAAAAAAAAAAAGAGAAAAAGAAAAAGAAAAAGAAAAAGAAAAAGAAAAAGAAAAAGAAAAAGAAAAAGAAAAAGAAAAAGAAAAAGAAAAAGAAAAAGAAAAAGAAAAAGAAAAAGAAAAAGAAAAAGAAAGGCTAGTGCCTGTACCTGCATGAAATCTACCTAGTCAGTTGCCAGTCAGAATTGGATGATGACTGAAATGGCTGAGATCATAAAGTGAAATGGCTGGTTCTGGAGAATGCTTCAGGTGTCATTACTGATGAAACTAATAAAAACTCAGTTGTGGAATACCAAACACAATTCTGTCAGACACAGGGTGCAATCCTCTTCTGCTGAGACTGTGAGACTTATAGGACTAAATTGCATATATGGCTGTGGTGCAACTGCCAGGCACAGGGACAGAAAAAGAGGAGCTGTGTGAGTATACCACATAGCTGGAGTTTCCATAAATGCAAAAAGACAAAACTTGCTGAACCTCTTGTTCTCATTCTGTATCTGCCACTAATTTGTGCCATGGGCAACTGATACTGTCACAGAGAAGACTTGAAAGCTGCAGAGATAAATTCAGAAGACCATTTTAACATAAGAAATATCTTAAATTCTTGAACCATATTCTTTTCCAAGAACTAGATGAGAATGTCCAAAGTTTTTGTAGGTTTCTAGGTATACTCAGATTCAGGGGCAGTGACTCAGATTCGGGGACAGTGACACCACCCCTGCTGTAGATCTTGAGCACGCTAAAGCCTTACATCAGGACCATACTGAATACTAAATACTAAATAAAGGCATTTCCTTTTTCTATCCACATAGGCCTATGCCTTACTATGTAATAAGGTTCCTCATGCAGCAGCTACCTGAAAGGGTTAAATCTCCCAAATTCTTTGTGCTAAGAACTACCATCAAGAGAAACATGGATCAAACTGGCATCCCAATGTCACCCAGGGAATCTAATTTGAGAGTCAAATTTGGCTCTTTTCAGTGAGAGCAGATCCAGTTCTCTAATAATTTGGAGATCCATGACGGGAGAAACCAGTCTAGAATTTGTGAAGCACAAGTACACAGGTTAGGAGGGACAGCATGGAAAAGGTGACACATTACATTATTTGAACATGAACTGATGAGGTTCACAGACTGATAAAAATGGAAGCCAAGAAAGTAATGCAGCCACCAGCAGAACACTCACATCTCTTCTGCTCTAATCCCTGTGCATTCCCCAAAACTATCAGGGGTATTACTATTAGAAATAGACTTTGGAGAAATGAAACAAGCTGGTCTTCAACCACAGTGAAAGAGCACCCAGAAACAAAATCACATCAATTAAAAAAAGTGCTTGTTTTGCTTTGAAGATGCAAGGGAATGGTTATTTTTCTAGAAACAAGCCAAGTGTATACCTTTCTGTTCCCTTTCATTTGTCAAGCAGAATATATTAATGATTTTCATGGTTTTATCTCTTATGCATTTTCTGTTTCGCTGCAGTACATATATCTGTCTTACCTACAACACCCTTAAGATTACAGTTAGGGGTGGTATACATACGTTCTTCACAGAGACGGCCCATCCAGCCATCCGGACACGAGCAGGCGTTGGGTCGCTCACAGATGCCACCGTTCTGGCATGGGAACCGGCAGACAGCTGGAAACACCACAATCTCATTACAAACTCTGCACAGTGAATCAGGAGCCTAGTAACTCAGCATCTTGCACAGACCTTTGCTGTTGTAAAGCTTAGAGCAGAACAAACAAATGCGTGAAGTTTAGAAACATTGCTTGATTTTGATTTCAAGGGCTACATCATCTTCTGGCCCTGTGTGTTTCATTAGGTACTGTGAGCAAGAGTGTGGGAATCATTAATATAAGCAAAAGATTGTCCACAGAAAGAATGAAAATGTAGACATGTTTATAGTTGAATAAATTATTTGGGTAGTGTTTCAAGGCTGACACTATTCTTTATCTGAATTTCCTACTAACTTTTGTAAAACAAAATGAAAATGCCCATACAATACACCATAAAAACCTATTACCCTCCTTACCCTTTCCCTCAGGCCTTCTAAATGGACTCTGGAATAGAATCAAACTTTCTTCTAACCTTGGTATGAAACACCAAGATAATGCCATCTGGCATAATATACACTGTGTCTAAAGTGAGATTAACTGTGTGATAGAACAGGTAATTTTTACTGGATTCTCATCCAGCATAATGAGAACTGACCAAAAAGGGTGTAGCAGTGGCAATGGCAGTGTTCAGCTCTAGAACTCAAAGTGTGCCTACAAATCTCACCTAACATTCATGCTTACTGGTGCTCCTCGGCTTCCATTCCTATTCATAAGCACCTGATCATAAAAGCGGAATTTGGAGTGGAGTCTATGATGCTGGGCCAATATGGTGCCTGGGCTGGACAAACTTTGGACTTCTTTGTCACTTCTATGACACTGTACCATCTCTTGTCACATACATCCAGGGAAACCAGGTCTACTTGAGAAAATCAGGTGAAAGCTATGCACAAACATTTTATACTTAAAGATCATCGGAGTAAGCTCAATCTTTCTCATGTTTGTGTACATACATACAGAGAAAATGAAAAATTGTGGCTTCGAGACAATATGACAGAACAAATAAGTAATCAGACTGACAGTAATCTCAGGAAACTTAATCTAAACTAATTGCATCTGAACTGCTATTGTTAATTAGTTATTAGGTGAGCAAAATATGCATTTAAGCTTTGAGTGTTTGTTAGCAATAAATAGAAACAGTGGATTGGCACACTGAAACATTGCTCACACCTGAAATTCCCATTGGAAGGAATGCAAATCTCTCCCTCAGAGAGACAAACTTGAGTCACTCCTGGAGCTAAGCCATACCAAAATGCAAGCTACAGCTTGGAGTCTGTTGAAATGAGGCCAAAGCTCTGCCATGTAATTTTTCAGTCTCAAGAGCCTTCCCATCAAGTGTCAGCTGATAATGAGAATGGGAAGAGACCTCTGAAAAATTAACATAATTTGCAATATTTTAGTAGTGATTTTGGAAATTTTTGTTGTAAAAATATCTGCTGCTACACAGACAGCTTGTCTCTGGGTGTTGACTAAAGCAGAATAGTGTGCCAAACAGGTTTCTTTTCTGCAATGGAAGAACCATTTAAAGCTTTGTGTGAGCTACACCACTTAAACAATATTCCATGAATGCATAATGGGATGTGGCATAAAAGATTAATGTATAAATGAGATCCCATATTAAATTCAAAGTCCATGCAATAAGGTCTCTGAAATGCATTTTCCCTCTCTGTCAATGTAGAAGATGAAGATAGTTAATGAGTTACAAAAATTGCTTTGGATGATAACTCCATGCTACTCAGCAGTCAGACGTCAGATAGAGATAGGCTTTTCCTGGGTTTCTGCCCATGTCCTAGTTGTGAAATGGGACTGGAAGTTAAGCTGAGACTTTTTTTTTTTTTTTTTTTTTTTCCCTATTGTTAAAGCAAGCAAATGCAGACCTGATGTGCTGGGGAGAGAATAGAAACAATCAATTGTGACTTCAGTTATTGGAAACAAATCTCACATCTGTGGTATCAATCTTTTGACATACCCTTGGTAAATTTATCTACACAGGATACAAAAGCATCACACTGCTGCAAGTCAAATGTGTCAGAAGGGAAAGAATAAATTCTGTTATCTGTTTTCAGCTTTGCAAAATGCTTTCTTGTGGTTGAAAGTGAATAATTTCCTCAGGCCCAGCTTCCCTCTCGTAATGTTCTTATTTGCTGATAGGGTACAAACTTTCTTGTTGACAGCTCCACATAGACCACTCACAGTCAGCAAGATGTAAAGACGGCAAACAGACAAGAGTTTTAGAGCACTTCAGAAAGAAGAAACTGGAGTCAGGTAGGCTGTGTGCATCTGTGTAGCCTAACGAGTCCTGCAGATATGTACAATCACCAGATCCAGGCTAATACTTCTCACTCCTGAAACTCAGATCAGAATCTGGCTAGCAACCTCTAACCAGTGGTGATTCAGACAAGTGCAGCTGTGGTGAGAGCTCTTCCAAATAAGTCTGCTTTTTAATTATAATATTTACATTAACAAACCTGTTCAACTGGGACAGAACGTTTCAAGCAGGCTTAGAAAACATTAATAATCAACTCACAAAGCCATAAGCAAGAAATGCAGCGTGAGTCATTACAAAGAGTGCTTTCATGTAGTTTCTGATGTAGACCACAAAGGCTTGGGTCCTGTAGGACTTTTGTTAGGAAAATCACTCACATGAATTATAAAGCAGTTTTGAAAGATCACTTTGACATGTGTCATGAAAATGCAGGACAGTCCTTTCAGAAACATCTTTAGTTCTTTTAAAGTCCCCTTTTAGAAAAGAGGAGAGAAATTGTTACTCCCCTCCCTTAATACACAGGTTATTCTGCCTTGTTTTCCACCTTCATCATGTGTCTACCTCTTCAATGCATTTTTTTGGGAATAATTTTCCCTAATACTTATTTCTCTCTACAGTCCCAGTAGATATTGCAGTGTTGCAAACAGAATGTTTGACATTGCTTTGCAGATCAGCCCTTCTTATTCCTCGTGGACAATGGTATGACCCTTTCTTAGCAGACAATGGCATCCCTTGATATAAAGGAGTTCTTTGTAACTAATAAATATTAAATAAGAATAAAAAGCAAAGCTGGTGATATCAAAAGGACAGTTGAACAATCCAAATGTTACAATTGGAACAAATAATATCCAAATAATTTTGCTACTGAATTCTAGCTTAGGTAAAGTAGTGATTTTGCAGAGATCCTCTGAATCCAGTAGCCATCACAGTTTAGAAATACAAATGTTTTAGAAACAGCCTGGTGCTTTGGGAGTGAAAATTTCTAACAGGACTTTTGGATACTTTATGTCAACTGAATTAACTCAGTTGCTTTCCTTCAAATCTTCTCTACTTGGCTGTGTGATGGGTAATTGTTCATGCCAATGGCAAGCCACAGTCACAAACTCAAGACAAACCTGTTTGTCGGGAAAAGCTACTCTAGTCCTGAAATATTCAGGAGTTGCAAGCCCTCTTCTTTGGTTCTGGTTGTCCTCAAAATGCTTCAGTGATTCATGATTTTTAGGCAAGATGTTATAACTATCAGACACAGGAATTAAGGTGAGTGCCTGCTTTCATAGAATAGGTAACTCAGCTTGTTTAGGTGTCAGCATTCATAATATTTTTCTGTCAGAATTAATATAAAAAAACTGATGAGGGTCCATGATTAGCACAGTATAGAATCCTCTACCACTAAATGGCTTCTGACCTAAATAGAAACTCTCTGAGGAAGGAAAAACTGTTGCTTGTATTTTGACATGGGGAGTGAGATTTGCAGGAGAGGAAGACTTCACAATTCTGATAATGACTCCGGTGTTCCCAGGTGAGTGTCCTTGAACTTTTCTTTTTCTGTGTGAAGAGGAATGTGGCTGCTTCTGTTTGGCCACTGTTGTGCTGTAAGGTTTTTTGTTTTCTAAACGGAATACCTAATGCTCAATTTGTCATGGTAAAGATTTCAGGGTGCAGCTAACTCCCTGCTCCACAGCTACTCAGCATTAGAGGGCAAGCCAAACTTCTGACATGGAAATGGAAGATGGAAAGACCTTTACTACCAAACTCCTGTGACCCTGAACTCTTTTGCTGTGCCTCATCCATGGCTTTAGATTAGTATTTGAATATGCTTATATATGTTTTTTATTGTTGAGTTTATTTTCTCTTCAGTTTTTTGTTTCCCCCATTTTATGTTCAAAACTTTTTATTTATTTGAATCTTCTAATGGAAAAGTTAACTCTTGGCTTTAAAAAAGTGAATGTTTTAGCTCAACAGACCAAGAAATTACAAATACCTGCTGATATGCCAAGTGTAGAAAGCCTGGTATATTGTTAAATCTATTTTCTAGAATTTTCTAGAGTGCTCAGTGTGTATTATTATTTAGTGAGCTATATCAATCTACCTCTTATTTATTGCAAATTCAATTTCAGGAGGTGCTACACGTTAAACATAGTGAGGGCTAAGAAATCATTTGTTCTATTTTGGTTTCTGCAGTCTTCAGTTTTTGCCTGTGAACAACTGACTGGCAATGCTTATCTGAAACAGCTCAGCTTGTCAGGAAGAGGACTAGTTCTGTCACTTTCTCACAAAAGACGTCAGGAGAAAAGATCCTAGGTGTGGGATACAACACTGTAGCAAAAGAAACTGTAAGACTAGCTCAGACTAAAGAAAAAAAAATACGGAAGCCTTCTTTTTGACTTGGAAATAAAGCAATAACCTGAAATTAAATGCCGTGAGTGAAACTGTGACTGTACTAAAACTAGCAAAAATTTCACTTTCATTTTTATTGCATCTAGGATGACACATCTGTGTTTATGGGAAGTTAAGCTATCATTCGGATAATAAAAAATACTTACCTTTGCATGTAGGTGGTGTTGTCCATGTTCCATTTTCCAAACAAATACTCCGCAGGGGCCCCTCCAGCATGTACCCACTGTAGCATGAATAGGTGATCATGTCTCCATACTGATAGAAGCTACCACGAATCAGAGCATTCTCTACTTGAGCTGGGGGACCGCAAGATATCTCTAAACAAAATAAACCATCCAGATGTTGGTGAGCAGCAGAGCCTGCATGACACAAGTTTTAACCCTGGACACAGTGTTGTCCAGGGGAGGTGCCACAGACACACCTCTGGTGGTAAATCAGCAATGGAATACAAGGATTTGGACAAACATAAAAAGTGGGCCTGTGAGAACCCCATGATGTTCAACAAGTCCAAGTGCAAAGTGCTGTGCTCAGGTCAGGGCAATCTCAAGCATGAATAAGGACTGGGAGAAGAAGTCACTGAGAGCAACCTGAGAAGGGTTTGGGGTTCTTTTTGGTGAGAGGCTGGACATGAGCCAACAGTTGCATTTTTGGATGCAGCCCCAAAAGCCAAATGAATCCTAGGCTGCATCAAAAGAAGTGCAACCAGCAGGGTGAGAGAGGGGATTATCTCACTCTACTCTGCCCTTGTGAGACCACATCTGTAGTGCTGCATCCATCTCCAGGGCTCTCAGTACAAGAAAGTGTGGATCCAGAGAAGGGACACAAAAATAATCAGAGGAATGGAGCATTTCTCCTATCCAGACAGGTAAAGAGAGCTGGGATCATTCAGCATGGATCCAGGAGAAGGCTTCAGGGAGACTTCAGTGCAGTTTTCCAGTTTCTTAAGGGGTCTTATTAAGAGGAGGTAGTATTCATATGGGTAGATAGAGACAGAACAAGAGGTGATGGCTTAAAACTGAAAGAAGACATGTTTAGTTTAGATATTAGAAAGAAATTATTTACCCAGATAGTGATGAGGTGCTGGAACAGGTTGCCCAAGAAAGCTGCAGATGCCCCAAACCTGTAAGTGCTTAAGGCCAGGTTGAATGGGACCCTGAGCCACCTGATTTAATGAATGGCACCTCTACCCATGGCAGAGGGGTTTGAACTAGATGATCTTAAATGTCCTTTCCAACCCAATCCATTCTGTGATCCCAAGAGTCTAAACAGTATTGCTTGCAAGAAGTCAAAAGGCTTTCCAACATGCTTGCAAAAGGATACTGCCTTCTGTGAGTATCAATGAATACAATACACAATCTTTCTGCAACTTTGTCTCATCACCCATAATCTCACAGGAATCATTCTTATGGTATTTAGGGTATCCAACAACCAACCCAGCTCCAGGGCTTGCAAAAGGTAAATTAAGAATACATTTACAGAAGGGTCTAGTGAACAGTAGGATGAATACTGTTGAAGCACCAACCCACATGGATGTATTCTGAGTTCTTTTAAAGGAATAAGTGTTAGAAAGAAAGAAGACACAGCTCTTCTCTAGAGCTTCTTGGAGCCCCCTGGAAAGTACCAATCCCTGTGGAACGGTATGTCTTTTACTTACTTTCACACTTAGCTGTGGCTGGAGTCCAGGTCTCATCAGCATTGCAGGTGATCACAGACTGCCCTTCCAGCTGGTAGCCTTCCCTACACCTGATGGATACATTCTGGCCAACATGAAAATCCACCTCTGACAGAAGGGCATTCTCTGGGATTATGAAAGGCACAGGACAAGGGTTTGCTGTTCAAAGTAAGGGTGTGAGGGAAAACAAGAAGGGAAGAAAAAGAGATAGAAGGAACAGAGACCACTTTAGAATAGTTTCTGCAAATTTCAAACCTAAAACACATGAGAAGCAATAGAAATGGATGCTGTATGTGAGCCAAATTTGTAATGTGATTTGAAATTATGAGATTTGGGTCATAAAATAATAATAAAAAGATTTCTAATTCACTGCTGTCACATGGCTTGCTACCATCCTCTGCTGATACTAGGAGAGGACATTCTACAGATGTAATTGAGAAATATCCTACTTGCTAGCATGAAAACATTCTCTCTTGTCCTTCCTGTTTACCATAACCTTTCTATAAAAGAGAACCAGATTTGTCCTACTTCATGTTTGGACCAATAGTGGAGCTGGACCAATAGAAAGCAACAAAAATTCAAATGTTTGATTAGACACTTACTGTGACATTCATTAGACTTTAGAATCGCTCTAATTTTATTTATTGCTGGCTGTAAGCTTGCTGGGCTATTTTTGCATGGTCTATTGATCTCATCACCAATGTGGAAAATATTGGCTCTATAAAGAGCAGAGATTTATGTCAGTTTCTTGATACTAAAATGAATAAATATTTTGTAATACAAAAATTAAATGTCTAAATTAACCATCCTAAGATGATACTAGGTCTTGAAGTTAGTTGCAGACATATACAGCAACAAGAAAGGCTATTTTGGGTGTGTGGGTACAGTGCACATGTACATAACACACTATTTCACAGAATTGCAGAAGAATTTATACAGCCATTAAGTCCAACTTGCTTGTCCAAGCAGGGCCAATTGGGTCAGAAGTTGCTCTGGAACCCAATCAGAAATATGAGTTATATTTGAATAACTCTCTATCTGGAGTTTGAGTAACTCCATTTGAGTACTCCAAATTTAACTTTACAACTCTGGGTTTCTGTTCCTCTGTTTGAATCTGTTGATGGTAAAAAGTTTCTTCAAAAACTTCACTGGAGCTTCCTTTATTGCAACTAGTGTGCATTGCATTTCACTCTACCACTGTGCAACTCTGAGAAGAATCTGGCACTTTTTCCTTTACACCCTGCCAATATGTCACTTGTGGACAACAATAAAGTCTTGCTTTTGCCTTCTCCTCCAAATGATTCTCTCACCTGCTTCTACTATATATCAAGTGGTTGATATAATAATATCTCCATTTTATGTCATCTTTCCAACTAGAGGGACCTATGCAGAAGACAGCTTGTTCTTTTACTGTCACAAAAATACACACAGAGAAATCAGTGCTTTAACTTGTATCAGTAACTGTCCTTGCTGTTTCTCAGCAAAAAGTTTTCCATTACAAAGCAAACACACACGTTTACAGAGAGGCAAGGGATTACTCCATCTTCCATCTCTTGTGCACTCTGCTGCTGGTTCTCCTTCCAAGCTGTATCCCTTCTCACAGAGATATGTTACTGTGCTGCCAACTGTATTGTTTTCATAAATTGCTTTCCCATTCAGCAAGGAAACTGGAATTTTGCATCTGGTCTCTGCAAAGGAAGGGGTCTTATTAATTCAGTTTGATATTTAGTCCTGGACTTCAAAAATTTCCTGAATTAATAACATAATATGTTTAAAGTCACCACAGATTTATTAATTCAGTAACCCTGGGAAGGAAATGTACCCAGAGTAGAAAAGAAGCTCCTCCTGGTGACAGAGAAAAGCCCCAACAAAATGGGGAAGTGAGGGCACATTTATGACTTCAGACTGGGGCCAGTAGGGCAGAAAGATGGAAATCATTCTTTCTTGCCACTGATAGATTCTCCAGAAACCCCACATTACAGAATCATTTCTCAAAACCAATTCAGTCTCTGGATTATATGATATGCATGCATAAGGGAGAAGCTATTGCTTCTCCCAGATTGGAATGTTCCAGGAAACAAAATCAAACATTTACCTTCACACAATGGCAAGGGCTTACTCCAGCTCCCATTGGCAAGACATGTAATGTTCTGGGGCCCAACAAGATGGTATCCAGAGCTGCACACAAAGGTTACATTACTTCTGTATGTGCTTCCAGTAGAAATGGCCTCTGCTTTTTCAATGGAGGGATGAAGCCCACAAGTAATTTCTAGGAGAGAAAAAAACTTTTGTGTTTTATAAACAGTGAAGACTATTCTTTCTATGCGTCACACACCATCTGATAGCTCTGTTCTTACCCTGAATTAATGGAAAGACAGCGAGAAAGAAGCTGTGAACTTTTACATGGAGAAGAGTTATACAATTCCTTTCCTGCCCTTTCTCCTGGGGTTCACACTGCAGACACCTGAAAGTGTGTCTAAATGTATTTGGTGGTGTTATAAAATATGAGGTATGTTCAAACCAACAGAGGATCCAGAATATTTCTTCTGTGCATGCCTGAGGCTGCATTTTCAGTCCCCTTTGTGCTTCTACGGGGGAAGATGATCTCAAAATGTGCTCAAGAACCATGGCAGTAGTTAAGAAGAATCTTGACCCCTGTGCCACATTGTGGAGACTAAGTAAATTCATCAAAGGTAAGAGAGAAGAATGCAAGGCATAGAACTATGACATCAGCAAGAAAAGATGTAAAATTATTTATAGGTAAAGGCTAAAAATATTTGCATTTTATTTATAAGTTGTATGAAAAAAGTAATAAATCCTTCTTCCTAAGCTACCTCAATTAGTTATTTTCTTGATAGAGAGCCAAGATTTGACCCTAGGGAGCACAGCTGTGGTATCCAGACATACTGAGTGGCCAGGATATACTTGCTTTGGCATGGCAGGGGTGAACATGTCCAAGGCTCTGCACACCATAATTCAAGCAGGTCAGATACAACAGGCCACCCTACTGACCTCAGCACAACTCTTTCTCTGTTTATGCCATTTAAATGTCCCAAAAGGAGATTGCTTCTGATCAGAGAGGTATTGCCAATAAGAACTTCTCTGCTGGGTTTTCCTCTGACTCCTCCTCCTACAGACCCTTTGCTGGAGGGAAAGACAGGGAGGGAGCCAGACAAAACACTTTCCTCCTGCCCTAGCTTTCCTGGACATCACATTGCTCTGCTTGTTACTTACGTGTGCAGGTAGGTGCAGCAGGGCTCCACTTTTTGTCAACGTGGCAAATCCTTCTGCTTGGCCCCTGTAGCTCAAAGCCAGGGTCACAGCTGTAAAAAACCTCACTGCCAAACAGGAACTCCTCTCCCTGAACAGATCCATTTTCAATCGTGTCTGGAGGTCCACATGATATTCCTGTAATGTAAGCAATACTTCCCTATTAAACAAAATGGATCTGTTCACCAGTCCTCCACAGGTTTTGCTCTGAGAAACAGGAAAGAACACAGCAGTTATCTGGTCATTGCCAGGAATTTGCTCCCGAGTAGCAGAATAGAATCATACTTGGTGCTTCCACTTCATGCTAAAAGTAAAAAAATCAATTGTGACTGCTGGCAGGAAGCCTCAGGAAACTGCTGCCTCTTTCAACCGACAGGTGAAGTCAGCATAAGCATTTGTGTAGAAACTCCTATTTCAGTACTGCAATCAATGACATCTCAGAGAAGTGAAGTACCTTTGAGGATACATACATATAGTTACACATAGTTACATTGGAGGATACTAAACACCTGTAGCTACTGGCAACTAATGTGTTCAGAGGTCCTTAGTAACTGCAGAACCCATGACCTCAAGTGTCAGAACTATTTAAACCTGGAAGCTCTCTGCAGAGAAGCAAGGCAGAAAGGTGTAGAGATTTTCTTCACACTGCTACCTGCACTCACCAGCAATTCTGTCCTTTCCAGTTGTTACCAGTGGTACTTACTGAAATGTTTAGGTAAATGCAGACAGTATGGGTTATAAAGCAAAATGAGCATTAGTGATTTCTGTTGTGTGGTATCACCCTTGACCAACATTAAGTGATAGATTCAGGTAGAACATACTTCTGCATACTGGCACTGTGCCACTCCAAATCTTGTCTTCTTGGCAAGTCCGTTCTGCATCACCCTGTGAAACAATAGAAAATGATCAAAGAACAACTTTACTTCAGTTAACTCTTTGCTCCCACCATATTTAATATCCAGCAAGGTGAGGAAGCTTTTTCTCCATGCACCACCCATGTAAAGAGAAAATGAAGTGCTACAGCCCAAGTCTACTAGTAGAGTTTATAGCAGAACTTACTGCAAAATGATGGGTGTTCTTTATGAACCAAAAGTTTGTGGGGCCAGTTAGTTAATTCTTTTGTCCTTGTATCTTTGGAGTATCATCTTTTTTGTCAGTTTTATCCTTGTTCCTAGGTATGTGTTGTGATGACAAATTTTCTCCTTTCAGGACTCACTTATAGGAAATTCAACTAGCAATTTTTTCAACAACTGTATAAGCTTGTGTTTGATAAGCATATATGATGATTTAACCACATCCCAATCACTCATTCTTTATATTTGCCTATAAATTACATTATTTCTTTCTTACATACAAGTTTTATGGAGAGCCTAATAGCCCAGGATTTAATTATTCTTTTATTCCGAGACATGGAGAACAATATTTAATTATGTCCCTTGCTGTAATGTACTTTTATTACAAAGCAGACCTATCGATAAAGAGCAGTTGTTTGACATGTTGTACAGCATCACACCCAATGGACTTTGCTTCCCAAAGGAAAAAATCAGGACTTGTACAGCGGGACACAACTTGACACTAGGTGGCGAAACTGGATTACGAAGCTTGGAAGAGTTTATTACTATGTAACGACACTGGTTTATTGCGTCCTAGAATTATTTGAAACAGCAACTCTATCTTTTTGTCTAAACACCTTCACCCCCAGTGATACTGCATATTTGACAACATAATGAGAACTAAAGTCATTGTCACCTAAGCATTCTCCAAACTCTTATTTTAACTTGACTGAGTGGATTAACTTCTGACCGGGTGATTTTACATGCATGAAGTTCTTAATTAGTTAACTGGTGTTACAACAGTACAAAGGAAGTGCAATCCTGCAGTCTGCTTGGCCCTCACAGAACCAGCATTAAGAGCCAGCCTCTGTTCTGAGACATCTCACCACCTCATATCTCACTCATCACCTGGTCATAGTGGAGATCATGCTGTGCCTCAGCAACCTACTGTCGTTTCTGAATTCACTGCACCTTTTGAAAACACCCCTGATGCAGCTCTGAACTTGCTAGCCTGAATCCTGATACTGGGAAAGCAGTGCTGTTTCAGAGCTCAGGTGGGGATAAAAGCTGTAATAAAAATAAAAACAATGGACAGGAAAGAACTTTGATTCTTCCTCCATCAGGGAATAAAGCTGCCATTGAACAAAACTGAATACCTTTGATCTATCACTTTAATGCCATCTAGCAATGTCATAGAACTGAGGGCAGTGGAGTTTATGAGGAACTTTAAGTCTGGAAGGCACAGCTCTTGGCACGCAGACATAATGATTGGGACATACAAAACAAAAAACAAAACAAACCAAAACCAAAACAAAAAAACAAAACAAAACAAAAAAACCCACTGCAATCTAACTCTGGCTAAAGAACCTGAGAAATTAACTCTTCTGTGACTTATGGTCAAAGCATGTGTAATGCTCTATTTGCAGAGGACTTCAGTTAAGAAAACTGAAATACTGCAACACACCTACTGGACATATACCTCTGAATAGGATTTATATACTTGCTTCAACTATACCCCTAAGCCATTCATGGGTTGCCCCAAACATACCATGAACTCTCTACAGACAATAACAAAACCAGAAGACACTCAGCTTCTATGGTGTCAAAATGAGGCAGTCCACAGCAATCACTCAGGAACTGAAAATGAGAACTCAAAGCTTAGAGTGTTGGAGAATTGAGCTTGCTTACTTGTAATTCATAGCCAGAGTCACATTTATAGAGAGACACATCTTTGTAATTGTATTTAGTGCCAACCACAAATCCATGCTCTGGAGACTCTGGAGTTCCACAGGACACAGGACTGCAGATGTCATCAGAAAATGATGGCACCCAAACACCATTTTCCTGAAAAAGAAATGTAATTAAATATGTAAGACCACTGCTTTATATGTGCAATTATATCTAATTGAAAAATAAAAATCATAATAGGAGCATCCAGTTGCTGTGGATGTACAGATATAATATTATTGGTTCAATCCTTTATAAAACTTGGTAATTTAAGTAATATTTTTAAAAGGTTACCATAGACTGTAGTTATCTTTGGCAGGAACACTTAGTTTGAGATTTAAAAGACAGAAGAAACAAAAAATAAAATGGGGAAAAAAAGCTTAGAAAAGCAAATTCACTGGTGCAAGGTCATCTAATCACTCAGGGAACACATCAGAAGAACAAAAACGACATCTGCCTGATTTCATGTTTTGTATTTCTCTCCTGGTTGAATGTCTAAGACCATGACTAAGTGCTTTAGCAGCCTTCTCTGACTCAGTAAGGGAAGTCTGATACCTGAAGAAACACTTGTCAAAGAGATCTAGTACTACTTCTACAGATATTTGAAACAGCAAAATGAGGGGAAAACATTTAATAAGAAAGACTTACTCTGCAAACCCATACGTGCTCAGTTTTTCTCATACAAGCATATCTAGTGACTTAAAAGTCTATTTACAAACTTAAGATGAAGTTGTCCACAGCTAATGTGACAGGAGATTACCAGTAACATTGATTAAGATGTTTGTTCTTTAACAGAGGATTCAAGTTTCTACAGGTGTACAGTGGATTAAAATGTCTGCTGCCTGTTATTCTGGAAATAAAGCTCTGCATGCAATCCACAAAATACATTAGAAATCCTGGACATAATTTTTAAAAATCTCCCATGATTTAATTCCTTGCATGTGATAAAATGAATGCTTTTCTAAAAGACAGCTTCGGCATTTGATGGAAGAAGAAATAAAAAATTTCTAGTTCTGGAAGTCTATACATAGAAAACAAATAATTGTTCTTGGGAAACAACTAAACACACTATATTTTGCAGAATATACTTTGAATTTTTTTGATGTGTGCAGTTAAGGGCCAAAAGGTAAGGAAGATATAAGGACTTCTGAATTCAAGAAGGCCAGCAGAATAAAATCATGCTAATAAAACTATACCTTGCATGTAGATGTGCTTGCTCCCACCAGAGTGTAGCCTTCTACACATGACAAAGTGATGCTTGTGTTGACAGTGAAGTTGCTCCCAAATGTGATTACATTAGTGATATTTCCTGGAAGGGGACACTTTCTGGGGCAACAGGAAATACTTTGAGGGGACCATTGTCCATCTTCCTGGCAAGTGCACATATCCACGTCTGTCGCCATTGTGTACCCTTCCAGACATCTGCAACACAGCATGAAGACCTGACCACAGAGACACAGCTAGGAATGACCCAAAAATTAAAAAAGTCAGGACAGTAATTTTTCAGCATTAGTTGTTAATAAGTACATCTTGAGATTTTTCTATTATTTCAAGGTAAGCCTGTAAGAAGTATGTCTGGACTGAATTCACCCTTTTGTAAGAGCTGGAGGTTTCAGACTTCATTTCCAGTTGTTTCATGGTGCTGTAGCATCACAATGGAAAATGAGTCGGTGGCTTTAGTACTCAGAGAGTACTGTAAGTTTTAGTGAAGTCTCTACGCTGCCCATCTCTTTGTTAGAAGGGCCTTTGCTGAGGTAAAGAGAGTGTGAGAGCACCAAGCAATGCTAAAGATGACCTCACAAGAAAATAAACCAAGCCTTAGCCTGATCACAGACCATTTGCTTAGACACTCAAAGGTGACTCAGTGGTACTTTACCAAGAACAACTCAACTGGCTTGCACTAGTGGGTTTACTAGTGGGCAGCAAAAGTACTCCCTTCACCTTGTTAAAGATGCATGGGAATGACTGATACTGTTCAATTCACCCACCTGCTGTCTCTGTCCCAGTTCTGTCCCATACCATTATTTACTTTTGCCATCAAAAATTAAACTCCCCTTTGGTTTTCTTCATCTTGGAGAAAGAGATCTGCAGTGTATACACTTCACAAAATGAACAAAAAACCCTCAGTTTCTCATATCTGACAAAGAAGTAACTTGCTCCAGTGCTCCAGACAGTACAGTGCTGCATTGCAAAAAATGGGATAATCGGAATATCAAGCCTTTTGTATTACAAGAGACACCTGAAGCAGAAGGAAACCATAAATACAATGCCAAGAGGAGAGAAGCTGCACTGACTGCTGCTGTCACCTCTTAACAAAACCTATATGTTGAAACCTGTGCTTCAGAGGAGGAGAATAAGAAAGCAAATGGAAATGGGAAATTAAAGTCAGTGGAGGCATCAGCCCAACAGGCTGAAATGCCTTTCTGGTGTTTTCCTGAGTGGTCAAAATAATATTTTATAAAGTGCATGGTAATGTGGGCTTTGTCAATCTGACTATGTAGAAACTTGCACTGAGGGTACATAAACCTTCCATCTTCATTCCTTCAGAGACTTTTAATGAAAACAGAGTAACAGCATCATCCTTACCTGTACTGGACCTTACTTCCATAGGTGTAGGTGCTCCCAAAAACCTCTGCATTTGGAATAGATGGTGGTGGGCCACAGCTTAAGAGCTCACATCGTGGGTATGGCTTCTTCCACACACCTGTTTCCACACATGTCAGTTCTGGACCCTCCTTCATGACAAAACCTGTCAAGCAGGTATAGATGATTGTGTTCTCATCTTCAGAGCTGCTCCCATTGATAAATGTGTTGGGGATGATGGGTGGAGTACCACAGGAAATCTGTCCACAGCGAGGAAACCCAGAACTCCATTTGCCAGCTGCCTCACAGGTGACTTCAGGAGGTCCTAGAAGTTTGAAGCCCTCCAGGCACTGAAACTGGACACTTACTCCACAGCTGAAATCTGTACCAAGAATGACCCCATTTTGAATCTGGGGTGTAGGACACAGACAGGGTAGGCAAGATGGAAGGCTTCCGCTCCAGGAGCCATTGGATAAGCATTGCCTTAAGGCATTGCCATGCAGCTCATAACCAGGGAAGCACATATAGTGGACAAATTCCCCAAAAGTAAAGGCTGAGCCATTCAGAAAGCCATGGGAGATGTCTTCAGGGGGTCCACAAATGACTGGTTCACAATGTGGTGCTTCTGAGTCCCAGGTACCATCGCTCTGACAGGTAAGGGTAGATGCTCCTTGCAGGGTATAACCGTCATTGCAGTGATAGTGCACTGCTTTATTAAAGCTGAAATCCGAGTCAGTAGTTCTCCCATTGGGAAGAGGCAGCAGCACAGGGCAGGTCACAGCTTTGCAAACTGGAGTGATTCCACTCCAACTTCCATTTGCAAGGCAGACTCTACTCCTGTCCCCATCTAACAGGAAACCTTTGTTGCAGCTATACTCTGTACGTCTCTGGAATGTGTAGTCCTCTCCAGTTACCTGACCGTTCTCCAAAACTGGTGGTGGGCTGCAGGAAACAGGAATGCAGATTGGTTCACTGCCATCCCATTTCTGGCTCTCTTGGCATCTCCTCTCTGTGGGGCCATTTAACTGGTAACCAGGATCACACTCATAGTAGACAACACTCCCATATGTGTAGTTTTCCCCTCTTATCTTCCCGTTCAAAAGATGGGTAGGTGAATTGCATGTTATTGCTTTGCAGTAAGGAGCAGTGTGGCTCCACTGCCGACTTGGCAAACACAGCCGTGTGTCAGAGCCTTCCAGTGTGAATCCTGGCCTGCAGGAGTACCTCACTGCACTGCCAAGCCTGTTCTCTGTGACGTGCAAAAAACCGTTCTCCGGAGGGGATGGCAAGGTGCACTCTATTGAAACACAGGTAGGGGCAGTGCCATTCCAAGCCCCATCTTCTTGGCAAGCTAGAACAGGGTTTCCCAGCAGCTCATAGCCAGAGTAACATGTGTATAAAATGATAGTTCCAAAAAGGAAAGTGGTGAGCTGCATTGCACTGTCCTCCTTCAAGGAACTTTTGAAGTCCTTCATGTTGTCAGCCAGCAACATATGTGAAAGGGAAGGGTTCTCTGTAACACCCTCTTGGTCAGAACGTCTTTCCCCATGTCTCAACTGCACGTACTCTCCAAAGTCAATATGAGGAGGCAGGCCACAGTCTGTTGGAAGGCAGGTTGGGGTAGAGCTAGACCACCCCAATTCTTCACAGGTCTGCATGGCAAGGCCTGACAGCTGGAAGCCTGGCAGACAGCTGTAAATGACCATAGCCCCATAGCTATAATCTGCACCCTCCACAAAGCCATTCTCAATGGGTTGAGGGGGCTGACAATTTATGGCCTTGCAAGAGGGAACCTCTGTACTCCACTCTCCTGTTTCCAGGCATCTCAGTGTTTCCTCCCCTTGGAGCTGGAAACCTCTGTCACAGAAATACCTAACTGTCTGCCCGTAATGGAAATTTGTGAATGAGTATTTGCCATTGAGAATCTTCTTAGGCCTTGGGCATTGAATAGGTTTGCAAACTGGCTTTCCCCCAAGCCACTGTCCATCTTCTCCACAGAGGACAGTTGTGTTCCCTAGCAGTTCAAAACCTGGTTTACATGTGTACAGGGCTGTGCTAAGGAAGGTGAGGCCCTGCACATCAACTATGCCATTCTGAATTTCTTCTGGTTGAGGACACTCCACGGGAATACATTCTGGCAAAGGCAGGCTCCATGAGCCATCAGCTTGGCATCTGATGGTGGACTCACCCTTCAGCAAAAACCCATCCACGCAGATGTATTTCACAGTGCTGCCAAAATGAAGGGATGAAGTCAAGGGGTCCCCAAAGGGGATATAAGGAGGTGCAGAGCACTGTGCAACCTTGCAGAAGGGAAAGGAATCATTCCACTGCTGGGAGGGCAAGCATTTCAGTACAGAGGAGCCATGCAAAATGTAGCCCTCCTTGCAGGAGAACTGTACAACACCGACTTGGTAAGACACTTCTCTCAAGACCAGCTGATTTTCTGCCAGAGGTGGCTCTGGACATTTTGTTGGTACGCATTTGGGGCTTTGCTTTTTGCTCCATTTCCCAGACTTTTGACAGGTCCATGAAACATCTCCTATCAGCTCATAGCCTTCATCACAGAAGAACTCAACTTTGGAGCCCATATCAAAAGTTTCTCCCCTGGAGTAGCCATGCTGGATGGACGGTGGTTTTCCACAGCTGAGGGGAGCACAATAAGGAGGCAATTCACTGTACCATTGTCGATTTGCTTGGCAGATAAACACTGGGCTCCCAACCATCTGGTAGCCAGATTCACACTGATAATTAGCCTGATTTTCAAAGAAGTGTCCAGTTGTGTCCTGGAAAACAGTTAAGACAGAGACATGTCTGAAATGAAGATGCATGATTTGGGCAATAGGAGATTGATTTCATTTCTTGTGTTCTCCTGGTCTAGCTTCTAGTTGAATCCCTGACAGCAATAAAGGCTGTGTCAGAAGGAATGAAGGCAAGTAACTGGCACAAAATATCTTGCCTCAAATAATGCACTCTACTTTCAGGAAATCTGAGGCCACTTTCAAAAGAAAACAGAAAATTCAAGACTTAAAAGGTAAAAGCTAGAAAAGAATTCTTCTTTCTCCCTTCCTGACCCATGAGACCAAAATAGGTGTGGAGTAGAAAGGAAGATGGAAAAGAAATGGATCAGGGGAAGCTAACATCAGATGGCCTATTTTCACAATTCTTTAGCTTCTATGTGTATCTAAGGTTGGAGCCCTCAAATCTACTGCTACTAGAGACATTTATAAATGCCACATATGCAGCTGCAGGGCCTTGAGCAAGCAGCTGAGGAGCACCTCAAAGTTGCAGTCTGGGCTTTATTGAGGTATTAAAATTTTTCTCTAACTGTAAGGAATATATGAAGGAGTGAGCCTACCTAAAAAAGACAAAACAGAGTGATATGCATTAATTAGAAGATGTATCTGTGTGGGAGTCGGAACAGAAATTTTTGCTAGTACTGCTGGAAACCCATGTAGGAACTGGAATGTCAACCTCCACCCTCCAAATTTAGCAAATGCAGATTCTTTGGTATCTGGTATCCCTGGTATTTGGTGTCCTGGTATCTTAAATCCCTGGATTTAAGGAAGGAAGAGGGATGCTCAGAAGAAAAATGCTTCAAAAATTCTATGTTAAATCTTTATAATAGTGGTTTTGATCATCCTTACCATAATATTATCCTTGTGCACCAAAGCAAAACACATTGTTGCAATTTAATTTGATAAGGAAAGGGAAGTTCTGACTTCAGTAAAGAAATGTGCTTGCGTCAAAAGAAGAAAATTATCCCAAGGTGATTTATCTATTGCATATCAGATTTTTTTTCATAGCAGTGAAAAGAGCAAGGCTTGTGAACTGGCATCAGTACTTCAAATACAAGAGTGCACTTGAGAGCTACCCAAGAACCAAGAACCAAACAAATGAAGAATAAAAGGAAATCAGTTGAATATGGCATCTGGAGTCTCCTAACTGATAACCCACTTTATGATAGGAAATTCCATGGAAGTATTCATGCTTTTCAGATATGATTCTGCTGCAAATCCACATGCTTTTCCCTTTCCTTATTCTATCCAATCATACACTTCTTCAGTTTTGACAGAAGAGCAAAACAGAAGAAAGAAAACCCCAACAACAACAGCTGTGAAGATATATTCAGTTTGCCATGGTACCAGGCAGATGAGAAAACTCATTCTATACCTTAATAAAGCCATTCTCAAGCTGCGGTGGTTCTCCACAGGACACTGGGCGGCATGTGGGCAAGCTACCACTCCAGTTGCCAGTGGCGTCACAGGTCCGCTTCTTCTCTCCCTTGATGTAGAACCCCTTGTTGCAGCTGTAAGCCACCACCGCTCCAAAGCTGTAGTTGGACCCACTGGCATAGCCATTGCTAATGTGGGGAGGCTCTCCGCAGCGAACAGGGATGCACTGGATGCTCAGAGGAGAAGGATTCCACTGGCCCCCTCGGAGGCATTCAATCTTGGCCGACGAGTTCAGAACAAAGCCGTCCATGCACTTGAAGCTCACGATGGAGCCAGCTGCAAACTTGGCTTTACTAATGGACTCCAGGATGCTGTAGGAGACGGTGGATGGCTTTTCACAGAAATCAGCTATGCAGTGGGGCATCTCCCTGCCCTCTGGAGGCACCCACTTCCCTTCTGCATTGCAAAGCAGCTGAGAGTTATCAGCTAGGCTGTAACCATCCAAGCAGAAGTAATAAGCTATATCACCAAAGAGGCGGTGGCCAATCTCTGGTGATGCATTTTCTACATGGGGTGGTTCATCACAGGATACTGCCAGGCACTGCTGGTGGCTCACATTCCACTTGCCGCTGGCTAAGCACTCTGTGGTTTCAGGGCCAACTAATGTGTAACTGTGGATAAAGAAACCACACAAGAAGTAAAAAATACAAGCACTGTCAAACTCTACCCAAGGTTTCCTGAAGCCCTTTCAGTATGAGCTTGTTTGCTAGGATCCCAGAAGAACAGGATCCTTTAGAAAAGCTATGATCAACTTCAAAAGGTAAATCCTAAAGCCTCCATGTCCATGGATGAGGTATCACAAAGGTGGATATATCCTAGCACACCTTGTGCATATTGCCTCTCATCTGTCTATCGCAATAACCATTTCTGAACTTCCATTTTGGCTCAAACCACTACAATAAACCTAGTGTTGTGCAGTGATTGTCCATGCAATCCTTAAGGAAATGATCCCACTGAGAAACTATTTCTGTTTAGCAAAACTGATTGGAATAAAAAGAGATGAATAGCCTAGAAAGGCCTTTTAGGTTTCTGTATTAGCCCTATCAATCTATTTTCACACTTGCAAGAAAAGTGAAACCTCTTAGTGAGTTACCCAGAGATGCTCTTACCAATAATGCCTATAGCAATCTTAAAATATCTTATTCCTAAAAACACACTGTTAAAAATACTAGAAAGTCGATAAAAAATTAATGCTAACTGGGAAAAAAACAGAATTAAATTATTTATAATGAAATTCTACCGCATTAATACTGTTAGTGTAGCTGTAGTTCTCCAGTCTGTCTCTGGGACAGGCATTAATCTGTGCAGCTCATCATCCCACTTAAACTCCTGCTGTTTAAATATGCAACAGGTAGTAGTGTACTCACAGTACCTTTGACTGTTTTCTTCATTTTTTTTCTCTGTGGTGTAATCTCACAGAAAGCAAAGAAACAATAACTACTGCAAAGTCCCCATTGACTTTCCAACTGCAAGCTGTTCAGATTTTGAAGCAACATCTGTAAAACTGTTTTGTCTTGTTTCCAGGATTTGTTTTCAAGCCTCATGACTGGACACCAGAAAAAGAACCTATTATGTGCCAATATTTAAAATGATCCACTGTCACAGGCAGACAGCTGTGACAGTCTTTAAATGCTGCTATCCTACCCCATTTAAAATGCTTGCACAGGAAAGAGAAGCAGCTTTTAAAAGAATAATACAGTCTAGTAAACATAATAAGGATACTTTACTTCAGTTATGTTTCAAATAACATTGCAAAAACAATATATAAGAAAAATGCTGATGTGTCAATTTACCTTTTTACACCAAGAAAAAGCAGGAAATCCTCCAGTCACTTTGGACCTAAACTGGCAAAAGCTTTGCTTACTTGCTCTGCCTTTTAGACAGAACAGTTCCAAGAAATTTTATGGAACTGTTTACAGAGTGTAAAGATTATCATGTGCAAAGGTTCTTGCAGGATCAGAGTCCAGCATTATACTTTCATACTTAATGTCATCAAAACTGAGCCTCCTCTTTAATGAAGAATTTTCTACATAGAGTAGATAAAAATAAATTTGAAATAATACTTTCAATAGACAAAGAGTCTTAATTTTAAAGAAATAGAAGTTAGAACACCACAACAGACAGTTGTTAAACTGCATCAAAAGCACATTCTTACACCCTGATGAGACATAAAGAATTTGCTATGATCAGAGCCTTGAATTTAATACAGAAGTGATGGTTCTGTAGTAACTCCAAAGAAAAGGGTTTCCATTGAATTGTGCTACCATTCCCCCGATTCCTCTCTATTCTTCTCTTCCTGAGTGTATTCAGTTCCCTTGAAACTACTTTAAGAAATGTCCGTGTCTCATACTAACCTGAACACCCACAAAAAAATCTCCATTCCATTCAACTTCCAAAATTTAAGGCAGAAGTAGTAAAAATTAATTAGTGTGCAGTAATAAAGGACTTGTGAAACAGTGCACCAGTTTTACACAACCTGAATATTAATCCAGTAGCTCTAATCTACATACCCTTCCTTACACGTGTAAGAGACCGTGTTTCCAAAAGTAAAGTTATCTCCTTTGATGACCGCATCTTTGATGGCAGGAGGGGGTCCACAAGACACAATTTCACACACTGGTGGTGTGCTGTTCCAGTTCCCTGAAGATGCACAGACAAGTATAGAAGGTCCCTGAAGGCTGAGACACAAAGATCATTATTAAGGCTGCCACTTCATTCCGGGTGAGGGACAGAGAGAGGAAGAGCTGCTTTGCTTTCTGGCCCCAGTGAGACTATGGAGTCTTTCTCACTGACTTCAGTAGGGGCCAGATTCTCATGGAAAAGGGGCTTTGCTTATGGAAAAACACTGTGATGCTATTAAAAAAGCTGGTCTTCACATCACCGTGAAGAGCAAGCTGGTGGATTTCTTGTGGAGCTTCAATGCTCTGTGCAGATACACACAATTTCTGCTGTAGCTTTGCCCATCTTTGAGAACAAAAGAAATAAATATTTGTTTAATCTAAAAAATCTATTTGTATGCCATCAACAACATGCCAGTCTTGAGACTTGCAACTAGGCCTCTGCCTGATTCACTCGAGGACTTAAAACACTATCTTCACCCAGGACACTGAAAGAAATGCTCCATTTCAAGTTTGTTCACAAAAAGGCATTCATTTACTTCAGGAAGCAAAAGAAGGAATGAATGAGTGAATGGCCACACATATTTGAAATTGAGGTATTTTTTGATTTCCTTATCTGAGGAAACAGGATTGATTCAGATGGTGTGACTCAGATGTCTGAACAGAGTGTGAAACACCTCCCTGAGATGTCTTGGGTGAAGCCCCTTGTCTCCAGCTGCTGTGTCAGCTGTCTGCGTGTTCCCTGTAGGGCCCACATCATATCTGAGAGCCCTGCATGGGAGTGTCTGATTCCCTACAATTTGGTGTCAAATGGTATTAGACCCCCATGTTTAGCTGACTGAAATAAGTTAATGGAAAAGAACACTGATCTGTAATGCTTTTAAAAATTTGACACAGACTCTTTTCAGTGAAGTAGGGCTTTGCCTACCTGTGGCAGTATATTTAAAAACAGCTAAAAGGTGCTTGAAGGAAGAGATTGGATCCAGAAATAATGCATAAGATGGGCACTGTTTGAGAGGGCTTCCTCTGGAGTGGTAACCACAGGAGAGAGGATCTCTCTCACCAAGCTATGGTAGACAGGTAAAGACAAAGAATCAAAACTGACATGGTATTTGCTGCCTATATGTCCAAAGTCCACAGTCAAAAAACTCATTGTACTGCCTAGTTTGGTGGGGTGCAGATAAACTCACAATGTGAATCCATGACTGAACACTACACTGAGCTGCAGCTGACTTATCTATTTGTACTAATGGAATTAAAACTTTCACCAAATGAACACACCTCACCTACTGGCCTGCATCTGGACAAGGAAATGATTGCAGCAGGAAAATGTAGAAAATAATCATCCCTAAACAGGTCCATACGGGACCGCTTATGTCAGAATATATCTGCTAGAGGTACACGCAGATATCAGGGGAGGCAGAGACCTGCATGAAAAGCCACATCCTTGTATATAGCGTTGAGGTGTTAATTTTTAGTTGCAGCATTGTTGCGGTGCGTGTGGGGGGACCCCCAAGCTGTGAGTTCGCTGTAGCAGCGGGCAGGCAAGGAGACTCCACAGGGCTCACGAGGTGCTCGTTAGATGAGGGTTTATTGGGGGTCCCACCCCAGGAAAGCCCTGGCCAAGAGACCCGGCTAAGAGAGACCCTCATCCCACCAGCACACTTAACAGGGAGATTCCAAGTGGGCGTGTGATAAAATTTGGGTCAATGGGATTACAGACACAGGATATTTCAGGGGAGGATTGCAGGCTTGGAATAAAGTATACCATTTCGAGGGGTGAGACAGAGCATGCCATTTAACTAAAATTCAACACCACACAGCATGTTAAAGATGTGTTTGCAGTATAATTGCTTACAAATGAAAAACAGAACAAAACCTTAGAATAAATTGCTAGTACAAAGGGTTCAAGGAGGAAATTAGTAGCTTCCAGAAAGTTCTTTCACAAAAGGAACTAATAGCAAAAATAATATGAATTACAGTTGTAAAGGCATGAGAACTTTTAAAAATAATGAAAACTATTTTTCAAATATTCAAAATATTTTTATGAGTTTGGTGGTAAAATGAAAGCATTACATATGTATATAGAAAATCCTGAGTCACTTTGAACTGCTCCAGTTCAGGATAAAATACAGAAAGTACTCTCAAGGTATAAAGAAGTCTTTTCCAATTCTGTTTTAGTATTTTATCATTCTGAGCAATGATCTCAGCTTTTTCTTTTGCAGATGTAAGTCAGACCTTCTAACAAGCATGCCACCTGCATTTGGCTCAGGCATGTTTGTGCATTTACCTGTATCCATTGTCACAGGTGTATGATACAGAGGAAAGGTAGGTTGTGCCACTGAATATGTATTTTCCATTGCTGATATCCTGTGGGGGAGGGCACATCACTATTTCACAGGAGGGGGGAGCATGATTCCAAACACCACTAGCAAGGCACAGAATTTCCTTTTCACCCACCAAGTTGTACCCATCATTGCATCTGCATTAGAAGAAAAGAAGTGCTATCAAACAGAGCCTTTCACACACAACATAATCAGCCATCCCTTTTTTCTCATCATCCACACCTGCATAAACCATCTTTCTTTTCAGGGAATAGAGAAGTAATACTGGAATAAACATATAGTTCTGCTAATGAACAGCCACTCTATAAACAAATGTCTTTAGATTATTTTAATCCCATCTTGCTCCTCTCCTTCATTTCAACCAATCTCTCAATTCAGCCATACTCTTATTTGCTGCCAGATTGTCAATCAGTTATTAATACAGCACTTCAAACATACTGAATTCCTACCTGTACACCACCTTATTATGGTATGTAAAATTTGAGCCAAAAATGGCACTGTTCTCTGGAATAACTGGAGCACCACAGGATATAGCTTTAAAAAGACAGGAATACAAGAGAGGTTGATATAACACAAACAAAAATGAACAGAAAATTAGGATTTGCTTTGTTTTCTTTGAAAGGATTTCAAGAAGTATAAAGCCCTAGGTAACAATGAGTTCTTGACTAATCTGTAAATGATGTTTAAGACTCTTTATCTGACTTCACCTTACTGAGAAACTGAACTAATTGGAAGTATATAGTTATAACTGCTTTACAAACCACATGCTTGGCTATCAAGAGTACTCCATATCTACCTCTCTCTATGGACAAAGTAATAGTTTTTTTGCTTATAAAGTCTTTGTCAACTCTTCACTTTACCTGTTGCTTCATCTCATTTGTTCTGGTTTTCTAAAGAAGCAATTTCTGCTATTATATAATGACTATGTACATGCATCGGCCTGTCCTTTCTGGTTGCTTTTTATCCACTGAGGCAATTAATGGTCATTAAGTGATTAATTGCTTGAAAACGGAAGACTGGGTGAAAAAGAATTAGAATTAGAAGAACACTTCTAATGCTTGCATTAGACAGTCTTTACCTCTGACGCACTGGAGAATCTGCGTAAGAGAGAACCACTACAAACATGACAACTGTGCTTATGTCTTAAGGAAACAAAGACTTCAACACTGACATCCAGATCTGCTAGGACAGGGTTTCATAAGCTGCCATGGTCTCTAAAGCCTCTTCACTATTACTTTGCCCCTTCCATCTGTCTAATGTTAGTCACATTTCAGCATGCATTACCCCTAGGAACCAACCTTTACAATAGGGTGTTGGGTGGCTCCACTCTCCAGACTCCATGCAAGTAAGTTTTGTTGCTCCTGTCAGCTGGAACCCTTCTTGGCAGGAAAATGTTACTTGACTGCCAACACTATAAGTATCCCCATGTAAATGGCCATGCTCTGGATTTCCTGGATTATGGCATTTCACGGGTTCTGAGGAGGAAGAGTGAAACTATGAATAATATATTTTTGTGTCAGGTTTTATGAACAAATTACAGGAGATCCTTGGGAATTTGCTGAAAGCAGGAAGGCAAAGCACATGGGAAACACTAAAGTAATTTACATAAGGAGTTTACAGTCTTTTCTGTTTTATGTGTAAGTGACAGACACTGAAGATTCATGCAAGTTAGATAATCTTGACATGGAAGAGCCCTCAGTAACTGGGTTTACATTCCTTGTCAGAAGCAAACACATCTTACAGTCAATTTCTCCCTTTGTGAGGGAAAGCCCATTCCAGCATGTCCATCCCTGAACATGAAAACTGCCCAGCTATCTTTTATGCCAGCCTATGTCACTGTCTAGTTATCTTCATCCAAAGTTACCTTGTTTAATATTTCTACAGGCAGCTCTAGCCCTGCTCAGAAGCCTGTGTTAAAATATTTCTTCACTGCACAGCTCTGCTCTGAGAAGTGAAACACTGTGGCCTTCCCAGGTCTTGTTCTCCGTGTGCAATAAGGTTTTTGTATGTGTGTATGTCTTGAAGCAGCATCCCAATGACAGCTGTATCCATACAGAGAGGTGAGTTCTCAAGAAACAAAAGGAGACACTTTATCACAGCCCATCCAGACTAAACTGACCTGGAGATGAAAGCATGCCTGTCCTAGATCCAGTTATTGTCTCACAACTGGAAGGCAGGATACTGGCCTATACAGAGTCTTGGAAAGGCTAGCAGGATATGTTTCTTTCCCATACCTGCACATTTTTTACCATCTCCTGTGTAAGGAGGGGTGCAAGTGCAAACATAGGATCCATTCGTGTTGAGACAAGATGCGTACTCATCACAGTCTGATCCGACAGCGCATTCATCAACATCTGCAAAAAACAAAAAAAACCAAACCCACAAAACCCATGACTCTAGTGTGTTATTTGTTGCAAGCATTTGTTTTAAATTCGTCTTACTGTCCAGAGGAATTACTTGAAGTAGTATAATTAAAAATCACTTACTGCAAATACTGTTTTTCATCTATTGGTAAAAATAATTAATATTTAAACAAATATTTATAACTCACTGTGAAGTTTTATTACAATTTTAATAGTAATTTATTCTACAGTATTGCACAATATGAGAAAATTAGAGATAAATATTATTGACTTTCAGTCACTGCTTCCACATAAAGTGTCTGGTTTCCAAACTGCAAAAGAACAGATATCGTAACTATTGTTACTACTATTACTACTATTGTTACTATTATTACTACTATTGTCTACTGCATAGACACTCTGAGGAAGGATTTTTTGCATTAAACTCTTGCTTGGGAAATCCTCTCTATCTCAACCTTCCTACTTATAAGACAGGAAAACTTAGTAAAGAGGGGAAATACTCTGAAAATATTAGAGCCCCATCTTTGATGAAGAGAATTAGACTAGGCCCAAAAAGAGCCTGCAGTTGCCAGAAAAGGTAAAGTTAATTAAAAATTTGTTAGTTATTGTAATTAACTATTTACATGATATTAACACCTAAAAATCCCAATTGATAATTTATGATCCATGTAGTTTGGTACAATGCAGCAAAAAAAAAAAAAAAAAAAAAAATCCCTCACTCTAGAATACTTAATAAAATCTTTTAATTTTGACAGTAAGGAAATATTCTTGGTATGATAACAATTAGATAAAATTGCAAAGAGTCAGTTTCAAAGTATCTAATTGAAAAGTCCCATCAGTGATTAGTCTCAGGGATTACTCTCTGTTTATAAATGTGCATGTTTCAGAGTATTAGAGAGAGATAGAACAATTCTTCAGGACACCTGTTGATCTAGATATACCTTGCAGAAACACAGTCCATTTCTTTGTCCATTTCCAGTAAAAAAAGCACTGGTTAAAAAAGCAAGAAAACCTACTGAATTGGAGGATTTACTCTTCACTGCTGGATGAGTCTGACCAGCATGAAAAGACCAGAACACATTGTAAAGAAAAGGAGTTTCTGATATGCAGCATGACAGCTGTATAGGAATGCCAAGACAGTTGCTAATTACACAAGTACCAGGAGAATGCAAAGTGCTAGCACAGCAGAACTGGAATGACTGCTTCTTCTGTAATGTCTTGTTAGGCAAGAGACTTCTACTGGGGTGGAACTACACTGTGAGTCAGACCCTAACAGAACAAAAGGAATGCTTCAGGGCATAGGCGTATCAGGTTTTGTTAGCAACTCCCTGAAGCATGAGTCAGAAAGGTAAATGGTGGGTCAGGGTGCCAAATCCACTCTCGTTTTCATTTTCCCATAACGCTGCTTTAAGAGAGACGAGGCAAGCTGGAAGGTGGGGCACAGGCTTTTTCCTTCTGAACATTGTGACTCCTACAGTGTGGTGGAAACTGAACTATTTAGACAGCCTTGACGCACCTATGATGCTGTTTGTAGATTTTGAAGGAGTGCTGCTGGACAGGATGCTATGAAACTAGATGGATTCTACTCCAAAGTGAATTTTGGCAGAACTAAAAGACTTTGGGCATTTATTTTGCTTGTCTTTACTGAAAAAAAAAAAAAGTGCTATACCTACAAAGAATTAGGAGACAAATCAAACACAAATCTTGCCAGTTTTTTACTGTGCAACTCCCATTTGAGGCATTGCTAAGATCCACTACAACCAGATGCAGCAATCCAAGTACAGGTAGCTAGTGGATTCCAGCAGGGGTAGGCTGGAGATGTGGCCCTGCAAGACCAGTGACACCTAGTCCACTGTACACAGTACAATGCCAGCCTTCTACATCTTTCAGCTTGTGCCACTGCACCTGGCACATCAGACCCATCTGACCAGCAAGTAAATTACCGTGTGGCAACTGTATGAACTTTCCCCAGCCCTCTCAGTGCTGCAGCTGCTTGCTGTCTGGCATGTCTGACTCACCAAAAAAACCCCCACAGTGGAAAAAAGGCTCAGAGAGCACTGACAGAGGTGATCTGCCCACTAAGGAGACAGCAAGGTAGCCTTTCTTCTAGGTAAACATCAATTGACAGTTGAGTGGATATCAGCTGGCAGTGTAAATGCTTCTCCTTGAGCTCATTAAAGAGTGTGAATGTCTTCCTGAGTTAGCCAGACCATCATGGAGGAGTGGAGATAAATACATGGTGAACCTGAGGTATAAATGTAGGACAACTCCTAATGGGCTTGAGCTGACCTTAATTCACACGTTCCTTCCAGCTACTGGGAATGTGCAAGGTCATGATGGTGAACATATTACAGAGCTTGATAATGGGAAACAGACTGGAATTATGCCTGCACTGTGTATTACAATTGCTGTATTTTGTTAAGTAACCTGAATTTGTTTCTGTTGTGCTATGCAGTACTTTTTGTATCACTCAACTTGATAGGAAATCCTGTGCATCATCTACTGTCTTCAGTTGAGTAAATCTGATATTAAGTAGTACAATGTCCATGTGTGAAATATCTAAAAGTACCTGGTCAGAGAGCATGGACACTGCCTTGAAAACACTGGAGAGCAACAAAATGCACTGGTCAGAAGCACAGAAGGCAAAGATTGCAGGACACAGAAGGAGAAAGGCTGGGAGTGCAATGCAGGCCTATATAATTTTATATATGTTTGATAAGTGCAGGATGTGGGGCAAACAAGAGGATAGAGAGAAAAAGGTGACAGAATGTAGTTTTGGTTTCATGTAAGGCTAAGCATAGTATTTCAGAAAAGTGAATATTTTGGATTATGACTTCATGACTGTGGTTAGCCTCCACAATTTCAGAATGAATGTCTGCTCAAACCTAAGGGCACAGGAGAAGTGCAAGATTGCCACTGTATGCATCCAAGTGTATGTCACATCTTACCAAGGCATGATGGTGAAATACTGTTCCAGCTCCCATTGTCCAGGCAGAGCATCCTGGAGTCACCCAACAAATAGTAGCCACTGTTACAGTGATAGGTAATAGTACTGCCAGCAAAAAAGTCCTCAGCTGAATAAAATCCATTTTCTAAAGTTGGAGGCACTCCACAGCTGATTCCTGCAACATGGGTGAAAAGATGGCACAGGCATTAGCAGAGCAAACACAGATCATCTTGAGAATAATTTCACATGAGAGCCACTACTGCATGTTTTTCTCTGCAGCTGTACTATCCCATTAGCAAGAGGGCCCGGTCCTTTTCTGAAATAGCTAATCAATTCCAGGTCTAGTGGAGGGTCTTGTTGTCTGGGTATTTCTTAATAGGAGTCTTAACAGGACTTTCCAGCTGCTGCTAAGAAAATTTTGCTAGATCTGGAGGAGACATCTGTGGCTGAGATCTGAGCAGATTCCCTTCAGTCACAGAACACTTCTGATAAGAAATAATCCTTGATAAAGAAAAAGGAAAACTGAGATTGCCTTGTTGTTGCTGTTACTTCCCTTTGCTGAAAATCAAGCTCAGCTTTGCTGTGTTTAAACACTGCAAAAGTAGCCAACAGAGACTGCTAAGAGTTACAGTCCTGGCCTGAGATGAGGGATGCATGCATGATGGAGATTGGAACTAACTTCACATGCATCCCAGGGCATCCCTTAGATTAACTATAGCAAATAATCCCACCTGATTCCAGTTGTGCCAGCAGAAAACATCCCTGTACCTGCCTACCAGAGGCTTCTATTTATTCTAGCAGAATTGCTTCTGTGCATCTTTATCCCAATCAAAAAGGCTTGAACTTATTCCAACAGCTACACAGCTCATCTTTGTAGCTACATGGGATATAGCAAGTCCTAGTGCCCTAGCTGTGTACAAGGATCCCACAACAAGAATTTAAAGCCTATAGTGATGGAAGCCAAGTACTTGGTGGGAAGGAATAGGCCTGGAGAGCCTGTAACAATGACAGGCTCTCAGGCATCTGTGGGTTTGGGGGGTATTTAGCATTAGGAAGAGAAAAAGGATCCTGGTGGGTGAAGACAGTGATCACACTGAGCCTGATTCAGTCATTACTTTTTCAGGCCTACACCATTAATATAGACTAATGTTCATTGTAGCAGGAAATAGGTATCTTCAAGTAACTTTCATTCATCAGGACCTTGTGGAGCAGCTACCTTGAAAGTAAAGGCCAGTCTGCTTGTGGCAGGTCAGTCCTGTTCTGTCTCAGTTCTGTGCTCAGCAGGTAAAACTGCTTGGCCCAATGCAGAGAAATCAGAACACTAACAGGATTCTGGTGGTTGTCACAGATCATACACCAAGAAAGTGCAGAGCTGTCTCTGCCAGAGAGCTTTCCTTCTGCTCAGCAGAACTTGCTTTTGGGTAAATCCTCACAGGCATGCTGTTATTTACACAGAAGACGAGACTTGCTACAAATAACTGAATAAAGAGGAAGACATTAAAATTTAGATCAAACTATTTTAAAGTAATTTTTAACAAATTTTCTCCAAACTACATATAAATTATAGGATTATGCAATATCTATTTCTGAAGCTAATTTACTATTCTGCTGAAATGAAAAATGTAATCAGCTCTAACACAAGCAACTGCAGTCATATGTGCAGTCACAACAGAGGAGGACCAAAGGAAAGGAGAAAGCAGGAGCAGGAATCATAGAATCAAAAGAAACCTGGCAGTCTGAATGCATACGGCTCAGTTTCTTTGAAGAAATCCTGTAAATCTTGGAGCACTTCCAAGTCCTAACAGAAATATCTGCTGCCTTTAAAGAAATTAGGTCATAACTTACTCAAGTCAAGGCTTCTACTTCAAACCAGACATTCTCAGTGACATCTAAAAATCACAGAGATATTCTAGCATCTGTTCATCTTCCACATTCCTGATGCCACTGAGGAGAAAAGTACCAGACTGCTGATACAAATGGACTAATTTCTCTATCAGCCATAGATATTAAAAACTGACTGAAAAACATGTAAGAACCTGCTCATGATACAGTTACTGCTCAGCAAAACATGTTTAGTTTTAAGCATATATGTATATGCTGTAACATGGATGGATTCACGTGTATGATAGCTGCAAAAAAACCAGACCATGAATAGTGATAGGATCCAAATAAATACCAGGGTTTCTTAATCCTGCCAGCTCACTGAGACAACTCACTTTCACATCGAGGAAAAGGCCGTGTCCACTGTCCCAGGTTAAGGCAGTGTTGAACAGAGTTTCCCACTATCTGGAACCCTGGGTCACAGGAAAGGCTCACTTTTGACCCTGGCTTCAAATCAGCAGAAGAGGCCCGCAGATGTGGTATGGATCCTTGCAAAGATGGACAATCTGTGAACAGAATATATGCATTCAGTAAGAGGTACAGCTACGTGCTGAAATGAATAAATTGGCTATGTGATTTATCCAGGGAAAATTTTTCTCAAATGTTATGCATGCTACATCCCACTTGGGTTGAATTGGTTTTGAGAATCATCAACATATAAAATCAGAAAAGGAATCTACAGAAAAGGAAGCAAGGAGGAAGCAGGTATTTTAATACAATACAATGATTTTTAGAACAAAAGGCAGGATTTTTTTTTCTGATCTACTACCATCTTCAGTCTTTTCCCATCTCAATTCAGGAAGCAATGCATTTTTGTCAGAGATTTCAATGAACTTTTGTTACAAAACCCTGGAATTTGAAGAATGAAGGACTGCATGTTCTAACTGTCAAATTATCAAAATAATTTATTCAAGGTTAGTAGAGCAAAGGCTGCAAGCTAGCTGCAAGCTAGCTTGACCCCATAAAAGAGTCTTGTAGTATTGCTCATAAAAAAAGTGGGTTCTAGGAAGTAAAGTTCTAACCAGCACAAAATATACTCTTGTAATCTATCTTCACTCTTCCAACAACTCCTGGCAGGAAATCTGGCCAGGCTAGTACATTTCCTTTTTGCAGTTCTTCTGGACAGGATGTAGCCAGAGATTCTACCTGTGGATTTAAAACAGTTGGTTAGTGATGTTTAAGGACAGTGTAGGAAAAGAATATTAAAAAAATATTCCCTTCATGCATGTATGCGACACTAGAACAAGGAGTAATGCTCATCTTTTCTAGTACAAAAGGTTCCTTGCTGAAGTACTTATCATTCTGTTCTGATAAGCTATCTAGATATGGACAGTTCATGCTGAGTCACTACCTGAAGAACTACTTGACGTACAAAGAAGGTATTGAACACAGTTCTTGAGACACAATTGCATTTGTTAGTGTAAAAGAAGAACACATCCATGTCACAGGAAAAGACAGTAATGAGGCTGCAACCTGAAGAGAACACTTAACTATTTGCAGAAAATGTCAAATACGAGCCAAAAGGAACTTAATGTTCAAGATCTGTATTCTGAAAACTGCTAGCACTGCACCACATATAAGGGACAGAAACACAAAAAGGAGAAGCTTAATAAGGCAATTTGTTGTTTCCAGAACACAAGTTTTGTGAACTGTATTAACTAGACTCTCTACAACACTGTAGGTGAGGCCCAACCAAAGCAGGACAGGGAGTATAGAAACAGGAACTACATAGGCCAGCTAAGTACAGAAGGAACAAAGGAACACACTATTAGACCAACAGCAGATTAGTATCTTGAGAGAAGATCTGGTCCTATGTCTCTGATGGAAAAGTTTTCTCAGATGGGTGATTGTCTTCTGTCAAATTTCCAGTAGATAAATTCAACTACCAAGAATAATGTTCTACACTTTCTATCCTTGTGAGAAGGAAAGGTACATAAACTTTGGAGTGATTTGTTCTCACATTATCCCTACTCTGAACCCATTGAGGCAGACTGGACTTTTTTCTAGAGTCAGGATAGCTGGAGAAGGAGCTGATGTTCTCTGTTTATTCTGAGGCCATTTCAAAATTCTCATTTCAGCAACTTGTGCCAATGAAAACTGCTTCAGCCAAAGGCTGCAAACAAATTGCAAGGCAACTGCATTAAAAAAATAACCAATGTAGGAAAAACTAGTTTGGTAATCGCCCTTTCAAGCCATATGATGGTGGAGGGCCAGAAAGGACTTCACAGTTTCCTATAAACTACTCATATTTCTGTTGCTGTCTACTCAACAACAAGCTACCAGAGTCACAGTTAACAAAATTAATGTGCAAGTGAATAAGCAGCTAAAGTATGTGATGAAAAATCTGAAAGACTAGATTCCACCATCCTTTACTCACTAAGCAACATATTCTGTCACCTTGCTGTCCTTTATGACTGAGAATAGAAAGTTAAGACTTAATGAATAGTTCCCGTTTGACAGAATAAACCTAACGATAACATATTACAATAGAATTTTACTGTTCCAAACTCCAAAATTAATGAGGTAAAAATTGTATAGGAAGCTTATGGAGCTCAGCTTCCTGTCTGGGGTTACATCTGTATTTTCAGATGAGTACTATGGATACTATAAATGAATAGCAGGATTTTCTTCCTTGTCCTAACTAAGTTGCATCTGAACCAAGTTGGAATTCAATCAGACCTGTCATTAAAGAGGGGCAACTACTGAGAAAGTTTCAGAAAGTTGCACTTAAAACTCTTCACCAGTGTGCCCTGTAATTACATGTGATTACATGTACACTTATCAGCTTCAAAACTGCTAGAGGACAAAAACTTGAAGATCTGATTGGCAATGCAACAGTTGGTGACCTTAAAAGCCAAGGACCATAGCAGATTGTTGGGTAGTTTTAAACCTATCAGAGAGGAAAAGTACTAAAAGAACCAGAGAAATAAACAGAGGAGATATTTGGATGCTGGAAACAAAGATTCTACTTCTTTTTCTATTCATGTTATTATTTCTTATTTGGATCATGGATAACAAACAGCTATAAACCACCAATTAGTGACACAACTTTAAGAAAAATCGGGAGAATAGTAAAACCTTGTAATCCAAAGATTCTTCCCCAAAGAAATGCCTCTAACTTTAAAGATTTTTCTTTTTTGTTAAAGTGTTATCAGCAGTTTAACACTACTGACCTTCAGGATAGCAAGGTCACTGCAGGAAGCAGTGATGGAGCACTGTCATCAGGTTTGCAGATAATATCAAGTATCACAGTATCACCAGTCAGGGTATTCAAGGACAGGCACCTTGACAGGCTGGAGTAAAGGGCCAACCCAGACTTCAAAAATTCAACAAGGAAAAATGAGAAGGCAAAAACTTCTGAACAATATAGGTGAGCAAAGCCAAGAACAGGAAAAAACTCTGTGGAAAAGAACTTAGCTACTCTGGCAGCTAATGAGCTGAGTACTAGCCAGCTGTGCACTGTGGAAATATTGAGGACCAACAGCATCCTTGGCTGTGTGAATAAGGTTACCATCAGAAAACCAAGGAAGTGGTTATTCTTTCTCAGTGCTTATTAGATCACATCTGAAGTACTGCATTCCATTTCGTGTTATTCACAGCAAGAAAGACATTGACAAGCTGGAGCAAGCTCAGGGACGGATTGCCTCCCATTTGCCCTGGGAAGAGAGCTTGGTTCAGCCTGGGGCAGAAACAGCTATGGGGACACCTCCCAGTAGAACCCTGTGTAGGGGGGAGATACCAGGTACATACAGGCCTATACAGCAGCACATGGTGGAAGACACAACCAGTAGTCATAAATGAAAGTGCAAGGTCCCAACTAGGCATAGAGAGAGAGATTCCACTTGAGGATAACTGAGCACTGAAGCTTGGCTCCCAGAAAAGTTGAGGGATCACTGTCCTTGCAGGCATCTTTCAGTCTTTATTAATTTTTAACTCAGTGGAAGTTTAGTGCTGCCAAACTATTTTAGGTACCTGATTATGTGTAACTCAGTAGTCAGTTATCTGCTCTGTCAGACTTTTTCTGGAACTATATAGCTCAGATTTTTCAGTGTCTAATGCAGTGACTGAAATTGTGATGTCTCCCCTATGAAGTTTTAACAGCAGAATGAGAAAACTGTACATAGTCTGTAAAACAAGCACTTTACTTATGTAATTGTATTTCTCTCTCTTCTAGCAGTACTGTTAATTTTTATACATTATTTCCTTCCTGTTTTGAAGCCACATACTACAGAAAGGCTCAATCAAAACAGAAGGTGACTCAGTGTTGATTGTACCAGACTTAGTTCTGCTTAAAGCTACTTTACTAACTACACTAAGCTTACTACTCTAAGCCAGAACTCCATCTAGTCCCCACTGACTTCTGTGGGAGTAGAGGTCTAGCCAATACACTAACCTAGAATGCTTTCTGAAATGTTCATCCTATTTTCAGAGCCCTCTGCTCAAACACTGCACTGAGGACTTACCTGCTGTGGAGAAAGTACATGGTCCCAAATGTTGAGCTGGCTGATGGAGCCCACAAAAGATTCAGCTGGGTTGAATCCTTCTCCTTTTTGATCTTGTTCTTGACCCAGCACAAGTGCACCGCCACCTAAACTCAGAAATTGAAGAGGGGTAGGAAACAAAGCCTTACAGCCAGGATCCCATCAGAAGATTAAAAAGTAAGCAAAACAAAAATTTTGCTGCCCTGTGTTGCTAGGATTTTGCAGTGAAGACCAGACACCTTCAACAAACTCTCTCAGCAAAGCCTCTGTGAAGCCTTCCGTTAGACTGAGATAGGTCAACCTAGCAATTTGGAAGTGACTGTCAAGTACATATGGGAGCAGAAATCACTGGTGGCTGGAATTATATTGGCTCAAAGAAATCACTTGTAGGTCAGTATTTGAAGCACAACACATAGCAGCATAAAATACAATTTTGAGCAGGTGGGGCACATTTTACAATACCAACTTACACTTCCTGCTTTAAACAAAAGCTTACAAAGTTGTACTGGACAAATGTGATTCTACACCCTCAGAAGCACACTGAGAATAGTTAATGCTTGGACACAAGGCAGAAAAGTTAAATTTATTGTCCTTGTCCATTCACATGTGAATAGGCACCTTCTACATCACAGGGTATGTGGATAAAGTCAAAAAGTAATTGAGACAGCACACTTCCTTAGGTCTTTGTTCTCTGGAGAGAACTCCAATTTAAGGGGGAAAGACAGGGACAAACATAAGGATCATGGATTAAAATGCTTTAATGTTGTGTTTTTTTATTTTAATAAAATAGTATTTTGAAATCCTGTGTAAATTTGGAAGATGGCAGTATGCAAAGAGTACCAAAATGAAACCTCTTTGCAGCCAAATAATACCAGGCTTGTCATAGCTTTTCAATGCTGAAGATACTCCTTTTTATGCCTTCTGATATTACTCTCTAGATGACTGATTACAGGAAACAATGAAATAGCAAACTCCACCTTGTTAGAAAAAAATACAAACATAACTTCAAATACATGACTGAAAAGAACAGGAACAGGCTAAGTCAATCAACCCTGAATACACATATGTAAGGGAAATGCCAGATAAACTTTATTTTGTTGAGTGAGACACTTACTCTCACAAAGCCATCCTAAAACCAGCCCTGGACATCTTCATTTGTGGACTAAACTGTGTTGCCCATAAAACAAGTTACCTACCAGTATACCGTAGAAATGTGCATTTTGTCTTCAGTGATGCTGAATAAGTGGAACTGTCCTCACAAAAAAAAAAAAAAAAAAAAAAAAAAAAGAACAGCAAGCACAAGCTTTTCAGAAATGGTGGAAACATCAATATATACTAAAAACACCTAAATGTTTTCTTGCATATTCTGCAATAAAAACAGAACGAAGGCAACAGATGTGGTATAATATAAATAAAACATACCAGGGATTTTTGATCCAACAGAGAGCCCACTGCCTCCATCGGACAGTTTTCCGTCGATGTACACCTTCCATGCCCCATCCCTGCATGTCCATGTCACTGCAATGTGATGCCAGTTACCATCATTCACTGAAGGACAGTCTGTTATCTTCTCTTTCCCATTCACATAAAGAACCCAGCTGCATGGAATGAAGACACAGGCATACTCAGCTGCATGCAGCTACTTTAAAAGCATGGTCTGTCCCCCATGACTCAAAGAAATGTTATTTGATTAAAAAAGATAACTGGCATGTGATAACTATCATATGAGAAATCTCTCTGGAAAGATGATCGTAGATTATATCTCTCTCCCAGAGGACTTAGAAGTTGGTTATCATATGCAAAGCATGGTGAAATAAGTGACATGTTTTTGTAACTAAGAATTAAGGCTCAAGTCACGGCTGCATAGTGGATTCCTAAATTTTCCTGTTGAGTTTGGAGTCACACTACAAGTCATACTCTGCTTTTGTAAAAGTACAAGTCATGTTTTGCTTTTAGAATCATACCAGAAGTACTCTGAGTGCTGAACTCCATTAATTTCACTCATTATTTCAATGAGTCATTAAGAAAAAATGTGAATAAAGAAAAAAATCATGTTGTCTAAATGCACAGCTGTCTTGCCATTACTCTTCTATAGCACAAAAAGTGATGGAAACAAAGCAAAAAAAACCCCAAAAACCAAACAAACAAAAAACAAAGAGACAACTCTTTAAAGGGAGTTTGGATGCAGATTTTTCTACCCTAAAGTAGGCAAAGCTTACATTCAAACTTCCGTTCTACACTTCCTTTATCAATCCAAGACATCTGTAAGCTGTAGAAGAGCAAAACTGTGATTTACCCATTGTAATCAGTCAGAAGAAATGCATTATCACTTCCATTTTCTACTGCATAAGAAATGGGAGTCCCATAGTTTGTGGTGTCAGTGGATTTCATCCAGAATGTACAGGTGATGTCACCAAGAGATGGTAAAACACCATCAAGCATGACATATCCATAGATACCAGAGACTTCAAAATCAAGATTGAAACCAGAGGACTGTTCTGCAATGAAGAAAAAGAGTATTCAGCACAATATTCACACAAACATGGAAAGAAAATCTAATGAAATCTAAGCAAATGCAATAAAGTGGAATGAAGTCCTGCTACAAAAATTATTCACTAACTTGAATAGCAGTAGAAAGAACTTTTGGCAGTCTAACATCAGCCAGCATACAGAGCTTTCCAAGGCTAGAATATAGTGCTTGAAGACAAATATCTGGAAAAGACACTGATTATCTAGCAATGAACAGGAGCCTTCCTTCTCTGTCCTCTATCACTGAAATGACATATCCATCTACCATCTACCATCCAACAATATAAAGATGTATAATCAGCTGGTTCCATTTAATCAAGCTTTGAAGAATAACCCCAAAGCAACTCAAGATTTTTCCTGTTCTAGACTTACTGAAATACACTGCCTGGTATGGGACAGCATTTCTGTGCTATTGTTCAATGAACAGTGACATGCTTTACAAGGATATTATCAAGTGGAGCTCTCTTGAAAGGTGGGTGTTAAACTCTGACATGGGATGGCAGCTGTAAATGTCTTTTATGTCTTTGTGAAATCAAAATTGCCTCTGTTTAAAGATTCACTGGCTACTTTATCATTTTTGGGGAGAGGGGTTTGAGCCTTGTGGTCTCCAGTATCCCGGAGGAAGTCGTGCTGTGGGTGTGACCCATGCCACCTGTCCATAGCAAACTTGATACTCTTTTGCTTGTTAGGATTTCTGAAGCTAAGACTACCACTTACTGATCTCCAGCCCTGTGATACAAAGCCCCACACAAAATACAAGAAGCAGAAAGATCTACTAAACTCAGATACACAGAGCAAATACAAATTAAACTCAATAGACCTACAGGATATTAAAAAGCTAGAACCATGCCTTAGAAAAGAGAAATTACTCAGACACATGCTGTTACTTGTCTGCAATTACAGTTATTAATGCTGCAGTCACACAGGTTTCACTCATCCTCTCACAGTCCCACCAACCTAACTACTTTCTGGGGAAGTTGTATGAAATCAGCCCAGCCAGTGAAAATCTTGCACAGAGACTTAGTCAAGCCACCTTTTTCTGAGACTTAGTCCTGTGTACCTGTTTCACACCTGCTGCCTGTAAAGCCAGGGGGACATTTACAAACGTACGAGTTCAAGGCATCCACACAGGTGGCTTGGTTTAAGCAGGGACTGGAGGCACAGTCATTGATGTTCACTTCACAGTTCTGTCCTGTGTACCCTGCCACACACAGACACCTATGGAGGAAGAGAAGCACACTTCAAAGGTGACAGCTGTCATAACAAAGAATTCTGCTATGAGGCCAGATCTGCCAATGAGAACGGTATATAACAATACTACAGAAACCAACAGATGATATACTACAGAATTAATGGGGTTTTATTTTGGTCATTCCTCTTAAGCATGCTTGTACTCTATTAGCTGCATAATAACACTTCTAGACAGGAACAATACAATATTTAAACAGCCTCAATTTCTTTATATTAAATTCTGAGACATAACCATTGCAACTCCACGAGTAAAACATACCTCTTACATACACAGAATTAAAGATGAGAGGTATTCAACTTTTCAGATAGTCACCTTTATATATAGGGAAAACCATGCCAGTATAAAGACACCAAAACCTTTGATACTTGGAAAACCAATGTGTTTGGAAGGCATAAAAACTTCTAGGGCTTTTGGGAGGGAAAGACTAAACTAAACATAGACATTAACAGCTGGCCCGTCTACCTATACAGTGATCTAGGATATGACACTTCTGATGGCATTTATAGCATCCAATCTGAGTTTAGATACTCGAAATCATAAAATTATTATCCTTTTCTTTCCAAGCTATAGAAATGTAGTATTACCAGGTACATAATTGGTCATCCTGTATTATTCCAGTGGAAAGCAAGATAAATCCCTGAGTTTGTAAAAATGGACATCTTTTGGAAGATCAATATTAAAACCATGCAGTCTTACATTTCAAACTCTGCATATTTTCATTGCAGTTTACCTTGGAATTTTTTAAGAGTCAAGACACTCGGATATATTTTCTTGTCTTTTAAGATCTCCTTTAGTCTTCATAAAGGGACCACTTATTTTGGATCAGTCTGCCAAAATATGCTTGCTGAAATCTGACAGGCTGAGGCATCTCAACAAGACTGACTTTCCACATTATATTACATCAATCATCTGTTTTTCACCTGAAGCTGTTGATACCATCTCTGCATGTAGCTCCATTCCTACAGGGTCTGCTGAGACACTCATCAATGTTTCTTTCACACAAGACACCAGTAAAACCTGGGAGACATTTGCAGGAGAAACTTCCAACTCGATCTTCACAAACAGCCCTATTAAGACATGGGTTGGAAAGGCATTCATTCATCTCCCTTTCACAGTGATCACCTGAGGGAAAAAAAAAGAACAAAGTAACAGCTCTAGATTGAATTTACCTAAGAAATAAGATTATTAACCCATGTCAATTTTTAAAAGGATATAGCTGATCTTCTAAGGAAAAACAAGCATCAGAGTAGCCATGCAGGTTTGGAATTTACTCCATTAACAGAGGTTAAGTAAACACAGAAGAATTATGGGAACCATCTTAACAGTTATGGAAATAACATGTAGCAAACTGTCGAATTTAAATGTGACTAATTCAGGGCGAACCAGGAAATCACCTGAGAAACTATTCTGAGCAACTAATGAAAACAGACTAGAAAAGACATCTGGCTGAAACCCTAACTCTAAGGAAAGATGTGAAAGCCAGAAGCACATGATTCTGTGATTTATGATGTGCAGGAGTCTCTATGTCACAAGCACTGATACTGCATGTGATTTTATGGTGGAGCTTTTTGGCGACATGATAATCAACAGATATGTGCATTTGTTATAGAAACCTGTGAAAGCAGACTATAAGACTGGGGAGTAGTTTTAATATAGACCATTTTATCTACTTTTAAAATATTTTTATTTTTAAATAAAATTAAAACAAATTATTTAAACCCATTAGAATATTGTTATTCATTCCTTAACGTCGCTTAGCAAGCTCATAGCAACATTATTAATTGAAGATCTAGCACTTAGTAAATCCTTCTGAAGTCACGTTTACACTATGGAGAGTCGAAGACACCAGGTGGACCTAAGGAACATCCCTAACTTACATTAAGATGTAATATATTATATATAATGCTAATAGCAGTGAGATGGAAATACTTCGGGTAGGGTAGGAAGACACATTTTTTGGTCAGAAAAAGTAAAAGCTGACTCAAAGAGAACCAGGTGTACCTGTGAAGCCTTTTGCACATGTGCAGCGGTAACTGTTCTTGCCATCAACACAGCGGGCTCCATTCATACACGGACTGGAGCTACATTCATTTATGTCTTCCTCGCACAAGAGACCTTTGAACACCAAGGATTACACGGCATGATCAAGACAGTCAGAGACTGTATGCTGCAGTGACCGCATGTGAACAGTGAAACATACCATACCATGAGCATGACAAAGGTTACCGAGAGCAGGTGACAAAATTATGTGATTGAGAGCACTACTGCAACAGCTACAAAGATAATCTGTGCTATTTAGATGCTGGGATCAATGTGCAAAGTCCATTGTGTATCTTTATAACATTTAAAAACCCATCCAGCTAATGCTGGTGTCAATAAATATTTAGTCATAAACAGGAACTGTGAGGGAGACCATTTCTAATGGAAAACACAAGCATAAAATTACACAAAATTATCTCTCCAGTAGTTTTATTTCCATATTTAGAAATCAGGTGCTGTTTTGTCCAGCTATTCAAGTGTGTTAGTTTGCCCACAAATTCCAATACTTCTAACGTGCATGCTGGTGGCAGTTAAAAACACTGAGAAAAAACATAATCAAAAGACCACTCACTTATTCCTAAAGCTGCAGTAAAACAACCACATGAATGCTGTGTCTAGCTGGGCAGCCAGTCTCACAAGCACTTTCCCTGTTAGTATTTACTAATTCCCTAAACCTTTTTCCTTTTTTCAGACCAGAAATGTCACAAAAGGGAAGGATACATACACACACACAAACACACATACTCCCACACCCTGTCCTTGGATGCTTGCCCTTTTATTTCAAAACCTATTCAGATATAGTAGAACCTTACTCTAACCTGTAGATCATATAGTTTTCCTGTTACAAATGGAATGTGGAATTACACAGCACTTGTGCTTTGTGATACTTATTTGGCACAGAAACCAAGCCTGTCTGAAGAAAAGCTATAAAGTGAAACAAATTACCTGAATAGCCTGGTTGACAGTGGCAGACAAAGGTTCCAATGCCATCTTTGCATATTCCATTGTTTTGACAAGGAGATGATTTACACTCATCAACTTGTGTTTCACATTTCAAGCCTAGAATGCAAAATAAAGGATTTATAATAGGAAGACAAAATTTAAAATTCTTCAGAAAAATAGATGCCATGACTCCCTAATGTAGGAAAACACAATTAATTGCCTACATTAGCAGACATTCAGGTTCATTATCTTTTCATTAGGTTGTGCTTTAACATAGATCTGAGAAAAATGATGTTAGAAAGGTGTGATGTGCATTGGGCAACAGACAGATCAGCTTCAGAGAGGGGCAATCAAAAGTAACTTCTCGATAACAGCTGAATTAGAAGACATCTCTTTGATTTGAAGCAACTGGGTGGCTAACACTGAAGACAAGTACAGGCTCCATACAGGTGGAATTAGCTGTCAAGATTGCAAATTTCTAGATTTTGTTAATCATAAATTAACATTAATCCAAGTGATAGGATTTTCACATCCACTATTTCCATTACAAGAAATCCAAATCAAAACCTTTTCTGCAAAACACAACATAATTCAGCAAGGACATGAAGAAGTATCTATTTTTTTATATATTCTAAACATGTGATGAATATTCCAATTATTTAGGCTACACTGAAATGCTTTGTTCCTTAAAACTTCCTCATTTTAAGGGCATCATGAAGTAGTAGCTACTTCACTTGCTTCCCAGTTTTTTACCTGTATATCCAAGCGGGCATATGCAAATATATCCATTTCCCAATTGCTTGCATGTCCCATTATTGTGGCACGGTTCCAGAAAACACTCATGAAAGACCTGCCAAAGGCACAAATTTACACTTATAGCAAAGCTGGCACACAATACTCTAGTTTCAAATTGTATGCCTCATCAGTTACTTTGGAAAGATGGGATAAAAAGTCACCAGCTTTAGCTTCTCCTCCTCTGTCTTCTCAGCATGCTAACCATTTGTGCTTTTTCCTACTGAAAAATACCACGAATGTGAATATTATTTTTAACTTACATTTTAGTTAGCAAAATCTCCTCAAAACTGTCTGAGCTATGATTCACAGTTTATATTAAACTACATTTATATGCAAATCCTCCACTTTGCATCCCGCTACATCAGCTACTGGCCATTAGGTGACCTGACAGGAAACTTCACCATGTGGCATAATTTCTCCTATTCCTGCAAACCTGAATTCATCAAAGCCCTTGAGTAAATGGTCAACTAAAACCATAGGAGATAAATCTGTCTCCTGTCCCTGTATTATACAATGTTTCAGGCCAAATTTGTCACAAGTCAGCTTTGCTCCTTTGTACACAATATCCCAAATTCCAATTCAATCAAAGCAGTCTTGTCAAGAGTTACAGACTGGGGGTGAGGGGGTGGGGGTAAAGAGGCATCTCCAGCAAACATTGACACTTGGCTAGTTTCACTTGCCTGTATTTCAGAGAGGGTACTCACAACAAAATGGAGATCTGTTAGCCTCCTCTCAAGTGTATCTGTGTTACAACATGTAAACATGTAAACTCAAGATTTTACATCTGAGACTAAGATGTCTGGTAGCATCTTCTGGAACTCAGCATACGGAAGTCCTCAGATGACTGAACACGGACAATGTACTTTTTCTAGATTGTCTGAACCTCTTCCATGTAGTTTACTTTTCTTTTACAAATGCAATAAGTATTTAATACATCAGGTGAAGGCTTCAAAAACAGAATTTAAGATTGTCAACAGCTGATGGTGTTTCCTCTGTTCAGTGAAAGTTCTTCTATGATTACAAAGAGAGTTTGAGTGTTCCCCTCTTAACCATTGATTTCATCTCTTCAGGAAATAAAGTCAGCAAAAGAATTACAGTTAAAAAGATCTTACTTGTTTACTGCTGCATGAAGGGCTTTTTCTTTCATTTGAGATAGCTCTGGAAAATAACACTTGTCCTCACCTGACTGCTGACTTTGTACTGCTTGCTGATATTTTCTGGGAAGGCTGGTACCATCATTATACTTTCCTCAGCTGCTGAAAAAGTAGAGCCAAAACCTAAAGTGTAAAGATATGAAAGCACTGTTAATAATACTGTGTAACAAGGTCCCTATTCCATGGGGGCATTATAATTACATGTTAGAAATGTGCCTTAAGATATGCTGAAAAAAGTGAAAAGAAACTTTACATTACCCATTACAAAAATATGAATTTGTAAGGACAAACACTTCTAAAACACATACATATGTTTACACATAAAAATATTTCATATGTTTTTATATACAGATACATACATGCATACACGTGTTAGTATATTTTTATATATATTTCTCTCTATAGCATGTGTTCATAGTACACATAGGCAAGGTACACACACATTGCATATGTATACTCTATTTATTGAGCCTTGGCATGCATCAGAGTTAGTCCTAAAAGCAGTGGCAACACCATTAGGCAGAACCAGCTGAGAACTTCACTGCTTGAAATAAAAGTCCTACATTTGTCCAGAGAGCAAGTGGGATGTTTTCTCTTAAGACTACTTCTGGCTATCTTTTAGATGCTCCCCTTATTCACTTCATCCAGCAGAGATGACTTGGCTTACTTGAACAATCGGTGATGGACCTGGCACCAGTAACGGTTGTTGTTCCATAAAAGGGACAAGACAAGCAGTAGGACTTTCCTGGGTCTGGTTGATAGTAGTCTCTGGGACAAGGGTAGCAAGGTGTCAAACCTGTACGAGAGAACTCGCCTGCAAGACATGGTACTGCAAGAGGAGGAAAACCTTTCTTGAGTGACCTGATCTTTTGTACATCCACCTTACTTCACCTCTTCATTATCATTCTCTTTTCTCCTGTCAAAATGTCCTCTTAGACTTAAAAGGAACAGGATGAAATCTGCCAGGAATTCACAACTCTAGGAAATATCGATTTAAAATCTTCTGTGAGATACCACCTTGTTCTCAAAAGATTATGGAAATATCTAGGAAGTATTTAATTTTACTACTTTTGCTTCTCTGGAGGCAGCTTTTACATGTAACTGCCCTTTTGTCTCTCACACCTGTTTTTTGGTTATTGTTTGGTTGGTTTTTTTAATTTGTTTTTTGTTTGTTTGTTTGTTTTAATTCTTGATGTTGGTTTTTTTCCTCTTCAAGAAGGAGTAAGGACAAAGACAAGACTTTTTTGCACCATGAATCCTTACAGACTATTTCCCCAGGAATTCTTCCAGCAAAGCTTGCCAAAGGCAATTGAGGAGAATTTCTTTGAAAAAATTACTGAGCAAACTGTGTTAAAATTCAGAATTTTTGTACAGAAAACAAGGGAGAAATAGTAGTGACAATTCACTTTCCCTTCTGTAAGGAAAAATATTCTATTTTCATTTAGGTACCGATCACATATCTCATTTTATTCCTCATTACAGAAGAATCAGAAGGAGGAGAATTGGTAACACGAAATTACTTATCATTTTACTGGAAAATGTTCCTTGGTCTACACTTAACCAGAAGAGGTATTCAGTCTGAGTCAGATGAATTGGATAACATTAGCTGATGTTTAAACAACAATTTAGACATTTTTAATATTTAGTCTAAAATAATTCATTACCCTTTTTGTTACAAACCTCCACAAGCTGAGACATCCACAGCACCTCTTTTTACTGTTAATGTATTTTCTGGACAAGAGATGCAATTCCTGGATCCAAATGATGGCTGATATGTTCCAAGTGGACATGTTTCACATGTCTCAAGGCCATTAGGTGAATAAGTTCCCTGCTTGCACTGAGCTATAAGGCAAAAGAGTTCAAAATGTTTAAACAATATCTAACAGGAAACATGGCTCCTGATTTCTTAAAATAATGAAATCACAATACACATCACAAGGAATTTTATTTCTGGAGCATACTCTACTCTGAAGGACTTAATAGGTATAAAGAGCAAAAAAATAAATAAAAAAAGACAGTTGTGGTAGGGTAGTGATAGTGCAATTATGAATTATTAACAAGTGAATTCTCTGCAATCAGCCTCACAGACGATTTACTGCAACTTAGTTACTCATTTTAATCAACAAAACTAATGACAATAAAGATAATAAAAATTAAATCAAACTAGCTATTTCTTTTTCAGAAGAAGTCATGAACACATAGCAGTTCTGTGCTGTTCAATGTTTCAGCACTGTAGGGTAGGATGGAAAGTGGCTGGCAAGGATGACAATGGAATTATACTAAGTGTATTAGTGTCTGGAAAATGCAATCACAGAACTGAAATGCAGAAAAGAAAGACAGAAATTAAAGAAAGCATCAAACACCAACTCTTCTCGGAACCTCTGCCTGGGCACCCTGCATAGCAGAGCAGTGATGAAAAGTTAGATATTTCCTTATGCATATGCATTAAGGTGCAATTAGGACCGCCCCTTTCACACACTAGCTTCATTCCAGTACTTCGACCATGGGGTCCAAAAGGCTGTCACCAAGAATTCAGAAGTGGCTGTCCAAACAAGACAACAGTCCTTACCTTTGCAGTCGGAGATGCTTCTAGAGTGTAGATACTCAGTATAGCTACCAGATGGACAACTTTTGCATTCCAGCTGCCCTTCCTCGTCTTGATAGGATCCAGTCCAGCAGCTTTCACAGGTAAGATGCTCCAGGGAGTAATAGGTACCCAAAGGGCAGTTGACTGTAATGTAATGTTGGAAACCTAAGTTTCCCTCAGAGGGAGAAATCATAAATACCTCTCTTGCCTCAGGAGTTCCCATTTAGCCAATGTTTTTATGAAATGTGGCTTTGTTCCCCAGCAGATAGGGAGATCTGGAACAATGCAAAGATGTAACTATGCACAAGAAATGGAATCCAATACCCATCTTAGCTATGCATCACTCACAGGACTAATAGGGTTAAAAGACTGCATACCAAACACTGTTTTCTCTGTATGGCTGAGCAGGGATATGCCTGATTTCCCCCTGGGAGTGGAATCCTGGGTACAAAGCATCCCTTTTCCACAGGCCTTGGTTAGGAACATAAACATCCTCTAGAAGTCAAACTGTGCAAAGCATTTTTTCAGTTTATTGTTATGGGAGACCGCAAGCACTGGACTGTGTCAAATCGTAGCCCTTGCAAACATCTTCTAAAACCTTGTTTTGCAAAAGGATTTTAAATACACATAAGCAACAAGTTATATGGCTTACCACACATCCTCCCTCTCAGCACAGAACCAGGCCTGCAGAAAAGAAAGGCTTTCTGGGTCTCCAGCGAGTTTGTGTCAGCTACAATAAGTTCAGATGCAAACTGAAAAGAATATATAGGTTCCTTATTGAGAGTTCTATTTAGCCTGTTTGTGATTGTTTCCAGAGTTTTAAGGAGCCGTCTCTGGTTTTCCAGTTCCACTGTATCATTCCTTTCATCAGGCAGTGGCACGCTAGCTGGAATAGAAACAGCAAACACAAAAAACACACAAATTTTGCAGTCAGCACGTCCAGCATACTCTGGAATTTATCAAGAGTGCAACACTAAAGCTTGTCAATGGAAAGTGAAAAGGAGGCCATGTGCACAAAGCTCTCCATGAAAATGAGGTGATCTTTCCCTCAAGAATAAAGTCTCTGATGAAATGGGGCTATGAATGGGTCCAGAGAATTGCAATCTACATCTTCACTAGGCTTCTGTGAGCTGAAGAAGTTTTACTGAATGTATTAGAGACACAATTTTTAAAAAGAAGGAAGCAGAGAAGTTCAGTATTTTGTTTTGTCTCACCTGTGATGTTAAATATTAACTTGATTTTTTGGTCAGTCATTGGAACATTCAGTTTATGCCTTTTGACCCGAGCAGGTGCTGCTTTTACAGAGGCAGAGAGATGTTTGGATAAGTCTTCTCCTTGTACTGCATCAACAAAATCACCATAGGAATAATCCAGGTGATTTGCTGTTCCCCAGCCAGCAGGTCCTGTGGGACATTAATAAAAAAACAAAAGAAAAGCAATGTCATGTGGAAAATAGGTACTCTTATTTATTTCTAAAACACAACTCCAATATCATGTTTGAAGCTTCAGATGACATGTGTTGGCTTTGACTCTGTACAAGTGGCCACTGTACCCACATTTTTACTAATGAAAAATCTTACTCCTGACTGATAGCCTAGAGGTCCTGAGTCTGGTGAAATTAGTCAAAGCTTTAAAGAAGCAGTTATAAAAGTCACATGTTGCAATTCTTTTTATTCCACTGTCTTTCATGAACCCTCCCCTGCACGCTCACCTGCCAGCAACTTCTTCAATTCCATATTGTCTTTGATTCCACTTCTTGCCTACTTACTGACAGCATAGCCTGTGCCAGGTCTCCATTGCATCTTCTTCTAAGAACTCTGAATAGTTCTAACATTGTCTGGACTCTCAGAAAAGGCATCACCCTCTCTGTGAAATACCCCCTGACAGGCATGTCTTATTACACACAGTGAGTCAAATTCAGCCCTGTCTAATGTCCTTCATCACTCTAACATGATTTCAATAAAATTTTTTTCTGTACATAATCTACTTTTTCATGATTACTCAGTCTAGAGGATGTGGTCTATTTCATTGATCTAGATTTTTTAAAAAACCATGAAGATAGGAAAAAAATATCTGCCAATTATCTGTTAGCATCACCAAGATTATGTATTATTTGCAGTGGTAACTAGGACAAGTTAACCCCACAGTTTAATATTGTGTGTTTCACAACTAATTTTCTAAACGGCTGTCACTTATGCCTTGAGGAGAGTTCTCTGCTGCTTCCACATTGTAAAATTATGAGAAACTCCTGAAAAACAGCTACAAGGTTATTCTGGTAAGAGGTTGACATGAACCAGAAGAGAATAGGATGCTACGTTCCATGTCTGTAATTGTTTTTTTCCACATGCCTTTAAAGATTAGTTCCAGCTGTCATCAGCATTCATTCTTAACCCTGATGACAACTGCAGAGTGAACATCCAGACCTGCCCCATGTCTGAATACAAAAAATACTCAGAGTGAAGCATTATAAAAGGTGAGTATAAGCAGGAAGTTCTACCAAGTAACTCCACTATAAACTTGTGAAAGAGACACAATGCTATGACAAATTCTGATACGGATCTGCCAAAATTCCTCCTGCTAAGATAGGTAATGTAAGCTATCCACTTTCAGCCTTTCTGCTCTCAGCACCCATATGGGACTCAGAAAGGCCAAGAATAACAGCAGTACAACATGGACACTAAGCTGTTCAAAAACTGACTGAAAATGACAGCTTACTTACTTTGGGATAAACCAAAGTGGGAACAACCAGTAGGGTGGTTATGGCTTTCACTCTGATATAGCCACAGTCATGGTACAAAATTTACCCTTGCATGCCAAAGTATTTTCATGGCAAATAGGCCAACTTAAGCACTTATAGCTTTACACAATGAGGATTCTGTGGAGATCTGAACTGGCATCACAGATGCTCCTCATTTTCTTAACAACTTCCAAATCTATTTATTGTAGCTTTTCAGTATTTTGGTTTTAAACTGTATGTTTTCAAGAAGTCCCTTTTTTCTAGTCTAACCAAGCAGGTTTCTCAGGCTCTGTGTGTGTGTGCTTTTTTTCCCTCCCCACCATAAGGCATCCCAGGAAATTCTACTCCACACTATATAGGAAGCAGTATTGATAAAATACATCAAAGAGTTCCACAATATTTTTATTAAACCCTTTATGTAATTGTTTATTATCTTATGAGTACCACAGTTATTACTTAAAAAAAAAAAATCTCACTAAAGACATTGTGGCAGGAATCATGCTGCTTTAAACCTGGATGGCTAAGAACCTATGAAATCAATAATTACCAATGGCAAATCCATTTTCGTAATCATAATTAAATTCCAAGCAGTGTTTCTGTGTCTGATCTTCCAATCTGCAGTCAATATCATCAACATCATTACAGAATGATGGGACCTTTCAAGATAAAGAAGAATAAGTTTAAAAACTTAAAACCACATAGCCCTCTCCCCTGACTTATAAAAACATCTAATTGCAACACAAAGTACTGGTTCTGCCAGTGACACTAGGCTTCTCCTTTCATGTCTCTTATAACACTGCAAGGTCTGCCAGAAGACTATGTTTTATTGATACAGCTTGGAAATAAGAAAACAACTTGCATGAGTATAATCTCTTCATTATACATCTTTTTTCTTAAAGAGATGTCAATTAATTATTCTTACAATTAATCACACTTGCATGCAAAATCTAAGAATACTGAAATAAATTCAGGCATTTTTCTCCCTGCTAAAGAGGACTGGAGAACTCATATTTATAAAGCACCTGTTTTTTTTTCAGCTATGTTACTTGTAATTCTGTCAGATTTAAAACAATGCTGTCACTTTTTTCTAGCTTTCAAGCCTTACTTCAAATTCTTTGGAATAGGAATAAGCATAGCCAAAACAGCCTTTCTGAATGTTTTCCAAGACTGTTGCATTTTGATGTAAATGCTTGGAAAGGTCACTACCATTTTTTCTTATTATATTTTTCTTGCCAATAGGAACAGTCCAAGCACTGGAACCTGGTGGTACCAGGGAAAGAAAGAGAAATAAAGCCAGTCAAGATTTCTCTACTGGAAAGAACAAACCCAAACCCAAATCAGGGCAAGAGAGTAACAGACATTTATGTCCAAGTATTAGACATTGCCTGACTTGTCACTTAAGTTTTCAGCCATTTGACAAGTGTTACTGACATATATTCCAAAGTTGCAGGAGTTTGCCCATTATTTGTATGTGCTAACAATGTTTTTTAGTTAATAGAACTGGGCTGTGTTCTGCAAAAACACATGTAGTTGCCCAGATTTTCTACTGGAAAAATGATATTGCACTAGGTCTGGACATCCATTCCTGGGATCAGAACTCAACATTCTGCTGGTTCTACTTTTCAGATGAGGAGAGGTTTCTGGATTAACAGGGGAGATTGTGCTATTGAAGTGGAGAGCAAGAGCCACGGCAGAGAAGAAAGAACCTCTTCAAATTCAGTATTGTGCAGTTCTTAATGATAAGAGTGAGAACTCAGAAACTCATGAAACCTGAACAGATCACTGCTACTGGATTTAAGTGCCTGGATATACACACCAAATGTGGAATATATCCATTTCTACATATGTGTGTTAATTCATACTATTTGGTTATATATTACACATATTCTATATAAAATGCATTTATTTTATTATTACATCTGACTTTGAAAAACAGCACTGAGGGGACAATTGATTTGGGGTTCCAAAACTACACTGGTTCTCTTTGGAAGCTTACTGAAAATCTTGGTTACTTGCATAAATTCTGTTCTGTACAAGTCCACATTGGAGACCAAACTGAATTACATTAAAATGTCAGTGAATCATCCTTATTATTAAAAATAAATTGTCACCCTCTGAAAAAGCTCAGATTTAACTTACAGGCTTCTACTGTCAATTTTCTTGTAGAAAATTAGTTATTTGGAAAAAGTAACAATATTTTTCAAGAAGTATGCAAAGGGGAAGGAGTATTTACTAACCTACCATTTTACCAAGTGCACTCTGAAATGCATCAGTAAAGCTGTTTAGAAGATCGTTGTCATCACATCGTGTTGCTTTGTAGAGCATTTCAAAGGATTTGAATCCATGATTTGCAAAGCGATTTACTGAAATATGTTGGAGAAATAAATTTTTACTGATCAGTGCAAGAGTTTCAGACTAAAATCAAGACAATTTAGGCTAAAACTGAAATACAAGAAGGCAAGTAGAGTATTTGAATCAGCAATCCAAATGGATCACTTACATCTCAGCAAATGATATGTATGGCCTTTTGGCAGGTATGAAATTTACTAGAAAAGTTAAAAGAAATTAAAACCCAGGTAACTTTTCTACTTCAGCTTTCTTAATGGAAGAAACCTGTGAACTGTCAGCTAAACTCCATGCTAACTTCTGAGAGGAAAGCAATAAGTACCAAAGTCTTATTACTAATGCTCCTAGACTAAATATAAAAATTCTCATCCAGAAATCAAACAAAGTTCTTAAGTGTCTAAGTTACGGATTTTGATTTGGCAGCTCTGAAATATAACTCTAGTTTGTTCATAGCTGAAACATCAATCTTTTATGGCTGAAACTAAGAAATTGACTCTGATGGAAGTGGATCCAACATGGTATCTATACTGGCTTCAAATGTAGTTCTAATACATTTATTATAAAAATGTCACTAAACTTGCAAAATTCCACCACTGAAGTTTTGCATGTATCATTCTCAAAGAGAACACATAAGCTCTTCTAACCTGGTGGTCATTAGATACGTAAGCACAACAGAAACCACACATTTCAATCTGTAAGTTGCAAAGACTGTTATATTCCTATTAAAAAGATACTGATCATGTTTGTTAGCAAACTGTTTCAATTAACCTGTTTGCTTTGCCATCTTTGCTATTTTGTGATTCCGGAATTGAAATTCACTGCTATTTTTGTGATTTAGACAGCTTCTGAAAAACATATTTACAAACTTCCAAGCATTTTTTCACCATCTTTGTAACAATTCAGAGGCAGAGGACAGAGCATATTTGTTATAAATAAATAGAAGTCAGATTTTCTAAAATATTTTCATTTGCTTTCTCATTAAATTTAGTGTTTCATGAGTTGCAGATCTATTTTAGTAACTGTAAGACTTACAAGAGCAGCTAGGCCACTCTGGGGAAAAAGGTGGCTTCCAGAGGCCATCATCATATGCACAATAGTAGTTTTCACTTGATCCTTCTGAAAAGCTGTAACCCTCTGCACAGTGCAATGTGCAATTAACTCCTGCTTCATCTGATGTGCATACAAAATCACCATTCACAGGCTCAAATGAAACATCACAGGGAGAACCTGTGAGAAATACAAAGATTTGTATCTTGATTAGTATGGTAAAATAAGTGATCTTGCATGAAAACAGCACTGATAGGATTTTCAGAAGTACCTAGTATTGACTTGAAGTTTGTGGAAGCATTATTTGCTATATCCATAAAGTCAGGATCAGGCTATTGCTAAACAATTCTCAAATTCTGCTATTGCAATCAGAAAATCAGAAACATGACATATGAAAAACTATTTACTAAAATAATGTAAACCATCAATCTAAATTTTCATACAAACTTTATACAATGAAGTCTAGTAAACTATATTACATCTTGAATTCTGAAACTAAACACTACCCATTCTGGACCCTCACAACAACATACGAATTAATTGTAATCATCTTAGGATAACATCATGACCTCAGTTATGATTCATTTTTCAGGCCAGTTGTGAAGGAAGTTGTGAATGTCTGTAAATACTATGTCACAAACATTGAACCACAAAAAGTCTGAGATGGTATAGACCTTGAAACAATGCCTGTTTTAAGCACTGGCTGGTTCTTGCTGAGATTTAGAGCAAATCAGAGACTAGAACGTTCATTTGCATTACCTGTCCTGAAAGCCATAACCAAAATTCCAGTCTGCATGATTTTAAATTCTTTCTTCACTAAAAGATATTTTTAAATACATGTCCAGCTGATACATAGAAACTAGAAAGTGGATGTGAAGTAGATTTTTCATTCTTAATAATTGATCGGCAAAATTATTTTTTTTATTTTTATTGAGAAAGTAAACTGTGGGGAAGTGATGTCTATGCAATAAACAAAATGCAGTAGTGTATCTATAGGTACAGGGCATATTCCAAAATCTAAAGAGTGTTTTATTATCTACTGCAGTATTTCCACATAATTAGAGAAAAAATGGCAGAAAATTCCTTTTAACTACAGATTTGAAGCAAGATTTGAGTAACACCTATTAATACATTTTTCATGGTATTGCAAAAACTCTAAGTTTTACTGCTTAATGAATCATAATTTCAATGCTTTTGTAAATAATTCTGATGTACAGTACCAAATTCGCTGCTGTGCTGATTCAGTTTTAGACAATTTATTTGTTGGTACTAGCAAATATTTTGACTGCCTTCAAGTTACCTCAATATAAAATGGGAATAACTAAATGAGGAGGTGGAGCAATCTTGCATCCTTTATGATATTAGTTAAAACAATGCTAGGTCTTGGCCAGAATTTGAAGACAACACACCTTTGATGACAATGTGTATCTCACATGTCCTGTTGTTGCCAGAAGGATCCACAGCTGTGTACTGGACTGTTGTCTCTCCTTTGGGGAAGAGGTCTCCAGGTGCATGACTCCTAGTGATGGTCAGTGGACCACCTAGAAGAGTTAAAAGATAACCTAAAGCATCAATAAGAAAAAGTGTTGCTCATACCCAACCTTGAAAAATGGAAAAGGAAATGGCAGCAAATCTTCCAAATAATTTAAAAATAACTAAGTAAAATAAACCTCTGCAAATCTCAAACTCCAAGGGATCAAGGGTGAACAGGTGGAGTTCTCTAGCCTTCTACTGTCTCATGTATGTTCTGGGGAATGCTATCTCACCTGAATTGTCTGAAAATTCTGGTTCTTCCCATGTTGCTGTGTAGTCATTCTCTGCTGCTTGCATGGGTGGTGGAGATCTGCATCTGTCAACTACAGGGGGTTCTGCATCTGCAGAATTTGAAAGGATGGCATGACATTAGCTTGCAGAGCTGCTGTCACACTCAAATAGCATCTATAACCAGAACAGCAACTTTAATTTCATATCAGAAGATACAGCAAAGGTGCACACTTGGAAGCTGCTGCAATTGGAAGGTGCTCAGTGAATGGATAAGAGTAATGATTCTGCTGAACTCATGGTTTCTGTAGTATTTGTCTTCTCCAGAGCAAAACTTGGACTAGCTGCAGGATACCTGAATTATACAATTGTCTGCGAGAATTATTGAAATCACTTGAATAATGATTTCCATCAGTGCAATATGTGTGAACTTTGGAAACTTGTTGGAGTCTTTCAATAATTAAATAGAGATTTATGATGAAGGCAATGACTGACAATGCAATAATGCATTTAATGCATTAATGCACTTAAAACAGTGTGAGAAGAAATCTTAACAGTTAGAAAGAACAGCAGAATAAAACACACCCCAAACTGAACATTGCAAAGAGTGACTGCACATATGCAAAGCTTTTATGGAGATGCAAAGCCTTTATGGAGATGACAATATTCCTTGGCTTATAACTGCACACATAAAGGCCACAGTGACTCACAGTCTCTTTCTGCACAAATAAGAAGGCTCCAGCCATGATAGACAGCCTTCCCAGTGATTTTTACCAACACTTACCAATAACCTTGATACTGAATGTACATCTTGCTTCATTGCCTGATGTATCAATTGCTGTATAAGTAATGTCAACTTCTCCAATTGGGAGAAGAAATGGTGGTATGAAAGCTGGAGTAACGTGAACTGAGACCTGTTTTAGGAAAACACTAGTTACTTAAAAGTCAAAGCTGGTTACTAATAATAATATTAATGTTTCAAAAAGTGGACAGAATATATCTTTCAATGTCAAGCCTGTTCAATCTGAATGCAAATAGCCTTTTAAAGTAATGAGGGCAGACTTCGCAACAGAGTGCTCTATGTCCCTTAAGTCTGCCTTCCTTATGGCAACACAGATTCCCCTAGTCAGGATCTTGACCCTGACCTGTTGCAGATTACAGCACTGTGCATTTAGGAAAATTCCATACTGACCCTTGTTTGTCAAATGGGGCTGAAGGCATATTATGTCAGCTTAGAACCTGTTTTTTCTGCTGCCAGTTCTCCAGCTGCAAGGGCAGTGGACCTGGGAGAGGAGTGGGGCAGACACTTGTGGGCCATAAGTACTTACATGCCCAATTTTAATCTATGTACGTGTACAAGTCAATAGCCCACAGATGCTTCAGTATGGAACTTGCCTTCTACACTTCAGTGAATGACCCTGTGTCACCAGAGTTGTAGTACCTGACCATAGTTATGCCACAGAAAATAAAGTGTGAACTTAAATCTCTTTTACTGGGATAGCTCAGTTTCCTAGTGCAAAAACTCCTGCATTAAAAGTACACACAGAGTCACTGTTCTGTTGGCTCCTGATAAAGCATTCAATTGCTATAACTTGATCATGCCTGAGCCTGTAGGGAATGTTGCTCTTTATGAAACAGCTCTGGACCAATTTTTCCTAGTAACTCCATTTCCAGACACCCTGACATGCATAGTAGCCAATGGCCACATTTCTGAACCCTGAACAGGAAAATCAGATTTCTCTTTCTGACCCAGGAAGCTGTAATTAGTTTTTACTTATCACAGTGTGTACTTGTTAGCCCTTTAGATTAATCAACTGGTTTACTTCCTCCTGAGACAAGTTTATTAAACTTCTTCACATTCTAAGTGCTCATTTTTAAAGCAGCTGTCTTCATATTATAAACAAGAACACATTCTTTCTTTTGACCACATAAATTAACCATATGAGGTTTTATGCACTAACTCTCCATGCAGTGTTCCGTGACTGTGTAACTCTAATCAAGACAGAAAATGCTGAACTCTCAAGATCCAAACTTTCTAGGAGATTTTTCTTCTACTTCTGCTTATCAGAAGAAAGGAATTCTAGTGGATCATAAAATTAATTGAAATCAGACAGACTGCCTCCAGTTAAATAGATACAGATTTTGACTTGCCTCTTCACCAGAGTTATCCTTAGCTGTTGGTACCTGCCAGCTGATATTAGCAGAGTTATGATGTTCCAGAGTCACAGTCTCAATATTGTCTGGGCAGTGAATCTGAGGTGCTTCAATATCTAAACCAGAAAAAGACAATCTGGTTTTATATGTGGTATTACAGAAGTAAAACCTTATAATCACCTTTTTTTTTTTTTTTTTTTTGGGGGGGGGGGTGTTCTTTTTAATAGAAATGTAAGTATTTTTGTAAACTTCCTGTCTCTACCCCTTTGCAATTCTTTCCTAGAGATTCACACATGAATAGTAAATTCTCCTGTGGAAAGGGCTGATTTTTGCTGTATTTTTGTTTATCACTAAACACAATGATATCCTGGTTTCTACATAGAACCAAATCCCAAGTAATAAATAAGAATAAATTTGTTTCTTTTATTACCCATCCCTTCCTTCTTCATCCTTTCCCTGTCCAGACACAGGACACATATGAGAACTCTTGTTTCTGATAGTGACTAAAAAAACCTGAATGCAGCTGTGACATGATATAGATATATAAACAGGACAATAATGACTCAAATTCTCTGGAGCATGCTGTGGAACTGACTTAAAAGTAACAATGTCAAGAATTCAGACAGCATTTGCTTAATAAACTCCTGTTACAAGGCATCATGTAGGACAAATGGAGTCTTCTTGTGACATGTGACAATGACAGATGGTTCCAGAGGACTGGTGGTACAATATGGGTAACACCACTACCACCATCTACACCTGAGGTTTCTCTGACAAACTTGAAGTACTTCTTCAGTTTCCTGGCACAGGGCCCCCCAAAACATTTGTAGTCACATTATTTTATTGCTGTAGTGCTTGATAAATGGTCTCTAGAATCATAAGACAAGGATACATTTGGCTCTGAACTCATCTAATGCCCAAGAGGCTTTAAAACAACTCAGAACTGATTTCACTTATATTTTTATTGTGAAATAGTTCCAGTAAAAACATAACTCGGGCAATTAAATTACATAACTAAGAATGCAAAGCAATAAATACATGTGATTTTGCCTTCCTTTGAACTCATTCAAATGAAAATTTTATTAGAAATGCACTCTTATAAATAACTACCACTTATAGTTCACACTCCCTTGGCCACAGCCTTCAGGCTGGGGCAAATTCCACTTAAAAGTGAAATCCTATAAAAAGACTAAGAATAAATAAGTCAGAAAGAAAATGGCTCTTTTGAACTGGCCAAATATGTTGGCAGAAAAACAGAGAAAGACAATAACAAGAATGAAAGCAATTGAAATACAACTGTTCATTTTTACTCAAAAAGAATAAGCTTCAGAGTTTCTCAATGCCTCCTACATTAGGGGTTTATGCACTGGTAATATCTAGCAGCTTGAACCCAAGCCATGCTATTTTATCTTGATCTAAACACTTCAGTGTGCTGGGATCCTATCAAATATTAAAAACTGTGGTTTGGCCCAGGTTTACACAAGAGATTCAGAAAAACAATGTGGTACATCACAAAATGGGAAACAGTGTGTTTAAAGAGAGAGACAAAATCTTCCAGGCCTGTACAGAGGGGAGAAAAGCTTCAGTTTCTGTAGTGACCTGGCATGATGACTGGCGTAACTGTTTTCTGTACTGTTCCATCATCCAGTGGCTGGCAAGGGCCCCAGTTTGGGGGAAAGAAATAATTCTCGGAGCACAATAGTTCATGAAGAGGTGAAAATCATATTTCCAGAGAAACTCCTGTTTTTATCCTACTATAATCCTTTCCAGTTCAGTTATGCTTGTGTGTAAGGGAATAAATAACCTAGCACTTCTAGAAGAGGTGTGTAAATGTGGCAGGACCATATTGAAATGCATGTCACCTTCTCCTGCCCAGCCTTACACTCTGTGTCAGCCAATACACTTGATGTTAGTGAATTTTGGCCTTAACTCTTGTGGATTTTTTCTTGGGGCATGTCAACAGCTGTAACCACTCAAAGACAGCTAAAATGAACATTTCTCTATAGTCTGTCTATCAGCCAGGCCTTACACAGCCTTTTAGCTCTGCTCTGACTACAGGGTTTTCATAAACTTGTGCTAAAACAGTAATGATAGTATTACCATTATTATTTTATTAGAAATGTGGATTCCACTTTGAGTATCTTTAAACTATGAACTTTCACCTCTACTTTGAAACTTCAAATTTACCTCAGGCAGCTTCCTAACAAATGAGAGTAGGAGCCCAGGAGAGGAACTTGATGATGAGCACTACATGATCACACTCAAGGGATATCTGAACTCCACATTTTTATTACAAACTACAAGTAGATCTGAGAGACAAGCTGTAAAGGTACAGACAATACTTCTTACACACTATTCAAGTTGTGCTTTCCCCACTGCAAGCCTGTCCTCACTCAGTTATTTGCTATGTGTTTCCCTTCAATTCTGCACTCATGTATACAAAGACATGATTTTGTGCTGGTCTCTACCTTTACACAGAGCCTCCTGGATGTTTGCACTCCATCTCCCAAATGAAATGCACCTTATTTCTTCTCTAGCTCGAGACAAGATGAATCCTTGGGGACAGCTCAGCTGGCAGACAGTCCCAGAAATGGCAGGCTCCAGCCCACAGCTGGGAGGGACAAGTGTCACACCTGCTGGTTTCTGGAGGATGGGACAACGCTTTTCTGCAAGACAGCAGTAGAACATGACTTATAACTGTCTTATGCAAGGTACACATTCAAAAAACCTGCAAATAAAGTCAGTGGGAACACAAAACATATGATCTTTTCCAGAGTCTGTAAGGGTGTGAGTGCACCAAAACATTACAACCTGATGAAACTTTGCTACTTGACTTTCGGTTCTGACTGAAGTAAAAAGCAGCCAGTTTATCAGGTCTTCTGTTTTCTTGCTCATGCTCTTCGCTGAAACCAAAATCTGGTAATTTTCATGCAGATCCACTATATCTCACTCCATAGATTTGCCTTTTTATTCCTTCTTTTTCTTTTCCTTACAAATTCATCTTTCATGGTTGCTTTGCAGTTGTATTTCCCTGCTTCTATGAAAACTAAACCATAGCAGGAGAGATGGAATTGAAGAGGTATCTGTAGCTTTCTGCATCCTCTATACTCTACCTTGAAATAAGTAGAAGGGAGAAGAAGAAGGATACTCTGCCATGAACTCTTTATAGGTTAGGGAAATGACACGTAATTTTGCCTACTGCATTCCAAACCAAATTAAATTGGACTTGGTCTTGTCTGTGTTCAAAACAGCTGGAAATACTCAGGGTGACCATAGGAAGCAGCTGAGCTCTGTAAAATCAGGGAGGGTTGATGGTTGCTTAAAGGTTTTAAAGGAAGTTTCGAACTATTCTACTAACAGTGTTCACAACAAATCTTGAAGACAATTTGCATCAAAGCAAAAAACCATCATGTTTTTAAACAGGTTCACTAAAGCTTTGTTTCATTCTTAAGCTGTTGTTTTTAGGAATGTTATTTTTACTTCAAATATGGAGACATTAACAAAGGGGCAAAAAAGGGGTATCTCATGAATGCAGTTTGCATGCTTTCAGTACTGTTTCTTACAACAGATAACAGGGAAACACACAAGAAAAAATGCTTCTTTATTCAGAGCCAATGAGAAGACTTGTAACTCTTTATAACTTGTCAGTGTAGAAGTCAGACAGGTCTTTACACCAAGAGAATAAAAAAATTAACCCAGCTACACAGAGAAGTTCTACTGATCTTTTAGCAATGACACAAAAGTGATTCACATTCAAAATACTTCACATTCCTTTTCTCTCCTCTCCTTTCCCAAAACATACAGTAAATGACTGAAGATTGATTTTTATGCATGAAAAAAATTAAAATATTCTAAGCATTCTATGTATTTCCTGAAGTTTAAACCCTCAATGCTGAATGCTTAAAAGTCCAAGCAATTAACAACTGCACTTCATTCCAATAGGATGCACAGGTCACGAACACTTCTAACACATTTTTATAGTTCAGGCAGATACTATTGGCTCTGCAAGGTAAAACAACTCCATCAGGGAAAAAAAACCCAATCTCTAAGTTTTGGTTGCTTATCACATTAAGATAACTGACAAATAGAAAAAAGATCAAAAATTTAAAAACCTATATTTGTAGAGGGAAGCTAAAAGCATTAATGCTCATGTGTATATATTACTCTGGGAACAAGTAGAGAAACTGAAACATGTGAGCATGAAAAGCAGAGAAAGTTGCAGCTCTCTGGGAAGCAAAACCAGCTGGGTCTCTTGCTTGAGACACATCCAGCTATCATAGAAAAATCCAACTACAGCACAATCCTGATATGTCTGACAAAAATCAGAATAAAATTTGGTATATCTAGCAAAAGGGAATTTCTTTTAAGTAAGACAGGTTTACCAGGAAAAGCAACTGTAAGAGTGTTTAGATTTTTTTATCTGTGCTCAGCTCCAGAATTTGACCAAGCTGATCCAAAAGTCTGGAATTCATTAAGGGTAGAAGGATATCCATAACATTAGTCATATTGACAGGGAATTAATAGAGGGGTATTTCTAAGGAGACACAAGAACCTGCTTTCACCTGCAAGCACCTGTGATGATACACAACACTGTATTATAATTCTTAACATCAAAAGGCGCTTGACAAATAAGAAGATTACAAAGCAAATCATGCCTCCTTCCTTCAATCCCTTTGCCAGGACTCCTTCAGGGGAAAAAAAAACTGGCTAGCTGCAATCAGAAGAGTGCACTAGTAATTCTTTCAACGCTAGATGGCATCAACACCCTGAATGTGATTTGTATTTTTACTTCATTAAAACCTTTAGCAAAGAAAGGAGAAAAGCATCTTGCAAAATTTATTTATTTTAAGTGATACATATTAAACTTTTGCCAATGGGTAGGAAACAGAAGAATATGACTGTTGACCTTTCCTAGTTTTTTTTTTTTTTCCTCCTCAAATTGGACAAAGGACCAAGGTCCCCTTTTTTAGCAGATATCTTGCTTGTCAGACTCCTACAAAATACATGTAGCCTCCTCAGAAGTAGCTCATTGTTAACAGTATCTTTAATGAAAAATACAAAAATTTTAAACATATGTAATATCCAAACTTGAATTACTTCCCAGTCTCTTGGAAACAGATGCATGACAATAGATCCCACAGAAGTGACTGTAAACAATCCAGGAAATGTTATGGCACAGTGTCAGTCATGGTTACACATGGCTGTGGTACAGTCTCAGAAAGCCAACTTGCAGATATGGCAAATTTTGCACTGATGAGTGACCAAACCCAAAAGCATTCAGAAAACCAGCTAGAAGGATACCATGAGGTCCAAGAAATCTGTTTCAGGGTAACAGACTGAAGACAAGTCCATTTCAGTTTTCTAACAGAAGCATATTATATTAATAAATTATCAATTGCAAATGCCTAAATACAGCAAGGTTTCCAGTACCTTTTATATAGCAGACTGTAAATAATAGTTAGGAGCTATTTGGACTAAAAATTAACAGAAGTACCTCCATGACAATGAAGATCATTCAGAAAGTGGATACAAAGGGTAGCTTCAACCTTCAAGAGGAGGATACAATATCAGTGTTCTGATTTACACCTCTCCTTGAACAAAACTCCACACACATATATTAAACCAGAGTTTCAGCAAGCTTGTTCTAGATACCAGTCATGTGAAGCAGCAGAGATGATTCCTAGCTAACACTCTTTTCTGACAATCAAAGGTAACTTTTACACTAAATTTTTCAGACTCAGCAAAAAATAAAATATTGCCATGGGTAATCCAGGAACAGAGGCAATATTGCATGGTGTGAAGAAATCTTTTGATAGAGAGTAGAGCTGGATTTTATTAATCAAAATGCTAAGCTAGGAAGGATAAATTCAACTGACGAATATGGTTAATCTTCTAATTATAATATCCCAAGTGGATTTCAGGGTCCCTTTCCTTTTGAAGTTAATTGAAGTTTTTCCACTGATTTTAACAGAAGAAAGATTAGGATCTCCTAGCAAACTGTCTTGTTAAATTATTTCTTGTGGATTATTTTCGTAGTTTCAGAGAATGTACTTACAGTTAGAAATTTACACTTGTCTCACACAAAGTCCACATTTTAAACACTGCAATAAAACAATAATGAAATAGCCAGAGGTTCAAGTGAAGTCACCCTACCGGCACTGCATTTACTGGATCCAGGTGACATATACTTCACCCTGACTTTAGTCAGCATTGGATCAACTTCTGTATTGGTGGACTTTAGACATCTGCTTTTTTTCTTTTACCTCTTCAATTTATATTTGGAAGTGTTTCAACTGTATTTCATCATCTTCCTTTCCAAAGTTAATTAAATACCTGTCACTAGTCCTAAACAGACAATTCTGAAATATACAGTCCTTTATTTTTGGATCAGCAATACATACTTACCTATCCCTGCACAGCTGGCATGACCTCTGAATCCTGGCTCAGAGGTGCTTAGTTCCTAACTTGTGCAAACTCTTATTTCCTTTCTGTGAATCCAGTAAAAGTGACAACTGCTGCACCTTTAGTTGGCATTCACAGGGTCTGGCTAACATAAGTTATTCCTTGCTTGCAGACCAACTTTAGCTTTGTGATGGTAACTCAAGTTGCTGGTTGTTCATATTTAATCCCTAGACCTACTGCCTCTATGTTTCTTGTGTGACAGTATCTGACAATAATAAGATACAGCAGCCTTTCAGTAATCAGCAGTCCATGCTGTATTTAAATAACCTGTCCACTTTCTCAATTTACAAATTCCTTTGCCTTTTTCCAACTTCTAAAATGTGTATAAAACATCCATTGACAAATTCTCATTCATGTCTTAGCTTCAGTTAGTTGTTAAAATATGAACAATTTCTCACCTGTGACAACACAGACAAGAGCTAGATCAGGTACCTACCCACACACTTTGGCTCCTTTGAATCCCACTGAGAGGTTCCCTGGCAGGTGAGTTTGCTGTTTCCTTCAATTTCATAGCCATCATTGCAGGTCACAAAACATACTGTCTTGTAGGAAATATCAGCTGTTGAACAATTAATGTGTCCATTTTGAGGAGACCGAAGTTTGGGACATGTTCGCACTGCAAAGGAGAAAAGCACCAGTTCACTCTCAGCACTGACTATCACTGGAGTTACACTGCTTTGCCCAGTTTTTCAGAGGTAGAAGAGATACTGTCTTGTACATTAGTTACAGTGGTTTGTATGAATTGAGAAAATAGAGCTAGTACAGTGTAGATTTTTTCAAAGGCTTGATACCTTCCTCTTTGTGAAACACTCCTACATAGAATGTGTGAGGTTGGGCACACACTTCCAAGCTCACCTAAGTAGTGACATATGTTCAAACTAGCAAACTAACTGTGCAACTGGTACACAGTGTGCAGTCTGAGCTGGTAAAGTCTATCAGCCTTCAAAACAGGACGGCTGCAGGCAAATGGAATCCTGTGAAAAAGTGTGTGTTCTTGGGAGTTTCTAGCCTCCAACAACATCTGAGAATTTTGGGGGGATTTCGAACTGGCAGGCTGATATGGGCTGGGTACACACAAGGGAACAGGCTAAGAGCTTATGAATAGTTAAATGACAGTGTCCCCGTATTCAGGGATTTTCTCAGGCACTCTAAACTGTATTCACAGAATATAGACACAGGTAAGCCACAGAACATCAGAAGAGAAGATACTCAACATGCTGGAGGAGACAGAGAGAGGAGAAAGGAATACAAGCTGTTTATATGGCTTGTATACCACTTCCATGAGAGATGAAAAGGAACAAATCAGGTTGTTACTGGTACAAAAGAGACTCTTTCAGGTGTCAGGTATGGAGACAGTCCTGGCTGCTGTTCAGCACAGAGGATTTTCTCCTGTAATGTCTTGCAAACACTGAAAGCAGTGTGACTGTAAGGAGAATGCAGTCCTGTGCAGGATGTGTATGCAGAAAAGGAAACAGGGCAGTGAAGAGTCACCATCAGATTGTCTTACAGTTTTACTACTGAATCCTGATGTTGCAATCTAGCACAAAGCTACTCTGCAATTAAGACTGATCCCAGAAGAGACGGATGATTGTAGTAAGAAAAACATAGCAATGGTATCACCTGGGTTTATGTTCTTTGTTTCAGTGTCATAACCCAAGATTTTATAGTAGGACCTCTTTCCTTTGTACTGCTTTTTCAGTGCAGTTCCTTTTCAGCTAGGATGTAATGCTCCAGCATTTGTGCCCTTGATTCCCTCCAGACAAAACTCTGAACTACATACACACTACCTGGCCTTTGGGTCCCTCAAGTAGCTAAGATATACTCACCTGCTGTCTGGACATGAGTATGTGATGATGGTGATACATCAATAATACACATGTTGGAAAGCTGCTGGCTTTCCAAAATGAGCAGAAAACTCTGATTTAAAACTGATCTCAGCTGAAGTTGGCAGACACTGTTCAGTATGTTCAAGAGAGGGATAAAATAAGGGCAAATGGTGTGATTGCTCAAAAATACAACCAAGACTGCAGTTCCCTAAACTTACAGAATCACAGAATGGCTACGGCTCAAAGGGGCCACTGGAGCATTTCTAGTCCAACCTGTCTGTTCTACATTGCTCATCCTAGAGCACATTGTGCAGGATTGTGTCCAGACAACTTTGAGTATCTCTACTGAGGGAGACTCCACAGCCTCTCTGGGCAGCCTATTGCAGCGCTCAAGTCACTCTCACTGCAAAGTAGTTCTTCCTTATAATCAGGTGGAACTTGTGCATCAATTTCTGCCCACTGCCTCTTGTTCTATTACTTGGCACCTCCAAGAAGAGCCAGGCTCCATCCTCTTCAGATATTTATATACATTGACAGGATCCCCTCTCAGTCTTCTCCAGGCTAAACAGGTCTAGCTCTCCCAGACTCATCCCTTTTTCACAAGATCTCTTTTTTCACTTCAATGTTTTCCACAGCTTCTGTTTACCTTGTTGGTAAGAAGGCATCCTCTGGTGATGGGTAGTTTCAGAGAGCTGCTTCTCTGCTGTGAGATGATTTTACCAATTAACCTAATCTTGCTCCTGTCAGGTAGGAGGCAAAACTCGATCTCCTCTACAAATGCACTCAAAGGGAAACAACTTGGCAACCTCTCCTTTCTCCAGTAATAGACACCTCAAACTAATTAATAGGCATGTAGGTTGAATGCTGCTTCAGATGCAAGCAACTCTATAATTTCCACTAACTACACAGCCTCTGAAAGCTAAAAACAACACATGTTAAATAATGTCTTTTTTTTTTTTTTGTAATAGCTGTGGTGACACTTAAGTGAAAAAAATTAGCAAAACCTATGTATATGGGATAAGAAAGAAGGAAAATTAACAATCCAGATGTACCTAATATATCTTTATGCTACTACTGTCTCATGTTTACTCCCTGAAGGTATTACTACTCTTGCACTTGCATATACACAGGTATTCTTTATGAAGTGTATTTAAAAATGGTTTTGAAATGCTCATTTTGTGAGGCACTCTGAGCTTCAGAGCAGCTTTATAATATGCTATATCTTAATTCTAGTAGAGGGACTAAGAAAAACATATTTACAGCTGAATCCCAAGTTTTTATCCACAAGAAAGTAGGCTTGCTCTTTAAAGTTTTATACAGATGCAGAAATACCCAATCTGCAGGAAAAAGAAGAAAATTCTACCAAACACTAATACTTAGGAAGCCTGAATGAATTGAGAGCCCTGAAGAAGCTCTTGTCACTGTTAATGTGTCTAGAGAGAAGGCAGTCCCTTCACTACCTGCTGTCTAGCCATGTATTCTGGAAGGACCACTCTGCTGTACTGCTCTTGCCTCAAGTGTTTCAGTGTTCATGCTTATTCAGTGTCTCAGCACGGGTCTGGCAGAAACCTGGACCTGAGCCCATGTTACCTCAGTCATGGTTACAAGCAATAAACACCAGCCCATCCTCTTATCAGTAACACGTTTTCCATGACCAAGAAACATTTCCACAAAGCCAGTGAAAACAGCAACAACAATAACAGTATATTCTGCTTGCTCTAGGGGTTCTCCTAATAATTTTTTTCTGGATTAAATATTGGGTTTGCAGTTTTTTTTTTCCCCTGGGTCACTGTTAATTACATGACATATGACTGCATTAATCACTTTCTAACAGCACAGCAGATTTTAGCTAGCAAAAGAACTGAGGAGTATTTAATGTCAAAATCCAAAGCAGCGGAGGGGGATTTTCCTTCTCTCTCCTCTTCCTCATTTATGTGATAAAATACTCTTAGGATTAACAAAACAGCTATAAACCATGCCTTTGATCTTGCTCCCTTTCATAGTCTGAGTGAATCAAGACTAGAAGATCCAGTACATGTAACAGTGTGATTTTTTTTTTTAATTGGAAGTCTTCAGAATGATGGACAACAGCAAAGGCAAAAAAATATCCTTCCAATGCTTCAGAGGATATTAGCTCAATATCAACACAGTATCTCAATGCAGACTTTTCTCTCACTTTCCAAATTACCTGCTAAAGAAAGATCACACCCCAAATAGGCTAATTCCTTTAAATGCTCCAGCAAGACTTTCAAATACTATAATCTTTCACTTCTCCATGAAAGAGAAGATAAAGGATCCTTTCTTTGTGGCTGACTGCAGCTTTTCACAGATTTTTTGCACAAAGGGTGCCTGTGTGACAGAAGCTTTAACAGAGGGTGCCCTTTCCCAGTGTCCCAGTCTGCCTGAAGCAGGATACAGTTATGACTGTTGGGAAGTCCACAGTTCCAAGCCCTGCTACTCAAGATACCCTCATAGTACTTGTCAGCAATTTATTTTTTATTGAAACCTTCTCCTCTTGTCCCTGGAAGCTAAAAACGAAATCTAAGATTTCTGGGATTATTTGAAAAAAGTTCCTATAAATCTAAACTGAAATAAACTGTATACAAAGAATGTCCTGAGAGACTGAACTCTAGCTCAGATTCCTCCTTTCAGAACCATAAGTTGCTGATTCTTTCAGGGCTTAGTGTTTGCTGTACTGTCATAAAGTGATAATTCCTCCAAAGATAAGTCCTGCCTTTTTCCCTGAACATAAGACCAGGACAAGAGTTAGAGTTACAGAATAAGCTGGTGGCTTTTTATTTACTAGCTTCTAGTCCAGCACACTAATGTCAAGGGCATTCAAGTCAAATTAAACTTCCTGAACTATATCTTGTGGCTGTTGAGGAGATGAGGGCTTCTACCTGTTTTTTTTAAATTTTATTTTTGTTTTATTTTCTCCTTGGAATACACATTAGGCAGATATACAGGTATGGCATTGCAGTTTTCATTCTGAATGTATCAAAAACCGAACTGCAGGCAGTTTTGTTGTAGCAAAGCAAAACACTGTTCCTATCAGAAAATCCAGAAATAATTTTTTCAGGATGCTCTTTCTTGTGTTTCTTCTGTTTCACATCTTATTTCTGCCTGACTTTCTTTCATAGTGAACTTCTAGGGTATTGTCAGTCATTCCCTATTGAAATTCCACTCCAAATTCTTTTGAAGACCCTGCTCAAGTCCCAGGCTTTCCTATTTTCAGAAAGAAGACATTGTAAGAAAGCAAATTGGAATTCTTTGATGGCTAATGTCTCTCAACACTAACATCCCTCTATGCTGAGAATGTGGTGGAGGATCTAAAACAGTCAGGTGGCAAAGCCTTGTTACATATTTAAATACTTGGGAGATTCACTTGATTTATATGGTATAGATACAAAAATTCATAGAAATTAGGTAGACAGAGGCGAAGAGAGGTTCAAGGACAGAGTCTGTATATTCACTTGCAAGAGACTGTCCATCTAGTAAATCTCACTCTGCTTTTTCTGTTGTAGCAGTCCTCCTTCCATTTTAGAAAGGAAGGAAACAGAGTGGTTGGAGTGGCAGCCAACCTTTTGAACTTTCTTTCACACAGAGTTAGCAGGATCAGATCTGCACACCCGACCACGTAATGAGTAAAGAAAACAGGTGGTAAGAATGAACAACAGAAGAAAACTTTTCAAACGCATACCTCTGCAAGTAGCCTCTGATCCAGACCACTGCCCATTTGGTTGACAAAGCCGGATGCTGCTTCCAACGAGATCAAATCCTGTTTTGCATCGGATTCCACAGGCAGCATTAAAGTAATTGTTGCAGACATTCTGGACAAAGTGACCATTTTCAGGGGGCTTCAGTTCAGGACAGTGAACAACTAAATAATTAGACAACCACAACAAAGTGGTTACTAGCTGAAGTGCAGTAGGCCACTGAAGGAAAACAATCTTTAGAATTTCTAACTCAGCTTGCACCTTGGCATTTTTGCTGGTTTGGAATGACAGAGAAAATCTTGCATGCAATTTGACATGTCCCTCAAAGTGCAAACCACATAAAAAATTGTCCCAGAACTGCATTGTGCATTCCAGGGGTATTCTGTTCCTGGATGGAAACACTTACCTTCACAGGTTTGTCCTACAGCACGATATCCCTCCCGGCATGTGCAATCCTCAAGGGAGGTACTTCCCGGTGGAGAAGTATGATTCTCATCAGGACATGAGATGCAAGTGCTGATTCCACCTGGTGAACCTTCAGGCTTATACGTTCCTGGTGGACAAGCTTTCAGCAAAAGAAAACAGAAAGGAATTCAGAACATTCACCTTTCACCTAGCATATTTTTTCAGGTGTGTTGCTTTACTTTTTCTACATTATTCATTTATATATTCAGTGTCACTTAGGGCAGGAGCATTCTCCACTTGAACTACTGCAGAGCTCTTAATGGTTTGAACTAATGCCTACCAGACTCGGTAGAGTTATCTACAGCGACTGTCTAGGGACTGACATTAAGTCCATGATTAATCATCTTGAAAAGAAACACAGTCCCAGAAAATGCACCAGATTTTCATTGACAAAACCTGTGCAGATCTTATGAAGACTTTCTTGATTCAGAAGTGTTAAAAATTAGTTCAGACTTAATCCTTGCCATTCAAAACTACAAGACGTTTAATGCATACAGATTCATAGTAAAAAGCTAATACAAGCCAGCAAAACCCCCTGCTTTTGATTTACACATTATGGTCATATGATATATGTGATCTATATACTAGATGTGCTAAAAGGTGAGAGGCACAAAGAAAGAGGGAATTGAGCAAAGCAGCTACTGCTTGAAGCCTTTGCACTCATTATTATTGCATTTCATATTTTTAACTCTGTGCACACACAAGCTTTAAAAACATTCAGGTGACATTTTGTAAGGCAGGGAAAATGCATAGGGAAAAAGCATCTCTCACCAGAGAGCTTCAGATGGGCTTGATAGTGCTGAGTCTTACTGCTCTCTTCCTTGAATTCTAATCTTCAGGAAACCACCGTAATTATTTGTGTTTCTGTCACAAGACGTGTGAATTAGGGGAGTGACTAATCAACAGGACAATGTAGGAACTGCTGCTGAAGTGAAATTTTGATTGACCAGATTACTACTTGAAACAGAATGTAAAGACACTTGTGCTGAAAAGTGTAACTGCAAATGAAAAGTTCAGGAAATATTCTGAGAAGGTTATGCAATAGAAACAGTGAAACCCAGCCAAAAAACTCTCACTCCTTTAACTTGATTGTCAACAAAATGGCCACATTTTCTCCTTCAGACTGCAGGTCAGGCTCTCTCATTCTCCCCTCAGTCAATTTGTACCATTTGAAGTAGCTCTGAATGGGTATGAAGAACTGCACAACAATAAACATGTTCAGTTGACTCCCTCCTTACACACTTAGGTGTGCCTTGCTGGTCTCTCCTATGGAGCTGTACTTTCTGAAGTTCAGACATTCTGGCAGCATCAACCTCCTCTTTGGTAGCTGTAAGACCAACTTGGTCTATTCTGAGACCTTAGATGCTAAGATACTCTGCCTCGTCTTACTAAAGAAAACCTACTGCTTTCTAGACAACGGGAAAAAAATACCAAAAACAAAGGCAAAAGAAAATTCTCCTTTTTCCTCACCTATCATGAAAAAATTACCTTTCATAAGCCAAGTTTTATGGAATATACCCCCCTAAAAATCAGCCAGTATGAACAGGTGGTACTTTCCAGAAGGAGGATGATTTTTTGGATAGCTTCCAGAGAAAATACTTTTGTTGGCTTTATAAAAAACTTTGCGTTGTTTTTTTAAAGAAAGCAACCAAATGTCTTCTAGTTAAGAGGCAATTTTGGGTGCTGAAATTGGATTAACAAATTTGGATTTTAAATGCACTTTGAAAGGGACAATAACAGTGCCTATTCAGTAAGATATATAAATACAAAACAAAGCATTTCAGGAAGGAAATACGGGAGGAAAAAACCAATCATATTTAAATATTTTTTTTTAAATTTTTGTTTTGGGATTTTCAGAGAACTATTGGGAAAGTAGTGCCAATATATAATATACATTTATATATATACTTTAATATATACTTTTATATAATTCACTTGTTCTTGCCATCCAAGATAATCTTCTTGAAATTCTACTGCTTCTTTCCTTTGTTCTGTGCTGAAATTCCCATCTTCAACATCACATGCCTTCAAAATATTCTCTCCTGCTTTACATGATCAGAGTACCAGAGGCATTGCTCTCAAATCTCTGAAATATTTCCATCTGGCACTTCGTGAAGGTCTCTGTGCATCGTTTTTAAGACTGTATCCAACACAAAGTGATGAAGTGCATCCAAGAGGAGACAGGAAAGAGTGAAAATTAAGCATCACAGGGGACCTGCTCTGTGACAGAGCTGCCCTCCATATGCCAGTTGAAATAAATTAGCCTCTTCTTTTCCATGTATGGTATATAAAATGACATCTAAACTAGGTGTTTCATTCCAAAAAATCCCCTCCATAAATCAACAAACCCTCAACCTAATTTCTCTCTTCCTTTCAACCTCACCTAAAATAAAAAAAAAAAAACAGCAGCAATTTTCTCTTTCTGTTTTGAGAACTATGGAATAGAAGCAATTACCCATTCTATGATGTGAGCATTTTTAACAATAAACCCAGTCATTTGCTTAGAGCTTTGAATCAGTCCAGTTTTGAAGAAAATGATTAATTCTGAAATCACTCTTACAATTTGCTCTTTCCAGTCAAGCAGCAGGAGGTAAATAACACTGTTAAGGTGGTTATTAATGTCTCTAGTGAGAAAAACATGTTTTCCCAAATGTCCTCATTCTTTTTGTATGCTTCAAATGCTTATCACTGCCTTTACAGGAACTTGAACTATATTCTAACTTGGTATTTTATGTGGAATTTTTTTCACATGTCTGAATCCCTGCTCATTGATCCCAAATATGCCCTAGACATATTCAAATTACAAAATTCCACACAAGTTTCGTTCAGAACCTTTGCCAGAAAGCACTGGCTTACAGAGGTATTTCCAAGTGTGTAAGATCACACAGCCTATACTGAGATGTCAGAGAGGATTTAAGAATAGGGCATTGGCACACTGTGCATTTCCATAATTTCCATAAAGTCGCAGAGGTTAGTCTGGCCACAGCTCACGTTAAAACCATCCAAAATCAGCTGTGGATGAGCAGAGCCCTGGCCATCTGCTCTAGACTGTTTCACATTTGACCCAGCTAGATTGCAGACCCATCCTAGCCAGCACTACAGCATGGCCCAAGCCTACACTCAGTGGTGGATTCAAAGCTAAGGCAGAGCTTGAGGGGCAAGCACATCTGAAGAGCACATATGGCTCAATCCATGACTGATCATACAGTCAGGAATCTTCTAGGATCAAGCAGTGCCAAATTTCATTCTAGTCACCTGCATGCATTCACCAACTCTGTACCAGCAAAAAGCTGACTACAGGGAAAGATTGTATTCTTTGGTCCTAATTTGTAAAAACAATTAAATTTTTTACAAGGTTTGGTTTCCTTTTCTAGTAATGTCAGGGTGTAAAAAGCCTGAAAACTGTGTCTGAATAAACCCAGTGTAAATAAGCACCAATTTAGCACTGTCAAGAATGACAGAAAGAGGCAAAAATTTTAAAATGGCTAAACAATTTTAACAGTATCAGCCTTTAAAGAGAAACTCATATGCACATTGCATACATGATTTCCTTGACAAAAGATGTGAATTTCTATATATGTGAACCATGTTGTTCTCTGCCCAGAAGCGAGGGGAAGAGCAAGGAAATACTTTTTGTTTAATACAATTCTCCTCTTGAGACCAGAATAGTGAACACTGAACTACACCAGAGATTTCCTCTTTGTTAGAGGATATCTGGAACCAGGGATTAGTGTGCAAACTAAAATGAGCACAAGACCCAAATTCCCCAAGCACACAAAAATGGCCCGTATTGAAGCTGTCATCAACAACCTGCTTTCATAAAATGGTAGATATTCATTAACAATTCACATGCATATTCTATTGTCTATAGTAAGGACAGTGCAATAACTTTCTGACCATAAATCATAATTAAGTAATATGTGGTTTTACTTAATTCATGTAAATGTATTAATTAAAATGTAAATGCATTAATTCAGCATGCCTTGTGCATTTTCCTCCTCACATATATTCTCCTAGGTGTATAACTAACTGAAAAACTGTAAGAAAACTGAGGACGTCTCTTCTGGTTTTGAACATTACTGGGCTGACACGATGACATGTTTGGTCACCAATGGAATGCACTTTCTTACTTATACTTAAGTTGCAAAAATAAATCCCTAGAAAAGAAATATGACAGGGGTTTGCTAGAAACAAAGACCCACAGGGCAGACATTTCAGTCAACTAACCATACTGACAGCACAACTATATGTCAAGATGTTGTTTGAAGTTAAGCAATGAACATGGAATGTTAGAAAAGGCTGCCAAAAAATTAAAGAACATTTTAAATTCATAGGAATTTTATTCTGCCTTCCTACAATTATGAAATAATTGACATTTTAATCTTCACAAGAATTTAATATTGTAGAAGTGACAACAAAAAAACAAAGGTTTATTTTAGAGAGTCTCCAAACAATTAATATATACTATCCAGTTTGGCTTTTTTATAACCACAAAAACTAAAGCCATCAGCAAAGTTAAGCCAACTAATACTGAACCCCCACAATGGCATGAAGACTCCAGTCTGGACTTAAACAGGTGGAGATAATGGGACAAAAGGTTTTTCTACTCTGTGACTTCCTCTAAATGTACAAGTAAAAAATTTAAGGATAAACATTTCTGCCTTAAAAATGTAAAACTGTCAAAATCCTGGGAGAGCAGGCCAACTTAATTTCCTCTCCATCTAGTCTCATGCTCTAAGTCACTGAAATGGATTTATTCTTCAATTATCCTAGTGTTAGGAGAGAGGAGACTAAAACTTCATGTATTTCAAAGATTAATTTGAGGGATTTTGTATTTTCTTTCAATGCATAATTTCTCCCACTAACTACATTTACTAAGTAATCCCTGGCATGAACCATTTTCCCCACACGTTATGCTAATGAAGGATCTGATTAAGGATTTATCTTTTGTGGGACATAGCAGGAATCAGCGAGGCAATATCCTGCTCTCTTCTGCATCACTCTGATGCAGAAGATATATTGATACACAGCTACTCTGATGACTGTAGGCTATAATTCTCATTTTTCCTCAAAAGTGCAAAGCCTAAATGAAATGATACCCTGATGTAAATCTCCAATAATCTTTATAACTTAGCCTCCAAACATCTTCAATGAGGAAAGAAAGCCTAGTTTGCCATTTAACCAAGTCATGATTATGATACTGTAATTATTTTTATGACATTGATTTCATGGATAGGTACTCAACAGATCTGTCCCAGAATCACAGTACAGCTGTTCTTACTTGGTTTCCTCGTGCCCACTAAAAATGATGGAACCCATAGGTTGCAAAATCTCCAAACACTGGACATGGAGATTTTTAGTTGTCTGGATCTTAGACCTGACATATGATTCCTTGTGTTTCTAGTAATTTCTTGGAAGTTATGTGGGAGATTCACAACCAAAACCTCAACTCAACTCACATTTATGTCCTTGGAGAACTGCAGTCTGAAGTTGTCGGTTCTCCCTTCTACTCCTTTATTTCACCTATTATTTCTATGCCTTGTCAACAGTGGGGAAAAAAAAAAAAGTTGTCACTGTAACATTCATGTGTGTGAAAAAAGTGCTCTGGTAGTGGTATTTGCCATTAGTCATGTATTAAATTTGTCATCATGCATAGATCTGACTATAAAACTTATTTATTTTACTAAATGGGATAATTAAGGATACATAGGTAAATTATAGTACAGTGTCATGCTACGTCTTTCTACTTTCATATCTTCATCTCTCAACATGACAAAGTGCTGTATGATCAGATTTGTCTAAGGGCCAAGCATACTCTTGCTAAGAAGCAGCAGTAGGAACAAGAGGCTATTATGAATTTCTTTTGACAATAGCCTGCCAAATAAAATGCACTTTACAAGGTCAAGCCCATGGTGTCATGTAGGAAATGGCGATTCCATTCCACACCAAGCAGTCAAAGACTTCTTGGGATGTCCTGCAGTACTAGCACACAGTGTTGCTCAAACTGCATCCTGCCCCCAAAACCCCTTCTGCTACTGCTGCACACTTGAAGTGTGAGTGACCTCTGCAATGGAAGAATGTGAATAACACATGGGAGGCCACATCTGCATGGAAATCCCCAGACCTCTGCCATCCCCATTTATTTCACAGCGACATCTCTTAGCTTTTGCTGCAACCATCTTACGAGCCCTTCTCAGCTTGGGCCAGTAGGATTACAGACCGTCATGGCCTCTGAAGTATATTTTACTGGACCAGCACACAAAGATCTTTAAGCTTGCTTCTCTAAGTCTCTCCACAAAATCGGTCTCTATTGTAAAGATTACTTCCAGGAATTACAGATTTTGTTGTCACCTTTATTATCTAGGAAGATGGTTTTTCTTAAGATCTTCTATATGGTAGGTTTGTCAGGTTGCCCACATTGTGATTATAAAAGGCCTTTAGAAAGAGAAAGAAAAAAATTCTAAACTTTTGGCAGATGCAGTAATCCACCTTTCTGCAATTTGCAACATGTATGATGCTACAAAAAAAAAAAACAAAACCAACCAAACCCAAACAAACAACAACAAACAAACAAAAATGAGGCAGGAACATGCTGGGATTATAAAAACTAGGCAAGGAAGTAGCTTTAGTTAAACATTTGACATGTATGACTTGTATAAAGACTGCAAAGGAAAACCCTGAGCTTGTCTTTATGTGTAGGGATCAGAGAAGGATTTCTAAGTCTTAGCATGTTCTCCAACTCTTGGATATCTCCTATTATCCCCAGCATGTGCTCTGCATTAATTTCAGATGGCATTGAACTTGCTCATCCATTTGCACTTTGTCAGTCTTTTTTAAGCATCCTTCTCAAAGCAACATGATTAGCAATTTAACAAGCTAGATGTCTCTGTTCTTATTAGATATATTTTCCTCCATCTCCTTAGTAGTTCTGTGAATTTTCTCTCAGACAAAGGCAGCAGGCTGGAATAATTCAGAAGTTTAGCTGTCTCTACATGATACATAGGGGATGGTTCATTCAAACCTTACAGCTGAGGTTACAGACAGCAATTGAAATATTTCAGTGCTGAGTAGTCGGCAGAATTCGCAGAATTCGCTGTGACACTTTGAGATCGTTTAGCTCTAGATTTTTAAGCACTTCAAACAGTCATAGAAAACTTTCAGAAGAAAAAACATTATCTTGATAAAAATGAGTATCTTGGATCCCCTCCTATGGGGCAGAAGATGTTGCCTGTAAGGAGATCAAGTCCTTGGGTGAGCATCTCATCCTGGTACTGCAAGCACCCTCATCTTCAATCTGCCTGCTTGAAAAATATAAGCCCAGGAGGCATCACAGCTTGTAAATGTTAGCATGCCAATGAGAACCTTCTCCACAGGGAGGTCCAGGTGCTGAGCATCTCTGGGTAGGCTTGAGGCCAGCGCATTCACACATGATTACTGCACAGCAATGACTCTGAATGCCAAACATCCTCCTTGGTCATAGCAGCAGTATTGAGAATATACAGGAAATCCACCTATGCCCACCTTTGAAACATTTTTTTAAGAAGCAGACCAGCTATCCCACGTTAAAAGCAAGGTGAGTGCCTTAAACAGATTCATACTTGAACCACACTTGCATTGCAAGGACACAGACCAGTGAGGTGTATTTTAAATGTTTTACTATCATAAAAATAAAGACTACTGATAGAGATTACTATACATACTTTTACAGAAAGTAACTTCTCTTTTTTGTTTCAAGGTATGTGGCTTAAAAATAAGAAAAAAATATCCTGATTTCATGTACTGTAACTTTAAAGGAAGTCTACCTATGCTTTGCTCGATCTACAAAATCACAAGATAGATCCTGGCAACTTGTGCAATATCTAGTTACAGATGTGACATTCAGGTATTGAAATGAAGCTTTTTTGGTTTAAGTCTCAGTGCATTTTAGACAGTTACAGGTTTGTTGTTTGCATGGACCTAAAATCCAGCTTAGGTGATACATTGGAGAAGATGCCCAAATACATACATGCCTATAAGCTACAGATATCAGTTCATACCAGCACGTCTAATTTTTAGAACTTGAATACTGATTTATGTCCTCATGTCCCCATGTATTTCTAGATATTATCAAGCTAAAAGTGTAAAACTAACTGGAAAACTACAAAAAATATTTCTGGGAAATTAACTCAGTTAATATGGTTAAGTTTGCTAAGCAAATGCAGATTATTTATGAATTTATTTACATGCAAGTGAAGCATTTTTTTTTGTCTAAAACTTCATGCAGACTGAGACCTTATACATAAGGGGAAATACAATAAATTCTGAAAATGCTTCCTCAGAGCAGCACTGCTATACAGAAGGCTTCTCTGGATATGGTCTTTATCATAATCACAGACACACATTCCTCAGCAAACCTTGGTCACTGCTGATGTGATAGCACATGCTACTCTAAATAGTACTGCCATAAGTGCCCTGGATAGCATACTGCTGTTTAAATATATAAACACTGAAAAAGAGCTTCGCCATCCTGTACTAGCTGCACTTGTTTGCCATTTTGGTATCATTGCTGTGAGGTTGCACATTCATTTTTAGAACAGCAAATTTAAAAAACTACAACAAACAGCCTGAGTGATGTAAAGAAAATTCCATTAAAGAGAGTCCAAACATTTTGTTTCATCTGGGCTACCCATAGATGAACAAATACCTGCTTGAGAGATCTAGCATCTCTTTTGTCTGAAGGCACTGGCAGCCCAGGGTTCTCTAGGCCTGGTCTAACCATTTTACCATGTATCAAATAGCTCTACTTGTGCTTTCATCCTTTCACAAAGTGTTCTGGGTCAAGAAGGAAAAGGAAAGGACAAGAAAAGAAAACATTTGCACCAACCGATCACCTGCCTCCCTAAAAGGAAGGACTAATAATCAGCAAATAGGTGCCTAAAGGGCTAAAATTATCCCTAGGCCAGATCCCCAGTGATGGCTGTTGCATACGGAGGAGTTGAAAAACTCCACTGGACTGCAGTTTATGCTGCTCAGCTAACTGCTGTGTGAGCTAGAGGTATGCACTAGGAAACAAGAAATAGACTTCCTTTATCCACAGCTTGAAAGAGGAGCAACTTGGCAAGAGAGAAGTCTGAGCTGGGATGAAAAAACTTATTCTTTAACAACTAACGTGCTACACCCAGAGGAATCTGGACAGAAGTGAGAATCTCCACTGCCTGCGACCCCTGGGACTCACTGAAATTACCACAATCCAGCCAGCACTTGCTCAGCATAGTCTGCACTTTCTTCCAGAAGCAGAGAGCAGGAGTCTCGTGTTACAGCTAACTCCACACATCATCTTCTCCTGGGATTGCTCAATTTAACAAAATAAGGGAGAAGGGTTTAGAACTGACAAAGCATGCACCCCAATCTTCACACTGAAGAACGTGCCTGGTGGTTCAAGATCCATTTCCACTATGTTCACCAACTCAACAACTTGAAAAATTTTTTGTTCAGTGATTCTTGGGACTTAATAGTAACCAAAAATTACTTGCAGCTCAAACTCAGTGAGTAAACCAGCTTTCCTGAGAGGAGCTGCTTGTGTAGGGAATCCAGGAGTAGTCAAGGGACTCTACATTGTCAGATTTTCTCATTCTCATTGATACGAAAGTTGTGAATTTTCTCTCTGGCAAATATCTCTCTGTATGTTCCTGAATTATTTTGCTAGCCTAACATGAAATACTCCTTTTCTTCTGTTGCCTCCAACACCCACCCCCAACAGCTTCTGGTGCATATGATCCTGGAGTTAAAAAAAAAAAACAAAAACCCAAACTAAAAAAAACAGATACCTATTTCTGTCTCCTTTCTCTGCAGATCAGAGTAGTTCCAGTGCTCAATCACAGATGGGGAATGCAGCAAGTAAAAGTTATTATAAACAGGAAAGAGAAGCTATTTCTGCCAGACACTCAATAAACTGTCACTACTGCATTAGGTGCCAAACTCAGCCTCTTTTCCACATCCCTTATTTTTATCATTAAATATACTTTTCAACAACAGTGATTATACTCCTATTAAGTAACATTTCTGAGCACTGAAGATATAGCACATGACTATGCAGATGGAGAACATATGTCACTATTTCCATGTTTATTTATTTAGCAGCCCAGGGTAGGAAACAGAGGTTTTGGTTAACTTAAGAAGGCTGGAGGACATGCAATGTCTCAGGCCAGTAATCAGGCCATAAAAAGTGTTGGTTTTGCCAATTATTTTTTTACATATTGTGAAACTAGTTCAACTCTCCCTACATAGAGTTCAGTAAGCTGTTGTTATCTTGATGTTATAGCTCCTACTTAATTCCTGGAATCACTACTGATACTCCTGATACCGTGAAAAATGCTATAAATCCCATATCCCATTCCTCAAGCAAAACTCTAATGGAAACTGATAGGATTCCCTAAATTCTTTTAATATTATTCAAATATGTATATCAAAATAAAATCTTATTTATGGAAAGCCAGAGCACTGAGATAACAACTAAGTCAGTATGTTCACTACTAACTGCTGCTTGCTCAAGAAACATTTGGAAAACTGACAGCTTCTCACTTCATTTTCCCCAATTGTCCTTGTCCCCTGTCCCTCCAACCACCTCATTCCTTTGAAAGATATAAAAGATGTCCTTAAGAACAGATCTGACCCTTGCTAAAGCAGTATCTATTGCAGGAAGAGGGTAATTTCAGATCTCAACTGAAGAAAGGATTTATAAATACTAAGTCTTGTGGCTGCCAGCAAAGTGAATATAACTGCTGCAAAATAGAAATAAAAATGATTATGTTACAGTACCTTAACCAAATACACAGACTCAGGCCTCAGTCTAACACAGCTTCCTTCTCTGAAGAACTGCCATTTAAAACATTTCTGAACCATGCTTTTCATTCCCCACTAGACAGCCACTCTTCAATGACCTAATTTTCTGCAATGCAGGAATTCTCCCATAAAAAAGGAATCCCAGGGCAGTGAGTCCTACATTTTTAAGGCCCCTATTTTGCTATCAGTATTGATAAAAAGTGCTAAAGTAGCACCTGTAAGATCCAAGGACTTTACTGAAGGGTATAGATTAAACTAGAATGAAACACCCTGCGGCAGCTTTCAGAAAGGGAGCAGGGAATCACCAGAATGAGGTTGACTCAGGAACTGTTAGGTTCTCAACCTCTCTGCACATTTACGTGAATCTGTGCTCTGTGTCCCACTTTTCCATCCTCTTCTCTGCTTCAAAGGTAATTTTTCCACCTTAAAAAGGCAGAATCACTTGTTCTCTTTCTAAAGGGCAGCGAGATTCTTTGTATGCTTTGGGAGAAAAAAAGGCCTGCCACACTTCCAGTCCAACCTTCTCCTTTAAATACATGCTCTCTTTCTAAGCTCTTTGCTATAAACAAGACCATATGCATCTTCAGAGATGGAATATAAGAAGGAGGGAACACTCTTAACAGCAATCTAAAGCAAGTCAAAAAAAAAGGTAAGTGGCAAAAATTATTAAATGACTGCTCAATGGACCCAAGACCTAAAATTATCAATCCACAGAGTTTTAGCTAAAAAATCTATTTCTAAATAGCACTTCCAAATACTTAGCTCCACAACTTAACTAATACTATCTAAAAACATCCCAGTTTTTCCTGAGATGGAGCCAAATTCTTAGCTAATTTATTGTACTTTTTCAGACTGTGAACCAGTAAGGGTGTAAGTGACATTTTATAAAATACCTCTCTGATTATGAATGCATGAGGCACTGCTCTTTCTATTTCAATGTAGGAAGCCTCCAAAAAATTACCTTAAAATAATGAGAATAAATAAATCTCTAACATGACTGGGAGTGAAATTCAAGCTGTTATAGACAGCTTTGTGAAACATCACAGTCATAGACCTTGAACTTACTACCATTAATACTTGCCTGTGCTACAGCCTTGAGGCAAAAACCAGACAAATCACAGCTGTAATCCATCACCTCCATCTGGAGGGATAGGTAGGTAAAAAAATGCAGGGGAACAGGAAGGCAATAAGGGCCTTCTCACAGACTTTCACAGTGCAAAGTTGCCTTTTTGTCTGTGACAGAGGGGAAGGCGCTGATAAAATGCTGTTGATGGTGAAGTGCTACCAAGAGAGTGAAGATAGCAGTATCCTGGAGGTGGGCAAAGCAAGACACCTCATTTTTTTAGCTGGAATTGAGGGCCATACAAACTGTGCTCTTAGGGCCACAGTATAGCTTATTGCTGCTTCTAGGCTAAACTCCTTTGGAACTTAGGCTAGGAGAGCCAATATCATGGGTGAGTTTTGGGCCCTTCACTACAAGAAAGACACAGCAGCACTGAAGTGTGACCAAAGAAGGGTAGCAAAGATGGAAAAGGTTCTAGAGCACAAGTAGCTGAGGGAGTTGGGAATGTTTGGTCCAGAGAAAAGGAGGCTTGGGCGGAGGGAAACATTATCACTCTCTACAACCCCCGGATAGAAGTTGTAGCCAGGTGGGGGTCAGCCTCTTCTAAGGAGCAAGTTATAGGATGAAAGGAGATGGCCTCAAATTGCACCAGGGAAGTTTCAGTTGGATACTAGTAAAAATTCCTTCAACAAAAGGTCAAGAAAGTCAAACATTGGAAGAGACTGTCCAGAAAAGTGGAGTCATCAAACCTGGAGGTATTACTAGATATGTAGGAATGGTACTTAGGGGCTTGGTTGAGTGGTGGACTTGGCAGTGTTAAGTTAATGGTCAGAATCAATGATTTTAGTTATATGATTCTGTGAGTATTGAAAAGGAGTATCACTGCTAAGTAGTGAAAAAAGTAGGCATGAAGGGAACCCTCAGCTGCTGTTACACTAAAGATATACTGGTAGAGGATCCCTCACGGTCTGAGGCAAGATCCTTCTCAATCCAAATTTTGATCACACTATTTCTGTTCTCAGGGGTTTGGACTGTGAGCACAAGGTGAGCTACTGGTCCACTTAAAAAGCCACACATGAATGCAGCTTGGCTTTTCTCACTGATGAAATAAAGCAATTAATGAAAACTTTGTGCCATGACCTAGTCAGAACCCCAGTGCTGCCCCTGGGACAATTTTTTAGTGGTTTTGGCCAACCAGGAAGAATTTGGGTGCTCACAGAAGTGCCATATTTTAAAAAAGGTGTTGCATTTCATAAGGCATTTTGAATTGCCATTCAGATAGAAAAGAGATCGAAATTTATATATGGGATTTACTCCTCTACAATTCACAATGAAATAAAAACTCAAGGGATTTTCAAGTGACAACATATTTTAATACAAAGTTGAGGCAAAAGTTTAGGTTCTAAAATGAGGGAAACATTTGTATTTCATATGATATTCTTTGCAAGCTGACAATAGAAATAGGCCTAAAAGATCAGAATATATTTAGACAGAAAATAATGCAAATCCAAAAGAAACACCAGCTTAACAACATGTAACTCTTCTGGTATATGACTATGATGCTTGGCAAGCACTACTTAAATCCTGTGCTAATACTGTGACTCCTCAGAACACGGCTACTCAGCCTCCCACTTTCCTCCTTGTACTAGAAAACCTTAGTCCTGTGAACTGAGTTACTTGACTGACTTTTGCAGTATTTCATACTCCTGCGAGAAAGCCGCTCTTCCATACATTCTTTCTTGAGACTCAAGGCACCACTGTGTCACAGGGATAAGAGATGCAGGAGATTCAGACTAATTATCTGCTGCATATAAAGTTTCTAGAGCACCTCTTCACATGACTGGATTCCCCAAAGTGAGCATACACAGTGTTGCTGATGTCAGATGGACTGGTCTTGACTCCTAAGATGCCAAAGTTATTGCAGCAGGCTTTAGCAGACTGGCATCCCCATGCCTGCACAGGCTTCATGGTATGTTCTGATGTCAGCAGGTGGGCAATGTGTGAAATGAGGTACAGAAGGAGAAAACACCATAGCACACCAGTGTTTTCTTCCAGAGCTCCAGATATTTTTATACAGGCATAAAACTCAGAAATAATCTTTAAATTTATGTGACTTAGGGTATTCTCAGCCCATCATGTAGGTGCTTCTTGTTCTACCAGAATACTGCCTCTATCTCTACACAGTTTTTCATACCACCTATGTGTATTTCCAGATATGAGTTGTACTAGGGGACCACAGTGAAAACATAGCCAGGACTTTTCTGCCATAAAATCAAAAACTGGAGCTGACATGGAGCCTGACAATAGTCAGAGCAATGCTATACTCTCAAATAATCTGTGAAGCACTAACCAACAAACATGTTGGAGTTAATGGTAATAATCTTTGGAGAAAAGACATGCAGTACTTAGTAGCTTCAATGTAGAAAAGTTCTTGTACTTAATTTTCTGGAATTTTTGTTTGAGAAACAAACCACATGCCATAAGGAGATGGCAATTCTGTGTGGATACTTACTAGCATTTGCAAAGGAACACTCTTTCTTTGAACTTTTTGGGCAAAAGTTCCACTCTCTCTGCTTTTTTCTTTTTCTTATTTTTTTTTGGCATTCAGAATATTTATTTTGATGTCGGGGAGAAAACCCCCAGCAGATTTTGTTAATGGCCAAGCAGAAGAGCCAGTTCTTAAGCTGTTACAATAAGCGCAGGTCTGTGAAAAATCAGTGCATCTGCTCATACTGACACAGATGACAGGTTTTTGCCTTTTCTCCCTGATTTACATTGCTTAAAATCTGCAATTTAGTGCCTAATTTTATTGGGTTTTATTTCAAATCTGACAGGTACAAATTGTATCTATAAGACATAGCTATAGACCATATATTAGATTAGACCATATATTTAACTGCATTATACTCACTTCTGTAACATCAGTTTCTCAACTCCCCACCAACCCCAAGGACCATTCATTCTACCTATTCTTATTGACTAGAACATTTCCTATTCAATAAATTTCAGACTAGGGAGAAAAAATACTACTACTCAAACTATCTTCAGGTGTTAGTTCTACTAAAACATCTGCATTTGAAGTGTTGAGTTGCTGTTCTGTCTTTGTTTTGCATGGTTACAAACTAAACCCTAGGGTTTTGGCCTGAAGATGTTTCCATTTCTATGCAGAGCCCCGATTCTGTTTTTATCAAATCACTAACACAGTGAAGAAAACAGTAAAAATCCATTTCCTGTTTGATGAAATTGATCTGTGCTGCCGCCTTCTCATTCCCTAGGGACTGGATCACACTCCACTATGCAGTCAGCATTGTTTCAGGTTGAGAAATTTGGGCTATCTGCAGCATATTTTAGGCTGATAGAAGAAAACATGGCTACTTGTAAGACCAAACTTTTAAGTCAACCAAACATTCTGACTGATGAGTACTTTTCAGGTATAATAAGCTTATAATAGAATATCTATATATTCTGTAAACTACATGCTGTAATTCTTCTCCAAATTGAGTGGGCTTTTGAACCCTTTTCATCACAGTCCTTTTTCCGCCATATCCTTCTCACTGTCCATGGTCTTTGCTTGAGTGGTACCAGAATCTGGAGTGCTTCTGGACCCCGGTGGGGCTGAAGAAACAGAGAATGTGGGAGGGAGTGAGAGCACAACTGCAGAGGGCAGAGATGGCTCTTCCCTGAAGTAATCGTGAAATTATCGGAGGAACCTGATTTTCTACAGAGAGCACAGAGAAGTCAGATGGACAGAACTGGGCCAAAGAGGGAGCAGAAAAATAATCTCAGCCCTTCTCACTACAATGTTTATGCTCTTTTGATAATGGTAGACAAGTGAACAGACAGTAGTGGAAGAAGCCTTTGTACTGACTTTTTGGTACCTTCCTTGAAAGTCTTTGCTTAGGTCAAAATCTGCAAACAAAAGACTTATTTAGATGTGGGTTATGACCTAATGAGCTTTGTGCACTTTTGCTTCTATACTTTCTTCTCCCTCTCAGCAAAACCAAGGCAAGTAACAGGTCACCACATCTGAACATTTGCAATTGCTGCAAATTGCATTTTATACACAATATTATCATATTGGGAGAGAAGTAGATAATTTTGTTTAAAATATTAGAAGTACTCTTTCTTACAGGGAAAGCACTTTGCAGTGTACCTGGCTTGGGTAGGATGAATTTCACAGCATAAGACAAGAGAAGGATTTTTTAAAAAAGAGAAAATACTCCATCTCAATTTGAAACAGATTCCAGGAATTAAGAATCATATTTGTTTGACACACAACAAATACACTATGTACAATCCATTAAAATCCAGATGTAGAGACAAGGACATACCTGATTTTGTCACAATAAGAGTGCTGTGCTCTATTCCATTTAAAGGAATCAGCTTTAACAAGACTTACTGTGCACTTTATGATGCTAGAAATCCTGATATTTATTCACAGCCTCACAGACACTAAGACTAAAACTTGCAAGTTAATTGTAGCAGAAAGTACTTTCTAGGAATGAGTTAAGTAGCTAAATGTGAAGCTTCAGAGCCCTGGAGAACCACCAGGAACAAAGTAGGTAATTAAAACAAATTTTTCAGATTTTTAACCTCTCCTTACTTCAAAAATTAACACTTTGTTGTATGCAGCTATCTTATTTTGTCGTTGATCCACTGTTTCAAGAATTTAAATATTTTCTTCTCTAAGAGAAAAGCTAGTAAAAAGCTTATAGAAGGCTAAGTTGTCTGCTTTTAATTTGTGAGATGGTACAAGTTCAGGAACAATATGTCTACAAAAACATCCTGACTATGGGTTTCTGAAAAGGTAGTAGAAGTAAGATGACACTGTGTGATCCACAGAGGTAAACACAGAATGTTGCACAAGATAACTTTTCATTAAGGATTTCAGGGGACAACTATTCCAATAAGTGCCTGCTATGATGCCAGTCCCAACCCTTAAATAGATTTTCAAATGTACAGGACCAGTTAAAGTCTTGTCAAAGGCTCTTGTCAAATGGTTTGAGCCTAAACCTATTAAAAATGAGTGACAGCTGGCTGATGAACATTTTAAGCAGTTAAACAAGGCATGTCCAGGGCAAACTACCACTTCTACCAGGACTGCACTACTAAAAAGGATGTTTTCAAACCATGCACAATCTCAGTGTAGGTAAGACAGACTGCTTTTTCTCCTCTCTAGAGCCTCAGGGCAAACCCCAGCCTTAACAGTAAAGATTTTACAGTAATTTAACTAAATGTACCTACACTTATGTTAACCCTTTTTAATATAATTACTGACTGCAATGTTTACCTTGTGGCCAAAGGACACATGGAGACAGGCTCTATAGAGAGCCTAAATCTGATTGACACAGAAAGTGGAAGATTATTTCTGTGTCATGTCTAATTCTAATCAGAGTACAGCTTCTGCATCTCTCAAGTCCTCCAAATGGTCGGTCTTCTTCTCCTCAAATTGCACATATATTCTGGAGGCTTTATTTTCCTGGCATTCTGAGGTGACCAACACGTGTCACTTTGAAGATAAGGAAAAAAAAAGTAAGTTGTACATCATGTTGTAATATTCCAACAAATGTATTGCAGAAACAGTTCTGGACTTAATAGGAAAGAGCCTTATTTAGCAGAGAAACTTATTTTCTAAAGCTGCAGATAACATCTAGATGGAAAGGATGAATGTTTTTGTACAGGTGTAAAATTACACATCTGTTTTTCTGGTCTGTATATGTCAAAATTGAATCTGGGTTTTTACCTTCAACTTTGTTTGTTAAAGAAATTCCTCAGGAATGGTGCAGAAATGCAGGGAAATTATTTCTGTTGGTTTTGTTTTGGTTTTCTTTTTCTGCCACAGTTAAGTTTAAAATTCAAGGGAGACAAGTTACATGGTACAGAGTTACAAAAAAAATATACCACAGAAACATTGTTACCCATATTAGCTATCATGTTAATTGCAAATTTTACTTTTGGGACAGAAGATTTATCAGTTGACACACAAGGCAAAGAGTCACTCTGTTTCAAAGACTTGATCCACATCTCATTGATACTAGTGGAGATACACTTAGCCACTTCAACCAGTGTTGTCAAAAGTATGGATAAGGTGAAAACCCACCAGCAGCTTCATGTGCCATTTATTTATGTGAAAATTTTGTACCAAACTGATTAAGTAATTTTTTTAATTGAGAGCTCAATGTCTGACTCTATAGTTTGTGAAAGAGTTTTTCTGATGGACTAAATCTGGATTTAAATTCACTGCCAGAAATGCCTCATCTTCACAAAGCAGGTTGTGCAGGTGGGAAACAAACTACTTAGGTCAAAAGTCACCTAAAATAAGAGCAAAACCTTAGGATCATGCAGCAATCTTAATTTCTATCAATCATTCATACAAAACAACAACAACAACAACAAAAAAAAACACCAAAAAACCCAACCAAAATCTTCTCCTGAGATGAACAATATGCTGACAAAATACTTTGAAATTTTCAAACCAAAGGAATTTATCTCTACTGTGTGCTACATTTCAAAAAATCTTGCAGCATCCAATTAAGTTTTTCCCTCAGCTTTGCTGTGCTTTCTATAACAACAGGTAAGAGGACCTCTACCTAATTTCCAGAAGCAAAGCACACAATACTGGACTCCATGGGACTAATTTTTAAGAAAGCAGATTTAAATGTAAAAAATCTGGAGGAGCATGTCTACATGCTTCTGGATGTATTTATTTTGCACACAAAAGACTCGTAAAAGCAATTTTCTTCAGTTTTCACAAAAACAACAATTATTAATGTATTTACATTATTGTTTTAAGACTTTAAAAGACCCTTTAAAAGATAATTAACCTGCTAAACTTCCATAGCCATGTCCATAGCATTTGTTTTTTATATCCACCTTCCTCACCCACTTGTCTTCCAGTACTCTCAGTGGAAAACCACTGGAAAACTGATTTACATTTCTCCTGTACTCACCCATCATGATGTTATGCTACCCTCACTACAAAAACACATTTACATTTCTTTTGTATTTAACCACCACAATGTTTCCTGAAACTCTTACCCATAAACAGTCACAAGATTTCTAAGAAAAAAATATACAGAATAGCAGCAGGGAATATTTTTGCCAGTATTAATTAGGCATCAATTCAGCATTACTTAGTTACAGGCATTTTGCATCCTTCCTCTTGGTTTGGCTCCCTCCTCATGACAGCCAGGCATTTTGACACAGCATATTCACAATAGAATCTCTGTGTATTATCACAGATTGAAAGTCACTGTATAACAAAAGAAGACTAAATTACAAATAATGAAGTATACAAACGTATCTCATCCCCCTCATAGCGTTACAGAAATGAGATCATGATTAAAGAGCTGTTCAGTAAAAGGGGTGAATCACAGGCTTACAGATGTTTCTTAAGTAAGGCTTTTCTCTCTCTACAGCAGGTGAGTCTAACTCCTAAGTCTTTCCAAACTGTTCAAGTTTTGAAAGCATTTAATTCTTGCTTTATTAAGCACATACATTCCAACTTCCTTGCACAGCTATAATCCAAGCTATTTGAAATCATCTAATGTAAAAATTTTATTTCCTTTCTTGTTTTGGTATATCAAGATCTGCAGGGTTATATGATACAAAATACCACACCAGCAGACATTTGACACTTTCTTCCAAGAAATGTCCCTTTTTCAATTTGTCAGTTTTCAATGGCTGCATTGAAAGGAGCCCTCTTTTCTGACAGCTGAGTTAGAAATCAAGAGTATTTTTCTGATTTAGAAATTGAAAGCAAAGGAGGAGAGAGGAATCAAAACAAACTCCCACCCAGTTTTAACATGCAGAATCAATGAATGAAAGCATAAAATAGCACTGCTTTGTGAGACAGTAAGAAAATAAGAGCTTGAAGAGTTCTAAGAGCTTGAAAATCTGCAGTTCCATGAACTAATTCAAACCTTCAGATTCAACAGGCAAATTTAGCTTGAGATCTTACTATGCTTGAAGACATTTTATACACTCTTTTCCACACTCCCTTTCTTGCCTTCTTTTGCCTCCCTGTAAGTCAGAATCTCAGAGTGGTCATTCTCCTCCAGATCCATGGTAGGGTAGGTACCAGCTGAAGAGTACAGCATATGTTGTTGGATGTGTTGTTAACTCTGGAAGCCTTGGGACTTGGAGGAATCTTGAAAAGTTACTGAAAATTTCCAAGTACCATCTGCCAAATTCCAAGTAACTCCTCCATGTTAGCTAAAGAAATACCTCCCATAGAGAAATAATGAGAAAGGGTGATTCAGCTTCTGGGAGGTGGAAGCTCCTATCAAAAGGAAGGAAGTATGGAGACAGTAAGGCAGGAGAAATATTTACTTTCCTTTTACTAGATGATTTGACTCACCACTGGAATTAATGTTCTTCTTGTGTGAAAGAAGGAAAGAACTAAGAAAATTAATGTTATTCCTGTATGACTAAGGAAAGAACTGCTAGTGGTATATAAAAATTCAAAAGTTTTTGTTTTTTTTTCCTAACTAGAAAGATATCCAATTTATGAACATCAGGTTTGGTTTTACATTCTCAACAGGAACAATCCAGAAAATCTCATGGAAAAAATGCTTGGATGAAAATTAGGTCCATAGCCCAAGAAACCACAACATGCAAATCTTCCCTCCCTTGCTGGACCTATATACCCTCAGTTTAAAGTCTTTTCAGTAATATGTTCTGAATTTATATTTGTTAAAAAAAAAAAAAAAAAAAAAAGGGAAGTTTTCACATGTTTTTATGTTTCATTGGAAAGGCTCTTTAAAAATCTAATCCATGTGGTGTTTTGAAGCCAAGATGCTGCCCTAGTAGCTGTGCATATGATTACTGATATGCTGCATATTCCTAAATAAAAGCTAGGGCAAGCTATTAAATATTCATGCAGATGGTGGAATTCAATAATTATACCCAAGCAGTGAGCTAAATATAAACAAAAGAATGAATAACCAGCCCAGAGAACAAGGAATTAAGTTATTTGTTCTGCCCTATGAGCTGCACATCATTTTTATAGATACTTTGTTCTGCAAAAAATGGGGTCTACCTGTTGGACAAAAGAAACTAGTGGTTGTAAGATAACAGTTTCCTAACCTCCCCAGTAACTGTGGCTGTACTTGGGAGTAGTTGATGAGGTGAACATGATGGGTACTATCTTCAGTTGCATTGTCTTGAACCTAGAATGTCATCCAACCCAAGAGACCACCTAAAACAGAACTTTCCAAAGAGACTCTTACTCAAAAAATTGTGAAAATGGCATGTCAAAGACATATATTCTAATCTTGTAAGAGAGAGAAGATGCCAGTGGAGATTTGAATATTTTTCTTACTCTCCTATGAAAGGTGCAGTTGATTTATACAACTCACCATTTATTGATGAAATGGAAGGAAGAGTCCTAATGAAAAATCACAAAATTTATTTTTGCTGCCCTCTGTATTTTTCTTTGGTTGTCTCTAGTTTGAACCTCAACATTTGTAATCAAGGAAAAGAAGGAGAAGAAAAAGAGTTACTGAAGAGGAGGTGCTCATGTGCTCTGCAATACTCAGGTACTGGTTACAGTCCTGCCTCGGTTTCAACTCTCACTCCCTTCCTTTGCCACAGTTACCACAGATATCTCTGGCCACGAAGTTCCTAGTGTGGGCCAAGAAGTTTTGTTTGGTTTGCTTTTTAAAACAGAGTGCAGTCAGTCTGTTCTTCCTTTAGTGGCACATCATCAACAATACTGGAAAGAGGGGGAGTGAGACACCGAAATTCTAGTTTTCAGCACAAAGTACGCAACTCCTATTTTATTTTACAGAAGATTTACAGTGTGTTTCCTGGTAATTATGAAAGTAAAAAACTGTAAGGATTTTTACATGTTATTCTGATGCCTCACATTTAAAACCATAAACAACAGTAAGGCTGTATAATGAAAAGCAGAGAATACAGAAAATAATCACAGAAAATAAACACAATGGCAAAACTAACAGATGTTACAGAGAAAAGCAATTTCCCTCTTAATTGAATTTTATTTTAAAAGCCTCACTGTATTAGGGAAACATAGACTAGTGGAATATCTTCAGGTTTTGCCAAAAAACTAAAAATAGTCCAACTAAAATTGAAGTCCTGTCACTGTAAACTTACCACAAATTCTCCTGCACGTTATAGAGTGAGGAAAAGTTAAAATGCATTCTTAAGATTCCTTATGCTTTACAAATCCACAGCTATGCTCAAATGTGAAATGTTAAAAAAAGGCTGGAATCCTTTTCAGAATAAAAGATTTCAAAGTAGGCTCTTTTTCCTTTAAAGAACACATATTGTCTTTTATATTTCTGGCTGTCTTGGAAAAGAAAAGAGTTGAACAGAGCACACACAAAGAACAGGTTTGAGATACTTATGTCAAATTCTCCCTAAAATACATGTATGCAACTTCAACTGCCATCACATACATACATAGCAGATGGCTGCAATCATCAGCTTACTTGCAGTGTATCTAATACCAGACCCTTCTACATATTTATTTCAGAAGCACCTACCAAGGAAGCAAAAATGAAACTTTTGTCTGCAGCTGCAAAGTGCCCATTTTAAGAAATCTGACTTTGACCATTTTTGATGACACTTGAAAGGTATGCTTACCCTGTCAAAAGACCCTTTCATGAAGAAAGGGCAACTCTAAAATGATAGTCCTGCTCTCTTGAGGAATAACTCAATACAATATTTAATGACATAAACTACTGATAAAGGCAGAAATGTTGTAGGTATTTTGTTCAATATTTTACTATGGCACTCAAAGTGAAGGAAAACTAATTTATGACAAAAGGAAAAATATTATGATAATGTGTTTTTGTCTTAAATAAATTAGTATTAGAACTGAAAAGAATTGAAATGGAATAGTGTATTTGTTTAGAGTTAATTGAGCACAAAAGGGAGCTGCAACCACTTACATAAAATACAATTCTGATCCATTGTACCAGAGCTGATATAGATTCCTAACTGCATTCCTCCACTCATGGTGCTTTCAAACCTCTATGAATTCCTGGTTACATACTGAAAAAAGGAAAGGTGTTTTGAAGGCACAAGGAGAATTGTAATGTATTAATTGGCAGGGAGTGTAATACACCTTTACAATCAACTCCTGTATAAAAGTGTAAACTGCTGTTGTTTTAGCCATACTTTGAATGCATACAAGTAAAAGGGCTTGTCCAAAAAGTAGTAACAAAACCAGAATTAGCAAAGTGCCACAATGACAAGTCTCTGTTTAGTGATTCAAATGTTTTATTCCTCTATGGTAATTGGAAGTCATCATGGGAGAATTAAAATACATTTCCATGAGTCTAAGTTTCACCCAGCATTTATCCTACAGAGATCCACATATATAGCCTCTCTCCAAATGGGAGAGTTTATGGAAGCTCAAAATGTGATCAGCAAAATTCATAAGGGAAAAATGTACTATGAGCGCTTGAGAGTAAAAGGAATTACCTCAGACTTGGTAATCTCAGAGTCACAAATTTCCGGTGTGCTGTGTTTTAGGAAAGTTTTACTTTGTCAGAACATTTTTCCTATTCTTACCTTTTTCCTGTGCATCTCTTTGAGCTATTGCTGAAGACAAGGTATGATGTGAATTTTACTGCTAGAGCTATTCTGTGTCTTCAGCCAGAGAGTTTTACAGCAGTCTTGGATGCATTCTGATCCAGGTTCATAGCCATAATCCCAAAAAGATCTTTCAGCTCTTAGGTAGATTAGCCATGCATTCAGAGCATGCAAAGACACCCAAATACTGAGATATGAGACTCACCTGTACACTCATGTTGTAGTCCTTTCCCATAGTATCCTTTTTCACAGATACATTCAAACTGGCCAGTGTGAGTGCCACATTTACAGCTTGCCATGATGTCACAGCAGTTTTCATTTGCCTCGCAGAGATATGAACAATGCAATGTATCTTCTTGGATATAGCTGCCAGAGGGCAGGTCTGAAATAGAATCAATTTATTAACAATGAATTAAAAAAAACCAAAAAAAAAAACCCAGAAGTAATGCCATAGTCGCACATTATACCATCAGTGAAACATTTGTTGAAAAACCTAGACTCCAGTTCTAAGTAGGAAAGATGGCAGTATGAAGCAGAGCCTTGCTATGCTTAACATGCAAAAGGTTGGTGTCCTTACTCCAGAAAAGGTCTCACTGAAATTCACAGTGCACTCAGATTTTCTCCTCATTTGAGTCTAACACTGCCAGAATGCAGTCTCACTCCCAACAGAAGCTGTTAAAACAGCTTTTCCCAGCTTTGGTGTATGCTGGATTTGGCATCAGAAGAACGTTTGTCATGGCACATAAAACCATTTGGTCGTATTATAAATAAAAAAACTTTGGCATATTCACATAGACCAATCCAACCTTACCTGGAACAAACAGGTTGGCAACAAAGCAGCAGAAAACCATATTTTACACCATTATTTAAAATAGTGTGATTTAAAAAATTATAGCAAATAAATTCAAATGGCTAATCTGATGCCTGTTCTAAGCCTCAATCAAACAGCATTGTCAAACAAATTTTTAGTCATGTGTTCTCACTTGCCTTTCTAAATCTACCCTATATTTTAGACAAAACTTTTATTTTAGAATATAGCACATGAAAAGAGGAATCACAGTCCAAACTCTCTTTCCACCTCTTCCTCTTTCCAGTTTTACTGTGCATATAAGGTCATAAACACAAACTACTGACTCTTACACAGAGGGATCTAGATTGGTTCTGAACAGGCTGTTGTTGCTGTGTGAGACACCCTAAAGCATTAAGTCTAGCTCTAAAGTGTACACTAGGTGCCTCTTGTACCTGACTACAAAGTTCACCCATTCAAGCACAAGATAGACTGGGCCAAGATCACAGTCTGCTCTTCACAGACAAAATGAAGAACTGAATGGATGTAAGTATGTATACACATCAGTGAAGAGAATTTTTCTCACATGCTGTTGGTGATAAGTTAAGCCAAATAAGGTTCTTCCTTTTAACTGAGGGAGAAACACCTTTGCTAGAAAGTATGAGAAAAGTAAAAAGGGAATCAACACTATATGAAGTGTAAATGCAAGACAGTACTGGAGAGCTTTCTATTCAGATTTCTCTGCTCCCTGTAGATTTTTGAGGTTAGGATATGAATACCTTCATGAAGAGCTCTGCGTGCCAGAGCTTCAAACTCAGTAAAACTGTGAAGAAGGTAACAGTGGTCTTCTTTTGGGTGGGATGCCATATCATTCAGTTCTCGGATATTCCCCTGCCATATGCCAAAGGTGAAGATCTCCACTCCAAGTTCACGCAAGGATGCTGCAATGGGTCTTGGGTCTCCCCCATTGGAATAGCCATCAGTAATGAGAAATATCACTTTTGTAGCATTTCCACGGGCATGCCGTAATATTTGCTGCAAGAGAAAATGAAATTGCACACCTCAGTGAAATGTTAACAGTGGTTGATCAGTACACTACTTCTTCCATGATGTAACTCCTTTCATTTGAATAAGGCCTTTGCAAGATCATCCACTATAACAAAGGTCAAACATCAGCGTGTAGAGTCTGTGGTTGAACAAGGCCAACCACTGAGTCACACCTTAGGTGGTCACAGTTTACACAAGAACAGAAATCATGACAGGATAAAAAATAAGACACTTTTCATGGTGATTGATTAAGTCACCCATGCATGAGATTCACAATGACTCTGACCAGAGCTTAAGTGACTTTGTTCAGACTGAAATTTAAATAGGTACTACAAACATTGAAAATCTAGTGCAAGACTCAAAATACAATCTAACATATTTTAATGTGATATTATGTTTTGATCCACTAAACTATAAACCCTACTGCTGATTTACTGTGAGGCTTCTCCTAACAAGTATTTGGACTGTTGGTTATTTTAAACCCAGCACAAAATTCCCCATTTGTCCCTGTTGAATGATGCTTTCCTCCCTTACAACAGTGTGCCAAGCTCACTTTAGATTGTCCATCATGGTCTCAAAAACTCCTGTAGTTCCTTCTACTCTGCTGCTCACTCTTCCTAGGACTTCACACGAAGCATGTATGATACTGCTCAGAACTTCCTGAGTGAGAACATGCCCCACAGATTCCTGCCCATTTTAGTCTTCCAGTCTGACAATGCACTACTCACTCTTCCTAATCATGGCCAGGTACTGTCCACAACCCTAAAGCAGGGGATTGTGAAGATATATTTTCTCCATTCTCTGGGAACTTAATAGAAAGAATTAGATGCAGACTTTCAATTTGGTAGCAGGCATATTATGAACATGTTTATTTCAATAATAGATTGTACCATGCTACAATTTGCAAAAGGCCACATTTAACAGACCTTTGAATGATACTCCAAAAGACATATCATTGTATGACAAGTAGGTAAATGTGATTAAGACTCTCTTAACAAACACAAAATCCAAAACCAGAGATCAACCAAGCTGAGCTGTTTTGTTACAAAATCTTTATGTAAGTTTTATGAAATAAAATAATCTGGCTTTCAGATCATCCAAAAGCGTATTAACTAGGCCAGCCTAAATAACCTGCAGAGTTTTTATACTCCTTCTCATTAAGCTGGGCAACATTTTAGGACAATTGGATTTTGATTTGTTAGTTCCCTGATTTCAGGTAGATACTATGAAAAAATAAGCACACACACTATAAATCAAAGCACATACCATTGGCACTGTGATCTGAGAGGCTGCCAAGCAATATTATGCTGTTTAGCTTCATTTTATTACTACTTGTTTGCAAAACCCAAAGGGAGTGAAACCAGATTGTCTTGCAGTCAAAAATACCCTTCACAAATCAAACTTATTGTTCCTCATATTGCATAGATTTTAAGTGGAAAACCAGAATGAAGTGGGAAAACAGAATGAAGTGGGAAACTAGAATGAAAAGAATCAGGAAGAAAAAGACAAGACAAAGGGCAACAAAGACAAACAGTAGGGGAAATGTGCAAATGCCTAATTTAAAATGCATTCTGAAACTGTTGCTCTAATACAAGTGACTGCAAGCAGAGATGCTAATGTTATTTATAATTAACATCTATGATTAACATATTTACCATTAACTATGCTATTTTAAAGCAGAATATAAACACCTTAAAATTCTATCCAAATTCTTAAGTATTCAGGCTGATATTCTCAACTCAGGATATTTGTCTAAAGCTATTTCAGTTAATATGGCCCTTTCTTGAAAAACAAGACAAGGAAAACATATGTTCCATCTATACTCACTTGGTGTTGGCAACTGTAGCATCTATGAGCCTTGAAAAAAGAAATTTCAATCTGCAAATCAGATAATAAGGGTGGAAAAATATATCCCAAATACATGCAAGTTGTGGAATGTGCATAACTGAGGAAGAAACCACAACTTACACAGGGTTAGGAGACATAATGGAGATTGCCAGTGCAATTCTCTGAAGATCTCACCTACAGACAGATTGCTCTAGTGGAATATTATTTCAACTCATGCTTGTAGCATAACATGGTCTGAAGGGGAAACAAAGCTTAATCTTGGAAGGATGGCAAAACACACTTTGTGGATGAAGGTAGTGGACAGCATTCCACATTGCCCTGGTTCTCCAGCAGTTAAAGATCATAATCAGCAGCAACCAAACTTCCACATTTTCCCTAAACACAGAGACATGTCTGTCTGCATGGCCAGTGAACAAATGAGCTTGAGCCCCAGTAGTCTAGACAGGACTACAAATATTTTAGGACTACAAATATCTTAGGACTATTTAATTCTGACTAGCAAATAAGCAGGAATTTTTATTTTACAAAATTAGACTGCTACAAATGCCCCCTGAAAGCTCTGAAACACAAAACCTCTATGACTTTCCATGCAATCAAGAAAGTCCCTGGTCCCATGAAAAATTGCTCAGCAAAACCTTTTAAAAGATGTGTGTTTGAGTAAGTGGAAAGCATCAGTAAAAGACCATCTTTGTGGAGCAAATTACTATTTTTGAGGGAAAAATACCTTAGCTGTGCCTTAGCTACACAACCCTCAGATAAGGCAAGAGCCAATATCTTTTCTGTCGTCTGCATTTCAAAGGGCAACCACCTCTTCAAGACAGCACTTCAGTCACACATACACGAATTGAGTCAACAGGTAAGACAGCATTAAGATATCTTTCTTCTACCCAGAAGACTTGAATATTCAGGCACTAGGGAAACTGAGTAGAGAAACAGACAAACAGACAAGATTGCTACATATTGCCCCTAGAAATCAAAACAAAACAAAGCGACTGACCAGCTTGGCCCTCATGTCTTGCAGCTGTAACTCTAGACACAGAATCCCTGCTGCACAAAAACAGAGGAAAACAACAAGCAAGGGAAAGAAACATGCAACGTGGAGCGGGGCAAGGAAGAGGTGGGAGAGAAGACAAAAGTCTATTTTGAAATAATTTGTGAATGTCCATTGGTCCACTTAGTACTTTGATTCTTTTTGTGAGGACAAGAGGACAGGCCACTATCCTGTCAGAACTGCTGACAATCCAAGTGTCAGTCCCCATTCCTCTTCTCTGCAATATTTGTGCAGCATTTCACCTAATTTTTGTTTTCTCCAAGCCTGACTTACCTCCCTCTATTCTGAGAAACCTCTCCCTTCTTCCCTCTCTGGAAAGCTGTTTTGAAAGCCATTTTTTTCCCAAACACAAAGTTTTAAATGTTTAAACATTTTAAAATATTTGTTCAACCCCTAAACCTGTTTAACCCCTAAACTTGTACATACTCACAAAGATTGTTTATCAGCCCCTGTCAACTTCATGGACTGTATCTACATAAACATGACGTTTTTTTCATTACAAGGCTTTGCAGTCCCTTCATAAATTGTCAGGTTCTTCAATAAATACAGTTTAAAAGCCCTCTAAATGGTACAAGTAAGTTTAAAGGATCCTGAGAACCTGCTTCTTTGACACGAATATCCACATCTGCTTCTGATTTTACCATCAAATGAAATGGAGCACCAGCCATAACTCAAATTACAGGGCTGAGTAGCCTGTTAAATTGAGAATTTAGCCCATTTGGGCACTACTATAAATTAATAGGGTATAAGTACAAACAAAAAAAACCAACTAGTGCTATTGATTATTGAATAGAAATTCATGGGGCCACTAGAAATACCTAGTCTTTTACCATTTCAGTAACTAGTTTCTTGTCTACACTTCTTTTAGAGGAGTAGTAGATCAGTAAGTTTCAGTAATCTTTCCAGATTTTAAATAAAACATTCTTTTAACATTAGCAAAAAGTTATTACCATCTGTATTGTGTTCAGTGAGTGTTTGGTGTGTACAAATATCTGGCAGTCTAACCAATTTTTTGTGCCAAAATAAAAGTCGTTAGAATTAAAAAATGAAGTCTTGTGCAACAAAAGAGTTATCATAGAAAAGTCTCCTCTAGAAGGTCACTACTGTAATGGAAAACTAAATCCTATCAGTACAGTGACAAAACCAGTTAAATTCTAACTTCTGCCTTTTTAACATTAACATGGAGTTTCTAATACAAAATTAGGAGATGAGCAGTATTGAAGGGCAAAGACTTCTTCAACCACTTGACAGCCACAGCAATGATGTTGTCAAAGGTTCCTTGTTACTGTCTCAACTACATCTTCTGCATGTAAGCCATAAACATATGAACTTAGGCCTAATTCCTGTCCTTACTCTCTCTTTTGATTTTAAAGAAGATTCTGATCATACAGAATGGCATATTAATATTTCTATCTAGAGGGAAACAAGTTGAAATGGTTTACCCTCTCTCACTTTACAGACCAAGCCTCCAACAACATCATAGAGCCCCGGGAGAACTTTGCCTTAAAATGCTTAAGTTGGAGCCTAACCCTCAAAATAACATTATCCAGCATTCAACATTATCCAGCATTCACTTCGCAGGAAAAGCACTACAAAACTTTCCACCAGAGAGCAATTCAGCTGTGCTACCCCAGAAGACCACTTACATTGGATTACTTTTCACTTTAGGAATGACATAAAACATACACACCAGGAGGTGAATTCTAATTATTAATTTTCCTAGACATCACTTATTCAATATAAAATAAATAATTTCCATTTTATAATATTATAGAATTAATTTAACTATCTATAATGTAACATATGTGTTGTTAAGCTTATATTAAAATGAGTAAATGTTAGTTTATTATGAAAACACTGCATAGATTTGGTCAATATATTCATAAGAATATTAAAACAGTACATCTTAATTTATCATAGGTGGCCTCAGAAGCAGATCAGTATTTCATTCACAAAGGGAAATGGCAATGCTAAGTCTCTTCACCAAGCTCAACTTCTGTTCCAAGGTTTCTTTGCTTTCACCTTTCCCACAGGTAAAAATGTCCAAATCTGACAGGAGATTTTATGTAAATAAATATTTTAGAAAGAAAAGAAAATAACCAGTACTGTGATCAAACATACTTTTGGTGAATCTGAGACATCACTGAATCCAGAGCACTCCTAAGGAATCTGGTCATCTCCCAAGTGTAATGCAAAGCTAGAGGGTAAAAAATGCAGCTCCCCTTAATAATGAAACTGCTGCCAGGTGAAGAATTGCTTGTACCTGGTAAGTGCATATTCTTCAAAAACCACTGACCTATGGAACCACATAATGCTGTTTCTGTGGGAATATCTGGAAAGCAACCAGCCCAATTGTGCAAGCTTTTACCAGTTCACCAGGCAGTCAGGTACGACTTTGCGGTTGCCCACCACCAGGAATCACCAGTCTCCCAGGACAGAAAGCATGCACAGAGGGAAGGAAATGTAAGGTAATGACTTTGGGAAAATTATTATCATATGTATAGTTTTTTTCTGGGAAAATCTATTAATATGTATGCAAATTATAGTATATAAACAGGAGCTTTTTCTGCACTCAGCATGCAAGGTATTTTGGAGGAGATATCCCCTCATGCATCCAATTGAATAACAAACTTCTTAGTTCTTAGTCTACTTCTTAGTGTTACTGTTATTCGTGCTAAAGAGTTTTGTTTTATCGATTTTGGGTACATAAAAGACCTGGCTACACCTCCTGAGCTCCCTCTCTAAAACAGCAAATATGGTGATTTCACCATATTTTCTTTCTGTCACTATACATTGCTATTTTCACTGTGCAAATCAAATGAATCTTATCCTCTCTTTAGGTTTCACAAAATGAACTAGAAGATGTTCTACAGTTAGAGGTTTTGGTTTTCCAACCTTTCCCACTCTTCTCTGCACTGCTACACAGGCTCTAGAGAATGAGCTGTTACCTATCTAGAAGAAACTATTATTGTAGCTTCCCTTTGATATTTCCCTAGCAATAAATGCAATCTTAATTCAGAGAAAATATGTATCTATAGAAATAATCTGGACATTTAAAATACCCAAATAGTTCTTTCAGTAACTGGAAGGCATAATCTGAGTAAATCTCACAACTATGTGAGACAGCCCCACTATATGGATGAAAGCACACAGGTGAAAAAGCCAGGCATGCTCATGGCCAGGAAATGTACTGACATGACATCTGAGCAAAGACTGACAGATCTAGGAATGTTCAGATGGGGCAAAAGAAAGTTTAAGGTCATCTTATCTATGCATATATATAAATACTAATGAGGGGGGTAGTAAAAAAGTTGTATACAGAATCTTCAAATTGGTAGCATGAGGCAAGAAGCACATAACCATGATTCTACTTAAAGAGAGAAAGCAACATTTCTGCTGCAAGAGTAATCAATCATTGAAACAGGTTTCTCAGAAAGTTTGTGGGTTGTCCATCCCTGGGTATATTCAAACATCAACTTAGATACAGTCCTGAGTAACCAGAATAAAAGACTAAACAGACCAAAATCATCACTGGCTTTACAATGACAGGAGCTATTACACAGAATTTTGACTCGCATAGTTGTGTTAGGACTGTTGGATCTGGTGATTTGAAATTGTGTGGCTTGCAGTTTTGAGCTCTGAACTAGAAAGAACAGAATGCACCTACTTTTTAGGAGACAATTAACATGCATATCCTTCAGCTTCTATCATTCTGAGGTCTTCTAAGGAGGACATTAAAAAACAGGGCATGTTATAAACATAGACATTTTCTGAGTTGTTGTGCTATATAATTTTAAACAACTTTATCAAGACTTTGCAAAGTTACTGGAGGCCTTTATATGCTGCCATGCTGCATGCTACACTCTGGTATCCTATCATTTGATAATAGATCTCAGTTTGATTTAAAAAATGAAAAATCCTAGTTTTCTTATCTGTGAGTAGTTTCCATCATTAATATAACAAAGATGTTATTTGATTTCTTTAGTACAGCTCTGGTCTTCTGCTAATCATAAAAATAGGGACTCTAAAATATTTTGCTAAATATGTAACTGATTTTTGTGTATCTTCAGACCAAGCAATCACATCACTATTGCCAACTATTTGTTTCTTTTGTGTTTGCTTTAAACATTTATTTCTTTAAATAAGCAGGGGAAAAGAAGAAAAGCTGAACAGAATAATTAATTCCAAAAGGACTAACACAATTCATGACCTGGCCCATCTACTGCCAGCTGTCACTGCTCAATTACCATCTGAATACTTTTTTTTTTTTCCTCCAGGGCTGCTAGAATTGAGCAACACTAACCCAAAGTTATCACTGATTAGAGACGTCCCAGACCAGCTGGGTGTGAAGGGGTGTTTGGGAAAGAAACCCATCTCTGCTTAACTGCTGGTACCACCCATCACCCATGCTTAGCAGAGTATGTTAAAACTCTTTACAGACTGCTGTTTACATTCAAGGAGGCTCTTGTCTTCCTGGTTGAGGTTGCCAGTGAGACCTTGAACCAGAAGGAGTATTATAATTTTAACAAGAGATTTCTTTCAGATTGTGCTAATGTCATAGAGAAGGAAACAGTTCCAAAATTAGGCAGGGTGCTGGTCCTACAAAGTACCTGTTGCTAAAAGCAATAGTGTTTTAATTTCCGCACCTAGAATAGTCAGAAAATTCTTAGCATCACAAACATGCAACTTCACCTGCAAAATCTGACTCACAGATGCCAGGAGCACACGGAACTGGGGGACAAATGGTAAAATATGTATCACAGAACATGCAAAATAAACATTCAGAAGTTTAATGCTGAGGCTTATGTCAGGAACTACTGCTAAATATGATGTATTTTGCTGTGTCTCTTGTAAGGTTAGGAAATAAATTAAAAGCTTATTTGTCCTGACTTCTTCAAAATTTTAATGCTGTGGATTTATTACTTCTCTCAGAACAAATCACTTAGCAGCTTTTCTGGTTTGTCTTCGTATCTCTGAAGTAAAGCATATGATAAGACTGATTTCTCTGTGAGGGTCATAACTTTTAAGGACTGGGGATCAGAAGGGCCTTATTGTCAGACCCTTCCAAAAAAGGGTCTGAGATGACAACAATAAATGGTTTCCTCATGAAAAGGAATCCCTATTCCTGAAACATTTAGGATGATATCATCCAGACACCACAGTGGTGAAATATTTCATTCATTGTATTGTTGGTTCAGATAATACATCCACAAGATTTGTTTTATTTTGTGCAGCAGTATCTACACCATGCTTCCGAATAATACGCTTCTGATTAGAGCAAAAGGCAAGGCACAATTTTGTAAGCATAAGCAGAAGAATTCCAAAGAACAGGTTTTCAACTAAAGAAAGCATTAATCCTGATTAGGCAGCCACAGATATTATGCTAAGCAGAGCACTTTTTGCCCATCCCAGCCAAAAGGTCAGAGAAAAATTAACTACTTAATAGTTTCTAAAGATAGGTATATTTCAGGCTTGGTCTAAGGGCAACAAACAATGTGCAGATGTGTATCTTGCCTCTGAACCGACCTTATTAATCTTGTGAACAATCCCTGTGCAAAGTTGGAGTATGCAGGACCAGCACTCTTCACAACATCACACTGATTAAACTGGAGATTTAGAACTGACACCAGTGATGTTTGACTTTCAGTTTGGTAATCCCTAGCTACCAGCTCTGCAATTGCAAAGATGGCCACAGAGGTAAACCAAGTTGACTTCAATTTTTTTTACCACCATATCTCCAACACAGACTTCCAAAGTCATGTCAAAACTCAGAGAGGCCCAACCAGTCACTTAGCTCTAGGTGACCTAAGCTATCATCAGCTATTTAGAGAATGATGCCAATGATAACCTAGAATCTCTACTCTCACAGAGAACATAGGAATAGAAATCCACAAACACATACTTGATAACCAGATAAGATACTTGATTCTGAATGTTCATCTGCTCAATGAGAGGCCACTACTTCTTTTCAAATAAAAAAAATGTAACCAAGTACATGGTAAGAAAAGATTTTTAATTCTTTAGCTTCATTAATTTGAAAATGAGATTCTGAATCTCAAAATGAATTGAAAAAAAAAGCAAATTTTCCTAGTGGGTAACAATGCTGCATCTTGTACTTTTGTGTTTTTCTCATGCAGAAGAAACAAAGCCACTGCTACCACTACTTATTTAAACAAGCATAAAATAGGCATTGGAACTGTTTATCCTAAACTGATACATTACTTACATTCTTTTGGGGGACATTTTAAAAAAAATATTTATTAACTATAACACAGCGCACGGGATTTGACATGCTGGTTGGACATTTGTTATGCTCCCCCAAAATCGCATTAGGTACAAACACCAGATTTCAAAGACCAGATTTCAGAAAATGTGTAACCTTACTCTGTATGTGACAAACCTTCCACTTGCATATACCTATACCTATACTGACTTGGATGTAGTGAAGATGAATTAAAAAACAAAAAAATATTACCTTTCTAATGCAACAATTATCTTTATAACACATAAGTCCCAAAGGCTTTCTCAGCTACTGCTTTGCCAGATTTTTTAGAATTGACTTGTCTGAGCCTGTCTGAGTACTATTTCTGACTTCTGCTTAATAGTAGTGCACACCTACAACTTCCACTTCAATTATGAAGAGAAATTGTTCCCATTTTACTTCCACTGAAAGACAGAAATAAGACTATCAACACATTTCCACATGTAATAGTTTAAATAATTCTTATTTTTGTCTTTTTTTTTTAGATCACCAAAACCAATGCAGGTTCAGGATGTTTAAACTGTCCATCAATAAATATGCTGGCGTAGGTGTGACTGTGACTCTCAGCTGCTAAAACAAGAGCCCATTAAACTTTCATTATTGCCTGATGACCCCTCAGCTCTATTTCAAAATCCATCTGGTAACAAATGCACATCCTTCCTACAAAACATAATTGGGTGCTGTTAGCAGGTGTTATCTCTCAAGATCAGAAGCTTCAATATAGTTGCCTACAGGTCTCTCAACACTTTTCACCTTTGAGATCTTCTGGCTTTAGTTGCATCCCTTAAGCATCAGGAGCAACACTTGCTTTAACCTGTTTGTATTTTCAATTCTGCTTTGGTTCTTTCTTGCTGTCACAACAGCTCTGTAGCTTTCCATAATGTAATAAGCAATCTGCTTAACATAAGCTGCATGTAGTTTGTGCTGTCCCACCAACTTATGCTGTGAAAAACTGAAGCCAAAGAGTTTTGAATTAATGAGCTCAGTTTCTTCTCCTTTCTAAGACTGTTTGCATGTGTCTTAAAAGAAAGACTCCGAAATGAGCACTTGCTAGCTCAAGCATAGCACAAAATCACAAACAGGGATGGCAAACCCAAACATGAATAGAAGTTCAGCCATTCTCATCAGGATTCCGTCTCTTGCCACTGTCTCTTACGGTATATGCAGCATATTTCCGTGAATGACAGAGAATTTATCTTTAATAGGCGGGGTAGCAATGTCAAAGCGTGGTCGACATGGCAAAAGTTAGTAAAGGACAGCTTTGACAAAACACAGAAACTCTGCAATAAACTTATCTGCAAAGTACCTTTGGATAGGATGCAAAGCTGCAGTGTTAAGGAGAACTCTCTTATGTTTTCAAAGAAGATGGATGTTGTGTGGTTGTTGTAACAGCCTGTCAAACCACACAGGTCTGCTTTTAGGATGATATTTTGCTCCACAGGTTCTGAGACAGCTACTGCTATGTAAATCTTGCTCCTGTTCACTCATGTTCCCAGGTCAGACAGTAACTGGCCTGATGCCTTTGCAGAATTCACTTATCTTTCTGCCTGTGTGGTTTCAGTGGAACTGTCACAAATGTAAATTAATGACTTTGAGACCTACCAAAGAAGAGTGCTACACGACACTTTAAGTACTGGGTTTATTCTAACAGTGGACTTTCCTTCATTTTCTATTACTATAACACAGAGACTTTGTAACGCTTTGCAGATACTTTTGAGTTTGGAAAAGTAGCAGAGAATTCTGGTCAGAACCATAAGGAATCCCAGGTTAAAGTGTAAAAGAAAAAGAACAATTCAAAAAAGAGACATTTTAGAAAAGTGAAAGAATAAATAATTATGGTTGTACCAAAAGACAGTTAAAAACATAAAGCAGCAGACTAAGAGTCCAGAGGGAATAGCAGTTTTATAATACTTTAAAAACTTTCTAGATTTATTCCAACAGTAGTATTTTAAATTTAGAACAGTCATTTTCTAAAGAGTGTCTAGAAAGGAGAGAATTCTCTGAAGACGTTAATGTTAATTTGTCTGACATGAAGAAATCATACAGAAGAAAATCACAGTACAGTATCTTTTACCAAGAGCTAGTAAACAGACCGGAATTTAACCTCGTCATTCTATCTTAATTTTCCCTGTCACCATGCGAATATTTTTCTTCCCACATTCTTATAAGAACACAGTGTAAAATGACAGTCATGCTGTTGCAGCCACAAAGTTTAGCTGGGCTTAAGGAACTAAGTTGTAGGTTTCTGAAGGATTTTTTTGTTTATTCCACTTTGAAGATATCATTAGTCAAGATTTCGTATCAAGACGACAGATGGTATTTCGTAAGCTTATATTTTGTTTTTAATGGTTATTTTTAACTTGTATCATTAACTTTTTCACACAACACCCCTGGGATGGATATATATTGAAACATGGCTTCACAGTGGAAGATCTAATACAGGGATGTGTTTTACTAAAGCAGGTTTGGCATGTGCAGCCCTGAGCACATTTTAAGTGAACTTGCTTTCTCCTGCCAAAAAGTGAAGAGATTAATCTCTGCCAATTTCACATGCCCAGCAGTGATGCACCTCTTGCAATCTCAGTCCTCAGCTCCAAATGAGAATGTGTGTTTCAAGACAAGTGCACTCGAATGCTCTGCTACAGGACACTACCAGAAATTAGATTAAAAAAAAAAAAATTTAAGAATCACAAATGAGACTTGATTTGGTGGCTGTTCCTGAACACAGAGGCCCAATGACAAGGAAGATCCAGGCCTAGCCTCATAAAAAAAAGCTTCCCGAGTAAACTGGCTGTCTCTTAACCATCAACTGGGACATCTCCCTAGTATGACCAAGTGCCAACACTTGTCCAAAGGCTGCCTAGACCAAATTTCTGCTATGGGTCTGTATGACAGCATGAAAAGTGATTGTGTTATGGTGTCTGGAAATGTCCCTACTTATTGGCATACTGTATGCAGCTTAAGGGGACCTTTGTAAGTCATCAGCAATTAAAACAGACACCTGGCAACAGTACGTAGGTAGGTCTGACAGCAAGCGGGCACTCAAGTCCTGCTGCCATGAAACCAGGCAGGCACTTCAGATGCCAGACTTGACTCATATGTATCACTTCTGAAATTGAGACACAGGCTCCATGTCCCTACAAAGAAGGAATTTCACACATTTGTTTGCAAGGGCAGCAGAAAACATGGGAGTCGCAGGTGCAGACAGCACGGGAAGATAGCGACTAATTGCTCTGACCAGACTATTCTGCATCCCACACCACACCATTCCACGCCCCACCACACAGCCCTACACTCCTTGTCGCGGAACCCCCTCGAACAACGCAGAGATCCACATTCCCACTCCACGCACAGCACAGCGCAGCGCGCCGTACACCCCACGCGCTACCGCGACCCGCGTCGCCGCGCCTTCCCTCGATGCCGAGACCTCGCCCTGCCACTGCGCACCCCGCACCGCACCGGCGCTGCGCCTCCCAGCGCACCGCGGCAGCGCATCCCCCGCGCCGCGGAGCCGCGCACCCCGCGCAGCGCCCGCCCGCCGCCCCGTCTCACCGCCGCCTGCTGGAAGGCGCCCTTGGTGTAGGTGCCGCCGCCGCGGTAGGCGATGGCGGGGATCTCGCGTCCCAGCAGGGCGCACTTGTGCTGCTGCGGCCGCCGCCGCGAGATGTAGTCCACGCGTGGCACCACGTTGCTGCGCGAGGAGAAGGTGACGATGGCGACGCGCGTGGCCGCGGGCACCACGGGGAAGTCGGAGAGCAGCTTCTTGACGAAGCGCAGCTCGCTGAGGAAGTTGGCCGAACCCACGCTCGACGACTCGTCCACCAGGAACACCAGCTCCAGCCGCCCGCTGCGCGCCCGCAGACGCCGCACCTGGCGCTTGAAGGCGCGCCCCAGCTTCTCCACTTTGCTCTCCGTCGTGTCGGGCAGCGGCGGCGCCTCCAGCGATGGCGACGCGAAAGTTGGGGCGCGGAGGAGGACGCCCGGCTGGCTGCCCGGCTGGCTGCCCGCCCGGCCCTGCGGCGCCGACGGCGACAGGGACAGCGACAGTCCCCCCCAGCAGCACAGAGCCACCAGGGGCCACATGGCGTGGCGGCGGGCGCGGGAGGCGCCGGCAGCTGCGGGAGAAGAGCTGCTGGTGGCCCCCTGACGCCCCACCTCTTCCCTACTCGGAGCCGCGTCCGGCCTGCCTCTCTGTCTCCCCACCGGCCTCCCCGCAGGTATCTGCGCTCTTTAATCCCCCGCGGCTGAGGCGCTGCCCCTCGCACGCCCCTCTCTCCGTTTTCCCCTCCTCGCCTTTCGGCAACGTTCTCCCCCCGTCCCTCCCCGCCTCCCGCCGCCCCGTCCCGCCCCGATGGGTCCCACTCGGCTGGCGGGGGCCAGCCCGACAGCGGGGCGGGTGGCGGTCGCTGGAAACGCGCCGAGCAGAAGTGAAGGGGGTCGGAAAGGCAGGACCCCCCGAAAAGTGAGGAGAGCCTTTTCCGCTCCCTCGCCGCACGGGTTGGAGCTGCTACTCGCGGGAACGGAGTGAGGGCTTACACTGACACGTGCTAAATTAATCGTGGTTAATTTAGCCCTTTGTTTTGCAGGGAGGATGCGCTTGCGGGTGGGAGGTTTGAAGGGTCCATATGCTCTGGTCTCGCTCCTGGCTCTGTCACAGTCTCCCTCTCTCGTTCAAGGGCACACTTCAGCAGCCTGAGGACTCAGTTTTTCAACTTTCAAGAGGTAGCAATACTTTATTTATGTACATCTCACATCACACAGCGAGGTGTCCAGATACGTGGCGTGAGTGTCCACAAGGGTGTGTGAATAAAAGACAGGGATAGCACTTGCATATGTACATCAATGTGTGTTTGCAAACAATATACACTCATGTAGCAACAGTGACAATAAGCTGTGCATGTTATGAAAAATTCCTGGTTGCTAACTGTGACATTAGAAGCCATTTCTACAAAGAGGTCCTGTGCTGTCTTGATGTCTGTGAATCACTTTAGGAGAGAGATACACTCACGAAGAGGCCTCCTGCCAAATTCAGAACCCACTACCTTTCAACCAATCTCAGTACAGATTTAATTCTCAAGAATATTATGAGTCGAGAACTTGGGTTTATTTTAGCCATTGGTTTCAAATTAAACAGTTTTCTCCTTAATCAACTGCATTTCCAGGAGTAACTTACTCTTCAAAAAATTTCCCTGGGACAGATTAGCCGTGTAAACCTGTTGATTGCAACTTTTGGCATTTTGTTGATATTTTCCTTCTTTTGCACATTTTCTACTCCTCTTGAGTTTGCTGCTGTTGATATATCACTGTGCAATGAATGGAATACACACTATATTGGTATGTTTGCAAGTTCAGCCCCACATTTACATTTGGTTGAATTACACATTTCTTACACATTGAGGCTCTTAGCTGGTAGAAAATTGATCTGGTACTGTCCTTTTGACTTCCCAGCAATACTCAAATTTCACTACAAATGACAAGAGACTAAGTAACAGAAAACATTACTTAATTAGGAAAATAATGCATCTGCTATACACATCCAACATGTTTTTACATATTTTACATTTATGGAATAGTGCAAGTCCTTCACAAAAATCTGCAACTCGGTGCTTGAAGAGAATATAGAAATATTACAGAGGCATCTTACAGAGGCATATGTGGAGAACAGTTCTGGTACTGAAGGATGTGCTATGTGATGGACTGATCATTTTCTGTTCAGATTATAGTGAAATGAAACAGACAACATCATACTTGGGTTACTATGAGACCTTTTTGTCATGAAAGGGTAGCTGAAAATTGCTACAACCACTGAAGTCCTCAGCAATTGGTCTTTAGAAGATTAAAGAAATTATGCCCTAACTGCATCACTGTGGTCACACCATACCACTAGTATACCTAGTCTTATCATCTATATTGCATTAGGCTGTAAGACTGTGTTGGTGTTAGCACAAACCAGAATAAAAGAATGGAGAAGTATAGGCAAGATGAGTCTGGTATCTCAAGGTGCTCCTAACCAAAGAGGATTATTGCAGTTACGATGTTCTGCTATTACTCCTGAGTTTTCAAATCATAAAAAGTACTTTAGTCTGGGTTAGCTTGTTGGAAAGCTAACTGTCTCACCCATATTTACATAATCCCAGATTCATATTTATAAATGCCACACATTTTAGGGCTCAGAAGCAGAGAAAAAGACGATGTACTGAAAACACTTTTAGCAAAGGAAGAACAATTCATGTCAATGGCCAGTTGCCAGTGTGCAATCAGGTATGACTAATGGTGAAAACACAGTAGTTAGTTTCAGTCTTGGTGATCTCATCAGAATTAGGAATGCAAAAAATAACAAGGCAGTTCTAAATTAATCCTTGATTCACGTACAATCTGCAAAAGCATGTATTTTCTTAAGTCACACAGGCCCTCCAGTCGTGCTGCACAGAAGCTCTTACTGGTTTAACAAAAATAAACATGTGTACAGGGCTGCAGAGTGAACTCATCAATGCAAGATGTAAATATGTCTATCACACAGGGAGTTTGCAATAGTAGAGGAATAAAGAAGTGAACAGCTAAACTTTGACTATGGATGCAAGACTGAGACACTAGCATAGTACCAATGTGAAACAAAAACCAGGAGAATTTGAATGGTGAGGGGAATTATCAGTCTATGGATAATTAGTGTGCAAAAGGTTTTGAAAAGAATCAGTGGCCTATATTTAGTGAATAATTCTCCTAATATATTTTCCCTGTATATAACACAGGTACCTCTCTTTACATTCATTGACTTTCAATCTATTTGTGCAGAGAGGAGGCACTAAAACATTACAAGATATTGAAAAGTTAGCATCAGAATCTGTAGTAAAGGAAATCTAATGGTATGAGGGAAAGAGTGAGGGCGGGCAAAGAATTAACTGTGCTTCTGATATGATTTAACAAACACTAGAATAATTTCTGGAATAAACTGAAAATTAAAAGCTTGAACTCAGCATGCAAAATCCTCAAGAAGGTATTTTATCCATGAGGCTGTACTTGCAAAAGAAAGAGTTGTCTTGCAGATGGTGAAGGTCATGTATGTATGTGTAAACAGCAAGCATTCTGTTCACTATCTGTTCACTAAGCTTTTTTGAAAGCAACATTTCCAGGGAAAAGCTCTGTTGTAATGAAATTGCCTTCTCCAAACCTGCCTGCCAGCTTTTTACAAATCCTTTCCATGTTGGGTTGCTTAAGCCCTCTTCTTTTGATGGTCTTTTCCCTGTTGTATTCATGCATATTATTTGTGCTTTGGTTCATACTGATCTGTAGCAGATGGAGAGGTGGAGAGCAGAAGGAGTTTTTTCCCACTTTAAGTGTCCCTGAAGGTCAAAATATCTGCTCTGGGTTTCATTACTGGAAAAGAAAATGCAGGTTTAATGTGGCTTCTGATTACATGGTACCTAAGAAGGTGGTGCTGGACTGTGACTCTATTCCATTACAAAACAGCAGGTAATAATAATAAAAAAAAAATTAGATCTTGTGAATAAACTGTCTTTGTCATGTGACAGAAGAGGGCTGACTGGTCCTGAAAAGAAAAGCTTAAAAGCAGCGCTTCAGCTGCTTTTACGATCAGATTACTGTATCTCTTTAATTGCCTTATTAAAATCCACAGACTTGGTGAATTCCAGTAATTCTTTACTGTCTCCTCACAAGATCATATGGTCATTTAACACCACTCTGATTACTAAACAAAAGGGAAATCTTTACCCCCAGTTAAAAACCCTTCTGCAAACAAACAGTCTGAGGATTGCTGTCCTTTAGCCAAATAGCTTTTTGCTTGAATTACTCAATGAAACATGGCCAAGCATCTTTCCAAATATGGAGAAGAAAAGCATTGTGTTCCCCCCCTTCATGTTCCCCAAATACAGCTGGACAGAGCACATCCTTGCACTCAGCCCACACAGTATTTGTGCCTGCAGAGACAGCACCACAATATCACATACCCTACAATTTTTGAGGGAATGCAGGTCATTTTTGTTTTTACAGTAAGGATGTTCTGCTAGCAGCTTTGTGCCACAGTGGAAATCCAGCTGCAACTGAAATGTTAGGTCTTCTGCAGGAATTTTACAACATTCTAGATTTTAGCTAAACTAGAGATAAAATGACAGCTCAACACAAATCGGAACCTGATGTTAGTTAAGCTTGTTTTAAGACTCTCTTTGTGCTCAAGCACGCAGTGCCCATCTGAGGAAACCTAACACAATATGTAGCTAGCAGAGCTAGTCTTTTTTTCTTCCCTTTAACCTTTGCCAGGGTACAGGATTACTCTGCTATCCACTTCCTTTTGCAGGTGTCAGGCAGTATTTCAGCAGGGGATGTTTAAGGAACTGTATGAGGAGGAAAGCTTTCAAGAATAGCATTTTCAGAGTAGGGGTAAAAATACTTTCAATCTCAGAAAATGATCTCTGAAATCTGCCACCAGGGAGACATTAATACAGTATGAGAGTAGTGCCAGGCCCTGGTAGGTTATATCCAACTTTCATAGTTCAAATGAAAGCAGCAGAGCTGGTCTAGGAAAGGGGGAGAAAGAAAGGGCTTTGGGAAGTTACTTTATCCTCTTTCTTCCTGTGCCCTTTAGGAGAAAGGACACGTCCAGCTCCTGAGTCCTGGGATGTGTGTCTTCTGCTCTTGGCTGAGAAGCTGCACCTCCCAGTGCTGCAGTGCCTTACCTGCTTGTAGCTTCATTCATTGCCCCCAGACTGTAGCAAAGATCAAGCACGACTGCAGTCTTGCTGCAAAGCAGGGCCTGCTCTTGGAAGCTCCCTATGTTAGAATGCACTGGTGGAACATGCTGTCTCAGCATGTTTTTTTTTAGTGGTAATAGTGGAAGGACAGTGGAGGAGAGCATTATACAGGACGTATTGTGCATTCAGTACTGAGGAGCCAAAGCTAGGCTATCAGGATCTTAGTCATAAAGTCTGAGTTGATTTTTTGGCCACTTTAGGCCTCAGTCGTAAACAGAACATATGAAAGAAACAAAGAATTTTCTATAAATATAAGAATATTCTCGAGAAGGCAGAATAAAAGGAGATTAAGCTCTTAAATTATCACTTTTTTATCATTAAAAGTTAGGAGACATACTTTACAATCTTTTAAAATACCAGTAATTCACTGGCTGTAATTATTTTAAGATAAATTTTCCAGGGCTAGAAACTTGAAGTCCAGACTTCCCACATAAATACTGTTTAAACACACACAAATTGAAGACAGTAATTTTTTATTTACACACACAAAAATCCCATTGACACCTCTGGGAGTTCTGACACAGACTGAAGAGAATACATAGTACTTGAATGAGAGCAAAATATCTGTCCAGATGACTTTGGAAAAAGATTATAATGTAGGAGGAGAAGTGTCAGTCTGCCAAAAGTTGCTCCTTTCAGGCAGAGGTTTGTGCGGTTTAGTCTTCAGCAGAGCAAATAAGCATTTGTAGGAGCCAAATAATGGGTTATTAGTTCAAGCTATAAAAAAGAAAAAACAAGATTTGTATTGCTTCTCAGTATTCAGACAATGATGAAGTTTAGTTATAAGAATTTGTTTTCACTGGTGGACAAGCCCAATACACAATAAGGATATCATATGGCTAGCTTCCAAGATGAAAAAAAGGTAGGCAAAATCAAAACATCTGCTGGTCTCTGTTTGCACAGCAGATGTTCACTACACTTCCAAGTTAAGATCTTCAGAATTCATGAAGCATACTTTATCCATAAGCACACAGTCAGTCTGTCTTTGGCCTATAACATTCCTATGAAACTGAGTACATTTTGCCATATTCTACACCCTGAAGTATGTGCTGTATGATTTTTGAAAGATCCAGGCAAACACTGAATGTGAAAAAACCATGGAAGGCACCTTTGATCATATTCTAGGTAACCTGAGATTCTGAAAACGCCAGTGGGGCAGGACAAAGATATAGACAGTCTGTAGGGTGAAGCTTGTTTATGGCATTTTTTGATCCTGAATGAGTTGATACAATTGAAAAATAGGCTTGGTAGGCAACTATTCCAAGTTGCTTTTTCAAAACTTGCTGTGTATTTTAGCCTTGAAGTACAAATGCCCTGTCAGTCTTTCACTCTGCTGACTTACAGCATGGAGGTACTGCTGATTGTGCATGTTTCTTTCTCAAGATGTTTTGCACTAACTGATCAGAGTGGTGTTCTGGGATAATGAGGGTAAATTTCTAAACTCTCTTTGCTATGTCAAACAGGCTCCAAAGCATCCAAGAAGTGGCCTTCACAAACATGACTGGAAACTACTTTTCTGAATGAGTTGTGCAATTTCATAATTTCCGGAGGTAATGAAGTTTTAAGGAGTAAGAGGAAGAAGGTTGGGGCATGTAGAGCAGTTCTTCCCAATTGCAACTGAAACTCACAAGCAGGAGAAGTGTGATTTTTCTCTGTGGTTAAAGAAAGGACTCCCATTTCGAGGCATACAGCTACCTTATTAAAATTCACACAACTTCTAGTATTGCATATGAATATGAAGTATTTTGGATGTGCATTTATGTTACTATGATGAAAATGCTGCTCTCAGACAAGAAATTATCTACAGCTTGGTGGAGACAGTTGGAAAGAGGTGTGATGGTGTCCTGGTTAGAGAGTTGTGAGTGCCTTTGCCTGGGGAAGCTATGTGGATGTGGATGTGGATGGCCTACGCACGTCATCATGGTTTTGTTCCTGGTGATGAACACCTTTTTGTGGATATAACACCTTCTCTTCTTGTATACTTTTGCTGTTGTTATGGCGCATGTCTTATTTCACTCTTTTGTGCTTTCTATAAATCATTACCTCAACCCATTGTCTCTGCTTTTGTTCCTCTCTTTACCAGAAGGTGTAGGGGAAAGGAGACTGCCTTACTTGGGGTTTAATTTCCAGCTAGTGTTAAAAACAACACAGAAAAGGGAATAGGATAATTAATACATTATGAGGAAAAGCAGAGGTGATGAACAGAGAGAGACTTCACTATCATTTCTAATTAAAAAATTATATGGTATTGAATATGTTGGGACGTCTCTTAAAAGGAATGCTTCACACACCAGTGTAGTCAAGCACTTGAACTCTGAGCTATATAGTAATTCAGAGGACACCTCAACATTTTTGTGCAGAAAAACTGTGGAATTAAAATCCTCTCAGCACCAGTGTTCTCCAACAAAGTACACATATTTCTCTTCCAACTCTGAAAATATGAAGCAGTGTACCCCAGATTTTAAAAGACTATTAACTAAACTTGCCTATCGTTAAACTGTTTCCTAGATTATGTTAGTCAAAAGACTTGCACATAAACAGATCCTTATTCTAGTCTGATATGGCTCATAATATATTCATACAACATCACTCTCCCTCTGTATGAGTTTTATGCATATTAACCACAATATTATTTTGAAATGAAGCCAACCCAGGACTGAAGACATGAGAAATTGAAGTGCTTTCAGAATTACTGTGGTACACATCTAGGACAAAGAGCTCTTAACAACCACAGTGCCATGAAAAAGAGAACATACAAGGTTGGAGAAAGAATATACTCTTTTTCTCTTACAGAAAGAAATGTGAGTCCCTTAGCTAACTTCAGGGGCAGCAGTAATAATTAACTTTGAGCTCAGGATGGGAGCAGACAAAAACTGAAATGAAAGCTAGATGAGCAGAAAAGCCCAGTTACCTGTTTTACACATTAATGAGGGCAGCACTGGAGCATCCCAGCCAAAAGTCATGTCACAATAGTGGGGCAGCTGGAAGAGAGTCAGCCTCCATCCTGTACTCTTCTAGACATCTGCTGCATCTTTTATGCCCTAACAGCAGGTACACTCAGCACCCCAAGAGCTTACAAACCCTTATTTGAAGTCACTCACGCAACCATGCCATGTCCCTTTTGTCAGCCTATCAGAAGTTAAAGCAAACAGAAAGGAGGACATGCTGTGTTTTGCATTTGGCTCACTTTCCTACTTAAAATCACACTAAAGGTCTATGTGTTTGCAGCAGTTAAACTAAAAAAGTGTTTGGAGTAAGCTTAAGATGTCTTTAAGCAGTCTGACCTGTTTGGTTCATGTGAGTTTTTTATTTTCTGGTTGAAGGGACAATCAGGTTATAGCCTTTTATTGTTAACAGTCCAAAGTGTCTCCTTTCCTGCCTGGTTAATGAAGGCAGGAATACTAAGATACTAGATAATACTAAGATTTCAGTAAAACAAAAATAAACATCATGAACTCAAACTGAGACTCAGTGTTCTGGGTCTAATTCTTCCATGCATATTCATGCATAGTTCATGTTTATTACTGATGGAAATTTTGTCAAAGTAAGTCTAAGAAAGACACCTAAATTTGGATGGATTTTGGAAATCAGTGAAACCAATGGAGACATGGCAGTTGACATAATTTCAGAATCCCAGATTTGAATCTGAAACTTATCATTTAAATATCATACCTGTATTCTCTTGTATTGCCTTTTTGTCTTCATGCTTGAATGTCCATGTAAGTGATGGCCCTAAGTCTGTCTGTCTGGTGCAAGGAGACACATCAGTATGATGGGCTCTATGCTTAGTGTACTCCCCTGTCTGTACAGAAATCATGTCTGGAACCGTATCTTGCTATTTACCTTTTCCATGGTCTTGTATTTTGTCTACTTGTCACAAAGATTTTCTGTGCATGTGTCAGGAGATTAGTATTGCATGACTAAAAAGGAGATAGATGAATCTAGTTCAGTCAACATATGCTCTCACTTCCATTATTTTTGATATTTGCCATTAGATGAACTTTCTCAGCACATAAAACATGATCCTCAAATGAAATAAAACAATGATTATTATAGGAAAGGCAATCAATAAAGTTAATTGCTATCTCTTTGAAAAGGGTATGGTAGAAGATGATTTGTACAGTCTCTTGTTAATGGACAGCTAGTAACAAAAACTCACATACTACTTTGAAAAAATTGCTGTGTGTGTCAGTACTATCACTATTCATAAAAATATATTGGGAAAAAAGATGTAGAATATATTTCTTGGAATAAATTTATTGTATGCTGTATAAAACCTATTTCTGTCATAAACAGTAATGCATTATTTTTTTCCCCTCTTAAATTACCTGAGGTGTGCAAAAATTAAGTAATGATGAAAAGTCATATCTAATCAAGATAGGGGGTACTACTCTTTTGTTTTATAAAGTTATTCTACTTATATGTACCTTTGTACTCTCTTCTTGTTCCAGGCACAGTTAACTGAAACTGTATTTTAAAGCAATTGTATTCCATGGTTTCAGTGCCATGTTTACTGAAGACTTTATTATTCAATTGCTGGTTTACTTTGCATTAGACAGCAAGTTTTGAGATAGATTTGGTCTAAGGATCTCCGTTCTGTTGCTGTGATGTAGTCTTTATCATCAGTGAATAAACAGTCTGTCCCTATAGTGAGTGTTGTGGGCAAGGAAAGAGATCCCCAGGGAGGGAACAGCTTTGACTGAAGGTAGCTAAGCAGAGAGGACTTCATTCTGCTTCAGCAGAATCTCATCCTAAGACATGGCAGGTTACAGAGCTGTTATCACCACCCTGCTCTTAATAGTGCTGCATGACCAAGATCAGCTTCAATTACAATCTACTTCTTCTTGCAATGTTGCAGTCTCCGTCATCAGGGATGTTACAACCCCATTTTCTAGGTGAGTAATGATACCTTGGTGGGTCCTGGTATACCTGTCATAGCTTATGGACCTCTAAGAGAATCAGAGTTGTCTCAGATCAAGTCTCTTAAGATATATGAGTTGAAGCTTTAACCACAGGTGTTCACCAGAAACGTGGGCTGGAATCGTCTTACAGCAGTGTGGAGAACTTATCTTACAGGATATAAATAATACCTACTCAGATGCAGGAAGGGAAATTCCAGGGCTTATTAGTAGTAGCCATTAAGTAGGAACTGAACATCCTGGATCATGAATTGTATGTGGAAGTATTTGAGCTTTGTTTTCCTTTTTGTTTCCTGCCTATTGGTAGTTTCAGTTCTCCTTCCAAGCTTTGCATTTGCATTTTCCTTCCTCATCATTTGACTGTACACACAAATCATACACTCTTGATTTTACCCCCTCTTTTAAACATATCAGTGCAGTACCATGATATCAGGATTCAGTAAACAGGTTAGGTATCCAAATACAGAGGGCACTTGCGCAGGCTTCTACACTGATTTTAAATTCTAATTTTAAATTTAAATTTGAGTAGACTCAGACTGTGATGATATATACACCACAAGAAAAGGGGGACAATTTCTGTTCATATATTTAGGATAACATTATTTCCACAATGAACTGACTAAAATCTCTTCTTAGATACAATCCCTAAAAGGGATACAATCCGTAAAAAATCCCTTGACATCAGAAGTGTCATAAGAAAACATAACTGGTTTGAAAACTCCCTATGTAAATGAAAGCAACTGCTTATTTCACCCCAGTTTAAATAGTCTTTTAGACTCAAAGCTTCTTGCTTATAAACATCAATTTTCCTATTTATTTACAATTGATTACACACACTTGCAAAATCATTCCACATGGAATTCTCTTTTTTATTCTTCAGAAGTACAAGAATTGCTTTTTTTTTTTTTTTTTTTTTTTTTTTTTGCTGTGTTGTTTTTTTGTGCATGTGCAAGTGTCAGCCCATGGGTTACACTTGTTCAATAAAGCTTGTTACGTATTTACAGGTTGCATCATATAACATAATTTCAAAGGGAAAGAGTAAGATATTTGTAAGCAATTTTATTACTTAATAACAGTAATGGGAGCCTTCGTTGTTAGTATCTCAAGAATAGACAAGCTCCCAAGGACCATGGACAAGTGACTGTCCCTGCCCTTCCAGATAAGGACCATATGTCAACTCTTTAAGAACATTGTAGATACCCCTAACAACTAGCCGTTTATGTAAACTAAGCACCTTAAAACACACCAGCTTCTCTGGGACCCAATCATAAAATGATTATTTTTGCTGTGGGTAAGATCACCTTTCTCCTCCTCTTCTATGTGCTAGACTATGCTTGCAGAAGCTTGCTTTCTTCTCTCTAGTCGCTGTGGATGAGGATTTTAGTGTCTTTCATGTAGACATGGTGGTTTGGATAAGAAAATGTGGAACAAATCTTATTTACTTAAAATTAGAGGGATGAAGAAACAGCAGAGAGATTTCCAAATGTATTTCCAGACCTCTTACCACAACCACTGAAAAAAGGGTAATTTTTTTCCCCAGTAGAGATTTAGTATAATTTAATTGATAAGCCCTTCAAGAACTATAGAAGGTCAAAGTGTTTTGTTCCTTCTAAGAATTGTTCAGTTTCCCTGACCAGGAATTTTGCAGATGTTCATGTTCCACTTGCAAAAATAAATTGATTAGGAGTGTAATATTATTGTATTTTTTTTTAAATGTAAGAGAAAGGACTAAAGTATATCACAAATCTGTATTGTTTATTACAGGTTGGAAATACTTTAATGTTAAAAAATGCATAAAGTACATCCACATGATTTTTTAAAGGTTTCTTTTATTTGTTGTTTTATATGTTTAGACAAGAGGGAAGAGAAAGCCTAATGGTGCATGAACTCTAAACCTGAATTTTACTACTGTGGTATCCTTAAAAAAGTAAATAGCTATGATACTGAAAACTGTTCTTACACTCCCATAGATTTATGATCAACAAAATTCTCGATTTTTCTTCTGTCTTTTGTTTTGTCCCATGCAATCTCAAGTTCATAGCTGCAGGAGTTGCCAGCAGGCCTACCAAAAGTCATAAAAATTTGATATGTATATATGCATTTAATGCTTCAGGTCATGTATGTAACTCTGGTTAGGAAAGACATACATGATAAAACCTCTCAAAATCAAAACCAGTTACAGCTAAAATTCACTCTGAAATTATTAAATAGTTTGATTTCAAAAAAAGAGTAAAAAATTTCTACTCCTGAAGTAAAGTTTGCAGAACAAAAATTGAGATAATAATGGGAACTGCTTTTTGTCCTTAATGAAAGGCTACAAGAATACAGAAGTGTTTCTTTCCATAAAAGACTAGGGAGAGTTTTGAAACCTGTTAATTTCTTTATAAAATTTGTTACTTTATAACAGCTGCATAAGTTACAAAGCATCAACCAAGAACCTTTTAAAATAACGAATTTAGACAGGACCTAGTTGAGCATTGGTTTTTTCCCCCTCTCCATTAAATATAAAGAACTTTTTGTTTCATCATTTGCCTTTAATTGTTTACTTTTGCTTCTTTCTCCTGCAAGAACGTTTAAGAGTTTACTGTGAGGATACATCTTTCTGAAGAGTCAAAATGCAGGGGCAGCCTCCCTTCCCCTAGAGAAAACTGCAGAAAAATCCAGAGTAATTGGATAATGAATTCTTGGGAAGCTGTGGGGTGTAAGGCAAGCAGTTATCCTCTACATGTGGTGGCTAGTTTTCTTCCTCCAGGAAAGAAGGGAGGGTGCTTTTCCAGTTTTAAAGGTTAGAATCAGACATCCTTTTTGGTGTTGAATATACCAATGTGGGTGAGTATGATTGCTACTAATGAACTATGCTGTAGAATGCAATGGAGCTGGAGGTATTTTTCTAAAATAAATACTGTAAAGGAAGAACAGGAAATAAAGTATCTATTAGAAAAATAAATATTAGAGCATTTCATCCTCTTCCTGTGTCTTTGGCACAACTGTGTGTCTCAAGCCTTCTCCCCAGAGTACAGATGCAGTGAAATGAACTGTCCACTGTTATACCTATGACCAAAGAGTGGTGTTTTCCCTGAAATCTAAACCATTGCCTCACCTTACGACCTCAGGGTGAAATGGACCTATTCATGACTGTGGATTGTTGCTTCTTGAGGATAGCCAAGAATGGAGGCCTTAAAGGTCACTAACAAAGGTTAAGATAAAGAGTATGAGTTGAACTGGAAAGCAGAAGAGGCTAAGGACTCCTATTTTCAATGATCTAAACCTAATCATGGAAGCTACAGAGGCAAAAATTCTCCCAACAACCCAGTGCACTAAGCTTAAGCAAAGCCATATCAATTGCAAATAAAGACAGATGAACTTTGTCAGAACAACACAAGGAAGGATTTGAAACTTATCTAGATAAATGTGATTTTGATGTTAGAGCATAGCTTTTCTCATGGGCATAATTTATTTTAATTATCTTGCACATGGACTAAGAGGATGCTTTGGACAGAAGGAATTTTGCACAGACATCTTGACCTAATTAAAAGTGCACTGACATTTTATATTTTAATTCTGTCACTGACATGCACATGACCTTGGAAAGTCACATTGATTATTGTTTCATAAAACAATCTTTAATAGTCACATTAAGAAAAATGGGAAAGCTCATTTATTTTTCTGGGCTTTGAATATAAAAAGATTTGACCACTTACACATTAAAACTCTAAGATCACTGCACAAATATGCTTAAAAACTTTAACTTCCTTGGTCTGCTTTGTTAAATACTCTGCATAGTTGTGGCTAAAGGTTAAATGGCAAAATGCTAAGTTTACTGGCAAATGTTCTGGCATCCTATGGGTGAGCATATAGAACATACAAAATGTGCTCCTGAACTGTGAGAACAAATAAAACCAGCATGAAGTACATGGGTCCTTCTGGAAAGCTTATGGCTCTGCTCTACTGACATGGTTTGTTTACATGCTCTCCACAGTGCAGGACTATTTGTTTGTTTGTTTGTGCTTTTGTTTTATTTTGCTTTTTAAAACTTATTTTCAAGAAGAACAGGTAGAATTATATTCAGGCAATAAATGAAGGACTAAGAAAGATTCCAAAAATAATTAGATACTGAAGATACTAAAATATATTTAAAAGCACAAATTACTCCCCCACACCTAAAAAAAAATATCCTAGTATTCTAGAAAGTTTCTCCAGAGTATTTTTGTTGTCTCCTTTGGCATTGAGCTGGGACTGGTATGAACCTGTCAGATCTGCAAAGTGACACTTGGTTTAGACTCACTAGATATGCACAAAGGCTTTCAAAATGTCCTCATTTACCAAACATGATTTTGTCTTACATACAAATTGAGAAGATTCTCAAGCCAAACATGACAGATTTGCTGCTGGGAAGTGGAAAGAGTGTGCTCAGGACTTCTGTGTCAGGAGAGATCCATTTTGTAATGATTCTGCCTCCTAAAAACATTGAAAGAGCTTTGTTTTTCCTTTAGCACACATTGAAAATAAGTTTAGTTTCGAAAGCTTGAGAGCTGTTGTGAAACAGCCATCCTCTGGCAAATTCTGTTGGTTTTGCTTTCCAAATGTTTTAAAGTTTGTATTTTGTCTAGAATACAATTTTTTTTTTCAGAGAGCCACAGGAAACATGCTGTATCTGGCTGCTACCTTAATCATATATTTAAGACCACTTGAAAAGTTTTAGGGATGTATTCAGATTGCAAAAGTGATTATTCAGAGGCTGGGAAATAACACAGATATCTTTTTTTCTTGGCTGTTTGGACAAAGCTGCTTGCTCTGAGCAAGGCAGGAATTACAATAAATAAAGAGTGCTGACAGAATTAGTCTTGCTGGACACACTGAATTAGTCTAAATTAACACTGTGCCTCTCCCAGGGCTAGCTACTCCATACAAATATTGCTGGATTTAACTGGACAACAACTATTCATAGTAGTTTACCAAACATTTAACAAGGGTATGTGTTGCTAGAAAGAGGGGCTTGCAGATCTGTTGGCTTCATGCAGTCGTTCTGATTTCATTTATAAGCTTATTTCTAGTGAAGAAGCAGCATTATATGGATGATATACAGAGTCCTTTAAGGTCAGCTTAAGCTGAATATCAGTTTTATTGTCTTACACCCAAATGCCAAAACCAGGGTGGTAAGTAAACATTTGCTACTTATTTAAAAATGCATCTGACTTCATCTTCAAATTGGAATAGAGATAACTAAAAAAAATTCCAAGTAATTAAAAAAAAAAAGAAAATACAGGGATAAAAAGATATAGGGGGAAAACATCTCATTCCACAAATCCATGAACTTTCCAATAGTTAATGCAAACAGTTGTGCATATAATGCTACATGTTAATCAGATAAATTACATTTTACAAAACAATGCACCCACCAACACAACTCTCTCTGGATTCAGTAGAAAGAAGTCAGTATTCAACATTTGAGAACATGGCCCCCATTTCCATATGTTTATGTGAAATAAAACTCTGGTGTGCACCTGAAAATTAGGTTTTTCTAATGTATTTTCCACACTTACGAATGCTTTTGCTGGCATTAAAGTAGAATTATGGCTTCTGAGCAAGAACTGACATGCACATTCTTCAAACTTCCCAAGTTATTTCATTTTCCTGGTAATCTCAATTTTGACTGCAGTTTGAAAAGGTGAAATAACATCCACTGCAGCTGACACAGCTCTTACAGAGTGTTTGTTTTTGGTGTGTCTCTTTTTGGCTGAGCTGGTTGTCTTTTTCCTGCTCACGTAGGAGCCTCATGAGCCCATGGACTCCAGAGAGACAATACAGGAAATTGCATGGATCACTTTATTGTTCTGAGCTGTTTGTTTAGTTATGTGGGGCTTTCGTTATCTCTGGCATTCCAGAGAAGCCTTACTTTGAGGACTCTTTGAATACTAGTTATCAAATAGGTGAAGTTAATCTGTTGGTTCTGCTGTGTCTTCTGCATGAAATACATCTGAAAGAGTCAAGGCAAGGTGAAACAATGGTACTCCATGTTAGAAGATCAATAGTTATTTGTTCACACTGAATTTGAAAAGGCAATGAACCAGAACATTTATAATATTTTTGTTGATAGGGTGAAGTCAATTTAGAAAGATGAATGTAGGATTGGATTGTTTGCAACATATATTGCTGACAACATTCCTGAATAAATGAGTGAAGAAGTTAGCTTGAGCTGCACAAGAAGAATCTCAGATTTGTATTTTTAATTCAAGCATAATTTCCACATGTCTTCTGCTGTTGTGGTCAAGGTGGAGGTCCAATCCAAATGAAGGAAAACCAGAGTCCACTGTGCATTGCTGTGACAGTATTCTTGCACTCCATGCATTTCAAGTCCCTGTACATATTGTGGGGAAAAAATAAGATGCAACTTTCTCTTATAGCTATAGACAGAAAGAATAAAAAGCATTGCAGTCCTGGTGAACTGGCCATGTAGCCAGATCAGTAACATTATATACCTATCTTCTTACCTTATTTCAAAGTCAAAGCAAACAAAATAACAGAAAAACCATCATATATGTGAAATAACTCTTGCTTCTGGGAACACAATGATTGAGAATATAACTATAAAATATGAAAGTGTAGAGGATTGAGAATTATTACTGCTAATAATTCAAGGGTTAGAAGCAATGGATTTAAAATGAGAAGCAGCCAATTTAAGCCAGTAAAAATATGTTCTTTCCCTCCTTTTTTGACCTCTTCTCTACTATACGCATGACAGATGTTGGATTGAAAATAACTAGGAGGGAATTTTGCAGAGGACAGTGACATTAACAGGTTAAAACAGTTTTAATAGATTTGAGAAAGATAACTATGTATGGCTATTAATCTTTATTGTAGTAATACTTCAAGAAGAAGAAGAATAAGAAGAAGACAAAGAAGAAGAAGAGCAGGAGGAAAAAAATTAGGTCTTAAATTGTAAAGTTTTCTTCAATTGTCATTAGCAACTGTTGTTGCAAACAATTGCTGCTCAGAGCAGCATTTGGCCTCCTCTAGCATAGCGGTTTTTGCTTATTTTGGAAATGCTTTTTAGAGCTGGTCATTCAATTTCTTTTCAAAATCTTTTGCTGGGTTTTACAAGTACACATTGAAACCCCTTGCTTAAGAAGGGTTACTTAGAAGGCTGTGGTTCTAAAAAAAACAATTTGTGTGTGTGAAGGCAGCAAAGGGAACAGCACACACAGAAGTTATGGACTCAGCTAAAGCCAGCTTACTCTAGGAATGCAGAGAAAAAAATACTTCTCTGCTGTTTACATAACTGGAATGTTTCCCTGCTTGTAAGCAGGTCAAAACTTTTAATCACTGTCTGTTCAACAGTGCCAAGATGGAAAACCTTGTTTCATTCAGGTGCCTTAAAATACAACAAATGTGATAGAGCAGCCTTACAGTTTATCATGAAATATGCCATTTACTAGTGCAGCAGGACATGTTCTATTGTAAGCCATATCGAGCTTGTCACCACAGGAGCTGAGTTCTTGAGTGTGTTTGTGCATGCTGCTAACCTGGACAAAGTCAGGAAGAACAGAGCACAGTGTATGTCTGAGAGCTGAAGGTCTGATTCCCACCCATCCTGAAGACAGACAGGGAGGGAAAGCTCACTCCCAGGGGTGTTGTTTAAACATAACAATTGTTAGGTCAGAGCCTTGGAACAGCAGGCAGACCTTCAGATACCACGCAGGGATGAGATAGCCTGAGAGACGCTGTACAGAGAGCAGAAGAGGTTTGGAAATGACAGTAGAGGAACCCCACCCAAATTCCAAAAATAATGTAGAACAAGACTTACTCTGCAAACATATGAAAGGGTTGTAGAGGCATTTACAAGTTAATGGTAACTTGAAATTGTAATTTTACTTGTTTTCAGGGCCATTTCTTAGTTACCCTTTGTCCCCACTTGCTTGATTACAAATATATTCTTAAAGAAGCTTTCTGTTCAAGTGAGGACCAATGAAAAGCACATGCAAAGATGATATTCAATATCCATTTAAAAGAGACAAATTCATATATATGCAATCCAGTGAGCATTTCTGTTATGGTGGCTCTTATTTATGCCACTGCTTGCATCTGATAAGATGATTCACATACTTGGACTGTAGATTCATACTAAAAGCTTGGCTGGATCACAGCCATGATACATGTCTTAGAGAATCTGAGGTACTGAGAACAAACAGATTTTCACCATTCTAATGTCAGTTAAATCATAAAGTGTCTTTGCATAGAGTTAGGTCTTTCTGTCAAACTGATAAGGATTTTTAGACAAAGCATTAGCAGTGCAAAGGCAGAGGATGGTTGTGCAAAATCCTCTAGATTTCTAAGACCATGGTAGAATTAATCCCCAGTGTTTTTGACTCAGTATGCTGGTTTATGAAATTTCCTTTTTCCTTTCTCTTGAATAAAGATGTTAGGCAGGTAGGGAAGAGACAGCAGAGTGACAATAACACAGCCCCTGTGGGGATCAAGTGGAGGAGAGAGGCTGGTACAAAACTTTTGCCTCCTGTAATTCATCTTCATACAGGCCTCTGCCCTATAAAAAGTGCATGAGGGGATAAAAAGGTTATGGTGATTGCCTAGTCTCCCACTGGGGAGAACAAGGTTTTGCTGAGCACTGCTTTTGGCTGTTCGTTTGGAAGCATCTGAGATCACTTAACATGCTAATTTTCTCCTCTTATGCTTAGGTTTTAAAATACTATTTATGCTTCCTATTTGTCAACAGCTTATCCAGGAAAGGGCAGCTCAAAGAAGATAGTTCACTTTCACTTGAGTTCTTTACTTTGTGCAGATTTGCAAAATGGAGCACCAAAATAATGTATTTTGGTCAAGCTCAGAAAGAATTTGTATGTCATCAAGTATTACCAGACAAAAATCTTCACAGCTATAACTAGACCTTGAAAGCTACAGCACTGACCATGTGACTTGGCCAAATATGATCTAACTTCTTGTGAAGCACCTGGAAAGCCAAGGACAAATCATGTATCTTAACTTAGAAGCACACACATTTAAATAGATGTCTTGAGAAGAGAGGAAACAAAAGTCACAGCCTGTGTTTCAGAGTACATTTATTTTTTGCAGCATAAGTGGAAGTAAGTAACAAGAATTCCTTATTCAACCTGTAAGGGCAGAATAAATACCACCAATACATACTGAACAGGTCACTGTGGAAAAGGATGTGTTCAGAGGATGAGAAACTGAGGACTGCTTCTTCTGGAGTCCAGCTACTTGGTGAAGATTGCATTAAAGCCTGTAAAAATTTTTGCAATCTTGAAAATGAACACAATTAATTAAATCTGGTGTACAACTCCCTTATATTTTTTCTAGTTCACTAATCTGGTTTCACTGCTGAGGGAGCACTGTCCTCTTAAATTCATATCTACTGCTATCTGGGCTTAATTTCTCTCAGTTGTAACATGTGTATGATCAGTCTAGGCTGAAGTAAGATTCTTGCCTTATTTCTTTTTGAATTTTCCAGCAATGGAAGAACAGCTCCACCAACAAGAATTTTGTAGAGCTAAGCCTTCTCCAAGCTCTAGCCATATAACTGGACCCACGGAAGAGCAGTAGGAGAAACCATGGTCTAAGATGGAGACTTGGCAAAGTGTCTTCTATTTTTCAGCTGTTGTACTGACACAGGATTCCTGATGGAGCCATTGGCAGGTTGTTTCTCACACTCAGTCTGTATGTCACTTAGGAAGCAGAGGGGAACAAGTCTCACTTTTCAATCAATTCAGACAGATTTGACAGCAAAAAGTAAACAGCATTTGGCAAAAGTCACTCTCAATGAGAGTGTTGTTAAGAAAGTCACTCACAGAGAATATGCATACAACTTCCCTCCCTCTCATTTTTTCCCCAACCACTACAACGTGGAAAATGATAATTTAGGTTTGTTTTCCTAAAATTATGATCCCCATTGCTACCACATCATAGATTTACCAGAAGAGTTATTTCAACTTCCAGCTAAATGAGGCAGGATTTTTGGACATCTGCCCTGCTTGATTGATGCAAATATATTCTGGAAATAGACCACCAAACCACGATGTTAAAATACACTAAGTAATGTCCCATACATACAAAAGAAAGGAGAAACACAAAAGAGATCTGGAACTTCAGAACTGGAAACCCACTGCCACCCAGGTGTGAATATCCTGTTAAATAAGTGGGAGGTCATCTTGGCACATCATCTTGTCATCAATGCAAAATACCTTGCTTAGAATGCTCTTAGTATAAGATGAAGAGTAGGGTTTGAATGCCCATGGATGAGCAGAAAGAGTGCTTCAGCTAAACTTGTAGTTAAAACTAGGGATATACTCCCCACCTTGTGACATCAACACCCTCTTTTCCCTGGAGGGGCTAAAGCATCATCTTGTGGGAACTGACCAAAACTGTTTAAGTCACAATTGTATGATCCAGTTGCTGAACATAAACAAATACCTATAGAATTTTTTTGACATGGGGCAGAAAATATCCTCTTTCCTCCAGGGAGAAAAGATTATCTGGAAAGGACTTGGTCCAGCGAAGCCACACACAGCTTGGTTTAGCAGCTGCTAGATGAGCTGAGTGTCTCCACTGTGTCCAGTCTTCTCCTTTTGCAGAGGTGTTCTAGACACTCCCAAACTGAGCAGGCAAAGGCAGCAGTGAAAGGTAACAACATGCTAGTGCACCTATGAACATTGTGGTTGTCTATCTTCATGCCAGTAAGTGGGAAGTGTTTGAAGTACATTGAAGTTCCTGGGAGACATACATGTCTTTTTTCCTCTGCTGCTTTCTTTCTTTCTTGACAAGAACCAGTTTGGTCCTAGCTGGGAAACCCTTCAAGACCATCAATGCTTGATCTTCAAAAGAAGCCTGCTATGTAGAAGGAAGTACTGTGGGTCCTGCAAGTACTCACAACTAAGCAGCAACCACGTAAAGCTGTGCCAACTGCATTCTGGAAACTAGCATTCTAATGACAACTTTCCATAAAGACAGCTCTGAAATGTGTAGAAGACAAGGACCTATTTCAGTGCATTTGCTTTTGAAGGTAGGTCAGAGAACAGTAACTGCTCTTGCAATTGCATGAGAAGAGTGAGTCTAGTCTTTCCTCTAAATCTGAGCAGCGAGGCATGCTGTCATACAAGAGAGACAACAGAAACTCTTCTGATGCAGATTTCAGTCCAATTTTCTGTGCTCTCTTTCAAGAGGGTAAAGATAGTAAATAGCATTTACTGTTTCAGGAGGCTAATTCTCTTGTGGATCAAGAGAACAAACACAGGCTGGGTATCTGTACAAACAACCCTGCAAGCCAACCGCAGTGGCCTCAACAAAGTGTCCTTCCACCCTCTGGTGATGCTCTAGTGAAACTGCTCCCAGCATTAACAGTTTTCTTGTATGGTCACTAACACAAATACTTTCTTAAAATGTGGTCCAAACCTGAAAAAGACCAGTTTTTGTGGTTGCCCATCTGATTCTGTTGAACACATCATACTTGCAACACCTGGTGATTATGCCTTAAATCAGGACTTTGCCATCTACTTGGGGGAGAGGAGGTGTTTTAACGTAGTTTGCATTTTTTACTATTTTTTTTTCACAAAGACAGATACAAGAAAAGCTTAAAATTAGGCAAGTGACAAATATTCAATTACTGGCATACTATAGACACAATGACACTTGAAGCTGCTCTAGTGCCCAAGGGCTCTGAGCAGAATCTGAGCAACCATGAGTTACTGAGATCATTATTTTCATTACACCCACAAGTGATTTTAAATAAGCAGCACAAATGAAGCAAAGAAAGTCAATAAACCAAGCAGCTAGTCACTTCTGCCTGGTGGCATAATCTTATGTGTCCTCACAGCTCAAGAGGCAGGGTAAAGGACACTGCAATGTAAACAACAAGTGGCATTTTCCCATGAAGATTTTCCAGAAAGATTAGCCTGCTTTGAGACTGCAAGAAAATAGATATTGTAAAGCAAGAGCTGTCAAACGGTGTCATTTCAACACACAAACAAAATCTGAATAGATAAGCAGTAATTTTCATTTAAAGATCAATAATACCTTTTGTTTGTTTCAGCCCAGCACTGTTTTTTTTCAAAAATTTTCCTCTCCATTTCAGGATGGTAGAAGAATGACAATCTTGTCAGCTGAAGACATGGGGTAATATTTTGTCCCTCTCTTTTCTTGTCCACTCTTTTCTCTACCTGGTTGCAGCATCTGTTACCACTTCCATTATAGCTAGGCCATAGGAAGTGGCCCCTTATTTGAGGACCAGGTAGGTGCATGTGTAGAGATATCCATCAGAATTGCTGGTGTCACAACATTTCAAGTGCAGGGACAGAGAATGATGTTGAAAGCAGTAAGGGAAAAATATAGTTCTGATGGACTTTGAAGGGTTGATTCAAAATCCATTGAAGCAGATGTTTTTCCAGTCCCAATTTTGTGTGACTTCTATTTGCTGCTCTTATTTTTCCCTTACCAGGGACTTTATGAATTGAAACAACATTTTATAATAATTTTACTTTGATCCCTTCCCTCACAAGCCTTTGAGACCACTTAGGGGAGGATGAGAGAGACTGCAGTACAGAGCTGGGGAGACACCTCAGAGTTCCGAGAGAGGCCAAACCTGAAGGGTAGCTTCTCCACCCAGCTGTGTCCTCCATTCCCCAGACAGCTTATTTCTGGTCAGAGCTGACAGCTTGACATTTGCTTGTTGCTCTCCCTGTCACAAAGTTCACCTGCTATCCATATCAAAGGAGCCCACACATGGCAACATTTGCTGTGGGTGGCCATGTGCCCTTCCAGAGCCTCCTCTTGTAGGCATCACTGAGGTTCAGCCAAGCTGGCAGCGAAAACCAGGAGGGGAGGCTGGCATGGATTTTATGACATGTTGCAAATGCAGATTGTAAAAAGTGAAGCCTCATGTTTTTGTGGGAAATCTTCCTATTCTCTAAAGGTTGCTTACATCTCTCAAGAACTGCAAGTTCTTGTGCTCCAAGGAAAGCCCATTCCAAAATACCTAAAATGCAGCAGACCCTGCATGAATTAAGGCACTGCACAGATCTTCCTGAGGACTGCTGCATGGATCTTACTTAAAGTAAAACACTCTCCACAGCTGCTGAAAGGCTGATATTGACAGCAATACACTCTAAACATGAATAGAAATGACCAGAGGTACAATCTCCAGCTTTTTGTCTGGTGTAAATACTTAGAGCTTTCCAGCCATGAAGTTAATTTTAGCAGTGTGCAGCTGGAATGATTTTTCCAGGAGAAGCAAGCATTGTCATCGGGCTAGAGAAAGAGGTAACTAACCATTCAATGCAGTATTCTCTCTGAGCTCACATGAAAACTGGAATAGTCTCCCTCAAAAGATCTCTGCCTGGAGTTTTTTGTTTGGTGTTTTTATTTTGTTTTGTTCGGTTGTTTTGGTTTTGGTTTTGGTTTGGTTTTTTTCTTTTTCAGGAGGCACTGAAATGAACAAGTAACAGTTGTACTACTCTGTAAAACCCCTCTTCCTCATAGAGTCTTCCTCCTGCACCATGCCTCCCACAGTAATAAGGATGTCTCAGAGGGAATATAAGTTGCAGTGTTACAGGCATCACTACAGTGATGTGCTTGGTAATTGCAGCCTGAGCCTCAGACTAAGCCTCAGACCTAATTATCCACAAAGGTTACTATGGCTTTAGGCAAGACATTCCTGCATGCTTTCATGGCCAGGGATAAATATTGCATGTGCTCCACACCACACCAACTAATCTTAGTGACTTCATAGAACTGGTTAGACATTACATGAAAAAAAAGAAGTGATGCTGAATTAACACAGAAATTAATGTAGAGAATTTGTCCCAAAGAGATATCAACATGATTGTTTCAAGGCAAAGGAAAAACTGAGTGTCTAAACAAAGACAAAAGGGACAAAACTCTCCTGTCTCAGAAATTTGTTGCAAGCTGAGATGGTTACCTTCCTAACATAGTTATCTTCCTCCTGTCTCAAGCAGAGAGAGTTTAGAAATGTCAGCCCATCTTAAATGGGCCCAAAGAATGTTTTGGCCGTACATGTTTCAGAGGAAACATCCCTGGGGCCAGAGGTGGAGGGAAGCCAGGGAAGGGGCAGAGCAGCTGCCTGTGTAGGGGTTTGCTGGTGTGCATGGGGCACACGGACCATGAAGGATGTACTGTGCCCCATGGAGAAGGACTGTAGGCTCTTTGGGCTTTGCCTTTGCCAAGTGCTGCTGTTCAGCCACAAGCTCCACGCAAGGACACAGCAGCTCTTGTCACACGTGGTTTGCATGCATAATGTATGACTGGTCTGTGAACACCCGGTCCATTTTTCACTGCTTGAGAGAGATAGAAGATGGTCATATAATCTTTGTGGGTTTTAAGAGAATTCCTGTTGCTCGTTTCCCTCACAATCTGTGGCTGCCACTTTCATGGGAAGAAGGTCTTTTTTCATGCAGCCCAGAAGAAACAACTTGCATGTTTGAATTGGAGTAACTCCATGACAATTTAATAATCCGTACAGCCAAACATTATATCTGCTGCCTTTCCTCTTCACATCTTGTCTATTTCCTTTCATTACAGCTTCCATCAATGCAGTACCACAGACTTTGTTAAAACTCCTTGTATGGAGAAGGTGAGATTTTCAGTGACAAACGGGATGTTTTGTGGCCTGAATGTCATGTTACTCATCTGTCCTTATTCTTGATTTAGCCAGCATTTGGAAATGCTCTTTGTCATGATCAGAACAGATCTTCTAGGTAAGCATGTTCACAGCAGTGGTCTGTGTCAGTCCACGTGTGCAGGGGCCTGGGGAGGAGGGCAAAGCTGGGACACCCTGAGTAGGGAAACCCCAACAATAACTTCACCTTCCTCTATCTGAAGACACTGCAGTAAATGATGGAAACTGAACTGAGTCTCACCATTGTAGCTCTGCTAGAAACTATGAATTCTTGCCCTTCAGTGTTCCAGAGTCTGTTCAGCCACTTTAGAAACAGCTGTTTTTAAAAAAATTCTTCTTTTCAAGTTTAGCATCTATTTTTCCCTCTACTTTCCCAGAATAAGCAAAAATAATGCAACTTATGTAAAAATTTAGACTGTCCCTTTCAGAAATATCTCTTCTAATGTGAACCAGTCACAGTTTCAGATGGCACCACAAGATGTCAGTATGTTCACAAAGAACAAACCACAGGAAATTGTTTAAAACTATGCTGAGGCCAGTCTAAGGTTGCTTATTTCCCCTTCAGAACTCAATATTTACACAAAATCAAAGATTATGCTGAGTAGGAAAGGACTCAAAAGGTTAATCAAATCTAGCTCCAGGCCTTGCAGAGCACCACCCCCAAGAGTCACACCATATGCCTGAGACCATTGCCCAAACACTTACTGACACAGGCTGGTGCTGTGACCACTTCCCTGGAGAGCCTCTTCCAGTGCCCAACCACCCTCTGGGTAAAGAACTTTTTCCTAATAGCCTAAACCTCCTCTGACATAGCTTCAGGCCATTCCCTTGGGTCCTGTCACTGTCACCACAGAGAAGAGATCAGCACTGCCCCTCCTCTTACCCTCACGAGGAAGTTGTATCTGCAGTGAGGTCTCCCCTCAGTCTCCTCTTCTCCAGGCTGAACAGACTGAGTGAGCCCAGCCTCTCTTCACTTATACGACATGGCTTAGGAGAGCAGTTCATCCTGGAGAATTAAATATTCACATGGGAATGTGAATATTCACAAATTTGAATGTACCTGTGTTTTACTCATGGACAGAATCAAGCAATGGCCATGCTATTTTTAGGTAATTTTTAGGTATTTTTAGAATTTAGCATTTTTCCTGCCCTCTGTAGATTATTCCATGAAAGTGCTCCAAGTAAAGAGAAACCAGAAGAAGAGGTGCAAATCAGGGCTGGTGTTTATTGGAAATGCTCATGACATCTAGATTTCTGAGACATGGCCATGTATCAGATTTTATTGGTTGAACACTGGTAACATTTGACACCTATTTTGTGCCTTTGATTTAATGACCTCCATGGAATTGCTCATGAACAGACTTTCCCCATCTAACAAATAAATGCTGTTAACACACAAAGTGAGGATGGCAAAGAAACCAAGAAGTGATATTCACAAAGGGTGTACTGCCTGTACAGCACACCTGTCCAAGCTCAAGACAACTTGAGGAAGCAATAGGGATCATCTCAGACTTTATTTATGTCTTAGGCAGTCAACACATTCTCTCTCACTCGGAAGAATAATTACTAAGTTAGTAAGATCAAAGGTGACAATAAAACTTAATTATTTGCCTTGTCAAACTTGCAGAAGAGCTCTCCTCAAGTTGAACCACACACTGGACAAGCTTCCATATATATATCATTCCACTGAACATAGAACCTACACGCCCATGATAAGGAAAGCAAATCTGAAAGACAGATGTCTCAACAGGTTTAGGAGCTGTCTGAGGCTGCATGTGTTCAGCTCTACTTGTCTAGTCTGTAAGGCTGGCTAAACTTCTCTGTATTCAAAGGAGGCAAGATAATATATTCCTGAATAACCTATTAGGAGCCAAATTCTGTTTGCTTTCAAGCTATTTGTTGCAATTCATACCATGTCCAAAGAGATCATGTTATCATCTACAAGAAGAACTCAGGTTTTCTCACTTAGTTGAGAAAATCTTCATGTGTTATGTAGGTGCACTGGTGGTTTCCATCAGGACTGCAGCATAGCATTCAACATCTGGTGAGTGCAGATGCTAAAATGCAGTATCTACTGAAGCACAATTGTAGCTGTACTTCACTTCTGCTCTGTGTTATTTTGAATAATGTTGTGATCCATTCAGCTAGGAAAAGATATGCATGAAATTCATGGGTCAAGAGATTGAAGATTATAGACATAGAAGAAGAGATAAGAAATAGACAGGATATAACATATTTTCAAGTTTTTGACTGAGTCTTCGGCATCTTGTTCAGTAAATCTGAGAAAATGCCCTTCAGGTCTTGATTTGTGAGCACTGTGAGTACTGTGGATAACATGCTGGCATGATGGTTTTCTCAGGCAGTGGTTAGAGAAACTTGATGAACTTTGGGAACAAGCCCTCGGGTCCAAACATTTTCTAATACAACTGAAAGAAGTGAAACTGCTACTGGTATAGAAAAAAAGTAATGCCAACACCTTCTAACACCCAAAGGGAGCAACCGTTTCCCTCCTCAGGTCCTTCTTTAATAAGATTTTTTGTCTGATGCAAGAAGAACCAAGTTGCAGACCAATACATCATGTAGACTATCTGAGTCCTGTTTTTTCTCAAGTCTGAAATACATGTCTGTATTTCTACAGTGCTTAAAACCAGACAGCCATGGTGAAATGAAGAAAATGGTGCAGTTTAACTGTGTCATGAAGAGGGTGTTGTATTGCTTCAAAATATGGAATATGCATCAGTCTCACAGAAAGCCCCTTGGAATGAGTTTCACAATATGATTTGGTTTCAAGAGCTGAAATTTCACCTGAAAAAGTGGAGTTTGCAGACAGAAAGCCCACTGTTACTTCCTCTGTTTATTGTCAAAGCACATCCTGGCATAATGAAACATTTAAGTGTTAAACTAGATGTTTGGAGCCTCTGAAAAGAAGCTGACATTTCCTTTGTCCACAGGTTCTTTCACAGCTGGATACATGTGCTGTATATCCAAGTTGCTATGAGAGCATGAGCACAGTGCTGAGAGGGAACTGTCACCTCTTCAAAGGTGCTCGGGGCAGGGAGCAATGCACCAGCCTGGGTGAAGGGAGCAGGTGGAGGTGTGAGGTGGATTTAGATCTTACTCTTGAAGTACAAGGCAGGTAAGCTATTGGCTATGATTCCTCATTGGTCACAGAAAGTAGGCATACTTTTCCAGAGACAAAGATGGATTCCTACACATGTGGATGAGAGCTTTAGGCTTCCTCACTGCTGGAGTCTGTTTTCAATTAAAGTTATTTTAATTTTAAGTCTAATTTCTTGCAGCTTTTCTGACTGCATCACTTTCAGATATTAAAATATCACAAAACATCCCAAAGTACACACCTCCAGCTTACAACAGATTTAAATTTCAGTAAATGCTCCATTTAGTTTTTGAAATAAAAATCCCTTAACAAAGAAGAAAGGCTTCTTTGGCCTCTGCAAATGAGAAAAAGCTCTTCAGTAGAAAGAGTTTAGCATTAGGACTCTTATTTATTCACTGTTCAGAGAATTTGGAAGCAGATCTGAAGAGTGCCAGATGAAGTCAGCTAAATTTGCAGCTGTCTCATTCATAATCTACACTGGGAAATGCAGGTTAAGCCACCACCTAAAAACTGACCAGGCTGTTGCAGCCTTGGTGTATTGAAGAATAGCAGAACATATCCAGAGATAAAGACAAAATTGTTGCACAAACTGAACAAATTCCTGCTTTAACAGGCAAATAAAAACGGAGAAGAATTTTATTTTATATTTTTGTATGAGAATATACCTCTTTTCTCCTACCGCAGTTTTTAGAATCAAAACACTTATGTGGAAAGCTGGTCTGAGATTTTGCTTGAAACATTGTGAGCTTGCTAGATGAATGGCACAGAAATTAACAGGGATTAGAAGCCAGTCCTTTAGAAAAATAAATAAACAAAAAAAATTTCTAAATACTTCATTAACTCATGTAATAACTCAGATGTGAAGATACCTCTAGCTATGCAACCCCCTGCATGAAGCAGGACCCATTAGAACAGGTTACTGTGTGCCTTGTGCTATCAAAGTGCTGGTGTTTCCAAGGCTGGAGGTCCTGCAATATCTCCAAGCCTATCTTCCAGTGAATAACCACCTTCAAGGTGAAAAACCTTTCTTAGTAGGTAAACCAAAATGAACCTTTTTGCAAATTATGTCCTCTTGCCTCTTGCCTGGACATAAAGTCTATCCTTCCCCTCATCTCTGCAGGCTGAACCACTCTCTGCCATCCCTCATATGGTCCATTCTCCAGCCCTAACCACTGCAAGGATCTTCTCTGGTCACCAGATAGAATATACATCTTTTTGCTTGTTCTTTAATTGGTTTCACTGTATTGTGGCTTAATGGAGGTGACACCCTGGAAAGGGTGTGAAGAAATGAAGACACACTGCTGGCTCCAAGGGGACAACATTCCATGCACTGCCATGTTGTCAGTTGACTTTGGACAGAGAACAGCTGGCGGCACTGTGAATTGATAGGAGGCACAACTTTTATACCATGAAGTCCTCAGAAGAAACTTTATTTGTAAAGATGCTAAAAATATACTTTTTCAAAGTCTGAAAGAGTCTAAAGCCTTTATGTATTTTTCAAAGATGCCTTCTCCAGGCCTCAATTTCACATGACTGTTCCATTACCTAAGCAAAACAACACTTAAAATGCTTTGGCCATGGAGAAGGCAGCATGTACAAGGATGTTCAAGCATGTTTTGGTTTATTAGTTCTGCTACAGTCACTTGAGCAGATGAATGTAAGAGGAGAAACTTGCTTTATAGTAAAGAAAGAGACCTACAGCAGTGACAAATTAATTTCCATCCTGTCATGACTCATGACTCAGCGCTACAGTAATATTAACAAAACATCAGTTAAAGTGGTAGCAATTATTTCCATTGCTAATACTGACTCTGGCTTAACAGCATTTACTGACTTTGTTACACTGTCATAAAATAAACATTAATATAGAAACTAACCAGATTCACCACTTTTGAAAGAATGGACTTTATCTCTGCCCTTGAGAGAATCGTGTGTTGTAAAGGAAGTCAGAGGTGGAGGCATGAAAACAGCTCATAAAAAATCCCAGTGAGGACTTGCACAAGGCTTTTAGCAGCATTACATTCAGTATCAGAAGGGTTGTGGCTTTTGTTTACCAGGCAGACCACAGGTGAAGGCTACAGGAGTAGGACTCATTCAGTCCAAGTCAACTCTGCAGTTTTCTATGCACCACTAAAACAGCAGACTGGTAGGAACTAGTGTCCCAACAGTTAGCTTTTCTTGTGCTGTCAGTGCCCTGGTTCTTCAGCTGTGAGGAACAGCATTATCTGCCAGAATCCATGGCTAGATGTCCTTGTGGCTTCATATTAGATTATTCAGGATCATGTATTAAAAAAGCCCAAAGAGAACATGCCTTGACAAAAAAATTGTTGCAGAAAAACACTTTCTCAGTGAAACTTTGTAATGATGAAACAAAAAGGCCCTAGACAAATTATCTTAATAGTTTTTATTTATTCCTTTTGTTGAAAATTCCCAGTATTATCCAATTGCCAAATATTGGTTTCTTGAGCTATGGATGGGTCTTAAGACTGCATGTTCAAAATAGGGATTTAAAGCATGTAATTTCACATCACAGAACATTATTTCTTAAGGGCTGTGCTCCTCCACACGAGACAAAAATGGGGCCAAGTTTTAGTCTTCTCCATGAAATGTCTCCTACCATTGCAAGCTTGACTCCATTGGAAATGGGTATCTTAGTCTCTGGGAGTTTAACAGTAAAAATACCTGAGACCTAGTCCTGTCATTTTAGTGGAGAACATGTGCAAGGGAAGCAGGTAATTCTGCATGTGTCCTTAGACAGCATAGTGGCTCAAAAAGCAGCCCACACAGCAATAACTCATTTTCAATATAGATTTTTTTCTTTCAAAATGATCTTATAGCACAATTGAACTTCTTATCTGCTTTTCACTTGGTTGTTATCTCCCAAGCTTATCCTCAATCTTTCTTAAAGTGATCTCTAGTTCAGTAACATGCACATATCTAATATAATGCTCTTATGAGCCTCTCTTCCCAGAAATTCAGATGCCATGGCATCTAATGCCATGGCATTTCAAGACAGAAATGTCTTGATGAAAGATTGAGTTCACAATTTCAGATATGTCCCTGAAGTGCCTCATTCTCATACTTCAACCTTTGTACTTGCCACTGCCAAGGACTGTGTTTTAAAAGGAATGTAGCATTTTGTACCAAGTGAGGTTATTTTTCAGATCAGCTGATGCTTACTGCACCATCGTATCCCATTTGTCTTTCCTCAAACCTGAAAACTCCTGGCAGATGTTGTATTAATCCAAACTTAGCTCGATTTGAATGAATTTAAATAGAAGAAGATTATCCATACTCTATTCCTGTGGTTTACCAGTACTTTTAATATAATAGAGGCCTTGTATTCCAAAATTCTCCTGGGAATTAGTTAGTCCCAGGCTGCATTTTGCTTTTTAAGGCCTCACTTATTTTTCTGAGTGAGTTTAACTTGGCAATGTTCAATGATTCCTATAAATTGACTTTTAAAAAGTAATACATCTTAGATAAAATCAGGTACTTAACACAGTATTACAGAGTGATTATCTGAAGATTGAATAAGAATCCAACTTAAAATCAGGAGGTTTCCTTAAATTTTCTTTACTTGATGGTTTTTTATATGGGGTTCTGCAGAATCAATATTTGGTGCACAGCAAAACCTACACATAAGAGGCTTCTGCTGATGACTCCTGGTAATAATACAAAATCTTGAGAAATTAATCCATATCTCTCCAAAGAAGTGGAACAAATCTTTGTAATCCTGGTTAAAAATTTATATATATATATATATATTTTTTTTTAATTCTTACAGGAGTTATATTACTTGTTTAATATGCTTGTAATGCATATAAAATTAAAAATTAGGTCTTTCACTACAAAAATGTTCTGGCACCTTGGCAGACATTTTAGAACTCTCCTTTTGTTTGGGTGTCAGGGTTTGTTCCCTGTGAGTAGTCTGTGTGTTATGTAGGATAACACTGGAGAGCCTCCTGCCCTGCAAGAGACACCAGCCCTGCATATTGGCTCCCAGGCCACCAGTTACCTGCAACAGGATGAAATCTACTAGATTTCATTTTCTAATTGCTGTTCTATTGTCCCACTTAGCACTGTGTAAGCCCTCTGGTTCTGCTGCCTCATAGTGCTGGGTACCAGTAGGGAAATGTTCCCACACCTTGAGCCACCAGGGTCGGGGATTTTCTGGCTAGATTTATTTTTCCACACTCTTGATCTAGTACTAAAAGTGACAGCAGCTAATAAAGAGAGAAGCTACTGCTCTGGTTGCATAATTTCTTGGTTCCTGCTGGTACTCAGTGATTGATGTGGATATTTATATATTAATACCTCCATACTATAAGTTTGAACCCATACAAAGGGTTAAAGAACATTCCTTAAGCAGCAGACTGGAAGCAGACTCATGCTGCCTGCACCATAATAGCAAAAGAGTCACAAGATGTATTGTAAATTATGTCCTAATAGGCTTTCCTCTGATTTTAAGAACTCTTGCTTAGTTCCTCGGTTGATTTTTTATGCTTTTTAATTGTCCTGCAAACACCATCCTCTGAACTCTTGCTGAAAAGAAATTAGCTGCTCATCTTTTCAGTGGTGTTCAGAGTCAGTGCCTGACTTCACCTGGTGTAGGCAGCATTGCAAATACACGGTGTGCAGCCTCTCAGTGTGGCAGCCCAGGTGAGCCTGCTTCGGCTGCAAAATGCCATTCCTAACAGAGCAGGCCTGTTGGCTGCATATGCTGGTGAGATTGGGGGAATGACCCCAAATCTCTTTCTGACAAACACCACTAAGCACAGTTTTTTTTCCATTAGCACAATCCCCTTTGTATAAAACCTACTTCCAACCTACGTAGTGCCTTCATGTTTCAAGACCAAACTTGGCTTCTCCCTGCATCCCTGGTCAACTCCACATTTCTCAGGCTCCACCCTCTTCTCTGCCTATTGTGAATGGGCTTGTTCGTCACTTTTTTTATTGTTGCCTCCTTTCTTGCCACATGTAATTTGTTCTACAGTAGTGACACACCCAGTTTCATCTCTGATTACATGTGCCTCTTCCTTTCTTTCAGCGCTGATGTTGAGGCCAAGTAGTTGCAGAGTGGAAGCAAAGGAATATGTCTCATGGCACACAGACATCAAGAGAGGCTGTGCATTGTCACAGACAGGTACTACAGCCTGAGAGAGAGCAGCAGAGTCATTGCCATGAAACAGCAGGTCTCCATTAGCCCCAGCTGCTCTTACCTAAGGTACCTAAGGTACTTGCATAAGGTACTGTATGAGAGATTCTGAATCCTCCTGTGCTGGAGGACCACATTGACAGATAGGCTCTTGACTAGCACACCAGGAGGGTCACAGATCTTTTATCAAGCCTTGTAGGAGCTTGGACTGGGGCAAAGTGATGCCTCTGAGCTCATGCAAGGGAGAAGAGAGTCTAGACATTACCACAGTTGCTCAAGTAGCAGCTGCACAGAAAGGATTGCATAATTTTGTGCTTCTGACAGGCAGGGAGCAGCCCGTGAGGATTGCTTGAGCATAGAGTGCTACATTGGCAGCACCTTTGCTTTTAAGGATAACAGCTGATGAGGAAGAGCCTCATCGCTTTTCTTAGCAAATGCATATGGTGCTCTGTCTTTTGTAACAGAGCCATGGCCAGATGCAGCATCACTTGGCAAAGAAATTGTGATGAAGCATTCTTGCTGGAAATGTTGAGACATGCTTTCTGAAAAACATTTTGGTCATTGTGTGATGTATGGCAAAAACCAAGGTCGGGTGGGTCTGAGGGGGTGAGTGAAAGGTCTGGCAGAGGATTATGAGAGGTCTAGCAGAGGATTATAATCACCTGTGTTCCAGGAAAAACCCCAACATGTGAAGGATATGATGTTTAGCATGATTCTGGAATGTGGGCTTGTCCCCAGTCAAATCTGGGAAGTGCTTATTCCAGTGCAAAGTGCATGGTGGCATCCTTAAAGACTGGGAAACCATGCCAGATACATTCTCAAGTGTGATGGTGGAGACCCAAGGCCCCCAGGTCATCTCCCAGCATTAGGAGCTTGACAATTGGAAGAGCTTTGATTTATTTAGGAGAGGCCAAGCATCTTGCAAGGACATTTGGAAGTTTTGGAAGCTGAGAAATTTCTTCCTTTTGAGTCAAACTTTAGGTCCTTTTAAAAGTTAAGTTGTTAGCAAATAAGTGTGTTTTAGCCAAACCTAATGCTACACATGAATGTCATCACAATGTAATATAAAGAGCACAAGTTTTAGAGGAACACAGTGCATTTATTGAAATACAACAGGTAAAGCCCTGAAAACCTCAGAACCTCTGTTGAAATGTTGGACTTTGTTCTACTAATTTGTCACTGCAGAAGTCTGTCCCTCAGGGGTTTTTATTTTCTCTTATTTAGAGAGACTTTTTCCATTGAATGAAATAGAGATATCACATAATTTCTGACAGCCGCTATCCAAAAACTGCACCCTAGAAAAATTATGTCTGTGAATGACTCCACCAAAGCACACCATTCCTGTTGATGTGGGTTCTTGAACCAGCCCTGAAATCTATTGCCAGGGCTACACAAATAAGTTTAGCTCCAGCATTGTCAACTGTTCGGGTTTTATCATATTATGTAGTGTTCTTCTAAATGTATCAGCCCCTGGGGCTGGTAGATTATGTAAGAATCTCTACTTTTATTACAAAATAAAGTTCAATTTCCATTTTTTCCAGAAGAATTTAGGAATGTGACCATTAATAGTGCAGACAGTGCCAGGTTACTAACCCCCACAACCCTAATTTTCAAGGCAACTATGATTTTTTAAAGATCTGACTCATTAATTTTGAATGCCCGAGGGACACTAGTGTATTTTCAAAAATACAACAGTTCTTCAGATTTTCAGCTTGTTATCTTATTTTCTCAGCCTGACAGAATTGCCTAATTCAGGGATTTTTTTCCTCTGGATGTTTTGAACATTGTGGCTCTGTAATGCATTTCTGACATTCCAGAAGCAAGCCCCCAGGAGCCTCTGTCATACATCTGTTATTGATGTATGCCTTGACAAGTATGATACCACACATTACTAGATCCAAAATCATGCTTGTCCACAAAAACAAAAACAAAAACAACAACAACAAAAAAAAACAAACAAAAAAACCCCCACAAAAACAAACTAAAAAAAACCCTCAAAATCAAAGCAAAACAAAACAAGTCATCCCAAAACCAAAAACCACAAGCAAAAAACAAAACAAAACACCCCCAACAAAACAGTCATTTTCAGATATGGAATGTATCTTCTGGCAACTTTCTGTGATTACATTTTCTTCAGAATGTAAATTTCATCAAGGAAAGCAGATGTTTTTCCTTTTCCAATGTTTGAAAGCAGACACATAACTGCTGCGGAGCACCTGTGTTCACACCATGACTTTGTGTGCAGCTGTCCCCACATGCTTTTGTCATATTACAGGTACAATTGTTTCCTGCTTTTTTTGGCCTAGTATCTGGGGAGATTAAGTTATGCATTACCCAGACACATGCTATTATCCCCCTGAGGGAACTCCTGGAAGAAATGCATCTCATGTTGTCTGACCCCTGATAATGCTGGTGAGTGATGTTACCCCTTGCATGACTGTGCAAGGCTTTTCCTTGCTCACATGAGGCAAAGAAGAGAGCTGAGAGGAAAGAAGACAATGCCTCCACTAAAGTGTAGCTGAATTTTTATGCTATAACTCTGGAGAAAGAGGACAGGCAGCAGTGTTTTAGGGAAGCTTACTGGGATAAGCACACGGGCTGGGATAGGAATCACCAGCTGGTATTAGTGACAACAGCTACCAGAGCTAGGGCTGTGGTTTCTACAAGAGAGCTTAGACAGCTGCCTAATAACTGCCCAGCTCAGCTGGGTGAGGAAAGGAAAGTGATGGCTGTTCGTGAAAGGCAGAGTACTCCTGTTGGTGTGAAAAGCACACTCGCAGGAAAAGGCACAGCTTCTCTGGGGCCACGCAAGCTGAGGGAAGGCCAAACACCCAGATATCCGAAAGACATTTTGTTTGGTCTTGACTAAAATTCTAGGCTCTCTCAGAAAGTGGTTCCCTGACTTTGGGTGGATGTTGTAGCTCCATATATACCTGGAGATTGCAGTGATAGATGGTCCCAGATTTAGAAGCTCAAGGTGCATCCTATTCAGTAGCTTATGAGCTCTTTGAAACAGTTTTGGGCTATGTTAAAACAATTCTTAGAGACTGTTTGCATTTTAGAATGGGCCCTTGCCAGAAGGTGATGGGAAGGCTGTTCACCTTGAGTCATTCAACAGCACAGATGGAGACTGGTGGGTGGTGGTTGCTGTTATAAAGCCTTTTCATCCTAACCCGAGTAAAAAGAAACTGCATTTGCCTCACACATGGTACATTATAAGAATTTACAGGACTTATAGAATATTCTGTGTTGGAGGGGACCCACAGGGATCATCAAGTCCAAATCTTAAGTGAGTGGCCTGCATGAAGATCAAAACCACAACCGTAACATAATTAGCACCATGTTGTAACTAAGCAAGTAATTCAGACTTTTTACAGAAACTTCATATTAAAAATGCAGAATCTGACTCCTGCCCTGATTTGGCTTCAAGTAGGAATATAGATCCACTGAAGTTTCAATTTATGTTCCACACAGTTTCTGTGTCACAATATTCACAGGCTTGATTTAAAGTCTTCACAGACTGGATTTAAAATGTGTCCATGAGCTAAACAACTTCTTTCTTAGCTGAAGGTAGGGTGTTGGGAGAGAGTAGTTCACAGAGCAGAGCAGCTGCACAGGCAAACTCTGATGTACAGATAAGACAAAGAGCTGAATTATCAGCGATACCAATCAAATATGAAGTTCTCAAGGAAAGGCAAACTGGCATAGTTTCACTATTGCCAAGGGAATTATAACAGTTTACACCACTTGGAAATTTGTAGACATTTTGCTGAAAAATTCAGGTCCATCTTGCTTTTTCTGTCTTGCATCTTCAACTATCTTGTTGACACCATTAGAAATGTGGTCTCTGGTGTCAATGAAAGTGGGATTTCCATCTCCTGCTAAGAGAGGTGTGGGCTTCTGTGCATAACTCATGGACATCCCCTATGTCTTTAGATGGCTAGGGGAGAGTAATGAAGTTGGGATGCAATGATCAATGCCTTGATGTAGGACAGAGAGGGCTGCAGGACATGGATGATTTCATCTTGTGGCGCTGTGTGGCCTGACTGAGCAGTATGGATGACTCTGCATTTTGACAGGCTTGGTCTGCAACCACACAAGGATCTTACCATGGGAAAACCCCGCCTGCTCCAGGCATGCTGGCAGGCACTGCTCAGCAGCTGCTGTGCCTTGACCTGGTGCTGGGCAGGGGGAAATCCAACCTTGCTGCATGCTTGTTGCAATGGTCAGAGGAGATGAATTTGGCCCAGAGAATTTTTTATTCATCCAGATGCTCCAGAGTTTCTACTTCTACTCAGAGAAAAAAGGCAAATGCTATGAAAATATCCTAAGACAAAAACTTTCTACAGAAGCACTGACTGGAAGAATTGACTGATTGTGTTGTAAGTTATTTTAGGGGCTGAAACCCATTGCTACTTGCCAAGTATGATTTCTAAGACAGGATGAAACCTTGACCACTACTGCAAAGATGCTCAGGTATCGTTCTACTCCTGGGCAACATCTACATCCTGAGCCCATGCAGGTTTCCCTAGTGTGACCTCTTCTCCAGTGACCTTCTGACCACAGCAAATCTGCCACTAGTGAGGGAAGAAGATCCAAGGTGGAGATGTCCTGAAACAGTGACCAGAACATCCCATCTGGAGTGGGATGGAGAAGAGGGAGAGAGGGAGGGAGAGGGAGGGAGGGAAGGGAGAGGAGAAAAGGCCCTCACCCAGGCTAATGTACCTCTCTAGCTGCCATATGGGGAAAAAATGTCAGGGCAGGTGTATGTAGGACAAAGTCACTGCCACTCAGCAACAGTAGCCAGGGCCCTCGGAAAGGGTTCTAAGCCTGCCTTTTGAGTCTTAGCCTCTTGCAGAGTCACCCAAAATGGCTTCTGCCCTGTGTGATTTTCAAGTGAGTGTTTTGCTTTAGTTAGCTACGAGATGATTTTGTTTAGGTGCAAACCCTCAACCCCATCTGTATAATCTTGTGACCAGCTATACAGCTGATGCACAATTCATTATTCACTCACAATATTGTAAATGGCAGAAGCACATCCCACACACCTGGGCTCTAGGGGTAGGCCCACAAACTGTGAACATTGCCCTCACGTCAAACATATTAAATGATAATGATTTTATACTGCCAATCTGCAGGGACAGGACCCTCAGGTCGAGTCTAATGAAGTTAAAGGACTAATGTTGTGGATATGCCAATATTTTGGATCAGGTTTTCTATTTCTTTGTTCTTTCTCAAGACTAAACAAACCCAAGGAAGATTATTGGACTGTGCTAATAAATACTGGACAGAAAAGCATAACATCTCCTTCATTGTCACAGATGCCACATGCTATGCAGAACCTGCTGAAGGTTCTTCTCGCTGTTGCGCTTTCTTCCCTAGGCTTATAGAGCATGTGCAAACTCCCACACCTATCCCTCTTTTGTAGCATCTTATGGGCTCCTGAACACCCTCCTCTCACTCTGTGTACCTCAAATACTGTTAAATCTGCATAAGGGCACAAAACACCACTGTGGTTCCTGCAGAAAGCACTGTTCTAGTTGCATTTCCCCTGAAGGAGCCTATTGTCCTCAGGCAATTGTGTGTTGCTAAGAATGTTTCCTTGAGGCTTCTGTCTTTGGTTCTCCTCCCATTTCTTCCCTCACATCATCTGGATATCACTTTTGGAGTGTTTGCTCTTAAATGTGCTGAATGGGTTGGGTGTGTCTTTGGACCATGATCTGCCATTTGATTGAGGAGACGTACTCACTTATACTGCTGTGCTAGATATTGTGCTCCCAGATAATGCACAGCAATGTTTAAATAGCTGCCAATGTGACTGCTGTAGCAGGTAGACATTGAAATGATCCAAAATGCCATAGCCAAGAATGCCTCATTGAGTGAAGTTTGCACTGGGACCTGATCTCTGCTGTGCAAGCCTCTCTCTGACTGGGATGTCACCAAGGATTATGGCTTCAAATGAGCAGCAGGTGAACTCTGAGTAAAAAAGATCACAGGCAGCATTCTGCTCTCAGTTACACTCTATTGACGTCAGTGGGGTTGCCTGGGGTGAGCTCAGAGCAAAATTTAATTTCTCATTTTTAATATCTATAGACAAAGCCCCTCAAAATGACTTTGAGCATATAGCACAGTGTATAAAAACTCCTCAGCTACTCATGCTGTGAAGCTCTTCTTCCTATCAGAGCAACAGGAAAAAGCTATCTTGTCTGGAAAAAGAGGGTGGAGCTGTTTTGCATGTTGCTGCACGCTGCCCACATTCAGTGAAAGGAAAGGGGATAGGATGCCCCTGGGACCTGTGTGTTGCACACCTCCTGCAGCCGCTCATGGCAACCTGCCATCAGCTGGCAGGATGCAGCAGCTCCATTTCAGGTGTCCTGTTCCATTGGCAGACAAGCTATTGCATGGGCGCAGTACTTCTGAAACTTGAGTGTTTCCTCGTATCACACCCCTATGTTGTAACACCTCGGATCCCAGTTGGCTGCAGAGAGATGCTGTGAGTTTCAGAGGTGTCATGGTGATGGAAGGAAAAGGTATTTACAGGCCTATGATTCTATGATCCCACAGGACAGTTGATTTCTACACTGTGTACAGGACCACAATCTTTGACTTGAAGCTTGCTGTGCTAGAGGCTGTATGTGTGAACCAAGCTGGTTGTTTGCTTTTCACATGCCTATAAACTCTCACTGCTTGCCTTTTGCTCCTCCACAATATAAAACAGCAATCAAGAACAGCAAATAATGACAGACAAAATCTGAAAATTGAACATTTATTGATCTGACACATGAGATATCATATATATTTATTTCATTATGCTTTTCTTTGGTTTTAGCTTTAATTGTTTTAAAGAGATGTTGACAATAATTAAAATACTATACACAGGAGTTTTGATATGAAATAAATTTTATTTTGTAGTGACTATATTTTTGCAGTAACTGCCAATATTACTGTCAGATCAAGCTAAGTTTTTTTTTCCTTGGTGAGAACAAGATATTACAAGGTGCAGTATTCTGGGATCAAAATCAGTGGGATGTATTAAGTCCCTAATGTATTCCTGATGTGAAACACTTCCTTATTTCTGCAAAAAGGGACCCCATAGGTAGATGCTCTCCTTCATGTGGCTCTCATGGCCTGGAAATCCACACTGGGTCCCTCCTTTACCAGTTCCCTGAGCAGGGGTCAGTAAGAGCTCTGCTATAACTATATCTAAATGCAGGTCTTGTTTCTCACTTGCTGGGCTGTGATACCATGTGATGGAGAGCAGGTTTTGTGTGTCAACAGCCATCCTGGTCCCTAGATTGCACACTTCCAGTGGCAAGCACAGGATAATAGACTGAAACCAGAAGCTAAGGGGCAAGGGTCACCATTTTTTGTGGAACTCTCTTTGGGGAAACAGGACATCTCTGTCCCACTCCAGCTCAGCACCATGACAGAGTTATCCTCTGAGAGGAGAGGGTTATTGAGGGTGGGGTCTTTCCTTGTGTTATGGTGTGGGGCTGGATAACATCGGCATCAACTGAAATAGGAGGCAGATCTCCCAGCAGAGGAATTGGTTTTATATATTATGAAGTAACTGCATTCAGCTCACCCTCTGTGCTATATATACCGTGCACAGCTAGCTAGGTGCACGACAAGGATTATTTCTCTTTCTTTACATTGTTTACATTATTCCACCACACTAATTACATCTCATAACCCTACATAATTTTGCCCCACCACAAAACATAGTATGGCATCTTAGATTGTTCTTAGTCAATACTGTCAGATCCTGTCAGCTGAAAAATTATAGGGAAGTTTATAGCAAGATGATAGCAAGAAATTAATGCAAATTTTAGGTTCCCCAAATGCCACAAAATCTCAAGAGAATAAAAGAGGATTATTTTAGATTGAGGCATCAGAGCTTAGTAAGTGTTGAAATATTAGTAGGAGACCAGAGATTGGTCCAGATGGCTGAGGGCAGAGGCCAAACCAAGCATGTCTGAGGCCCTCAGATTTAAACACTAAGTGGGCCTTTGGGAACTGTCTGTGTTTCTTGAATGACTTTAGAGTAAAGCCTTTCTTTCACCTTGACAATTAAAAAATTAAAACGCTAAACAAAAATCATCAAGTGCAGGATAAAGAACAGCAGTAGTACAGCTCACTCCTTTAATATTACACTGAGTTCAGCATTTGCTGTTCTGACACAAGCAACAGGACCTTACTGGCCACATGTGTGTTGGAGGCTGAGTTGAATCCTTTGGAGCTGGTGGCTACATGAGCTGCTTCAACTTGGGATAACTATAAAGAAGCAAATTACACTGTGTAATAAGAGAACTAAAATGATGTTTAACTCCTCCCTTATGCTGGCATGCATTGCCAAAGATGCTTTTTCCATGTCAGACACTCAGGAGCTTGTGCTGCCTGTAGATACTGCTGGCAAAGTGGGCAGGGTGGAGTGGGTGGAGTGGTGTGACCATAACTCTATGACAATGTGACCCTGGTTCATTTTTGCATAGAAAGACACATGTTCAGCCCTAAAATGGGTTTCACTGTCAAATGTTTTGTGAGAATTAGCTGCTACCTAAGAGGCCAGCAGCTTTAAGGCAGGAAGCAGCAAGGCTGCATCAGGCATCAGGTTGGTACATGTGGGGACATGCATGTGCAATCTGTCTGAAGGGAAGACCACATAGTACATCCTTCTCATCTCTCTGCCGGCTGGAAGAGGCTTGGAGCCATGACATGGCAGCTTGGGAATTGAAAACCACTTGTCTTCTGTGTCTGTATACATCTGCTATCTTGGCAGGTTAGGGCACGCTCATTTTCTGGCTTACCTTCAGCAATACAGCAACAATCCAGGAGGTTCTTGGAAAGTATTGATGATCACTTTCTCATACAAGAGGTGGAAAGGCCAATGACAAAGGGTGTGGTATTGCACCTCATAGCAACAATGAATCTTTGAAATGTTGCTGTGTTCAGGAGAGGTGCCTGAGAGCAGGAAGAAAGCAAAAGTCACCCAGTTAAAGGGCAAGAAGGAGGATCCAGGGATCTACAGGCCAGTCAGCCTCACCTCAATCTGAGGTCAGGCAAGTCAATTACTACTCGGGCTGGGTTAGTGCTGACTTGCATTATTTCAGTGTAAATCACCGGATGCTTGGGTGATTAGGACCACTGCCAAACTGATTTCATTAAGTCTCTCTCTATCTGCCTGGAGTTTCTGCTGGAAATACCTGTCCTACCTAGCCTGTCTACTTAGATGAACATGTAGGACTACCTAGGGAGAAGACATCCCAGAGGGTGATGTGGGAGAAAAGGCAGTTTTCAAATAATTCAGTGGTTAAATTATGTCACATTAGCATGCAAAACTGTCAGTCTCCAGCAGAATACTTGGGAGAAGGAGGAAAGTGTACAGAGGTGTACAGAAAAAAGGTCCAGCATGGTTCTGTTCTGCAAACAGTTTCCACTCATCATAGTGGTGAAATATCAGGCAATTCATTGACTGCAAGACAATTATCTCTTCTGCCAACTCTAACAAACTATGACTTTCTTTTTATTTCTGCATTTATTTCAAAATACTGTATTTGTCACTGGACAGTTTGCAGTGTGAAAAAATGGTAGCTAGGTGAATGAACACAACTTGTTTTGTGTACTGAACTTCATGAACTAACTTCTTGGGAGTGTTTGAAGTGCAGAGAGATAAGCAGAAATCCATGGGAGCAACGCTTCTCCCACAACATCTGAAAGCTGGGGACTGGACTTCTCATTATTGTGTAGGCTGCTGGGACTTCATCTCAGCAGAAGCCTTGGGGCATGACTATAAAAAACAACAGATGTAAATACAATTATCTGTAAACTGCATGCATCTCAGCTTTGTTAGGAAAAACCCTAAGCAGAACAGCCAATAAGTAACAAACTCATAACCCCATGAGTAAAAATCAGACGCATTTTACTTGTATAAGGTATGCTTGGAAAATACTCGGAATCAAAGAAGGTTTGGCGTCACCAACATTTGTTTTTCATTGATTTCACTGTGAAATCATAGAAACATCTTTCCATGATAGGCACAGACGACCACTAGCTTCCCAAATATATTCTATGTTAGTTGTGTGGCATGTGTAGCTGGAGCTTGTGTACTTTTGCCCATGTATTCTCTCTACTCTCATGTACTGAGTAAATTTACATCCTTTCATTTTAGAGTAATGGAGTTCATTATGATCCTTAGTTAAAATATATGAAGTAGAGGAAATGAGAGATTAAGAGTACTGTGGTAATCCCCAAAATGCAAAGGCATTATTAGCATTTAACAGCCATTTCTGGCAGTGAAATTTCTAAATGCTGCAATTGGCAAATAAAAGGGAAATATTAATTTCTGCACTCATATGGATGGTGCTGTTTCAAAGGCCTTGTGACACATTCCAAACAGGAATCCAACAATGTAAAGGTCTTTGGCCAAGTCCCTTCATGAACAGAATTTTACACTAAAAATGCAAGCCACCTTTCTATGGAGAATTTTAATTGAATATGTCTGGACTTACATAAAAGAAATACTTGTAACTTCAGCCATGAATCAGGATTTCTCTGTTCCTTGGTAGGATTATTGTTGTTTCATCATCATCTTCTTGTTTTGCTTTTTTGTCATTGCTAGCTCCAGATTTTTTGTGACTGTTTCTGCCTTTATTAATCTTCAGAGGAACACTTGTCTAGAGATTGTTGTTCTTAATAAAAAATGGCATGTCCCCAAAGTAACATTGCTATTGTAAAGCCATGCAAACCATAGGGATTCACACATTCTGCACTGGTCAGTTTTACTCCATTTGCTCCTCAGAAGAAGCACTGCTGAGCCATGCATGTTCATTGCAGAAATGACTGTTTAGAAGAGGTTAAAGTTAAGAGTTTTGGCAAATAAAGGAAATTCCAGAGATCTCAAAGTACCTTTTACTGTGATGTGTTATGACTGCACATTTGCTTTCTTCAAACCATGCAGTTTAGTGCAAAGATCTCCTCTGATAAAATGATGAAAAATATGCGGAATCATGTTCCAAGAGGATCATCATCAGTTAGGTTCTTCCCGGACTGACTATTCATCTTTTTCCTTGCTCATGCAGATATTGCTCCCGCATCAGCCTTTCCACAGTGGTAAGCCTCTTCGCTCTTTATATAAATATTTATGTTGGAAAAACAGGCAGTACAAATTATTTGACATTTTTGGAAAATATAACATAGGGCTTTGTGGTAGGATGGGACAAGACAGAGTGAGTCAGAAGATCATGATTCTGATGTTTCTTTAAATCTTCCTAGAAAATGAGTGTTGATTGTCTTTCATCTTAGGCAGAGACCTGGTGGTTAACAAGATATCTCTAAGATTAAGCCCCACTGTCATATTTCCCTACAGAAAGGCACTTTTAGTCATCAATGCCAACCTCTTCTGCTCCAGCAAATGCATCTGTTAAGAAAAGAAATACTATCAGCAGGGCAACAGGTGGCATATTACAGACAATTTTGAAAGGTTAGAATAAGAGGGAGTGTGTGTGAGTGACAGGAGAAAAACTGGAAAAGAAGGGGACTAAGATGAAGGAAAAGGCAATGGCAAGCATTTTTTCCCTACTAGTGCACCTACAGTGTGCTGGAATTAAGGTCTGGTGACTTTGCAACACTGGGGTAGGGTACTGCCCTGGAAACGCATTTGCCCATTGTACTGTTCTCTGTTTGCTTAGAAGGAATTCAGAAGGGATTTGCTTTCTCTTGTTTCATGAACCCCACGCTTTCACACTGACCAAAGTGGATACACACCAGCTGGCCACGTCCATCACCACCACTGGGTGGAAGAATTCCTGATTATACTTAGATCCCTCAGACCCCACTCTGTCACTTGCAGGGAAGCTCGGCTTGCACACTGCTTCCGAAATGCAGCCGGCTGGGAAGTCTGCACACCTTGCCTGAAGGAGCTGGATGCCTTCTGGATCAAACATGAATGACCTGCTGAAGGTGCCCCTGCTGCATGTCCTCACCCTGGCAGCCCTCAGCTTGGCTGAGACACTTCTGAAAGGTTTGCTTTTTCTCTGCTCTTCTTCTGCCATTTGCTGGTGGAGGTTTTGCAATGGGGAAGGTGTCTCTGCTAACAGTAGGGTGGATGGTGCTGTAGCATTCTCAAAAAAGACAAAAATGGTCTGCTTTCAATGGTCACTTCTCTGCTTTTAAAAGGATAGCAGTGAAGACATTCTGACATTTGTGTTTGGAATTGAATTCTTTGTCTGTGAAGACCACATAGTCCATTGTAATAGGCAGGGGAGACCTTTGCGTTCAGCTTGGGTGGGATGTAAATTTCCCATGTGAAAGGAAGCTCAGAAGTGTTAATGGCTGGTAGCACCAGTTACTACTGAGCACAAGATCTGTTGTGTTCAGCATACCTGTGTAGGTTTGTAAATATATAAAACTTCAAAATAAATAAATATCTATGGTGTCTTTACAAAGAATATGTATATAAATACAAATATACACCGTTTGTTATAGCATATAACACAGGAGTTATTATACCTTCTTTCTGTCTTGTGTGCCCACATGTATATGGGCATATGCTCACATACTTTTAGCTAACAAAAGAATTGGTAAAAATATCTGTTTAGAAAAGTCTTTGAGGTACAAAATGCATCTTTGGTACCATTCTGGATGTACCATTTAGTAAACCTGCGGACAACAATTTTTGCTGAACGATGATTCAGTGTTACAATTCAATGCTCCCAAATTCAACGCTTACTAGAAACTTTGCAGCTTCACGTAAACAAAATGAAATCTTAAGGGGAATGCAAGTATTCACATGTTAGGCCATGTTAGCCCTGCTCTTGCAGGGCTATGCTTTTACAATTGTTAGTCAGGTTATTCCCAAAATGAAAAAAAAGAAATAATGTATCTTCTTTATAAAAATGTTTTGAAAAAAAAAATTAGTATATTCATAAGGTACTGAAATACGTTTGTGAACTTTACATTTTTGAATATTGTGGTAAGATAAGTGGTACTGGAGAGGCAAGAAAAACAAAGAGGACAGGAATAGATTTTTTCTGGTGTCACAGTGTAATGGAATAGATACATTCCATTTTCTAGGACATCACAGCTGAACTTTTTTTTATCATACGAACTGCAGTTTCTCCAGGTGTCTGCAGTATTGCAGAGGGACTGGTTCTGTTTTCGGTATTGTTTTGTTTGCCTGGCTGGTCTGGTTTCAAAAGTGTGAATCCAAATCCAAAGCCAACACATTTGGAAGCTTCTGGTGGGCTGGGGACAGAAGGAGATTTGGCTTTCTCATGGTCCCGTGACCAGCCTTGTGTCATTTTTCTATCTCGGGAAACTACAGCTGACATCCAAAAAAATGGCACCTGTGTGGCTTTACACATATATAGATTAATTTATTTTCAATTTATTTAAAGCCCCAAGGATACCTTAAAAATATCAGAAAGCCCCAGTACACACACATGGAGAGGCCTGGCTCCATTTCTGTGTGATGGTAGATATGTCTGTACACTGTTCAGCTCTTATTTTCCTGTGTTAAAATATGGTGATGCACACATCATGAGTTTAGAGTGCTTTCTGGAGAAAACATGGACTGACACCAGCACCCAAGCTGTTTGAATGGCTTTTAGAAGTAAGTACCAACTCAGCCATTTTGGAACTCTGTTGCTGCCTCACAAAATGACAGCAAGTCCCACTGCTCACTGCCCTCACTTGGGTTAAATATCACAAAGGTGAAAAGAGCATAAGAGAAAATTATACATCCCTATTGCTGTCATGGTTGCTCTTTGAGGATGTAGAATTTGGGAAGGCAACTTTAAAATTATTTATTTTCCTGTTACTGTGGTGCTGTCAGTTTGGACACTATTTCCTTGCAAGCATGCAGCTTGATTCTGCCCAAAAAGGTGTGTGCTGGCTTTCAAAAGGTACCAGGTCAGATGGTGTCTATGCAATATTCTGTCATCTATTGAATAAAATACACACTTAGAAGTATGTAACTGTTTCTAGAGAATTTATTTAATACACAAACCTGACAGGTCTTGTTTGTCCAAAGAACAAATATTGTCAGTATGCATAGCTGCTCTTGGTACAAATGTAGTTTTTTTTACTTGTGGGAGTGGCTGTGTTTATTGTTACAACCGTTATAAAAATGGTTGTTTTGAATTATTGTTACTGTAAAAATTTACATTTTTCAGGTTTAGAAAAGCATCCTTCCAGAGATCAAGAAATGTGGACAACAGCAACGGAAACATACTATATAAAATTAGATTGCAAAATTCCGGGGTTAATGCCATTAAACACTAATAAACTTTGTCTCATTTAAAGTAGACAAGATAACCATTGGTAGGGGTTATTTCCCTAAGACAACCTTCAGTAGTAGCAAAATGAGGACTTTACAGAAGTTTTCCATTTGGTTTCATTGGCATGGGATTCATCTGGGGAACAATACAGATGAATATTTCTTTTAATGTGACCCAAAATTACCTAATAAAGTGATGCATGATACAATTTGAAGCAGTGATCTTAAACAATGAACTTGGCACAGACTTGTTCTAATTGAAGTTTCATCCACGTGACCTTTAGAGCTGTCTTAGATATAGTTTTGAGATTTACATACATATAGTCATTATTGTTAATCAATGATATGATCCAAAGTCATAAAATCTAGAACTATTATTGAGGCAGATTCATTCAAATGAAACATCAAAAGCATTTAGTTTTACATAAACCTGATAGTGGAAGCTGATCTTTTCTTCCTCTAACTTCATTCCAGCAGAACTCCAAAGACATTCTAATTTTGACTTCCATGTAAATTGAAAAAGGATTAAGGTATTGACTTTCTATTATTCTCAGTCACTTAAATCTCAATGTCTTATCTTTTGGTCATTCCTTAGAGAAGAAAGGGTAAAATTTGCCTGAATTTGAATCTCACTGTACTATGGAGGGCCGGTAGATACACAGCAGTTTGGATTCTCTGTGAAAAAGTAATGGACCAGTAACTGCTATGCTCAGTGAGGAACAGGAAGACTCCTGAATCTATGATATATTTTCAAGGCTGTGTTTCAGGATTTATAGTAAAAACTAATTTATCTCAGCACAGTTGTCTGTGAAATCCACTCCAACCAAAATGGATGTGAGTCTCTTGCAGCCATTGGTCAAGACATTCAAGTGTTTTTGGAGACAGTGGCTGCAATGAATAATATGAGCAGGGAAAGTGAGTGGCTAGGCTTATGCTTTGATCCCTTCCAGCTGTGCTTCAAGTCTTTCACCAGAGCGATGGCAAATGTTTCTAAAGATACATTCAGGTAATGTATGACTACAGGTCTATGATAATAAGCATTAGACATAGCTATTAAACTTCTAATCCTCACACTTCTTGGTTAGAAAATGTGAGAAAATGAGAATGTGTCCTAGACATGACACAAATCTGAATGACCTGAATGGTCTTTGTAAGCCTGGCTTAGAAAAATACAGTGCTATATAATGGGTTTGGTGTTTGTATATAAGAGGTTTTTTGTTGTTGTTAGTTTTAATTTTTTGTTTGTTTGTTTGTTTTTTTTAAAGATAAACAGTAGAGTGAATAAATCCTGTAATAGTGACAAAAAAAACTCCACCTCATGCACTCATAAGGAGGCACTTTTCCCACTCCAGGGGCAGGTCAGCTTGGCTTCAATTTGTGTGCTGCCCCTTGTACTTCCAGCCTTGTAGCAGTGGGACAGCCTCACCTGTGTCCTTGCACTTTGCATGAGTCTCAAGAAAGAGATGGGTCAGAAGCACAGGATGCACTGACCTTGTTGGAGCTTGGTTTGCTCTGTTTTGCATCTTATGGAGAGACCTCAAAGGAAAATGCCATTGAGTGACCCTGCATGGACATGGCTCCCTTCACCAAAGGTGTTTGGCAGGCTGTGTAACTCTCTCCAGTAGGCACCAGAAGGCCTTCTCATTTTCCCTTCTTCACACAGCGCCCTTGATCAGCACTCCTCTGGAAACAGTGGATGCCCTGGTGGAAGACATTGCCAAGTTTGTCTGTGTAGTGGAGTCATATCCTGAGCCGGAGATTACATGGACACGCAACAGCATTCCCATCAGGTAGGGAGCAGCACCAACCCTCACCAGCACCTTCTGCCAAAATAGGCAGTGCTTCTTCTAATGATACATATATCATGGAGATATCCGAAAATACAAAAATGGGTCTGTGGCAGGTGAGAAAATGAGTGGCTGTTATTAGCTAGTATTCTGTATTTCCAAGGGAGTGGTAAGAGCATTTGAGAGTTGCTCTTGCACTTTTACACACTTGAGCTTGCAGAGATCTGGTTTCTGCTGCAAGGATGTTTCTCTCCAGCTTCAGACAATTCAATCTACTCTCTTCCTTAGTTTATGCATTTATGAAGGAGGAGGATGCTGTATAATATTTAAAAGGAGTTTAGCAGGACTTGTTGTCTGTCTCAATGTTCTTGGAAACTTTGCATGGAAGGGGCTGAGCTGTGCCATTCTTGTTTGTTTCTAGTTCTGGATCTGGAAATTGTCTCCTCATTGTTATGTACTGTCAGACATTAACCACCAAGCATCAAGATGTCAACAAAGAAGGCAGACTCCTGGAAGTGTGGAAATGTGTTATGGAAGTTGCTATCATTATTTTTACGCTTTTACTGTAGACAGGTTTCTACAAAGTAAACTGTAATAGATCTTCTAGCTCTGAAATCACATTACATCTGCCACATGGCTTTACATCAGTTTCTCATTCTAAATGGCTTTAAGTGACTTCCTCTGTGAGGGGAAAATGCAGTACAACACAACTTTGTGTAACATAGTCAATACCCGGCCTCCAAAGGAGATGTGCATGTTGGGCAGATGGTCACCTCACTATTGTGGTGAAACATCTAAAAAGCTTTTGAACCACTGGCATAGGAGGCTCCAAATAAGTCAGCAGCAGAAGGAGATCTCACTGCTTGAAAAACTGCTTTAGAGTAGGACAAAGCAGAAAGTTACAAATATGAATATAGGCCTTCAGAAATATTTTTTTAAATTGTCTGCAATCTTAGCAAAATTTGGCCCTAATCTTCTGACCCTGGCTTTGTTCCAGCATGGAGGTCTATAGATGTTATTTCTAAATCAGGTCACCTTTCTCATAATTCCTTCCCCATTGGTGACAATCATGACTGAAAAACAAAGCAGGGAGAGGAAACCATCCATGAAGGACTGTATCTTTCTGTCCTCATGTCTATAAAATGATCATTCCCCACATGTTTTAAGATAATTTGAAATACAGATAATTTATCATCTCAACTCTCTCTTCCAGAAGCCCAACACATCATTCTTAAAGCCATTCTACTTTCTCTCTGAGACACAGTGTTTTGACCAAAATGGAAAATAAAGATAAAAACGCCTCTTCTGGTAAGGCCATAGAGCTCAGGTGCTTCACTCCTTTACTGCTTCTTCTGAAGCAGCATTAATAACAGCAAGTGTTTCCTTTCACAAGGTATTAATATTCAGTACTGCTGGATACAAAAGCTCAGACCAAAGACAGAGGAAAATATAAGATTATTTGATAAGATACTTGTTACTTTCTAAAAACTCAGATGAAAGTTTGCACAATGGAAAAGAATCAGATCAGAAGACTTTTTTTCAGAAAAAAACCACCATATAAATGTATTTCTGTGCCTCTCTCTGTGTGTGTAACAAACTTCAAAGGGCCTATATATTGAAAGCAATTAATATCGGTTATTTCATTTCCAAAATTTTCTTCTCTTGCCAAGGTCCCATCATCCTGGACAGACAGCAAAATTAACCTTCAAAACAAAACAATATGTAAATTTTCAACTTCAATGGGAATAGAGCCAGGACAGAGAATAGAGTCAGCACTAGTCTTCTGGGTGTGCCTTTCCTTTTAACATCAAAACTTATGAAAGTAAATCAGCAGGTGCCCAGTGCTGAGTGAAATGATTACCTGTCCCATCTTCCAGAACAGGGCTGCCTACAATGAGCCTTCCTTAGGACAAGCAGGAGACGGAGTCAGCATGTGTTTTACACTAAGGATGACTTCATGGCACTCCTTCTTCCCACTTTGGAAAAGAGGAGGGAGATGTAATATTGAGAGATGCAGTGCTGTTGAAATGAAATACATGCCTAAAACATCATAATGATACATTCAGATTAGTCAATGACTACTGTAAAAGTTTTAACAGTAAAAGACAAACTTGACATATGTAGTGGTCAGGTATTTGTGATTGCTTGGGACAAAATCCTCAGGTCAGAACCCTTTTTCCACTGTTCATTAGACTCAAATGAAGGTGCTTCCAAAAGCATCAATAAAGTTGTGAACATAAAACACAAAGAAATTTACTATTAGTAGTGTCTATTTATACTATTTGTTTATATTTTTCATAGCTTTGCAGTGAAAATCAATACATCAGCTCTCTGATGTCTCATCGTCTTTCTTTCTGATTTCCCTGGCTCTCACACTTGAATATATACTTCCCCCCTTCTCACATACCACACTACTCTTGTCATGCTACATATGAAATTGGTTTTTACTCCACAGACTTCATTACAATATCCTGTATTTTTGTTGCTCCAGCTTCAGGGCTTCCTTCAGTTCTCTGAAATATCCAGGTTAAAGCCTGCTGTCATTAAACTATAGCTATCTTTGAATCCTCTAACTTTCAGATGGCTTCAGTACATTTCTTTGCTTGTTTGTTGGTTTGGTGGTTTTTTTTCACAACAAGTAGACAAAACTACTCCAGGATGTAGACACAAAAGTTCATGGTTTGTGGTTTGTATTATTTCGCACAACTTTAAAAATATTTCCATAGCTTTATCTGTTTAATAAAAAAAAACCCAAACTTTTTTTGCTTTGTTTTGTTTTGTTTCCTGAGGAAGAAAAAACAATTTTTAAACAATTTCAGCTTTTGTTCCTATGTAAGCATCTTTCTCTTACACTGAACAATGATACCTAAAACAGGACCGAGCCAGAACAGATTATTTGTGCTTATGCCTATCCTTGGCCAGTCAAAATCACAAACATGATGCCTACTGATTTTACCAATGTCTGTGTGGAGGAAGAATTGCCACTACACTAGTGACAGTCAGGAACTGCATGGTCTAGTGAGAAACTGAATCTTAAGTCTGAACTCAGCATTTTCAGCACATTCCCTTCTTTTGTGGGTTGAGAATTAGAGGTAGAGCTTATTGCCATTTGTAGTGACATAGCAGTCTTCATATTTGAATGCAATTCCCTTTCTCTGTCCCTGGTTGTCCCTGACAATCTGTGCTGTGCCCTGCAGGCTGTTTGACACCCGGTACAGCATCCAGAGGAACGGGCAGCTCCTGACCATTCTGAGTGTGGAGGACACTGATGATGGAGTGTACTGCTGCACAGCAGATAATGGAGTTGGAGCAGCTGCGCAGAGCTGTGGGGCTCTCCAGGTGAAAATGCGTAAGTGGGAATGCAATTTCATCCTGACACCATGTGAGTGTTTAATTGAAAGCCTGAGAAAACTCCAATCTATGGCTCCTGGGGATCCAAGTTCAGGGCAGACCCATGTTCCTTGGAAGCTGGGTTCATTTCTTTTAGTCAGAGACATCCCATATGGGAACATAATGCAGTTGAGATTATTTACTTTGAATAATACACACTTGTTCTAAGACCAGAAGACAAAAACTGATGCTTTGAAGAATGCCCCTTGTGCAAAACTCTGTAAAAGAGCAGTTTGATGGATTAGACTTCTGCAGCAAAACTGCATAGGTCCCTGGTGAATTTTAATTGTAAAATTTCACTAATCACATTTCTTCCTGAGGATGGCAAAATCAACCAAACTATGTTCAGATGCTCTCAATAGCAGCGTTGAATGGTCTGGAACACTATGTTGTAAATCTCATCATCCCATGTGAAAGGCGAAAGACTGCTCTTGCTGAGAGATCCATATGTGCCAAACTCAGTAAAGCTGGACTCACATGGCTAAAGTTATTTACACAAACACTTTAAAAGGTAGCAAAGTATCATCTGGCTAAAGCATCTGTTTGTAGAAAAGGATTTGTCTGCCAATAGGATGACTCTCAAGGTCTGGTAATGCTGGAACTTTGCATCATCCCAGTCACATGCAGGTGGTGGCCAGGAGATGATGGTCTCTGAAACTTGTTTTTCTGCTGGTTGATTATCATGTAAAGGCCTCAAAATGTCAAGATCTCCCAAATACTGAGATAATAATAATTTATAGTCTCAGCTCAGACTAAGGCAGGCCATGTTCTTTCAGTAAAATGAATTTAAATTTATCCCTCATTAACTTTAAGAGAGTTTGATGGCTTTTTCTTTAAGGCTCAGTTGTCCTTTTCTCCTTCAGCATAATTATAAATCCTTCAGTTAAGGATATTAATTGTGTTTACATGCCCTGCTTGTTGAGCTGGAGGCAAGCCTGGGTTAAAACTCTTTCAAAATCAATTCAATCCAGATCTGAGCTTTGAGACAAGACAGTGTTTACACAGTGAAAAATGTCAGAACCTGCAATGCTAACATTCTTCAATACTGGAAATACTCTCATCTGAATTTGGATTTAAGCCCAGGCCCTAATTCAAATGACTGTCAAACTCCACTCAGGAAAACAAACAACGCATGCAAGTTAGCTGCTTTTGCTGCTTTTTAAACTGAATGCTGTGCAGAAGAAAGTTCTTTCTTACCAAATAACTTCCAACCAAGAAAGACTGTTTTCTTTTTCAGTAACACACAGAAAAAAGCCATAAATTTTTTGATGTCATTTCTGAATTTGTCTTACTCTATTATCTTGTAGCTTCATTTCAACTTTAATTTTTGGCTTTTAAAATTTTAGGACCCAAAATAACCCGTCCACCTGTAAATGTGGAAATAATAGAAGGATTAAAGGCTGTTCTTCCATGCACTACAATGGGAAATCCAAAACCTTCTGTTTCATGGGTCAAAGGAGAAACAGTTGTAAAGGTGAGTAGAGAATGGTTTTCAATAATGTTGATTATTTGCTAAAGCTACTGTGTTAAATATTAGCATTAGTTATAGTATTTGTAAATTCTAGTAGCTAGAAAGGAAGCATTTGGAAAATCCAGGGCTCATCTAATAAATATCTTCATTTGCAATAATTCTACATACAAACCAAATGTTCTCTGTGTATCTATATTTTATGTGTTATATTCTTGTTACTACTAAGTATGGCTAAATATTGAGGAAAGCACTTATGAGTGTTCTCATAAATAAGAGTTCTTTTGAAGTTATGATTCATTGATCTGCAAAAGTAGCATTGAGTGAATGTGTCATGACAATGCTGAGCAGGATGAACTGGCCCAAAATCCTTGAGTTGTAGGACATGTATAGTGTTTATGCATGTAAGCCCAAACTTTGTAAAGAGATTTTTTTATGCTGTTTGTATGCAGCCTGCATGTAGAGTCCTCACCTCAATGGCTCCTTCCTCTGGCAGGAGACTGCTCGCATTGCCATCCTCGATTCTGGAAATTTAAGGATACACAATGTTCAGAGAGAAGATGCAGGACAGTATCGTTGTGTAGCCAAGAACAGTTTGGGCACAGCCTATTCAAAACCTGCAACTGTGGTAGTGGAAGGTGAGTGACTTTTGAACCAGTCTCAAGCTCCATGTGCCAGCCCCTTGTGCATACCCAGTTAGCCTGAATTAACCTGTAGTATTGTCTTGATGTTGTCAAAACCACCCTGGAGGGTAATAAAAAAAGGGAAAATGAGAAGGAGAAGGAGAAGGAGAAGGAGAAGGAGAAGGAGAAGGAGAAGGAGAAGGAGAAGGAGAAGGAGAAGGAGAAGGAGAAGGAGAAGGAGAAAAGAACTTTTACCTTTGTGGACTTGAACATTTTCTGCCCACTAAATGAACACCAGATTGATTTTTCAGTTTCTAGTCCTTATGTACTCTGTGTCCAATTCTTAGTACAGAAGGAATTTGCTTTGTGGTGTGAACCACCACCAGTTTCAGAGTGCTGAGAATAGTAGACAGGGGTACCAAAATGTTGGCAACAAGGCATTTTCTCTTCCTGAATCCTATAAAAGACTTTGGTTTGGTCAAGGGCTTGTGGACTGAGTGGGAGAATGTCTGATTTAGTAGATTAACAAATTTTTATTTCTGATTCAGGATGACTGCAATGCAGAAAGTAGAAAAGAGTCTTTGTTTGCTTCGTAAGCTTCAAAATACTATTGCAAGTTACATTTGGCCTGGAGCTATCAGAAGTTACTTAGCGTGCATTCCCATTTCTAGGAGGAACATAGACTTCCTTCTGGGACCAGTATCAGATATATTAGATCCAACTACATATTACTGTAGGTCTGCTATTTTCCTAAAATATGCATGAATTTTTCAGGGTTTTTTTGTCCCTTTTTAATATTTATACATACAGACAGTTTATGCTAGAAATTCCTTAAATTGCTTTAAAACAGGAAGGCAACTACTCTTGACCTAGGTTCAGAGCTGTACTTCTCCCAGGCTAAAAGCGATGAAGCAAACTGAAAACTGTTGGATCTTGATGTGAATAGCCTGAGTCCTGGGTTTTAGTTTGGCCTATATCATTGAGTCAATGGGCAAAGGCTTGTCAAGAGTTAAACTTTGAATGGCAGATACTTGGTGCTATGAACACAAATGCTGAAGGGCCTCTGTTAATGCAATTCTTTGCTCCAGATCTGCCAGAGCCAGTCAGGAAATCTAAAACAAACAAGAATTGCACCAAAAATCCAGGCTGCTAAGGTTGATGGCTTGTTTTTCTCCATCTCCAGATTTATGCAGTGGCCTGTTAATTCAAGGACTGGCAAAATAAATCACAAATACCCTACTTTGGGTGTGTGTATGTGCGCTCTTTTTAGAAGGAATAAGATTAGTTCTTAATTGATCAGTGGCAGGTCAATGCTTCCACACAAATGGTCCCCTCATGTTCCCTTCATGTGTTGAATGAACAAATAAATGCTCTCCTCTAGGCTTACCTTGGTTTCTTTGGTAGGAAGCCTGTATAATATACCTAATTTCAGGTGATCACCCAAACTAGACAGACACATGTTTAGGTTATATTTTTGGCTTCCACAATCCAGAGGTATTAATCCTGACTTAGTACATAGAGCGAACTGTGCAGGATCCATTTGCTCAAACTGACAACAACATTCGTAATCCTGACACAGCAGCTTGCTGCAAATCCCTTTTCCTCATAGTATTTTAGATCAATTTTCATGGATATTTAGCATAACTAAATGTGCACATACCTGTGCACTTTCCTGCAAGTTGGTACGTGCACACATCACCCTCATACACCTCTTTTATAATTTTTAGTATCCCTCCAGTCCTGCTTCTCCTACCCCATTAGTATCAGCGTTTATAAATAATTTCAAGTAAATAAGACATTAAAATTATTCAAAGTGGGAAAATCACACTCCAACATTCTCTGAGCATTCATAGTGTTCATAATATTTATGGAAATTGTTGTTTATTGCTTCCCTGTAATAACATTATAATTTTTTTTTTTAAATCTTGGTTCTAGTATTTACTGGAGTCCCCAGCCTGCATAGTGTGGTTTAATATTAAAATAAAATGAATAAGCATGGCTGGTTAACTAGGAATATTTAATTCAAGGCAAGTGTCCATTCAAGGAAAAGTATAAATATTTATGCCTAGCTAGAGCTAGATCACATGGATCCTGATTTATTGTGTGCTTCTATTTTAACGGGTCCAGCATTAGTCCTGTGTGGCATCCCACCCTTACATGGAAGGGAACACTGAAGGATAATATGTCCTTGTGGTTGAAAGGAATTACAAAAGAGTGCCTGCAAAAGCTTACAAAGTTTTATTAATAAATTACACATTTGGCATGGAATTGTGTATGGTAATCCCTGACCTCCTATATAAGCATGGGGCAGTGGGTTTTGGATAACAGGCTAGGATGAAAGAAGAGGGACTGAAAGAGAGAGATATGGATTAAAGAGGAGGAGGGAGAATGAAAAGAAGAAAGGAAGAGTGTGATATTACCAGTCCTGGTTCCAGCATCAATCCAGATGATGGGGTATGCAGGCCCCTGGAACACTTGTGTGTCCAGGCTTTGTAGTCCTTTTTATAGTGAAGTTTCCGTTCACTGGAGCTAAATTTCTCACTCACAATGCAAATGAGTTATCATGTGCAGTCCATTCTTGTAGACCTACGTGGGTTGGGGGGTTTCAGGGATCTTGGGTGCTCTTGATCCCCCCTTACATTCCACGCCTGCTCATCGGCCTCATTCCCATGCCTCAGCTATACTCTCTTGTGGTTAGCTCTGGGAGCCAGAACAAGGACACTTGTGCCAGAAAGGCACTGTCCTACTTCCATAGGGCCCCTTCCCCTTTCTTCAGTCATGACTGGTAATTGGCTGTCGCTACCAGCAACCCTTGGTTGGCTCCACAGTTATGTAGCTATCAATGTTTGAGACATACACATTAGCCCCTTGTCTTCTAGGCTTCCACGTCTTGCAATTAGCTTAAGACATTGTTGAAAGTACAAAAGTACTCTTGAAAGATTGACTCTCTCCCTCTGCAGGCAATCCGGCTCCTAAATGTGCTTTTGGTCAGGTGCATGCTTAAATTACTTGCTCAGAAATTGCAGCAAGTCACAAGTACATAGGGTGAACTGTGCAGGATCCATTTGTTCAAACTGACAACAGACTTGTCCCAAGTGTTTACACTACAGTACTACTTGTCTGGTTTCAGTGGTTCACGGTAGAATTGTTTGAAAAATGCTGCTATTTTGATTTTCCAAATATTTTTTCTTCTATTCCTAGTCAGCTTTCCTCAACATTACTGTCTCTATTTATTACTTTTAAAGCACAACTTTAGTATTTTAAGATTTTATTTTTTTTAAAGCAAAGTTGAAATGATTTGGGCAACAGGCTTTAGATGAAAATTCAGATGAAGTTCTTGTCAGGAAAAAGAAACCACTGAAGGCCTCTCTTTGGGGAACCAATTTTTCAGTTTTCACTAGTGAATGTCATGAAGGAGATAAGAATTCTGTAGGTTCTTCACTCTGCACAGACCAGTCCTAAGTTAGAACAGCCTATTTGCTTTCCCAGGGGAGGTTTCAGGAACCAGGGCTTAGGACATGAATTATAAGAAGTTAATCCTGGGTCAGGATTTTAATTAAAAGGATTAAAAAGCCTGCTTTTTTACATCTTTTATCCAAGTCTGGGGCAAACTCAGATGAATTTGGACAAGTGATGGTGAAATAGATTTTTTTTCTTTAAAGGCACAATCCACAAGTGGTAGATACATAATCATAATGGACATAATTGGTTTGTGAGAAAAGCTTGGTTCCTGACTGGGAACTGTGTTGAGTCTATGGACAGCACTGCCCTCACTTCAAGTGTGCCTAGGGTGCCTGGGGACTATTAGGAAAAAAAACAGGCCATAGAGCATCCCCTTGATTTGACATCAGGGAACATGCTCTGGAGATAAGGTATGGAGAAAGGACGAAAGAGGCAAGCATTGGCCAAGTGAGTCAAATGAGTGACTACACAAGATAGGCATCACTCCTGAGGAAGAGTTCCACACAATTTTTATTATCTTGATGTGTCCTGTAGCAGTAAAATGATACATGTCTTTGGTTCAGTTCTGAGGAATGTCTCAGAGGAGTAGGGTTGGCTCTTTCTGACATCTGCTGGGGTCATTATAAATTAGTTCTTCACTAGTGAGCTGGTTCACAGCTGTGCAGAAGCTGCAGCTGTGCAGAAGTTGCATGGTTGTCTTTTCCTCACTTGGTTCTTCTAGTTACAGTCCACTCATATTAAGAAAAAAATTCCACTAGTGAAAGTAGTGGAATGAAGCAGAATTTCAATAGGCAGAAATAATTGTTTTGGCTTTCTGCAAAGTCAAACAAATAAGAAATGATGAGTTTGTTTGGTCTGCTAAAATTAGCATGTGAAGATGACTTCCTCTTCCTACTGTACATCCAGAAGGTAGAAGGTACATTGAGATACAGAAGGTAATGTGTGCATTGAGATAAAGAAATAATATTATAATCCTGATTGTTTGCCAAGAAATGAGTTTTTAATTTCTTGGAGGCAATATTTCTGACCTGCAGTTTTGTATTCATTTTCTATCATCTTAAGCATTTTGCTAACTATCTTTTTAATCACTGCATTATCCACTTTGGTAGTGTACACTTCTGCAAAACCTAGAAGAGTATTTATATACTCAGTGAAGCAGTACATTGCCAAAGGATTTCCATAGAGTTTTGTTGTTTGCTGTGTTGATTCTCAAAGTGAATCTCTGGCTGAAAGGTTCCAGAATTAATCCAAGATTCAGGTCTATGGTTGAATAGAGGCATTCGTTTGCTTACATAATCTGTAGTTCACACAGATATCCGAAGGCTGAAGTTTATTGACAGATGTTGACTGAGATGGCTAAGATGCTCCAGTTTTGTCTGAAATCTGAAATCACTCTTTTGGAAATAGAGAAGCAGTTGTCATCAGTAGTGTTGAGATTTGTCATTAAATGTAGAAATAACCATTGATGAAAGTGAAAACTTAGGGCAGGGTATAAAGATTTAAGCTGTGCCAAGAAGGCATTTTTGGGCCTTCTCTGAGCATTTGAAATCTGTAGGGTCTGTAAGACCTTTGGTTTTTTTCCTTTATGCATTAGACAGCTATTTATGTACATAGGCCACAGATGTGGAGGAATTTTCATTTTTGTTGGTATTTGCAGTGACATTGAATCAGTCCATTAATAGCACCAGTTCCACAAAAGCCATGCTAGAGCTTTTCAGGTTCAGCTTCTGGGCCTGCTGCCTAAAACTGTACAGTCTCCAAGATCTGACATAAGTTAAGAATGATATTCCCCATATCCATTATGTATGAATTGTGTGATATTAAAAGAATATATTTAAAGCCATGAGCTCTTGTGTGGTAAGAGGCATGGGAATATTCCTGTTATGAGCATGCTTATCACTCAGACACAGAGTGAAGCTGCCTCATTAATTTTTTCTTAAAATGCAAAATAAATTCCATTGGATGGTTTTGCTTTAATCTCTTACTATCTTTTTAAGATATTGTCCTTATAGTCAGTGTTCAGATTATATGTAATTCCTGCATCAAATAAGAAGCGTATATTGCAGAACAGCCAAAACCCAGTAAATTTTGTTATGATTTACACCTAACATTGCCCCTTCTGGGCTCAGTTTTTTTCTTTGTTTTGGAGAATGTTTCTTTTGTCCTTGGGGGAAGGAAAGTGCCACTTTGTGAATTGGTAGAATTCACATGAAGAAGGGCTCTCGTTCTTCTTCATTCTTCAAAACAACAACAACAAAAAATCACAAGAGAAATTGAAAAATTGTCTAAGAATTTCTGACAGCTTAGAAGCAACACCTGCTTTCACCTGCTTAAATGCAAAAATGCCATGAATCGCATTTCAGTTGAAAGAGTATTTTCTGGAAATTAAAGTAAATTGAAAGAGAATTTTCTGGAGTTATTGTCACTGAAATGTACAAAGGGTTATGGTGGATTAGGCACTACTAACACAACAGAAGATAAAATATTTTTCCGAGTGTTATCCTTTGAATCCAACAGCAGGATGTGAATGGCAGTTTTCTGATGTAGGAAGACAGTGTGAATGGTCTACTGGAATGTAGTGTGCAAAAGTTTTTTCTTCCCCTGAGGGTAAATAACAAACTTCCTGTCTTTCTAGGTGTTGTTTCAGCTAGTGAAACCTCTGAAGTTCCAATTTGCTTAGAGATGCATTTTTAATTTTGAAAAGTGTAGAAAAAGGCAATAAATACAGGGTCTGCTAAAGAGTATGTGGATGGTGCTGTTGTTTGTGTACTGAGTTAGATGCAACTCCATCTTGTGAATTATATGAAACTGAGCTTGATCTCCACCAGCCTGTGCCCCCTGAGATTTGTGGAATTCAGGAATATACTGTGTGATAACCTTTAGTTTTGAAGTCATCACTCTACAGACACAAGTCTAGAAATTATCAATCATTCCTCTGTAAGGAAACAACCAAGCAAAATAGCCAGGGCAAACATTAGAAGATGCAGCGTATTTAACAAAAAATCTACCTGCGTATATTAACATTTTTGGTTCAAATCTCTGCATTTTCCAGCTGTCTGAAGAGGCATGGGTTAAGGACTTCTGCCTTTCTTTAATTAGGCCATTAAGTGCTGCTGCTCCACTTCATCCTGTGCTACTATGTGGCAGCACATAGAACAATCAAGAAGCAAGGCTCCTTATACTCCCCTGACTTAAATGTTGTTTGGTTTTCTTTTCAGCCCTAGTAGATAGATGACTTTTCCTGGCAACATTTTATTGCTTATTACTAGCTACTAAAATAATACCCTGCTACAGGCCACAAAAATGTTCCCCTGTAAACCTCTTCTGAAAACTGCCTTAACCTTAAAAATAGGAAGATTTTCCTTGGACAACCATCCCTTCAGAAGAAAGGACTTGCCAGATTTGGTCCATATTTTTATTTTAATCATGTAGTCTAATTCTTGTGCTACTGAGGGGATGGCAGACTAGTTGACAATAGACAGCAATGCCATTGCCACTTAGTTGACAGACTGTCCCCTGTAAAGTACTAGTTTCCTTCAGCTGTTTTTTGGATGTCTTATACAGTCTTGGGACAGCTTTGCATCACAGATAAATCAACAGACTAGCAATTCTCATCAAAATTAAAGTAACAGGAATAAAAGCATGTATTTAGTGCAGAAAATTCTATCAGTTTGGATAGACCACATTCCAGAGGTAGTCTGAATTTTGAATGAAAACTGACTCCTGATATGCCATCCAGAAAGATTTTTACATTTTTGTATTGACCTGCCTGCACTTGGCATAGGTGATGTAGGAAAGTGACATACCAAGAGACCACTGAAGCAGCCCATCAGCGCTGTTACCTTGCATTTCCTACAGATTAGATTTCAGTGTGAAAGCTGAATTTTTATCTGTATCATCTTTTGAGGCAGAGTGTTTTGGGTCAGGTGAATTGCCAAATAGGAAACTGGCAAGGTTCTTAATCAAGTATTGGGTGAAACTTCCTCATGGAAATTCAAATACCAACACTGAAGAAAAATCTTTGGCTTGGCCTTGAGCAGAAGCAGAAACTCCAGGAAAGGATGCCTTTCCTGTTTGTGTTGGTGCTGGCATACATACCTGCAGGTAATGTTTTATGACAGTAAAGGGTGAATGCAGCAGTTTGATTTTAAACATTGCAAAAGGTTTATGGGGAGGAAGCATTACAAGTTTGCCTGTAATTACACCAAAGTATTTGACTGACCTCAGTGGGGTGGTGTGGGCGTAACTGAAAACCCAGAATATCTCATTAAATCTCCTCCTACCTGTAGCACTCACCAGAGTCATCCCAAGGTTCTGAGATGCTGTAGAAATAATCATGGCCCTAATTACAGGGTAACAGGGCAAGCTGTAGGAGGAGGAAAACAGCCTCAGACCTTCAGGAAATGACAAGTATGCGTGAGCTATTAAATTTACTCCTGAGGCTTATTCTGCTGTGACAATAGCATGAAGTTCATGCTGCCTTTGAGCCATTATTGCAAGGGCCTCTTGCAATGAGGAGCTGCAGTGAGGCTTCGGACAAGACAAAATTCTTCTTTAAAAGCATTTGAGCCTGTTATTTCCTTTCATGTAAATCTCTTTCCCCTAAAAAAAGGCCTTGGGAAGGCACTTGAAAAGTTTATGACCTTCTCACATCATTGCATGAATTGTGGTTTTAAGAGAAAAAATTATATGGCAGTTAAAATCCCTCTCCTAAACCATTGGCTAGCTAGCAAGCATGAGCTTCCCACAGTACAATGAAGAGAGTGTAGGAGAGAATATCCATAGCTATCAGATAAAGGGGACCAGAGCAAATGAGACAAATATTCTGAAGTGGCTGGAGCTCTTCTTAGACCCTCACCAAAAGGGCACATCAAACAGGGAGTTGAGAATTTGGAAAAAAAATGCATCTCTGTTGTAGGAGGAGCTAGATGAGTTGTCAACACTAAAAATCAAGTTAAGGTGAGAAGGGAACAGGCTCTCTGCTGTCGCCAAACCAAGGAACAACCTAGCAGCTACTGCTAGTAGCACTTTAAAGCAGATGAAGGGTAGTACTTTTCACACGACATGTAATTAAATTTATGGCATTGCAAATACAAGTGGTGGAGACTAGATGTCATGATGATGAATTAATTATCTCTTTTTTGGTTATTCCAGTGATTCCCCTTAACTGTTTTCTCAATTTCTTAGAGTGGGAGAGGGAGACTTGTGCATAGCTGTGATTTTAATGCATGTACACAGACTGGTAACCTTGGCAGTAGTCATGGGTTGTGATCATGAGTAGAACAAGCAAAGGAATTGCTCCTTAAACAAATCCTCCACCTTCAGGAGGCTGGGAACTTCCTTTCAAATTTCACATTCAGTAGTGGGTAGAGGCAGAGATAAATGCACCTTATATGACTGTACTGTAGATGAGAAAGAGCATGGGGAGGTTTAAAAGGGGAGGTTTAAAAGGCTCTTTCCTTCAAAGAAACCAAACACATGTATAAGACCAGCAATGACATGAAAAGAATTTCCTCACTCATTTCCTTGGGAAGTAATTTGAACGCATTATCCTCACTTGTCCTTGAATCTACTGTTTACTCTGTATATATAGATGAACACTTGTACAGAACAGGTTTTATATAGTCACACAGGATATAAGCTATCTATTTACATTTTACTCCTGGTTATTACATCTTTGCGTATTTGTGGTGTCTCCTTTTAGGATTCTAGAGACATCTACATGCAGTGTAAAGTCTTTCACAGCTGAGAAGTTAGTGGCTGGTATGTTTTACCTTCACATGAATACTTCTATGAACGCAAATTGTCCTACCACCCATAAATTAAGGAGTCCACCCTAAAATAAAGTTAGCTTGAAAAGTTATTGCCTTGATAAGAAAAATTTTCTTTTATATCAGACACTAGAGCTTTTAATCTGAAGGCATATGATTTAGGATGGAGATGTTGTGGTTTGCTCCATCTTCCTTCACACAAATCTTGAATTGTCCCTGGTGCCCATCTCATAGCCTCAAGCTCCAGGTTGAGTGTCTATGTATTGGTGTCTATTGTGGCCTGTGCTGCATGATGCTTTAAGGACTAAGACAAGACCCGAGTCTCCCAATTAATATAACAGGAGCCAGAAGAACTTGCATCTTACCATTGCGTACAAAATGCAGATATTTCAGGTGTACTGGAGGCTTATCCTCCTGGGTTACCACAATAACAGGGTGAGGGTCAGTGGATGTTGCAGAACTGCTTGCTTACAGCTCTTCCTCACCTTGCTCTTTTGGGCCCCATACATAACAGTGCTGTTCCTTGAGAAATAATACAGTGATTGTATGGATTTCTTACAGTGTGTGCACTTTTTTTTGTTTTGAAAACTTGTATACACATGGTTCTCTAGTAATAAGCATGTTTGTACATAGATTAAATAACACAGGTAAGCAATTTGATAGAGATAAATGGAAGTGTCTCATATCAACTTTGCGGGAGCTGTTTTGCTTCTCTTTGTATTTACTTGGTAGGCTTACAAAAAAAGATAAGTGCTGCAACCTAGGTAAGAAATAAGTGAAACTGACCTTGCAGTTATCTTGGGATTTAATTATTGACTCATCCTCATTTTGGAAGTGCTAAGCCACACTCAGAACCTGCTGCTGCTGCGAGAGGAGTGGTTGATTCCTTGTCTCCTTGTCCTTGCTGGAGAATATGTTCTCTGAGGTGGGATTCAGTTCTGTCATGTCAGCTGCAAGATGCAGAGACTGTATCTTGCCTGGTCAGCCCTGGCTCTTGGAATGTGATTAGCCGCTGCACACAGCTTGGTGTGACTGTCTCCATGACTGCTGATCCATGAGCATGGTGTGTGGCTTGTTCCTGGCCCTGATACTTTGAGATTTTTTTTTATTTTATGCAGGTAATGTTAGAAAACACATATGTTGCAGGTTTCTATGTATTTAAAAATGTATTTGTCAGACCTTCCCTCATTTCTCACCAGTGGGAAAGAAATGGTAGTCCCTCTACTTTTTACCCCTCCTTGACTACCTGGTTTAGGCTTGTCAGGAAGAGTGAATGGTTATGAGCTGAATGAATCTGAATGGGGAGTTAGGCAAATGGACTTGATTTCTCACTGGCAAAAATCACAGTGGCACAAGTTCATGATTCTTCAGAGCATACATCTAGCAAGCAGAAATGTTTTTTCTACAGCTTAGTAAGCAAAGTCCAAGCCTAGAGACACCTCTGCAGACAAGAAATAATTCTGACCTTTCACGCTTCAGGTACAAAAGACTTGTGGGGGCACTGACAAACATAAACAAAAAATACTTGCATTTTGACGAAGTACTTACACATGAATTTTGCACAGTGCAAAGTCTTTACCAGGATATTTATATCTGGAAATCTTCCAAGACAATATGTGGTTTACCAGTTCCAGCAGCAATGGATCTCAGCACAACACTGGATGCAAAAGAAAATGCATTGTGCACACAAGATTTACCTTTACACACCGTGTTCTGCAGCTTAATTGAAAAAAAAAAAATATGCGTAAGACCTGGTTTCAGTCACCCAAAAGGCCATGTTTCACTGATAAATACAAAGCAGGTGGGGAAAGCAAGGCAGATTGTGATATTGGATCTGACAGGATGGGCACATTGGGTCTGGCTCATGGATGAGGGCAGGCTTTGGATGCAATGGGAAGGGAATGTTGCCAGGTGGTTGCCAACACAAATTTAGCTCCTGGCCTTACCTTGCTTTGGACTACTAGGGATGCAGATGCTTTACAGTATGCCAGGACTCTGCCAACAAACTCTTGGATGTGAACACCTGTGGATGTTGACAGGCTAAGTTAATTAACATAATGGGAAAGTGTTACTCATATTCTCTTAAATACAGGGTTCACCAAAGCAACTATGGCCTCTACATAAAAAGCAACCTGTCCCACACCTCAAAACTAGTGCTTGTCTGGTCCTGGTGTTGCCTTTTTCCCAACCTGGAAATAAAACTTGAGATCATTTTAGTAAGGAGGTAATATTAGAGTGGATCTTTATTTTAAGGCCTTCAGGGGAAATATGTCCATAAAAGCCCACCCTCCCTAGGATGAGTGTATTTTTACAGGTTTTAGGAAATTAGCATAATTGATAAAAAAGTATCAATTAGGAGGATAAGTGGTGATGTAATTCCCTGCTCCAGGTCAAGCCCCTCTCTGGAGTCCCCAGCCTCGGCACTAGCTGGGCTTTGTCCATGAAATGTGTCCCAAAGAGTTGTAGGCCTTGATTCCCAGGAGGAACCAAGCCAGCAGAGGGGCCTTGACCTACCAGGGCTTGGAGCCCTAGAACTTCTTTTGTCTTTCTGACTAGGGAAAGGCTATGGAAAAGTACTGGGAAAACTAGCTACTAGTACAGTAGGCTACAGAGCTACAAATATACGTGTGGAGCATACAGAGAATATATTAAAGTAAAAAGGCAAAACCCAAACAGCATCACTGGTGTTCTGGGCATCACTTTGTCCTTTACCCAAAGCAGCAGCATGGCCCCAGGCCACCTACATAGATGTCTGGTTGTGACTGGCCAAATCCAGACTTCAAAAAAAAAAAATAGGCCTTACCCAGACTGAGGGCAGGCATCTGCCAGGACTGCGGGACCAGACCCCAAAGCTGGGAAATGAAAGGAAATGGGAAAAAAAGTCACCTGGAAAGAGTTAGCCATTCAATGTGGAGGCAGGGGGGAGGGCATGCTGCTTTGATCTTTTAATAGTATAAGAAATTTGTGACTGAATTAAAGCCCTACTGTTTGGACTGGGTGATGTTACGTAATTCTCAGAAATGCGAGCAGCTGGCCACGATACAGATACCTCCTAGTAAGCCCTGCAGTGCACAGAACATCATTTACCACGGCTGTAAAAAAATACATTTATTAAGGGGCTTGGGAGTGAAATTTGACATGCTGTCTTGGCTTTTAGCTGTTTGGATTTCATTTACAACTTCTCTGTTTTATTTTCCACTAAATAAATAAATAAGTTAAGCTGTCTTTGCTCACTTTCCCTAACTGCTTTTTGGCATGCCTGTGGGTGAACCCAGTGCAGAGAGCCCAGGGGTATTGATGATGTTGCTAACCTTCTAATGGTAATGTAGCAAGTGAAGGCAAAATCCAGATTCAGGAGGATGCGCAAAAGGCAGACAAGTAATGGAACTATTAGAAATCATCTGATTGTTGGAAAATTTCTCTCTGAGGAAAACTGAGAACAAGACAAAATCCTGAGCCTACCAAAAAATGTGAATTTTACAAACATTTATTGCTACTTCCTGATCCCTCCTCTTTTTGCCTTTCACTCGCCTCTTTCTGCCAGCTACACTACCACTAGATTTGCCATTTTTTATTTGTTTTTGCCTCTTTTCTTTACTTGTGGAACTGGGGGGTGGAGGAGGTGAGGGAGGGGGCAGTAAAATCATGGTTTTGTGGACTGTGTTCTGCCATTTAGATACAGGACAGATCTTGTTGCTCATGCAGTTGCCAAAATGGACCCTAAGTTCATCCTGGTGTTCTTGCCCTGCTTTACAGTGGAAGGTGACACTGGCTGCACTTATGCAACCCATCCTGACTTTACCACAGCACTCAAGGTTGAGAGCAATATCAGTGTGTTGATCATCTACCTGTAGATTATGTGGTTGAGAAATAGGTGATACTATTTTTTTAATGCTGTTTCCCAAAGTGATTGGAAAATATCACCCTGGATTGGTCAATCAGCCATGCTCCAAAATCTGCTAGGACCTGGAAAATATGGCCCTTGTCCCAGAAAATTTCTCATTTAAAAATAAAATAATTTAATCCCCTTCCTTCCCAGTTTATTCCAGTTATACCATCTACAACTACATACTTAAGGTACATAGCTGAACTTTAAATAAACTATTTGAAAGCACGCAAATGTAAATATCTTAAATGTTAAAGAATAAAATCTGTAACTTCAATTTTGAAGGTCTTGAAAAATGCACATGATAGCACTGGGGATAGAAGGAATTTCAATTTTTCCACACTTTGGAAATCAGCTTTGTTCCAGATTTTATTTAGCCATCCCTCCCTGCAGTACTTGCCACCAGAAACATGTGAATGTTTAGGATCTGTGGCTGGATTTTCTGTCCCTATATTTGGTGTTTTAGGATTTTAAGAATGGCCTGATGCTTTACCATCCCTGTGCTGGTAGACAGCTGCTTACCTAGCAGTGTGCTGGGCTGCTAAAGCAAGTGCAGTGATCAGTGCTGGTGGTTGGACCCTGGGAAGAGGAATGCAGCTTTCTTACCTTCTCATAGGCACCAGTCACGAACTGGGCCAGCCGTAGTGCTTTCTGTGGCTTTGCACCCTGCCTGTGCTATTGCCATTTTCAAAGTGTGTCTTTTACCCTCCTGGCTGAAAGATCCAAGCAGATTTTGGGAGAGCAGCTAGTACAGAGGAGGACATATGTGCCACTGTCCAGCATTAGCTAACTGGAGGCTGGTAATTTGTCACTTTGGTATTAATTTTACTGGGCAGGATCTGAGCAGCAGAGCCAGAGAGAAGCATCAGGTGGGCAAGGGTCCCAGCAGCCTACTGGGCAGCACAAGAAAAGCACTAAAGACCGTATTCCAACTCTGGAAGCTAACATGCTGGCTTCAGCTGGAGCCATGTGAACATAACTGCTGCCAGAGGACAGGCCTCAAAGTTTAGTATTTCTCCAAATGAAGTATAAAAATAATTATGAGCTTAGCCTGCAAAACTTGGGTCTGAATTCATAACCATCTGGTGTTAATGGCCTGAAGCGAAACTTCAGACAAAGGTTTCATTTTACTTATTCATGAGAAAAGCTTCTGGCCAGTGACTACAGCTTTGCTTATTACTGATGGAGCTTCATATCTGCTGCCTCACTGAGGGGTGAGGGAGTGTAGAAGCCTGATGCTGCTCTGCTTTGACTTTAGGCAGGTAGCACTGAGCAGAGACAATGGGATTGCTTGAAGCACACAGAAGAATTAAGAAGCCAAATATAATATTTATCCTTTTGCCATTTTCACTTTATTGACATTAAACTTAATCTTTCAAAAAGCCCCTGCCCAAGAGTTTGTTGAAAGGTAAAAAGGTTTCCATGCTGCAATTAACTCCTACACTACTTATCTATGAGCAAAAGCTGTTTTTAGGCTCTTTGTCTAAACAAATCTCAGCTGCATACTAGCTCAGAACTGAGTAGAAGGACTATGTGGAAAGCATATTATTTTTTACAGTTCAACTGAAATTTTGCAGACAAAAACTTCCCATCCCAAATACTGGGGAAAGATGTTCTAATTCTGAACAGGGCAAACAGAAGATGGTGACATGGTGAGGTATGCTGATAAGGAGAAACACACATAAAAGTGGCAAACAAGATCTCAGGCTTTTCTGACAACTCCAAGAGACACTTCACTGCTTATTAAAGTTTCTGATGGAGATTTTTAGACATTACTGTGTGGTCCAGAAGGTGTTACTCACTAAGCATGAGAAATTTGAGTAAGAAATGGCAGTGCTTTTGAGCCTGCTTCCATACAGACATTCTGGTATTTTCATGAAAAGTTTTAGGTCAAAACTCAGATGTTCCAGGTGGGAAGTTTCTCTTCTCTGCTTTTCTCTATGCGGTCCAAGTACAGCAGCTTGTTAAGACCATCGAGGTTGTGTTTCTGGATCAAAATAAGTTTTCAGCAAAAATACTTCAGTTGTTATTTCTGGCCAACAATCCTCCCCCTTGTCCCCTCCCCCAGTCCCCCCCACCCCCCCAGCCCTCCCCCTCCCCGCCCCCGCCAACAAAAAACAACAACAACAACAAAAAAGGAAGGGAGGGTGGGGTGAAGGAATGCTTATTTTGCTTATCTGCAAAGTACTCAGTGACCATATTTCCACAAAACAAGCAAGAGCTGTAGAAATGAGGAGCCACTTTAAAAATCTACTTTTCCACTGCAATCTCATCTTCCTAAAACTTTTGCCAGCCATTCTCTCATAACTTGATGCATGATGTTAGACACTTTCCCCTTAGGGCAGCTTGTTATTGCATGGAAAATGCCAGTGTTTGCAGCACTCTGTGGCAAGTCTTAATCACTGCAATCAGACTGAGATGTTTATCTGACCCTTAACCTTCATGGCACATGTCCATACTGGTGGTCCTTAATGGTTCAGACAGGTCAACCTGGGAAGGGCAGCATGGTAGCTTGCTGCTTTTTTGCTGAAAGCTGTTCCATCTGCAGGCTACTGAAGGGTTTCCTCTTGGCTTTCTTGCACATTACCTCCTCTGAGGATTTGGACTCGACACAGAAATTTCCAGAGGTAAATTTTAGTCTGTAAAGTGCAGAATGTAAACACACTGAATATTTTTTCTTCTCCTCCTCATTTGTTTCCCAAGAATGTCACTCACTGGGAAGTCTGGTCTAGGCTCTACTTTTATTCATGGAGCTGTGACTTACATCAAGACCCTCTGGGGAGGGAGTACCCCCATGTCAGCACCAGTCTCAGCTTTACATTATCATTCAGCTAGTACCTTTGTCTTCTCTTACAGTGTTTGCCAGGATCCTGAAGGCTCCTGAATCCCAAAACATCACCTTTGGGTCCGTGGTGACATTGCGGTGCACGGCAACTGGCCTCCCAGTCCCTACTGTCACCTGGCTGGAAAATGGGAAAGCTGTAAGTGCCTCTTTTTCATGCTTTTGGCACTGGAGGACAAGGACTGCTTTCAGCTGGAAGGGCTAGTAGTCAGCACCAATGGTTTCTATTCCTTCCTAACTTAGCACCTTGTTTTTCAAACTTTTTTTTTTTTTTTTTTTTTTTTGAGTCCAGATAATCTCTCTGCAGCAGTTTTCTCTGGAAAAACATTTTCTCCCTTATCCAGGGTGTTGTGTTCATTTGTTAGGATCTGAAAAGCCCAAGATGAAAGGTGCTTTAGACCCTTCCAACCATCCTCCAAGGCAGAATTTCTAGGACTTCATCGTGTATGTCTGCAGCTATCTTTCCTTTTTTAATAACGTGGTAACAATGAGGCAAAACTGCACATTTGACAAAGTAGCATAAACCAAGGAGTTAGATAGAGCAAATTATTTTGAGGTCAAATACCTTTGGACCCACATTATGCACAGTATATTTGAAGAAGATAATAGATCTCTAGGCTGACGTAGGTGAAGTGAAATATGTTATGAATTTATCTGTGGGCAGAAGCATGTTCTTAAGAAAGGCACACCCTCTTCAGTGGCAGGCACCAAAGGATGCAAATCCACTGTGTCTTGTAGGAAAGATTCTGTCGTCTAATGATTCTAACCAGTTAATACGGATGCTTGTTTTCAATTTGCTTGGCTTTCATGCCTGTGTGTAGGCTGTTGCAATGCCCTCATTTCAGTGAACTGAAAACCTGCTTGACACCTAGTATTGCCTGTGTGGAAGTGAGTGGGAACCACAGTCATGGCAGCTCCGCAGCCCAAGCCTACCATAGCTTCTCTCTAGTCTTCAGGTGTTTAAGGTGAACATATCTATTTCATACTCTCCTTGGTCTTTTGACAATTTTTTAAAGGATGTGAACCCCAGAGCATGATACTGTGGAGGCAGGAGAAGTGTCTGCTGAGTGCAGGCTGGCAATTTGCCTCTGTCTTTTCTCATAGACCTCCTATGAGCCCCAAGTCCTTCTGAGCACAGGCTGATCCTGACCATTCCTGTGGAGTTGCTGGTCCAGAGGACCAATAAATCCCCTTGGTTCTTCAGGGGGCTATCATCATCTTGGTTTATATCTCCTCCCTCCACACATTAAAACACGTTATTAAGACCCCATGGCTACTCTGCAGTCTGTCTTGCCTTCCTTGCCTCTTCTATACCTCATTGTGTCCTCCAATCTGATTAGGGCTAATTTTCTATATTGCTTCAATGTTGCTAGGCAGAGCAGCAAAGGGATCAGATCAGCCTCTGCTGAGACCTGTGGGTGCTTGGTGGTTTCTGGCACTATTTAGTTTGAGACAACTGCGGGTGTTTTATTTAAGACTTCTTCCCCACTTTGCAGGAGTCTGGGGTACCTGGAAAGAGCAATATATTTCCAGAGCAAATATCAGTGCTCTGCTGAGATCCCAATGAGTGTGTCCCACAGAGTGCTGAGGTACATGAGATGATGCTCAGCCCCTGCCTGAGCCACTGCCTGACTGATCATATCTGCTCTGCCCTATTCCTGTCTGAAAAGTATAGCCCAGTCCCAGGAGGATAGTGCTCCTCACTTTAAATATGGCAAGGAAACCTTAATGAGAGCCTGTCTCTGGGAGAGTCAGCAGGAAGCCAGTGGATGGGACATGGTGAATTTGAGGGATGGCTCATAGCAAGGGTGAGTAATTGATGATGCCTCATGCCTGTGACATTAGGTCTCTGAACACCAACCTGTAATTGTCCTGAGGTTCAAAGAACAGGAGTCTGCTGAGCTTATTGAGCTTCCCTGGAAGAGGAGTATGGAAACTGCTCTGTGCAGCAGCTGCCAGACCTACCTATTTAGAAACACAATTAATTTTCCTCCTGTTATGCACCACAGAGCATCATGTACCTTATAATAGTTTTCCTTGCTACCTTATAGTAGTTTTCCACATATCCAGGAATAAATGAACCAGGTGTGAAGATATGAAGAGGTCTTTAATTTCCTGGTAGCTGAGGTGATGTTTCAAAGGCTAAAAGGAGAACTCCTGGAAACAAAATCTCAGGAAATGTGTTTGAAAAGGAATAGGAATCAATTAACACAAAGGAACATCTTGAAGTTTCCAGTAAAGGAAACAAGAGATGGCCAGTGTGGAAGTCCTAGGCACCACTGCCTGTGGTTTTCCACTGTACATGGTGCATACTGCTTGTACTGCTGCAGTTACTTGAGCAACCTCTTCCTCCTCCATCAATCTGGAATGAACAATCCCAGCTGTCTGAGCTCAGCAGGCATAGTCCAGTGCTGCCAGATGTGGAACACCTGAGACCTGAAGAACCAGCAGGGAAAGAAGACTGGACTAGCACAAGATGCTCATGGCAAGCAGCCACGTATCCCACCAAGATGCTGGAAGACAGGGGTGGCCTATAGGAAACACCTCCTTCCCACTGAGGAGGTCCCTTCACCATTTTGGTTATGAGTGATTTCTGGAGAGAAAGGGATTCTAAAACTAAATTTGAGCAGGTCTGTAACAAAAGGCATATCTGTGAAAAAAATATCACCTGGGCTCCCACCTTCTTGAACTGATTTAATGTTATAATACCAAATATATCCCTGCTCCCTCCATATGCACAGTGGCTGACATACCTGGTGCAGTACTTACAAACTGTGCTGGTCTGATTATTTAGTGATTTCTTCCCATGAACATTCTTTCACTACAAGTCCAAGTTGACTCTGAGAGACAAAACAAATACATTCTTTTCAGCCTTTTCTTTTTATAGAGAATCCAATCTGTTTACAAGACATGTTACAACACTGATTAATTAGTTCCTTCTTGGTTTTTCAATTATTGCTGTCAATACCCATGGGTATTTAATTTTACTGAAGGGTCTCATTGAAAGCACATTTTTACTGATGTCCAGGGAAGTCAGATTGATATTTCTGTCTTAGTTACATGTGTAGGTAGAGTGCTTTGCCGGGGAGAATCCTGGGAGACATTCTGCAATATCCTTGGAGTCAGGTCGCATCTAGGGGGTTCACAGGCAATATGCCTCACTTCAATTGTGTTTGATGCTTCCTATCAGTATGAAGGTTAGAGCAGGCAATGCTCTCCTTCCTACTGCCATTGCAAGACAGAGTATGTACCATGTATGTACCATGCTCTCCTACTTCAATGAATGCCATATTGGCAGGAAAAACTTGATGGTAAATCAAGGTCAACTGGCTAAAATCATCAGGCTTCAAGCTCATTTAACTGTGAATTACTGATTCAGGAAAAGAGCTGGCCAAAATCATAGTATTTTCAGCCCCTTCCATATTTCTAGATACTAGATAAGAAAACTTACCAGATATCTGCTGAAGTATTGGAGCCAGAGCACTTTCTATGCTCATGAGTGCTTTGAGAGCATTGCAGTGGTTATACTAATCCAGAATCAACGACTTCCAAACTATTTTCTTTTCTTCCTCTGTATAGTGGATGTTCACAAAGTCATCTTGTGCTGTTCCTTCCTGAGGCATGAAGAGGCAAACAATCTGCAAGAAACCCTGTAGTAATTAGCCAGCTCAATTATATAAACCAAATTCTGACTATGACCCTCTTGATTTGAAACCTAATTGCAAAAAGTATTGCTGAAGTGTGAAATAGGAGAGATCTTTTAACATTTATTTCTCTGTGTGAAGTCAGCAGCTATGAAAGTGCCAAAGTGATGCCAGCAGCTTTAGGTCTTTGCCACTTTTGTCTCCTTGCCACATCTTCCTCTGCTAATTTAAGTGCTTGGGACTCTGTCTCTTATATTTTTCCTTGGTTTGCCTGTTTGTGTCTTTGTTGGAAGTATTACTGAACTGGACTTTTACTCTTTTAGGTTTCTGTGGGGTCGATAGCAGAAAGTGTCAAGGACAGAGTGGTTGATTCCAGACTGCAAGTGTATGTCACCCGACCTGGCCTGTTCACTTGTCTTGCCTCAAACAAGCATAGCAAAACTTTTGGAGCTGCAAAAGCAGCAGCAACCATCAGCATTTCAGGTATGCAGGGAAAGAAGAAGCCATTAATTTTTTTAGTCTTTCCTGCTAGGGAAGAGGAAAGGGGTGTGGAGTACTGTGGTGGAAGAGGGGAAGCCTTGGAGAGCTGAAAGTGTGTGGGGGCCTAAATTTGAGTACAAGCACATCCTCCACCAGGCTATTTCCTCATATACTCTTACACTTCGGAGACGGGCATAGCTGTCATTTCTTGAATGTTTGATGCTGTCTTGTACTTTGTGTCCCAGAAGCACACTTGGTAAGTTCATCCATATGGAGGAAGTTGTGGCCATGACCCAGCCTTGGTATCATCTAACAGCAAAGTGAAAATAGCTTCAAGCAGTTCAGCTTCACAAGGGGTTGGCATCCAGAAAGCAGGGTGGCTGCTGTCAAAGCAGCACCCTGCCTTGCCCGAAGTTATCTCTTCCCTCAGAGATGACTCCCAAATATGAAAATGAATTTCCAAAGAGGAGAAATACCTCTGTCAGAGCTAACTAACAGCATTTGCCATACAGAGAGAAAGGTGGTAGCTTGTGCCATCCATCTTTGTACAGGCAGAGGGATTTAGTAAGAGGAAAGAGAAATCACATTGGACATGGGATGGTAGCCCTGGTTCTGCTTTTAACCAGGCATGTACTTGTTTTCTCTCTGTGCCTTAGCATCTGCTTTCTTGAGGAAATGATCATGACCTTTCCTACACTGGACATTGAAACCTAGCAGTAATCTCTGCTCCATAATGTACTCAGCACTTGGTACTGTATTTCCCATCCCCACTTCTGCTTTTAGCCAAGGCCTACAAATGCAGTGGAGCAGGCAGATACTCGGGGCTGGTGGAAGTTATACTCCTCCAGGCTGTGTGTGCTCAGCTGGAGAACTACCCCCTAGTCCTGAGCAGGAGGTGTCTTGGCCTTGCCCCAGCTCACAAGGCTCCAAGGGCAGAGGTGCCCTGGCCCTTGGCTGATGCCCAGTGTCTCCTCCCAGTGCTGGCACTGCCCAGCTCCCTGTGGCATGGCAAGCAGGGCCACTGCTGCCTTGCTGCATCTCCAGCCCTGGCTTCTCCTACTTGTTACAGCTGCTGTCTGAAATAATGGGTATCTATGTGGCTTAAACAAAGGATGCTACCTGCTGGTTACATGGGACACAAAAAATCAGGATAAAAGTGTGGATTTATGGTGTAAAAGTCCACTTCAGTTGGCACTGCCATCAACAATCCACTTCCTCCTCCTCATTCTTTCTCACTTTATAGTGTTCAGTGTTGGCCAACTTTTCTTCCCCACAAGAAGATACAAACAAAGGACCAGAATTTAGGTGCATTTTTTTAATACAGCTTACAGTTGTCAGACACATTTCCTAGCATGGAAATCTTGACTTATGCATCTCAGAGGGAACAATGAAGTGTCACTGATGTATTTTCAATTTCTTCTTTCTCCTGGTTCATCACAATTCCTGGATCTGATGTGTCTTGGCAGAATGGAGGTAAGAATGACTTTTTGTGGTTTTGTGGTGGCTCTTTCTGGGCCAGGGAGAAGAAGAATGATGAACCAAGGGGGTTTGGTTAATTTGGCTTAAATGAAAGGGTAGGATTTATGCATTCCAACTGCGCAGATGAGGTTCACCTGTAGGGATCACTGAGCTCCTTTACAGAGGCATAATTGGAGGCTAAGCTTGGGTGGTTAACAATGGTTTCGAGTCAAGCCAGCAGTATGGATATTTGAAATATGGTAGTGGGGAGAATATTCTGAAGGAACTTCTATTTGGTTACTGATCCACAGTTTCCCTTGACTTTATAAATTTTCATGGCAAAGCTTAATTGCAAGGTAAACTCCTACCTGTTCACAGTTAATAAATGCAACTTGGTTTGGTACTCACCATACTAGGGCAAGAGAAGGCTATATTTGTTCCAAGCAGAGCTGTGGATGAATAAAGGCACTCACATGTGATGAGAAATGAACTTCTGCTTAGTAATTTTTTGCAGGACTGAACAATTTAGCTGGCTTTTTCTCTTTAGAATCCTTCCTTCTTTCTACATGCTGCACTGGCTGATCAGTCTGGAAGGAGAATGAGAATGTTAGCCTGGGAGATGGGCTGGGAGCTTCTGGCCACTGTAGAAAGGAACAGAGCCTGGGAAAGTCTGACCAAATGGTTTTGCCACTCTGCTGACACAGACTGCCTTCAAAGGCTATTGCCTTCATCACAGGAGCTTGCAAGATAGATTCAGGAAGTTTGTAAGTGATTAAGCCGCCACCCAGTGATGATGGCAGACTTATGCCCTACACCTGCACCCATGCAGGTATGACAGTCATGGGGACACAGATAAAGTGCTCAGCCCATCTGTCCCATAGGTATTCTTATTTGCTGCATGATGTTTCTTTTCTGTGATAAACCATTGTGAAAACATGTTGTTGCTACTTCTCCGTTGCAACTTGGTCTATGCCTCCTTGCATCTTTTAGAAAAGCAAGGAAATGTAATGTTAGCACTGTTAGCTCTTCTCAGTCTGCCTCTGGAGTCCCCTGAAGTCAGCAGCACAGCTACCTCATGCACACCTGTCCCTGTTTTTGCCCTTGAAGCACAAGAAGGATGCAACTTTCAGATTAAGCACAACAGGAATCATTAGGGAAATGTAAATAACATGACCCCTGCCATGCCAAGAACAGTTCTAGCAGGCTGCTGGGATCAGGAAACCTGCTGTGTGCTGGGGAGATGTCATGGGCTGTGAGACTAGTGCAGCATGCTGGGGGACTCCCGTGTCACGTGAAGATGTGTCCATGGATCCTGGGATGATGCAGTGTCAGAGCATCACTGCCATTTTGGTAAACCCCAAGGGATTGGTGCCTTCCTGTTTTGTATCCAATGTGACACAGAAAAAAAATTGAAGAAAAAATTCACATGGAAACCAAAACAGAGCAGCTAAAACAGGGACAGGGATTGTTATCTATAGAAAACAGCCTCTGAAGAACAGAAATGTGAGCATCCTCTGTACTCCCTTGTCCATGTACCTCCAGCTTTCTGAAAAAAAAACCAGCAAGAAACCCCAGAGCTAACAATGGGTGATTATTTGGACAGGGGAAAGAAATAAAAGGCAAAGATACAAATAGCTCTGTTGACTGCTCCAAATGGTTGGCATGTTGTGAATTGAACTCTCTGACCCTAGTTACACTGACCGAATGGCAGTGGGGACAGCTGCACCCAGCCCTCCTCTCTGCCCTGATTTGGCCATGCCCCACACACAGGGAGTCTGTTTTCACAGCTTTGCCTCCCATACTCAGGACACTGCATCCCATGGGCTGCCTAAGCAGGGGGTACCTCCTCACCTGCAGACCTTGCTGCTGTTGGGTGACCATGGGAGCTACTGGAAGTATGCCTGACCTGTGCTTTGCCCTTACCCTACTTCTTACTTTTGATGGCCATGAGGAGGAAGGGAGGAAGGAGGGGGAGAGAGATCTCCTTCTAGAGGAAAATAACACGGGAAAGATAAATAAATGGCCCTCAAAGAAGATTACCCTACTGTGATTTTTACTGCTGCTGCATAGCTGTGTCTCAATGCTATGTGTCAGGACTTTGCAAAATGGGAAATGTGGTGAAGAAAGAAGATGCACCTTGCAGAGAAACACCAGGAAGGAAAACACAGAGACTTATGCCTTCCTTGTCTCTGAGTCCCCTATCTAAATGTGTGGAAAGGTAGGATCAGGAGTGGTGCAGGAGCTGAGGAAGAGCAGGCAGGAGCTTGGTCTGACCTTGTAAAAAATTCCCTGGCACATGATGGGTTGAACTTACCTGTGTCCTGCTCATCAAGTCTATCTTAAATTGAACCCTGGTTAGACAGCAGAATGAAAAATCCTGAGTTATCAGAGGACTGCAAGCAAGCAGCAGATCTCTACTGCAGGAAAGAAGGAGAGTAAAGTATTTTCCTATTAGAGCCCAGAGGCAGGGTGAGGGGCCACGCCAGGTCATGGTTCTGTGTGATCTCTCAGTCCTCAGTCCACTTATTACTTTAACAACACCTGGTCAGAGCCTCATCCCTGGAGCTCACCTGCGCTGGCACCAGGGTACCCTGCAGAAGTTTCATTCTTGCATTATATTAGCTGGTTTTAGTGCTATAAACATTTACCATCTTCTCTGCCCTCTGTTAGACTTATACATGCCACTTTATTCAGAAACAGGGCCATTGTGCTCATGCAGATGTTTATATCTGAGAGCTTACTCTGTGTGTGTGCTCTTGTCCTTGACAGCAAGCTGTACAAGGGTGACGCAGGCTACTGCAGCACATACAGAGGTGAGGTGTGTAGTGCTATCTTGGTGAAGAATGCTCTTGTTTTCTTCAACTCCTCGTATGCTGACCCAGAGGAGACCCAAGAGCTGCTTGTGCACACTGCCTGGACTGAACTGAAAATGGTGAGTTCATTCTGCCAACCGGCTGCTGAGTCTCTGCTGTGTAACTACATCTTCCAGGAGTGCAATCCCTCGGGAGCTGGGCCAGCTCCAAAACCAGTGTGCAGGTAAATGAAGAAAAACATGCTCATATTTCACTTCCATTTTGTGGGGATATGTATGCAGCAGGGGAGTGGTGAGGGACTGTGCAGGCTTGCAGAAGCAAGTGAAGCTGAGTTGGGCCCTCTAGGTTTGCACAGGTTTTCCCTTTGCTGTCTCCTCTGTACACACAGACTGATTCAGCTTTTGCTGTGCTCATTGCTAGGGTGTGATCTGAATTTGAAGTCCAGACCTCTACATTATATCAAGTGTTTGGAGGACGGTGTTGAAAAGAAGTATCTATTTGAATTATATAAGTAGCTTCAATAATTAACATATTGATTCCAGTTATTGGTATCTTACTATGCCCATATGTGTGTTTTTTATTACTATAAAAAGATATTACTTCTTTTGAATTTTGACTAAATGCAGCTCCAGAAGATGCAACAAATCTGGCCAAGACAATATACCAGCCATTTAGCACTTCCTGCTATGACAAAAATGTGACAAAAATGATGAGACCAGAGACATTGCCTGTGTAATTGTACTTGATAAACCAAGAACCAAAAACTACAATTGTATCCTTCTAGATGCAGAAAAATGTGCATTGAAATCAGGCTGACAGGGACCCTGAGGAGTCCAATGCATCTCTTACCATAGCTAATCTACTGTTGACAGGTATTTGTAAACACATCCCAGTGACAGACACTTCTCTCTCCCTACACAACCTACTGAACAGCGTCGTTGTTCCTTGTCCTCCCACCATGGTCATGGAGGCGAGTTTCTTTCTTTCCTCTTTGCAGTAAAATTTTACATCTTTCCCAGATTCTCTGGCTAGAATAAAACAGATTTTCCCAAGCCCTGCACATAGCTTTTGCTCTTCTGCCCAGTCCAGGTTTGGTTATTTTTAACTATAATGGAATTATGATTGCTTGGTGTGCTTTGCAGTGTACAGCCCCACACACATATTAGGCAAAGCTTTCTTTCTCCTGTTATATTCAGCCCCTAAAAACATAGTCATTACAACCCTGCCTAAAGTTCACTGCTTTGTTCTTGTCCTCTTTAAACACATTTTAAAATACTATTCAGATCTGGAAGATTCAGAAGAGTAGCCCCAACTCTACTGTCCCAAATAAAATACAAATCTTTTCTACAGACATGGCAAGCACACCACTTTCTGGACTTGGGCCAGATGTCTAACGGCAATAATTTCTCCAGGGATGTAGGTGCTTTTTAAGACAATTAGCAACATGTTGTTTTTGTAATCGGGACCTTTTTTGTTGCTTCTCCTTTAATATCTCTAAAACAAAGGCATAGAGGAAAATCCCACTGTGAATATTGACCATACATTTAGCTTTTTATTTGGTACCTATGCTGCCTAGTATTCTACCATTGACAAAGAGGTAGCATTTATCCTATGAAACAAGTTTATGTGCAAGTATCCAGAGATAATCATGCAGCCAGGTGCTACTGTTTGCTTTTTGCTGGCAGGCTCCTCTCTGTCACCTCAATATTCTGCTCTTTGTCATTGTGCCCTTAAATACATAATCATTCTGCTTTTTTTCAAGATGAGTGGCAGTATTTATATCTCAGCCACACATGCACAGCTCATCAGTCAGCTAAGGGTTTCATACATTGCTCTGCAAGGTATTTCAGTTAGATCTCAGCCTTGCTTCATTTGCTTCTGCCCATGAGTGGCCTTGCAGGACCAGAATTCACAGTGATTTGACTGAACACCTGTACTTCTGGGACACTTCTGAAGTCAGAATTATATAAACTAACATAAATATGCACTTAATTTTGATGCACCTGGGCTAGCAGTTACAACACTTGCAAATATGTCTAAATGTTAATGGGCTTGCCTGGACCTATTTTTCTTCAAATCCATGAGTCAATGTTGGTTTCCATTAATTATTCCTCCCTCCTTCCACCCTGATTTTAATGCAGCTTTCCTCATAAGAAAAGTTCTGGAATAGCATCCTTCTCGATTCCTGTCCTCAGAAAGCATCAGCTGGACAGCAGTTCTTTCAGAGACCAATACTCCTTTTGATAACTCAGACATCTAATATATACTTCTTTATGGCTGAGAGAGGTCTGGGGGCTCTTGAACACGTCTCACATGGTCTTAGTTACTTTGCAATTCTCTTAACTTCTTTTTACTGACAACTTTATAGCTTTCTCCAGAAGCTGGCTAGACTACACAAGTTTTCAGCTGAAACAGTTCATGAGTAAGAATTTAACTCTCTCAGATATGGGACAGCTCTCCTAGTTTTCCAGGGACATACTGCCCTCAATGTATGTCCATGTATTTTTATCTTATTATTATTTATTTTCTTCACCAATTTTTCTCTTTCCATGTTGTTTTCTTAGTGTTCATTTGGTTTGGAAGCTAACTAGCAAGAATAACAACTGACAGGCTGAGTAAAGGTTTTATAAAAGAAACCAGAGGGTAAAACAAGATTAAATGAAACAGAAGAAAGCCACATGGGAAAAACTCACTCAATGTAAATTTAGATGCAAATTGATTAAAATGAGAGTTCTTAAGGGAAAGTGATGTCTCATCTCATAATTCTTGATTACATCTGCCTCTTGTTGCTGGCTGCTATTGCAATAGCAGAAGTATCCCCAGTTTCTGTTTCAATCACTGTTGATAGGAAGTGATCAGGGTCTAGGGAACAGTCTTGTGTTGGAGAAAGTCTCTCTTTGTCTGGGTCTGTGTGTCCCCACCTCCTCTTACAGAGTCTCTTGTGGTCCCTAGAAACACTGCTGGCACACTTGCTGTTTTCTGCCATTACTGTTCTTTGTCCATCTGTCAGTTACATGACATAACATTTCTAATAATAACCTGAAGTAATCTTTGCTTGTGACCTCAGCAAACTCTCCACGTGCAGCATCGGGTTCGGGTGCTACAATAATGGTATGAGCCCAGCTAGAAGTGATTGACCATCCCTCCCTCTGGCTGCGTTACCATTCTTCCAGGGTGCAGATAGCCTTCCTTTAACCCTGGAGCAGACAGCATTGCAGAAGAATGGCCTTCTGCATTTTGCAATTGAACACTGAATAAAGGGCTTATTTAAGAATGCTCAGGATCAGGAATGAACAGAGCTAATTCAATCCAGGTCTCCCAAGTCTCAGCCAGTGCTTCAAATGCAAGTTTTTCTCATTTCCCTATCTAAGCATTTCTTTACTTCACAAGGTCATTCCTGTTCCACATGTTGTTTAACATAAAAAAGATAAATTTGCCATCTGGCTGCATTCTGGCTTCCATGGAAGTGAGGACAGAATAAACTAAAACCAAACACAGAATAGCTGGGCATTGATGACTTCAGCCTGCTGAATTGAGAGGCATCCATTACTGCTGCAGAAAAGCTGTTGCTCTAGTAGATTTCTCAATTACCTCCATCCTTCAGGTGCTTTAGAGGGTTTGCAGTGTTGTTAGCCATTGCTGAAACTCATTACCATCTGCTCTTGTTAAAACCATTGTATAATTAAGGAGGTTGGATCAACGTGCCAGGTGGTGAATTTGACTAAATCCTTCACCACACACCTCAGAAGTACATTTCTCTTTCTGCATCATTGTGTGATAGTTGGAAGAGTTGTGGATCTGGGTAAGACTTCACCTGAGCTGTGCACGAGAAATCTCTGCACATGACCTCAAAGCTAATTTTGTAACCCAGGCTCTCAAGAATGGCTACATAAATAAGCAAATCATTGATAAATTGACCAATACAACAAATCCACAAACTTCCCAGTATGGTGTGTTTTCTTTTTTTCTTTTCCTTTTTTTTTTTCCTAATGTAGGTATTTTTTACCTTGCCCTTCTTCACAATTTCTCATATAAGGCCCATTTAAAAATACAAAACACTTCTTGTCAGTAAATGTTTCACATTGTTATAGAGGCAACACATTAGATGGGAGACAGGTCACTTTTTTACCAAGCAATTTAAAGATTTTGCTGCAAATATCTACAGAGGAAAAAAATAGATTTAAAGGTGCCTGTAGAGACAATTTAAAAATCCTGTTTTTTAATTCAGTGAGATTAAAAGTATATGGAAATGTTTAATATAAGAAGGCTGCAGCTCGCCTTTTGCTTTTACTAAATGACACTTCTACTGTACAGAATTTACAGAAGCCAAGTGAGATTTTTAGGATATACTGAAAAATTCTAACTCTAGAAATGCGAAAGAGACTGTTTACAAGAGCATGTAGTGACAGGATAAAGGAGAATGTCTTCAAACTGAAAGAGGTTTAGATTAGATAATAGGAAGAAATTATTTACTGTGAGGGTAGTGAGACACTGGCACAGGTAGCTGCATAAGCCTCATCCCTAGAAGCATCCAAGGTCAGTTTGGATGGAGCTTTGAGCAACCTGGTCCAGTGGAAGCTGCCCCTGTCCATGGCAGGGAGTTGGAAATAGATGAACTTTGATGTCTCTTCCAACACAAACCATTTCATGATTCTATGATATTTATTAGAAGAAGATGTAAAAAAAAAAAATCTGTAGAAAAGATAGGAATTAACTCCTCATGGCTTGGTGTGTGTTGTGTTTTGAGCATAACCCTGCTTCATTAAAAATGTAAGTTTGTATGTTTCTTAAAGGAAGCTGTTGCATTTCATACAGTTTCTTTTATGGTTTATGAGGCAACCAGACTGGCTATAAAGAAGTGTCACCCCAATAATGGATTTCTGTCTGCCTGATAACCCCTGCACATCATTGCTAAGTGCAGCCATTTTTTTATTTCAAGCCATTGACAGCTGTATTTCACTGTTTTTTGCAAAACAATGTAGAGAGAATTGCCTTGCTGTAAAGGATCTCTACTGCTTTAAGGAATGGCTCTCAATGGAGGAGAACTCTCAGAGGGGAATTTATAAGCCAGGACTGATGCTGCTCACTCTTCCTGAATGCAACAGATTGCCCAGCCTGCACCAGAATCCCAGCTCCTGTACCCGAATCCCTTTCTTTGGTAAGGTAGCACATGCTGCTGATTGTCCAGAGAGCTGTGTTCTTGGTAAGGGAGAGGGGAAGGGTACAATCCATAGTTTGCAACTAAAGTAAAAGCTGATGGTAGGTACTGCCTTGTCAGCAACTGTGCATGGAATTGTGACAACTGTTTCAGCTGTTTACCTCTCTCATGCAATTGGGGTGTGGGAAAAATCCCTCAAGTAAATTAAGCCTGGATCTTTGTTGAGAAGACTGCAACAATCTCAAAAAACAGTTTTAATGATAGCAAAACTGCCACTCAGGTGATTTGGAGAGAAACAAGCTTTTTAAGCACTGGTAGGGAGGTAACTTTTCCCTGTAACATGCTTTTAAGTGAGTGTCCAGTGATATTGCATCCTGGACAATCCCTCCTTACATCTTGTTTTGTCTTTTTACAGATTTTAAGAAGGAGAACATAACCAGTAAGTAGACTGCTCAGACTCTATGTTTTTAGAGATGGACATGATATTCTTTATTAAAGCTGCCATTTGCACATATTTTTGTGTTTTCTGCTGGTCCTGGCTGGCTGAATTTAGATTATTACTGAGGAATATCTGGGTTCCCACGTCCAAGGCATGAGGAACATTTCCAACTCTTTGGAGGTTGGGGAGACCATGGGTTGGTAACTTTTTATGAGAGAGGCATGGTGGTTTTAGATGGTACCCTTCCCTCCAGCTATTTCCTTTTCTATCTACACATTGCCTATCATTCCCTTCTATCCATATTTGTATTTCTGATTGTGAGGTTGTTCCAGCCTTGTATGTTAACAATATGGTTACCTATGACAGGCTGGCCTTGCAAGACCTTAAGCTCCCAGCACTCTCCTCAAATCACCTCTGAGGTCTGGCTGTTTCTTGCATGAGCCTCCCATGACCAGTGGTGAGATCCAGACATCCTCTGCAGTGCTGCTTTGGCTTCTGTCAGGCTCTCCCCTGCTGCTAGTTGTGGCTGAAGCACACATATCCAACTCTTCCAGTCATGTGCAATTGCAGTTTCAAGCTCAGCCACTGAATTTGCTTCATTGGAAAAAGGAAGCATCTCCCTCTTGCCATGCATCTAAGCAGGGGCGGTTTGCAGATTTGGCAGTGGCAGGCACCTTCTGCATGGAGAGAAAGGGAAAGTAAAAAACAACAACAACAACAACAAAACCAAAAAAAAACCAAACCAAAAAAACCCCCAAAAAAACCAACAAAACCAAACAAAACAAAAAATAAAGCAACAATTTTTGGGAATATTCTTTCATGGAAAGATCTGGGCTCCACCTGACATCCCAAGACCTAGGGGCCTGGTGATTCAAGCACAGAGACAAGGGCTTCAGCACCCTCTAGGCCAGTGCGTACAGCCTGCAAGTGCAGCCATCCCTGCCCTGGTGGAGGGACCACAGGAGAGGGGTATCAGAATATGAGTGGAGCATTTAAGGGATGGCTTCCATCTCCCCACAGATGTTTCAAGACGTATCCTCTGTCTCCTGTGTATTACATAAGCACGAACTTTTCTGTTTGGAGTCCACAGTATTTTCCCAGAGTGGCATTGCACAAATGTACAATATTCAGTCATGGACCAGGAAGATATAACATTTTAGTAATATTTTAGTAACATTTTAGTAATATTGCCCCCTCTTTTTTCTTTAGACCCATTGTTATGTGTACAAGGCTTTGTTGAGCATGAACTGAACTGTTTTCTAGCTTGTTATCAAATTATTCATTAATGTCCAGGTAGACCACCTATATTATTTCTCTGTCCTTATTGTAGGAAGACAGTCTATGAAAATATCTGGATTTCCAGAGTATGAAGGATTCAGAGGCTCTTTGTTAGTGTTGCTCTTGCCCCTAAAGCTCTCCACATTCATCCTTTAAGGTGTCCCACTGACATTTATTTCAGATCTGTGCAGAAATCTTTTTCTTGTTTATTACTAGCTGTATCATGAGGTATGTTTCAGGCACTGCTTTCCTTACCTTTGAATGTGAAACAAGTAAAATTCTAGTCTCAGGTACACAAGTTTGTTCCAGGACAGTTTAACACCCTCTGATTAAGATGCTTCACCTCTGCAGAGCTACAGGTGCTGGTCATGTGGGGCTGCTATCTTATTGCAGATGTGAGTCATAAATGGTATTTATGTATCAGCCAGAGAAATCCACATTAGAGTATTTCACTTTGCACTTGTCATGGGTTTAAATGTTCCCATAAAGTCCACAGTCATTCCTCTACTTAAGGGTTTGGATGCCTCAGGGCTACATGAACTCAATCCTTTGTTTAAGCTCACTCGACTAGAGTTAACACTTTAAAGGCAGTCTACCTACAAGTGTATAGTGTCTGTTACCTGCTGAAGCCTCAGTAAGCTAAGAGTCTATCACAATATGTAACTACAATTCTGAGTGCAAGAAGAAAACAACAGATAGTCATTATGATGCATTGACTATGGCCCTTGTACATGAGAAAGAGTACAGTCCACAAAGACAGCCTTGTGTCAAATTTAGGTCAGCCTTTACACAAAGCTTTCAGGAAGATGAAAAATATTTGCTTAAAAAGGTCATTATTTTAGAACACATCATGTTTCTTCTTGTTCTTCTTTTTTCCTGAGCTGCAAGATTATGAACATAATTATGACAAAATAATTTGCTGGTTTGTTAATTTTCCTATAAAGGCTAACAATGCAGTGGACCCTAATATATGCCATCTATTACAATGTTAGCCTCGGCTCAGCTGAGTTTAGAGATTATGTATTGATATCTGTAAGGCTGCATCTCCTCTACTGTCTTCTCCTCCCTAGACTGTGCCAGAATGCATTAAACTCTCCTATGGGGACATGTGTCCTATGAGGACATTAATGCACTTTCCTGCAGTAAAATCTCAAGCTTTTCTGCCTAATTTTTCTGCAGCCCTGTATATGCAGTGGCTACACTATCTTCATTATAAAGAACATTGTTTTATACCGATACCATTCCTTAGATCATAGTTCAGATCATACTTCAGGGTACTGTTTGCATCCACGCTGAAAACCATAGGCTGTTTCCAAATAAACAGAGAATAAGCACTGTACAGAAGCAGGAGGAGGGCAATTTTATGAATCCCAACTCCCTGCTACCAACCTGAGGAACATGAGCATTTTCCTATTAGTGCCCCAGTAAGAATGCAGGCTGTGAAACAAGGAACCAGTGCTGAGATTTGCTTTCTGCCTTGTTTGGTTTGGGTGAGTTCAGCATGGTTATGCCCTGCACTTTCTGCATGATGTACTGTGAACTTGGTACTTGCAGCTCAACCATCACAGGCACATGGCCTGTTTTCTCAGTCTGAGAGAGCTGCAGTGCCCTCTTTGAACTTTTACCAGATTTCCACCTATGTATTGAGTGCAAAATCCATTAGAGAGTAAACAGAAGGCTAAGCAGTACCCTTCCTGTGTTGTCTAGTTCTGCGTGCTTCACATCTGATGCTGCTACATGGTCTCATGTAATGACACAAACTTTATTCTTGTGAGTCTCTGCTGCAGGACATGGTCTAAGATGCCTTGACCCCGTGTTTTTTTTTCTCTCCCAGGGACTTGCTACAGTGGCAATGGCCAGTTTTACCAGGGCACAGCCAATGTCACAGCATCTGGCATTCCCTGCCAGAAGTGGAGTGATCAGGTGAGTGTCAGTGTGAGATCCTCCAAATGGAGAGCTGTGCTCGAGGTTTGCTTTTCCAAGGAGTTTCCTAGAGTCAGGGAGCCCAGTCTCAGTGAAAAGGAAAAATGGGGAACAAGCTGCCTTCATTCTTGAGCTCACTGGTGTTTTATAATCTCATAATATTTCAATCTGCAAGTTTCCCTTACTGTGTCAAGATGTGTTTGGCTGAAATGCTGTTTCACCAAAGGCTGTCTTCTTTCATTCCTTTGGTTGTTTTTTATTTTCCCCATTTTGTTTTAATAATAATAGCAGGAAAATCATGCTGAAACTCTAATACAATTTACTTCCTCCTCCAAGGCTCCCCATTTGCACAGGAGGACTCCTCAGGTTTTCCCTGAGCTGTTTGATGCTGAGAATTACTGCCGCAATCCAGGAGGTGAGAACGAGCGTCCCTGGTGCTACACAAAGGATCCAGCTGTGACCTGGGAATACTGCAGCGTGTCTCCATGTGGAGATGGTAGGCAGCTACACTTTATGATTTCTGCCACTGTGGTTGTTTCATGGCCATGCAAGGTTGTTCACACCCTGAGTACACCAATCTGTTCTGTCTTCTGGATTCAGCTATTCTGGGTCTTCTCATAGTTTTATGTTTAATGTGCCCCATGAAGGGGGGAAAATGAAGACAGATGAACCAAACACCTTCCTTAGATTATATAAATGCCAAAGATGAAGTGAAATGTCCTGTGGTATTCTGAAAAATTGATAAATTGATTTGTCACACTGTTTAGAAGGTAGGGCTTCAGGCTGTTTTCCAAAGTTGTTTAGTTTAGGCTGATTTTTTTTTTCAGTAATAACTGCCCCTCCAATTTTAACTAAAAATAAGCCTAAAAATGATGGAAACATCTTTGTTCTTTGTTAAGCCTTTGTGTAATTTATTGTTCAAAGAACAGACCAATTTTTGAAAAATATTTCATCTAAGATTCCTAGCTTCTGGATTTCAGTACTTAGAAATAAGACTGCATTTGGGAACTTCCTGCATTGGTGAACACAAGTAATTGTCAGTTTAGCTGGAAATTAAGAAGAAGAAGAGTTTAAATTTCATTCTGTTCTCAACCATTACATGCAGAGTAGCATTTTCTAGAATGTCTCAGAAACTACTCCACAGGTAGTTATGTGTTTTTTTCCCCTAATAATTCAGCTAAGTGTGCTTTAAACTAGTTTTTCATATTTGCCCCTTAAATACACTGAGATGCAAATGGCTGGGGCAAGAGGATATTTTGGGAAATTTTCACTCTGTAGTTACTTGGTCTAACACTCCTTCCTGCAGATTCCTTTTAGGACACATGATACATTGTGGTTTACATTGTGCACCGTTGATCTTTCCCACTGCAGACATTACTATATTTGAATACTGTTGAGACTATCAGATGTGACCTCCCATTTGTAACTCTTGTGAATATTCTATACCAAAACTGTGTTCCGAGCTTAATGGGAACTACATATTAGTCTTAGCAGATCTTAGATTTTCACATGTGGCAAACAAATGGGTTTTGCTTCCTGCAAACCAAGCTTCCCTATTATGGTCCTCTCATGTGGTCATAGGGCTGTATCTGTAATGTCAGTAATTCCCAGGGTGACAGGCTAGCTCTGTAAAATCCTCTTCTAGAAAGCTCTATACACTAGCAGAGGCATAACCCTCTGATTTTATTTGTATTACAGCATTGTTGTCCCTGGGAACAAGAAAACCAAATGGAGAGACTCTAAATCTTCCCCCTCCTCCTCCATTCTCCCCTACATACTCCATGACTGTTATCATCTCGATCATCTCTAGCTTTGCTCTGGTTGTGTTCTTTGCCATTATCACCCTGGTTTGCTGCCGTCGCCGAAAACAGTGGAAAAACAAAAAAAGGTAAAGCTTGGAACTTAATTCAGTGCAAGAAATGCTGCTTTGGAAAAAGGGCTTTCTTGTTCCTGAGAGCCAAGTCCTGTGAACACCTGGGAGGGGAAAGTAGTAGCTCTCTCTTTGCCTGTTGGCAGCCCAGTATAGGTTCTGTTGAACTCCTGTGCCAGAGCAGAAGGTGACCTGGTGACTAGCGACATGGACATCTTGCTGCAAGGCTGCTTCAGTAGCCCTGCTGCACCTTCCTTTTTCATCCAGAAAGAAATAAGCTCAGGAGGAGATGTAGCTAGTTATCTCCTGGCTAAGGGCTGTGCATACACTGACCAAAAATTGCTCCATTTCTTCAGAGAGTCGGAGACACCAACTCTCACCACTCTGCCCTCCGAACTGCTCCTGGACCGGCTGCACCCCAACCCAATGTACCAGCGCATGCCTCTTCTCCTCAATCCAAAATTGCTTAGCCTGGAGTATCCCAGGAACAATATTGAATATGTGAGAGATATTGGGGAAGGAGCATTTGGGAGAGTCTTCCAAGCCAGGTAAGCACTCTCTTTGTGAGTCTTCTTTAGCTGAATGTACTTGTGAAAAATCAGCTCTGGAAATCATCCCTCCGTCCATCCATCCATCCATCCATCCATCCATCCATCCATCCATCCATCCACTCAAATGCATGCGTACACAACATTCAGGTTTGAATAACTATTTTTGTTGTCCACTGCTATCTGTCAATATTGGTTAAACCTTTGCCACAAATTACTCTTTTCTACTTTCTAGTACAGAAAATGCCTTACTCACATACTAAAGTCTGGTGTAAAAGTTCAGCTAAATTTTGCCAAGAGTACTGCCTGTGATCTATTGTGAAGTTCTTGCATTTCCCAGTATTTACAAATTGTCAGTGTGTGGTGAGCTCCATTATGACACCAGTACTGCCCTTTGTAATTATTTTGTAATTAACAAAAGTCATTGCATCATGCTACAATTCAGTCCAAACCGAATTTCAATTTGATTCTGTGGCAAAACCAAACCAAACCAAAAATCCCCAAAAACCCCTCCCTACATAAGCCAGTGCGGAGGCAGAGGGGGGATGGGTGTATGGTCATGTGTCTCTTGTGTCCCAGCCTTAATGGAAAATGCACATCCAAGATTTATAGATGCTTGTGGGTGAAAGAAATGGCAAAAGCCAGAGTATCTGCAAAAGTATACATTTTTTTATTGGTAAATGACTCACCTTCCATGGAAATAGCTTTTATTGTCCCTAACCTCCTGTATTAGCACAGCCCACTGGGTTTTGAATAAAGGGGTAGTGTGAAAAAGAAGGGAGACAAAAAGATTGATTAAAGATAGAAGGAGAGAAAGAAAGGAAGAAAGGAAAAAAAAGAAATCAGTGGTCCTGGCTCCACCATCAATTCAGCTGACAGAAAGTTTATGGTCTCAGGGCACATGTATACCTAGGTTTTGTGGGGGTACCTTTTTATAGTAAAATTTCTGTGCCCTAGAGCTAATTTCCTCACTTTCTATACAAAGTGATTTATCATGGGTACCCCCTCCTTCCAGACCTTTCTGGAAATGGTTTGGGGGCTTTGGGGGTCTTGAGTGCTCTTGATCCCCCCTTGCAGTCCATTCCCACCTACTTCTCAGCCTCATTCCTGCGCCTCTGATGTATGGTGTTGTGCTTATCTCCAGGAACCAGAACAAGGACACTTGTCTCAGAAAAATGTTGCCCTACCTCTGTATGGCTCCTTTCTCCAGCCATAACAATCCTCGGTTGGCTCCATAGCTATCTGGCTATCAGTGTTTGAGTAACATGCATAAATTCTCTTATCTCTACACTTCTACAGTGTCCTCTTTAGTTAGTTTCTCAATTTTTTTTTTTGGAATTTGCAGCCACTGTTAAATGTTTTAAACCTAGCATATTAGAGAACAGCCCAGTTTTGATAATAGCTTGGGAAGTGAGGTTGCATACTTTCACAAATGTGAAAAATCTTTAATTGACAACCCCAAAAATGAGGAGGATGGAAGATATCTAGTTTTTCTTGACAGGATCCATAATTTCTGCAAGACAATCTTTGGACAATAATGGTTTCCTCCTAAAGTCCCATCCCCAAATTCCTAGAAGAAAGTGTACAGTTCCCTGCTTTGTCAGGGCAGTAATCTTTGTCATTTGCAATTAACAAGTATGGAGCATGGCTGATTTTGTAGCTGTATCTAGAATAGTGTATGATGACCTCATAAAAACCCAGGGAAGGTTTAGAGTCCCACCATGGGCCAATATCTGCTTGGTGAAATGCTTCTGTTGACTGCCAAAGTAAAGGACTATCCTTGCAAAAAGCAGTCATAATGCAGGTATTTGTAATGTTTATAGTTAAGCTGTTGATTTACTTGCTAGAAAATTAGTTCCATACAGGTTAGACATGTTACAGCTGGGAAACAGTTTAGATAGCTGTGATGGACTTCTTTTTTTTTCTAATGAAGAGATAAACTATTTCTAATGGAAGAAAAGTAAGCATAGTTTTCTTTATTACTGAGAGAACTAAAAATAACAAATTTCAAAGGGCACACAGAGGGATTGTCACAGATGCCTAGCCTGTGATGAACTATTAGCCTGGATGGCCAAACACATCGGAGCTTGAAACAAGAACACAGCTATAGAAACTGCACAACAGCTGTGCTTGGGGCACTGCACACCAGGGGCACAGGGCAGCTCTTGTCCCAGCCTTAGCACAGCACTCAGGGTGCCCTGAGGTGCATCACCTTCCTGCTCATGCTGCAGGAGTCTTCACCTGTGTGAGCAGGGAAGACATTCTGCTTCCCAAGTGCTGCTTTGGCCCTACTCTGGGAGCTTTAATACAATTTGAGTGCTTCACAGACCTTTCTGAGGTTGAAATTACTTTCATGGATATCAAGAAAAACTTCTCAAAGAGCATTCCAATGTCACCAAAGTGCTAGTTAATCAAGTGCCAAAGTGGTGTAAAGATATTTCATGTGGATTTCATACACTTCAGCACTGCAATTTCTTTCAATTAAGCCTTTTTGTTATTGTCAATGGAAACTGAGAGAAAAAGACACAGGAGAAAAAAAGGAAGTATCACATCTTATCTAGCATTTGCAAAGGGAGAAATACCATATCCTGAGAGATGCTTGCTCTCTGTGGCTCAGGGAAGGAGCCCCAGAAATATTGCTTCTTAGGGACCTCCTTTTTTATTACAATTTCTATCAAAAATGCCTCCAAGGCTTTATAATTCCTTATAAGATATGGACATTTCTGTGCACTTGCTGGCAGATCAGTGCAGACTTCTGATCCCCTAGTACAAGCTGTGTGTCCATCCAGGTTACTGAAATTATCAAAACTCAAATTATTGCCGTCCCATCTCAGAAGGATAAAATGTACTTTCCTGCATGTGTTAAATGGACATCTTGAGCTAAGTTTAGCAATCCTCTTACTTCTCTTGCTCTCATGTTTCTCGCTCTTCTGTAAACACAGCTCTGCTGTCAGTGCCAAGCAATGCCTTTGCCAGTTGGCTGCTGTGAGTCCTGATTCAGTGTTTACTCACTCCTGGGTCAAGCAACATGTTAGGACAGGAAGTGTCTAGCCATCATTTACTAGCTTCTCCTGAAAGGCTGCTGTCTTCACCAGGAGCAGCTTCACACTTGGAAGGATAAGGAAGTAACCATGCTTAAAACAAAATTCAAGACTGGCTCAGGTCTGTGACTGCTAGGTCCTCGTGGCTGATTCTCCTCCTGGGAGGACCACGCTGGCCTCACAAGGCTGCCAGAGCACCAGCTCTGTGCAGTTCAGCGCAGACCAGCAAGCAAGTTTTCTTCCAGAGCTGGAGCTGTGTGGTCCAGGCTAAGCCTGAAGATCAGGATTGCCTAAAAGCCTGGATGTGGAGTCTTTGCTAGAAGGCCAATATGGAGCTTTTGCTAGTAGGCTGGTAGACCTACTCTACAAATGCACAACTTGTTGTCCCTCCTTAGGGACAAGGCTGTTCCTAAGGTCAGAGTTTCTTGACAGAAGTCTGCTCATGTTCTCTCCATCTGCAAAGGGTATTTATTTGACCTGCTGCTTTATATATAGCTGAAAAATAGTGTGGATTCAGACTAATACAGGTACAAAATACAAGTTCAGACTGCTCCTCATTTTTTTACATAGTTACTGCTTTGGAAAGAAAACCTGACTGGGATCTTAAGTCAGACATTGTCCAGATAGGCTCAGAGTGAAATTCTTAACTGTGCTGCTGGTTAGTTCTTTGAACGGCATGTACTTAAATGCCAATTGATGCCTCTGGTGCACAAATCTATTGGTGATGAAGCAGGCAAAGGACTGTTGCTGTCCACCCTGTGCACAGTGTAAATTTCTCCTCAGCTTTTCATTAATTGCAAGAGAGATTACATAAGTTAATTTCTTTTTATGCTTCCCATTTCTAGGAGAAAATTAACCTATTTTTCAAAAAAAACTTCCCCTTCTGGCTCTTCACATGAATTCTCCAGGTTCAGAGGCAGCAGTTTTCCACTGCTACCCTGTAGATGTGCCCCTGTCATTACAGCATGAAAGAGGTCAAATTTGATAGCTGTCTGCCAAGACTTCAGACTGTGCCAGAGCAGTGTGAGTTTCTCAGGTCTGCTAAAAACTGTACTGCATCAGTATGAGCTACCAAAGGTGAAACTTCTTTTACCTGAGGGCCAGTTAAAAGGCATTGTGCAACTTAACCTCTCTTGGTTACATTTAGGTTAGTTTTCATTACAGAATTCAGTGAAATTGGGTGGCTGGGTGTGCATAAGCCTGGGGTGAGTTTCTGTCTCCAAAGCAGGCAGGACTGAGTTCCGTCCACCCCTGCTTTGGCTTTGTGCTGGGTCTGCTAGTCGGAGCTGATGGTATTCTATGAGACTATTTGGAAGACATAAAGCTGTCCTATTTTTACTTTTAAATTCTCTATTTGTTCAGGTTGCTGCTGCTGTCTCTAGTGCTGAGAACTGACAGCAGGTGGTAGGTGCTCATACTCCTCCCCTCCTACTAGACAGGGAACTGCTGCCAGCACAGGGGAAAAGAAGGAAGACATTGTGCTGTAATGGAGGCAGTAGCAGACAAGTGTGGGGTCCGATCCTCTGCTCTGGAATGCCAGACCTCCTTGCCTGTGTGCCTCAGCTGTGATGTAGCCACCTCTGATTCCTTTCTTGATGGACACCCTGCCATCCAGTGACATTTGACATTTACAGCATCCAAGCACAACTCTTGCAACTGTCAAGAGAAGTAGAAGACAAGGAAGTAGAAGTCTGAAGTAGAAGACAAGGAAGCTGGAGTTTGCTTTGGAAATCGGAATCTCCTCTAGGTGCTACTGAGCAATAAAATAACCTGGCATTTGAGCAATGGGAGGGCAATCAGGCTGGTGTAGCAACATGAATGGGCACCACTCCCCATGGGCTCTGGCTGGCTACCTGTATGGAATGTGTTCTAGCTGCAAGGCCCCTGGGAAGAATTTGTGCAGGACACAAAATGTGTATCTGAGGTTTACTGCATGTTTGAAGAGTGGAAAAATACTCTTCTCTGGCAACAGCTACCTAAATCTTTGGCAAGCCCATCTAATTAAACTTGTTGAAGGTGCAGGGATCTGTGGATAAGAAAACAAGTTTGTTGCTCTAAGCCAGGATTCTGTTTCCTAAGGATTTGTATTGGTAAGCTTCAGTTGAAGATTTGCAAGTGTATTTACACACTAACTTGTTTTTCAGATAAGGCACAGGTTTACTTTGTCCTGTCATGCATTTCCACAAATCTTGAAGAAATATTAACTGTTTTCTAGACCTCAGCTACACCACATTAAATGCAGCTGAAATTAGCAAATGGTTTTATAACTTGTTAAAGGCGCATACACATGCCACAAACATACACAGAGAACAGTAACAAAAGGCTATTTTCCTTACAAAACCAAGGGAATACACTTCATGTAATTGTTACTTTCACTCTAACAATAGCCAGATATACCAAAGTCACTACTGCCAGGTATGGGAAAGAAGGCTCTTTCATAAATGTAATAAAAAATAGGTTTATTTTTAACTCCACTGTTACACACCAAAAGTGAATTGTTTGGACTGAAGAGTCCATCCTGTCCTCCATTAAGTTTATGATGTGATCTCCAGCCTAGGGAGCAGTTGCTTCTTACCAGCCTGTTACTTATTTATGTCTTTACCGGACATAATATTGAATTTAGACCTACCTGAACCAAATTAAAGACCTCTATATTGCAGTCCCAAGAGATGAAACTGGGCTTTAAGGTTCCTTCTGTTTGTTGGTTCTGGGGCCTTCCTTTTTTTTTTTTTTTTTTTTTTCCTGGTCATCTTCTCCTTTTGCATCAGAAACAGAACCTACATACCTACATTTAGTGTTGCATGTATTCATCACTGATGGTTTCCTCTCTTACCTTTCCTTTCAGGGCCCCAGGGCTGCTGCCATATGAACCTTTCACCATGGTAGCAGTGAAAATGCTGAAGGAGGAAGCATCTGCAGACATGCAGGCTGACTTTCAGAGGGAAGCAGCTCTCATGGCAGAGTTCGACAATCCGCATATCGTCAAGCTTTTAGGTATCTCAGTGAGGCATCCTGTTGCCTTAACAGGATGGTGCATCACATCAAAGCCTCCTCATGTTGCACTGACTATACTGCTGGCCATTTTGCTGCCTAACTCTGTTTCCAGTCTAATAACATTGATCCAGATGTCTTACAGGGAAGATGTGAACTTCCTAAACTGTGATTTATTTTATGGGTACTGAAAAGAAATAGCAAAACTCTTGCTAGATTCATAGGCCCCACTTACTATTGTGATGTCTGAACACTTAATAACATTTAAAAAACCAAAATTAAATGAACAAAAATCCAGCCACAAAAACGGTCTCTTCCTTTCCTTCCATTCTCATGTGAAAGGAGATACTTCTTTGTTGGATTTTTTTAAGAAAGTCTTGATCCTGAAACTTGGTTAATAAGGCACTTTTTGAGAAGAAAGCTGCTGACCAAAAATATTCTTTTAGAAGATTGTATTTTTTTTTTCTAAAGTAGATGCTGCTGGCCACCTTTATCTAGCAATCCTGCTCTAAGTTGCTGTATGCAGATCTGAGTCTCATGAACAGGGGCTTCTGAGTTCTTAATTTATTTCAGTAGGAAGCTCCACAACATTTTGGATAAACCACAATTTAGGGAAAGCTGGGTTGATACAGGTACTTTGGCTACAGAAAAGAGAAGCAAGAAATGCACCATGCTTGACTAAACTTTGTGTTTATTGTTAACATATTTCAGGCTAGAAAAGAACAAAGGTACAGGCACAAACTCTATGACATAATGGGGTTGTGGAGAAATAGCCACATTGTTAAAAACAGCTTAGATGATAAATGTTTCATGTACACTTGCCATGCTTGTCAGATCCTGATGTCATCAGATTGGGAACAGCCATTTGATTTTCCTCAAATATTCAAATATTAGGTCATCAACCAGAATTTCAGTTTTCACAATAAGTTGCATCACCAATTGCTAAATGATGACCCTAACAAAGCAAAACACATGCATTTTAAATGTTGGCCTTTGCTGGTTAGCAGTTAGGAGCACAAATATTACTATATCACTGTATGATCAGTAAGGCTCATGGAAGTGTGGTTAATGCAGGCCCACCAATAAAGCTGATAAAGTGCCAAGCATGTGCCCTTCAGTAGGACTGCATTCTGCATCTAACAGATATGGCAAATGTTTCTGTTCTTCTATCTGTTTTTGATTTGTCTTTCTTTCATTTTTGAATATCTGTCATGCCAAAAATAATTCCTCAACTAAATTTATTTGCATGACTTGTTTGAAGAAAAGAAAAATCCATAAGGGCAGGAGTTTCTTTGCAATTTCCACTGAACCCTTGAACACTCCTCTTGCAAATACTTTTGAAGTCTTTCTGCATATGTGTCATCCCTACAACAACATTATTTTTGTAATAATACAATAATCGCAAGAAAGAAAAGTATTGAAAAAATAACATGATCAGAACTTTAAATGTTACTTCCTGAAAGGCCTTGCAGTTGCACCTGAGAAGAGGCAATACTTAAGTTGATGCTAACTTAAGCAGGATTGGCCCTTAATTAAACATAGCTCCAAAACTCTGTGTTTTACCTGGGATGTCGAGAAAAATTGTGCATGCAGGCTTGTACATGACTTGTTAGCATCATCCACAGAGCTCAGCATTAGATCCCTGATGAAGGAGCTTCAAAAGAGGCAACATGCATGATGGATGCATGCGGAGTGGATGGTATTTGCATGGTCATCTCTCTCTTGTTGAAAGCCTCCCTTTTGTGTGAGCATTTTTGTGCTTTTTGGCTTTGGCACAGCAGAACTCTCTTTGCTACAGAAATGACCTGTTTGGTCTGTCCTCTCCCAGGCGTGTGTGCAGTTGGGAAGCCGATGTGCCTGCTGTTCGAGTACATGGCCTACGGGGATCTGAACGAGTACCTGCGCGACCGCTCACCCCGCAACCTCTGCAGCCTGGCGCAGGGCAGTGGGGACACGAGGCTGCGCCTCCCGAACCCCCTGGCGCTGTGCTGCACCAGCCAGCTCTGCATTGCCAAACAGGTTGCCGCTGGCATGGCGTACCTCTCTGAGCGCAAGTTTGTCCACCGGGATTTGGCCACCAGGAACTGCCTCGTGGGGGAGAATATGGTGGTGAAAATTGCAGATTTTGGTCTCTCGAGGAACATGTATTCGGCTGACTATTACAAAGCAAATGAGAACGATGCCATTCCCATCCGTTGGATGCCCCCTGAGTCCATTTTCTACAACCGCTACACCACAGAGTCTGATGTGTGGGCCTATGGGGTGGTGCTGTGGGAGATCTTCTCCTACGGCATGCAGCCTTACTATGGGATGGCTCATGAAGAGGTCATCTACTACGTGAGGGATGGGAACGTCCTCTCCTGCCCAGACAATTGTCCTCTGGAGCTCTACAACCTGATGCGCCTCTGCTGGAGCAGGTTGCCTGCTGACCGGCCGGGCTTTGCCAGCATCCACCGCATCTTGGAGCGCATGTACGAGAGGGCCGTGGCCAACATGTCTGTCTGAGGGATACGTTTCCTTCCTTGTCTCCTGTGTCCACCTATTCAGACTGACTTGGACCAGCGCATGAGCTCCTGAGCAATGGTGGCTTGACACAATGTCCCACTCAGGGAGGAGAAACAGTTCCACTGCCAAGCAGAAATATAGACTGTACCCCTCTATGCACCTCCTTGAGCAGGACTGTACATGCCAAACAACAGGGCTGACCTTTAGCCACCAAGGACTCCTCAGGTTGGTGAGAGTGCTGGTCATGCTAACCCAGTACTTATATTTAGCATTTCCAGGAGCACAGAGTTGCCCAGGGAAGGCAAATTTCTGTTTCTTCCTAAGCACTGCTTCTTCCCTTCCTAACAGATCCCACCATGCCCTTCTGCATTTGCCTTCTTGGCTTTTACCTTTTTTCCCCCTTTCTCTTACATTTTCTAGTATTATTTTTTAAAAAGGTTGCAGAGTTCAATCTTCTTTTGGGGATACCATTTATTATGTTATTTTTGCAGAGTGTTTACTATTTTGTTTTTGCATACTCAGTCATTTTTGCAGAAAAAGGATGTTTCTAAATCCATACACCACTTTAATTTTCCTTTTGACTTCCACTCTCTCTCATTGCAATAACACTGACAGAGTCAAAACAGGAGCTGGACCACTGGCAGCCACCTGCATCTAGTGTTACAGAGATAGGCAAACGCCTGTAAAGCGTGACACTTTCTGTTTTCCAGTGTGGGAAATCCAGAGTCACATTCACTTGATGTTTGTTAAAGTCTCACCTAAAAGCTTTCCTTAAGCATCTCAGCACATCTTACCTACCTTCCCTTGAAGCAACAAAGCCATTTGGTACTGTGGGAGAAATTAATCCCAAAGGCCTGGTGCTGCACCTCATAGGCATCCAAGGGGTATTTATTTGCCACTGCATGGTCCTCACCATGCCAAAAGCAGGAAGAACTGCATCCCCTCTTGCAGAAGCATGGCAGGTTGTATTAATTGCTTATTTCCTTTTCCTTTACAATCTTTGCCTCCTGTTTCTGGTTTCCTTTCCTGACAGACTCTCCTAAGTCTGACTACAGTATTTGCTGGCCACCTTTCCTTGTGCTGCAGGTTAGAGACAGAGAAGTAAGGAAGGTGCATGTCAGCCACCAGTGTCCTTCTGGGAAGGTGCATGTCAGCCACCAGTGTCCTTCTGGGACAACCTGTCAGTTAGGAGAAAGTGGAGAAAGTGGGTGCATGTAAGAACTGCAAACTGTCCATCTGCAGGGCAAAGATGAGACTGCCTCAGGTACAGATAACCCACAGCCCATCTCCAAACACCAAAGGTTTCTCTGCTAAAGGTTCTCCAAATTGTAATGGATACTTCAGTACCAAAGAAAATTTTATTCTTCTGGTGACAGGTGTGACCTTTTAGCTCCTTGTGAGTGAGGAGCAGTTATGCCAGAGCTCCGTTGCTAATACAAAATACAGCCTGAGGCAGGGATGTGCACTATGACTATAGAGCAGGAGTGCAAATGAATGAGTGTTTAGTGTGGCTTCTGTAACTGGCACACACTGGTTTAGCCTACACAGAAAGCAGCACCAGAGAGCAGCTATCTATGGTTTCTGAAAGGTAAGCTTGAAAAAGTCTGTGAACCATTATAAAGAATAGAACTGGAAAGTCCATACCTTCTTCTGCTGCTCTCCTGTTTGTTTGGGGTTTTATTTTGTTGGTTTTGTTGGATTTTTCTCATATAACCATAGTTTGTTCCGATTGCAGCCACAACAGCATGATTTAATGTTTTCAGACCACTGCTGTCGCCTTCAATTGGAGCAAAGAGCTTGCAATTACCAAAAACAGTGGCAAGAAAAGAGATCTGGGCTGCAAAATGTTGAAATGCTAAAATGGTATCTGCACAGTGAGCACAAAATGGCCAGTGTTGTCTTACTCATTTAGCAGTCCTCATCATGCTATCACACAACAGTTTACTGAGGTCTGGATGCTAAAGACACCCTTGAAAATCCCAAAGCCCTCAATTTCAATAAAAAATTTTACTGGAGTTCCTTATACAGTTCCTTTTATCACATTATGACCACGTTGCAGTGTACATAGTTGAATTTGTTAGGTTGTATCAGCTCCCTGTCTGTCTTCCCTGTTCTGAGGAGGCAGAAGTGAGGAGGCAGGTCTGGAGGGATGAGGGGGTGATGCTGAGCTGAGTCCAAACACACAGCCCAGGACTTGCATCATCTCTGTAAGGGAGGGGGCACATTCAAGATCCTTGCAGTGCTCAAGGTATCAGGCATTTTGTCACACTCTTTAGAGAGGACAGGGTCAGAAGCTGTGTGTGGGTAGTGGTGTGGGTCCAGGTACCCAGCACCTCCTCTGAAGCTGGAATGATTCTTGTGCTAAGCAAAGCGCGCAGTAACAGGTGCAAAATCTGCACCATGTGCTAAATGTACACAAACACACCCATTTACAGCCTGGAGGACAGTCTGCCTTTCTGTCTTCTAGGATCCCAGTGCTGCCTTCAGTTGTTCATTCTCCCATTCCCCCAGGAAAATTATTTCAAAACCATAATCATAGTCTTCTTCTTGTTAGCTGCCTGTAATGCCACATGCTAGGAATTTTCACTCACTTTCTTTGTGAAAGAAAGACTCGTATAAACTTGGAAGGGTAGCCCTTTTAATCTCATTTTTCTAACCCAAACACATGTCTCAGTGGCCCCCTATTTAGGATAACAGTGGAAAATTTGGTCTTCCTCATCCAGCATTCCAGCCTTTGCATTGTAAGCATATACTGAAATGTGAAGTAGTCAGTGTCTGCAGGTCAGGAGGGGAAAAGCTTCCTTTCTTGCAGGAGGAAAGAGATAATTTTGAGACAGAGAAGCTCTCAGCAATACATTCTCCAGGGATGGTAATCACTTCTGTGCACTGATCCACCAGGAGGGCTTAGCACCTAGATGGTGCTGTCCTTTGAGGATTAAATTGTAGCAGGATTTCTGCTGCCTTAGTGTGTAGCTGGATATTACAATTTTCTTCTGCTGTATGCTTTTCAGCTTGCTAGGAGCTGGAGGTTGACTGCTTTCATGATATGACTTCTTTCACAGATTTTTTTTCTCCTCCTTATGTTTAAAATTCTGATGTCTTCATTATGTGTTATACAGTGTACAATGCCAGATTCTTCTAGACTTTCTGTACAACTATCATGTAACATGAAATTTTTTGAATGGGAGTAAACAAAGGGATTATGAGAGAGTAGAAGAGCAAGAAAAGTTTGTTGCTCAAAAAAGTTGCTTGGAAGCAAAAATATTTTGCTTTTCTAGTTTGTATTCATAATTCGTCTGGAGAGAGAGGATGAATCAAAAATGAACATTTTTGTGCTCATTTTAGAACATTTGTATCCTGCAAGGTAGAACACTTTTCTACATTTAGTTCTGTCCATACTGGCCCAAAAAATATGGAATGCTTCATGATTTTGCATGTCACCCTTGTGCAGGGACCATACTAACATGCAAATTTAAAATTAACCTTTTTGTTGCTTTGGTTCCCATTCCCACTGATAGCAAAGGGAGCCAGCAATCTGGGCAACTGGATAAGAACCCCAAGAAGAGGATTTGCAGCACATTTTATGTACCTATTCCCTTTGCAGGTGTGCTGCCTTGAGCACTGGCAGCACATATACATCTTTATCCTGGGTGACACATCTTTATCCTGGGTGACATATGTGAAATCTGACCAACTGAACAACACAGAAATCCTTTCACGTTCCTGTGCCTTTATTTAACAGGTGCATTTAAAATGCACTTTTATAAGCATAAATTCCATAATTGATTGGACACTGTTTACAACATGATCAAGTTTGGTTCAGATCCTCTCGAACACTGTAGGCTAAACGTAACTGTCTCATCTCATTTACTCAAGGGAATATACTAGTTAAGTTCTTATTCTGTGAATGTTTGTTATATCTTTATAAATGATGGCTTTGAAAGACATCCCTAGCAGAGATGTACATTTCTCACTATCTAACCTGTGTAACTCCTGTGTGCAATATTTTATAAAATAAAGAGACATTGAAAAGGATAATACTAGTTCTGTTATCTCTGTTCTTTTCCTTCTCCAGCATGTTTCTGGGGTTTTTTTGCTTTAGTTTTTGTTTTTGTGGGTTTTTTTTTCCTGAATAGGGATATGTTTCATTTTACTAAAATATCTTCATTACAGTGATTATACTGCAGGCAGTTGCAGTAATAAGTTAATTTATTATGTGTGCTGAAAGGCATATTGTTTTGGTGGGTTAAATTGGGTGCTGTAGGAACACATTAAGAAATTTTACATTATGAGAGCACAGTAAGGTGGGACAAGGGAAAAGAGAATGTTTTTACAGTAATGTAGAATGGAGTCCCTTTATGACTATTCCAAGGTGTAAGATTCCTCACACAGATAGGAATGACATCTGTCTCCCTCCAAATATCTGCTGGTATTTGTGCCTGGATTCTGGTCTCACAGCTAGATGTGTGGAATTTAAGTGTGATATAAAATCAAAATGAAATTGTTTGTTGTTTGTAGAATACAACTGAGCAAAGTTTCATGCTTATGAGTTTATCTAAAAGGCTATAATTTCTTTTTTTCTGCACACGATCCTTGAAGATGAACTCACTCAGTAAGTCTATGGGAATTTTAACTATTTAAAAATAAATTGCAAATCTATTACAATCAGAAATGGGGAATCAAACAAAACTTTCTGACTACAATTAGTCAGGCAAATTGGAAAGTACATTCTTTATTTCTCTCTCTTCCCCTTGACATCCCCCAATACAAAGTGTTTTCTGCAAATCTTCTTGCTAGAAACCTTAGAGGAAAAAATGTTTTGTAAATATTGCTGAAGAAGTCATTAATGAATTAGGAAAGGAGTAATTTTTTCATCTTCTCAGTCAGATTGAACCATATTAAAGTGTTGACTGTTACATGCCAAGTTTTTTAAGGCACAAGAAGTGGTGCACTCATTTCCCACCACCAAATGAACAGACTTTTGAATATGTAGAGAAACATTCTTCTAGCCTGGCTAAAAAGTTGACCCTATGACAGAACCTGTTGTCTTCAGCAATACAATCTCTGCCAGGCTTCCCTCCTTCCAACCCCCTTCTGAGGTCACCTGAACCAGACAGCTCAATGTGATGATGTCCCCAGTGCCTTGTGTCACCCTGAGTATTTTGGGTAATTCAGCCATCTGCATGAAGCAATGAGATTAACTTGTGGCTGGGAAAAGCAGAAGCATGTAATAGATAATTTAATTTTCCTTGACTTTTATATGTGATTTTGTAAATGCATATCCTTTTGTTTGTGTAGGTGTGTATGGGAAGAGGGTGAGCAAGCTTGATTTGTGGGGAGGGCAAAAGAAGTTTCACTAAATCCTCCATGCAAATTCCTTGTTGTGTGTTTTCATTCATTTGAAATCTTTGTATCTTCAGCTGAATGTAATGACATCTAGCTTCCTCAAAGCAAAGTCCTAAGAGGCCTTTGCTAAGTTTCTGTCATTGCAGTGATGTGGGAGATGCTGCCCCTCTGCTGCTGGTGTGAAGCTCAGAAGTACCATGAAGCAGCTTTTCATATTTCATAAAGAATCCACAGGATTTCAGTGGTGTTCAAATGCAGGATTAGGATAATTTTATTATTAACAAGAAGGAAAAAAAGAAAAAAAAACACCTATCAATTCACCTATTCTACCAAAACCACAGACTATCATAATAATGTCACGGGTGTTTTACAAGTTTCTCAGCCTTGGGAGAAAAATTATGTACCCATTCACTGACAAATCTTTAGAAACTCACCTTTTCATACAGTGCTGTGCATAGCCAAGAGCATTTCCGGGAGGCCTCTGTCCGTACTTAGTGGCACAGTGGCCAGTTGTAACTGTAGAAAGGGGAACATATGAGGAGTTTGAAGCTGCCATTAAAACCAGAACTAGAAATTTTCTTCAGTGCTGGAGTGGTAGCCCTTAGCAAAGGTTATACTTTACACCACTGACATATTCATGTGCTAAAACAGCATCTTATAGTATCCCACAAAATTTAGTATTGAATAAATAAGGGTTTCATCAGGAACTGATAGACAGAAGATTTTATGATAAATCTGGACCAAAAAGCAATAAATTAATTAATTTATTATATTTATTGAAGAAATATTTTTCTTCTGACTGCTGGGATGCTTTAAATCTTTTTCCATTTATAGGCCAGTGTGCTTACTTTGACTGTGAGATAACCACACCATACATTTCTACAGGGCATGAGTGAACATATTGAAGCACTTGTATGTTTATTTGCCCTCCTCCATGGCTCTTACATAAAAGAGATGTTACACTTTAGGAGTTTATATAGGCTAGCTAACTTTTATGTAAACAAAAATCTTAATGGAAGAGGGGATCTGTGCAGAAATGAGGAGTGCTAGATGAATGAATGGGCATTATTCACCTTCTGGATGTTGAGATCATGCTGTGCTAAATTTGACTTCTTATTTAAAGCAGTGCTAACTTCAAAGCAGTGACACTGAAGAACAGGAGTGCTTTGGTTATTGTGAAGAAGCCCGTGTCTGGCTGCAAACAGAGGAGATGGTGTGGGACCGCTACACAGGAAGTGCAGCAAGAAGTAGGGCATTCGTCAGCTGAGGAGCACACCATTTTCCTGAGCGATACAATACCAGGCACAGTCAGTCCTATGCTAGACTATCTCAGATTCGACCGACATTTATTTGCAGTGCTTTTGTTAGTTTTTCTTCTGTTTAGGAACACAATGAGTTCTCTTGATGCTCATGCTCCAAGACTCTGAACTCTCCACACCTTGTGCTCTTCTCAAGCAGCAGGGCAGCCCTGCTCTCTTTTCTTTCCTCCCAGCAATGCACCACTTTCATCTGATCACAGGGTCCAGGTAGGTGTCTGTTTGTGGAGCAGGGCAACATCACTAAACAAGTATGTTTCCACACCTCTTACAGTGGTGAAGCTGTGGCTTTTTGGCCCCTGTATAGAGCAGCACCATCTCTACCCCCAGCAGGTACCTGACCCACAATACAGATGCAAGTCTTTTTGGGGCTGGGAGGCTGCATTTGGTTTGGAAAGAGCTCCTGGAGAGGACTGTACAAAATGTTCAGCTCAAAACTTCCAGCAATGAAAAGCCACCCAGGTTTGGGTGTCAGTACTGGCCCTGATGAACTTTGCCAGGAGCGTCTGCATGCCGCTAGGCTGCTGAACAGCCACATTTCAAGAGAAACTGCTCTGATTTATAGCTCTGTGTCAGTAGCACATTGCAGTCCAACAGCTGTGGACTGGCAGGGGAATGGACAAGACAACTTGGTATTGGTATGTCTTACATGTGAGATCTTCATGTCAACAGCAAAGCATTTTAATGATTTGTCCTCTCAGTAATCTCAGATGTGAAAAACTGTGACTGTTTGGGCACCAGGTGACACCTGTCTAGACAAAACAATACATTTTTGGCTAATCTATTTTACTATGTACCTCACCTCATACAGACACCACCCTAGGATACTTACAGACTGTGTTGAAGAGAATTGTTGTCTCTTTTGCTAACAATATGCACTATTGCCCTGAGCCTACAGGACAGAAGAGTATTTGATTTTGCTTGTGTGAGATAAATCCTGTCAATAAGAGAGATAATCTGCCTATTTAGAAACATACCCTGACTCAGCAAGACTTACACAAATATTTTTCTTGGACAGCTACCATGCAGTCAAGTAGCTGCTACTACTACACTTTTACCCTTTTATGCCAGTCCATACAAAGGATTATCTGTTAGCAAGAAGTTTTTTTAAAAATAACTTGAGATAAGATGTTAAATTAAATTCTTACACATGAAATAAAAATATCTCTGTCTACAATAAAAAATATGCACAGTTCATGCTTTTGGAACTCTGAGATCCTCTTTGCCTTCACTGGAAATTCTCACTTTACCCAGAGATTAGTGGGGCTGATAATTATTCACTGCTTCTGCCAGCACTGAAATGAAGAGGCTTCCAATGAACTTCAAAACAAGGATGCAAAAAATCACATATTGGGCACAATTACATGCACAGGAGGCTACAGATGCCAAAGTATGAACAAATTTAAAGAAAAAGAAAACAAAACAGATTACAAAAAAATCATATGGAAGAGGCCTGTCAATTTACATTACATTTGACATTTTTAATGCTTTACGCTGCTGTTTGCTAGAGCATTTTGGAGGAACAAAGAGCAAAAACCTACTTTATGGCTGTTGGTATGATCTGAACTGGTGCTTTTCTTAAACTATCTGCTGGTAACTGTTGGAGTAATGATACCAAATATCTGTCCTTCTGATACATGGTTTACTGCTCCTCTTCTAAGATTTCTTTGCAGAAGGGCCTAGGTTGTAAAATCTGGGCCCAGATCACAGGTGGCTCCTACCCAAAGGATAATTGGTTGGTCTGTCCTTGGCATTGGCATGTTACTGGACAGAAAAATGTTAACTTTTTGTTTTCTTGTACTGTGTTTTACTTTCTCTTGGATAATGCTTATAACACCTTCTGAACCAGAACCTGAGCATCCTTCAATAGGCAACTGCCCGGTGTGCACCTGCTGGGCTGCAAGAATCAGAATAAAATTCTCGTGCATCTCGAATTGTTGCTACCCACTGACTGTGTCAATGACTTTTGACCATGTTTCTAGCTGACAGAGATGCAACAGTATTAAACATTGAAGGGAAATAACTGAAAAGCATAAGGAAAAAAGACTACATGATACAGAGTAAGAAGCCAAGCTCATTTGCAGAGGAAGCTTCTAGGGACTGATGCTCCTACAACTGCACATAGTACCTACACTTCAGCTGAGAAGTCTAACCCTGTGATCCCACTCTGGCAGATGGGATTGAACACAGACATTTTCCAAGTTAAAATCACAAGCACCTGTGTTTGGAGCACCTGACCCTCAGCAAGCCATAGGGAAATGTGCACTGACAGGTGCATGCACACTCCACTGGATTCTGAAGTCCACCTGTGTCCCTAAGGCAACCCCTGCACTGAACTGATTTGGTCACACACATCACAGGGTCATGTAATAGTCTTCCTGCAGATTTGGCAATGCCGTAACTTGTAAAACACCAGCACAGTATCAGCAGCAGTACTTAGCAAGTACTTTTTCCATCTAGTCACTAACAGCCCTCAGTCCTCAGCTTTAAATGATTGCAGCCAAATGCAGTTCTTTCACTTCCAAACCCTGAAACCATTGACCTAAGCAGCTGGCTGCCTTGTGTGTCTCCTGGGGCGATCTTTTTCCAAAGAAACCCATGATTCATCTGCAGATGGCTCCCTGAATCAGCAGGCAGCTCCACCCACAGCCAAAAAACCTGACAATCCCAGTGCTTGCTGCCCCAGCAAGGATGTGAACCCAGGGCTGGCACGGGACACTCCGCATTTTCAGAAACTCCTTGCTTTCTTTCAGTCTCAGTGCTTGGCTGGGTGGTAGGAAGGAGAAAGACTTGTGGGACACACTGTTCACAATGGTGGGGATTTGTGTTGGAGAGACACTGTGATACTGCAGGACAACATCCACAAGGCAACCCAGGATGGGTGTGACTACTTTTGGGATGGCTTTTCTGTCTTTCTGAAGAACACAATTTGTCCTAGCTGAGCAGCAGCAAGTGTGTTGATGCTGTTACCAAGTAACAGACATGGTGGGATACAGCAGGGATCATTTCTTGATCTGCTCCATTTCCTGGGGAAGGAAAAGTGGGGCAGAAGTGTGAGACTCATCCTTCATTCTCCCCTGCATTGTTAGTGCAGCTTGCTGACCCTTGAATTTGAACTTCCCATGATTTTGGTACTATCAGGAGAATGTGGCTTGCTCATAACATGCATGAAAATGCCAGCCTCACTGTTGACAGAAAAGTTTTTGTAATATCAACAGTCTGCAAGACAAAGATTTATAACACCTATGCTGCTGTAAATACATACATAACACAGTTTTTCGAGTGGATGCAGATTCATGCTAGAATTATATAAGAATGACCTGTACTTGACCTCCCCTTGCAGTTTCCCGCATGCAATGAAAAATATTCTGGTGACAAACTTATTATTGGATCCAAACAGTTTAGCAAATTTCAGATATAAAAATTTCTGGTAAGCTGAGACTCAAAATAGCCTGATGCTGCCTTCAGCACTTCTTCCAGATGTGCAGTTTTGGTGGCAGATAGACAAGGAAAATTTCCTCTCTCCCTCTTTCCCCTTGCTTCAGAGGTACTTCCATAAAGAAGAGCCTTCTGGTAGTCCCTGCCTGTCTGAATTAATAGGTTACAGCAAGCTCTGAGGGAGTGTCTTTCCTGCCCTTCCTATGAGATTTGTCTTATTATTTTTTTCTTTAATTAAATGCATATTTCAAGAAGGCAAAAATCTGGCAGTTTGCCACCTACAGCAGTACAACTTAATCTTGTGGGTCTCCCAGGTCAAATGACAGGAGGGCACTGGAAGTCCCCTGCCTCCTAACACTTGCAACAGATCCAATGCAGCAGCGGGAGAGCAAGAGGGAAAAACAAGGAGACATAAAATACTTTGCTTGGTTCCATAGTTGTTACCTAAACCTGTGTGGTGGGAAGAGAATGCTGTAACTTGTGGCTCCAATCACCACATCCAACTCATTATTTGAGGTTCATTCAATATGAGATAGTATAGTAAAAAAAGGGCAACACTGACAGGGCAGAAATTATGATGTCTGGCTCCAGATCAGAAGGCTGAAGGATCAGCTTTATTAAAACTATACTAAATTACATTAATACACTATTTAAAGAGACACTATTCTATTCTACATACTTACTTCTTACTTACCTATCAACTAACTACTAACAAACTTGTGACTGCCTGCTGAGGGTCTGAGACACAGCTGGATTCAATTGGTCATTGAACCCAAACAACCTTCACCAGAATCCAATCAAGCAATCACTTCAGGTAAACAATTCCATTACCAAATTCCACATGGAGAAAACAAAGGAGCAGAGATAAAGATTGTTTTCTCTTCTTCTCTCTGTGCTTCTCTTGAGAGACAGAATTATGTCTCTCTGCCCAGAGAATGTGAATGCCACAAGATAGTCTGCCTGTTGCTGAGCAAGGAGAGATTCTCTGCTCCTATTGTGAATGGATTGAGATCAAGATAGTAATTAATCCCTATTGTGTATTTTGTATGAGCTTCTGAGAGCTGCTATGAAGTCAATAGGTGAGAATACTTAAGCAGGCTTGCCCTAAGGGTGTGTGCAGTTTATCCCTTTCTGAGCACAGAAGTTCAGTATTTGACAGAGACTTGCCTATAAACATCTGACTAGGAACCAAAAACTTATTGCCAAACAGGATAGTTCTCTGAAACAGGTTCAGCCATGTTCTTTACACTGCTCTGGGTAAAGTACAGACAAAAATATGTTATATGTCATTACAACTATTACATTTGGCATAATAGGGTCTCATTCAGCTCTCACTGAAGACAGCTGAACAATTCCCATTGACCCCAATTAGGAGATGGCTACAATTCATGGCCAACTGCAGTTAAGTTAAACACAAATCTGAGCATTCCAAAAGCAATAAGGAATGCTGAATTGGCTGGTTTTCCCTGGGATTGGCATCTCTGGAGGTTCAAGATGACAAATGTACCTGAACCTTTCTTTGAGAATTTATTTTACAAAAAAACCCAGGCCCTTAGAAAGCCCTTTCATGGGCTCTTTTTACCAGTACAGAACATTAACTTCTTCAAGAAAGATACTTTATAAATCAGTTAAACTGAAACTGCTAAAACAGTATTTGGGAAACCGAGGCAGAGGGTGAAGCTATCCATTCCTTTCTTTCATTTTAACATATATTACATTAATGATTATTCCCTGACTTTCTTTGACAAAACAATGACAAATTTCTGCAGTTATTCTGGGGCACAAAGCATTAATGGAAAAAAATTAATACTGCTGCAGAGTTGGAAATGGTTTGGATTACACATGTTTCATCATCACTAACTGTGGTACTGGCTGGGTACTGTTGCGCTGTCTCTGTTTCAGTGTTAATTGGCAAAGGAAAGAGAAGAGCTGGAGGAATCAACTCTCACAGTGATTGCCCAAAATATTTGACAGTCCTGTCCAATGGAGACCTTCCCCCATCCTCCTTTCTGATCTTGAGAAAACAGGGCAGTAACTCACATGACTCTTCAAGTCAGGCTGCTATACTCTCCTCCCTCTAATAAAACAGCAAATTGAGGACAAGATAAGGATAAGCATTGCACTCAGTAACATTGAGGTTTGTAGAGGCTGAGACATGAGTAGTAAGTAGCTCTTGGCTGCCTAAAAAGCTACAGGGCACTTCATCAAATGGAAACACAGAAAGTTAGAAAATGGATGGAAAAAAAAGCCCAAATAAAAATCACCTGTGTTCTTCTATCTAAACAGAATTAAGAAATTTCAGGAAGAAGTAAGTTTCTCCCTCCAAAAATAAAAAAACAAAAACAAACTCAAGAGGAGCTATAACTGCTGTGTTCTGTGGCTTGTGCTGTGGTGTGGATCAGGGTCACACAAGAATGAGCTATACAGGTGTAAAGATGTAAAGGGCTGAGAAAGTGTCAACAGGTTTGTCCAGTTCGGATACCTTGCAGGAGGTGTGTGTCTATTTCTTAGGGGATGTTGGACTTACAAAATACGATGCATATTTAAATCACACCCACAGATCATGCTGCCACAATGGAGACAACAGCACAGAATATTTTCTGGGGGAGGAGATAGAAAATCTGTTAACTTCCTTGAAGACAGGGAAGCCATGCAGAGAGACCTTGAGAAATTAGAGGGCTCAGGAATCATCAACTGTATGAAGTTCAATAGGGGACAATACTACATTCTTCATCTGTGATGGGGCAACCCTGGATGTACAGACAGAACAGGGAATAAGAGGCAGTGTTCCAGAAGGGAACCTGGGGGTCCTGGTCAATGACAAGCTGAACATGAGCCAGCAGTGCCCTGGCAGCCAGGAGGGCTCCCATATCCTGGGGTGCATCAGGCACGGCATCACATCTGGGCAAGGGAAGGATTGTCCTGCTCTGCTCTGCACTGGGGCAGCCTCTCCTTGAGTGCTGGGGGCAGTTTTGGGTGTCACAACACAAAAAGGACATTAAATAGTTAGAGAGTGTTCAGAGAAAGGCAACAAAGATAGTGAAGGGTCTGGAGGTGAAGCCCTGTGAGGAGTGGCTGAGGTCACTCAGACTATTCAGCCTGGAGGAGACTGAGGGGAGACCTCACTGCAGATACAACTTCCTCATGAGTGGAAGAGGAGAGGCAGCACTGATCTCTTCTCTGGTGATGGTGACAGGACCTGAAGGAGTGGCCTATGAAGGAGGGTTTAGGTTGGATATTAGAAAAAATTCTTTCCCCAGATGGTGGTTGGGTACTGGAACCGGCTCCCCAGGGAAGTGGTCTCAGTATTGTCCAAGTGTTTGGACAATACACTTGGGTGCAAGTGTTGGGCCAGGAGTTGGACTCAATGATCGTCAACTTCCCTTCCAAATCAGAATTCTGTGAAAAGCAAAAGTCATGAGGAAGAGCTGGCTGAAGATAATTTAATAGCTCCTTCAGTTCAGTTCTTCTTGCACGCCCTGTGGGGGAGATAAAACTGACTCTTGGCTAGCTGATATCTCTTCCAGGAGGGGAACAGAAAAGGTTTAGAGCTTTTGTTTCATACTTTGTTTCTGGACCACAGTTCTCTTTGCCTGCACATTTCAAGTGTCTTTGTGTGTGCTCTCAAACTTGTGGCAATGTCTGCCAACTCAAGCAGTCTCAGGCCACACACACAGCATCTATGGACTCTTAGAAACAACAGCCATTGCATTTCAGGGCAGGGAATTAGCTCATAAATATTTACAAGGCTGTCAGTTACAAAACTATTAACAAGACAGCTCTGATCAGAATAGGGGAGATGGGCCACAGCATGTCTGACTAGTCTGGTAGTTGCCCAGCAAAATAATTTTTGAGCGTAAGGAAAGCAGTTTTCCTCCTCCTTCCTCACAAACAAAGTAAGAGTGTACACTGCAGGATGGCTGCAAAATCCAGTACTGCTCAAAACATGTCCCTTGAGGCTGTATTTTTTAATCCATAAATAAGTATACTTTTTTTTTTTTTTTTTTTTTTTTTTTTTTTTTTTTCCAGAGAGACTAACTTGTCTCCATAATCTCACACATTGCTGGAAACGGAGCCTGAATACATCAACTTGATCATGACCCAGAGTCCCAGTTCACAAAGTCCTGGCCCCACTCAAGCCAGTGCCAACAGGACAGAGCTAAACATCACTCCAGTATCCTGACTCACTGTTCTGCTTCCTAATGAGAAGACGCAGCCATGCCTAGGGTCTCCTGAAGACACACATGCTGCTCTCACCCTTCTCTTGGTAGCGAGATGTGGTATTCACACCCCTCTGAACAGAGAGATACTGAGCTTTCTCAGGATTTCTCCTGAGAGAAGTTGTGAGAGAAGCAGAGAAAAGAGAATCAAAACAGTTCTTATCTCATTTGCTGCTCCTGTGTTTGTGCCCATGTGGAATGTGTTCTGGAGATTGTTTATCCATTGGTGATAGTTGTTTGGGTTCACTGCCCAATTGGATCCACGTGTGTGTCGTGTGTTGGGACTCTTAGGAGAGACTCACAGGTTTTCTAGTTAGGTGTTAGTGGTAGTTCTTGTTAGTGTAATATAGTTATAGTATAATATAGTTTAATAAAGTACTTAATTAACCTTCTGAAATCATTGGATCAGAGCATCATTCTTCCTGCTGATTGGACTCTGCATTTTACTATAGCGAGGTCCAGGGACATACCAGCAAGATGCCTCTGCCTGTGGGCTTGGTCCTAATCTCCCTTGGAGCGCCTGCAGCCAGACCACACCTGCAGGCACTAAATCAAACCTCTGAAGGCTATGCTGGCGTTTGCCAAAACAGAAATTCACTGCTGCAAACTGGGAACCATCCTTGTCTGAAGGAACCAATTGGCACTCTTCAAAGACAGGCTCTTGGAAAATATAAATAGGAAGCTGTTGGTATTTTGGTGTTTTTTTGGATAGTTTGTTGCTTTTTTAAACTGATCATGGTAAAAGACCTGAAGGCTTAGCACAATGTTTTGAACAACAATATGCACCAGGGCATAGAAAGGAAAAGATGAGCTGTAGTAGATAGGTGCGAGACCCTTGCAAATGGGGAAATGAGAAGGTTGATATAGATGCAAATTTTTTCCTTGATCCAAATCACATGAGACACAAACACAACCCAAATTATCTGGGAGTATGCGCCAGATTGCCTGAAGCAAGCTCAGCAACAGAGATTGAACAAAACTTGGAGCTTCTAGTTTGGTGAGAAGTCCACAGCTTTGTGAGACAAGGAAAAGCCTGAAGCCCATGTATAATGAACAGAGTGAAAGTATGTTGCTCCATTTCCAGTTATTTCTCTTCTGCTTCTTCCTTCTCTTCTGCTTCTTCCTTTTGACCTAGTGGCATTGGCTTAGGTCCTGTTCTAACTGGCACACTTTGAGGTAATGCTCCAAGCACATCCCTGGAGCACAGAAAGCTATCGTGCTTTAGCAATGGTATTCACCAATTAAGTGCTCTCACTGAGACTCTCCAAACCATGAGCTGCTTTCTTGTTATCCCTCCCTTTCTCCCTCCCTCTACAAGTGGCTGGAATTGAGAACTGGAGGCACAAAAGGTGGAGATAAGAACATTTTACTGGAAAAAAAAATGAGGTAGGAAAATGAACCACAACAGCAACAATAGTAATTGCAGAGGGTGCAAGAAAGAGGCAAACAATTCACAGGAAAACCTGCACCACAGTATGCCAACCTGGCAGGGACTCCTTCTCCTGGGAACAGATCCCCAAACCCTCTCACCTGGCAATGACATGAAGTAGTATAGGATATTGTCCAGGTCCTATCCATGCCTCCTCTTGGCTAATGTAAAAGTCCTGGCTGGAAATAGGATAAAAGATCTACCTACATAGATTTAACTTAGGGGTTAGGTCTTAAAGGCAAGTTTTTTAGAGAGAGCCTGCCTCTTATTTTGCATAACCCCAGCACTCAGCTTCATGTATCTATGAACCCATTGAACTCGGGAAAAGGAGTCAAGAAGCAATGGCATGAGAGCAGCAGCCTCTTGGCATATTTTATCCACTAGGCACTCAGTAAATTATAAGTCTTAAGCCATGGTTCAAGGAGTTTTTTGGTGAGTACTTCTGCTCATCATTGGATCTGTGTGGAAAGATTCTGAAATGACACACTTTTTGCTGGCTGGTTTGGCTCTCAGCTCTCTTCATGGATACATGAAAAAGTGGGGAAAGATGCAATTTTGTTAATTTTTCCATGGCTCTTGCAAGGTATAGAAATTCAAGGTGTTGGATGTCTTTTAAGGTGTACTAGGAACAAAAGGACCATGCCAGTAGAGGCTGAAAATCATGAATCCTGCTTAATTTTTTTCTGCCACACCCACTCCAGGGAGTTTTTCAAACTTCACTACACTTCCTATCTCCAAACTGTTGTGAGAGAACAACACACACATTTGTTTCACCAGTGACCACATGAGACATTCTGATGTCCAGTGAGATGAAACAAGATGACAGGCCAGGTGTTTCCAGAACCTCTCATGCAACAGGAATGGACAGCCAATAAAAAATCTCAGATTTTTGCCAAAAATGACAATAGTGTACCTAATGCTGCCCATGCTGTCTACCCCTGAGGCTGCTCTCAAAAAGCATGGCACTGGCAGATCTGTTATCCTACAGATGCTACAGAGGTGAACATCTGCAGGGCCAATTCATAACACAGCTGAAGTAATGGCATGCAGTTTCTTATGTCCCATGGAATGAAACCCTCCAGCCTGGATGTGAGTCCTAAGAGCAAGTCAGTCTGGCATTTCCACTGAAATCTTCAGTTTCAAAGCTCTGTGTGCACTCTGCATACTCTGATCTCGTGGTAAGCTATAGAGACTACTTGTGACTGTTCTGTGTGTGGTCAGGAGGTTCCATGAAGATGTTGAATAATGAAACAGACTCCAGCATGTTCTTTTCACATCTCTTGATTTGACTTATACTATAAAATGATAGGAGACTGAGACCACAAGTTTCTGAAGATATTTTGGAGATAAATTTACAAGTGGAACAAATAATGGAAAATTGTTATGATTAAAAAACCCTGAAATATTTTGTAAAAATCAATGTCACAGTATGAAAGGACTCACTAGAGTGCTACTTCTTCTTTGCTGAGGAGCAGAAATAAAAAATACCCTCAGTTTTGGTGGGACTCAGTCTTCTGAAATAGAAATAGAGGAATTGTAGGATTTTTTTCTGGATGGAGATCAGGTCTCTATTCAGGGTTTACTTCATTTGCAGACTTCTTGCAGAGAAATATAAAACTGTATATGTAAAGGATAAAACTAGATGTCTGAGGAAAAGCCACATTCTGAGGAATGCAACAGATATTTTCCAAAAATAAGAAGGATTTGGAACAAGATATGCACTTTCTTCAAGACACAGAAAATATTTGTCTAAGTCCTTTTCTGACAGGCTGCAAAAGGTGCATAATGCAATGAGTTAACTCTCACTTTATACTATACTTCAAAATACCACCTTTTCCTTATCACTGACCTCAATTCTACTCCTTTCCTCTACTCAGCAAAACAAATACATGCATGTTTAATTTCAACCATGCGCTCAGATACTTTGCTGGAGCAGTACAGACACTTAGCTCATGATAGAAGCTGAATTTTGCTGGGGTTGCTGTGACACCCCAGTACTCCAGAAACTGACAAATCTTACCCCACGGACTTTTGCAGAGCTTGGAATTTAATCAATTACCCCATGGGAATCTCTCTGTATGTGGGGGGTCAAGCTCTTCTCTTTAATAGAAAATGGGAGCTGAAATGTGGCTCTCTGCTGTTCCCAAACACACCCAGAATATTTTTTTTGTATCCTTTGCAAGATCTTCTTTTCCCTCAGCAAAGCTGTAGGTCCATGAACGCCCTGGTGAAATTACAACCCTGGACTTTGCAAATGCTTCCTTGCCCATTTGTCAAGAGGAGGAATGCATGCTGCAGGGGGAATGTAGAACTTTTACAAGAAACAGCAAGTATCAGGTGTTGCAATATATATTCTACTTAACGCTGTATTGGTGACAGGTTACTTTTTATTAAAGAGCTTAAGAAAGAATGGGTAGAGATGAGAGTCCTTAGAGGACAACCTGTTGTCACTCAAGCCTTATGTCTTCATTCTGTGACAGCAATGTCCACTGAATCAGAAATAACAGAACAACAAAAAAAAACCCAACATAAACTGGTTTTCAACTAGTTTTCTCCTAATTAATACTGCAAAGTGTAGAAACATTGTAGGATTTTTTTCAGAAATACAATATCCAAAGGCCTGTGCTGGCTTTCTGAAATGTTTTCATTACAGGTGTCTGTATGCAATTTATAAAGTCTCCCACTTTGTCAGCAGGCAAAACTCAGGAGGACACATGTGCCCTGCCTACCCTTTTATTCACATGTGCCTTGTCAAGTTCTTTCCAACTCCTTTTATTTAGTGAAGATGCCACATAAATTTCTGGCTGAGGTCCTGCTACAGGTGGGAGAGAAACTCTCCCTAAAGATGTGATCTTCCTGCATTATTCAGTGCAAAAAAAAAAAAAAAAAAAAAAAGTGCCTTTCCCTGTCCTGTGCAGCACGTAAAGTGCTGGAGCTCCTGCAGTCAGCACAGTGAGAAGAACAAGGTCTTCCTTTGGCAGGTCCCATCTGTGGCCAGGTGGTGACTGTCATGTAAGAGAAAGGTCACAGCCTCTGTGACATTACACGCCTCAAACAATGGGGCAATGTCTTTTGAGCAGAGAAACTACATCTCCCAGAGGGGAGCACATATTGTTTCACGCCCTTCAAGATGGAAGCTGTTACAGGGCTTTGATTGTGGAGGTGCTTGTGCTTGCAGCTCTGGATGCCCTCTCAGGGCAGGATGTTCCTCCGCTCCCTAGCCAAGGGAGACTTATGAATAAACTATTAAACAATATTGTTGGGGGGAATTTTCCAGGAGTTCCATAAAACACTGTGGTCAGTTGAAAACAAAGCAAGGCCCAGTCCCTGGAAGGAGATGTTCAGAACTTCGGAGGATTGAACTTGAGCTGAGCCAAAACAAATCCCAAGGGACAACAATAAATCAGCAACCTCCATTCCAAACAAGAGTTTCCGTCAGATTATCCACTCCTGTATTGTTAGTGCTTTAGTGTCAAGGTCCTGAAGAAAGCATTCTCTGAGACCAGAGGTCAGAAAAGATTCTACAAAAGTAGCAGACACCTCTTCACCTCTCACAGTTTTCTGGACCACACACTACTGTAAGTTAATGGGCATGCCTCCAAAGGGAGGAGAAGAAACTTTGGCAATGTTTCTAGCTACAAACATCTTTGCTGCTATTACCTTAAAAAAAATGTAGTAAAGGCCCCCTCAGCAAGCTGTAGAGACTGCCCCAAGCCAGTACTTTAGGAAAACTCTCTGCTACTCCATTGCAAATTCCCTCAATATGAGGGCAAAGACAGTCTGTCCAAAAACAAGTCTGCAAAGGTATGAATTGTGTCAGGGAGACTTCTATCTGACACTGCAGGCTACCACAGAGGTGCCATTGATGCAAGAAAGTGCAAAGAAATTGGTTTAAAATCACAGATTGGGCCTTTTAAGGCAGCTTGTGAAACCTGGCCATTCAGTTCTCTTCAGGCTATGGGGGACCTGAGTGATCAGAGTTTAATTGGGGTAGGGCAAAAAGCAGGTGAAAGAGTAACACAGAGTTACTAGTTTCAAACATCTAGTTTCCCTATCTAATTGCAAACACAAGCATCCCAGTTTACTCAATTTCAGATAACAGATTCTGCATATGCTGGTTTTGAGTCTGGGCATATGCTCTGAACATTTCTGTAGCTGATAGGAATATGCTAGAAAAATTCTAGAGGAGGGACAAGCAAAAGTGCCCTAAAGGCATTATTTTAAACTAAAAATAGCTTCTAATGAAATGCCACAACTTTTGGATGTTTGAGTCTAGGGTAGTTGTTAAGCTTTGGTACCAAAACAATGTATTCATTCATGGTTTTTCAAACAATATCTAACAAGCATTGTCTTAGTTGCTCAGAGGTTGTGTTCCCCATCAAACCTCTGACATTATCAGAGATGTAGCTGTACACCGTATGGTTTGAATGCCAAGTTTCACACCACAGATTTTGAATGTCTCCATATATTCCTTCAGTTGATCTCATGGTTTGAGTATGCTGTTACATGATAATTCATTACATATGAAGAATTATGTCAAAATGCTGAAGAAAGAGGCTGCCAAAGATCCAAAAAAAAGAGGTGACATAACTTTCTGACAGAACAGAAAAAACACTTATGCATGCATTTATTTTCTTATCAGATGATTATGTGAATCAGAAACGATATTAAGTTAATGTCAAAATTTAATATTATATACGATTTAAAAAGATGCAACAAGGTCACACACTCAAAAGTGACTTGAATTGATGGATTTACACAGCATTATTATGTTAAAATGAAACAAAAGTAAAAAGCAGAAAGTATGAAAGAACTCCTTAGGGCTACTGCAGAAAACACAGAAGGGCTGAAACTTTGTTCATTCCAGAATGGCACAGAGATGAGTGTGCTTGATGTCTGATATGTGTCATTTTTGGCTTCATGCAAACTAGGAATTTCACAGAGACCAACTGTTTCAGTTTATTTCATTCCATCAATTAAAAAAAAATAATAAAAAAGAACCTGACTATTTTTTATCCTGAGTGTAATGAAGGTCTGGAGATGCTGAAAATGTGGGTGCAGGGCCAGAAGGGTCCTTATTTCAGCAAAAGGGACTGGTGAAGACCTGACTTTGAGGTCTTTGGACCCAAACTTGTTGCCAGCTAGAAAAAAAGTGCCTAATATTTGTCAAGTACAAACAGGTAACTTCATGGCAGGAGAGCCAAGAGAAGTGAAAAATAGCAGGATAAGCTCTTGGTGAAAATAGAAAATTGCTGAAAATCTGTGTGCACATATAAAATTAATATATTTTTTCTCTTCTCTGCCTCTTGCCTAAGACCAAAATTATTCAATAATTCAACTAAAAAGTGGATTCCTGCTATCTTACAGTGACAAAACCCACACACATCTTTATTCAGATGGTCTGACTCAAAAGATAAGCCAGGGACAATTTTTGAAGATTGTGTTGCAAAGTAATCAAATTAATGTATTAAACACCTTGAGAAAATTCAGAATTGGGAAACTTCACACAGGCACTCACCATATGTTTTCAATGGAAAAAAAAAGGTACACATATCTTCCTTCATGAAAGCCAGCATCTTTATTGCCACCAGTCTGCATTGTACCACATCAGCATGGGAATGAGCCACAGCCACTCTTCTACTCTCTTATCTTTGCACTGTACTTCTCCAGCACAATGCAAAAATGAAACAAGAGGAGAAAAGTGAAATTCAGAGATAAAAGCAAAGAGAGGCAACATACTGAAAATACATGGGAAAAAAAAAGACTCTGAAAGGGCAAATAGCAGGGCTGTTCTGTTCCGCTGGGCACTGTAACATGACAAATAGCTCAGGATTTCTATTATTTTATTACAAGCAGATCACATGCAAGGGCTGGATTATCTATCCTGAGCAGCCTGCTGCTTCCTGCTTTTTGGTCTTTTTTGTAAAAAGCTTTTTATATTCCTCTTCAGGCTTCCTCGTTTTGCTTTTGCTGGTGTAGCTGAGCTTCTGACAGCAACAGGAAACATGCTGGTACATGGCATTAAACCATGGTGCAAGCTAGATCTCCACCCAAAAGATTTAGAAAGTGTCTTGTTTGCAAAATACCAGCTTTCTCAAGATATAAATCACACTAATCTGCCTCATTTTCCTGCTGATGTGAATGGAGCAGCATCTACGGGGAAAGAAGGGAGAAGGCACTACTATTTATGAGTTCTCCAAGCCCTGAAATACTATACTAAGAAAAATTTAACTGACAAATACCAAAAAACCCAAATGAAACCAAAACATTCCAACACGGTCTCATGTATCCCCATGATTTCCAGGTGCTGATCCATTAAAAGCCCATGAAGACTACAGGGGGCATGTCACTAGCTGGGGCTGTGGGAAGTAGCAGGGACAATGTGAAGCCAACATGTCAGAGGCTCATTTAACAAGGTCTCTGTGTACAGATGGCCCAGCTATGGATCATGAGTGACACACAGTGGAAGGGTCTGTGAGCAGAGAGAGATGCAGCTAAAAAAAAAAAAAAAACAACAAAAAAACCCAGAAAAGTGTGCAAAACTAGAGAAAAACCGCATTGTACAGGACGTCTTCACAGCCATGCACCCATGTGGTGCTCCTGGGCTTTCATAAGGGGACTGTAAATAGAGAAGAAGGGAACAGAAAGGAAAGAAAACCCAACCCCTTTCTCAAGGGAAATTTTTGCTTAGAAAAAACAAGATATTAGAACAGGTGCTCCTCTCTTTACCCTACAGTTAAGCACAAGGCAAGTTGGAGGAAAAAACCTTCCCTTTCATGCTCCCTTAAGAGCACCAAGCATACATATTCTTCCAAGCTTCAGCCCTTGTGGCCAACCTTTGCTATAAACCTTCCCCTCTCAAAAGTGAGTCTCTGAAGGTTCTCCCTTGCCAGCTGTGTCCTTAATACTCTGCTGTGCTAATTCAAGATATTTAGTCCTTAAAAACTACAACCAGCTCTACAGAGAAAAAAGTGGAAAGTAGTTTACCCCCAAGCATCTCTTCATGAGGTTTCCACAGGTTTTCTAATAATCTGAACTGGCATGCAGAAGATCTGACTTTCTAATTGTGTGATGGTGTTTTTCCTAGTTTTGTGAGCCAAGCTATTAAAACAACCTTGTTGCCTTCTTTTATGCTCTTTCCTTCTGTTAAAGCAAACAGACAGTTTTTACTTTACTGCAGAACAGTAAGGACAAGGCAGGGTAAGTTTAACAAGTTAGTTAGGGTACAGATACATTTTCCAGGGCCAGGGCCGGTGGTTTTGTCATCTGGAGGAGTGTATTATCTGCTGCTCCTATGTGCCTGGCAGGCACAGGGCCTCACCCATCCTGGCTCTGACTTCTGCATTGCAACTCTCTGAAAACATCTCACACTTGCTATCTCTCCATGAATCTGCAGACATTTTTCTTCTTCTTTAAGGAAAAAATCCCACTTTTAGAATAACGGGGCTGAGCGATCTATTCTGCTTTCTTTGATCAGTGTAAGTTGTACTTGCAGAACATCTTTGAAATAAGAGAATCATGTCATGAGCTCCAGTGAAGTAGAGACAGTTATTATTTGTTGCAAAACAGGGACTTTTGTAGATGAAGAAGGATTAGAAATTAACCATAGATCATAGTTTTCATGAAGGCTCTTATAAAAATGGCTTGAAAAAGTTTTTTAATAGGTGCTTAATAGATTGCCTTAGTGACTGGCAATCAATTTTAAGGAGTCTAAAGGGCAATGAGTTACTTGTAGCCTTTACTTTTTTCAGAGTTACTTGAAATCCTTCATGACACATATTAAACATGAAAGATTTAAAATCTTGCATTAACCTATTATAAATCTTTTCCAGCATAATTTCCATCCAAGTTACAACTGAAGCTTCTCTGCAGTGCACGATACCTTTCCTGTCTGGTGGGTGGATATTTTAGAGTCCTGGAGAATAGATCCATGCTACTAGGATGACTTGCCTTTCTTGTAATCTTCTTCAGGATAAAACTTTAGGTTTAAGAAACTGAAGAGGGGCTTTGATGAGGCTGTGCTGATTAATAGGAATTGTGGTTGTAGTTCTGTAGCAGTTTTTCATTAAAAATAATGGGAGTTATTACAAAATCTGCTAATGATTTCTTATAATTTTAATTTCAAGGCATGTGACTATGAGGAGAGATTTGGAATGAGGTAATTTTATTTTTTCCTCTTCTTTAGGGTTGCTTTGGGAATAATTTTTCATCTTTGCATATGTTTGTACCACTGCAATGTGATTATATTAACATACCAGTTCTTTGGTCAGAAAATTTTTTTCTTACTAACAGCCTCTGTGACTAGCCAAAAATTCATCCCAGGACAGTTTCATGGAAAACAGTTGCCAGCTCAAAGAATTTTGATTCATTAACCAGACTGCTGATAGGAGCTGGGCTGGGAATAGTCTTGAATTAGTTGTATGAAGTAATCCTCAGACTTTCCCTATGATTTGAACAGTCTCTGCGTGCGTGCAGCCACTCATCTTCTTCCTGTGACTACAGGAATGACAATATAACTATAACTGCAACAGTCACAGTTAACTGTTCTTTAAGTCCCACTAAAACCAGTAAAATTGGTGTCACAGATCAATAAATAAATGAGTCTAATAAATGGGAAGACATTTATATTACATTTATGCATCTATTTTTATTCCTACTCCAGCATCTTTGTTAATAGCATACAGCTACAGAAAAGGAATGCTTATGCAATACAAAAGGGAGAAATTCTAATACACACATAAAAGAGAACAAAGTGCTGTGAAAAAAGAGGAAAAAATGGCCATAAAATGCAAATCTATCCTGTATCTTTCCAAAATCATGTTAACTACTCCCCAAAGTCCTGACTTTGTTTTCTCCAGCAAGATTATTTCAAGTTGTGGAATCCAGAGAGCATCAGAAAATATCTTGCCTGATTCATATATTTGCTGACCCAAAACACAGTTTTATAATTGAATCAGCCCTTGGAGGAGTAATTGTCTGTTTGTTCAAAAGCATTTTAAAGGGCTTAGCAACAGAGTGAGACTGAATCTCACATGTGACACTCCACAGCACCAAGTATGCAGCTTATGAGTTTAGCATGCCGTTTCTCTGACAGCACACACTTTCTCTTGCTCTAAGATGAAAGGATAGCCAGAAAAGAGCCTCCCAGATACTTCTTTCTGTAGGATGGGCTCATTTGGGATAAAAACCAGAATAATTTTGCAATAATCTTTGCACATGCAAAATACCAAACCTTTTATTTCTTCCTGCTGGAACAAATCCTCAAAACATATGCTTTGACCCTAACTTAAGGAGTCTAAATTTGCTGCAATAGTCTGGGTGGTATCCAAGGGTTCTTTGTAAAGTTAGGACTTAATGGTGTTAGGTGATGCAGAAGCATTCAGGAAATAGAATAATTTCGTCCCGTATTTAAGAAAACATGCAACAGATGGGGGAAACAAGAGGCCAGGGAACAAGAGAGAAGAGAGTAAGGTAGCAATATAAGCATATTTTCAGATAGACAAGTGCAGCTAATTTGTTGAGAGCTATCATTTGAAGGCCACCCTCTGGAGCTGTGTTTCTTCCTAGATTGTGTAAACTGCTTTCACTCTTCTTACAGCACTTGGACACAAAGAAACACTGAGATTGAATATTCCTGAAGAATTGTGCTTGGGACAGACAGAGTTACAGATGAGAGGCTTTTTCACAAGACGAAAAGTTGAGCTCAAACCAGAGAGATGTGTACCTTAAATAAGCATTTTGAAGATAGAAAGATTAAATTAATATTCAGATTCTGCACTTGCAGATGGTGTGAGCCACAAACAGAAGAAATTTTCTAATGGAAAGTAACCTGAAGGAGCTGTGAGTAAAAGCAAGTAATCAACAAGGAGTAGAACTGACTGTCAGAGCATCACTGAGTCAGGAAGCACTTGGAAGATGAGAAGTATGGTCAAAGAAAAATGATGAGATGGAGAGGTGAAGAGGGAAGAGCCCTGTTGTATGGCAACAGAGCTGAAGCAATCAACATGCCCAGCTAGTGGGAACTGAGGAATTCTCCATTTTTTTAAGGAAGACAGCTTGCTTCTGCAGTGCTAAAACTAAGTTTTAGCAGCCTGTAGTTACTACAGGCAGTCAGACTTTTCCAGACCACCTGTAGATTTTTATAGGAGAAAGGTCTCTTAATAAACACCCTTTCTTGCAATAATTCATCCCACAAGAATTTCCATTAATCCTTTGGCCATCACATTGCTGAAATATGTATTTTCCAGCTGCAGGAAGAGACTTGTCAATATGAGCAGCCCCAAGTAATGGGATAGTTTTTTACAGCACATCTCACGTAACTATGGTGCTTTGTGTAGTTTCTTCAGGAGCACATGTTTTGATTCACTTTAAGATAATTTAGAAGACAGACTAGATGATTAATCTGCCTTTTCTGGGTGCACAGCTAAGGTATGCAATGTCAATGGATTTCCATATTCCCATTTCACTACAGAAAGATGACAGCTGTGGATGAAGAGATCCTTCTGTGCCAACGCACGAAGTTTGATCCGTTTCTCCCAAGGTCCACATTCATCCTGGAGGCTAGCATCAATACAAATGTTCTGGAAAGTACTTTGAGGCCTTCTGGCATGCAAGGATTTCTTGGTGGTAGATGGTGGCTGCATCTAGTTTCTTTTTTCCACACAGTTGCCTCAGGACAGAAGCCTGCCTGCCTTTCCCTCACTCAGGTCTGCTGGTAGCTCAGATTTCAGTTGGGTTCACAAGCATTCCCTGGCTGCTGGTGTTTGGGTTGTGTCAGCATGAATTAAAAGCTGTTTCCATCCCATAGTAATTGATGTATTCTAAACAAACAAATCCTTTGTACTGGTTTTGCTGTTTTCCTCACCTGTAGTGGCATTCTAACACCAATTTTATAAAAAGGGTAATGCAAATGTTACAGAAAAAGACACCTTTGGAATCATGAGGAAGTTGTTTTAAACAACTATATGGAAGAGACATTCTCCTGGGTGAAAACTGTGTGCACTGGATTGGAATATTCAAAGCAGTAGTTCTCAAACTACTTTGTAATGACACCACTGCCTGGATTAGAGAGAAAACCCTCCATATATGCAGGCTGTGCTTTCAGTTTCCATTTCCTCTTTATGGGTCCCACACTTCCTTTTTCCAAAAAAATTCTCCTTTCCTGCTGTTAACACCTCTCCATACTGCGAATGTTGTCATGACGTCTCTTTCCTAGGCTCATCATTCAGCTGAGTTCTCTCCTTACCACAAACAACTATGAGCGCTCATTCACAAAATAATAGGAAATGCAGTCAGCACTCCTGACATGTCTGTGCTATGATGGATCATTTCTGGAAAGACCTCCAGCAGCCTGTCCTCATTCAACTGTTTACTCTGTCAGAGTTTACTGTCTTGTACTTCAGAGTTTGCTGAAGGCAAGTCATTACAGAACGGCTCTGGTCCCTCAGCCCTTCTGCTGCAGCTGGAAATAGGAGAGGCACATTCTGGGATTTGCAAGGGCTGGCTGATTACTGGAATCTGCCTTCTAACTCCCAAAAATAATTAACAGAGGCCAAATATTCTAGATATTCTCTAAAGATGGACCATCTTTATGCCTGAAGCTATGAGCATTCTTCAGCTGATTAAGATCAACATTTTGGCCAATAAAACATATGCCAAAAAGTATCCTTCAGTAAGTCTCCTATATGTGTCCTAAGCTTTCCTCTCTCCACACCACCCCATGACCTCTGTTTACAATAAACATCACAACACAGTGAGGATTTTCGCACAAGAGAGTGAATCGTGCCTTGGCAGAAGTACAAACTTTGAAAATGCTTCTAAGAACAGCTCACCACATGGTCAAACTGAGGTGAAGAAGGAGCTTATATGCCAAACACTGCACCTGTATTTCTGGTTGTCCTTCTTTTCAGTTTACTTATCTGCTGAAAAATAAATACCTTAAAGAAAATCACTGTATACCAGTGCAAAACTTATCAGACTTATATAGCAGATAAAAGCAGTGAGTATCAAACTGAATGGTAAATAGTGTTATCCTCAGGTATTTTTAGATTTCTAGAAGAACACTGGGTAGACAAACATTTTTGAAAAACTGAAAAGTAAATACATTTCTATAGTCAAGTTCTATGAACACAAAGTTTTAAATGTCTACAATATATAAAAACAATTACAGGAAAAGCAGGTTGTTCCACTTACTCTAAAACCTACCTTTGATAATATTGACAGTGCCTCTGTCTCTTGCCAAGGGTGCCACCGTGTTACTGGGTCTCCAAACTCATGCTTGCTTCCCCAAAGAGGATAGTGTACCAGAGAACAGGCATTATCCCCACTGGATGTTGATCACTACCTGATTTCAGAACTCCGGTTTTTTCACAAAAACTGCTGACTGAAAATTTGCCAAAATATGTCTTCTATGAATGGCCCACACTTTGTAGCAGCAGTTTTGTAGGAGATTGTAGAAATGTTTCTCCGAAAAACATTTGCACTGTTGGTTTAAGATTCTCACTGGTTGTGACAAGGTTAGCACTAATTCTATCTCAAATAGCGTGGAAAGGTTTTCTTTGGAAATCTCAGCCATTGCATTGGTTTTATTTCAAATTTCAAACTTAATCTCCACCTTTAAAAAACTCCAAAAATATTATGAGGATAATGATTAGGACAGTAGGAAATCCAGGATCCAGGGCAACACTCACTCAACTACTATGAGTGACCCACAGCCATGCTTGTGCTTTCCACAGCCTGATCACTTGCTGTCACAGAGACAAAGTCTTAATACCAGTCTTTGGTACAGGGAAACTTTGCCTTGATCTGAATATTGGTATGGACTTGGCCTTTTTTTATATCTTCATGAGTTTTCAGAGATTATGTCAAAGACAGGTATAACTCCTACTTAAAAAAGTGTAGAAGGCAGTGCCTAGGTTTTGATCTTGGTCTTAGAAACATACATCTGGATTTGATTTTCTGATTGCAATAGGATCATCTGGCATTTCCAGAGAAACAAGACAAAACCATGACTGTTTGGGAGATAGTAACACCACTTCCTGTATTTCATTTAATAAACTATTCTGTAAACAGCTTAAAAGATCTATTTCAGTAGGAATTTAAACCTGTGACAAATGATTTTTCTAGGGTATGCTATCTGCAAAACTGTGCAAACAAGTTAATGATCTTATTCCAGAAGCAGTTCCCACCTGTGCACTGAACATTGCAGCAAATTTAATGGAGAATTAATAAAAAAGGAATTCTATTTTTCTTATTAAAAAGGGCCACTTGCCTGCCGGAAGGGCATTTGTTTCACCTAATGGACAAATGTACTTATAAAGTAGACACGAATAGTTAGTGTTGTGCATTCCAGCTAAACCCCTGGTGTAGTGCCTTCTTTTCTGCTTCCAGGGAGATGTCCAAGGGCTGAGTGGGTACTGACATCCTGAGCATCCTTCCTTCTGAGCATCCTGAACATCCCATACAGACGCTTGGTGCTGGGAAATTTGGGAAGCTCTGTGCTGGCTCCTGGAGCCACTGGTGAAACTCCTGTTTCCTTCCATGGTCGGGATATTCCCACCCAGAAGTGCCTGAAGTCACCAAGACTTTCATTGCATCACCTTTAGTATCCTGGAAGAGGATAGCAGACCTCTGAACTCAATGATCTTGCAAAGCAACTTAAATGAGAAGGCTTTAATGTGCCATGAGACCATTAGAATTTCATAATTTAGTTTTGCTAGAAGGAAATCCCTTCCAATAGCACCAGCCTTTTCTGTCTTGGATGTTTTATTCACATTCAGTTATGTTTGCAATTTCAGGGGAAAATCCTTTTTGCCTTTTGGTCTGTCTCTACAGAGAGACGTAAGCACTCTGCCATGAGGCTTATTTTGAGCAATTGTACTGCCTTCCTTCTGAACTTAATTATTACAACAAAATTCAGCAAGAGTCAAGTTGATTGTTTCAGCAAAACATAGCTGTGGCCATGGCCTTGGCTCTGGTGTGGGAAGCAAGGAACACGTTTCCAGCCATCACAATGGGGAGGAAATAAATAAGTCCAACTGAACTAAACACAACAGGAAACAGTCTGGCAACTGGATGGCTTGGCCTCCATCCTGACAAGAGTGTGGTGCAACTCAGTCCCAGTGAGCTTGCAGCTGGCACACAGAGGGTCAGTTTGAAATGGTTACCAGAGCCCTTTTTTTCATCTTAGGATTTATGAATGAAAATTCTTGGTTTCCCCTGAGGAATCACCATGCCTGGAAGGACCATAACCCCAGGGGAGAAAAACATGGAAAATTCAGGTCATGTTTTTTCATAGAGTGTTGTGGATTCATCCTCCCATCCAACAGCCATCTCACCTGCTAGTGAGTATGATGCTGTAGGTTCCAGAAAAGATCCTCCATAATGGATCTCATGTTAACTACATCTGCTCTAACAGATGGTGCTCTGTGTTTCAGTCATATTTTGGAGCTAAATGTCTCTGCTTCCTGTTTTTCAGGCAAGGTCCAGTCCTTTACTTCTCTCCTCCCAAGCACCACTGGTTCCTCTTCAACAGCACTCCGCAGGCCTACATGGTCCTGTTGATTTTCCATAACCCTCCTCAGCAGCTGTATGGGTCTGGGTTTAAATGATAAACCTGCTGACTAACTCAACCCTTCCAGGTTTTCAGGAAACACAGCCATTTCCTGATAGACTCTACTTCAGCATCCTACTTTTCAGCAGGTCCTTTGATGGCTTCCTCAGTTCCAGGCCTGCAGAAAATCAAATTTAGCAGCCCATTAGTTTTCTGTCTGTGGTCCAGCAAAGCTTAATCACAAGGAGTTTTTCACTTACATTTAGTCCATTAATTTTTTTTTCTACATATTTCCTTTTAGTTTATAATCCCTGAACATATATTTTGCTTTCTTCCTTCATTACTGCTTTTTGGTGTCCAGCTGCATTCTTATGTAATTCTCTCTTTCTTCTCCAAACTCTCCTCCAAGAATGAGGTAAAAAGATTACCAACCAGCTCACGCCCGAGCTGACAGTGAGTCAGCTGGGTGACAGAGCCGTTTAACAGAGTGACTTGAGTCCTGATGTAGAAATGGCATAATTTGCCGTTGGAAATATTTTCCCATGAACACATTCATTTATTGCTCTGGATTCGGCAAAAACACATTACAAAGAGGTATTTCCCATACTGTAGAACTCATGGTGGAAAGGGAGCAGATGGCATAAACCTAATACCCCTTACTGAAATGGAAAACTTAAATACTGAGGGCTAATTGCCTAGTTGTATATAACATGTAGGTGTAATTTCCGTGAGCCAGGCGTAATTTCTGTGTTTGGATTCTTGGCACAATATTTTATTCATCTGGCTGTATTTCCTCTTGCTTTTGATTATTCTTTGCATTTTCTGACTTTGCCCCTTGTCTCTGGATTAGAGGCAGACCAGAAGGGAAGGTACAGGGTGCACAGTGCCTGGACTGCTGCACTGTATCATGTGGCAGCCTTGTGCTTCAGCACTGAGCCCCAGGAGAGGGGAAAGCACGGGAGCTAGAGCCACAGCCCTCCTCAGTGCAGTGCTCCACTGCTGACTGTGGGGGCAAATCTAGCCACAAATGGGCTGGGTATAATTAGGGAAGAAGGAGGAGGGGGAGGAGGCAGAAGCCCACCCAGACCGGTGGTGGGATTGCAAAGGCTCAGGAGCTTTATTGATGGAGCATTCTTTGATGAATGACTGGATCTGCTTTGTTTTTCACTGTATGCTTCACTTACAGACTGTGTAAACTAATGAAATTATGGGGTTTCTTACTAAACTCACATGTATGTCACTGCCAGTTCATAGCAAACAACATGGCTTCATTGTAAATTTATATGCTGTGTAATTTTTTTTCACTCTTAATGGAAAACACACTGTTTTGTTTGGACCATCTCCAGGCGTTTCAGTAATGGAGTTACTCATTGAAGGTGAAGCATGTGGGAGGTTGCTTAAGCAACATTACTAGTAAAGCCACTTATTCTGAATATTGGCTGATCTTTTACTTTATTTGGATGAAGAGCAATATTTTCAAAAGTGTCTGAGCTACTTAGGAGTCTATGGCTTACACCAGAAAAATTTTACTGGCACATGTTGGACTGGATGTGATGTTTTCCTTCAATGCTTGTTCCTTCAGATAGAAATACAAGACACTAGAACAAAGGTGCTTTTTATTAGTGCAGTTTCTTTTAGTTCCTGAACCAGATTAACCTGGACTGGTACAAGCAATAGGAGACTAACATGGACATCTTGACACAAGCTGAGTTGTGTCTCTTCTATCCAACTCAGTAAAATGAATGCAGCCACCTTTGTGCATATTTAAAGTACTTGTGAAGAAAACTGTTTTTGAATTTTTAAGGGCCAAATTACACTAATAAAACTTGATACTTCTTCAGCTATGCAAATCCTTGTTGAAAATGTTAGCCTTGCAAGTAAAATAACAGAACACAGACATTAAGAAAAAAATCCAACAATGCTATAAAGACTTCCTGTTATATCACTGTTCATTAGAATATAAATAGAAAAAGCAAGAACTTTAATTTTGCATAGATGACTTAGATGTTTTTTCTTTCACCACTGTCTGGTGCTCACTAATGAATAAAATGTCTACCTTGGCTGTTACTGTGCTGCAGGAAATTTAAGAAATGCTATTCAAATCTAGACAGAAAAAAAATCCCAGGATGCTCACATCCTGCTGCCAGTACCTGCTGTGGGATGGCTTCTGCTGCTGCAGTGCAGCCTTTGGGCCAGACAATGCAAGCCAGAGTTGTCCACTGTTCAGCACTCACTGAAGCGGCAGAGGGGCCAGTAGGCTGCCATTTTTCACACACCTCTGGAAGAAGCCTCTCATGTTTTAAAAGCCATATGTGTTATTTTGTAGGAGCTTGCCTTGGTAAGGACAGGCCAGATACTGGCCACACAGCCACACAACAGACAAACAACAGTGGGCCTCAAGAATAAGAAGCCACAATTGATGACATCCAGGCAGCTTGTGGTGAGGAGTAAAGGACTCAAAAAGGACTCTGGGACCAGCTGGGGATGGCCATGCAAATCAACAGCCCATAACTGGCCAGAAGGCTTCTAGAACATTCTGTGAGAGGCTATATTTATATTATTTATATATATTTATATTTATATTTATATTTATATTTATATTTATATTTATATTTATATTTATATTTATATTTATATTTATATTTATATTTATATTTATATTTATATTTATATTTATATTTATATTTATATTTATATTTGTTTGTGTGTGTGTGTGAGTGTGTGTGAGTGTGTGTGTGTCAGCCCCACTTTGGGGTCTTTTGAAGCAGCCTCTTTTGTTTTGCATCTGTGTTTGTGCCCTTTTATTTATTTAATAAATATCTTTAGTTTTGGCACTTCAGTTGTACCTGTCTTTTCCTTGTTTCCTGCACCATTTGACCACACCATTGCTGAGCTCCCAGCAAGTTTCCCCGCACACCCTGCAGATCCCTTGGGGGTGTTGTTGCTGGCCCATCTCCAGCCGATCCACTGCCTGCAGGTCAGTGAGATCACTGGTGGTCAGACGTGTGCCTCAACACTATTTGACCTGTCCTTTATTATGGCTGAGTTACAGCAACTGAGCATGACTTAAGGACAGCAGAGAGGATTGCATCCCAATGTGGTTCACTGCAGAGCACTTTGATACCTCCTCCTTCTCAAGCCTCAAGACAAAATTTATATCCTTGCTCTCTGGGCCAGATCTTGAATCCTTACATACCATTTTATGGGTTCCTTATAACCATATCAATCCCAATTTAGTGGTGTTCTGCTGTATCTCCACAGAGATTCCTCTTTGTAAAGTGCTAGAGGCAGACAAGAGGGTAGTTCCACTTGTCTCCATTTCATATAACTTCTTCCAAACATTTTTTGCTATGTCCCTCTTGCAACATGACCCTGTGGCTCACTAGTGGCTGTCTCTCCTGGTGGGCTGCTTGGAGCAGCTGCCCACCTAGGCTGACTTCATACCTCAGAGAGACAACTGACCCCCCTCCACAGCCTGGTTGGTCCCTGCTGTCCTCTACACCATGCAGCCATGGTAGGAGGGTATATAAATAATAAAACTGCCCTGACTGCCCCCCCTTCCCTGAGCTCACAGGGTGCAGGACAGGTTCAGAAGCTGGCATCAGTTTTCAAGCACAGTTTTCAAGCAGCTAGGTAAGAAATGGTTTGTTTGAGAAAGGAAGTTGTCACCCATGGATTGCTGTTAAAAAAAAAAAAAAGTACTTTCTCCCTTTAGTCTTGTTCTTTGTGCTTTCCCAGGATTTTGGAACTCTTACTTAGATTCAGGGTATGTTCTTGCCTACAAAAAAAAAAGCAAAACCTTAATGCTGCCCACTGTTTTCCAGTTTTCTGCACAGAAGTAAAAAAATAGAAATAAAAATACACCCTTCAAGTTTTTCCTGAAAGTTTTCCAATCCTGCAAGTTTTCATAGAGTTTGGCTAAACAAAATCATTGCCTGTGTCATGACTGTGTTTTATGTGTGCCTTTAGAATAAGTCATTAAGCACATCTGGTGTTCTCAGGCCAAAGGAGAGAGACATCAAGACACAGACTGTGCGTGTGTCCAGCTGTCAAGTAAAGAGGTCTGACAATCAAGGTCTCACAATTCCCACTCTCCTGTGCAGTCTCTCTCTGGTAGATCAGGTGTGGATGCCTTGTGCTTTTAAGCATCTGGACTGAAAATCAGGTTTTCTATATAGAGAATATGCAGGCTTTTTCAGGAGCACAAATAGGAGTGTGCATATGTCCAAACAGCAGGAGAAAGGACAGATGATCTGAAGACTAAACACCAGCTCACCTCTAAGCATGTTCATGCAAAGATGTAGGAATGATGTTTCAAAAGTAAAAGAAAAGTCAGTCAACCTTTTTCAAACCCTTAACCCATTCCACCTCAGGAAAGTCTGTTTTCCTGATGAGTCTCTGTAAGAAACACCATATGGGCAGCCAGCTCACCTGAAGAATATTGAATTAGCTGTAGAGGCATATATATGATACTGACATTTTCCCTGACACAATAATTTCCAAACAAAATAATTGTCACTTGTTAGCATATATTTGTGGCTCGAAATCAGACCTCACTGTGCTCAGACATGAGAGGGGTCTGGAAAGCAGTAGCAGCTGGACTAGCTCAAATCAGGCACATTTTTGAGTAACTCCCTTGAACTAAGGAGTGTTTACATATTTTGAAAAGCAGGATTGCAAAGAGACACTTGAGGACAAGAAGAATGTACAAACTTAAACATCTGTGGCAGAATAAGCAGCAAAATATCCAGATAGCATGAACTCTGGAAAAACAGAGAAATAGAGAACCTCCAACCTATATCAGGGATCCTTGAAGCATCCTTCAATCTTTTGAGTGGTAAAACACCATTTATATAAAAACACTTTAATTTTGTGCTCAGTATGGGTGGTAAATAGGAAGGCTTCTCCTTGTTTCAATTGGCCTTTTAATCTCTTAATAAATTAGATGCACTTAAAACAACAAAGTTTTTAATCAGAAAGAAAAAAAGTAATGCCATGAAAGGGGAATTATTCTTTCCTCTTGAACAAAAGCCACAACCAAGAATTCTTTCCTGAACTTGCCAGAAGGCCTTTGAAAGGTTATAAATCACATTCTGCACAGAAGTTAGGGTAATCTCTTCTGCATTGTCTCTTCCTTCTCACAATTTTTCACTTCCTTTTTCTTTATGTATTGTATTTACTTATTTCCCATTGAATCAGAATGGTTTTGGTTATGAAAGATCTTTAAGACCATTGACTATAACCATTAACATATCACTGTCAGGGCCAGCAGCAATCTATGCTCCTAAGTGCCACATCTACACATCTTTTAAATACCTCCAGGGATCATGACACCCTTCAGGAATCATAGATAAAGATATTAAACCAAACTGTCCCCAAAACTGGGCCCTGGGGAACACCACTTGTGACCGGCTGCCTACTGACTTTAATTCCATTTCCACCTTGTCCTCCAGGGAGTTACAAAGGAACTGCATCTGTGGGGTATAACCCCTGGCTGTCACCTTGAAGCTTGCCACAAAGATGGTTTAGGCTTTCTGGAGGAGGCACAGAGAAAGGCAACACAAATGGGGAACTGGAAGGACTCCAAGGGGTGATAAGAATATTCAGCAAGAGGTTGGGCATGCAAGGACTAGAGGAGGGAGTAGCAGATCTGTAACCATGTGAAGTCTAAGCAGTTAAGGAGAGAAAGGCTTTGATTAACATTAAAGAGGCTAACTTGCATCTGCTCCTGCTCGTGAGAGGCAGTGCTGCCCACCCAGATACGCCTATTCTGAAAGGGCACAAAAAGGCAAAAAGCAGGAAGGGAGCGTTGGCCCAGGTGATGCAGGGAAATGCACTGCAGGCTCCAAGCACTGTGATCTCAAATGTGGTGGCTCTCTGTTCTCAGATCTCCAGCTCTGCACATCTCCTACTGTGTGCTGAGGCTGCAAGCTGCAGCGCTGCACGTGTTGTGTGTTTAATGTTAACAGATCACCATATAAACAGTCTGGTTTTCCCAGCAAATGGTGATCCAGGGCTTAAGCAGAAAATCCCAGAGGTATTGCAGTGCATTTTCATGAGACATGATTTATTTTGCAATTGTATGTTTTGGCTTTCTGCTCATTATGTCCAGTAATCAAACTCTATGGGGCTGCTTTATATTATACATGCCATGCCATGGAAAGCCCAGCACCAAGGATTAGTCATGAATCACCAGGATCTGGGGAGATGAAAAAACTTGAACTCTTCTCATTTTTTATTTTTGTACTTAATAATGCTTCAAGTGATTAGGAACACCAGCTTCTTTTTCTGTCATTTTTCTGAAGCAGACACTTGGCTTCCATCAGTGCATAAGTGAATGGCTTCTCTAACAAAAGGCAGGGGGCTAATGAACCCTTTACATAAGTCCTCTTCTTCAAAATGTAAAATAGGATTTAGCAGAAAAATAGAGTCATCAAGACCTATACTCAAACAGCACTGAAAGAATAATTTTATTTCACTTCTGCCCTCTTCCTATGGCTATGCAGATCTATGTGTAGACACATCTATTTCTATACATAAGAATTTCATATACATGATACAACCAGATTTGCTTTAGTTAACCTTCTATGGTGAAATCCAAACTGGGGACACATTGTAGGAGAAACATGTCCATGCATAAAAAAAATGAAAGGAGGGTGAAGAGCAAAAGGAAAAGGAAAAAAAGCAGAGGAAGGAATAGGAAGAGGGAAAAGAAGCAGTAAGTTTGTTTTCTCTGTGCAGGAAGTGTTTTCTCTATAGCAACAAGATGAGGTCTGAGGTTAAATGGTGCAAATGTGGACTTCAAAGAAAGGAAGGTGGGCATAAAAGAATCACAGAATGGATTAAATGATTTACTGGAAATAACCTGTCCCTTTGCTGCCCCTGTGTTTTAGCCCTATGCTGTCTCCTGGAAGAGAAAAGCCTGTGCCTCGATACAGTTTTTGATTAATTCTCCTCCACATTCAAAAATACCAGTTCTCCCAAAAAAGGGTATTTCTTTCATGCTCCATATTACACATGCCATATACTTTATTGTACTAGATACAACCTCTAAACATTTACAGTAAGTGCACTTAGTAACAATATTGTTTGCCAAAGCTCATTGGCTCTCTCAATACTTTTGAATTACAAACACGGCTTTATTTAAACAGGAAAAATTAACAGATTCCTGAGTCTCTCACATATACTTTTGGTTATCAGAATTTTATCACAGACAAAAAGGAACATTTCATGGAGGCTCTTATTAAAAAGTTGGCAGCTATCAATGTGTTGGATTTTCATATACTGCAGAAGACAGCAGCATAGTTTAATATCCTCCTGCTCTGTGTTTTCCTTGTGGCTTTTTTAGTTTGTTTTGTGAGGCTTTAATTGTTGTGAGGTTGTAATTGTTTTGTTTTGGTTTGAGTGTTTTGTTTGTTTTCTTTAAATATCAACCTCTTTTTTGTCTTCTTGATAGATTTAGAAAAGAGGAGCTAGGTGAATAGCTTCTTAGAAAATCCTCTAAGAGAGGAAAATAGAAGGAAAGATCCTTATCTTAAGATAATTTTCTTAAGGAGCTGTGGCTGGGCAGGTGTGGATGTCAGTAAAGCTAACTCTCTATTGAAAATGGCCTTTCCAATCAAATGGAAAAGTCAAGCAATTTGTCTGAACAAATGAGATTGCAGTTGCAAATCCCCTTATAGACATCAGTGTATAGCACAGACTGGTGCCTCACAGCAAGAAATGGTTTGAAAGGACAGGTACACTTGCAATAACTGGAAAGCCCGTAACAGGACCAGAAAAAGGAAAAGCCTGTATTTACTTCTGCAGCGAGTGGAAAAAACTAGCCAGTTTGCTAAGACTGTTCTCTGCCAGCTACATCCAGTCTTGCAGTCAGAAGAGACCCAGAACAATGACAGGGATACCAGGGATGGGGTCATGCCTCCACATGGGCTGGGGACAATGCCCTAGAGAAATGCCTTCGCCCACTCTGCTTTGCATCACTATGATTCACACATACTGAAAGACAGACCAGGGGTATTTGCATCAAAGCCTCTCCATTTGGTGGTGTTTTTTTAATCCTACCTGGTAAAACCAATCTACATGGTGGACTTTTATTTCTTTCACAGAAAAATCTACGTTTTTTGTCTGTGGATACCCACTGCAGACAGATCTGCCTGCAGCAGTGTCACAGACAGAAACCCTAGATGGCTTTACAGTAGTTAAGTATAGTATCTGGCAGCATAATCTGGAGCAACACAAAGGTCAGAAAAAGCTACAAAACCTGGTTCAGAAGCAGACCCCACTTCAGTTTCCCCTGACACACTGCTCCTTGGGACCCAAACTAGTCATGGTTAAACTTCTGCCCACCACACTAGTACAGACCAAAAGGTAGTCCATAAATGACCTGAAAAGTTTAATTTCAGTGCAATCCCATACTGGGACAAATTTATGTTGATATTCAGAAGTTACTTAGAAGAGGAAGGAGAATTAAAACACTGGGCATAAGACGTGTCCTTTCCTCTTTGACATCCAAGTTACCCTGGCTTAGTTTGCCCCATGAAGACAGCAGGGCTGCCCTTTCCCTTTCACCAAGTGGCCTACTCTGAGCTTTTGCTGCCTGATTGTTTAAATGCTGCTACAGCTGCAACTATTTGGCAAAGGCAGAGTTAATAAAAACAATGCGGCAACTATTTACAAAAACTCCATTACTGGTGCACTCTGGACAGAGAGGTATGCTGAATTTTAGGAACCACTGAAAAAGCCTTTTTTTGGTCTGCTCTCTCTTCTACCTGTTTTTAGTATCTCAGTCAGAAGCCTGAAGCTGCCAAAAGATCCCAGAATACTCAGAACAAAAAAGGTCCTGACAAGGAAATCAATGTGTCAAACATACATGGAATATATTTTCAATAATTTATAAAACCGTGCTTTTTCTGACCTAGCTTCCGTATATCTATCACAGCAACAGGGAATTAAAATCCAAAGGCCATATTTTAATTAGTTTTCAGATTTATACTGCCACTGGAAATACATGAAGTAGAAAAACACATTTTTCTTGATCTGCAAATGATATTCCTTTTAATACACAATTTCCCACCACTACAATTGCTGACACAAACACCATTAGATTTGAACTTCAATAGGATTTACTTGGACCAGAGGCAATCGGCAACAAAAGAATTTTAATGACTGTGGGAGGATCGTTGGTATTTTAAGAAATGTTCTAAAACCTTTTGAAGATTTGAGATAAGTAAAAATAAGTGGGGCAATCTTTTTCCCTAAGTACTTTGCACCACGTTTTCACATAGCAGAAGTGAATTCTACAACTGCACAAAGAGGCTGGAAAAATCTGAATAGAAGACCAAAATTTAAAAAAATTCTGAGATGACAACAAACAGCTGGGAATGATTCTAAGGAATACAGCAAATGAATCCTTCTATTCTAGGCTCTGTTTTTTATTCTCTTCACTCACTGGTGCTTTAATTTCATTAGCTTGCAAAGAACTACTCAATTCACAGATCAGACTTCTTAAGGATATAGGAACAACATGTCAACAACACAAAGCACTAATAAAATTGTTATATAGCAGCCATATGCTCAGTGAATTCCTCTAGCAGAATTACATAAGCAATGTTCCTCCTATAGCATTTGATCTGAAAAATTGCACTTCATCTTTTAGAAGAAAAACCTCCTGTTTTCAGGCATGCTCCTGGATTAATATACCTGACAACTGAAATTTAACTGCTGTTAAGAGTTCAAAAGGTTCACCTTTTTGAATTGTTAAGTGCCTCCTTGGATTGAACTATATACCCGGACAACAAAAATGCCCCCTGTCAGTCACAATGATGACAAAAACCTCCTTGGGCATGGGTCTTCACAAGAGGCCTTTGGACCCACCCATGTTCAAATAACCACACCACTCATATTTTCAAGTTATTCACCCATGGCTTCTCTAAACCCACCAGACTTCCAGCAGGTTAAACTAGAGTGAATTATTTGCTGTTATTTTGTAACATCATCCTCCCACCCTATACAGATGAGATTCAATAAAAGCATGCAAATAGCAGTGAAAAGAACCCTTGGAAAGGGCAACTGCCCCAGCCCGAAAAACCCAAAATCCTATAATAAAGTGTCTATGATCTACTTTTGTGGGAATGTTAGGGGCAGGAAAAAGTGCTCCTGCTGGATCCAAGGAAGAAAGCACTCTTGGGAAAAAGAAATTGTTTTTCAGTCAGATGTACCCTGTCTTTGGAGGCAGTCTTACCCCCTCCTTTCTTCTGCTTACCTGCACTACTTCAAGTATCAAGCAGGCACTAAGGAAAAAATATGAGTGGATTAGTAAGAAGATGCTTTTAAATTAAAAAGTTCATACAGCCTGTTCTTCTGTTTCTCAGTACAGTCCTATGAATAAAACCAAATCAACCTGAACAATCACTTGCTCTAAAACACAGTCAGAGAAAAGACCAGTTTTGTTCAAAGCAAGTGGATATATTCAAAACCCTGGTCAACTGGCTGACAATGTAATATTTATTTTCTCTGCCTATTCCACCTTCCACAGTGTCCACACAAAACTAGCATGACAGTTCAGGTGGATTTCAGTTTTACTGAAAGCAGTGTCATAACTCCTACTTCATTCAGTGGAGGCAGGATTGTTCACTTGTTTCTCTTCCCTGTCTCAGGCACTGAACTGCCTATTCCAAGCAATTTTCTGTGCGGAAGCATAAGATCCAAACATCTCCTCAAAGCAAGAGATGCTGGAAACACTGGATTTTGCTGAGCTGACCCTCTACCCTCCATTTTTTCCCTGTCCAAATGGGAGAATATCATCCCTTAAGTTACATTTCAGTATGGTACAATGAAGAATATATATATCTCTGGGTTTTTTGTTTCATTTTGTGGCGTTATTTTTTTTTTTGTGAGTGTGGGTTTTTTCCTTCCCCCCCCCCCTTTTTTGTTTTGTTTGTTTGTTTTCTTTTTGTTATAGAGACAAATTACAATGATGAAAACAGCATCAGGAATTTATTGTTGATATATTTTACTTTGTTAGGAGAACACGCAGTTTCTTGGAAAGAGGTCCCAAGTTTTTTATCAGCAGGATCTCACCTTTGCTCACATTTACCCCTCTTAATGAGTTTTGTTTACTATCAGTGATTCTTGGTAGCTGATATTCACATGAATTACATTTATCTTCAAAACAGCCTCATATGAAAAAGAAAACACCTGTTAGCTTAGGTATTTATAACAGTGTACATGTGTGGCTATTATCGGTAATAAGGTCCAGTCATTTGCAATGGGAAAAATGTCAACTTTACAAAAAAAATTGTGCCTTGGTTCTTAGTAGCCCACTGCTTCTGAAATGAGGGAGGCAACATTTGAATGGTACCCTACGAATACTTCTCAGTGCAAAAATGCAGAAGGTGTTTTGTTTTCAATTACAGGAAAGGTTCCATAAACACATACCTTTTCTTTTTTGCCCTTAAAAATGCATATGCTTTTTGCCATGAACAAGAAAAGCATTCCAAGAATATGCCATAAATACAATTTTTGCAATCTGTTAACCTGACTGTAACCTTTTAAGAGCCTTAGGGATGTATCCTACTTTAGGAACTTATCCATAAAAAACTTGGTAACTCTCACATGTTACAAATTTCATACTGTACTTCAAAGAAGAACCTTATATACATTGTGACTAAAGTACTGTTTATTTCATAATCTAGACAAACACTGGAATACAGTCTATGTTTTTCTACTTTCCGGCAGACTTTACAAAGAGCTTTTTTTTTTTTCCATAATTAAAACAATCTGCATACACACAGAACATGCATCCTCTAACACCAGTAATGAAGGTAAGAAGAGTCAGTTTCCTCATCTTCCTATTGACTGTGTTAGAAAAAAAATACTTTTCTTTTTACTGTAGTTATGACAGTGTGACTAAGGATACAAAGACTAGAGCACAGTTTTACTCCCTGCACAGAAAATGTTCATCACAAGCATGCTGATGGTGATACATATTACATGTCTATTAAATGATAGGCATATTTTTATCCCCTTTACTCCCTTTTTAAAAATACTAAGTGGCTACATGTAAATGCAGTGAAGCAAGTATAAGCTTAATTAATCAGAGTTGATTCAGACTGGCACCAAGATGCAGCAGAGTCCAACAAAGTCTCAGCAAGGCTTTCCATGGGCTATTGATGGCCTCTTCTGCAAAGCAATTATCTTCTACTTTTTCAAAGTAGAAATCAAGGGCTTTGCAACATGGCCAGTCCTGTGGACAGGGCAGTCTGGAAAAGATGCACTTGTAGTCCGTTAGTGTTTGAGAAAACATGAGTGGGTTACCTTCGCTGGGGCCACGCGCCCGCCCGCCCGCAGCACGGCCTGCGGTCCGGCCGCGGTCCGGCCGCGGGCTCACACCACGGAGTGGTCGTTGCTGTGGACGCCAGCCAGGATGGTGTGGTTGAGGGAGGAGGCCGAGCGGTCCGAGCCTTCGGTGGGGCCATTGGTGCTCTCGCTGCGCTGGCAGCACAGGATCTGCTTGAACGTCGCACTCATTTCCTTGTCCCGGTAGGAGTATATTATGGGGTTCATGGCAGAATTGAACTCTGCCAGGAGCAGGAAGAATTTTTCATAGGCCAGGACATTGCACTGGGGACAGCAAACATCAAGGAGCAGCAAAACTAATCCTGGGGTCCAGCAGATAATGAAAGCACCTAGAAAGAGAAAGAATGGACAAAACACAAAGTCTACAAATATACTAATGTACCATTACTTGTCAAAATACCATAAGAACCATCCAGACTGAAGCAACAATGGTTAATTTTCTCTTTCAGGAGCATTGCTCCCACACTCTCTTTTCATTGACCCGATGTGAGGGATGCCTTTCAAAGATCTGTAAATGGTTATGGGCAGCACATCAGAAGAGCAAGACACATCCCCCAAGCCCCAGCTCCAGCCTGCTACCATCTGAAACTCTGCTTGGCAAATACATTTACATTTAAAGTTGATAATGAGGAACATTTTTTCCCTTCAGCTAGAGACCTCTGACTAATCAATCTCTTGATCAGAAGAAACAATACTGCAATTTACTTCTCAAACTAATAATAACAAAGAAAACCTTTCTGTGAGTGCAGTGACTGAAGCATCAGTAATAGAAAAGGAGTGGCACAGGCAGCAATTCTCAAGAGAAAGAAAGCCTGGGTCTTGTTAATCCATTTCAGTGCCATTATGTGATGGAAAGTCCTAAACACACATCCTTCTTGCACTGAAATGCTGTCCTTCAATGGATCTACTTCTTTTCTTAGGGCTCTATTCAGTCAAAATTCAGAGGCTCATCAGGCTTCAATAGCGTCAAAGCCACAGAGTCTTACACCGATTAAAATGCTTCCCCCCTCCTTTTTCCTGTTTTCCAAAGCTCTGAGGAGAACAAAGCCCAGAACAAAATTTAGAGCTGAATGCAGAAATTAAATCAAATGCTTTGTACTTTATTGGGAGTACTGAATTAAAGGAAGATTGTAACTCCTTGCAGGGCTAGAGAGGCTTTAAATATAAGCTCTGCTGGGGAAACCCTTACGCACCAATCATGTCAGAACAAAGACAGGGCTACTGAGATTTTCCAGGCTGCTTTACTGAGGTGGAAACCCATGTCTTATCATCACTGAGCAGGATTAGCACAGGCAGAAGCAATAAAGACTTCCCAGCACTACTCTGAGAGCACTGTTTTCAAACTGGTTCTCCTGTCACTGTGGTATTTATTTGTTTACTAACTGCTCCCGTTTTTATTACAGTGATGATCTCTTGCAGTGCTAGCACCTAAATCAGTTCCCACACCAGACAGACTTTTTGTCAAGCCTGCCAAGAAGGTGCCAGCAATTTCCAGCTTGGGCAGTGACAACTCTAAGCTGTGCAGTTTGGACAACAAACCCACCTAGATCAAATAGAAGATTTTCCAAAGGGGTCTGCAAGCCTGCAATATATACCAGGTGACATTCATTGGTTACCAACCAGGCAACTGCACACACATGCTTTTTATACATCAAAAAGCATCCCTAAACTGAGTTTGCTTGCAACTAACGGTGCCTCTAAATGCCTATTGCTTTGCTGACCAATAAACCTCACCAATGGAAAAAAGCTGGGGGCTGAATTGCCAGCTGCCAGGTCAAAGCATCAAGCCCTTTCACCAAATGATTTTGTTAGGGTCTCTGGCAGCAATTTGACAGCATGGGGATGAAACTCTCCCACACTGAGATGGCATCAAACACATGAACCCACTTCATAGCTTTTGTCTTTTTGTACCTCTTTTGGATTTCAGCAGTACTAGAAAAGAGTAGGACTACAGGCCTTTGTCCTTTCCTTGTACCTGTTGCCATAAGAGTAGAAAACAGAATCTCTTTATTTGCGGTATTGTCCATGCTGATAGAATCTGCCCCCTGCACAGAAAAGCTCTGCTGAGCTGCTTTTTGCAGAAACTAAGTCATTAATTCAAATTCAACCACTCACTGTTGAAATTGTGCATGTTGACTTTGTTCTAGTTTAAGCATGCATTTTCTTCACTATAGGGTGCCTTGGGAGAACAACATCAGAGATGGGAACACTGCAAGTCATGGGATCTACATTGAAGGACAAAAGACAATGACAGCATCCTCACCAGGCCTGTAGCAGAAAAGTCCAATGTGGAAACAATGGAGCTAGCAGGAAAGCTCTTATAGTATTGTTCAAAGCTGGAATTGAAGGCTTCCAATTTTCCTTTTTTTTTTTTTTTTTTTAAATCTGTTACTAAGAACCAACAGAACATTCTGTTAGCATAATTTTTAATATGTTAGAAACAGCAACCAAAAGCTCTGTGGTGAGGCAGATAGGAATTTGCTCCTGAGAAAGCTCCAAAGTCATCCAGAAAAATCCACTGCACTGAACACCTGTCTCAGATGGAGTTCCTGAGCCTCTCTAGGCTCTTCAGTATCTCAGACAGGTCTGATAACCTACGTGCCGACGCTTGATTAGCTGCACTCAAGAAAAACTGGACTGTGGTTGAGCAACCAACTAATTGCTCTGTGCAGCTCAAGTTACACTGAAAAATGATAAAAACAAAAGTTGCCTTCCCACCCAGCTCTGGATGGAAGTCACCACTATGCAAATTGTTACTCTTCTGCTCCTAGCAAAACATCCCCCCATGCTAATGGCTCTGACAGCTTATTAAATGCTTGTAAATGGTGACAGTGCCTCAGCTTTGCTCACTTTTTATTTAACTGTAGGTACACCGGAAAATACTGAGAAGCATCACTCACAGTAAGGATGTGTTTGAGTTAGGTACAGAGGAAAACATAAATGTCAGGCTCTTAATACTTCAGATTTAGGAAACTTCATCTGTTAAACATGGAATTCTTTTTCCGCAAGTAAAACAATGATTTAATTTATTTTTTTTTCCTCTTACTAGAATATTTGTTGAAGTAAGCTGGAAATGAGATTAAATTCTTCCCCTCCCAGAAATCTGTTGTGAATTGACTTCACCAAGAACGAAGATCTAAAAATAACACATTAAATAAAACAGTGATAGCTAAAAGCTTCCTGCTGCCATATACTGGAAAGCCCTAAGCATACACCAAAATATTGATGATTTTCTGCTCAGAATCAGAACTCAGAGCAGTCTAAAGTACACTGTTAGTAATTTGCAGGGGTATCTTATAATTTTACAAACTTGGTCAAACCTAATTTACAATGACATACAAAACAGACCTGTTGCATTCAGTAACTTGAACCTTTGTGGAAATGCCAAAGTCATACTACAGTACTAGGAGAGCCCAGTGTACTTGAAAAAAAGTGCAGACTTTATGTCTTTGGGTGGTTGAAGAGTACTGCTCCCTGGACAGTGAGCACCTTGGGACACTACCTCCAGCCCTGACAGTCCTTGAAAGGCAACGGCACTGCAAGAAGCTAAATGAGCTCTTCAGCTGCAGTAGAAGGAACATTTCCATGGAGCATGGCCAAGGTCTGTTCTGAGGGTCAGACCACAGAGGGCTGGGTGAAGAAGAAATGCCCATCAGGCTGAATGTCCATCAGAAGTGAATGGCTAGCCATTAGACAGGAAAGCTTGAAGGAACCAGAGAAATAGCACATCTTACAAGACTGAAGGGTCCCTGCAGACTGAGAAACATGTTTTACAGCAGGAATGAGTTATAAAAAAGCATTTATAACCTAACCTAATCTTTTGCTGAAGTGTGATACCTCTCATCCCAAAAAGAAATGAAACTCCAACTCCTTGTGCATTGTCTGTCTTGCAGAGTTGTGGTAGAAGCCTACTGGAGGCTTTCCAATGTCCGTGATATGACTACATCTCATCTGTTTAGAACCCTTGTCTAGTGCATCAGTGCAGATTATGCTTCCATGGCAGCTGGATGTTGGAAACCCTTGGGTAAATGAGACAAAGCCTCACAGCAAGGTTTGATTGCAAGAGAGCAAAAACTATTGTAGGCAGTAGACATATGAAACCAGCCATGATAAATCACACAAAAATCACTGAGTACAAGAACAAAAGAGAAAACAACTCCAAAAACCGGCAGCAGAAAATAAATAAGCTACATAAGAATAAACACTGATGAACTAGTGACTCATTACTAGGATACCAGACTGGATGGCTACTCATGGATCTTCTTGTGTTAGCAGGCAAAGTGTTTCCTAAGCAGCACTCTTTTTTTTTTTTTTAAATTTTTTGGGGTTTTTGTCTTTTGCCTTGGAGAGCCTATGTCTGTGTTTATTCTGTGAACATTTGTTTTCCTCTAACTCAAAAGAGCAAAATAAAAGAAGCACTTCTGCTTCTGCCAAGTCACACACTGCTGTCCTTCAGAGGCTCCAGAGGGATGAAGCTCTTGTTAATGCACACCTATTCTGAAACACCCTTTTTCTCTACCTTAACCACACTGTGTCCCTCTCATGTGCTCTCTTCTATTCATCTTGTGTGTTAACCCTGATATCTGGCATGGGCTCACACTCACCCTGCAAATTCCTCAGTCTATGTGGAGAGGAAAAATATTGAAAGGGCCTCTTTTAGTGAGTGAGAGAAGGGAAAAAAAAATCTCTCCTGTGTTTGCCGTTTTTTTAAGATTACAGGAATAGAAAAAGGAACTAGCATATCAAAGACAACAGCTAACTACAGGAACATTTATAATCTGCTGCTGTTGCTGCTCTCCTATTCTAGTCCATCTGCTGTCCTCTCTAAATCCCCTCCTGCCCTCAGAGTGGTACTTGTGACAGGCAGCTGCACCCCCTCTTCCTCTGGGACATCAGTGTCTGAGAGAGGAAAGGACATTGAACATCACTGCTATCACTGTTATCACAGCTACCAACAGAGAAGAGTCCTTCTGCACTTGGTGCAGGCTAAAAGCAGTGCTCTGGAAGAATGATTTGTTTTAATTAACAAAACCATAGCCAAAAAGGGCTGCAGAAGTGCCTGGCATTTTTCACATTCTGATAAATTCACATCCTCATCAGGGAAGCCACCTGCTATACTAGCTGAGGTGCAAGCCCATCAGCTGCAACACAACTACACCACTTCATGCCCTAGCCATCTGCAAATTGTATCAATAGTCCTCCTTATCACACTGAGGATTATCTTGTGCATAGCACAAACAGAGATAAATACTGCAAGCAATAGTGCCTATTTACAGTTATGCATTGTTTCCCCCAACACAAACACGACAGCATGAAATCTAAAATGAATGATTATAGATGCCAAAGATCATGAAGAGCATTTATCATGCTGTAAACATACAGAGTGTAGGAGTGATTCTTCTAATTCTAGTCTGACCTAATTTTTCCTAATTTTGACACAACACTATTACAATAGAGCTAATAGGTCTTGGTGGATGAAAACATTGTTCTTGTTTTATGCATTTTCTGCTGGAAATAATTAACATGGGGCAATGTTTGTTTTAACACATGGAATTTTCATGTGAAGAAATAAAATGTGACTACCACATTTGGATCAGATTAATAGATTTAAATAATTGTGTGCTAAATTTGACAAATTCTGAAGAACTTTATATGTGAAACAGTTGCCTCTCCATCCACAGACTCCAAAAGACTTGAGGAGGACGACAGTGAAGGAAAGCCCTTGAAAAATACCCCAGGTGGGGAAGAGCTGCCTACAGGGTACCGGTTAAATAAGGTGCTATCAGAAGCTTCATTTACTCAAGGTATCTTTATTTAAGGAAGCTGTATGAATTCTCAGAGTGAGAGGTTCATAGCACACTCCTGCAGTTTTTTGAAGGATTGTAAAATGCTGCCTTCTTTGACATGCCTCTGGGAGATTTAACACTTTGGGTGCCTTTGTGTTTCAAGCCAAACATTCATCTGGTGAGACTGTGTGTGAAAGAAAAAGGAAATATCTCCAGAAGGAAAGATGGGATAGCAATGTAAAACAGGAAATGAGAAACAGGGCAAAGGTAAATAAAATCTACATTAATATTCATGCAACACTATCTTACATATACTTCTCTCAGATGGTTTGAAGCAAGAGGATGTGAACACATAAGAGAGAATACCACCTAGAGAGCATATGAAAGGAGCTGGGTGATACAAGCCAGCAGCTTGTCTTTCATAACACGATATATGCCCCTCCCTAGGGATCCATGTTCTAGTCTCCCAGGAGCTGAGCAGCTCTAAATGTGCAAGTTCTAGATAAAACCCTATGCTCAGCTTTATCAAATATCTTAACTCCACATGAATTCTGTAACTGACAGGTTTAGGAGATTTTTCAGTCTACTGTACCCATGTTTTGTAAAGGCATTTTAGAATAAACTGGTTACGCTATTATTGCATCAGATCCCTGATTTCCTACCCTTTCCACAGTTACCTGCATGTGCACAATCCAACCTCTTGCTGAATCTTGTTCTAGGAATTTCAGCTAGCAAGTTTAGCCAGACTTTGTACAAAATAATGGCTGGATTGTGTAGGAATAGAGAAATCACATCTTGTTCAAAAATGTGTTTCCTCTTCTCAGCAGGAATTCAGAATGCGTCTGCTTCAAACATCTGTCTTCACCTTTGAAGGTGCACAGAATTTTTTGGTGCTTAAGGCATGGCTATCTTTGTCAACAAACCATCCCTTTTCTGAGGAATCCATCTGCTTCCATCTTCACACATTTGTCTGGTTTAAAACATGTTAATGACTTAACATGAAAGCAGCCTTCAGGCTCTGACTGTGCTCTGGCTGGGAGGAGCAACAAGCCTTGACCCCAAAGAATGAAGTCCTGTATGTGTTAGCATCACCTCTTTCTGGGCCTTAATATTTAGTATTTCATGTGTGTCTGTTCATGTCCTCGTCACCTTTTTTCATTTCAGAAAAAATAAAGTAAAAAACTCTTTCTAGGGGGACACAACATCTTGACTACCAATGATACTTCTGCTAGCACCTAGACTCCTTTGCTAAAGACTGGCCTCTGCTTTACCTGCTGTCTTCCAGTACTCATGTCAGCACACAAATATTTTGGTGAAATCTTCAGCTCAATCTTCTTTCAAACCAGACACACTTTGGTGCCATACCTGCTACACAGAGGATCAACTGAAGAAACATCTGACCTATTAGGGTGTTATACAGGGAGCTGACAACAACCATTAGCCGATAATTCCATTGGCATCACTAGCTGCATGACCACCATCTCTGAAGAGATGGTGATGGAGATACGTGGACCCAAAATGCCTGTGATCGGTAGGGCTGCATCTACAGTGATGTACCTTCCCTTATCTCAGGCTGAGTCAACACCTTTCATCTTCTCTTCCTGTTTCACTTTGCAAATCCAGACCAGAGGCGATGAAGAATAGGTTTCTCCTCAGCCAGACTCCCAAGTGACAGCTATGGGAATCTTTGTGAACTTGCTCTCTGCAGCACCTTGTGCTTCCTGCTCCGAGTGCTTTCTGGCATGTGATGGAGGCTGGAGCAGAATGCTGACACTTGGACTCTTGGCTTTCCTTCTGCTTGGCTTTCCCTATCTGCTGCATGTCTTCCCACTTGGACACCACCAGGTGATCCTTCCACAGAGCCTGGCACCTGATGTGTTTCCAATACTTCTCCAAGCACTTTTGTATCGCTGTAGCATCTAAAGCTTTGGCAGTGTGAAACAGCAAAAAGACAGAAAAGGCCAGGGAGGACCAATAACAAAATAAAATTAACTGAAGAGAAAATGAAACCAGATTCAAGCCACCAGAAGTGATCTGCTTATTTCATGGGTGCTCGCCAAACTCTAGCCCCAGGTTAACACTTGATGTAATTCCCCACCTGATGCTTGCAGATGTCTGCACTGATGCTTGCAGTCTTGCAATTGAGTGTACTGGTGTTTGGCCAGCTGATCCAGCCACCCTCAAATATTCCATAGCTGACATCTCTGAAGGCGAACTCTGGTGCTAATGCAAATGGAGGAGACCAGAAAGGTTTCTCAATTGACATCTGCAAACTAAAGGTGTTTGAATAGTCCTCTTTTAGAACATACTTGTAATTGTTTTAAAGAACAACTTGCGAAGAGGGATGTGCAAAATGCATTCCAAAAAGAAAAGTAAAAGCTTAATCCTGTTTCAGCTTATCTGTACCCATCTGAATCCCTCAAAACAAGAAAAATGGAATTTGCTCCTGATCTAGTAACTGCAGGAGAGAAATGGTGCACTGTTCCTCTTCAAAGGGAGAAAATAAGGCTTTTATCTATAGAAAGCATTTTAGACAAAAACAGGAAGTCATTAAATGGCAGTGGTCAGCATTCTGACTGTTTTCTAAATTCATAAACATATGTGAAACTCACATCTGAATAAAAGCTTGGCTGTTGCCAAAGCAATCTGATTATTTATCTCTGTGTAAAGACAAACATTAGTCCTTGTGGAGTTTCTCTGTTGCCAAAAAACCTGAAACACAGGGGAAATTTTGGTGTCTGTTTCAATTTTCTGGTGTTCTAGACAAGTCTTTATGCTCTAACTTCAAAACAAATACTTCTACAGTCCCAAATCAGTGTTGGTAGCTTGGCTGGAAAATGAACATGTAAGCCCAGCTGATAAGAGGCTTCTGGTACTGTGTCTCTGGCTGCAGGACAACCTGTTTACATACCCTAGTCCAAACTCAGGATTCTCTTTAGGGGCCCTGATTACTCATAGGAATGACTTGGGACTTCAGGTTGGGGACAGACGTCCCCCTGAACAGCAAGAAGACTCTGTCTGAAGGGTCTGGGTGAGGCTTTCAGGTCCCAGATGTGGGGCAGCTGGAGGTCATCAGGTCTCCTGAAACATGAAGATGCCTCTGCAGAAGTGAAGGCTCACTGCAAGACATCATGTGAGGCAAGGGCAGGACTGCTTGGCACCCTACAAGCAGGGCTTGCAGACTGGACTCTGCCTACTTCTGCAAGGTATGTTTAGTATGTTTGGAACTTGGGTGTTTTGCTGCTTTTTTAGCAGCTGCAGTTTCCAATCACAGAAAAAATAATTCATGGCCATATTGAAAAAGCCCACTTGTTCTGCCCACTTTTCCTGCAGAAATCCATATAACTTCTGTAGTATTCTGCTATACAATCAGAACACCAGGCTCAAACAATACAGCGTGTTTAGCAGATATCAAACAACTTTGCTATGTGAGACTGTTTAATTGTATTTTCCTTTGTTGTTAAGGACATTAAGTGTTACTGGCATTATGTTTGGATAAACTCCAGTTGCAACACAAGATTTCAGATGAAGTCTGGATGGATGCAATTTAATATGTAAAGGACTGCCTTGATTCTTACATAAGATTAAATGAATAATATTAGAAGAAAAAATATTATTCCTATTAGTCGGTTCCCTTAATAGGAATAAAATTTGTTTTATTTAACATGCTAATACCAGACTCTGAGTAGGAGAAAGTGTTAATAAGTGTTACCAGCTCTATCTCAACTGCAAGAAAACTGTGTGTGCTTTTAATTTGTATGGCCATGCTAGCATTTATCTGATTATAGCTATCTGGTTAAGCTGTGGTAGACATCCTTTGAGGAAATTGTATTAAGATCAGTCACAGAAAATGGTTTTAAGAAGCAGAATCCATGCTGGCAGCTGTGCCTCTCTGAGAAAATGAAGAACACAAGCTCCAAAGTGAAGTGGACAACAGGGTAAGCCCTTTGGATATGGGAATACCACTCTAGGATGAATCTGCTTGGAAAAATCTGCCTGCCTTTGGACGAGTTAGAAAGGCCTTTCTAATTCTCACCAGAATATAACAAATCAAACTACTGCCTTAAAACAAAAGCAGCCTTGGACAGACTGAACATGAACAGAACTATTACCTGAGTTGCCTGCACACCTCAGCACCAAAGCAGTGTTAAGGTAATTCAGACATTATTCAGGCTATCAGACCATCAGAGAGGCACCTACAAGTGGCACTGCTAAAACAGAGGGGAGAAGACAAATGTGGCATTGCATATCACAGGAGAAGCACTGAGTGAAGAACCACTTGTGTTTTGATTGTGGCAAGTATATACTTAAAGATTATTGAAGGGATAAATTCTGGGTTTTGGTACTTAATTCTACATGTACCTGTTAAAAATTATCTAGATGAGGCTGGTATCTAGGGCAGAAAATACAGGTTTTATTCTGCATTTCCACACTGTGAAAATGAGACTATATTTAAAGGGATGCAGCTACCTTTTGGCTCTCACAGATTCCTCTGGATTCCCCATTAAGATACTTGCTGTCTTGCTGCATATAATTTCAGTGCAGTAACACAGTATTTTTCATACTTCAAATGAGAAATTCAGTGAACAGGACTGGAAATGTTTCACTGCTGCTGATGGATTCCAGGGGCAGCTTCTCTGTAATTTTTTTTTTTTTTAACTAATTTACCATATCAGAATCTAGATTGATTTAAAATTTTCAAGCAAACACAGATGAGAGCTCTAAAGGAATCTAGCCTCTCTTTCAAGTCATATCATCAAGAATCACATTGCCATGCATTATCTGGGGGAGAAAAAGGTGTATCTTCAGCTAGCTCCTCTCAGCAGTACACACTGGTGTAAAACCCTGGCTATGTAGCTACACCCTCATGACTACAAATGAGGGCCCCATCTCATCCATTTAGAGGATTAGTCACTAAAACTGCTCTGGGTTAAGTGAGCTTGATTTGGCTTACAGAACAGATCCCTGTTTCCACTGGCTTACAGGAACAGTCTTCTACCTTTGGCAGTCTGCTCTCCTGTTCTAAAAGTAACCTCTGCTAAGAAAAGTATGGCATCTAAAAGCACCTCAGAGTAGTGCTTGGACTGTGTTAGCACTGTATCCTTGGTTGCTTAGTTTAAAGATTGCCATATAAATAGCCTCTGAAAGCACAAAAAAGCACACTATCATGCTTTTTTGAAGGTTTCTCAATCTGCGAAATTTCTGAGAATGTGACTCCTTTGACCTCTGGCAGGCAGTTTGCTCCAGTGTCCCTACAAAAGATTGTAGGTTTTGGCTATATATAACAATGGACAACAATGATAAAGTTAAAAAAAAAAAAGGTGCTAAGCCTCTTAACATTCAGTTCCCTTACTCCCATCCTCTCAATTGAATACCAGCAGAAATCTGAAATAACTGTCTGTTCCAAAAATGGGCTGACTCCCAGCCACTTTCCTCTCTTTCAGGGGTGTTCATGAGAAGTACCAGACAAAGGTAATTTAGATTCAGACCCTATGTACCATGCAAGGAAAGCAGAGGTGTTAACACTGGTGCTTTCTCTGCAGCATGCCTTGCTTGCTCCTTGGCTTTGTCCTAGGTTTTCTGCTGCTAGGCACAAGCAAGAATTCCCACTGAACTCTTGGCCTCTCTAATGAAGCTGTCAAAGACAACAGAAATAATTTTCTTCTGTCACCTGTCTTCAGCCCAAGGGCAATGCCAACTTGTATCTCACAGTGACACAGAGATGCTGCTGCCAGGGCAGAGCTCGTGGCTGTGCTTATACAGCGGCTACTACCCATGGATCTGCCAGTGAACGTGCTGCTCCTGCAGGAAAACTCTCCCCTTTTAGCACTCTCTGCTTGCCACAGACTTCAATCCTCAAGCAATGAGGGATTTATCCATCCAAAGTAAAATATTTGCCAGCTGAAAATTAAACAGTCTAGAATTTTTCAAAACAGAAAAGACAGTTTAAACAACTCTTTAAGATGCAGACCAAGCTGATCTAGTGAAAAAGCAGATTGCCATTATGTACAGTAGAACTCTACTTTTAAAAATAACCACCAGTAACAGTTCCATCAGATGTGACAGGTAATGACATACAATGCAGATCACACCATGGCTGCTGAGAGAGAAACTACTTGTGAAAGTATTTGCTTCACACTCGGAATGCCTGAGACTTCATGCAGACTGTGATGAAGCATCCAGAAAGCAAGCCTAATATGTTCTGTCTCATGTGATGGCCCTTATAGCTGTCTAATCCCCTCTGGGATCCCCTCTGGGGATCCTGTGCCATCTCCAAGCATGTCTGTGGAGCATGCTGCCCTATCTCTAGGTGTGAACAAGCTCTAGGTGCAGGGATGGGATATCTGCTCCAAGGGAGGGGACAGCATACAAGCAGGGAGTCAGCCATCAAAGACACTGTAACTCCACTGTAACTCCCACAAGCAATTGCAAAAACAAACAGTTGCAATCCCTACGGCTGCATTGAAAGCTAGCTGAAAGGAAAATAAAAGACTCCTCCAGGCTCTGTGGAAACCCACAAGAAATTTTGGCAAAGTTATCAGTCCTCAAAAGAAGGTCTTAGTATGCATAGGCTATCTACTGTATTGTGTCCTCCTTTAAACAATACAGTGGATGCAGGATTGTGAAACGGAAAACCAAATTAGTGCACATCAGTTGTTGTTGCCTGATGGAAGAGGAAGCAAAGGACCAAGACTGCTACCAAACCACAAAAGCCATTTCCACTTGCATTACATTCAGCAGCTGCACATGTCTGCAGCCCACCTAAGGGGCTGAGGAAGCAGTAAACTGACAGAGTGGCAGAGGGGGGTGAAACAGGACCAAGAGGATTTTGAGAGGATCAAAAAAGACACCTGCTTAAATTGCTACTCCCAGCTTTTGTATTGTTCCATGTTAAAAAAAAAATAATGCACCACACCAAGCAGAAAGGCTGTGCCCACCAGCACTGCTCAATATTACAAGCACATGCCCAGGAGTAGAACCTGGGGACAAAGGAAATATGTTTTATTGCAATGCTAACTAATCAAAGCACTTCCACTGAGTATTCCTCCTCCAACACCTCCCCCCTCCACCCCCCAAAATAGTACCTGTGGGATCAGTTTTAGCTCATGTTGATGTTTTAGTTCATCATTGTGCACAGTAGTTCAAGTCAGACTATTTTGGGACAGACATCCTGATATATGAATCTGAAAGACTTCTCAAGGATTGTGGTTTTTTATTTTGTTTTACGAGATACTTGTAGGCTTGTGTCTAAAGTAAACAGGAAACTGCATGAGATAAAATGAGACCTTCCAGGCATAAAGGCCCTCCAGTGAGGAATTTTTGGGTTTAAAAAAAAAAGAGATAAACAAGCAATTAGTACATTGTAAGAAAATCGCTTGCAAAATCCTTCTGTTCAGCAAATCAATTGCTTCTAAGAAGTACTCTTCTATTCTAAATGAAATACAAAGCTTTTTTCCTTTTTCAGAAAAGATTAAAACTCTCCTAACTCTTCAGCAATGCACTGAAGGGCACCACTCAGAGATGACGTTATTTTCTTTTAAAATGTTTTAACAATGGAATATTCAAGCAACACTGAGGTAAGGTCCAACACAGCAGCAGTGTGTAGGGAAGATGCATGAAGAAAAAGCCCTGAGGCAAACTCAGATCAGATTTTGCTGGACTTCATTTGAAGTTCCTGGTGATACTTGCTGGCTTCTCCTCATTTTTCCAGAGTTCAGAGCAGCGGCCACACCAAAGTCAGGCTAGCTAAATGAGGGACAAATGAAAGGCAGAGGGGCCTTTTCAGTGCTGTAGGAAAAGCCCATGCTTCCAGCTCCTTCTTATAAACTTTATAGCCTGGAGATTGATCACAGCTGTGCCTTAAATAATGAGGAGCTAAACCAACCACCACTGCAAGCTTTCTATCTGCTGGGCTCTAACTGTTCTGCAAGATATGAGGGGAGAAAAGCAGCAGAGATTTCTCTGTCCCTGGTGTTTTCTAGGAGAAACAAGCAACAAGGGATAAGCCCACTTATTTGTCCTTCAAAATAATGAGAATTCAGTTTCCTCAGGCATCTTATTTGTCCTTCAAAATAATGAGAATTCAGTTTCCTCAGGCATCCAGTGACACCACAAGGATTTTACTGTCACTGGTGTTCTTGCTGTTGTATGCTATCCAAACCCTGATATTGTAATCATGCTCATTAAGCATGAAAATATGTAGCTATGAACAGACTGACTGACTGCAAATTTGTTGCTTTCACAATATTTCCAGTACATTTTTTTCTAAAAACAAGCACTCATTAATTATATTTTTTGTTGTCTGTCCTCTTGTCTTTTAATTGCATTTATTAGAGAAGGCTCATTCAAGTTTCACCACCTTGAATTCCTTTAAGAATGAAGTGGCTAAGCTACAGGTGTCGGGCAAGTCTGTGCAGGACAGTTTTCACTCCCTGCTACTTTAATCCACTTTTTGTGGAGCTCATGTGTGAAGCTGGCTGAGCACTCTGCAAACCCTTCAGCATTGGAATACCATATGAGTCTCTTGAGTTGATAAGTTTCATGCTCCACTGCCCAAGATATCAGCCTAGTTACAATCCAGCCACCCTGCCCCATTATTGACACGGCTTTTATGTCAACTCTACTCTCCTCCCACCTGACCCATGGCTGGAGAAGCTTGCATCACTACCTGAACCATGGGGTTTTGTAAAATCCGAGGTGTGTATGTCTGGGGAAGGGAATGAATGAGAATGGGAAGAAACAGTATTGCTGCACCCCGTTTACCCTCCTGCAAACAGGAGAGTTTTGCTCTAGTAAATAATAAACAGTGTTACTATCTCAGATGGAATTGGATCTCTTATTTTCTCTATGGGCCAGGGGAGGTCCCTACAGATTAAAATTGCAACTGTTGAAATCCACCTTTTTGATTGTTCACTGGCTTTGATGTGTTCCATATTTGGCAGCATGTTACTGCAGACACAGCTATACATTTCATTCATAAAAGAAACAAACAAAAAACCAACAAAAAGGGCAACTGATCCCCAGCCTGGATGTTCTTAATCTCTTCCTTCTTATTCTGCATGACAGACTAATTCCCATATCCATAAGGGTTACTTTGTGCAGGAGTTCAGAGTTGATGGGAGAGGGCTGAATGCAGAGATCTCCCACAGTTCAGTTGTGGCTATATAATATAAAACTGTGAAGTCTAAGCTTGGGTGTTGCTGCAATGCAAGCTTTTTTCAGTTGAAAATTCACATGTTCACAGTAGATGGTGCAGTGCACAGGCAAGAGCAAACTCATCAATAAGTAAAGAAATAAGTTGGTTTGCTGATTGTAGTATAAATTGTCAGGAGATAAGTGGTGAGATAAGCAGTGAGATGACCATATAGGTGGATGACCACCAGGTTGCCATATGAGCACAGGGAAAGGGAGAGACAGAGGTAGAAATGCCAGCAAGAGCATTGCAGAATACTGCAACAGACACATGTAAAAGTTTATGGACACAAAATAAATCAATCTTTTCCAGAGAAATGTTGTGTTGAGATGTGTTCACCAGATGGAAAGAGACAATCCAAAGAGTTATTTTGTGGCAGAAGAGAGCCATTTGTAACTTGCCACCTCTCCATCTTTATCCTTAGCTGTCCTTTCTCAATGTATCCAGGCACAGTCAGTGGGCTGTACACAGCTCCTCATCCACAGGAACACCTACTGGGTCAGACTCAGCTATACTAAAGGTTATACAAATGGAAATTCAGAAAGATAGCTTATTGTCATCACACATCTAGCACATATACTCACCTTGCAACTTAATGCATTTTTGTCATCTGTATTATTTGTATTTTAAGTATTCAAGCATGCTTTCAGTGCATTGATCATGAGCAATCCAAGAAGAACCCACATCTCTGTTGCTCATGAAATGATACTATTTTTGTACCTGGTCATGAGCGCTACTGAATGCCATCAGACGTTTTTGTTCTGGCTGTGAGGTTTCACTGGGCATGACTAGGCTTACAGTGCATTGTGTGGTATTGTTCTGCCTGTAAGTCTGTTATAAGAGTAGGGCTTATTGAACATGGCTGGATTTAGAGTGCTGCATTGCCTCTGTATTTCTGTTAGTGTGGAATTGTCTATGACCCAGAATCTAAGCCCAGCTGCCACCAGCTTTGGTATCTGAAGACCAGCTGGAACACAAGGGCGTTTATTTCCCTGTTAAATATCTTTACCCTTCATGTGTCAGAAAGGTTTGACTTACTCTTAGTATGGCAGCACCATAGAAGTGTCTTTATCATCTCTTGAGTGCTCTGAACTCTAAGCAAGTACTGGAGCCAGAAGACACTGCCATGAAGAGGACAGCTGTGATCACAGCAATAATGGGTCTCCTGGTAAACCCTCATACCAAGGACACAAACTGCAATATGCCTACACACCTTTTAATCAAAAAGGGTGAAAATATTCGAACACAAGTCCTCCATCTAAATTAAAGAACAATTCATACAGTAACTGAACTACTGAACCATTCAATATTTCCAGATATTTCTCTTACTGATACCTCTCATGTTGCTTCATCAAGTTTCAAAACCTAGTGCTTAACAACTGTTTTCACAAGTCTTTAAAAAGCTGGCAATATCCCTGGTGTTTCCAAAAACTTTGTGCTTAATTTTTCTGAGATGTGAGAAATAGAGGTATTTAAACAACAACAAAAAAATACACTACCCATCTTCTAAGTATATGGACTTCTCTTGTTTTTTTTGAAAGCAGCCAGTCTGTGTCACGGAAGTGCAGGGTAGTGTTTCAAGATGGGGCAACAAATATCTCTTACTATCACAGATGTCAGCACACAGAGAAGCCCTACCGTAATACACTGCTGCAAAATGCTGCCTTCAAAATTGCATGCATGCAGATATTTAAGGCAATTATATCAGGATACTAGGGCCTTTGCACTGTACTAACACTACTTCCTGTTAAAAAAAATCCAACTTAACTCTTTACAACAGTATTAGAAGCTTTCTGCTTGTGCTGGCATTTTAATTTGTTGTATCTTCTTCTTTCTTGCATACATCTGAGGAAAACACTCAGTGAAACTGCTGCATCTGTTAGAGATTTATCTCTTCTGTTTGAAAGCAACTGCAGCAAAAAGAGGCAGCGAACTTGAATTTCAAATGAAAAGGATGTAAAGCTTCTCTAATAAAGCCTCTGGCAAGTATAATATATTCTTTGTTATTTCAGGGGAAATCCGCACTCAACAGTGCAATATGCCATGAAGGCATCCCATAAGAGACATTCTGCAAGATTCTGTACTCTAGGAATCAAGGGTAATTCTTAGTAGTCTGTGGATGCAGGAGACTGTAAACTCTGGGGAGAAAGGTGAATTGTTTTAAAGTGAAGTGAGTAAAATACTTATGAATGCTTTGTGGTCAAGGTTTTAATGTATTTAATCACTGCTGTCAAGGTCAAGGCCGGGTTTGAAACCTGGTTCATGTCTCTGATAAGATTTCAACAGTACTTGCAGAGAAATCTGTGTGTTTATACAGACAAATGCAGAACTTGTGCTTTGGCCAGCTCTCTCAGCTCATTTTAAATGCAGGAGATTTTGGAATTTGAGGCACTGTTGAATACACTGCATCCTAGAATATTGCTGCATCTCTGGATGTACGTCTCTCCCAATGGCAAATACTCAAACAGGTTCAATTTCCTTATGGATCAAACCTTAACCAACAATTATTTCTATGCAATCTACTTTTTGAATTAGTGCTGATCAATCCTGGACTTAGGAACTGGAAGTACAAGACAACGATAAAATAAAATAAAATAAAATAAAATAAAATAAAATAAAATAAAATAAAATAAAATAAAATAAAATAAAATAAAATAAAATAAAATAAAATAAAATAAAATATAAAATCTTTTTGATATTGAGTTTCCCAGAGCACTGAGGAGATATTATAGCCCTGGAAAGTCATATAGCCTCTGCACCTTTAACCAGAGGATGTGTCCCAGCCCTGGTTGGTTTCTCTGAGCTCCCATGGATGCAGAAGGAGCTAGCCAAGGAAAGAAACCCAACCCCTCGACCCCCAAAACCTCAGCAGCAATAGTAAATTGATCTGTGCCTGGCCAGTGGCCAAAGACAGCGGGCTCTTTTGCATCCTGGTGCCCCCCCTTTCTTGGATCAGCATATTGGTTAATAGACTGTAATAATAAACTTCCCAGCATAGTCAGGGAAGCTAGGAAGCAAATGTATGCCTACCCAGCAGGCAAAGTACTCAATACTCCTCCCACCAAGGTACTTCTCTCCTACAATCAGACAGATAAATCAATCAGAGGCCTAATGGTGAACTGGCAGGGTTAAAATGGAATATATGGGCCTGCCATTTCACAACCTGGTTCCAATAATTCAGGAAAAAAAAAGTTTGTTCTTTCTTCTAAGAGTAAATATATATATATATGGGATATTTATGCCTATGATACTGGTTTGCAGGGAGGTGGCTACAATTTGTTTTCTGGGAATAGGCCTGGAATTGCTTTTCTGTGCCATGCCACAAGCCAGGACAGTCTGGCAGCCCAATCCAGCTCAGTGAGGCATGTGAGCTGGGACACCAGTACTCCAGGACAGGGTGGTCTCTGCTGTGAAAGCCCCAGAATACTCTTTGACAACTCAGGCTCCCATGAATTATACTGGCAATTAAGCTGGCTGTCAGAGATGGTGCTCCTGCCTGCCAGCCAAACTGGGACAAGGCAATGCTGAGAAAGTTATAAATAAAGAGAGTGAAGAGATGGGAATGAGGGAAAGGGGAGGCAAGAGGGTGAAGAATCAAAAAGAAAAAAAAAATAAAAGAAAAATCTCATAGGGAATCAGTAACGTGTTCTCTGGAATGTGCTTAAAAGCTAGTATTTCTGGAGTGCATATGGCTTTAATCCACACCTCTCACCCTCTTTGCTGGTGCCAGGCCAGTGTACCTGAAGGCCTTCTGCTTTATAACAGGACTACACATGGTGAGTACAGCACTCAGGTATTTGATGGGTCAATTGGCTGAAAGTTTTTCCAAAGAATGCTACATTACTTATTTAAAACTAAATCCTTTGCTTTGTTTGCTTACTGAAATTGATCCCTCCTTCCCAGAGAGTGAACCAAGCCAAGCTTTTCTACTAGAAAGACAGAAACTCACACAACTCATTTTTTGCAGAACTCTGGCAAAATAGGCAAGGATCAGATGCAGATCACCCTCAATGAAGGACCATTTTCGGTTCCTATGGTTTACAGGGGCATTACAGTCTATTAACCAATATGCATTCACTTTACCTTTTCTTTGTGTATGTGTGTGTGACTACAATAGGAAAGAAGTTATGCTACAACATACTCTGATATTACTCTCTCCTTGCTGAAGGAGGGTAAATATAAAATGCATCTGGAAGGCCAGGTGTGTTCACAAGGCTGAGTATCAGACAGCAAGCAGACTGCCAGCAGTGATCCCTGGGCACCCAGCACCCTTAGAACTATGTCCCCCAACATTTTCAACTTTAATCTATGAACAAAGTAGCAACCATTCTGCAAAACGAAAATAGTCTTACACAATAGTTTTTTACTCTCTGTATACTGAGCTTTTGCTTAGAAAATTCATCTCTAAATTACTCCTTGTGCTTTACTAGAAAAGTAAAAAATGAGCACCTTAAAACAACTTAAAACAAGAGAAGATGAGAATTATCAATGCCATATGTCAGAACAAGTTCTTTCTAAGGTTATATCAATACCAGAAGATGTGAAACAGTTCCCTTAAAACTGCTTTTAGAAGAACAAGGAAGGTACAGAATCCAGGAGAGCTTGGCAGCTTTTCTTCCTTTTAACAGCTAAATCCCCTCCCTTTTCTTCAGGAGATTACTTCTTTAATGAAGGAAGATATTTCAAAAATCTTAACTGTTCTTGCATATTTATGGTTACATTAACAAACTTGTAATCAGATACCAAGTAGTTTATTAAAACAGAAAGACCCAGGCAGACAGCTCTTACTCAAACACGAAAAAAATGCAACAGAATTACTCTCTCACTGCTCTCAAACATGTCTCAACTTTTTTTCTTTATAGTAACCTCACAGACTTTTAATGCCAACATCAAGGAATTACTCTGACCTCTGCAACACACAAGAGGATACTCTCCTAACAGCAGCAGATGGCCACCCCCATGGCAGAGATGTCTGGGGTAATTTTACAGACCAAGTTCTCACTTCCCCAGTTGCAAAACTTTACATCACCCTATCCACAAACTTCAGAGCACTAATCCCTGTTCAAATCCCTCCTGTTTGCTAGTGGGTTTGGAAATCAAGGATTTTCACTTAGAGCAATTCCCTTTGCTCCGGTACATCACTAAATAGCGCAGACTGATGGATAACACCAGAGCATGGAAATTAAGTACCTCAGCATTTCTCCATATGGATACAAGAAAATGAATTTCAGAGACATTTTCTTATGCTGAGGAAAGTAGAAGTGTGACACAATGTTTTCCCGAACTAGAACTACAGAAAGGATGGGGATCTTCTGCTGCAATTGCTGCTTCCAGCTTTAAAGAAGGGCATCAAAATGTGTAAGTTGTTTGAGAGAAAGTTATAATAAACAAGCTGGGGAAAAAAGAAAAAAGGAAGAAAAAAACCCTAAAAATATCTTTGAAAGAAAAAAATAAAGTAAAAGTAGTCCATCAATGAACTCAGTGACAGCATCCCCATGAGTATGAAACATGAAAATAGGAAGGTGTTCTGTTGCCACCAGAAGAACTCCGAATCATATTTTCCTTCCACATTCAGATTCTAAATACCTTTATTTTTCAAAATGCAGAAACTAAGCCTTTTTGATGAACATTCTTTTCATGCTTATGCTAGAAGGACAGATCCATGGCTGCTGCCTGAAAGCTATCAACCACTGCTGACCATTTCCCACTGCACTGACTGGCTGTTGTACCTCAAATGTCTCAGCAAGTTTTGCCTTCAGCAGTAACTCTGTGATTTGATGTTAAAAGCCAAAGTTTCATTGAAATTATAAAGTCAAAAATAATTTGATATTAAAAATTATTTTCTTCTGTTTTCATGGATTTTCCCAGAGAAAACAAGCCCAAATTACTCACTGCTTCTCTTGCACAAAACAGTCTGTTGTTGTCAGTGCTTACTTTGCACTGGTGGAAACAAACAAGAGTTCAGTGCATCACTGAATGCAGTTTTACATGAGACTAGTTAACATCTGGCGTTTTTGTTCACATAATTTCTGAAGCTGAGGTCTAGCTGTAAATTTAGCACTTGGGTGGTGTTTGCTGAAACATGGGAAAGACAAAGGTGAAAATAGTGGGTGGACTTAGACCTTACCCTGTACCTTCAGACTGCAAATGCTTTCCTTTAGAAGTTGACAAAAATGTATCAGTTTTAGCTGAGGGGTCAAGAAATATAATCTGGAAAGTCATAAAAGGAATTAACAAAATAAGCAAAACATTTAGAAACTAATTCTCCATGCAACTATGTGCTTTCTACAGGACCAAAATGTTATGTTATGTGTGAGTAGCCATTTTTAAAAAGCACTATTGTTGCCTCTTCTAAAGAAAGGACTCCCATTTTCTCTTCCAAAAAATTCAAAATTCTCAAATTTTGAGAGATCAGCAGGACTTGGTCATGTGGTGGCATTTCACTGTAAGCCATCTTGTACATGCTGATTTTCAAAATTTCTTTTTGGTAACAATTTCTGCCCTGGGTATTCAGCAAAGTTAACCAAGGTCTCTGTTTTAGAGCAAATGACCCACAAAACATGCCCATCTACATTGTTTTGGAGAAGTGGAGGTTGATGATTACTTACTCATGGATGGAGCACTGTTAAGTGGAGTCTGACCTCAGGGCAATATAGGTTACCAATTAATTTTGATTAGGTGTGGATTTGCAGTAAGTCAGCATTTTTTAATTTTACCTGGATCCAAGTGAAAAGCTTGAATTCTACTTTTAAAGGTCAAGGTGTGATTTTTAATCCTATTATTAAATTAAAGAAAAATAAAAATCAGTTCTCAGGGCCTGTTGAGAAATATACCTATTTTTGCCATTGTAATTAATATTTAGAAGCTTCTTGAAAAAAGTCAAAACCTATGCAAGCAAGAAGAATTAGTATTTTGTTTATAATTTTTTTTAATCAAAAGGTGAAGTGTAAGAACTACTTAAAGTTTACCCCTTTCTGGCCACTCCTGGAAAAATGAAGAGAGCTTTCATCTGCCCTTTAAATTTATTCTTTCCCTGAAAAGGTAATAAATTATACTGAAGTCAGGGGAAAAGACTTTTATTAAACAAGGCCTCATTTTCATCATACTTAAAGGAATGTATTTACTAGAGACATTTTTCTCTCTCAAGAATAAAATAAAATAAAACCACATTCCTGTCTTGGGAAATGATGGAAGGTCCTCAAAGTGCATTTTCAAAGGATTCTGAATGAAAAGAAATAATTCTGATTCTTAACTGAAGGGAGAAAGAAGAAGAAAACTTCTAAATGGATTCCCCAGCGCAAAGCATTGAATGCCGTAGGGATACCTGGAATACTTTAGAGAAAAGACAATTACTACAGATGTATCAGCTTTAATTGTGGATGCAATAACATTAACTGAGTCAGTGAAGAAATTAAATAAAACATTTAGCATGAGACTTTCTACACATCCAGACATACTCTGGGTTCAGAGAGAGTTGCCTGGATACAAAGCATCAGTATCTTCTGCTTCATCAAGTGGAGCTTGCATGGGCTTCTTTTGGAAAAGAAAGCTACTTATGAAGTTTACCACCCAAACAAACTGACCACACTCTCATTTCCAGATCCTGTGCTTCCTTATTATTTTTCCTTTCAGCATTCTCACTGGAAGAGATTTGGTTTGGGACTGCTAGAAAAAATTCAAGAAGATCCACCAGAATTCATTTGCTGGACTATAAATGACAATAAAAATGAACAGTGACTGATATTTTGAGACAGAACACACATAGTACTGCTTTTACCAGCAGCATGAAATATTTCAAGCTATCAAGAAAAATCCTTCAAAGGGTGTTAACTTTAAAACACACTACAATCACTGCATAACTACATAAATAATGTACATATATCCTTGGCAAGTTTTCATGCCTCCATTATTTTAACCAGAAAAATCAAACCGAACTGATTTTTAACAATTCTTTGTGGAAATTTGTCTTCCTGTTAGAAAACAGTGCTAGACCTGTCTAATATAGCAATCAAGCTGTATTTATTAAGAAAATACAATACAGATATTTACATTTACAAACATAAAAATATTAGTACACTTGTATGAATCACTGACTAAAAGTTAAAGTTCTTGTTATTAAATCAAATGATTTCACAATTAAACCTTCTAACAAATATATGCAAAATTATGAAGACTTTTATTCTCCTTCATCTACTGATAAGCTATAAGCATGCTGTTACTCAAGTCAATACTAAAATGTCATTAAGATGCAGGGGAAATTAAAAATTAAGGGGAAATAAAAAAATACAACTACAAAACCAAGAGGATAATACATAATACACAATAAGTGGAAATGGCAAGGCCTGGAAACCACTGTCTCCCTAAACTGTATTTTTCCCACAAGGAAGCTTTTGAGGAGCAATCAGAATTACTCCTAAGGCAGAGGGAGCAGAGGGAGCAATCCAAGTCAGCCAAAATCCAGAAGGATAGATACTGTGTGCTATAAATAATAGTTTTAATCAAGATTTCACTTGGTGATACAGCTTGAAAGTACTGCTGTCACATTGCATCTCTGAAAGCATTTTACAAACCTTTGCTCTCCATACTGTGAAACAAGATTTTATCCTTTAAATTTATGAGCTCTCCATTTAAGCTACAGTCATCACCAACAATTTCCCAGTTTACTTGACTGCAGGGTTAAATTCACAGTTTATGCACATTTAAAATATACTGATCTAAAAACACTGGGACTACACATAACTGCAACCCGCGTGCTAGAACAGAAAGTCATTGATGCTCAGACTTGTATTGCCTGCACCAAGTACAGAGATTATTGCCCTGTTTTTCTGTCAGGATTAAATCAACACACAAGTGACATTTCTGTGATGTGGGGGTCAGGCAGGGTTGGTGACTCTGAACTGGCCCCCTGTGCAGACCACAGGGTAACACAGTATTTATGGCTTCACACTGCACTACTTCCAGGCAAGAAGCTGTGAAAAATGCTGCTCTCATCTGAACAGCATGATGTTACTGCCCAGCCCAACTCTCTATGGAAAATGCAATAATTACAAGGAAAAACACCTGACTGGATGTTGCTCTTTTCCTCATGAGGCCACTGCTACCTGGTGGAAGAATATCCCCAAGCTAAGACAACATCATCAATTTCAATCATCTTCGGAAAAATGCTGCAAAGCTCATCTCTTTCAACGGCAGCAGGACTCCTCAAGGAGGAGGCAAATAGGTTGTCTCACAGTCACTGGGCTCAGAGTTAAACCCTGTCTTCTCCAAAAGATCATCTTACAAGCTGCATTGTTCTAAGAGGGCTGATGCTTCCATGGGCAGAGAAGGTCTGTCAAAGTTTGAGTGATACCATCAACAAGCTCTATCTAGACATTATCATCTTCATCTCAGCCCAGGACCACAGCCTTGGTAACTGATGAAATGTATTTCCTATTGTTTAAGTATTAAGGCAAACAAAGATAAACCATTCCAGTTAATTAACTGATGCTGCATGAGGGATATGGAAATAAAGATATGCCTCTGTCAAAACACCATGTGCTGTCAGTCAGGCTGTGGCATTATTTCATAGTCTTTTTATATTCTTCTGATAAACAAGTGCTTTTACTGCACAAGAAGGAAAAGGGAGTGAAGTGCAGACTGCATGTCAAAACAACCATTCAGAAAAGTTAGTTACCAATAATGTACTTTATTTGCTTCAACAGTGTAGCTAGAGCATATATGAACACTCTTGTGCATTAACAGTTTTTTGCTGTTTTCCAACCCTATTTGGTACCTAGATGTGAAATAAAAGCTACAAAAGTACAAAAATAAATCTCATGCAACTCATAACTGCTGCAGAGAGGACAGGAAAAATGCTGTTGCTGAGCAGTTCTACCCTTCCAGATGTTTATACTGAACTTCCAGATGTTTTTCTTACATTTATTTCTTCATTATAATAAGTAAAGAATTGTCTTCAAACACAGTGAGGCTCCTTTAAATCAAAATTTATACAAACTCAAAGTTTATACAAGGAGAACCTTCACCTTTTTTATCTGTGCCCATATTAGTTTCCCAATATGTCAGAGTAAACCACATTCCTGCAAACAAAGTGGATGATTCTACAGGCAGGAAAGTCCTAAGTGTCTTTTTACTTCCCAGGAACAAAAAGTGTAAACAATTCTGAATTCATTGTTTGGTCTTCCTGCATCCTGGGGGCTAGCTGTGGTTCTTGGCTCAATAGGCATGCCTAATTTTGGCCAAACAACATTGAGAACTCACCCAACATAGAGGGCTAATCTTCAAGATTAGTAAAATACAAATAAGAAGGGTTGTTGGTATCGTGCTTATTTGAAATTCAGTTATAAACCCTCAATATCACAATCTCACAGTCTAAATTCTAAATAAAGAGGAATGACCAAAGATGCATATGGAGGTATGTGGCAGAGTTATCCACACCATAAAAACGAGATGTGACAAATTAGGACGGATATTTATTTAATCAGCATTTAGGCAAGAGAAATACAGGCTAACTTTCCACCTGTAACATTCTAAGCCAGTACTTCTCTACAAATATAGTTATACACCTGAAAATACCTGAAAGACCCTAGCCTTTCATGACTGATTCCAGGCCAAGGAAATCCAGACCAGAGCTAGTTTATCCAGACCTGGCCTCTGAAATCCTTAATTTGGTACTTTCACTACTTCTTAAAACAATAGTTAGATACTGTCATCCATTTTTGGGCCAAACGTACAACCAGCCCAGACAAATACTTTCAGAGTCTAACTATGATCCCCAGCAAAAAAAGCAGTTTAGCTTTTTCTTTAAATGTAACATGAGAAAAAGTGGAGAACTGAAGAGAGGATGCCAAGTTTCAGCTGATGTATCTGCTCAGTTTCTGCCTGTTCCCTGATTGCTCATTTAAAGGGAACACATGGTGGTGGTGAAAGGCAAAGTGTCAGTGAGCTGCAAGCCAAACCAGACATGATTTTATGGCTGTGTGCAGTACACAGATCAGTCCTTCCTTAGTTCCAATGCAAAGGAAAGGCATGGCTTAGAGAAAGAGCTTTATGTTCCTTGTTACTTTTGAAAGCTCTCAAAAGCAGCCTTGTTAAAAGAAAAGGCTCAGCTATGAAATCATTTCCTTCTGTTTAAACTATTCTACTCGAGGAAAAAAACAAGAGGGCATGGAAAAAAAAAAATAAATCTGTTCTCTGCTTTTGACTTGTTCCTAGGATTCAGCATCCCACCCGCTCTGTGGGATGACGCAGTGTGCCAGATCCTGACCGCTCCAGTCAGTGCGTCAAGCAGCCAGAGCCCTCCCCACACAATCACCCTCTTGTCAGAGGCAGCTGGCACCCTCCCCGCACACGCTGACAGCATCACTGCCTGGAGGACTGCACCCCTTTGGGGCAGCTCTTCTCCTCTTGGAGCAAGGCAGCAAGGCATGAGGAGGGCCAGCTGTGTCAGGCAGCTAACAAACAAGAAGCTCTTGTGCTATTGCCTCCCCCTCCTGCCCCCAAAACACAGTGAGAATGCAGACAGGGGAAAAGATGCTCTTCTGCTTGCAGCAGCAGCATGGCTTTGCCTGGGATTACAGCCAGCAGGACAACTCCAGGACACCCGTTTATGGAAGTTTAAAAGTCAAATGAACAATTCATTGCCGCCCAATTCACAGTGGGGTTACTTACGGCTGAGCAGCATTTTAACAAAGATTCTAAAATGAGGAATGATTTGCCTCCCTCTGCCAATGCTCACAGGTTTACCCAGAGCCCCAGTTCTGTTTTCATTTCAATCCCAGGACACCCTACCTCTCCTCCAAAATGCAATGTCTTCTCCTGTGTAAAGTAGGCTGACACAAATCAGTTCCCTTCCCCACTTGACTGTGGGGAAAGAGAGGAGGGAGAGGCATCTTCAGATTAAACTAATCTCCTTCCCAGCTTCACTTCCTGCAAAAAGTTGGTTTCGGCCTCAAACCAATGTATTGAATAATGCATTATTATCCTAATCTGCATCATTAAGAAAGGCAAGGGTTCTTTTCCTCCATGTTTTTGAGGTTCACTGATGCAGAAAAAGCCAGATAACATGAGATAAATGTTCAGCAAATTGATCCATGCAGACTAACACACTCACCTTTTCTGCCCTTCCCAAGCTCCAGTAGATAAATTTGAAGCACTATCTTTTCAAGAAGGCACTCAGGAGGTATGACCCTTTAAATTAAGTCTTCTGCTTAAGAAAACTTTAAGCCAGACTTAAAACTAGACTGCAAACAGTGATAGAGCACCACCACACCAGCCTGATCAACACGCTGACCACACTGTTTGCTTGAGAGATACCTACTGATATCTGAGATATCTGCTGCCCAGAAGTGCTTTGAAGTGATGCTTAGCTTTTCTTTTTTACAATCACAAAACTATCCTCACCTGAAGTGCAAATTCAGCAATATGGGATGGTACTCCCCAGCTGATGGCAACTAATGAAAATTTCTCATGGTGTACATAGCAGTCTGGTAACACCTTGATGCACAAATATTTAACTCCCCCAAAGTCTCTGTGGTTACCTCAAAGTCTAATTCTTGACTTCAGTCTATTATTTATTTATTTATTTATTAAATTAAAAGAATTTACACAACAAACTCACAGGTGTTTCCCAACCATCTTTATCTTGCAACTGTGCCTCCCAGGTGGTAAGGAGGTGAAAGCGCTGCTGCTTCTTTACACTACAGGCCTATGACTGACCTCCTCTTGCTTTCGTCTACAAACCACATTGCTTAGGGAAAAAACCAAACTCAACCAAAACCCAAACCCTTTGCAAAATAATACCAAGGTGGGAGTTGCAAAAATGACAAAGAGTGTCACAACTTACGAGCATTTTTGTTTCCTTTGAACAGATTTAATAAAATAATAAGTTATCTTTTTCTGTAAATGGTATTTTATGCAGATTAGAAGAGATACTTAAGTACAGTGTGTGCAAAACACTGAATGAAGTGCAGCAGTAACAAGAAATAAGATCCTGTTTAAATTTTGAAGAAAGCTTGAACACGTGCCACATGCAGTCCTGAAAAATCCCACCTTTATGAGGAATCAGAGGTATTACTAAACTATATGTGCAGGTATACTGAATTCATCTTCAGTTTAGCTAATGCCCCTTACCCCCTGGAGTTGTTTCACTCTTTTTAAAACAATACCTGAAAAATTATACTTATTAGAGAAAAAAAGGTCACTTTACGTTCTCTGTACACCACTGCTGTTGTGGCCACAGTGAGTGGCCTGTACATCTTCCCTCTGACCTCTTCTCACAGGAGAAGAATCCTTCCTGCTGCATACACATGCCTCTAGTACCTTACATACTTGGGATTAGCTGACATTTGCTATTTTTTCAGTGACTGTTTATTGCTACAACTCTACATTGCATTGGTAGAAGCGCCTACTATTTTCCATCCAATTTTTGTAGTAGCTGTTTTTGGAGTCTTTTGCCTTTTTTTTTTTTTTTTTTTTTTGTTAAATCTGAACCAGTTTTTCACCTCATAGGAAATACTGTATAAACAATAATGTCTTCAGGATGGAAAACTGAGAACTGTTTCCTAAAAGAGGACTGCAAAACCCAAATTTTCTTTGTATTCTTAACCTCATCTTGCTTTCTGCCATGAGAATCATGGAGATGGGAATGGACAGATTTTTGAATCACCAGGAGATCAGGAGAGATTTCACCAACGACTACAGGTTTCACCAATCTTGGAAAACTCATAAAACTTCTTTCCCTGAAGGGAGGAACAGGATGTGGAGGAATACATCTTGTCAATGGTTTGACAGGTTTGTTAACTGCACAATTCATATTCTGGTTAAAAAGCAAATCACTAGGTCAGAGTACAACATGTAAATTCTGAAACTAAAAAGTGAGTTGACACAGTGACTCACACTGAATCTCTGACACCATTCTGCCACGTTTGTTATAGAAAGCTCAAGTCACAGCATAAACCTATGGGAACCATAATGTCAAGGAGAAAAATGGGGCTAAGTTTTGGGCTTTGTGGACTGCCTAGCAATTGTATTTATGAACTGTTAGGACCACCATCTGATGCAACAGGGTACTGGGATAACTGGAGATCCATGTACTGTACTGGAAGACCTAATACGTGAGAACACATATTGGGACAAGGAGACAACCTACACTATCCTCGCTGCCTTCAGCTCACTATCATCTGCAGGGACAAAGAACATAACAAACAGCAAAGAAGATCAACAGGGAGCAGTACTCAGCCTTTAGGCTGTGCTTCTGCATAAGGAAACTGGAAGCCCTAAACAAAACCCAAGTAAGCTCTTCACAAAATTACAATAACCCCCTGAATCCAAAATGTGTTATTGTATTGCCCTCATGCTGAGCTCTGAAGCCTACGCACCTCCTGAGCAGTGTGCTGAAGCACAGCAGTATCTCATATGCTACATTCCTGTATTAGCAAATGTACCAAACACTATAGAACTGGGTACATGCAGTCCTGCTTAACACACAATCTTTTTGTCAATAGCTTGTAGTTCCTGACTGTTCTCCACATACTGGAATTTCACATGAATACACACAACACCTTTTGGGTGGCAAAAAGGAGACAACAGATACTTCAGTGGAATACCGAACCTTCCCTGTACTATTTTAAGTCATTTGGCATCTTCAAAGGCAAAAGGACAAACATTATATAATAGGTTACTAGAAAAGATTTTAAGTATGTGTTGCTGCAAAAAACCACCACATTACATCTGGATTTCATGTTACAGGGCTGAGTGACCAAGTCACATCAACTTCCATAAAAAAGCTTGATAGTCCGAGTGGTCACAGTAGTGAACTCTGAGTGTTCTTATTGTCTGCACCTCTTCCAGTGTCTTCCAAATTCTGATGACCCCCAGGAGCTGGCTATGCATTACTGAAGTCACCTTATAAGAAACAGCGCAGGGTAACAAGGTGGGAAAAGTAAGCACTTACCGAGCACAATGACCACAGTCTTCAGGAGGCTCATCATGGTGTCCCGATTCCTGCGGGGTCCAGAACTGTGTCTGGACATTCTCATAGTCCTTTGGCGAACGTACCCAAAGATGTGAGCATATAGGACCACCATGACCACAAAAGTGACCAGGTTGAAAATAGCCCAGAAGACCAGGTAGGAGTCACTATAGAGAGGTGCCATGTTGGAGCAGTGGGTGATATCACAAATACAGTTCCATCCGACACTCGGTATGGCACCCATGACGATGGCCATAGTCCAGATAACAACAATGACAACGACCACTCGGCGGTTGCTCATCCGAGTGTGCAGCTGCATTCGGAAAACCGTAATGTGCCGCTCAATAGCGATGGCCAACAAATTGGCTACAGAGGCTGTCAGACTGGTATCAATGAGACCCTGACGGAGAAGCCAGGTGCTTACAGTCAGTCTTCTAGTGTTGGGTCCTGTATTGAACATTAAGTAAAAGTAGGCCAGCCCTGCAAAAAAGTCCGCAGCAGCTAAGTTGGCCATTAAGTAATAAATAGGAAAGTGGAATCGGCGATTGACATAAATAGCCACCATAACCAAGAGGTTGGCCAGCATTATGAAGATGCAGACGGTAATCCCCAGTCCCATTACAAGCTTGCTGACTGTGTTCCATTCAGTGGCTAGATATTTTCCACTTCGGTTATAAAAGAAGGCAATGGTTTCATTGTAGTAGCACTGTGGTTCACTCATGGCTGTGGACTGAAAGAAGAGAGAAAGAGAGAGAAAAAAAACCCAGAATGACATCAGAACTGAAAACATATGATTGCCTTCATGGCTAAGACATGCACACAGAGTGGGGAGGGGGACAGGAAAGGAACATGCTTCAGAACAAATTTATTGTTTCAGACCAAATGGCATTCCACAACTCACAAACAATTGCTCTGAGGAATCTAGTAACAACAACCAGATTAGAAACAACCAGAAATGGTTCAATCTGCTCTGAGAGACAGTATGATTTCTGATGTAGCTGTAAGTTGCATAGAAAACAAGCTTCTGGCCAAGCAGATCTGCTGAGAGATTCTGTTAAAGGCATGCAACTCAGAATTAAGAAAAATTAACTCTGCTAGACACCTTATTTATGTTATCAGTGCACAGAACTGTTGTTTGACTGTAGTGAAAGAATAGTCCTTCAAAGAGGAGGAAATGTGCATTACATTTCCAAGCAGGTTTTAACTCATTCCATTTTCCACCATGGGTATTCCTTCTTGTCCTGCCTTAAAATGTGGGAAGAACACCCTAATTAAAAATTGCCAGTATATTTTGAGGGATAACGTATGTCCATAAAAAGTGCTTTTATGTGCAATAAAGGAAGCATGACATAGCATTTCTATGAGCACCATCCACATTTCTAGAAATGGTTTAAAATACACAATGCTTTTAACTATAACTCACCAAACTGACTTATTCCAATTTGAAATAGGAGTGAGCCAAGAAATAAGAAAAGAAATGTTTGGCTTAACTATTGTTAAAAGCATCCAACTTATTTCCTGCATTAACTATTGTTGTGGCTACATCAGAGAACACATGATTAATTTTTTTTGCAGAGTACTCCACAGAGAACAGTTAGGGGGGCAACAAACCAGCCCATATTCCACTGGAATGTGGAAATTCTGGATAAAACTGTTGGCTTATAAGAAAATGCCTAATGAGTTTCCTTTTCCAGTTCCATTCGGTTACTCAAGGTGCAATTCCCAAAGGCAAACCTTAAGAAAAGAAACTCCTCTGCATAACATCCTGGTTCCTTGTTTAGCATGGGTAAACAACAAAGATGTAAAAATAATAATTTAAAAAATCAAACCAAGAAACACATGTCAGCGAAGTCTCTTTTGATAAGATCTGCCTTTGTCTCTCTGCTTTTATTGCTTTGGAACTCTTATTAACTAAATTTGAATTTTTACAAAAACAGGACCAGTTCTAGCAATGCAGGTAAGAAGCCCAATGAAGGAACAGTTCAACAACACTTAAAGATGGTAATTTCTTCCCCTTAAAACATACAAAGTTAACCACAGGTTTTGGACAGCTCCAGTTACTCTGCAGGAAGTGCTACGGCTAAACTAACCCTCTTGTTGAAAACAAAAACGTACAGAATTGGGAAACAAAATTTGTAACTTGACTCAAGTGAAAATAGTGTCTGATAAAGATCTCCTTAGAATTACCCAAAGCTGTTGCTGTTTCTTTTCATTTCTACATTTGTCAATGCAATTAAGCCAATTCCAATAAAGCAATATACAAAACTTTCCACCTATATCCCAAATGGACTACATGATGTTTAAAATTACGTTAAAGAAAAAGGCATTTTAAGAAAGATTTTACCTCCAGCCTAAACATTGACCAGAAACATTTGCAGTCCCAGGATAATAAAAAGTGAAATAGTGTTTCTCAGCACAGTGAGTATAATATTTTTATTGCTTCTCTAGGATATATCAGCCCTTGGGTTTGAAGCCTTTTAGCCTTAATTATTTAAGAAATTTTGGAAGTTCTCATGTAGGATTTGTTGCATATAAAAAATATTTATAAGGAACGTTTAGCAAAAGGAGACCTAGGTACAAGACATCTGGCTTTAATTCTTTGGTTAAAGACCTTGTGAGGGAGAGAGGAAGTCACATGAATGAATTAGTGGCCCTTATGAAAGTTTGCCAACATCTGCATTAATTATGTAATGCACAGGATCTTTAGTCTCTGTAGGAATATCTGGAGGCAGGACCTAGCGGATATTTGTGATATTTAATAAATTCTCTTTGCCTGTGTATTTGTCACTTTTTTTTTCTTTCAGATGTCTGCTGCCCACATGTAATGATTGCCACTCTGCTGTTGCTCCTATGGAATGAGGCCTTTTACCCCTGGAAAAAACATATATTTTTTATTCAGAAATTTAAAATGTGGCCAGTATTATGCTTTTACTTTCTTTTTCTTTCTTTTTTTTCTTGGTATTTTTGTTTTGCACATGGGCTTAAAATGTGAATTATTCCATGATTGTGCAATATTCTCTCCTACCTTTTTGTTTGAAATCTGAAACAAAATATGAAAAAAAATGACTTAATCATGAAATGCCAAGCCAAGATGGAATGTATGTACACACATAACAGTATGTAAAATGCTACAGAGCCAGACTTGTTCAATTTAAAAGTCTGACAGCACTTGAGCAATCTCAGAGAAGTTAGCATGAAGCTCACTTGCTGCTTCTCTCATTTTGAAGACAGACAAAATGTTGTGTTCATGTAAGGGATTTTGGAGAAGTTTTATTTTTAAGGCTTTCTAATCTAAAACCTGGGACCTTCTGCAAAAGTAATCTTTTCATGCCCTGCAAGCCCCCTCCCTCCCCGCCCCCACCAAGGGAAAGAAGAGAAGAAGATGAGAGAATTTGCTGGCAAAAGTTCCAGCAGGGAACTTCCAGATGATCAGCTTTCTTGGATGCCATGGTATATCTTAAAGGAAGGTTCTGACCTCCCAGGTGACAAACATAAAAATCCTAAGGCATCACATTTAGCTGTGATGCTGACTGAGAAAGACCAAGCAGGAAACCAAGCAGGAGAGAAATGCACTTTATCTCTCAGTACTCAAAGTGTTAACATACCACAAAGGCATATGCAAGCAGGCAGACCCCATCCCCTCTCCTGCCTCTGCAGGAAAAGGGGCAGGGAAGTTTATATTTTAATTTCCTGAAGTTTCACTCAGAGTGTTTCACTGCCTGTGTAAGCCAGATGTGTGGTGCCCAGAGATTTACCTCATCCATTCAGTATATCTCAACAGAAGTTTAAAACAAACTGAGCTGCAAATTGCCCATGTTAACTAAACCTCTAGGATGCATCTATGTGGAAGAAGTAAACATTGAGTCATAAAACAGGACAGATAAAGGAAAATGCACTAAAAGTACGCTGAAAGCAAAGTCTTCTCTCACAGTATAAAGATGACCGAAGACACATTTGTCTCAAATCAAAGAAGAAAATCACAAGTACATAGAACTCAATTTCTTAATATCATGAGACATAGTTATAACTACAGCACAGTGCACACAGACCAGGAAATTTGGCACCAGGGCTTAATAAATAAAACTCACTCTTCTTCAGCAACTAATCATTCAATTAATCACCTTGGCACTGGCCTTTTCAGGCACTATTTGCCTGGTTGTCTCCTCTCCTCTTGTTGTATGGGATCACAGCACAAGGATGCCAGTGGGAACACAGGGAAGAAGAGCTCATGTAAGCTTTCCCACGTTTTGTGCCTGATTAATCTTGCTTCTGCACCACCTGTGCAACACACCCTAAAGAACAGGATGAGGATTTGGATCCACAGCAGCTTGACCATTGGATGTCCTTGGGAGAGCAGCCCATTACTGTCTGTCCCTCCTGGAGCAGAGACAGCAGTGAAGAACACAGTCTGCCTGGAGCAGAAGGCGAGAGGGGATCTCTGGATCCTGCCAGATCTGTGGTGAGTGACAGCTCACCTGGTGAGAGCTGCTCACCTGGTAAGGACTGTGTATGGAGCCATGCTTGGGGTGGAAAACAAACATCAAAAAGTTTTCAAATACCATTGCCTGATCCTGCCTAAACAAAGCATTAATTAGCACGAGCTGCCTGAGGGAAAGGTGATCAGTTTACAAACACCTCTGCAGTCTCAGGCTTTGGTGAGTTCCTTGATCCAGAAAACAAAAAAAAGGCAGGTCACTGTCTCCCCACTCCCAGTACCCATGGGTGTACCTATTTCTTGTTGAGAGAAGCTGAGAGGAACATTCTTTGAATACTAAGGCTGACTGTTACAGCACTTTTCAAACTTATAAGCTAACAAAAAAAAAAAAAAAAAAAAAATCCATATCCAGGAAATCTCTTAAAAATATCTTGACCCTAAACTCTCCAAACACACTCTGCTCCTCTCTTTTTTGTCTTTTGCTGAATTAACTTCCATATGACACTGTTTTCTTACCCAGAACACAGAGGCGATGAAAAGCAATTAATTGTTCTAATATTGGCGTGGTAAACTAAGACTATGAAACCATAATAACTGTTTTATATTTTTACATTTAGAGCAGCAGTAAATGGAAATCAGTGCCACTGCTTTTACCTTATGTAAATATCTTAAGTTTACCAACATACCAGAAGGAGTCAAGCTGAAAGACTTCAAGTTCAAAATTCCCAAAGAAGGATATAAATTAAGAATATCTTTAAAATAAGGATAAGCAAGTAAGTATAGGCATAATTGAATCAATATGTAAATACTTAATCAACCCACAAGTACTAAACATGGGGTTTACGAAAATAAAGTTGTAACAGATGAGGAAAAAAAATCCAATTAGCAAAAACAGTTTTCCATGACCTAATGAAAAACATAGACTACTTTTCAAACTGCAGAACATGAAAGAAAAGCTTTAAAATAAAGCCGAAAATATGTGTTTCCTTCAAAGATAAAAGCAGAAGTAAAAAAAAAAATCATGAAGTCACAAGACAAGGGTCCTGATTCATTATAGCCTCATGCACAGACATACTTTTTGTCTGCACAATGGAAGTAGGAAACCCTACCACCAGCATAGAATGGCTCCTCCTTTTCAGAATTGCATCTCTCAAAGTAACTATTCAACAGATTTAAAGATAAAGCTGTATAATAAGATGGAGTGGTTCTGTCACAGCAGGTTACTTCATTTCACTAGATTAATTTTGGCCTTCACAAAGCTGACAAGACAGGAGGAAATTAATCTGTCTGCAAGGGGATCCCTTTAATGCTATTAAAACATCCTAAAGCATAAAGTTACTTAAGGATCATGTGGCAAGAGCTAGTGCATCCAATAATTTTTAGGATGATTTTGTAGCAGAGTGTATTACTACAGAGTCTCAGAGCTGACCAATGTCCCAACTACTAGAAATGGTACTATAGTTTGTACCTGAAAATGCAGCTCAACATTCTAGGCACTCAGTGTATTAAAGAGACCCAGCCACCAGGAACAGTGAGAAAAGAGGCAGTTTTACTCTTGGAGGGTATAATTCACAAGTGACACAGATCTCATTTATTAACTACGATTATGACCTTCACAGATTGGCTATAAAATCAGTGAGGCTGTTGACCTTCCAAAATTCTGCAAGTAAAAGGAGATTTAAGAAATTAAAAGCTAGAATTATTTAAAAGAAGAATTGAAGACAAAAAGATAGAGTGACCTCATCTATCCACAACTTAGCCAACATTTCACACCCTGTTGTATTGTTGCTCCTTTTCCACAGACCCAGCATTTTCAGATGTGCTGTGTCCCTCACAAGTACTACATAAATGTTCATAGGGAAGTTTTCCAGTAGAGGAGGAAATGAAGACTGTTTCAATCAGAGCATAGTTGTACATCATCACACCCTCTCTCACAGTCCTAGAATGGTGCTTATATGTTGATTATTAAGAATTCGTTTTTTCTCTGCCACCCCTCATCTGTCTTCCCAACAGTGTAATGTGGAAATATTGCATAAATAAAGTAATTGGCTGTGGAGCAGGTAGACCATACTGAGCCCAAATTTGGTACATAAGCCCAAGTGTTCCAAAGTACAGAAAGGCCTTTTGCAAAACTCTTAAAACTTCCTTTCCTTTGGGGTAGCTTTCATGACAAGCTGAGCTTTACAAACACTAGCCAAACATGAGCACAGGCTCAACATTTTGTGGCTTTGTGGAAGACACAGGAAGACAATTATATTCCATCATGTCATTTAGTGACTGAAATATTCCACCTCTTAAGTCTTCAGAAAATGTCTTTGCCATGATGCTGATTGGGCTGCTCCACTTTCTTGCCCAGTTCATCCCCAGTTGCCCAGTTGCAAACCGCTGTGAGTTCTTGAATGCTGCTGTGAGGATGAGGGCAGTGCAGGATAGACCATTACTGAACATTAACCACCTTGGGAGGGGTTTTCTGGAGAGAGGTAAAGGACACAGAATTCCTATCTGTGCACTTCAAAAGCCAGAGGGGAAGCAGCCAGAGGGGAAAAAAATCTACACCTGTAACATCCCAAATGAGTTTCCATGCATAAATCATTAAATGATTTACAACGTGCATCCTTTAAGCCCTGTTAGTCAACCAAGCTAGGAGTTAAGTATTGGCTACAGCAGCTCAAAGATAGCAATTTTATGCTGAAAAACCATTGTTGGGCTACACTGGGACTGCTTCCAGCTCCAGGGCACACTCCCCATCACTCCTCACCAAGCAAACCAGCAAAGTGAGCACTTGGGAAAGTTTAGCCTACAAGCAAAATGCATAGCAAATTTCATTTTGAGACTGGAAATAGAGATTTACAGATGGAAATAAGAAGAATACTCTATGTTTACAATAAAGTACAGCAACCACATTTCTTTCATGAAATATACGTTAGAAAATTTGGGTTTCTTTTGCTTTGATATATTGAGGTATTTGTGAAATATATAAACAGAATATAGAAAAATCTGCTTCTCAGAGCTTTAGAAGCAATGGGGTCTCTAGAACTAACTCATTCACACTTTACTGAGCAGTTACCTTTAAGGCACTATTGGTCTACTTTAAACAAAACAGAGATGCATTTTGCACCTCCAGTAATCTTACCCAGAAAAATATATTTTTTTAAAAAGTGTGCTGGTATTTTCATTTCCCCTATGATGGCTGTAACTGGGTGGATATACTTCTAATCACAAATTGTTTTTTCCAGCCTCACCATTTCCTTTAGTTCTCCTGTTTGCTGTATTTACCACCACAAGAGGCCTGTTTTGGTAACAAGGCTGATTTGTTTACTCAGTTCAAGGGGGATCTACACACTTGTTGACTGCAGAAACTTGGGCACCAAATCCAAAATGCAAATTCTGTTGTACTTCTCTGGGGAAAGGGGTGACAGCAGCTGTGCCAGCTCACAGCAGCCTGTTCTCAAGCATATCATGATAAGGATAACCATTCTGTGGCAATGATAATTTAAATCTCGTCCACTCCAGTTCCAACAAAATGAGTAGAAAATAGAGATGTATTCAATGACACAGAGTGCAAGAAATGGTTTTTGGCTCTGGCCATGAAAGGCCATTCTAATGAAAACTGCTCTGGATTTCTCTTTGAAACAACTGCAAGGCAGCTATTTAAACATACTCATTTGCTCCCAGTATTTGGCTGGTAGGATCCACTGCTGGCAAAAGCAGAGAGAATGATGAATTTCTTTGTTTTCTTGTTTTAAGCATTTGTGAGGCACTGTCGGAAGTCCCTGGTTCATTAAGTAACTGGAGCTCAAATCATGACTTATTCAAAGCTTTTACTGCAGAATTCATCTCATGCCATTCACAAAGAGAGAAAATACTAATCACTTCAGAGAATGCTTTCATCAGTATGGGTCACCACTTGTGATGTTTCTTTTTGCAAACAGCAAAGCCCTCTGGGATGCTAAATGCTTCTTACAGAATTATTTAATGTTGTCAGATTAGTCAGGTTTCTATGAGATCAGTTTACTTATGCATATTTGAGGTATGAAGTCATAACATGTATACAAAATATCTCCAAATTAAAAATCATAAATTTCTGTTACATTTTATTTCGCTCTCTTTATGAACAGTACAGCTTAGCTAATCAGAAGTCACTAGATTGTGATTTATTGTGATTAATTTGAGATCTTTTCTGCCTTACAATGAAATGCTGTTGCAAAAAGCTAAAAGCATATTTGGGAATTTTTTTGCTTCATTGACTTCTTTGTTATTTTGTGAATGCTGTCCCCTAACTATTTTCTGTCTCAAATCACAGCTATGGACAGGTAAACTACCTTGAAACTTTACTTATCTTTTACCTTTACACATGACCAGGGTGCCTCTGCTCTTACTCACCACTTCTTGTGTCTGGTTAACAAGATACTGGGGGTAGAAAAGAAGGAAGATTTGAACAAATTAGTGCGGTGGGAGGGTATGAAGAAACATGACTACAGAAATGCATTGCTTTGATAGAGGGTTGTAGAGCAGCACCAGAAGCAGGTCCTATGTTGATGCAAGAATATTAAGACAGTATTAGTAATTTCATATCTGGTACCCAGAAGTGAGTTTCCAAAACTTTTTCAAAATGTGAGCCTTTTATTACCTGACTCAGAGAACAAATCTTGGGAACATCCATTTAGAGGATCCTGTTAATCCACTAAATGAACAGGAACTTCTCTTATTGTGGTGCCACAATGAGCAGCTGTAAGATTGAAGTCCAAGGCAAAAACCTATCAGAAGGTGCTCTGGCTTAAAAAAAAAGGTCCTGCTGAAGTCTCTGAGATTCTCTCCCAGGGGAAATAAGCTTGTTTGCCTGGTGAAGTTAAAGGACTGATGGCAAGCAGAGGAGTATTTATTACTGCAATGTGTAAACATGCATGCATATACATATATAGGTATGCAAGATAGGTAGTATTTACTTCTGAGTCTAAATTGACCAAATGTGAAAGAAGCCAACTATGCTGGCAATGCCAAAGGAAAGTTTAAAAATATGTATTAAAAAAAAAAAAAAGAAAATTAAAAGTAAAATCGAAAGCTCTTTTGCAAGTAAGATGCCGTCTAGCTCATGCAAAAGGCATGCAAGGTTATTTCCAAGTTTAAAAAAAAATCCTTCCTTAAAATACTAGTCTCTAAATTTCTTCTGCAGCACATTGTGGCACCTCCTCAATTTCAAAAAGCAAAATAATGTCCTCTGGGACAGGGGGAGAAAATTTAGTTGATGTTGTTTTCTAAACTGTATCCAAAAATTCATTCCAGACATGAAAAGCAAAAGTTGCCCATACAGTCCAAGTATGAAAAGTGTTTTACTTCAATATTTAATCTTGTAATTGTCTCTTTACATACATATCTCACTATGTCCTTGCCTGTTAAAAAGGTCTTCCTTACTCTCAGAAACATATAGATGGCTCCCAGTGGAGCTTGGGAGGAGACTTTTATATGACTTTTATCAACTATCATATCCACAATGATTTACTGAGATGTGGGAATTCATGTAATTAATCATTTAAGTCTTGTACAGATACCGATTCTGAGCCTACTTTTATAACATGAGCATGAGAGAATGGCATTTTTTCTACTATAATCCCCTACACTGAGGTACCAGTCTTTCTACTGCTTCTTGTTGTAATTTATTTTTGGCTCCCAAGTCAAATCTCATTGAAGCAGAGTTTCTAAAATTTGAGTGTGGAGGGAGACCTCTATATTACTAATTAATGACTAGAATCACCTATTCATTTCTAGTCTTTGGCCTAGTGATCTAAGTCCAGGCAGCAAAATCTCTCTGTAGGCCCAGGATATGTGTATTCAATACAACAGAAAGGTGACTATGCTGATCATCAAGTCCTTTACAACAGATAGCTTTTCTTTTGCTCATTCTCACATTATAGCTGCTCTTATTCTCCTTTTGAGAAGTCATTTGTCGTGAACAACAATCCTTAGATACACACAAATATGAAACATGCTGTCATCAAGCAAACTACATGAGTGAAATCTCCTTGGAATAGAGGCTGGTGGCAGGGTTCCCAATATGGTGAGGGCTGGCAAATTGACTATGTTGGACCACTGCCACAAACACACCACAGCAAGACCTACATACTCACCATGGTAGAGGCAATAGCTGTCTGGCTGGAAGCATGCTCTGTAAACCATTGCCACTCCTTGGAACACCATCTCAGGCCTTAAGAGACACATTTTGTAGTGACAAGGTACACCAGAAGGAATTGAATCAGGCAATGGAATTCATTTTCAAAATAACATCAGGAAGTCTTGGGCAAAGAAATATAGCATTGCATGGATATATCACGTCCCTTATCACTCATGAGCCTCTGGGAAGATTCAGAGGTATAATAGACTGCTGAAGACCATGTTAAGAACATTAGGTAATGGGGCATGGAATCACTGGGATGCAAATTTAACAGAAGCCATTTGGCTGGTATCTGCTGACTGCCTTTGTCCTACTCAAATAAAATCTCTTCACACTGTGGAAGGAGATATGTTCCCTGAAATACCTAAGGGAAGTAGCTGGGGAAGTCAGTATGGGTTTCTCCTAAACTAAGACAAATCCATTGTTCAGATTGTTTTTGCCCAAGGACCTAGGTGTACTTGGTGGGTAATGATTTGGTGGATTATGTGGAAGGATGGAAAGGCATGGTATGTGCCTCAAGAAGATATAATCCTGTAGGAAGAATATTCTGTTGTGTAAACTGTATGTTGCAGGAAGTAAAGTAGCAGGAGTGACATGAACTGATGAAGAATTAATTTTGTGAGGAGCAAGGAGAATGTGATGACAACCCAGTCCAGGCTGGTGTTGGTGCCCAGTGATCAAGTATATCACTTCCCCTGACCACTCATCCTGATGGACTGGAGATCTGGAGGGATGAAGGAAGCCCATGAAACAGAATAATAATAATATTTTTCTGTGAAACAGTAGGGGACAGTAGTTAATGAAAATGTATGTTTGGTAGAGAGATGGTTTAAGGATGTAGTTTAAGTTGTATGTGTGGGTAAGAAGGGGTTCCAGTCATGAGAAATAAATAAAAAGGAATAGTTAGAAGATACATTAATTATGTGGGATCTGAGTGTGACATAAATGGTATGGAATAAGGGGTGGAGATTATATTGAGTCTGGCTGAGCAGGAGCACATTTCCCCTTAACAGCCCCCACGTGCTGCTGCACTTTGCATTGATAATTCGAAAGGTGCTGATAACACACCAGCTGCTGCTCAGCTTTGACTATTGCTGAGCATCAGCACTGTGTCTCCAACATTCAAGGGGGCTGGGGGTGGGCAAGATCCTGGGAGGGGACACAACCAGGCCAGCTGACCCAAACTGACCAAAGCCTTATCCCATGGTATATGATGTCAGCTCAGATACAAAAGTGGAGGGAGGGCAGGAGGAGGAATGGGAGGCATTAGTTATTTTACACTATTTGTCTTCCAGAGTAGCCACTCCACATGCTGAAGCCCTGCTTCCCAGGAAGTGGCTGAGCATCACTCACCAATGGGAAGTAGAGATTGATTTATTTTTCCCTTTGCTTATATACACAGACACAAACTTTCACCTTTTTTTTTGCTTTAGTAAACTGCCTTACCTCAACCTTCAACTTGTTTTCCATATTTTCTCTTCCCTGTTCCACTGGGAAGGGGATTGATAGAACAGCTTGATGGGCAGCTGGTGCTCAGCCAAGGTCAACCCACTATATATACATAAAGAAGGCTGTGAAGAGGTAACCCACAAAGACAGGAGTGCAGATGTGTGGTGATGGCCTGCAGGAACCTTTCCCCAGCAAGGGAGAGGAGTCTGGCAGTAACTATGCAGCCTGGGACACAGGTATGAAGCATTCACCTCCTATGAGGTATTCTACTGTGCCATAAAGAGACAAAATCCTCTGGAACCTTAACAGAGACTCAAAAAGCAACAAAAATACATGTGAGGAAGAGTAGCACTAGGAAGTTTCTCAAAAGCAGATTTTGGATATAGCTCATAATCACATCACCCAGTAATGGACATGTTTTTTCCTAAATTCAGAGTCTAGGGATCTTTGAAATATGGTGCTTCTCAGTGCATATTGCTGAGAGCTATAGTCTCCTGAGCCAAAGAATCTAGAGCAAACAAGACTAACAAAAAATAATCAAAATAAATGTTCAATGTACAATTTTCTAATATGTACCTTACTTATTGTGGTGTCTTTTTCAGTAAAAGACACATCCTTAAATGTTTTAAGTTGTAACAGGCACTTGGGTCTCTGTGAAGTCAAAAGGACTTTGAAAATGCTTTTATGAAATGAAATCTTGACTGTTATGAGCATCTTCTTTTCTGCTTGTAGTTTTTACTTTGTCAGAATATTAGAGCACTTGGTGTTTAGCACATGAAGGTAAGAAATCACTTTTATACATGAGTCTGAAACACACTGTGGTTTCATGAAAGTAAGATTAGTGTGTTAGTAATAATAAATGTGTTATTAATTTTATTATTGCTTTTCACGTAAAACTTTTCTGTTAAGAACATAAACCTGAAATTTCATTTGCTATTATTCCAACTTATCCACATTACAGCCTCTATTTTGTATTTATTAAACACAGTAAAAATCAAGCTGTAGTACAGTGATCACCTACATGGAGTCAATAAAGATCACATTTTGCCATGCATTTTCTGCTACAAATAGTACTATAACAGAGCAATGTCATGTGTCAAAGTATAACAATACTCTTGGTAAGTGATGACTGTCCTTAATACAGTATTTCCAGAAAAATCCCCTGATGACTCAAAATGAGAGAGGAGAAAAAGCTAGGATTCAATGAGGAAATAAAAAAGGTTTAATCAGTTCACCTGCTAGAGTTTCATTGTGGTGTACTCACCTCAATCACCTCAGGTTGGGACATCATGGATGATGGCAGCAAATCAGTGGGGATATCCATGGTAGCTCAAAATGCCCCAGCTGCTTCCTTGCACTGTTCCTCTGTACCAGTAAGCTCTTGGTAGGAACACAGGAGCCCTTCCTCAGACTCTAGTCATACTGATATTTACTCCTAACAGGAAAGAAAAAAACCTGTTGAGAATAACAAGAAAACTGGGTAGGCAGTCAACACCCAAGATCCTGGGCTGCTGCAAAACCAGACCGACTTTGTAAAGCCCCACTTGCTGACATGACCACCTACAATAGATTTGCAGAAGTCTCAAAAGGTATACTGGAATTTGATCCAGAACAGGAAAAAAATTCACTTGACTACACAAACTAAACTCACACAAACTGAAATCAGCAAGAAGGCTAACACATAGACTGCTTTTCTTTTGCAAGGAAATATGGTTACCTACAGAATATTAGAACTGTGTTGACCTTTTTCCCCTGCAACAAAAGGAAAAATAAAATCCCCACAAAAGAATACCAATAGAATTACTTGCTGGAATCCAGGATACATTTATTTCCTCATTTCAGTGATCACATGAACTTTTCTTCTTTGTTAAAAAAAACCAGCTTACATACTATGCCTTATAAATATGACAGCCTTTTATTCCAGTTAGTCACAGATTTGCAGTACATGAATATACCAAACTGTAAAATTTGCTCAGCTGATTCAACAGAATGAAGTTATCTCCATAGTTATCATATTTATCAAGGTCAGTCGAGCTTCTATATATATGTTCTTTTCTTTTCCTACTCTTGCATGCAAAGAAAAGAAACTAACAAGAGGTGGAGGGGGAAACCCCTGTAAATGTCCAAGACAATAATTTCATTTAAAAATTCTAGACTAAGACAACTACTGGCTTTTTCCCTTAGTGAGACCAGACATATACAACACAACCCACAAATTAGTCACCACAGAAAGGATTTTGGAGATACACAGATTGCTGTCTTCATCTTCACTTCCTATTCTGCAACTCATGGCAGAAATCTACTCATGCAAAGTGTAATCAGCATCCAATAAACGTACCAAAAATTACTCCAAAGTTCTGTGGTATTTTTCAAACTGAGGAATGCTATAGTTACACAGACAATGCCAGTAACTTTCCTGGCCATAAGTTTATTTTTTCAACGGCAACACTTAACAAGCCAAGAAAGAACAGATAAGTGCTGTAGGGAAGTTATGCTCCACATGCTTTTATGATTCAGTTATGTCTTTGTTTTTGGTCTTGTTAATTTAAACTCAGCCTTTGCATGCCACCGTGGAAATTATTCCTCCTTCTTAAAAAGCATAATCTTGAAATGCCTGCTTCACATTTCAACACATCCCCACATGCCTTGCGTCACATGTAGCTGTCTCATCTTCCAAGCTTTAGGATCACTTTTTCCATCTTTATATAGCTTTCCAGTGACCCCTATTCTTTCCTACTCAGTTCTTGCTAGTAACCCTTCATTCTTTCCACTCCCTGCTCCAAATTTCTTCTCCTATACTCATGGGGAGAGCAGAAAATGAAGCTGCAGCATATCTCCAAGATTGTCTTCACAAAGTAAAAGAACAAACACAATTTCAGGCTTCCTGTTTTCTTTAAAAAATGAGAGATGAACTAATTTTCTGAAATTCATTCATTTATCTCTGGACAGATGAGGGAAACAGAGAGCATCAGCTTGGAATTCTGACTTAGGGAAGATTCTGAAACTTGACAGTGATTTTCAGTAAAGCTCTACCAGCCTGAAATCCTCAAAAAACATATCTCATCAATGTCTTGTGAGCTATTGCAACTTTAACTTAAATATGATCTCAGAAGACATGTCTTCTCATGATATGCTAAAAGCAGCAGTTTCACTGCATCTACTTTACAACAGTCATTGTTAGTTTATTTTAAAATCTTTTCTCTTAATCCTGAAATGCTGTCACTTTTGGATTATGAAGGTGAGGAAAAAATTGCAACTGAGGCTGACTTTAGAGAATACTGTCTGAACCAAAACCAAAGGTATGCTTTGAATCCTACCCGTCAAACAAAACTGAGAGAAAACAAGCATTTTTACTACAGAGCATCATAGAGAAAAAAAGGAAAAAAAAACACTAAGAAAAAAAGTCTGAAGTCTGTTCAGCATATAGTGTAAAGTACTAATTAATCCCAGATAGACGGGTCCTGTAAACTCATCAGAGAAAACAAAACATTTGAACACCATGTAAAAAAGGTGAGAAAGTAAGAAAAAGATCTCACACAAACATTACACTTCCAGATGTCACATCTGAATTTTTGCCATCTGAAAGTATTAATTTCCATCACTCGCCTCTGGCAGCCTTCACTAAAAAATCCTGCTTGCCATTCATTCATTCATTCATTCAGCTCACAAATAAAAGCATCACCCTACCAGGGCAGCCTTATCAATCACAAAGAAAGATGAATACCACCCAGGGAAGAACAACAGCAATGACTTGTCCTGCCTAGCATTTCATTTTACTACTTGTTGAAGTGATAGGTAGCACAACAGGTGTTTTTCGGCTGTCTCAAGTTGAGATAAGACCAATTTACTGGAAACAAAAAAGCAATGACATAAGAATACAAAGAGAGTAACAGCAACAATAAGTTGCTGTAATGTAAGTATACATAAAGAATGTGATTTATATGCAAAAGTGCTCAAAGACTGACCCTGCCCCTGAGAGAATGAAACACGCATAGACCCTCTGTGCCCATATTTTTCCTCCTGACTTCAAGCCTTGCCTCTTTCTTGGAAGCAAGATTCCCTAACTTCCAGCCCCCTATGATGATGTGCCTGGTATAGAGCAGCCACCTAGACAGGGCTCCAGGCTCTGACGCCTCCCTGCTACTGTGTGAAAATTAACTCTGTCCTGGCCAACAAACAAGCACCATGCACCCCTATTCTATGCCATCTGCATCATGCCCCAATCCTACACCTCACCTTCCAACTTTACACACGTACATATACAGGTACACACAAACACAGATATCATTTCCATAGTCAGTAGCCATCCCTCCAAGATGTTCTCCTGTGTTCATTTAGTCCATGACTGTGGGCTCTGAGGAGCTCAAAACTGGTGTTTCTGGAGCATCCAAACTCATTGTCCTTGGTAGTTAAGTTATGACATATAGTGGCAGCATCATTCAGCAACAAATAAATCAGACTCTTCTTATCCAAAAAGCAAATCCTTTTCAGGTTTTCCCTTCACCATGTTTTTCCTTCACCATGTTTCCCCATCGCTCTGTATTATCCATCAAGTGCACTCAGGGTCCTGAACAAAAACAATCCCATGGATGGGTTTGCCTTTTCTTGAGGCAGCACCAATTCAAATTATCTTCCCTTACACATTTCTCATATTCACTACAGTGACTTTATCCCCTTCCACAGTACATGGAGGTTTGAACTGGGCAGGGCCAGCTCAAAGAGTAGAACCTCTAATAGAAGAGCCTCTAGTGTTAAGTAACCAGGAGGCCTACACTAAATGTAGATCCCTATGTTTGAAGGTCCCACTATCCATTGCTTTCAATGTGGCTTTTAACAGTCCATTGCACTGCTCAATTTTCACAGAGACCGGTGCATGATAGGGATTATGACAAACCCACTCAATTGCATGCTCTCTGAGCCAGGTGTCTATTTTTGAAATGAGTCCTGTTGTCAGACTCAGTTCTCTGGGGGTTACCATGTCTCTGTAGGACCTGCTTTTCAAGGCCCAGGATGATGTTACAGGCTGTAGCATGAGGCACAGAGTAGGCCTCCAGTCATCCCGTGGTGTCTTCCACCATGGTGAGCACGTAGCGCTTGCCTTGGCGTGTCTGGGGCAGTGTGATGTAGTCAATCTGCCAGGCCTCCCCATAGCTGTACTTGGACCACCGCCCACCATACCATAGGGGCTTCACTCTCTTGGCCTGTTTGATGGCAGCACACAGCCCACAGTCATGGATAACTTGGGAGGCACTGCCATGGTTAGAGCCGCCCATCTGCTGTTGCAATGTTCTTCACAAGCCTGACTCTTGGGTGCATGTGCATCTACAGCATACACTTTTATAGCAACTCCTCCATCCAAGCAGAGATGTCTTGACACAATTCAGAAGCCCAGATGTGTTTCCCTCTCTGCTGCCAACTGTCTTTTTTCCATCGTTCCAGCCATCCCCACAGAGCATTTGCCACCATCCATGAGTCAGTGCAGAGATAGAGCCTCAGCCACTTCTCTCATTCAGCGATATCCAAAGCCAGCTGGATGGCTTTAAGCTCTGCAACCTGACATGATCCAACTTTTCCATCAACAGGTTTGCAACTTGCCACACACAACTCCATAGAGCAGCTTTTAATTTTTGACATAGCCTTAAGATATGGCACAAACTGTCAGTAAAGAGAGAACATAGCTGATAATATGGTATGGTCTCCTCAGCACATCACCATTACCACCTCCTCCTCCACTTTTGATGATGATCTGAAATTTTTGCTTTTGTACCAGTCCATGATTACTTCAGGTGATTTGGATTTCTTATATGATCTTGCTGTGTAATCAAGCTGTTAAAACCAGGTGGAGCAGTGCTCTTTATCTCTTCCATGACTCACCCCTGATAGCTCTCTCTGAGGGATATCTTCTGCTAATGGGCCATTGAACTCACTGCATGAGTCATAAAATTACATCATCCCATCATCCCTTTCTGAGATGCTCTGCCCAGGGGAAGGAGCCAAGCATTCCTACCTGGACATAATCTGGGGTGTGGAATACCAGAGCATCTACCACTGGATTCCCAGAGTTCAAGAGCTCCACAACCACCACTGGAGAGGGACAAGACTCTACTCAGGATCACCACTTCAACAGAACCACAATCCACCATTCAACTGGACTGCTACCACCAGTGTCAGGTTGTATTCTGACTCTGTCAATTTAAGCCGTGTTTTCTGCCTTTATTTCAATTTTCCTATTAAATTGCAGTTCTGGCTTGGAATCTCTCAGTGGTTCACTATCAAACTGGTACAACTACCAACCAAATGCACAAGTTACACCTCTTCTTACAGCACATTCAACACCTCCATCATCCCAGTGAAGACCAGTTCTACAGATATGTCCACCCCTAAAGCCTTCCTGTCTGCTATTTCTAATCACTGGCCAGACTGCTTGAAAAAACAACAGAGTTATAGCTTCTTGCCATTTGGAAGCTCTTCATAAGAATGAATAAATTCACTGTGAAAATGGATTTGTGAAGTATTGCTGAGGGGTCGTGGAAGTCTAGAAGGGGAGTGCCAAAAACAAGGGACAAGCTCACCATGTTTCCTGTGCTTGCTGCACCATAAACTCCCCTGGAAACAGTCCCTGCCAGTAGAGACAGACATTTCTTTAGTCTAACTTCACTTTCTAGAAAAATAGAATGGAATTTGCTAATATATGAAAAGGTTCAGACACAATAGGAAATCTCTACCTTGCAAATACTGAAATAAAAGCAAAACAAAACCAAAACCCATAGTAAAACATACCTGACTCTGCCATTTCCCAGTATCAAAAGTGGGATACTTTTGGTATTAGTTACAAAAAGTTACAAAATTAACAAAAGTTACTATCAGCCCTAAGAAATTGGCAAGATTTTTAAGTTTAAGACTTAAAAGACAGACTGAATGTACAACAAAATTGAGCTTATTAACAAATAAGTTTCTGCAGAAGAATCTGATATACTCACAGGAAACAATGCTGCTGTTGGACTAGCATGCTGTATAGGGGCAAAAGCTCTTACATATGCACTGAAGACAGGCAGTAATTACACAGAATAAAAGATGCTTATATAAATAATACCTCATCCCCAAAACATAGTGAATATATTTACCCAAACCACAACTGGCAATCAATTTATATTTATAAACATTTTTCCATCAAATCCCTGTCTCTGTGGAGGAATCCCCCTAGGGACCTACCTAGTAATTTCTTTGTGGTTGTCAGTAATTAATTCACTTTTACATTAAATGTAAATTCCTTTCAGATATTGTTTAAGAGATCAGAATTTTCTTTCCCTGTCTGAGAACATTAATCCAACAGCATCAATGTCTATCCAGGTCACTTCTGCTCACAAAACTCCTGTTGTTGAAGTATTGCACTGTTTGAGCACATACATAGCCAGCACAATTATTAAAAATTATCGTTTTCCAACCTGAAACAATAAATACACAACAGAGAAACTGGCTAAACAAAATATCGTTGAGGCATGAAAGGGAGGGAAGGAGAGGGAAAGAGACCTGCAACAAGAATAATTTAATGTTTTAAATATTTCATTGTCATTAAAAAATAATTTTTAAAATTGTGCTTTGTGGAGGGGTTTTTTATTTGTTTGTTTATTTTTCTTGTTTTTCTGTGGGTTTTTGTGTGTACAAGTGTGTGTTTTTGTAGGATTTTTTTTTTTTGTTTTCAGCAATCTGAGCACTTAAGACTTCAGCAACCAGAAAAACAGGACAAAAAACACTTCCAGTTACACATCAAACCCAATCACTGAACATGTCAAAACAGGCAATGCCTACACCACTGCTATCACTTTGGAATGATAATGTCCTAAACAATTGTCTTGTTAGTGATTCAGTGATATAACAAATAGTCAGAGATTTATTTCTGCTATGGTTCCACATAAGTTATACATCTACTTTTGAGTTGGTATGATGCCTGATTTGATTGCAATTTGTCAACCAAAGCATACATTCAGCTATAATATTAAGTGCAACCACCTCTTTAGCCATGAACAGAATTAAAAGCAGGACAGGAGCATGCTTAGCTGTCTATCAGCTTGCAGATTGCTCTACTGAAGCAACATCAGCTGGCCAGAACACTCAGCTTTTATTTAAGCAAATCAAAATGAAATAACAGACATCACCTTGGAAAATTTAACTTCAAGATGCCCAGGTACCTGAAAAGCATGTGACAAAAATACGCAAACCAAAACAAACACAAGAGCTCACTTAAAGATCAAACTAAAATGCAGAAGTCCCAAAGTGTATTACTAACCAGAAAAAAAGAAAAAAAAAATGAAACTCATGTTTCCTATCTTTTCTTTTGCGTTCCACCAAATCACACCTGTATACCTCAAAGATTTTCAGACTTTCTAAAAGCTTCTGCAGGGAAGTTTGCAACTTCCTGGGGCTAAAAGAGACCTCCAGTTTCCATTACCTCAGTCTTTACTTTCAAAATACAGCTGTTAGCCTTTCTTAGGTAAGGAAAAAAGATGAAGAATTCAGTAGTGATGAGGCTAGAAATTTATTTCCATACAAATTTTAAAAACTGCCCTTAAATTCAGTAGGACTTTTCCACAACACAAGGTTCCACAGAGGATCACAAATAATCCATTTGCATTCACAGTGCAGTCTGTGCTTCAAACAAGAAAAAAAAATAATCACGTCATTCAAACCATGTTGAATAGAAGCTCTGTGGCTAATCTGGGGAAGATCATTGTTCTGGCCTCAATAATGTGAGTACTACAAGATTCCTGCTAAAGCTTACCATGACAGAATAGAGCCTGCAAGTTCAGCAAAGATGCCCAAGTGGAGCTTCCTTAACCAAAATAGTTCCACAAACTCTGTAGACGGAATGTGGTGTGAAACTGTCCTCTTTCCCCTCTGTAAGATTAGGGAAATGACCTGTCACCTTAATCATTTATCACACAGTGAATTAATTTACAACAACAACAAAAAAATAGTACCATCACGCAGTTGAACTCCCTCAGAGAAATCATCTGCTGCTCATGAACAACGTGGTTCAGCAAAGATCCTTTACAGTGACCCCACCAGGGCAAGGTTAGAGAGAGAGCCTGCCCATATCCCCAAATAAAAGCAGAAGAGCAATATGAATGTATAAAAGGACAGAAACCTCTCTTCACAGATTTTCAATGAAAATAACCAAACAAACAAGTAGATAGTATAATATCCTTAAGCCTTTACCTTGCAGGGTAGTCTTTTCTATATGCCACTCTAATTTGCCTCATACCCCTTCTGAGAATAACAAAAGCATACTGACCCTAGTCATGCACTGGGTTCCACTTAAGGGCAGACAACTCAAGAGACTGCAATTAAATTACACATCTACCTTTCTCCTTTACATGCTCTGAGGTTCTGGCCTAGAAAGGACCTCCAGATGATAAGTGAGTAGATTATTCTCAAAATTACAAGCTGTTCATTCTTTCAGGAACTGTTTTTGTCTTGGAGTTGTGTATTTTCTTATTTTGGGATTTTGGAGAGAAAAGAAAATGTCACACTTTATTAAGTGACAGAAAACATACTTTGAAAGGACAAACCCATAGAATTTGGCATTGTAACATGTGAAGTCGTGAACACACTAACCCTAAGTCATGTCAGTTATGATACAAACTGGACTCACATCAGCAGCAGTTAATCTATCAAGTTTCTCTGCATACTGATGAAAAAAAATTTACTAAAATAAAGAAAAAAAAAAACAAAAGAGAAACACTTTTAATTTTCTATTAACATCTCAATTTTTTTTTTTTTTTGCTAGAACTGTCATGACTCTCAAAAACTTAATCATACTCCTTTTCCTTGCTAAACACAGGATACCTTTTTCTCTGCTACAGATTGAGGCACTTAATCTCATTTGCAGACAGACAAAATTTCCACTTATTTTATGTAGTTGTCCTTTTCCAGAATCCTTTCCATACTTCCCTGACCTAGGTCAGTTTGCACCATCCTCTGCAATTCTCTCACTTGCTAAACCTCCTTTCCTGATTATTTCCATATTGTATCTATTCCACACCCATCTCTTGGGGAGCATTTTGTTGCTGTTTTTTAAACCCAGAACGATACCTCATCTTCTCTTGGAGCCTTGTACTTGTCTGAAAAGCAGAGCTTTGTCTGAAAACTCAAAAAAAGTCATGCAGACATGGCTTCCTCATTTTCCTGCAGTTTGCCCTTTAAAGCCAACACATCAGTCTGCCTTCCCATTACTATTCAGCACCTCTAGAATTATTTCGGTCATTATCTAGCTTCTTCTAATGACTTACATAAGTGTTTGCCTGTTAGGAATTGCTTAGAGATGATTCTTTCTTTGCCACTCATTGAAGCTGGAGAATTTCTTCCCACCCTCTGGGGAAAAGAATGAACATCTGCCTCAATGCAAGGGATGCTGGCTGGTAGATGCATATCTCCTGGGACTTATTAAGAGCTTCTTCAGCACAATGAACAGGTCAGTGTAAAATAATCACACCAAACACACAGACGCACAAAAATTGATCTAAAACATCTCTGCTAGCCACAGAACCATCTTCAAGAAACAACTTACAGCAGCAGCTCCATAATGTTTTTTTAATTAGTAAATACTGGAACAGTAATATATCCCTGAACGTGAATTTTTAATTTTTGCATTTCAAGCAACTTAAAGAACTAAAAAGATTTCAGAGTAATAATTCATGCAATCATCTGATTTCAACATTTTCTTACTACTTTAAACTTCTAGAATCACAAGAAAATAAAGAGTTAAAATACACCTAGACACCAACTCCAGGAAAATAATGCTAAACTGCTCAGGCTTATGTAAACAAGTCACAACAATATGGATGGTCTCTCATAGCACAATCACAATGAAGCTGCTGTCATGTGACTATTTTCTAAATATACACTTTCATCATACTGACATCTATAATACCAAATACTCCTCAAAGAAGTAATTTCAAAGCAGTTTATGAAACTCTTTTAAAATTGTTTATTTCTTCTGACAGACATGAAATTTGTAGTTAATGAAGAGGAGAAAAGTTCAAAGTAACTATAGATAGCTCATCGTTTAAGATACATTATTAGCTGTTGCCAGCAGTGTGTACACATGTGTGTATAAAAGAAAGTATGGTACGTTTTTGTCCTCTTCTGTTTCTTCTGTTATTAAAAAAGAAAAGAAATAAAAAGAGGAGAGAAAAAGAGTGTCGGATCAAGGAGCTGCTCATTAAAATTATTCTGAACTCTGGAATTGCAAGGGTTGTGGACAGAATTTTGCTCCAAAAATATTCTCATTATTGTTTTGCTTAGTAATTAAAACAATTAAAGAAGATAATAGTGGGCAAAGGATTTTGTATCAACTTTATTAATGGCAGAGCTGCAGGGATAGAGTGTGCCCTCAGCGAATTTGCAGATGACATCAAGTTCAGTGGTGCTGTTGACACACCTGAAGGTCAGGATATGATCCAGAGAGACCTGGACAAGTTTGAGAAGTGAGCCCATGGAAATCTCATGAGATTTAACATGACCAGGAACAAGGTGCTACACCTGGGTCAGAACACTTCCAGTATCAACACAGGCTGGGGGATGAATGGATCGAGAGCCCTGCTTGAAGACTGGGGGGTGCTGGTGGGTGAGAGGCTGAACGTGACCCAGCCACGAGCACTCCCAGACCAGAAAGCCAAACGTGTCCTGGGCTGCATCCAAAGCAGTGTGGACAGCAGGGGATGGAGGGGATTCTCCTGTGAGCAGATCCCCCTGTGATCTGCTCTGGTGAGAGTCCAACTGGAACCCTGCATCCAGCTCTGGGGTTCCAGCACAGGCAAAACATGGACCTGTTAGACTGAGTCCAGAGGAGATGTTTAGAGGGATGGAGCACCTCTCCTATAGGAAAAGTCCGAGGGAATTGGGATTGTTCAGCTGGGAAGAGAGATGGCTGCAGGGTGACCTAATTACAGCTACCAGGACCTGAAAGGAGACTTCAAGAAAGAGAGGGACTTTTTACAAGACCATTTAGAGACAGGAGGAGGGAGGATGAATTCAAACTGAAAGAGAGTAAATTTAGATTATATATTAGGAAGAAATCTTTACTGTGAAGGTGGTGAGGCACTAGCACAGATTGCCCAGGAAAGGTGTGGATGCCCCATCCCTGGAAATATTTAAGGTCAGGCTGGATGGGGCTTTGAGCAACCCGGTCTAGGGGAAGTGCCCTGTCCATGGCAGGGGGTGTGGAACTGGATGTGCTTTATGGTCTCTTCCAAGTCATAATATGACTATGATTCTAGTGAGGTATAAATCACCATATCAGAAATAGGGATGCTTTTCTCCAAACTATCACTCCTTAGCAGAAAAAGTACAAGAACTTAATCTTCTCAACAACTTACAAAAACAATTTTAATATTTGTTTCCAAGAAGAAATAACAAAGCAATTAAAATTCAACACTTCTATGGATCAGCAACAGAGACTCCATTTGTAAACTCCACCTTTTGTTTCAAACTCAGAAAACTAGTAATAGGCTGGCACTCTTTCGAAACAAGTTTGTATTTAAACATTCAGGAAATATCCTTTTGCTAGATTAAAAAAAAACAGCTGGATGATAACAAAATGTCACAATTCTCTAAGCAGCTTTGAGGGGGCCAGCCTTAAAACGAATACTTCCTTTTTACCCCACATCCACAAAACAGATGTTCAATCTTCAGGCAGAATATAAACCACCACAAAATACAATAATCTGGAAATGCTGAAGCCAAGGAAGTTCACAATTAAGTATGCCAAACTCCAAATCACAAATTACAAAGGCACCACCTCAGTATAGATCTGCATGCGCCATGACCAATGATACACAAACAGGAGTTTAATTTAGTTTATCTGAAATAGAAATTTGCCAACTATTACCCCCACTCACAACAATACATTTAAGATTGTAAGGCAGTAGCTTAACATGGTTCAGGCTACCACCAATGCAGACACTGGAACTATTTATCAATCCCTCAAACCAGAAATAACAGTCATTCTCCTTCAGAAATATTTATGCATTGGTTCAACTGACTGTTCTCCATACACTTTCTGCAGTACTGTATTTTGCAAAGTTAACCTGAATTAAGTTTGAAATAACTTGGAATTAACAATAAGGAAGAATTATTTTAATGACAGGATTTAAATTCCCTATTCTCACGTCACTGCTCTTTCCCAAGGCCACAAACAAACTTATCTGATGGACAGCAGTGACCCAGAAATAAGATCTTACCTTTGATCTTGTCAAAATGGAGTAGCTCAAGACAACAAAAATCCCGATGTTGACAAATGAAAGGGAATTACTTATTGTCCATCATGCAACTATCTGGTGTGCTGAGAACAATACACTCAATTTGTGAATCCCTTCTGTAAAATTGGGGCTGGTTAATAGTTCCTTGGCAGAGGTCAACAGGGCTTCCTAGTCTTCACAGTCTGCATCATGGTCCCTACTGTCTACAGTATGCCAACTCAACTGGTTGGACTTTTTGTGGGATAGTTTTTATGACTGACCAAGAAACGCACTCTGCAAAATACCCTGGCAGCAGCAGCAGGCTTTGTCAGGGATGTTTAGTAGAGAACTGCAGCAGAGTACTGGGTTTTGGCCTTGGGTAGCTTATGCTGATCTTTCTATAAATTCAAGATTTATAAATGCAAAGCACTACTGAAATATATCCTCAAAGCAGAGATATGAAGAAAACAACAAGATTTCATCACCTTTCCCTCTGACCCTTCTTTTTTCAATTATCAAGTGGAGTTTAAAGCAACTTAGGCTGCTGCTTATCTGAACAAGCAGGTAAATACAGAGGATTAGCTCACAGCTTGACTAATTCACTTTAAGAATTGACTTGGATTAACTCTGAGTTGTGTTTAGCAGACAGGCTCTTAGTGCATGCAAGAGGTCACATGAATTAAGTAGGCTGTTGTAAATTCACACCATGCTTCGGCGATTATTCAGCTTCTCTGACTAGGTCCTCAATACATACGATGCCCAACAGAAGCAACAAATATCCAATCAGAATATTTGGGAGATGCCACAAATTCAAGTGAAAACAGAAAGCCAGGAGGCAGAATGGAACTGATGTAAAAACAGAACAAAATCAAAAAACCCTATCTTCTAACACATATGATGACAGAAAGGCTAGTGTCCAAGCACTATCTCATCATTTTTTAGATAAACTCCTTTTGCACATCTTTTAAGGAGTAGGAAAGGCAAAAAAACAATCCTATTGGACAAAAGCACAACTCCATATCAATGGACTATTCTTAAATAAAAAAGAAAATAAGAACTAACTAGCAGTTTGCCTCTGGCTCTTCCATTGGAACTTGGTGCACATTAGCATGGGTACAAACTTTAAACACATACACACTTCAAAGTCTTCTTCAGACAGTCTTGTAACAAAAGCATAAGCCATAAAGCATTTCTTGGGAACCACTAAGACTTTTTTTTTGTGACCACACAAATAAACTAAGAAGTTCAAGGGATTCAGGCCGCAAAAGGAGAACGTACTGAAATCCACCCACAAACCAGACTTTTTAGGCATCCCACAATTGCACACACCAGCTGTGTCCATGACACCAAAGCTTGAGGCCCATGCAATGCTATTCTCATCCCTGACACAGCCCACTTAGGCATGCTGGGTCTGATTTTCAGCCTCCCACTACTGAGTGGACTCTCCTAGGTCAGCCAAACTTATACTCCCCTCTCAGGAGATCCCACCTGGAGTACTGCATCCAGCTCTGGATCTCTGAATAAAAGAAAGAGTGCAGAGAGTGCCATAGAAATTATCAGAAGCCTGAAGCAGCTCTCTTATGAAGACAGGCTGAGAGAGTGGGGTTGTTCAACCTGGAGAAGTCAAGTTTTCTGGGACGGCCTTATGGCACCTTCCAGTATCTAAAGAGGGCTTATAAAAAAAAGCTGGAAAGGGACATGAGTATGTAGTGATAGGACAGGGGGTAATTGACCCAGAAAGATGGTATATATCGATTCATATTAGGAATAAATTATTTAGTGTGAGAGCAATGAGACACTGGAACAGGTTGCCCAGAGAAGTTGTGGATACCTCAATCCCAGGAACTCTTCAAAATTATGCTGCACAGCTCTTTGAGCAACCTGGTCTAGTGGAAAGTCTGTCTGTAGCAGAGGCTTGGGACCTAGCTGATCCTTTGGGTCCCCACCAACTCAAATCCTTCTATAATTCTATACAAAAATGCACTATAGCATGCTGGCAGAACTGACAGTGTTTTGGAGTAACCCAACGCCTACTACTTGGTTCGTAGTTGGCGTTGGGTTCAGTCTTCAGTCTTGAAGCAGCTTTCTTCCAAGAATACTCCACTTAACCCAACAGCAACACTTCCAGGCAAGAAGGAAGAGTAAAGCACCACAACTTACCAAATCCTCAAAATTTTCCACTGCAGCAATACTGGCACCCCCCTCTAGTGGAGACACAGCTTATACAAGCAGATGACACTTGCAGGGTCTTGCTAAGAAACCACAAGGGGAATAAACTGAGCACAGAATGACTTCTGGCACAATTGCAATAGGCAGATGCATGGCAAGTCCACATTCGGGTTTCTTACCAACTAAGAAATGTCACCTCATCTTGGGAGCTCCAAGAAAAGTCAGTATTTCGCCCCCTTCTCCTTTCTCTCATGATGCAAAAGGAGCAGGGTGTGGCTTTTTTGCCAAAGCTGTTCCTACATTTTTGTGCCACTTTCTGAGGGAAAAAGTAACTGTTTTCAGTTACCTTTACCAAATTATATCAAAGACAGATCCCCTCCTAATATTCATAGCATATTAGGAACAATTTAGAAAGAAGAACTGAAAAAGCTGTAAACAAGACTCTCAAACAGAACTTGGTTATAAAAATCTGTGCAACTGATGGCAAGAAACTGTGGGAAAGACATTGGAGATGGAAATATGCAGGGTCATATTATTATTAGGCATATATTTTTTAAGACATTTATGTTTTCTACAGTCATGTAATTCCCTCCTATCATCAGATTGTCATCAGCTTGCACATCTCCCCCTGATTTTTTTTCCTCTAGGCTGAACCTCCTAGGATGCTTTTGCATGTGAAACTTAAGCAATCCAAAGCAGGAAACAGAAACACTGTACTTCTTGGAGAAGCAGGCATTAACCTATGCTACTCCTATCAACTGCAAAATTGAGTAATTCTAAAGACCCATTTTTAGTCCATTCATTAATACCAGGATTGTTCTGATTATAGTAATACCCTGAAGTCTCAGCAATTTTCAGTCCCACTAGCAGAGACTTTTGAAATAGGACACTGTAACTACTGTAAACAAGAAGATAAAAGACATGGGGAGCAAATACTAATTCAGAAAAGTCTTCTTTTGTTTGCAAAGCTTTTGGACAGGGAAATACACTGCTCTGAGGTAAAGTTTTCAGTAGTTCCATCAAAATATTTAGGAGGAGCAAAGCAATCCTGATATGTTGCTTGCTACACTGGGACAGTTCTCAAAGCCCCTTGCAGAAGCCATGCCCACGGCAGCACAAAGATACCTGGCTCATTTCCACAGAATTGCTCTCCACGTGTGACACATTTGTGGGAGGAACAGAAAGGAAAAGGAAAGACAGAAAGACCAATAAACTCGATAGACATTTATAACGGTATCTTTCAAGAACAATTCACATTCAAGATGTGAATGCTAGGTACCTATCCACACATCCTTTTCCCTGAAGTGGTTAGTTTCACTGTGGTATCTCAGGAAAACAATTTGTGAATTCCATTTCCTTGGCAAGAGGAATGAAGAGGCAATGACTACTGATGCACTGGACTTGTGTCTGCAGGAATGTAACAACAAACAAGGATACATGTGGATAGAAACAGCTGAAAAACCCAATGAATTCTTTACTGAAAGCACAGGCTTTGCTCCTCAACCAAATCTAATGCTTATGTAGATGATTAACATCTGTTCAAACACTACTCCAAGTATACCCCAGTGTCACTGTGGCACACAGGACATCATGCACTTACTAGTAGTGGGGGTCATCCTGACAAGACAGAAATTCCTGGAGACATCATCAGACGGACGCAGGGACTGTTCAGGCTATTCTCCTGTACTAAAAATTTGCCAGTACAACACACAACACTTTAGCAGGGCTGTGTACACATTTGCAGACACCTTCCAAGTGCAATAGTCACTGAGATGCAACACAGTAGCAATACAGACCTTGCTGCACTGTACTCTCCTTTGGGATTGACAAGCTTATCATTATCAGTCTGAATTTATGCTTCTCTAACATTCCCCTACCAATTTCCCAAATGCTTTTTACTTCAATAATTAGTTTTATATATTCAAAGTTAGCATGCAACTACAGAAACGTGCCAAAAAGTTTACTCCTATAAGCACAACCTTAGCCAAATTTTCCCTTTACATCCTACATTACAGCTGCACTACCTCATGAAATGCTTTCCACTGTAACTCATAAGAAGATTGTCTGTGGAGACTGGATCAGTAGTTTTACAAGATATGTACAATCACCGAAAACACACTTGTCACAGCAGGCATTGAAACAACTCAATTATGCACAAAAGTGCACAAATTACTTATATTAGCTGGAGTATCAATGAAAGAGCTCAGAAGTGTCCAGATAGAACATCAAGCACACATACACACTGCCATCCTTTGCTGCTTCATATCTTCAATACTTCATATTGGTTACAAGTAACTGCAAAAATGGTTAGTAACGCAACCATGAAACCTTAAAAGCTCCAGCACTCAAGAAGTGACACCACTGTTGCAGTAAGTGCAAAAAAAAAACAGTAACCACAAGAAAACCTATCCCACCAAGAGAATCAGTGAGCACCTAATGCAGGCACACACAAAAAAATACTGACCATAATAATGACCACCACAGTCCCTCCAGTGCAAAGCAACACGTAGGGGCAAGATGACCATTTCCTGACACTGTCATTGGGTTGAGGTACCAACCTGCAGTCCTCCTCCGAGGTCTCCTGCCACCAGCCATCCAACTGGCAGGAGCTGCAGCTGTGCCACGCTGATGATTTGCCTGTCCTTGATCCCAAGCAGCAGGAGGGTAGGGATGCTCACCACCCACTGGGCCTCTGTGCTGTGAGCTGAAGGGACAGTGAAAGTTGCACTGGTGGCACCCACAGAGCCTTCCACCCCTCCTTCAGCCCTTCCACCTCACTAGATGCCAGCAAAGCTAATTCAGAATGGAGCAGCAAACAAACTTGAGTTTTCTTCTGCACAAGCACCCTGGCTGTGGACACCCACATCCTGGCTGGGTGAGGCATGCTGTCCTTCACACATTGCAGTTATAAAATGCTACCCCAGCTCCCTTGATCTAACAACCACAACAGGTCAAAACCAGACTGCACTATCAAAGACTAAACATTTAGTGAAATCCAGTGGCTACATCCCCTTTATCAAAACCCCTTCACAGTAGACAAAATAACAATTGCCACATTTGAAAGCTATGTAGCTATGAAAGCTTGAGAGTTTATCAGTCTTTCTCCTTTCCTACAAACACCAACCTGAAGTATTACCACCTTAAATACAGGTATGACTTGTACAGCATCTCTCTTCTCTGCTTGGATCCCAGTAAGTTTTTGCTAGAATTCATGTTCAGCTCACTGCTATTAAATAATCACCCACTTACTCAAAAAAGATACAAATTTCTGTATGCTGTAAAGATTCAATACCCATCCAACATTTATCGCTGTAGCCAAATTCTTCTTAATAAAAAATGGATATTACTTTAGCTATATGTTTCCACCCAGGGTGAAAATAATCATCCTCAAATGGCAAAAAAAATCTTCTAAGAAAAATGTCTGCTCCCATAAATAATGTACCAGCACAATTTCATATGTGCCATACACACCCTAAAAAAGTGGAGAGGACGGAGGGAAAGGGGCTTGCAATGAAAAAGAGTATGTATTTCCTTTGCCAGACTTTTACCCCTCTTACAATCTCCAGCATTCTGTACAGAAAGATCTTGCCTTTGATGTCAATCCAATGCTTTCAAGCTTGCTCCTGCAAGCACTGCAATATGCAATACATTTTCTAGCTGGCAAAGAAATGGATGTACTGCATTAAGTGCCTGTGAAATCCATCCTACCCCAAGGTCACTGTGACATGTAAATTCTTACAGAAAAGCCAGAATGGTCTGTAATATGGCAACATGAGGACCACACCAAACAGAATTATCATACATGATTAACAAACTCATAGACATTATTTTCAGCAGTTTAAAATATCCACTTCAGGAGGTGTTGGCCTCTTAGTCACAGCAGAAGCAAAACCAGAAAGATAAAAAGATAATATTGGTCTCTCATATTTATCACCTTTGTATTTTTAAAAAGCAAAATGAGAGGACCTCTGAATTTTATCTAGAGTATATCACATGAAAGAAAAAAAAAAAAAAAAAAAGAGGTTCCAATGCCTTTCAAGTTAAAGAAATCTAAAATAAATCCAAAAATATTTCTCCTTCTAAAAGAGATCCAGACTCCCCACTTTTGCAATTTAAGGCATTTCTTGTGCCACTGATCTACACCACCTACCATCATTTCAGCAGCAGACCACATTGCAATGTATGAGTGGTAAACAGTAAGGCACAATGTTTTGCTCCCTTTTCTCCAGCAGCCAGGCATCACAAAGTCCACCAGAACAAATCTTCAAGGAACTTAAAAAGAAAAACACTTTACCCACCCCAGGCCAGAACCCTGTCCAGGCTATTTATCCTGGGAGTGGCTTGAGGAGGAGGGATGTGGTTCTCCCTCTGGCTGTGCTGCTGCCAGGGGCAGGCATGCCTTACCCAGACTGCTTGAACCACAGCAGCCCCACAAGTCTGTGGCTGTTTTTGCCTGCCAGAAGCAAAGCGAGAAGATTCACTTTCTTTTTAAGAAGAAATACTTCTTTACTTCTGGAGTAAAGGCACCAATGAACTCTTCTTTATGTGCACTAACCTAACTACCTACAGTATCTGGGTCAAGAAGGATCCAGATCCAGTAGGAAATCAAGACAGAACCAAAAAACATGGTACACAAACTATTCCAGGCTGTGCCTATCAAGAAATTCTGGACACTATGCACTAATGCAAGCTAGGCTATTGCTCCTTTGTAGAGAAATATAATGCCTTAACCACCTCAAAGATGTTTGTCAAGAGCTTATAAGAGAAATGTCATGGTCATGGAGTTGCCATGTGAGATGGGGACACACATATACTACCAAAACCAGCACCAATACATAGGCTCTTTTCTTTTCTGGTGCTCAATGTTGCATAAATAGAAACAGTGTTTTGACAATTAGAGACAGCAGTCATTAAAAAATGAAAACTGATCCTAGAGTACAACCTTCATCCAAACAATTACCAAGATTTTGCAGGCCAGGTGTGCTGTTAATCAGCTTGGGAGTATGGAAAGCATGCCAGGCAGTCAAGAAACACCAGTGGAGGAGAGAAGGAGAGATCTGGGTACACAAAGACAAGCACTTCTCAGAATTCTCCCCTATTTTCAACAAAAACCTAACCAAGGTAGTAGACATACAGATGTTCACTGTCATTTGTACCAGTATATCAATGAAAGTCAAGTATGCACAGGCAATGCTGCTATGTGTTTCAAAGAAACTAAGCTTGAAATATAAATTAAGAAAGCCAAAATTCAAGTTCCCTGATATGTAAGTAGAACAGCAGCTCTCATTTCCTTGACAGAACTTTCTTCTGCCCTGGGAATAATTTTCTATTTCTGTCAGAGCAACCCATCAACCTTGCACCTGATCCAAAGTCATTCAGTGCCAATACAGGTTTGCCATTGACATTTATGGGCCATGGATGAAACCTGAAGCTTCTGCTTGAGCTGTGAAGACAAACACGTGGGGGATAAAATGAAGTGTGTAAGTTCAGCCCTAATGCAGCATTGTTGAGGAGTGCCACATCTCCACAGTATCACCTACACATCAGATGCTATATAACCACTGTCAATTGAAGCCATTACTGTCTCAAGTCACTCATGATCAAGCATTTCTAGAAATTAGCATTCTCCCTTGAAATTATTAGAACTCCTAAGGCAACAAATGAGGACCACACTGAAATTGAAAGCAATCTTAAAGGCAAGGACATGAGAAGATGGAAAAAGAAAAGACACTTTGTTTTCTCGAAAGTTGGTTTTCTTTTCACTCTACTAAACTGATAGAAAAAATAATACAGACTATTGTGAAAGATGAAGCAGTGAAATGCACAACATAAAAAGAACTAATCCAATAACTAAAGATGCTGGAGGGAGCAAATATCGATTGCTCTATTTTTCTTTACCCTGGCATTATGTGTAGCAGGAGCACTTCAAATATCTCAATTAGATGGATTTAAGCTGAATTTAAGTGTCCCTTAAATTACATGCACTTTTCTTTCTGAAAGAGAGGAAATTTCATTTATGTAGCAAATTCTAATTTTGTGATGGAAACAACAGTGAAAAGGACAACTGCCACACAGTACTGGTTACCACTCTCAAATTCTTTCACATATCCTTGAGCATTATCAAGACCATAAGCAATGTCTTGTGAAGAGATTCCCCACTCAGCCCTGATGGCAAAAGAGCTGCATTCAATTTTCTCTGCGTCAATACGACAAAAAAAGCCAGATACACAGCAACACTGCTCAGTAAGTGCTGGCAGGTCACCACCTAGAGGTGCTCAAAGCCAGCTCTTCTGACATCTGGAGAAGCCAGCTCACCTCTTAGAGTGCTCAAACTGCTGGGTATTCAAAGGGAAGATGGTGGTGGTCTCCCAAAGGAATAAAGTGCTCAGAAAAATTACTTGCCTTTTGATCTAAATCTCTGAATATGAGACAAAGCAAGCTCAATATGGATAGGCCACTGACAACCAGTTAACTATCCATTAACGTGTTATTAAGGGCTCATTACAGAGATATCAAAATGAATCCCATATAAGTACAAAGCAGAGCAAAACACTTTCTTCAACAACCAGGATTCCCCAAATAGTTCAACTGTGTGACACTATAAGACCAAGTTAAAGACATATTTTTAATTTTCCCATTTTTAAGCAGAGAAGGAATTATATTTTAGTAACAGTCTTCCAGAGCTACTGATGAAAACCACATGACCATAAAGTATTTTTGCTCACAGTGATAAGATTGTCTGTTACTTACACGTGGAGTTCACATATTAAAGCTGGGTACACAGTGTAGCATTACTTTAATTTTGCATTTTCCATGTGTTTCGTCTCAAAAGCTGTTTAACCTTTTGACCCTCAATATTTGTTTTGAAGAGCAAAGGAAGAGAAAGCAGACACCAGCCAATGATTTCCTCTCTTCAACCAGCACCACTACTGCTAAGTTCTCAGAACAAGGTTTATAGCAGCCAAGGGTCTAACTACTGCAATCTATAATAGGGAGTGATAAAGACAGCACCACACTGATTGTGCAGCAGTGCTTTAGTATTCCTAAATAACATTTTCTTGGTTATTTACCGTACAAAAAAGAAAACAACCACAGTTCATGTACAACTGCACAGGATGAGACATTGTCAATCTATTCTGGAACAAAACAGCACTTAATTTTGTGTGGTTAATATTTAATAAAAACAACAGTAAAATACAGGCTATCAAGTTGCTTTGTAAGTCTGAGCCCGTATCAGTTAAGGAAAAACATGCGGCATGCCTATGGCCAGCAATAGCAAGCTGCAGGGCAGAGCTTCACTTACGCCTGTGCACAGAGCATTGCTTCAGTCCACTGCTGAAATTGCCAGAAATATTATTTTAGTACTGCAGTATAGCCTATCCTTGCACAAGAGTAACAGGCTGCACGGCACACAGCCCTGGCCACCACATGGAAACATGACTCCCAGACCTGAGAGTGATTCATTTTAGACCAAATGGTACAACACACCAAACCTGAACTAGCATGCAAAAATTTCCTTTGAAAAGATAAGAAGAGTTGCAACAGTTCTTAGTGGCAAAAAGACTGCAGCTACCCCAAGTCCCCCACACTTTGAGAGCAAAAGTTGCCTACAGGGTTTCCCCCAAATTACTTTACCGTAAAACTTTAAACCCCCCCCCCAAAAAAAAAAACCAACCCCCCCCAAAAATAAACAAACAAAAAAAAAAGCCAAACAATCCCAACCAACAACAATAAAAAAAACCAACCAACCAACCAAAAAACCACACACACACAAAAAAAAAAAAAAAAAAAAAACCCCACACAGAAAACCAACCCAAACCTGGAGCAAATAAGGATGGAAAAAAAATAACAAAGGGGGATTTAGGCAGCTTCTAACATTCACAGACAACTGAAATCATGAAGGTGTGAGCTTGTTTCACAGAGATACCCCCAAGAAAATTAAATTTAGACATTCCAACATTTTTGTGAAAATGAAAACTTTTCACATATTTCCATAGGAAGCAGTTTTTTGGGATGGTTCCCACTGTGGAGCTATTTTAAAAGAACATAGGAAAATAAGTGAGAGGAAGAAACTTGGTCCCTCTGGTTCCACCTCTGTCTTCTCACTTCAGTTTGCTAACGGCTTTTGTCCTCTAGCTTCCCTCCTGCTTCCCCCCGCCCCCGGTCTTTCTCTAATAAATCACACCCTTATGCTTGTCATTCATCTTCTCCCTGTCCTTTACCTTTGTAAACACCACGGATACACCGACACTGCTCCCATCGGACTTGAGCAGGCTCTTCGTCCGAAAGACTGAGGAAGTCAGGAGAGAGCGGTGGCAACCATTTTTTATCCAGGACTTTTTCCACTGCCTTAATTTGGTATAAATAAATCCAAAGAGATTTCGGGGTGGAAGGGGTGAGGAAAGGAAAAAAAAAAAAAAAAAAAAAGGGAAAAAGAAAATACGAGGCCAGATCCTAAGTAAGTCCTGTTAGTGTTCCTTAATCAAACAAGTGCCCATCACTTATTCCAGGCCGGCCCCGGAGACGTTAGTTCAGCAGGAATAGCAGCCTAACCCGACGCCTCGAATCCACTCGAGCCCATCCCGAAGGAGAGGACCCCGACAAGTCGCGCCGCCCGGCGCACCACGGGACGGAGACCAGGTTCGGAAAGGCGAGAAAAACAGCCAAGGAGAGGAGGCGAACAGCGCCGCGGGCACGGAGCCCTCGGGGAATGGGAAGCGGAATGGGAAGCGGGCACCTTCTCGCGGGCGAGAGCTGCGGGACCCCCGCCCCGCTCCGCCCCCGGCCCGCCGCGCTGCGCTTACCTGCGGGGGCTGCGCGGGCGCGGCTGGAGGGAGCGCGGCGCCGCCGCCGCCGGCGCGCACGGAGAGGGAGGAGGGGAGAGAAGGAGGGAGGGAGGGAGGAATGAGGGGTGGGACGGGGAGGGACGGAGCAGAGCAGAGGAGAGCGGAGTGGGACGGGACGGGCTGGGCTGGGCTCCCTCCGCCCCCGCCCGCCCGCACGCCTCGCCGGGCGGGCCCAGGTGTGCCCGTCCCGCCCCACCCGCGGGCCCCACGCGTGTCCGGCGCTCGGCCGCTCGCTCTCCCCAGCAGAGCCCGGCCGGCCGCGGAGGATACGTCGGGCAAGGGCGCGGGGTTCGGTCTGCGCGGTGGTGGTGTGCAGGTGTTTCTGCAGCAGCCGCAGTTCTGGTCCTGGGAAACTTTCGAATCTCTTGCCGACATCGGCATTTGGGAGCCTCAGTCACAGGAACAGTCAATTTGCAGGTTCACCCAGCGCTCATCCTTGGAAAGGGACAGGGTTGCACAACAGAGTTTTCCAGATTAGAACTATTTTATTATACAAAACCAGGCTCAAATTACTTCTTCCCCACCCCCTGCCCTCCATAAGTTTTTACTGTGAAATAGTCTGATTTCATTGGTTTGCTGGAGCATCTAGAGGTCACTTTTGCATACACATGCATCAAGTGAAAAGACCTATGTTGCACAATACTTGGAGTTCAGTAGCTGAAATGGCTAAGCATTCCTAAACCCTGTAGTGAAATTTCTAGGGAGGTTACCTACAGCTATGCAAGCCATCGGTGCCTCCAGCAGCACAAAAGCCTGTTATGAAGCACCAAGCCCACTTAAAGCACTCATATTTCTTAAACAACCAGAAAGCAACAGAGACCATTCCCAAGTCTGATCTTTGCTTGTGTGCCATCAACACAGTGATGACACTGTCTGCTATAGCTGCTGGTATTGCTTCACAGGTATGGTTATTAACAAAGGTTTTGGCATCAGTGAGAGCAAGTCTCTTGCTGTCATGCCTGGTGAGATGCTTTCTCTTTACAAAGTTGTCACCACACAGACCTTGGTTTTTGCACTCAGCATTGTAATCTTGTTCTGAGACTAGACTTCAATGCTGAAAATTTTTATGAAGTACTCAGCAGGCTATTAACTTCAGAAAGTGCTGGATTTCATCTCCTACCTGTTCAAAGCAAGCTACCAAGTGTTTGCAAGAAGTGACCAAAAAGCATGTTCTGTTACAAGCTCTAATAGATGGCTTAGCATCTATACACCAGTTAAAGTGACAGGCCTTAGTAGTTTTCTCACCTATGCACGGGCTATGGCTGGACAACTGCAGTCTTGAAACAATGTGCTCAAACTGCATGTGTCCTCTCCTGATGGTAGAAAAGGGATGACATACATGAGTCACTGATTAGAGAGCAGGTCTTCAGAATGCAGAACTGATTGTTCCAGTCCTGTGGCAGCATATCTGCTGTATCTTCATTATAAACCAGATTTTACATCTTTTTGGGATGCAAAATGCCTGTACTTGTCTACAAAATCTGTCCTGTCCTCAGCCAGTTGCCAGATACTGCTATAAGAACCAATATTAACTTGAAAGCAATCAAAACTTCAACCAAAGGGTGATCTGAGAAGATTTACATCTCTGTGGGTGAGACCTACAACCTCAGGCATGTAGAAGTCTTCTTCAGTAAGACAGTGCTTGCTGCTAAGGGCTACTACATCTGCAAATTGGAAATCACCTCTGCTTAGCATTCCTATGGTTACTCAAAAAGTACTGGTTAGGATGTCCTCTGCAGCAACTCTAGCTACTGATCCCTGAAGGAAAATGGCAGAAAGTAGCATCCTGAGCTCATGGGAAAAGGCTGATCTGTGCATGAGATGGAGTTATATGAAGGTTAAATGATCACAGTTTAAGGAAAACTGTGTTTAAGTCCTCTTTCAGTAACTGATGTAAAAGCAGCAAGATTTTTTCAGTTCATTTGTTTTCTGTTAGTGACTTCAGGCATGCTTGCTCAGCCCTGAAACATTGACTTGTCATTTATTCAAGGATAATGTCATTGATTCTCACTCAGCCACTCTTCCTTTAAATAGAAAATATAGGGAATATTCAGTAAATCTTACAAACAGGCAAATATTGAAGGTTCAGGGAAGATCACATGGTCTGATGTTTAATGAATGTAACTGCTATGAGACTTGGCTGTGGTGCTCTGTGGTCTGAGACATGTTTATGTAATCACACACAGATGTACTGAATTGCATTAGATAGGGACGTAGTTTTCACATCTTTCTGTCTGGAAAAACTTCTGTTTTCAGAACAAACCATGTAAATTCCGTGTGCTCAATTTAGTGAATTGATTCAAATCATAAGTGTGCTTAACATGTGCAGACATTGATATACCTATACTTCATTCTCAGCATTCATAAAGTTTCAACTGAGTGGCTGCAAGATTAATCATACAAACCCATAAAAGTTAAACATCTAATTCCTCTTCAGTCTGGGCCTGGAAAGTACGTCTGGTACTTAATTTTGTTCTGGTTTTTAAAAAAAATTATGAGAATTTACACTTAAGGTGTCTCTTCACTCTGTCATTTCTCCATGCAGCATACTCTGGTGTGGGAAGCAATGAATAATTTCATTTTGGATTGGAAATTTTCAGTGCCATGGATGTTTTGAACAAAATGTTCAATGAGATCACTACTAATTCCTGTGGGAAAAAATGGCATGCTTCAACACTATCTGACATTAGAATAATTAGAGACCTTGAAGAGTATTTTCACTTTTTATTGATCTGATTTTATTTCTTAGAGTCCCACCATTTCTGGGAGTCACAGATTGCTAAAGCATGTATTCATTACAATGAACAGCTTCAACAATTCACAAATAATAAAGCACTCTCTGGAGTTTGACTTTTTGCTCATTTGTTACATACGTACCCGCTGAAGCCCAGTGCTCACATGCTGGGGATCTCTGATCAGAACAGGATGCAGAAGACTCTAAGTTTCCAGAGAAACTTCAGACACATCAGAAATCTCACAGATTCGCACAGAACTGTTCTGTGGCAGTGCTTCTGCCTTGGTTCAGTCTCCTTGGGACTCCTGCTATGATGCAACAGCAGTGCATGATGTTCTGTGAGCCACAAACTCCTCTAAAACTGCTAAGTTCTCAAAGCAAAAGAGCAGTTTTTTCCATGGAAACTCTGTTTCTCCCTGGTTCAGCCTCCTGTTGTCTGGACCTGAGGATATCCTAATCCTTCTGAAGAGTGGCAGATTGCTGAAAAGTGAATGTGACCATTGTGCTCCTGGAAACCAAGCTCTGAGTCTTCACAGCTTTCTGCTCATGCCAAATCTCTAACAGCAGGACTGCAAGGCCAGGATTGAGGGAAAAATGGGTGCCCATAGGTGCCTGAGCATGTTGAGGATTAGGACTATATCCACAAAAGCAGAGGAGATGGTTGATTCTCATAGCTTCTGTGGCAAAATCTAGGTCAGATCAGGTTCTTTAGACAATGCCTACACCAGAAATAAGAGCAGCGTCTGTCCAAGTGACCAAAACTCAGGGGTCTTTATGAAAGAAGGTTTAGGTTTGTCCTGGCACTTGCAACATCTGTGTTGCCTTGAGATGACTGGACTAGGGTTTGCAAGATGCTTCAGGTAGTTACCGCCAGAGATGCAAAGGAGGTCAGTGCATACGTAACTAATCCAGTAGCAACTCATACAGAACCATAAACCTCTGTGTTACTGTTAAGAGCCTTACGAATCACATGAGATGCATCAAAGAGAGCGGATGGCTGTATGAAGCATCTGGGGTTTGTCTGGGGCGTGCATGGGGGCAGAAGACTGCCAGGAGGCTCCTGGATGGGAGGCCAGGAAGCTACTGGTTGTGGCTTCAGTGTGGTGAGGGAGGCGAGACAGTGAGGAGGAGCTATGGTTTTGTGGTGAGGCTCACGGATGGCTGCAGGTTCCATGGAGGGAAGGCAGGGGGGGAGGCTGGGTGGGCATCTCCCATCCCACGGGATGGCTGCAGCACTGAACACTCTCACATGTCCTTTAGCTCTATGGAACACCGGTGCTGGAGCCTGGGCCTGGGTCACCATGGCTGTTTCAGGGAAGCCTTGCCTTTATGCTGCCTGAATACTGCTACTCATTCAGCCTTCTGTTTTCCAGGTTGTTGAAGAAACCTTTGTTTATAGGGTGTTAAGGGACAACTAGATAGTGAATGCTGTTCTGGTTTGTCTTTTCATCAAGCACAGGGCTCTGGTCTGCCATTAAATTACTGAAATCCCCCTTCTAATGAGGATACAGGGCAACAAGGAAAACTTTACCTCCAGCTAGTGCAGCGGCAGCTGTTGGGTCCATTGCTTCAGCACCTGCCCCTTTGGCTATAACTGCAAGGTCCAATAAATATAAAATTGTGCTCCAACAGTGATTCTGAGTCAATAGACTGCATCTAAAATCCATAATTTATCCTGGATATGTCCCTTCATTTTGAAATGGATGATATTTGTACACCAAAAAATTGAGTGCCATGCCTCTGTACTGTATATAACTTTGTACATCAATTTGGTCTTTTTAAATGCCAGTTCTTACATGAAGCTCCTGGAGTGAGTCCAGCAGAGGACAACAAAGGGGCTGGAACACCTCTCTTACAAGGAAATGATGAGGGAGCTGGGCCTGTTCAGCCTCAAGAACTAACAACTGAGAGGAGACCTCTCAGGGTCTGAAGGGACAGTGCCAAGAGAAGGGAGACAAACTATTCTTGGTGGTGCCAGTGGTACCAAGCAGTAGGACAAGAGGCAAAGTATCGAAACTGATGCTCTGGGATTTCCACCTGAATATGAGGAAGAATTTCTTTACTCTGTAAGTGACTGAGAACTGGAACAAGCTGCTTGGAGAGGTTGTAGACTCTCCCACACTGGAGATACTCAAGAAGTGTCTAGACACAATCCTGTGCTATGTGGTCTGGGATGACCCTGCTTGAGCAGAGAGGTTGGACCACATGAACCACTGTGGTCCTTTCTAATTTTACCCATTCTGGAATTCTGTGGGCTTTGAAAAGGTGCTGGAGCTATAATTTGAAAAAAGTAAACAATGACAAGTGAAAAACTCAGTGCTACATTAGAATTTTTCCTTCAAGAGACACTATTTCTTACTAGGTGTCTTAATTTTTACTGACACTATTTCTTACTAGGTGTTTTTATTTTTACTGAAACAATAATTGACCCCTTCTCTCTTTTCTAGAGATTCAGCAGCAGAAGTCACTAAAAGTTTTCCAAGAGGTGCCATGTCCACAGTGGGATAGGTAACACACACACAAGCCCAAAGGGGAAAATAGTGTGGGATTGGAGATTTAACTGGCCAAAACTGAACAAAATCCCCCAACATGCAGACTTTCTAAAACACAGGATAGGACCTGTAATCCTAGCTGAACAATAAAGAATTTGGATATATTTAGTTAATGAAAGCTCTTGCTGGAAGGTAAGATTGGGTCATTTATGTCTGCACAATAGCAGCCCCAGTGTAGAACATATGAATACCAGATGGCTGGAACTGTTCCATTAATGAACTGATGCATTCATTGTTCTGAATTTGATTTTGTAGCTTTTTGCTTATAATGATTTGATTGCACCACTATTAAAAACCTTCAGTAACCTCAGAATTCCTCAGAATGCAAAAGAGGACATGCCTCTGTCCCCACTTTCCACTGACCTGCAGGTGTGCAACACCTCTGTCAGTCCAGCTGATAAATACATTTCATGCTGTTTTCCTAGTTCTTTAATTTAAATAATGTATGCGGAATCCATGCACAATATGTTCTTTCTTCCAAGGTGCAGGAAAATATATTCCAGGTGACACTCCATTATAGTCAACAGGGTTATCCTGTGATGGCTATGTAGGACAAAAGAAAATCACAGCTGTAGGTATGCAGGGAGAAATTCCTTCCAGATATGTGCAAATACAGGAACACTATCGAGCACTAAGAGATATACTTTTCCGCCAGAGCAGATGCTTCCTTTATTAACCATAATTCCTATTGCAATAATCTTTCCGGTCTCCAAGCTTAATTAATGAACAGTCTAGGAACCCACTTCATATGTATGTTACCACAGGCAGCTTAATTTTTCTGGCTTACACGTCTCTTCTGTAAATTTTCCCTCTGCTCCAATGCTCTACTCCAACACTGGCTCTATCTTCACTGTGGCTCTGCAGACATTTTTTGTCACAAAAAGGGCTGGTGTAGCTTGGTAACAAACATATTTCTATCCTTTGTGCCTCATTGCTGATCCTCATGTCTGAACAGACCTAAAGGGAAAAATAAAAAATATCAAATCTAGAATATTATAATATAGCACTGAGTAAAGGTTTCCTGTCAGAGCAGGGTTTTTGCTATACATCTATCTTCGAAAGGCTGGGAAGACTCCAATCCCTAGTGTCAGAAGTGACCCAGGTCTCTTATTTCTTATTTTACTTCCATTTCAGTCCATTTGAGGTTGCACTTATTAAGAAAGTTAAAATTAGAGTAAAAGAAATAAAAACAAAAAACCAGACAAAAACAAAAAACCAAACAAAAAAGCAAAACAAGAAAAAACAGGAGGGAAAAACCAGAAGTAAACAAGTGTGGATGCAGACTACCCACAAGACCCTTGGAGACAAGTTCTCCTCTTCCCTGGGGCTCCTCTGCCTCCTTTTCCACCTAGCTCCTCAAAACCCCTGGTGGTGTTGGTAGGAATTAGTTATCTCTGGTACTGCTTTCTGGGGCAGGGCCACACCAAGAAAGAAGCAGAAGTCGGGTAGCAGGGGGATATTCTCATGTTAACCCTCCTTTAGCATGAAGGCAGGAGACATGGATACCAGATAACAGAGCTGGAAGCCCATTTTTCAAGGCACTCCATTTCTCTAAGAAGAACATTCCAAGTTTTTCCTGGGATGCTCTGTGATGTTTGTTTCTCCTGAACTTCAGCATCATGTCTCAGGGACACTAAAGGACAGAAAATTATGTCCAGCTATAAGAGTGGTATTCACACCATCCTATTACTTGTTCTACAGACACTGTTAGGATTATCTAACACCCATCCTGTAGGTGTTGGGCACACATGCAAGTTGCAGGACACCCTTCTGTGTCTTTCTGGAATAGGGGGAGAGGACACTCTAGGGCACCCCAGGTGGAAAGAGATGTGTAGGTTTGGATTCAGTTCCCTACCTAGACAAAGTAAGCTAGGGTGATCAAGACATCTGAAGACTTTTCTCAGCTCCACAGGAGCAAAGCCCATGTAATCCAGCTCCTGCACCCCTAGGAATGCTCTGGTGGCTGGCTGCCACAGCACTGCTTTCCCAGTCAATGATCCTGGGTACCCAGTGAAATGCCCCTGCTCTGTCTCACCAGCACAGAGGAAAATCTTGGGGTCATTCCAGCCTTGTTAGTTAATAATTGAAGGCCTGGTTGCCTGCTACTCCCTTTGCCATTTAGGGCTGAATCACTGCTTGTGTTTACAATACCACGTGTAGTATTTGCAGCATTTGTTTGCAATTGTTCTTGTAGTTCCTTTGTGTTTCTTTCATCAGGCAGGGAGAGTAAGCACTTCAATGGAAAACAAGTAGAAAGCCATTTGTTTAATGCCAGCAAAGTAGGGGGACAGAGTCCCTGACCTCAATGACTAAAGCCACTTTAAACCTGATGGAAGTCTAACCCTATATTTTCAAAAGATAGTATTTTTGAAATATTTTGAAACATAGCTTTCTTGGTGGCACATCTACTTTTTTGACCAGCTGCCAGATTTTGGCTGGCTTGGACTGTGATTTCCCAAGATTTCTAGATGCCCAGCTCTCCTTTCTTTCAGTAGGAAAAGGTATTCAAAGTGCATGGTAATTTCCATAGGAACTCTTGGGAGACATACTTGCCCTGATGGTGACCTCCTCAGCACTGGGAGAAACAAAAAATAGCTCCAGCTCTGGCTTTTGAGCTGTGCCATAAAACAAACCTGGGGCCCCATTAGATTTTTGTATTTAATTTTTCCCTTCTGGAGCCTCTCAAACAGCAGAGAACAGAGAGTCAACCAGGAGGGGCAGGGAGGAGGCTCAGGAGGGCATACAGCCTGTGCAGGACCCTGCACTGAGGCAGTGAAGTCAGGAGAGAGAAAAGCAAAAGTACAGGAACAACAACCAAGTCCCCTGTGTCATCACCCACGTGTCAGAGAGGCTGAGTGCAGCAAAGAGGGTAAAAAGGGGAAGGAGAGATGTCAGGCCCAAAGCTGAGATATTTCTCTGTATGTTTGCTTGTTTTATTTCACAGTACGCAGTCGGCAACTAGCAACTTGTTAATTGGCAATAGAGTATATTGGCTGAAATTTCCTGCCACAGAACTGGGATTTTTAGACCATGACAGAAATAAGCTGTTTGGTAGGCAGAATAATATAGGTTGCTGATACATACAGTTAGCAATATTTTAATTCAAGTCCTTGTTCTACCATGGCTTAAGATCTGCAAGCCAAGAGCATATATTTTTATGGAAAACATGTTTTATCAGTCATCAATTTAGCACACAAAGGATGAGTAGCCAAGGCAACCTCTGTGGCAGCTATTACACTCGTGGTCAGACTTAATTACTTTTCCCTGAGCCTTCAAGTACATAAGTATGTAATATATTGAGTGAAAAGGGCCAGCTTGATTGTGCATCAGTCTGAACAAGAAACATCATGCCTACCAGAAATTAATAACTGTTTCTAAATGGAAGGGAAAAAGGTGTGCTGCATTACAGGAACGAGGCACTTACCTCTACAGAGGTTAACAGGCAACGTACCAAATGGAGATTTTTTTGTTCATTAGGAGGAAACATGAGAGTATAATTAGAAACAGCCCATGTTGTATGGTTTTACCCACTACTACTATTCAATAGAGTAGAATAGATAAAGGTATTCACTAGTTTTGGGATTGAATTAACAACCAGAAAATGAACAATGAATGAAAAATGGGCATTATTGTTTTCCCTATAGGAATCAGGAGACAAACTTGTAATTGAATATTTGACCTTAACATCAGCAGAATACTTGTAATTTTTATGAATGTGATTTAAAAATTATTTTATAATTATTTTATAATTAATAAAGAACATGCACCATTTCAATGATCATTAAGTGGATCCAATAATCAAATGCAATAGGAAATCTTTAATATACCGCTTGAGACTGATCTCTTAAAATTGTTATGAAACCTGTCCACAGAACATTCTGGGCCAAAATTCAGTCTCCAGATCATAAGCTGTGCAAGAAGTCTGGAAACAAAGATGCCTTCTTTCTTTGAGGTAGGTATACATGTCCTGTGAAGGTTAATGGGAACTGCAGAAGCATTTGCCTTACAGGTGAGTGTCTAAAACCCCACATTATTAAATTGCTCAACCAGAAATTTGGTCTTTAGCAGTTACACAGATATATTGAAATTTGATGTTTTCCCTTCTCAGCAAAAATTCTCAAAAAAAAAGTTTCAAAATGTGTAAGGTTGAACGGGAAGAAATAGGTCAGGGTGCAAGCTTGTTTGTGTCTGTATACTGGGAGCCTTACCACTGAACTGCACACACTTGTGTCCACTTTCTTAAGCTACATAACATCAAGGCTTCACAAACATGTCCTGTTCAGACTGTTGTCTGTTGAACTTGTTCTAGCTGGGAAGAACTGCTTAAGCCATGGATTTGACCCAATCTCTTGGTCAAAGAAATTATTCCTGACTCAGGTGGAGTAAGGCTTGAATCAATGAAAACAGCAATATCATTGTGCCTCTTTCCAGTTGGGTGGCATTTATTGGACAAGATTCATAGCCTGAAAAAGATATAAGCAGGAAAAAAGCAGAAATAATCATTATTTTCAGAAAAAGTCCCCCAGGTACCATCTTGAGTCACTGATCCATCATCCTAGAAATGCATCCTACTTTCTGACACATAGTAAAAAATACATGTCTTTGAAAATTGCAATGACAAAAAAAGGATTTCCTTTATGTGACTGCAAAGAATCTATCTTTTTTCTTTAAGGTGTATCTGACGACTATGAGCAGCTGGATGAGTCAAGTGAAATTCACTTCTCTGGGCTCTCCCCAGACAAGGGTGAACACTGTTGATTGGTAGTGAATCTTCTTGCAATTCACATAAGGTGAAATTATTTGATCCTGTAAGCACTGAATAATGAAGTTACCTATTGTGCGAGAGATTGGGAAAATCCTGATGCAAAATGATTTAAAAAATATTTATGAGAGGACTGACATTGTGTACATTTTCTAAATTTTAAATTACAATCTGTACAATGTGCTCAGTAAGCCTTTTGAGTACCATGGTTTATTATGCCTTCCTGAACTTTTCTAGGATAACTTTTACAATTGTCACATTAAAGAATATATTCTCAGCCAAACTGTTCTGGACCCTATTATTGTCTTTTTCCTTTTTGAATTGTGACCCATTCTTGGTGCCTAGTTTGATTCAACCAAGTTTTTACCTACTGCACTAAGTGAAAGTTTACATTTTTTTGGAGAGGTAGTACCTAATAATAAGAAGACCGTGAAGTCATTCACACAGCCACATGCGTAGCTTGTGTGAACTCCAGAAATCAGTAACTACCACAAAGTACAGAGGTCATATAGGCAATGATGAGTTAATGTTTAGGGTCAAAATCAAGTTCTCAGTATCAGTAAGGGGTCAATATAATTTAAGGGGCTTTTATATGCAGGCATCTGCACCACTGTCTGCATGCCTAGGTAGCTTGACCTGTGACTCCCATTAGTACCTGAAAGGAGTGTGACTGTCTCATATTCAAAATAGGAATATAGCCTTGTATTTTAGCACATTCACAGGAAGCCTGGAGCAAAGTGCTCCTTGTGACTTAGGACTGGTGCTTTCCAGATTCTCTTTTGGTCAGTCATTCAAGCGAGGACTGTGCACAGTGCTGCTCCTCAAATTGCAAAACTTCTCACACTGCCCATTCAGGAGAACAAATACCCGTACTCCCTGGGACGAAGCCTGAGAATAAAAGGCAGCAGGACTTGCCTGTTCAGCTCCCTACTGAGTCAGGAGCTTGGGTTTTGTTACGCCAAAAATTTATTTGCTTTATATTGCTGGAAATACAAAATACTCTGAGTACAAGAAAGAGGTTATTTCTCATAGTAAGTATGCTAACCTGTGCAGAACAGGAAAAGCTCAATTTAGCATCCTTGGCATGATGAGAACATACTTCTTTGTATCTATACCATCCCATTCTAGTTTCCACTCTGCCTCTAAGACTCTACCAGAAACAGTGAATGTACTTCTCTTCTACCCACATATGGATTTTATGTGGAGGAAGATTATCTTCAGGCAGATAGTGAATGGCTGCCTGTAAAAAAAGTATTTGTTTCCTAAAAAGTCACCATCCTTAGAAACTCTTATCAACATGGAGTAGTGAAGGTTAGGCTGGAGGGAGGACAAATGGGGAAGAAAGGTGGTATGTGCAGCTCTGGGACCCATCTCTGAGCTGGGCACCTGCTGCAGTCCTTAACAGCTCCCGTGATTACTGGAACATGCCATGGTCAGAGGTTTAAAGAATATGGAATGAAGAGGGAAGCCTCGAAAACTCTGAAATTAGTACCTCCAGTCAAAAAATACATATTCTCATTTCAAATGTTCCATTTAAATGCATCAATGCAAAACTTGGTCAAAGTAACACTAGGGATTTGTAAACTCTTTGAGGCAGAAATCAGGTTTTGACAGTCTCCAGAAGAGTGAAATATCAGTTTTAAGTGGAACCCACAAGTACTATAGTTTAAAGCAAACAACAAAAGTGCAGTTGGTATGCAGCCACTCCATATATCTTTAGCTGTTGGAAGCATGTGACTCCTGGCTTGGAGTCTCAAATAACATAAAAGGTACATTGGCATAGAGTATCCTTACTACTTACCACCTCTTGCTATGCACTCTTACTGACACAGACATTGTCCTGGTCTCAGTCTGTGCTGCACACTTCCAGCTCTGTGCAAACTGCCATAATGACAAATAGGACCTGAACTGGAGCTCCTTGATGGCATCACAGCCCCAACTGGCAGTGGAAGTGTCACGCCTGACCCTCAGCAATGAAGAACACAGAATGTGTGGTGCAGGGCCACAGAACATGGGGGAAAAATAAGGGCCTCCAATAAAAGGCAGCTGATCTCCAACAGCAAAACAAATCCTATGCTGGGATTTGAATGATCATGTCACAGCTTGGACCCACTCTGTAAAAGCTCCACCCACTTTTACATCCACTCTGTAAAATCTCTATGCAATGGCAGACTTGGTGGCTCACAGATGGCAGAACTGTAAAAAACCAGGAAACCATCAAATATGCACAGCTCTGACCCATGAAGTTCCCCTTCCACTGTGCAGCAAATCTGGAAGCAGGCTGACTCTGAACATTCCCCCTCCTCTGGTCCATGAAGCACTTGACATATGGATATCTTGCTGCTGGGGACAACACGAAAGATGGAAAACTGGCTATCAGACTCTCCTGGGACTCCACCACTGCCAGTGTGCTGCTGCCACTAAGAAAAACTGTGTTAAGGAGATGCCTTTTGTTGAATCACATGGCGTGAAAAGACTGGGTATACAGCAGAAATGTTGGAAGGCTGTGCAATGTTATGAAATTCTAGAGCAAAAATTTATTAAAAAGCAAGAAAACTGAAGTTGGCAAAATCAAATGTATAGCATAATAATAACAATAAATTATAAAATGCCTTTTGTCTTCAATATCATCCCATGGGTTTCATTATTTCCTTTTGCAAACAACATTATCTGGAGAACAGTCAAAATTTCCATTTAGTCCAAGAACTGTGGTGCTCTCCAGTCATCTATATGCTACAGGAATGTGGGGGCAGCACAAATGACTTGTGCTTTTTTCTAAAAAAAGGTTTAGACCATAACTGAAGACCTCACCTAAGATTAATATTTTAAAATCAAGCTTATTTCTCTTTCATTTTTGTTAAAGCTGGAGTAATTGGTGATGCCATAAATCTCTCCTGCCCTATAAATCTAGAATAAGTCATGCCTATAGGGCAAAACAAGTAAAAGACTTTGGATTTCATATTAAGATTTGATGAATACATGGTTTGTGTATCTGAACGTTTCAGTGAGAAGAGGTAGGTTGCCTTTCAATGGCTGAGGTAACTGCTTGAAGCAGAAATGTACATGCCAAAGGACACACATTCCTCCTTCTCATTTGGGTCTCTTCCTTTCAAATTACACCGACCTCCTTTATCTGCATCTACTTCAAGTTGCCAGTCAGTTTACTATGAAAGAGACTTGCAAGCTAGGTGTAATAAACACCTCTGTCATACTGAATATCTCTTGTAATAAATGTCCTCCGGTGTTATTTGCAGACAATACCACCTTCTTGGGTCTTTGAGAGGTGTGCTCTGATGGAAACCACTAGTACTGATCTTGGTAGAAGGGATCGGATCGTTTATCAGCAGGAGTGGGAGAGCGAGAGCTATAAACATGTAAACAAGACCAAACCATAGCAGTGCTTAAAGGCTTGTGTTTATATTGAAAAAAACCAAAACCCAAACCAAATCCACCAAGAATTATACATCTCTGCTCTTTTGTTTAATCTTAGCCTGTGTAGCCCTTGCCTTGTGCTGTTAGTGAACAATAGGTTGCTTGAAAGCTCCTGTGAGTCTTGGCTAATAAAGTGCTTGTTTCTTTCTGACCTGCTAGCTTACCCTCCACTGCATCTTAGTCCTTTGCTGGTAGATATGGAAACTCTTTCTACTGCAGCAGCATCTCTCCTGCCTCTGTGGCTCCACCCAAGGGGATCAGGACTGTATTGTGCCAGATATGAACAGATATTCATACTTTCTAAAGTTTTCACTCTAAATAAGCAGAGAGCAGTAGACAGGGAAGAGGTGTATTGTTCATTAAGGAATGAGGGATTTAGTGATTTGCTCGAAGCTGTCCATGTAATTGCTGTCAGAGCTAGCAGTTGAAAACCTGGGGAGCTCCCAAGTGCCAGAAAGAAGAAACTAGACTTGTCTAAAATATGTCCAGCTCTGAGTACAGAAAATAAAAGTATACTTTAAAAATAAACTCAAAGATTTCTATGATTGATATGTATCAAAATATGCACCAATAAAATCCCTCCTTTCTCAAATGCAGGTTCTGTGTACAAACACATGAAGAAATCAGAGTTTAAGTTGGTGAAGTTCAGTTTATTCATCTGAAACTGTGCCTGTTTACATATGGCTGAATTAGAGGTATTATGTCTTTGACAATGTACTTCATTAATATTTTTGCACAAATGCATCTACACCACAATCTCCAACGGCTGTCTATTACCCTGTTTTTCACTTGTTTAAACTTTTCACCTTCCTGCTGAGTTCCTAATGGAACAGTTTCCTAATGCTATGGTTCTGGAGTAGTGTTTTTGGTCTTTTTCTTTTTTTTAAGGCTCATGAAGATTGTCCAGCACTTCGAGCAAAAGCTTTAGTAATAAATATATAACACTGGGACTGATCCCTTTGCCCTTCCTCATTCTCAAAAGAGGTTCCTCTTTTCATTTCAAGGCCAGAATCAGCTGAGCAAGACACTGCTCAGCACAAATAGCATTGGCAGGAGTACCCACAAAGCAGAAACAGAACTCCTGTCCTTCAGCCAGAAGGCATTATAATTTCTGTGACAAAGAAGATCATGTTGCACTTTTGTTCCTACAGTCACAGTAAGAGGAACAGTCAGTTCTCAGAAATGAATTATTTTATTTTAAGGAGTGTTTCATGGTAGAGAGAGCTGAGTTAAACTGCAGCTAGGTTCCTGAAAAAAAAAGTCATATCATGGAAAATGCAGAGTAGATACAGTAATATAAGAAAGAACATGTACTGGAAAAGAAAGACAGTGCTGCAAGAAGCTCCTTCTTCAGTGAGGAATGGGGAAAAAGGAATGGAGAGAAAGGAGAAAAGGCACACTGGAAGAATAATTGATACAGCAGACATCAAGCTGTATGTGATACAACTGGGTATCAATTTAGTGAGCAAGAACTGGAGAAACAGAGAGATATGGAGAACTCCTCAGGAAAGAAAAAACCACAATGAAACTCTTGCAAAACACATTGAAAAACTCCAGGTGGGGGATTGAGGTGCCTGAGGAAGCAGACAGAGCAGGCAAATGTAAACAAAAGAAGTTAGTGAAGAACCAATGATTGAAGCAGAAATTACAGTGGAGTGGGTAAACACAGAGCTTTCTCCCAAATGACAATCTGCAAAAGAATAAATAGGTGTATTGAAAGCAAAGGTGCAAAACATCCACAGATTTGGATAGAAAAACACATAAAAAAAATACATGGGACTTCCAAACAGAGCTGGTTCCACCTTAATACAATTTCCAGTGAAATGTGGGATCTTAGCCAAGATATCATTAATATCACTCTAATAGAAATGTCAGTAATACAAGCTGTATTGAGAAGATGAAAAACAACAGAGCAGCAGTCAAAAAAGTTGTAGCACTAATGCTAAGGATATGTGACATCCACAACTTAAATGAAACAGTGGCAGAGCTCAGCAGCGATGGCTGAGAAAAAAAAAAGAGATCCCTCCAACATACTGACAACACAAAGTTATTGTCAAAATCCTCCAAACTGGGATTGCAAGAACCATGATGTCTGGAAACAAGTTGTGAAATGTATCTAATCTGAAAAGTTTTCTGCAAATGCTGCACTCTATGAAGTAAAAGTAGCAATCAATGGAAAGTTTTGTGAACAGTTTCAATACAGGCCTAGCCCTGTACAGACTAGATACATCTACTTAGCCCACTTTAGATATATGCAAAACAAATCACTGGCTTTCAAAGCTTCTAAAATAGCTTGGAGAAATCTTTTTTATTGACTCTTTTGGTTCTAGAGAAGCTTGCCTGCTGTTATTCATAACAATAAGGAAGAGAGAAGTAAAGAAAAGTGCTGCTGAGAAAGAGTAAACAGTGATTTAGCATAAACACCCCTTAAAAATGTGGCTGCTTTTCCTTTTCATTGATATTAAGACTTGTCAGGGATGGACAGTGTCAGTGTGCATATTAATACTGGTGCTGTGTAAGTATGGAAACTGCCTCTACACTTTTGACAGCACAAATGTCCCTAGGTACAGCTCATTGCTTCATTGTGTCACAGTGCACAACTTCTCAGGAGTGATCATTAAAGAAGGGCTAGATCATAGAATCATTAAGGTGGGAAAAGACCTCTAAAATCATCCAGCTGTAAAGGTACAACCACCATCATGTTCACCACTAAACCATGTCCTCAAACACCATTACCACACATTTTTTAAACATTTCCAGGGATGGTGATTTCACCATTTTCCTGGGCAACCTGTTCTGATGCCTTGCAACCCTTTCAGTGAAGAATTTTTTTCTAACATCCATTCTGAATGTGGTGCAACTTGAAGCCACTTCCCCTTGTACTGTCACTTGTCACCTGGGAGAAGAGACCAAGCCTCACCTGGCTACATGTTCCATTCAGGCAGTTGTAGAGGGTGATAAAGTTTCCTTCAAACATCTTTTTCTCCAAGTTAAACAGCCCTATCTCCCTCAGACACTTCTCATCAGACCTGTGCTCCAGACCCTTTCCCATTTCCATTGCTCTTCCTGGGACACACTCCAGCACCTCAGCATCTTCCTTGTAGTGAGGGCCCCAAAACTGGTGACAGGACTCAAGGTGTGACCTCACCAGTGTCAATTGCAGAGGGACAGTTACTGCCCTGGTCCTGCTGGCCACATTGCTGCTGGTGCAGGCCAGGATGCCACTGTCCTTCTTGGTCACCTGGGCACAAGCTGGCTCATGTTCAGCTGGAGGCCGAACAGCAACCCCACTTTCCAGCCACTCTGTCCCCAGCCTGTAGCACTGTAGGGGGCTGTTCTGACCCAAGACCAGGACTTGGCACTCAGCCTTGTTGAACTCATTCATTCAGCTTGTCTCAGCAGCCTGTGTTTGTATGGCTGCCTACAGTACATGCACTCCACATAGATGTTTCTTTGGTAGGATATATGCCAAACTAAAATTTCCAGTGTTTCCAGCCAAGTGATGAAAGGCAGATGTTATGCCATGGCTGTGACCTATGTTCATACCTTTTTCATGTGCTCAGCATCTAGTAGTTTCTTGAAGAGGTGAACCATCATGCATCTTCCAGTTGCCCGGGCTGTACATGTGCAGAGCTAAGTTCCTGAATGCTTTCAAGGGCCTCTGGGAGAAGCTAAAAGGGAAGACAACCATCACAATAACACATGCAAGCTACTTCTAAAGGTCCTCTTCTTATCTATGCACCTGATAGTAGGCTGAATATGTTTATCTTGTGGCAGCAGCACACATTGAGTTGCTATCACTGTGGGGAGTCCTGTAACCCCTCTTTATTCACATGACAGAATAATTTTCTGATTATAAAATAGTAGCAGATCCAAGTAAAACTTAAATTGCAGCTATTGTTAGTTGACTGTGTTGTCTGCATTCCTCTGCCAGAATCAAAAGAAGTGTGCTTATTCTTCTGGAGGACACTGTCATAAATACACTTCCTGATTTCTTTGCCACAAGTCACTGACAGGTGAGTTGCCATAGCTTCATGATGGCTCTTAAGGCCACTGACTTTTAGCCAGCAAGGTTACAGAGAACTCTTGCCGTGGATGCAGTTCTATTGCATCTATCCACTCCTTTTCCCATCCATTTTGCAATGTGGCATTTCTGAGCAGTTATTTTGTAAATTCACAGAACAGGTGAACATGTATAGCATGTGATGGTCAGCTTCTCATATTCATTTGTGATCACTTCAGTACACCAGGTTAGCTAACTCCTTATTAACACAAGGTCCATTGTTTTGGAGAAAGGTTATCTCAGCCCATCCCCTGGTGCTGCTTAACACTGGAGGTCTAAGCCAGTACCAGTAGCAGGTTTTGATTCTTGCAAAGTTTGCAGGATTTGACTCAAGGAAGTGAGAATTCACTGCCTCCCCTGAATGGACAGGAAACATTTACAGATGCTCCCAGCAGAGTCTTCAAAGGGTGAGGCAGGAAAACATGTGGTGAACATGTGGACTTCTGTGGGAGGTGGTTCTGCTTGATGGACATTTTTCCTCTGTCAGCTTGTGATACAGGCAGCAGACCCTGAGGGAATATGGTTTGCACCTAGGACTGAAAGCTCTATTTATGCTGAAGCAACAGGCGAAGCTGCCATTGCAAGCATTCATATTTCCAACACTTAAACACTGCCAAACCACCACCTGGCTTTGGTGGGACAAACACAGTATTGCAAGGAAAGGTGAGCACATTCTGTAATGGGCATTTCCTCAGCCTTGAGTCTTTTCATTTTGTGGAAGCTTGTTAGCAGAGGGAGAAAGGAATGCAACTCCTGCTTTACTTCACTGCTTCACCAACTAATTATGACTTATACATTGCACTTGTATAACTGACTATCCCAAAATTAATTAAATCCTTCCAATCTTTAGAACTCCAAACAGTTGGGTTGCTGTATTTTACCATTGTATTTAATCAGTCAGTAGCAGAAGGGAACTCCTGTTTAGAACAGAAAATAGTCTGTATTTTTCAGCCTCTGCTTGTATCTTCAAGAACACCGATTCTTAAAGGAAAATCTTCTTATGGTTTGAAAACAGAAGTCATATAAATAAGCCTTCTGCTTGTTCTTCATTCAAAGAACACCACAAGAGTCCCCTTTTTGGCACTTATGATCCTGCACTGAACATAATGCACACACAGGGTAATTTTATGTCTCTGGCTCATCCATGAAGAAACAAGCCATTCCTTCCTTTATGCCTTGATCTTCAGCCCAAAGAACAAAGCTCTGCCTATTGCATGCATGCAGAACTGTTGCTGATGTACTTGCATGACCTCAGCAGCTTCTGCACAACAGATTTGCACAGAAACTTTGTGCCACCAAGGAATTGAATGAGGATTCCAAAACACTAGGAAAATGTGAAAACTGCTCATGTGCAATATTTTCTTTTATCAAAAACTAGGAAGGTTAGGAAGCGGCTGCCAGTTGTTAGCACAAGCAAGTTTTTCACTCAGTGGAGTGCTGTATGTCTTTTATGACACATGTCATTTTCCTCCAGCATACAAGCCACCATTTTTTTTCCCCCTTCCATCAGCTAAAATGGTTAATATCTTAAGAGCACGTGCATCAGCCAAATTTTTCTCAGTATTCTCAGAATCGATAAGATGAAAACAAGCCCAATCTCTTTCATGCACAAAGAAGTTAGAAGTCTGTTTCTCTGGATATTGTTTGTCTCAATGATACAGCCACTTTGGTAATTTGATTGATATAATGAACTAAGCAACAAAATCACAACATCACAGAATATGTTGGAATATATTCCAATACTAATTGGAAGGGACCCACAAGGATCATCAGGTCCAACTCTTAGCCCTGCACAGCACCACCCCCAAGAGTCACAGCATGTTCTACAGAGCAACTATCATGCAGCAAAGTAGAAAAAATAATTTAAGGTAGCTCCTTCTCAGTTACCCTGGGTGGCTCATGAGTGGTGGATAGAATAAAAGACAATGAAAAATAATAATTTTGTCACTAAAGCATCTTGACATGAGTCTAGGTTCAGACCAGGAACACAGCAGAGAGGAATGGAGATGACATCCTTTCATGTTCCAGAGTAAAGTCACATTCCAAGCAAGGAAAGGATGGGATAATCTCTAGATTAAAGATTCCTCCATAAAGGATGTGATGCTGTTCAGGAACTGTGATATTCCAATATGTTGCATCGGGTCAACAATATTTTTGAGGTATAGGGAAAATAAGTCATGCATGCAAGTGCAACACAGGACAAAGACTCTTACCACAGGAAAGGGTCATGGGTAAGAGTGAGCTCTATGCCTTCAGCATGAATTATGAGCAGGTCAGAGGTAACAAGCGTAACAAATCACAGTTCCACAAATACTTTTAATGCGATTTAATGTCCTGTTGCTTTGTCATTCCATGAGGACATGGAGCAATTGCAAATATGTGAACGCAGCAAGTTCCTATCTAACTTCAGCAGCAATTTGTGTATGGTCAGGAGTAATCTGTAGCCTCAATACATTTAGTACAATTGTTTGGAAAAGCAGTTTGGAAAAGAAGTTTGTTTGGAAAAGCAGTTAAATATCCAGATGTCTAACAGAATCTCTTAGACTCTGCAATTGGTCTAGGACAAAACAAATCCTTCTTGATTTGGCTATTCTATAAGACTAATTTGTCTGGAAGCACAGATTGCTCCTGTCTAATAAAAAAAAAATCCCTTCTCTATTTTCATATCTTCATCTTGAAATTACTCAAAAGATACAGAAAATTCTCTGTAATTTCAGAAGAAAATCCAGAATTACAGAATTTCATCATGGGAAGTTTCTGAGTAAATTTAGTTTCTTCTTCCTGTTAGAAGTCCAAATCCTTCTAGTTCCCTGTGTCCCCTTCATCCAATATTAATTTAATGTCTTGCCCAGTCTGAGGCACCTTAGAATTGCATCCTATATCTAAGAAATGCTCTAGAGAAAGAATGCTGAGAAAACTGTTAATATGGAAATAAGAACTGCACCAACACTCATAATCCACAATTGAGTAGCTTCATGACTAATATATTCTAGACACTATCTGTGCTTCCCATTTAGCTCTTAAAGTTCATAGCCAGAGTTCCAGTCACATGGGATGATGTTGTGGGGAAAAAAAAAGGGTGGCAGTTTTTAGGAAATAAAAATACGTTTCCATCAAAATTCTCTTCCCTGTGTTACTGGCACAAACCTTTCAACAGAAATAGCTTCTACAGCAACAAACCCCTTTTGGAGTTGTCTGGACTCAAGTGGTACTAGATGCAAACTGTAAGGGTGGCTCTGCATAAAATTTGCCCTTCCATTCTAATCTGTAGGTGGAAGTTTTCCCTCAGTATTAGAAAAAAATTACTCTGATGATCCAATCCACATGTCCCGTGTTAAGAGGGGAATAAACAACACTAACAAAAAAAAAAAAGTATTTTGTTTAATAAAGAAATTAATTCTATAGTAAGGATCAGCTGCAGTTGATAAAGAGTTAAAATTTCTTGCTTTTGCTATGAGAGAAAAAAATGAGCTTCAGGAATAAGAAAAACCTGTGCTTTTAACCTCCTGTGTCACATGGCAAAGAACATAATTTCTTGCAGAGTTATTGAGAGTATGCAAATCCTGGTGCAACAGAGCTTCCATGTCTTAGCTAAATGTAAGGTAACCTTTTGAAGTCACAGACTGGCAGAGAACAAACTAAGAGCAGTTTGCTCTGCAATTGCATGCAGACATATCATAGCCATCTTAATCATGTTTGCTTTGGAGTCAGAAGACAGCTTCAGGAAACATGAAGCAAACACTAGATCCAGCCCCTTGGGGAATTTTGCCAATTTTTTGATTATGAAGCCATGTAGGTTTTTCTGCTACTGAGGATATACTTTACCAATAGCAACTTTTGTCCTTATTGAGGTAGACATTGCCATCATCTGACTGCAGTACTGCTTTAAGATCTAGAGAGGTGGTGTAGGGAGTTCTTTATGGGGAGTACATAGTGTGCCCATTTGGTGCTCCATAGTAATCCATAGGAATAATCCATGTGTCCTAGATGTGTTTTTAAAAGAGAGTTTTGTCACTTTGTGAGTTTTTACTTTCCTGGATTTCTCATGGCAAGCACCTCATTCTCAGATATAAATTCACTATTCTGGAAATTGCTACAGCTTAACTTCTGTGGCTTTCTCAGAACTTCTGCATTTTATATAACTCAAACTCAAATTTAAACTTACAATACTAAAAAAGCAATTTACTCTAAATATGCTTTGAGGACTAGTCAGCAAAAGGGGTTTAGCATAGTTTTCTCTATTGAGCACTTATATATCTCAGCCCAAACTTTTAATCTATGGTTCTGGCTTCCCATTATATTTTTATTATTGTTATTATGATTGTTCTTTAATGTACCTGGACTAACAGTAGACATAGACTCAGACATAACAGAGTGATGCCTAGTGAAATTTGTATTTCTGTCTTTTGGAAGCAGAAATCTACTGTCCTGGATTTACTGCTTGCTCCTTATTGCTGCCATTTTCTTTAAATATCACTCTAGTAAATTAAAAAATAAATCTTAAGCTAAGTATTGCATAAATTGAAATGGTATCCTGTAGAATGAAGTTTCTACCTCTTCTACTTGAAGGATTGTCTTCAGGGTAATCCCAGACATGAGTACAGACTGGGACAAGAATTCTCTGAGAGCAGCCCTGTGAAGAAGCATTTCAGAATTCTTGTGGGTGGGAGGCTGGACATGACCTGGCCATGGGCATTCCCAGCCCAGAAAGCCAAACGTGTCCTGGGCTGCATCCAAAGCAGCGTGGGCAGCAGGGGAGGGAAGGGATTCTGCCCCTCTGCTCTGCTGTGGTGAGAGCCCACCTGGAACCCTGCATCCAGCCCTGGGGTCCCAGCACAGGAAGGACATGGACCTGTTGGAGTGAGTAAAGAGGAGGTCACCAAGGGTGCATAGAGAGATGGAGGCCCTGTGCTATGAGGAAAGGTTCAGAGGGTCAGTGATGTTCAGCCTGGAGATGAGAAGGCTCCAGAAAGACCTTATATCACCTTCCAGTACTTAAAAGGGGCTATAAAACACAGGGAGAGGGACTTTTACAATGGTAGAGAGTGTTAGGACAGGGCAGAATACAATGAATATATGAATGAATATCCCCTTGATTCAGCTTCATTGAATATAACTTTTGCCTTATTGATGAACAGAGACGAATGAGAAGTTTCTCAGAGACTCTAGAAAAGAAATGTACTGTCCTAAATTTTTTGAGAAGAGGTGTGGGAACATACCTGGTTTTGTCAGGGATGCTCCAGACATCCTCCCTATGCACTATAGAACGAACTGACAGACTTGTCATTTGTCTATTTGCCCCAATCCCTTTTCAAAACTTTCCTGTATTTTCATTTGAGTAACCTTTCAATTTTTAAATGTCATGTTTTCCTTTTGAAAGCTTTTTAACTCTTACAGACTCTGAATGACGAAGGGTTTATTTTGCTTTGTTTTCTTTTGGAAAAGTGGTAGAGTTTACTTTGGCTTCTAACTCCTTACTTTTTAAAAACTCCCTGTCTGATTGTAAGGTTTTTTCCTCCCTCCCCCCTCCTTCTTTTTCCTTTTTCTTTCTCCTTGCCTTGCCTTGCCTTGTCTTTGCCTTGCCTTTCCCTTGCTTTATCTTGCCTTTTATTTTCTTGTCTTTTCTTGCCTTTTCTGCTTTAAATATTAATATTTGCTTTATAGTTTGCTTCATTTTCTGCAGTCCCTCTCTTAAAATGGTGCAGCTTTCTACTACAGTTATTTGGTAAACTCTCTTCTTCAATAAACTTAATGCTAGATCTTTCAAATTGAGTTCTTTCTCTAGTTCCTAATTTTGTTATTGTAAAACCTAAGATCTTGTTCTGTGAAGTCTCTTGACTGGCATGCTGATTGCTTCTTCCTGAACTCTATTCCTAAACTTATGCTTGCCCTAGAGACAGAGATACAAAATCTTTAATTATTCATTGCAAAATCTAATGTCTGCTCTCATAAACTTAATGTGGATCTGATTTGCAGTGGCACATTTAATTTTGCTCTACAGCCCTGACCTTCACAAGTTGCAAATTAATCTTAATTCCAGCCATAATTTAAGCAGTGACACCTTTGTTCTTTCACTGATAAACCTAATTCGGGTTGTTCCAGAAATACCCTATGATTAATTTCTAAAGAGTTGACGCTGAAACATCTTTACTGGAAAAGATAATTGGAGAAGAGAACAGAATTATTACAGTTATTGAATACTAATATTTAATGAAAAAATATCCAGGAAATATAATTTTATATACAAAAAGAATTGAAACTTAGTAATTAAATTTCTATAAACTTCAAAATATGAAGAAAGATGACTATTCTATTTACCATTGCATCTTTTTTTTTTTTTTTGTTCTGAAGGGAAGCAAGGTCTCAGTGTACCTGCTGCTGAGAAGTTCAACATGCAGTGAACCTAAGGTCAGAAGAACATTTTTCCAGATGAGAGGAAGTTTTTCACTGTCTAATCATTACTATTATTGATTTGTATTATCTTATGCAGCTGCATTTCATCCGTTCTTCCTTTCTTTTCCCTTGAGGAAGAATCTGTGTGTGTTTACCCCAGTTTTTGGTTTGTGGTAGTCCTCACTAATACAGTTTTGTTCTTTGGTCAGTTGAGTAGCTCAGCAGCTCTTCTTGTTGCTGTGTCACCAAGCCTCAGCTTACTGGGTGCTATCTACATATGCTGGAGAAAAATAATTCCCATTTTCTCCCTAAGAAACCTAATAGGTACAGTGCTCAGTACATGTGAGGTCTTTTATGTAACTGAAGTCCAATTCACACTGTATAGCTGCTACTTCACTAAGCTGTAAATATATTATTTAGTCACAAACAATGCTCTTGTGTAGATAACACATACCTAAGGCAGGTTTTCCTTCTTAATATCTTCAGGAATTAATAAGTCCAAAATGACACTGGAACACTGCTTCCCTCTTACTTTGACCCACACCTGCCATACTTTGGTGGCATTGTTCTCATGGGTGATGGCTGTTCCTGGTCTCCTTGAGATTCCACTGCTTCAGCACCTGAGAATCTGGTGAGTTTATTCCCATACACTGTTATGAGATCCTGCACTGCTGTGTTGACTCCTGAGTTACTTTTCAATGGTTACAGTGGAGCTTTTTGCCAGTGCAAGTAATTGTTCTCTGTCTTCTAATCCGTGTGCTTCCTGTCTTGGATAGCTAAATTCCTTTGAATTGCTTTCAGGGATGGCCATCAGAAGGAACTCTGAGGGCCCTGTAGCTTTGTGATCAGGCACTGAGGAAGGATCCTCCAAAAGCAACTTCTCATAATTCTGTTGTTCTTTACCCAGTGCTTTCCTCCAGCAATCCACCATTAAATACAGCAGGACCCTGCAGAACCCAAGGAACCATTACCTGAGAGCTGCAAAGACATTCTCTGGGTATCTTGGTGATTGTACTTTCATTTCAGGGTGTCCTTTGTACGGCAGTGCTATGGCTAAAGTTGACAGTTTTAAATTGTGAAAGCCTAAAGTGACTTTGTCTTTGCATTTTTAGCAGTGGCTGGCGCTCAGATAATAAAGCAATGTAACTGTTGAGACAGAGCATTGTCTTCACTGAAGCATTATCAATATGGCAAATAGAACATCATATTGAGTAAACATCAGTTATCTTTTTCTGTTTGATATTCCTTACTGATGGGTTCATGGAGGCAGCTACCTGCTTGGTGCTGTGCTTTGCCAGATAATACTTTGGAAGAACACAAGGTAACAAACCCCTAACACTCTGTTGATTTTTCCAGTAGGACTTCAGGAAGGTAAACTTGACCAATTGTGAAGTGAAAGTAACTCAGTACTCCTAGGAAGCAAATTCTCTTGTATCACTTGGGCACTTACTTGTTGCCTGCTGAATGGGGTTACTGAGAGTGGCCTGTGACTCCCCAGCTTGGCCGGACAGGTCACAGCATTTCTGGGAACACAAGTGTGCTTCTGAATGCACACATATGTACCAGTGTGCACAAAGCAGCACTTTCACAATCTCCATGATCAAAAAACAAAAGCATAACCCAGCTTCCCACAGGGATCCTCCCGCTGGGTTATGACTCTGAGTTAAGATGACATCACATGTCAAAGAGTATGTTGCTGCTTTGTTCCCTGCTTTGCAGAGGCAGATATGACACTAGACACTACCTGTACCTAGGTAAGTTGCAGCCATTCATTATTTATCCCTATTAGTCTCTATAAGGTAAGGCTTCCCTTAGGATTTTAAACTTAGCTGACCTGTCTGAAGCACTGTGACCTCTCTCACTGCAGGGTCTGAGTGCTTTTATGCCTGCAATGTCACTCAACTCACAACCCTGCATGCACTAGAGCATCACAACTGCCCCTCTTGCACAGGCAAGAAATAGGAATGCTGGACAGTAAGAGCCCTGCCAGACAAGTCCAGAAAGTAGGTGAGTGCCTTGCCTCTGTACAATCTTTATGTCATCCTCTCTAGGTACTGCATAGAGACTCAGATCTCCTCATACAACAGAAAACAGTGACCAACAGCATCAGGTTAAGTTTTGCTGCAGTGGCCAAGCTTGGGGGTGGGGTAGCATTTTGCTGAAAAAGTTTCAAAGGGTTGATAGATATATCTTTTACTCTCCTTTCCAGGGACAAAAAGTAAAAGAAGGGTAAGGAAACACAGAACAGTATGTTGGCAAATCTAGTTTGGGGGATATAAAAGAAGATCTTTGCAATTCAAGACCAATAAAATCCCCTTTTCTCTTGTTTGCTTGCATTTTTTTGCAGAATGCTGGTCTACTGAGAAGATGTATGAGCCACATGTCCTCCTGCTGTGTTCTTTTTCTGCCCTCACAGTTTCAAGATATTCTTCATAATAAAATTTAAGGACAATTAAATGTCTTTCCAAACAACAAGATATCAGCCAGAGGCAAAGTTGCCTAGTGTCTCGCTCCAGTGTGAGCTTTCAGACTGAGCCTTGTCTTCTCTGTGAAGCTCTGGGTTTCTCCAGTGTCAGATTAAAAAAAAAAAAAAAAAAAAAAAAAAAAGTGGGGTTTTTTTTTGGGTTGTTTTTTTTTTTTTTGTTTTTTTAAAGAGTATTTAGTTCCTATCAAGAAAGCCATATCATATTTACACAGTCAGATGTATCAGCCATGACTGAAAAACTGGAAAGTCCTACAGTGAGGAAGCTGACCAGTGCTTTCAACAAGTTATTTAAAAATTGTATTTATTGGTTTTGTAGATTTTGGCTGCATAGACAAAACAGCCAGTTAAAAAAATAAAATAAAAAATGTCTTAAAAATGTCTCATGGAACTTAGATGCTTTCCCTTCCGTGCCTTGATTCTGGCTAGCAGGACTAATTCACAAAGCATACGGCATCCTTTCTGCTCTGGACACCAGGAGATACACCAATGACAAACTATCCTTGGGGGGTTTTCTAGACCTCCAGACACTCTTCTGTAGTTGTTCTGCTAATGTAATAAGTCTAATTTAGTCCAAATTGGATCCTCTTAATGCTACAGACTTACTTTCTGTTTCTCTTCTGTCATTGCTGTATTCAGAAACATTCACGTTTGCACTAGTAGGGCCATCTTCATCAAGACAGCCTATCATTTATTTGGCCACATGAAATATGAATATTATTTCAGCTGTCTTCTTCAGTATAATCATGGTGTTCCAATTCCATACTAACCCTAAAAGAGCACCTGCTAAAAAATATAATTAAAAAAACCAACAAAAAAAACCCAGACAAAATATCCATTATAGGATCCAACAAAATTATTACATTGGAAGGCAGCCTACATGTTTGTTTTGTTTTTTTAAGCCTTGTGGATGCCTAGTTCAGCATTTATCTTACACTGGCTGTTCAGTGGAGAGGCACAAATGTACTCAGACAGGAAAATAATACATGAAATCTTATGTGTTAAGCATGAAACCCTTCTGTGGTTGTTTTTGTGTGTTCCATCAGATGTTATTGTCGGTCCTATATTGTGGCATTGGGGGAGGAGGGTTATGCTCTGGGGTACTTCAATGGGCTGGTCTGCAGAGCTGTTCTGTCTATTTATACTCTTGTAAGTCTCTTTCTGAAATGGTGCAGAGCCAGCTAAAATTAAAATCATATGTCTTTCCAGTTGTAGCCAGTCAATGAGGATAACGGCATTCCTGTATCCCATTACAGGATCCCTGTGGTATTTCAGACATCTTGAGGTTGCTGTCATCATTGTTTATCTAAACAATTAAATCAATACATGTTCAGGTTGCTGTCCCCACTAAAAATCACTGTAACCTTGCAAACAGCTCACCCTTACAATTGTCCTTACTGCCCTGCTCATAGCCTGAGGAGGCTGGCCCTCTCTTGCTCCCACACCATGGAACAAAGGCTGCTCCCTCGCAAATTATCCCTGATGGAAGGCTCCCGAGCCTGGCAGGCAGTCCTGCTCGAGTGGAGGCTGCCATGGATCCAGTCCTGCGCTCAGAAGAAAGCCTAAAGGGTGAAATACATCAAAAGGGGCAGAAAAGCAAGAGGAGCACCCACTTATGTGGGAAGGGAAGGGAAGGGAAGGGAAGGGAAGGGAAGGGAAGGGAAGGGAAGGGAAGGGAAGGGAAGGGAAGGGAAGGGAAGGGAAGGGAAGGGAAGGGAAGGGAAGGGAAGGGAAGGGAAGGGAAGGGAAGGGAAGGGAAGGGAAGGGAAGGGAAGGGAAGGGAAGGGAAGGGAAAAGTCTAATCATCCTTGAGATGGGAAGACATAGAGACACATAATGTCATTCATAAATTTTCTCAGACCCTATAAGACATTTCAAGTTTCCAAATGGGTTAGCATCATGTGGCAAATCACCTGCCATCTCATTAGCTTACTGCCACTGAAGAACAAAAATGGCTTTCGTTTGCAAAATGATGTATGACCAAGCAATTACTTATGGTTATTACATGGCCACAGTGCACTTCCCACACACAGAGCTGCACTGCAGCATGAGTCTTTGTACCACAAAAGGAAGTCTTGTGTATCTGAGACATCAACAGCTCAGCTCACATTAGGTATCAGTTCCTGTGCCAGTGAGGCTTCTGTGGCATTTAATATGAGGGCAGAGATGTTTTCAGCTGCTGCCTTTGGACCCTTGCTCTAAACTGTGCAGAAAGGTAGATTAAACCAGGTGAGCTTGTGTGGGCAAACTGTTCTTTCAGACTCACCTATGGCTATGGTTTTCCTGGCAAAATTGGAAGATGCAGTCACCAAGATCTATAAGCCACTGATAAGGATGGAGGGTGTGTGGTGTGAGAGAGCAGTGCCTTCCCTGCCTCTCTTTCCAAACAGCAGCTGCCCCCAGAAACACATGTGCAAAATATTTCAGAAGAGGCAGTTCCCAGCTTGAACTCCACTGCCATTCAAGCTGTCAGAAATAAGCTTTTAGCCATAGGAGCAGAACCAAAGAAGACCCCATCTCCCAGTTTTCCTTCCAAATGTCTTGTTGAACCACAGTTCTCTGTTTTACAGGTGAGGATTGTGACTGCTAATCTGATACACAGTGTCTAGCTGCATGCAAATAAGAAAAAACAATTGTAAAATATAAAGAAATAAGAATTTTTGATGAAAGGTGTTTTATTCCTCATTTTAACTGAGGAACCCAGTTTATATTCTAAAACAGAAAAATGTTAATTTCTCTTCTTATTGTAGACACGTTTTAGGGTTTTTTTGTTTTCCTTCCTATTTGAAGACCTTTTCTTACCTCAACTGCTGAAGGTGTTCAGCTATTGATTTTCTTCCTCAGCCACAATTACCATAGGTAAAGAGATGCAGGTAAGAATTGCACAGAATTAACGTTGCAAAGCAAATGCATAGGTCCATCTTTCATCTCATATTTTGCCAAGCCTAAACAAGAAAGTGCTCTTATGAAATGAAGCCTGCAAGACTAAGATCACAGAGAAGGTAAAACCAAGAGCCACAGTGACTCTAGATTATACACAATATTAATGATAACAACCAAATATTTAGAAAATTATGATAATTTTTAGAAATATAATTTACTTACAAACTCAGGGTTTTTTTGAGAAGATACAAGTCATGTGTTACCTTTTGTGCGAATCTTTTAATCAGATTATAGAAGAAATGTTTTTCAGGGAACAGGGTGAGAGAATTTGCTCCCTTGTGAGAATCTTGGGCCTCTCTGAGATCATCAGTAGTTCTCAGAGGTAGAAATAACACCTTCTGTGGGTTTTTTTTATTTTTCTAGTGCAAAGGTGACAGGGTCACCATCAGTAGGCAGGAGATGAAAGCAAAGATATATGGGGAATCGATCTCATGGGAAAAGAAGAGGAAAAAGAATGGCTTTGAAAGACAGCTCATTCCCAAGTTGGAGTTTCTCACATATGTATTTTAACTTTGCTTTCTGGAAGTATAGCTTGCATGAAAAAGGCTTGGGCCCCTGTAGTACTTGCTTTGCACAGACATTGTTTTCTGAAATATAACTCCTTCTTTGTTTTCTGACTTGTTAGGATCTAGATGCTACAAGTACCATACTCCTGAAAGGAGGCATTGAACAGTATGCTATACAGACCATATAATGGCATTATGTCTAAGAACTTAGAAATACATTACCTACAAAAAGTGCTTTAAAAAAAAAAAAAAAAGCTTTTCACTTCTCTAGAAACAAGGAACTGTACAGCTGAGAGAGACCTGGATGACAAGAATCAAGTTCAAACTGCAATATGCTCAAAAGCTGGTGATGTTTGGATGAAGAACTTTTCTTTAGAGTACTGCTACTGCAGTGAATAATGAATTCAGCACCACATGCAACACCAAACTCTCTCAAATCTCATTTGAATGCAAAATCTTGGGCTGGGAGCATCTCTGCTGAACATCTCTGGCAAAACCTGAGGATACCAAATTTATGCCTGGTGAACCTCGTGCTGATTTCTGCCCTCTACTGGGAGTGAATCCAGAGGCACTCACACACAGCAAACTGGAAATGTCGTAGGTGGTAGAAAAATATCTCCTTGCACACACACATGGGTGATACCAGTTATTTTATGCTTTTGCGACAGCTGAACAGTTTCACCTGTTGAACTGGTAATTTAGGTGATGATACAGGAAACAAAACAGCTGTGGAATCTTAGGTCTGAAGCACTTTTGCAAATGCAGTGAGGATTTTAAGATTGTGGGTGAAGAATAAAAACCCAATATATCACATTGGGCAAGTTTTTACATTCAGTATTGCAGTGTAAATTTGTTTCTTTGAACCCAAAATAAGTGGTGTGGCAGTCACACACAGGTCACAGAAACAAATACCTATCCTTTCCTGCTGGCATTCAGGGGACAGCTATCACAGGCTTAGCAGGGAATGCCAGACTTCTTCTAAGTTATGGTTATCATTATATGACTGTACTGGCTTGTTGGTATGTTGTTCTGCTTGAGTGGTTTGTTGGAGAGCTCTGGGAAAAAATGGCAAGTAAACATGTTCGGGAATAAAGAACTGTGAGAATATAGATTAAATTATGGATGACACTATAAAGTTACATATGAATAAATGGATCTGTTACAAAGAGAAAAAACTTGTATCAAAGGGCAGAAAAGCATTGTATGGTGCAATATGTTCTCATAGTGTAGTCGACTCAAGTGAGAATCTCAGTCCTTTTCAAGATTTCACTGCTAACCCCTTCTCTTTGACCATTAAAGGGTTTTGCACTGCAGTGAATCTAATTAAAGTCCAGTAGCTGTAACTTCTGCTTCTTTTTCCCTCTCTTTTTTTTTTTTTTAATGTTTTGTCTATATGGCCAGTATTGCTTGGGGATATTTTTATCTAAACAATTAAATCAATATAGAACCATTGTAAATAAGAAGAATGGACAATCTCTTACTTCTAAACTTTCTAGTTCTCCTTTCACTGCTTGAAACAGCCCAAAGAGGGCAGATGGGGTAAAACCAAGTTTCTGTTTTTGGATCTTGCTTATATTCTGTTATTTTTCTTTTATTTTCTTTTTGTGCCATTTCTACCTATCAGCCTAAGGAAGCATCATACACAGATCAAGACTGTGGGGTTCAAGAAGAAGTATGCACTGCAAGGAGATTTTCCCAATGTAAGGAGCTGCTGAAAGAACAAAGAGCTGTAGTGCATTTTCCTATTAATTTCTACTGAATATTATGAGTATTTACATATAACAGGATTTGTGTCCTAATAAGCATGTAGTATGCTGCCCAACAGAAGAAAATAGCAGAGTTTTTAATTTGAAAGTTTGAGTTAGTATTTTTTGAGCTTTATGGAACCTCAGGGATTTCCTGTTAATTACCATGTCCCGCCTTGAATGAGATACAGGTTTTCCCCATTTTGTTAGCCTGCCTTTCACTCTTTGTGAAAGACTACTCAAACTTCTTTTTACCAGCCCTTGCAGATGTGAATTCTCTTGCAAGAAGAGTGGAGAATTTCAAAGCAATTAGGAGGTGTGTTGGTAACCTTGGGAGTCTTCACAACTGGTGCCACTTAACATTACTCTGAACAGCTTGAGGGTAATTAAGCCAGTACTTCTGTTTTTCTGGTTCTGCTGCTGCTGCTGCCTGTAAGTTTAAAATCTTAATTTTGAGCTTTATTTTTTCTGAGCTGGTAGCAAAATACACATTCAAGCTAGTATATGTGCAATGAGCAGGCTGAAAAAGTAGGCAGGGAAGCTGCTGGATGGTTTGTGGAAAAACTTCAGGCCTAAGAGAAACCGACAGCATACTTTCCAAAAGAAAAACCCCAATAAAACCTCACTGGATTCGTGGTCTGATTTAATTTCTTCCCCTCTGAGCTTCATGAAAGTGGGGGGGAGCTGGTGACTCAGTCCATCGCTGCCTGCCGAGCGTCCCGCAGCCCTGATGGTGGTGACGGGGATGAGCCGCCTCTGAGTCACACTCTGAGCTTCCTTGCAGCATCAAGCCATGTTTCAGGAGGAGTCTTGTGCATCTCAGCCACTTCAAGTGTGTGTTCTCATCATTTGCAGTTGTGTCAAATGCCTTTTAAGAGCTGTAATTTTTACCCTGTTCCCAGGGAGGGAGGGAGGTGGCTGCGTTATTACACCCCGGCTTCACCACCTCTAGTGAGCGCAAATGAGGGGTCAGCCACAGTTAGTGTGAAACACTAGGGTGTTTCTCTCTGTCCCCCATTTTAGGCCAAGAGGGTGTGTGCTCATTTCACAGCCCTGTGCCCAAACCTTTGGTCAGCAGCCAACCCCCTTCTCACCAAACTGCTGAACATTTCTAGTTTATGTCCCCACACTTCAGCTGCTGCTCCATGAGTCCAGTATTGACGCAACTGTCAGCTTAACCCTGAAGAGGAAACACCACTGGTTTAACTTCAGCTTATTTCACTTTATCTAGAACAAGTATTGTCCTTGCCAGTTTTGGGTTTTTTTCTCTCACCACTCTTCGCCTCATCCCAAAAAGGACTGAAGAGGAATTCATTTCCAGCTGTGCAGGAAAAGAAAGAGAAAAAAAAGAGCAGAACAATTCACAGTGCAGCCAAATTTCAATTGAAAGATGACTTTACTGAGCTGTAAATACAGATTACATGCTGCTCTTTTATGAAGGAATGGGGAAAGAGAAAGCATAACCATCAAAACAAGTAAAGATCTCTGCAATATAATGAATTTAACATCATTTCACATTACAATATAGAGAATGCTCAGTCCAAGATCTAGAAGATGAAAGGGCTGAAGCAGGAGAAAATTGCCTCCACTTCTGAAAAGACCACCATATTACTAATAGGCTCCTAGGCAAAAGCTTCTTTATTGCACTGGGGTTAGAGGAAGTCCAGTCTTAAGTCCAGTCTTAAGAAGATGGGACTCAGACAGTGACTCAGGATACAGCAGTGTCATAAGAAAAGGAAACTAGTGGAAAGGTCTATGCTTCTCATCAACAAGATGTGAAGCAAAACTGTAGAAAACTGCTGTGCCCTTACAGTTGTAATTTTGCCCTGAATAAATGTACAGCCTAATTAATTCTGATTTATACTGAGCTCTGCCTGACCTAAACTTTCCTTTTCCAAGTTTTAAACCTACAGCTAGCCCTTATTTCAACCAAGTATTTCTCTCTACTCCTTTGTTAGGATCTACCCTAGGACAGAGCTTCTTGACTTAGGATTTACACGCCAAGTGGGGAATTTACCATAATTCAGAGCTCAGATTCCTAGCCTGTGTTTCAAGGCAATATCCAGGACTTGGAGTGATATAATTTCAGCCTAAGCCTTTCCTTCCTGTCGCTAAACTGGGACCATCATTCCTCACCTCTTTGCTGCTCTTGGTCTATTGTTCCACATGCTTTGTTGGTACCTCTGTCCTGCTGGGGCACAGAGACATCTCTGTAACACAGACGTGAGAAATGTTCATAGTTTTTTATGCCAATGTCAGCGTGCAGGTGCAGACAGACCCCAAAGACCATGGCTTGACTAAGTGTGTGAGGGCCAGTGCATGGCTGCACCGCGCTGGCTCTGAGGGCCACCCTGCCTTTGGACAGGAATACCTCCTACCTGTGGGGGCAGATCTGTGTCTCTGCTTCCAAACAAACTTCCTTTCTGTAAGAGCCCAGTTGCCAGAAAACCACACGTGGCCATGGCTGAAATACCAGGAGTGTGATTCTGTCTCAGGGATTTGCTGCCTTCATGCTGTGCTCCAGCTGTGCTTTCATGGCAGATGACATCAGCAGCACTCCTCAAGACCAGTATATAATATTCTCAAAGCAACGCAGAAACTAATTAATTCCAAGTATATCCTTAATCTCATAACACAGCTTGTATATGCCTTTACTTTTGCACATGCAGGAATCAAACCTTCTTCTTTCTCCTCATCCTTAGTGGTCTTGAAGTAACTAACATTAAATAAACATGCAAGGTTGTATGTATTCCCTACAGACTGCATGATGTTTTTGCAATGTGGGTCTCATTAAGATCAAATGGGCAAAGGGAATAAGAAACCTAGCAATGAGTAATAAAACAGTCATGACAGTCCTTGTGTAAGGACCAAATCCATTATTTTACCACCACCAAATTCGACATTTCAAAGTGTCCTTTATTTTCACAAGTGCAACTACACCACTTCATCAATTCACATCCTGACTATCTCACACTGGATACAAACTAATAGGAGCACCTAAAAATCAGGAGACATTAGTCTCATCTCAGTCCTGAACCTTTTTGTCAAAACTCTACAGAGATGGTAAGAAATATTTTCAAAAATTCAGCAATTCCTAGATCACATAATAAAAAAATAATTCCCATTGAGACTACATCTCTTTTAGGGTTTGTCTTAGATCCAAATCCATTTGAACAACTCTTTAGAAAAGTTAAATATATCACAAAGGTGTTATATTTGTTTTGACACAGTAAGAAATGGATTTTGTTAGATTGATGTATTTTAATCAGAAGAATTCTGTGGTGCTATGATACTGAGCTGATTGCTTGTCATCAAAAATGGTAAGTTTTGCACCTTTTCTCAAGTACTGTACAGAGCCATAAGCCCATCTCCACTCATGAAGTTGTTTCTTGAATTTCACAGACAGCATTGCTGCTGCTATTGTAGCCTTCACAAAGATATGCAGTCGTGGGCAAAAGTGGTGAATAAATGTACTCCAAAATTCAAACTGAAAATGAAAAGAAACACTAACTTTTTTACATTATTGTTGGGTTTTTTCCCCCTGTGTTTTTTTTCTACCAAATTGAGTTGTATTTATCCTTGTTCGTCCTGTGTCCAATGCAGCTGTTTGCTTGAGGCTACACTGAATGAATGAGGATGAGTGAAGCCCCAGGAAATGCATTTTTACAACGTTTCCACTGTTCAAGGTGGTGAAAAAAACTTAAAAATGTGAGTAATGTAATTGCTGCAGGGTTAGCAACTGTAAAATAAAAAAAAGGGAAGTCACTACACTACAGTACCAAAAGTTGTTGAAGGTGTTTTCTTCTAATGTAGCTCTCCTGAGGCTTTTTTTTTCAGGATTTTTGTAGTGTTTTGGAATGATATCTGCTGCAGCAGGTTGGATAGAGTGACAGTTGAAAAATCTGGGGAGACCAAAGGAACAGATCGACTTGTATCTGCTTTACTTGCCTTCTAGTGTCCCTGACTGCAGCCACCCTACTAAGAAGGTCTTTTACATGAGGCCACTGATTCCCTTCCAGTGCAGAAACAGCTTGAGGGGCACCCATCCACATAAGCAAGCCTCTGTTGAGGGATGTGAGGTGAGTGCTCCTAGCCTGTTGCACAATTTAATTAGTAATGAGGTAATATCGGGGTAACCATTAGCACCTGTGGCCATGGCGGTGGTGTTGGTGGTGTTGGACTGATCTCACGCTGACACCACAACAGGTAACATAGCTTGATGGCAATGACTTTTGCAAGAAAAATATGTGATTGACAGCTTCAGCATCCAGCCTGGGTCTGCAGTAATGAGGTACAGCTTCTTGGAAACTTTCCAGCTTTTGAATTCTTGGGGGGTTTTGGCTTTGTTGGCTTTTTTTTATTCCTAGTGTTTTCATGATGGGCAACATAATTTGCCAAGGACTTGTTCCATTTCCACTTTCAGTTGTGTGTACTCCCAGGCTGGGACTTTCCCTTGGTCAGAGTAACAAAAATGCCTTTGATTGAGTAGGAAATTGAGCACAGGGGAATCTGAACTCATACCTGGTATCAGTACTCAGCAGAAAAGTAAAAGCAACCCCAGGAATGCCGAAGTCTTCTGTGTGATGTAGTGGCGAAAACATCTCTCCTTTGCAATGGATTTACCAATACCCTCGTAAAAAAACACTGTCAGATGTTTTACCTACAAGACACAGTCCAAAATCACATCTCTCAAACCCAGGTAGGTGATGTAGCATCTGTTCACTTTGCAAGGCTCATGATCCAGCCCTGACAACAACCATCACCCCATTATCCACTTATGAAATGTTGCCTGCAAGAGGATGATGAGCAGGACTAGTGGGATCTGTGTCACCTGTGGGTCTGAAAGTGACCTCTCTGCCATTCACAAGGAAGCAGCAGCAATGGTCTAAACATCTGACATACCAAACACCACAAAGCATAGCAGGGATTCAAGTGGGTAGTAATATGGACAATATGTTAAATATTTCTGGGCTCTTAGGGTACAGTCTGTCTGTCTGGGTTTAATACAATTTAAGGGACAGACACTCCAAAATTAATTACCATCCCTTTTATTTTTAAACACTCCCCTTTATACCAATAAGGAGAGGCCATTGAGATGACTAAAACTCCCAAACAAAAGCAAACAGGACCAAATGAAAAGAAAAGCTGGAGTCCACAACCAGGGAAATGCCCCCTCAGTCTCTCTGGTGGTGGCTGTTGTCTGCCAGTCTCTCTGCTGATGAACAGACAGAGAGGCTCTGGTGTCTGGAAGTCAGGAAGAGAAGAACTCATCCAATGTGCAGTGCCAGCCTCTCTGCCTCTCCCTTGGCCAGCAGTGGTGCCGAGCTGCTGGTGTGCTGCAGGGGACAGGGAATGGTCCCACCCAGCACTGAGGGATGGTGGCTTGGCCCTCAACGGCCCCAGATCCAGGTTACAGACAGGGATTGTGGAATCTGCCTGAAACAGTTCAGGGTTGCAAGGTTCAGACTCTTGGGTTGCTGCTCAGAAACCTGCGTGAAACAACCTGGCGGGAGCTCAGAACGAGGAAAAACAGGCTTGTGCCTTGCAGCATCCCAGCTTCCCAACAAGAATGAAAGATAAAGGCAAGAGAGCTCCTGCCTGAGCACCGCTGACCTTAAAAAAGGTCTGGCATTTCCTGAGTGCCACAATTCCCTCTCCAGCTAACAGGCCTTAAAGAGACAGTAACAATTTTTGGCATATGACATAGCACAGAGACATATGGAATGTAATAATGTTTTGAATTATCCAGTATAGTCCCAATGAATAAAGTATTCATTGCATTCAACAGTTCAAGTGCAGAGCTAAGTGATCTCCATGGGTTTATCACATTCTACCCTTATATTATTTTTTAATTCCAAACCCATTATTTTTTGAAACTCTTAAACGGTTATTACCCACATTGCATTATCTTGTGTTCAGTCTTCCAGGATTGCAAACAAAGCCTAGGTTATGCTGTTTATTTAACTTCAGCTAGGCTTACATCCTGCTCCCTTGTTTGGGTTTTTGTGGGATTTTGGGGGTTTTTTGGGTTTTTCTGGGTTGTTTTTTGTTTGTTTGTTTGTTTGTTTGTTTATTTGGTTGGTTGGGTTTTTTGTGTGTTTTTTTTTTTTCTTTTGTGGGTTTTTTTTGTTTGTTTGTTTGGTTGGGTTTTTTTGGGTTTTCCTTTCCCTGGAATCTTATTATTTTTAATTAAAAGATATAGCTTCAATGTATTTTTTTCTGAAGTAATGCAGACTATCTAAAGAATGCTAGAGTAGTTATTTTCATTCACTTCCTTCTAAAACTTCCATTGTAATTGCAGCATGCTTTGAACCACTTAACTACTTCTGAAGTTCCTGTCTCGTGCTTTCCTCTTTGAATATTTTACACTATTTCTTTCATTGTTTCCTTCCTCAAGTACTATAGGGCAGGTTTTTAAGTAAGAGGTTGCTGTAAATAAAATGTCTTGGTATTTCTCAAGGTAGGAGAGTGTTACCATGCTTTGTCTGCCCTTGAGCTGGGACACACCTGCAGTAGCAGCAAGTGCTCAAGGGATCTCCTGTGGTGGATGTGCTACAGAGCTGAGACCAGGCTGAAGACTTTTCCCCTCTTTAACATACACATACAGTATCGGAATGCTGCTGGCATAGATCACTTATATAAACAGAAAATCCCCACACTTATAAGAAAGAGGCATGCTACAAGGCACCCTGAAAAATATATTGATACAGCCTGCATCAGTCAGCCTGACAGATATTGTATGTGATTTCTGTGGGCATTACTCATGTCTACTTTTCTATTTCAGGGAAATATCATGAACTCAGTAAAAACATGTAAATTCCATGTCAGCATCCCTTGGTACATTGACCACTGTTTCCAATAACTCACTCCTGGCAGGTAAGCTTTGCCAACCCCACTACTCCAGCTCCATGTCATTGCCTATGGTTTCATCACCTGTTACAGGCCAGCTATGGGCAGGCATCAGTGATACTGAAAAGAAGTTTGGGCCATTTATAAACTGTTGTATTTGTTTTGATTAACTTATTGCTTGGATAGCAGACAGTATTTGCAGGCCTCTGCCCTTCAGTACTGCAATCATCTTCTGTCTTTTTCATACATTGCAGAATTCATTTATAGAGTGATATCAATCTGTGAAATTTGGCTAAGTAACAAATGCTTAAGGAGAAAAGCAGAGAAGATACAAAAATACCCTGCATTTGAGCTGCCACAAAATCAATAATGGATGAATACTTTTGCTGAAGTTCAGAAGCAGCATCTGAAGTGGATCAAACACAGAGCTGTTGTTACAGACATAGATCAAGCTCTTTTCAAAGCATAAATTGATGTTTGCATTGCTGTGCTGAAAAAACAGTTAGGTAAGCTTGGTGGTTCCTTAATTTTCCCATGGAATTTTTTGCTTGTCTAAAGCAAAGTTTGTGGTGAGTCTCAGAAATCCTGGCTAGGTAAGGGTTTTAAGGCTGAAGTAACTGCTGATTGTAATTTGCTGAAAATGCCAAGGACAGAGATTCTTTAAGTTACTAGCAGGAATCAGTTACATTATAATTCCACATGACTGAGTTCCATCTAGAAGTTTCCTGAGATTTCTGAACAAATGTCATAACATTAAGGACTCTGATAATATAATTTTAAAGAAATCTGCACATCAATGGTGCTTCTTCCTTAAAACATGGAATGTTTTGTCCCCTTGTAGGGACACAAGGTAAGCTGCTAAAATAAAAAGGAGGCCACCATAGTGATTGAAGAGACCAATCACTTTCACAGAGTGACTGACAGGATGGAACCCAACAACACCCCAAGTCTGGAAAACCTCCTGATTTGTGCTGTGGAAATCTGTATGCATTTCATGATGCTAACCAGAATTTCATTGGCTCAGAGGCAGACAAGCACCACTCCCAGCTCTGAGAGAGTCTACAGGTTCCTAGTGTAGTCCTGACCAACAGTGATCCAACCTAGTGTTTGAGAGCTGCTTGAGGCTCATTGTGCTCTCCTCTGTACAGGCAAGACAGTGTTGGCTACAGCTCTCTCCTCTCCTGCTTTGCTGCTGCAGCTCAGATTTCATCCACTCTCAGGTATTTCTTCCTCACTCTCCCAGATCCTCTGTCTCGACACAGCTTTTTGAGATGTGAGGTTTCAGCCCAGCCAACTGCACATTCACTCACTCTATACATCATGACCCTTGTAACACCCCAGGCAAGTTCCAAGGAGTATTTTCACCAGGGGAAAATACTGCAGTGGCACTACAGTTGCTTCCCTACAAAGCAATGAAACCATAATTTCCTTCCTACTGCCTCTCAAAGCCACTCTGTCAGATTTGCTATGTCCCCTGTTCTACCTCCTAGGCAGGCTTCATATCTCAAATTTTTGGATGAAAATGAAAATTATTTCCTCCCATCTCCTTAAGACATGCACAAAATAACTGATGGTTGTATCATTTGGAACCTGTTTGAAGGCTTATGTGCAAATGCACCTTCTCTAAATTAAGCACTCTTAGTTGTCTGCAGGAGAAGCCAGGTAATATTTCCAAACTTTCTTGTAGCTTTTCTTTGTCTTTCAGAAAGTGAGGAAGCAAATGCACATTCCTGACAAGGCTTCCTGAGCTTCAAGTAATTTGAGGGATTTGTCCCCCAGCTGAATCTGTTTAGCTTTAAGTGTCTTCTTTCACTGTTAACGCCTTCTTCAACCTCTCCTGAAAATGCTTGTGTATATAATCATCCAACTGCACTGAGAGTGCAGTCACACAGATTTGCTTTTATGGAAAGGAAAAAAGTCATTGCTGTTTGCCAAAAAGAGTTTAAATGCACTCTCTCTTCACAGAAATAGGGCCACCAGTCCTTGTAGATGTCCAGGAAAAGAAAATGATGCAGTAGTTATAATGACAAATAGACAGTAAGTATCGTTGTCAAAGCCATCCTTATCTCCAAAGGGATATCTCTGGCTAGAAAAAAATCAACTTTCATGACCTCTTCTGTCTCTCTTTTTTGTAGGTAAACAGCTGGTTCCAATTACCCTGCAGGAATGCCGACCCCCAGACGGTGCAGAAGTGAATGTGCCGTATGAAACCCGCAGCCTTGATGAAGAAGGGAAAGGAGTGTCCTGCAAAGATCATTGAATAATAATGACTAATGACCCATTTCCTATGTACATGATCTATCTGGGAACATTATCTGATCAGCTCGTGTTGTTTCAGCTTCCTGTCTGGAAAAAATGTGTTTCAGAGCACAGAAATGCCTGGACTGACTCAGGCAGAATGTAGGGTACACCTCTATAGTCTTCCCCAATCTATATTAAAAATGTAACAAAAAATATGGTCTTTACCACTTCAGAAATGACTAGCTATAGGTGAAAATGAATCCCTCCTTTTTCTGTGTCCCCTCCCAGACATTAAGAGTTCTCTAACCTTGTTGATATTACCCTGTGCTACAGACAAAAAATGTCTTTAATTATGGAAGTGGAACATTAATTTCCACATATGTTTTGCATCTAGTCTATTGTTTTGGTTTCAGACATATAGAGAAAGCTTGTGTGCCTGTCACCTGATCTATTTTTGGTCAGTAGTGGATGTGTTTCTCTAATAAGAGGTGCCATCCCTCCCAGTAAACCTTGCACTGACAACCATCGGTAAAGTCACACTGAGGTAACACATATTTAGCATCAGTGGCTCCAAGCACACACACAATTATGTGAAAGACAGCTGGCTGGTGGGACATGCCACACATGTTTAATATATGTGGGAAGGAAGAGTGTTAATTTTCTTTTGTCTTACATGTTAAAATAAAGATCTTTCAGATGTAAGTTTCATTATTAATGGCTTGTTTGAATTTGGAGAGGGAGGCTCTCCAGTTCCTCAAGAAGATGAAAAGGGAATACTTATTCAAAACTGGATGAGTTTAAAAATACCCATAGCGATTATTTGAAAAATGGAAAAAAGATAATGTTTATTTTATATTTACATGTTATTTTTTCCTGTATTATTTCTCATTTTCAGAATAGAAGCATATATGTACAAATTTTAATTACCTCCAGGCATAAAAACTACCAAGTGACACATGAGAAAAAGTAGTAGGAGAATTTTTAAGATAAGAAAATTAGGAAAAAAAGAAAGATTTCTGTCCTTGCAGATGGTAAATAAGCTAAAATATCATCTATCAGCTAAAGAGCAGCTGAGAAATCCTTTACAAAACTTTGATATTTTCCCTCTGGAAGATCCATATGCCTTGGAAGGTTCCTGACAGCTTTCTTGGAGCATGGTGCTCAGGTGCTTGAGCTCTGCAAACACTCCCACATCCAGTTCTCCCTTATGAGGACATCAAAGGTCACACACAAGCTTAGTAATGGACAGGTATATTTCATCCATCATCATCATCATCATCATTCTGCAGTTTCAGAAAACCTGGCTTGGAAAGTCATGCTGAATGTCTCCAAAGACAATTTTTCTGTTTTTGTAACCATCCTACTAAGAGAATTGTAATCTGAATATGGCCCAGAGTCATAAACATACACTGTTCCTAGGAGAGCTACACAGTTCAACAATTTGGTTTCAGTGGGTTTCTCAGTGGTTATCATAAACTACCCTGTAAAACAACTTAAGGGGAACAGACCATCTCATTGGACTGCCAGATTTCTATTTTGAGCCATGGTATTTTATCAGCTGTCCAAGAATTTATGCAGTGTCAAACAAATGCTATCAGAACCAAGCAAGTGACCAACTTTTCTCTGGATCAGTTTTGGGAGACCCTAAAGCTCATAACCATTCTCAGAATAATCCTCTGGGGATCAGAGGACAAACTTTAGATAAAGCTGTTTAACTTTAGATAAAAATTCCAAACATATCCTAAAAGGGTTGCATTTTGTCTGGAGTGACTGCCTCTGACCAGTGTTTGAACGCAAAAGGATGACACAAGAAGTAGTTTCCACCCTTTTTTTGCCTGCATGATATCCAAATTCACAGCAGTAATGAAGAATTATTTTCTTTCAGACCCTGCACACTGTAAATCTCAAAATACTAAGACATCACTGCCTGTCTGATCCAGTTCCTGTTCCTATTAGCAGAACATTTACTACTGTTCACTGTGACTGCAAAATCTGCCTGGAAATGTGCATATTACAGTACGCCTGGACATACATGATTTACTCCTAGGTACATATTACACTTTCTACATGTAAAGCATTTCTTCTTCCTGGCAGCAGGTTTGACCATCTTCCCATGGACAAGAGTAGCATGCTTTCTATTATTTCACAATGAAATAGCATTAAACATTTTTTGTGTTTGTATGTGTTTATATGTGTGCACATGCGTGTTGTGAGGTTTTTGTTCTGAGCAACAACAAAGAAAATACATACATGACAGTAAGACATTTAGACACAGGCTTTCTGCCTTGTTAAGGTATTTTAACCATGTTCATGAGACTGTTTTAGTCTCATGTAAGGTTTCTTTCACCGAAAAATTTATTGCTTTAGTTTAGTTACATATCCCAACTTTCAATAGCACAGCACAGAAAACTACAAGACAAGCTCTATAATCACTCCCCAAAAAGGTTATGCCCCATATGGAACCCTTTGAATACTTACACACTGAAGTCAGCAGTAGTGTTTAATATCTGCAAGATAGTCCACAATGACATTTAAGGTCATATGTATTTCCATGCTTAGAAACTAACTCTGTTATCAAATTTTTGAGAAATACATGAGGATTTCTTCCAGGCTCCTCTCATGTCAGAAAAAAAAATATTGTCTATTATTTGATGGCACAGGAAGATGACCTCTGTCATAGATACTAGAAATAATGGAAATGTTATCTTAAAATAAAAAGTGGCATTGGAATGGTCCATTCAACCAGAGGAGTCTTTAAACATTTTCAGTAGTGAATACCAAGGCTATCCAAAGCTCCGTGTTGCAGAACAGGAATTAAGTAGCAACAGCAAGGAGTATGTGATCCTCCCATGGTTGCACACATCTGTGGCAGAGCCAGAGGAGCAGTCTGAAAAATCAGGACTATAGCAGAGGTATTGCAGGTGTGCTGTGGCATTGTCTACCTGCGTGCTCATCCCTCCAAAATCATGGAATTATAGAAGAGTTTGGGTTAGAAGGGATGTTAAATATCTTCTAGTTCCAACTTGCCTCAGCATGGACAGGGACACCTTACACTGGATCAGGTTGCTCAAAACCCCATCTGACCTGTTCTTGAACCCTTCAGGGGATCCACAAATTCTCTGAGCAACCTATGCCAGTGCACTGAGCCCCTCACAGTAAGAATTTCTCGATATCTAACCTAAACCCATCTTCTTTCAGTTTAAAGCCATTGCCCATATCCTATCACTGTCACTATATGCCCTTGTCAAAAGTCTCTCTCCAACTCTTTTGTAGGCTACATTTATATACTGGAAGGTGCTACTACTGAAGTCTTCTCGTCTCCAGGCTGAACAACTCCCATGTTCCCAAGTGTTTTCATAAGAGAGGTGCTCCAGCCATCATCTTTACGGCCCTCCTCTGAACTCACTCCAACAGGTCCATGTCCTTCCTGTACTGGGACCCCAGAGCTGGATGCATGGTTCTAGGTGGGGCCTCACCAGAGCAGAGCAGAGGGGCAGAATCGCCTCTCTCCCCTGCTGCCCTGCTTTGGATAAAGCCCAGGACATGCTTGGCCTTCTGGGCTGTGAGTGTACATTGTTGAATCATGTAGAATTTTTTATTCAGCAACACCCCCAATCCCTTCTCTTCAGGGCTGCTCTCAATCTAGGGAGAGCTATAAGTGGGGGTAGGCTCAGCCCTGTCTGGCTTTTCCACCTAGACATTCACCTAGCAAAGGAATGTTATGAAATAATAATCAGTGAGAAAATGAAATATCTTGTATTATGCCTCTAGCCCCATCCATCAAATAATAAAGAATGTTAGAGATACTGCTAAAAGCACTGACTCAATTTTATCCCAGTGTAACTTTACCACAAGCAACAGAGGCAGAGCTGCAGCAGCTGAAATTAGCTTATTATATCCAAACCGCAGAGCTAATGATGTGTACAATGTGTCCTGCTACACAGATCTCTCAGTTGTCCTTACCTTATAAAAGAGCAAATGTATCTTGCTGGTAGAGTGAAGGCCAAAAACATTAATTCTAATTAAAATAGCACTCGCAGCAGACTACTTCTTCATCACTCAGACCAAAATGCCTGCTCAGCAGCAGCTTCACCTCACTGGGAGGAGCACTGACCATGTTTCTGTAGGAGGAGCAAAACTAAATTGATGGTCCTGTTTTATCTCTTTATTGGATAATGCCAATGTAGGTTTTTCACATGCATGCCTGGGAGCCAAGCGAGATCTTAATTTTTCCTACAGCTGGATCTGTCATCAGAATGGTCCAAACATCTCAAATTTCAGATGGCTTCTGCCCATGGTTGTGATCTGGCCCAGGTTCACATGAAACAGCCAGTTCTGGCTCTCTAGAGCATGCTCACAATGGAGACCTTGTCAGTGTGCTCCCATGGTGGTCCCAGCCAACTAGAATGCAACTCCACAGAAAGGAAGGATAAAACACTTGTGACCTCACTGCTTTCTGCCTGGTATCCCTGTTCCATTTGTCCTGCAGCAGAGATAGCAGACGGGCAGAAAAGGGGAAACGCTGTAGTGCAATGCAACAGGCACACATCTAACAGTGCTGGTTCTAGACTGCTGTTCTTAAAAGTAATTATGTGATGCTGTTCATAGTCTGCACAGAGACAGTACATAACCATTCCGAGTAAAGCAGGCTGGGACTTTCACTGACTGCTCTTACATTACCTTGGGTGAGCAGCACAGCACCAGTCCTGCTGCCCAGACCCAATGCTCCCACCATATTTCTAGTCCCGCAGCCTCTTGGTGCAGGGTGACAGCAACCCTAAAGGGACAGCAAAAGTTTTATTTTTTTAAACTCTTCTATTGGGTTAATTCATTACTTCCGCACAAATTCTAGTGAAATCTAAATCTGTACACAGGGATGATAATGTTGCTCCCCTTTTGAGGGCATTCCTCCACCACAAAGTAAAGTCTCCCAGGTGTGAGTCAGAATAACCTCTGACTTGTCTCATTCTTCCCTTTTGTCCTGTATAAGGCTCTTTCCTACTTTGCTAGCAGGACTCATAGCTAGATTGCTTGGATTTGCCCACTTATCAGGGTAAATCTCCTGTTTGCAGGGGCATAAATCTTTTGCTTTTTTAACAAAAATATTCCCAAGACACCCTTTTTGCAAGCTTTCATTCCCTCACTGCTCTTAAAGCTTCTCCTGCCTCATGGGATTAATCATTCCAGAGTCCTTCTTAACCTGACACAGGTTTCCCAAAAGCCAGACGGATCCCTGAGCTCAGAAAGGATGTGCAGTTCATGGAAAGGAAGAGGTGCTGTATGTCCAGAGTCTGTCAGTGATGGCCAGTTTGACATATGATTTGAGTAAATGTTCATCCAGTTTCTGATTCCAGGGCTCAGTTCATGTTCAGCGCAGAAGATGCTTTTGCTGCATGAAGCCAGTATTCTTTAAAAAATAGAATTGTCTTTCCACATGCATCTTAGCTAGAAAAGAATTAAACATAGTAAGAAACATCAGCTTGTGTTGGAAATTAGATGTCACAGTGAAGAACAGTACATCAAAATGGTATATCAAAAACATGTCACAGGATATTAACTTCATATTTACTTCTTGGCACCACAGGTTTTTGGAATGGGGAGATGTTTTTCTTTTTTCATTACCTCCCTTTCCCCCCATTTTTGTTGTTGTTGTTAGTTTTGTCATGGATGGAGCTTTAAAATATCAATTATGATGGCTGGAAAATCCTGTTTTTGGCAAACCCAGTGGCTTGACAGGGCAGTACACACGTGACCCAATTTTACAGATAGCTTTATGTCTCTTGTTTAATGGCTTGCAAATGAGTGCACATGAAGAAAAACAGAAGCCAGTGGAGTGTGAGTAATCCAGCTGGGAATGCGCTTTGTTAAGGGGATGCAGAGAGTGCCTGCTCACAGCATGGATCACCCATGCTGGCAGCCAACACCAGGGACTCCCCCACCAAGGGAGGACGAAAGCTTCTTGTCACATGGGGCCCAGTGGAGGACTCACTGGTTTTGCTGGACAGAAATGAGAGTGAGGAACACAAGGAACACAACGTCCCTCTTATCTCCTGCACATCTTCTTGACATGCATCTTATGGATTTGGCTTTTTGAGCTGTTTTTTTTCCCCTGCAGGATTTTGGCTACTTTTTGCCCCCTTGAGGATTTAGAAGGTTTTTTCAAATTTTACAGAAAGAGTAATGACATTTCACCCATCTTGGTTCTCATGTATCCACCCTGAATCTTAGAAATTGTCTTGGTGCTATGGAGGCTAACCTTCATATCAGAGTTAGGGTTCAGTCTATGAGAAATTGGAGTTCTGGTTAATGAAGGATAAAACAGATGAGTTTGAGATCTTGCACATACATGGACTTTGGTACATGTTTAGTTTTTTCAAGCTTCCAGGTTTCATGTCTAAATGTAGGCTGAGAAATATGTCCTCCCTGCTAGAAATCCCCAAATATTTTTACCTGTACAGTACACCACCTGCCTTCTAAAGAAAACATTGTTTGCACAACAGGTGCATGTATTAACTTTTAAACTTAGATTTTCTAGGTATTATTAGGCCGTGGAAGAAATAAAAAAAAACACTGTTTCTCTGAAGTCATTATAATGCAAAAATATATTAATATCCTGGGGGCTGTTTCCAACAAGAGTGCATGCAATAGTTTAAATTTCCTGTCCTCCTTTGCTTTGATACTCAGATAAGGGCTAGTCTTTCCATAAAGCATGAAGATCTTGAAGAAGGAAATCTGTGATTGATTACAACATGGGTCTCAGTTTTAAACTTGTCATTCATTGGCAAAGCTTGGGTGGCAAATCTAACCAGCATTCACTTTCAAGTACATTTCTGATAAAGAAAGGATATTTCTCCAACATTTGTTTCAAATCCTTTTTATATATGCCATCTTTTGTTTATGTTAATTTAACTCTGATTTCCAGAATGTTGGACTGCTTATTCAAAGGTTTCAGTAACGAAAAGATGGTAAGTGGTCTGCAATGAGAATTTGAGGATTGATGTCCAAAATTATCTTTGTCATATTTTAGGCTTGAGATTCTCAGCTGTCTGGAGACTACAGCTGTATCTAGGGGTACTATGAGAGTTATGTCTTGGTTCAAGACTGTGATAAACAGAAATACCAAGTGTCATCATACTTAAAGGCCATTTAATTAACATAAAAGCTCCTTCAGCACTTGTCTTGTAGTGTTTTTACATATCAAATTAATGATGGGTTAGTTAACAACTAGGATCAGAAATCAAAGTAAAGTGTTAAACTGGAGTCACAAGCAGAGAATACATAACTCAGCAGAATTGAGGAATAGTGCAAAATTTTGTCCCCTTACTATTTTTAATCCATAAATATTTGAGGAATATTAAAATATTAAATATATTCTGCTTCCAATATGCCTTAGGTGTGCTCCTAAGCAGAGCCCAGGATCCTCCCTGCCTGGGCCACTAACACCAGGAAATTGGGAAGAGCCATGGGACAAATGGGAGGGTGGTGGGTGCCCAGGATTGTGCTTCAGAGTAGGAGAATGCAGCAAGAAAACATTGGCCAAGGTTCAAACACTGTCCATGAGCTGCTTGAACTTGACTTTTTATGTTTTCTGTTTTTGCTTTCTTTTTTTTTTTTTTTCTTTTGGTAGTCTTTCCCTGTCTCGCTTTTCCTAATGGAGTAGCACCAACAATCTAGGACAAAGCCTCAACCACACCACAAACCCAAGAGATAAAAATATGCAGCAAGACACAGAAGGTCCTAACTTAGGCTACTGTCCTATTCTTAGACTTTTCTTTTCCTTCCATGTTTTATCCCCACCCTGAACTTCAACCTTAATTACACCCCTTGTTTTAGCAACACTTCTATGTTTGGTCTAGTGATCTCTGTGAAACCCAAACTTCAATATCATCCTCTGTAGAGGATTTTTAGCAAGTGAAACTCTAGTTCAGTGACGTTAAAGCAGAAGTCAACACTTCCTTGATTGTTTCTTCCTTCAAATACCACAACAGTGCTAATTCCAACACTAGGAATACTCTAAATATGAGCCATATATCATAGATAAGTATGAACCTCAGAGCAAAACATCTTGGGCATCATGGTGATACTAACTTCCTACATACCTAGGGATCTATTTCAAATTTCTTCCATTTACCTACCTAAACCAACATGTGACACATGACACTTGTCCAAGTCATACACATGAAATCCAGAATTAAAAGTAATTTTGGGGCCAAGTGACTAGCAATAGTTCTAAACAAGATTATCTGGAAATTTTAAATGCCTTCTTTGCTTCAAGTGTCTCTTTCTTGACACTAATCTCATTATAACCATGAAAGAAAAAAGTAATTAGGTGATTGTTCTAAACACATCTGTCTTACCACATAACCAATTTTATGAAGTCTAAATTCTAATTATAATCCCCCAGACACAGCTTACAGGCTACTAAAAGAGGAGGACCTAAAAGTATCCTTGTAACTGATGCATATTTCTTTGTAGGTCCCTTTGGAAACTTGTCCTGAACATCTTCATCAGAGGTGACCATTTGGTTCTAGCTGCCTAAATCATATTAAGATGCCTTGGTAATAGTATTGGTATTATAACACCACTAATTTTTTGAACCAGAAAATATGGACCCAGGCTGATGGCAGCTCTCAGCACAGCACACTGATCCTTCCTGAATTCCCCAGTTTCACTATACCTCTAGTATTTCCTCATCTCCCTGACTCCTAAAAGAAGTTCCAGAAATTTGTTTCTTTGTGAAACTCAAAATGTTAGTGTATTCCAATCTGCTTTCAGGTCCTTACTTCCCCTGTAGCCAAGCCATATTTTCCATCCTGATACCTCACCAGAATTACAACTAGTTTTATTATTAATGCTGTATCTGTGAAGCCTCTGAAACTATGATCTTATCATTCCTATTTTGCACTAAGGAAAGAAAAAATTAGGATGCCTGTGAACATTACCTGTTGTTTCTTTGCCTCCTTGAAGCCCTAATGTTGACTCTAATGTCTACCCTGACAAAAACTGCAGCCTGACATCCCCCTAAATGTAATTCTTGTCTGTTTCTCTCAGAAATATTACGAGACTAGAATGTTAGTCTCATTTTAACATGTTTAAAATGAGTCCATATTTAAAAGATCTCAGTTCTCTTTTCATACAGCTGGCACTCTGTGTAAGATAATATTGCTTATGTTAACATGTAAAACACTTAGGTTAACCATGATACTCTTGGTGGGTGCTTCCTTACAGTACAAGAACTTGCACAACAGGAAAGAGGACAGAGAATGCTGAAGAATCCTGTTCATCCAGGTAGGACAAAAAGGAAGCTCTAATGTGCAGTAAGCTGCACATTAGGAAGGCCTTCTGGTAGGATATACAGAATCCTGAATTGCCCTTTTGTGGATATCACCAGAGAGCGAAATCTGAAGAGATCCAGTACTGATTTCTGGCTTGCTGGTCATAGCCAAGGGCTCCCTGAGAACTTGTGACTCTGGGAACAAAGATTTTGGCATATGGCCTTACCATGATTAAACAGGCCACAACTCAAAAGGATTGGAAGTACATAAGAAGTGTTATTTCTGTAATGCATGTGGTAATCTAAAATGACAAAAATGGAAGTGCTAAATATATTTTAAATGTATCATAAGATTAGAAAAAGGCCTTCTCAAACTTTCAACAAAGCACTTAAAGGAAGAACAATATAGCTCTGAACTTTATTAATAGACCTTTACACCCTTTGACAAGAAAAATATGGCAAATAGTTTAAAATTTAAGGAGATCAGAAGGATTGACTTTGGAACAATTGTTCCAGTAAGACACTTCTTTTCTCAAAGTGCTAAAATATTTTGATTGATCCCATCCAGCTACCTGCAGTACCCACTTAAAGCTTTTGTGAATTTTACAGGGCCCTTCATGGAGAAAAAATGAATAAATGCTTATGATGGATGCTAAAAAAGGTGGTCTTCCAGAGTTTCACATCAGGCACCAGAGAGATGATGTAGACCAGTCACAGGAAATCTCTTTCGAATGCTCTTTCCCCAAGGACAGAAGAAAAATTGCTTCCTTTTCCTATGCCCTTGTCATCCAGAGGTCAGGGAGAAATTCTAATGAAAGGAAAGCATCCCTGGTTTGCCTGCACTTAGCTTGGTTGTGTTTGGATTTGGGCTACACAGTATGTCTTCTCTAAGGTCAGTGCTAGAAAGTTCTCAGTATTGTCTGGACTATAACACAAGCTTTTACTTAGACAGACTGCCCATTGTGATGAGTAATTTACCAAATATTTATACAGTTTCACTTACTTCATCAGTGAGCTCCAGTGCACTGACTGTTCTTAGCCACAGTAAAAAGGGTATGACATTACCTTATGGCTGTTAAAAAGTGTAACGTTTTAATAGCAACATTGCTCAAAGAAGAGGTTCAATCATGACTGATTTTTTTTTTTAATTATTGTTATTTGGAGGTTCTCTCCTAAGTCAAGTTCAGGGGAAAAGAACGGTTTGAAGTTTACATTTTGAAAAGATAAACTGCAACTGAAAGAAAAATTTACCAAATCTATAATATTTTGAGAACAGATACACAGAAAATTTCATTCTGTACCAGAATGATTTCCTGTTGCGAGCCTCTACATAGGCTTGTTTGGTAGAGTGAAAGAAAATCTCTCCTGGTTCATTCGTTAATGTGGGGATGAGTATTGTAAATGCAAGTGAACCTGGTGGGAGGAAATTATGATGTCTGACTCCAGTTCAGAAGGCTGAATGATTTCTTTATTGTAATTATCCTATGATACATTATTAATATACTATTTAAAGGAAGATACTAAAACTACATACCTACTTTTTATACCTACCATACCTAACTTACAACTTGTGACCTTCTCTAGAGAGTCCTGACACAGGTGGATTGGATTGGCCATCAGGCTCACACAATCCTCACCAGAATCCAATAAAGCACTCACCCCAGGTAAAAAATTCTACAAACACATTCCACATGGGAAAAACAAGGAACATAAAGATAAATTATTTTCTCTTTATTTCTCTCTGTGCACATCTAAGGAATATCCTGAGAGAGACAGAAATGTGCTTGCCACAGATGAGCAGATCTTGTCTTTCTGCTTGTGATGAAAATAAGAGCCATCAGTGTTAGACAGTGTTAGTGTCCCACTATTGCCATAGCATGTGGGAAAACCCGCCTCCATTCTGGAGAGGACTGTTAATATGGAATATTGCTATTCCACATATTTCTGTGAAATGGAGATGCAGGCTTCTGGAGATTCATGTTTCCTGCAGAAAGCACATCACTGCACATGTTCAGCAGACACCTTCCCTCCAGGTGGACAGTGGCTCTGGTGCAAGCACAACCTTCTGCATTTACTCTCATATCCATCAAGCCAGTCTTGGTGTCCATCTCTGAAGGGTTTCAATGGCAGAAAGAGACAGAAGCACGTCTATGATTTTGGACTTCATGCTTTACTGCAGTTTATCAAAGCCTAAGCTCTTCCTTTGGGATTTTTTTTTCCTTCTCCAGCTGGTCACATCAGCAAGGTGACATCACTGTGCCTACTCAGCCATTTCAGGCAGATGAAGACAGAAGGCAAGACGGTTCTGAGGCACAGTGCTTCTTTTGAGCACCTCAGTGCATCAGTTCCTGAGTAAAAACCCTGCTGTTTCTAGTTCAGCTGATCAGATATCCCAGATCCACTTATAAAAGTCAAATCTGAATGAAGACTGGATTTTAAATAATTCTGTTGTTTAGGTAAATTTTAACATAAAATATTTATTGAAGCCTCATTTATCCTCTTCTGTACTATGTTTATATACATGTACTCCATGAAGCTTCAGATACTCAATTACACAAAAGGGTTATGTGAAAAGTTGTTGGCCTTTTCTTCCTCTTTCCTTGTAACACTGTATTTGTTTTATGCTATTTGGTGCAGCCAGTAGATACACCAGTACTACAAAAAGACACTATTCTTTCAGCTTTGGAAGGAAATGTGGTCATTGAGAACTTAGACATACACACCTAGAGATAGCACATTTCTGAAAACGAGCATCCAACTAACTTATATATTGCTGTTATTTCTGTTAAGTATTTTATGAATCAGACATCTGGTCCTCACTGGGTGCCCCTGCATAAGCTCTTTTTTCAGGAGTATGAAGCAGTCTCAAAGTTTGCAAAGACTGAAGGGCAAAGCCTTGTCTTCTCCATCCGGGATGAGAAAAGCATGCACAAACTGAGGTTCTGTTCCTTAATATTGTACAATACAGCCCACAGGAGGCTTCTCTGAGAGAATCCAGACATACCTTTCTTGTTCTGATTACTATACTCTCCAAGTAATACCATGCAAAAAAAGAACAGGATAAACCTACCAGTAAGGGTTTCATTCAGGAATGGAAACTTTTTTTCTAGTGATCCCCCAAGTGGTTTTCACATGAGTGACCTTTCAGTGTTTTCAAGGCAGAAACTAACAACGATAAGGACAACAGACGTACCCCTCCAAATTCACTGAAAGAACTGTTTTGAGTCAAAACACTTAGGCTGCATTTATAAACCACTTACTGGGGCCTGATTTCCGTTGCTTTGATGTCAATCTGCTTAGTTTGAAACTCAATGTAAATCAAGTCCTCTTTCAACCCCAGGAAACATGGGGAAGGTGCCAACAGTGAGAAGTTCTTTGTGGGCTTGTTGGAAAGAGCAGATTCTAGATGAGGATGTGTAGAGAACTGGCCTTTCCAACTATCCTCAGGCAAGCTTTAGCTGTAGCCTCATAATTTTAAATGGCCTTCAATAAACAGAGCACTGTGAGGGCTGAACTAAGTACCAGGATGCTCTTGTCCAGGCTGCAGGTGTTTCACTATAGAATTGTGCATGGAGAAGGAACATCTTTGCCTTGAACAATTGCAAAAAATAGCTGTTCTGCATTCTGACTGTGAACTGTCCCATGGGATGTGAAACACAGAAGGAAAAGGGATCAGCTGAGTGACACAAGTTTCAGGGAAGCCAGTGCATGGGAACAGAGCTCCAAATTTTGAATAGAAAAGAGGTGTAGATGAACATTAAACATATTGAAAGATTGGTTAAGCACATTAGCTACAAGTTGGCCTGGACTAACTTATTCATGAATATTTCATATCATCCCGAAATGAAGGGGAAATTCATCCAGAATGGAGACAAATCTGAACATTCCCAGTACCTAGGATGGCACCACAGTGTCATCAGAAAATCTGAGTTTTCTAGATTTAGAAAACTCATGGTGTTTTAGAGAGCTTGATTTCATAACAGAACACAAAATCCCCTAACCTCAGGAAAGCAAGCAAGACTGAGAGATTAGCAGTCCTTGAGAATACTGTCTCAGACCAACATGACAACCAGAAAGCCTTGCAGGGAGGCCATACCTACCCAGATCCTCAGATGTGCAGTCAACCTGAGGGAAGACCATTAGTTTCTCCTGCACTGTAGGGGTGCTCTTTACCCAAGTTCACATGTTTAAGCTGGGATAGGTTCTTGTTATCATGACAGTATCAACCTGTCATTAGAACAACTTCAGCAAACAGCTCTTCTGGTGTCTTGTAGATAAGAATGGAGATTAAAACCAAAGGAGTAATTTTGGTGCTTCTGTTTGCTTGAATGCTTTCTGGTTGACTATGCCTTCAGTTGGGCATAAACCATTTTTGTCTCCACATTCACAGAGGCAGAAGCAAAGCTAACTGTGTTCATTTTTTTTGCTATTAGACTCTTGCTGATGACATGGAAGTACTTAAAATTTTACATTTTAATGACCATGCTCAGACCCCAACCCCCTGACAGTAATGTTTGCCCCTACTAATGTTTGTCCCTACTGTGGGAGCCCAAGATCATCCATCACATTGCAGCAATTTCCACTCCATCCACAACCCGGATCAAAAGCCCAAGGAAGTGACCACAGCCATGACCCTGTCCTCTTAAATATAAATTATGGTCTTTGTTGCCATGCCACAGATTTTCAGTACATACCCAATGGCAGATAATTGCCTTTCAGCATGTTGGGAATCTTTTACAAGTAAACATAACAGCCAGAAATGGATTCCTCAGTAAACCACACCACTTTTTCCTTCACCTATCGTCTTCATAAGCTTATGTGTTTGGGTGTACAAAGGACACTATTCCAGGCCATTAGGAGACTCATGATTACATTTAGTCCAGACATTAAGGAAGTGAAAGCTTTTACAGGCATTATTTAAGCTGCTTTAATATTTGCAAATATTCCTGTGTCAATAACACATACTGCAACTATGTCAGTTATTTATTAACTACAGATTAATTTATTACCGATACAACATAAAAACTACAGCCTATAAACCATAGACAAATTGATAACAGTTAACTTTGGACCAATATATGAATGATATAAAAAATTATCAATTATATATCCATTTCTGTCTAATCAGACATGCTGGACAGATAACCCCTCAATGAGTTTTTTATTTAAATTCTATAAAAACTCTCACAAGCTACAGCATTTAACATTGTCCTCTAGCATGCACCAGCAAAATTAAAAAATAATACAGAATAGCTCCAACCACAACAAACCAACCCCCTGTATCTATTATAAATTTAAAATCCCATGCCTGTGTGTATAGATACATGAAAAACCTCTCCACCACTCCTGCACAAACTGTACCCCCAGTAATAAGCCATTTCAAAGCTTGTAGCTGATCCAGGTGCAATCTCCTTAAACCAGATGTGAGCTCCAGTCGAATGCATTTAGCACTTTGACAGTGCTTGATATTTCACACTTGTGATGGTGAGTATGGTGACTTTATTTTAAGGCTCAGGGTGCTCGTTTCCATGTGGAGAGCACCAGCAACATCTGTGAGTGAAATATTGTGAGAATAGAGTGACTTAGGTAAAGAAATTTGACCTTTTCAGGAAATGACACTGAGAGAGGTAATACTGGAGGACCAAGAAAGAGTGAGGTTATTGGTGTCAAAAGCACAGCACTTTATCCTGATTGATGTGATCTTGCTGGTTTGCAGTCTTTTCCTGTTGGTTCCCATTTGTGGTTTCTTATTTCTTTCTTCCATTTTTGTCTCTCAAACATGAGTTTTACTGTGTGCTTCCTTCATCATTGCTCACTGTGTGGATCTAGCACACTTGAGGACACTGGCTTCATACAAATAATCCCTCCCTGCAGCAGCAACATGCTGCTGCAAAATGCTGACAAGCCCCACAAAATCAGTGTCAGGCTCTCATTGCAATACACACTACAGTGGTTTATTTGTGATTGCAGAAGGAAGCACAGGATAATCATACTGTTAACATCACTGGTCTCTGTATGCTGTCCCACTGTAAATTATAGGATTGATGATGGTATCTATGAATTACTGCTTGATAAAAGGAAAAAAATAAAAGCCTGACAGATGAATGCAAATCCTGCAAAAAACAAAGATTTTACACCTCCAGGTATTTTTCAATACTCCTCTGATTAATCTTAAGTTGAAAAGTTAAATTTTCCCTGGTTTTTAAACATTACTGTTGCTACATTTTGATGACAGCTTCTGAACAAACTTCTGAAATGGTAATTCATTAACACTTCCAGCACAGTTCACTAATGACTGAGAAGTTCTGAAGTAAAAATAAATTTTCTTCCTTTTTTGGGTTACACTGTTTGCCAAACCTATATTCCCAAACAGGTATTTAAGTGTACTTCAACCAGACAAAGTCCCAAGAAACACATACTCCACTTCCTGACATGCTCTGAATTGCTTTCAGTTCTGTATTTCTGTACAAATACACCTAGTGGCTAAATTAGAGGGTATGAGCTACAGCAAATTACATAGCCTGTTCAGACTCACAGGCCAGCTCCCCATAGTTAGGGGAAGGTTTGCTTTGAAACAGTTCCAGGTTTTCTCTCCTTGGTCTGAATTTCCTTTATCAAGCGTCCCTTTCACCTTTCTATTTATGCCTTCTTCTTCCCTTTCAGCACCTCAGCAGCACATCTTACATTGCTGGAGGAAGCATAGAACCATTCAGAAAAAAAAAGCAGAATAAAAAAAGGCAGCCAGCTGCTTTCCTGTTCTGCTTTCTCCCTCTGTTCTCCAGCCCTCTCCATCACCCTCCTGACAACATGCAATTTCGTTCTTTTCTCTGAAGGTCTGTTTCTGCTTCAGCCTGCTATATCCCAGCAGCTCAGTGCAGGTGTGTGCACGGCATCTGCAGCAGGTTTGCATTTGCAGGGGTCTCTGGGCTGGGCTGGTACCTATCACCATCAGACCCCTCAGCACGTCTAGTGGGGCAGGCAGTGAGGAGAGACGAGGGGAGATGTGCAGGCTTTCTGTTCCAGCCCAGACTCCTGTTGCAATCACACCTCCACACACAGCCTGGTGCAAGTCTCTTGGTGAATCCCTCGGTAGCCGTGCCTCCTCTGCTCGCTCACCTGCACACAGCCAGGGTGGACTGGGGAGCCATCAATCCCCTTTGTAATAAAGGACACAGTAAAAAATGAAACTGCTGGCTTTTCTGAACCCCAAGTAAAAAGCTGCACAGCAGAAGTAGAGAAAATGGCATTAGGAGTCCAAATTTTAGAACTACATACTGAACATTATATGGCTTTCTTATTACAGGATGCAGTAAAAATACCTGTCTTAAATGCTGTTAGACAGATTGACTTTACTAGAAATGTAGATTCCATTTAAAAAACCCCAAACCAAAAATCAGTAATGTGTAGTCTTCATAGCCCATTCTTTTAAAATATTTCCCCCATGACCTAATGTAGAATAAAACCATACAAATATCTTTATGCATATTGTAACAATGGGAACTTCTATAGAAACAGCAGGCAAAAACCCCAGTCTCACTGGACTTTGAGACTGAGGTAAATTTTAAGACACTAGGTTTTCTATGCAAGAGCACTAAATACAGTTAGAATTGTTCAAAGACAATTTTCAGTATAGTCTTTTCCTATCACTTTGAGTACCTGAGGTCCAAGAAGTTGCATGGTTATTTAAAGCAGCCTGAAGACATCTCAAAGTTCTATTGTTTGTACAGAGTAACTTAAAAATCAGAGACAACAAGAAAAATAATGAAATTTTGGCAAAATTAATTTTTATTGTATTCTCTTCTAGTTAGCAGAAATGCCTTTTCTCTCTGTCTTCTGTCAATTTGCAAAGCAAGGAGGTTTGAACAGAGACATCAAGCCCAAACTGTGGCAGTCCAGTAATTGTGTGGAAGAATAAAACAAAATATAAACAAAAAAGAATCACTGACAGTCAAACATAAAGGTATGATCTTTAAAACCAGATGATGGAAATATAGAAAGAAACTGAGATATAAAATCAGCAGATGTGGCCAATGAGTGTTAATGGTGGGAATTAATTTTGCCAAAACAGAAAGTAATGGTCCAGTTTCAAATCTATCTACCAGGACTGAAATGAGCAGTGGCACCACCAGAGTCTACACTTCACAAAATCTGAAAGGCACCTTGATCATTACAAAGAATCAAGGTGTGAAATTAGCAAAAGGATCCAAGGAATGTTCGTAGCACAATAGATGTGCACTCATGCTTGTTAATAATGGGGCTTCCACAAGATGACTACCAAATGGTAGCACTTCACAGCTTGCTGCCAGCTCCACACCCACACATCGGCCTGCTGCAGATCTAAAATGCTACCATCCACTGAGCTTCAAAATCACAGGAATCAGCGGGATGGTGTGTGAGTGGTACCAGCTGCACCCACTAAAGTGTTGCAGCAGAAAAAAAAGTTGAGAACTTAATTATACAAAAAGCTAGCTGCAAGTATTTTGTTAGCCCTCTATCTGCAGCCACATTTCTTTCTTGAAAGTTAACCTCTTCCTCACCAGAGCAACCCTTTTCATTACAATATTATTTTTATTTTATTTTATTTCAATAGTTAAATGGTTCTTACCTCAATCCACAGGTTTTGCCTTTCTTTCTGATTCTGCTCCACGTCCCCTCAGAGGCAGCTGGCTCTTGTGACTGCATGGTTCTTATCTGCCTGCTAGGGTTAAACACCTACTCTACCAGATAAAATTACTTTTTAATGGCAGCCTCATAAACTGGCAGTGATGAAAGTTCATTTTCCACTGCTTTTATAAGCATAGAGGTAGCTTTGCCATGTCATGGTGACCTGTTCAGGTACTTTACCCACGGTTGCTTGTACTTTTTTCACTGTTATTTGAAAAATGAAATTTTGTTGCCTTGAGCTTTTGTACTTCTATTGAACCAAACTCTCTGGTCGCCTTGAAATTTACCATGGCAGGAAGCTCTTGTAGGTGAAACACAGTATTTTGCTTCACAGAATATTGTATCCTTTCTACGGCTACTAATAGCCAGACAAGACTGTCCAGAAGACCTGTAAATTAAATTCTGCTTGTGGGCACACAATCCAAAACCACTCATACTTTTCACAAGGGCAGCAAATTACACTACATGTGCGTCTAATGGGATTACATAAAACCTGGTGGGCTTAGTTCAGGGGCCTTATTCTGCCTTGCTGAGGAAGAATATGGGGCAGCAGGAGAGCTGTGACTGAGGGACTAAGACCAGTTTGGGAAATTGACATCCTGACGGGCCTGGGAGATACTTGAGACACTGGGGGTGTTGACATTCCCAGGTCACTGCTCCAGGAGACTCGAAGTTGTCTGGTAGGGGGCTATGTAGCCGTGCAGCCCACTTCTGCCCATCTGGGCAGGGAGATGTGAAGGGCCCTGCATTTATTTCTTTGAAGCTGGCTTAAATTATAAACATGTTGGAGGCTCTGCTTCTTTTTCTATGAGAGAGCACAGGTCAGAAAAAATCATGGGGGAGAGGATAGGGAAAGGAGAGAGGGTTCCCTCCCCCCCCCCCCCGCGCCCCCCCCTACCCCCCCCCCCGTTTTCTTTGTTTACTCCCATCCCTCTCCTTCTAGTTTTTCAACGCTCTTTCCTAACTTTCCAAGATAAGTGTTTAGAAAAAAGCAAGAAGTAGAAGAAGAACAAAGATAAAAAGCAGATTTTTCTTATTAAAAAAAAAAAAAAAAAAAGCTAGGAGAAATGAAAGGTTACAGTATCTTTTCTAAAATGGGAAAAAGGAATGTTTTCTTGAGTTTGAAGTACTTTCATAAAACAAAGGGTTTTGGCAAAGCTGCATTTCTCAAAAATGTTTTTGGACAAAAGTATACATAAATTTTACTTGAAACACAAACTTTCAACACCCATAGGTAACATGACCTGTACCAAGGGGAAGCAAAGTAGAGGAATTAGGAATGAGCTGGACTCAGAGGAAGACTCCTAGCAAAACTTGCAACAAACCCTAAAATTAGAGAGGACACTGTGGGAGAAGGCTGCTGATCTGTGCTGTGGCATGCAGCCAAAGGACCTGCCAGCAGCAGCATCTCCCTGGAAATAGGAGTACACTGCCCCTCCATGCTCTTCTCTCTGCTATGGAGTCATTTGGTTATCTTTGGCTGTTCTACATGCAACAGAGGAGCACAAAGAGGTCCTGACTATTTCTTTTCTTTTAGTTATGGATAAAGCCTGCACTCTAGTGGATTGTCTCTACAGGAAAAAGTGATCAATTTATTTACTTGTGGACTATGAAGACTCAGTTTCCAGAAATGCTGGACTCTGTTCTAGCTTCACCTCTCAAGGACTGTGAAGACAGCAAAATAAAGCAGAAAAGTGCTTTAAGACAGTCTTATCATCACTTCAAACCCAGGTTCTCAGAGAACGTCAGAAATTCTGGGGTTTTTTGCTGTGCAGTTTGAAGTTCCTTTCTGGTAAATTCCACACTGAAGCAGCAAGGCTCTCTCTTTGAGGGTCTGTTTTGAAACTAAGAGCATTAATGTAACTCTTTGTGTTGACTCCACAAGGCTTTGGAACACGTTATACACCACTCACTCATGAAGGATTCATGCCTATACTTAATGGTAAACATGCTTAGTTTCAAAAGCACTGGAGATACTAGGAAGTAAACATACTTTTTGTTATAGGCTTGTCTCTAAGTCCTGCGCCAAATCTGGGTTTAAAACATTTACTAATACAATAGGGAGCTGGAGACAGTCAAAGAGAATTTGTTTTAAAATCTGAATGGTTGAGAAACCTTTGTTATACTGTCTATTCATATTGCTGCCTAAAACGACAATGTTAAGCATGAATAAGGGCAAACAGGAGCCAAGTGTTGTAATATTAAGTATAATAAGAAATGTTTCTCTGTGTGTACTTATGTTTTGTGCAAAAGGGTGAAGTAACAATACTGTTTCCATACTGCACAGATCTCACAGGTAGAGGTAAAACCAGTTCAATCTTCCAATATTTCAACCCTGGCACAATTAAAAGACATTATCAGAAATGCATATCTTGTTTATTTGTTTCAGTGCACGTGATCACATTCCCTCTGTGCATGATGGGAACAGTTAAATGACTGCTTCTGTCCCCCAGCTGCTTTAAAGGCTGTCATCCATTGTCATCTGAATTAAACAGAAGGCAGACCTCCATTTCAGCTGGTTTGCTAGAAAGGGGCAGCCTGTGGAAGCAGAAGAACTATACTCATGCCTTCTTTAAGGGAAAAGGACCAACTCAGTTTGCCCTCTTATACTGGCTCCTCAGAAAATGGAGAACCATTAGTGGTGTGGTGGTTCTGGGTATCCACAGATTTGCAAAAATTAAGCAGAGGTCATGTTCTATTTTTCAAGAATTCTTTTTTACCTGTAGTCATAGGGCCTATGCTTAAATTTAGGCTTCTCTGAAGACAGGTTATGCACACTGCTTGTCTTTCATCTAAGTGTTAATATTACGTTCAGCATGAGCTGCACAGTAATTCTGATAGCATTTAGGTATATATAGCATTTATACCTAAAATGTGCAAAGTGGAAATCACCTGAAAAGGAGGGAAGTGTCAATAAATCCCAGTGCTTATAAGCTATTTCCTTCACATTGCCTCAGACTAGATTCTTCACTTGATAACAGCAGAAGGTTAAAACTTGAGACAAGCTGGACATGACCCGAAATACCAATATTAAAAATCCGGTCAACATGAGTTTCTGGAGATCATGCCAGGCAAAGTATGGTTCTGTGTCAACTGGGCATTCCTTTATGGCATTCAAGGTTTTGAATCTTATTTGGAAGTTTTCTCCTGTTATATAGTTCATATAGTTAACTACAAAAAATAGTATTAAATTCTTCTACTTTTTGTATGGGCTCAAAGGCTTTCGGAAACTTGCATTTGAGGTGTCCCCATCTTGCTTTAGGACAGTTAAAGAGTCATATTGTAAAAACTTTAATAATTAGTATGATCAGATAGATGGCTTTTTAATTTAGATTTGACAGATCTCTATTATTAAAGAAATATGAATATTGGTCCAGTAGCAATATGCAACTGTGATGGACAAAAACCCTCTAACAGTTTAAAGTTAGAAAGTGTATGTTTATTCGATGCCGGGCAGCGTGTGGGATAGCTCCCGAATACACACCACCCCTTCCAGGTGATTACAGAGCCCTTTTATCCATACAAGTATTGAATACCCAAAATACAAATACATATTCATAATTTTGGTACATCCCATTCCCCGCTTCATATGCTAATTACTCCAAAAACTATTAAGCATGCATAGTTTGTTCCTTGAAATGGGTCGGTGGTCCCTTTCATGGGGAGGGGTCCCAAAATGAGGAAGTAAATGAAGTCTTCCTTTCTACCTTTTCAATGCAAATTATGAACTCTTGGTAGAACTCCCATTCCTTGTCTTCAATTGGTTTCAGAACAGAGGAGGCCCACAATTGTCTTATGTTCCTAAAAGCTATTTGTCAGTTTCTATGTTTTTCATTATAAACCCAGATAACTAAACATTGTGTTGACAAGCAATCAGTTATTAGTTAACTACTAACTCTTAACTTCATCAAGGCCTCCTCATTTATTTTAATTAACTCTAGTAATGCTTATCTCTAACTAAAATCTTAGCTCCTCTAAAATCTCTAAATTCCTTAAAATTTATGTATCACTACCAAAACTAGAGCACTTACTGATGAGAAAAGAGAATTATAGCAGAAATGGAAATGAAGGCAGCATTTAATGGATGAGATGATGCTCTGGCTACTTATGTTGTTGTCAGACTAAATACGTTAATCTGTCTTTCTTAATGATCTGGTTTCTTCCATTTAGCAGAATTTGAAAGTTCATTTGTTTTTGTAACCCAGCCTCCCAGGTATTAATTCTCTATGGAGCGTCAAAGTCATTCTGTTGACAGATGCTACAGCAGTAGCACAGGGAGTCAGGAACTCAAGGAGTGAAGTTTGGGTGTAATGTGCTTCTATCAGGCTCAGTGCAATTTGCAGTTGCTTTATGCAAAGCCAGCCATTGCTTACAGTTCTTCAGCTACGAAAACAGGACTTAGAGACACAGGTCAGTGAAAAAGGGAGACTGTGTTGTAAGTTAGAGGGGTTGACACTATTGAAAGTCATGCTCCAGGTTCTCACCTGATAACAGAATCAGTTATCACTATGTATTTTCTCATTCTTCCAGACCCCATTAAGTAAATGTAACTGTTTAAGCAAGACTCTAAGACTTTTTAACCCGTATTAATATTTCGTATCCTTGATAATTTGGTTCAAGACAAGTAAAAAGAGATAAATTTTCCAAAGCCAGAAATTTTCCTTTTCCTTTTCCTTTTCCTTTTCCTTTTCCTTTTCCTTTTCCTTTTCCTTTTCCTTTTCCTTTTCCTTTTCCTTTTCCTTTTCCTTTTCCTTTTCCTTTTCCTCTTCCTCTCCCTCTCCCTCTCCCTCTCCCTCTCCCTCTCCCTCTCCCTCTCCCTCTCCCTCTTCCTCTTCCTCTTCCTCTTCCTCTTCCTCTTCCTCTTCCTCTTCCTCTTCCTCTTCCTCTTCCTCTTCCTCTTCCTCTTCCTCTTCCTCTTCCTCTTCCTCTTCCTCTTCCTCTTCCTCTTCCTCTTCCTCTCCTCCTGCTGTCAAGTAACTCCATCCCACAGTAAATGACTCACACCTGGTGTACATGAAGTTCTTAAAATGCATTGCCATGGTAGACTTCAGGTGTGTGGACAAGCTCACTTTTATCTTCATTCCTCTAATATTGTTTGATGATGCCATTTTTATAATGCTTGTTTGTTTGATAATGCCATAAATCTTCCACTGGGTAATGACTCCCCAGCACTTGCTGTAAAACCAGCAAGTTTTACAGTGCTATTCTCAAGGATCCATCATCTCAGCAACCTACAGAATCTTCAAAGAGGATACTTCTCCGAGCCCTCTTGGAGGCTGGATGCTGTCCAGCGCTGGAGATTGCTCAGTATTTTTGTCGAGCAGGAGAAGCTCCAGGGTGCTGGCTGCTGCCGGCACAAGGCTGGCACGTTTTCCACGGTAATGGACATCAGATGGGGACGTGCTGTGGCAGCCCTTTGTGAGGCTGTCTGGGAGCTCTGCTCCAGCATGTGGCAAGGCTGGAGCAAGGCAGGACTGAGCACTGAGTGCTGGGACTGAAAACAGGGGCAATCACTGGAGGAGAGTATGTCCACTCTCCTTTTGCTCCCCTTCCCACCATCCCCTCCCTCCCTCCAGTCAGGCTGTAAGTTCCACCAGGGAACATATTACTTGCAGATGGGTATTTTCTGAAAGTACCAGAGACAAGTTAATGTACAATTCTGAACAGACATGGAACTTTTAAAAAATTCTTTCTTTTGTAGAAATCATAAATTTTTTTCTCTCATGCTCTCTTTAAGAAAATGAAATTGAAGCTCCTGACAAACCTTATTTTCAGTGTAAACCAGTAAAAATTTTTATTTGAGTATTTAAATTTTACAACAAAAACTTTGGTTGAGAGGTTTTTTGGCTTTAGGCTTTTTTTAGAAACACAAGCAGAAAGAATTAAATTTCAGTCAACAGCTGTTTTCTCTCAGGAAAATCCATCAGAAGTTTCAAGTCAGATTGTGGTGCTTATAGATGATACTATTCACAGAAGTAAGGGGGTGGATTAAAAATTCTTGTTAATGTAATTTCATATACTTGCACCTAAAAGATCAGGTGAAACCAGTGCTATCACCATACTATGGGAAGAGTTAGTGGATCCCTGAGTAATGTATTTTGAATTGTTCATATGCAGGCTTTAAAAACCACAGGATAATCTCTCCCCAGCCATTCAAACGATATGGTGAAGATCTTATGACAGCTGGGACTCCAAGTATTTCTAAAATATATTATAAAATGTTATTATAATACAAATAACAGGGAAAACTTCCATACAGCTGGAAGGACATGTGCTGCAACAGTTAGAAACTATCTCCAAGCAATTCCATCTGATGAGATACAATTGCCCAAGAGGGACCTTTCTTGGACTCTTGTCTTGTAACATAATAATCAGCTACTTATTTTCCTGAACAGGGAATGAAGTAGTGAGGGAGGACTGGAAATGGTGTTTTGACATTTGTGACCTTTAGCTCGTTTTTTGTCAGTTTTGGAATTTATTATGCAGGGCATACAAACACACCACCACCAATCTTTTGACTTCTGTTCTAGCTCTCAAGATGTTTGTTTTAAGTACAGGATCACTCCCTATCAATCTTTCTTTCTTGGCAAATCTTGTCTCCTCCTCAAAGGTAATTTTTCCTTCCTGGGGAGAAGAAACCTTTTCCTAAAGAGCAAGCATAAAACTTGTGCATGAGTACCTGCCACTTCTTCAAATATAGCTTTTTATAAGTCAGGACTTAGGAGTCTTGTGGCTCTTCCCAGGTATCTGTGACTGCTACAAGCACATGATGGAGAGCAGCCAAGTCACTTGTTTTTGGTGAAGAAGTTGGCATTGCTGATTACTTCACTAAAGTCTGGTGACGACTTCACAGGTAAACATGGGAATATAGGAAAAAAATCTGGAGGTATCCAGGAATTTTTGAACATATGATGAAAGCCTGATGCTGCGGTGAAGCAAAATTCCTGTTCTTCAAGTGAGTGATCAGACTCAGATCTGAGCTCCCAAGTGGTGCCCATGGCAGTGGTCTACAGGCAGAGCTTAAATTCTCACGGTTCTTGGACCAAGCAATGAGAGGAGATGATTAAAGATATGCCATTGTTGCTGTGACCATACTTTTTTGCTGCTAATTTCCTGCACAGGAAGAAATGCTCAATAAAGTTACATACAAGTTATATATGTACAAGTATTGTTTATCTGCTATGCTCAGAACCAACTGGAGAAAATCAGCAGCTCCCTAAAACAGCCTTGTACTTCCTCTGATTGCTTTCTGTGAGCTGCATACAAACCGCAGTTTTCAGCAGAGGGGGAGGAGGAGGAAGAGATAATCAGAAGCACATGTGGGCATTAACTAAAGATTTGCTGGACCTTTTTGTAAGCAACTGTTCAGGGAAGTTGCCTGGCTAGGGGGGAAAGATGAGAAAAAATAGACCAGCATCACTGAAGCTTAAGACCTGGTCCTTTTCCTGCCCTCCTCCACTGCATTGTGAGGCAATTTGCTACCAGGGCAGCAGCAAAACCCAGCAGCCCAGCCTGTGGCTTGGTGTCGGGTACTGCTGAGGGAATGCTGTGTCACTTCTTTTATGGTGAAGAAGTCAGTTCTGCTGATTGCCTCACAACAGTCTTGTAGAATAGTTTCCTACCCAGATTAGACTGGGTTTACACTTTCCTTTGTCTCACCACCTGCAAAAGTTGGTGAGGACACTGGTTAATTTGTGAGAGACCAAGAGATTTAATCACAGGGCAGCAATTGGGATAAACATCCTTCCATGCCTTTGTCTTTAAACCTCATTTAGAAACAAAATCTCAGTACAGGGATCATCTAGCACCGTGTGCTGACACACAGCTTAATACTGCATGACTTTGGTTTCCAATGGGGATATATGGTTTACACCTACAGTATAAACAATAACTGAAAATTTCTCCTGTTACTTCCAGAGTCAAGCAATGACAAAGCAAATCTTTCCTCTCCCAGCCCTGCTGATGAGAAAACACTTGGACAACCACTGGTGATTGCCAGTGAGAATGCTAAACACATCTCTCACCCTCTTTCAGGAGAGTTGTTTGGTGACTTTATTCACCAGTAGTTATTTAGATACCAGTCTCATGTATTTTGACACTAGTCATCTGCTAAAGGAGTATTTATCCCAATTCTCTTGGTTTTTAATGTAGAACATCTGTGTCTTCTTTTCTGAAAGAGTTTGTCCTTTTTTTTTCCTCCCTTAAAGTAGATTGATGAATGAAATGTCTGCTTCGTTTTTCAGTTTGGTTTGCTGCTGTCCAAAGGTTTTGCAGACACCTTAGCACACATAGAGTAAATAATCCTAGATTCTCTCACAGAAAAACACACATGCTGGTCCATACACATGCACAAAAAAAACATTACAAATCATTTAACTGAACAGAGTGTCTCATCTTGGATTTCAGTTTCAACCATATGATCCAATGAACTGTAGATTACCTGAGTCAGACAGCTTGTCTGACCAACTGCAAATAATTTTCCTGTTACTGAGAATGCCCTTGGGCCTTTTTATCTTCTCATAGAAAAAAACATGCTTCCATCTGCATGAAAATGTTGATTTTTGACAGATCTGTTATTTGGAAATAGTTTAAAGAAAACAAGCAGTAGTACACTTTGAAAAGATTCAAGCTGAAAGATTTTGCCCCAAAATTCTGATTTCCAAAAAAATCATCTTGTATACTTTCCTCAGCTAAACTGAAGCCTAAAGACCAAAGGCAAATTTCAGTGGAAAACAATCCTCTGCTGATTTGTTAAGTCTTTAAGGCATGCTTTGGGATGTTCTTTTAGCTGATATCACAGGGGATAGGAGATTGCTCATGAAAACAACAGGGAAAATGAGAAGCAAGGCTGTTATGTGCTTCTTTTATTCTCCTGGCTGACCTATCTAACTTTGGGAGCTATCCTGGAGTGCTCAAGAAATTCAGGGTTAAACAAAATTAACTATCTAGTGCTTTTCTTTCAACTAAAGGAAAAATCCTTCTTGCTTTTCCTCAGTACTACCCAAACATTGAGGAGGAAGTCCCTACCATTAAATAAAGATAATTCCTTCTCTTATTAAGTCTTTGTTTTTTACCTCATCAGGCAAATTTTCAAGGAACAACCACTCCAGAGAATGAAATATCACACATCCTGAAAACATAAATTACTTTCATATTTTTAAGTCCTGATAAGATGGATAGTAAATGAAATTTTAACAAGATAACTAGTGTTTTGCTTTCCATTAATCCTTGAAGCACCTCCCTCTGGGATAGTTTTGGAATCGAAAATGCTTTACTGTACATCTCATTAATAGCACGTGCTTTCCCTCAGTGAAAAGAGCTTCTGTCCTACAGGCAGCTTGGCACAGAAATCCAAGCTAGGCAGCTGTAGGAAAAGCATCCCATGGTTTTTCTTCTGTCTGCCCTCAGGAGCAATTCTGAAAGTTCTGGAAAGAGAGATTTCAACATCATGTGGGACACAACAGGAGATGATTCGTTTCATGGGCTCACACAAAACCAAGTCTCGTTCACCTATTATGATAAATATAAATAATTAGAACTAGTTTAGTAGAGTGAAATAACCACTTGCTACAAAAGACAGTTCAGAAATTCACAGATTTTGAAGGTCAGACTGGAGAACATGATCATCTTCATTGGCTTCCATGGAGCTTGATGAACACTAACAGTAGATTAACAAGTTTCTTTTGAAGAAAATTATGTTTTCAAATATTAAGCATACCTTGAAGACATAAAAATTGTATGTCACCAGTCCTTATGTTTTCATTACATCCTGTAACCAAGTGTTACACTTCTAGTTTTATTACAGTTTATCTTGCTAAACTAGCTAGTCCCTAGCTAATAATTAGATAGTCCCTATAATTCACCATTGCCCATGCAGACCCTGGAAAAAGCAGAGGAAATAAAAAAGGTAAGGTTTCATCAACATTGAAATTAGCAGAGGCATTCAAACTACTGCATGCTTACGGCCACTTCAGCATTTCCTGCACAAGGTTGGAGAGGGTCCTGAAGACAGGCTGTATTTCAATAATTCCAGGGTGCAGAAATTGATTCCAAGAGACATCAGCTTCTTGTCTCTGAAAGCAATAGCTGTGTACACAGAGTGCTGTGGGCATGAAGGTATGTGTGTGGCAAGTTGTTCGCACCCCAGAGGCTTGATGCTCAGCAGGGTTCTCTCAGAGAAGTTCTGAAATTAGTTAGTCCCTGAACTGTCGGGTATTTTAAAAAATAAAAAATAGGAGTCAGAGTCCAACAAACAACTGTTTTGTTTTGTTTTGTTTTGTTTTTTTTTTTAACCTGAGCTACCTAGACTTTTTCATGCAGGCCGATTGCTATTTGAATATTTAAGGAAAGGGAGCATCATATGCAGTTGCTGAGACCCAGAACAAACTGCCTCCTGAACTCAGCAGAGTTCAAGCTCAAGCACTCTGAATGACAGGAAAGCATGACTCCGATGAAGTGTTCTTGTCAAATGTTGCTATGTCCAGCATTCCCTACACAATTTGTACACCACAAGAAACAAATACTCAAGGAAGCACTGATGATTTGCCTAGAAGTGCTAGTAAGTGGGATACTTACATATTTCTAAGTATTTTCCAAATGTTTCATATTTTTTAGTTGTGAACAACATAAAATTTTTATGTACAAATATCTATATAGGCTGGCAATTTAGTTTAGGCTGCCAATTCATTTGAGAAAAGCTATTACACTATGCCAAGGTTAAGGACTTATGCATGGAAAGTACAATAGGTTTCTTGAAATATGTACTCATGTAGAAGTACTTATGTACTTCTAATATTTCCATATCTCCTCAGCATGAACTCTGATGCTTGGAATTTGGTTATAAATCCAACCTACAAGCGCTTCACCAAGTGCTACCACATGATGCCTACACTAACTGGAACAAAGTGGTACTAATCATGCCTCTGCTTTTATGAAAAGCATCAGCAGAAATAAGTTTTGTCATGCAAAACATCTTGACTGCTATGGCAAAGGATTGAAAAATCTAGATTAGGTTTTTGTGCTTTCAAGAGATGTTTCAAGAGAATAATAACAAGTTCAGTTCCAATGAGCTAGAGAGGTTATTAAGCAACTTCATCTACCTCAGATACCTTGAAAAAAAACCAAAATCAATCTACAGATTTTTAAGAGTAAGGTAGAATTCACATTTGTAAACATAACCTGTATATTTCTATATGGCTAAAAAAAGTTATTCATATATATATATGCAGTGACAACAAAACAATCTTGTATGTAACTTATTTTGAGTATTTAACTACTGTTAATGAAAGGTTGTTTACACATTAAATAGAATAGAAAAAAAAAATTGCCAAAGCAACCACTTCACCAGGGGAAAAATGTGTTATGATGGCAATTCTATGCTTGCTGTCCTGAATTGTGTAAATCTCCTTCAATGTTACTCTGAGGACTTGTGTATATAAATACCTTTTCTTTCTTTTGGTTTTCTGGAAGATGTTTTCAAAAAAAAGAGTCATGTGGAAGATTTATAAGACAGCTATGTTTTTGGAAAGTCTCATCTGTGAATTTGAAAACAAATGTGCCCATCAACAGAGAAGAGAAATTTTTAGAACAGGAACTCATTCATCGTTTTGCATAATGTATTTCCTTTTATTATTGCTTAGGATGTTAATTGGATAACTTCATACAGATGCATAAAATTCAGCCATTGTTAGCTCTGGGTTGTTTTAGTTTTCTCAAATCTAACCTTGCTATGCATGGCTTATACCTAAAAATAAATAAAAATCTAGAGAGTTGAAAATCCAAAGTCTGGTGTATGCCCCACAGGTAATTTGTAAAGATCAAGAGCTATAAAACTCTGTTGCCTTACTCAGGAAAGGGCCTCTCTGAGAGTGGGCAAAGCCTGATGCAACTTAGACAGGGGAAGTGTGTGCATGCCAAGGACCCTTAAGTCACTGTGTACTTCAAAGCTGTAACTTGAGCTTCCCCAGTGATTTTGCAATAAATCAAATAAACCAGGCTGAGGCAGCAGGGGAGGCAGGACAGGCAAGTGAAAGAGATGGGCAAAAAGAAAGTGCTGTGATAATTAAATACTCAGGAAACAAAATTGTCCTTCTGCCCAGTCCACAAATGTGAAATTATAGCTGTTGGCTCCAAAAGTGCTTGCTTTCTTCACTCAAGCAATTGAACTATGTCATCTTCAAATAGAGGTAACATTCATGGAGCTTAGGCGCAATGGAAGTACTGCCTCACACATAATTTCTTCCCAGTCACACACTTCTGAGAATTTTGTTTTTTTATTTTTAAAGTGATACAAGCACATGTCACACAAACACCAACAACTTGCCTTTTTATTGGTAACATTTACCTCATCCTGGATCTCCAGGAGTCCAACAACAGAGATGCAGGAGGACACAGGAGAGGCTGATAGATTTACATGAGTTTCAAAGACCATGGAACTCTCTAACATAATATCAGATCCTGGAGTCCTACCAAGAGGAGCACTGGACTTGGATTTACAAACGACTGTTTCAAAATGTGACAGTTCATACAATGTCTGATATGTTTTGCAAAACATGCCTGTCAAGAGACAAGCTAGGTGCTCTGGATCCGTCATGTCAAGCAGGCTTATTCATCGTGCATTCACCTTTCCCCTTAGTGAATATCAGCCTATGCCTCCACGTTGCTGTGGTGCCCTGAACATAAGGCTGTAATCGACAAAGCTACCCATGTAAATTCACTTTTTTTTCTGAAAGCTGAACCCTGCAGAATATGCAAGGGAGTAACTAGTTCAAGGGGAACTAATTTTGCAGCAACTAGCCCTACAGGCTTGACTATTCTTTCCAACCAGAAGACTAAATGAGAAAGGGTTAGTAATTTTAAGTTAAATAAAAATGTATAAGGATGTTGTGGGAAGGAGAGTCTGGGTGTCATAAATACTCTCTCCTGAGTGTTAAAGAAAAGAAAAAAATAATGAGTGGGTAGGCAATAAATTATTAAGCTATTGTTCAGGAAATCTAGACAGGGGAATTAAGATGGAAAGGAATAAAATTCTTAAGGATTTATTTTATTGACTAGTTTCCAACTTAGAATAAGGTTAGAACTTAACCCTTCATTTTGAGGTAATGGTTATAGTTGGTTCTGTTCCTCATAAGGGACTGCTGATGTTTTTTATTAATTGTCTTCATCTTCAATTATGTTATAAACCCTGGGAGGCCTATATAGCACAGTGATTACTAAAAAAATACCAGTAGCACCTAATGAATGGCCAGAACCTCAGCATTACCTGCTACATCAGTACTGATGCTTTAAACAGAAGCAGTCCACCCATACAAAGATGCAGAATCCAGGACACTCCCAGACACCATCCCATGTGAAGGATGTCAAAAGATACCATCAGAGAAAGTGAGCCCTGCCAGCCCATGTGCTCTCCTAATTCCAAACTCTGGCCATAACTCACCCAAGAAAAATTACTTTTTCTGGCTGCAGCCTGTGAGGTGCTGACCTTGGGCAACTGAGAAGTTGCTTGTACTTATACCAGATGTGTTGTTTTTTAGAGATCAAAGGGATTTTGTGGAGTGAGAGGAGACCTTTTTCACTTCCTGCTAGCAAATGGCAGTGGAAATCCCCTCTCTAGACATGAACTGGAAAATCTGGAAACTATCCAGAGGGTTATAACAAATGGCCATCAGGCCTTCCCATCTTTCTTGACCACAGCTGGTTGAGATATTGTTCAGCAAGAAGGAGTCCAGGTCACTCAATTTTCATAATAGTGATCCTTCTACACTTCCTGTGATGTACGTTCACTGTCGGGAGACAATGCTATGATCATCAGTGCTTGCATATACATCTTCACGAACACTGGTCTTGTTGGGGCTGCACCATCACTCCTCTCGTCTAAACTCAGCGACCAGGGTATTTTTCTGGGAATGCCATAAACAACTGATGGCAGAAACCCCACAATTACAATGACTCCAGCCAATCAGTTGAGACTCTTACACCTTTAACAAGAGCCAATCATGCCAATCAATGCTCATTGCCTTTACAGTACAGCTCACAGTCCTCAGTCCTCCTTTGTCACCCCACTGTGCCAGCAGAAGGAAATTCAAGTCACACCATGAGCCTCTAGAGAACAAAATCTGGCAAAGTAGTGAAATCCATTTTTATGGTCTTTTAAAAATAAGATTTTGTATTGAATTTATTAAGAAGTACATACTTTTTGCTGACTGGACGCTAAATGTCGGAACTCTCAGCAGAGGAAGGGAGGTGACAGTACCAGGCATTAACTTTTCAAACTTCTGCCTCATTATTCTTCCCATCTTATTTTTAGTGCCTTTAGTTCTTGTATTTTCCTGCTGTCTTCTGCCTCCACCCCCTTTTCTTTCCTTACATGGGTGGCATATTACTTTCTTCTTAAATGTTCAAATATTTATAAATGACATGATTTAGGAGCCCTTGGAAATTATTTTCTGAGAATGCAAAAATTGCAAGCAACATATATAGTAATATAGTAGGAACTCATGTGGAAATCAGTAGAAGGGAAAGAATATTTGGTCCAACTGTACCATTCATTTCAGGGAATGATTTTAAAGTCTCAGCTAATATTTTTGATAAAAATAGTAGAAGGGAAGCCTCATTTCAGTTGTTCTTAGATGCCTGGCATTATGATGGGCACTTTTACATGGTACAGCCATCTGTATGAATCAGTACTGAAATAAAACACAGGAAAATAATATTAATTTACTAGTGATTTTGAAGGTAAAAATATTTCTGATAGTTTGTTTCAGTGAATCAAATGTCATTTTCTTAAGCTGCTGAAAGTAGAATTTTATTTACCAAATCTACTTGCATGTCACTGATCAAAGTTAAGCTGAAATTTACCAAATTAAAAAAAACCCAACAGAATAAAATAAAAAAGAACTACTTTCTTACGCTGAAGAGAGAATTTACAGATATTCTCAAAAAAATCTTTCCCAGAAGAAAAAAGTAAAACATTGAGATTCTTTTTTCATACAAAGACAAGCCATTGAAAAAAACATCTTCCTGAGTCTTCATTTCTATTTTAATGCCAGTTCTGAGTCAGAGGAATTTATTATATTACAGCTGAATGAATGATATCTCAAAATACCATGGGAACTTAGGAACCTAAAAAATTTTCTGGAACAACATCTTTAAGCTTCTACTCATGTGCTTTTCAGTCTAACTTAGATACTAGATACTAAAGAATTTTTGTGGACCCACACAGGTTTAAATTTAACTTGTCAATGGGGTGCTTCTAACTTCTGGAAAACAGAGAATTTAAAAGGTAAGGTGGCCCAAAGACCTTTAATACCTTCCAACATCAGGGTCTGACTTACTTGTAAGGATGGCAAGAGTAGCTGCCATTGCTGTCTTAAAGACATCCAGATGTCCCAGAGCAAATGCAGCTGCTCATGGAGCAGCTGGCGCTCTGCCATGCCTTACAGGCTGCCACACAAAGGTAAATCAACAATTCAAAGCCAGGTTTCAACTCTCTTTAAAGCTCCGTGCTGCCATGGCTACTCTGCACCAGTAAGAAAATTAAAAGTAGTTTTTAACTGCTGGGATTTGTACCCAGTCCTAAATATCCACTGTGTCATATGCAGCTCTAGGTGTTCAAGATGGTAATAGAGTTGGTATCAGACAACAGCTACCAGTTTAGTTCTGCTTTTCTCTCCTTTGTCCATTTCTTGCAAAAATGAATCAAAGCATCATGGCTCCCCCAATGAAAAAATGTGTTTTTTCAAAACCATTTCTGTGAATAAGCAAGCCTCCTCAAAAAGTCTTTCAATGGGAAGTATACAATCATTCATTCTTACACTGGACAATGACTTTGCTTTAATCTTTGATCCTATTGTCCTCAGCTAATAAGCAACATTCAGTTTGGAAAGGGTGTAAAGGGTTTATGTCATTGTCTTGTCTTGCAAAGCCCCATAAAGTTTTAATCCTTCACCATCTTAAAAATGGTGACATATGTGTTCAGAACAAGTTTAGTGCTGTTTTCTGTTTCAGTGATTGCTGTTTCCCTTTCCATTTCTGTACACAGCTTACTTTAAAAAGAATAGATATTTTCTATTAGGTTAATAGGCTTTTCTAAAAGCCCTAAAAGAAGACCATTTTTTTTGCACCTACAGAAAACAACTTTAAAGAAAATATCACCATCATGTTAGGTCATGAACTCTCACTGTTGATGGCTCTCCTCAACAGGTCCCAGGATCCTGAAGTCCTGGCCTAGGGAAACCGTGCTCTCTCCTTTAACTCATCTGCCAAAGGCATGCAAGTCTGTCTCCAATTTAAAGGTCCTACAAGCATTTATTGAGATTACTGACTGAGTAATTAAAAAGCAGATTGTGAATCCTATCTGAGCTGGTGTGAAGGACTTCTGAAATTATGACTGGCAATGAAAAATCACCCATGGCTGTCCCCCTTGCCAGAGTGGATGCAAAATTCTCCTTGCATGCAATCTTTGGGGAAAAAGAAAAGGAAATGGGAATGGGAATGGGGAGGGGAAGGAGGAAGGGAAACGAGGGGAAGGAGGAAGTGAAACAAGGGGAGGAGAAGGAAGGGCAGGGAAGAGAAGGACCTTCTCCCCCTTCTTCTTCAGTGGGACTGGTGACTGCATTGTTCCTCTCACATATTCTCACTCCTCTCTTGTTTGACTGTGATCTGTGCAATTACATCTGTGCAATAACATCTGTGCAATTACATCTGTGCGATAACTTCTTTTTTCTTAAATAGGTTGTCCCAGAGGTGCTATTGCTTGATTCTCTGTTACAGCATGATGCCACCTTGAAGGCATCTGGACTTAGCCCAGGTGTGTCCATCACTCTTACTTTCCCCACCCTGACCCCTGCCAGCACTGTCTGTCACTCCTGGCATTCCAGAAGGGCATTGAGTGATTGGGCAGGTTCAAAAGATGCCCTCCACCCCCGGGGCCATTGGGCCATCCAGGTGTCCTTTGTCCCCTGAGACCTCCTCTCCCATACCTGGTTGGTGGCTCCCTGTCCCTTCTCCCCTCCCCTCGCCCAGGTAAAAGAGAGGGAACCACATGGTCTGAGAGTTCTGCTTGGAGCTGCTGCTACATTCAGAAGCCTGGGGGCCAGAATAAGAACTCTGGATCAAACCCTCCATCAGAACCGACTCCTGTCCTTCACCATAGCCTTAAAGGCTTCTCCACCAGAGGGAAACCTGAGGAGCGCAGCCCCTGCGGGGGAAGCTCCATCCCGCTGCCACCTGAGCCCCGCCTTGCCTGGGTTGTCCCCATGTGCCCAGCTGCAACATCCAGCCAGCCAAAAGTGTCCTGGGATGGAACACCACGGTGGCCACCATTTGGTCCAGCAGCAGGGGCCAGACAAGCCAACGCATGTCCCGTTCCCTATATTGGTAACACCACTAGTTCTGCCTTGACCTTTCTGTCCCGCTGCTCTAAACTCCCTCAAAATAAATGAAAAAACCTAAACTCACAGTGATCACAGAACTCTCTAAGAGAAGGGTCTTACACTATTACACTTGGAACATGTATGTTATATGTAATAAAGATAATTCATGCTGGTAGAGTGATATGTGTGTAATATTTGATATTATTAAGAAAGTGTACAAGTTGGTACTGGGGTTGTCTCACATATGTGGAAACTGGTCCCCAATAAAACCTCATTTACAAGTTAATGCATATAGCCCATCCAGAGATGGGTTGTTTCTTAAGGTGATCCATCCACCTAAGTGATGATTGTCCCTGCAACAACCCAAGATTGGGATCACTGGAACCATCCAAGGTGATACATCTGAATACCATGTTATAGTAACTACATCAGGAGGACCCATCGCTTCCCAGACACCGGATTGTTCAGCTCAACACAGAAAAATGAGACTTTATGAATATGTGGGACTTTGAATGGAAAGAGGCTGATTGCCAAAATCCCAGACTCAAGCAAAATACTCCCTATAAGAGTCACTTGTACTGGGGGGGTGGGGTGCAGCATAGGAGACCCTCTGCTGGAGTGGTCAGACCTGTGTCTCACCCAGCACCAATCCTGGGCTCGGCACTGCTCTTTTCTTTGTGGCTGGCTTAGATAGAATTCGATCACTATAATAAAATTGGTTTTTCATTTTTAATTTGGTTGGGTCAATTTTCATTTATAACAATGTACTAGAAGGTGGAACATGTATTCTCCTTGAGGCAAATAAGACCCCAGGAAAACAAATAAAACACAAATAAAACCCCACCAAGTTAAAATGAAAAAAACTTGTCCTCAATAATTTTGTTTGCTTGTAGGTGCATTGGGAAGTGCCTCAAGTTTCTTTTCCTCAGCTACCATGTCCTGGGATAAAGTAGGTCAGGACAGAAATTCTCAAATGTTGCATGCTGATTTTGTATGGTCAGGTCTTGGTAGCTGAGTGGGGAGTGTAGGGGTGCCTTCTCTAAAAAGACGCTACCAATATGGACCAGCCACTGGCCAAGGCCAAGCCCATCAATGACATTGAGATCATCTTTGTGATAACATAATTAAAATAATAAAAGAAAAAAGTAAAATTACTGCACTGGTATAATTGCAGTTGGAGCAGAGTAGAGTGAGAATGTGAAAGGAACCTCTCTGCAGACACGCAGGTCAGTGGAGAAGGAAGACAGGAGGTACTCTAGGCACCAGAGGTGAGATTCCTGTGCAGCCAGTGGTGAAGACCATTGTAACATAGCTGTGTCCCTGCAGCCCATGGAGGTCCATGGTGGAGCAGGGGTGCCCCTGCAGCCCATGGAGGAACCCAGGCCATACAGATGGATGCCCATGGACCTCCCAAAGCAGGGGGATGTGGGCAAGAAAAGATGGGCATTCACCATTTACATGCAGAAGCCTAACAGATGATGTTACAATGCCCCTGGTGCTGTAATGTGACATTCACATTCTTGGGACAGAGAGACATAATTCTGTCTCTTAGGATTGCACACAGAGAACAGAAAAGAATCTTTATCTCTGCTCCTTTGTTTTCCCCATGTGGAATGTGGTATGGAGATTGTTCACCTGAAGTATTTCATGAGTATTATTTCAATGAAGTGATCAGGACAAAAGCCTATGAAAATGAGAAACAATGGTTTTGGTTGTAGACCATGATGTTTTGGAGTTGAAGTCAAAAAAGTTTCAAGAAGTGCTGTACTTCATAATAAATGGAGGTATTTTAAACAAATGTGTACTCCTTGTTATTTAAAACTATTACAGCCATTTTCAGTGGAAAGGTTTTATTATTTGGTATTTTATTTCAGCTCAAAATTATCAATGCAGTGTGACAGTAACTATAAGAAACTCACATAAAGTAAAAACTTATGGACAAATGACATGGCAAATGGAAATATTATTAACATGCTATTAATATACATAAGATGCAAGAATAAATCTTCATTAAGCTATTATATTGTAGAGAATGAAGAAATTATATAAAGTTCCCTGCAACAGTATTAAATGTCTAGTGGGATATGTAGAGAAGAAAAAATGAAAATGTAGAAAAGGAAATTTTGGTGGAAGAACAGAAGCTTTCTCAAAGAAAAGTTATAGACCAAGATTCTTGGTCTTAGACCAAGAGTAAGTTGATAATGATTAATTTGGTAAACTGGTAAAAAACCCAACTTTAAGATGTATTCAGTGGCTTAAGATAAATGTAATGCAGACACAAATTGGTATTCTTATAGATAAGGAGAACTTGACAGTTTTTCCTAAAAATATATTATTTGTTTTTTTTTTCCTTACAAGCTTCAGAAATAAATCTCACACTTGGTATTTGCAGTTGATCTAGCTCTGGTGTTTACTGATCCTTTAGTAATATCTTTAGTTAGAAAAGTAAAATTTGACAGAAAATAACCTGTGGTTTTTTCCTTTCTGAAGGAAACATTTTCAGAAGATATTATGTCCCACTGACATTGAACTGACACTGAAACATCTTCATAGGATTTCTCTAAATCCATTTTTAACCATTCATTAGCATAAGTGTCAAACTCTTACTCATTTGTTTGAGTTGTAATCATAGGTCTGTTTTTCACTTACAGTTACACCCATACAAATGATAATCCACTTTACCTGAGTGTAATACAATATTTCACAAGAAAAAAATAAGGCATGCAGTTGGTGACATCTGTCTCCACTTCATGTCTGTATAGTTATGATGGCCATTGGAGACACTAGGAGTCTACTGCTTTTCCAGAAAACAAGATAATTAAGGTTGTTGCTGTGTACAGCAAGCACAAAAATCCCCTGTTTTCTTTTCTTTCTTTTTTTTTTTTTTAATTAATTCTATTACTTTGCTGGTGACATATTGCTAAATAGGGAACCAAAGACAAGAGAAACAATGTAATTTAAAAAAAAATATATATATATATTTAGGGATGTGACCATTAACATTAAAAAGCACTTGCATAAAATGCATATGATAAGCAGAAAGAGCACAAAATTCTTCCCATCAACAATGTACATTCAAACAATGATGTCCCATTTGGATGTACAAATTTAACATCACCACAAGGCACTGGATAATTTAATTAAGTTCTGAAGTGAAGAAAAATATTTGTTTCAACACTGCAACCCCTGTGTGTAAAAACTTCTGGTCACAGACCATGAACCAAGCACGAATGGTCTCCTGCACGGGAAGCTGAAATCTCTGCCCTGGGAGCTTCAAACAGAAGCACAAACATTCCACAGAAAGGAAGGAGTGAGGCTGGCAGCTGCCAGGGGTTTTCCTGAGAGGAGGATCCTTGCTGGCAGTGCAGCTACACAAAAGCTGTGACGGGCTGTGTGAAGGGAGATGGCAGCACTCACTCGTGTCCTGTGGGGTACAGAGCTCTTCTTCAGCACAAAAAAGGGCCGTCAAAGCCTCCCACAGACAAAATATCTCTTGTCTTCTTTGGTGTTACCCTTCCCTCCCACGGTCCACTCCTGCCCATGCCTTCCCCTCCCCCTTTTATTTTCTCTTGCTGAGCACAGAATGTAAACCTCTGTGAAGCAGGTTGTTTCCAGATGCAATCTCCGAGTTCCTCATCAGTAGCTTTTTCCCCTCTTCAAGGGCTAGACAGAGGAAGGCACACATGGTTTGCCTCACAATTTTACCTTCCAACACTCACTGAAAGCCTACAGAATCTACTCTCTCCCAGACAAGCTCTCTTTTCCATCCCTTTGCTTGATGTACTGAATTGCAGCTCGCTTGGCCCTATCTTTATCCACTGGTTAGATGTCTGGGATTGGCATTTTCCTGGACCTTCTAACAAACTGATACTAGTGCTCCATCTGCACTCCCCACCAGAACTGCCATGTACCATGAGAAAATCCTCACGAGTTCAAGCCAAACACCACACTGTGGTGCACCTTGGACACCAAAGGATGACAAAGTCATGTTAACTATTTATGTGGCCTAAGACAATTTAAAAGCACAAATGACATTATCTTATGTGTGGGTTTCTCTCTCAGGGTTCCTGAGGCCAGAGTGACCCCAAGAGAGATCCGAAAGAGTCTTTGCTTCCCTAGCCAGAACGCAGTAAAATGAGGAGTCTTGGAATGCTTCCGATTGTGTTTTCAAGGTTGTTTATTTCTTCTTATCTATAATATTTTCTCTCTTACCTGCCATGGTCTGCCTAGTACAGAAGCCATAGTAGTCTGGCCTCGAGTCTTGGGTGGCTCCCACACTATATACTCAAAACTAAGTGCGTGTATTTACAATTTCTTCACCAATTCCCACCACCTATGCTAGACAGTGAATCTCTACCTTAAACCAACAGAAAAGTGTCACTATTACAGCAAGACATGGAGGACAAGAAGGAGAAAATGGCTAGGACACGCCCAGATTCCTCCATCTTGTACCCCCTTGAACCGCCATTCTAAAGATCCCAAAATTAGATTTTTTCCACCCTGTGTTAGTTCAAACATCACACTACTAAAACACTTGTGTCTTGTAATTCCTCACCCAGAGTTGACAGCTTTCAATTGTCTAAAACTGAAGCCACAGATGTTTTTGACTTCTTTCCAGGGTCTGTGAGACCCCTGCTAAGGTCTTGAGACAGCCAGGCCAGCCAGAGGCATGTTCTGAACTCAGACACTTGTGTGTCTCTTGCCATGAGCCTTTGAAACTACACCAGGCCAAAACAGGTTAATAAATGAAAACCAAACAATATTTGCCACTTGTGTGTTTGAAAGCAGAAAAGAAGAAATATTATTTAAAAAAAACCCAACTGTATAAACCATCAGCTCTAGTTATGCCACAGAAAAGAGCTTCAAAACATGTTACTTAAGTGCAGAAAATAAAAAAATCAAAATCATATTAGTTTAATATTTCAGCCCCTTAACTTCTTTTTTGAAACAGGGGAGAGATAGATTTTTCTTTTTTTAAAATTAAGTAAGAGCAGGGTTGGAAAGGTAAGTAAAGAAATGTCAGCTTAGTGAGATTTCAGAGGAACTTTCTTTTCTTTCATCCACAGGCCAGACACATAATTTGTAGTCTGTGCATGTATAGCTGAGCACCCTCCAGCATGCTGACTATCAATGAGGCGCCTGGTGGTCTGGCTAGGGATTTTCCCAACACCTACTTTGGTAGCATAGCTGGATTGACCTGCTGTTTACTATTTACCTATTTCCTTACAGAGTTTTTCTGCCAGAACAACAGCAGGCAGTGGGGAACAGGCACCAGAGACCATAATTCACCATGCTACAAGCTGGGATGTGGTCTTGTGGAATTGCTCTTCTGATCCCCAAAAGAGCACTTTGCAAATGGACCAGAAACTGAGGATCCCCTTGCTCTTGCTCAGTTGCTCGGTGGCTGAGGCATGAGGAGGTTGGCTGCATTAATGCAGGAGATGCAGCACCTGTGTGAGTGGGGTTCACACTCCAGGCTGTCATCTGGGTTCCCTCTCCCAATATGCTGCCTTTTTGGCACCTGGTGCTGGAGGGCTGGATACAATCCACATGCTTCAGAGGCCTGCAGTCAGAAAGCCACTCTCTCTTGCTGGAGGACTTGATCCCTCTTCTCCGCCTTTCCCCAGCTGCTGCAAAATCTGCTGGCCAGCATGGTGGTAACAGGGCAGCTCCATGGCACTGGGGGAACAGGGACTGCTGTTCTATTGATCAGTCTCCTCTACCTTTCTAATTGACTGGGGCAGAGTTTCTGCCTGATTCCCTCTCTTTTCTGAGCATGTGAGGCTCACCACATGGGATGCAAAGGCATCATGTAGTGGCCAAAACTGTGTGCTGGTAAAAGGAAAATATCATTACACGTAATGGTACAAATGCTAAGGACAAAGCATCTTTGTCATTAACTTCTAATGTTAGCTTTATAATAACACTAATGTACTAATGCTTTTTATGTTCATATGCTCAGATGCACATGCTACTTCAGCTTCTTCAGCACACTCTGCCCACAGTTAGTTTTCAGCATGGTCAGTACATGGAGAGTGAAAAAACAGCTGATCATGATCCTTATATGTCATACATAATATGAAGCAACCATCACAATCTGAAACCAACCAGCTTCCATCACAACAGAGGCCAAGTCTTGTCAGTGAACAAGGTTATCTGGTCACAAAATGGCAACCCATTTTTCTCTCAAAGCTTCAGCCAAGGCTAAAGGCTTCTGCAGAAGGTGAGCAAGCTCAAACACTGCAGTGGTGACTAGACAAAACTATTCTGACTTATGCAACAAATCTGACCAACATGTCTAAAATAAAGGGCAGATCTCCAGACCTGGTCAGGAAGCCTACAGCTGGCCTTCAGATGGGATTGTGTCCTCCCTGTAATCTGATGCTAGAGAATGTTTGAATGAAGGGGAAATTTCTAGCACATCTGAAGGAACTTCTGCAGTGTCTCAGAAGTTCCTCTGAGGACACCCAGTGTCTCAGTGTCCACTGTAAATTTAAGACAAAGTGTACAGAGTGGATGCAGAGTCTTTCTAATAATGGATAATGAGGTGAAAAACTAATAGAAAGATGAAACAGGTTCTTACACAGTTAAAAATGCAGAAATAAAAGGTATGCAATTTTCATTATTCAATAGGCATTTTAATGGCATGAATAAAAGCTTGGTAAAGCAGTTTTCCACTTCTAGGCTTGCTGATCCAGAATGACTTATATTTGTTCTCTACAAGGTAATATATATATATACACACACACATATATCAATATAACTAAAATGTGGAATGAATAATTGAATACATACATGTTCTAGCCACCATGGCCATCCAGAATTTCTGTTATCCTTGTCTAGTCAAAATCAGTTTTGGTGGTTCAGAGAAGGATTTTGTGGATGGTAAGAAAAACACCCTAGAAAATTCCAGGTAATGAATAATCAGAGCAGTAAGCAGTTATGGTGTAACAGTAATGCAGCTCAATCACAGAAAACAATAGGCCAAGTCATACCTTATTATGAAAGACATATTCAAGTAAACTAGGTTATATGGAAAAGGATAGTTTAGCAAAAGGCTAAAGCGAGGGCTTTAGCTCATAATTACTAAATAAAGGTTAGTCTCACTTTACCCTACGACTTGCCAGAAATTTCTACATGTCTTTCTTCCTTTAGCAATGCAAGGGAACAGAGCAATCATGGTGGCAGCAGCAATTCTGCCTTTTTCAGATGTTTTGATCCCAGCTGGATGCACAGATCCCCTTTCCCTTGCTAAGAAAAGGGTATCTGATGTAATGAGATGGCTGAATATGGATGTGTGCATGCTTGTGCGCAAAGGCAGGAGAGTGGCACACTGGGGAACACAGCTCAGTTAGACTCAGTGAGGCACCCTGCAGATCCTTCCTATGTTTACATTAGGAACTTCTACATGTCTGGGAATAGCACCTGAATATTGGATTGTAAACCACAAAGGAGATCAGGGGCACTTCCAAAAGCAAGTTAAAGACAGGTCAGCCTCCACAACCCATAGTAAAAATGATGCTGTTTGCTGTGCATATAGGCATATATTTCATTGCCCTGTTATGACAATGACTGTTTTTTGAGACAGAGGTTAACAATGAACACCTTGACAGGCTATAGACAAAAGAAATTATCTCAGAAAGAAAAATCTGTTAAAAAATGTATTTATTTTCTTTGCTTTCATGAGGAACAATAGCTATTAGCTATTATAGTGAATCACCAGCTACTAATTTATGAAGTCTTTCAAAATCTTTAATTATCTGTATGAGAGATGGATCCCATTGTGAAAGCTGCAAAGCACCCTGAGCCCAATCCAGCAAAGCTATTACACATATGCTTCATACTAGGCATGCAAGAAAACACAACAAGATCAACATACCTGAGTTTAGCATATGTTTAAGTGCTTTACTGGACCAGGGTCAGAGTGCTTTGCAACTTGCAGGAAGAACTTCTATGAGAATGTAAGTGCTTGTGTCTGAAAACCACAGTACATGATGTAGACTTATTTGAAACTACAGTCTATTTCCACATATCTTGAGCTACCATTCTATGTTCCATTTGGTGAAAAAAATTCTTCTAAAGCTATCTGTCTGCAGATGGAGACTGATGAATGGCATCTCCTATTCACCTGCCATATTTACCTCTGAACCAGAGTACCAAATATAGAAAATCGATTCAACACACTGCAGAATCTTCCTTTTCATTTTACAGAACCTTGACATTTTCCATGTACCACACCTAGATTTCATCTGGCCTAATTGTCTTGACAGTCAGGTATCTATACCTAGCTTCAGGAAGATGAGGGGAGAAAAAAGTATACAATAAGAAGGGTGATAAAATAACTACACAGCTTGATTAGAATACAAAGGCAGAGGATTGCAGCTGTTCAGCTCTCTCTTCTCCCTTCCAGCAAACATACTGACAGATATGTTCAATAAGATTCTTTGAGGGACTTTTTCCTCTTCCTTTTTAAGTAATTTTAACTTGACATCAGCCAACTTCTTATATTTCTATTGAATTTTCATGACCTGCAACAACTCACTCCCACTAAGTTGGTAGAATGTGTATTTGCAAGCACCAGCACCTAATCAAGTTCTCTTCTCTGTTAAAACCATAAACCCCTCTGAAGCAAACAATGGTGTGCACATGCTAAATAAGTGAACTGAGCCCACAATATATGCTAAATAACAAATGACTGAAATGGGGGAAAGATAAAACTGCAGCTGGAAGAGGAAAGAAAACATATTATTGGAGGACAAACAGCGATGAGTACAAGGTCCTAGCCAGCTGCCCCCTTCTTCCTGGCACAGGAAAGAAAACAGTTCTGAAGTCCTAAGGTCACAGACAGAGTAGAAGAGAGGGCAAGAGCCAGACTTGGAGCTGAAGCACTTCCACATTTCAAGGGGTGTTGTGGCAAAAAAATAACTGACAGATGATTGGTAGAGGAAATGAAGCACCTTAAAGGGAAATTAATGAATCAAAGGAGGCAAATCTCTCCCTAGCACTATAATATTTCACAAGCATTAGTCCACACAACACAGAGTGTAAACTTATATTTATTCTTTGTTCTACACACCTGCAGCAGCATTTCCCTTATTTAGTATAATTCTCCACTGTGAGTTTGGTTCATCTACAAACTGAAATGCCTTTTTCATCATTTTATCTTCTGTTTCTGGACATCTGGCTGCAATCTTATGCTCTGTGAATGCAAGGAGTACAATGAGATAGTATTACCCAATCATTCTTATAATTTGTGGGGCAAACCTCTTACAAGCATAAATCACTGCAACTTCTCTGAAGTGAGGGAAGCAAGGCAAAGTATCTGTCCACAAGGAGGAATTAATCTGTTTTAATGAGTGTGTTCCATAGCAGGAGAATAAACTATATTTATTTTTCAGTAGTGGGATAGAAGCCCTCAATAAACATTATCTTCCCCTGTTTGCCTCTGTTACTTCACCATCTGTCTCTAATGTGTGTGAAGCTTTGAAAATATTCCTGCTATTAGCCTTTGAGTTCTCCCAGGCCCCTGACCCTTGGTGAAAAAAGGCATGGAACTTTAGATGAAGCTGTATCTCTTCAGTCCTATGCAACCTGAGGAATTATAAGCAGTCCCATTGCTACAGAAATGAGGAAATATGTACTACTGACTAGAAGGATGATCTAGTTTCTCTGATTATCTCTCCTAGAAAACCCCCTTGCAATTTTTCCTGTTGCTCAGGCTACACAGAAAGCCTGTCTGCATTAAATGGGGTGGTCAGGGATCAAAAGACATAATCCAGGTAGACTGTAGCTATGAATGGGCACCATTATAGACAATTGAAACAGCAGGCCTGACCTTGTGCTTAGCTATTGATGACACTTATAGACATGCACACGAGGAGAAGTGAAGCAAAAGTTACAGAATGAATTTGCATGGTATAAAAACACAGAAGTGTTGAAAGGAAGATGGGAGGAAACACTGGCCACTGACATCCTGAACGTGAAGGAAAAAATTATCCAACAGGGAAAATACACTGGCATCAAGCACCAAAGTTTCACATACAGCAAAGAAATTTTAAGCTGCTTCATGGTAGTCCCAGGTTTGTTGGCAGTGCCCTGCTGACTGTCCTCTCTCTGGATCATGAAATAGGGAGATATGTTCAGGTGCCCACATTAGCTGCACACAAGGTAACCCCTACCTGTGCACCTAAGAACCATGCTGCACTCTTACCCTTTTCCTGGGCTGTGACACCAAGCAACAGCCACAGGCAACAGGGGAAGGTGGTGAGATCAGATCCTTGGTCGTCTGTAAAACCTTCTCTGTCTCCTAGTCATACCTGGATATTGTTATATATGCACAGATGCACAATAACAGTCACTGACATGGTGTTACTCTAGATCCTATTTTAAATGCAACAGACAAAAATGCTTTCATAGATGATGACTTAGAACGGACCTTAAGGACTCCTCTTGTGTGTACAGTGGCCTCACAAATAACTTCCATTGTTCTTGAAAGCCTAAGGAATTTTAAAACTTTTCCAGGGAGTGGATAGAGACAGTGCGACTCCTAGTCCAATCAGCCTCTAGGTCCACTGTCCACCATATAATTGTACTATTCTTCCTCATGCTGAACCTGAGTATTATTTCCTCCTACTTTTCCTAAACATCCATAGCGGAAGGGACCACAAACAACTCCCTTTGCCTATGCAGAAAGCTTTCACAGATTAGAGTATTGCTTTCTTCTCCCTCTGCTATCTTGCAGACTAAATAACTTCTTTTTGTTGCTCTACTTCATCAGTTACATTTCCAGTTTGTTCTCATCAGCCTTCACCAGACTGTTCACAAATGATCAACATCCTTTCCTAGACTTTTCCAACAATGTACAAAGACAAGACAACACTACAGAGTTTTGACTTTGGAGCAGGCAAGTTAATGTTATCTTCTACCTAAGGCAGTCAGGACACCTGACTGTTTTACTACTGTTTTACTACTGTTTTACTACTGATTATTTTATCCTTAAAAAAAGTTCTTCCCCACTTGTCATCTACAGCAGACTGTAAGAATTGTTCATCTAGACTTTTAACTTTCCTGGAGAGGAGTTTTTTTCTGTAAAATGCCTGTCAGATCTTGCCTGAAGGAGCTCAAAAATAATATATAAAATAATTGGACATGATATTTTTTGGTCTCCTTTTCCCCCCTAGACTAATCAGAAATTAAGGCCATAATCTTCAAATCTGTGTCTATCATGGTCATTTAAATATTTCCTATCCATAAATTATCTAATTTTTTGGCTCTGGTAAAACCTCTTAAATTCTGTTTTCTCAATTGAGATCTCTATGTTCAAATTGAGACAGGAAATATGCAGGGAGGCAGTCCTAAGCTGTTATATTAGCTACTCAGTTTGCAATAAAATAACTATATGGGCTGAATTTTTATGTTATGCCTTGAGAATCTGGCACTTATCTCTTAGACTCAAGTGCATAGGTGGGCTACTATGTAAACATTTACCAACATGATGCTGCTCTGAGGGTAGATAGGTCCCACTCTTCCAAAAATCTCTTTTCTTTCTTCACCAAATCTCTTTGACAAGCCCCATAGTGCAATTCCCCACCCTGCACTGACAAACCCACTGTTCCTATCTCCTTTGAAGCTTCTCAAGGTTGTTGAGAACAGCCACTTTCATTTAGGCCTGCTCTTCTCTTACATCTGAGAGCTGATGCAGCTGGTACTGTATGAAGGTTCTGCTGGACTTCCAGCTTGACATGGTACTACTTTAGGATGTGTAATCATATATTAAAACATACTCTGCCTCAAATTCTCTATGCTGCCTCAGATTCTCTACAGAAGCAAACACGGACTGTAAGAAGGACCAGAATAGACATAAGTTTAGCCCAGCAACAAAGCAGGGACAAGCCCTCTCCTCTGTCTACACATGGAATTGCTCTCTTACACTCCCACTTTTCCATTGAGGATTACAGCAATCTCATCAGGCAAGAAAACTCGAAAACTCTGCCTTTTCCTTTTTTTTTTTTTTTTTTTTGTTTTTTGGTTTTTTTTTTGGTTTTTTTTTTTTTTTTTTTTTTTTTTTTTTTTTTTTTTTTTGTTTCCCCAGGACTGTAAAAGGACAGCAAGGGAAAAATTCTGGAAAAATAGCAACAGTGCGTGAGCCAATGGTCTGCTTTGCACAAAGTGTATGTAATTCTTTCCCTCTACTTTTCACACAGTAATTCCCCAGCCACAGTCTCGTATTCTCCCACATTATCATGAGAGGAATGATTGCAACAGATTTCAACAGTCTAGTAGCCAATGGAGCAACCAGTAGTACTGGGGAAAATTTAAGCTGAGAAGATAGACTAGCCAAGTAATAAAAAAAAAAAAAAGCAAGCTGTGAGATATATTGCTGGAATCTAGACAAGAAAAATGTCTGTTCTGGCACCACTACAACCAAACAACAATAACAGGTTATGACCCACGCTGTACATGGGGAATTAGGCACACAGCCTTTTGCATTCAGCCTTCTCACAGGGGTATGAGGTAAGGTCATGCCGTGCTGGTTCACAAACTTCTGTAACTCATCATATTATGAAACACAAATTGGCACATGGAGAGAGAGAAAAAAGGGAAAGGAATGGAAACTTTGGGGAGGGTGTTCCCATCCATCCCTCTCATACCCTGACAAAGCTCTTCAGACACACACTTGGACATTCCCTGTATTTTATTTCTGTAGAGAGTGTACTGTATTGTTTATATGTCATGTTTCATTGAAGCTGGTGAGGGAAGAACTAAACATCTGGAGTTTTGGGCAGCTGTTTTGCAACACTTGTTGTTTGAAGAAACATTGTTTTCAGTTACCTCTGCATTGCCATAACAAATCCTGGCCATATTTAAACACTTTTTCTTCTCTGTTGACTGAAAAGATGTTTTTCTTTCTTTCTTTCTTTCTTTCTTTCTTTCTTTCTTTCTTTCTTTCTTTCTTTCTTTCTTTCTTTCTTTCTTTCTTTCTCTCTCTCTCTCTCTCTCTCTTTCTCTCTCTCTCTCTTTCTTTCTTTCTTTCTTTCTTTCTTTCTTTCTTTCTTTCTTTCTTTCTTTCTTTCTTTCTTTCTTTCTTTCTTTCTTTCTTTCTTTCTTTCTTTCTTCCCTTCCCTTCCCTTCCCTTCCCTTCCCTTCCCTTCCCTTCCCTTCCCTTCCCTTCCCTTCCCTTCCCTTCCCTTCCCTTCCCTTCCCTTCCCTTCCCTTCCCTTCCCTTCCCTTCCCTTCCCTTCCCTTCCCTTCCCTTCCCTTCCCTTCCCTTCCCTTTCACTGCTATAAATTTCTTTTAAAGAGATATATATCAAAATTATTATAGCTGTCTTTTTTTTTTTTTTTTTTTTTGGTATGGCTGGTTTGCCATATTGTTTTTCCCTGCAACAGAGAAATTGCTAGTTGGACAAGTTTTAGTTAATCTGAACTCTACCTTATTAATTTACTGTTCAGGCACTTGAACATAATGCATTACTTTTAAAGCAGGATCCTGTTTTTGTATGTGACATAACTCTGCCCAGGAAGTCAGCATGACACAAAGAACATTTGCACTCAGCTCCAGGTCAAAACCCAGGTAAAAAGACACAGATATAATCCAAGCTCTATGAAAAGGATTTTTGAATTTACCTGCAAGTGAGGAAGAAATCTTAGGTACTGAACTATTACACACTTAAACCATAACATAGACAAGATAACACACAGAAAAGTACAAGCTTGAAATTTCACTCTCAGATGAAGATTTTTCAGTATGTCTTTCTAATAAATCATGATCTGATCTTTGAGCTTCTCGCTCCTGACAAACACACAGGTCTTTTTAAGAATATTACTCCTTTAGGAAGGATGGTAAATTTCTTTTTTGCTCTGTTATAACATTTTCCTAAAAATCAGTATTTTCAGAAGCTCCCATAATGCAATGTTTTCCAGAATTTACAGTTGGGAAGTGTCAGGAGGCATAGTCTGACACAAAACAGGCATCACAAGCAAAAAAAGCCAAACTGAACCAAACCAACCCAAACCAAACCCAACCTAAGTAAAAAAACCCTAGCAAAACAAAAAATAATCAAATCCCCTACAGATAAAAAATTATTACCTTAATGTGAAAACACTGGAAATATTTGGCCCATGGCTTCTTCTGCTCCACTGGTATCATGAAGCCCAGGGAAGCAGAAATCTAATTATCACTTCTTAATAGCAGATTTCTATTTAATGTGTCCATAAGGTCCAGCAATGAACATTTTCTATCTGAATGCCTATGGGTACACACTGCTAAGTTGAGTGGTGTGTAACTCTCTGTTAAAATAGCTCTGCTGACATAATCTTGTGCTGTTGAAATAATTCCCTTGTCAGTCTGGATTTTAATGGGATAGGCTGCAACATTTTCCTGATTTGTATCTCACTGTACACTACATCTGACTGATATGATAAGAGCTCATCACAGAAGATGCATCTATTTCTAGGGATTAGCCACATAAACAACTCCTTATTCTCTTACATTTTCTTGCACAGAAGATTGGCTTTGACCCAATAAACATGAGAAGTCTCAAATCTTTTAATTAGTTCATCAGAATTTAAGACACGTCTGGATGAAAGGTTAAGTGTGTGTGAAGACGGCTATGGCAATACTCACTTCAGTTAAAATAATTTGTAATGTTTACCTGTGTGTCTTGATATTTGGTGGGTGTTACAGCAATAGAGGCTCTCTCTCTATGCTCAAATGAAAAAGCAAGACAGCTGTAATGCCTTCTGCTATGCTGGACAAAACCACTTAAGTTTTCCCATGTCTGTGAAGTCATCAAATTGCAAAAGAAGTGAAAACCAAGTATGTGTTTTACTGATGAACAACACAAGCATTAACTGCTGAGGTACCCCAGCTGACCTGATAATTTGCTCTAGGTGACCCCAAGGTCTCTGTTTTCCCTTTTCTACTCCATGTCTCCTCTGTTGTGATTAGTAGATGTCTCATGGAAAACTGACCTAGGGCTGCTGAAGAACACTTAAGAATATCTCCAAATTGGCCTAAAACTTCAACTACATGCACACATTCTTTTTCTTTGAAGAGCTCAATACTTACTACTATGCATACCTAACTAGTGATAGGTTTTTCTGAGACGTTTAAGTAAAAGTACCCCTAAAAGAACTGAAAATGAGGTTGTCAAGTTGTTTTCTATCTTCACCCTGGGAGTCCTCCCACTCCTCTGTGAAATAGGCTATCTTCTGTGGATTCTCTCTTTTGCTAAAGTATCTATTCAACATAGAAAATAAATATTAAGAAGGACTTGGCTAAGCATAAAAGTCACCCTGCATTTTCAGAATGAGGCATGTTTTTATGGCCACAAGAAGATAGAGAAAATCTTCTTATGAGCATGGAAAAATTCCCATTAGTTTTTGAATCAACCTTTAAAAAACAGAAGACTAATTTTAAAAAATCCTGAGCTAACTCTTTTGGATTGGTAAATTGATACCAAGAACAGTAGTAAGGCTGAAGTTTAGCAATAGTTAAATACATCTTTGCCTGAAATAGACAACAGAAGAAAACATAACCTGTAATCCACCTTCAAAAATTAAAAAAGAGAGTAGGATCCAATGGAAAATGAGCAAGTTTTGTCAAGAAAGAGTAAAAAAGCTGTTCCAGGGCCCCACATAACTTTTTACTCTCATGTCGGGGAGCAAAAAGGTGCAGGGAGTCCTCATGTGTGGACTTTTTACTCTTTAGGAGAGAAAAATGCTAAAAGAAATACTGAAGCTGAAGACAGAATTCTATTGCAGACACACATCAAAGGAGTCATCAAAAAACATTGAGCAGTGTTTAATATAAAAATGATGCCATTTTCTGCATTATGCATCAATCATTCTAGAAATAATGAGTATGACTGGACTTGGTTATTATTCAAGTACAGTGAGTACAGTAAGAAATTGTATTGCAGCTCTCCCAAAATCTGTATCTTTTTTTCTTTTTTTTTCTTCTAAACAAACAAATATCTCAGAAAAACCCCAGCAGTTCTGCTGCCAGTCACTGTGCAAATGAGTTTTGGTGCTTAATACATTATCTTTTATGGTTGGTAAGCAATCAGGTATTAGTAATCTTTGCATGTAAAAGCAAATAAAGCATTATATTCACACATGAATTGGCTCTAAGTTTCCAGAAATCATATTCGCAAGACCAACAAACTTTCTACCCACTTGCCCTTTTACTTACTTCTTTTCTTAGAATTTATTTTTTTTTAAAAATCATTCTTTTGTTTCAGCCTCTTCCACTCAGTCCTCCCAGTTTCACTCACTCCAGGCTGTCCTCTTTCCCTGTGTTCTTTCAGTCACAATAAGCCCCTGTACTGCTAGCTTTTCCCAAGTGCAGTGTTGAATGCTCTGTTTTTAATATAATTTGGAATAATGCTAACAATTTTCACATTGCTATTACCAGACATGAGAAGTAGCTGGTATTTTAATGTTTGCAAATTGACAGCAACTGAGCGTAAGACCTGCAGGATCTCTGAGCCCATGGATCCCTCTTCTTCTTGTCCCTAATTGTGGAAAGAGTTATACAATATATTTAATTTTGAAAAAGCCTGAAACTCAGTGGGACTACATGTGTGTGAAAACTGAAGTGTGTATTCACTGCCATATTCTGTCTGAAAAACGTGTTATCTTTGGACATATATACTTGGCTTGACTGTAAGAGTTTTAAGCATGAGTGGGGAGCAGTGAAAATGGAGAATGATATAATGGCTTGAAAAGCATTTAAGAAAATAGAGCATTCAAAAAAAATCAGGGCAAATTAACAAAAGCTAGAAAGTCTCTTGAACCATCTAGGCATGGATTTAATTGTGATCTGAAAGATGGCTAAAGGTTTCCTCTCTTCCAAGTTTTTCATAAGTGTTTTATGGTGGACCCAACTAAAAAAATGTATAGCATGTAGGTTAAACAATAGAAGATCAAACTTATTTTAATAACTTTTGTTTAGCTCAGTCCTGCCTTGGTTTTCAAATTAAATAGCATGAAGGTGTGACAGCCATGTGTAATGTCAACAGGAGAAAATAGTATTCAGAACTTCTCAGAAAAACTCAGTTATTCTCAAAGTAAAAAAAAAAAAAACCAAACCAAAACAAAACAAAAACACACACATTCAAAAAAAAAAAAAAAAAAGGTGCAAGGACCCTGATTTGCCAGTGTTTACATTCCTTGTACTCAGGGGGCAGGGCTCCTCTGAACTGCATGCACACACTTCCCCACAAAGCATGGCTGGCTGGCAGCAGCCTCCAGGCTCAATACTTTTCTGCCTTCCTCCTTTCATCTGCTTTCCAAAGTAGGCAGACAATGCAATTGCAAAAGCCCTATTTCCTTTGGAAACAAAGATAAAAAAGACTGACCTCTGTGCAGAGTGGTTTGTAGATACATAACCACAATGGGAAACAAGCAACCCAGCATCTGGGACAAACTTACTAGCATTCGACAGGGATGAAATAAGTGGAATTCTATAGATATTAGCCATTTGCAAATATTTTCAGGTTGCATTATGACATGGTGTAAATATCCATTAATTTAACATGGCTGTTAATTTTCATTAATTTTAATGTAGCTGTTGTATTTACAATAATAGCTACTCCAAGTATTAGAGTTTTTAAAATTTCACTTATTTTTTAAATTTTCTGTGAAAAGTTATTGTCCAGAACAAGTTTTCTAGTACATTTTTAAAGGACTTAAAAAAGGGTTAAATTTTCCAGACAAATTCTAAAGCTTTTCCATATGGAGGACTAGCTGTTAAAGATCAAATCATAAAACAGTGTCAGCTGGTTTTCAGAGATTTTTCCTCTCAAAGTGAAAGTATGAAGCCAAGTCACAGAGCAGTAGATTTTTCTTTGTTTAGATTGTACTTTGATTTCTATACCAAATAAACTAATTAGTAAAATGTGCTGAAGGAAATTATTTTACGCACTTTCTTTACCTTCACATTGCAGAAGAAATGTACCAAGTGCTCCTAATAGAAATTCTGAGGCAAACCATCCTTTCAGTCCTTTCTTGATTTTCCTATTTGTTGTGTTTTATTACTTAAAATGTACCATGTGTCTTTTATATACACTGTATTTCACTGAACAAGATTTCGTTAAGGACAACTGTACTTTTAACTGAAAATGGGGACTCGTTTAGTTAGCATTTAAAAAAAGTAGGTAAATTTTATAAAGGAATTGTCAAAAACTAGTGTCTCTAACTATTACTTTTGTAAAACACAATTTTTGAAGCCTTATAGACCTTTTACACTTCTCATGTAAAAAAAAAAATGTAAAATAAAAAAATGGTTCTTGAAATTTGACTAGATGGGCTTGTTTGAAATTACTTGGATTGGACAGCTATTTGTCTGGCACATAGTTTTCCACTGTATCTCCTTAGGACATACACTATTTTAAATATATTCCACAGCTGAGGATTTAGGCAGGAGAAGGAAAGGTAAAGTCTTGAAAAAGAATAGGAGAACTAAGTTTCTATGTTACTAATCTCTGAATCACTATTTTTTTCTCCACTGAGAAAGCCACTGCAAATGTATATTTCTGTAAAAGTAAACTAAATGCCATATGAGTATATTACACCAGACATAAACAAGAGCATCAGTGATAAATTCCTCCAGTGCATTTTTTTTGTCACAGAAAAATGTGTGTGTAAGACAAAATCTTCAGTTAGATTTGTTATTAAAGCTTAGTATGTTCTCTCAAAACCTGAAAAAGTGGGCAGTCTTCCCTTTTATGCCTGAAAGCAAAGTGTGTATGTAAGTGTATCTTCTGTTTCAGAAGCTCAAGCTGGAAAACACAACCCACCTGCAATTTTGTAAATGTAAAGAAACTCACTCAGGATGAACTACTGTTGTAATAAGCTTTGAGGTTTTAGCCACTTTTAGATTTATGTGGGGCTTGAAAACTGCTTGGGCTGGCCAAACTACAAAAAATGTTACTGATAAATGAGGTAACCAAGGTTTACCAACTCCTAATTAAAAGGAAGAACTTTGTTTCCTGCATTCCAGCTACTTGAGATGCCCATTAAATGGGTTTCCCTTCATGTATTATGTAAATATGCTTCCCCACATATTTAATTCCCCATTACAAATTAATTTTCTTTTTTTCTTGCTAGCACCATTTAGTCTAATCATACACTAATATGCTTATTAGTGTATGATTAGGTTAACTGGTGCTAGGCTCCCACAACAAAATCCCTTTCATTTTGCATCCATTGAGTTCACTCCATTCAGAAAACCCCATGAGAGGTTCAGTAATCTCTGAACTCTCAGAGAAACAGGTGAAGCTGTTCTTGGGCACTACCTGGCTAACCCCAGCCAACAGACTCAGTTAGCCTCTCCCCATGCCCACTGTACAGGGATGTAAATTGGGCAGACATAGTCTCAGATACAATGTAAGCAGCTCGGTCCTGTCTTTCCAGAGATCTCCAATCCCCGTAACTCCATCAGCACCATCAGCCCCAAGTCTGCTCATGCAATTCCACACAGAAGCTCCCCCCTGAGCAGCTTGTGGTCAGTAGGTCATATTAGTTTAGCTTCTTGTTTTCTACTCCTATATTTTCTTTGAAAAGAGGAACTCCTTGTCTTCTTTCCCAGCTTCCAAAGCTCTCCACTAAATACTGAAGTTTCTATATCTCTGCAGCCTTGAAGCTAAGTGTAATATGTCACCGGGATGCATTTTTGATCACCTCCCTCTACAACAACCAGCTTTTTGAAGTTGATGCAGCTCTGCATTTCTCCCTGGATGCTCTAAGCATTTGATAAAAATTATTAAGGGATTAGACATGAGGTTGTGCTTTTGGGGCATCTACAGGATTAACTGTTAAAATGGTGGTGGTGCTGCTAAGGGGAACACTGAAAGAAGGCAATTTCCATCGCACTTCACTTTAGTGATGAAACATGCATGATTAAGAGGGCTCTTCAGAGTGACAGCACACAAGCCCAGTGATAATTGTGTGTTTTGTTGAATAGACAGTCTACATTTCCTGTTACCTCCTGAAAGATGCTCAGAGCCACCACTTTCAAAAGAAATAAACCCCTCCCCACAACCTTAAAGCAAACAAAAATCCTTTAATAATCTGGGGGTTTCATGCTGACTCTTTAATGAGAAGGATTTGTCTGACAGTTACTTTTCCTTCCTGATTGGGCAGCCATGAGCATGATTAGATATAATTTTCTAAGACCTGCCATTCCCCCCCATGCTCTGATATGAAACAAGTAATGCCCTTCTGCTTTACATCTGACGTTGACAAGGGTGTTTCTCATTTCCTCTCCACTTTTCCCCTCCTAATCCTTCCTGAAAACATGTGCCTGCTGAATAAATTGGATCCAGTGTTTTTAATTGACATCTTCCTGGTGGTTTTGCCTGTGGTTCAATTTTACAAGAGTAAAGTCCTTTTAAAGGGATAGGGGAGATGACTTCCCCTTTGACAACATACCAGCCATGATCTTTGCTCCTGTTACCTGTCACCATCTCAATGTATGCCTCGAGTGTAGGTGCTCTACCTGCTAGGACAATGTGGTTTGACAAATGCCAGGCTTTAAAGACATGTCAGCAAATCAATCTTCTGCCATGAGGTGATTAAAACTAGAGGCAATCAGCCTTTTTAAGCACAAACTTAACAAAGCCTCTTTTTCCCTCTCTTGAGGTAGGTCATCTTGGCCTGAAAGTGAGATATGAATGGCCATTTATTCATGGATGTCTTTCACTAATAATTTAGAATAGGCAAATGAGGAAAGGAAATGAGCACAACCACTAGGAGAACTTAAATAATTTCAACAATCAACAAACCAGATTTGGGACTGAAATAATAAACTTGCAGTCTCCAGTATGCTGCATTAGAATCCATCTTGAAAACATAAATATGTTCCAAGGACTGTAGGCTACTGCTTAAAAGTAAAGGTAAGGTAAAATTGCTCCCTGACCACTCTCCCTTTTATTAATCAAATTACTTTGACACAATGACTCAAAACAGTTGATAAAATTTCTTCTTGCCAAATGAAATAAATCCTAGATTTCAGAATTTCAGTGGTTTCCAATAAAAGATGAAGCATTTTTAGATTCCTTTTTCCTTTATATGCATCACTGCCACAAACTAGTAGTGAAGCCTACAAGAATTACTGACAAAAACTACCACAAAATAGAAGCGTATTAATTTAATTTATAGCTGTATGTTCACTTCCTGATTCTTGTTGTACTGTTGTCTTTATCAGATCTCCTCCAATAAAATGACATTTGCAAGAAATGTGCACTGTTAAATGTCACATTAGCATCCCTTGACCTTGCATTTTCAGGATATGGCTGAATGCCTGCTATTACAGGCAGCTTGCAGTGGGACACAATCAGGGCACTAGTAAAAGACCACTTTTGAAGACAATGAAGGCATTAAATGGTTCATAGAATTTAATTTATGGTTTGGGAAGAAAAAGGATCAGGATGATTTTAACTCAGATACAGTAGACAGCTCCTTTCCACAAATGCACACTCGAGCAACAAGACCCTCATTGCCAACAAGGAAAGCCAAGTCCTGCAGGACCAACAGAGAGGAAGAAAACATCATCTGTCAAAAGATCAGGGAGGCCTTCAAGTTATCACTCGCACTTAAAATATTTCCTTCAAAATGCTTTGATCAGACTTGTTTTCCTTTGTAAAAGATTTGTTCCAGAGAGTTTTGAACCACAGCAGGGTGTTAATGATCAGGCCCTTCTATCAATAGAATTTGCCAGAAAAACACTACAGGGAAAACAAGCATCACAATGCTTTGGCTTTTATTTACCTCAGCTGTATTGAGAGCGGAAAAAAGCAAAAACAGATCCATCCCTTAATCAGAAAATCTTATGACATTACAAAAGGATAAAAAAACCTGATGGAATTCAACAGGCTAATTTAATAAAAGGCTGTTAGAGGGAATTCTGCACACTGGCTTAAGAGCTGGTTTTTCTAACACTGTTGAAATTCCATTCTGTTGCAGTAATTTCCATATGTAGAAGAATATTCTTATACTGTCATCAATTTCACTGTTTTCTCATTCTTTTTTGAAAGAACACTAAATGAAAAGAACACAGCAAAACTGCTCAGGGAAAACAGCCGGTTTTAATCACTCCTGCTCCTCATACCTCACTATATCACACAGAGAGAAAAGTAGCTTTCAGTCAAATATGCCACATTAAAGAGCCAGCATGCAGTTTTAAGACTCAGAGGCTAGGTTTTTAGGGATTTAGAGCTGCTGTGGTGTGGGCCAAGAAGGGGAGGGAGAAATTGTCTTCCCTTAAATTTGGCATAATCACATAGAAAAGGTGGCTCTGGACCAAAATTTCAGGGAATCCAAAAATTTCCTGCTGACTTGCCAGATCCTGGTAATGCACCGAACTTCATATCACTTAGGTCATACAGAAAACCAAAAGTTTGGGGATGCAATCTCTCTGTCTCTTAAATATCAAATATTCATGTTCAGTATGGACTACTCAGGACAGGGGCCAGCTGCCACAGAGCTCCCACCTCAGTTAGCATTTCAGGAATGCACTTCTGTGTGCTGTTAGCAGCCTGGCTTCCAGGAAAGGTGAACATCCTATGTACGTCCACTTCATACACCGGATGAAATCAGGCCTGCACTTGAGCAGGGCTACCCGAGGATCTGCTTTCAGGACAACTCTGAATGGTGTCAGCTGGCTCGCCAATGCACAAAGACTCAGGGGTTTGCCCACTGAACTGACTGAGTCACCCCAAAGGTTGCACATCCAGAAACATTGTATCAGAGTCATCCACCTACCAAAAAGAAAAAGTAAAATTAAATTAAGACCATGAATCAGATATCTGGAATAAGTTACTGCATGAATAGAGGTTTTCATCATGCTTGCTTTTTTTGTTCCCAAATATTTTTTATTCTACTGCCATGAGCCAACAACAACAAAAAATGTGAAGACCATCACAATTAGATTTAGGTATCTCTCTGTCTATTCTCAAGGTGTTAGAGTAAAGCCAGAATGAAAGAGCTAAAGCACTTCTCAGACAAGAAAGCTCTAACTATAAGAATGTATTCTCTTCTATTTAGAAATTCATTATTTCAACTACATCTGAGAAACAGATCTGTAAATTAAATTCAGTAAAGAGCTTGTACTAAACTTTTATGTTGCAAAAGTTTGGGTCCAGACGTAATCACCATGTATCTTGTGAAAAACAAGCTATAGATATTTATTTTAGCATAGGGAGGAATGGTCTTCAAATGTAATAATCAAAAATAAGCAGGGGAAGATCATACCTACAAAGACAACTAGCTTAAATCTAATCAAATAAATTTGCCACAGATAATTAGCAATCATAATGATAACTGTAACACTGACCCTAGTTATCTTTGTGCTTCTGAGTTTGGATGCTAAATCTGAAAGATCAGAAAAGCAAGACCATTTTCTGGCTACCATGGGAAAGAAGAAAAACAAACCTACACTACAGTACTTTTTCACAAGACCATTTACCTTCAGTTCTGAGGAAGCTACAGATCTGTCACTGATGAGAAGAGGGACGTAACTGTGGTATCCTCTCTGTGAATCTGTGAAATAATTTAACAGACTTCTACACTTTGTATTGGAAAATAAAAGGAAAAAATAATTTCACAAAGGTAAGACAGCAGACACAAGCCACCTTCTGCCTGCATAATATCATCTATACCTCAATAAAGCAAGAACTTGAGGGAGGAGACAGTGTGGACATCAGACATGGGACCACATCCCCACCATGGGACTGACTCCCTGCACAGATAGAGATAATATTATATTACATATAGTCAGCTTTTATTTTAACTGCTTATATTTATTCTTCATTATCAACCTGCCTATTACCAGGGATTTACCTGACACAGTAAGCCTTTAATAAGAAATTTTTTAAAAGCCAAAAATAAAGTTGGATTTTTAGGTCCTGAAACTACATAAGCTTTTAGGAGGGAAGCCCTGTGTGCATTGCCTGTGCAGCACATTGACTGCTGTGCTCCAAATGAAATCACCATTCTCCTACTGGAAGGGAGGCTGCTGGCAGGTGAGGTGAGCCAGAGGGCAGACAGATGTGAGCCTGCAGTGGTGAGGGGGAAGAGGAGGGAGAGATGAAATAGGCAAATATGAAACATGAACAGAGCAGTTAAAAACTGCACATTATGCTCTTCAACACCTTTTCTTTCTCCCCTGACATCCCAGTACCTTCAGATTGGAAGGGCAATCCTCATCACAATGCTGGCAAATGAAGTTTTTTTTAAAGAAAAGATGACCAGCTGGAAGTCTTAAAACATAAGAGAGAGGGAGAAAAAAAATAAAAAGGAAAAAAAGTCAAATCTAAAGTCTCTGGATTTCAACACAGACATGAATGTGATATTCATAAGGAATAAATGCTATGCTGTCACAACCAGTGAGTCAAACCTGCCATGACTGACTTAAGTGGTGAACACAGTCTGAGTCTAAAGATTCAGGACAGAATAGGGGGCTGAATGTGGGTCAGATTCTGCTCCCAGAAAATAGGGATGTGGCTGCAGGAATTTGTCCCTCAGATCCTCAGGGGGCTGAGAAAGCAGAGATGACCACAGATCAAATCATTTCTCCAGCTCTCACACACAGTACCAAGGGCCTGTAAGACTGGACAAGAATAAAAATCAGGCACTTTGCAGAATGCAAAAAACAAGTGTAGAACTATCAGGTTCCTTTTCAGAACAATATCATTTAGGTCTGGGACCTTGTGCAGGCTGTACCAAACACTACCAATCCACACAGGTCTGGCAATGCTTTGAGATACCTTGCTTCCACTGGCAGTTTTCTTAACCTTAACCTTTCTTAGCTCCTTAACCTAAGGAATTTGCACTCTCAAGCATGAAGAATGCTGTCATGGAAATTTTATCCCATTTTGCAATGATGATGGATGCTTCCTTTTTTCATGGTAATATAGACTCTTTTCAAATCTGCAGTGCTTGTTTTCACAGCAATTCTTGCAGCAGCAAGATTCAAAGGCTAACTTCATGGTACTATTTCATACTTTCAGTTTATGTAATTTCATGCTTTTTTCACCCTTCAATTTAACTGACCCCAACATTATGAGATTATTTAGAGGACACCAGAATGACCTACTTTGCCCTGTACATTTTTTATTCATTGTCTATTACACCTTTTTCTCCCTCTGACCTAGGAAGTTCATTCGTTTTTATCTTTTTATAAGGAACAGCTTGTTATCTTCAAAAGTAAACCATTAACTGTCAACATAAGGAGATGGAGAGGCATGGTAAGAACATACTCTGAGGCTGAATGATATAATTACAATTACTTTCATTTCTATTTTCTGATTTTTTTTCTCTATGTTTTTATCCATAATGCTTCAATAAAATGCACTGAGCAGACCTTTTAGCCCTACCTCTGCCTTTCTGATAATGTGGAAAATGTTATAGTTTTGTTTGCTCAAATGCAATATAAATATTGGTTGGCTTTTGAGTGTGAAAATCTTGTCTTGAAACACCAGAAGGTAGAAAAAAGAATATACCATAGGGCAGAAATGTTTGCTGCTGTTTTAGAGTGACCTTCCGTGCAAATCCTCTATTTCATCCACACACCAAGAGCTGTGCCTCACAGAGATGAAAGCAGAACACCACCTTCCAGGAAACTTCTGGAGAAGTCTTTTCAGCAACATAATCACCATCTGGCATAATGCCATTTCAAGGCAACCTATAAACCTGCAAATCCAGAGGCTAGCAGATTAGGCCACCTATGATGACAAAATTTCCGAGATGGCTGATGTGCAGCTGAGGGGCTGGTAAAGCCTTCAGACTGAATATCACTGGCAACCTCAGACTTGACAAACTGTCTCACACTATCACCCAGAGTCTTCTCTCATTTCCCATATCTTCTCACATAAAGTAATCTCTGCATACCTATGTTGCTCATAGTAAAGGACTTGGGGCTTAAGGGAGTGGTCCCAGAAAAGCAGAGTGTGACTTCCTGAAAAATCAAATGAACCATGGTTTACCCCATGTTCCTGAATAGAGCTGCCTCTCCCACAGCTGGTGGAGCACACAGCCACATGAGGCACAGTTGTGGCTGAATCACCAGTGGTCTGGCATTCACAGACTGCCTGCCACTGCTCTGTATGACCCCAGTGACTGATGGCATGAGGGAATGAAAAAATCCCAAGCCTCGGACACCACAAACAAAGAAAGACACAAACTTCACCACAATCCACTTGTGATCCCAGAGGAACTTCATGAGTTGTAGGAAATTTAATGGGCCTGCTAGCATGTTGGTCATTACAAATCATTTATTTTAATGAAAATATCACTGCAGCTTCATTGACAATAAATTATCATTCTGAATTTGCATTACAGAGACCAAGGACAGAATTTGTGAATTTTTCAAGTTTTCATGGAAACTCTAGTTGCAACTTATTAAATGATCCATGCTGAGATGTAAAATACCACAGCAAAAATTTTTTCTCCTCTGTGCACTGTGCCAGCACTTACAATTTTTGTTTGTAGCTGCTGTTTTATTTTAAGGCTTTCTATCCCCTGATAACACCTGATGTAACGCAGCCCACAACACAAATGTAGCCATTATGGACATAGCACGCTAAACACTGTCCACTTGCTCTTGTGCCATAAAGAAAACACAGTTACATTCATTCACAGAGAATGACCATATTCATGGCACTTGCTATGCTACTATTTTTACTTCAGCCCCATAGTTAGATTCTATATTTTCAATAGAAGGAAGGGGAGAAATTTTCTCACTGGAATATCTGTTTCCTAGTCCCTGGGACCACATAAAATGAAGGACATTGTCTTGCAATTATTTGAGAGCAATAAAAAAATCACAGGGTTGGAAATACAGCTTGGGTTTTACAGAAGTCTATTTGGTACACTGGAGATGGACTATTTATACAGTTAATTCTTTTATAAAAATTTTTTGGTTTCCTACAAATGGACCACTCCATTTATGAGATTAATGCATTCCCACATGTTAGCAAATACAGCATGAGTGAACTAGTAGTTACTACACTGGGCTCCTTGCCTTTTGAAATCAGATAACGCAAGAGGTACCAGGTAAGCCCTGTCATATTTCACAGACTTCATCTTCACAAAGACAGACCTAAAATAAAAGTGCAGGTCTCATAAAGCTAAAGAAAAGGAGCTACATAGTCCTGATTCAATATTTTGTTTCCATGGTGGCTTTATGAGGAATTAGGCTCACAAGTCAGGGTTCTGGTGTGATTTCATTGTGTTATTTATTTGTTAACTTACACGAAGCAGTGACTGTACAATTAGTGAATGGCAAAATATTAAGAGCTCCAAACTTCTTCTCAGGTTATACTTGTTAAATTTCTTTGTATAACATTTTTTTCAATTTCAAGGCAATGTTAGCAAAACCTCAATCTATTCTTTCACAGGATGGCAAAATGCCAGGCCTTCAATTTTTGGATGAGACTGCATGAAAGCTGTGGTATGGTTCATGATGTTTGCAGGTACAATAGCCAGTTTTGGCACAAGTGCTTCCATAGAAATACACAGCACTTTCAGAAAATACCTATTTATATTCCAACATGAGGTGCAGAAATTAGGAATCTCAGATGTCTGTAACAAAGTAATCCATTAAATTGACTCCCAAAAAACAATGACAATTTCCTCTCTGATGAACTTTAAGTTGTTTTCAGCCATTTGGCAAGAGCAAAACAATTTAAAAAGCAGAGCACTGTTTTGCTAGTATATTATGCAAAGCAGCATACTTTAGTAATGCATTTCTTAAACACATTTCAACATTGTACAGAAAGATAACTGCTCTTTAGAAAAGCTAATTAGAGATGGCAAAAGTAAAGTTTTAAAAATTGTGGAAAAATCAATTAATATTTATTCAGATATATGCATTTTAAAATTGTACATTTATTTTTCACACCTTTTTTCCTAATATTTATTCTAAATACGCTGTATCTTTATTTGCATAGTGAGAAATCAGGTAGAACACATGTTTGTAAATAGAATCATTTTTGACTTTGTAATGTACCTGGAGAAGTAGCAAGAATGCATGAGAAAATTGAAATAAACTTTTAAAAAAGAACATGAAAAACACCTCAGGTGCATGCTGTTTGCTAGGGTTGGGTTTAGATCTCTGCAGTCTGCTGTATACTATGTGGTGTAGCAGTAAAAGAAAAGTTCCTATTGTACTCTTACAGATTTAGGAAGTCTAGTAAGTCAAACAATGAATGCTCCTTTAATAGTCATAAAACCACAACTATTTCCTTTGTTTTATTCAACCCTTACAAATTAAAACTCTGGTTTCATTGAAATTATAGAGTAGCTAAGATTTCATCCAGAATCCACACTGATCTGCAAGTTTAAAGGACTAGGAATTTCAAGATCCCCTGGGTTTCCAGTCTCTGAACACAGAAACATAAAAATGTGAGCACCAAAATTGCTGTGTACTTCCCAGATAGTCTGTGACCCCAGCAGTCTTTTGGCAGCCTCTTACCCTGACGCCCCAGCTGCTTTCACACCTGCCAGAGTGGACACTTCTCCTACATGGAAAAGCTGGCACAACAGCACCAGCTTGTTCAGGTTTGCCCAGTGAGACAAGCTCCAAGGCATAAATCGACAATCAAACCCGCTGGTTGTGGCTGCTCTGCATCCACCCTCTCTCCCCCTTCCTCTCCATGCAAGAGGTCCCAAAAGTTATGAAAATACTGAGTCCTGGTGCTTTTTGGTTTTAATCAGGGGGAGGGGAGGTGTGGGGGGAAGGGGATTTTGGCAGCAGAACACTTTAGCATGCTCTGATGGGAAGGACTCGTTCAGCAAGCAAGGACAATAGCACACTTGTGCTGGGCCCTACCACATTAGTGTCACACAGGAAGCGTATGCAAAGGCTACAAGGAGCAGACTACTGCCCAACTGTATTTTCACAGGAGGAGATGTAAACCTGATGAATCGAAGGAACATTACATAGTGAACCTTGCTGGCAGGCTGGTCATATACAATAACAAATTTGCAGTTAAAGAGCACAGAGGTTTAATGAGCTTCCCTTACTACAAAGAAATTCTTTCCCCTCCAACCAAATTTGGGCTTTTTCTTTCTTAGTCAGTGCTAGACTACTACAACATCTCAGTTATAATCTTAATTCAGCACCACTACCAGCATGATAAAGTTATTTTGTGGGACAATTATTAGATTATCCAATTATTTGGATTTTAAAGCAGGGTGTGGGAGGGGAATGACACAAAAACTTGCTGTTCCAGCATACAGAATAGTCTGAATTCATGTTCACTAAGTATTTTATACATTTCAATAATTCTATATAATTGATATCTTTGTGAAGTTATTTCTCCCACAAGATTCTAGTCATAGGATCTACCATTTTCAAATGCACAATGTTGTGGATAGAACCACCTTCTCAAACTCCTGGTTTTCATTTGAATGACTGGCAAGAGTTATGAGGAGAGAATGAAACCTTTCTCTCAAATTTCACATGAATTTTAGAATATATTTTAGGAGGAGTTTTGTATTGATAGGTATATCCAGCAGTATAGAAATACAGGTGTGTAAGGACTTGCCTGCTTGGACAAGTTTAATTTCATGCAACCAACAAGGAACCATGAGCTAGACATTCCTTCTGGAATGAGAATTTCCCAATACTTCCTTCATACTAAAAAGTAATAAATTACATTCTCCCAAAATAAATAAAAGAAGGTAATTCAGAATCAACAGCCTCAAATCACACAGTCAAATCAGAAGAGGACTGGAGCAAGACAAAAACCCTGGGACTCTCCAGGAACACAAGGTGAGCATCTAAGAAAGTGATCTGTGAGCCACACTACAAAGGAAGAAAGTTATTACTCCCCGCTTACCTCTGAAACAAGTGTTCCTGCTGTTCCTGGTTTTGACCTAGGGAATATATTTTTTTATGAACCCTTACCCAGTGAATGAGGCCAAGAAAAAGCAAACCATTCAGGTGCCTGAGAAACAGTATTTGCAGAAGCAGATATCCATGCCTACGGATGTGTCAATGTGTCTACCAGACTTCTGATCAGCATGCATGGTGTGCAACTGCAGCACACACCAGTCAGATGGCATGTAGATGGCAAACAGCTGTAGCTCTCTCTTGACTGATTCATGTGGGTTCCTTGCCAAATACAAAGCTGGAAGCCCTTTCATAGTGGCTACCAGGTGCTGCACTGGCAACTTCTGCCTCCAGGCATTCATGTAATCGGTGTTTTTAGTCCCAAAAAGGCAAAAAGGTATAAGTTGACACAAGGGACGGGTCATGGACAAAACATGTGCCTCTACAAAATCACTAGCACAGTGCATGTGCAAAATAGAATAGATGGTAAACCCCACGACAATTTTTTGGGAATACAAGTGTGAAAACTCATGCCAGTCTCCAGAAGGGGAAACAAGCACAGAATTTTGTCAGATAACTCCAGTTCAGTGTCTTCCAGTAAAGCTGTAGGCAGCAGAAGTGTCCTTTTGTCCTGAAGAATAGACCACTGTCATGCTTCTGTTGCTATGTTTGGCTGGTGACAGACGTTACATCTTAGCTTGGTTCCCAGTATCAGATCAACCCTCCAAGTGATGAGCCCATGCCCAACAGGGATTTTAGAAGAAGGCTTCTCTCATCTGTAGCCTAGCTGAATAATCTCATATGGTAAGCACTTTTGTCTTTCTCCTCCTTGTTAACATTACAACATACACCCAGAGAAGACGAAAAGTAAGCCCTTCTTTTCATGCAATATTGTTCTCCTGGAATTTGACTAAACTCAAGACAGCTCTCACTACGCTTAGCCAAGAAGGCACAGAAAGGTGGCCTGGCATTTCTCTAGTCTTGCTTTCTTGGGACAGGTCAGTAATACACACATGAGCCTTACCCTAGATGCAGAAAGAGGTTGTCCCATGATTCAATTCCAGGGCACCACAGGATAATCTTTATCCTGCAATAACCATCCTACAGCTGTATGGAAATTCCAGTGGAAGACTGACTATGTCTCTGAAAAGCAACAGGCTGCTAAACTGTTTGATTTCATCATTAAATGAAACTCTGAACTTGTCTACAGCTCTTCAGGCTCTTATTTATGTCTCCTCCTACTTGTCTTTGTAGAGGAATCAATTTTGTTAATGACTGTTTATTTTTCCATACCATTACTTGTAAGCTAAATTTGCTGCACTATTTCAAGTGATTGTCACTTCAAACTTCTAAATCTACATACCAGCATGTAAAAACAAATTAATATTCATATTCATATTCATATTCATTGGTGTTTCAGACACCTAGAAATCAATCTGCCTCCCTTTCTGTTCTTTTTTTTTTTCCTTCCCACAGATTTATAGTAAGTATTTTAAATGCAGGAAAATTTTTGTAACAAACATGAAAAAAAATAAAGCAAGGCAGATAATGGTAAACCAAACTGTCTGGCTTACAACAGTACTCTAAACATCTACTGAAAAGTATCAAAATCTCTGTATTCTTGGATCTTTATCCTCTGTATTTATTTTATACACAGTCAATAATATTCCCTTATGGAATGAATCTTAACCTCCGCTTTTGAGCTTAGATCAAATATCAGTGATATGTATGACTTATTAAGAGTGTAGACAAATCTAAAAAGAAAATCATTATTATCTCATCAAAAATACCTTTTTAAAGGATTAGAGAAGAGGGGAAGAAAGGATGGGTCATGGAACAAAGAAGAAAGTTAGGTTGAACTTGGAAAGCAAGTGCCACGCTCAGCATCAACTACCACGAGAAATAATTTCTTTATTAATGGCTGTTGTCTTAAACTAGACATGAGAAAGTTAAACACATGAAGGCCTGAACAATGATTTCTGAGAGTATATAAATTTATTAAAGTATTCTTAATACCCTACATGTCCTGAAATGACTTTGTTTTGCTTTGTTGTGTTGCTGGGGTTTTTTTTGTTTGTTTATTTGTTTGTTTTGGAATTATTTTTTCTTTTTTTGTGGGATGTTTGGCAGGTTTGGTGTTTTTTTCTTTGGTGGTTTTTTTTGGGATTTTTTTGACTCTTAACACTTGTGGTGTTATTTGTTTGTGTATATGAACCTCTGGTACCCATGCAGAGCTGTCTGAAAAACCTTCTTTCTGAGGTATATTCAGACGAAAAGAAATAAAATTCTCTGCACAGAGAGCCATATTTTTTAGTGAAGAAATTAAATGGGAAGCAAAATCAAGTGCAAATATGTCAGAAGAATCATAGAGTTGATTAACTCCATGTAGTTTTACATAGGGTAGAATGCCTCTGAACAAGAATCTGTTCAAAAGCCTTCACTTAATGTATTTTACTTTATTTGAACAAAATAGAGGGAAGACATATTTCCATTAAGTTTTCAAGGAATTATTTTTCTATTCATTTTTTTTGTAGGAATTCAGAGAGGAAGAAAATTTCATGGAAGCTTTCCCAGATAATAACATAGCAGATGAGGAAATAATACTAGTGGTTTGACATAATTGACTTTCTGGGAGGTTTTACATTACAGAGGAGAAAATATTTTCTAAACTTTTTGTGAGCTTTGGCAGTATATTTGAAAATTTGTAGATACAAATTAGAGAAAACTTGAAGAGCACAGATATCAAGTCCTCAGTCAAAGAATGCAACATTTGGAAGAATGAAAATCTACTACTTAAATTTTTTAATTATTAGTGCGACTGTGCCACACTGCAAAAATAATCTTTGCTTATTCTGTAACTATACTATATGGTTTTCTTAAACTTCCTCCACAGCAGCTACAAGAGACAAGGACAGGATATGAGATGGGATGGACCATTGGTCTGAATTTCTTTGAACCAATGCCAATCTCATGCTTTAATCCCAGACAGCAATTACCACATAGCCACTTGATCACTAGCCTTCTGTTGGAATGGGGGAAAGAAGCAAAAGGGTAAAAGTAGGAAAAACTTGTGGTTTGAGGTAGGTACATCTTAAGCAACAACAATAATAGAAAGGAAAACAACAAAAAGACAAGAGACATAAAATCTATTTAAAACAAACTATACAAAAATAGGAAAGGGCAAAATCCACCTTGTTTGTCAGCATTAGGGGATCTACTAGTAAGGCTGCTGCTGTTCAATCAAAATTTTTATGTACTGTAAAAGGGGATAATGTTCCTGCATTGAACTTAAATATGCTGGGGAAAGCAGTCTTCCTTATTCTTGCCTCAGGCAAAGGCAGACACACCTGTGATACTGCTTTTGCTCAAGGGCCTGAGTGACTTGGGTTTCCTGTCTGAGCTTGCTGTGTGACACATGCGACTCACTCCACATAGCACCAGCCGAACGATGTATAGAGGATTCCTTTGGTCACCCAGCTCAGCATTGGCAATTGGGGTGACTCGAGAATTCCGATACATGAGGAGTACAGTACATCCTCTTCACAATGTGGGAACCCCTGGGACAGTTTCTCCACAGGCAACACTCAGGCCTGAAGGGAAGAAGAGAGACTTTGTACTGACAGAGTTATCCAGCCACTTCAATCCACTTTTTGTCCCTTCATGTCTTTCCAAATCATTACTGCCAATAAGTTTGCATAGCACATGGCTTGCTTACAGGGACATGGCATCAGAATACGAATCACTAAATATCCAGCATTCCACTTCAGGATAATCTTTGCATGCTCAGCTGAATTACACAGATTTTGTAGGTAAGCACTGCTTGAGACACAGGGAAATGGAGCATTTTAGTGTTTTGTGGTTAAATATTTGGTAATCCATGTATATCATGGTTAATATTTAAAGTCTAAATTAAACAACTAAAGCAATTCAATGCTCATCAGACTCCAGAATTCCAGGTCAAATTACCTGAATGTGCTTAACTGTGAAGGTGTGAAGATAAGAGGGACAGCAACTGCAAGCTAGCTGGGAATAATGCCATTCAGAAATACAGTGCTGGTAAAGCCCAACAACATTTTCAAACCCAATTTGATTGCCTGGAGACATCCCTTTTATTCCTTTAAAAAAAATAAAAAAAAAAAAAAAAAAGAGAGAGAGAGAAGATTTCCTCATACAATAGTGGAGACTTCCATTTTATCAAAGCTATAATTTTTTATTGAGACACAGAAGTTTTAAGCATTATAATCCTATAACTAAGCACATACCTAAGCACTTTTATGGTCCAGAGAGTAGATGAGATTTGAGACTTTTGTTCAGATCTTTTCTTGTGTAGCATTACACATCAATATTAATGGTATATATTAGACTGATATAGATCAAGAGATAATTTGGTTTTTGAAGAATCATCTATCCAAAACAGGAAATCCCATCACAACCTGTTTATATGACTTAATATTTAAAAGCAATCTCTGAGGACTGTTGAGTTAATAAATACTGAAATTAGCTCCAAATGAAAAACATATTCACAAGAAGTAAGCAAATTCCTTTCTCTTACTTGGGTTGATTGTTATTTTGTAGACAGAATCCAAAAAGTGGACACAGATCAAAGTAGAGGAGTGTACATTTTTGGAGGGAAGGCGATGAGCTGGTATCCTGAGACCAGGAGCAGCCAGATGCCAAGCAAATCTCTGTGAATCTGGGCATTCAGCATTGAGCTTGCTCAGGGTAAATCTCTTGAGGGAGAAATAGGCCTAAAACCAGAGAACCTCTGCCTGTTCACACATTTCCTTATAAGGAAAAAAAGAAAGTACAAAAGCAAGGAAAATGTTTACTAATGGGCCTATAACTGTAATAAACAGTTCCCCATCCCTACTTTATGCTTGTTAAAATAATAATAGGGAGCTATATTTTGCTGTCTTTTTTAGAATAAGGTATCATTTTACATATTACAAAATTAGTCTTCTGACTACTTAGTGATAGATCTGACTTTAAATTAGAGCTTCTTAACTATATTTCATTACCTTTGACATTGAAACTGGCCATCTATGAGTAATGCACCTTTCTTTATGAGCAGATGATTTGGGATACAATGACTAACAGGTTCCTGATTACTTCTTGGAAGCTGAGTTAGTGGAAAGCATGTTTATTTATAGGTTATTAGCAAATGAATTCTGAGAGAAGAGGAAGTATAGTGCTGGAGTGGTCTGCCCTTGTAAGGATGGTACCGCACTCTCTGATGTTCAAAGGCTCCGTATCTCATCCAGCCTTTGTAGAGACTAACTTTTAATTAAAGAAAAAATGAAGAAATAGAATACAAGACAAGCTATTATGTCGTGAAGAGCCAGATGCAACTCAATCTACCTGTAGTGACAGTACCCACTGTCCCTATGATAAAGGTAAACAGAGCAGGCAACTCTTAAAAAACTTTCTTCATTCTCCATGCCTTCTAGACTACCTAAAACACACAGCAGTGCCAAGTTCATGGCCATGCACTGCTGCAAGTGTTTGCATGGGGCCACCAACAGAGATGTAGGCAAACAGCAGGGCATTGAGATCTAGTTTCCAGCGTTCCTGGAAATACACACTGGCTGCATTGTGTGTTGTCTAGTGGAGCCCAGCCAGCCTTGTCCAGACTACTGTGTTTTCCAAGAAGTTGCATTTAGATGTTAAATTGTTTAAATACCTTTTTGACTGATTCCACTTGGCATGTATAGACTGAAATATCTCTCCTGACTGTTTTGAATGCAAATGGATAGGATTTTATGCTATTATTTCACATAGTAACTCCACTTAGCTGTTTTGCAAATTTCTCATTTACTTGAAAGTTTGTAGGCTCAGGTGGTGTCACCAAACATACACATTGCATCCAAGATGAGATGGCATGACATCTTTCAAGTGGTGGAAAATAGAAATTGGAAACATATTTTGATTCAGGAGGGAAACAACTAAGTGAAACTCTGAAGTTGTTAAATTAACCTTTTAAAGTAGTATTTAATGGTGCTTTTTAAAAAAAACCTGCTGATTTGAAATAAATAACTAGAACTTCCTTCCAAATGCTTAGGTGATTTTAAAAATATTTGTGTCTGCAGACTAAAGGTGTGGGATTTATAATTCTCAGACTATTTCCCTAGGGAAGAAGTTTTGGAACCCTTATCTTGCCATTTAGGAGCCCTCTCCCCTTTAGTTGAAGACCAGATTTGAACACATGTTATAATAAAAAAAATTGAAACTGGGACCTGAATTTTCTTGTGAGCCTTCATGTCTGGTAGGTTACCTGTAAGAGACTTGATGAAAGACAATTCTAATTCTTATGATTAAGATCTGGTTGCAATGTTCTCCTTCCCTGATTCCTTAATTAGTTGTTGTTGTAGGAATATATTAAATCAGAAGCGGTGCTATAGAAATGGTGCCTCTGATATGACAATGCAGTCAGTCTAAAGGGAGATGGGGTAGAGCCATAACAGGGACTGCAGTCATATCACTTCAGCAATAGCTTTCATTTCAAGAAATGAAGTGCTGGTTTTGGCTGTGATGGAGTTAATTTTCTTCACAGTAGCTGGTATGGGACTATGTTTTGGATTTGTGCAGAAAAGCGTGTTGATAGTACAGGAATGCTTTTATTATTGCTGAGCAGTGCTTACACAGAGCCAAGGCCTTTGCTGCCTCTTTATCACCCTCCCAGCAAGTAGGCTGGAGGCACACAAGAAGTTGGGAGACAACCAGCTGGGACTGCTGACCCCAACAGACCCAAGGGATATCCCATACTCTGTGGTATCAGCATATAAAGCCAAAGGCAGAAGAAGGACTGTGAGGATGTTTGGAGTTGATGGTGTTTGTCTGCCCAAGTAACTGCAAGGGTGATGAGGTCCTGCTGTCCTGGAGATGGCTAAACACAACTCCCATCTACTCAAGGGAATCAGTGAACTAACTAACTCTTTTTTTTTTTCTTTTTTTTCTTTTTTTTTTTTTCTTGTGTGAAGCTTCTGCTTTCCATATTAAACTCTGTTTTATCTCAACCCAAAAGCTTTCTCACTTTTGCTGGTGCTGGAGTGAGAAAGTGGCTGTCTGGAACTTGTTGGCTGAGTTTAAACCATGACATCCCCAAAACCAGGACTATTAGAAAAAAGGACAAATACCAGTTTATACACATGGATGGGGCCTGCAATCTGACAGCTCATCCCTGCCCAAGGGATTGGAATTGTGATTGCATGTGGGTATTTGCATACATCTTGTTTGTGGCCATTCTGCAGGGATATCCTTGTCCATGGCCATTCTGCGGGTATATCCAAGTAGACCACCATTTGTTAAGTGGATGTCAGCATTTACTTGCCTCAATAGATGAAGCTCTTGGAGGAAGATGTTTCACATGCAAGTGTTTCAGGACCTGCATCTGTGTGTCTTTGATGGGGTGCAAGTCACATATTTTGCTCTTGAACAAGTTTACATGTCTGTGTGTTGCAGCTCTGAAAGTCCTACAAGGAGCTGTTTCTTGAAGTCTGAAAGGTTAGTCATGCATTAATCTCCTCATGGGTGGCCCAGCACACACACAGGGAGTCTGCTGGGTATTCCGTGGGTCCACCATGCAGCCGCCAGAGCATTATTCAGCCTTAGGCTGGAGGGCAGATCATGGTATCTGGTGTCAGAATAAAGGGGCTTAAAATTGGGAATAAATCTTTAAAGAATTTAGAGGCCATTTCATATGCAATCTAAAACAGAGGCTAAGGAATAGAGAAAATAATCTCATTTCAGGTATCTGGAACTTATTAGCATGAAAGGAAAATAAATGAGTTACAAAAAAACAAAGCAGTTCTCATTATGTGATTTTGGGAATGTCTCTAATTGACAGTTTTGCTGAAAAATAGCTCCTCTTGCCTTTGAGAAATCTGTTTTTCTTCAGAAGGCCTCTGACACCAAGGCCCAGTGCTTAAATTGAGAGTTTAGGTATGCACAAAAAGCTTTATAGCATTTCTCTATGTCAAAATTCTTGCTTGCCTAGGCAGCTAAGAGCTAGAGTTTTCAATTATTTTTTTATGACTCCTAAGCCAATAACATTTGCTCAAATTCATATGAGACCTGCCATCTGCCATGATCTCTAACCAGTTTAATAACTTGGTCACATTACAGAAACAAATCACATTTAAAAGAGTGAAGACATTTTGCTCTGACAGGTTAAAGGAGAATTTTTATGCTCACCTACTAAAGTGTCTCCCAAATACTGGAATTTTCTTTCCTGCCCCCACAAAAGCAGATCATGTAAAGCCTATAATTTATTTTTTTTCAAGTATGAATTTATTTATTTTTAGTATAGGTCAAAGGTCTTCCAATGTCATGTGTCATCACAGCCAAAATGAGTGGTTGAAGGGAAATAACCTGCTTTCTAATACAAGGTAAGGAAGTAATGAGAACAAAGAAAACCAGCATAGACAAGGCTTCAGCTCACACCCTGACTGATTCGCCTTTTGAACACATCATGTAACCACAAAGGAAGTTATAAGAGAGCAGCATAAGTTGGTTTATGTGCTAAACAGCAGTGGTCAGTGTACTTCCATGTAGAAGGATGGATGGATGAAGAAGACCAGAGAGTAAGAGAAAATCTCAGAAGGGACAACTTACATTTCTTTTTGATCAAAACTGCAAATCTAGAATCATAGAATCCCAGAAAATGCTGAGTTGGAAAGGACCCATCAGGATTATTGAGTCCAGCTCCTAGCTCTTTGCAGGACACCCCAAGAGTCACACACTTCTTGAATTCTATCAGGTTGGTGCTGTGACCACATGCCTCAGGAGCCTGTCCCAGTGCCCAACCACCCTCTGGGTGAAGAACTTTTACCTGATACCAAACTTAAACCTCCCCTGACACAACTTCAGGCCATTCCCTCAGGTCCTGTCACTGTTTCTCACAGAGAAGAGATCAGTGCCTGCCTCCTCCTCCCAAGGAAGTTGTAACTGCACAGAGGTCTCCCCTCAGTCCCTTCTTCTCCAGGCTGAACAGACCAAACAACCTCAGCTACTTCTCCTACGGCTTCCTCTCCAAACCTTTTGCCATCCTTGAAGTCTGGATGCATGCAGCTATTTGCTAATTGCTTCAGTTAGCTTTCTTGTGAAAAGTATTGCATATTTTTATTAACTGTTTAAGAGCCACTAATCACTGCAAATAAAACAAAACAAGATGTTAATTATTGCAGTTGAAAGATGGAATAAATCCATTGGTCTATATCAAATGCCCAGAGCTCATCCTGCCAGTGTATTTCCAGAACTGTCTCCAATACAGCTATAAATGAAAAATGATCAGACAATGGAATTACATCTGTTCTACAAGTCACTCCAGAATACGCAGACATAACACCAACAGCCACACAGATGGTGTGGCAGCACAATACAAAGCATGCAGACAAGTTGGAAGACAGCTATCATAAAAAAGTGTCATCATTAGACAGAGGTTGGGGCCCTTTTCAGGACATGGGTGAGCCGTAGGAAAGAGCCATTGCTTTGGCTTCTGTACAGTATGTCAAGAAACATTCTCACTTAATTTTTACTTTATCAGTGCAGATAGCTGTGGGATGATTATGCTCCTGCACGGTGGGGGTGTAGGGAGGCAGAGATCTCTGAAGCTTGCTCTTGGGGATAGAGGTTTATTGGAGATCCAGGAATGCCCGAGCCTCGTGCTCTCAGGCGTAGCACGTGGTCAGGCTTAGGAGGATGGGGGAGGGGAGAGAGAAACGGAGGGAGAGGAGAAGGGATGCCCCAGGGGGGGAGGAAGTCCAAGAGAGGGAGGAAGTCCAAGAGAGGAGGAGAGGGCCAAGAGGCCACATGGCCGCTCGGAGCCCCCTTATCAGGGGCTCCTAGATGGGCTGGGACAAGGCATGGGCCAATGGGGTTACAGACGCTGATGTTTTAGGGGCAGGTACAGAGGTGTGGGATGAGCCACAATCTTTTGGGGGGTAGGATGGAACAGTCCATTTCACTCCAGGATTCATCCAAGGGTAGAAGTGACATTCGGCTAGCTAAGATAACAATCATATCTATCTATCCTCTGCAACAGATAGCAATGAGAGTGATTAGGAATCAAGAGGACTTGCATCCAGCAGAGTATTTCACTTCCCGATTTTTCATCATGAGAATTATTGTATTATCTGCACAGTGCACAGCTTGGCCAACTTGCTGTTGGGCTGTGGCTGACCTTAAGACACGAACCTCAAGCTGAAAAAATAACTGAAATTGAAGCTTACTTGAAGGTTACCTTGTGTGGTGTGTAACAGTGCTGGATTGCTCAAGATACTAGCTAATCCTTTTGTTTCTGAGATATTAATAACCCATCGGTTAAAAGTTTAAGTCCAGATTTTGTTCATCATCTTTGGACACAGAAAAATTTCTCTTTTGGTTTGTCTTTCAGTCTGTCTAAGGGGAGGACAACAGCAACATTGGTTTTGTCAGTAGAAACAACTGCAACTTCAACAAGACCACATGCTCACATGGACTAGAAATTATTCAACACCTTCAATGTGTTGTTGTCATGGTTTGACACTGGCACAATGCCAGTGCCCCCATGAAAATGTAATCTCTCAATTGAATGCTGTGAAATGGAATCGAGAACAGAGCAAAGCAGGCCCATGCTTAATAACAGAAAAAAACTTTATTAAGCTACTACTATAAAAGAAAGAAAGGAAGGAAAAAAAACCAAAAACCACACACACAGATCAAAATGAAAACCTTGCAAAGCATTCCTCCTCTCACCACCCAATTCCAACATACCACAGTGAGACACAATCTGGACCCCAATCAGGTTTCCACCCCCCCAGACAATCAATACTCAGTCCATCAAGGCAGAGAGGAGTCTCTCCTGTGCCACAGACCCCCAAAGAAACACAGCCACCACACCCTGTGTTTCCATGTCACACATGGCACCGTCCAGAAAAAAAAGTTTGCCATGGTGACCCTTCTCCTTTCCATGCACAGTGCTCTCACCACCAATGCATGAATGGGCAGACTGCCTTTAGGATTTTTCCCTCCAAGGATGTCCTGCCAAGAGGGGAGAAAACAACGGTTCAGTTTTTCATTTTTTGGGACCACAGTCCCCCCCCTATTTCCCTCGGGGCCGAGGGTCCAAGAACAGAGATCTTCTTCTCTTCTTCTCTGAGGACAGAGGGCACCACCACAAACCCCCTAACTTTTTCTCTGTTCACTCCACTTCTGTCTTTTCCCAGCTGAAGCAGGTCTGTTGGCTCACTGGCAACCTCCCAAAATACAGTCTCTCTTGGAGGAGAAGATTGGTTCAGGTTGTGGCCAACACAGAAAAGTCCAGCCAAAAGCCACTCCTTGTCCCCCTCCCATCTAGAATTTCTCCTTCTAACATCCCAGGGTCCAAGGTGTCCCTCTTCCTCTCTTTCAAACCGAGGAGGGGAAAAAAAGATTCACAAAGCTTTCATCTCTCAAGAAAGGGTTAAAAGTCTGATCTCCCAGGATGACTCCATGCCCAGACTCCGGCAACTCCCACACAACTGGGCACCTTGCAGCTCCCCCCGCTCCTCCTTCCTCGTGGTGGAATTGCTGACAAAACTGCCGCTGTCTTTTCTCTCTCCCTCTCGGGAGAGAAACTCTGAGGGGGGGTAACGGAGACATCCCAGATTTCAACACCCTTCCATCTGCAGGGGCCAGCCCAGTTCCAGTCCCTCCACCCCTGGGCCCACCTCAGTCAGGCCATGGGCCTCCCCCTCCCGACCCAGCCACGGCCGGGCAGGGGAGAGTCCTGCACTGCACGCTGACCGGAACCAAAGAGAGCCAGTTCTCCTGGGAATTCTGCTTTTAACCCCTCTGTCTTCTCAGAGGTGTGTCCACCTTCAATTGGCCAATATCCAAATTGACCTCTTCCTTTCGGAAAAATTCTTTTTCCGTGTCAAACCACGACACTCCACCCTTGGGTTAAAAGTCCGGACTCCCAGGATGGTAGGTAGGATGGTAGGGTAGGATGAAAAAAACATAAACTATACATATCTTGAACAGACTCCGGTATCTTTACAAGCGCCTTATAAATCACTATCACCAAGCCCAGCCCAATAGCTATTTTAATCCATGCTCTTCTACTGTAAAAACTACATGTAAGGGACAAGAATCCTAGTGACCAGAAAAATACTAAAACCTCAAAAAAGCCTAGAGACCAGAACCACATGAAGGCCTCCACTCTAAGAGACATTATGAATTTAAGTAACATGGCTACTGACTGCTTTAACCCACTACAAAATAAGCACAACCAACATCCAATCAGTCAAGGAATAAAGGTTTTTTCCACTGTTTTTCTTTTTTTGAGCCCCATGTTGGGCGCCAATAAATGTATTTGTCCTGGTTCAGGGCAAATTTGGGGAAAGACCCCCAAAAGGGTTCCTTCAGGAAAGCAGATTCAATTGGCCCCTCCCCCCCCAACCAGTTTGGGAAAGATACCTCTTTGGAGAAAAAGTGGAAAAAACCTGTTTATTAAACAAGCAAAGTTAAATAATATAAAACAATAAAACTTCTTGCCACTCCAAGAGAGAGACAAACTCAGAAAAAAATCCCCCAGGTTGCAGCTGGGCTCACTCAGTCTCTGATCAGTCCCTCCGGCGCTGGAAATGCCACGGCCCAGGCCTGGCCCACTGGGCCACAGGTGCGAGCTGCTGCTGCTCTCCTGTGTTCAGTCCAGAGCAGGTCCAGAGAAAGGGAAAAAACCACAGTCCAGGGAACTTCTTTGCCTCAGCTAGCTAAAACTAACTAGACTAGGAAAAAAAACAAAGGAGAGTTCTGTCTCATTGTCCATCTGTACGCAGACAACTCAGTCCAGGAGCAGGAATGTGGAGGAGGGAGTGCAGTTCTTGAAAACAAACTCCATGTTTCTTCCCCGCCCCCCCTTTACTCCTGGAACAAGTCTTAAAGGTGTAGACCTTATTATTCAACATAAACAGGGCAGACAATTGGGAATAAAAGCATCATACAGTCAACCTAGGACAGTTGTGCAGCAGGATGTTCTCATTTGCATTTTAGGTTTTCTTCTGTAAATTTATGCTGCAAATCCTCACCTGCAAAAGGTAAATTGCATTCCTATCCTTTCCCAGGAACAGCGTGGTTATCATCTTACCACCAATGGGGAATTATGGAAAGGCAGTAAAGAAGTCTGAATTTAGATGATTTTATCTACATCTTGATGGGCAAGTTGCCATCAGAGACAGTTAAATTCCCAAGATGGTGGCTAACTCAGTCTGAAGGTAGCAACTAGAGAAAATGCAGCTCTACATGTGCTTGGAATTCGTCTCAAAGAGAGTACTCAAAACTTGCACTAACTTCTAAAATGAAGATAAAGTAGAAGGATTGCTTCTTTCCTTTGCAGTTCCCTCATGGGGCACCCACTAAGGGGTGCACACTGTGAAATTACCCAGTGTACAGGCTTTATCCATGCAGTTGAAGATCCATTTATTTTACATTTATCAACATTTCCTTTTGTGAACTTTCTAGTGTATTCTCCCCACTTCTTTCCTAGTTTTTTTCTTCACAATGGATTTCATAGCTGATTTAGCTGTATCATAGGATAGGCTCAAGCTATAGTTTTTTGTTATCTAGACACTTTGGAGCATGTTTGGAAAGGGTCCTTTATTTAATTTCATTTTATTTCATTCCAACTCTTTATACCTAATATAACTTTGAACTTGGGGGAGCTGGTGAGGAAGAGAAGAAAGGGGAGTGTTTTTGTCAATTCAGTTAAAGGTGCTCCTTGTAACCAGGACCCAGAACGGTGCTCTCTGCATTACAGCCACACAGATTTCATTTGAAATTAAACACAGAACCAGAGCTTCTCATGTAATTTGCAAATGAAAACCAGGTGTTTCCAAGTCAGAAGTGACATGCAAACACTGTATCTTATTTTTTCTAGAAAGGTTAAACAGCTACAGACATCAGAAGAAAATTATCTTGCTAATCAGTCTTTGAAACAAAGAAAATAGAGAAACAATGATCCTGCTTTTTATTCTTCATAAATCAGGGTTTGGGAGTAATCCCTGTCTGCTTAAAAAATGGACATACTACTTAGTCTCGTCCTAGTCTGGGAAGTTTGTCTCAAATTTGATTTCAAGAAATGAATGGTTATAAAGTTCTTTAGGCCTAACAGTTTTTCAAGATGTTGCTCTGTACAAGTACTACATATACTGGATGCCTATGCAACTGAGAGTGTGGAAAGCAAAATTCTGATATAGAGTAGGAAGAAAACTGTCACTCTCTGAATAATATGAAAAAGTGACTTTCACTTACATCACTAGGTATCAGGCCTTTTTAACGAGGTCTAGGGAAATAGTTAAACAGCCACAGCCTTTGGATGAAATTAAGAACATGCGTGTAGAACATGAAGACTGAATTCTGAAAATTAAGTTGGGTTCTTAAGAGTAAAAAGTGTCTTCCAAATATTGCAGTATGACAAAAACAAAATTGCTGTCTCCTTGACGTTAAAAGGATAATTCTAGGGGCAAATATACTCCTGAATGGCAATAAACACTGGCTAATCAAGAGCATATTATGAAAGCAGTAAGATTAAATAACAAAGCAAAACAGAGTTTAATGTCTTTAAAAGACATTCTTTTGTGATCAAATTACTTGGAGAATCAGACTTCCATGACATTCTATACAGTGTTGATGTTTCAGTGTCCTAGATGACATACTTTGTCTGATACACTAGAAAATGTAATCTTGGATCCTCACAATTCATCTAAAAAAATCAACAGAATATTCAACTAAAGCTGCATGGATGTAAGTACTTGAACATGAAATAGAACAACAGGAAATGCTGAAGAGAAGTTTCACCTGAGTACTTCCAGTCCCACAGGTTAGTGGTTACATTGTCCTCTGAATATCACTATTTTGAGGTGATGTTTTCCTTCTGTTTTTTGTAGTTTGAAGTTGGCATTCAGTAAGTCAAAGAGCTTCATGGCAGTCTTCTACTGAATTGAACAATTTAAAGGCCAGATTGGACCTGATCTAATGGGTAGCATCCCTGCCCATGGCCAGAGGGTCAAAACTAGATGATCTTTAAGGCCCTTGCCAACCCAAAGCATTCTATGATTCTGTGATTAAAGGAAGTGGAATTCACCTGATTAGCAAGGGAAAATTATCTTCAACACTCAGTCAGGTATCCTTACTTTTCACTGATGTGATTTATTAAAATTATTCTCTTCTACTGAAGGACTGCAGCCACAGCCATGGAAATACTGAAGATTATTCTCCACATCCCAGACAGTGAATGAGAAACTGGCTTAATGGCTAGGGGATATTCACTATAACATCATGCTTCAAATAGCCATTTTTAATTAAGACAGAAGGGACCCCTTGAAAGGAGAAAAATAGTGGTGTTTCAAACCAAGCAGAAGCGCCTCAGTGGGTTGAGAACTGCTAGTCAGTACATTCCTATGCAATGCCACCAGAAATTAATTTATCTTGAGCCTTCAGAGTTACTCTGATTCACTTAGGAAGTTGCTACATTACTTTCTAGAAACATTTTCTTGTGCAGAGACCTGGAATATAAGGTAAGAAGCCTCTTTTTCTGAATAAGCAGGACATAGTTACAGGGGAAAAAAATCATTACTCCTCCCAATCTGAAGTAATATTTTATTATCAGGGAATAAAGACACAGAAATATTGCCCCATTTTATCAAATTGCTTGCCTTTGACTACACTAAATCTGGTAATTTTAAGGTCAGACCAGTATTTTCTACACTGAAGGAAAACAAGCACTCTTCATAATGAATGTTTGCTACCACTGAAGGGCACTAAGGACATGTGCACTCCTAAAGGAGAAAAAATACCTGCATTTCCCTTTCCTCTTGGAAGAGGTTGCTTTTGAATGCTATTCAGCACCTAGTTTTACACAACCATAAGGATAAAGATCTCCAGAGTTTTCTAGTATTAATTTTGTTCTATAATTACATGGCCTTCTCCTCAGTAGTGTGGTGAAAAATGAACAGAAAAACAAATAAATGTTGGGATTGATCCTGACTCAAACAATAAGGTAAAGGTAGTACATATTTGTCACTGCATTGTTCCCTGTTCTTCCCCAATTTCATTACCGTCTTCCCTCTTATTTGACTAGGTCCAGGCTCCTGTCAAATAAATTGAGATTCAGTCCTTTCTAAAAATTCTGTCTTGGTTCACAAACAACTAATTTGTGAGCAAACATGTTGGGCATTTCTCTAGAGCTGTCTAAGAATATTCCCAAGCTATATCCATTAAAAGAAGCTTAAGAATAATGTGAATGCTGCAAAAATTAAGTTACTAACAAATACAATAACACCACTTCAGGCTGGTTTCTGGATGAGTTAGGATAAAATTGATCATGAGGTAAAGTGAAAGTGTTTTCAGTCTCCCTCAGTACTAACAACAGGTTGAATAAATTATTTACTGTGCGTAAATGTAGGTGATATGACTCCAAAACTAGATCCCAAATGCATTATTGCTAAAGCCATGTGGCACTTTTTGAGCCACACTTGAAATATTTTACTTCAGTAGATTGAAGCCCTGCTTAAACCATCTTGATTCTTTGTTGTGATGGGCTGTTTCAGACACATTTTGGGAAGAGCCAGGACATGTCTGCTTCCTTTAACAACTGTGGTTTATTTGCAAAATTCTCTCTGTTTCTGTGCATCTCTGTGAGTTTCTAACTTACAACATCTAACTGCTTTAATAGGAAAACACCTCTGCCTTTAGCAGTAAGGATTAGATCATGCTAACAACCTATGTTTCCCTTTTGCAACCATAGTATTGCCTTAAGGCTATTTCTGTTGTTGAAAGAAGTTGTTAGTCTTTGTGCATCAAGGACCAAGCATCAGCCTATAACTGTGGACTGCAGATACCAACAAACAATTATTCTTCATGTGAGAGGATCAATGCCTAGCTTTTACAAGCAGTCTAATGAAGGCTTGAAACTCTGTAACAAAGCCAAACAATAGTTTTTTATTTGGTCTAATACAGTCTTTTTTATTTGGTAAAAATAAAAAGTCTGTATTTATTTCTAATACAGTTGTTTATTTGGTTTAATACAGTCACTTCTACTAGAGGGGAGACAGAACTGTCATCTATATAGGCAATCTTAAATTTCAAAGATAACTTTGCATATCATGTAAAAATATTATATATGTTGGGACTAAACACATACACAGAAAGCCAAATATTCATCTAGTGTAAACCATGGCAGTAGCACTGACTTCACTAGAATATTTTACTTTCATGATCTTCTGAACTGGTCCAACAGTGGTAGTTTTAAATATAGGCACAGCAAGGTTCAGGTTAAGACTGATGAAAAATTCAAAGGGACCATGGCTCTACTCTATGATATGTTGATTTACCAGAGAACTGAGACAGAGGGTGAATTTTGCATTCTGGCATCTCTTGCAGCCCCTAAAAGCTGAAAAAGTAGTAAGCATTACCCTTCAGACATCTGCCCTGCTTCCTGTTTTCTTATCCTTCCATTTTCTCCCTGAGGCAAAAAATAATCATGTTTCTCATCTACAAGCTAGAAAAGGTTTGTTCCTCACATTGAAAAGATATCAGCTGGCTCTGATTAAGAATGATTCTATCAGGTAATAAGACAAGCTTTCTCACTTGTATAAACTCTTAGAATAACCTTGCTGAGTAAAAAATCTGTATCACCCTAAGTCAATGACAGTTTTCTCAGTTTTATTAGGGCCAAGACACAGTAGTAAGTACCTGTTCCCTATATTTATCCCATAATTGAAAACTAATTTTCTGTAAGCAGCAAAATTGATGCTTCTTTCCACAGAAGAAAAATAATCTATCCTATTTTAAATTACATAACATCTCATTGTTTGGACAACAAGGACAGCAGTGTTTGCTGATATTTTCAACCATGTGTGCTCAAAGACGATCTTTGTCTGAGTGGTAAGGAAAAGTTTAATACAAAAGTCATGGGATTCCATTAGCCAGAGCAGATTTGGAAAACTCACTTTGAAATTGGGTTATACTTCCTTAACAGTCATAACAATATTAAAGTAGCAGTCTCTGAGAACTCTAAAAAGATCTGTTCAAAGCTTTCATACATTTTTCAAAATGTATGAAAATATTTACACCATGGAGGATATTCTAAATTCGAACAGTAGATATGTAGAGATGAAGTAAAATGCAGAGAACTTTACAGCTTTGCAGTTTCTGGAAACAGGACAATCCATAACTAAAATAGTCAGGAAGAACTTACTGCAGAAGTGATAATTGCAATTAAAAAATTATATTTTATATGTATTTTCATACGGAGCAGTTTTGAAAATTATTTACTGCATTATATTACCCACAGTATATCTCTTACTATTCTACAGTGAATCAGTAGACAATTTGCCACTGGCCTCAAGGAATGAGAAATGCTGTCATTCAGCACCATATCAAAAACAAATGAGAGGTATTAAAAAAAAAATTAAATTACTATTAGCAAAATAATAGAATGGAATGTAATGGAATACAACAGAGTATAACAGAATAATTACAGATGGAAGACACATAACAAAAATCATCCAGTCCAACTCACTGACCCTTTCTGGGGTGACAAAAAGCTTAAGAGGGTGTTGTCCCAATGTCTCAAACACTGGCATACTTGGGCCAACAAGCACCTCTCCAGGAAGTCTGTTCCAGTATTTCATCCCCTTCTCAGTGAAGAAATACTTCCTACTATCAAGTATAAACCTCATCTGGTGAAGCTTTGAACTATTTCTATGTATTCTGTCACTGGGAATCAGGTAAAAGAGCTTGGCACCTCCCTCTCTCCTTTCTCTCCTCAGGAAGCTGAAGAAAGCACTGAGGTCACCCATTAACCCCCTTTTTTCCAAACCAGGCAGAGCCAGAGCCTTTAGCTACTTATTATAGGTCAAAAAAATATCAATTCGTGTTTAGAGTAAGTTAGCTTACAATCAAATTATTATCCTAGGAAATAATATACACATTTTATAGAGTAAAATTCATTATTAGGTCAGATTAGTCACTTGATACAAACTCCTCATTTCTGTAAACAGTGAGTTTCCATTGAAGCCTTTTATGATGAAGAAATTTTTCAAGTAATTTCACTTCAGCCTTATGAGTGAGAAAGTCACCAGTAAGTCCCATTTCAAATTTCATTATAAATATCTTACTATGGAATCAAGTGACAGGTGAGTTTTCATTTTAGAGCCATGCTGATACAAATTATAAAGTCTTGTCTTTCAGGACAAGTTCCTCAGGACTGTTAATGTAGCTCAAACATACCAATACTTACAGCATGGAAAAAATACCACATCTTTAAGGTTAAGTGTCCTCTGCTGGCCAGACAGCACGCAAGCATTCACAGCATGCTGTGCTTTTGGCTCCAGCAGCCCCACCCATTGGCACTCAGTCGACGTCAGTATCAGCAAAGAGAGATTTACAATCAGACAGGAGAAAAGCTGGAACACTTTGTTTTGCACATTCAACAGGAAGTGCTCTATTTTCTCCTATACACTTGAAATAGTATTTTCTCCTGCTTCATGCTTTTCGAGAACACTAATACAAGAGAGGTGACACCAGCATTTTCTGCAGCCTAACAGCACCCTACTGCTTAACAACTGTGCCTGCTAGAAACCAAGGTCCTGCAGGTTAAACTTTTACCACACAACTTTCTGGCAGCATAGGATCATTCTAACCTCCCTATCTACAGAAACATCTGCAGGTCTTTTTACATCACTTGTGACTGGAGGCTACAACAGGGCTACAACAGGGCGTATGTGAGCCATCAGTACATTTGATAAGGAGTTTGAAGAGCCAGTGATCTCATCCCTTCTGCGATAGCACCCACAGGCCCACAGTGTGAAATCTTCCTCTTCCCTGTTTAAATCTTTAAAGGCAGGATGGCACATATCTGTCTGCCTCAAGCAAAGAGAAACAGCTACACAGGTACTGGGTACATGAATTACTTACACAGGCTATTCCCCATGTGCAACTCTCCATCCCATTTCCACACATGAAAAAATGGGGGAAGGAAAGACAAAGCTGTTCTTCAGTTGTCAGCCAAAAATGTGGACTTTTAGGAAAGCAAGAAATATACCTTCCAACTTATGATGCTCTAAGGGAGAAAAAAAAAAATAATGTTAAGCATAAGAATCTGAGAAAATCTTCAGAAACTTAAAATCAAGCACTTTTTCAGCAGTATCATGGCTTCAAGGATTGTGGAACAGACTGACTCAGCCCAAGTTTCTGTGAGTTTCTTGCTACCTCTGATCTTTAAACTCAAATTTGCATGCTGCTTTATGTCCATTTACAAGTCTGCCTACTTTTTCCTCATTTGGAATATTATTTGTCTCAAAAAGAGTATTTCTTCCCAGCCTCACTGCACATCAGTGCAAGAAAGAAAAACTATACAGACAACAGAACAGTGGAAAAATGCTTTTGTCACCTTGTATTCTGTCATTCCCCAGTTGAGACAGGAGAAACCCAGCATTGTCATATGGGCATGCATTAAATGATATGGCTTCGCCTCGAATGTTTAGAAAGCAGGAGGGCTAGAAGCAGGTGAGAAAATCACAGAGGTCAAGAAATGAGATCAAAAATAACTTGCTCTGGGGACAGTCATCCACAGGGGATTCCATCATACATTTAGTCATGGATATAATACATGGGATAAAGGAAAATCAATTGACAGGCTGTGTGGCTGCAGAATAAATATTCAGATAGTTAAGTTTTAATAAAGTCAAACAGGGTAATTCTCTAGATCTCACCTCACAGGCTTTAACTGTATATTCTTTCAAAGTTATCTTGCCTGGTGTCTGTTGGAAGTATTTCTCCCAATAGATACAAGTACAGGTGTCAAGCACCACTGCATAGTATTTGACTCTCAATCAAAATAAAATGTATTATGCAGAATGATTTGTGCTTAGTAAGTCTATGTTTGAATCTATGGTTTCTGCAATCTAGGCCATCAGAAGCACAAAAATTCTTTACTCTTTGTTCTCAATACTTTATTTTCCCTAAAATCCTATGATTGCCTGAGACATAAAGTGCTAGCAGTTTATGCAAAATAGGGTGCATATGTAGCTGGAAGTCTTTGTGGTTGGAAGTCTTTATGGCTCCAACATAAACGGATGACAGGTCTGTGGTTTGCAAATATAATGTACCATTTCATCCATCCGAGACTTCTTTTACACGTTTATGAGTGTCTTAAGAAAAGAGGGGTTCAAACAAGCAATTTCTCATCTAGTAAAGATATCCTGGAGATGTCATTTGCCAAACCCAAGTCATCATAAGGAACCTTGTGAGAAGAACAGATGTTGAGAAAGGCAGGAGGGAGAGAGCAGGACTGGAACTCTTAGATATTTTTATTTCTCACAAGATACTGTCCTCCAACAGTCTCAGAAATGAGAAGTGTTAGATGCCTTATCATGCATATACTCCTCTTAAATGTAATTTGCACAACATGTTGTACTGTCTCTCCTTGAGTCTTCAATTTCACTTTCACCTGTTAAGACTTCTATTTTTTTTCAATCAGTTCCAGTTTTTTCTCCTGCCAAGTCAAAGTCATTCACCCTTCAAAGCTCTTTATTCCTTGTCAAGTTGCAAAGATATTTTTATGTGAAGCTGGATCTCTGGCCCTATTATACCATTCCAAAACTCAGAAAATTCATTTTGCCTTTCTCCTGATATTATTTTGCAGCAGTCTCTCTCACTCTTGACATATAGATGTTTAACTTCTAAAGCCTTGGTATTCAAAGTATTCTTCTTTCTTCTCTTAACAACCTGGTCTCAATAGCAGGGTCAGAGCCAGAAGAAACTTTCTCATCATATCTTCCACAGGTGCAGGTGCAGTTGTTGGAGTCTGTTGAGGACAAAAGGATTAGTTTTGGCTAAAGAAATAGTATTATGGCTTGGACAAGCTCATTATTTCCTGTGACAAGGCTTCCCTTAGTTCTAAAGTCTTCATTCTAGAAAGGTTAACTTCCTTCTCTAGGTCACAGCCGTATTATACCAAGACAAATTTCTGGTTTTTAACATAGATAGGACTTAAAATTTCTTCTTATGCAATTTCTCCTTTCGTCTGTTTTTCAGGCTGTGTCCTGTGCTAAGGCTAAGACCAAAGAAACTTTCCTTTGGGAACAAGTCCAGTTCTCTCTTCTTCAGTATCCCGAACTGGGCTTCCTAACACCTCCTTGTTCCCAAGCAAAGTTTAAACTTGAAGTTTATCTCAGAGCATTTGACCAAGCTGTCAATCAAAGCTGGCTCCCAAACCTGTGGTCCACTGGGAAAGAACAAAAAGGAAACTTCACCAATTTTTAAATCACATTAATTATGCCATGGGTACAAGGACTGAATAATCTTCTTTCTGAATGTATTGGCCCCAATATACTGTAGGCTATAAATACTTTTCAGTCTCTTGATTCTCTGCAAATGCAGAGATTACCGAAAAAGAGGTAATGAGGCAAGTTGAGAGCTTTTCCATATGGTCTCCCAATGAAGTCCTGCTGCTCTTTGGCCTTTAGGTGCCAGAAAGCAAATTAACTGCAAGTTTCTCTCTAAGTCTGAATTTCTTACTTTTTATCATCTGAAGGCAAACTTCAAGGTATGTTTCGGAAATACTGGGAAACAGGAAATTGTACAGCATAAAGAGGAGAGGAGAGGAGAGGAGAGGAGAGGAGAGGAGAGGAGAGGAGAGGAGAGGAGAGGAGAGGAGAGGAGAGGAGAGGAGAGGAGAGGAGAGGAGAGGAGAGGAGAGGAGAGGAGAGGAGAGGAGAGGAGAGGAGAGGAGAGGAGAGGAGAGGAGAGGAGAGGAGAGGAGAGGAGAGGAGAGGAGAGGAGAGGAGAGGAGAGGAGAGGAGAGGAGAGGAGAGGAGAGGAGAGGAGAGGAGAGGAGAGGAGAGGAGAGGAGAGGAGAGGAGAGGAGAGGAGAGGAGAGGAGAGGAGAGGAGAGGAGAGGAGAGGAGAGGAGAGGAGAGGAGAGGAGAGGAGAGGAGAGGAGAGGAGAGGAGAGGAGAGGAGAGGAGAGGAGAGGAGAGGAGAGGAGAGGAGAGGAGAGGAGAGGAGAGGAGAGGAGACTGGATCCTTCAAAGGATCAGAGCTGCCACACAGCAGCCGCAGTACACAGATTCCAGTAACACAGATTCATATTTACAACAAATACTAGGGACAGAAGTTGGAGAAGTGGAAGAGAGACTGTCCATTAGGGACCTTATCCAAAAGAGAAGTTTAATGTAACAGTAGAATACAGTTGCCATATATGATTATAAAAAGAAGAGCTTATTCTTCCTTTCAGTTGACACACTTTCTTTACTTTTGTAAAGCAAATTATCAAATAAAATGCTACTAAAACCTGAATCATCTGATCGTTACAATAACCAGAATGAACGTGTCTTCGAGAAAAATGAACAGTTTGGGCAATCAGTAACAACAGTATTTAAAGGGTCAACATTTGCCTACTTTTCACCAGATCAGAATTGTTACTTAATTTGTTCCCACTGCCATGCTTACCATGTTGCCATCATAAACATGTAACATGATAAACATGTAACATCTTTACCATGTTACCAGCATGTTTACCAGCATGGAAACAGAACACTGAATTTCAGTAAGAACTGGAATAGCCTGTTTGCCACTCATGTTGGTGCTATCTTCTTGCCTAATAGTCACAGGTTTGCTCTTTCAAACATCGGCTATTCTTTGATCATAAAGCAAAGATTAACCTTTGCATAATCTCCAAAAGACTTTTGCGTAGTTATAGCTTGTGCAAATATACTTTTGGGCTGCTATTCTTCCACTTATGCAAGAGGGAAAAAAAGTTTTAATATTCATTTCCTGTCTCCCTGACCCAGTTCTGAAACCATGATTTTGCATTTGGACAACAATCTCTGCAGCTAGATTAAGGAGTTTCATTCATTTCAGTGGACAGGAGATTAGACTCTTAAAGCTGGTCTTTGGGTGTTTGCTGAGCCAGTGTTGCTCTCTGGTTCTCAATGTCACCTGTAAGTTCAATTTTAAATGTTTTCTGGATACAGTCCAGCACGAGCCCATGACTGGGGAATTAGGGATCACTATCCTGTAACAACTTGACCCTGCTGCCTCTTGACTGGCAGTCCTGTGAGAGAAGCTGAAAATGAACCCAGAGATAGTCTCTTCCTTGTCCCACACAGCATGGGGAAGCAGCTGTTGGTTGAGTTATCTGTCATGCCTCTGATTTAACATCCCAGCCCATGTCATGGCACTGGCATGCCAGAGCAGGAAGCAGGTGGCACGTTTCTGCAGGAAGCACTGGTGCCTTGGCAAGTGCACTGCAGACAGCAAGTCTGATCATCCCAAGCATGTGGCCACAATTCCAGGCCCTCTGACCATCACATGAAGAAGCTGTGCTATTCCTGCAGGTGCTCCTGGGCAACAGCTTGAGAAGCAAGTGTTCTACCATACGGGGCCCTGGGCAGGGAGCCACTACTGAAGATACGTTAGGCATGTAGGCCAGCTCTTTGAGAAGAGATTAAAGAATTCTGCTATGAGAAATTAGGAAGATGAGACACCCACATGGAGTCTCCTCCTGGAGCTATCTCCTGGACACAGTCAAGAACAGTCAGGATGCAATTTTGTGCAATGTACTCTAGGGAGACTTTGCTTGAGCAAGGAAGATGGATGAGATGACCCACTATGGTCCCTTTCCAATATAACCCATTCTGTGAGTCCATGATTCTGTGATGGGCCAGTAGCAGCAGATTGCAGACCAGTCTTGAGAATCAAAACTGATTTCCAGGATGAGGGGTACAAAAGACTGCTACAACATTGAAAACTGAATTATCATGAATGTGAGTCCAACAGGACATTGCACTTTAGAGATGGCTGAAAGAAAGTTATTCAGTTCACATACTCTTAAGTCTGTGTTTCACCATCCCTGAAGGAATGAACATGGTTTCTGTCCTTTGAGCTGCGTGCAAGAGGCCACCAGTGGAGACTAGATGGGAAATATTTCTGACACAACCATGATAGTAGACATATTTGATAAATGGATTTTAGAGGGGGGGAGCATGGAAATAATAAAATATATTAAACAAAAACCAATTTGACCATAAATTAAAAAAGAAAATGCAACAATTTCCTCATGATGACCCTTACAGTTAGAGTAAAGGAGTAGTATCCCTAGACATGCTTGAGTTACACTATGCATTCATGTCTCTGTCCTGCTGTATTGTGCACTGATTTCCTTCTATATATACACACTTTCTTCCATAGTGGCACTATTTAGTCCACAATGGGAACTGACTTCTTAAATGTTATCCAGAAATAAGATTATAACTACATTCTAAATAGCAAACAATTACAGCAGTATGGGCTAAAATTTCTACACAGGAATGATATTGCAAATATTTGTGAAATAGAGGAATTAAGTAGAAGAGAAGAATAAATTAATGATTTGCACTTAGAAATAGAGAAGCTGGGGTTGTAAACCAAAATTCTGTTGAAAATGTAAGCTCCATACTGTTTAATTGTACTGCATGATGCCCCAACAGGAAACCAATCCTATATTATTAACACTGTGTTTTATGGTGTTCTAGATATACATACTAAACTTTACTGCATACTTTTGTCAAGAAAAAGAAATTAGAAGTTATGTCTCAATTATTTTGAGCTTTTGAATATTAATAAACAAGCTTCTCACATTCCTGGAGTTACTGAGTACATTAGTTACAGCTTGCTGTCTATAAACAAAAAAAACCCTGTCACTGACCCCTTAAATTTGCTGTCACTTAATAAATTAATTCCAAACTACAAATGCAGGTATACAGTTTCTGTAGGACTTCCTTAATTGCCTAGCTTAATAACTGTTTTTGTCAAAACTTCAGTGTGCTCAACCTCAATAACATAGGTAGGCAAGAATTCAGTGAAACAGCATCCAGAAGAATAAGATGTAGACCAGCTGTGAGACACAGAGCTATCACATTGAGTTCACTCCTCTGGTTAATATAGTAGTAGATCTCTTTCCTGGAAAGACTGATAGCATTTAGGAAAAAAAAAAAAACAAAACAAAACACTGAATACAGACATTGCAACCTTTAAATATCATTCTCAAACCAAAGAGATGCTACCAACTTCATGTCAGAGGAACTTCATTTGTGGTACCATTTTACAGTCACTCTGTCATGTATTTAAAAAAAAAAAAAACCAAACTGTAAGACTGTAACATTACATAGTACAAACACTGAATCAGTGCAAACTGTGGTAGATGAAGAAAAAACAAACAGTAGGCAACAGCAAGCAATTTAAGTCTGTCTCTAAAGTGTCTCATAGCAGCAAATGAGTGTAGCCAGTCAGGTACTGGCTACACCCCGTAGCCAGTAGTACACCCTACTTGATTTGGAAACTGACTGCTGAGGTGCCAGGGGACCAGCTCCACCAGGCTGCAGGAATCCCCACTGCTGGGAGGATCACTCCTGGGGGTGTATGGCAAGGGAAAGCAGTGCCTGAGGCATCAGCAGTCCTTTGGGATCCTAATTAATATGAAGACACCATAGAAACAGTGGGATTAAAAAGGGGATCCCCTCCTTACTCCAGATGTGCAAGTAAAGTGAACATAAGGAGTCAGTATTACACATCTTTTTCAGATGCAAGGGACAAACCACTATTTGGAAGAACTTGTGTCATTGTTAAGGGCAACTAGCAACAATTCAAATATGACAGAAATGCAGAGAAATCATACTGACATATTAGGACAATACTGGCATCCAGTGGATTTTAAAAGCTGCCACACTGGGGGGCTTTTTGTGATATTTTTGTTTATATGTTTGATTGGTTTGGTTTGCTCTCTTTTTTCTGTGGAGAAATGTTCCCTTTTGAAACAGATGTTTGGCACATCTCCCACACTTTGTCAGCTATGACCACAATAAAAACTGTGATTTATTTCTAAAGAAAAATGGGAAAAGTATTGTTTCCACTCTTCCTAATTCAGTTTTTGCACTCAATACAATAATTTGTTGCAAGAAATAAGAAGATACAGGACTATTTCAGTCCAGTACAGCGTATGCTCTACCAAGAGTTAGGCAACAGAGGCTTTCAAATCCTACTGGTTCTGTCCAGGTCCCCATATCAGGACATCAGGATTTCTGCAGTAGACTCCTTCATGTTACAAGAAGTACAAAGCCTACCTCAACTAAAGGAGCAGACAAAAAATTTATATCTTATGAGGAAACTAAGAGGAATGTGGGAGAAAGAGAAAGAAGCAGTCTATGAAGGTCCTTGTCTATGAAGTACTTAAAAGCACATAGTTGCAATGTCAGGCAGGGAACACAGCTGAGAAAACTGCATGGCTTTTCAGAGGAAATACAGGAGTCAGTAGAATAGTTTATGGACTGGGGACAAGAAAACACTCTTGCTAGTGACAGCAGTTCTGAAAAAGAGCTTTCCTTTTCTCCACATCAAATGTAGGTTGAACAGTCTAGGGCATACACACACACTCCACAGAAGATTGAACTTCCTCTGCTGTCTCTGCTGCTGCTGGACCTTGTACTGTGGGAAAGCAGCTCATTCAAGGGGATGCTTTGCACTCCCTGGTATTGAGGGCAGCTGAAGTGGCAGATCATTTGGTTTTGTAATAGGGACTCTTCCATCAAACCACAGCATCCTCTTTTGGCTGCTACAAACCTAAGCAAGGCTTCACCAATTAACAGTGTGATTGTACAAGCTTCTGCAGACCATTACCAATATAATGAATTTCTACTGTAAATTTATTTTGGTTTATTTTTAACAATTTTGCTCCCAGTTCTGGCTTTTTAGATATTTATCTCAAAGTCAACCTCCCAACTATGCATTGGTTTGAAATTGTCACCCCTCAATATATTCAAGCTTATTCACAAATGTAAACATATACTTTGCTCAACAGGAATCTACTGAAATGCAATTAAATTTGCAAAACCCACTAAAAAGAAACACTGCACATTTCACTGATGTTCCTGTCTTAACAACAGTTGGCAAATTCTAAAATACCTGTGTCTTACAGTAAACCAGTATTTTTTTTCCACATTTCACCAGCTTTCAGGATTATAAATTCTGCCATAGTCAATACCACTCAAACGAGACCAGATGTCTTCATGTTTATTATATACTCTTTTGTCACAGCTTGCCAATACACAGTCAGTCATGGAAAATCTGATAAGGAAGCTTTCGTGTTTGGTGTGTTTGTCAGCTCAGGCCATTTGAAAACTCGTATTTTTAAATTAGGTACCAAATGGTCAATTCTGTTCACTATAACCTAATAGACTGTCTAACTCACTAATTTAGCTTCTATCTCTCACTCCTTGTATAGGGTCACAGAATCAATCAAGAAAAGATCTCTGAGATCACTGAGTTCAGCTCTTAATCTAACACTGCTATCTACTCCACTAAATCCCCACTTGTGGTGGTGCGTTTTTATTTATTTTATGTACGGTTTTACAATTTTGTATTTCCCCAATGGTTTGTCCCAGTTCCCCCCTATTTGTTAAGTTGGTACATCCTTTTGTTCTGTTTTCCCGCCTGGTCCTCCTTTCCCGCCTTGCCAGCACCTGCCAATCCACCCAGAAAGTGCTGTGTCATTCCCTTATCCCCTCCCAGGTACCTTGTCCGTCACCCGGTGTTCCTTCCCCTATCTCCAGAAGATTCCACTCAGGGCACCGAGTGATTGGACGAGGGCCTGGGGCCACTCCCATGTCCCCTTCCCATTGGACCAGGCGGAAACACCCCCCCGTGGAGCCACTCCCTTCCCCGTTCCCCATTGGCTTCCCCTCCCTGATTTCCACTCCCATTCCCCTCCCAAACTCCATAAATGTTTGTGTCAAACCCCACTCGGGGTTCCAGCTTGGGGGGGTTCCAGATTGCGTGTTCCCGTTTGTCAGTATCTCTTCTTTGCGTTGGCCACGTTGGCCCTGGATTAAAGAAGACTTTATCCCAAGCTGGTTCCGGCTTTTCTTCGCCGCCGTAGGGTAGCTGGCGTGATTCAGGACCCACGGGGACACCTCTCAAACCCCGATAGGGAGCTGCGAGAGGTGCCTCATTGCCCGTCCTCGCCCCAGGTGCCGAGCTAGCCGGGGTTGAGCGCAACATCAGAGGGTATTTGGGGCTGAGGAGCGCGGCAAGTTGGCGCCCAACGTGGGGCCCTGGAATCACAGCTAGGACCCTGCGGCAGAGGAGTTTGGGGTCTTCCAGACCTCGGGAATTAACCCTCGTGGCCGTCAACCACCCCTGGTGCGAGCGCGCTCCGTTTTAGAGAGCTGCGCTCCCGGTGGGCGGAGCCGGCAGCGTCGGAGGCACCACCGGCGTCGGTCTCCACCTCGGCGGACTGGTAAGATCTGCTTTTTCTTTTCTACCCTCCCCTGGTGGGCCCTCACCGTGTAGACGGTGTAGGGACGGTCCGGCTCTCCCCTAGCCCTCATTGGGTTTGCCTCCCTTCCCGGGTGGGAGTGCGTCGGGGGTAGGGACAGAGTGGGGAGCGGTAGTCTTCTCAGTTCTTTTGTAAGTTTTTGGATCTTACCTCTTGGGGCACCACTTACCAGCGAGCTATGGGTGCTAAGCTCTCGGTGCCCCAGAAAAGCCTCTATACCCAAGTTGTGGGTATCCTCTTAGTGGGTGGGGTGAAAATTAAGAAAAATGAAGTTAAGAAATTTGTCAGATGGTTGTCGCAGGCTTTCCCCGAGGTTTCAGCAGCCAAATTGTACCAGGTCCCCTTTTGGGATCAGGTCGGGAGAGAGATTCTGCGTAGATCGGATCTCTCTCTCGCAAAATTTACTTTATTGGCTCTCCAAATTCGTGACATCGTTAAAAATAACTATGGAAACCTGCCACAGCCAGCTGACAAACAAATCCCCAGTTCAGCGGGTGGGATTAGTACCCCTAAACCTCTTTCCTCTCCCTCTGCCCCTAATCCCCCTTCTGGCGAGACTGGCGCCATCTCTGCCTCTTCCCGTTCCCCTGTTTCCCCCAAATGTACAGCCCTGTCCCGTAGGGGGTCTGTTCGTTTTAAGTTATCCCCCGAACCTGAAACCTCTGCCTCAGCCACTCTCCCTGGGCTGCCACAAAATGGCCGCCCTTCTCCCCCTTTCTCCCGAGCACAGGATGGCGGAGGCCGCGCGGCTTTTCCCGCCACTCGTGCTCCCCCCTCCCACAACCCCTTCCTTCCCGCCTCCCGAAGCTCCGCCCCTTCCCCAGATCTCCCCGCCCACGTCCCTCCTCCACCCTACCCCAACCACGCCCCTGGTGACGCGGGGTTTACCCCGCCCCCTGACTCCGCCTCCGGGGAGGGGGGTTTCCATCCTGCCACTCCCCCCGCTCCTGGCCACGCCCCTTCCGCCCCGCCCCCTGGTTCCCACGCTCCAACTTCCGGTTCCCACGGTATCGGTTCCGGAAGGGGGGGGCGTGGGAACTCGGAACCATCTCCAACCCTTCCGGCTTTTTCTGCCGCGCCGGTCGTCTACACACCGCGGCAGGGGGCCGGGCCCCTTGCACAGTGGTCCCCCATCCCACAGCATGTCATCAAGGAGCTTTGCAAGGCTCAGAGGGAGTTTGGCCGCGAAAGCGAATATTTTCGGGGGTTGCTGAAAGCAACCTTTTCCGCGGCCGAATATGTCCCCGCAGACATTCGGACCCTCATATCGTGCCTCATCTCACATGGTGAGTTCTTGATATGGGAGTCTGAATGGAAGCGGGAGATAAGGGATGTTCTCCCTGACCTCTGGGCCTCTGCAGAGACCTCCAGGGATGGGGATGGAGCGGTTATATCCCTCGACCATTTGTGCGGGGAGGGGGATTGGAAGGAGGGGGGCAAACAGGCTGATAAAATCCCACGGGGCGCACTGCAGGTCAGTGTGAGGGCGGCAGAAAAGGCGCTGGTCACCTTAAGATCGCGCGGGGCGGCCATTGATTTCTTATCTATTAAGCAGGGACCAATCGAGCCATTTGTGACCTTCGTGGACCGCCTGCACAGGGCGATGGAGGCTCAGGTTCCGGACGAGCGCCTGAGGGAGGGGATGCTTGCCACAGTGGCCAAGCAGAATGCGAACGAGCCCTGTCGGCAGGCAATCCTCAGCCTCCCTCTCGAACCTGAGCCCACCCTGCAGGCGATGTTGCAGGTCTGTGCAAGAAAGGTCACGGTCCCTGCAGAGGATCCGCGGAAGACCCCTCAAGTACCATCAAGGAGGGTGTCCTTCGCCGCCGCCCCGACGCCGCCAGCCACACCATCAGCTAACCGCCGTCCGCCAGGAGCGTCCCCGAGAGGACCCCCGCAACCAGAAAGATGTCATCTTTGCGGGCAAGGGGGACATTGGGCCAACAAGTGTCCCCTCAGGGAGGAGTTTTTAAGTTATAGGCAACAGCAGGGGAGGTCTACCCCCAACTTGGGGGCTAGACCAAAAAACTGATCCATGAGCGCAGTCCCTCCCTGCGCGTGGACAGAAGTGAGGTGGGGAAACTAACACCGGAGGAGGGGAGGGACAATGTCACCTTTTGCACCCCACCTGAGGACTCTTTCTTACAGGACATGACAACCAAGCACCGGACGAACGAACCAGCCTATATGAGGGAGGACGTGGAATTCATTTCCACTGCCTGGCTGGGTCGAGACCCAGCCCAGCCCAGGCCAATACTTAACACCAGCTCTAATTTCTCCCCATATAGGTTGGCCCTGACCGACGCTCTGCATCTGAGGGACGATCATTGGCATTTTGTCACCGTCAACACCGACGACCCAGGGACCTGGAGGAACATCCGCAGTAAGTACATCGTCCTTGGGGACACAAAATACACGCCATTGGACATTACCATCGCTCCCTGTGTAACATCAAGGAACCCGGATCAGGTGGTTTTGTGGCTGCACTGCTCCCACCCTCCGGCTTTCCTTCCCAAGGGCCAAATCATCGCCCAAGCGATTCCAATATCTGGGCCACCGGTGCACCCTGAAGATTTATGGCGAAAGTCTGCCAAACAGGATTACCAGGTGTGCCGGGCCCAGGTCATCGGGAAGGAAAGACCGAAGTTGGGTTGTTACATGTGGAAGGGCCAGGAGTTCAAGCACATCAATGGACTCCTGGACACGGGGGCAGACGTCACGGTCATTCCCGAGCGGGATTGGCCGTCGCGTTGGGAGTTGCAAAACGTAGCGGGAAAAATTCAAGGAGTAGGGGGCACACAATTGGCAAAACAATCGAAAAACATCGTCAAAATTGAGGGGCCGAATGGGCAATCGGCATATCTACGCCCATTCGTTTTAGATTATACGGAGCCCTTGTGGGGGAGAGACCTGATGGCCCAATGGGGGGTCACGATTGACATACCGACCCCCCAGGTTTTTCGGGCAGCAACCATTGAGGAGCATCCCACCCAGAAACTGAATTGGCTTACAGATACTCCAGTGTGGGTGGAGCAATGGCCGCTAAATAAACAAAAATTAAAAGCGCTCCGGGAGCTCGTGGAGGAGCAGTTAGCCAAAGGGAATATCCAAGAAACTACATCTCCTTGGAATTCCCCCGTCTTTGTCCTCAAAAAACCGGGCAAAGACGAGTGGCGGCTTCTTCACGACCTCCGCTCCATCAACGCAGTCATCGAAGACATGGGCTCTCCCCAACCTGGGATGCCGTCCCCGGCGATGTTACCCCAAAATTGGAATTTGGCCATCATTGACATCAAGAATTGCTTCTTCCAAATTCCCCTACATCCTGATGACGCGCCGCGGTTTGCCTTCTCGGTTCCCTCCATCAACCGAGAAGCCCCAATGAAGAGGTACCATTGGAAAGTACTTCCTCAGGGCATGAAAAACAGCCCAAGTATTTGCCAATGGTACGTTTCTTCATTGCTGTCCCCTGTACGTGCAGCCACAACTGGCGTGATCATCCACCATTACATGGATGACATTTTAATTTGTGCCCCCAATGACGATCTGCTTACACACGTGCTTGAACTGACAACCAGTGCGTTGGTTGCTGCAGGGTTCGAGCTGCGCAAGGATAAAATTCAGAAGATGCCACCCTGGAGATACCTGGGTTTGGAAATTACTAAGCGGACCATTGTTCCGCAAAAATTGGCGATCAAAAATACAATTCGGAACCTAGCAGATGTCCAGCAGCTGTGTGGGTCTTTGAATTGGGTGAGACCCTGGTTAGGTATTTCCAACGAGGACCTAGCCCCTCTTTTCAATTTATTGAAAGGGGGGGATGAGCCTAGTTCTCCCAGGGAGCTCACCCCAGAGGCCAAAGCTGCGTTAGAGAGGGTCCAAGAGGCCATGTCTGCCAGGCAGGCCCACAGGTGTGATCCGGGCCTGCCCTTCAAATTCATCATCATGGGCAGACTGCCACACCTCCACGGCATCATCTTTCAGTGGATGGAGACCCTGGGAAAGGGCACGGACCAAGGCAAAAGGGACCCACTCTTGATCATAGAGTGGGTGTTCCTGAGCCACACCAGGTCCAAAAGGTTAACTAAGCCACAGGAACTGGTGGCGGAGCTGATCCGCAAAGCGCGGATGCGGATCCGGGAGTTGGCAGGTGAGGACTTTAGGTGCATTTACATACCTTTAAAATTGGAATCGGGCCAATTCACCAAGGCCATGTTGGAACACCTGCTGCGAGAGAATGAATCCTTGCAGTTTGCTCTAGATAGCTACACGGGCGAAATTTCCGTTTTGAGACCGGCCCACAAAATTTTTGATTCAGACGTCCAATTTGAGCTAAAAGTAACACGGATTCAGAGCAAAAAACCCCTGAAAGCTCTGACAGTTTTTACTGACGCGTCCGGAGGGTCCCACAAGTCCGTAGTGACTTGGAAGGATCCTCAGACTCAGCGGTGGGAGTCTGATGTCGCTGTGGTGGAGGGATCCCCGCAGCTAGCTGAGTTGGCCGCAGTCGTCAGGGCTTTTGAGAGGTTCTCAGAACCCTTCAATTTGGTCACAGATTCGGCATATGTAGCGGGTGTAGTATCTAGGGCACAGGATGCAATCCTGCAAGGTGTTTCCAACGAGGCCCTCAATGAGTTGCTCTCAAAGCTGGTTAGGCTAATCTCCCACCGAGAGCAACCCTTTTATGTAATGCACATAAGGTCCCACACCGACCTGCCGGGGTTCTTGGCCGAGGGTAATCGGCGTGCCGATGCCCTCGCAGCCGCCCCCGTGCAGCTGGCGCCACTCCCGGAGAAGTTTCAGCAGGCCAAGATCAGCCACCAGTTCCACCATCAGAATGCGCCTGGTCTGGTCCGGGAATTCCACCTGACCCGGGACCAGGCCAAGGCCATCGTGGCAACCTGCCCGTCCTGTAAGTCGCTCCCCTTACCATCGGTGAGCGCCGGGGCCAATCCCAGGGGTCTCCAGTCCTGTGAGGTGTGGCAAATGGACGTTACTCATGTCCCTTCCTTCGGGAAGCAGAAGTACGTCCATGTCTCCGTGGACACCTTCTCTGGGGCGGTTTTCGCCTCTGCCCACACCGGAGAGAAGGCAAAGGACGTTCAAAAACATCTAGTCCAGGCCTTCTCCATGCTGGGCGTCCCCAAATTAATCAAAACGGACAACGCCCCCGGGTATACCTCCAGGGAATTTGCCAGCTTCCTGCAGCAATGGGGAATAGAACACAAGACCGGCATCGCCTATTCCCCCTCAGGTCAAGCGGTGGTGGAAAGGACTCACCAAAACATCAAACGGATGCTGAAACAACAACTTTCAGCATCCAAGCATGAGTCCCCCCAGGTCCAGTTGGCGCGAGCCCTGTTTACTTTGAACTTTTTAAATTGTTCATTTGAGTGTCTCAATCCTCCCATCGTCAGACACTTCGGGGCTTCAGAGCAGAGCAAGGTCAGGGAAAGGCCGCCAGTTCTCGTGAAAGATCCGGAGACCTGGCGGCAGGAGGGACCCTATGACTTAGTCACCTGGGGACGGGGATACGCTTGCGTATCCACGCCCTCAGGCCTGAGATGGGTCCCTTCCAAGTTCGTCCGGCCCTATGTCCCCAAAGCTTCCGACAAAAGACCATCAAGTCCTCAGGTGGGACATGCAGCCCTCCGCAGGCGGAGGAGGTCCCTTTCCCCCAGTTCCGAACCATTTTGTTATGACCTTCCGTTCCCCTTCCTAGGCTCCACGGAGTCCCTTTTTCTTTGGAGGATGGACCTCCCCATTAATTTTAAGTATTAATTTTCGTTTCAGTTTATTTTACAGAACCGTGCCCACCACCACCGGTCCACCCAGCATGTTCCTGCCGATCTACCTCATCCTTCTGGGCCTCTCCATCGCCCCTCGTCTCCTGCATGCCTGGGTCATTCCTCAGCCACCCGCCAATGTGTGGACAACTCTCGCGAAATCTTTAAATCAGGACCACCTCTGTTTGTCCACCTCCTCTGCCGCCAATCCATTTCTGTCTTGTCTTGTGGGGATCCCTTTTCCCCTAAAGAGCTTTCCCTTCACTTTACCCCCCAACGCCTCCGCTCTGCCCACTAAATCCAGGGCCAGGATTTTCTTCACCCACACCCTGAGGGAGCCTGAGCTCTGGAGGAAGTGGGTGAGAGCTTTCCCCCCAATGGAAAAGGACCCCGAGGAATTGGAGCTGCTCGGGTCCTCTTTAGCCTATATGTGTATTCATTTTTTCGTTTCTGACAATCCTTTTGCCCACCCTCAACATAAGATCGTCCAAACTATCCCCGAGTACCTAGCAAAAAACTGGTGTGATCAAGTCCTCCACATTCCTGGTTTTTCCACCCCTGACCACCAACCCCACGCTCTCCCCAAAGGTGTTTTTCTAATTTGTGGTAATCGAGCGTGGGCAGGCATCCCCCCTCACCTGGTCGGAGGGCCGTGCACTTTTGGGCAGCTGAGCTTGTTTACACCCAACAAAACACAGATAGCTCATTGGAAACGGCTAAATTCGACAGGTCAATTGGCACGCCAAAAAAGAGACACAGACTTAGTAGATTTGGACGAAAATTGTAAAGATGAAGTCACCCATTGGTCCAAAACTAAGAGCGTGGTTACCACTGCATTTCTTCCGTGGTTATCCATAGCTCAAGCATTCAATGAATTGGCCGGCCTTGAATGCTGGGTTGTGAAACAAGCCAACCTTACATCAGCCGCCCTCAGCAACCTCCTTACAGATGAGGAGACAACGAGACAAGCAACCTTGCAAAATCGAGCGGCCATCGATTTTCTTTTACTGTTACACAATCATCGATGCGAGGAGTTTGCGGGACTCTGTTGTATGAACTTATCATCTAAGGCTGAGGATGTCCGAGTTTCCATCTCAAGGATGCAGGAGATGATTCATCATATTCAGAAGGAGTCCGCCGGATGGCTGGACTCCCTCTTCGAAGGATGGGGCCTCGCTGGGTGGATCCGTTCCCTGATCCAAACAGGCATTGTGCTGCTGCTGGGGCTCATCGCCTTCGCCGTGGGCTTCGGCGTGGTCAAGCGGCTGTTAATAAAGGCCCTCAACAACAACATCAACGTCAACCACGCCGCAGTGACCGACCCCGGTGAGCTCCAGCCACTCAACACCAGTGAGCAGCAGAAAGAAGAACAGAACGATGTCTGGTTTGACGAAAGTGCTAAAGACTCTGACTCCCCAGTTTAAGGATTTATGTTCACCTCCCTCTCTTTCTTTTCTTTTTAAACACCAAAGGGGGAGATGTGGTGGTGCGTTTTTATTTATTTTATGTACGGTTTTACAATTTTGTATTTCCCCAATGGTTTGTCCCAGTTCCCCCCTATTTGTTAAGTTGGTACATCCTTTTGTTCTGTTTTCCCGCCTGGTCCTCCTTTCCCGCCTTGCCAGCACCTGCCAATCCACCCAGAAAGTGCTGTGTCATTCCCTTATCCCCTCCCAGGTACCTTGTCCGTCACCCGGTGTTCCTTCCCCTATCTCCAGAAGATTCCACTCAGGGCACCGAGTGATTGGACGAGGGCCTGGGGCCACTCCCATATCCCCTTCCCATTGGACCAGGCGGAAACACCCCCCCGTGGAGCCACTCCCTTCCCCGTTCCCCATTGGCTTCCCCTCCCTGATTTCCACTCCCATTCCCCTCCCAAACTCCATAAATGTTTGTGTCAAACCCCACTCGGGGTTCCAGCTTGGGGGGGTTCCAGATTGCGTGTTCCCGTTTGTCAGTATCTCTTCTTTGCGTTGGCCACGTTGGCCCTGGATTAAAGAAGACTTTATCCCAAGCTGGTTCCGGCTTTTCTTCGCCGCCGTAGGGTAGCTGGCGTGATTCAGGACCCACGGGGACACCTCTCAAACCCCGATAGGGAGCTGCGAGAGGTGCCTCATTGCCCGTCCTCGCCCCAGGTGCCGAGCTAGCCGGGGTTGAGCGCAACATCAGAGGGCATTTGGGGCTGAGGAGCGCGGCACCCACTGCCATATCTACCTGTCAATTACATAATTTGAGGGATGGTGACTAAACCAATTCCCTTTTCCAAGCTAGTTCCAGTATTTGACTACCCTTTCAGTGAAGCAATATTCCTAATATTCAATCTAAAATTGAATATTCAATCTGATAAAGCCTGAGACAATTTTCTGTTGCCATGTCACTTGTTGCCTGGGAGAAGACACTGACCCACACCTCACTACAGTCTCCTTTCAGGCAGCTGTAGAGAGCTGTAAGGTTTCCCTTGAGCCTCCTTTTCTCACGACCAGCTCCCTCAGCTTAGGCCAGGATCCTTATGAGACTGTGCTCCAGAGCTATCACCAACTCCATTGCCCTTATCTGGACTTGTTCAACCACTTTCTCATAGTGAGGGGCTCAGAACAGGACACAGAACCCAAGGTGTGGCCACAGCAGTGCTGAGTATATGAGGACAATCACTGCCCTAGTCCTGCTGGCTACACTATTGCTGATACAGGCCAGGATGCCACTGGCCTTCTTGACCACATGGACACACTGCTGGCTCATGTTCAGCCTTTTTTTACTAACTCCCAGGTCCTTTACCTCTGGGCTGATTTCCAGCCACATTCCTCCAGCCTGCAGCTCTGCACAAGGTTGTTGTGACCCAGGTGCAGGACCTGGCACTTGGCCTTATTTAACCTCATACAGTTGTCTTTGGCCAAGCAATCCAGGCTGTCCAGACCCCTCTGCAGAGCCCTCCACCAGATCAACTTGGTGTCATCTGCAAGTTTACTAACAGGGCACTAATCCCCTCATTCTGATCATTGATAGAGATATTAAAACAGGACTGGACCCAACACTGACTGCAGGGGAACACAACTATGTCTGTTCTCCAATAGGATTTAACTGCAGTCACCACAATGGAGTTGTGGTGGAGTTGGCTGGCCTACCCAGCCAATTTTTTAACCAGTGCAGAGTGTACCTCTTCCAGTCATGATCAGCCAGTTTGTCCAGAAGAATGCTCTGGAAGACCGTATCAAAGGCTTTACTAAACAAAAAACATCCACCAAACAGGTCGCTCTGTGATAGAACAACATCAGATTGGCTGAACAGGACCTGCCTTATCCATGCTGGCTAGTCCAGATGCCCCGGTAGTCCTGCATGTGCCATATGATGGCACTCAGGTTGATCTACTTTATGACCTTCCTCAGCACTGAGGTCAGGTTGACAAACCTGTAGTTTTTCAGACCCTCCTTCCAACCCTTCTAACAGATGGGCATTACACTGGACAACCTCTGGTCATTTGGGACCTCCCTTGTTAGCCAGGACTGCTGGAAAACAATCGAAAGAGGCTTGGTGAACTCTTGTGCCAACTCCAACAGGAGAACCTAATTGTGTTAATTTAACCAGGTCTTTAATAAAATGGTTTAACTGCTGTGCTGCTTTCACTTTTGCAGGGAGACAGGGCTGATAACCGCACATGAAGAACAATAATATCTTCACTTGGGTAAAGGAAGAGCACTGCCAGAAACTTCCCAAAATCAGACTGAGGCAATTCTGGGTGACAGGTGAGTATGACACTACAGCATGACCCTCACTTAATTCTACATTTCAGTCCTTCAGAGGTGAGAAGGAGCCTCAGCTCATGCTCAGCATGGGCTTTAATAAGGCTTCTAGCGTCCGGAATCCTGGAAAGAAACCTTGAGGACTGTTATCTCATTGCCTAATTGAGAAGGCATCTGCTGTTTTCACACCTTCTTATACAGTTATGTATAGCTTCATTATCCTTCCTTACTTCCTCTAAATGTGTTTTGAATTAATTCAAAATGACATAACACAGAGAGCAAAGAAAATATCTGAGCTTAGAGGGAAAAGAAACATGAATAGGGCTAGGAAAACTAGATTTTAACACAATGGGATTAGTGCCTTAAGTGGATCTGATAATTTTTAATGCAGAAATTTGTTTCTTAGATTCAAACATTTAAATAGAGTTTTGTCTTATACTGTTGTATATTTTTTACAAAAGCTCAGAGAGGATCTTTTGCTAGAAAGATTTGGGTTAGAAAAAGAGTTCAAGAAACCAGTTTTTTTCCAAGGGAACACATCTTACTTTAATATTGGTTCAACTGATTAAGCATGTTGCTAATAAAGCTGCAGTTGTGGGATTAATCCCTGTATAGGCCATTCACTTAAGAGTTAGACTTGATGACTGTTGTGGGATCCTCCCAACTCAGAATATTCCATCATTCCACTTTCAACTCGGGAAGTGCACATGCCCCACAGAGGTCTATCTGTTCAATAAATCCCTTTTCTCCCTGGTAAACAGTATAGAAAAGAAGAGCAAACAATGGACCTACTGCAGAAGGATGGACATACAAATTTGTATGCACACATATAAAATACCAGACTGTGTATGACAATCCTTTGATGCCCACAAAAGTTCTACTTGCTGAAGTTTGTACTATCAAACCTACTATCACACCACCACTTAGTGTGACAGCTGTCAAGCTGCCCACACATGAGAATCTCACTGTATTTACCAGGTTAAGCTGTGGGGATTTTTTTAAAGCAGACTGGCATGTATGAATCAGACAACTGTTGAAATATAAATCTCCATGGACACATGCATATCTAATGCATGTAGGGAGTGAAGACATTTTCTAGACATTATTGACAGACCAACTGAACATGAAACATTAACTTTCTGAAAAAGCATTTGGAACAGATTCAAAGCAGTATCTTAGAGGTATTTTTGCCCTGTGACTTCTACGGCAACAGACTGTGTCCTGCCCAACAGAGCAGGAACTGAAATCTGACATTATCTAACAGCTATTTATCAGCCCATATAAAATGAACTGATATGGTTAACTTGACCTACACAGACCTACAGTCAAGAAAATTGGCATATCTTTTATTCTTCAATACAGCATAGGTGACCAGCAAATGCTGTAATTCTGAGCTGGAATGCAATTGTGGGTCAATATCTACCTAAGAAATGTATTTTAGTGTTCTGCTGAATGATTTCTGGAATATGGTGTACACTACCAATTTTCACATTTTTGAGAGTGAAAAATCAGTTCAGCTAAAGGAAAGTTAGCTGAAATTCACATGCTCATGAATGACATTCTCAGAAGCTATTGTCACTTACTTTAATCTTACAAATTGTACAATAAACTCTTTCATATAAAGTTTAGTCACACTTAGAGCTGTTGCACTTTATTCCGACAGCATCTACTAAAATACAGAAATTATATACTTCTCAATAGTTTATTTCTCTTTTCCCTAGTCAGAGAGCACACTCTCTATATTTCAGGCATATTAGCTAACTTCCAAGGAGAAGCCTGGTAATGTATGCAGTTCTTTATATGTTACATTCTTCTTTCATCTCCAATGACCAGGGTTAAGCAAGAGAATCAACATCATAAGACCGACAATGAAATCTTTGCTTCAACCTGGCATAGAGAATTTCTTAACTTTGTTTTCCTGGGATTAATACTGTTTATCTTTAAAGTGCAATACAAGGAGCACTATATGCTTCCATACCTAAAAATACTCTTATTAGCCACATCTCTGAAGTTATGTAACAACTGAGACTGTGTCGTAATAAAATTCAAGCAAGGCTGAAGTACTATAAAGTCAGAAACCATTTGCTGTGTGGATGGCTAATAGAAAAATGGCAGCTGTATTTCCATAACTGCTGAGGACTCTACCCTTCTTTGATAATCAATTGCTTTTCCAAGATGCACAGGGAATTTATACCATTTACCAGCAAACAAGGAAAAGACTGTTTTCTTGGTACTTCTCTGACCATAAGTCTATATTTTTTATGCACAGATACTTAGCCTGTAACTTAGAAATTCCAAGGTTTATAGGCATAACATCTGTATAGTCCTGAAAACAGAATATATGAATGTGAGGATCAGGCATTGAGAACAGACCATTAAAGTTAAGTCTGGTTAAATAATCTCAAGTTGCTGGAAGAATTTTGCAGTTCCATGCTGACCCCCTTCAATAGTTACTTTCCACAGGTTTTACTTGTATTGCACAACAGCAGGAGATATCCAACCATAATTTACAGGCTTCCAGGAGCTCTCCTGGCTGCCAAGACCTTTCAAAGATGACTATGAGCAGCCACTGCTAGGTGTCCACTAGCTCTCTTAACACATCTCCTGATGGATGTATCCTATCAGGAGCCACGGACTTGCACACGTCAATATATAGACGTTCTCTAACCCAATTCTCCTTGACCAAGGAAAAACCTTCCTTCCAATATTTCTGTACCCTGGTCTCCTGGGTCAGAGATTCTTAAGGGCTGCTCTCGTCAGTGAAGACCAATGCAAAAATGGCATTCAGTAATTCTGCCTTCTCTGTTTCCTCTTGCTTAGTAGCATGTTTGTCATTATCCTTTGCTTTCTTCTTGTTACTGATATATTTGAAAACTATTCATTAAATTAAAGACCAGTCTTTCAATAATGTTATTCTGAGCTTCATTAACAGAAAAATATTTACAGAAAAATATTTATATTAACAACACTTACAGGTGGTAAGGTTTTCACATCCCCTGCTTAGCAATTTTCCTCACAAGAGCAATAGAGGAAAAAAACACCATCTCCAGTCTAAGCAAACCATATTCCCAGAGCAGTCTGGTTCACCAACAGGACAGCAAATGGAACACCAAAGCATGGCACACCTGGGGAGGTTTAGGAATTGTCTTTGAGATATGAGCAATTCTTCCTCTTCTTTGGGATACTTCTCTGGAAAAAGGCCAGGAAAATAGAGAGCCAAAGGACTTTCTAATGAGTGTTTCTGTAGAAAAAGTTCATAAAGGTACTGAATAGATGACACTGATGTTACTGTCATGTCATGTTACTCCATTTGGCAAGACCATCTGGAATAAGCTACTGTATGTTTGGTACTGGACCTATATTTGTCTCCAATTCAGTGTATGTTCCTTATTTAGTATATTTTCCTATTTAGCATAGTCTACTGAAACTGCTGCAGTTTAACTACAAAAATGTCATGAAAAAGGAGAACAGCTAAACAATTGCCTCTGTTTTTCAGTTTGTGGAGTTTGGGTTTTTTTGTTTTCATTTGTTTGGTTGGTTGATTTTATTTGTCTGAAAAACTTTTACTGCATAATAACGAGTTTGCATTTGGGTCATTCAAGCTCCCTCAGCTTGTCTTTCAACAGCGAGCAAACAAGGAAAAACAAAGTGAGTTTTTCACTCTTCCATCAGACATGGCCTACATGAGCTAACTAATTTGAGTACACAGTTCTCATGGTGTGAATTATGTTGCAAAGCACAAAGAAACTGAGGAAATCAGGGGTTTTGCAGTTATCCTTGATCCCCTAGGCCTGTGAATAGCTTTCACCAGTTGGGACAGTGTGATGGTTTCCAGGGTGCCTGCAGACGTTCCCAAACACATCTACCAGCCAAACCTGGCACAAACTGAGCTTGGCGACTCCTTTTCCCTCTCTGCCGCACACCCAGCACTTTACGAACTGAGGCAATCAGCACTTCTCTGCCCTACATGGTAGGTAGGGAAGAGGCCTCAGCAGCTGCTAGTACACGCTGATGGAAGTGCAAGGGGAGGGCTAGATGGGGGACAGCTGCAGGCAGGGCAGCCTGACAGCTGGAGCTTCCCAGAAGAGAAAAGTGCTGCCCTGGTGAAGAGAACATCAGGACGAGAGCGCCTGTGCCCGGCAGCCCGCTGCAGCCAGCGGCGCTGAGCCCGTCCCGCCTGCCGCCATTTCCAGCGCGCCCTCAGGCCGCCATCTTGCCCCGGGCGCGGCGGGCGGTGCGCGGGCGAAGGGCGCCACCTGGCGGCGCGCGCGGGGCCCGCGCTGAGGGCGGCGGCGGGAAGCGAGACTGAGGCGGGCGGCGGGAACTGCGGCCGTGGCGCTGCTCGTGCTGGCGGAACCTAGTCAGGTTTTGCTGAACTAGGTGTAGTATCTGCACACGCCCGTGATTATCGATGATTTTAAATTCTTTTATGACAAACAACGGGCTTTATTTTGTACTTGGCAGGTGGCTGTTGCAAATCTATGTGAGCACCACTTAACTCCTGGAAAACAGAGCAGCAACTCCTGAGTTCTGGTTCCCCTATCAGACGTAGATTCACTTGTTTGGATTTCAGTATTTTAGCTGTCATTCTGTCAGGAAAAAAAAAAAAAAAATCCTGCTGAGGAAACAAGAAAATAGTCCTGGAAATCAGGTGGTTGTTGCATGATTGGTAAATTCTTGGAAGGCATTTCTTTTTTCAAATGTAGTTGTTAGTCATTCCCTGGAAAGCCGGATGCACCAAGTAGCAAGTTCAACATTTTGCATATTTTTGAATATTTTTCCTTATTATTTGTCCTCTGAAAATTAAGGAAATCGGTCTGCTTTGCTTTACTTTGTTTTGTTTTGTTTGGGCAAATAATTTGCCTTCTTAATTTTTTACTAACAAATTTTTGGTGGTGACACCAAAACTTTGTCGGCTTGTGATGTGTTCTCCAAGTTGGCATTGTCACTGAAAGAAAAAAGGCTGTGTGACATGCACTTTGTTCGCAGTTATTGAATCCAAAATAGTACTGCATCTCTAAGCAGCCCAGTGCCCTTAAGAATCTCTGGGCTGTTAAGAATTATGTGTATAAACAATTTCTACATAGGTACTTTTAAGGTACTCCTATGGCCAGTCTTGGCAGGCATCATGTTGATTAAAGAAGCAATTAATTATAGGAATCTTTTATACACTACAGAGGTGGTTTGTGTTTTTCATTATATTTCTCTCATAAAAGTTCACAAGAGCTGCATTTATTGGAAAGAACTGCATTTATGTTTGTGTTTCTGTAGGGTGATTTCTTTTTTATGTTTTAATCCTTAGATGTATGGTGCCACCAAAATATATTGGTTATGCTTACTCTTCCTTCTACAAGATTTTATATTTCTCAGTCCCTACAGAAGATGAAGTTTATTTACTTATTGGCTGGTGTGGTTACGTGTAAGAACCCCCCAATGGGTGTGATCCTGTATCCACTTTCACATGTGTCTGATAGAATTGCATAAAATTTATGTTATGACTCCTAATTTACATTTTTAAATGAAATAATATTTATTTCCCTGTCTGCATGGGCTTTACTGACTGTTGCTATTACAAACCTCCATGGAAAAATTTTAGTTCCTTGTGTTCTGCCCAATGAGTAAATATTAATAACAAGGAACTAGAATAAAGTGACACATCAGTGAGAACTGGAAGTGTTCTTGATTCAGAATACCAAGAAAGTTAGTGGACTTCTGTTAATGAGACCAAAAGAGAAAATTTCCTAGTAATTTTCAAGTGCTCAAGCTATGCGGAATTCCAATCTGTTTCAGCACAAGTGTCTTGCTGCCCAAGGACTGAATTAATACTCTCACCAGGTCTCCTTATGATCTGGTAAAGCAGGGAAGAGAGTTTGTTCTTAATTGGGCACTGCTCACAGTATATAATTTCTTCTTAAAACCCAAGACCTGGCACTGTTATGAAATTACTAAGTAATACAATATATGGAGCAAAGAGGACTCTTGGAAAATGTCTAGGACTGCAACTTGAGCTTTTGTAAGGAAAAAAATTTGTGTGTTTCACAGGCACTAAAAACTGGGTTCTAAAAAGGATTAAAAGTAAATAAGAGCACACATTTACTATCTGTGTGATTAATACCCTAGTTGGAAGCAGGAACACCTGATTTAAACTCAGTATGGAGACCCCAGAAGTGGAAAGTTTTGCTAAGAATCTCTGGCATTTAAACTAATTTTTAGAAAAGGTGAAAATATATTTGTACTGCATACTGAATTTTATTTAATTTAATTATATTTAATGCCAACTCACAGCATCTGTCTATAAACATATGTGCACACACCTATAAGGAGTCCTGTTTATTCTTATTGTTATTCGTGCTCCATAGCATGACTAATTCTTAATGTGTTGTTGTACATAGTTTCTAGTGAGTAAAATCAAGGGTCAAATACATAGTATTTTTTACAATTCATGAGGATTTCTAACCTGAACATTTTCTTGCAAGACTTCCATTGAATACTTAAGTTTTCTTAAGAATTTTTAAAACTTCAGTGTACAGAGACATTTTATAGTTACATAACATATCTCACCTTAGAACTGAGCAGCTAATACAGCTCAGCATCAGTCAAACCTTTGTTACATATTTTTTCCTAATATCTAGTTTGTGTTTTAGTCATTACCCTAGAGCCTTTCTTCAGAAACAAGAAAGTTGAAGGGCAAAGTTCAGCAAATTACAGTAACATAGAGCAGGTCTAGGACAGAGTTGGAACTGTTTCTCTGGTGGGCTGGCAAATAATATTATATTAGTATTATGCCATCTGCATTTTCAAGTTGCAGAAAGTCTTGGATGTAGTTCACCAGACCATTTGAAATCTTTACTAATAAGGATACCAATTTCCTTCAGGTTTTCATTTGGAGCATTTTAGTTTCAGTAACCTGAGTCAGTGGTAACAGCCTCAGGATATGTTATTTCCCACCTCTCTCTTTCTTTTCCCCAGTGAGTTTTAGTCTGTTCATATTTAAAGACTTCTCTTAGTATAAACTGTGGCACACCCCTCAACTGAGACTAGGATATGAAATTTTTTAACTTGAGTTTTTGAAATGGCAGCCCTAGGGATTGAAATATCAGGATCATTTAGTTACCAAATAAAAAAGGAAGCCTGAATATGCAGATAAAAGCATAGCTTCCTTTGCAACAACGTTGAGGTCTACTTGTGGTAAATCAGCATAAGGCATTTAAAAGTCCTAATTTAAGTAACCATCATAAATAAGGTTATATTAAATGTCTGCATGAGTGCAGTAAACTACCTCCTTGGCATTGTTTCAGGAGGGATTTTGTAGAACTGTATTACTATCACTGAACTATGCTTCTAGGGAGGTGTAACATGCCATAACACAGTTTCAATAGCAGACAATTTACTACCCTTTCCAAGTACTGTTGTTTTCTGTTATTGAATGTGATGAATTTGAGCTGTTCTGGGGGTTTTTTTTCGGCTCTGAGACAAGGGGTTTCATCTGTTTGTTTTCACTCTGCCCTAGGAACTTCAAAGCAAATCATAAAGGGTTACCACCTTCATGCCTCATCTAGTTACTGAAATTGCCCTCATTTTTTGATGTATCCCAGCACTTCCTAGATCCCCTGTAAATTCACTCTCCATTAAAGAGAAAGTCAGACACATATATCCCTTCCACGACTCCCCATCTCCTAGAACTCATTTTCCTAATTTCTGCAGAAAATAGCACTTGGAGTAGGTGCTGCTGACAATCTATTAAGCAAGTTAAGTCTTTATTTTTCACGTTCTTTTTCCCGGCTAAATGAAGCAGTTTAAGAAGAATATATGAGTGAAATTCATGAGACCTGAGCCAAAAATTGAGGTGTTTTAAAAATATATTCTCTTTTTTTAAAGAAAAGGCTTTTTCACTGGCAAGTGAATTTTAAAGTACTTTTAATCTCATTTTGAAAGAGAGTGAAAAAATGCTGAGAAGAAAATTTAGTTAATCCTGACAGTTGTGATAGGCTATATCCCCCCCATAATTTGGCAAAGTAATGAAGTCCAATTATTAATGAAAACAGAATATAGAAAGTCATGAAGTATTTGTAATGGTATAGTGATGTATCTGGGATAACTGACAAAACTGATTAGCTCATGGAGTAGGAAAAAATTCTGATGGTAGATGCTTGAAATGTTTTTTTGTTCTGAATGCCTGATGTGGTCTAGGGAAGGAGAAATTCAGTTAACAGTTCTGAAGCTAGCACTAGCTAAAGGCTTTTGAGCCTATATGGATCCAACAGAGGGGCCCAATGCAAACTGAGATGTTTAATCATTCTGATTTGTCTGAATCCTATAAATCTATTATAATACATTTTTTTTCTTATAATTTGTTCTTGATATCAGTTTTCTTTCATTCAATACTGTGTTGAAACTATAGTGAAAGACTTGTTTCTAAAGAATTCACCTTCTTTGTGAGGTTTCTTTTGTATAGCTCTAACCATGACTATAGTTACCTTTAACAAGCGGGACATGATTTGCCACAAAGGTTCTACAACAACAGTAATGAATGTCACATACACATACACATACACATACACAGAATTACGTTTGTGATTCCTGCCATACTAGGACTAAAGAAGTTAAATAAATGTATTCTTGAATTAACTAAAAGTGTTAATAGAAGACCAACTCCTTGGCCAGTGAAAACACTACAGAACAGACTACATTAAGAATGGTAGAACTTACCATGGCTAAATCAAAGTTTTTGGACTTTCAAAAAATCATTACAGAAAAAGTGATAAAATTATGTCTGTAAAAATGTTGCATTACCAGAGTTTCCTACTGTGATTACTCATGCATGATCACCGTCATCTTTTTTCACAATTTTGATTTTTTTCTACATATTTGGTAGAAACTCGTATTGCTCTTTTTCATTGTGTAAAGCACATATAATACAGCTTGCTTGAATTCTGGCAGTTTGTGTGACAGCTGAGACTTCTGTTGTATGTGTCTTTTTCACTATTTCTCTAAGTTCTCAGACAAGACAATTCTTTTAGCACACCCTAAGGAAAATGAGAGACTACATTCACTACAGAAGGCATGCGGTAACAAATGTTAGTGACTGTTTCCATGCAAGACAGAGATTATATGCTTAATTGCATTACAAGGTAACTCAAGACATGCTTGGCTCCTGTCGTTTTTCATTTCATACATCTAATGAAGAGTAAATATGTGTGTGTATAAATATATATCTCACAATTATGAGTACCACTCCCCCATTCATTCCTAGCAATGCAGATTCACGTTTCCTTTAAGGTCCTTTTGTCCTTCTCAACTAAAGCAGACCAAACTGATGATTGACACCATTTATTGAGGGGGCAATGAACTCTGCCCCTCTGCCTTCTTCCTTGCTTGATTATCAAGTGCCCTCCTGCTTAAATTCTCATTGCCACTCTCAGTATTTAAGAAATTGAAGGGCCATTTTGCATTCTCTATTGTGCCAGGAGCATTCAGCAAATATGTTGGCTCTCAGCTAGTTTCATTCCACAATCTAAATTACCAATCAGAGAAAAGGATACAGTAGAGCAGAGCACTTGGAATATGTCTATATTACATCAAGGTCATTTTCAGCCCAAAAAATCTAGTGAAACACATTTGTTCAACACAAGGTACAAGGACTTTCTCAGTGTGATATGCCAGGTAAACCTTTCTTCTGATAGCTCTGGTCTGTGATCCTGCTGCTACTCCTCACTTCACTTGCTGTCCTGGATACTCTTTACTCCTTTAACAACAAACATTTCTGCTATTTAAATTCCTCTAGAATGCATATAACCTGTGGAACTACTGGTCATCCAAGTGTAGACAACTCCAAAATAACTTTCTTTTCCCTCTTTCTTCTTCCCAGGCTGTAAAATTTAAACCTCAAAATTTTTGCTGGGCAGATTTACCAAAGCTGACTAACTCAGGTTTCTGCACACAGTTACAGTTACAAAACATACATTACAATGATCTATATATGGTATGAGTGTATTATATTATTTTCTTATACATTGTGACTGCTTCTTTAAGCAAAAGTGCCTCCGAAACAGGCAGGATTAGATTGAGAAGTGTTGCTTCAGCCTTGAGAAGGCTGAAGTCTGGCCCAGTGTCTACATGCTGTGGACATAGAGTAATGGAGTAAAATGGTGCTACTACTGATAGATCATGTTCATGTCATGGTTGGAACTGAAGGTAATATCAGACTTCATTAAGAGATAAGAGAATACTCTTTGTGGGACTAGAAATATCAGGTTTTGATCCTAATCATTATAATCCCAGTTATAATACACAAAGATATAGCTATTTCATAGAGATGTAGCTATTTCATAGAATCTTATTGTCTCAGATTTGTCAGGGAGCGGGTGTTGAAGCAGCAGGAGGTGTAAGCTGGTTTGACAATGAAATTTATGTGTTGGGTATTTATTAAAACACTGATACCTCAGAAAACACAAAAATAAACACTGATTTATTTAAGGGAATGATCTTCTTCAGTTTACCCAAAGCCACACAAGTAATTTTCTCTTCAGCTTTATGCTAGCCACAGCTTCCCAATGGAATTCCAATTTAAATCTCTTACATAATCAGAGAAGTTTCAGGGGAGAATTTGACCCTGAGGGAGGCAGGAGAACTGAACAGACTTGCTAATAGTCATGTGATAAAAATAGTCTTTTCATTAGCCCTTCATGAAGTGCGGAGATTGCCTTGAAACATGCCCTAGCTAGTATCAGAAATAGCCAACCCAGAGATGAAAAACATCCTTGTGCTGAAATGAAAAGGAAAAAAAGGTGTTAAGATATCCTATGATAGTCTTCCTAATGAGTTTCTCACAGGTCACCATTTAAAATGGCATCCTTTTCTCACTGGCACAGAGGTACCGGAATATGGGCATTTTCAGTTCAGTCAGAGAGAAAGGAGAGGTTTCTGCCAGGCTAGGGCCTGGGAAAGAGTTGGAAAGGAATGTAAATAATTCTCTATCTCTCTTGTTGTTCACATTGTTTATAGATATATTCTGCCACTGTGAGTCATTCACTGCACACCAGTGGGGTGCGATGTTTTTACTCTAAGGCGAATTAAATTAGTTCTCTTTGTTCCTATCCTGCCTCAACAGTGACACCAGAGTACCCTGGAAATTCAGGTTCTCATGCACCCTTTCTCCCCTTAAATGCAGAATACATTAGCATCAGTTGCACTTCAGGGTCCACAGAAATTAGACCCTTACAGCCAATGTGTTTATATGCAAAAAGAAAAACGAGCAAGTCTCATGAACCATGGGAAGCAAAACTTCGGGAGTTGAGAGAAGAGCAATTTCTTCCTGTTTTTCTCTATATTGCATATCTAGTTCATCTACCCTGCCTGTGAGTAGCCTGGTTCTTTAATCCCCTGTTTGACAATGGTAGGTGATTTATCCTACACTTGGAGGGCTAAGAATTTTGTGTAAATTTCTTCCATGTTTGGGAGAACATCTCTAAACTTTTCCATTAAGTATGTAGCAATTTATACAGCTTCCATGGGATAAAAAGACTAATAAGGTAGGTTTTTCCTTCCCATTGAAGTACTGAGAACAAAATATATATAAGTCATCTCCTCTTAATGGAATAAGTACCTGGGGCATGAGAAGAAGATACGGCTCATCATTTTAATGACTCATGAAAGAGTGATATTATGATCCAATGCAATGCTTGGTCATGGTCAAACATTAACAAAAACTTATCAGTGGTAAAACATTAAAGTGCCAATATGTATTTTATTAAAAATATCTAAAACCATAGATGGTCTCAATCAGATATTTTGAAGCAGGGGTGTGATGTGAAACTGGATATGAAACTAAATCAGTTCTAATGCTGTTCATTTTAAAATACTATTGAAACCACTGATAATACAAAGATAGTGATAATGTCTGTGTTTGAAGTTAGTGATGTATAGAATTCTGTCCTGTCTTGATTAATTTCTACTGAAACAGAAAGAAATGAAAATACTATATTGTTTGTAAAGAGTAAGTCCTTTACAAAAATCCATATTTGCAATTAGAAATAGTTTGGCAAAAGATACTGTAAGAAGGATATCTCTGTGAGCAAAGAGTTTTGAGCAAAACATTTACATTTTCCTTTCTGATTAGAATATAATTTTATTGCAAACTTACTCCTGAACATTATTTTTATTTATTTATTTTTAATACTTGTGAGTTTTTTCCCTTCAGCATTATAGCTGTCATTGTCATTGAGCAATGACAGAATGCCCCACAAGGCAGGGATATCTGAGCAGCACGGCAAACAGATCCAAGGTGAACAGTGCCATCATCCCAAAAAGAGCCAGGTCTACTGTGCCAGAGGAGAGCAGTCATGACAGGTCTGTAGATAGTCTTCAGCCAAAAGTGGAGGTTAACAAATGAATACATGGTGATGAGATAAATCCAAAGTCAAACCAGGAGGTCAAATCCATGTGGATTCAGATTGACAGGGGTCCTATAGCCAGGTGTGGGCATAGGTGCAATATAGCTCTGTTAAAAAACAAGTTTGAGAGCCCAGCCTAAAAGCAGATCCTGGAGAAAAGTGAGGAGTCCCTGCAAGGACTTCTCAGGCTGACCAGTTCTGTGGCTTAATGGCTGGAGAGCTGCGCTGTCTGTGTTGGCCATGAGAGCAGGCAGGTATCTTCCAGGGGAGAGGGGCATGCTCAGGGAGCATAGCTGCTTATAACCTATGTTAAGATTGTGTTTCCTTTTCATTACTCGCTTTACACATAATACATAAAAATTAGATATTTTTTGAGAACTAAGTATCAGCAAGCCACATGGAGTTTCAGTGGACATCAGGCCTCTGGTTGCTACTTATGTCTTTGAGAATCTCCTTTTGGAATTTTAAAAACCAGGGAATTATTTTATAAGAACTAAATTATAAAGGAAGTGAGGGGTCTGGAAGAAATGTATAAGATGAGAAGATACAGTTAAACTCCTAACTAGTATTTGACAGCAGAGCACTGAAATACTTTATAGTAGAATAATCTGACATATCATGCTTCTTGCTACACAGACCACACTAGAAATCAATAAGGATTCCACTTCGGAGTGTACTCTCTGAAGGGAAAGGGATATCAAAAAATGAGAACAAGCAATTAGCAGTAGACCTAGACAATATAAAATTGAGCTAGTGGAAAATAAAAATCCTCTTTATAAATATGACTTCATATGCTCACATTTCTTCTTTCAGTAGGTTCTCAAGTTTTACATTCTGGATCTAGCACGTCATTGGGAAAAGTATAGACATGTGCCAGGGATTTCAGTTAAAGTGAGACTGAGCCGTAAATCAGATGGTAATTGCATGTAACTACAAAGGATACCTTATTTTATTCCCAATATGTATGTCACATCTGGTATTTGGGTTTCAAATCCAACCAGTTTTGTTTTCTGTCTTTTCCTTTCATTTGAGCCACTATTTCTTGTGTCAAAGCAACAATGCAAGTGGTAGATTGATCTCTGGGAAAAGAAATTCCTGAATGACTAGTGTTTTCTGACAGAAGAAAGACATGTCTGACTTCAGCAGCAAAAGTACCCAAAGAACCAGAGAATCCTGAATAGTGGAGAAATCTTTTCAGGTTCAGTAGCATACAAAAATCTTCTTCTCCCACTAGACTACTTCTGCCAACTAGTCAGTCACAAAGTGGCATTATGCCAAATGAAGTTCACTCCACTTGAGGCACATATTTAAAAAGCTCATTGAACCAAAGTCTCCATCATCAGAAAGGCTGTGATGTTAAAGAAAGACTGAGTTTTATGTTTTTCTGTAACTGACATTTATTTTAATTACAGAATGAGAGTACTTGCATAGTAGTAATCCCAGGCTGCATTTGTAATAATTTATTTTCATACAAAACTCCAAGGATAAAGTGTTAATTTTTCAATTGAAATATTTGTTCTGCTTTTTTATATATATTGTTGTTGTTGTTGTTGTTGTTTCTGTTTAATCTGCTTTTGTTCCTGTATTACAGAAAATAGGATGATCCTTTTTTCCTGGGAAGAAATGCGAGAACACCATTGGTTAAGGCATCTTGATATATAGTAACTAGCAGAAACTAGGGTAGTGGAGACTTTGAGAATGTAAAAGGATACAGAACAATCTGATTGTTCTTTGTGTAGCTGGGTTAAGTATTGAACTGAAGTTATTGCAAGATAGAAGCTGGTGGGGCTATAGAGAAATCCTACTATCAAGGAAACTTATCATAGTGAAGCCTTGGATTACACCACAACGGAAGAGACAGAGACTCCGCTACCAACAGTTATTAAAAACGGGTTAGGCAAACATCTCTGTAGCCTGGCATATGCAGAAATTATCATGACTTGAGGAAAGGAAATAGTCTGGATCTCTTTTTCTGTTTTGGATTGGGCCAAAGAGATGATCAATAAGGCTAAATGTTCCTTCAGTTAAGAGACACCCTATCTCAGGGATCTCTCAGTGTCTCTTAGGAATTCCTGACTATATGACATCCTGGAAACATGGAAGCAATTGTGGCTTATGAGGGCATCTTTATGGGGGATAGAAGGGCTCTGTGCAATGTCCATAGATGTGCAGTGCTAATTGTACATAAAAATAAGAACTTCTGAGGATCATTAAAGAATTCTGGGGAAAGGAATGACTAATACAGTGAGAAGTGAGGAGGACAGGAAAAACTCATTCAGGGAAAAGGCAGATTTCAGTTGAATGCCACTACTACCAGTGGAATGACCAGTGTATCTTAGGACCATGATGCAGGCCAAGAACAGAATAATCCCTTAGCTGCTGTCTGTCACTATTACCCAGGTCCTCCAGAAGATCTTAAGAGCAGCCAGGGTTTCTGTTCTTAAGCACTGCAGACATCTGTAATGTTTCTGCTGGTGTGGGAGGACTGAAAGATGTGAGGAATTTGGGAACATCAATAATGTTCTGCTCAGCTGAAAAACTCAGATTATTCTGTGCTGAACTGGGATCTGCTCTTTTTAAGCCTCCCAGGCAGTCATCCTGATGAACTGAAATTCATTCTCACATTCTCAGACTTGCTGAATGCTCTTTGAGCAGCTACAGCATTGACATGCTATGTTACAGTTACAGAAACACAAAGATTTGTTCAGGAAAATCCATTCTGCAGAAATCTATATTAAATTATGTACATAGGCTAAGATTTTCTAAAGTTTAACCTGGATTACTTTGAAAATAAAATTCTTGGTGGCTTTTCTGATAACTGAGAGTTCCTTTTTTCTTATCCAGGCTCTTCGGAGGATTTTAGTCATGTATTACATCAAATAACTAATGTCACCAATACTTTTAGTTAATGTGGTAATCACTTTTACATGTTAATTTTGTACTTTGTGAGTATTTTCCTTGCAGAATTCTAGATGATCTTTGTTCTGTCTTCTCTTTAGAAGAAGAAAAAGTACATGTTGTTTTATATAATGAAAATTCTAGAATGTTGGGGTTTTTTCCACAGTAGTTCATGTACTGGTCAATCATCTAAACAGAGAATAGTCTTGTTCTTAAGGAAAAATGTTTCTTCTTCAAGACTGTGACATATCCTAGGTGTCTTCATATAACCTGGAGAAAGTATACAAGATACCTTTCTTTTCATGTTTTGATGTATTTTCTAACATTTTTGAAATAAACTAAATATTTAGGCTTGTTTAGTGACACAGATCAAATCCAAAGTGCAGCAACAGAACAAGCCTTCCTATGATGTTTCATGAATTAGAGTGAACCTGAGGAATGCATCTTTAAAAGCATTCTTTTGTTCAGTATTCCCAGTAACCTGAGAGTGCAGGGAAAATTACCTGCCACCTTTACCAATTAATACCACTTGCTTTTCTGAGGTTTCTCTAAGTTTCTGAGGTATGTACAACATTGTGGGTTGTCATCAGAATAAGCAGCTTATTTGCTGTAATTTTCACTGGTTGTAGTTACCATTTTAATCTGCTTTGCTTTCATACTGTCTCCTTATTCTGTTCCTTTGTGTATGTATGTAACTGCTACTTCTGCTATAAATAAACTATTATCAAAGATCAATCACCTAACATTAACCTTTCAGATCCTTGAAAACTAATATGTAATCGCTTCTTTCTTTAATGTATGATTGCCATTTATTTTCAGTTTGAGACCTCTTTCTTTGAAATTATCTCAAGCTTTCAATATTTGGAAAAATGTATTTGAGAAATGAGGAGGTACTACAATGGTAAGTGATGGTATGTGTGCAAGGCTCAGGATCTTGCTTGCTGTTCTCCAGCATTTCTTCAGACCCAGACTTTATTACCTGTTCAGATCTTCCAGCAGATTGAGAGCACTCAGTACCTCTGAAGCTAATGATTTACTGTGCAACTTATTACAATGTTTTGTGTTTTAATTAAATTATCTCTAATTCTGGATAAAATTGGGTGTTATTTCTTTAATCTGTTAATCCAGGCTCAGATGAGGTATAAATCTCACTGAACTGTATGACCTCACATGTGTGTTACTCGAATAAATGTCTGCAACCACAATGATGAGAAAAAAAAAAAGGGTGAGGGAAAAAAACCCACAGAATTTTTTTAAGGTGATGCATAATAGTATCAATCATCATCATCATCATAGCAGTTGTAACCAGATCAGGCTTTTGATCCAGTTGTCTAGTTCATTTCATAAGCAACAGAAAGCTTGGAAGACCATCACCATGAGAAGAGAACAAGAAGCCCATGCTGAAAAGTCTCTTTTGGCACAAGTAATTGTTTGCTTCAATGTGGATTTACAAGACAAATGATCAACACCCTTTTTCTGTAGGGCTGCACTAGATAGGTCAGCAAAACCCTTTCTCTACAGGCTGAAAATACATAAACAAATTATTAGAATGACTGAGTGAAGGTGCTTGTGCTGTGGTACTGTGACCTCGTGCCAGAGCCCGGGGAATTTCTTGTGGTTGCGCAGTGCATCCCTCTGCCCCTGGGAAGGGGCAGAAGGTTGCCTCTGAACTCCCTGGTGAGAACCTGAAGTTGAACGGGTTCTGTGCTACGCTACTGCTCTGTACCCCATTTGCAAGAGTTTGCGCATCGAGAGAGGACTTTTCTTGCACCAGACCATGCACACTGTGCGAGCATCAAGAGGATGCTTTCCTTAAAGCAGCCTAGGCACTGTGGGTGCATGCAGAGGAATCTGTCCTGGAAGCAGAGGGAGCGGTGGGAGCCCGCCCGCTGCTGCGCTGCGCGGAAGCCGCTGGAGAGCAGCGCAGAGTGCGCTGGCCGCGCCCAGCGAGCGCCGCGGGCAGTCCCGGGGGGAAAGGCGCTCGACCCCGTGCCGTTCAAAATTGTTCTGGAGCTATCACTGCAAAATGAGAATAACATGGATGATGCTATATCCCTGTAGATGCTAGAAACCTGGAGCGGTGTAGCAATTGAGCAGGGTGCCAATCCATGCACAGGGTGAACATACTCTGGATAAGTGGAGTTTTATAAGCTAAGAACTAAAGCTTTAGCTACTGATTTCACAAATCACAGCACAGTCCTCATGAATCTGATACATGGCAGATTTGGAATGCCATATTTTTTAAATGTCAAATAAACCCTGGTAGTGGCTTTTGGGTTTTTGCTTCTTTTTTTTTTTTTTTTTTTTTTTTTTTTGTTTTTTCACAGTTTTAGGAGTTTATTTATGTATTTTAGGAGTTTGTTTATTTTGGGTTTTTTTTTTTTTTTGGGTTGTGGTGATTTTTTTGTTTTGGATTTTTTGGGGTTTTTTTTGGTTTTGTTTCGTTGGTTTTTGTTTGTTTGTTTGGGCTTTTTTTTTTGTTTTTGTAACTCAGTATCGTCGTCTTGCTTCAAATACAAGAACCATCTGGAAAATCTGAATGTCAGAATAAATAAATATTTTCAAGGATATCTGAATCTTTCATCACACTTTTTGTTTTGACATACTGCCAGAAATTTCTATCCTAAAACACTTGAAAGAACATAGGTGGCAACTTCTGTTCAGCATTACTATATCCATTGTTATTATTTGCTACAAATATTAAAATTTTGTATGTAAGTTACATGATTATTGAAATATTAAATGAATGAATGTTTTTAACAATATCTAAAGTTTTCATGGTCATAAATTTTTGAAATATTTTTATTTTGCCTCTGTTTCTTCCATAGTAGAAGTTATTGCTGTGTTAATTACTGGAATGGAAATAATATGGCTTAAGGGATTGTCTGGGTACAGTCAACATAATAGAAATACATCTGTAATAAAGTGATTTGATAATTTAACTTCAATCAGTAGAAATTACATTATTTTGGTTTGGTGTTTTTGGTTTTTTTCTCAGATTAAGAGATCCTTTGAAAAGAAGAAGCCAAACAACTTGCACTAAGCAAGTCAAGCAGCAGTACATAGAATTCACTTAATCTGTGCTAGAATGGGTCTGCCTTTGATAATAAACTCATCTGTGGTATGATGGAATATTAAGATATTAATGCAAATTATGTTACTGCATATAACTTACAAACAGTAGAAGGGGCAAATGCAAAGCAATAATTATCAAGATGAGTACTTCACTTTATTAATATGTATTTCTGACTCTCTTGTATATCCAGAGAGTTGGGAATAGAGCTGAAAAATATATTGCTCACTGAGCTATCAATCCCTTTTACAAAGGTTTATATATTTATATTGCACTTGTTTTCTTTTTAAAATTTCTGGTGCTTCTCTGCTCCAATGCAGAGATGGCAATGTGCATTTCAGCTGTGATATATTGTTAAATCAGATAAAGTAGCTGGTATAAATTGTTAAATCAGACAATTGCCAGCCATTGTCTGTCTATTTTTAATCCAAGATTCCCAAGTACATGTGGCCATTCTCCAGAAATTCTCAATGAGGTGATAGGCAAGTAGTAAATGTAATGTATGATTTTTACAGTCCTTGAGAATCATTATATTAATGTCATCTGAATATTTGTCAATCCAATTAAAGAAAATAGGATCAGTCTGGCAATCTTTTGACTTCTGTAGTATCTAATAAGTTATAATCCTTAGATTCCCTGCCAGCAAATTCCTTGTCAAGCAAAGACATCCTAGAACACAGACCAAATAAACCTCCCCAAGATGTTAATATAAGTGGGCTGTTTTTAGTAGATTAATGTACAAAAAAAAAAAAAAATCTCTAAAAGACTTCCACGTAGTGAAACCTATTGTAGCACAGGAAGACAAAACACATGAGCTTTAGCATCTCACAACAAATATAAAATTTCAATCTAGAACATATTTGTTTGTACAAATAGCTCTCTAATGAGTGGAGCCAAAGAGATTTTTTAAAATTCGTCTACAGCTCTTTCAAGATTATCTGGGCACACATTGCAGGTTTTTTTCATGCCATTTTGATGTAAGAAATAATGAAGTTCAAACAGTTTGACTAATATTATTAATATCAGATTGGGCTGAGAGACAGAATTCAAGAGGCAACATTAGAGAAATATTCTGGAGAGCTGAATCACAACTGAAGATTTGTACTGGCAGTGCTTCAGTGAATATAGATATTCATGGACACATCTGTGTCTTTATTGTTACTAGTGTAGCTACACAGAAATCTGTTTCACCTGTGTATGTAGCAGGACACTTGGATAGAAGTTGCCCTACACCTTCAGGGATGGAGAAATTGAAGTCACAGGGTCTCACACAATTCAGGTTGGAAGGAAGCTCAGGAAGCTGGTCAGCTACTCAGCCTTACCATTCACCTTGTACTGGTAGCCTTTACTTGCCTTGGTGTTTATATGCGTCTGCTTTGGGCTCAGCTATATCTGAGTGTTTATGTCCACAGCATCAATTCATCTGCCTAAGGGTCGGGTGCTGCTCACATTTGACAAAGCATTGCAGAAAATGCCCCCAATTGGTTTTCTAGTTTTAAGCAATAAAGGGCACAAATTTTGGGAGGGTGGGGCTACCCTTAAAACAAGTGGGGACTTTTCAAAGGTTTTCAGCATAGGTGCAGAGGGGTATTTCAACCCTGTGAAGTGGAAGAGGAAAGGAGGAGGCAGAACAGCTGCAGCAGCTGGAGTTGCCAGGATCAGCTTGCCTAGCAACCCCCTTCTTAGGCAAGGGTATCTAATTCAGAAGCAACAGCAATATCAGCAGAGCCCTGACATTTGGGTGAGCCGGGTCCACATTAGGAAGCATGGGAGCTGTCAAGTCATCAGCTGTAGAGCTCCGAAGCCTCCTCAGTTTTTTGGTAGGTCTATCTAGATCTGCTTACCAGAACTTATTCCTCTGATCCATGCATTTAGAAGGAACTGTACATGGCTTATTACAGTGAAACAACTATTTATACTAGTTGTTGATTTTTATTTTAGTAATGTAGAAACCAAGAGTAGTGGAAGATATATTGGAAAAATAAGTTATGCATTTCAATCTTATTCCATTCACATTGTGTTGTGATGAGCAATTGCACAATACAGTAGATGATTATGCTTTAATAATATATAGAAAATAATAGCAAATTGTATAAGTATATTATCTTTTTCTAGAAATAGAATAAGCCCAGAGTCCATTATCATAGAGTACTCTGATGTGGTAATTTTTAATACATGGCTAGTATAATCTGTTACAATGTATTGTATACATATATATAATGTATATTTTATCACTGTTGTAATTCAATCTGTGTGCTATTATGATGCTGTATTCTATGGATAATAGGCTTTTGCAATTCTTATTTTATGTGTCCTTGTATATATTAACATTTATATGGATAAAATTTGTATTGTGTTATTAAAAGTTTAACAAAAAATTATTGGTTCAAAGATTTTACATATGAAAAATTAAAGAAACTGAGCAGTTTGGAGTGAGGGGAGTGCCATTCTAAAAGCAAACAAGAAAAACTTCTTTAAATAAACTGTCTGTGTGCTAATGGTCCTAGAACCATCTGCTTTTTGTAAAGAACCATTTTGAGAGAGAAAGGTTAGTTAAGCCTCCTAACTGTTTCATGCCAGTTTCTGGACAAATCAAAATAATGTACAGGTTGTGTTCATATGGAATTATCTTTTTTTTTTTTTTCCCTCCAGAAGTTGGAGAGGTCAAAATATGCCAGTCTATATTTCTGCATTTTGTTTGATTTCTGTTAGGAGACGGACTCCATCCTGTCCGTCTTCTTATCCTGTCTTTTTTTGACTCTTTTTTTTTCTTTCTTTTTTTCTGGCAGGTGGTATTAGTGGAGGGGTGGCATGATTTAGATAACAAAGACTATGACTGTTGGCCCCTGGAAAAGCCAGATGAGTATAACATGCTGGACTGTGGAGGTGAGTGAGTGATAAAGAAGATTTGGTATCTTACCTGGGGAATGGCTGAAAGCCCAAAACTGAAGTATTCATAATGATAGCTTTGTCAAGATTGTTGTTATCTGTGGTAAAAAGCATCTAAATCAGTGACAACCTTTCTTCCTAGAGAAATAAGTGAAAGAAAACAACTAAAGATACTTCAGAGTAATTATTTGTCCAGTATACCTTTGTTCCAACAGAAAAGTAATAACAACAGCTGTATTGATTTGCCCAGGGAGAAACTGAAAACATTTTCTTTCTCATTAGAAAACCAAATGGAACTTAATCCAAACAAAGCATGGTGACAGTGCAGCATTGTAGCAAATCTATTTGCTGAAACTTTGCAGTGTCACTTCAAAAGTCTACTGTGCTTAATCAGTAAGCCAGTAAGCAAAATCACTGATTCTACATCATGATTTTCCACCTTACACAAAAGTCTTCCACGAGTACCTAAAAAATCCCTGAGACCTTTAAGCACTTACTCCTGCCAGTTTCCAGAATTAATTTACATGATGAGATAGCAACAAAAAAAAACCCCAAACTTATGTTGGTAATTTATTGAGATGAAAAACTAATTAAGGAGCAATTTATATGTATAAAACTCAATTTAAGTATAAGAAAAGTTTCTTATGCTCTTTTTAGGGGTTTTAAAGCAGTTGAGCAAGTTTCTTAGAAAGGTTGTGGCTTTTCCATTCTTGGAGGTTTTTAAAGCCTGACTAGACAAATACTAGAGAACATCCTTGTGATGACTCTGCCTTTAGCAACACAGGCTTGGACCAAATATTTCTGTAGGTGCCTTCCCAAATCAACTCTTCTGTGATCTTTTGACTCTGTAACAAATAAATAACTGATGTAAAGGAACACTTTGTTTATGTTGTAAAAGGTAGGAGCAGAGACAAGCGTTCAATAAGGTTTTTAGAAAAAAAAACAACAGCACCTCAGAAGGTAGTTCTAATAAAACACTCCAGGAAATATACTGTTGTGTCACACTCTTAGCTCACTGTCACAGTTAAACATTCTTCAATTAATTCTGTTGGAACAATGAATTTCAGAGACTTTCTAGATAATTTCAGCTAAGACTTTTATCCTTGTATGAATTTACTATTGGTTTAACATTGAAACAGCTACTTATCAGTACAGATGCCTTGTTTAAAGCTATTTTTATTAAGTACAAGGAAAACTAACATAAATAGGTTGCTTAATTAATGTATACCCATTACAAACAGTTTTAGAATGAACTTCAAGCTCTATCCTACCTTTCTTTGTAGGTTTTCTTTGCCATTTTCTGGTCATTGCTAGAAGCAAAACAAACCACAGATACTGTAGCCTCATTGCTGTGGAATTAACAAAAGATTTTCAAAGCTTTTATATATGGGAGAAACTGTCATTGAAAGAAGAGCTTGGTTTACCTTTGTGAGACCTTTATAAGGAAGTAGAAAATAATTTAACTGAAATATGTGCTGGCCTTTTGTCTTCATTCTTCTATATTCTTTGAAGCTTAACACTTTTACCTTTAGTAGAAGTGACATTAACATTTTTTTAAAATCTTTGTATTATAGTTTTTCACATAATGTTAGCAATTAAAATGAGTCTTTACTTTTCAAGGGAGATTATCAAGGGAAACTGAGGTTATTTTACAAATTGTCTGATAGTAGATTGGGGGGGAAATAGTAGTTTCAGTACAGTGCAAGCAAAGAACCTATTTGTTAAAAGAAGTATGAGTGACAAAAGAGGTCATAACTGAAAAACAAGAACAAAAAAATGAGATGGCTTATAAGACATGTAAGGTTTACCAGTCCTCTACAGAAAAAATTTAATACTTCCTGGCAAACTGAGTTACACATTTTCATTAAGTAAGTAATTTGATGTGGTTCATATTAAAACCTTCATACAACAATAGACAAAAAGGAAGGTGAGTGTACTGGGAAGATTTTGATGGTGTTAGGTTTATGGATTTAAGACTTCTCCCAACTTTTATCTGACTTCATTCTCAGGCCCAGAGGACAAGAGACATTATGGGGTAAATCATCCTGACCAGTTATAATTGTGAAAATAGAAAATAACAGATGTCTGATAGCACTCCTTCCACTCTTCTGTTCTAGATGCCGTATGGTTCCATGCATTCTTAAATATATAATAATTAGTACACATAATTTATGTTTCATGAGTTCAAGAGTTTTGACTCAACTTTGTGTGTGGTAGAGTTGTCTGTTCTATAATAAGGTGTGTCTCAGTGAAAGCAGCTGAGAATTAAGATCAATATTGCCTGATCAAAAGAGGAAAGCAAAAATGCCAGAGCAAATAGCAATGCTATATACTGGAAGCAAAGTTAGTTTACACAATATGAGCAGATTTTTTGTTGCCTTTCTCCAACTGTTTGGTGTGAGTGTCAGATCTCTTCAATTAATGTGCACTTGTATTTACCAATATAGCCACTAAACTACATTTCACTTTTTGGCTCATAAAAAGTAATTGGAGAATACTGAGAGGGTTACTCAGAGGGTTCTGAAGCACTGGAATAGGCTGCCAGAGAAACTGAGGATGCCCTATCTCTGAAAATGTTTAAGGCCAGGTTTGATGGGGCTTTGAACAACCTGGTCTATTGAAAGCTGTCCCAGCCCATGACAGGGGAGGAGGAACTAGATGATCATTAAGGTGCCTTCCAAACCAAACCACTCTGTGATCCTATGAATAGATGGAAATGCATAGAGAGAAAGTTTTACAGTATCTGTTAAGTAAAAAATTATAGCAAATATTCTGACCCATGATTGCACTGTTTCTAGGGCTGGAGATGACATGGGTGCAAAGTCCTCCAGAAAAGGCTGTGAGTGGGGAATCCTTCAATGTGACCTATGCAGTCTTTGCCTCAGACAGTTTTTATCAATATGCTGTGCAAAATGGAATCCTTTCCCACAGGTATTACTTCTTATAAACATGCTATCCTGATCCTGAATATATGAGGATTTTGTGTGTACATACTCAGTGGTATAATTGGAACAGATACTCTGGGGTTCTTCATTAATTCCTTCATCTTTTGAGATCTCTCACAGCTCTGTTTGCCATGCTATTTTTCCATTTGTTTTCAGACTAGCCATCATGGCATGTTTGCATTCTAGGTCAGAGACAGGACACTTCACTGCTGTTACAGTGCAGCTCTGGAATCACTTCTTGCCTTCTCTACACATTGAATTTATAGCTGAAGTTTAATCATGAGTCACTAGATCTCTGTATTTTATACTCATTTCAATCACAAGTATTATTCAAGTGTACAATATGGAGGTGAAAAAGAGCTAGTTCAACTCTGAATCCAGTTAATTTAGTGGTCAACTGTGCTTGATTTTTGTGGGATTAAAATCACTCCAAAAGCTTATATGTCAGCTCACACACTGTGACTGTGGACATCAGCAGTTAGGGAGTAGGGGTCTAAGCTCCAGATCTACAGATCTGGATCTTTAAATCCAGGGGGAATGCACTCTGTTTTCACACTTTTGTTTTGTAAGTATCAATTCTTCATTCCTAAATAGGATCACCTGGGACAGAGAGTGGGACCCCACTTTCTTTGTTGTTGTGTAAGAGATGTTTACGGAATATTTTTCTCTGCCTGAGTGTTCACATTGCAAAGTTCAATTATAAGAGCTATTATCCAGAGTTATTTTATTTAATATTGAAAGGTGATACATAATCTATTTGCAACTGCAAAAGGTTGTTTTTTTTTTATTATTTTGGTCATCTATATACTATGTTTAAAAAATACTTAAAATTTATCACATTTTATGAAATGTATGGCTGCTAATAGTTCTGAGAACTTAACCATTAATCAGGTTTTTTCACTGCTTGGCATGAATCTGATTTTTCTAGTCTTCCCTGGGAAAGCTACTCCCTCAAATCAGCAGGGAACTTGGAAAAGTCTGCTTTTTGTGTTCTTATACACACCTTAAACATAGAGACAGATGGCAAATATTTTATAAAAAGAGATAAATCTATGCTGCAATTTTAAAAGGGATCAAATTTGCATTTCATTTTGTCTAGGTTATCTGATTGACACTAAAGGTTACAGTGCCTGACCCAAATATACCTGAGGTTGGCAAATCAGTGTTAGGCATAATTGGAAAAATTTGAAATAAAGTTATTGAATAAAAAAATAGAGAATACTGGATAAAGGAACTGGATAAAGAAAAGTACATGATGGACTTAGACACCAACTTGATTAACTATTTTTCTTCACTTCCAGTATGAACTCAAAGGCAAATAAATTGTAATATTTTGTTTAGGTGTTTTGGAGTTTGACATATTTGCTTTTCTCATATTTCAAATATGTCTATGCCCTTGTAAATCTGGCCATGAGTACAATCTATGTTAACCTAATCCTCTGTGGTTTTGTTTATTTGTCATAATAAACACCATCTTCTCATAATAAAAAAAAAACTATTGTTTTAGATCTACTCATTATTGGCTAATTCTTTCATTAAGGGCAAGCCAAAAATAAATCCTGTGTTCTGAAATTGTTTTATAAAGATCCAACAGAAGTGCATAACATTTCAGCTGAACTGCAATTGATTCTGGCTGTATCTGAGTAAATCATGTTTGCAGAAAACAATTTTATCTTGCAGCCAAATTTGTTAGGGTGATGACCACTGAAAATGTAACTGAGGAAAGAGTGTTGCATTACACATTTCAAGGTGAATACCTTCATCTTCCAGGAATGAGTTTTCAAAAGCTGTTTTGCAGAACATTCTGTTCAGAAAGTCCATTCTAAATTTGTAGTTTGGGAAATTGTATCTGATATATAAGTCCATTTTACTTATTTGCCTTGGCATTTTAGCTTGTGGAGTGAAGACTGGAGCTAAATTGTCTGTATGAATTACATGCATAGATAAAGATTTCTGACTGAAAACTTTGAGACTGGAAGTAGACAGGGACACATATATCTGAGAATGGAGGTAGAATAATAGTGTCTTTGTCTTTGCCAGATGAAGAAGTGCCAAGTAATCCCTTCTGGTCATGAAGTCAGGTTGGAAAGAGAAGTGGAGGTTGGTCCCTGCTTGCAGCACAGTATCTGCTAGTAGCCCCTAGTGCATGGCAGTCAGCAGAGGTCCAGGTGACAACAATCTCTAGTGCTCCAGGAGTATTTCAGCTAGAAGACAAATGAAAGAAAGAATGATTCAACAGTATTTATTTCACTGCATGTTTTTGCTGCTAGCTTCTCTGTGGAGGATAAAGAACAAGCTCTCATATGTTTGTTGTAATTTGCATGAATGACGACTGGATGTAAAAGTTTTTCTCTCTCTCCTGCTTGATTAGCAATGCTACTGCTGCAAAGGAATTCTGTGAGGAGCATGACTGTCCTGCCAGATGGAAAGATGCAAATAGGGACAACTGCTGTGTCTATCATGCCAACATTCATTCCTGTCCTTTGGCCTTCATGGTAAGTAGGATGGTGCAGCATCATGTGCTATTTCCTTGCTACTGGATGAGACATCACTGTAATAAGCAGGTTCAAGTTTGTCAAGTATTTCTGTGATTACAATTAGACCAAATTTATATAGTTTCCTATATATTCACAAATTATGGTTCACTAAAGCCAGTATGGCAATGTCTGTCAGTTTTAGAATTTTTTTTTGCACTGGATGCTGAGGCTGCAAGGCAGTATTCAGAATCTCCCATTAGTGGGACTAGTTTCATCTATCTGAGTTTACTTGACTTGGACTACTGTGCATCCAAAGACAAGGAAAGACAGATCACTGCATTCTAAAACAAGCAGAGCAAATTGTCAATTGCATGTATTCCAGTCTCTCTGTTTTATAGAGAGGGTGGGAATAATTTGCTTGGATTACTGGAGTTGAGGGGGGTGAATATTACCAGCTGTGACTTACAGAACTGAAGCCTATTTACCTGTGTCCTGAGATGGAATATTTTTTCTTCATTGTATCAGAGCAAAAAAAAAAAAAAAAAAAAAAAAAAACCAGAATCTAAATACAAGATAACAAAATTTGTTAATTTGTTCATGCAGAGAAGGCAAGATCCATTCTTAGCCTGTCTTCTTGGCCTGTCCCTCTTTGTATAACTACTTAAAATTCTGATTTAAAAATGCAGTTTGGAACACTTTTTTTTTAATCAGTGAGGTAAGCCTTGCCCTGCATAAGAACTTTCATGCAGCTGCCCAGTTTTTCTAATTGATCTCCGTTCTGGAAATGTAATACATTCTTCATGATCAAAGGTGGTGTAATAGGAAGCCCAGCCTCCACATCTTGCAGCTGTTTCATATACCCTTCTGTGTGAAGGTCTAATGACTCCACAACAGCTCTAGTTTTCTTCTTGGCAATCTGTTCTTGAGGACTTGTTTTATTAATGATTCCCTGAAAGACTTAGCTGGTGCCAGGACTTTGATTTAAAAGAGGAATCTCTGATGGAACCATCACATCAAAATTTTTGTCTAGAAACATGAAGTAAAAAACTTCAACATCCTACTGCTGTTGTGACCTCTCTATTATTTCTATTTTCACAATTAGTTCTGCTTGAAATAATGGTGTGGAAATGGCAAAAGTGTGTTCACCAACATACCTAATTTGGTTTCTTCATAGTACTCTAAATATTAGAGTTGCTTTCTAGAGGAACTCCAAGCTATTTGACTATTATGCCATTGAATATCACTGCATAACATTGAACATACACTTCAAAGTAAGTTTTTTCCATTGTTTGAGAGGAATTTGTGTTTTCATTGCTTTATTTTTTCAGTGTCATGTGTTCTAAAACATTTTATTTTGTTTAATGTGCTCCATTTCTTTTGACTTGGTTTATTACTTACAGTCCTTCAAAATAAATGTCTGAAGAATTACCTGGAATTAGGAAACAGGCTTAATCCTTTCAAGTAAACAAAAAACTACAAGGTTTTTGGACAGCCAAAATTAATCCTCTGTGTTTGTAGTGTAAGAGGTTTACATCTTAATAGCTTTATTGAGAAAAGCTCTGCAAACAGGCCCTGAAGCAGTGCTTCCCTTCTCATTAAAGAAAAAAGAAAAAAAAAGCTACTGTATCAAAAGTGACATTTCTCTAAATCCCCTTGAGAAAACTATTAAAAGTGGAATACAATTCTGGTTCTGGTTTTAGCACAAGAAATTAAAAAAAGTGAACCAGCTTCATAAGAACACTCATTCTATGAGTGTTTTGGCATTTTGATAATTTTGATTATAAAATAGAACTTTATTTGCTGTTAGAGAACATAAGTACTTTTGAGAAAGTAAGAGAGAAGGAGCTAGGACTTTCATTTTGTTATGGTATGCTGACATAACCAATATGTCTACTAAAGGCTAAAGGAGGCATATGTGGTCCATGGATCCCTGATGACGGTCAGATATTTACTCACACTTTGTCTACTGCTGGAAAAATGAGCCAAAGAAACTGGACTGCCAAGGTAAAGTATATTTATTGCATATAGGATTTTACCTGATTTGCTCTTTTTGGAGCTTACTTGTACTGAGTACTTACTGAGTACTATTAATTCCCAAGTAACTTGACTTGGAAGTATCACCTTTACACCTTAGGTAGTTAGTGGAAGGAATTGGGACAGGAGGAAAAGGAATAGAATAATCTGTCCATTTGAGGTCCACACTAAGAATATATTTCACTACTGACTGGACTGTGGTGCAAGTTCATATGACCACTAGGGAGCTTCTCCCTGAAAGAAGTATCAGGAAAGCATACATGGCAGAATTCACAGGCTGATAGTCCTACCTGGTGAGAAGAAGACACACCAGGACCAGTGTTTCTCACAAGAGCAGTCTCTCCTGATATTGAAAAAAATGCACAAATTATTCTGAAGGATACACAGTCAGTCAGTTCTTGTTATAAAAGCCTACTCTATGCAAGAGAAGTTTAGAGCTTGCTGCTTTGTTCACTTGTTTCACAGGTTGTTTTAATTCATGTGGGTGTGACTTCTCTCATCGCACACATAAGAGTTGGGAGAATCCAAGCTGCTCTGGAAGCAAAAACCACAGTCCTGCCTGCAGTAGGTATGATGTAAAATGAAAATGTGAGCTAATTGCTTATTGACTGCAAATCTCGATGCTATTATTATTCATGCATAGTTACCAAGAGTAAAAGTGATTCCTACTCCAGCCTTTCTTTGAAAATACACAAATGTCTTCCTGAAATTCTTCTTCAGCTAACACTGAAGTCTGAAAAAGTGTTTGAGCTTCTAACAGTTGTATTAATCTAGAACAATAGAAAGCCACTCTTGTCAAGTAAGTAGTCAAATACCATGACTATTGGTTTTAGGTACTACAAGTCTTATCTGCAGTTCATGGGACTATGAGAATATTCCTCCAGCTAGTGTTCTGAGAATCCAGACACTTTTCCCCTGAAGGGGAGCAGACTAGTCTTAAACATATTGGAAAGGTAGAAATCCATATTGGTTCCCTTGTTCACATTAAAAATTGTTCCCAAGGGCATCAGTCTTTCATTCTCTTTAGTATACCTGTATGGAGGGAAGCAGAATGACTGTAGCAATTCTCTTAGTGCTGTCAAATTTTAAAAGTGGACTTGTTTAATAAATTAAACACACAACCTGAAGAAAATTATTGGCTAAAATAAAAGTGTCATCACAATACTATTGTTAGCTACTCTTCTGAAAGCGTGAGACTATATTTCAAAATGTTACAGGGAAAAAAAAGAGAAAAATGCAAAGCAATTCCATTGTGAATAGAAGTATTTATCTGTAGAATTTTCTACTCATTTCAAAACAACTGCAGCTGATTTTTCTAGGAAACTTACAATATATCAGAGAAGAAATTTTAAAAAATGCAGCTCTACCCCTGAGACAGAAAGTGACTTCTGTTATTATCTTGGTATTATGCTGGAATTAGTGAGGCTGCAACAGAATTATTACTGAGCAGTGGATTTTTTTAAGTTTTTTTTATTAAAAAAGAAATTACATAGTGACAGAATAATACCTTCAGCTCACCTCTGAAGTCTGAAGTACAGCATGATATTAGTTTAATCACAGAGGTAAAATTGAAAGACCATTCAAGACATGGGAGAAGGACTTTTGTTATTTAAGACTTTTGTTTTAAATTACATCTAATATTGCTGATAATTTATATAAGACTTTGAGACTTTGGAATAACAGAAATACTTGAAGTGTGGGTTGCAAAATTTCTTTCTGCAATCCCCAGTGTCTATTGCTGCTGCTGAGGAAGGGTCCCTGGCTTCCTGGGAATCACAAGTGTTGGATTAAATACAAAGAATGCAAAATAAAATGCCGGCCTTGAAGACCTTTGAGTTTCTGAAAAAAAAGTGTGGATAATGAGAAATACAATAATGAGGAAGTGATTTATACACAAAACATGTCAAAGGCTCAGATATAATTAACATTTAACCTGATGAAAGAGAACCTGTACTACTTCAGAAATTCAGATTGTTCTTTAAGTTGCTGGGATGGTATCTCTGACTTCTTCAAAATTTATGCTTTCTGGGATTCTGAGGTTTCCCGGGTCAAGAAACACGTTTAAATCTGAATACAATCATGTGGGCGGATGAAACTGTCTTAAAATGTTTTGTTTTCTAATCAGTCTGTGGAGATGGCTTTTGTGAGGAAGAAGAAGGCTGCTCTATCTGTCCAGCAGACTGTGGGGAATGCCCTCTTTCTGTTGATGTTAGGATAGCAATTGCCTTACCAATATGTTTAGTCTGCACTGGCTTCATTTTGACAGTCATGGTAAGTACCTGTTCTCTACTCTTTTATTTCCTTTCTTTTCAATGAATTCATTAGATGGAGTGGAGCTCTCTCTAAGTGGAGGGAGAGATTTTCTTTTGCCTCCAGCATCTGTGTGCTATGGAAAAAAGCAGAAAGGAGGGAAACAACTTTTAAAGCTTCCTTATGAAGGAAAAAAAAATTCCACGACATGGGGAGTAGGGGATGCCAACAAAGTAAGAGTACTTTTAACTCACAATAAAACTCTGTTATGAAATTAACAGCTTCAAAACCTTATAGAAGCTAGAATTACAAAAGATTTCAAAGACAAATTAGGTAAATTTATAGAGGGATTAAATAGCTCCATGAGAAGCCATTAAATGTCAGAGTTCAAACAGAACTTTAAAATCAAAAAATTCAAGTTGGGATATTCTCAAAAGAATCATGGGGAGAGGATAATTTTTTTTTTGGTTGCTTGATTTTTTAAATAGGTTTGCTTTCTTAATGTAACAACCATCTTGGTTCCATTCAAAGTTATTAATTTTGCATAATAGTTATCAATTATTATAGCAGACTCATGAAGTAAAAACAAAAAGGGAATGAGGAGAGAGGAGTGTATCAGTATTGGAGAAGTAGTTTTGGGAGTCTTTGAATGAAAATGTCTGTATAAAGAGAGAATGATATTATGGCTTATTACTTAAGAGTTTTTCTGAGAAAGAGTGTCTACATTACTTCTCTGTCTGCATCTTGAAAAAAATGTGGTTGTGAGTTTCATAACAAAGGTTTATCAGGTGAATATGGCAGCTGTAGAGTCATTGTATTGCCTATGATCATAACAGGTAATTTATTTAGACCTTGGCCTATATATCTTGTAAAACTATAGCCTCCGGTTTCCTCAGGGATTCCTCCTCTCTCCATCTTATATTGCAGTTGCAGTGAGCATCGGAGGTAGGGAGCTGTACAGATAGGGAATGATAGGAGAAAGGTGATGGCTCACAAATTAAGGTTCTAAGGGAGGCCTGGATTATGTTGTGTTTGTTTGTCTTTCTGTGCCTCACTGTGACTTTGTGAGTTAGAACCAGAAGCACTGTTGAAAGCTATTTGAGCATTCATAATCCACAAAGAAGTTGTGACAATGAGTTTTAGAAAGGAAAAACCACATGATATGATAGAAATGTGCAAATGGGCAGATGAGAAGTTCACACAATTTTAGATGACTGGCTTTTTAGAAAGAGTAATGGAGATTCTTGGCCTTGCATATGTTTATTTAATAAAGTTCTTGTAGCAAAATGTATTACTCCTGCTGTTTTTTTCTGTATGTTTGGAGTAGTTTGGTTTTTTCCCTTTTTCATTTCTGTAGACATATTCCTGATAACTTCTTCAATAGCAGCATCATGGGGGTTTTAAGTTTTATTGGTTTTACTGTAATAAGATAGGAAGGATTATTTTATCTAATTCAGGAATTGATATAATGTAAAAGGAACCATCTGGGAAACGAATACATTCTTCAATGTTTCGAGTAGCAGAAAGGATTCCTTTGCTATCTGTGTCAAAGGAAGTAAGCCTAGTATTATCTTCTTGCTAATATGTCTTTGTACAGTCACACCTTTGCAAGATAAAATGTAGATTTCTTTCCTTAGAAGCCTTTTGAAATAAATAGGATGACTTAATTTTGATTCAGTGAGTTCTATATTTGTCACAATTTCAACCAGTATATCAACACAATCTCCACAACCTGTTCCTTGTTCATTATCTGGGCTTTTATTACCTGTTTCAATGAATGCATCAATCAGTCCTAATATTAAATTTTGCACTATAGAAAACGGTATAATGATGATAAAATGCTGCCTTGATTTGACATTTTGGCATTGACTATGATCATAACAACTGCATAATTTAATCTGTTGCTCATATGAAAGCATGTATTTACACTTTGTAAATGTTAGCTTTATATGTTAGCTCTACCAAAAATCAGATATTAGCTCAATGCCTTCTTTATAAATAACCACAGAATTCCTACCTAATATTCTTTATGATAGAGCATTTGACATAATATGGCCTAATTAGTAGGTCATGGGTGAATTTTATTCCAAGATATAAGATACATTGCTCCTTATCTTGGGATTGGGATGAAATGTGTTCTTGTCATGTACTTACATAACATAGGGCATTTCTATGAGATGGTGCAAACCCTTCATTTTATTGTTCAAGCTGAAATGTGAATGTATAAATGTTGACAGTAATGGATAGTTTAGACAATGCAAAATATGACATGTAATTAGTGCTGGAATATACCCTGTAAATTTTTTTAAGTATTTGTTAGATGCCTTTTTCTTCTAAGCCTGTTATTAATACTTTTCATTCTAATGTTACTGTAAGACATATGCTGGATGTTTACACTTCAGATTTAGTTTCTGTTCTTTAAAATGTTCATATTTTATAAAAAATAATCTCTGAGTCAATTTCTTCAAAGAGATGAGGGCTACATTAGGAGTGAATTTTTTTTTACTCTTGTAGTGGTTTCAATATCAGAAACAAAAGATGCTTTGGGATGAAAGCTGGATTATAGACTTTGCCTGCATCAAACAAGGTTAGTAACTTGTAATTTTGATACTGTGATCACTTTACTTATTAATTTAATAATAATAAGTCATTACTAATTTAATAAGTAATTTACTAATTAATTTAATTTGAGAAATTATCTGTTATATTGTTCATATTTTAAGGATCTTGCAAAAAGGGAAGCTGTTTTTGAAAGACATATCCAGTATTTCATCCCTGTAATTCTGTGAGCTACTCACTCATATTTTTTTTATCAAACATTTAGATGATAAAGTAATTTTAAATAGTTTCCTTCTTTTTATTTATTTTGATTTGTTAATCAAAAAAGACAAGCCTATCCCAAAAGAAACATATGAGCTGTGGAGTTGTACGAAATAAATTACAGTTGCTTCGGTGGATATACCTTTCTGTATAATTGATCTCAGTAAATTATCCTGGAATTGCACAAATATATTGAGGGATATAGTACTATCTTAATTTCTCTCAAAGTATGCTGTCTGTGGCAGACTTTCTACAAAAAGTAATTAATTTTGACCAGAGGTTTGGAAGACTTATTTTATTTTATCTTCTATTTTGAAAATATTATTTAATTTGTTCTAATTAAACAGGTTAAGAATAAATTCAGGTGTTCTTATATGCTTTACTATGCTGTACTTAAATACATATAGATTATTTACTTCTCTGTTTTTGGGTTTAGCATTCAGAAGGAAAACAACACCTAGATCCTCAGAAAGCATGACTCTATAGAAGTCTGCTGTGCTGATTGTACACACTCTCATTTTCTGTCTCTGGGAGAAATTGCTCAGCAGATGTCTGCTTTATCTGTGTTCTGTTGGGTTGCTAGTGTCAAGATGTTCTTGTGATAATATATAGTAAAGATACTTTCAGCCTTAGGCTTGAAGATTAATTTCTGTATGCTTTTGATAAGATATCCTTGTTGTTGTAAATAAGAGATTTTTGCTTAGAAATTAATTTGATTACAGGAACCAAAATAAATTTCAATCCAGATTTTTGAAAAGAGAAACAGAGAAAGGTGTTTTTCTATACAGCAAAAAGTAACATGAACAAAAATTTCAACTGAAAGTAAATTAGTAAAGGCGATAAGCATCATGTGTGTGGGAAACCAATAGAAAGAGACTGACAGAAATTAGAAGCATGGTCAAAAATAGCAGATTAAAATTACTTTGCAAACTCCAAGATGAAAGATATAACTTTCTTGGGAAAAAGCCTGCAAAGCAGCAATGCTGTTTCAGAGTATTAGTCTAAGAGTGATGATTAACAGCTTAATGAGGACTGATAACATTATAAGGTGACAGACAGTATGTCCTATCTGGATAGAGTTGTTTGGAGCTACCCACAGTAGCCTGGAATGTACAGATATCTAAATGAAAACACATCAGCAGGTGCTGCACCCAGGGTATGTAGCACTCAGTATGAAAAATTAACCTTATTTTTTTAAGATAACTTCTTTTTTTGGTGTATTGCATGTATATAAAGATATAGAAATATATGCAGTCTTATTCTCAAAACTATCTCAGGGATCTGCAATGCATTTTGGGGTGGAATGCTGTAGAAAGCTTCAAATGTCAATGCAATTTTGAACTGCATATGGATAATACTATGGTGTGGGAACATGGCAGTCCTGATTTAAGGTGAGATGTTGAACTTCCTCAGCAAGATACTTCTACCAGGGAGAATTGAGAGGTCTCAGCAATTCTGAGACTAATTGGCTAAATCTGGATTTAGATTGGAGATTATGGCATGACGTGTAGTTCATTAAATTTACTTTGAAGTCCATTTTTTTACTGTGAGCTGGTCAACAGACATTAAAAAATGTACATTGAAAATCACTGGGATTTTTTTCCTCTTACTGTATTGTTGCTCTTCTCTGACTTCTTTCTGGTGTCAGAATCACTTCCCACATTCCTGTACTTTGCAGTCTTCTAGGAGCTCCAAATAGACTTGTTAAAGTATGGCACAGGGTTTACTCTCCTTCCCTGGGTTCTGTCCTCAGCTTCTATGTAGCAGCAAGGGCTAATCATCTTAAGAGCAGAGAAATGAAAGTTGCATAAAATTCTGAGGATTAGTGAGAAGTATCTCTGACAATGAATCATCTTTGAAACATTTTTTACTTTCTGTGCAGCAGTCTCATTCCAAGCAATGGCTTTCTCTCTTAAGTATTAACACGAGCAGGTGAGATGCAAAGATTTTGAAAATTCTGTATATTTGTTTGTCTCTGGAGTCTCCACCTGTGCATAAATAGGAACCTTCATGTGCGTTTTCTCATCCCATATCCCATTTAGATGACATTATACGGACAGCAACAGGAAGCATGATGAGTGCTCCCCCAGCACTCAGTGACTCCGATGTCAGTTGTGTTACTGCTCTGAGCTCCAGCGCAGCAGCTGCCAATATGTCCAGGACTAAATACTTCACCCAGACTGGGAGATAGTAAGTCAATATATTACTAATTTACTGCAGTATCTACTATATTAGTTTCACCTTGATTTCAATTGATAGGTAGCGAAAAAGCATGAATTTGTCATGCTAGGCCAAATTCGGTGAATTAAGGTCATCATCTGACTTCTGTACCACATATTGGCTGTGGTGTATTTTACATGCCAGGCTTCGGGTTTAGTTGTCATTTCTCCTTTTCTCTTAAGGGCTTTTTAAAAGGTTGTTGGTACATAAGAGGTCTTGCATCTGTTAATGAATGGCCCTTGGTGTTCAAATGTATCTGAAACCAAGACTTTTGTAAATACCTTTTTTCTAAAATGCAGGCAGAGCAAACTAGGTTATTTGCTCTAAAGAAGGGCATCCTCTACAGTAGCACATTAGAAATCTTGTCCTTTAACCAGCTTACACAACTCAAGTTTCAGAGCATTTTGCCTCAGCATTTGAATAAAATTACAAAACTGCATATCACATAACTCTAAGGACAAATGTTATAGATATATCCTGCCATCCAAAAAGCAATGGAACATGTGCAAAGCTGGAAGCAGTACTTATCATTTGAATTCACAGAGAAGGATCTGTGCTTTCCAGGATAAAGAAGCTTACTTGGGATCATTGGCTGGGGGAGAAAGTGCCTTCAGCATAGATTATGGAAAATCACAGCCACTTCATTGATGAAATGTTGCGTTCAGCATTGATCTTTTTTGCTTCTTTCTGAATGATGACACTTTCATCATCATCATCATCCCCTTCCTCAGATGACTCAAAGTCAAAAACATTTCTCAAGTTTTAAAAATGACTGAATGGAGCTGTCAATCTCATTGGTGAAGCACCCACAACTGCTACACCAAACACCCCATACTCTGTATTTATATGATGGTTATCAATAAAATTCCTGCAGGTATATCCACTGAATTCCTTTAGTCTAAAAAAGAAAATTGCTTTGTTCTTGATCAAACTCAGCTGCTTCTTTGCTGAGAATGCTCAACCCCATGAGAATAAAACCTTGTTAAATGTCAGTGAAAGAACTGCTGAACAGTAGCCAGAAGTAATGGATAGATGGGAGGTGGCTGTTTTTATTTCTCTAGCTCTGACATTTCCTTTGCTGCTACTCTGTCATCAAACTGCCCCAAATTACTCTAACACCCACATTCCAAATGTTGTCCGCAGATCAAGATTGATTGAATATAATCACTAATGCTTCCTTTATCAAAAGAAACAGGGTCATGTCTCTTGTCTTACATTCAGAGTTACAACCACATATGGACATGCTTAATTCTCTGCCTTATCTCTAAAGATGTGGAGCTATTCCCTGTTACAAAATATGTGCAGCCCATTTTTGTAGTATCGCTGGCTTCTGAAGTTGCCCTAAAACTATAAACAGCATTTCATTCTGTTTCAGTGATGGCAGAATAGTGGCCATAAAGAAAATAATGAAGAAATCATTCACACTCTCTAAAACCATACGTAAAGAAGTAAAGCAAGTGAGGTAAGAAGTGAAATCTAAAAAATATATGTTGTTCATTTTTACACTCATTTTTTAGGACTTAAAATCTTTCCAAATGTGACTGTAAATTCATATTTCCCTTTCTTTCAAACTTTGCTTGAAAGAGAGCAAGGATTTAAATTTCCTTATACCTGTTTTACTTTTTCTCTATCTTGTGAGTCAAGGCACTGGGTTTTCCAGTTGCACTACAAAACGAGATGGACATCTGTGAAAATTTCTGTTGTGCTGTGATTTTTTCTGATTTTCACAGGGAACTTGACCATCCCAATCTCTGCAAATTTATTGGAGGTTGTATAGAAGTTCCAAATGTTGCCATTGTCACAGAGTACTGTCCCAAAGGCAGCCTGAGTGATGTGCTCCTCAATGAAGATATTCCTTTGAACTGGGGTTTCAGGTGAAAAAATCCAACTTTTGAAAAGCTAAATGACATAGATCATGCTATATGCTGTTTGGGACAAGATGTTAATTTTAGATAAGTTCTTGTCTAGACAAGCCTGTACTGTGATATAGGGAGAAGGAGGGAGGGAGGGAAATAATAAGCCAATGACTTGTCAACTTTCCCTAGTCATACTGCAAAACTTTTAAAACCCTTTATTTCTCTATAACTTTACTTTGTTCCCAAGTATCTTAGGGTATCCCTATTCAACTAAAACCCACTACATTTCTGTTTGTGAAGATATATGGGTGAAATGATTAGCATACCTGCAAGTTGTTTATTGTTCTTAACAATAGAGGAAATGAACTCACATTGTCAATTCAAACTTTCACAAAGGCAGTGACATTGTTTTTTGAGATCGATCTTCTTGACATGTCCTTTCTGCTTCTGCTGTATGCTTGCCTTCAGCAAAGAAAAATGGTTTTCAGAAAGGAAGCCTTCCAAATAAAGCAAGGAAGGTAATAAAATTGTTTCACTTGTAAACATGTGAAAGCACTCCCAAGGATAAAAAAGTACTGACAATTTCTAGAAGAAACTTTACTCTCTTGGCCTGTGAGCTCGGGGAGATCTGGATTTTCAAGCAGTCACTTTAACATTTTGGAAAAGTTACCATGGGGACACAAGTTGAAAGCTATAGGTTCTGTAAACTTCAGTAAGCTTTGGAGCCATTTTTGAATGAATTTGGAAATACTATCTCACTGATTTTTGACTTTCAGGTTTTCTTTTGCTACTGATATTGCTCAAGGAATGGCCTATCTCCACCACCACAAAATGTGTCATGGACGGTTGAAGTCTAATAACTGTGTGATAGATGACCGGTGGGTTTGTAAAATTGCAGGTAAAGAGAAGGCTAGAAAAAATTTTCAAAACTGTCCTGATAACCCCCTAATTATACATTTCACATGTAACACTTTTCCCAAATGCATTCATATTGACATTTCATGTGGAATTGCTGACTGTGCCAGACTTCACTAGCAGCACCTTGTGCTGAAACAATTTCGTGTTACATTATCAAGTCATTTAGTATGTGTCATGGATGCACACTTCAGATCCCACAAATTATTCAGTCTGTCAACATCTGAGCAGAAACTCTGCCTCATTCTTTATTTTTTTGATAAAGAGAGAAACCTGAGGCATGGACAATGGTGTAAAGAGATGTAGTCATGGTGACTGATTGGTAAGCGCAAGGTCGTTTAATGGAGAAAAGCAGACTCAACTCAGAGCTTTTAAGTCTTGTTCACAGCACTGAATTGTATTCTCCCAGAGATGGAGCTGCAGGTCAGGTCTACTCTTGGTACAGGAAGACAGTCTGTAGGAACAGTAAAAACCACTTGAGAGTCTAGATTAGTTTGCAGTTGCCAAAGGTATTTAAGGCAATTATAATCTCATCTACTTTTTGCCCAGAGCAGTCATCATACTCTCTAATCCATAGCCATCCTAAAAGCAGCAGCAGCAGATTTGTTTTTCAGTGGTATAACCTATCACTAAGTCTCCTACAGGGCCAGGTTTACTTCTCCAACTCCTTCAGTAGCCTTCTGTCTTGAGAATTGCCTACTCTGCTTGGAGCAGGTTGTGGATAAAAACATAAAAATTATACATTGTTGGATTACATCTACTGCATCACCTTAGCACAGCTCCTGTCAGTTGAACAGGATATCTGTGAAATCATTCAGCAACTTCTGTTTTGATTCTGTTCTGTGTCAAACTGTAGTGTTTTCAAATCTTCATGGTTTATCTGGATGCAGTAATGTCAAACAAAATAAATAACAAATGTGGGAACTTCTTAAAAAATTACCTCTGCATAAAGAACTTCTTAATTGAAGGTCACTCCAGATAAAACCAGATGTGTCTGCATGCAGCCTTTGCATACAGTCAGAGAGTGCTGTTTACATAAGAAAGAAAACAGAAGTTAGTTGTTTTTTTCTCATTTTTCTTGATTCTGGGTCATATGCTAAGAATTCCTTCTATATTAGGCTAGAAGTATAGATGGAAGGATGTTTTCACATCTATGCTGCCTTTATTCTGATGCTAGTAGTGTTCAAGTAATATCCACGCTCTGATTTTAAGCTGTTAGTCTGTCTAATTAGTAATTACTTGAGCAACCTGCCACCAGAGATAAGGATCAAGGGACAAAGTAGAACAGAAACCTGTACTTTCATGGTAACTCTTGCACTGAGGTGAGACTATTATCTGAAACTAATTTGATAAAATAATAAAATAATTCTGATTGCAATGGGTCACGTAGTTCAGTTTGCTGCTGTCATTCCGTCTTGCCCAAATATTTGGTTTTCCAGATACTATATTAGCAATAATTTAGGGGGGCAAGACCACATAAACTCCACTATTTCTAGACTAAGATGTGTATTTAGAACAGGGAAAATTAATTTATTTAGATAGCTGTCTACTACTGCACATGTTTCTGGGAAGTATCCACTGAATAGTTTGCTTCCTGTTTTCTTCCACTTTAGATTATGGCTTGCAGTCATACAGAAAAGAAGATTTTCCTGATGGATCAAATTCATCCCAGCAGCATTTGATACAGATTTACACAGCTCCTGAAATACGTACTCTTTCAGACTTTGAACCCAGTTCTATGTCCGATATCTACAGGTAGGTAAGTTTTCCTGATCTCACTTCTAGTAATCTTGAGTATTTCATAATGACAGTTAGGCTTGGTGTAATTCTGTTGTTACTCCAGGTACATGTTGGATTGTATTTTTAAAAGGATTGGTCCGGGAACACAGTACAGCATAGTTATCACAGGATCTTCTCTTTCAAGGTAGATAATCAAATACTGAATCCACTGACATTATTTAAAAGCAGAGTTGGCTCAATAGTTTATAAGGAGTCACTTGACTGGTAAAATAAAAAGGCATAAAGATCTACTATTATCTAATTATCTTTTTTTCCCCTGTTCTTGTTTCTTATGAAAAGTAGAATTATTTTCAACAATGGCAATACTTTAGAAGTTAATACCATAAATGTCTTAGAATTCTATTATTGAACATCTGTACAATTATTTGGGGGCACATACATGGTGCCAATATTTGGTTTAGAGTGGAAAAATAAAGAGAAGGGGGAAAAATGGATGCACTAGCAAATAGCTCAATTCCTTTCCTTTTGAAAGCCTTTATAGAAGATCGCTTTCCAGTGACTTGTCTTCCCAATGGTGGACTGCTTCTAGCCAATCACTTTTCAGACAAGTAGGAACACAATTGTAGACAAATATCTGCATATACAATATGCTTGAACATCATTACTTTTTATCTATTCTGTCAGATTACCTGAGCAAGAACTGGAAGTCTAAGTAATATTTCTGCCTATAGACTTCAGTATGTTAGAATTTTCTCCAAAATAGCTCAGCTAAGGCAGTTTGGGATTGTGTTGTTATTCTGGCTATTGTCATTTGTCCTGTGTCGGTCTGTACTTTCTCAGCATGAAGTAGTCTTTGAAAGAACTGTGCTCCAACTAAACAATAATTTTAGGATTGTCTTATACATTCCAGTTTACCATTGCCCTGCAGCCAGAATGTATCCCAGAAAATGTTTCATTGGCTTGTTCGTCTCACTTTGCTCCTGCTCTGGATAGAAATCATTATTTGACTTTGCAGGCAACTTTGCCTCCTGAAGGCATTTCTTGCCAATCATCCCCTTTTAAATAGTCCTAAGATCTGATTTGCTCATATGGTATATGTCTATTTGATATTCAGTGAATGTTTTTTGGATTTATCTTGCTGTCCCACCCACATGTCTGCAAAATCTACATCTTCTTTTGTGGCACTGCAGTTATTAATTTCTTAATTAAAAAAAAAAAAAAGTCAAAGCAGTGAGAAATCACACCAAAAAAGGGTGAACAGAGACATGCAGACAGGGAAGATAGAGAAGTACCCTGTACCATTCAAAGGGTTGTCTTCTTATCTGTGTTGTTCTTTAGAATTTGCATTTTAATAAATTTTATTTTTTATTATATGAACAGGAGGTAAGCCTTCCTGATACATGTATTTGGCCTCACTGGCCAGGCAGTATTGATCCAGTCTTGAAATCCTCAGTTTTTATCTGTACAAATATTCCATTAATGTTCCTGAAGGTGAGGCCCAAATAAAAAATGAGTAGACACTGCAGGAGAGGGACTTGTAATTACAGATGAATCACTTGCTTTTAAAGTTCTCTAGAAAAGTGTTGGTCTGATGGAAAGCTAAAATGGAAATGAGAACAGAAGCATGAACGTAGCTCCTGTTTTGAGCTGAAGAGGTTGTTTTCAGTCACAGTTTCTCCTAGATTGGTTCTTCTTGATTTGTAATCATCATATGAATTCCACCATCCACAATGGATAGTGAATTTTATTGGGCAGTGCAGCTGAAGAGGAATAAAATCAATGCTGCTCTACCAGACTTACTGTAATCTAATTATTATCTTTGAAAATCTGTTTTAGCTTTGCTACCTTACCAGGATAGATTTTGCTTTCTCCTACCAAATCACTGCAAAATTAATATATAAATTTCATGAGATTAATTTCTAAATTATTCATGATGTTTTATATGCATTATTTTATTTTCCAGTGGTGGTCCACAGGTGGGCTGAAAGATAGATAAACGTATCCTGTCACCAGCAGAATGCCTTACAGAACAGTGCAACCATTTGCAACACAGCCAATATTGAAAACCAATATTCTCTAAAAAAGTAAATGTTACCAAGCTGAGAGGCATGCAGGGGTAAATTATTGCAGTTTTACTATATAAAGAGGCATCTTTATCCAGCCTGGATGGAGATTGGAGGAGATGCTTGCTGGAGGAGATGCTTGCTTCTAAGAGATCACTGTTCTGGAAAATCTCTAATGATTTCAAAAAAAAAGACTAAGTTCTCTGCTTTTACTGTCTTTTTCCATTCTTCATTGTTGATGAATGTATTAGATCTTAGTTCACCTGAGGAAGATAATGACCACAAAAATATAATTCAGAAGAAAGAAGCAGAAATGCTTACTATAAAATATCTCCTCTGGACACACTGTGTCATCATAGACTTTATGGAGATTTTCTGGAACAGCAGTCTTTTCAGTGGCTAAAAAAAAACACTCTTTCCACTGGCGCTTCTGGTGCACCTGCTCCTAACCCTTGACTGGAGCAAAAATCAGACCCCTATGTTTAACTGGTAGGAATCACGTACATAAATCTGCACATATCACCTCTGGATTACATTAATTTTTATAGAAAAAAATTGCTTTGCTGTCCACCAAACTCAAACATCTCTGGGACCTATAGCCATGAGAGGCAAATGCAATGAAACATTCAGTAACAAATCCCTGAAAACACAAAGTAGTAACAAGTAGCAGCACCATTGTCATCCTTTCTTTTAAGATACTGGGATTTCAGTCACAAAATGAGAGAGAATAAGAAATCATGAAAAGAAGAAATCACTCACTCAATTGACTGTTATTGCATTAAGATTTTTCTTCATTTTTATTTTGCAGTTATGCTATCATTTTACTAGAAATTGCAACAAGAAGTAACTCTCTGGCAGTAAGTAAAGATGAACTATCTGTAAAATTTGCATGACAACTTTGATTCTGTTTCTGCTGAAGACAAACCCAACTTTGAGTTACTGCACCTTCGAGTTACTTGATAAGCACGCATTTTCCTAATGACTTTATGGATGCCAGTTCAGTTCCCATGGAACATGCAAACAGGTTTTACTCATAGGTCTACCAGTTTTCCATTTCAGAGCTCTGAAGAATATATGATAAAAATAGTGTAGCTCCAAAACTGGTTTTTGATTCGTTTTGTGAGGCTTAATGGCTAGGTGGATTCAGGGAGAATGTATGTATTAATATCTTTCTTTTTCTCCTAGTTCTTCCTTTTCCTGTCATTTAAGGCCCTTTAAATGGAATCTTGCAGTAAAAAGAATAACCTAGAAAAGCAAATTACTTGCTCTCCATAAGGAAAATACCTGTTTTGTGGGTGTCTTTTGATCACTGCTAAATGGCAAACACAAAAAGAATGCACCTTGAAATTGAAAACAGATGGTCTGGATATATAACCATGTTCTCTCTGAAAGAATTTGCTTAACAAGAGTTGTAACAATAAAGATTTGAAACTACTGTTTTTCCAGTTCTCACAGTTTGTGATAATAGACTAATATAGTCTTTGTGGTCACTTAAAAGTTTACCAATATCTTGCCTGGAATTTGTTTGTTTCAAAAGTTGTTTATGTCATATGAACACTAAGATTAAAGCCTGTCAGCCATGAAAAAGCTTTTAAAAAAGGTGACCCATTTTATACTGGGTTATATATATATATTTATATCCTTTCTTTTCCCTTGTGCTCTTATGTGAAAAAGCTGACTTAGAAGTGATAGGGAAGATGTTACAAAAGTGATGATGATAATAGTAATATATTTTCAGTGGCTGGCATGAAAACCATAACACTTATTTCAACATTGTTTAATCCTCTTTTTTGCTAGAAAGATGATGTGCATTCATCTGAATATTCTTGGTGCCCATCTTTGGCAGAATTAATTTCAGGAAAGGCTGAGAATTCTTGCCCATGTCCCACAGATTATATAGAGGTGAGTAAAATACTATTGTAAAGTACAAATTGTGAATGAAGTACAATATTGTGTACAAAAATCATTTATTGAAGTGAATTGACAATGTCACAGAAGTTTTATAGCAATATTACCTTTAATAAATATAAATAACCCAGAAATCAAGAAGTACACTTGAAAAAAGGCAAAATTAAAATAATTAATATCCTTAATAAAAAACCTGTCATTGTGACAATGAAATATTCAGTTATCCCCTCCAGCTTCCAGTGTAATAGATTATTATTTTAATATTTAATCATTGATTTTCGTGCAATTTCATTTTATTATAATGTGTTGAATTCCATACGTATTTTATGGTAGTAATATCTAGCTTACTGATGGGGGTCTTTCACATAATGAATTCTGTGTCAGGCAAATTATGAGTTTGGTTTGTTTCTTATGCACTAAGTCTTTCTCTTCAGTAGCCTTAGTAAAGTACACCCCCTTCCAGTTTAAGTAAATCAGAACAAGATGGGGTCATCCTCATTTCAGGTTAAGTGCAATATAATTCACCTTTGCTGGTTTGTAGCAACATAAATGTAAAAAACTTCTCCTTAGCAGCACTGTTTTTAAATCAGAAGTTGACATTCTTAAGGGGTACTCCAGTTCTTAATATTTTGTGAAATTTGTGTACAGACAAGTCCTCTGAAAACTGCATGTGGCTCCAACAGCATAACACTCTCTTACAGCACAAGAGCTTAAGCAGTGTTCAGCAGAAGGAACGTGTATATCTTATTCATGATTTCCCACAGCAACATTTTCATGAACTAATATCCTTCATTCAGCAAAAGCCTGTAGAACTCCAGAGGCTTCAGTATAGCTTTGACACTTCACCAGCTGCAGATAGAGCTTCACACAGGCAGTTGGATCCAAGAAAAAAAAAATATTAACTTAAAATACTGCTTCTGCTTAGAATAATAAAAGGCTGTTTGCTTTTCTACTCTCTTTCCCTTCTGCAGTTAATTGAGAGGTGCAGAAAAAATAACCCATCCCAAAGGCCTACCTTTGAGCAAGTCAAGAAAATGTTGTACAAGATGAATCCTGTTAGCCCTGTTGACATGATGATGACTCTGGTAAATTTAGCTTTTTGATCCAATCCAATCTGCTCACTTTCAATAACTTTCACCTCTATCCTTCAGGGCTTTTTTTAAAATATTATACACCTTGTTTGGAAAAAAAATCCACAGTTATTTGTTCAGTTCTGTTGGGGAGACTAGCTGCAGTTCTGCTTAAAACCAAATTTTCTCCTCATTCAATTTTTTAACTTTTTCAACTTCTTTGGGGCTGAAAACTTTTTTTTTTTTGGTCTGTCAAATGTTGCTTGAAAACTATATTCCCTCTTCCCTGTGGCTAAGTATAGTACAAGGGATATAGAATTCCTGCATGCTACAAATGTTTGTAAATCATTTTGAGCAGCATATCTCAAGCCCATCAGCAGAGAAAGAAGATTCCTGCCTCCACAGACCATTGCCTCACACAGAGGAGGGATGCAAAAAGCAAAGCATAGACTAGGATAGCAAGATAGTTTATGAAAGCATTGTGAGTTTTTGATAAAAGTTTGGGACTTAGATACTTTTTGTTTTGTTAAGAGTCTATCTGTAAGTTTCTCTCTGCATTGTGTTTGGCCCCTCAAATTTGCATGAAATTTGAAAAGCTTGAAATTGCCTTCTGCTGTCTTGTGTGTAAGCAACAACCTCAAGTCTGAATTCATAAATTTCCTTGAGAAGAAAAGTGACCTTTGGATTTTGTAAAAAAGCATTAGGTATCTTAGACCTGTGCCCTTTTTTTATCTCTGAATGTTTTCAAAGCAGAATAGTTCAAATATTTAAATCCTATCCAGCTAGGCATCTGTTTCAGTAAAAATATGAATTTTTGAAAAATTTTACAAAATTCTCTGTTATTTAGATGGAGAAATATAACAAACATCTGGAGATACTGGTTTCTGAGAGAACCCAGGATTTAATGCATGAGAAACAGAAGACTGATCGTCTGTTGTATAGTAAGTTATAAATAAAAAAATATTGTATATTCTTCTCAATAAAATTTTTATTTCAGCTGTCTAACTACAAAAAAGAACCCTCTCTTAGATGATTATTTAATAGGTAGCTGGCAAAGAATGAATAAACTTGCAAAGCTGGGAAGCTATTTAGCTACTTTCTGTATTTCCCCCCAGAAGTCAGTACACTCATCTAAGAGCTTTGGGCCAAAATCCATCGTGCTTTGACTTTGCCTCCTTGTGCCAGGCCTTTTACATAGTTATAAATGTTGTAGAATTGTAGTTGGTTGCTTTTGATGGCAGTGTATATTCCAGAATTCTGTAAGAAAAGAAAAGGCATAAAGAGATGGGAGTAGCATATAAGAAAGCAAAACACAAAGGGATGTGAAAGTCCAAGATAGGGGGAACAAATACAATTAAAAAAAAAAAAATAGGGAAGAAATAGTAAACAAATAACACAAGTAGAAAGCATTCACAAAGAGTTCACAAAGAAAGAGTTAGTAAAATCCCAGATCACACCATTAGAATCTAGCCTTACTCTTCCTTGAAATGTATATAGATACTGGTTTGTTTGGCCTAAAAGTTAAGGGCCACGTGAAAAATCTGGGTGTGTTATCAGTGAGATTTATTGTGAATTCTCACATTACAGCATAGAAGATTTTGATGCCAAAGTGTGTTTTCACCCTCATAATATTTTGCATTTATGAGCATTTTTTGTGTACTAAAACCAGCATGTTATGTTTAATGTGTTCTTTTATCCACATAAGAAGATTACAATGCTCTACTTTCTACAACAGGTATGTTGCCAAAACAAGTAGCAGATGATCTCAGGCAGGGAAAACAGGCACAAGCTCAAAGTTACTCAAGTGCCACCATCTTCTTCAGGTAAATAAAATATGAAAGATAGGACTAGAACTGTCTCTTACAGAAGAAACTCCTAGTCTTCCAGTGGAGGTGAAGCTCCTAACCGAGTACAGAATTTCTATCTACACAGCCACCTATTGTAATAGGTGGCTCTACAAAATAGTGTCTTTCAAAATTCTCGCACCTCCCTATTTGTCATTAGAATTACTTAAATTAAAAATTACATTACTGCGGAGCTCTAACGAACAGCAGCATATTGCTTTACATGTGTTACATATGCATGAACCTATGTTTCATAAGATAAGTCTAAGTAAAGAATCTACTATTTAACCTGTATAAAGAAAATCTGTCTATCCTTAGAGTCCACATGGATTTACTGTTCTAATTTTTATGCATGCAGGAAGCAACATACAAATGACATACCTTCACTTGTCATAAAAGAACTAATATCAAGTTCTTTTTTTAATTTATACATAACCCAAAACTAAAGACTCTCTAGTCTGTTACAGAATAAAGTCTACCTGTAAAAATGTTTTACTGCATTGCTAAGGCAAAAGACTTTGATCAGTCTGTCCTTTTAAATGGAAGGAGTCTTTTGTAAATTTAAATAAATTAAGACAAAACTATCTAATAACAATCTTAGAGAAAGAATTATTGAAAAGAGAAGGTTGATGTAATTATATTGAGAAATTTTTACAGTATTTTAAGATTATTAATCAGCAATGATTAGGACAGTGGATTATTATGCTCTTTCTGTTGTGTTTTAACAGTGACATTGTCGGCTTCACTGAGCTGTCCAGCAGCAGCACACCATACCAAGTGGTAGATCTCTTGAACAAGCTTTATACCACTTTTGATGAAATCATAGATAACTATGATGTCTATAAGGTGGAGACAATAGGAGATGCTTGTAAGTACTGTGAGCCGTGGACCATGATGGGGACTGGGCCATCAAGACAGAGACTCTCTGATGACAAGGAAGAACAGCTGAATGAGATTTGGAAAGCTTCTTGCCACTCGGAAGACCAAATAAAACAATTAGGAGATGAGTTCTAGCAGAGCCCTAGCAAACTTTAGGAACATTCTCCTGCATACATTTAAGCATTTGTATGGTTGATAAGTGTTGTGAATGGGACAAATTAATGAATTAAAATAGCGCTTCTGTTTATTTGGTTCCTATGACTAGTGAGGTCTGGCAGCAGATTAATTCCAGTTGGCAACTTGTGTATCATGGGAACACAACTAAAACATTTATCTTCTACATGGGATCATACATGTCCTAACCTTAACTTTATTATCTGTCTTTTTTTGCAAAGACCGTAACAATCTTCTTTCTCCTAATACATTGTAGGGGCTTGACTGCTTCTTCTCTTTTGCCTTTTTTCTTTTATAGGAAAATGGCTTTATATTTCCTACCATGGCAATCTGCTGGGGATAGACTATGATTATAGCTGGGTTCTGTAAAACCTAAGGAACTCTAACAGAGCTTTTGAATGAGACAGACAGAATTCCTATAAGAGAGGGAACAAAAATGCCCACTGTGGAACTGCTGAACACATTCTTGAGCATAAAATTCCTGAACAAATGTACCCCATAGATCCCAAACCAACTGGTTTCTTGCCCTGGTTGGAAGGGATCCACAAAAATCATAGGTCCAACTCCTGGCCCTCTACAAGACCATCCTCAAGAGTCACACTGTGTGCCTGAGAACATTGTCCAAATACTTCTTGAACTCTGTTAGGTTGGTGCTGTGACCACTTTCCTGGGGAGCCTCTTCCAGTGCCCAACCACTCTCTGGGTGAAAAACCTTTTCCTGGTATCCAAGCTAAACACAACCCTGATACTGCTTCAAGCCATTCCCTTGGGTCCTGTCACTGTCACCAGAAAGGAAAGATCAGTGCTGCCCCTCCTCTTACCCTCACAAGAAGCTGTATCTGCAGTGAGGTCTCTCCTCAGTCTCTTCTCCAGGCTGAAGAAACCAAGTGACCTCAGCCACTCCTCACACAGCTTCACCTCCAGACCCTTCACCATCCTTGTGACCCTCCTCGAGCCACTCTCTAACAGCTCAATATCTTTTTTGTGTTGTGGCACCCAAAACTGCCCCCAGCACTTGAGGCAAGAGCAGAGCAGAGCAGGACAATCCCCTCCTTGCATGGCTAGTGGTGCTGTGCCCCTAGGGCACTGCTGGCTCATGTTCAACTTCAACCAAGACCCCCAGATCCCTTTCCTGCACTCATTTCTGCTTTCCAGCCTCTCCTTTCCCAGTCTGTCTGTACATCCAGGTTTGCCCCATCCCAGAAGCAGAATCTAATACCTTTTCTCCTTAAACATGAAGTTAGTGATTGCCCAGTCCTCTAATTTTTCAAGGTCTCTTAGTAGGGCCTTTCTGCTTGTGAGGCAATTTAGTAACATTGGCAGACTTAATATCCCTTCCAGTCCTGAGTCCAAGCCATTTATGAAGACAAAGAGCACCGGGCTGAGGATGGAGCCCTGTGGAACCCCCATTGACAGGTCAGCAGTCTGATATCCCCCCATTCACTGTAACCCTTTGTGCCTGACCCCTGAGCCAGCTGCTCACCCACCACATAATTTGTTTATTCAGCCACGAGCTGGACAGTTTGTGCAGAAGGATTCTGGGAGAAGCAGTATAAAAAACTTTACTGAAATCCAAAAAGATTACATCAACTGGCTTCCCTTGATCACCTGGATGGGTGTCATAAAAGAAAATCAAATTTAACAATCAGGGCTTTCTGCTCATGAAGCCATGCTGGCTAGGACCAATGACTATGCTGTCCTTCAGGTATTTTTCGTTACCTCAGAAAATTATTCTTCAAAATTCTGCAGGGCACTGAAGTGAAAGTGACAGGCCTGTAGATTGCAAGGTCATCCCTCTTGCTATTATTGAAATTCTTGAAAGAATTGGCAGAAGAAATTCTTCTGCCCTTCTTGAAAGCAGGCATATTTGCCAGCTTCCTACAGACTGGGACCTTTCCAGATTTCCATGACCATTCAGAAAGCATTTTCAGAAATCTAACAATGAGTTTATCATTCTCACAGTCGTGGTTGTCCAGCTCAGCACTCTAGGACCCCAAAATCCCATCATCAGTTTTTAAAGCATAGTGCAGGAAGCATAGAAGAATGCCTAGTTGAAGTCATTATCTTTTTTTATAATATCTGCCCAATGACAGAAAGCACTGATTCAGCCACATTTGCACTGCCTGTCCCACTTTAAGCACTTCTCAGCACTCTCAGGGGAGGATGAAAAAAGAAATGATTGGAGGGAATAAATCTCGTGCAAAAATAAGAAGGAAATAGAACATTTTTTGTACCTAGGGTAATTCTATCCATGAGCCATTGCCCTAGCATTCATTTGTTTCTGGTTTTCTTTGCTCAGCAGGCACAACTGTGCCTTGGGATATGAAAGAATAGAGCTTCTTCCTTTTTTAATATTTTTTTCTTTATTGTAGGCAGCATACTTCAGTAAATCTATGTGTAGTGCCAAATGTTAACACAGTTGCATTGTTGTGTTAAGATATGGTGGTGTCAGGAGTACCCAAGGAGAATGGGATTCTTCATGCTGGTGAGATTGCAAGCATGGCTATAGATCTTCTGGATGTCTGCAAGAGTTTTAAGATCCCACACAAGCCTAATACCCTCCTGAAGATAAGAGCAGGAATACATTCAGGTATGTTGAGAAAGTTGCAAAAGATGTCTTCCTCTGGCCTTACAAATGCATCTGTAATGGCCATTTCCTCTCCATTAAAAATAAAGTTAATTTTTTGATATGCAGTGGAACACAACATAGAGGTCATCCCAACAGAATTATTTATTGGATACATGGTACCTCAGTTTTGAATACAACATTGGAAACATCCCACAACCCCTGTGCCTTTGCTGATGTGAGTTAGAGCTGCCACTCTGTATCTGTTACTTATCAGCTGTTCTTAAAACAGTGAGTTGTTTCTTGACAATCTGATCTAGCCTGCACTCTCGGACTCCTAGCTCCCTGATTTAATCTGATGTATGATTGCATTTCCATGTTTACAGACAGCCAGAGTTTGATATGTCCTGTGCAGCCCAGCATCCCAACTAATCAGGCCTTATATTGTCTTACCGAGAAATCATATCTTCTGTGTTTTAAATCACTTGTAAGACAGATTTGTAACCCATGTCAAGACAATACTGACACTCAGTCTTTATCTGGCTAACAAATTAGATTTAAGATAGTGTAGGTAGCAACCACAAGGCTGTATGACTGATTATGTGATTTATAAACACAAAATGTCTTGCTTTCCATTTCTTAACAGGGGCAGTTGTAGCTGGAGTTGTTGGAACCAAAATGCCACGATACTGTTTATTTGGAGATACTGTAAACACAGCTTCCAGGATGGAATCTACCAGTGAAGGTAATAAGGAGCAAACTGCAGGTTGGGTTTTAATCATCCCTGAATTAGTTCTTAAAAAATGTTAGGCTGAGTTTTGAGTCCTGGCCTATTCAAATGACTCTGAATCTGTAAAGTGGTTCTTGATTTCTGGGTCCAGTCTGCCTAGGGACAAATTATTAGGGTGCTAATCTCTGCAACTGCTTTTGTAATCAGATCCTCTCATTTCTAAAGTCTCAGAAAGGGAGTTTTGTGGCTTTGAAGTTCTCTACAGTAAAAAAAGTTTGGAATGAAACAAAATGAGAGGCAAGTGGTTATGTTCACTGTTTCTATTTGTTACTGCCACCCAGATGTATTTGAAGATTTTGAAAGGATTTGAGAAACACTAGCACCCATTGCTCCTCACCATTTTTATCTTTCCAAAGTAAATGATAACCTGGATGGAACACATAAAACTTAATTTTCTTTCGTCAGTCTCCATGATAACTCCTTTAATGCTCCTTGTGTTGTCTTATCTGAACTCCTTTAAAACTAATACCTTCAAAATCTGCTTCCATCATTCACAGGTTATCTTTTGTTCTGTATGCCAGTCTCTTTCTCAGATGGTGCATCAGCACTGTAGACATAGAAATAAAGACAGAGCCTTTATCTATCAAGCATTTATTTTCTCTCCCTCTTTTTCTGGCCACATACATCTGAGGACCTCAAATTAGATTATATTATCAAGTTTCAACCATAAAATGATTGTTTTAAAATAGATTAATTACCAGCAATGCACACTAAAAATGCTATCACCTGGAATTTGAGTGCTAGTGTCTTGTTTTCATGAAAGATGACAAAATGAAATATAATAATTCTGAGATATGTATCTATCTGAAACATATATCTCCTGATATACAGGCAGTGTTCTGAGACTCTAAAAAAAACATTTAAACAAATAAAAGTGGACATTATAAAACTGTCATTTTCTGACATAACAAAAACCAGTTAGACAATCTTAGCCAGTCCTACTATCAACTGGGATGTTTTTTAAACAAAGAAGCATAATGATTGGGTCTGTGTCACAGAATGTTACAGGTGAAAAAACCTTTTTAAAATGGTTTTAAATTTTGGCAGAATTTTGCTTTCCAGCAGAAGTAGAACTTCTTCTATCTCTCCTTCTCTATCCCTCCTCTATCATTTGCAAAAGGTAAGACAAGTGAGGTTTACATGGTTTACATGAAGATAAAATTTTCAACTAAGAAAAAATCACAATACTAAAAAGATTGTGGAGTTATGTTAACATTATCTCTTCCAGATGTCTTAATTTTCAGGTTTGGAGTCATTGCAAGGGCAGCTGTTTATTTAATGGTTAGACTTTGCTGAAAATTAAATGTGCTAAGAAAGCATTGTCTCTTTATTGACCAGGAGGTAGAACTGTGTGTGGTTTTCTTCACCAGACAAAAAGGATGCTCATCCGTAGCACAGATAGACACCTGTGCAGAGTACAAAATATTAGGTGCAGAATGTGAAGTAGTGCTTGTTGACAGCCCTATATTTATCCTGAGATGCTCTCACATACAGGCCAGGATACTGGAGCTTGTGTGCAAATATTTGGATAACTAATAACAAGGAATGGAAGCAAAGACTTGAAAAAAGAAAAAAAAACTAAGGCAGAGTTTATTAATGAGTCTTGAAATTTTTGACACCCCTGGGAGATTAATCTGTCTTAGATGTATAAATTGTTTGCTAATATGGTCTTTGTCTTTCTTTCCAGCTCTTAAAATACAGTGCAGTTCAAGTGCATACCAGCTGTTGGAGCAGATTGGAGAGTATGTGTTAGTATGCCGTGGGAACTTACAAGTCAAGGTGTGTATGTAACATTTACACTCAGCTTTTCTGAGAGGAGAGTGTGAAAGTACTCCTTGATTTTTAACCCGTGCAGTCCCCTATATCTTCAAGTCCTCTATATCTCACAATGCTTTGGTTACACTAATTCCTGTATCCAAAGAGAGCATGTTCAGATTTTAAGCCAGGACCAGTTCCATGGACTTGTTCATGGGACAAACCTGGTAAGTCAGAGATGAAGAAGGACTCCGTCAAGCTTGGAAGTCCTGTATGGCACATTCACTGTCACGACTGCTTGAAATCAAAAAAGGTTCTTCAGATACATCACAAATCATCATGCGAGTTCCACAAGAAAATTAACCTACTTGTGGACCCAGTTTTGGATGGGACTTCAAAGATTTTTTTTTTTAATTGATAGTCCTGCTATTATCTTTTAAGGAAAGGTTTTATGCCTCATTTTTCCTCCATGTAAAGTGGCTGACAGGCACATATTTCTCCTTTTGAGACTTGTTTTGAGCTGTAGTAAGAAAATTATTTTATAAATGACGATGGTATTATAACCCCAGGACTAATATTCTTTCTTAGGGAAAAGGAGACATGGTCACATACTGGCTTGAAGGTAAGAAAGTTTCTGTCACACCGAAGGCGGTCACCAGCACTTCTGTGACTCAAGATGCCAACAGAGTTTCATATAGTCCACTACCAGGTGTCCTTCCCAGTGATCTTCTCTGAAGTCCTGCTTCCTAGTACCTCATTAACTCTAGTATCCCTTCTGCTTTCAGTCTGTCAGGTCATCCTGCTGAATTAGAAAATTAGAAAGGAGATAATACACCCCTTTGGCCTTGTGAATGTGTTAGCTCAGGCTTTATTTACAGGTGTTTCTCCCAGGAGTGGCACTGAAAATAAAAAAATTAAAAAATAAAATAAAAAAACTCATCTTAAGGAATAACACACAGAAATGGCCCACCAGCTACCAGAGCAAAAAGTAGCTCCCGGTATTACTTCTTGGTGTGGTTTTGATAGGAAATGCTCAGCCAGCAGCCACCATCACCTCAAAACCAGCTGGTTGGACATTCCAGCCTGTGAGGTGCTCCCACAGGAAAGGAAACAGTATAGTGCTGCTGTTTAGTGGTATCATAAACCCTGTGGGCATGGTAGGTTTTGTGCTGTGAAAGGGAAAAATTAGGTGTACGTTGTGTGAGGAAGTAAGATTCATTAAAGAGGAGGATGAAAAATAGAGCAGAGAAATTATAGTGGATACAAATTGAAACAAGAATTTCTACTCCTACTTCCATTTAATCTCCATTGTCTGGGGCATAGAAAGAAGAATTAAGAAGAAAGTCTCATGTGTTTCCCTACAGCCAATTCCTAATGACACTTGCCATCTTGTTGCAGAAAATCTTGGTAGAGAAATGCAAGACATTGTATGCTGTTGCTAATCAGGGTAAAATTCACTACAGCTGCTCTTGTCTTTGGCTGCTCTGGGATTTCTCTGAAAAACAGCTCTTAACATTAGCTGATGTTTTTGCTCTGACTAAAGTGGCAGTGAACCTACTATTGCTGGATAGCTGTCTGTCAGTGAAATCAGGCATCCCCCTGAGTCACTGTGTAATTTAGGACACAGTTTAGGAAAGGCCATTCCAGAACCAGTATTTCCTGTAAAGAGAGAACCATCACTACAAGTGGAGTAATTTTAGGATGAGCGTGATTCTCTGAGCATTGGCTTTCTTTAAAGACTTACCTTTTGGGGCTAATTATTTTGAAGAGTTTAGTCCATTCCAGTTCAACTGGTTAACAAACAATCTAGAGTAAGTGAAACTGAGAGACTAGGGATATCAAGAGTGAAAGCATTTCCACCATAATGTGAACCAGACTGGATAAAGCTAATTGGGAGGAGATGAAAAGGAAGGACTTTGAGTGATATAGCACCACTTAATCCTGTTTATGCTGCTCCCTTACCCTCCAATCTGTCCCTGATCCTAGGTACAAGTATGAAAACATGCATGTATTTGCAATATTTCTGGCTTAAATCTGTGGAGTTTAACCAAGCAGCTTACTACTTGTTCATGTTTTTATGTAGCTAGCATAGCTGTGACTTTTAATTCCAAGTATATGCTGCATGATAGTGATAGGAGTGTCACACTACAGTCTTTCTTCAGCTTCTGTGAGAACTAAATGCACCAGTAATGATAGATTTTTCAGGAGTGCCTAAAGAGGTAGAAAGTTAAATACTTCCAAATTATGTGAGTCTTTTTTTTAACTATACAGAAAATATGTATATAATTCTAAGTGAAATTAAGTCTCAGAAGTCTGTGAATTGCTGTGAGGGACATAGACAGACCTGACTTTGCCACATGAGATCCAAATGTAAAGTCCAGCCAAATTTTTTTAAATAAAACTTTTGAATTAGTTTCACATTTTTTCTAAGCTTAAAAATTATTTTCTCTTTCTCTAAATCTCATATTGGAAGGTATAGTACAATTACTGGTTTTGTAATTTTAGCAGAATAAACCTTTCAGTTATCAGTAGCCCAGAGATATCCTCTAGTATAATAATTTCCTTTATCCAAATGCTATCTAGAAACTGTGAAACTCTCTGCTTTATTACAGTGTTTTATGATGTATTAAATATTTTACATTATTATCTTAATGAATTTGCATTTGTTTACTTTTTTATTTAAAAGGTGCATATCCTTATCAAATGTGGGTGTGAAAGCATATGCTTTATCCATAGTGTTTCAGTTTTAACTTTTCTTCTTTATTTTAATGTTGTCTAAAGAATTAAAAGATTTTTTTAAAGTGTCTTATGAGTTTAAAATCTTGTAAATAGAAATGAGTGAAGCTTGCTGGATTGACAGCTTTAACCACTGACAAGTCCTTGGGTAGTATTCAAGTTCTGCTGAAGACAGCAATAGTCCTTATGAATGTCAGTTTGTCTGATGACTGTGATGATATGACTTTGGAAGATAGAAGTAATGTAGTGAACATTACAGACACAAACAGAAGTGTTCTCAGTCAGTTGACAAGTACTTTAAGATTAATATCAGGCATTTTGACAGATGTAGCCAATGACAACGGCCACATATCAGATGCAGGAAAGCATTTACCAGCCTGTAAAACTGAAGTATGATAACTAGCACACAGCTCATCTGTGAGATGCTTTAAATCCACTAGTCAGCTAATCTAGCATTCTTTTCTAAGATGGCACTATATACTAGAAATATGTGATGTGGTCTTCCTTTACTTGATGATTTTATCCATGCCAGAAAATGGGAAAGCAATTGCAATAATAGAGCTGACGAAGTGAAGATGATACATGCTTTATAGATCACTTCACAGAGTGGCCATTCATTTTCTACAGTCATGCAAGATAATACAGAGGATACAAAGACTCTATTCACGATGTGGTGATTTTATTGGAAAGATTGTGCATTCTGATTATTGTTTATTGCAGCTCCATCTACCTGGCAGTGAGAATGCAGGCAGGAACATTAAAAAAAAATCACACAACACAAAAACTGATTTATGAAAGTCTTTTATTAGATTGATAAACCTTCACTATATTGTTTCAACTTGAATATTGAAGAACAGATTGAGTAATCACAATATTTTAAAAAAATCACGACAAGTAAAGCTGAAAATTCATTAATGTATTTCCAAGTGTAAAACTTCCTAGATTTTATTCAAACCATGGGCATTGGAAATAGACTGTGTTTTGCCACCAAGAAGTTATTCTTTATCCCCTAGATTAGGTAGCAAATATATTTTACTTAGCTTGTTATTGGGCGGGGAGGGGGGGAGGGAAGAATCCCAATTCCAAGGTTCTTTTTTTTTGTTTTTGCAAACAGAAAAGTTATCTGCTTCCTTGTACAGCTAATTACTCAAATTAAATAAATTAATTTGTTTAAATAAAAGGGCAGTGAAATCAGATGTCCTTTGCAAACAATGCAGGGTTTTAAAATGAGTGTTAAGCCTGACTGTGGAGTCAAAGGATGCAGTGTCTCTTTAAGATCAATGTCTGATTAGTATGAGATTTCCCCAGCTTGTAGAACATCTCTTCCACCTACTCAGACCTCTAAAAATTACTAATAGCCCTTCCATCTGAATTGACCTCAAAAGTAGAAATCTTTGGTTTTTTTAAGAGTGTCTTTCTGGGGGTGTCCTTTCAAACCTGTAAAAAGACAAGGCTATGAAAGATTGTTCTGCTTGTACTCCAGTTGAGCACCATCTGCTTTTCAGATAATGAGCACTTTGTCCTTCTAATTCCTCTCCCGATTATTCCCTATTACAGTATAAAACATTGCATTGTACAATTTTATACATTCTAAATTGGAATTCAAAGATAAAATATTTTGCAATAAAATGTTCTTTCCAAATAAAATATGGGAAAATTGCCTTTCCTCCTAATGTAAATTTGGTTTTCAATTTAAATGCATTTTCGAATGTAGAGATATAAAATAACCAGAGTTTGAAATGTGACAGAGTGGGTGTTTAGTTCCTTTGTGTGGGAACCCTAATGACTGAAACCTTCCAAAAAACACCCATGAGTCTACATGATGTTATTTAATGTCCCACAGCATAGTAACCACAGTCCTCTGGTTCACACAGGGAAACAACCTACCCCACCTTTTTATTTGTGCACCATCTTTCCACTGCACTATGTCTTAAACACATATGCGATCCTTTTTGGAACTAAATTCCAAAGACTAGATTCAACAGTTTTCATACAGCACTAAGTTTGACCTGGAAGCTCCACATGAAATGTTTAATGTTACACCTTTGCACAATTTGCCTTGGATTTCAACAGTAACAAAATAAGTACTTCTTACTAAGAGTGCTAAATATGAAGCCAATATAGGAGCATCCTTATGTTCATGATTGTGCACAATTGCTGATTATTACTGCATTTCATACTAAAATACAGTGGTGTGAAAATAAGTGTTTTGATGAGACCTAAAATCAGATTCCCACTACATGGGAATCTTTTCTTTTCTGTAGTTCTTGTATCATACCTTCAGGCAGGAAAACACTCTGTCCCTACTTGAGAAGCCATCTGGGTAGCTACCAAAGATACAATGCACACATGGAACAGTGCACTAAACATACTGGTTTTATGACCAGAATTCAACACAGTTAACCTGACAAAGTAATGAAATACTTTGTGTGATTCCTTTTAGTCTCTTTTGCATTTATGAAGACCTCTTCTGTTCTACTCTCACTAGAACATAGTACAGAGAGGTATTTTCAAAGTGTTTAACCCATTTTTCACTCCCTGAGGGGTAAAAAGGACAGTTTAGGGTGAAAAAATGCTAGAAATGCATCTTTCAGAATTGACTAAAGGTTCAGGATGTTTACTAACAGTCTGGGGGAATGCTGAATGCAAAGCACTGGAAAAATTCAGATTTCAATTTCCAGGAATTTACAGGAGCCATTCTGAAACACAGACAAGGAATATCTTAACTCTGTTGGAAGAACTCTGTGTTCTTAAAAAGCCATAACAGAGTTGTTCTTAGAAGAAGTTTTTTCTCCTAAAGAACTGAAGGAATTTTAAATTGCAGCAATAGACTTGAGCAGAAAAGCTGGGTATGGTGTTGGAAAAACACCTCTGAGGAGATCTCAAATGACTATGTTGCTATGATTGTGCATTTTGTTACCTGCTGTTGCAGACAAATGCATAGCATACATACACACACCCATCCAGGGTGCAGCTTGTAAATATAAACACATTCAGCATAAACATTTCTGTGTATCCAAAACACGGCTAATCCATGCAACTGTTCTGAACACAGAACACACAAATATTTAAAAACTAATGAAAGCTGAATCTCCATGCCTGGTAAAACCAATAGAGGGTCTGGAATTCTAGCACCAATAGGACTGCTAAACTAAAGGCAATGCTTACCTATGAAAGTTTGCCAGGGTGCATGAGAAGTGACTTCTCAATCCACTCTCTCTGTGGTTTATGGACATAAAGGAGTCCACAAAGGAGACATAAAGTTACCAGAGAAGTAACAAACCCACCGACAATTCTCCCTGCAGGGATTGTATGTTCAGACTGGCTGCAGAGTGGAAATGGGCTCAGCATGAGCTGCTTTGCAGTTGATGCCCCATGTCATGTGTCAAGACAACACCTCTAGCCTATATATTAGGAAACTTCTCTATAAGTTTTAATACAATTTATATTCAAGGCATTAACAGAAACCTTTCAGGACTCACAGGTTTCCTGTGCCATGACTTAACTGACAACATGCTGAGAGTCAAGGTCTTGCGTGCTGATTTTGCTCTGCAAGTAAATAGGTTAGTCCCCCCACACACATGAAAATCAGGTTGGCAGTGCTTGACGGCCTGACAGGAATCCATCTCTAACCCATGGCAAAATCCCAAGCTTGTGCTGCAAGAACTGACAACATAACTGAATGTCTCAACATAACAGCTTAGATTGGATGGATGATGTAGTGTCAGATTCTACCACCCTGGCCAAACGCAGGAGTTCACTCCACAAACTCTGGTATGTAACAGCAGATATGGTGAGAGGGGGTCACAGTAACTGTTACTCCAGTAATTACAATATAATAAATAATTACTGGAGCCAGGACTGCAGAGAGTTTGGATCAGAGGGGGAGGAACTGCCTCTGCAAAAGTATGACTTTTCTACAGAATGCAGATCAAGAATACAATACAGTCCAGAGGAACACACTCTGAGCACACTCACCTCTTGCTTATTCAGTTCCAGTACAAAAGGACCAGCTATCGTTTTGCACTCAGGAGGACAAAGTGCACACTGATTAAAATTTCAAATTGTCTTGTAAAGACTTCGCAGCGATCAGCTTGTATGACTGTAACAATGCTACTTATGACAACAGAAATTTAAACAAAGCAACACAAAATTGCCTTTTATTGATCTGCATATCACATTGTCTCTTAAAAGAAGATAAACTACACTGTAGCAGTATGATAAATGCTATTCCAGAATATATATTTTAGGAAACTTCTCTAAATGTCCAGATTACTGTTTTCCATTAAATGCTTTATACACCCTGCCACTTTAGGACTAAGCAATATGTGGTTCACAAGACATTTATGCCCCTAGATATTTATCCCCCAAATTGAGCTCCCCTACAACTTCATGCATTGTTTGAAAGAGAGCACTGGGGAGAGAAGTGGGACTCTGACCAGAAGGTTTTTTAATGTAGCAAGAACAGAAAGAAGCTTTCATCTCTGGTCACACCTCGGAATCACACCTCAAGATGTGGTATCCTGAAGCCAAATTCAGACTAGAAGCTGCCTCTGAAAAGCAAAGTGATTATTCCTGCTTGTTCTAAGATCAGCACTGGTATCACAAGTTCTAGTGTCCACACGAGCTGAATGAAAATTAAGTCCTAGGTGCTCTCTGATATGGGCATGATATCTGCATTAAAAAAAATTGAAAATGCTGTCATCATGTCTGTGATCAAATATGCATTCGATTTCTACTGGCAAAACTATAAAAAGGTCACTTTATTAAAAAATATCTCAAACAAACAGAACCATGAAACCCCCAAAGCAACAAAACCAATGAAAAATCAAACCTTAATATCTAACCCCCACAACAAACAAAAAAAACTAAACCCCTTTCATTTAAAATTTTAAAAATAATAATTTTTATGGCCAAATTCATCAATTTCCATTTCATTCTCTTTTAAACTATCAGAGAACAAAACGGAAAAATAAGTGATTTCAGAAGCAGTACTAATTTATTTCTCTAATTTCAAATTCTCACACTTTCAGTAAGAAATCTAGAGGATTATGGTATAGTAACCTAAAAATATTGCTTAAAGTTGTATTTTATTGTGAAATTTAGCTGAATGAATGAAGGGATGACATTGCCTGTAAATATCAAATTTTAAATACATTTTTTATACCTCTTGCTATATTGTGAGAAGTTTTCACTCCCATTAAACTTTGCTTGAATACAAGCATTCTCTTGTTTTTACACTAAAAATTGAATAAAGCACATGACTCAGATCTGCATGTCTGTATATCAAATTATATATTTACTATTCCATTTGTCATTAGAGTTTGCTGTCTTTTCTTGAAAATGCCCATGTAACTTTTGATAGAGAACCTCTAATCCTAGACAAAATTGAAAAACTTGATTTCTTCTTATAGATATATTTGCAGAACTGTACAAAACTAGGTTCCCAGTGGGCTGGTGCCTTGCTCTCTTATGCAAGGCAAGTGATTACTCACAACCCTGTCAAAGGCAGCAGGCAGGACCCAGTAGGCTGTTTTCTCATGGTGGGTCTGATCTCCAGGGATGCTGAGCGCCCCAGGCACGCAGTGAGAACCCTCACCTGCTCTGCATAGAAGCAGAAAGCAAAAGACCCTGTTCATCATCACATTCATCAGCAGTGTTTTAGCTGTTGGCTCACAGGTCATGAAATAAGACTTCCTGGTGCCATTAAAGACTTGCTCTGCACATTGCAGAATCAGGTCCTGCAGTGACTAAGCCTAAGAAGGAGGCAAGCTGCTGACAACGACTGAGTGCTTTTATGTGGAAGTTGAATATGTCAGGGAGAGATTCTGTTTTTGTGGAATCCCTTTGCTCATTGGATAAAAGCTGGGTTGCACAGAGTGCAGGTGTTCATTTATTACCACAGTACTGTTGCTGCATGCCTGAGCAGCACAGCTGCCTGTAACCACCTGTTCAGAGTTTTCGCCTGAATTTAACTACCTAGTATTTTTTGAATTTATCCTAGTAGTATCCAGATACCCCATCAAAGTCTAGCCAAACAATTAACATCTTACTTGGTCTGAAAGACACCAAGCTAGCCAGAAAATTGTTTCCTTCTTCTGGAAACACGTTCAGAGACTGGTTGTCTTTATGGTTTGACGTTTCTCAACAAACAAACAAATACACACATAAATATATGTATAAAATTTACATTCATTTTTCAAACAATTCCATGGACAGGGTAAGCCTTATTTGAGTGCAAAATTCCTTTTCATTTTCTACACGACATCTCAGGTTGCTACAAAACAGGCTGTTTTTCTTATTTCCTACTCTGGTAACTCAATACATTTTTGTGGTACAACTTAGGGTTGACAAAAACCATCTAAGTAGGAGCAGCTATTAAGACTTTAATCACACAGGAACTTTCTGGCATTCTGGGAGTTTGCATATAGGAACTGGGGCTTTGTGAGATGCTAGCAAATTATTCTATGCTTTAGCAACTGTTACCCTAAGACCTGAACACTTAGAGTAGCTGCTTAGCATGCACATTGTGTTACACCACATCTCTGTTCCCTACATTGTAGAGGTCAGGTAAGATGTTTATGCACAGCATGGAACATGCTGTTGGATAGAACAGCCATGATTTGTATTTCAGTATGTAGACTGTAGGCTCTTAATTTCAATGAAGTTACTCATTTCACATTTTCTTGCTATGTATTCATAAGGTGTGAAAAAACCATCTTTCAGTCAGGTCCTCTGTTCACTTCTCCCAGCAAAGCATGGCTTTGAGACCCCTGAGTGGACTGTCACCATGCATCCCCGATACAGAAATATCTGGCATTTTAGAAAAGGCACAAAAAAATGGCATTTTCAGAAGAGTCAGATCTCACTCAGAACATAACTCACAGAAGTCTATTCCTGAAGCGATTTTTGAGGTACTGAAATATATTTTAAAGACCTGAGTTCACTGACATCTGCTCCTAGTCTGCAAGAACTGTGTCATGTTCATGTTGCATTCTCCTTGTCAAGTATGTCTCTAAAATCCAAAAGTGTTAGAAACATTCCAGTGAACTCTAGACCAGTAGAAAATTAAGCTAATAAATCTATGTTCATGCTATTGACGATAGGTTAGTCTTTGAAAACTCTCCTGAGCCTTTATGGTTCCTAGAAGACTTTCAGAAGAGCCCATGGGGTCAGGACATCTATTCCTTGACACAAAGGAAAATAAAATCCATCCAGGACGAAGGGAGACAAACGATTTCTACACTCCCTGACATCAGGCAGCTATTGGAGCTCATGCTGACATATCTCAATCCCTCCCAAAATAAAGTGACAGTATTTCAAAAACTTATTCAGCCATAGAGCACCAAATTCTTTGCTACAGACAGCTCCAGAGTTTCATTCAGCTCTTGATCCCAGCTGACAGGCACTGCTGCCCTTCTGCCAGAGCGCCTACAGGCTTGGGTACAACAGGCAGCAGGAAAACAAAAGGGAGGAAAAGGGAGAAAATAAAATAAAATTTCTTTTTTTCCAAAAATGAAAAACTGAATTCTTTAACCTTTAAACATGCTTGTTTACTTACAGAAAGCGTACTTCAGGCACAAAAGGTTTGAGTATCAGTCACATACCACTTTAAATTGAAATAGTATCAGGATTGTCCCATGCAGGCAGCTATATTATCCCCTATCAAGAAGTTGAAGTTGCAGTTTTGTATACATACATATATATAAGGTATGCATCTTTCACACAATGGTCTCCTGGTCTGAATTGACTCCGGTGGGGTTTATGTAACAACAGTACCTGTCATAAGGGCTGTTATCCTTGTAAGAGCAGACAATGATACTATCTTTAGGAGCCACAAAAATGTTGTCTTCAATGTCAGGGCAAGGAGTGCTGTCCCTGCTGGGAGAAGAGCTCTTCTTCTCCAAGGCACTGTATGTGGAGACATCTCCCACGAACACATTCTCTGGCATCTCTGGGTAACAGCTCTCCAGGTATTTCAGCATCTCCTCCTGCTCCACCTTTTTGGTGAGGCTCTTGCACTCTGCCGGGGCAGCGGCGGTGGTGCTGGTGGTGCAAATGAACACGGTGTCCTCTCCCCTCAGCCCTCTCCTGTCCTTGCGGTAAGCTTTCCTGGCCAGCTCGTCACAACTCCCCTTGCCAGACTCCAGGTCCGAGGGGGTCCTTAGCAGCTCCATGCCGTCCCGATCCTTGACTTCCTTGCAGCACGGGCGCATGTTCTCGGGACATTTGGTGCAGCCGTCAGTCTTTCTGGTGAGGGCGATGGCGGCAATGCCCGGCAGGCAGATGGCCGGCCCGATAGCCAGCAGCGGGATGTCTCCCAGGGTCTCTCCCTTGATGCCAGACACGGTGAACATGAAGCCGAACACCAGAAAGACGCTGACCAGAGCCACCACAAGCCCCGTGCGGGGGTTGATGTCGTCGGGTCTCAGGGTCCGCGCCATCCAGCTGGTGCGCACGGGGACGCTTCCCTCGGCCGGAGCGGCCCTCGGGGCAGGGGACGGGCGCTCCCCGGCGAGCCTCCCAAGTTTCCCAGGCAGCGAGGCGCGGAGCACCCCGACAGCGGGCGCCGCTCGGCTTCCCCCCGCAGACGGAGGGCGGGCCGGGGCCGGGAGCTGTCCTGCCTCCTGCCCCCTCCCTCGCTCCCTCCCTCCGTCGCTCCCCGGAGCCGGCCGGAGCGGCTCCCCCGCCTGCAGCCCCGCCGCGCCCTCCCACGCTGGCGGCGGGCGCGGGGGGCTCCAGCCCTGCCGAGGGCCGTGGCTAGAGAGATCGGGCGGCTTCCAGCAGCAGCGGCCGGGGAGACAGCTGCCGCGAGGGTTCACCTGCCCGGCCTCCGCCTCCTCCTCCTCGTCCTCCCCCGGAGCCGCCGGAGCCCCGCAGAGCCGTGAGTACGCGAGCCGCCCGGCGCGGGATGCTGCGGCGCCGGCGCGGGGGCCCGGCGGGGCTGCCCCTACCTGATGGCCACCGCTGCTTGGCCGGCTGCTGCCGCCACCCCGGGCAGCCTTTCCCTCTTGGGCGAAGGGGAGAGCACCCCCGACGGGCGTCCTTCCTCGGGAAGCCGGCATGTGCATCCTCCGTACGGGCCCCCGCACCCAAAGCCTTTCCTTCGGTGCGGACGGGACGTGTGAAGTAAATTGTCTCCTGGGCAGACAGCAGTCCTGACCGAGTCTTCTGAGTTAGGCACCTGTGGAGAGCAAGGCTTCAGGAGATGCTCTGCAGCAGCTGGATGTCATCCTGAAGGTGGCCCTTAGGGATGAAGCCTCTCCTGATGTTATTCCTTCCCCGAGAAAAAACAGATGTTGGGGTTCCCTTGGTATCCATGGCCTGCCGACTGTGATGGTGACGTTCTGTCCCTGTGATTTGATGCATTTCGGTGATGGTAATTTGGAGTAAGCACCACGAGCTGAATGAGCATAGAAAAAGGTCTCAAACAGGTGGGAGTGTGGAAAGGCAGCAGCATCTTCAGGCAAGTTGCCAGTGATACAAAAGACTAAATGCTTTCACCTGGGGCAGATACTGGGAGGCAAAAATGAGTGATACCAGAAAGCTTACAAGAAAGTTAAGGTAACAGAAAAGGATACTCTGAACTAAAATTTTGAAACAAAAGTTTCTTTAAGTTTTCCCATTAACATGATTCATTTTTCTCATACTACACACTTGGAAAGCTCAGAGAAGCCAGTTTAGAAAACACTCAGATGTTTCTCAGGTCATGAAAAGCATTAAGTTTTTTTTATTTACCCTTCCTACAGTATAACATCAACAGAGCACCTCTGTTGTGGATTTCCAATTTGCCTTGCAAAAAGCAAGTCCAAGAAAATAATTTTGTAAGTGGGAACAGCTCCTGCCTTATAGGACACTTTGTAAATGGGGTGTCAAGTTACAGTATTTGCTGTTTCATTTGAAGGATGAGTAAATGGGAGTAGAAGCACACAGTGGGGAGAGTTTTTAAGTCAGTGGCAATGCCCTGGGTGTGAGATTAAAAATTTGTAATGGAACACAATAATTATTTCAACTTGTCCTCCAGAACATTGTCCAGTAAAATTCACATTGAACCTCTCACCTGTTGCAGAGTGGGCTGAAGCAGGATTGTTTTGGACTCTGTTAGAAATACCTTTATTGATTGAAAGATCTAAAAATCAAAACCTTCCAGCCAGCACAAGTAAACTTCTACTTTTGCCACTGTGCAGGATTTAGTGGTATGAGAAATGACAGTAGTGTTCTCAGCTCCTATTTTCCAGAGCAAAAAATTGCTGTTTCTTTCCAGCTGCTGTTATTCAGACACAGCTTTTATGTCCTCACATTGGAATGAATAATGCCTTTTTTTTTAATCCATCAGCTAGATTCTGGATGAAAGAAAGTGATTAACCTTCAGAAAGCCCGTCCCACATAACTAAAATGTTGTAAAGTGTAAGTTATGAAGTTATGAGTATGTTGGTAACTAATGCCAATGAAAGTCACTGTTCCTGCTCCCTGACCTTCCTTCAGCTCCCCTAGTGAATTTGAATAGTTTTTTAAAAAATTGGAAATTGTTATTTTGTTGAAAAACAAATTATGATGCCTGGGAAAAGCAATTACCTGAAGCTGTACTCATCATCAGTCCTTCAGAGACAGAAAAAGGACACAGAAATGTAAATATTAGTGGCATTTATGGAGGGGAAAATTGCTGTAAGAGCTGAAGTACATGTCAGAATATCTAACAGGATTAAAAATGGCCCTTCAAATTTAAGCGACAGGCTTACTGAGATGGAAGAGGGAACATCTACTTTGGAACAGAAAGCTGTTAGTGGACCAAAAAACACAGAAAATGTCAGGACAAAGGTGGAACTAAATGTCTTCAATTTGTTCCTTTGTGAGTGATTTCAAGACAAGATTGTATGCTTCCAGCAGGAGGGGATAGAAAGGGAAAACAATCACCAAGTTCCAGGAAAGCATTCCACATTTGTTAAAATTGTCTTCCTAAGCTAGAAATCAAGAGATCAGCAAGTGCCACTTAACACAACTGAGCAACAATGCAAATGGTTGTATTTTCTATCCTGTTCATTAATAGAGAGGAAAAATTACTCCTTTGAGGTGAAGTATGTTTCTATTCTGGTGCTGTACACAAAAATTAGGTACTCAACCATGTGTTTACCTCAGTTTTCAATTGCAAACTCTCTTTGCCCCTCTTGAGTGGATGGGCAGCAGGATGGGGACTGAAGGAAAAAAGTGCTCTCTACTGTAATAGATGAGGGTTGTGATCACCTGAAGAACCTGAATATATGTGTCTATGGGATCTGATGAGATGCTGTGCTGCTTTTGACTGGGGTAGAGTTAATTTTCTTCACATGCTTGTATGGAGCTGTATTTTGTATTTGTGCTGAACACAGGGTTGATAACACAGAGATGTTTTTGTTATTGCTCAGCAAGGCTTACATACAACCAAGGCCTTTTCTGCTGTTTGTACTGCCATGCTGGAGGAGGTTTGGGGTGCATGGGAGGTTGAGACAGCTGGGACAGGTGACCCCAACTGACCAAAGGGATTTCCAGACAATGTGGCATCATGGTCAGTACATAACGTGGGGCAAAGAAGGAGGAAAGGTGGGACATTTTGAGCGATGATGTTTGTCTTCCCAGGTCACTGACAGTTCTGATGGGACCCTTCTCTCCTGGAGATGGCTGAACACCTACGTGCCTATGGGAAGCAGTGAATGAATTCCTTGTTTTGATTTGTTTGCATTAATAGACTTTAGAGTCCCTACTAAACTGTATACACCTCAACCTATGACTTTTCTACCTTCTACTCTTCTGATTCTCTCTCCATTTCCAGTGGTAGGGGTGTGAATGAGAGGCTGCTGGGGCTTGGCTGCTGACTGTAGTTAAACTATGACAGATGCTTCCCTGAGTACCAGGGGAATTAGATTACATAGTTGCCAAGCCAATTTCAATGGCACTTGAAATGTCCTGGCAGTCAGGTGAAGTCCCAGGTGACTAGAAGAGCAGAAATATTGGACCCACCTTTAAAAAAGGTAGGAAAGAGAACTGTGAGAACTACTGACCTCTTAGCCTCCCTGGACTGACATTTCCTATTAAAAGCTACCCAGTAGCTCTCTAAATTGTCTAGAGAAGGATTTGATGGGTGGGCTGTTCAATGGCTAAGGAATTGGTTGAATCAATACCCAGTCATACCCAGAGGGTAGTCAACAGCTCAATCTTCATATGAAGATTAGTAATAGATGGTGTCCCTTAGGGATCTGCCTTGGGACAAGTACTGTTCAATGTCTTCCTCAGTGATGGAAAACCATTGGCAGGTTTGCAGCCAACCTGATTTGAGTGGTTTGTGTGGTGCTGTTGACACCAATAAGGTCAGGATGCCATCTGGAGTGACTTGGACAAGTTTGAGAAGTGAGCCCATGGGAATCTCATGAGGTTTAACAGGACTAAGTCCAAGGTGATGCGCCTGGGTTGGGGCAACCCCCAATATCAACACAAGCTGTGAACAGATGGAGAGCAGCCCTGTGAGCAGGACTGGGGGTGCTGGTGGGTGAGAGGCTGGACATGACCTGGCCATGGGCACTCACTGCCCAGAAAGCCAAATGTGTCCTGGGCTGCATCCAAAGCAGCATGGGCAGCAGGGGAGGGAAGGGATTCTGCCCCTCTGCTCTGCTGTGGTGAGAGCCCACCTGGAACCCTGCATCTGGCTCCGGAGTCCCAGCACAGGAAGGACATGGACCTGTTGGAGTGAGTAAAGAGTAGGGACACCGAGATGATTAGAGGTATGGAACGTCTTTCCTACAAACACTGAGAGAATTGTTGAACATCATGGAATTCCATGGGCCCACTTCTCCATTTCACCCACATCCCTCTGCATGACATCATGTCCCTCAGGAGTGTCAACCACACCCCTTACCTTGGTGTCATCTGCAATTTTGTGGAGGGTGCATGCAATGCCCTCATCTATGTCATTAATGAGTTATTAAATAACACTGATCCCAATACCAGCCCCTGAGGGACATCTCTTGTCACTGATGTCCAGTGGGACTCTGGATATGACAGTCCAACTAATTCCTTATACATCTAAAAGTCCACTCATCAAATCCATCTCTCTCCAATGTAAAGAGCAGGATGCTGTAAGGCTATGTCAAAGGTTTTACAGGAGATAAATTATATTCATAGTCCTTCCCTTGTTCACTGAAGTAGTTACTCTATTCATTCTCTATTTCCAGTCACTGGGGATTTCTCCTGACTGCCATGGCTTTGCAAATATTGTGGAGAGTGATTCAGCAACTGCATTAGCCAATTCTCTCAGGACTTTCTGGGATATATCTCAGTGAATCCCGTAGACATATATGTTCTAGTTCCTCAGATGATCAGGATCCTGATCTCTCAAGAAAGGAAGCACTTCTCTCACCCAGTCCCCACCTTGCTGTCCATCCACTCAAGAGCTGTGGGAAGAGAGATTGACAATGAAAAAAGTTGCTGAATATCTCAGCCTTGTCTCATCTGTTGTTTCCAGTTTTATAGTCGTGTCATCAGAGTACATTTTCTTTGTCCCTTCTTAATAACCATGGAGGAACCAAAACAGCTATTTGGATAAGCAGTTTTAGATGTATTACATTCCTTTTGGTTTTTTATGTAGGTTTGAAGATAGAGATCAGAAAACGATGGACCAAGGTGGATGTGGTGGAAAGGGTACCAGATGAATGACAGGTAATTTTTCCTGGTATTTCTTTATTAAACCCTTCTCTGAACCTGCTGTTTTGCAGATACAATTGTCTGCTTCAGTCAATGGCTTTTTCCAAGAGCAAAGACTTTCTCTGACCAGGCAGTACTGCAAAATCCATGGAAAAGTGTATGTGCCGTAATTTTTTGTATCCTAAAATGAAAAGATCTGGCAGAAGGAGTTTTGAATTAATACATGACAATTGACAGCTGGCTTACTTATAAGATCTCATACCATGAAAGAACTCCACAGGCCCTTAATAACATCATAGGTAAAATTAGACTCTAATTTTCACCTTCCAAGCTCTGTGGCAATGCTAAAACTTGATACTGTTTTTGAGAGTGAGATCATGTAAGTCCTATGTGTAATTTGGGTATGGAACATGGAATCGTTTTGCTAGCAAGTTCTGTGTGGCTTGGAATACTCAAGTTTCAAGCTTTTACACTAATGCACTTGTGCAAATATTTGAGCCACCCCATTAGCTTGAGGAGACAGTCAGTCATTCTGCTGAGGTCACTGGCACTTCAAACCTGCTCAAGAGCTGCTTAAAAAAAGTTCTTCCTGTTTGCAGCAAGTACTCCTTGCTGAAAGTGGATGCTGAATGCGCAACATCCATCTCCAAGCCTTTTTGTACATTGTGTTTTCTTGGCAGCATATACGAAAGAAAATACTTGACAATCTTTTTGTAAGGTGCAGCTATGTGCTGGGATCCTCATATGCCTCTGCTGACAGCAAAGATCTTTTTTTCCCTCTATTTGAAGATGTTTGTTGTTTACCCAGCTTCACATACCATAATTACCTTATTTCTAGTTCTTAGGGGGTCTGTGTAGCCACTTCTGATGCCTCTTCCATGCCTCTGGACTGCTCTCAAAAGTTCTCTGGGTCTTCATGTCCTCAAGCAAAAGAAGTTCACCTGAGGAAGGATTTTTGGGCTCTGACTGTTCACTCAAACCCCTGGGTCTTGCTCTTTGTAGACAATCATTCATGCTTGACTGCTGCTTGCCAGCCAATTGGCCAGATGTGGAAGGACTCTGCTGATAAGAGCATCTGATCAATAAACAAGGGGCAAAAGAGAAATATCAGACGCCTGAAGGGCTTGTGTTTCATCACTGAGCCATTACACCAGGAGTGGGATTCAGAAACCCTGGTCATGCGTCATGCATCCATCTTGAGGTGACCTTGGGGACTTAGCAGGTTTGCTGTGGAAGAGGTACAGGCTGCTGTATGAGTCATGGCATCAGGCAATAAATTAGCCAATATAATTCACGGGGAACTTTATCTATCAGCATCGCTCTGCCTGATGTGCTCTTTCCTTTGGGAAGCTTCTGATTAAATATACTTTATTTCTTCTATCGAAAATTGGTCACAAAAGATGCAATAAAACTCAGGGGACTCACCCACAAGTACTGTGTGTTATGCACAATGGTGAATAACGGGTACCTTGCTTTGTCCCAGAGAACTTAGCAAACACTTCTTAAAGGGGGTCTCTAATTGAGTTACTTGTCTGTGGAAAAAGAAGAAGGAAAAATAGGTTGTCTTGACCTACCTCTGCAGAAGAAGCTAATAATTTTTCATATGCTGGAACACTTTTAAAGCAGTTTTAAGCATAATCATGACCATGTATTAGTGTACTTGCAATGACTAATTCTTTCTGTGAAGCTTGCGGACATCCTCCCTGTCTGTTTAGGAAAATATAGTATAAAACTAAGGGAACTTATTAAAAGGCTATGCATGTTCCTTGCAGGCTCTGGAAGATCGGAACTTCCCAAGCCAATTAATTTTGAAGCAAATTTAACTGGGGATGGATATAATTGTAATCTATAGCCCATTTAAACAATGCAAATATGTATTTTTAAAAAAATCATCCTATGCTGTGGATATGAAAGAAGAAATGAAATCTTTGTCATAGCAGTCCTGATTGCCTGACCCATGATTACTTCATACCACATCTGCACCTTTGCTAAGAAGTACCAGCTAATCCAGGAAAATATTTCCAGGCATATGAATGACAAGAAAATAATCAGAAGCAGTCATCATGGATTCACAAAGGGAGAAGTCATGCTTGATCAGGCTGATAGCTCACAGTGAAATGGCTGGCCTGCTGGATGAGGGGAGTGTGGGTACTGTGTACTTGGACTTCAGGGAGGCCTTTGACATTGTCTCCCACAAGACCTTCCTAGACAGGCAGTTGTTGTATGGCTTAGGTAAGTAGAGGGTGAGCTGGGAAAGCTCAAATGGGCAGACCCAAATGCTGATGGTTGGTAGCACAACATCTAGGTGGATGCTGGTGACTAGCAGTGTATCCCAGGAATTGATACTGGGTCCTTCAACAGTCTTCATTAATGATCTGGGTGACGAGGCGGAACGCACAATTGAAATACCTACCCCTACAGCCCCCCGGGGTTACTAGACTAGCCCAGATCTGAGAGGGCTTTGCGGGAAATATTTCAGGGGCATTGGCAAAAGACTCCAAAAGAGGGTCTAACCCCTGATGTGGTCCAAGATGTTTATTCCAGGGGAGGAAGAGGGAAGGAGAACAAACAAGGAAGAGCAGAGCCTTATCTAGACTCCTGCTCAGGGAAATGATAGTTGGCTCTCAGCCAATTAGGTCAAGAAAGGAAGGAAGAGTTAAATTAACATGGTCACAGCTACAGGGGTCTCTGGGGAGGGAAAAACAGTTTCCCGGAGCAATACAACACACAATCAAGAATTTTCCAGAGAATATAAAACTAGGAGGAGCAGCTGATATCAGAGAGACATGTTTCCATCACAGGGGCAACAACAGCCTTGAGAAATGGGCTGAGAGGAACCTAATGAAATTCAGCAAGGGGAAATGCCAAATCCTGCACCTGGGGAAAAATATATATATATATATGCTAGGGTCACCCCAATAGCTCATTCAGCTTAAAGGTGGAGAGTGAAGCAGGAATTGCAGTAGGCCACTCTGTGCTGGGTCCACGCTGGGTCTTTGCCAAGTCCTTGCCAAGTCCTTGCCAAGTTCTTGCCAGGCTCCTTTGGAACAGCCAACGTGACAGTGCAGTGGCTGCATCAGCACTGTTGCCTTCTCCAAGCTGGAACTGCAGTGGGAGAAGGGAGTTCCTTCTCATGGCAATCGGCAGAGAAATGAGTGAGGGTCTTCAGACGGCCTCTTACAAACACTAGGGCGGGTTGCCCAGAGAGGTGGTACAGTCCTTGGAAATATTCAAAAGTCATCTGGACATAGTCCTGGACAACTTGCTGTAGATGACCCTGCTTGATTAGGGGTTTCTTCCAACATGCACCATTCCGTGATTCTTTTATGGCAGAGAAAATGACGGAAGAGTGTGAACATGTGTGCATGTACAGACTGAGCACTCTCTCATCACTGTGTGCAGGGGCACTGGGGAGAGATAGGCAAAGCATGTTTTACAGGAGATGAGGATGAAAGAATCTCTCTTTGAAGGGGTGAAATCTACATGGTACACCAGGAATTCTCTAGGGAAAAGTATGCAATGGAGCTCTAAGTGTTCACATAAGTCACAGGGCAGCTGTGTTCTTGAATAACATAAAATCTGCTTTCTTTTCAGGAGGCAGCCTGTCTAAAACCTGTCAAATGGTGATGGCTTTCCTGAACCATCTGCTCCAGAAGATCATCAGCCATCATATGGCTGCAGGCACCATGAGCAGCTTGCTGAAGTCCCATGGTAGTCCCTCACTCTCAGGCATTTCCCTGGCAGCCTGTCTTCTTGCTGCCTTTGGGAAATACCAGTTACTTCACCCTCTACCACCCAGCAGTATTTGAGAGGAGGTTTCTCAAACAATGCTCTCCAACAGCTGTGGGACCACAGACACTCCTTGAGGAATGTCTCATCTCACCTCAGCCAGCTGCTGCTGGTGGCCACTGTGAAGGACTTTCAGGGCCTCTCTAAAGACCAGGGGAGAGAGGTGAGTTATGAGATAGCTGTCTGCCAGCTCTGCTGTCCCAGTGATCGATACCTAGCAATACGCACTGCTGGGGATCAGATCAAAGCACGTATACACTGTGAAATTTCCTTTTCTTATTTGTCTTTTGGGTACAACAGAGACCAAGATCAGGGAGAGACAGAAGCCTGTCCATGCTTCCTTCCAACATGGTTGTCATGGTTTGACACTGGCACAATGCCAGTGCCCCCATGAAAATGTAATCTCTCAATTGAATGCTGTGAAATACAATCGAGAATGGAGCAAAGCAGGCCCAAGCTTAATAACAGAAAAAACCCATTTATTAAGCTACTACTATAAAAGAAAGAAAGGAAGGGAAAAAAAAACACACACAAAGATCAAAATGAAAACCTTGCAAAGCATTCCTCCTCCCACCACCCAACTCCAACAAACCACAGTGAGACACAATCTGGACCCCAATCAGGTTTCCACCCTCCAAGCAATCGATACTCAGCCCATTGAGGGACACAGGAGTCTCTCCTGTGCCACAGACCCCCCAGGAAACACAGCTGCCACATCCTGTGCTTCCATGTCACACATGGCACCGTCTGGAAAAAAAAGTTTGCCATGGTGACCCTTCTCCTTTCCATGCACAGTGCTCTCACCACCAATGCATGGATGGACAGACTGCTTTTAGGATTTTTCCTTTCAAGGATGCCTGCCAAGAGGGGAAAAAACAACAGTTCAGTTTTTCATTGTTTGGGACCACATTCCCCCCCATTTTCCCCTGGGGCTGAGGATCTAAGAACAGAGATCTTCTTCTCTTCTCCTTCTCTGAGGTCAGGGGACACCACCACAAACCCCCTAACTCTTCTCTGTTCGCTCGACTTACGTCTTTTCCCAGCTGAAGCAGGTCTCTTGGCTCACTGGCATCCTCCTAAAATACAGTCTCTCTCAGCCAGGCCATGGGCCTGGGCAGGGGAGAGTCCTGCACTGAACGCTGACCAGAACCAAAGAGAGCCAGTTCTCCTGGGAATTCTGCTTTTAACCCCTCTGTGTTCTCAGAGGCGTGTCCACCTTCAATTGGCCAATATCCAAATTGACCTCTGCCTTCCGAGAAAATGCTTTTTCCGTGTCAAACCACGACAATGGTGAACATGCTGCTGGAAGACTGCCTTCAGAGGAAACAGTGTTTCCTCTGAAACGAAGGTACCCTTCACGAGGAGTTATGGGGAAGAATATGCAGAAATGGTTTTGAGGAGTCTCTTGCTGTTTTCATGCATGGATAGTGCAATGAATGGGTAGGAAGTGGTGGTAGTGGTAAGGCCTCTGTGATGAAGTGGGGAAAAATTAGATGTTTTACTGTCCAAAGAAAAATGCATGTGCATCACCATGGCCCTTGCATGTCACCACAGTCTAAAAATTAAGAACTGACTTGTACAGACATCACTCATAAGAGTGCCTAAATGTGTACTTGATTAACCTTATTGCCCTACGGGCTAATTATGGAGCTTATGGGCACAGCTTCACAGATGGTAATATTTGCTTTATACACACTTGTTCTCTTTCCTCATAAGCAGCACCCAAAAGCATCCATTGTCTAACTAAGCCACTGTAGATGGTGAGATGACAACAAGCATCAGTCAGTTGTGGTACGTTACTGTGTCAAGGAGCAGTATTTAAAGGAAGGGTTGTGTGTTCATGATGGTTGGGAGCACATCTCTGTGGATGCTTTCTGTATAGACCAGATCCTGGTGTTTATTACATGAGGAGGTGTGTAACCACAACGTTGTGAAGGGCAGTGATGGGGGAGGACTTTGCCAGCAATACACACATTTCAATGCAGTATGGTGTTCTTTTGTTTCAAAGACATTTGATGCAGGGGTGTAATAAAGTTTTTATTGCTGTACACTTGGAGTGCTTGCAACATTTAGAGTTGGTAAAAACCTTGCATGCTAATATCAGAGGATATCAAATGGCTCCTGATTGCAAACATGGGTGTAAATACACTGCTTTTCAGTCCCTTTCTGTAGAACAGGCCTTTGCCTCTGAAGAAATGGGGAAGGATGCTGTAAAAAGTGCTACAGATGTTGCACAAGAGGAGCAGAGCACTTGAAGGTGCTCAGCCATCCTGCAGGAGCGAGGCGCTGGTACAAACCAACCCTTGAGAACAGGCTCTGAAGGGCCAGACCTGTTCCTCTAACCCCCCTCATTTCCCCTGCACTCCACCTGGAGCAGACACAATGCAGGACAACTTGGGGCAGCTCCACTTGAGCAGGGATGTTCCCTACCACATCCCAGAGACCAGTAGGTTTAGAGGGTATCAGAGAATATTTACCCGATGTGTTTACTATTGCTGGCCCTCCACAGGCATGCCCTGGTTGAGGCCCCATCTCTACATCCAGTATCAGGCATCAGGTGCTCTCTGTCCTCTGAAAAGGGATCTCTAGCCAACAAAGAAGGCCACATGGCAGGTTCCTTTTTAGCTCTGCAGGTTGTGGTGAAATAACTGTCCAAAGCATGTGCAAAACTGTTTAAATCACTTCCACCAAATAATACTTTTTTCTTTCGCATATTGGTAGGAAAGACATGGTAATAGAAATTTTGTAACTTTTTGCTCCTTCCTGCAAAGTGCAAGTGGTTCCTCAGACTCTGATGGCATTCTGTGTCTCTTTACTGGCCTGTTCCCAGAAGCCCATTGCAGCAGGACAGCTGTCAGAGGTCTGGCCCCAGGGCCTGCAGGGAAGGGCACTGCTGAAGGAGAAGCCAGTGTGCTTCCCACTTCCCTGACTGCCACACCATAAGCAGATGGGCACAACTCATACAGTGTCACCCTGACACAGGATAAAGACCCTTGCCTAAGCACATCCTTGGGGCTTCCAGTTAATTCCAAATGCTCTCCTGCCATGACTAACTTTCATTTTCCATCCAGGAAGCAATGTCCAGCTGAAGGAATAGAATATGGGCATCAGAGGCTCCTTGTCTAGACTAACTCTTTATCCCAGGCACAGTCACCTGGCTTGGACATTTCCCCAACCCATGGAAACCCACTATGGAAAGTGAGTACAGGCCAATCTGGAACCCTCCTCTGCTGATGTCATGGTCTCTGAAAAGGAGCAACCAGCCATTGGTGTGTTTTGAATCATACCTTGTGCTTTGACAGGAAGCTGACATGTGGCAGGATAAGAAATTAATTAGCTTCATGCCTGACATGTGGCAGGATGAGAAATTAATTAGCTTCATGCTGCTGCAAGCTTTTCCAGTCCCAGCTGACAACAGAATAATTAAGAATCTCCCTGTAGTGTCTATTTTAGATAACCATTTTCTTTGATACAATTCAACAAGGGCTTTTCTAATGGTTTATTTTACTGGCAACTCGTTAGATTAATGTATGGAAAATAGCAGGAACTTGAATAGACATTTGAATTCCCAACCACTAAAAGTCAATACAATTTTGCTAAAGAGCGCATTAATTTTACCAAGGCAAAACAAGTACTTCCGTCTGATATTTTGTGTAATGTCATTTGTTTCCAGATGTCACCTTAACCTAAGTCCAGAAGTTTTGAAAACTGAAGATGACCTTGTAAGTGCTGTTTTTTAGGAGCCAGTTAATGCCCCTGTATGAGATTTGCCCATCAGAGTTATTTGTAGTGCTTGCAGACTGAGCACCAAGGGTGCTGAGTGCACAACATTATCAGTGCTCCCTGTTTCAGCATCTCAGTGAAGACTGAGGAGCCAAACCTCCTGCTAGCCCAGCAATCCCTGCATCCATGACTATGGAAAATGCTGATATATTTACAACTCCAAGGCTTTCACAGGATCTCACACAAAGCCTAATAGAATAAGAAAAGGGCCCTACATCCCTGAAATGGCAGGAATATCCTTCCTTTCTACCTTAACTTTCAAATGTTAAGCTTGACCCTACCTAACTGCACCAATACAGTTTGTTTTTAGGAAGTTATAGAAGTGCCAGATGTAGCCTGAACCAAAGTAGGGACATGGGTTGAAAGTGAACCCAGAAGCAACTTGGTTTTCTCTGCACAATCTGTCCTAATGGGAAAACATTTAGGAGGATTTTACCTTCCCTTTCTGTCTCTGCACTGCCTCATGTTCACAAATTACAATTGTGAGGGTGAAATTTTTGACTCCAGATTAAGAGTGAGTGGATGACAGCAAAGATGGCAGGTTGGACCTTACATAGCATATGATTGCACAGCTTGGAAAGAAAACTGGGGCTCTGGGTGGGGAAAGAGGAACATGAACTGAAAGGCCTTGCCAAGGGAATAAGGTGGTGCCAGAGCAGCAACTAAATACTCTGTGTGATTTTCAGCAGGATACAATTCTCCACAGGTCTCAGATCAGATTTTTCACTGTCACTAGAATTAATTGGGAAGGTCTCTTTGAAATGAATATTTGCACATCTAATATATTTTCTTTTTCCCTGGGGATACTAACCAGTTCCCTGTTTTCAAACACCATCGGAATCTTACGTTAAGGCCTCAGAGATTAATTTTTCTCCAAGTTTGGTTGAAATTGGCTGTGGATTTGGATACGTAATTTCATTGGACAAATTGCTTAAACTGGGACTGCCTCCCTACAAGTCATCTGCTCAGAGCCACCTGCTTAGAGGCATGCAGATCATCATTGTTTGTTGATGAAGAAGTTTCCATGCTTTTCTTTCTAAAATGCTATCACAAACTTAAATCCCTATATTCTTGTCTAGGATAGCACATATGAAGTGAAAACTAAAAATGTTAGTGAGGTTATCAGTTTGCATTTCTTAGCACCTAATTTTTTGTAATTCTAGCTTCACTCTCCCTCACTCCCAGAAATTCTATGTGACCAGAATTTGGAACATTTCCCCTGTTTCATGGCAACAGAACTATGCTGTAGAGGCTCCACAAAGCCACACACATTATGATTTTTATCCCTTGTTGCTGGCTGTGTGTAAACACTTCCTTCCCAGTTCTGCCTGAGCCTTTTTGGATGCAAACAGCTACAGCAAATACAAAGTGTGACTTCATTTGCTGTAGCTATCTGCCCTGTGCCTCCTAATCCTTGAGGCTGTTGCTACTTTTCCCTGTGGCTGAATGCTAAGAGGCTGGTGACCCAGTTCCCGAGACTGAAGACACTGTGGAACACAGGGTAGCTGCAGTGCCCAGCAACTCTGCTGAAGCTGAGTGCTGACAGCCAGAAGGCCGTGAGGACTAAATGCAATTGCCTCTGAAATGCACACTGTGCACTCCCCCAGCAGGTGCTTCTGCCGTAGCCGTGTGACAAAACGTGCTCTTGACTCATTCCTCAAAGGTGAATGCTGGCTCAGTGCTATCAGCTTGTATTTCTTCCTGCCAGAAGCCTCCAAGGACTCTATTAAGCAGGGGGCCTCTAGAGAATTTTTTCTCCTGAGGAGTAGCTTTATATAAGCAGCCTGTCTCACATTGATGAAATTTTTACTTATTTTCTGGCCCTTTGGGCATTTAATGGTGCCTTCCTGAGGTCACTGGTACTGCTCTGCTGACTCCTACCTGGCATGCTACTCCCTTGGCTGAGCTCAGCCTGCCCAAAAAACAACTTTATTGACCAGGGTGCTCATGTCAACTGCTGGGTGCAACTAGATGAGCTGCAGTTGTCATTCCTTTTCAACTATCAGATGGTAATTTTTTTGTACTCTTTTATTTACTATTAAATATCCATTTCCAAGAATATTGTGTGGTTTCTAAAAATACTGTGTGTAAGATCCCCTAGGTTGTAAACTCACATGTCCTTTGTGCTTTGGTGTATTAACAGATGGGGTACTTGGGCATGTTGCAGTACATGAGAATCTGTCTGGCTTCTGAAGATGACTTGATATCTGCTGATAATTTTCAAAAGCAGAAATTCTTTATGGGAACATGAAACCGTGGCAAGGTCTTGTAGATGAGCTACATCTGTGAGAACACCAAGTGACCAAAAACCACCATGCTACATATTTCCTTGCAGAGGCTTCCTCAGCCCCAGCAGTAACACTGAACAGCAGATTGTACCTGATTGTGCAGTTTCGATTTTCAGACTCTCACCAAATGTGTGTCATTGATTCCCACTCCCTTGCCCTGAGTCCCAGGTGTTGTACTTGGTTCCTTCTATACTTCTAGCTCCCTTCAGGGGCATGGCTATCCTCAGTGATGACACAGTCTCCTGTTAAATACACTGGGAAGAACCCAAGAGGCATGGAGTCCTTGGGCTTAAACTGTAGAGAATGATCCTGTGTCTGTAGTAGGGGCATTGGTTTTCCTTTTGTGAATTCCTATCCTAAATCCCACCCTATTCTGCCAAGGGAAGCCACCAACTGCCATGTTATCCCATGGACTTTTTCAGGGTTGCTGTTTCCAGTAAATAAAATATCTAGAAGTCCTTTAGCATTCATTCAGAGCCTGTGTCCCTGTCAGAGTCTTTTCCACATTTCCTATTCAGGTGCTACCTGCAAAACATATAATCAGTCAGAGATACAAAGACTGGATAAAACATTCCTCAGCAACATGTATTAGACAGATTCATCCCCTGTGATCAAAGGCCCTGTCCTTATCCTGTTAAATTTAATGGAAATTTTACTAATAACCTCAAAAGAATATTACTCTCCCTGATTAGTGGACCAGACCATTTAAGAAGAAATTAAATCCCTTTGCTTACTCTTTGAGTGGGGGGAACAAGGCATGTATTATGCTTCCTCTTTGGGTGATGTCTGTTCTCACTACTGGAAACCATCTGAGACAGGAGCTGGTGTCATTCCTGTCAGAGGAGTGTGCTGTAGCAATTTCTCTCATCATCATATATTTAGCCCTGAGTTTGGAAAATGGCTCTGTCTAGATGGGAGCTCAGCTAAGTTTATGTCCATAGTTGCAGCTGTGCATTTCTAGTCCCTGTTGGTGCTGCAGAACCCAGTGCCGAATTTCCACTACTTTTTATTCATTTCTAGGAGATTTGGTGGAGATGTGTTGAGATAATTTCTCTATCATGCCCTAAATTTTTATTTCAGGAGTGTGTCTCAAATATACTTAGAGAAAAGGAATTAAATTCATCAGTATGATTCTGCTAGCAGAGGAAATGTTTTGCTGGTGGTAGCTATTTCCCCCATCATGCTAGCACTGAATTTGTTCTGGTATTCCTGAAATGCCTTTAAACACTTCATTTCTTCTTTAGAGTGAGCCAAAATGCTTCCTGGTGTGAAAGCTGGCCTTGAGAAGACAGCACTAAGCCTCTTAGGAGAGCAAAGTTGTGCCTGTGTTTAGACTTATTCCAGCACCCTCTGTGGCACTTGAACTGATTCCACGTTTTATGCCTATCACTTTCTCATTTCCTTTGACTATGATCCTTCTTTCTTTCTGCTGAAATGTTTGGAGGGCAGGCAATTCCATGGCTGCCTGCAGATGAAGCCAGATCAGCTTTCAGGATTGAGTTGTGTAACAGCTGCCCAGTGTCACTTCAGAGCCAATTTTGGGACAATGTCATCAGCTTTGTCAATCCATATGTCCCAGGGAGATTTTTAGTGGATGAAAGCTTAAGTGTGTATTAACTGGATCAAATTCTTAAATGTACAACTGAGACATTAAGTGTCAAATGGAACACCCAACTCTCACTACTCTCACTAACCACACAAAACTGTAATTCATTGATATCAGAGTTCCATGAATTCCACCTATACATAGACACATGATATCTAAAAGATTGTCCTGTGCTGAGCCTGTATATGAATATGTGGGAATGAGTAAGAAAAATGTTAGTGGCCTTTTTGCAAATTTTGCCTTTTTTTTTTTTTTTTTTTTTTTTTTTTTTTTTTTGTTAAATAAAGACTTTAATTGCCAGGCAGGCTTGTGGTTGTCAAAAGCATGTGACAAAAAAGACAGTATGAATAGTATCAGGGTTTTAGTTCCACAAAGCAAGTGTAAAAGATCCAGTGGAAGCTCGCTAATATAGATCTTTCTGATATATATTTTTTAATATATATCTTTCTAAGCTTGCCACTATAGCTTTCTAATAATAAAGATGTCCCACTCACCTTAGATGTGGGACACTGTGTTCTGGAAGATGTCCTTTTGCTACCTGAACAGCAGAGCCTCCTCCAGAGCATGCCCTGGGCTGCTCTTTGCCATTGCATTCATTTCTGAACAAGATGACATGACCCCAGAACCAGTAGGTCACCTGGGCACAAGCTGCATCAGATCCCAGTGGCCTCTGGCAGGAGGTTCAGCACAGCCCATCCTGTCAGCAAGTGCCGGGTGGCTGATGGGCTCTCAAACAATGCACGCAGCTCAGACAGCTCCTAGTTTACACAGGTTTCCATAGACAGCTCCAAAACTGAAGTGCTCTGTGTGCCTCAGGTGAGTTGTCTGCAGAGACCCTACTACTGAAAAGTAATCCTCAGGACTTAGTTTGGACATATTTCTCTTTGTCTAAACACAAAAGCATGATCAGTTCAGCTTGAGTCACTTGCCTTGTTTGTACTAGTTACTCACTAGCCCAATAATGGCTTAACTTCATCCATTACCTTAACAGTTCTTTAACTAACTCAATTTAGATAAGAAACTAACCTTATCTGGTGCAGAATTTGCTGAATGGTAGAGAATTTTGGCTGCACAGAAGCTCAAAGTGTGACAATAACTCTAGGTCACTTCTCAGTAGGCTTCTGCACATCCACAACGTGACAGCTGCCTTCAGGGTGGCCAGAGGAATGAAAAAAAAATAGTAAAAAAATTATAAATCAGTGTAAGGAGCTCTTTTGCTCTTTCAATTGGTATATATTGATCTGCATTTTCATTGATCAGACCTGCCTGCATGAGATTAACACCTTAAAATTATCTTATCTTTGAAAAGTGAGTTTGACCAAATTCTTTACAGTGCTGGATAACTTTTAAAAGGACTTATAAACCCAGCATCCTGAGTCCTTTTGAATAATGGGTTTCACTACAGAATGTTACATAGTACTTTTTCCAGGAGTAACCAGGGATTTTTTCAAGTTGGATAAATTCCAGATCTAGTAATTACGCTTTGCCTTCCTCAGTTCCCCCAAAGATCCAATTAATTCAGGTATTCTTAACATAAAACTGTTACACACTGCTACTGTACATGACTAGCTGCTGTATTTCCTCCCCAATAACAAATACATCTCTGTGGTGAGTGAGCTGATGCCCTCACACCACTCTGATGTAGTGTGCCTGAATGATTCCAATTCTCACAGTCCTCCAAGAAAAAGCACACTGGTAATATAATACACTTTTGTAATGGTCTTCCTAGACCTGCTAGTCTTGATCATCCTTCTTTGTCCTGCTGGTTAAATTCACTCTTGGATTTTGAACTACCATAGGTGGGGAGGGTCTCAGAGCAGGGGATGTGCCAGATGCACTGGCAGGCTGTACTTACATAGCACATGTTGCTTTGAATACCTGAGAGGGCACCCCCACTGAGGTAATTAGTTACTTCCCAATTGCCTAACAGGCCTGTGACACCTGTGCTGGCTGATGTTTATCTGTAGTGAAAGAAAAGTTTAAAATCTCAGACAGCAAGTGGAGATAGAAATCTCACAGCTGCAGTGGGCCTGTCCTGCTTTTTCTTTTGAACATGTTTTTACATCTGTTTTTTTGACCAGGTTTCAGTCTGATCCTTGCAGAAAGACCTTGTTGCTTGAGGCCCACTGGTCCCTAGCTCTAATGATCTGTGTGACTCCTGTGGATTTTAAAATCAACTGCAGTGCTCATGTCTGACCCTTGCTGCCAGACTGCAGCCAGCTGTCACATCAGTCTCAGAGCTTCTAAATAGAGGGCTTTCCAGGCCTTCAGAAAACTTGCCTCTGTCATAATCACTGTGGTAGTGAGGATGTTTCCACATCAGGGTTGAAAGCAATAGCCTCTTGCTTCTTTAGTTCTGCTCAAAAGCAATGTAAGGCCCAAAGGTAACCCTTGGTTACACCATCTTCTTGGAGGGACCTCTGCACTACTGGAGCAGCAGATAAAAGCCACAGGGCTACAATGAGAGAGGGTCTCACAGAAAGAAAGCTGAATATGACAAGGATCAGAAAGGGGCAGATTCTCTTCCATGTGCTTTGCTCTTTGACCTTCTGATCATTTTGGACATGCTGTAGGATTTCCAGTTGTGTCAACTCCCACCATATGCACCCAGGTCTGCAAGATACAATGGGGACAAATATTTTGTGGAGTTGCTGTGAGATGAGATAATCCACACTTCTGTCTCATCTGCACCCGTGGATGCATTTACCTTTCAGTCTGCAAGGGGTTCAGTTCAGCTTGCATTGCTTGAGGAGTAGAATTTCAGCTGTCAGCTTCTGGGTCAGGCTCCTGTTGGTGGGTGGAGTAGCTCTGGGAAGGAGGTTGTTCGGTGATGGGTGTCCTACATCGGTCTGTCTCTTGTGTCCATCAAGATTTCACTCAGTGCCGATTTACAGCTTCCTTCCTGCACAGCTGTCAGGGGTAGCTGTCATCATACCAGAGCCCTCTTCCAGTTGTGACCTTGCCATCTGATGACCATGACATGAAGCACTGGGTGAAGGCTGCAGCAGGAAGGTGGTATGTGCTTGCCTTTATTGCGTGTGCTACCAGAGTCAGCCAGCTCACATTTCATCTGAGCTCAGTCTGGAGATGAACACATTCAGTACACGTCCTTCCTGGGGAAAGGCTGTCATCCCTGAAATTTACTTCCTCCAAGCCCACTGGTTCCCAAGATGTGGCATGGAGTGTAGAGAGCAAGTTAAAGCATTAGGAAAACAGTTTTCATTTCACATGGGTAATTGGACAAATTTGACATTCTATACAGTGGGATGGGCAAGAGACTGGGAAGGGTAAAAATGAAAAAAAAAAAACATGGTGAGAGGGACCAATTTGATTTTTATTGATGTCTCAACATGTCATACACATGAGGGGAAAAATTACGGAAAGGACTGTACACGTGTTGGAAGCCCTGTCCCGGGGAGCCTCAGCCTGGCAGCTGATCAGGCCAGAGAAAACTTCCACGATCGGGCTGCGAGTGACCCCCACTTGCTGGTGGGGCAGATGCCCCGATGCCTGGGGAAAATTGCCTGGGAAATCGGGCTGTGGAAGGAGCCTTAACGCATCAAAGCAATTAACCGCGACACGACCAATGCCATTTTGCTTGGGTTTCTTGGAGGGATCGGGGGCTCGCTCCTCCTGCCCCTCGCCTCGGGCTCCCTGCGCTCCCGCCTCCCTGTGCGCGCCTGTCCCGCCGGGCTCCGCCGCTTCCAGCCCGAGGCGCGGCATCCCGGCGCTCGGCGTTCCCCTGGGCGGAGCGGGCGCTGCCGCCCCGTTCCCAGCCCCGTTCCCAGCCCCGTTCCCAGCCCCGTTCCCAGCTCCATTCCCAGCCCCATTCCCAGTCCCGTTCCCAGCCCCGTTCCCAGCCCCGTTCGCAGCCCCGTTCCCAGTCCCGCTCCCAGCCCCGCTCCCAGCCCCGTTCCCAGCCCCGTTCCCAGCCCCGCTCCCAGCCCCGTTCCTAGCCCCGTTCCCAGCCCCGTTCCTAGCCCCACACCCAGCCCCGTTCCCAGCCCCGTTCGCAGCCCCGTTCCCAGACCCGTTCCCAGCCCCGGTGTCTCAGCCCTGCTCCCAGTCCCGCTCCCAGTCCCGCTCCCAGCCCCGCTCCCAGCCCCGCTCCCAGCCCCGTTCCCAGCCCCGTTCCCAGTCCCGTTCCCAGCCCCGGTGTCTCAGCCCTGCTCCCAGTCCCGTTCCCAGCCCCGCTCCCAGTCCCGTTCCCAGTCCCGTTCCCAGCCCCGTTCCCAGCCCCGGTGTCTCAGCCCTGCTCCCAGTCCCGTTCCCAGCCCCGCTCCCAGCCCTGCTCCCAGTCCCGTCCCCAGCCCCGCTCCCAGCCCCGTTCCCAGTCCCGTTCCCAGCCCCGTTCCCAGCCCCGGTGTCTCAGCCCTGCTCCCAGTCCCGTTCCCAGCCCCGTTCCCAGCCCCGTTCCCAGCCCCGTTCCCAGCCCCGTTCGCAGCCCCGGTGTCTCAGCCCTGCTCCCAGTCCCGTTCCCAGCCCCGTTCCCAGCCCCGTTCCCAGTCCCGTTCCCAGCCCCGGTGTCTCAGCCCCGTTCCCAGTCCCGTTCCCAGCCCCGGTGTCTCAGTCCCGTTCCCAGCCCCGTTCCCAGCCCCGTTCCCAGCCTCGGTGTCTCAGCCCTGCTCCCAGCCCCGTTCCCAGCCCCGTTCCCAGTCCCGCTCCCAGTCCCGTTCCCAGTCCCGTTCCCAGCCCCGTTCCCAGCCCCGTTCCCAGCCTCGGTGTCTCAGCCCTGCTCCCAGCCCCGTTCCCAGCCCCGTTCCCAGCCCCGTTCCCAGCCCCGTTCCCAGTCCCGTTCCCAGCCCCGGTGTCTCAGTCCCGTTCCCAGCCCCGTTCCCAGTCCCGTTCCCAGCCCCGTTCCCAGCCCCGTTCCCAGCCCCGTTCCCAGTCCCGTTCCCAGCCCCGTTCCCAGCCCCGTTCGCCGCCGCCGCTCCCGGAGCCGCGCGGGCTCTGCCGCCGCTCGCCGCTGCCGGCTCCATCTGCCCGGGCGGGCCGCGGCAGCGATCTGTCCCTGCCTGCTGCTTCTCCCTCCGTCTCTCTTCTTCCCCTCTCCTTCCTCTTCTCTGTCCCGCTCCGCTGGGAACACTCACCCTTCTTTATCAATAAACAGTTCCCAGATATAATATTGGTGCGTTTGGGTTTCATTTTTGTCCGAGAAATCTATCAATAAGAATCCCCTTCAACTCCACTTTTACAACGGCATGGAATATTCATACACCCTGTTTGCAGGGTCAGACTATAGCGATTATATTTACCCAAGTACCGTATGTCCCCAAAAAGGGCTCATATTCTAATTTACTGTTTGGCACACAAAAGGGGTGCCAAGGTCTTGACAGAATCCAGACTACAGCTGATGTCTCCATGGGGGTAACCAGCTTCCAACTATATTTTTATATTATTTGAGTCCCAAAGGCTTGTGGACTATATTTTACATGAAATTTGCAGCTAGTTGTATTTGCTCATTGTCATCTCATCACCTGTTAAAAGAACAAAGCCCATGACTTCAGATTAACAACCCCTGCTTTAGCAAAGCTGGACTGTCTCCTCCACAGAGACACGCTGTTTGTTTGGGTGTTTCACCTCTAGAGAACTAAACTAAGCCATGTTAACATTTCAGTCTTGCTTCCATTCCTGGCACCGATTAGAAGTGGCACCTCCTAGACAGATGGCACCTATTAGGGCTTAGCTATTCAAAATACAACCACTCAAAAGGTAGTCAATTAAGCAAATATCCCTGGCTTAAGGCAATGCAACATTGGGCCTCTAGCCTTATTTACTGCAACCATAAGGGCTTTTCGTCAGAAAAAGAAAGGAGGGATTTAGCTTCATGACAAAGGTGTCAGCAATAGACTCCTCCTCAAATAACTGCATTTCATTAGGCTTGATCTCAGGTTTCAAGCAAGTCTTACAGAACTATTGTTAGAGCCATCTGTAAATGTAACATTGAGATACCCAAATTTTTATGGAAGTGCAAAAGATAGCAAACACTCCATGGAGTTTACAGTCTTACATAGAACGTCTGCAAAAAACAACAAGTGAAGGGAAATACACTTGTGGCTGTTTCCCCGAGTAGAAGCGGAGAAAATGAACTGATAAGTAAGTTCTCTGTTTTCACAGGAAAGGTGAAAGCTACTGATTGACCACAGTCCTCCTGTGATGACACAGCATCTTCCAAGCCAGACAGAGTTTTAAAGAGCCTTTAAAACCACAGCTAACATATAATTTCTATTAATGACTTCTGAAACTGTACTGAAACCCAGCCACAGCTGTATGGGAAACGTGGGCTGCAAATGGATGACAATGGAGGACTGTAGAAATTAACAAAATATAAAATCTGTGGTGTCACGCAATATCCCAGATTAAAAGACAATGAGTCTGATATTTAAAAATCTGAGTAGGATGGACAGTGGACAACCCTGCTCTGAAGGGTAGGATAGGAAAAAAGACAGTTCCACTGGGCAGGCAATGGAAAACTGCCCTCCTCAAGATGAAGCATGTCAGCAGAGGGGGGTATTTTTTCCATTCACCTTTGTCCAGTACAAGTGACCACATGGGGACATCATCCACTCATACATGATTGATTTGTATTTATCCTGACAGTTTGTTTCTTTCTGAGTGGTCCATTAATTTTGGCTTCAGGCAAAAAAAAAAGACAGTGCAAAACCAAAGAACAACAAACCAAACTTGCGTAGGGAATTTTGCTTTTGGATAAAAAGAAATATTTTACAATAAATACCAGGAAATACTTACAAATTCAGAAAAAATTTCATTACTATTCCAGATATAATGGGATATATTAATATGTATTAGGACAAAGTCTGTGTACAAATATATAATTTCACATGCTTTATAAAGTGGTTGTATCTCAAACTACTTACTTTACCTTTGAATGGATAGTAAAGATAACTTGTAATTTCTTGAAATATTGAAAGCTCAGAAAACCATGCTTTTTCTGAGCATGTTATCAGTAGACTAGAATAAACTGGGTGTGTTTTCTGTTCAAGATTCACCTACAGATAGTCTATGAATAAGTCAATACCACTATCAATTTTTCTTAATTAGGAGTCTTTTACCCATGAGGAAGAAAGAAATATAACTACATCTCAGAACTACTTCGCTCATGCTTCAGCCTGCTGTTGGCCAATTTATCTTTTTCAGCCACAGTTCTAAACAGCTTCTGGGGAAAGAACTCATTTGAAGAGTATGTACTTCTATTTTCAGAAGCAATTGTAAAAATAGCTTAGTAGGAATCTTATTAATAAGCTTTTGTTCTTTTATTGCTTCCTCAGAGTCAAGTATAACTCATGTATGTTGTTTCTTGCTATTTAAGCTATATAATGAAACTGTAAGTGATGTTTTAGAAATCTGTATAAAACTTCTGTCCTGAATTAAGTGGGCAATATCTGTTGCCATGTAGAACTGAGCTACTATTACATTTAGAAGACAGGAAGCTGTGCCTGCAGTCTGCCAGTAATTTACATTTTCACAGTCTTATTCTTCACTAAAAGAAATTAAAGAAATGTTTCTTTCCCTGCTATGTTGTGTGAAAAGCCCAAATGAAAAAAAAAAAGATTGATGGTATGCATGTGAATGTAGAGATCTGCCAAATCAGGCACACACTCTCATCCCTCCCAGGGGACAAAATGCAAAGTAGAGACTTCTAAAACCACTTGCCCTTTATAAAATGATACCATACCCACCAAACTAAAGTTTTACTCTCTTTCCTGGCACAACTAGCTCAGCAGACACAAAGTCATGACTTTAGAAAAAAAATATAAAAAAGCCTATTTCTTCCATTGCTACATTTATAATAAGTTTAAGCACAACTTGCCACAAGTTGAAAACTAAAAACTCAGGTTTTTGCTAAGTTCACACAATGTTCCTTTGAAAATAGTAAAGTAAAAATTTTGAAGTGCAAGTTAAGAAAGACAGAGGCAACAGTGTTTTACTCTACAGTGTAAAAGTGGTTCTTTAATGCTATTAAAAGCCTTGAATGAGGCTTTCAAGAAGCATAAAGAATTTACATAAAATTAAAAGACAGGAGATAACATATATTTTATATTCCATATTTACAAATCTGTAATTATTTTAAGGATTTAATTTTCTTCTCATGACTGCATGGATAATTTGAATTAGTCTAGTATGAAACTGATTCGGCCAACATGTAAGAAGCTAGATAGACATTGTGTCTTAACAGCCAGCCAAGAACTAGATAGCTAGCTTAAATTGGCCAGCTAGGTTTTCATCCTAGGCCATCTAGCTCTTGCTGAAAGACAGGTGTCTTGGCTCTGTTCTTAAATTTCTTCTGAGTGCCTTAAAAATGTGAATCAGGCATAAATCACCAATGAATGCACTTTTTGCCTGCATGGGAGTACAAACATTGACGGGTAAGAGCTGCAAGGGGTTTTGCTATATCAGAGCAACGCTAACTCCAAAATGTATCAAGTGATATCAGCTTAAGCAGTTTAAGGTGGAAAAATACATGTAACCACTGCCTGAATTTGGGACATTAACTGTATTTTATCTCCCTGAAAGTGCCCAGTTTCTGCCACATACACAAGCTGTATCTGACAGGCAAAAATCACAGACTCCTTACATAGACTCAATGCAGATGTTTTGTCTTCTGAAGAAAAAGCTTTTATCAAAAAAGTTACCTGAATTTATTGATTTTTCTTAAGGAGCATATGATAGAGAGGTGCCACAGGGATGATGCATGCTCAAAATCAGTGAGGTTCTCCTGAGCATCTCATCTGTTTGTGGCTCTTAGTCTTTCCATGGCTTTCAAAATATGCAAAACCAATCTAACTAACTGCAGCTTTCATTAAACAGAATGAAGTGAACAACATGGAATTAACCTGTGCATGGAGTAAGACATTTTTACCATTCATGTATAAAGCCTTTTGATTTTCAGAAAACCATGTGGAATATGAAGTATAACCAGGAAGTCATCTCTACAGCTGGCCTTCTTGACTTGTTTCTGGTGCCTAAGAGTTATGCATCAGTCACATACTTTATATTCTCCTACTGACATTGAAAATAGCAATTTGAAACAAAGCTGTCTAAATGCTTCAAAATTGTCAGGTGAGCTTCAGTGAAAAAGTTCCCAATTACTTACAGTGAGAACAAGGTAACAAAAGATCAAGAAGGTAAGTTTTACCACTAACCAAGCCAAACATAATCCAACACACTTCAACTATCTACAAAAGTTTATATTATCAATATGTTCCATTTCCTGGGCAGAGTTTCAACTGACAGTACAAAAATTAACATCCTTGCTTTTTTTTTTTTTTTTTCCCCTTACATCAGAGTCTTCTGATGCTACAGGATTGTAAGTTGAACAGAAAAGCATATTGTTAACTTTTAAGTTTCATCTCAGATCTCTCTTTCTCAACACTGACTCAGGATCACTCCACTCCCAAATCCTCCAGTGCACAGAAGAAGTCCTATGTTGGCTTTTCCTGTGTCAGGAGAAAGCTAACATAAGAAGGAAATGTCAGGAATGCTTATCTGGGAGTGAACTGCATTTCCCAGTGATCATTCGTAAAGGAAAGCTGGCATGAGAAGTATGTGTCTAAATAAAATATGTGAGAACACGGGAGTGAGGAAACAGGCAAACTTTATGTGAGGTAGGGTTTTCTCCTCTCCAGAGAAGATCAGAGCTGTAAAAAACTTTGTTTGTGTTTGTCCTGAACACTGGGCAGTATTCCCTATTGCCCTCATGAATTAAAAAATTAATAAAATATTTAAGCAGCATTTTCTACATCTGCCTGGAGAAAAGATGCTTTCCAATGGCTTAGCCTTGCTTGCTGAGCTGATGCTCCAGGTTGCAGTGTCTGCCAGACTAGGGAACTTGATTTGGAACAATGAGATCCAGTCATGCAGGGAGGAGATTAACTCACATCCATTATAACACCTTTTGAGGCAACTCATTAAATCAGTCTGTCTGTGAAGTCCAGCACACTTGATAGCATTAATCTAATGTCTCATCTCAGCCTTGAGGTTATCAGTGGACAGGTGTAATTACAATTGATTGAAAAGACATTTTCACAGAGGAGTTTCTGTTTCCTGGAATTCAGGCATTTCTGAAAATTTTTCCTGTGTTGCCCAGCCCAGTCATTCCAATCTTATTATCTCCTGGCAGGCATATGCAGCTTTTTAGTAACTTAAAATCAAAGTACGAAATCGGCAATATTCTGACAACAGGAAAACTATAAAGTTAATCTCAAAAGAGAAGCTCACATGGTCTTTTAATGACACTGTATATGCCTACTGCAATCTCCTACATCCTCCCTATATGTTGGGGAATGTGGTGAGAAGCTCCTGCTTGGTTCACTGTCACTCCAGCTGTGACACTGGACCGGTTGCTGCTTCTTGACATCTTCCCTTTTCTCTTCCTTGATGGACTCCTCAGAGTCAGAGGACAGCTCAACCACCTCTGGTGTCCTCTCAGCTAATGGCTTAACGTACCCAACAATGACACAGTTGTCTGAGGAAGAGCCACTGTCGTTTGAGTCAGCATTAGCCTGTAACTCAGTCTGCACCTTGGTTCTTTGGCTCCCTGAAGCAGAGTCCTCATCTGAACTTTCTGATGACTCCAGAGGAGAAGCTATGGTGGCACGAGCCTCTTCTGAAACGGAATAGGAAGGCCCCGGAGTTTCATCATCCCACGGGGCCTGGCCAAGACCAGGTACAGACAAACTATTATCGGGTCCTTGCGGGTACGCCACATCTGGAGAGATTGTAATAATGGATGAGTCTGAGTGGCTTCCTTCCTCATACGATGGTGCAGGACAGTCATAATTGGCGTGTTGATCGTAGGCTTCTAAGTTAAAAGGACAACGAGCAAAACTGATGAATTCGTGCAGGAAGTGTTCTGTCCGATTCAGCAAAAATGGCTTTAAATCATCAGCAAAGGCCTGACTTTCCAGATCGTACCTGGTTACGTTACTCATGATTATGTGCTGCACGATATTGATCAGGGACCCGTGGGCACCAAAGAGGACTGTGAGTTCTCGCTTCAGCCAAGGAACCAAGCGGTGAAGGCAAGCGGGGTTGCGGCGGAAGAACTCTGCCGAGATCTCTCGGTACCGGCCGCCGTCCTGAATGCTGCGGATGCGCACGCCGGTGCGGTACAGAGCCCTGCGGAAGCTGATCATGTCCTCCTCCTGAATCTGCCGCAGAGATCTGCCCTCCGCGCTAGCCTTTCTCCTGGAGGCCAGCCTCCTGATCATCTGCTGAATCTCTCTGTGTCTGTGCCGCGCTGGCTCGCTCGACAGCCCTTCAAACAACATCCCGTTATCCGGAGGGGACAGCATCCTTCGGGAAGGGGAACCGCGCATGCGGCGTTCCCTCGTTAAGGTAGTGCGATAACGAAACCTCCGGCCATCGGGGCTGGCAAAAGAACTTGTTTCTAAAGGGCTGAGTATGTACTCCTTGAAGTCATCTTCAGCACGAATCGTATGGAAAATGGAAAAAAAGGGCTGCTTGCAGAGCGGGCATTCTGCTTTGTTTTTTGACCATTCTTGGACGCAGCAGAAGCAGAACCTATGCAAGCAGCGGTCGAGATACGCAACGTTGTCAAATCTGTCCAGGCAGATGGGGCATTTGGAGTCGGGAGACGCATCTGTTGGCAGCTTACTGGTGCTGGCTTTTGGCGAAAAATTGCTATTTTCTGCAATGTCTCAGCTAACAGAAAGCACCTAGTGCCTCCTACATTTTAGGATTACCATTTGGCTAGTGAGGTCATCCCTGCAGCAAAGCACCTTGAATCATGAGTCACATCCTGACCTGTGAAGGATAGGCTGAGTTTATGCACTGAGATAAGGAGTTTTTCCAAGCAGATGCTCTGTGTGCATCTCATGTCTCTGTTCTTGGCTCTTAGCCGGAGTGTGCCCACAGGGTCCCAAATTGCAGTAGAGATTTGAGGGTCTTTCTCTTTCATTTTCTTTCCTCTAGTTCCCTGTAGTCTCAAGGACTGGTCTTAAGGAACCATCTCATCTTAATGTGAGCTGCAGGCAATTATCAGATGGCAGCATTGCTCACTGATGTGTGGATGGGAATTGAGTCAGAAATTCAGAAAGCAAAGGTTTAACTTCCACTACCATTTCTTTAAGCCACCCAGTTCTCACAATCTAGGAGCTATTTTACCTTATAAAATAATCATTTTCTAAGGGAAAAGAATGTTTTAAAAGAAAATTATTTATTATTGTCTAAGTAAAAACATAGACTCAGTCTCCTGGACATGAAAAGGGTCTAAATATACAGTCTAAACCAGCACCACAATAAAAAAGACCAAGTGTGTACACCATGCAGTCACTTACCAAAGGGACTGAATATTTGCAAAATCACATGCTCCTCTTGAGGATTTCTCTGGGTAGCATTTGGAAAGGAAGATAGAAAGAAATTCAGTATGATCTGCAGACTTTTATTTCTGGACATGGAATAATATTTAATATTCCCTGGAACAGGCTCTTCCATGCAAAGCCTTCAAGCTCTGAAATGCACTGCCTTCTACCACCTGTACATCCACCCATCCTTCCTCAGGCTCCTGCAGGGCTGCACATCCACTGGCTAAATGGTGCCCACATTAGCACCTTGACACCTTAAGCGTATCCAATGCTCGCCCTTTGGTTGGCTGATGGCAAAGAAGCAAGTTAAACTGGAAAGGTCAAGTGGAAATCTCTGAACAGAGTGAGCCATATTGCAGTCACCAAGTAAAGCGAGCAATGAGTTCTCAAGCTATGTGAAAACTGGGTCAAAATGGCCTGAAACAGAAGCTGTTAGGCAAAGTGAGAAACCAAGTTTGTTATTTCAAAGACGGTCCATGTGGCAATATCTGTGCCCAGGATGAGCTTTGCTTTTGCTTGCTCTGCTCAAGACTTACAGTTTTGAACTGTAAGCAGAGGTTGTATAAAGCAGATGCAAGCTGCATTGGGAACAGAAGCCATGTGCAAAACCAGGAAGGTGTGCAGGAAAAAGCAAAACCAACAATCCTAATAAAGGGAAGAAATTATATCACATGCTTTCACTGATAGGCAAGGACAGCATTGAAAACCTTCCACATTCACTAACAGGACACGTATACAGAACTTTTATCCTTCCAAGGATTTCATGCATATTGTCCTCTTAAGTCACAAAGTCTAAGCTTCCAGCCTGTCCACACTGTGACTAAACCTAATGCCTCAAAAGAAGAGCAATAAAACAAGAAGTGACTCCATCCTCCTCAGAGAAGGATGCTAGCAGGACAGTACTTACAAGAATCCCTGTAACATCCTTTGGTAGGCATTTCAGAACTTACAAAGGCGATGCTTTGTGATCCTGGGAAGCTTCTGGTCCTTCATTACAATATAGTCAGAGCACACAACACTGAGTGTAGAAATAGGGAACCTTGAAAAAAGAGATGCATGGCAGGTGTGAACACTATGAAGACAACCCATCCTCTCTCTAGTGGAATGTAATCAGAAAAAGCATTCCAACCCAGGACTGCAGGAACAGGTGTAAAATAATTGCAGAATCCTGCACTGAAAACTTTACCTGGAAATTTGTACAGAAATACTAAGGGGACAGTGGTTTTACTAGAAGCCTTAGCCAGTTACCCCAAATTATCTGTCCTTAAGTCTTGGAAAAAAACAGCCAGCACTTGTGAACAGGGACTGAAGTGACATCCACTGTAACAGCATCTTCTTATAAAGAGGATGAGCCAGGTTGAGTAGAGACCATAAGGGAAAGAATAACAAAGGTAATTCATATCCTATCTTGCCTCCATGGCAGCTGAGCTCTGCACACAGAAAGCCTTCTGGGTCCCCCTCCTCTGCTCCTTGTATGCAGTGGAAATGTTCTTTTTATTGTATACCACATTATTATGTTGCAGCTGGAGAAAGAAAAAAAAAATAAGCCATTTTTGTACTTGCCTATAAATGGTCAGGTCATGAAAGAAATAAATTGCAACAAATTATGAGGTCCTACTCAAACTGCAGCTCTCTGCAAGCAGAGAGTATTCCCAGGTAAGCAGCCACTTGCCCATTTAATTAATTTTCTTTTTCTGTTATTTGTAATTAAATATACTTTAGACATCTAGACATCCAATATGGAACAGCCTGGTTTTGGAAGCCAGCATGCTCTGTAACTGTGGCAAGTTCTCAGGCTGATGCTGCAAGGCATGAACTGCGCATTTAAGTTACATAAGCAACTTTCACTGGAGAATATATAAAATGTCAAAATCTGGTACTATGCCTTATGTTCCTCTGTTTCAGAGTTTAAAAGTTAAAAGCTGCTGCAAAACCACCAAAGGTTTTCAGTTGCAAAGGTACAATCTACCTGCTTTGAGCTTTAGATATTTGAGAAGCTTTTTAAGATGAAACTTGGTGATTTGAGAAGGTTAAAAGTTTGATTTTTTTATTTAATTTATTCAATTTTAGCATTCCTGGGTATTGGAAAGTAAGGTGTCTGCCCAGATTTCACAGGTTTAAATATTTTTTTTAATTCTGAGGCAAAATAACTTGTCGTGATATTCACAAAAAGGCAGTTTACAAATACAATCACATGTACTTTCCTTTACCGTGGACATGTGATTAAACTGGCTGCCAGCAAAACAGGCTGCTAAATGGTGAGAAGGTTTGTAATCAGCCTGAAATGTAAAAATCTATACCCTCTCTATCCAAATTTATACAGCATAGTACTACATAAAGAGATAACATAATCATTGAGCAGAAAGAAACCAATGAAATAAATGCAGTGAATACTTGCTTATCCAGTCACTAAATAAGGAAAATACAACCTAGATTGAGGGATGCAAAAATCGATAGTCCTTATTTTTCATATGATACAGACTATTATCCTACACTAGCTTAAACAGCTATGTGAAAATGTTGAAGTTACACTGTGCTGGAAGGAGAACACAAGCATACTCGTGCTGCGCCACATCATATTTGTTGTGTTTTAAAGGCAAGTTACTAATTTCTTGCAGGAGAAAAAAAATGAAAGCAGGAGAAAAAAGATGAGGGTGGGGCAAGAAGAGAATTTGAAATATAGAAATAGAGCGAACCCATTCTCTTCTTCAAGTTTCAAAGGCGTCCTCATTTGCATATCCATATCTGAAAATTGAAACCGCATGTTTACTTCTACACTTTTAGATTATGATATTGTTAAAATTTATAATGGTTCCAGAGTCTGAAGAGACACAACCTGGAGTCCAAGCCATCCCTGAATTACCAGCAGAACAAAACCTGTGTAGGGATACAGCAGCCAAGATCAGTATGCAGCAGCAGGTCAGCCCCTCAGCTTGGTCTGAGGTGCCTGTACTTCAGAGACTATAAAAATAGAAAGTAGCAGAAAGCACCAGCATTCTGTAGTGCTGCAGGTTAATGATATTCTGTTACAGCCATATGGATCAGTGTCATGCAGACACTAAGGAAGAAGGAGAAGGGGACACAGAGTGATGAAGAAAACTGAGACAAGAGAGTGGGAAAGCTGAGAAAGAGAAGAAGGGTAGCTGCATCTCCACTGGTCTCTGTGGCTATTGCACAGAGTCCAGAGGTCCTCCTGAAAATAGCAATTTAATATGCCCACACCCTAGGCCCAGACAGAAACACTGGTTCCAGTGTCTGCTCCCCACAGGGATTCCCTATCTGGCACATTCCCTGTCTGGTACTCTTTACAAAGAGTAAATCAAGCCCTGGCTGAGCATCCCATAATCCAAAACTAATCCCTCAGATTCCTTTGGACACCAGCCACCTTTTGTGCCTGATGCTAGACCCTGGGTAATGCAGGATCAGCTCCTTTTGGCCCTTCTCCTTGGCGCAGAAAGACCCTGGGTGCAACCTGTGCTGGTAGGGGGCTGTGTGGGGAGGAGCCTAGCAGGGCATAGCTTTGCAGCCCAACATGAAGCAGAGACATAGCCATACAGAGATACCAGAGTCAGAGAGCACTTCAGATTGGGTGAGGCACCCCTCTAAAAAGGGTTCAGGTTATGTGCAAAACTTGGTCTTCATTTATGCAGGCATATAGTAATGAGAAGAAGAAGATGGTCTGTGTACTGGTTTTGGCTTGGGTAGTGTCCACTTTCTTCACAGTGGCAGTATAGGGCTGGGTTTTGGATTTGTGATGAACACAGCAATATTTTTGCTACTACTGAGCAGGGCTTGTGCAGAGCCAAGGCCTTTGCTTCTCCTCACCCATCCCACCAGTAAGGAGGTTTAGAGAAGGAGAAAGGCACAAAGAATTTTGAGGGGACACAGCTGGGACAGCTGACCCCAGATAACCCAAGGGATATCCCAATCCCATACTTTATGGTGCCATGCTTAGCATATAAATCTGGGGGAAGAAGAAAGAAGGGGAGGAAGTTCAGAGTCAGGGCATTTTTCTTCCCAAGTCATCATTATACAGAATGGGGCCCTGCTCTCCTGGTGATGGCTGAACACCTGGCTGCCTATGGGAAGCAGTGAATGAATTCCTTGATTAGCTTTGTGTCTTGGTGTGACTTTTATTTTCACTATTGAAGTGTCTTTACCTCAACCCATGTGTCCCAGCATGCTGTAAAAGTGGAGTTGAAGGGGATTCTTATTGATAGATTTCTCGGACAAAAATGAAACCCAAACGCACCAATATTATATCTGGGAACTGTTTATTGATAAAGAAGGGTGAGTGTTCCCAGCGGAGCGGGACAGAGAAGAGGAAGGAGAGGGGAAGAAGAGAGACGGAGGGAGAAGCAGCAGGCAGGGACAGATCGCTGCCGCGGCCCGCCCGGGCAGATGGAGCCGGCAGCGGCGAGCGGCGGCAGAGCCCGCGCGGCTCCGGGAGCGGCGGCGGCGAACGGGGCTGGGAACGGGGCTGGGAACGGGACTGGGAACGGGGCTGGGAACGGGGCTGGGAACGGGGCTGGGAACGGGGCTGGGAACGGGACTGGGAGCGGGACTGGGAACGGGACTGGGAACGGGGCTGAGACACCGGGGCTGGGAACGGGACTGGGAACGGGGCTGGGAACGGGGCTGGGAACGGGGCTGGGAACGGGGCTGGGAACGGGGCTGGGAGCAGGGCTGAGACACCGAGGCTGGGAACGGGGCTGGGAACGGGGCTGGGAACGGGGCTGGGAACGGGACTGGGAGCAGGGCTGAGACACCGAGGCTGGGAACGGGGCTGGGAACGGGGCTGGGAACGGGGCTGGGAACGGGGCTGGGAACGGGACTGGGAACGGGACTGGGAACGGGGCTGAGACACCGGGGCTGGGAACGGGACTGGGAACGGGGCTGGGAACGGGGCTGAGACACCGGGGCTGGGAACGGGACAGGGAACGGGGCTGGGAACGGGGCTGGGAACGGGGCTGGGAACGGGGCTGGGAACGGGACTGGGAACGGGGCTGGGAAAGGGGCTGGGAGCGGGCCTGGGAACGGGGCTGGGAACGGGGCTGGGAACGGGGCTGAGACACCGGGGCTGGGAACGGGACTGGGAACGGGGCTGGGAACGGGGCTGAGACACCGGGGCTGGGAACGGGACTGGGAACGGGGCTGGGAACGGGGCAGAGACACCGGGGCTGGGAACGGGGCTGGGAACGGGGCTGGGAACGGGGCTGGGAACGGGACTGGGAACGGGACTGGGAACGGGGCTGGGAACGGGACTGGGAACGGGGCTGGGAACGGGACTGGGAACGGGACTGGGAACGGGGCTGGGAACGGGACTGGGAGCGGGACTGGGAGCGGGACTGGGAGCGGGACTGGGAGCAGGGCTGAGACACCGGGGCTGGGAACGGGGCTGGGAACGGGGCTGGGAACGGGACTGGGAACGGGGCTGGGAACGGGGCTGGGAACGGGGCTGGGAGCAGGGCTGAGACACCGAGGCTGGGAACGGGGCTGGGAACGGGGCTGGGAACGGGGCTGGGAACGGGGCTGGGAACGGGACTGGGAGCAGGGCTGAGACACCGAGGCTGGGAACGGGGCTGGGAACGGGGCTGGGAACGGGGCTGGGAACGGGGCTGGGAAGGGGACTGGGAACGGGGCTGGGAACGGGGCTGGGAACGGGACTGGGAACGGGTCTGGGAACGGGGCTGAGACACCGGGGCTGGGAACGGGACTGGGAACGGGGCTGGGAACGGGGCTGAGACACCGGGGCTGGGAACGGGACAGGGAACGGGGCTGGGAACGGGGCTGAGACACCGGGGCTGGGAACGGGACAGGGAACGGGGCTGGGAACGGGGCTGGGAACGGGGCTGGGAACGGGGCTGGGAACGGGACTGGGAACGGGGCTGGGAAAGGGGCTGGGAGCGGGCCTGGGAACGGGGCTGGGAACGGGGCTGGGAACGGGGCTGGGAACGGGGCTGGGAACGGGGCTGAGACACCGGGGCTGGGAACGGGACTGGGAACGGGGCTGGGAACGGGGCAGAGACACCGGGGCTGGGAACGGGGCTGGGAACGGGGCTGGGAACGGGGCTGGGAACGGGGCTGGGAACGGGACTGGGAACGGGACTGGGAACGGGGCTGGGAACGGGACTGGGAACGGGGCTGGGAACGGGACTGGGAACGGGACTGGGAACGGGGCTGGGAACGGGGCTGGGAGCGGGACTGGGAGCGGGACTGGGAGCGGGACTGGGAACAGGGCTGAGACACCGGGGCTGGGAACGGGGCTGGGAACGGGACTGGGAGCGGGGCTGGGAGCGGGGCTGAGACACCGGGGCTGGGAACGGGGCTGGGAACGGGGCTGGGAACGGGGCTGGGAGCGGGACTGGGAGCGGGGCTGGGAGCGGGGCTGGGAGCGGGACTGGGAACGGGGCTGGGTGTGGGGCTGGGTGTGGGGCTGGGAGCGGGGCTGGGAACGGGGCTGGGAGCGGGGCTGGGAGCGGGGCTGGGAGCGGGACTGGGAACGGGGCTGCGAACGGGGCTGGGAACGGGGCTGGGAACGGGACTGGGAGCGGGGCTGGGAGCGGGGCTGAGACACCGGGGCTGGGAACGGGGCTGGGAACGGGGCTGGGAACGGGGCTGGGAACGGGGCTGCGAACGGGGCTGGGAATGGAGCTGCGAACGTGGCCGGGAGCGGGGCTGGGAGCGGGGCTGAGGCACCGGGACCCACGGCGGCGGTGCCGCTGCGGGCTGGCGGCGGCAGCGCCCGCTCCGCCCAGGGGAACGCCGAGCGCCGGGATGCCGCGCCTCGGGCTGGAAGCGGCGGAGCCCGGCGGGACAGGCGCGCACAGGGAGGCGGGAGCGCAGGGAGCCCGAGGCGAGGGGCAGGAGGAGCGAGCCCCCGATCCCTCCAAGAAACCCAAGCAAAATGGCATTGGTCGTGTCGCGGTTAATTGCTTTGATGCGTTAAGGCTCCTTCCACAGCCCGATTTCCCAGGCAATTTTCCCCAGGCATCGGGGCATCTGCCCCACCAGCAAGTGGGGGTCACTCGCAGCCCGATCGTGGAAGTTTTCTCTGGCCTGATCAGCTGCCAGGCTGAGGCTCCCCGGGACAGGGCTTCCAACACGTGTACAGTCCTTTCCGTAATTTTTCCCCTCATGTGTATGACATGTTGAGACATCAATAAAAATCAAATTGGTCCCTTTCAGGTATGTGAATTTGTGATTTAGAAGGTACCACATAGTGATACAGGAATGCTAATTAATGAATCGCAACCCTGCAAGGATTTTTGTTTGGTGCTTGTGTGTTGCTAAAACTGAATTAATTGGCTTTACGTCCTGAACATGGAAGTTCAGCACATGCTTTTGTATGTGAATAGTCACCTTGAAATCACTGGTAACAACTGTCACAGTCGTGTCTGACACAGCTTCATGTCTGACACGGATTTGAAGCCTACTGAAGATGTTTATAGGGAGCATGATTTTTTAAATTGTGTGTTTTTATTTACTTTGATGGGATTATTTGCCCCATGTCAGGTGAGTAGTTTGTATGGATTTTGTATTTAGTCTTCTAAAGAAAGGAAAAGGGGAAGAACTTGAAATGAAGAGTGTGCTACAAATTTCTTTTTCTTGCAATAGGCACTTTTATCTGCTGCAAAAGTATATTGTCCATCCTCTGTTACATCTGAAAAATGATAACAGAGAACTCAGAGTGTGATTTCCTGCATTTGAGAGCCTTTGTAGCAATGTGGAGTGACAGCAGGATGACTGCAGCTAGTGAAAAAAGATAAAATATTATTATCAAGCTGCATAACGAGCAAATTATTTCACTTGCTTGGGTTTATTTTTTTATTCCTTTTGTGCTCTAATGCTGGCACTGAGCTTTTGGTACACAATAAAAACCAATATATCATTTCAATTAGAGTTCATAATTTTAGTAATTTTGATTACTTTGCTGCTTGAATCAGCACAAGGATAGAGTTGAAATATCATTTATATAATTTTCAATGGAGAACTATGAAAACCACTCTACCAAAAAATAGTTTGTGGAGCAAAAATATGTTCTACTAATGACTGTAATCAGTAACACGTAGTGTGTAAAAGTAAATGCTGTCTTTATCTGCTGGCCATGTTGTGCTCTTAGCTGCTGCAATTATTTCAAAATGAGTGGAAGAATGAGTTTTCCTTTTCCTTAGAGTGACTGTTGTCCTTCTCTTCCTATGTGTGATGTGTGCCACAGAGAAAGAAACTAAAGGAAGTTACTGTCTATGTTTTTACATCTCATCAAGTCCAGAAATCACTTTTAGAGCAATCCTGAATAGCCACACATCTGTACCCAGTTAAAAGATTATTATGACATTATTATTATTAGAAATCGCTGCAGCAACAACTTGCCAAATGAACCATTAAAAGCAAGCCAGAGTCATGAACCACAGTAAAATCAATTAACGGCTGCTTGGGGCAACATATGGTATTTGAAGGTCTTTATCTTCTTAACCATTTGTCTCTTCCAGTGTTTGTGGCAGAGCCCTCCACCTCTCTTTCATTTGAATGTAAAGAGCCATTTCAAAAACTGTAACTTCCTCTTAGTGACAAGCTCATTTAGTCGAGTGTCACTGTTCAACTGGACCTCTACTGACATGAAGAAGTTTGAATTAAAGGGAGAAAACAACTTTTACTACTGAGGAAAATTGAGTGTTCTTTCTGCTTTGAGAACTTCACTTGAGCCTTTTTGGCTGCTGTTCTGCCCTATTCCCTGAGCTTCCATTTCGTGGTTCCTGTTTTTGAGGCTGAAGTTTCAGATGACAAAAAACAGGGAGGTGGAAACCCAATTCCGTTAAATGGAGTTTCCACAGTTAGAGCCCACTGTGCAAACCCCGAGCAGCAGCTTGCCGGTGCCTCAGAGCATGTGCCAACACTGCCGTCTACCTTCCACAAAGGCTTTGTGCACTTCTGCTTCTAGGTTGCTTGTGTCCATGTGTTAACACAGCTTAGCGAAGCCTCTGTCAGCGAGTCTGACTTCTGTTTGGAAACACAGAATCATTTGAAGTGGTCACAGCGCGGAGGGATGGAAGACGGCAGCAAACAGTAGAGGAGATCTTAAGTGGCAATGCATCAAGAAAATTCACCGTCTGTGTTTGCACATAGGGAAATGAAACCCATCTGTCCAAACTCTTTCAAGGTATCTGGCAGCACAACAAGGCAGAAAAACAAATTCCAGGTCTGTTCAGTATTTCTAATGACAAAGCATTTGCGATGTCATTGAACAGGGTCTCCTGACATATCACCCCCTGATTTGTCTTTTGGGTTCAGTGTTGGATCCTACTTTCTCGTGTGTCTCTCTCTCCCTTACCCTTCTCTGTCTCATACCACAAATACATATTTTTTACTCTTTCCCTGCAAAAGTTGTACATTTTGCTTCTTGGTCTGTGGTGACCTGGGAGCTACTTGTCTGAAGTAGTCTGAAGTACTGTGTTTAGGTTTTATATGCACATGTTATCTGGTCATCTTGGGATTTCAAAACTTTTTATGGTTTCCATTCACTATGAACTTGCATTTGTTTACCAAAATCTGTATTTATATAGCATTTAGGTTACAGATGGTAGTGCATAAATAATAAAGAAGCTAAGGAATAGATATAATATTTGTATTATATATCTGAATATATAAAATTATTTTTAAAGAGGCAGAAGGCTCTATTAGGGCTCTAATTTGAAATTGCATAATTCCTCCATTTTTGAACAGCATGTAATACAGGAATGAAGTAATTAAGTTCAAGATTTCTGGGTGGTGTAACTTGTGAGAAATTGATGATGATGATACATTAAAGTGATTTAAATATGTATTTAGCCCAGAGTGGCCTGGCTAATTATTTTGTTTCTCGTTTTTGCTCATTTTCAATAGACTTCCTTAAATAATTCCACTATAACAGTAATCATGGAATCATCAGGGCTGGAAAAGACCTTCAAGATCATCAAATGCAACTTTTGATCCACCATACCCTGGCACTTAGACCATTACTCTATTTGCCACATCCAATCATTTCTTGAATACTTCCAGGGATGGTGACTCCACCACTTTCCTGGCAGCTTGTGCCAATGCCTGACCATCCTTTCAGTGAAGAAATCCATCCTGATGTCCAATATGGACTTCCCCTGGCACAACGTGAGGCTATGTCTTCTCCTCCTGTCAGTAGAAGCCTGAAAAACAAGCTGATCCCCACTTTCAGGCAGCTATAGAGAGTAATGAGGTCACCCCTGAGCCTCCTTTTCTGCAGGCTAAAAATCCCCACTCCCTCAGCCTTTCCTATAGAGCTTTACTTCTCTGGACACACTCCAACCCCTCAGTGTTCTTCTTGTAGTGAGGGACCCAGAACTGAACAAGCACTCATGGCACAGCCTCGCCACCATACAGGAGGACAATCACTGCCCTGGTCCTGCTGGCCACTCTGCTGCTGGAACGGGCCAGGATGCCACTGGCCTTCTTGGCCACCGTGAGGACACTGCTGGCTCATGTTCAGCCACTGCCAACCGGCAGTCCCAGGTCCTTTACCTCTGGGCTGATTTCCAGCCGCATTCCTCCAGCCTGCAGCTCTGCACAAGGTTGTTGTGACCCAGGTGCAGGACCTGGCACTTGGCCTTGTTTAACCTCATACAGTTGTCCTTGGCCAAGCAATCCAGGCTGTGCAGGTATCTCTGCCAAGCCTTCCTGCCCTCAAGCAGATGAACTTGGCATCATTTGCAAAGTGACTGAGGATGCATTTGATCCCCTCACCCAGATCATCAATGAAGATGTTAAACAGGACCTGCCCCAGCACAGATCCCTGGGAAACACCACTGGTGAGCAGCCACCAGCTGGATGCAGCACCCATCACCACCACTCTCTGCGCCTGGCTATCCAAACAGATCTTAACCTAGTGAAGATGCACTTGTCCAAGCCATGGGCTACCAGCTTTTCCAGAAGTATGCTGTGGGAGATGATATCAAAGACCTTGCTGAAGTACAGGCAGAAAACATCCACAGCAATTCCCTCATGCTCTAGGTGGGTCACCATTTCATAGAAGGAAATTAGGCTGATCAAGACTTCCCTTTTCTAAACCCATGCTGTCTGGGCCTGATCCCCTGCTGGTTCTGTACATGCCATGAGAGCACACTCAAGAAAATCTGTTCCATAACTTTTACTGGCACCAGGTTTAGCTGTCCTTTTATCAACCTTTTAATCAACATGTATCCATGGGTACCGCTTCATATTAATGAGATAAGGTTGCATTTGAAGGACAATCTTTTGTCTCCATAAAAGCAGCTGTTAGTGTGGCTGCATACCTGGGTCAATCAACTAATCATTTCATTAAAGGAAAGTACTCTTAGCTATGCTAATCAAAAGCATGCTTATCACAATTTTTCCAAACAACCCCACTGAAACCTAAACAAACAAACCACTTCAAGACTAATAAACCAGTCTTACTCTGATATATAAATTATGCTTTATTAAGGATTAAAAAGCAAAAAAAAAAAAAGATCTGAGGGAAATTTAATCAGCATTATGCATATATTCCTTTAGCCATCTTGGGTGATGTCATCTGAATGGTTAATGCTGCCTAAACATAGTTATTTGCTGTATCACTTTGAATATGACAGGAAACACAGGCTTTCTCCCCTGAACTTCATCTTCTTGGCTGAGAAGATGGTGGATACTGAACACTGAGACAAAGCCCTTCTTATTAAATCCCAGAAGCAGGCTGAGGGCGTTTCTATGTACTTCTTGACCTCTATGAACAAGCATATGAGCAGAAGCTGAAGAGAGAGAGTTTTAAAAAGGACAGGTGGAATATAACATTATCAGTGAACATCTTCATATACAGATTTTTCAGAGTGGTAGATCAGTGTATTAAAAAATGAGATAACTAGCTTTAAAACTTCATAGGTGTGGTTTAAACCCAGCAGGCAACTACCTACTATGCAGCTGCTTGCTCACTCCCCGTCCAGCAGGATCAGGGAGAAAATCAGAAGAGTAGAAGTAAAAAACCTTATGGGCTGATATAGTAACAGCTGACTAGGTAAAGCAAAAGATACACATACAAGCAAAACAAAACAAAGAATTCATTCTTCACCACTATCCAGAGGCAGGCAGTTGTTCAGCCATCTCCATGAAAGCAGGGTTCCACCATGCATAACAGTGACTTCAAAGACAAATACCCCTTGATTCCTTCTTCACCCAGCTTTATATTGAGCATGATACCACAGGGTGTGTGATACCCCTTGAATCCACTGATACCAGCTGTCCTGACAGGGTCCTTCTCCCAACTCCTTCTGTAGCCCCAGCCTCCTCCCTGGTGGTGTGGGTGAGGATCAACAAAGGCCTTGTCTCTGTGAAAACCCTGCTCAGCAGAAACAGAAAGTGCTTTATATTATCATCACTGTTGTAAGTGAAGCCCCAAACACACCCCCATACTGGCCAGTGTGAAGAAAACTACTCCAGCCAAACCCACTATATTTTCTACTCCTTACTGCATACAATTAATGTCATGCTGTAGTCCTACATGATTTAACAGAGTTTCATTGATACCCCCCATTCCCTCTCCATCTTTTGATATAATACACAGGTATCATTCCCTTAGTCTATGGATATCCCCTGCAGAAACCCACCAAATGTTTACATATGTCCATAGAATGTCAGCTGAATTCATCTCAGGGCCCATGAGCTGGGGGTCTGTCTGTTCTGCTGGTCACTCTGGAAAGGTTAGGAGAAGAGAGGTGAGGTGGTATGGCCAGCTCAGGTGAAGTCACTGCTGCATTTGCATCATGTATTGTAGGATTTGTCCTCCATTGGTTCATGTAGCCCTTATTACAGTAATTCTTGTAAACAAAACTCAAATAATGCGTTACAACAATTTAAAGGCACATCCATTACTATTTCCACCCCTGTGCATTTTGTGCCAGATTGAAGGGTTTAAGAGTGTAATGAACTCCTCATCTTGCTTCTAGTCTGGTTAGAAACAGGGGTTCCTGCTACAGCAATTACAGAGTCCACCACGGACCTCCATGGGATGCAGAGGGGAAGCCTGCCTGACCATGGTTTCACCATGGGCTACAGGAAAATCTCTGCTTCATCACCTGGCCCACCTCTTGGCCTCCCCTTCTTCTTCAGGGAAAGGACTTCTCACACTCTTCCCCTGTACTCATCCACAGGTCACAGTCCCTTTCAAGTTCAAGGGGCAAGTTCACACTGGAATTCCAACCTGTCCAGTACAGCAGCACAGACCTGCAATGCTGTGGCCACCTGCCAGGCCAGACACATCGTAGCTGTTATCAAAATGTTCCCAGGCACAGCAGAGTGAGATAAGAAGCATAGAACTACAGCAAACAGCCACCAACAAGTGCTGGATTGCAATACAGCATCAGGCAAGTGACCCCTGTGGGCAAACACTGGAGCCTGCTGATTAATAATTTAACAGTCATAGCTGCTGTAAGTTTAATCTAGCACATTCCAATCTAGTCTATCATAACTGGAGGTTTTTGAGCCCCACATTGGATCCAAAGACGGACTGCTGTGGTTTAACCCCAGCCAGCAATTAAACATCCTATAACTACTTGCTCACATCTCTGTGGTGGGATGGGGAAGAGAACTGGAAGGGTAAAAGTGAAAAAACTCATGGGTTGAGATAAAGACAGTTTAATAGGAAAACTAGAAGTCACACAAAGAAGCAAAGCAAATCAAGGAATTCATTCACTGCTTCCCATAGGCAGCCAGGTGTTCAGCCATCACCAGGAGAACAGGGCCCCATCCTGTGTAAGGATGACTTGGGAAGACAAATGCCCTGACTCTGAACTTCCTCCCCTTCTTTCTTCTTCCCCCAGATTTATATGCTAAGCATGGCACCATAAGGTATAGGATTGGGATATCCCTTGGTTCATTTGGGGTCAGCTGTCCCAGCTGTGTCCCCTTAAAATTCTTTGTACATCCTCAGTGTCCTCACTGGTGGGGTGGGCGAGGAACAGCAAAGGCTGCAGGAAAAGTTCAGCAGGAAAAAAAACATGTCTATGTTATCAGCCCTGTTTTCAGCACAAATTCAAATCACAGTCCAATAGTGTGACGAAAATTAGCCCTACCCCATCCAAAATCAGCACCTTCCCACTAGACTAGAAGGAGGTAATTTCTAAATCTCTATGGGGCCTTTAATCCCACTTCTGTGTTATGAGGGAGGTAAAAGTGGCTTCTTGCTTCTGCTATCATGCTGATATGACTTCAGGTCAGCATCAGGATGTGGAACTGGAAATGTTTCTAGGACCACTGATATTTACTCTAGCACTGAGATGTGACAGCAATACAGGAGAGAGGATACAGAGCATAGTCAAGACAGGCTAGAGAAGTAAAAGGTCTTGAGTGAGGCTCTCAGTTCTTTTAATATATGCAGAAACATCACACAGGTTTCTCAGTTAGCTAAGGGTCATGTCATAAAAAGAGAAAAGTGTTGTTCTGCCTTAGCCTGCTGCCACTGTTCAAGGTCCTTGTCATCAGCAGGGACATTATTGAGTGTTTCATCTCTCCTGTGGGCCTTGGACTTCAGGGACAAGAGAAAATGAACAGGCCTTGGTCCTTCAGAGATTTTTGCAGAAGCATCCCCGAGCATGCACACCAAGCAGCAGGCAAAGATGAAAGGAGAGAAATTCAGCTGCTGTTGCTGCTGCTGCTTCTTCATAGTCCTGCACAGCTCCAGCCTTCGGTGCAGCAAGGCAGCTTGGAAGGGATGCAGGGGAGTATTTTGCCATCTCGTGGCAGCTCGGAAGTAAAGCATTTCTATGTGATCACAAAGACTCACTGCCCAGACGGAATAAAGCCAAAAAAGAGAGATTTCCATTGAGCTGGATGCAAAGAGACACTTGGAAGATTTGCAGCAAAGCAAGCCTCACAACCCTGAACTGACCGGCACCTGCCCATGTGCAGCTGCAGGTGCACACCAGTGGTGGAACCTAAAATGGAGGTTGAGAAGATGACACGAAACAGGACCCAGCGTGGGGCAGGGTCAGAAACTATTTCTAACTCCTGCTCTTGGTGTCATGCTGCTGGAGATGCCCAGCTAGTCAAGGAAAGGAGTGGATAACTGCAAGCTGGTGAAGACTTCAACACCTCAGTGAGGACTAGGGCATACTGAAGCTGAGCTCTTCTGGTGTCGACAGCGAAGAATGATCCAGCCAGTCAGCTTTGGCTCGGAGAACATCAGCAGAGAGGAAGAGAGCCCGTTAGCACAGAAACCTTTGGAGGAGCACTGCTACATATCTATGACAATTTTCATGTATTTACAGAATAAATATTCTGTAAATATAAATATTTACAGAATAAAATGTAGCTGAGAGATGCTGAACAAACTTAGGAATTGAGCAATCTGAACCTTCCACTCACCTCCTTTCCCACAGGAGCAGCTGTTCCTGCTGTGACTGAGGGACCATTGTCCAAGGTGCTGGGCACACCAGAAAGAGGGCTAGAGGTTCTCGCTGGTCAGTGACTGGAGATCCCACTGTCAACAGTGTGGGAACTGCCAGTGCTGTGGCTGATGCTCAGGAAGACATGAGACCTCTCCACATTCCTATTCCCACAAAGCTGCTGGCAGGGAAAATTCCTGTTCCTGACCAAGGGACCCCAGAGGCCCTGATGGTAGAGCACAGAGGGCTAGGCTCCCCAAGAAAAGATTGCTCCCCAGCTTCAAGAGCTATGTGGGATGAGGTGCTGCCAAACTGTGTGGGCAGTGGCAGAGGAGCCACATAAGTTCTGCTCTTCACAGACATGTAGAAAACCAGCACCTCAAACCAGATCCATTTTACTTCTAGAATTGCTTCTTTTCAGCTCAGAAATCATAAACCCCTGTGAAGAGCCTAGAATGCCTTTCAAATATACTTTATATTTCCATGACCTAAAGATGAACTGTCCAAGTGGGTCCCACCTTGCCTAAGAGCTGACACTTGCACACAGCATTTATCGAGTTGACAGAGTACAACTATTTGTGATAAAAATCCCTCCTGTTATGCCAGCAATGGGAGTGGGTAATGGCCCTGATGCAAACAAAGGGTGCAGGTGCTCATCCAGCCACTGGGGCAGGATGGGTATATGTGCCCCAGGTGCACCTACTGGGGAACTGAGGCAAGTAAAATTAGTGAGTCTTGGCACCCACAGACAAAGCAGGACGGCAGGTCACAGCCCACATGCCTGATGCTGCCTGCTGTGGATACAAGAGAGGTTGCACCTGCCCTGAACACCAGGGAAAATTACTGGGGGCAGAGATGTATCTCCTGAGCAAAGTACAAGGAGGGCTACCTGGTGAGAAACAGGCTCTGGGTCCAGGCAGGTCATGAAGGATAGGCCCGTGCTGCTACCTGGGGAGATCTTTAGGAGTGGAGTACCTGTTGGGAAGTGCCCGAGCACGCGTTTGCTCTTGAGCAAGAAGCAGGACCAGCTGGTGCGTGGGAATGAGTAAAATGGCTCAGGATATGGGACAGGGCTGTCACATGAACAGAAGGGTTGTGCTGGTACTCTGGGGATTGCGAATTCACAAGTGCTTTTGTAAACTTTAGTCCAAACTGACTGTGGGTAAGAAAAAAGACAGGGCTGGCTGTGCTCGTGTTTTGCACAAGTCCTGGTAGTAATACGTGTGGGTACTCTGGCAGGCTGTGTCCCACCTGTGGCAGCCTGCACAGCTGGCCTTGTCCATGTCCTTTGCACACTTGTTTCTACTGCAGGTATCAGCTTCTGAAAATCAGTAAAGACAGTTATTTTTCTCTTTCCTCATATGCTTATGCTTTATCTATCTCCTCTTTCCTACCTGCTATTTATGTTTTATTTGCCCAACCAACCACACTGCTTCCGCAGCCTTCGCTGTATTCCTCCGCACCCGCGGAGACAACGCCGAGCCGCCGCGGGCTCCGCCGCCGCCTGGGGCAGCCCCGGCCCCGGGAGCGGCGCTGCCGCTGCCGCCACCCGCTGCGCCGCGGAGAGCGAACCGCCGCGGCAGCCACCGCGGAACCCAGCTCCCTCCGGGCCAGCCCCGCCGGCGAGCACTCACAGCCGGCCGAGGCCCCGCCCCGGCCCCCGCCCCGGAACGGCGTCAATGCGCGGGGCCCGGATGTGACGGCGGCGGCCGCGGCCTCTCTCGCGGCAGATCCCGGCCCGGCTCCGCGCCCGCGGGCCGCCGTTCCCGTGGCAACGCCGCCAGGATGGCGGACCCCTCCCGGCGCCCGGGCCGCCGCCGCCCGCCCGGGGAGGAGCGGCGGGAGCCGGCCGGCGCCGGGCGCTGCCGGACGCGCCACAGGCTGAAGGCGGCCCTGGCCCTCACGGGAGGCGAGGGCCCGGCGGCGGTGAGTGCGGGCCCGGGGCGGCGGCGCGCCGGTGCTCTCCGCGCTGCCCGGCGGCTCCCGGGGCGGGCGGCCGGGACCCACTCACCCCGCGGGTGCTCCGGCGCTTCCCGCGGCCCGGGCCGTGCCCTTGGCACCCCAGCGCTGCTGCTGCCCCATCCCCCGGCGTCCTGCCGGCGGGAAAGGCCTGTCAGGCTACAAAACATAGGCTAATGGATTTTGAAGTAGGGCGGTAACTTATTTTCAGTGGATTGTAATGCCTTAGGGTAACGCCAAAACTTAAAATGGCATTTAAATAGATAGATTTTTTTTGTTGACCGTATTTGACTTCTCTCATGATTTCACCTCAGCCAGCTGCCAAGCACCAGGCAATCACTCACACACTCCCTGACCACTGAGATCAGGGAGAAAAACGAAATTGTAAAAGGTGAAAAACTCAACAGTTGAGATAAAGACAGTTAAATAAGGACACCAAAAGCCATACAAAACAAAGGATTAATGCACTGCTTCCAATGGGCATGCAGGTGTTCAGCCATCTCCAGGAGAGCAGGGCCCTGTGATGTGTGATGGTGATTTGAGCAGACAAGCATCATCACTCCAAATGGCTGAGCTTTCCTCCTTCTTTCGCCCATGTTATATATTGAGGATATCACATGGTCTGGAAATTCCTTTGGTCAGTTTGGATCACCTGTCCCAGCTGTGTCTCCTCCCAACCTCCCACACCCCACCAACTTCCTCACCAGTGTGGAAGTACAAAAAATTCTGTGTAAGCCCTGCTCACCAATAACAAAAACATCTCTGTATTACCAACACTGTGTTCTAACACAAATCCAAAGCTCAGCCCCAGACGAGTCACCGTGAAGGAAAATTTACTACCTCAGGCAAAACCAGCATAACAAGCTGACTATATAAAAGGCAGTGTGTACTTGAGCATGACATCTACTTCAGTCTTGAAAACAAATACTTATTTTGGGAGGAACACATCCCTGGAGATTGTCTTATCCAACAAGCTGTGTGTGTCCAGCATGAATACCCAGTAAAGAGGGGCAGACTGTACAGGAACAGAACAGGTCCAGCAGAACTTGGAAGGTGATAACATAGTTCAAGTCCAATTACTTCTTTTGGCTGGTTTGTTTTACTGTTCAGAATTAACTGTTCTCATACTTTTCATACATAAATGTTAGATTTTTTTAGCTGTGTTTTGGAGGATACCATGTAAATCATAAATTTACTGACCACATCAAAGGAATTATTTAAGAGTGGGGAAGAAGACAGGTCTGCCTATGCCAGCATCATTAGAGTGCTGTGTAAAACTTGAAGCACTGAAGAACTAGATCTCACTGTGAAGAGAAGTCAAACAAAGTAGTTAGGCTATGTTGCCTCTTTGTTCAGCATTCTTTCAGAGCCACTGCTGGGTTTTGCCACTGTAAAAGCAGTTGTTATGGGTTTCTGCATCTAGATATTTGCCTCCTTGTGATAGCAATGATCTTCTGTCTCTGTCTTTCTAGAATATGACATCAGATAAGGAGTTTGCAGAAAATAGCAATTTTTCACCAAAAGCCAGCACCAGTAAGCTGCCGACAGATGCGTCTCCCGACTCCAAATGCCCCATCTGCCTGGACAGATTTGACAACGTTGCGTATCTCGACCGCTGCTTGCATAGGTTCTGCTTCCGCTGCGTCCAAGAATGGTCAAAAAACAAAGCAGAATGCCCGCTCTGCAAGCAGCCCTTTTTTTCCATTTTCCATACGATTCGTGCTGAAGATGACTTCAAGGAGTACATACTCAGCCCTTTAGAAACAAGCTCTTTTGCCAGCCCCGATGGCCGGAGGTTTCGTTATCGCACTACCTTAACGAGGGAACGCCGCATGCGCGGTTCCCCTTCCCGAAGGATGCTGTCCCCTCCGGATAACGGGATGTTGTTTGAAGGGCTGTCGAGCGAGCCAGCGCGGCACAGACACAGAGAGATTCAGCAGATGATCAGGAGGCTGGCCTCCAGGAGAAAGGCTAGCGCGGAGGGCAGATCTCTGCGGCAGATTCAGGAGGAGGACATGATCAGCTTCCGCAGGGCTCTGTACCGCACCGGCGTGCGCATCCGCAGCATTCAGGACGGCGGCCGGTACCGAGAGATCTCGGCAGAGTTCTTCCGCCGCAACCCCGCTTGCCTTCACCGCTTGGTTCCTTGGCTGAAGCGAGAACTCACAGTCCTCTTTGGTGCCCACGGGTCCCTGATCAATATCGTGCAGCACATAATCATGAGTAACGTAACCAGGTACGATCTGGAAAGTCAGGCCTTTGCTGATGATTTAAAGCCATTTTTGCTGAATCGGACAGAACACTTCCTGCACGAATTCATCAGTTTTGCTCGTTGTCCTTTTAACTTAGAAGCCTACGATCAACACGCCAATTATGACTGTCCTGCACCATCGTATGAGGAAGGAAGCCACTCAGACTCATCCATTATTACAATCTCTCCAGATGTGGCGTACCCGCAAGGACCCGATAATAGTTTGTCTGTACCTGGTCTTGGTCAGGCCCCGTGGGATGATGAAACTCCGGGGCCTTCCTATTCCGTTTCAGAAGAGGCTCGTGCCACCATAGCTTCTCCTCTGGAGTCATCAGAAAGTTCAGATGAGGACTCTGCTTCAGGGAGCCAAAGAACCAAGGTGCAGACTGAGTTACAGGCTAATGCTGACTCAAACGACAGTGGCTCTTCCTCAGACAACTGTGTCATTGTTGGGTACGTTAAGCCATTAGCTGAGAGGACACCAGAGGTGGTTGAGCTGTCCTCTGACTCTGAGGAGTCCATCAAGGAAGAGAAAAGGGAAGATGTCAAGAAGCAGCAACCGGTCCAGTGTCACAGCTGGAGTGACAGTGAACCAAGCAGGAGCTTCTCACCACATTCCCCAACCTATAGGGAGGATGTAGGAAGTTGTAGAAGCTGTTTATCTCCTGCAGTCGAGAAGATGGAGTCAAAAGAGGATGAAAAGAGCAAATGTAAAAGAAAAGATCTGCCTCCACAGGACTTGAATTGGAGCCCCTCTCCAGGGAGTGACACAGTATGTTCCCCTTGGAATCACAGATTGTTTAAAAAGGGAAAGTCTAGAAGCCCACAGTCCTCTTCATGGGACAGTCGAGGCAGTCGTGGCCATCGGTCTAGAAGGGAGCACTGTAGCAAAAGCCAACTTAATAGGAGACGATCGAGAAGCAGAGATACTAGCAAACATAGGAGTAAAAGAAGCAGCAGAAGATCAAGGGCTCATGACACCAGAGCTTCTCTGAAAAGCCAAAGAGGCTCTCTAAGTGGTGAGAGCACTCCATCCAGAGAAGTGAGCAGATCACGTTCACGCAGCAAAGGCCACAGTAAAAGGAGATCAAGAAGCAGAGACAGTGATCGCTATTATGTAAGAGACAGTTATCAAAGTAGACACCAGTGGGGTTCTGCTTTCTGTAGTCGAAAGGTGTTTGGAGACAGCTATGAATCCTCCAGTAGAAGGAGGACCCGATCTAACACACTTTACTCACGGCAATCTGCTAGTCCAGAGTACAGGATACGATCCTTTATTGAGAGGACAGATCTGCATAGCCAGAGGGGACTGCATGAGAGACACTATTACTGTTATGAAAGATGCAGGTCAAGGAGTCGGTCAAGCAACAGATCAAGGACTCCTTCTGGAGGAACTGACAGAATGAAAAGTGAAAAGCCTGGTGGAAAAAGGAAGTACAAAACTCGCCACCTGGAGAATGCATTCATGGAAAGCACAAGTCTAGAAAGAGAAAACGAGTCCAAGAAAACTTCCTCAAAACTTGGTGACTGCTGCAAAAATGAGGAAAGCCTGTCAGACAATCGTGCAAGCAGCGAGACAAAGCGTAAGAAAAGGAAGAAGAAAATGAGGAGTCCAAGTGTGGAGATAGTCTATGAAGGAAAAGCAACAGACACAACGAAGCATCTTAAAAAGAAAAAGAAAAAGCATAAGAAGAAACACCGGAAACATCACATGAGTAACTCAGTACATTCTTCTCCGGTGGTGATAACAATTGATAGTGATAGTAGCAAGGAGCCAGAAAGTACTGAATGGGACAGCAGTATTACATGGACAGGCACAACTCAAATAAATGAGAAGGAAACTGAGTCTCCATCTTCTTTTCTGAGGAGGACAGGAAGTGAGGAAACCGGAGGAGTAGACAAAAAGTATGGTATGCCTACCACAAGGGAAAACTTAGATGGTGGCATTAGAAATGCTGAGGTTAAACTTCAAGAAACAGCAGCTGATCAGATTGTTACCACAGTGAATACCAACAGTAACACCTCTCACACAGAAACTGTATCCAGTTATGTTCAGGAAGCACCAGCAGTGCCTTCCAGTCAACTGCCTTCCCCCAGGACTTCCTTCCTAGAGTGTCCAGAGAGAGAGCCATTGATACTGAGACTGCCAAAGAGACTTGTCAACAGAGCCTCGTGGTTTGATTTCCCAGAAGAAGAAATGTAGTAGGCTTTCCTTGGAACACTTGTTAAAACTGTGAATTTAACTACTTTCTTTTTCCCCTTGAAAACTAAAATGTCTGATAGGGTGTCTTTTAAAGATGTCTAGTAAATGTCTAAAACTTTTGAATGTGTATGCACTTTTAAGTCAAAGAAGATAGAATATTGTTAGTATGTAATTCTAAAAGTTTGTTAGAGGACTGTTTGGAAGTTTTAATTTCATAAAGCCATCCACAGAGTATTTCAAAGTTTTGTATAAACCAAACAACAGAAAAGGAGCCCAAAACAAGAGCCTTGAAATGCATTTTATGGGGATAGCTCTTCTTAGACTAGGAAAATGTTGTTTGGTTCATAAAAACGGATTCAGTCTGAATTCCAGCATCATGTTAATCTCTGATTTAAGCTGATACCTGCTGAAAAGCAGTCAGTGATTTCTACAGAAATTCTCGATGACTTTGAGTAATTTTAAGGTAAGCTATGTCAAAATCTGAATAAAGCAATAAGATTTTGTTGCTATTGTTTGTTTAAATGTATCTACATATGTACTGTGTGTTTTATAAATTGAGTTTTTTCTTTTGGTTTTGAGTGTCTCATCTATACAGGGCATTGGATATTTTTGTAGTCAGGAGTACTTCAAGTTGGAAGGGTTGTCTGGAGATCAGCTGATACAAGCCTTCACTGAAAGCAGGAACTTTGATCAGATTGCCTGTGGTTGGTTTGGTTTTGAGCTTTCCCAAAAGCTGGGTGGCTGCTCTGTCCTACCCTTTCTAACATAGTATTCCCTTGGGAAACATTTTTTTCAGATTTCTCCTTTTATTTCCCTTAGTGGTGCTTGTGCATTCTGCCTTGTGTTCTTTAGCTGTGCAGACTTCAAGAAGTCTTTTCCTCTTCTTTATATTCTACAGCTGCATAGTTGAAAAACATCTGTCTTGTCTAGCCTTGGCAATAAAACTCTCCCTCCTGACCTCCGTGAAATAACCAACATTTACCTGGCTCTGCACGTCCTAGATGTCCTGCTGCAGGTATGTGCAATGCACAGGGCTCTGGCAGGGTTTTGTTTTCCAAGTTTGGCCCTTCTCTGTGTGCACAGCAGTAATTCTGAGGGTGAATGAGGAGGATACCTTCTCTGTCTCTCCTGCATTACATCCAGTAGTTTTATGGGTCTGACCTTGGCTGGTTGCTTGCCAGGTAGTCACCAAGCTGCTCTGTCACTTTCCTTTCTCTGCAGGATGGGGGAGAAAGTAAAATAGGACAGCTGGGCAAGGACAAGGTAGAGTACTATCACTAGCCAGAGAGAGTTGGGTACAATTAATATTGCCAATGAAAAATTGAGAAGGGGGATAAGAAACAAAGGCAAATCTGAAACTAATTTCCTCTCCCTTCTCAACTTCACTCTTTCATACAGGCTTTTCTACCTCTTCCTCCCTAGCTGTGCAGAAGTATGGGGAATGGGTAGTGTGTTCAGTCTGTCACATTCTTGCTGCTTCTTACTCCTTACACTGTTTTTCTGCTCTACTGGGCCCTTTCTACAGGTGTGCAGTGCTTGTGAAACAGGTTGCTCCAGCTGCCAGGAAACCTGTGCCTGTATATGCTCCTAAGCACAGGCTTCAGCTCCTGACAGGAGCCTGTTCCTGTGTGAGATCTCCATGAGCTGTAGCTTCCATCAGGGCATCTCTATCTGCTTCAGAGTGGGGCTTTTCCACAGCCTGCAGGTGGTTCTCTGCTCCACTGTGGTTATCCAGGGGTTGAAGGGGATAGCTTTTCTCACCATGGTCTTCATCACCTGGAAGTGCTCCAGCTGTGGAGAAGGGCTGCTCCTGCCCAACCAGTTGGCACAGGTTGGCTGAGGTTGACAGAGAATCAGGAATGGTGACAGACAGTCACCTCTACTCTTGTCCCTGAGAGTGTCTCTGGGCTGCAGGGGTCAGGTTGGTCCCTACCGTGGGGTTAGGTTTCAGAGATGTCAGAAGGAGCCAGGACACAGGAGGCCTGGGGCCACGTGGTGTGAACTATAGTGGTGGGCTTGCCATGGTCCATTCTGGCTATTGGTTGCTAAGAGCTCTCTGGCTTCTCCAGGGAATGAATGTAATGGCTCCCTTAGTTCTGTTTAGCCCTGACAGCCTCTCCAAGTTCTCCTAGAGGGCAGGGGCTCAGGGCCTAGGGTGTCCTTGGCAGATGGCTCAGGGCTTGCTGCTGCAAGTGCCTTTGACTGGAAGCCTTGGTCCATTCAGAGAGCTGGGATATCCTTGGCATAAGTGGGACTTCTCCTACACCCAGAGTGCTGGGGTGGAGGGTACCAGCTATTGAGGAGAGGGCAGGGCAAGGTGGAGCTGTTGCACTAAATAGAAGGGGGAGGTTTAATACAGCCCTTACAGTTGGTGATGTTGTGGTTGGGAATCTCTGGGTGAGGATGAAGGTGTGGAAGACAAAACAGATGTGGTGGGTGTCTTCTCTCAGTTGCCCAGCCAGGATGCCAATACTGAGAAATTAATTTAACAGGCAATTAGGAGAAATCTCTGGATCAGCAGCCTTTGTACTTATGGCAGATTTCAACTTTCTAGAGACCAGCTGGAAACACCATCCTGCTGTGGTGAGCAGATTTGAAAAATTCCTACAGCTTGTAAGAGAGAACTTTATATTGTAACTACTCAGAGAGGCAACTAGGAAAGATGCCCTAGACTTGCTGGGTTAGAATGGAGAAGGCCTGGTGGGAGATGGCAAGGTCTTTGCTATAGTGATTAGGAAGTGGTTCAGCTTAAAAATGTCAGCGCAATGAGAAAAAAGAACTGCAGGGTTGCTTCTCTATTTTGAGAAAGCAAACATTGCACCACCCAGGAGTCCCCTGGGAATCTGCTCTTGAGGTCTCAGGAGCTGCATGTTGCATGGGATCACTGCAAACACTAGAAAAGAGCAAGCTGCTGAAAAACATTCTCAATACTTCAAAGACATTTACAGTGTGGGACACCTCATTTGGTTGTTTTTCATGACAGTCATTACTAGGAAATTGTCATTAAAATGTGAAGGGTGTCTAGCGAGTACAACTGAGGAAAACAAGTGTGCTACAGGCAGCTGTTGCTTTCCAGTGCTGCTTTGTGTAAATTGGCTCATCACTCCCACTGCACCTACCTGCATAGTGTGAGTAAGCAGCGTGACTTGGTGCCAGCTGCTACTAAGAATTCTACTTGCGCAGAGAAAACATTGTGGCTTAGCCCCAGCTGGTAACTACCATGCAGTTGCTTACTCAAAACACCCTACCCCAGTGGGGTGGGGAGGAGAACTGGGGGGAAAAAGAAAAGTGAAACATTTTTGTTAGCAGTTTAATTATTGAACTGGAGTAAAATGCAATAGTAGTATTAGTAATAGTAATAAAAAGGGGAGAGAGTGAGAGAACTAAAGAAATGTAAGTAATGTAAAGTATAGTTGCTCACCACTTGCTGGCCAATGGCAAACCCAGATAGGCCCTCTTCTGGATAAGTCCCCCAGTTTATATACTGTGTGTGACATTGTCTTTTGTGGAACATCTATTTGACCAGTTTGAGTCCCCTGTTTTGCCCGTGCTCCTCTTCACCTTTTTGTATGCTTCCTCACTGGCAGAGCATGAGCCGCTGAAGAGTCCTTAGCTCAGAGTAAGTACTCTTAGCAGCAACCAAACCATCAGCATATTATCAGCATCATTCTCATACTGAATCTAAACACAGTGCTGTACCTGCTTCTAAAAAATACCTACTCAAATTCCAGCCAAAACCAGGACAAGGACTGAGCTGAACTAATCGCTCAGGGTAGGAAATGAGATTTATCAATCCTCTTCTAAAGTTCCCCTGGCATAATTTTGTAGGCTTAGACAAGACTTCAGCCAGCAGTTGTGTTTGGTTTAGCAACCCACATAACCTTATCCAAGGCTATTTAACTTTCCCTGGATATTCTGCCTGTTTTCCAGGTGCCTTTTGAGAAGAAGGTGCCTAATCTACCAGACCTGGCATGTAAAGCCCTGGACTCTCTAGATGTGTTTCTTTATTTTTTTTTTATTCCCTGAGACAGGCACATGGGAGAAACACAGTGTTCTCAGAAGGCTAAACAAAGTTTTTCAGGCAAATTTTAGAAAATAAGGGTACCTGGCAAATTTTTAAAAATTCAATCGACATAAAGCATTTCATAGGGCATTGACTTAGTAAACTATAACCCATTCAATTTTAAGTTAGCCAGATTTCAAGAAGAATTTAGGGAGAGGGTGTTTGTGCAACTGCTTTTGTCTGCTTTAGCCTCCTGGAGCCCTCCCTTTCACATAGGGCTTCTGGTGTGCCAGTGGCTGATAACCATTCTGGAGCTGGACTAGAGGCTCCAGGGAGATGGGAAATGGAGAAGTGCAATATCCCACTTTTTGCAGAGCTTTCATTGCCATCCTGCTGCACATGTACACACTTAGTTGTTTTGAGCAAGTAATGATTTTCTCCAGTCTCTTACACTGGAGTCACTTGAAATCTCAGGTGACAAAATGAGAGCAGATGAACCCACCAGAGTTATCTTGCTGTACATGCATGCAGAACTTACTCAAATAGGCCTGGGATGTATTTTGCGGTTCATCCTGTCAAAAATACGTAATAACCCAGGGTGCTCTGCATGGGCCTCCTCCTTTAGTACCCACCTGCTCTGCTTCAAATGAGATTCTAAGGTTCATCACATTGAAGTGAAACTGCAGGGATGAAGCATGTTTCTGTCTCCAGAAACTGGACCAGAATCCAAAAGGTGGCTGCAGAAAATGTTGCTGCTACCATGATGCATATCCATTGAACATTTTACTGGTAGGGAAATCATCAGCAGTGCCACAGATGCTCAGTGCCTCAGTTTCCAGACGTTTCAAGTGTCAGTTTCCAGCAAGCTGAAATGGTCTGCAGTTTAACAGGCTTCGTGGCCTTTGCCATGGAGTGACAGAAGATCTGGAAACATCCCAAGCCTAGTTAGGCAAACTGCTCATCTAGGTATGTTGTCAGTGGTCTCCAAAAGGGGAACTACATTTAACTGAAGCAAGCCTTTTGTTATTAGCAAGGGTTGAGGAAAAGTCCCCTCTTAGGATGCTTTGGAATGCTGAGTCCTGAAGAATTCCAAGGTGTGGAATGACCAACTGCACATCTAAGTTAGTCTTTATCCTGATGAATAACATAGGAACCAGCATGTGTGGCAATAATACCATTTATCTTTAAAAAACCTGTAGCCATTAGAGATCAGATACTCATCCAGTGTGTTATGCACAGAAGTCACAACTAAGTGACAAGCTGCTGTCCAAGGCATTGAGATGAACAAGTGCATAGGGGAAAAGACATGCAGAGCATAATTTTTAAAAGATCATTCACCTTGTTAGTGTAGCTGAACTGGTAAATTTAATTCTCAGCAAATCATGAGGCAGGTCACACAGCTCCTCCAAAGCAGAAGGCTTTGTGCCTTGAAGTCATAGCAGTTTCTTGTCCATTAACTGAAGAGTCAAAAATGAACATACATACATGCACATGTATGTGTACGCTCACCTGCATGCACTATGTTTATGGGGAGAGAGGGAGAGAGAGTAGGGGGGAGAGCACGAGTAAGCTGACAGATGCCTCTTGTACCCTGGGAGAGGAGAAACACAAAAGCAAATACTGTGCATCTCCTGCATGCACGCCTATTTTATTTGGATATATGAAAGAAGGAAAGAAACCCCAAACAACAAACCACTGGATGGATTGGTGTCCCATATGATTTATGAACTACTAAATTTAGTAAAGTAATTTTACTCTTGCTGGTGTATTGCAGGTTCTTGTGCAAGAGTCAGTAAGAAAAAAAAAAAGTAAGTTACTTTCTCTGTGAGAGGATGTACAAGTAGCATAAAATAGGTTCAATTAATCTTTTCGTCTACTGAATTTACTCTGGATAAACAAAGCATTTATCAGATTGTATGTCTTAGAAAGATAATCAGCCTTATAAACTGCTTCACAGTTCTGCTTTTCTCATTATTGTATTTCAGATAGTTTTCTGAATGGGAAAATTGTTCAAGCAAAATGTTAAATACCATTCCTCTGTCATTTTTTTGCATAGATCTGGCAGCATCCTTCTGAATCTCAAGATATGTAGTCATTATAAAGCTTGTATTGAACTGTTCATCTTTTTTTGCTCTTTTTATCAGGTAGTCTTCTTTTGTGGCGGGTAATTTCCAGAACTCCTGCTTCACTTGCTATAGGAATCACACAGATGATTAAATACAGAGGATCTCAAGCTAGTGATTGAGCTGTGTTCAGGTAACATGTACAGGCAACCTCTACTGCTTTACCTGTAGCTATAGATGTTCTGTCATGACAAAAACCTGTGCTCTAAACCACATCACCAAGATCATTACAGAAGAAACCTGTAATTTTAGGCTGAGGCATTGATGAGTGGAAACAGATTTTATCAATCCCTTTATATTGTTCATTTTTTCAAGAAGGAAAAAGGAAATTTCTACATTTCTCATAGTAACTTAATGCAGAGATAACTCAGTAGGATTCTTTGACTTTTGCTATGAATAATGTCATAGTAAACAATTGGATTAAATACTCCCAAGTTAAAAAAAAAAAAAAAGAAAGGGAATAAAAAAGGGGAAAAAATAAAATAAACTGCTGTCTTTTAGCACAGGCCTATTGATTGCTACAGAGCAGTGTTGGAAGACAGTGTACAGTCAGAAATCAGCCTTGTGCAGGAAACAGCCAGCAGTGCAATGAAGATTGCCAAAGAACAAATTGCTGTCACAGAATACCCCTACCATGTCCCACAGGCCAAACAGGTGAATGATCTCACCTCCTGCACAGCACTAAGCAGATGTGTTGAAGTAGTATGCAGTACATTATCTGTGTTGTAACCATAGCTGCCAGAGATACTTTCTTATAAGAATGCCTTGTTGTCACCAATTAGAGAGTATAATGGTCAGTTCCAATTCCATCATAACTGAAGCTCATAAATAATAAATTTTGTCAATGATTAGTAACATCTCTACCAAATGGCTAACAGCCATAGTGCTGGCATTTTTCTTCTGATCTTTCTTCTCCTCTTTATTAATCCTTTTCTCCTTTTAGCACCTTTTCCATTTGTTCTGCAGGTTCCCTGAACATCTCAGATATTTGATCAGAAAGGGCAATATGGGCAGAGTATGAATCTTGTGAAGTTAATGTCAGGGCCGTTAGGGCATTGCAATCTAGCCTTCTTCCCAGTTCTTGTCTGCCTACACTGATGTCCAGCTCTGGCACTGCACAGCCATTAGCCTGAGATTGTAGTGTTGGGGTGCCAGGGCTTCTCCATCACTTGTGGGCTGTGCGTCAGCTCAGCCCCACTGGTTTGTCCTTGTGCCCAGACTCCCAGTCCTCAGCCAAGCAACCAGCTATTGGCACTTGCTAGTATTTGGTGGAGGTACAAACTGGTTCAGTTTCCTGTTACCTTAAGCTTTGTGCTGCATGCCTTGAGTCTAGTTGTGTGCTGCCCTGTTTCCACATCTTGAAATATGACATTGCCAGTACCGCTTAGCAGTGATCTAACAGGAGAATCTGGAAAATTGTCAGAACAACTTTGTGTCAGCCCTGCCATGCTTTCAGGTTGACTAAAAAGGACAGGGAAGTAAATGTCTCTGCAATGGTGAACTTTCCTGCACAGTTTCTCTTCCCTGTTTTTCCATGGTCTTTCTTACTTTAACTTAAATTTATCCATGCTATGGCTCATTCACTTCTGAATGTACTTTTGCTCCATCTGCTCAGGCAGTTTGCTTTCCTTTTATTTATATTGAAGTACATAGATGTATCAGAAATACAGCTTTAATTGCTCTGCAACTCTCAGATTCTCTATGCATAAAAAGAGGGAGAGGGACCTTTTTATTTGAGCAGATCATAACAGGACAAGGGGCAATGGTTTTAACTGAGAGAGAGCTGTTTAATTTAGATATTATGGGGAAATTCTTTACTCAGATGGTGATGAGGCACTGTAACAGGTTGCCCAAAGAAGCTGTGTATATGCCATCCCTGAAAGTGGTTAAGGCCAGGTTAGATGGGGCCCTTAACAACCTGATCTAGTGAATGCCATTCCTGCCCATGTCAGGGGCATTGGAAGTAGGTGATCTTCAAGCACAAACCATTCTATGAAACTGAAGATTCAGAGTGAAGTTGAGAATAAGCAAAGTAATAATATCCCAACTGGTTATAATTTCTTTTTCATAATAGGATCCAAAGTGATATTTCTCAAGATTAAACTTTGCTAATATCTGTAGGCATTTGCTTTGCACAAGCTGTTTTTTGTAGGGGACTAAACAAATCAAATTTTCAGTCTTTTTTCTAAAGACAACTTTAAATCCAAATTTCATTCCTAATTAATAGAATTTCTCAAGAAGTATGCTATTTTCATACATGTATACACACTGGAAATATTGTAGAGATGAAGAAATTACCTTTTTTCCAGGAGAAGAGACACAAATGAGGATAGGGTAAGTAATTTTTCAGCCATCTGTCTTCTCAAAACACTCAAACAACATTCATACCTTGAGTTAAACCCCACAGCATCATACCTTCTAGACGTGAAAATAAGAAAGCATGGACAAAATTTGGCCAATATTCTCTGTCTGACTCTAACTCTATACAATACTATGCATACAAGCAACATTTAGGTTTCTTCTGAAGATCTGTTGAAGTGGAAACTCCTTTGGCAGCCTTGCAGCTTTTATGGCTCCAGGGTAAGTCTTGTGAAAAATGTAGCATATAGAAGAGAATCAGAAAACTTCATAATGTTAACAGGACATTTGAACAGCAGTATAACTTTTGAGCTGAATCTTTTTTTTTTTTTTTTGTGAAACAACTGCTTCTTTGAATTTTCACTGAATGCCATATAAGTGAGCATTTGCATGTATAAGGTTATATCAGACATAGTGAAATAGACTTACAGACTTTCTGATGAAGTCTATCAGATTTACTAGTGAATTATTTTATTTCTGCAGACTTTGTGAACTATCTTATAGAATGGCATTTCTGTATATACAGAATTTGTGAGCAGCTTAATACACAGGAATAAAAATGAAATATATTCTAAATGTCCTTCAGGTACTTCTTTTAAAGTCAAGACAGAGAGTTAGTTTTCCTAAGACATGAGTTAGAGTGGAGACAATTCTAGATAAGCCACTCCTGAATTAGATCTTATGGGAATGTTAGGAATATTTGTTTTATTTTAGCACATTTTAGAGATCTCAAAAATGCATTATTTTTCTAATTTTCTCTTCTGGACTCTTGACTCCAGACTCCCTGTCATATTAATGAGAAAAACTCAAAATTTTAATGACAGCTGTTACTGTGACCTGAAAAGAGCTTTGTGCAAGGTGGAAGTACTGAGGGTGCTGTCAGCCTTCCTGGGGCATGAATATAAGAGCCAGTGGTACCCTGTGCATCATTAGAAATATCAACACTTGTCTTCATCTACAGAAAGATGAAGAACTACAGAAAGACCCAACAACTTTTGGTGTTCTCTACTGAATGTGGGAAGTACATTAGGTCAGACAATTATTTTCCCTCTCTTTGTCTGCCTGAGCTGGGCTTTTGCCTGGCTTCGGGGTCCAGGAAAAAAAAAAAAAAAAGAGCATGCAGAGAACCTTAAACCCTTTGGTTGCATCTTTTAATAGCACTTTATGATTTCTTCCTGTTGTATTTCTTTTAAGTTTAGGATTAGAAAAGGATATTGAAAGGCCATTTTCTTGAATTGTGGAATTTCACTGAATTTTTGGAAGGAATTTTCTTCTCTTGAAGTATCTTGTGTGATGTTTACACAGCACAAGATTAAAATGTTTCCTCTATCCTCACACTTCCTTCTTCTGGATGAAAACAGACATAATTGTTTGACTATCTTTATATGCAGCTTTTATTTCTATCTCTTTTTCTTAAGTCTTCTCATATTTCCTGGTTCCAGTACAGCCTCTGTATGACTAATTGATCCATCTTCATTAGGCTGTCATCTGAGTAAATGATTGTCACAATGTATAAATACAGTGTTTACTGAAAAAATAGGATTTTAAGTATTGTGCACTTTCAATTTATAATTATGGTTTTTTGTTATGAACTGTACTAATCTTTAATCTGTTTCATTGCTGTTTCATAAAAAACAGATCTGTGAGTTTACCTCCAGTACTGTTTGGACCTCCTTGCTTCAGTCTCTGGCTATTATTAGTGCACTATCTCACTACTCAAGTATGTGGCTAGTGAATTCTGGAAAATTCGTTGTCTGGGATATTGTTGATATCTTTCAAATACACTCTGCATGCTTTTGACTGTACTGGTTTGCACACTTCCAGATTTTTTTTAGAAGTATTTTGAGTTTTGGCTAAGATCTTCATGGTTATGGACTAATTTCTGATGGATTTGGCCTTTGAGGTGCTGAAGTCATGAGCAGAGCCAGCCAGAGGCTGCCTGAAAGTTCCAGAAACTTCTTACTGGCAAATCTGTTTCCCAGCAAGAAATTTCCAGGTTAGTGGTTTCCATACATTTGAGCAAAATAGTGCTTTTTTGCATGGTCTATGTCTGTCTGAGCACTTCACCTATGCAGTGATAGCTGAAGTACCTCTTTTTTTGCCAACGGAGTATGTATCTAATACTGGCTTTTTTCCCCCAGCCTATCCACACCTCCACTGGGAGTGTTTACACTGTGCTCTCAAGCACATGCTGTTACTCTTGGGGTGTCCTGTGCAAGGCCAGATGTTGGATTTGATGATCCTGGAGTGTCCCTTCCAACTCAGGGTATTCTATGACTCTCTGACTCCAAACCCACACCTCACAGTACAGGAAATGAGAACAGTGATCTGATTTCTTGGCCAAGCCCTGACAGACTGCCTTCAGAAGGAGAAGCTGGGAAACTGATTTTTAAGAGTGACTCAGTAGCATCATCTGCAGCCCACCCCTGACTCAAAACTACCAATCAACCTGTACTGAATCAGGAAGAAATCTACATCCCAAATTTCCTGCATGTAAGTAAGTTCATGTCTCCTCCGCAACCTTGTGTGGATGATAAAGCTATGATTTGCCTCTATCCCCAAAACTGCAACACTACTTACATTGCAGCTTTAAGGAGTTTTTAATTATTTTGAAAATGGTCTTTCTAGTTCTGATCACTCTTAAAAATGTTGCCAAGCAAGAGTATAATCTATTAAAAAGTCAGTCCACCAGCCTTTGTTGCTCAGCCTTTGCTACCAATCTGTTACGCTTGTCATAATAAGTTGACAGATTGTTACAATAAATGGCACAAATTTAGGGTGTTGTTTTGTTTAGCCTTTGTATGAAACACAGTTTAGTAGAGAAATATAAAGTATAGCAAATGAATTCTGAAAGAGAGTAGTTAAAAATTGTTAGAATAATATTTTCTACTATTTTTTGTTTACTTGGGGGACTGCAAATTACTGCAAGTGGTTGTGACTACTGAGGAAGTAAATATTGATAAGGAACTTATTGCCTGAAAGCAAACTAGGAATGTGAATATTTCATTTACTTACTCAAATTACTTAATTGGTAATTACTACTCATAAGCAAGTTCAGATAGTGCAGCCTGCCCAATATTCAGCCCATAAGAGGAAGCAAAGCTGTTCTTTTCCAAGAAATGAAAATGCCCAGACACTGGTATATTTTTTAATAGATATTCCTGTTCGGTCTGATTCTCCACAGAGATCTGATATTTTTCTTTCCCTTCTTTTTTTTCATCCTGGAGAAATCTCTGGGCAGAGATGTAACTTTGTTGTCACTCCTCTTACAGACACTAATGCGTCAATGGCCCTTTAAAAGTTGTGCTACCATGTATCCAACCATATGTGTCAACCGACTCCACTGCCATCTCTTGGGAATTTTGACTCGTGGCATAGTTAAAACCAAACCAGGTGCTCAGGACTCCGAGGCTTCCCCAGTACCTCCCAAGAAAATCTTTGTCACCTCCAGACTTACTGGGGTTTCACCAGATGAGCCATCACAGGAGCTCATCTGGAAATTTCATCTCTGCAAGCTCACCATCGCACTGGTTCCCATCAACCTTAAACGCCGCCCTGAGCTCGTGGTTTGTCTGACTCGCACCGACCTGAGACCACCTGCAGAGCCCTTGGAGAGAGCAGCAGCTGCACAGCTTCAGAGCAGCACACCAAGCTAACAACCCATCAGGTAGGGAAAGAATTTCTATCCTTCCTTTTCCAACGGGTCGTGGAAATTGACCCTTTGAAGTATTTTATGGCAGTGCTCTATCATGGGTAGATCTCAAGTGAGAGTCAGGTTGAAAGTGTCAAGTCTCCTAGGAAGAGGGACCTTAAATGTGAAAATTTTTTTGTTGAATTTTCCTGTCCTTGCTGCAGATTTGGTGGGTGTTCTGGTCATTTTCCAGACAGTCTCTTTGCTGAAGTGTAAGGGCAGGGTGAAAAATACTGCCTGACAAGTGTCAGTGTAGGTGAACTCCCTTCTTCCTTTGAATGAAGCTAAACTTCAGTGACAGGCTATTGCAATGTTTAAGACTGTTTGCCCTGCAAATCAAGCCGTGCCATTAAAATGAGCTCTGTGTGCCCCAGAACAGCTGCAGCTGCAGAATACAGCCTCACCCACAAGGCTGTTTTTAGAATAAATTCACTGTATAATTTCAATGTGTGTGTCTGAAGACCTGGGTTCTCCCTGGGCGAATGCACTTTCTGTGGTCTTTTGTGATGAGAAACCCAAAGTAGCCAAATCCAAAAGCAGCTGGGAGATAGGAAAGGCTGTGATTTTGATTATTCCTTTGGAACAGAGGGGGAAAACCTAGCAGTTGGGTTAAAGACCAATAGTGACCCAGCCTTCCCTTTGTTTCCTTTTTGCTTCCGTCACTGCTGCACAGCTTCCTTATGCCAGAACCTCACTGCTGCTTCACCGGAGGATTCAGAGCTGCCTACAGGCCTTTCCAGGAGAAGTCCAAGTCCTCAAGAGCATGACGCTTTCTGAGCACCTCCCAAGCAAGTGTTTCTTTCTACAAGAAGATCATCTGAGTGGCTTGGGGTGCTGATGTTCATTGAATAGGAAGTACTCAGCACTATAATGTTGTTCTTACTATTCAGCACAGACTCATATTTTAGTATATTACTCACACTTTATTCTGAATGCTGATCCTGAGATCAGCTCAGCCTGTTAGATCCTGCTGCTAAAAACATCAAGGTTGTGGGTACAGTCCCTGTATGGGCCAAAAGTGGAATTTGATGATCCTTATAGGTCCCTTCCAACATAATATTCTGTGATGCTGTGGCCTACTAATTTCTGTGTGAAACTCAGGTGTTTGTCACCCACTACATTGTCTTAATGTGCTCCTACAAACACTCCACAATGTAAAGGAGCATCATGATTGCTTTGCTTTTACTGATGATAAATGAAAGCATGGAAGTCAAACGTTGTGATGACAAACTTTTTCAAGTCAGTACAATGTGATTTTTTAAGTTTTCAGGACAGAATTTCAAGTTACTGAAGTTTAATTGTGAAATCTCAACATGTATGTGAACTGGGATGCTCAGGGTTAGAAGTAACATGCAAATAATTCATGAAAGTTTTGGCTTGGAGCTCTGGGTTTTGGGTCATTCTGTTTGGTTTGTTTGCAGGAGTTTGTCTAGACTGACCTATAAAAATTTCAGTAAGACTTTGTGCAATGAAAATTAAATTCTCAAGGATATGTTTCATGTGTTTTAATTTTAAGGTCTTTCTTCTCTACATCAGTCATCAAATACTCCTCTCTATATATCATTCAATCTCCACAAACCTTTGAAAGCTTTGATCTCATATTCCAAATGTTTATTACAATTTTCTTGATAACATCACTACCGTTCAAGCATACTGACTGTTCAAAATATAGTAGGAAAAGCACTCTGTCGATTTACTTACACATAAAGATGTGCTATATCTTGGTGGAAACTGCAGTATTCCCAAATCATCTTTTAAGACTGCTTAGGAGTAATTCACCTACCCCCTTATGCTACTTTACAGCATAAATCTCTATGTTGCATGTTAGAAACTATGAAATTAACAGTTCCCCTGCATTTGTCTCCTAGCCTCAAACTATTTCAAAGGCATGTATGCAAACAGACTGAATTCATTAATTATACTCCAACCCTTGAGGGCATGATCACAGTGAACAGCACTCCTGCTGCCAGAGGAAAATATTTCAATGTGGAATGATTGCAAGGGACCCCCAGACCTTGCAGATTCTATTCTTATGCTCAAGTCAAATCAAGGGGCACCTTTCAAGGATCCAACTGCTTTTTAAAGAAAACAATCTGCTTTGGAAAAATTGTTTCAAAGCAGAAATGTGTTGTGTGTTTCTGTCCTTTGTCTTCTATCCCTAGAGCTTATCCTGGAAGTTGAAAGAAGTTTCCTAAATTAAAAAAAAATATATTCATAATTAAGCTCTCTTCTCACAATTTTTTTCTCTTCTGCAGTAAATGGAAACTGGACAAGTTTTATTCCACACATAAGGAGGATTCTATGGCCTTCTCCCATACTCTTGTAGTATTTTTTCTTGGACAATCTATTCCAGTTACTGGGATTTTCTGCTGATTTTTTTGGGGAGCTTGGTTTGGTTTGTGTTTCAGTTCTTTCAAAGAACTGAAGCCAACTAGTTTTTAGCTTTTGTACTTTGATTTCTGTTACTGCCCTGGCTGAGTTCATCTTTACCACAGGCAGATGTTCTCAGACTGTGTCTTACAAGTGTTCTCAGAAAGTTGTCAGGCACATTTACATATTTATCTAGTAACAGGTGTAATATCACCTAGACTTTTTTCATGTAACATGTCCCAGTTCCCTACTTGATCATAAAAGTTAAGTCCTGCTTGCCTCACAGGATATAAAATTGTTCTCTGGAAACAAACTTTTCTTTTGTGTCAGTGAATTCCCATAGTATTACTAAAACTACTGTTCTGTCAGGATACTGGAAAATGCACGGCTGATATTAAAACAAAAACAAAACGCAACCAACTAAAACCCTAAACAAACAAACAAAAATGTTAAAAACTCAGTACATTACACACTACATTAAGCCTGAGGAATTCTTGTTTAATTTAAGAGTAACCTTATGACAGTTGTATTGGAGTTCCTGTTTTTCTTCCATACTAGGCAAACTCTGCTAAGGTTTGCAAATATAAGTACTAATGTAAGGTTTTTGCACCCTGTAGGTAAAGATGTGTCTCTCTTTGGCTAATTGGCCTAATGTATTTTTTTCTGGAAAACAGCATAGAGCTCTATGTGTTTATACACTACAGTTTCATGAACTGTATATAACTGGTTACTGTATATTCTCAAATCTTATCTACAGTTCCAGGCACTATCTATCTTCAGAAATGGACCAAACCCACTATCTGCCAAGTTGTAGCTGTTTTGTAGCAAATGTTTCCTGAAAACCTGCAATATCACTTACTACTTATATTTGCAGGGTCAAATATTATTTAATTTTTCTATTCTTTTTATTATTATTTTTGCATGACTTAGTGCACTACTGAGTGCAGTATGCAGTAATTATTCAGAAATAAGGTTTATGCAGTTCTGTTACAGACACTTCTAAGGTACCAAAAGCAAGCTTTCACACCTCAGTTGCCGGTGATCTGCAGCTCTACTGCAGCAGCAGTCAAGGAATCAGCCTGCAAACACTCAACAAGGAGCACAAACTGCTCCTGAGGAGAGCACTGCCTCCCTAGAAAGCAAGACAATGGAGCTGCTAATATTCAACGTCTTTGATTTTTCAGTACCTTCTAATTGAGTACTGTGCTACCCAATAAAGAGATAGAACACATGCTGTGAACACTGACAGGCCTTTTTCTGTCTCAGATGTTGTGGCACCTGCAGTTTTAAAAGCACTTGAATATCATGATCAAGATTAATTTGACTGGTGCTTCATAAATGCAAGGGAATGACTCCTTCATATATTTGCAACAAATTGTAGCTCTCCTGTTTTGGAATCCAACTTTTCATCTTCACTTTCTTGTGATATCTTTAAACTCCATTCCAAAAAACTAGCATAAAAATTGAGTTTTAAAGTCACTTTATTGAATGGTCTGTTGTTACAGTACTAATTTGGGAAAAGTATTTGAAATTATTATGTAGCAAAACAGACACTGCACAGAATAATGAAATAATATAACACAGATGCAAGTCATTGGCAGATCAGTTCAGAGCTACTGAGGCTTGATTGTGGCAAAGAGTGTACAGATGTGCTTCTGCACATGAGCATGGTCCAAAATGATGACATTCACAAACTGAGTTCTCCTGAAGGGGAATGCTTAATTTAGAATGTTTATAGATTTTTGTCAACTTGCTTTCTGAATTTTAAATACAAAATGAAAGCATAGGATCCCATGCAAAAAAATTGGAGGCAGACATTGCATTCTTCCCATTTGGATTGTTTGGAAAATGCACTTAAAGGTTTAATTCCAGTTGCTCCTACAGAGCAGTTATGGGGAGGCTGCTAAAATCTGGGAGCATCACAGGACTAAAGGAATGCTACTGAAATCACAGAAGTCTCATAAGGCTCAAAGGAGAAGGAACTGGAGACACTGCACATCATATTTAAGTCTTCACACCTTCCTAGGCCTGCAGTCTTTGCAAGCCTCTGGGGCTGTCTTGCCTTCCTTGAGGCACACATTGTTTCCCATGGTTGTCCATTCTGGCAGCAGCCCCTGCACTGTCCATGCATGGCCAAATCCCAGATGCTTCTCCTAGCCTGACTTGTCCATACAGCATAAATTCCCATGTCCAGGATAAGAGTCACCCACAAGCACAGCAGTCTGGGCACTGGCTGAAGACCTGTCCATCACAATTCTGACTCAGGAGACTCTCAAGCAGGAGCTTCAAAGCCACTACTTCAGCAAAAATTACAAGGACACTTCTGCATGGGGGAAAGGTGCCCAGCTGGCTAACTTTCAGAGTGGGGCACTTAAGACCTAATGCTGCAGTTCTCTCTTCATCCCTAACCAATATCTCTTACAGACAGGAGGACGCTGCACTGCCCTCATATGGCCTACAGCATTTCACAACAGTTGGATTTACTGCTCAACCCCTGAGTCTAAACACCTGCAGCTCTGGAAATGAAAAGTGATAACTGCTATTTGTCATCTTCTCCTCCTCTTGCTGCTGCAGCATGTCAGGACACAAGCTCCAGTGTGCAATGCCACCACCATGGAGCAGCATGGTGACATTTGAGAACTTCGCCTTGGAACCTGCAGCCAGCCAGTGCCAATTCCTTGGCATTTGCTGTCTGGCAGGACCAAGCCCAGGGAAATGCTTATGGTTAGGAATCATTCTGCTCTAACCCTGACAAGAAAATTTGAACAGGAGCTATCTCCAGGAAAAACATAATCTGCTTCTACCTAGTATGACTCCCTTTGGCTGAAAGACTCAGCTTTTCCTGTCCCTCCAGAATGGGACAGGAAAGCACATTGCAAAGCTGGTCTAGCATCCCTCAAGGAAGAAAAGCATTTACAAACATGCACTGATTACCAAAGTGCCAACAGAATCCACCCACTTTGTTAAAGAGGAGTGCTCCAGTGAAGCTGATGACTTTACCTTTCCGAACAGAGACATACATTTCAAACACACCCCCTTCCTAGATTCATATGCATACACACATTTGTGGATTCCCCAGGAACTAGCATGGACCCTCTTATCTCACATGCACACTCACAAAATATTCTGAGTTGAAAGGGACTCTACAAGGATCATCCTGTAAATCCAGCCTGTAAGTAAATGACCCATACAGGGATAGCACAAACCTTGATATTATTAACATTACGTTCTGACCAAATGAGCTGTTCTCCTCTCAGTATCCCTTCATGGATGTCAGCCTTCTTTTAATCCTGCATCACCTGAGGTACAAGGTGAAGTGTCTGGAAGTTGCAGTTCTGGTATGGCACAAGTGCAGGCCTATAACTGGTGCACAAGGTGGCCCAACCTCTTGACCCCATACTTTCCCAGCAGTGCACCAATGCATGAGGCCTAATAGACTTTCAGGATCTCAGCATCTTCTTGCAACAGTTGATTCCTCTGCATGTTTACAAGCACAGCCCCCCATCCTGTGAACTTACCTAAAGTGACATACTCAAAGTTACAGCACTTAGGTATCTGATTAGGTCAGCCTGGAAATTTTCAGATGTTCCTGTGGTATAGAGTATGCAGCAATATATGTGTTCTTCTTCTGTCTTCTTTTATTTTGTTGAAATCACACCCTAGAGATAGGAAAATTCAAGAATGAGAACAATACTGTACTAGGAAATCTCAGCTGTTTGCACCCTAATTTCTAATAAAACTAAAGTCCATTCCTGATCATCTAATGTATAGAACTATTCAATTGGGGGAAAATGTATTTCAATTACACAAACCATACATTTGTATGGACTGCTAAAAAACCTTTCAAATTCTTTACCTTTTTCTTTGTCAGTATTAGCTGTATTTTCAGATACAGAAACATTTTACAGGTGTAGCCAGTATTAGTTCAGTTTAGAATTAGTTTCTAACTCTCTATTTGAAATTGAAGAGGCTACAGCTCTGTTAATCATAGCAAGAGCAGATACAGAGATATCAAGAATAAAAGCTGAAGCATCACAGGGTAGGCATGCATTTTTCATGCTGCATAGCCCAAAATCAAAAAGCAACACAGGACTCAGTGCAGCCTTTGCTGTGTATATAAATATATATATATATATATATTTTAATATATATAAATATAAACAACACAGGCCAGGACAGCTTTGCTTTCTTCACGACACTCTTTAACCTTTTAAAGACTAGCTATCCTGAACCCTGGGATAACAGCAAGGCATCATGAATTTCACATACTAGCTGAATCTCCTCTGAGGATAAGTAAATACAGACATGTTCAGCTAGCAGTTTTATCTAGCTTTATAACAGGCCTTGGAGATTACACATCACCATCTGCACACTTTGGATTTAATTTCCATGGTTTGGGATGAGCTGAAAGGCCAATTTGACAATAGCACACAATCACCTTAATTTTGATTGACTGGCAGATGAGGGAAGAGTTTTGTATTTACTACAATGAAGTACATTCAATAAGTAACATTGGTAACATTACCAAAATTAATAATTCCATCTTGCCAATGGTGTTCTTACTGAAAGAAGAGTGCTGACTCCCTTTTGCCTCCCTGTACACAAAGGTTTCATACAATAAAATCAAACATAATAGGAAATCAAAACACTTCCAAGACTTTCTTAGCTCATACAGGTGTTACCATAACAACAACAACAACGAAAGAAACAGTGGATGAGACTTTACTTTTAACACTGGAATATCTGCAGAACTACTTTCCACAGGAAAAAAATCAAGAAAATACTAGATATTCTCTTCTTCAGTGGCCAAAGGACTGCAACTTCTCACAAGCCAAAAAGTTGCTTGAAGAAGAAAGCCTACAAGGTGGAATTTAACAGAGGAAAATAATATACTAATAGTCAGATTTGCAAATTTTGAAGCAAAGTTTCTTCCAGCCTCAACACTCTAGCTGTGTTAAAGTCAAACAAGCTGTGGCAGGACACATAATGTCCACTAAAAAGATCCTTGTAACTGTATCTATTGAATTAAATAATGAAATTAAATAATGAAACAGAGCTTAAGCACACTCAATCTTTGTTTTAATTTCTGCAATACTGTTTCTCAAGACCACAAAGTTTGTTCATACAAGCAAAACCACAAAATGTGTAGCTTAAATATGATGTAAATACAGGCAATCAGCTCTTCTAGCTATCCAGAACCCTGACTTTATGGACTTTGTGACTTTCTGAGGGGAAAAGGCACAACTACTTACTTGTGACAACCCCAGCCTTGCTCTGGGGTCTCATATGGTGGTGAAATTCCTCCTCCAACCCATGCTTCCAAAGAAAAACTCCGCAGGCTTTGGCTGTTTGGTCTCAAGGCAGTTTATTGCTAGTTATCTAACAGATTATGTTCTTGGACTGTGGCTATTTGATCAGCGGCCTGGGTAGAGGCACACACACACCCTGACATCCTCTCTATCTGCTGTCTTCTTCGTCTCTCTCCCCGCCCAGGGCTGCTGCTATCTTTTATAAGATATATTACGTATAACATGTTTACAGTTATTCCCCAATACCTACTACCTATGTTGCCAAGTGTTTTTCTACTCTAAACCAATCTGTGAGTGCCAACATCACCAAAAACATGGAGGTAAAGAAAAAGAAGGAGGAAGAATAGGATCAGCCCACTTTCCTCCATCTTAGAACTTCTGACCCCCATGTACAAAGTGAAACCCCCCCTGTACAATACTAAAAAAATTTCCCCTCTACTTTGTAACTACTTTTACTATACTATCTAACCTTTTGTGACTGCTTGTTCCACCTCCAAAGTTGGTCATTCATTCCATGGCTCAAACTCAAAATCACAGTTGTTTTTCAGCTGCCTGCCAGGGTCTAAAATGCTTCTGACCAAGGCCTGGAACCTCTAAAAATGTCTGAGAGACATTTTGAGTTCCCACACTTACTGTGTAGAGAAATTGGGCAGAAAAATTCAGTCTCCAGATTAGAAAATAAAGTCAAACACTGCAGAAGCCTTCAAAAGTCATGAGTTCAGAAACAGATAGATGTAGGTGAAAAGAAGGTAAAATAGAACACTTCTGTGCATTTTATGGCAAAATTAATGTTTCTGACCCCTCTTCTATCCATCTCCTTCAAGAAAGTGTAATTTATAAAATGTTGTTCAGATACTTTTGGTCCTAAAGAATCTAAAAGTGAGTTTGGCATTCTTTTTAGCCAAGGAGTGGGGAGTTCTTTTGAAAATTCAAAAGCCAAACAAGAAAATCACACAAACATTTTCCCTCCCATAGAGAATTCTAATGAAGAGCTTGCATGAAATTTTCAGGCTTTTTAGACGTAGTCACTTCCACATATAATTTCAAGTACCCAAAGAGTAGTACTTCTCGCTAATACCAACCAGCACTGTATGTACTTCTATATCAGCTTTAGGACTGTGTGTGCTGGTTTCAGCAGAGGTAATTTCCTTTCCTTCATAGTGGCCAGTATGGGGCTGTATTTTGGATTTGTGCTGAACACAGGGTTGATAATACAGAAATATTTTTGTTATTGAGCAGGGCTTACACACAGCCAAAGCTTTTTCTGCTATATATACCTCCAGACTGACAAGGAAGTTGGGGTTGCATGAGAGGCTGGAAGGAGACACAGTTGGGACAGGTGAGCCCTGTATAAAGGGACCAAGGGGATTTCCAGGCCATGTGACATTGTGCTCAGTACATCAAGATGGAGGGAAGAAACAGAAAGGGGGGATTTGTCTCCCCAAGCAAGTGTTACACATGATGAGACCCTGCTCTCCCAGAGATGGCTGAACACCTGCCGGCATGGGAAGCAGTGAAATAGCTTCTTGCCTTGTTTCTGTACAGGGATTTTGTTTTCCCTATTAAACAATTTTATCTCAACTCACAAGTTTTCTCACCTTTATCTTTCTGTTTTTCTCTCTGCTGGAAAGTGACTGCCTGGGGTTGGGGGCTGGCTGGGATGAAACTGCAGAATTGTGACACTTTTATTTCTCCACCTCCAAGTGAAGTTTCATTTAGTTATGCAAGGCCTATATTTCCAGCTGAATATTGCCATAAGATTTTTATGCAGGTTTACATCCAGAGGTTCAGTCTGTGAACATGTCCTTTGTCTTTAGTACTAAGGGGAGCTACAAAGGAAGAAGAAATATCAAAACTAAGTGCATCTGTGCATATGAAGAAATCTGAGACAGGTATTTAATGGGAAACAGGTTAAGAGCCTCACACTATTAAGTATATCTGTTCTTAAGTAAGAAATTCTTTACTGTGAGGGTGGCAAGGCACTGGAACAGATTGCCTAGAGAAGATGTGAATGCCCCATCCCTAGAAGTGTTCAAGACCAGGCTGGAATGGGGCCCTGAGCAACCTGATCTAGTGGAAGATGCCCCCACCTGTGATGTGAGGGTTGGAAATAGATGAGCTTTAAGGCCCCTTTTATATGATTCCGATTCTATGAATTCTTCTTCTTAACTTTTATAACCTCCCTCATAAATAAAAAATTACTAACATCCCAATCACAAAATAAGATACAGGTTATGTATTAGGATCTGACAAATATTCATACCTGGGGGACACATATTATCTGTTATTCAATAATTTCAAATGTAGAAAATGCAATATTGACACATAATGTAGACAACATTGAGTAAAAAGCCACATAATAAACATACTTTTTCTAGAAAAGAAAAATCTATGAAACTTCCATTTATATAAGTTTCTTGATTTTGCACTAAAACTAACAAATGACATGAAAAAATTAAATTATTAAGCATCTGTTTTGACATCTGCCTGCCTTCAGATATCAACTTTCTTGTTTGTTCCATCTTTCTTTGCTCAACCACTTAAAATAGCTTTAACTTAAATTCTTGCTAAAATAATCTACATTTAAAGTACCTTATGAGAGTCAGAAGAGTGAATGACTCACAGTGGAAAAGGTTTACTTTGAAAGAAAGACCATTGCTGAAGAGTCCTATTAATATTCATAAAAGCACTGCAGAGATAATGAAAAGTGCTCTCAAATGGGAAACACTTGAAAAGGATGTTTTTAACTGATATGTTATCAGAATAATTTTTAGAGCAATTAAATCAATTAATGAATTCTTAAAGATCCTGAACTCACCCCAAACTGTAGAAAAGTCATGTACTAAATTTCTGCATAATGCTTTCCAAGCTGACTGCAGGATCTGCAGCCTATCGTTTGCATCAGGCCCACCCCAAGCAAACGGGAACTGGTGGCTGCAGCACGAACAAGAGAGAGGTAGGTGTGAGTCCATGACTGCGGCTCCACGGAAAGAAAAAAGCAAATGTCTCCCTGCACAGGCCACCGGGGTGGCAGGACCCCCTAGGTGGTGCTGTTCGACCACACATTTAGTACTTTTGTCTTTGAAAAATAAAATTAAAAACAAAACAAAACAAAACAAAAAAAAAACCCAAAAAACACAGGATGGGAAAATAACAATTGAGGGCTACAATTTTTGTAAGAAAAAAAATTCGCAGAAAGTTTCAGATTTTTTTTTTTTATCAGCTTTGCCCTCATCATTCCTGTGTATGGTACTGATCGCCATCAAATCTCTTTGTTTAGGCAACATTAGATCAGAAAAAAAAACTTTGGCCCAGTGGGCTTAGCCATATGTTCTCTCTTTTTAAATTGTTGTCTAAAATAATCCAATTCTTAGGCTGCTGTAGAGACAATGTATATTATTCAACCATATATTAAATTATAGCCTGGAAAAGACCTCTCATTTTATTAATTCAAAGAAATAGTCAGGTTTGAAAATAATTTACATTGCAGATTAAATAAAAAGCAAAACCTAGACTGTAAGAAACAGAACATTACCTTTTGTTTCCTGAACCTTTTCCAGTTTACTCACTGATAAATATCATAAGTTCACCACACACAAAGATAAAGTTTACTTTTTCCAAGTGGCTTATTACACCTTGTCTTCACTTCAAAATAACAGTCTATAACAGTCTAACTTCTATAAACCTTGAGTGCATACCCAGAAGGGGACAAGGGGGAAATATGTCATCTTTACAGAAAATTTTGGTGTAAAAATGGCAGCTAACCCACAAAAGATGGTAATTTTCTCCTAGAAAAAGAAAGTTACACACATATATGTGCACACAAGAGTTAGATATGTAGGATTAGAAGGCAAAGAATAATGGGTTGAGCCAAAAGGAAATTTTACTGAAGGGGGTGGGGACAAAGTATGTTAAGCACTAAGCCACTAATATACAGCACACTGTATAAGAAGAATAAGAGTGATAATGGGAAAACATTATAATGGTGTAATCATTAGCAGATTCAACAGAATTTAGAAAATAGGTTTCTTATTGCTGGAGGCCTATATAGTTTGCAGAAAAGCATTCAAGAATCACATTATAATCTACTTTTCCTGGTTTCTCATGAAAAGCTCAGAAACAAGGCTGAACCCAAAAGTTATCTTCAACATCTTGGTAAATAATAAATCCATTGCTTGCCTGAGTAACAATACACAGAAAGCAAATATGCTGGTGAAAACTGTTTATATATGCAAAGTCACTATTATGCCTCTCTAAGCTAGTATAAAACAGTGACTTTTAAGAGCACTTTTAAAGATATTGTTTTAGAGACAAGAGGGAGGTTCAGGACATAAGGAAGAAGTTTTTCACCGAAAGGATTTTTAAGCATTGTAACAGACTGACCAGGGAGGCAGTGGAGTTACTGTACCTGGAGGTGCTCAAGAAGAGAGTGGATGTGGCACTCAGTGCCATGGTTTATTTGTCATGGTGATGTTCAGGTGCAGGTTGGACCTGATGATCTTGGAGATCTTTTCCACTGTCATGATTCTATGATTCTATCACATAGGATTGACATAGCCTTAGAATGGTGGACACAAAACAAAAGCTTCTTAAACTATGCAATATTTTGTTTACAATTCTGATTATAAACCAAAATTGATTCAAAATATAACTGCAGAGGTTTAATTTAGTCTTTCTAATATAAAGCTGACAGTAATGTTAAAGGTTACCAAGAAAACTAGGAATAGAGAAAATAAAATATTTCTGATATTTTCTCTTTCATTAGCACAAACAACTTACTATCAGATTAGATTTTTTGGCAAATTAATAGGCAATATTTATTATAATTTTAATTGCTAGTAATTAAAAACTACATCAGTGAAGTTAATGATGTTAAAAGACTTGAAGCATTGTTTCCCGTTTTACTGGAACACTGGGCTATGTCTTCTGTTTAAGCATGAACAGTCTGTTCACTGCTATACTACCAATAACAAATTGATAGGTTGGCATAGCAAACTGACCCACAAAACACAGATTTCAACATAAAAGATTTTTCTGCACAAATCAGCAATTTCTTATGCTATTAGCTTACCAGGTAACCTACCACATATTTTATTGTTCACTGTAGAATACAGTGAGTACAGAGAGCAATGAGCTGATGAAAATTTAAATTCCTCTAATTTTTAATAATAAACTACGTTAGCACTAAAAAGTAAAAAAGGGTCGTTATATAATGCTAGATCTAGTAAAGATTTTTAAACTGCTTCCTTATGTTTTTAAACATGTATCTGGATATACTAATTACTGATACAAATTTCTAGGTATACTAATACTGATACAATGTTGTAAACTTTGCTGCACTAATCTGTTTTAAATTTGTTCACCCGCATTCAAGGGTTAGGAAAATTTGCTCTAAGAATATTAAAACAGATTTGTAGAAAAGGTTGCTAAAAACCTAAACCCAGTTACCATCATCTAAGGAATGCATGCAGGCACACACGGACTAAAATTACCATGGTTCATCTCCTTTAGGTGATACTATCTACTGCAAACTGATCCAAACTATAGCTTTATGTAATTCATCTAAAGTTTTCAAGGACACAGAAATTGAAGAGCTGAAGTTTTGAAGGCTGCCCCTACCCCACTTATTGGAATGACATGGGCTGCTGGAGTAGGCTTTTTAAACACTCAGCATTAATTGGTAACAGAGACTAGATTGAAATCAGTCGAGTTCTTTTAACCTTTCCCAAATACCCTCCCATCTTCAAGTTTCACTTAATGTAATTGTAAAAACAGGTCTACTGTTACTCAACTCTCAAGGGTGGCATTAACTTCATTAGGTGCTGTTTGTACAATGTGTTAAGCTCCTCATTAGAACAGTCACAGAGGTATTTTAGACTAATGAGGCTCTATTGTTATAACCTACCCTTACTTAATTGCAATTTCTTTATAAGTAGCTGATGTGGTGCAAACTCTCTTAAATGAAAAATACTGGTACAACAATCAGTTTTAATTAATGTGTACATTAAAATAAAATTTCCCATTAGGCTGCAGGTTATATGCCTATTAGCCTCATAGAAAAAAAAAAATTAAAGAGAAAAGAAAAAACATGTGTCTCCAGCCATCGACCTCACCCACTTGCAGAAGGGTGCCGCAGACTCCTTCCTTCTCGACAGCCCTACAGAGCACCCCAGATGGGCCCTACAGCTACCAGTGAGATAGAAACATAGAATCATTTCAACTGGAAAAAACCTCTATGATCACTGAGAGCAATGCCAAGTCCACCGCTAAACCATGTCCTCAAATGCCACATCTCTGAGTCTTTTAAATACCTCCAGAAATTACACAGATTTCAACTCACCACATTTTACAGCAGCAGCCTTCATCGTCACCCTTAGTTCAGTTAATTCACTGCCTTCTCTACACTAGAAGAGAAGCAGACCCAGAGGTCAGGATAGACATTCTCTCACAAGACCTAAATTGTGGTATTGGAACTGTGTTTGTAGTGATAAAAGGGAGAGATGAAATCACTCAGCTTGCAAATGCTTCAAAAAATGCTCTACAAAATGTTGTATAAATATATACAACAAATTGCTTGGAATTAAATAAATTAAGCAAATCAAGGCAAAACCAAAAGCAAAATAAAATAAAGCAATATGCAGGCTGCAAGTATGAATTTTATTTCTGAACAATGTCAATTCTGTGGTCTTCTGTGCTCTTCATGCAGGAAGGATGTCAGGTCTATGTAAATTTAAATCATGCAAAATATAAAAGCTCCAAAGGAAAAGAAGTGCACCTAAGCTTTAGTTCTTTCGCACTGGCAAGGCTCCTTCAAATTCTAATTCCTAGGCAAAAAATCTTTTGATTTTAACACAAGGAGAGTAGATTGAGCCATGTCTGTGTATACTGGAATAGAAATTGACTTCTGAAAAGGCATTCAAACAGAAAAAGTATATTTTAAAACAGAACATCTTTTTATTTCCCTTTCAGAAAGCACTCTACTGCACAATCACATAAGATTAATCTTGTATCTCCAACCTTTCTTCCTATTATTTGTGTTAAATAAAAATATATGGTAAGAGGTAAGAAGGGACCATGTAAACAACTGGGGGCAAATTCTGTTTGGGACTACATGAAGGCAGTAAACCTCCACTTTCCTTATACAGAAGAGAAAAACAGATTTGAAGTGCTTAAATTTCATTAATCTATTTACTTTCCTCCTGGGCCAGTCTAATCACTTTCACTTCCTGAGAAAATCAAAGCAACCAAATCCATGAGCTGTTCAGATCGCCTTTATGATTATTGTAGGCAACTTTCTCTCCAGTGAGAGTTTTCCATGCTTCCTACCTACAAATTAAGTTCAGTGTTGCAGCACAGCGTTGTCTGACAGTGATTGGATCAGAATTCTGATTAAGCTTCCAATCACCTAGGTAGGGTTTTTTATAATACCACAAATGTCATTCCTGTTTTAATTATTGGCTACATGGATAATAAAGCTGTTCTTGTTGGCTCCCTATAACCATATTGTTGTTGCTTTGCTGACAGCTGTATTACCAACTTATGCATCTTCTTGGTGTTGCTACTCAAGCTGAATATTGCTGGAATTACCTATTTTATTTACTGTCTTTGCCCGTGCACCTCTTGAGAGGGGATGTCACTATACTGTCAGTAATGATATTTTATACAGTACATACCAGTACCTCATTTACCAAATTAAATATTTAATAAAGTAGAGGTCTAGCCAGGAGGCAGCTAGCTTACCACAAAGACGACAATAGTATGGATATGCAGAAATTTCCAGCATTTCACAATGCTATTCACCAAATTGATTTCTTGCTTTCATGCCAGCAGCACCCAGCTTGGTAAAATAGTTACTTCTCATTCCTAGTAACATTTTACTCTAGGTCTGTCAGTAATCTTCGTCATTAATACAGGAAGTTTGAAAACGTAACCTGGAGAAACTCATCATATTCAGCTGTGTAAATAAAGATATTAATATTAGTATTACAGTACTGAAGAGAATAGATCAATTCACATTTTTTAGTGGACTGATAATACAGTAAGAGTCTAGATATCATTTAGAGAATGAGAAATACTGCCATTTACAAAGCTGAATTTATTTAACTTTTAAAGCATATCCTACAAAGATCCAGTCTTTATTAATAGTAATGGTATTTCAGTCAACCAGATGAAGTGTTTTTTTTCTTCTTAATAACAAACCCAAGTTTCTCAGGGCAACAAGATCAGGTTTTTTGTCTCTGACACTTTTTATCTTACTGTTCCTTATCAGACTCAGGTGCTCAAGAATTAAGGCTTGAATTTTTATACTTTAGTGCTTCCTTCTGTTTAAAGCAAATTTTGCAAAGTCTCATCTTCTAAGGTAAAGTTGCATTTCATAACCCCACCACATCAGACTGTCTTCTCCACCCCAATGGCTTTCTTCCAAATTCATTGGATGAGGATTTGTTTAAAAATGCTTTTCCTGCCTGGAAGTAGAGGCTCCAGACACAAATAGGGACCTCCAAAAGTTGAGCATATGGGAGTTCCAGGATGAGGAAGGGAATTGGATGTTTATACAGTGGAGTAACTGAAACAGCATCTACTAAGGCGACCACCATGTGAGGGACCAGAAAAGACATAGTTTTAAGAGCATGTTCTAATAAGATTACTGAAGAGTAAAACAGTCACTGGCTTCCACGAATATGGACACTACACCATTCATTTCATTCCTGTGTCTCTCTAGGCATAATTCGTCTATGCTACATATTCACCTATCGCTCTCACTCCATTTAACCAGTTTTCTGTCCCTTTGCTCCACAAATTTGTCTGTGATTCTACACATGAGTTCTGAGAACATTATTCTCCAAATGCAGCATTCTGAGTAGTACAGGAGGAGGCATAGCAATTCTACATATCTGCCTGTAGCATCTCACATACTCAACACAGCATTCATATAAATTCAAGCAGAAACAGGCACAACTGAAAACTCACTACATACAAACTGAATGTATCTCACTATTGCAAATAAAGCACAGACTAGAACAGATTAAATCTCAGTTCAAGAGGAAAACCAAGAAATCTAAGATCAGAAAAAGGAACAGAATATTGGAAACTAGATATAAAACTTACCTAAAAATGTCCAAGCTGATTTTAGAGTGACCAACATGTGACTCATATTTCTTTCTCTATTTGTGGAAAGGTGCACTTTTCACATGTCCAGTTAAGAGGAAAAAAAATATTAATTTCTGAATAGACTTTGTTCAAGCAGGAAAAAAAATGACACAGTCCTAACTATGAAAGACAATGTGGGGTCCAAATCAGAGCATCTGATTCTGCATATACCTCAGAAAACGAAAATTATGAGAGCTAAACCCATAAAGCAAGAACTCAGCTCCCCATTATTCTAGGGATCATAACAGACTAATTATGCAATCCAATTTAAAGGCCAGTAAATTTTGAGACTCAAAACAAACTGATAAAATGACCAGTCATTGATTCCCCCACTCCTTACGAAAAAATCTACAAGCTTTTGTGGCCACATTCCAGCCAAGATGTAAGCTTGCATAAGATTGTACATAACATTCACAGCCACCTCAAGTCACTAGTATGACCTTCAGCCGTAAGTTCAGCAGCTGGTTTAATGCTCATTTGGTTCATTCCTGGATGGTAATAAAAATGAATGTTTTGTTCAAAATATGCTTCCTGACGTCATACAAACTCTGTCTAACAGCATCTCCCTGTATCATCACTTCAACTTGAAATATTTAGGCAGCTTCTTAGCAGTCACCTATCACAAGGCACAAAGTCCTTCCTAGCATAAATGAACCCTCTTGCTCTGAATACTCAGATTTCACCACATTATTCTTCCTATTCCATAACATGAGACCATTAATAAAGGCAAAAGTACTTAAAATGTGTGTAACACAACTGGCATTGTTAACGTATTTCTGAATATCCCTGTCATCAGAACAAATACTCCAGTGACTGAGAAAGCAAAAATAATCTACCATTTCTTTTCCTGAAGTAATTAACTTTATTTTAATGGAAAAACCCAAACAAACAAACAAACAAACAAAAACCCCACAGTAGTAATGAGAAAAAAGAAAAGTGTACATTTTTCCAGACCTTTAATTTCTAACCTTTAAGTGACAATTGCTGCAGACTGAAAATAAAATTGCATGAAGTTCAAGGACACCAGCCACATTTCTTCCCTCTCTGCTTGCCTATCAGAAATAATTGCAACAGTTCTAGACTCCATAAGATACAGTCTAGCAGATAAGTGATAACAGAGTGTCAGTAACAAAGGTCAGAACTAAAGGGCATAGTTTGATAATTGAGAAAAATAAGGATACATTTGGCCAAATATAAATATGGAATTTAAGAAAAGTAGGTTAAAGTAAGAGAAACTGAAGAAATGAAGGGGGAAAGTTGTTTTCATTGTATGAGACAGCAAGAGACAGAGCAAAAAATTTTACTCAAGCTTACAAGCTACTGAGCTACCAGTTTCTTCAGAACATGAAGAACAATTCTCTGGGGACAAGTCCATGTACAGCAGATAGCCTCACCATCAGGAGTATCAACTTCTTCCCACACCTGATCCATCACATCAGAAAGAGAAAAGATACTGGTGTCTGTTAACTACTGCTAAGAAGTCTGAAGTGAGCAGCTACAAAAAATCCTGTATCTGCCCCACATCTCTATTGATGACATTTCTGTGGGTATCTAGACCTCCCCTGAAAATATTTATGCGTATCAGAAAGACATGGAGTGCTAACTGCTTTTAAATTTGCCTAGTGGTTATAAACTACATGGTTTTCATATCCTTGCATCAAAATAGAGCAATCCCAAAGATTATAATACATCTTAGATCCACACAGAATAAAAATTGCATGAATCCAAGTCTTATAATTTATACAGACACCATCAGGTCAGCCCTTCTGGCCTCCTAACTACAACTATCTACTATTTTTCAGCCCTAAAACAATCTCCAAAACAGCTCAAGATCACAGTTGTGCAGACACCCTAGAAATCCATAGCAAACTCAGTTTGTGTGGGCCTGATAATAAGGAGAGAAAATCATCTCTTGAGCATAAGGTGACAGCATGACCATCACTGTACCTTTCTGTTCCCACTAGAAATGCATCTTGTAGGCCTACTCCTCTTCTTTTCATCAATCCAGGGAGCTACTGCTGCAACATACAAGACAGATAAGACCTCTTAATAAGCAAGAGCCATGAGAGTCTCAGGGCGCTGTCACACAAATCTGTTTTTCTTCACATAGCCATATATAACACTGATTATCACTGCAACAAAGCTCCTGAGGTGGAATTGTCAGTGTTAGATTTATGGATGGACTTGATTCACATGATTCTGTGCTTCTATGTCAGACCTGAGCTGACCTAAACTAGTTCAGTAACACCAGCTGTAGGCAGGAGCATTAACTCCCCAGCCTAGTCCTTGACCTGGTTAGCATTGCAGTAGCATGGCAAACCTAGAAGCCCTTCAGTACAGGCATATGCAAGTAGCCATATAATTGCAGGCTGAAAAGCCTTACATACTTACATACACTTATCACTTACTATTGTGGTATAGGATGGAAAAAAAGTAGTTTACAAGCAGGCACAGTAGCCTGTACAAAACTGCAAAACTTGACTGTTTTGTAGAACAGCAAAGATGCATAAAATTGGAGGAAGGAATCATGCCATAGTTTTTCCTTGCCAAGAATGTTCCTGCAATTACTCATTTAGGGAAAAATTCAATTGCCCTCTCACTGTACCTGCTCTTTAACATAGAGAAAGAACATAGTTGCCATTCTGATTCTTAATGAAGGGGTTTCATTACATTTTAATGTACAAATAGACTGCTTTCAAAGATAAATAAGTCATATTGATGGTTTACAAGCTCACTACATCACATGTGTTTTCTGAACAGTTTTAAGAATGTTTCTTTCTTTTAAAAGAATAGACTTCCTATCCTAAGTGAATAGATATGAACAACACAACAGAGCCAAAGCAAATTCTTCTTGTGATTAGAGAAAGAAAAAGCTTTTGATTTGTTGAAGGTTGTACCACTTGTTTTATGGAAGAGTAATAATGTAGAGAGACTTTGCCTAGTTAAGAAGCCCTGTGTTTACAGCCTATGATCACACAGGATCAAGTGCAGAATAACAAAAAGGCCTATTTAGGAGAAAATCAAACATTTACAGCATAGTGACTCAAAGAGGCATTAATTCAGAATCCAAGTAGCTTAAATACAGCACAAGTACAGGTTTTATGGGGAATACTTAAAGACGATGAAAAGCTTTTTTTTTTTTTTTCTTTTTTATTAAGTCTTCTCCCATTTATTTGGAATTTTTGCTTCCAAGAAAGCAGCTGTTTAATTTTTAACTTTCATAGCTATTATGTAAATCCTGTATTTCAATAGTTACTGTTTCACACATTTATAGATTTCATTACAATTTGCTTAACTGATCACAAGCAAATTTTGTATTTAAAAAAGTCTAGGTATTTAGCTATGAAAGAAACCACAAACAAAAGACATTTTAAAAGAGAAAAATACATCAGTTTGCTTAGATGTCTTTGCATTTACAAATAAAACCTGTGAATAGTCAAAATGAATTTGTGCTGTTTCACAGGGTTTTTGTAGATGCTGAGAACAGAAAGAGTGTATTTTGGGTCAGTCTTATAGAGAAATCTTCATTACTGTGCAGGTCCAAGATGAAGTTTAACAGAATTTGTAAATGCTTTGGATGTTATATCAGCACTATAAGAGGATTTGCAATATAAAGAAAGATTTCTGATTATTTCACTCACTAACATAATCATTATAGTAATCTTCAACAAACAGAAAACCATGCGAATTTGTAGTTAATATTTGCCATTTTATGGAAAAACTCGTTAGACCAACTGGTTTTGTCCTGTTTGGGTTCCTGTGCATTGAGAATTAAAACACGACCTGTATTTAAACTGAACTGCAATGATTTGACTTTTACAGCAGCTACATGCACACATGTGGATGAACTTGTCACTGGAGAAGCGCAATATAATAATTTTAGCATGTTCACAACAGGTGCATATAGTCACTTCTTAAACATATACAAATTTCTTATTTAAACTTGCATGCTTAGATAGATCACAAAGTGTAATTTATGACAAAAAATGTTTTAGTTTTAGGTACAAACCTGAAACCAAAACATCATTTGAAACAGAGTTCTTGTTTTACACTCCTCAATTAATCCAAACAAGTTCTTGTTATGTATAATGAAATTTCAATTACACAGTTCACCTAGATTTTATATGACTGTTGTTCTCAAGTAAACTTCTGAAGTGCTGCAGATAAAAAAGAAAACTCCCTTATGATGTCAGAACACTACGTTACTCATTAACTGATTTTTAAACCCAGTTTGAGCTGGAGTCACACCAAGACAGCACTTCCTACAGCAGAGAAAGGCTGTGTTTTTCACAGATCACTCTAGAATTGAACTTACCTAAGTCTGCAGTTAGCTCCATTAAAATGCTGAAAAAAGGAAGCTCCTTGGAGGACTCCGTTTTCCTTTCTGAAAGTCAGAACAGCTTCCGAAAATCAAGTATTGACACCCCAGCCAGTCCTACGGAGAGTGTTGGATCAGTATTTTTAAGGTAAAACCCAATATATTTGAGTGTTTTTCATGTACTTGATTATGGGGGGAACAGGGCAGCAACAGAGGAGTGCACTGGGACAAGTATACTCATGAAAATACCTAGATAAGGTATTTAATATAAAAAGGAAATGCACACAGAGATGGTAATTTCATGTATATTACTGATTGCACTGGGAAGGGGAGCACTCCTGTAAAGGAGAAACTTGTGATGGAAGGCAGAAAGGTATTGTTCTCTTCTCCCTTATCTATTCACACTGAAATAGGGCTTTGAATGTTTATAACACTATACACTAACAAAACTCAAGTTTTAAAGTGACATTTATGGGGTCACCCAAATATCTATAATATTTTATTTCTGTACAAAACAAATGTAAACTTTGTTAGATCAGGGAGTTTAACAAAATATTTTCATATGTGTTTTGGCCTAAAGGAACTTCATAATGTTTATTAAACTAATTTTCAAGGTAAGTGCCACCTTACTCACTAGAAATATTCAAGGAAGTAGAAAACTTTCTAAATTAATACTAGTAAATGGTTTCCTGATAGAACATTGCAAAAAAAAAAAAAAAAATAGGGGAAAATCTGTTTTCTTACTTTGGAAGGGTGGACTTTTTGAATTGCAAATTCCCTCTATGGTGGAATTCATTGCAACACAGAGTTCTGGAGAAATCATGCACATTTTAGCACAAAAAATGAGGGAAGGCAATGTCAGAGGGCTACTGGCACTTAGTGCTTATCCTTCATCTACTGCAGGAGCAAGACAAGCAAACATCCACAGTACTTCTGTCAACCCATCATGAATAAAATAGCTTAAAAAGCTATTCAAAATATCGTTAGACATTTATTGGTTCTTAATCTGCTTGAAAATTCTTTGCCAAGGGCTGGTACTTAATTGTTGCATGGTGCCAAACAACCCTGAAGAGTGATTTGGAACCTCTACATAGTCTTTGTGTGGCTGAATTACGTTTCTTTGTGGCTGTGCACAAATTCTTTATATGGGATGACAAATCTTATCACTAATTGGGTCACTACTATAAAGGAGACTGTTGGCCTAGTTTTTCTCTTTTGAAATATTATTAGGGATTTTTAATATTATATATGCATAGCATCCTTTCTTCCAACTCAAATGACAGAGAGATAATGTCCAACAGTTTGAACAGATAATAGAGAATCGGAAATTTTAAGTTTTAATTAGAGATTTCAAAGACTCTTATCTAGAAATAATCACTTCAAACTTGTTTTAAAAAAAAACAATTTCACATGACTTTTCATATGCCTCTTGATCTCATTTTGCAATTAGGTGTGGGACATAAGTATATACAGTGATATTTGGCATTAAAAATCACAAGTTGGTGATTTTTAACCACTTCCTAATTTGGACAATATAAATTTTTCCTCCTTTCTATGCCCTGTCCAGAACACTGAGCAGACAGATCTACCTACTTTTTTATTTACCACTAAATAACCAGTACACAAAAAGTTGCCATATATGCCCTGGGGGCAGTGTGATCAGGCCTTACAAAGAACAGTCCTTTACCCCCAATTTCTCAATAATCAACCTGCCTGCCAAGTATCCAGTGGTAGGAGCAGGCCTTCTAGAAAGCCAGTTTACAGTTTGCTGGTTCGGTAAGGATAATATGATCATAAAACCCTGTTGTGAAACCAAACCTCTCTCAATAGCAAAGATGGAGTAGCAGGCTGCAAATATTAGACAATCTAATAAGGAGGATGCACAATAGCACACAATAAGCTAGACAGACTAAGCTCTCACTAAACTTGCTTTTCATGTGTTTGTCACAGTCATGATACATTTATTGAAAATGAGCCCCATTAAAAATCATGGAAAATGCTTTTGCAAAAAGTAAATGCAGGATCTGCATTTTTAGGTACTATTTTCATACAGTCTTATTTATTTGGAGCATATTTTCTATATATGAAGATTTACCCACAGAGAAAATTTACTATATTAATGATCCTTCTTGTTTATTCTAATTATTCATGCCTGAGGAGAAAAACTGACTATATGCCTAAGTTTTTACATACTTCTGTTTTCACCTCACTGTAATTGGCACGTGGATGAGTAGGAATTTAGCAGAAATCAGGGAGTTATTAACACTTCATAAAGGGGAAAGCTTATCATTATGGCAGCATGTTATTCCTGACATAGAGCAAAACTGATTTCAAAAGGAAATTAAGACTCTGGAGCTAAAGCTGAGGTGTCAGCCATATATTATCAATCAGAAATTTGTATTTATAAAAGTACTGGCCACATGTTTTGCAGCATTTTTTCAGCATGAATGTACAGAGTTGTTCTGACATCAGAACAAAATATGGGCAAAAATACCAGGGATTTCAAGCTCCCATCTGGAGCCCATCCCTATGATATGAGTCAATACTTGTATCCAGTTCTCCTAAAATTTAGAAAACTCTTAAGGCTTTTGATTTTGAATAATCTCCTGAGTGACCCTAAAAAAAAAAACAAAAACCCCAAACATATTGAACACAAGAAAATTTGTTTTTTAGACCAGCAATTTAGACCACCAATTCTGTGCAGTCATAATGCTACGTATGTTTAGGCCAATCTTAGCAATAATTGCATTGCAGGTAATATATTAAATGATTTTTAAAAATCAGCATTTGGCAGTAACATTGATATTAGGTGAAAGTTACAAATAATTTTTTTTTAAGTACAGAACAATGTTTTTAAAATTACAGAACATAGAGAGGTTTGTTTTCTAAATATCTCATCAAAATGGAAATCAAAAGGGTTCTTGACTCCAGTCCGGACCTGGCAGCTCATTTGGTGCACTACAATACACAAATACAGTAAATACAGCACTCATATTTTGCATCTGTGATCTGGCATTAATATTTAGCTATCTTTTGCTTACAACAAAATAACAGAAAAGCTCTGTAACAACCAGTAACATAAACTTTAAGGATGGTTTTATTACAGACAGGTTTTTGTTTGAACACAAAAAAAGGAACCCTACATCCAGATTTTCTTTATGAAGATTTTTTGACAGAAAGCTTTTAAAAAGGAAATCCTGCATGGAAATCACACCCCTCAGAATCTTCCAGTGTAATGCTGTAAGACTGAGGCTTAGCTCAGATTAATTTAAGAAGTCATGTTAAAAAGATAGGCACACATACCACCTTCTAAAAGGTATGTTGTTTTTATAGCTCAGTTATGAGCACCTGAAACACTGGCAAACACATTACTGCTCAATGGTTTGCATTTCAGCTTTGGCATTCAACCTTACTGGCCTGACTATGAAGAAATATTTACATTTGTTTCAGTTTCTTTTTCCCCCAGAGTAACATAACTCCTAGTTCTAAATGAGATAGAACAGTAGCTTATTCACAACCTCATCTGATGTAAAGACTGTGAGAAAACTGATAGTATGATTAATTCTTTCACATTATCTTGTATTCCTTCCTCTTTTATAACCTTCCTTTTCTAAAGTTAAGAACAAACTTTTCCTAACCTTCTGGAAAGCCTGAGCACTCTATTTTCTTGTGGAAGATTAAATTTATACTCAAACAAGACAGTTTTAGTTTTTTACATACTTAATGTGCCATACTGCTGCACTTCAGAGACTGCCAGATGACTAAAGGTCTTTTTCAACAAAATGATCACCATATTTACATATGTCATGAATGCTTGCATGCACTCAGGTATATGTGGTTCCAAAAAGGACCCAAATGTATTCCTTTATTGAGTAATTATATATATGCATGCACCTTATTCATTAGATACACATCATCTGTTTGATAACCTGAACATACAGCTGTATTTGGATTGAAATTTTTGTCAAGTCACCTATATACAGAGATGTCACATTTGGATACTCTCCAGGATTTCCTTGGATATTTATAATCAGAGGATGACAAACCAAGCTAATGTGACTCACCAGAGTAGAATAAGCAATACTTACATTTAGCTTTTTTAGCACAGCTGGACAATATATTAAAAGAGAACATATATATTTTTTTATTAAAAATGGAAATATCTTTTTAAAATTATAAATGGAGAAAGTGGATTTTGCTGCTATGAGATTTCATACAATCATTTTAAATTATAAGATCTAGGCATCACAATATTCTAATATGTTAGCATTGCCATTTATGAGGCATCTAGGCCAATATACTGCATGAAAATATGCCATAACTGCTCTTTATTTTTTTTATCATTAGCTAAAAGGAGACAGTGACATGTTTTTCAATAAAATGCCAACAGGCTGAGTGCTTTCTCACAGCTGGTAAAACCAAACTATTAACAAATCACAAGGTTGCTTTTTCTCGTATGTAAGAGAGTTGCCATGAAGAATTTGGAGTGAGATGAACGTTCCTTTATTTCAACAGTTATACTGTGTTCTTCCATTAACCCTACATCCCATACTGTTCTTTTGATCACCACGGCACAGTAAGACAGTGGTGAGGCTCAAAGCATGTAGTGTGTCTCCTGTGACTCTACATGGGTCATTTTGAAGGTCATTGGTCCTAAAATGGCAGTAAATGTACTGATGAGTCACTGAGAGGTGGGCTGACAACCTATAACTGATACTCCAGAAGTTTTGTGTAGCAGTCTCTCACCTTTGTCCTACTGGGTACTACAGCATGAGTGTAGCACAGTCTCATTCACCCAGCTGCTTCAGCATGGATCCACAAGGAACAGTCCCGGCATGCTCCACCATTTCTGATAAGTTCTCAGTTTTCAGCCCAGCTTACTTCATTTGCCCCATGCACTGCCCTGTCCAAAATGGGGTTCAACCAATACAGTAATCCAAGCTACCTTAAACAAAAAATAGGAAGAGACAGTCAAATAAGACTTCCAGTAAACAGCTCAGAAGAAAAATATTACCTGATATGGGTATCTATAAAGTAATCTCAAATTTCTGAAAGCAGAAAAATTATTAAATTCTTAATCCAGGCAAGGAACAAGACTCAACTGGCCAAAACTGCTTTTCATTCATTACAAAATCACATCATTCACTGTTTTCTGGCCCTAGTTATCATGTCTACAGACTATTTTGGACCTGTTTTGAGCATACTTCAGGTAAACTGAGTAACTTGAACAGGTTTTGAACATTCCTGCTTAAATCAGGAGTATCATTAACTCCAGTTCAAATTAGGTATGGCTTTGTCTAGCTGGGTCTTGTACCCTCCAAAGACAGAGTTTATAGCCTCTCTGGGCAACTTCTTCCAATGCTTCCACCTTTTTAAGTCTAGCTGCTTTTGGGTTTTTTGTAGTGTGCATCTCACAAGCTGGCTTCACTCTGATTTGTGGATGACTTGTGTGTATTATAGAAATGAGAATCTTTTCCCTGTTTCAACATCTTTCCAAGTGTCTATTAGTTTGTGTCTCATACTATCAGAGCTCATATTTCTATAGTATCTAAGATAAGACTGCTTTACTATCACATTTCAACTATAAGGACTTAGCAAGTCTTTCAACACTTAATGGCTTCCAAGACATTTGCATAGCCTTCACAGAATCCTACCAAGGCAGAATATCACAAAGAAAACTGAAGACAAGACATATACAATGACCTATCAGGCAAAAGTACTTGTATTCAGGCACTATTGAAGCTGTGTCTCTTAATATATTTTTACACCTGCAAAGAAATACAGAACTCCCTACTGAAGAGAAATGTGCTCAAAGTATACAGAATACTTGTAACCACTTTACTCACTTTCTGCTTTGTTTCTTTCCAAGGAATTTCCCTCATATTCAGGCATGCTGATACTTGCCAGATAAACTGAAAAATACTTTACTGAACAGCTACAACGATTGTACTGAGATAAACCTTGTTGATTAACACAACCTATAACACTATTTTCAGCTAGATTGTCTTTTTCATCATTCAACAGCAATGTCCTAGCCATGAATCTCTAGGTATGGGTAGCAGTTTTTTAAGCCACTGCTTTTTATACTGACCTCTCCGGCATGTCTCATTAGGATCTTTTACTGTTTCCTGCTTCATGTCCTTCAAGATATGATTCATAACTATTCTGATATATTAAGGAAAAAGATGGGAAAGAAAAAAAAAACAGCAAAATGCACAAAGGATATGTAGATGGTCACACTTAATCAAATCTTACAATTTGCTGCTGATGTACTGGAGGACAGCATCTCAGCTAATGTTTATAAAACCTTCATTAGGTCCTAGTGCTTGAATACTAAACCTGAGCCAGCCTCACCTGTTGTGAAACACAAACACTTTACCACAAAATATGACCAGTGATACAGGACAGATGAAATAATCTTTTAAACTCCTCTTTATATAGCCTTCATAAAACTAATGGTGTTGAGTCTGGAGGATCACATTTCAGAAAATACCTAAACCTAGAAGAGAAGTCCAAATTCAGATTTTATATGTTTTATCTGAGACTAAAGATAAAATGAAAATGAGGAGAAGCAAGAGATGGGTTTTTACTGTTCTTCATATTTAATAAATTAAGAAGTAATGACTTTAGATTTCAGCAACAAGGACTCCAAACCATGTTGCACATTGAGGACATCCCCTGTATGTCCCAGCAAACACTGGAATTGGTGGCCTGGACATGCTGATGACTTGCCAGGAGTGACACAGGAATAGCAGGCCATAACTCGGGACAGGGAATTAACTAAATGACTCAGTGAGTCTCTCCCCATTCTGCTTTTCTGTGATTTCATATGTATTTGAAATATTTTTATTTTGCAAAGAAAACTTTTCCTACTGTTCCATCTGTATTTTTTTATTCTTGCAGTGTTACACATAATGTTGAAGGTCCTAATTACTAAAACCCTGAATCCCCTTCTAAGGTTTAATATATTCTTCAGAGCAGGGTCATGTGAATTTTTGTCTAGACAGCATCACCAGTATTGCAGGCATTATAAAGTAACTTTATAGTACATTACTCTCTTTCTCTCCCCAGTCTGCCCTTCAGCAGTTACAGAAAAACACAGCCCAGATCTTCTCACAACAAATCTGTTGGTGACAGATTGATCTTCAAATACTTGCTTTTCTGTATACGTATATATGAGCAATTATCACAGTACAGTAAAAGGTCCTTTATGCTTTTTTTTCCTTTTTATGTAAGACTTGATCATGATAAAAGCATATGGTTTTCAAGTATATTCTACTCACATGAGCAGTTGCACATTTGCTTATTTAATATAAGGCACTCCTCCTGAATATTCCTGAGAATCCTGGTATTCAGAGCTTTTACCACTCAGGAGAGTCCCCTCTCACTCTGGAGTTAACTGCATCGTGTACAGTTTGACAGACCTTGGCCACAGGGTTTCTTTTTCAAATCCTAAAAAACCCCACAGGCTATAGTCCTGGTTCATTGCTTATTACTTCCACTGTCATTATCAGATAAAAGCAAACTTGACTAAAGACACATGTATCACCAATCTGTCAGAAGTCTCTGACAAGTTAAGATATCACGATGTGGAAGAAATAACTAAGCAAGGATTCTTTTTTTTTAGTGCCGAAGCTTTAGGCATCAATTTATTTGAATATAAGTTTCTTCTTCACTAAATGACTAGACAGATTTATTTAAATCAGAGAGCTGTGCACACCCTGAGAATGGAGTCAGATGAAACTACAAGAGAGACTGAGTTCCAGGACCAAGCAACCCCTTTCTAGTTTTTCCACAACTGAGCTAAAGACAGGAACCTCTGGCAATAAATGAACAGAACAGTCAATGGCAGCATTTATCTCCTAAAGAGGTGGTTACACCTGACAGACTGAAAATCTAAGCACTCAAAAGAAAGTTAATTTTATTTATTCAAATATCTAGAAGCCAGATTCTCACCTAGAACTTCTGCTGAACTGCATATAGTTACACAGGAATTTTTCAACCACAAGTCCGCCTCAAAATTAGGACTAAATTATCAAATACATTTTTAGTGCAAGTAAAAGCCTCCAAAAACACAATGGGGGATAGGCAGTCACTTTTCCTACTGATTCCACTCCTCCTGTCCATGCCTTGTTAGTGCACACTTACACAAGGACAACCCCCAGGGTACCTAAAACTTCACATAGGTTGCTGCACCCAAGGAAAGGGCCTGAACACATGACGCCTTCCCCAGCCCATCAGTTCCAGATCTACTCATAGTCCAGGCAGCTGAAACGGCTCCTATTCCATTATGGTTGAATAAAGAAGATGCTGTTATATTGCCACAGGTTGTGTCTGGTGTAAGGAGGTAAGAGAGGCTCTGCAAAGCAGTGGCAAGTGCACCCAGGGCACAAGGAAGAATAGCAGCAATCAATGTTTCAAAAGTACAGGGCCCAACAAGCTGAATAATCTCCCTTGTAAATTAAATCTCATTTCTTTTCTACATGTACCTTTGCATTTATGTTAAATACTACATGAACATTAGTAAATGGTGTTTCCCATATACAAATACAGCCATTTTAAATGTCTTCCATTCTATGCATCTTAGCACATAGTCTTTAAATTTTCCTGTACTGGAGCAAATTAAACACACATGGTTAAGAAAAATTCATACAGCACACATTTTTTGCAGGATCTTTGTACCCAAGCAACTATGGCAGTCTTGAGGCATTTCACCATTAAGACCTCTTTCTTATCACTGACGTCCTGAAAGTATTGCAACAATACCTAAAACTTATTTCTAAATATTTCTAAATATTCAAAGGTGATTAATTTGCTTTATACACTTTTCAATCTGAAATGTACATTAGTATCTATCTCCTACACAGATATTCACTAAAAGAAACCACTCTACTGTACATATTCTCCCTTTAGCTCAAATGAATAGTCAGCTGTAAGGAAGTTATTCTATTATTAATTTTATTAAAACATGAAAATAGACCTTTGCCTAGACATGTTACTTTGAACTCTCATCCCAGGATTTTCTCTCCTCTGATTGTATACTTACAACCACAGAGTCCATTCAAGCTTTATTAAAACATAATTTCACCAAAGTGAAACCTAACTGAACTATTAACCTAGTAAAAGCATTTTTCATATGTACATTCAGAGTTAGTGCCTGCCATGCAAGATGACTTGTGCCTAGTGCCACCTTAAATCTAACCTTCCTAAAGCCACTCAACTTGCCCCACAGCTCTGCCAGCACAGGCCCAAGGAAAGCCGGGGCAAGCCAGCTTTCTGGTTTTCTACACTGTATTAGATCATTTTGTCTTGTTAGTAGAAATGAGACAAGGGCAAGGCCCATCTGGAATTAAATTTGGACCAGGATGTCAAAAACAAAAAGAAGAATGTCTCTAAATACATAAGTAATAAAAAAAAAGTAAGAAGATGCAGAGAAGGCAAAGCTACTGAATGCCACCTTTCCATTGGTCTTCACTGACAAGACCAGCCCTCAGGAATCTCTGACCCAGATCAGGGTAAAGCAATGTTGGAACCAAGACTTTTCCTTGGTCAAGAAGGATTGGGTTAGAGAATACCTAGGCAAATTCAACATACACAAGTCCATACACAGTCCAAAAGTGCTGAGAGAGCTGATGGACATCACAGCTGTGCTCCTTATGTTCATCTTTAAAAGGTCAGGGAAATCAGGCTTGGTGTCTGAGGACTGAAGAAAGCAAATGTCATCCCAGTCTTCAGACAGGGCAAGAAGGAGGATGCAGGGAGCTATCAGCCAGTCAGCTGCACCTCAGTCCCTGTAAAGGGGATGGAGCACCTCATTCTGGAGGCCACCTCTATCCACAGGGAAGAAAAGAAGGTGATCAGGAGTAGTCACCACGGATTCATTAAAGGCAAATCATGCTTGACCAACCTGATTGCCTTCCACGATGAAACAACTACCTGGATGGATGAGAGGAGAGCAGCAGATCTTGTCTACCTTGACTTCCAGGCCTTTCACACTATCTCTAACAATGCAAACTCATAGGAAGAGTGGACAGGGAGGCAGATTGAGAACTGGCTGAACAACAGATCCCAGATCAGTGGCACAGGCTCTGTTTGGAGGCCGGTCACTCCTGGTGTCCCCCAAGGCTCAGTAGTGGGCCCAGTCTTGTTTAATTTATCCATTCATTCAATGACTCAGGTGAAGGGGCAGAGGTCTCCTCAGCTCCTCCTCCACCTTCTTTGGCCCTGGTGAGGCATCATCTGGAGTGCTCTGTCCAATACAGGGCTCTTCAATACAAGACCAGGAACTCCTGAAGATGTCCAGCAGGGAGTTACTAAATTGATCAAGAGTCTGAAGCATCTCTTGTCTGAGGAAAAGCTGAGAGAGCTGGACACCTTCAGTCTCAAGAAGGGACGACTGAGTGAGGACCTCATCAATGCCAAGAGGACAGAGCCAGACTGCTCAGTGGTGCCCAGCAATTGGAGAGACAAAGGGCAGAAATTGATGCACATGAAGTTCCACCTGAACATGAGAAGAATTTTTTTACACTGCAGGTGACCACACACTGGAACAGGTTGCCCAAAGAGGTTGTGGAGTCTCCCTTGCTGGAGACATTCAAGCACCACCTGAACACCCTCCTGTGCCATACACTCTTAGATAGTCCTGTCTGAGCCAGAATGCTGGACCCACTGGTCCCTTCCAACATTACCTTCAGTGGTTTTGTGATTTTTTTTTCTGTACAAAGCAGCATGGGGTGCTGCTGTTGAGAAAGGAAGTGTAACCACCTACTTGTCTGCTCAAGATGTAAAGCCGCAGATGGAAATACCAGCTAATCATTTCAGGAGTTCACCTGAGTAGAGCAGCCCTGAGGCCTGCCTCCACGAGTCACCGGGACAGCGCACTGACATACAGGGCCCGGCCACTGCCACCTTCCCCCCGGGACTTCGTCCGTGTCAAACCGCGTTATCGCCTGCACCCCCGCATAAAACATTAAGGCCGGCTTTTGTTGGAGCCGGCGGGATCCGGCGTCTCACGCGACAGCGTCCCGACTGAATAATTTAAAGCTCGTAAGGGATCAGCCTGACGGGCAGCGAGGCGCCCCATCCCTGACGAGCCCTGCGGCGCCGGGCCCGGCCGGGCGGGCCCAACCGGTTTGCGGCGGCTGCGGCTCTGCCGGCCCGAGCGGCGGCGGCGGCGGCGGCGGGCCCGCCCCGGGGCGGGGCGGCGAGGCCGGAGCGGGCGGCCCGGCCTGGCCGCTGCCGGCGGAGCGCCTCGAGCCGTGCTGCCCGTGCCGATGGTGCTGATGACCGAGCCGCGGTGCGATGCGGAGGAGCCGAGGGCAGCGCGGGCCGCCGGCCGGCGGGAGAACAGGGGCGCTCCGCGGCTGTGAGTAGCGCCCGCGGCGGGAGAGGGGCCCGCGGCGGCCGTGCCCGCAGCGCGGGCTGCGGGCGGGGGCGGCGGGCAGCCCCGCTCTGGGGCCGCGCTGTGAGGGGCGGCGGCCTGCAAGATGCCCGGGAAGAGTCAACAAGGGGGCTCCGCCTCCAGGCTTGAGTTGAGCGCGGACACCCCCGCTCAGCCGAGACCTGCGCTCCAGTTCAGCTGAACTGCGAAGTTACAGCTTTAGGAGCGAGGCGTATAAATACTGCTTCTAGTAATTTCACCCAACTGCCTGAAAATCTTTCTGTCCCGTGGCACTTAAATACAGTAATTGTGCTTAATGGCTTACGTTAAAGTGCGCGGGCTCCTGTGGGAAGCTGTAATTCTTTCCTCTGAATGTTAGGAAAGCCCAGAACTTTGTCGAAAGTTTACTAAGTCTAATACAGGCAAGAAACATTAAAATGGGAGTTCATGCTGATGTCCCAGAAAGCAGAGGATGTCCCTTCTCAGGAGAAGGATGGTGGTCACTTACTGGTCCTGGCATAGTTCCCCACTGGGCAAGCCCAGCGTGGCTATGCTCGTACTCACACTTCTGCTTTTTAACCTGAGAAGTACCGTAAAAATTGAGCAGGTGAAGAGGTTGGAAATATTTTTCATGAGGAAGAGGTGGCCCTGCTGGCTGGTAAAGGCTGTCTGCTTGGACTAACTGATGGGAGGTAGGGAAGTCAGAGTGCTCAGAGGGGTAGGAGGACTCCCCTGAGGCTGCTGACTTTGCCAGCCTCTGATGATGACTGGGAACGTCCACAGTTCAAGTTTCACTCGTGCATTGGTCTCTTGCTTCCTGCAGAGATTTCAAGTTTTTTAGTTGCTTGTGAGCCATGGCAATGACCATCACGTGAAAATGTTGCTGAAAACAAGCAGCCGTCTCTTTCCATACCAGCCTCCCAATTCACATGGGTCTTGGCAGTCCCAAGGGCAGTTTCTGAGAAGTTAAGCATCTGTGAAACAAGAAACTAAAACATGTGGGGCTTTCTTCTCAGAAGAAATTAAAAAGAGTTAACTACAGATAGAAGGTCTGTATCTGATTTTTCTCTTGAAAGCAGAACTAGGAGTCCCAAGATGGTATAAGGAGAGCATGGTCTCGGAGGCATTGAACATGCACAGGTAACTGACCACCTGTTTTGCTCCCAGGTGTTCAGTCTTTCAATCCTTCATCAGTTAACAGTTTTAGAAGCAAGGTCAGTCTTAGCCAGTGTGATAAACAGAGAAGTCTTACTCACTATGACTTGCTAGCTTTTTTTAGCTATCAATTTTTGCTGTTCAGTAGGTGTCATGCAGGGAACAGCTAGGCAGTATGTCACACTTTAAGATACAGTGTTCAGCAATAGTAGCCTGACAGCAGGAGGGTGGAAAGACTGGGAGAGGAAAAAAAAAAACTTGAAGAGGTTTGTCTTAAACTAGAAAATTGTTGAAGCATTTGCTTTTTTGGAAACAAAATTGGAATTTATTTTCCAGCCCCATTTTACTGAGAAACTTGTCTTAGAATCTCTTGCGTTCATTTGATTGGGAGTTAACCTCACAAGCCATGTATCTTTGGTTTGACTAATGTGAAGTTACAGGGGAGATTCAACTTCTGTTCAGCTCAAGAACAGAAGCATGGCTTTAATTCTGCTAGAAATGAAATTGTTAGAAGTTTCATTGTTGAAGATTTGGTATTAGAAGGTGTTGTACATAAGTGTGTATTTGGTGGAGCTTCATTCCCCTCATGTACTTCCAGGGTACAATATGCAACTAACAGAGCTCATGATGACCTCTATTTGAAAAAATATTAGCAAGGTTATAGAGGTTGGAATCTTTAGTGTTTTCCAAAGCTCAGGGTGAAGAGAGATTCATGTGTGTAGAGATTTATGTGTATACCATAACCTTTACTTCCTGGAGATATGCTTAGAATGTTGTTCAGTTTAGATATGAACTTCATAGCTTAATATGCTACTGCTGTCATAAAGGCTCCCTGGGGAGTAGGTGGATCTGAAGGAACAAAGCTGTAAAAGTATTTTGGGTTGTTTTGGTTTTTGGTTTGGTTTTTTTTCAGGGTTTTTTGGTTAGTTTTTCTTGAGTGTTTCAAGATTAGAAACTTCAAAGGTCGTATTTATCCAACAGTGATTCAGAAAAGTTAAGTATTTTCATACTGATTCAGGAAATGGGCTACTCAGGCATGTTTAGTGATACTTATATATTTGCAAAGTTTCCAGTAGAGCTCTGTGAGTTGTAACCCTGGGGAAGATGGGCACTGTTATTACTCAGACCCAAAATGGTAATGTGCCAAAAGTTTGTCATTATGTGTAGCTCCTTCCAAGCAAATAAAAAATTTGCGGACGGAAAAAACCTTCCAAGTGGAGCTCCCTAACCATTACCTCTTGATGTGGCCTTGGACCAAAAAGGAGTTAACCCTTGCACTGTATTTGGGGATTTTTTTTTATTATTATTGGGAAGTGGAGTATGTTTTATTTGTGATGGCACTGGACCTCCTGTAGAAGCTGTCAGCCTTATTTTAGGGACAGCAGGTGGAACAGATGTTTGACCATTGACAATAAAAGTGTGGTACATGAAGGAGAAATGGCAGAGGAGTAATAGGAAGTAGTTCACAGGCTTTGTCAGCATCCCTCTGCTTTATCCCATGCTTGCTTCTGATAAAGTCCCTGTCCACCACTTTCTGGTGCCACTGGTAATATTTGTTCTCATATAATTCATTCTGTCTGTATAAGTGTACTGTGATGGGTTACAGTATGGCAAGATTCTGCCAGCATTAAGTGGCACATTCTGTCCCCTTTTGAATCATTCGGCCCCCTTTACAGAATCAGGTAATGTCCAATTACCAAGTGTAAGTGAAGGGACCGGGACTTAAGAGTCTGAAATATGTGGAAAGGTTTTAATTATTTTTTTTTTGCAAAAATGCCTTGCGGGTACTGGGGAAAATATGCTACTGCAAGCAGTGGAAAATGCTTGCAAGCAAATTGGGTACTTCTGGGCAGGGAAAATGTGATTTTTATGGTTTGTTTGTCTGGCATATTATTCTGCTGTAACAGATGTTTCTTAATAACTGTTTATCAGTTGATAAATTAGAACAGAATTAATAGACTGACTTGTACTTAATCAAAATTCAGTTTTTTTTAAAAGTCTGTTAACTTGAGAAAAACACAAAATACAGAGGAAAATAGGGGAAGTCATTTATTACTGACTTAAAGTTTTATTTCAGCTTTGATACAGGTTAAATCCTTTCCAGCAGCCAAACTTCTGCTGTGTTGGGTTTTGGTTTTTTTTTTGTTGTTGTTGTTGTTTTTTGTTTTTTTTTTGCAAAGAGGAAAAGTGTATGTATGTGCTTCCAAAGGATGAAGATACTAACACATATTAAGTGTCATTTTTTAAATTGTTCTAGTAATTCTTCCTTACTCTTGTAGCAAAAGTTGTAACACATGATCTCCTAAGGAGAGGCTTGCAAAGGAAACATTTTCATTTATGTGTGTGACAGGAGTTTTCCAGTCTAGGTTTGAAACTTCATTTGTTCATAATGATGTTGTTTGACCACTTCTGGTTTTTTTCCTTTTTTCTTCTTGTCATTCCCACTGTGTTCACTTTATGTGCATGCTTAAGTTATAAAAACAGCTTTTGAAAAATAATTTTTCCATGTGTAAATGTGTGGTATGGATCTGAAGAGTTTTTTCTTTCCACCCAGGTTCTTCATATAGCTAATGTATTTATTAGTTATATTTAATCTGTGAGAAATGCTTGTTAGGTAACATAATAGCCACAACTTTGGGCAGCAGGATTTGATGATGGTATTTGACAGGTGATGCATAAACATCCCATCACTGTATTGTCTTCTTACTTCCATCTCTGTAATTGTTGCAGTCATGTGGTTAGAAATTATGTGCTTATCTAATGAGGCTGAAATTCATGATTTGTATGCTCTGTACACAGCTGTTGTCAAGTCCACGTATATCCTTTCCAATGAATCTTTTCAGACCTGTGTTACTTTAACTAAACTTCTACTTGGCACTGACTGTCTTTGCCTCTGTCCTTGAAAAATAGCACACTAAGGTTAGGGAGGTTAATAAGCTCCAGAAAGAGTGGCAGGAAATAATATATAGGCTGCAGATAGACAGCAGACAATTTCAGCAGAACAGAGAATGTAGAGGCAGACTGAAGCCTTCACCCTCTGTGGATAGCAGAGGGAAGCCTGGTTATCTGACTATGAAACAGCAGTTCTGTGCATCCCATAAAACCAGCCATACCCTGGCATGTCCTGGACATGCCTCAGTTTAGCCCTCTGGCCATGGTTTCAGTCTGTTGAAGATAGGCCACGTAGGCAAAAGACTCTTGATACACTTTTGTAGCTGCTATCTATGTTATACTAGTTCAAGAAGACCTGTTTAGATTTGTTCATCATTTTTCTCAACAGGAAGGAAGTTTATCTTACAGAAGTCCAGTAAATAAAAGGATTATATATATTCCTATTTGGTTTAGAGATATTTTAAAACACACGTAGTTATGCTATGTCCAGCATAAGAGTGAGTGTGTTTTGCCATGGAGGACAGCTTGTGGCCAGTGGAAAGGCTCAGATTCAAGAAGCAGGCTTTGAGAGCATTCAGACTCAGAAAAATAGGAAAAAAAAAATGGAGGAAATAGAAAATCCAGTTGTCCTTAGCAGGTGTCTGACTACCATGTGTCTCATCTGATCTGTATAAGACTACATTTTTCCAAGACTCTGGAAGGAAAAGGGTTCCTTATGTTCAGTGTCACAGTCAAAGGCAGTGTTGTGACTGGTGTTGGTTAGACCCATTGTTGGGAGCTAGTATTTCTTAGTGTGAAATAGAAGCTTTTGTATTCAATTATCCACATTGTTCTGGTCTTTTCCATTAACACATTGAGCAGTTGTGTAAGAATAGTCACAGGTTGAAAACATAATAATGGGAAATTCAGTATTGTCAGATCCTTGGTGAATGGTTCACTTCTGTCCTTAGTGAAATGTGTGATGAAACATCAAAAATGTACTCAGGTATTCCTTGAAACTTCTAATTTCATTTCATTAGTGTTGTGTTTTAAACAAGGAAAGCATGATAAAGTAGAGTAGATAGAAGCAGTGAGAAGTTCATTTTCATCTTATTATTTTTCATTTGGTTTTGTTGTGCACTACTCTTGCTGGGGAACCTCACAAAAAATGTAAATAAGATATTTAGGAGCAGAATCTAACACACTTTAAACAGGGAAATCTTATAAATGATTTTGGATTATCTTTTATGAATGCCAGTTTTCAAATACATTGTTTTATGAGAAAATCCAATCCTCCTTCTCTTTATATATAACCTGTCAGAAGAATACTTTTTTTCTCATGTACATTGATTAAAACAGTTTTTGTGCAGCATAGTGAGTCATTATTTCTAAACCTACCATAGAACTAAAACTGCTGGTCAAGGATTTCGTGGCAGCTTCACTTTTTAACAGCCAAGAATGGAATAATAGTGTTGATAAGATTATTCCCAAATCTCTGCTTTATAACTGCATTCTTAATAATGATTGTTAATATAACTGCAGGTGTCTGATTTCTTTTTTTTTTGCATTTTGGTTTTTGTGATTTTTTTTAGCTGTTTTTGGGTTTTTTTGTTTTTTAAGTATTTGAGTCTGATGTAACTATTTAGTTTTTTTCAAAACCACAGTTAGTGCTGAAAAACTGGCATCCAAGTAATTAAGGTATGCTTCTCTGGAGTTCTTCTTCCAGAAACCAGAGGTGCAGCTGCAGGCAATGAGGACAAACCTTTTTGATTATTCTCTGGTAATCTGGTGATTGTAAAGATACTTTTATTTTTTCAGATGGATACATATAGTTTCTGCCTAAGTTAAGGAACAGCTCTGGTTAATAGATGTTTATATGGTGGTATTGAACATAAAAATTGTACATAGTTGAAGTATTTATCTTTTTAATTGAATTTGGTATTGAACAATTGGTAGACCTGGTACTTAAGTGCATTTTTCTCTCTTTTTTGCACCTGAACAAATCATAAATCAGTATTTTTTCTTTTCCCTTTCTCCTGTCACTTTTGGAAGCTAAAGATAAAAATGTGAGTTAGGACTGTACACTTCATTTTCAGTATGAATTGTGATTATGTTTTTCTCTGCTTTGGGTTAGAAGGTTAGGTAGGCTAGAACTAGGAGATATGAAAATGTTTTCTCCTAAAGATTGGAAGCTGGTTGAATGAGAAAAACACATCCTCCTATCCAAAGTAGAGGCGAATTAATATGTTGTGCTTCATTTTCATATTTTTTTCTCCCCCAGAAATGTGTCTGTCAAAGATTTCTGTTATGTGCTAGATTTGACTATGCCTATGTTCGGATAAATAATTGTTGGTCATCCTACTGAAACTCCCATGGAAATTGCATTATGGAAGTCTTGTGGAGTTGAGTGAAGATACATACGAAAGAGCTTTTGGGTTTTGGAGTAGATATATGAAATGGAAACTCCTGAGAAGACAAGAGAGCTAAATGGCTTGTGTTCCTGTTCTAGTGTTAACTTAGTAAAATATCTTGTTATAGTGTCTCTGGTTTCAGAGCACAGGGAATTCTTCTATGAGGGTTGTTTTTTTTTTTTTTTCCCACTGCGGAACTTGATAGCAGTCTGGTTTTGATTAGACAGGGAATACAGACAGTTAATAATAGATGGTATTTAGAGCAGAGAATTTACATACTTGCTAATGACGTCTGCAGTGTCACAGTGATCTTGTTGATGTCCAAGTGGTAAGGCACTGTGAAACTTGATCTAGTTATTATGTGAAATGCCTATTCAGCCGTGGTGAAAAACCTGACTTTCTCTGTCCTCAACAGTGTTGGAGGGGTTTCTGTTCAGTACTGACTCCAAAATTTCATTTGCATTTTTAATAAAGACATTGCAACACAAACATATGATACTATTCACAGGTGAGTAATTGTTTTCTGAGAGATAGATGTGGAATAGAATGCAGCATTTCTGCAATTAATTAACTTGATATATAAAATTATTTTCAGATTTTGAAGAAGTCCTAAACAATTGGTTTCATTTCTTTTTTGGTGCTATTTGACATCAAGATTTCAGCTGTGCCTACAGATGTGTTTCATCCTAGAAATGCCCAGAGAAGCACGTGGTGTATGTGCAAGTGTGCCCATCCATATGCATGTTTTACACAGTTAATGCGCAGCTGTGTAACTGCCTCCATTATGCCGTGTTTGACTCTGATCTCATGAGAAGAACTAGCCTGCTCCTTGAACAACCTGAGGAAATTAAATCTCAGTCTGGTTCATACCTATTCATACTGGCAAACACACCTTCTCATGCAGGGTTTCACATCTTCACACCATCATTAATGTTTTGCTGCTCTCTGTATTTGGTATAAATCCATCTGTTGACTGTAGATGACCTATACAAAAGACATACAAAGTTGTGTACTTCACAGTCAGCTGCTTTCTTTTCTTCAGAGTTCAGCCTTAAGTACAAGCTGTGTACGAAATATATGGAATTTTACAAATGCCAAATGGATACAATTGTCTCAATCTAACATCTATTATAGCTGTTAAGCAGCTTTCTGCTCCTTTGTGATTAGAGTTGCTGTAGCTCATTTTCTGCCTGTTTTGATAATTTGGGAGTCTTAATGATAATTAGTGTCTAGCTGTCCATTTGCATGGTAAGAATGGTATGTGGTCTTCAAAGCAGATTAATTCACAACATTTTGCAAAATTGTTTCTGGGAGATGTGTTATCTCATATAAACAGTGGCTGTGTGCCACAGAACACTAGAGCATGGCTGTAAAGCTACAAGGAGACAGTTTGCTTCTGAGTGACCAGATTGTACAGACAGCACCTAAATCCTCAATTTGAGCGCTATTGCTATTTTTTCCAGTATGGAGAGGACAGCAGAAAGTATTTTCTTCAGTCCAGGTGAGAAGTAATTGAACTGTGTACAGTATGAATGCAAGCTCATCAGATAAAGCACTCCAGAATTTGATTACACAGGCAAAAGAGGTTTGTTCAGACTGGGGTGGCATAGAAAAAATATCTAGTAGAATGATGGGACATCTCTTCTGAAAGAAAACTTTAAGATTTTAGTCTTAGTAAAAGGTAGCTGGAGATGATTGCTTCGCAAGCACATGATAGGTCAAGGAAACTGAGTGCTTAGGAAGAGACCTGTGACCTGCAGCATGCTGAACAATGTCCTTCTGAGCATTGGTACATGCCATCTTACCTCTTGTAGTCATCTCTGCTTGAGGCATGTTGCTGGTATGTCTTTTGGACAATGCCTAGATAAGTCTTTTCATCTGCTCCATATTCTCTGCTTTTAAAAACCTTCCAAAGTCTATTTGAGATCCTTAAACATTTGAAGTCTGTCCCTTTGACTTTTAAGTTTCTATAAAAGTTAACACAGTCTTTTACCTGCATACTCATGTAAGGGTTCACACTACCTTGATTCTTTTGTCAAATCCTATCAGTCTGCCAACAGCTACCTAATCAATCAAACAGAACCAAAAGATACATAATGTCATTGTATTTGCGATCGATATTTTCTTATTAGTTGTACCAAGCATGGTTGTAGACATCTGGGGAGAAATTATTCCCCGACTTCTTGGGTTGATCATTTGGGTCTAACAGCTGTTGCAAAATTAATCCTTTTTGTATAACACAACTGAAACTGGACCAACAAGGCTTCTAAGGTAACAGGGTGATCTAATATGTATGCTCCATCCCCAGAAGGAGCATTGCACTAATGCTGAGTTACATTAAACCCTTGGGAAATATGCTTTGAGTCCAGTTTTGCAAACAAATGAAGATATACCTAACATATCTGATTATTCAACAGGTCTTTTTTCTTCCTACATAACTTATCCGCAGTGTGTGGACTGGCAAACTGGTTTGTCACAACTTACTGTGTTTTCTGAACTTCTAGAGCAGTTGTCAGGCAGACCAGGTAGTGTTGGTGTCCTGAGGAAGCTTTGTAGTAGGATTCTTGTGGTTGCAGGGAATTGAAGACAGTAACCACCATATGGTTCTGGAATTTTGGTCTCTGTTGTATATGCCTGAGAAGTGTTTGTGTCTGGTTCAGTACTGGGGTTGTCAAAGACAGCAGTTGTTTCTGGCCTATTACCATTTCTCTCTCTCATTGTTTTTGTTCAATGCTTTTTACTCAACCTATATTTGAAATGAACAGAGGCAAAGCTGCTATTTTAGATTAATGTATTTAATCTTTTTCCTCTTGAAAAATTCCCATTAATGTGGTACAGTAATGTGGTAATTTACACAGGGAGTCTGAATTTTTCAGGTCCTAATGAAGGTTAATGCCAAGCAAGAAAGTTTGGAGTTCAGAGAATTTTATGCAATACAAGGAACTTGACATACATCTGCTGTTTGTGTTCCCAGAAACCATTCAGATCAGAAGAGGTGAAGTTCCTCTAGCTTTTAAAATTTATTGATGAATAATGTGTTTCTGAACTACATTAGAATGGAACTTGGCCCACTACCTTGGTTTATGCATTTCATAGCACTTTCCCATAAACACAACTAATGTTTATGTTAACTAGCTTAGATGCAGTGTAGGATTCCACTGTAAGTGCAGGACTTGGTTTTGAAAATATTCCCTATGACAACTGTTCTCTATTTGGAAACTAGAGACAACTTCTTTTCTTTTAGCTATTATTTTAATCGGCTTGGTAGTAGTACCGAATATATGAGATTTGGGTTTGTTTTTTTTTTTTTTTTTTCATTTCAGTGGTCACAGTGTCACAAAGTTCTTTTGCTTTGCCCTGACATTTGTAAATCCAGGGGTTTTTTATGTGCATCTACTCCGAACAGTTGTAGTGAGAATCACTACAATGATTTTAAGTGCTCTTAATCTGTTTGTTGTTGTTGTTCCTGACTTTGTTGTTGTTTTCCTGACTTTTGTGCTCTTTTTACAGAGCATTTATGAGTACTAGCTCACTCATGAGAATGTGAGAAGTGCTTTAACTTACTTGTGATTTAGGGAAGGAAACATTCTTCTGATACTTAGAAAACATCTGCTGTGCGGAGCTATAATTATCAGTTTTTCATTATGTAAAGGAGGCTTAAGGATATAGGGTGAAGGATAGACGTGGTGAAACTGTATCAGCTAGTAGGAATATACCCTATTGCTCACTAGCAATAGGGTGAGTCTCCTCACAGCTGTACTGCTGTCCTCAGGAGGCATCCTGGAGAGGTGAGCAGGTTGGCACAAGTTAGCTCAGCATTCCTTCACACAGCTGTTAGCAGGATTAGCATATTGGGATGGCTGAGCTCTCTGCCACCTGAAAGCAGCTGGATGGAATAGGTTCAGATGCTAGAGATTCATGACTAGTAGAAATTAGCAGGGAAAACAGAAAGAATGGATGAGGGAACGGGAGTATGAATTGTAATTTAAAAAAGCAGCAGCAAAGCATCTAACCACACTAACAGATGTAAGTGAGAGGTAGAACCTGTGTTACAGGTTTTTTTAAAAGATACTTGTACTACAGAGACATGAGACAGGCCTCCTTGATAAGTTGGTAGCATTGCCATGTGAGAGTAGCAGTCTGACCAAAGCAGTAATGGACACCAGTCAGGCTTCAGGCTCAAGCAACTAATCTTAAAAACAATGCTGTGTTAGGTAGTTTTGTTCACTTGGGAGTTTCAATGCTAAGCTGCTTTTTTTGAACCTGGCAATTTTGCCTCACCCTGTTCCTTATCCCATTCATTTCTGGTGTTCTCTGGCCACTCTTGGAGTCCAAGGATTTGGGTAATAGAAACATAGCAAGACTGTGAATAAGACATTTTCAGGATTTGGAGATTTTTGGAATGCAAACTCCCCTATGCTTGCAGGGAGCACCTTGAGTAGGTAGTCTGTCTGTCTGTTTAGAATCTCAAACAGCATAAAGCTGCTTATTTGGATTTTTTAGGCAGATTGGGTTCCACTTGAATGTCATGAATTTTCTATTTAGTTGTCATTTATGTTGACTGAAAATAAAAGCTGATGATTCATGGTCAAGGCAGAGCTGATCCAATGGGGAAATAATAGGGTTTTTTTTCTTATTGTCTTTGTGTATAATTGAAAGGATTGAAAGTCACAGTAATAACATGTGACTTTGGGGAGTAGGAATTCAGTGCCCCTGTGGTGGGGAGTGCTAAGGGTGCTGAGGAAGGCTTAGATATGGAAATAACTGCTCTATGTGAATATAAGATGCCTTGAGAATCCTGGCATTTGTCCTGTGACATAAGTTCTAGTTTAGCTGTGAGGTAGGATAACACCTCATTAGACTTCAATTAAGGTGAGGCATATCTTCTGATCTTACTCATCAGAGTGTAATAAAAGCAAAAGATCTTTTTGTTCCCTTCCTAAAGGAAGATTAAATTAGTTTGAGAACCTCTGTTAACAAAATTTTTGCCTTAGTAAGAAAAAAAATTGTTCATAGTAAAGACATTGTCACATGATGGCTGTAGTCTTGCTGTAAAATAGCAGAAATTAAACATTTTAATGGAAGGCTTCTGTAAATGGAGTCATTCAGGCTAGGCATTAAAATAATGGGTGACATGGTTTGGCTTTCCTTTTTAATCCTAAGAGCATCCTGTAGTTTTTGTGAAGCTTCAGGTTTCTGCAGGCAAGTGTGTGTATGTATTTGTCATGTCATTTTAAAGTATCATAATTCTTCACACCCTGTTATTAATAACAGCTCTTTTTCCCTAAATTTTCTGAGTTGTCTTTTTGTTGGACATTTATGGAAAGGGAAGCCAGGGGGAGACTCTAGTGGCACATTGCTTAGCTTTCAGACGCTGGGTCCATAACACACATTTCTGAAGCAGTGGCACATGCTGTGAAAAGACAATGCACTGTGGTGGCAGTGCTGCTTTTGTAAAATAAAACAAATACTTTTTGTATGTGTCGAGAAACCTTTATTGTGAAGACTCTGAATATGGCCTCTGACAGAAGATGGGAAGTGAGAGGCAAAATAGGACCCATCTTCCTCTTGCAATATTGAGCCACAAATAATCTGCTAAGCATCAAGTGCTGTCATGCAAGATGTTCTTTCCATGGCTTGCCAATCAAATTTATTTCCATTACTCATCTGAATCTAAGTACTGAACATGGAATGCATTTTTCCTAAACAAGACATTATCTTCAGAACAGGAGCTGGAGCTACAAATTTTATGAGTGCTGAGATATCCATGGCAGTCTTTCAATTTTCTGCTTTTCATTGCTGAAATTCCAGTACTGGAGCTCAGATGTATAGTACTATCGAGTCCGTAGGCAAAGATTTTTTCAGGATCTCAACAGAAATATAAGTTACGATTTTGTTCTTTAATATATGCTGTATTGTCAACATGTTGCTGTGGCATTCAGCATTACTGTGAATCCTGTAATGCACACTTCTATTTCTTTGGTTCTGCAGTTCAGATGGAGAAAATGGAACTGAAGAAAAAAGAAAGTCTGGAAAATCACCCACTGTGTCGCTTCAGACCCCTGCCAGTGAAATGGAGTATTTTGATGACCGGAAAAAAGTTGATGTTGATAGGTAATGTCAAAAATGCTGTAAGTTTTCTTCTAATAATATAATTTGAATGGCTGCAACCCACTTCAAAAGTTAGACTGGGTGGCAATATTTATCAGATATCCTAGGGTTAGCGTGCACACTCTGCAAGTGAATTGGAATCCACGCACCTTCCTTAGTTGCTCTGTTACCCATTGCAAGCAATCAAAATAGAATTTAGACTCTGAGCTGGTTTAGTTCCCCTCTTCTAGGAAAAAATATATTGCACTCTTTGGTGCCACTGCTAGTTACATTCCTTTCATAATCAATTTGACAGGCAGTCAAACAGAGCTGCAGTTTTAGTCCTGGCCTGTTTCCCAAACACTTTCATGCTGGAATATTGATTGCCCATGGTAAAACTATGACATAAGTTTTAATTTTGGACTCTGTGCCATATATTGCATCAGATTTTTTTAATGTCCCCACAAAGACACTCATTCTTCTTTTGTTGGAGAACTGGAATGCATTTTAAGTGCTTCTAAAAGAAGCTAAAATCCCACATGGATGGCTTGAACTTTTGCATCCATTTCACTTTGTCAACAGAACAGTCAGTGTAAAAGTCACTGATCAGCCTGACACTGTTGTTTTGGCCACAAGGCAAATATTTTAAAAAACATAATTGAATTTTATGAAGCATCTTTGAGGGAAAAGTATTTGAAGAAATGTGTTATCATTTCCTTTCCCAAAACATTGCAGTCTTACCTCTCATATGCTATAATTGACTATTTTTGGTGAACGCTAAACATAAGATTTCTGCCAGGCTTGCAGTTTGTTTCAGTTCAACCTGTACTTTACATAAGCACAAAAATACATGTACTCACATATTTCAGAGTTTTCTTCTATGAGGGACTGCCTGAGATACGCAGCTAGTTTCTCTGCTGTTCAATATCAGATTGCTATACAATCTCTTTACTACTTTGTTTCCATGACACTCAGGGTTTTTCTTCCTTTCACTCATATGGTGCAGTAATGGAAACTTTTTTATCACCTTTATTTCCCTACTGTATCTTTACCACAACGTATTTTTCAGGTCATTTAGTGTGAGTCCTGTGATGTGAGTCCTGTGCTGTTCTCTTTGCATCTGAGGGCTTCTGAAAAAGAGCTACCTGATTTTATTAGTGTGTTAATATGCATTTATTCTGTGCCACATCGATCTAAGAGAAAGTGTTCTGCTCTTTCTGATTTATGAAACAGTTGTCCTACTTCTCTGTTTTTCTGAAGAATATGTGTTATTGATTCCTCCTGTATAAAACAGGCAAAACTGATTTTCCCAGCCATCCACAGAGAATTTGTCTATACCTGTTTGTTTTTTTTTAAGTTGTTTGAGGTTTTGGTTGGATTTCCACTATAAATGACCAGAGCTGTACAAATTCTACTTGTGAATTAAAAGGAGACCTCCATCAGACTGTCATATTCAGCGGACTGATGCAGTTTAGGAAAAGATACACTCCTCTTTATCTCTGCATAATCCTTGATGAATTAGATAAATTATCTGAAGGATTATTATGTTCCATGGAAAAGCACATCCTGTTGATAACTTACCAAGACTAATGAACAGAGGCGAGGCTTTAATGCTTTAAATCAAATGCATTTAAATCTTCAGGACCAAGAGCAGCACAGACAGTCCAGTTCTGACAATCAAAAGTGACTCCAAGATTGAAAGGAAAAAACGTGCTTCAAATCAGGTAAGACAAAGGCACTACTTGTCTGCTTACACAGAGTGAAAGTAAACACATAACTACCATGAAAGGTTTTTATTTAGCAACACTTTAGTTCATGGTTCTATAAGGACACAGGTTTCTTTGTCATCAGTGTATTAAGAGTCTGAGTAAAGCACAATATAGCCTTAATAGCCACATAGGAAAAAAGGAGGATTTATTGTAAAACAAGTGGGCAGAATGGGAAGGTGTGTGGGAGACAGGAAGTGGAGCAGGTCACTTGATTGTCAGACTGTCTAATGAAGTATGTGTGGTTTTGTTGTCGGGCTTTTTGTTTTTTAGCTGAAGGCAAACGCACACTTTCATAAGCTGTTTCTAGATGTTCCCATTGATGAGCCACTGAAACAAAGTAAGTATTAATCCCATGTTGTTGGCTGTGGATCATAGATAATGTTGTTACCCAGCAAATGTGGTGATGTATAAGAGGAGCTATCTAAATTTTAAAAACTTTTAACTCCAGTTATTAGAGCTACGGGGCCTTGATCCACATGCAATAGGCATTTTGTTGTAATCTTGGAAAACTTACTTTTCTGCATGTTTGCTGTATTTGGAAATTGTACCCCACTTTGCCGTTCCTGGAGAGTAGCCTAATGCAGTATTTTTTGGTACTGAACCTTGCTTAATAAAGGAAGTACTTGAGACAGCATTAGTCAAGTGAATTAGCTTGAGTTTTCGCTGTTGATGTTTTAATGATGTAGTACTTATAAGAAGGGAATTTTACACAGACATGTATAGCAAATGTTTCTTGAAAGGAATGCAGGGAAGGAGGTTCATGAGTGAAATGGTTTGCTCAATGTTTGTGAAGTAAAAGCAGTATTACTTTAAATGTGTTACATCTCTGTTAGACATCTAGTTTAGACAACAGCCATAGAGCTGGTAGTTTAAAGACAAAACCTTTCATTAAGCTCTTCACCTTTAAGTAATACAGTTGCCTAGAAGTTAGTAAAAAGTTTATAGGAAGCTGGGTCGTATTCTCTCAGAAAATAATTTTTGACCTTTGGAGGCCAGTTGCATGTTGCTATTCATTTTATTCATTTCAGTTATTGTCCTTCAAATACTTTGAGTCTAAACTTAGGCCCATTACATCTTCTGTGCTTCTCAGTGTTAATTACACTTACTGAGAATTCTGAGTTTTTACAATGTTACTCAAAAGGTATAAACCAAAATATATCATAGCTTTGTAAAAAGAACAAAACAGTAGCCAAATTGGCTTGGCTTGGGTTCTTATTACATTCAAGATTATAGAATTTCTATTTGTTTCAGGCTTTACCTGTGCTCTGCAGAAAGAAATTCTGTATCAAGGAAAGTTATTCCTTTCTGAAAACTGGATTTGCTTCCATTCCAAGGTTTTTGGTAAAGACACTAAGGTTAGTAAAATGTTTATGTATAGAATGGTAATGCTATTCTTAACAACTTTTTCATCACCAGAAGTTCAAATTATTATGCAAGGCTAGAATAGTAGTACTTCCAAGTTTTATTGAATACAATCATTATTTATAAGTGATGCTTGAAATATAGTCTAGAACTGAACGTATTATTATTAGAGACTGAATCTCTTGTTTAAGGACTTTGTGTCTGAAAGAAACAGATGAAAGGATCTGACAAGCAGCAGTAAGGGCACTGTCAAACCCATGTAATACAAATTGCAAAAATATTTTTCTTGGGGTAAGTACATTAAAGAGGCAGAGGAGCAGGAGGAATGAAGGCTGAAAAATATTAAGGGCTCCAAGGCTATAACTGAGGCATGAAGAGAAGGATCAAGCATATTAAGGCATTTAGAAAGGAAGAACTAAAAGTGGCTTTTGGCTTGAGTAGCAAAGCTCTCAGAAGGATTCTTCTAGCAGTCCCATTTTGCATAGAAAGAAAACAGGATAAAAGAAAAACAAGTTGACAAGGTTTTTACTTGTGAGCCCAGTATGCAGATCAGAGCTGATATGTGGACTGTTGGGAAGATCATAAATTGGTTTTTCTTGGTGATCCACCTAAAGCTTAGTACCCCTGAAGTGAATTATAAGCATACAGAAAAAACCAAAGACTTAGTCTGTTGATTTGGAGCTTTTGGAGCATGCTTAGTTTACATAAACTCCATTGGTTTTGACCTCTTCTGGGGAAACAGACCAATTTGCTTCAAGGATTTCTTTGGCTTCTTTGTTTCAGGTGCATCCTTGAACAAACTTCCTGGTTAAATCCAGTGCATTGAATCCTGAAATCAGTTTAGGGGTTAAGATTATCTCATTTCTCTGTGGTCAGTGTTTTGATGGTGTACTATCTGTTGTTAAAGGGCTTTTTATAAAGTGTAATAGGTTTATAGAATGTTTAAAATTATTGACAGCACATTGTCCATAGTGATCTTATGGGTTATTGTGTTCCACTACTTCGCCCAGGACTATTGTTCATTTCTGATTAATGGATTCTACTAGTCAAAGACTGTGTTAATGTGGATGGTTTATATATTGGTGAAAGCAGTATGACACAAAGGAAAGAACAACTGGTTGACTACTGTCATTCAATATTAGTAACAGCAATCTTTGCAATTTATTAAAATTTAAGCTGCTGTACTAGCAATCTTCTGTTCACCACGAACAAATGCAACTACTTCAAACTGGGGAACAGCTTTCTAATGTCAACTAAGCTAAATGTGTACAAGAATATTGTAGAACTTTACTGAGTAGAAAAGCTGGTAAAAATATGTAGAATGATAATGTAGTACTAGGAAATTATTTATCAGCAGGGTTTTGAATTCAGGAATGTATACATACATATATGCTGAAAAGCGAAAACATTTTACAAGATAGGGTAGAATAAACATTGGAAATGTAATAATAGCAATATTGCAAATTACTCAATTCTTGGTCTTATTTTCAGAAAACATTATGGGGAAAGTTAAGAGTGAAGGAGATAGTCCTTATCGTGTATTTGCAGCTTCATTCAGCTTTTAGGACTACCATTAAGAAAAAAGCTTGAAAATCAGGGATACAGTGAAAAATGTTGTCGTGGGAGAGGAAGGAGGAAATTAAGCTGTTCAGGAAGAGGAACATTCTTAGTAGTCAGATATACTGACAAAAGTTTCCAGGACACAAAGCTTCTGTTGCTTAAAATTTGTAAAACAATATAGGCTTAGGGATAAAGTGTTTTATTGTGAGAAACAGCAGATCTACACATTCCATTTAATTTTTGACAGGAGTTCTACCTGCAGGTTTGGGGTTTTTTTTTGCTGAAAGCTTTCCTGCAAGGGACAGTTATGCAATTCAGGAGTTTTGAGTATGCAGTAAAGACACTGTATATTCAAAAGCAAAAGATTGCTTCTGCAGGATTGAATAGGCATTGAAAAACTTTCTTTCCAGGTAGCACTAATTTGGCTATATATGTTGGCCTTGAGTCTTTCTTGGATTTAGACATTTTTTTACCTTTTTAAATTACTTTGTATGTTACCTGCAGGTAAACCTTTTATTCTGAAATAATTGTTGTTCCAGATAAAAGCATTTGTGATCAGAGATTCCATTTTTCCAAACCAATGCTGTGGGAACAGTGTAGTAAGCAAGTGCTGAATGGACACATTAGTTTTGATTACTGTAATGTTATCCATCTAAACTACACACAGTAGAATGCTGCTTACATCTCTGATTTAAAGTTCTTTAAGGTGAATGTTTAACTGAACTAACTAGAAAAATTGTAAGCTGCTTTCTTCTAGCAGGTGTTCTGTTCAAACAGTATTTGGCAGTCTTGCAACCAAACTGTTACCCACAAAGATTTTTTTTTTTTTTTAACCTGGTACAAATTTTCATTTCATGATTTTGTGTTATTCTTCTGAACAAAAGCTAACAAGAAACTGCACAGAGTAACTTCATTCTCCTCCAATGGCATATTTTAATTCAGTATTGTGATTGCTAACTGAACAAATTATGGATTCTTGCTTCCAAATTTCTCAACTACTTCTGAGAGCGTGTGCCAGAGATATTTTTTACATTATCTGTTTCTTAATCATGGATGTTATTATCCATGATTATTATATTATATACATATCCAGGATTATTATGTTTGCCTAACTCAATACATCTCTAGGCTTTTCAACTCACTGTCTCCAATCAGGTTTTTTTACCTTTGTAAATTGGGATTTACAGGAAGAGCCTATGCAGAATATGTGGAGTGAAATACTCTGAAACTTAGTAGATGTTACACTAATGGTGCTGGATGTAAACATAAAGGAGGAAGGAAAATTGAGAACTTTTCAATGTAAATGGATTCTGCCTCCTTGGCACACACAGGAATCAGCTGGAATCAGCAGGTGTGTCAGTATTGGGTCTTTCAACCTTGCTGAAGGACAAGCTATTTGCTCACCTGCTTGTTGCAGATCTGTGAGTGGTCAGAAGACCTCCATGCTCATTATTCAACAAGCTTTTCTTGTCTGATATGTTCTCAAATATTTGGTTTCTAAACAAAGAAACATAGCTTTGAGATTGGTTCAATTTGTGGATCTGCAGTTCACTAAGCCCATAGTCTTGTAAAAGCCAGAAGGATCAGGAAAGGAAGACACAGGAAACTAGTACCTGGATTGGCATTTTATAAAAGCTGAAGTAAAAATAGGTAGTATGGTTTCAGATTATTACTATTTCTTATTTTACATGAAATAATACTAATCAGAAGGGCAGTGGAGACATCTTTGAATGGTGAAGGTCTGGCTTATCCCAGTAGCTGGGTTGGCCTCTCGGGAAAGAGTGTGATGCAGATTTGTATGCAAGTATTGGGATTCCAACACTATGTTGATGTTGTTTCAGATCAGTATACCTGTGCTGTCAGTGACACTTCTGAAGAAAACCAAAACTGCCCTTCTTGTGCCAAATGCTCTTATCATAGCAACAGTGACAGATAGGGTAAGTACTCCTGGAGGACAAGGTATTCAGTGAGAAAATACAGAATAGAATCTCTGTTTGCCACATGCTCTCTGAAATCATTCATTCCTTTTTTCCAAGAATTCATAGCACCAGAGGAACTGAAAAATCTGAGTAAGGAGGTGCATGCACAGAGAATTACCTTCCTTGTTAGCAGCTCTGTCAATGTTAGTCCATTTACTTGTATCTCCTTCCTAACCAGTCATACTTTAGACACACAAAAAAGTGTTGCTTACAATGATATTTGGGAATTGTAATTACATCTATCAGTAGAAAATGTGATTATCCTATAAGCAGCTTAAGAAACAACATATTTTCATTGCACAAATATTTTGTGGGTGCAGGGGACAGTACATAAAAGCAAGTTTGGGATTTTGTTTGGATTTTTTTAAGGGGTAGGTAAAATGTAGCATGAAAAGTGTTTTTAAAAGACAGAACAGATCTGGAGTATGCTCTTGTTCTACATGCTAACTTCTATGTGTCTGTTCTGTGTTTGTGTGATAGACATCAAGCTGTAGGCTTAGAAGGACCACAGGTTTTTCCTGCCATAAAAAGTTCTTGAAAATTGTTACTTGGTTAGCAAAATCACCTGTCAAGTTTTATATAGATAAGAGGAAGACTGTTTTGCAAACAGTCATGGAACTTTTATTTTGCAGTACATGTTTGTCTCACTACTCTCCAGAGATACCACCTACAAGCTATTAAAATCTATCTGTACACATCTTGATGTAAGTACTAGTGGCAGTGAAGATGGTATGTAGCTTTGTATTCATTATTACTGCTATCTTGCTGTGAAATGGTACTTTCTGCTCATGTTCCCTGTTAAAAGTGCTTGCTGCTTTTTTTCAGGATACAAGCATGGGCAACAGTCCAAATCCCTCTTCTGCAGAAAACAGCTTCAGGGCTGATCGCCCTAGAACTCTGCCCCTGGTAAACAGCTTAGAAGTTTATTCTTTTGTTGCACGGCATCTTTCATTGCAAGTACTATTTATAATGCCTGAAGAAAAGAAACTGAAGAAAATCATTACATCTGTTTCTAAAATTTCCATGAGTTTTTAATACTGGAAAACAGTTGAAATAATTAGCATAATTATCCATGACATGCAGTTTATATACATGCATGCGCTTTGGATTTATTCAAGGTCTGTATGTTCTTCATATCTTTGTCTAGCAGTCAGATTTCACTGTACTGACGTAAAGTCTGCGATGGACCGTTTTTGCAGTGTTTCTAGTAGCAAACCTTCCTCTGTAAAGCTGTGTAAAACACTCATATGAAAGAGCTGTGAAGCCACATGTGATGACCAAAGTCAAAGTCTGTGAACTTCTCCTGGACTTCACAACTTGTCTACTTTAACAGTCTTTCTTACAGACAAGGGAGGAGATGAAGCTTGAATTCTGATCTTATGTTGCTTATTTTTTAGTTTGATCTCAACATGTTGATATCAGAGATTGTTCCTAGTTAAACAGTTCTAAAGCTTTGATCATTTGTTCGGATTCTAGAGGAAATTGGATTGTTTCAATTTAGAACAAGGCTGAGCCTTTTTGTGATTCAATCTCCCCATCAGGACTTCAACGAAGATTATTCTGATCTGGATGGAATAGTGCAGCAGCGTAGACAAGAGATGGAAGAGTCCAGCAGCACAGGCTCGCAGACACCAGAGCTGGAGTGCTTCCAAGGTGAGTTGGATCATGGAGCCCCAAGAGGAGAGTAGATTAGCTCAGTTTTGCTTCTATATCCCATTCTGATGTAGAATCTAGAGTCTCCATGGTCCTGGAGAATTATGTGGATTTTGAGAACTTCGTCAAGGCCCCACTGTGTACTTTTCTGTTACTATGGCCCTTTGCAATCCATACTCAGGCAATGACTTGGTCATCAGCAGCTCTAAATTGTCACTACTGGTTCCAGTTGCTTAGCCATGTGAACAGAGACAGAATGTAGGAGCTGTTCATGCTTTAAAATCCAAAGGAAAAATGAACAATCAAAACCCATTCTAAAGTAGTTCAAGTCACAGTGCAACTTCTGATCTATGTAAATAATGCTTTGTACCTTGGTGACTTTTGGTCATCAAGGTTGTTTTTAACATGTATTTTGGTGGGGTTTTTTAAACATTCATTTTATTCTTTTCAGCTATTAAGATATTTGAAGATACCATCCAGAGTTGTTCTTTCTTCATCACACTCTTTGTAATCTCTTCTCTCTGCTAACTAGCAGTCATGCTGATTGAAACTCACTTCATAACCCATACTTCATAACTTCATGAGTGCAGCAATACTTGTTTTGTGTAGCTCATGCTGAATGCTATTATGAAAATCTAGAGTGTTCTCTTGTACAATTAATATATATTAAGATATTCATGTGTTGTTATGCTGTTAGTGCTCTGGGTTCCATCTTGACTATAATTGGTATAAGAAACTGCTGAAAGATACTGTTGTTTTTTATAGCAGCTCTCTGTCATGTTATTTTTTATTAACTCTCCTTCTTGTTCGTGTCTTTTGCTCAGCAGAATGATTTGGAGTTACTTGCTTTCATTGGTATTTGATATTTACTGTGCATCTGTCTTTAATTGTGTGATGCTGTTCATTAAGTTGTGGTGTCATCACATGCCACAGAAGTGCTTCTAAATAATGCTTTAACTTGCTGTGTTACTTCCTGATAGTTAGTGACTACTTCAAACAATTTGTTTTTTCCGCAAATGAAAACCAATACCCAGGCAAAGAACCATCCTAGGAAAAGGAATTGAAAGCAGAGGTGAAAGGTAGCACGTCTGTCATTCATGGTTGTTTTTTGTGCATCATTAGAGCAAGTCCAGGGTAAACAGCTCAAGCATAAAATTGAGTGTGATTAGATTTTTCAGTTCTATTTATTTCAAGATACCACTGGCATTTTTAAAGACAGTCAGGAAAAGGAGTTTTAATATCCTTTTTGAAGGAACAATGCACTATCCCCATTTGGTGTTGCTATTAAAGTAATTTGGAATCATTACTCTAGCGAATTCAGGCCTTTTGAGAGATTACTTTTGTGACTATAATCTTCTGCTTAGAAATTCAGTAGTAGCTTTCAAGATTTTCATGGGTTGCTGTCTTTTAAAAGATCTGGAATATAAATGCAACATACATCATTTTCTCTCAATCCAGGTGCTTCTTTTATTTAGTGTTGATGTGGAATTAATATGTAAGCTGTTTCAAGGATACTAAATCAACTTCTACTTTTTACCAAAAGTACAGAATTGCACCTTTTAATATTCTCCTCTTCCTCTGTTTCTTGACCAAAATAAGCTATTAGCAATTTCCTTTAACCTTTGTATTTCACCTCTGTTAAAATGATTTCTTTTCCCAGATTATCACGTTGTTGAAACAGAGACTCATTTGAAAGTTTCCAAGCCTGAGGCCAAGTCTGTTCGTTCAGATGCACATAGTAAACGTGGGCCTGATGGGAAAGCCCGAAACAGTCCTCGAAATGGTAAGAATTCAAGGACAGCTCTTCAGCTGGAATAACTTGAGATAAATTTGCATAAGTATATAACATGGAAGATCTCTTTCTTGTTTCTCCCTCTGCATCATCTGTTGCATTCTTCAAAACATTGTTTATATTCTGTGGCCTGCTCTGCTCTAAGTAAGACTTGGTTTTTTCTATTGCAGGCCATTCGGAAGCCTTCAGGTTCCTCCACAAAGTAACGACCCAGAAGCTCTTATCTCTGAACCATGTACTTGTATTTTATGCAATTCTGTAAGTTAGCAATACCAAGATTGTCAAAAACTAGGATTTTCTTATGTTTACTTGATTGATATAGTCTAAGCATGATTGATATAATCTAAACTTTACTTGAGAAAAGGAAATTATAGGGAATTGTGGCCTTTACACTTCCCAGAAATGTGTATATACATATATCTATATAAGCCTGCTGTGACAGGCTTATATTTAACTAGCCATTTACTTCTAAAAGCAAAGGGTCCTTTGATTCAGAAAATGTTAAAAGTGTTTAAGTACTTGCAGAGGTTCCTTTTTCATGCCACTTAGCAAACACATATTGAAGTTTGAGATTTTCATAACTGTCTGAATGCCATTGATGGTATTCCTGAAATGTTTCTAAGAACAATACTTTATTATTGAACACTTGCAAGTAGCAATTTATGGCTTTTAACAATTAATTTCTCAGGTACTGCTAAAGTTTCTTTAACTGATATACCTTATTTTTCTCTCTTACAGTGTTTGTGTTTTAATACTTTCTACCTTCTACATGAGATATAAAATCAATGTCCTGGAGGAACGCCTTATGTCCATGACAGCCTTTGATTCACATATTAAGGAGTAAGATAAACTCTGGAAAAGTATTGGGGATGTAAAATCTTTTTCCAGAGCAATGATTCCATAAAAAGGTGTAACTTCTGTCTTCAGTCTTAGTGTAATTTGATTAGTATGTTAGAACATACTTCATGCTCTTTAAGTTAATACATCTGTCTTGCTTGTATAAAGCTTTACGTTGACTATATACCATTTAGAAACTGATATCCTGTCTTTCTGAAATAAAAAACCCCACGCCACAAAACCAAACCAAAGCAAAATCCAAACGCAACAAGGGACAGGTGTCTGTGTATTTGAAGAGGAAATAGGGAAAGGGATCATAGTTACATAAATTATTCATTTTTGTGGCTGGAGTCATGGCTGTCATCTGCCCCTGCAGTAAGTTTTTTTGATTTTTTTTTTGTCTCCATGTTGCATAGATAGAAAATATGCAAACATTAAGTGGAGGGGCAGTGCAGGGGTATGTGGTTTTTCTCCACAGTAGTTTGCCTCTATAAAGTTGTATTGGCTCCCTGCTCTTGTCTTAGGAAGTTAAACTGGGTACTGGTGAGAATACTAAGTTTATTTTATTTTATTTATTTATTAGTTTATTGAGCATTAGATTTCGCATTAAGTCTTCTCCCTTTCATATAACAGACTTTTTTCTCTGGGCTGCTCTGAATAATATGGCTTCAGAAGTAATTTGTAAACTCAGTGCAAAACCTGCAGCCACATGCAACGTGACTGGAAATGATAACAGCTGGAGAAGCACTATGTGAAAAAGAGAAGGGAAAAATAAAATTCAAGACAGAGCTGACTCAGGCATGATGGAACTGTTTGCAAAGTGGTTCAAATTTAGCAAGCTCTTACAAAAGTATGCTTTTAAATTCAGCTTTCTTTGATTATCCATCCATGACAGATCAGGTCACTCTGACATTGCATTTGTGGTCATATCAAACAGTGACTGTGCTGTTTATGATCCAACTGGTCTCACCTGTCATCTGTGGAAAGTAGTAGGATTTGTATGCATGTGTCCGAAGACAGAGCCAGGTTCTTCATAAAAAAAGGGATAGGAGGGAAATGGTGCTCTACCTATGCAGCCTTGCATTTATATTATACCATTTTATAATGCAAGAAGTGGGGTAAACCTGTGCCACATATTTTTATTAGTAAGATACTATGTCCTCTTCAGAAACACACAAGAAAGTCCTGTTTCTGTTGCTCTGATCCTGAACAATGCAAGATACAGGAAGGAATATTTAATGTGCACTCCTGCAGTGTCAAGGGTGTGCACTTTACAATTTCCTCCATGTCACAGGATGTTGAACTTACGGAACTTTTTGGTGGAAATAGCTCTAAAGTGTTCTATCCAAATATCTAGAAAATGAGATCACGTTAAAAATGTTGTCAAGAAGTGACTTAGCACTTTTTTGTTTTCTGTAAACCAGTACAGTTTACAGTTTTGGCACTGTTGCCATCTACATGTGTATCCAGTTCTCTTTTCCTCTTTTTTTGAGTCTGTCACACTTATTTTTTTATTTGACAGACATCAAATGCACCAAGATTTGGGAACTCACCTGCAAACTAATGCTGACGCCCTTTGTGACGAGTTAACTGCTAATCTTAGAAAATTGGAAAAGGTAACATTGTATGATATAATGCAAATGCTGATAGACCAATTAGGTTCTTGCTGTGTTTCTATGCTCTTTTATTTTGAAAAGTGTTGAATTACCACCAGATTCAATACCAAAAGGTGGCATGTTTCCCTAGGCAAAAGACTAGGTTTTGGACTATAAATTAACCTTAATATAAACACTGGTATGTCTAAATGCTTTGCCTTGTGCTGAAGCTTATAACCAGGGCAAGTGTTCCTGAGGCAGACACTTCAGGGGTGATTATTGCATTATGTAGTGATCTTAATTTTTTTTTAAATTTTTTTTCTTTTAATCCCAGAGTTAAGGATTTTGAACTCAACCTTTATTGGTATTTGATTAATTTTTCTCTTTGGGGCTTTTGTTGGAGTTCTGGGGTTTTGATTAAGAAAAATGGTGCTTGGTGCTTGCTTACATATGTAGTCAGCTTCTTCAAAAAGAGTGGCTGAGATCTGCTTGTTTTACTTCAGTAACACAAATACTGCTGCACCAGTTGTGTAATTCCCTATACTTGACCATTGTTTTTTACCATTCTCTAATTGGATAGCTAAATGTACTTGGTGAGCGATTGGAAGCTTAAATTGGAAACCTGTGCAAAACAAGTGGGTGTGCAGATCTTATTTCCTTACTTGGTGTTTTTCCCCTTTGTAAAAGACTCTACCAGAGACTCGCAGTGGTCTCATGGCTGTGCCCTGTGATGGGTCTGCTGGATGCTGCTGGAATGGTTGTGTTCAGCACACGGCAGGCCCTGGCCCTGGCCACTGCTGCGGCCCCTGCAGACCTTGACCCACCTGCCCCCAAACCTTGACAAATGCACCCAGTACCAGTGGGTAAAATACTATGTGTTGGGTACACATACACTGGCTGAGCATGACAAAAGCACTAGCGGAACAAAACCAAAAGTTACTTGAATTACTTTGTGCTTAAGTCACATGGGATATTTTTGCCTCTGTTTCTAAAACTGAGTCTGGGCCAAGACCTTTCAATACCTTTTTTCCCCCAAAACAAATTTCTCAAATAGCATAAAGTTAAGACTATATAATATTACTGTTTACATGTGTGGCATAGGTTTTAGAACTACTACCCCCACATCTTCAACCTCTTGGCGATGGAAATCTAGAGTAATGCTGGCTTAACCCCTCTGTATTTTCTGGATAATAACAGTGTGAATACAAAGGGAAAATGCTTACCAGATGGTTACCATTTACAGTCTTTGGCCAAATTAGGTCATTTAAGAGGTTACTGCTTTCTGGCTGTCTGGGACAGGCTGGCAAGACGTTCGTTAGGAGACCTCATTTCAGTGGGAAGCCAGCCAGCCCTTTGCAACAAGGCTAGGCACTGTCCCACTCCCTTATATAGTCTCTGCATGGAGACGGTAATGGACAGCTGGATGGTTAGGTCATTCAGCTGTTCCCAGAGAAGTGACCGTCTGTCCTGAATTAGAGTCTTAAGTGGTGTGTGTTTTTTGTTTAGTGTCTTGATTTTTTTGTTTAGTGTCTGTAGGATTGGAGCCTTAAAGACTTACCTTTATCTGCCAAATATTCAGGGTGATGAAGTGCTCTGCATACAAGCTAAATCAGAATTGCCTGTAGTTGTGTATTGCCACATCCTGTTCTAATCTAGATGAGCTGTGGTTAGAAATCTAATGGCTTTTTGTTCTCTGAGCAAAGTTACTGCAGTTGCTTAACAGTTTCATATGCCTTAGTGAAAAGTGCTGGTAACTGGCTGCAGCAGAAGGTAGCATACATGTTCTAGTATAACTTGTCATGCCTCCCCTTACTTTCCCTGTGACCACAGGACTGTAAACTGGAACATTGAGATTATCTAGATTAAAAACTAAAAATTACTCTGCTTATGCAAGTTAACCAAGTTAAAAATTGGTTAGTGCACAAATACATTGCAATGTCTTTTTCAGTCCGACCTTGTGATTTTTACAAGTTCTCCTTCATACTTGGAGCCAAGGAACTATCATTGTTTAGCAAAATACTGCTACCTTGGCTTTTAACTGCATTTATCATCTTGTTAAAATGCACTGTGTCTCTCAAAGGATAAAGCATTAAATTGTGGGAGGGAATATGTGGCCTAATATTACTCATTCCCTTACACTAATTTACCAATCTAAAAGGAAGTTCCTGTTTACATGTGAAGCAACTCTCATAAAATTAGGTGCTTCTTACTGTTTCCCTTTCCCCAAAATGTTCTTCTTGGGCAAGGTGTGCATCTGAGATAGAAATCATGATGTAGGACTGGAAAGTGGTATCTTTGATCAGGAAGTACAATGGCTCCTCAATTCAAAGCCTGAAAGTAGCTTTGACTAAATCTGTAATCAGTGCTGACAAGTTGCTAAGATACTGAGATATTGAGAACATGTGTATCTGGGGATGTGACCTCTGTTCCCTCCTCTCTGCTTTTAAGGACAAGGAGATGAAAAGTGGATAAATAGGCTGTGTAAAAATAGGTCTGTTCAAATTATTCTCAAGGACGCAACTGGCTGACATTACTTTCATTGCAGCTAAAGGAAGATAACCCACAATCAATTCACTAAATCTGGTAAATGGGACATGTCTGCTAATGGTTAGAAGACTGTACTTTGCTGTGCACATATCATGGCTGAAGCTGTTACAAAACTTTGAATTATCCATTTAGCTAGAGAGCTATGACTTGGAAGTTTGAGGCTTTTACTGGATTTTAATCAAGGTGAAAATAATTCAGTTTCTTGTCCCATTGCTTCTAGCTCTGATTTTTATTTCTGTCTTATTTTCTTTTGGCTAATGGAGTAGAAAATCCATAGGAGAAAATTTCAGGGGATGTTCTTCATATGAAACTTGCTAGTTGATTGTCTAGGTGTTCCATGTGATGCACTTATATTACACTTATAATAAGGGAAGCATTTAACAGGAGTACCATAGGTATGAAAAGGTAAGTGGGAATTAACATCCAGAGTATATTGAAGAGTATGTCTTGATTTTATTTTTTATTTGAAATGTAGTATAACATTTCTTGCCTCACAACTCTTTTCCTCTCTTTTTCTAAGATACAGAACAACTTACAAAAACTGCTTGAAGATGGTGAGTGAAACATCAATGTTCTTGGACTGCTTCAGACCTCATTCTCCTGTCTTGACAAACCGTTCCAAAAGAGCTCTGCTGGCCAGAGTTCAAGCTTCTTTATTTTCAGTCCAAGCCAAGCTTAAACTACTGTAAAGCTCATGTCATCATGCAAAAACATCAGTTGATTCTTCAGCATGTATCTATATATTTTGCAAACATATATGGTTTGGTCTACATGTATCTATGTTTTAAAAATATGGGGATTTTTCTTTTTTGTGTGTGAATTAATGGATTTTTTGGCTTGCTTGATTTTAGAGTTGCTTTCACCAGTGCAAACCTGGTGCATATCCTTTTATACCTCAACATTTACTTTATGCCTATTGTCATACAAATATATATGTGAAGAATGTCAGTCATGATTCATGTATTGAAGTGTTGTGTTAATGAGCAGGTGTCTGTTTTAGCTATGATTATGGATTGGTGCTGTAGTCCTAATTTTTACCTCTCTGCACCCTGACATCACAAATAACAGAAAACAGATGCCTCTGTGTTTGAGTATGCAAAGTCATGAATAATTGAGGTATGCTCAGTTCTCCAGTGCTGTAAAAAGACTCAATTCCACTTTCTGTGACACTGGATCACCACAGAGGGTAGGGTCTGTTTCTACTGGGCATTCAGGTTCCATTGAAGTCAAACCTGAAATCTTTATGGACTTACTTGCCAATTTGCAATCAAGTCGCTTATGAATAGCAATATGGGTGTGACACGCCTGCACAGCTTAGAAAAACTACTTGTTTTCTGCCCTCTCATATGGTCTCTGTCCTTTACATTAATCAGCGTGAAGATCCTCAGTCAGCTTTCCTTGGAGTTGCATGGGGTTTTGGCTGGTTGAGCAAGTATGATGTGTAGTCCAGTAAATGGAAATCTTGGTGTGTGACTTCAGAGATTAGATATTTCCACATAATGAGAACTGGCAAATTAATGGTGCAGCAATACAAACAATCAATGGAGTGAATGAAAAAGTAGATACCTGCTTCATTGTATCACATACTTGTTTTTTCCCAGAGTGCCTAAGATGGGGATTTTTAGCTTTCTGATTGACCAAGCAGGCTCATTAGTTTTTAAAAAGCAATATTTAGGATAATAACTACTATCTGTGGAGTAACAGTATTGTTTATAATATGCTATGCATTTTATAACCATTTCTGTGAAATGTACCTACTTTGTTTAAATAAACTTTTTTAAAACCAGTGACTCAATACTATAATTTGGACGAATGCAAGTCCATCCATCAGTTTTAGTCAAGTGTGATATTCATGAGGGTTATACCTCATGGTACAAAGCTTGTGCAAAACCCAGCACACAACACAAGCGTTAGGAACTGCATCCTGCTGCAGTCCTTCGTCTGACTCCATTGTGTGTGACTACTTTCTGGATCTCAATGACAACAGTAAGAGAAAATTTGGCCCCAAGAGTTTTGGGGACATGTTAATTGTGGGAAGATTAGGCTCCCGCACGGTGGGGGTTTAGGGAGGCAGAGATCTCTGAAGCTTGCTCTTGGGGAGAGAGATTTATTGGAGGATTCAGGAATGCCCGAGCCTCGTGCTCTCAGGCGTAGCTGGGCTTAGGAGGATGGGGGAGGGGAGAGAGAAACGGAGGGTTTAGGAGAGGGGAAGCTCCAGGGGGGGAGGAAGTCCAAGAGAGGAGGAGAGGGCCAAGAGAGGAGGAGAGGGCCAAGAGGCCGCATGGCCGCTCGGAGCCCCCTTATCAGGGGCTCCTAGATGGGCTGGGACAAGGCATGGGCCAATGGGGTTACAGACTGCGATGCTTCAGGGGCAGGTACAGAGGTGTGGGATGAGCCACAATCTTTTGGGGGGTGGGATGGAACAGTCCATTTCACTCCAGGATTCATCCAAGGGTAGAAGTGACATTCGGCTAGCTAAGGTAACAATCATATCTATCTATCCTCTGCAACAATTAATAGTTATCTCAAGTTCCCCAGGTTTCTCAAGTTTCCTCCTTTGAGGATATTAGATGGGTATCAGAATGGTGAGGCAGCTTACAGGGCTCTGAGAGCTCTAGCACACCTGCCTGACTCAAGATTCCACATGATCACAGTGTAAGAAATTGTGAGATTTGACTGTTCTTCCTATTGAAGTCTCTGCCTTTGTTTCCTCGGCTATCGTGACTTTATTAGAAAACTCAGCTTCATAAGAAAACTGTCGAAATAAGTTATTTTTTTCCATTATTTTCCCTACTTTATTCTACAGTTGCACAGCTTTTGTAATGTTTTGGACTTTCAAGTTCATGCTCTGCCTTCTCCCCTCCCTTTAATTCTGTATCAGAAGTTTCTAGCTTTGTGGTTGAAAAATGGATGCCATGAGTCACTTCTAATCAAAAGGAACTACAAGAAGACTTGGTTATATCCAGCAACTGAACTGAGTTAGTCTTTTACCTTGTCAAGACTATGCCTTTCTCCAGGAGAACAGGGAGAGAGATAATATTTGATAGGTGCCCTTACTAAATCAGGCAGGCTAAGCCCTTATCACTAGCCATACAGAACAAAACAATGTGGAATGAGCAATCAGAGGTGGATGTGTGCCCTTTAGCCTGCTGCAGCAGCATGCCAGGAGAGGCAAGTCTGGACAAAGGTGTGTTTTCCAGTACAGGAAAGTGAGCTACGGTCGAGAGAAAGAGTTGGCTCGTGACACAGCGGCCACGTGAGCGCACTGGCACAGTTCAGCGTGACCTCTGCCCTCAGGTGCTACTCTCACTGCCCCTTTCCCTAAAGGGGAAGATGAGGATGTCTCAGAATGCCACTCTTTTCAGGCATCAGGGCACAGATGGGCAGCATGCAGTATGGAGGTACCCCAGGGAACGCTGCAAGGCACCACATGGAGAAAGCTTAGAAGTGAGGGGAGTGATTTAAATCCTGTGATTCAGGCTTGCAACTGGAGTGGAGGAGGGTTTGCCCCAGTGTTTGGGAGGGAAGTACTTGCAGCAGGGATAAGCAAGGAAAAGCTGCTTCCCCCAAGGCTGGGAGTCTGTTAAAGAGCAGGGAGACTTATTCCAGTATCTGTGGCAGGTAGTGCATACAAAGGCTACAAGGAAGGATTTTGCCTTTTGGCAAAAGTGGGAGTTTGCAGAAGTAGGTGGGAAAGATGTGACTTTAGGGAAGTCAGAAATGCACACAAAATTCTTAGCATTCACTCTTAGTAGGAATTGTTCATAATTCGTTGCATATGCTGCATATAAATCTGCTTTTAAAAGCCAAATTTAAAATTTCTTGTGTGTTTGTTTTTCCAATTTTGTCTACCTGATGTCCTTGACAGCACAGAGGCTAGAAAAACAGCTGAGTTCTACCAGCCATGCAGGACCTCGTCGTTACAAGTGCCAGATTCTGGGAAGATACTTTGAGTTTGCAGGTGGAAGGCAAGAGGGGCACATCACTTGTATTTTCTCTAGATGTAGTTAGTGAAAAAAGGAATGAGGATTTGTATTGGCTGTTTGGATTGAGGGATAGTTGAATTAGTTTTCTATCAAGGTATCAAGTTTATGGTAGTGTTGGTGTGAAGGATGCAGCTAGCACTCTAGGCAGGAAGTACTATCAGCTGAAAGCCTTCCTCTCAACAGAACATCAAAGGTAGTAGGTCCCATTCATGTTTGCAGAAAAGACAAACAGTTTTGTATGTATTTTTTTCTGAGTATATCTGAATTTAATACTATTAACTGCTATCACGTGAACCTTTGTACGTGTGTGTGGTAGTGCATTATGCTTCCTGCTACACCTGCACTTCCATTTCCATGTTTCTACCTCATAGTCACTTGACAAATGCTAAAGAAATATCCAGGTTGGTAATATCCAGGTCTTTGCAGGGTATTGCTCAGCTAATTCAGTTTCAACTGCTAGTAAGGTGTTATTCCAAAATATGTAGGAGATTTCACATTTACAGAGCAGGTGTGACATGCAGTAATGATCAGGAAAAGGTGGCCATTTAAACAGAAAACTAAGCAAACAGTTACACTGAGCAAACAATTCTTTTTGTGTTCAGTGCCTGTGTGTATGCTTCTATAAGCAGCAAAGGAATAATGTCGTTGGAAAGGATTTTACCAGAACCTGCTTTTCAGTTTCCCTGGTGAGACTGTCTGAGTCTGACAGGCAAATTTGCTCAAGAGGGAAAATTGACTCATCTCATTTGACACTTCTAGTTTTATGGTTTGAACCAAGTTGACCATTCTGCTAAACATGGTTGCATGTAATGAGACTTTAAAAAGGGATGGGTTTTTTGCTTTCTTGGGTTTTAAAATCTGTGTAGTATCATTTTATGAATGTAGAGCCTCATAATATCCTGCTGTTCATTGAACAGCCACAGAAAATGTAGGTCATTTAATTTTGTGTAAAGTTACTCTCCATTTATCACAAGCCATCTTGGATTTTAACAAAAAATCAGTCAAATGCGAACAATAAAACAATGTACAATCTACAGTAAATCCACAACACTTGTGAGAGTTTATTTCCCTGGGCTTCATGGAATGTTGTGATGCCTATCACCATTCCTGTCCAAAATATAGGCATTTCACATATACAGATGTTGTTGTTTCAGACCTTCTGCTCTTCTTCCTCGTGGCACCTACTTACCCTTAAGTTTCCATTTAGTCAAACTGGCCAGTTAGACTATGCCTACTCATCTTGGATTAAATATCAAATTATTTGGGTGACAAGGTCTAGATCTAGTGTTTACAATTACACCTGCTATTGGTAGTACCCTCAAAAGGGATGATCCCAAGAATAAACTGATTAGAAGTGTGTATGAGAGGATACTAGCAGGATTGGTATGATAATCAGAATTGCTTTTTACTCCTGTACCTAGTTTCTTATCATAATTTACAAACAAGGGATCAGGATGCAACACTTTAGGAAGCAGACTTTGAGCAGGAATTCAAGGTATGTCAGTAAAGCCTTTCCCAAGACTGTGTTTCATGTACAAAATGGACAAGAATGTTCCAGTTATCTCCAGCTGAAGTTAAAAATGTTTTGCTTGAATAACTTTATCTATTTTCCCCACAATGGGCAGTATTTGTGCCAAAAAGTCCACCATGAGTTGGATGCCTGTTCACTAAGTAAACATCTGTGCTAAAGACTTTGAAAATTAGTTTAAGTTCTTGTAGAGAGTTGCTGTGGGAAAGATTGCCCTGCCAGCCTCTGTGAGTTCAGTCCGGATAGCTTTTCTCCTGATTTTTTTTAAGTTTGTGACATTCTGCAATAAGCTTCATAACAAGGATTTTATAGTCTTTGGCAATGCAGATACTTTGGACTGTACAATAAAGGTTTCCTCAACTCCTGTTCTCACTTAATGGTATTGATAAGGTAATTTTCCACTGACTAGGCATTTTGGCAGTGTTTAGCAGGAGATTAAAGGAAAATCATTCTGATGAGCTGTCAAGTACTAAATTAAAAATCAGCTCTTCATACTATCTACAGGTAGATGGACAAAGGCTCCCTCCAAGAATAAAAGGTAATGAGTAACTTAATTAGAGCATTACATGCTGGATCTGGTATGCAAGAAACAGCTCTGAATTCTGCCTGCACTTAGACCTTGCTATCGTGGCAATGTGCACACATGGACTCAATTCAGAGCAAGGGCAAGAAAGAAAGTCAGCTTGTACTAGCAGCTGTTTCTACAACTTACATGAAGAACCACAGACCTTCTCTCATAAATGGATCATGAAACATAAATGCCTCAACACTGGCTTATGATACTCGTATGAAGAGATGTCCTTCTATATCCTATGTCCTATATGCTTCTATATATTCTTTCCCAAAAACTGTTTAAGTGATGCCACTGACAGCACACATGAAGAAAACAATATAATCTGCATTAGCTGACTTGAAAATAGTCACACTTCTAAAGACTCTAATCAATAGTAATGGCTCTAAGATGAAAGGCCAAGTTTGTGATTGTATGAACACATCTTTCACACTTCTCTTCCAAGTCTCTTAATGGATTTCTGATTCTGCAATTACTCTTTGACCATCACAGTAAATGCCACCATGAAAACAGTTTGTGGGTTGGAATGAAGTACAAGATTTGTGTTAGGTTGAGGACTAAGGATATGGGACTGCTGGTACCTGAATACTGAGAGGTCTAGGGTTTAGTTATTCCCTTCTTCTGTTTTATAGACCATCCTCTGCCTCCATCTCCCATGTTGTTCTACCAGATGTAGCCTGGATCTGAAAGCTGATCTTCTAAATAGTAACCCATCCAAAACCAGTTAATTTTCCACCAGAGATATGGATAAGAGTCTGTAAAAGAGCCCAGTATCGAATGCAGACATGCTGAGCATAGATAAAATAATTCTTTGCTGATGTTGCAAATTTTTTCCTCTATTTTTTCTCTAATTCCATGTGAAGCAACACTGGAATCTGCAAGAATATTCTGAGGCAAGTTCTCTGCACACCAGCCCTGTACCTCTGTGCTTCCCCAGGGAGCCATGGCCACAGACAATGGACCTGATCTGTCAGAAGCACTAAGTCAATCTTCTACACAGCTCTGGCGTCTTTCCCGAGATTAAAAACTAATGTAAATAAATCAGCACTGCCTGATCCTTAAGGTTTTAGTCATTCAACTGCCTGAGTCACTTCTGATTCTTGCACATGTCCATCCCCTCTGCCATTAACCACTTAATTGAAGCCAGTTGTGACTGATGTCCAACCTGCCAGCAGATCCTTTCCTTACAGACTAGTATTACTGTCATCCCACCATCACTACCTTCCTGGTCATGTGCTGCTGCTTACCAGTACATCTGTGGTGCAGTATCCCTTATTTTCTTCCAGAAAAATCAGCTGGAGTATTTTGTGGAAACTTCACATTGCAAAGGTATGTTGCATCACTTTGCTGCATCAGCTTTGCTAAATAGATTAGAGCATCTGAGTAATCCGTTTGGTGGAGGAATGCAGAACTGGAAATTATGAGAGTTTGGGGTAATAATACATACATATCTTATGGGTAGATGTGGAAGATGCTGCTTTAGGTATCTATTTCCCTTTTAGCAGCACTTTCCTATGCATAGGCCAAGGTTTGATAGGACTATCATACACATCCTGGACAAAAAAGAAAACACTTACAGCTAGGTTTTGCTAGATTCCCTGTCCTAGCTCAGAGAAGACTTAACAAATTAGGCTGACAAATGCTTCAGGACAGCAAATGATGCAGACTTTTTTGGTGGGCCACAGAGAAAACAGCATTGTTTCAGAAGGGAGCACATGGCCTATGTGGGAAACAGTGGGATAAGGCCGCAGTGTAACCAAGATCCTGTTCAGCCTCTGATTCAATGCACAAGCCAAAATCTTACTTTGCAATGTTCTGACCACACCTTTATAAAGGAACTCTCTTCATATTGAAATCTGTCACTGCACTGTGTGGTTGTGGACCAATAATAATTCCTCTGGAAATTTTGTAGACAGGAGCTGACCTCGCTCAGCCCAAGATGTTCCTGGATTGCTCTTGCCCTGCAGTCAGGATGTGCTGCAGTTAAACCATCACATTTGTGGCTAATGCAGTGTGAGGCCTTTTTTGGTAACTCTGATCCCTGGCCGTCAGCCCTGCTGATGAGAAATTGGAAGGGCACTCCAGCTGGGTGAATGTAGGCTTCCACAGTGAAAGGCAGCAGGAAAGCACAGACAGCTTTTTTCTTTGAAGAGTGGGACAGCAGAAAAGCATACTGGAGAAAAAGACAGCTTTTTGCACCCACTCTCCTGGGAAAGAGCTGCAAAGGAAATGTTCAGAATAGATTGAGAAGAACCAGATTTTTGTGTGTTGGCTGCATTCACTGTATTCATCTTGCCTGGGTGGAAGAGAGTCTTAGTTAAGTAGCCTGGTAGGTCCAGACTCTCTATCCCCAGCAAATACAAATCTAGAGCAATTAGACAGAATTATACAAACAGAAACAGTACAAATTCAGAAGAAGAAAGAGAACAAATATTTTTGTCTCCACTCTCATGATTTACTAGACCATAACAAAAGTTAACTATTTCCTCAGTACCAAGGAATGCGAAGCATTTAGAATGAAGGAACAGATAAAAATTTTACAAATAACCAGTTCATGGAGATGCTATAGAGGGACTATTATGTCAGTCTACAGATATTAAGGGGAAAAATTAACTGTTTTGACTTGGATAATATCTGCTATATTTCTACAACAGAACTTGGTCCCATTTCTGGCAGGCAAATAGTGAAAGGCCCTGGCTTCCATGTTTTAACCCACATTGCAGAAAACGTTTTCTTAGCAGCTTAAATGCAGAATTCAAAACATGTTTTCTGATTAGCTGAAAGGCATTGAAAACCAAGAAAATCATTCACCTTTTACATACATTCAGCAGGCTCCAAAATACCAAAAAAGTTTCAAAAAAATTCCAAGAATAAGCTACTCCAAGCTAAGACTCTGAGGAATTGCAAACTTCTCACTTAATTAGGAAATTTGTGGTGTGAAGAACTTAAAGAATTGTGAAAAGTATTATTAAAATGTACTGTTTCCCATAGGAATAACACAGGCTAAGTACAAGGAAGAGTTACCCTTTCTGTGAACTTTCAGTATTTGTTCATAAAGAAGAAGGCAGTGAACAGCCAGAAGAAAATGATAGGATCAGCACGCAAGCCAGAGTACTTAGACAAACAATGGCTGACGTAAATCTCACAGAGATTTGAAATGCATGGTTTGCAACATCAGAGATGATTTTTAGAAACACAAAACAAAGAGACTGGTGTGGTGTTTTGGCTTGGGGTTTTTTCATAAAGCACTTCATTAAACTGGGGCAATTTTTACAGCAAAGAACACACATTAAGAGGAACACAACCATCAAAATAATGTTTCTTCTGTTCGGTCTTCTTTTGTGTTCTTGGTGGTTTTTTTTTTTCTTAATTGCAATAGATAGTTTGACAGCCTGTTAGATTCATGCTTCAGTCAATGAATTCTGAACAGATTTGGAGTTTTGGGGTGATACTCTACCTTAGTGAATATGTCTATCTATGTCTCATATATATGCATCATATGTGATAGCTTAAACTACATCTGGCTCCTTTCCCTGCATTTTCCTCACACAGTAACCCTCTTATCTTTAGTGCATTCAAAACCACACTCTTTCAATTTATCTTATTTTGTGCACTCTGCCCCATCTCCCACTTGAAATAGTCTGATCTTTTCCAGCATTCCAAATGTATTATCCAACAGTTAAAGTCCTGGTACTAGGTCTTATCTGCCTACAATCCTGTTTGTACCATTCATATTGGCTTCCCCATCATCAACATCTCATAATATTTTCTGGTGATTTAGAATTTCTCATCCTCACTTCCAAGATCCTTTCATTTTCTACAGCCAACAATGGCTTGGTGTCTTCCAACACATTCTCCAGCAAAACTATGGTGCTTTTCGGACTTTGCAGGGAGTCACTTCAGCATTTCATTGGCAGGGAAAAAAAAAATAAAACAGTAACACAGCTAACATAAAAATATGTGAAGAAAACAAGCAGGCAAAGCAGTCGTAGCAGCCAGTGTTGCTTAAGACAAACTAAAGTCCTCATACTGGATTTTTAACCTACAAGGACTCACTACAACAGCAAATCTTCGGAGGATATTTCGACTTACACCGCTTCATGAAACATCACCATCACTTTATTCTGCTATTTGTTCTGCTTTAAACTAACACCATAAATCAACTGTTGTCTAGAAGAGCAATGTGACAAACAGATAGCCCCCATCTCTCCCACATATAATCACGAGCACATACAGTTGTAAGTGAATACAGTCAAATAGGAGCTAGGAAGAGGTTTATATTCTGGGATTCTACAGAAATCCTGAAATCCTGAAGACTTCTTATGTGTGTTAATAAAAGTATCAGCAATTGTGGTAAAAAATGTAGTTAGACAAAATACAGCTCAAGGAGAGGTATGTGCTACACTTTCTACACGTTTCTAGTACAGCTGCCACATTGGACTGAACCATTTGTATTATAGGTCAGTCTAATCATGCCAGTGAATGAGTAGCCTTACAAAATCCACAGAAGACAGGAGGCAATATCACTTAGTAAGAGTCTGTGGATTAACTAAAAATCCTTAGAAGCAGGAGAACTTATATTTATCCTGCTCCTCCTGAATCTCTCATTTTTAAACTCACATGCTGCAATTTCATTACGTCTGTAACAGTGCTCAGTAAGCAAGTAGGCGATGTTAGCTTCACCACCACAGCTAAGGAGGTTTGGGACACCTGTAAACAGAGTGTCAGGGAAGTGTGAAACACAACTGCCACATACTGCCAGCTTTTCAGACTTTAATGTAATGAAAGGATGTGCCTTCCTCTGAAATTCAGAGATCTAACTTGAGCTGTTTGTTCCTTGTAAGTCCACCTGGAAATCAGGTTGCAGGAAAAGAGCTATAATGCCAGAGAACAGTAGCATACTGGGTAAAGTAAGTATTAAACCATTTGTTCTTCCTGGCTGAAACACTTTGGCTTTTGGAGTTAATGTTTTATACAACAATTGCACTAATCAACTGAGGCTTTTACAGAACAGAGTGTATTTCATTACTAGCTCAGAGGCAGCAGTCCCAGATGTACTGGAACATAAAAAGCATTCAGACAGAGAGGTCTGTGTTCTACACAGCTGGCTAGCAAATGCAAAGGCTGCCCTTGGGCAGGCGTTAGCCTGACCAACAGCGACACTGGGAGGAACACAAAGGTTTTTAAAAAGGCTCTGCTATACTCCGCTGTGTAAGTCCCTGTCCAAAATGCACATGCATTTTCCTATTATCTGTATGGAAAACCAGTGCTAATAATTAAATAGAAATTTAAAACAGCTAACCAGTATTTACCTTTGTACCACATATCCATAGGGCAAACATGTTCAAAGTGTGAGCCAAGATGCTTCTCACTTCAAGCAGCACTTCACTAGCAGCAGATGTTTGCACACTGAATGCATTAGTTTTCAAACACCAAGCATGTACCACATGACAGCATGGCTCCTGATTAAGGAATACCAAAGAGAAGACACTAAAAAAAATCCTTACTAAGTCACTGTTTTTTACTCAATAATTTGATTCTGTGTGATTGAGTAATTTTACTTCTATATTATAAGCTTTAATTATTTTCCTGCTTCCACCTAGGAAAATAAGAGGACACACTTGTGCAATACATGACCAACATGTTAGTGCAGGATGAAAATAGACAGTGATTCAAAAGAAAATCCAGGCACAGAAGTCTCCTGTAATTTACACTTTTTCATATAGTTACTTACGAAATTAATGTAGAGACACAAATGGGTTAGCACACCTAATGAGTCTTGAATGCAGCACCTAAACATGATTTCTCATACAGAAACATAGGTGTCAGAAATCAAAAGTTTTGGCAGCCACATGGTTTTGAACCCATCCAGCAACACAAACAGAATGATGAAAACACCAGATGAAAAGAATGTGATATAACATGAATGGGCTAGTGTACTACTGCTGAAAGAAAAAGGTGAACACTTTCCCAGTTGCTTTAATTCAGCACTGCAGGACCATTTTTTGCAAAATCCCAAGCTAAAACCCACTACTGGAAAGTAGTTTTCTTGGTTCCTGAAAATCATCACCTCTGCAAGAAGCTGTGATAGGACACAGTATGATAGAAGAAAAGCAACCTATAGCTCCCATTCTCACATTTCATTAAAAAATCAATTTCTCTGTTAGTCAGCAAAAATATTAGTAGAATTTTCATTTTTGTTCAGGTAATAATATGGCAAAAATAAAGGAAGTTACCTGTAAGACTGTTTCCCATCAAGGTCATTTCATAGTAAGCAATACTGTGCTAACCAATGAATTATTGATCATGTGTCATTTAACACTTGTTATTCACTGGTGTTACACACTCAGTGGTAATTAAGTTTATGCAACAGTGGAAGACGCTGATAACATTTGTTTTAAAACTGTAAGTCCATTACGTTGCACATACCAGTAACTCCCAAGACACATTTTATAACTTCTCAAAATTGCTTTCTATGGGTGAGATAACCCACTGACAGCTAATGCAGTTTACAATTTCTTGAATGGACCTTCCAAATCAAAGCAGAAATTGAGAAACTGTGTTTATAGTATCTTTAAACCTCCTTAGTTCATTACTTCATCATAACAATAACTACTTACAGGCACCTACATGCCTGCCAAAGCATACTACAGCCTGCAGCAGTCAAAGACACTCTTCCCACAGCCACTTTATACGAAGTCATTCAGCAAGCTGGTTCTAGGATTGTTCATCACATGTAAGGAATTCGAAGCCATCTGGAAAGAGAAGCAGCACTATGACTACCTGCTCTGGTACCACACTAGCAGTCCAGTGGCAGTGCAGATAACAGATCTTTGGAATAGTAATTCCCGTACTTAGCAAAAGTGAGGCTGAGTTTGTAGCCTACTTACAGAGAGCCCTTTCTCTGCCTATGTAACATGGATCTAACTCATTTACTCCTAACACCTTTAAAAGTTTAAAACACCTTTGTAGTTAACCTTCAAAAGTCTAGCATGTTTGCTATGCAGCCACCTCTTGATCACCCTTGTGCTTTTATTGCATTCATATTCGTTTTCAGATGAAGATATAAGACAGTCAAAGATCAGACTCACCAGACAAGTTTTGTTCTGTTCATGTTCTGAGTTTACATATCTAAAGCCAGATGGCAGAATCAACCTTATTGCTGTAAATTAAACAACTGGACTTGTGAGATTATTTTACCCTAAAAAGAACTTCTATTTTCAAGAAAAAAACAGATGTGACATGAGGCTATCCAAAAACTATGATAAGCAGCACAAAAAGATAATCCTAGAACTTATTTTTCAGGGTTAAGAGTTTCATACTGATATTCAGTGCCACAGAATAGCATTAAGGAGTACAATTTTTATAAACTGGTACTATTTGCTGAACAATTAAATTTGGGAATTCAATTGTTTATTGTCCTATCTGCTAGTAATTATCTGCCTGCTTAGGATATGCCAGCTCATTCTGTGTGCTAACATACAACATTCTTTATTGAAATGGCTAGACACAAAGAACTACAGGAGATTCAGCAGCAAAAAAAGCTTTGACTGCCTAATGTTTGATATACAGAACACAACACCCAAAATACCTTCTGTAACACAGACGTAAAATTCTAAACACTAGGCATTTTAAAATTAGAAACAAAGCTGAAAGGAGACCAACTAATATTGTGGTATGGTGGACTTTCAATCCAGTTTGCATGGCATTGCCACCAAAATATCATCAAAATAAATCAAGTCAAATCAGACTACTCGAATCTAAGCCCAAAATGAACAGTTCTGCCATGTTCAGAGATTGTGGAAATTTGGTATATGACATCGAGAAGAATCCCCAACATCAATATATTAAGAACTGCAGAAATTTCTCTGTGGAAAGCTAAAACTAGTCTAGCAGCATTGTGTCTTTTCTCATTCTGAGTCCTGAGCAAGGCTTCTAAATGAGCTGTTGTTGCCTGTAGTCTCCAGTGGCCAAAAGAAACTCTCATTTGAGGTGAAACACAAGTAAGCAATATGTCTTTCCTTATAAAATTATTTCTTCAACTGCATCTCCAGCTCCCATCTCCAGCCAGTTTGGTTGTAGGGTATCACAAAAGCTCTGACAACCTGAATTGGCTGTAACCCTTTCAAGTGTTAAAAGGAGATTCCAAGGCACTACAGCAGACCTTTATCTCCCAACGTGTGCTGAAAGTCTCCTTTCTGAAGGAGAGGCAGGAAAACTAAAGCAGTGCTTTTACCTCAATGATTTTTTTTCCCAGCCAGCAGCTCTGTGTGTGAAAATGGATAGTCCTCTGAATATTCCTGCTCAAAAACAGTGAATAAAACAAATGAGAAGCCCAAGCTATTTCACAAAATGTATCTTTATTTATTAATTGAAAAATAGCCCTGTACTGTAGCCAAATATCCCCCACAGCACCAGTTACCTGCAGGGAACTTGGCACACAGTTTGAAACACAGATGTTGTACCTGGAAACATCAGCAAAAGCTAGGGAGGGGATAGAGGCAGTGTTGGCACTGAAATACAGTATTAAGACAATGCTATCCAGGCCACCTGAACCCAAGGTGGTCAGTTTTAGTCACCCTCCCTTCTTCCCAAAGACCACAGACTTCTCATTTGAAGACTAAATTAGAACATAGAAAGTGAAGCAGTTTAAGAGTAGCTGATTTTCTGACAGATCTGGCTTCAAATAATTTTTATCCCCATGATGCTTAGGAGCTTCTTGATCCAGAAATTCTAGGATGGCTCATAGCACAGACATTCACAAGGTTGTTACTGAAACTTGATTCCTTGAGCCAAGGGCAAATCTTTGCTGTAGTTGATTGTACTGAAAGAGAAACAAGAAGTCAGAGACCAGACTTAACCACTGAGACAGATTATGCAGTCCACATCCTATGTACAAGCTGCTTATTTCTGTCACATCTAAACAAAAGATTTCTCTAAAGCAATTTGCTTACTTAAAACTATGAACTTCACTCCAGTTTTCAATATAGTAGTCATGCAGAGGAAAAGACCACATTTGCCATTATCTCTTTCTTTATGGAGAATCTTACTTCTCTTTATCTATTTTTCTCATACTTGGAGAATGTCCAGATAGAAAAACCAAGGTGGAATTTCTCATGTTCGTAAGTCGTTGCATGGAAAGCATAGATAGCACAGGTAAAGGCTATGGCAGTCAGCAGAGGATACTAATCTTCATCCACTACAGACTGTCAGGAGGTCTGTGGATAGCTAATCAACATATAGCTGAATCACCTACCAGAGGCAGTAGTGGTGCCCTCATGGTCTCCTCACTGTGGCTGAAACTCAGTGTATTTCCTGACAAGTTTCAGTAATTTTTCAGATGAATTTAAAATCAATTGAGTGTGGAGGGGGGGGGACCCCAAAACCACCTTATTTTTTTCCCTTGGAAAGTATAAAAAAAGTCTTCATAAAAACCCTTCAAATCTTCTTCTGCTATGAATGTGAAGAAAAGGCAATCACACTTATAGATGGTGACATTCAGCAAAGATAGTAGCCTTGTAGTCAAAGATTTATATGTTTTGAACTTTTGGAAGTTCATCTGTAATTTAAATTTATCTAGTCTGTCTTACCAAGTAGACCGCCTCATATAAAGTTTCCACGAATCACTTCCAGATTCTCTTCCTCCACCAGTGTGCTTTTCACCACCTGTAGCAAAAGTATTACGAATTAAAACCTATTTTTGGACATGGGAATCAGGACTCATTCTAGGAGGTAAGACATTTTTATAAAAATACATGGGAAAAGCTATTCCTTTCTCTTGTCCTATATCTGAGCTAATTTACCACCCCACACAACACACACAGCTAGCTCTCCCTTCATACTTGATGTAAAAAAACATCTCCCTGGAGTTCAAAGGCTCATCATGGTGGCACTGGAGGACGTTGTTTTAAAACAAACCTTCATCTTAACACAAGACAAGAGTACAAGAATGTGCTGGTTCTTGTACTGTTTAATTGGTAAGGTTAATTTAATTGGTAAGGTTAATACTTCTTCTTCCACCCCCTCATTTCTTTAGGTATATTAAAAAAGTGAAATCAAGGCAAAAATTTGTATTTAAAGATTTTCTCATGAAAATACTACATACCGTACATCTTATATAAACTTGCCCGTATACACAGAATTGCTCAAGATTGTTTTAATTAAAACTTCTACACAGTTTTGCACCTGACCATATATTTAAATACCCACAGAATATATCTCTGAGTTACATTCCTTTGATAGAGGGGAGGAGAAGGAAATAACACACGGAATTTTTAAAAACCTATTAGAACTATTTTTAAAAAAGTTTAAATCTAACTAGTGTTACTCAATATCTGTATTCTGCTAAAGCAGTATGATTCAAAATTAACTTCACTGATTTATTTACATTTAGTCATTTAAATGGATTGATTAAAACATTGAAGAAGCATAAGTAACATACCAAAAGCACCTCCAATCTCAGCTCCACTGGTTGGGATGTTAACATTCACAATACCACAATCAGATCCCTTTGGCCTACAAAGATAAGGCACAATTCCTCCTTAGGATCAGGAAAGGCTCCCTCCCTAAAATGAGTGCTGTAAAATGCTCAACTAGCATTATGTAGGGTTTACAAAAGACATGAAAGACTGATCTTATGTTCCTCAAGAAAGTATAAAAATAATTTAAATTATACCCAAGCCAGCGGAAAATCCTTCCCAAATCCTTGGTAAAGATACTGCTGGAAAGACCTTGTTTTACTTCATTATTCCAGGCAAAAACCTCTTCTTCCTCCTAGAAGAAACATGTGTCAATGGTTAAACCACGACTATCCAAAGCAAAGCAGTTACAAAGAAGCTCTGTGAGAAAAGACCCAACATACCACAGCCACAGTGCAAACGTCCAGAACAGCACTGGGCAAATACACGTGTACCAGCAATAGCTGCAGTGCTGCACGAAACACAGTCTGCCTTTGAACAGACGTGAACAGCATCAACAATGAGCACCAACAGCAGGAATCTGCTCCTGTACAGATTCTCATCATAACTCCAGCACTCTTCACATAAATGTGGCTACACAGTGAGTTGAACTGTGGCTATCTCACAGTGCAGAACAAGAGCTACCAATTCTTGAAGCACTGGGACTATTGCATGGATATGACACACATCTGATATCTCTCTTGTGACTCTACTGTTACCATCCTTGACACTCGTTTCACCACTGTAATTTTACCTTAAATTTCAGCACATACAGTATGGGAGCAAACGTCTCAGTGTGGACAATGGGTGCATTATGAGGAAGGCCAGTCACAATGGTTGGTTCAACATAGTTTCCAGGACGATTTATAACCTTCAAAATAATTTAAAAATAAGCAAGTTAGTTCCAATCAGTATTCAATTTAGTATTAGTGTAGAAAAGGAATCTTTCAGGGTCTGACCACTACAGCTGAGAAGTCAGAAATGGAAGACCAGGTAGTACTTTAAAACTTTAAAATTTACTTATTTAAGTATTTAAAATATAGAAGCATAACTTATGTCCACTAAGGATGTAATCAAACTGTAAAGTGTACAAGCTGAAACTTCCATTCTCTTACTTGTAAGCTACTTAGAATTTTAAAGATATAAAGAAGTTGCCAACAGAAGACACAAAGCCCCAGAATGATAAGTCAATGAGAATTAAGCATCCTGCATGATGAAGATGTACAAGTGATTGTCTTGTATCTCCAGTATTTAGACAGAACTGCAATTTACCTTTGTTACGTGTTTGACATTCACCATTTACATTGCTTTTTTTATTTTCACTATCACTTGCAATTGGGGAGTGGTGTAAGGGTAGCTTCCAAGTAGAATTGCCTTTACCCTGAAGACAGGATTCCAATTCAAACAATTCTCAACCTGATTAACTTGACATCCTGTAGTGGCTGACAGGACAAGCTGAGGTACAAGCTTGGCCTAGGCCATCATGTTACTGTACTTTTTTCCTAGAGCACAAACTGTAGCAGTGAAAATAACTTTGTCACCTTTCCACCACAGACCACAGAGCCACCTTGTTGTTTTGCTTGTTCTACTGCATCAAGGAACATTTTCACTGCTTCTTTGGTATGAAGAGGCCCATACAGAGTGTCAGCTAAAAAAAAGATTCAGAAGCAAACTTTCATCAAAATTCTGTATGTTTGCAAATATTCTTATCACAACATCTTGGAATTAACTGTTCTTTCTGTCCAGGATGAGCAGGATTAGCCAGATTCTTCATCTTCCTTTCAGAGTTTGTATTCTAAATGAAACCAGCTATTTCCACCCCCTGGTAAATGGCTAAAATTAGATACTTTGGATCTATAATCACTTTAGGATTTAAATAGAAATAAACCAGCAGCAACACTTTTCCTAAACCCATGAGATGGAAATAGCTACTTACAATCCCATGGATCGCCAATGCGGACCTGGGCATAGGCCTTGGCAAGCTTTGCCACCACCTCATCATGGATGCTTTCATGGAGAAACTAAAACATGGTAAGAAAGTTGTAAGACAGTGCAGCCCATGTAACTATTCCTGAAGTACTACTGCACTTCGAAGGGGGCTGAATAAAGAATGGAAGTAGTATTGTTTGTATTCAGCAAATCCCAAAATAAAAAAGAGACAGGGGCCAAGGCTTCTGAAACAGCACTAACACCAGAAAATGAAGATGTAAAACCTTCATCATAAAGATTTAAAACAAGCCAAGAAACAAGAATCTGTTTTAATTTTACCCCATCTCAGATCAGTGTTACCGATGTGCTCTGTAAACATTTCAATTCGGTGTTCTAGAATAAACCCTCCAGAAACTTTATTGCCTCAGTTTGAGGAATCACTGCCCATCCAATACACCCAAATCAATTAACCTACATCCACTTTGCCTAGTATTTACTGAATCAACCCAACTCTGACAAGACTATGCAGACACTGACACTATAACACCACTGAACTTGTTGAAAATGATTGGTTAAGAATTAATAACAAAGTAGGTAACACACACACACCCTTGCTTTTCTACAATATAAACACTGAACCAAAATTTGTAGTAGTCATAAGAAAAGCTCTGGCAATGAAAACAGAAATACAGAACTTTGCCAAGTACTATTTTCCTGACTTACAGCATATTTAGAAATATATACAAAGAAACTGTTTAGAGCTAGAATTACACTGGAATGAAACTGTGTTCTTATTTTTCCACCATACATTTTTTGACAAAATAAAAATGTGTTTCAAATATTATTTATTGCTCTTTGCAATATTAGGAATTGTTAGGCATTTTCTGAGCCAATTTGGAATTAAGTTAAAATTCAGAGCTACCCAAACCAGATGATACACATTTACTCACCAGCCTTCTAGCAGTTGTGCATCTCTGACCTGCTGTTCCCACAGCAGCAAATAAAGCAGATGGAATGACTAGGTTTAGATCTGCGTCTTCAAACACTTAAAAAAATTAAAATAAAAGCATGTTACTAGAGTAAATGAACAGTTGACAAGACTTAAGAAGATAAACAATATTGGAAACTGTCTGGTTGGTCAGGAATCTTTAGGAATAGTTGCACTATTGCACAGCATAGTAAGAAACAAAGAAACACCTCAAAACTCCCACTATTTCTCCGCAGCTGGAATTAGACATATGCAATTGGACATAACTATAGGATTGAACTACTGAAGAGAGCTGTTTGCAATAAAGTTTGCAAATAATTCCAGCTTCCTTTTAATTCAGGAAACTACAAGCAATTTTTGGACATTTCTCCACCTTGTCTGTCTCTCACTGAGAAGTTTATCAGCATAAAGTAGCAATCATAAAGTGTATCCATGTGGCCTTGTAGAAAGCATAGCTAAAACACACAGGTGTACAGTAATAAAATGTACAATGAGCTGAAGAAATTCATCTGGCTAGAAGACATTGAGATGTTTCATAAAGCTCAAAAGAGCCCCAAAATATCACACAGCTTAACAAATCCCACTAAAGTCTCTTAATCATGCAAATCATGCAAAACTATAATGAAGTTCGGGATGAAGTCAAACCAAACAATGATTCTGTGATCCTTCAAAGTCAATTCCAAAAAAGGCAGGACTTTAACATTAAAAAATGAATAACTTTCAAAGCATTAAAGAAACTTATACTGCTGGCTAAAAATCCGCATCGGAAAAAAGAAGGACCTGCTCAAATGTGATTTTCAAAAGAATAGATAATGTAGCATCATGTTTGTACTTCAAACTTCAAGAGTATTGATATGTAAATAAGCACATTTGTCCAGAATATGAGAAAGGTGAAACAAAAGGCAACAGCACAACTGGACAACAATTTAGATACTTACTGAGCTTATATATTCTTTTCACTCAGCTTTATAGTATTTATGTTGTTTATCTAGGAACTGTTTCTTACCCTTTGGTACTTAAACCTGAAAAATGTGCTACTGAAATAAATACCTGTATGCTTTTCTTTCAAGTATCATAAGCATACTAGACTTTATATCTATGTACTTATACTCTAAAATGCTAAAAGTGTAGTGCTCATGAGATTACATATAATAGTGCAGTCAGGCAATCGAACAGGCTTCCCAGGGAAATGCTGGAGTCTATGGATGGAAGTATCCAGAAAGTATGAGGACATGGCACTTGAGACATGGTATAGTGATGAATATGCTGTTGCTGGGTTAAGAGCTAAACTTAATCTTAAAGGTCTTTTCCAACCTTAATGATTCTACAGCTAAAACCATCATAAAATCAAATTTATTTTAGTCCACAATCCATTACTGAAGCCTACTGCTTATCTCATTCTGCTCTCCTCTCCAACACTGATTACTTAAAACATCCTGGAATCTCACTTTTTGTCTTAAAACACTGCTCCCTACACAACATAAAAGACAGAAAACCCCCGCAACATTCTATTATTCTACATGAACTATACATACTTTTAAAAGCCCAGTGTGGGGAGAAAAACAAGAAAACAAAAGAAACAGAAAAAAGTGACAATTAGCTATGAATATTTGCATACTAGCTTCCAAGTATAATCTGTGGGACTAAATTTCTACAGCGTGTATTACCAATAATGGCATTGTTTCCTCCCAGTTCCAGCAGGCTTCGACCTAATGAAAAACACAAAATAAGTTATGCCCTGTGCACATGTATTCACTCCACCTCAAGTCAGTGAGGCTACCTCTACCTAGAACTAAGCTTCATGAAACATATTTTTATGGATAAACAAAATGTTTTAGAGATCACAGTCAACTAATTACTCTAGCCAAACCAGAAAATTACAGGAAATACTACATCTATCACATATTATGAAGATACCCGCACAGCAGCTATGGCACAAAGAAGTTTAAAAGGATAGGCAATAAAACCGCTCTGGAAAGAAAGAGATTAAAACAGAAAAAAGTTGCAGCATAAATAGTACAACATAGATAAAGAATAAGGTTCTACAAAAATAAAAATGCACATAAAATTTAACTAAGCTCATTTATTTCCCTGGCAACTGTTGATCTACAATCTGAGACAAACAAAATCACAACCTGCATCTGGGTAAATATTAGCTATTTGTTCTGGTTTTTGGGGGGCTTTTTTTACATTTGTATGAACTTTAAATGTATAAAACAAAAAAAAAAAATGTTTGCAAGGTAAGAAGAATCCAGCTGATGATATTCTTGCCTGTACACTTTTAAATATTTGCAACAAATACAGCACCTCAAAAATCATCACTGTATTTATCAGGAGTAAAAGGTGAGGGGGAATGTATTAATGTATTCTATTCACATTGCCATAAAGACCATAAGCCCTGGTTATTTACCCTAACGATTTCCATACCATTAAACACTAATGGACATCACCACACCTCTCCCCAAATTAATTGTAGGACTATGGCTATGTGGATAAACTGGAAAAAAAATCTGAATTGTAACAGAACTAACTGAAAAATGCCATATGTATCTATGAGCAGTTTCAAACCACGATTTATCCACGACAAAAAAAAAACCCAAAAAAAAAAAAAAAAAAAAGAGGTAACACAGCTGAAACAAACTGTTATTTTAAAATCTTATGGGGCACTGCTGCCTTCAACAAATATGGAAAGAAATAGAGAAGAGCCCACACACTCACCAAATCTCTCCTGAACCATAAGTGCTACTTGTTTGCCCACTTTTGTGCTGCCAGTGAAGGATAAAAGGTCCATTCTTTCATCTCTTGCCATTGCTGTCCTGCACAATGGGACACAAAGCACTGTGTTCAACAAAAGACATGCAGACAGAAAAGCAGCTTCCACACACATCAGCTTCCACATCGATCAGCTCCAATCAGGAAGAGCTTAACACCAGAGCCACTTCTTTGAACCATCAAGCAACTAAGCTAATGTCAGGAAAGCTTCTCCTTAGCCAGAAAAAAGGAACATGGCTGTTTCCAGCCACCTTTTCAGACAAAAAAGCATCACCTGTAGTAACACTGAAATTCAGTCTAAAGTATATTCTGAGATTGTTATGATCCATAAGAAAACATGCAAATCTATAACTTTTTTAAATGCCTGTCATATGTTTTGCCTTCTCTTTAAATACTCAAAAGATATATCTGAATATACACTTGTATGGGGGATTTCCTTATCGTAAAAATCAAATAAAGTGATTTGGATTGTACAGGTTCCAAGCACAGCACATCTATGAGCAAGTGCAGAGTCCTGTATGACCACAGAAAAGGGGAATTATTCTACTCCACAACTAATCTTAAAGATGCTACATATTCAAAACACTCAAGAACATGGTAAGGGGAACCTAATATTAACTGTACTCTTTGGGTGTAAGCATATGCAGAAGTGGAATATAAGCTTAGTCATGTCTCTTCATTAAATATCTGACAAGTTCTTTGTTTGCAGTTGATCTCACAACAGCAAATTGACATATGTATTATATTTAATGTAGGGCCAGAATTTCAGATCTGCTGATAAAAATCATGGCAACATGTGCGTTCCTAGAGACTAGAATAACTTCACAAAAAATACCTCAAAGAATATTTTTTTACCTTTTATAAAGGTTCACCAATAGCATGAAATATTACATACCCAATGTCTGCTCCACCACAAACCAGAGAGCAGATTGCTCCAGGCAACTTGTTATCCTCCAAGACTTTTGCAATTATCCTGGAATGAAAGATGTAAAAATGTTAGAGATTTCTGACAAGTGCAAATAAGGAATGAACCATTACAACTGTCTGGGGGTTTTGGGGTAGTAGTGGTTTGGGGTAATTGTTCTCAGGAGTTAATATTAGATCTACAAGACTCAGTAATAACCTGTCTTAAGGGGCCTACTTTTATGTAGCATTTTAAAACAAGTGCTATTGGTAATGCACAGAAAGTATTTAAAATGTTAATATAAAGTAACAATAAACCTAAAGGAAGTATCACTATGAAATCTATTTTTTGGAAAAGTTCTCCTTTTTATTGGGATGAAGATCAAAGAAACCAGAACTCACTTTGTAACAGCAACACTAACAAGGGATGTTGTAGGAGCACCCTTCCTAGAAAGGGAAAAAAAATTACATTATTTTCTTATTCTTTTAAATTCTTTAAGAATAAGAAATAATTCAAATAAGCAAATTTTAACATCTCTGATCTACAGCACACTTTGGTTAGGCTGCTTTTCAGGAACAAATTAAGACAGGAGTGCAAGTATTTCCTTCTGTAGCTGAGCATTCAGAACTTCTGTTGAAATCTATGTGGACAACAGCTAGGCCAAACTTTAGACAGAAGGAGGTAGATGAAAGGAAAATAGGAGATAGGAGAGAAAGTAAAGCTACTTATTTATATTTTTAATCTTTACTGTACCAACTCAGAATATATTAACTACCACTGCTGCAAGCTCACATCCTGGGTTCTTTATTCACAGACCATTTGGCTAAGTCTTGGATGGATCTGACCTTAGTACCTCAAAGAGGAACTTACCACAAATTTAAAAAAGCTCTGACTAAAACTAAAGAGAATTTAAGCCTACATTACATAGAATCAAATATCCAGAAACACCTGACACTCAGTAATAATTTCATGCCTGAGTTAATAACTTTACCATTTAAAAATACTGCTAGCAAGGTGGACAATGAGATCTTACCAGAGGCAAGCATTTCCACAGATCATTGCAATTGCACTATTCCACCCATAAACTGCCACAGGGAAGTTGAAGGCCGTGATGATTCCCACCAGCCCAACGGGATTCCACTGCTCTATAAGGGCATGGCCAGGTCCTGAAAGCAAAGTCACAACATAATGCAGTTTTCATCCATTTAATGTTTGGGGTTTTTCTAAAAAGGGAAAACATGTAAGCAAGAAACATAGCATCACTCTTCATTCCACCACAGCATTAGCTTGCAAAGAGCTGTATTATTTGTGTTCCACAGCTTACATGGATAAGGTTAGCTAGACTGTACAAAAAGCTAATGATTTGACAACAAAGTTTTTTTATTTTAGTTATTCAGTTAACATATTGATGACTTGAGTTAATCAATAACTGACAAGGAGGTCTCTCCTTTCTAAGTACACTTCAAAACTTTTTACATACTTTTCTCTACCACCTTTCATCAATAATCAAAGAGAATCTAATGCTTCAAAGAAGAGAGAAGATGGATGGACTGACCTGCTTATCTGTCACTTCATTAGGTACTTCAATAGTTGGCACTACTGCCCACTACATCTATTCCTAAAGCTCCCTAAATATCACATCGAACAGAGATCTTGATGGACTACAAGACCATATATTTAAGCTACACCTCCATATCTTCATTTCTTTAAAGGAAAAAAAACCAAAACAAACAAAAAACTCCTCACACAAAACCAAAAAAATAATGCATACTTACTTTCTGAAGGCAAAATAGGTCCACCAATCATTCTAGACAAACCAACAGCATAGTCACAGACATCAACATACTCTTGTACTTCCCCAACACCCTCGACAAAAATCTTCCCCATTTCCAAAGAGACCTGAAAAAATTCAGAGTAAGAAAAACTTTTTTACAAAATTCCCTTGGACCCCTAATATATTTGGTCTCCCCTTGATGTTGGGTGTATCTGCTCAAGTAAGATTTTAACTTGGTGGATTTCATTAGAAGAGATTCACCTCTTCCTCAGTTATAGAGAACTTAAAGAAACAACACACTAGACAACTGGACATGGGTCATATCCCAATACAATAGGAAGAAATTAGAAAGGGAAATTAATGGAGAAATTTTTTTTTAAAACTACTGAAAGGAGGGTCCAAAACTAATGAGATTCATTCATATGTTTAGATCAACAGCACCTTGGATTTACATCATCAGGCTTGCCTACATTGTGGGCCAGGCAAGGACCAAGTTGGAAAAGGAATTACTCTGCTCCAGCAAAAGAAAACAGCCACTTACCTTTTTCATAAGCAAACCACTCATTTTACAACATCTCCAAGCAAATTTGAGATATTTCATTTGCAAAGACTGCTGAAAATGCTTACACATGTTTAATATTTTAATAACCTGGAATGTTTAGGATCAATGTATTGAATTTTTTTTTTCTAAAGTTGATCTTAAACTACATCCTTCTCTTAAAATTTATTTATTTATGTTAGATATACTCAGTTGAAATATATCAGTGAGAATAAGCTGGTATTTGATGATACTGTCATCCAAAAATGAGAAAATTTGAAAATTAAGGAACTGAGAAATCACCTACTTATCTCCAATCAGTTTTGTGGTCTTGCTCTGAATAGCATGGACTCTCCATGCAGGTATCACCTGACACTTTACACTGATGACTGTACTTTAAAAAGGCTGTTAAATGAGGAATCAGGTTCAAAGGATTTCCACTGGATTTTTCTCTCTATGTCACAGTTAACATAAGGATGACTAACTGTATTTCTGTATGCCTGTGGTCATCTCAAGACAGAAGGAACAGTCCATATCTGACCAAAACCAGAGCAGCATCAGACATATTTACTGAGAAACACAACAGTGGGTACGTGCAGTAGAAACATTGGGATACTTCACCACAGCATGGCAAGGTGAGGCTGGAAATTTCCTACAGCATATGAGAAAGATAAGTTTCTATGCAGTTCCTTTTTACATATTCTAAAGCCAGGCAAAGTCCTAAAACCTGAATACCTACTGCACTTCTTTCACCCTGAAATTCATCCCCAGTCCTAGCAGAGCTGAACACATATATTATTTGTTTGGGAAAACTAAGAAAATATGGCAAGAAGCTGTAAGTTTTGGTCAAGGAATAGAGAACAAACTTCTGTCTGTCTACACTTATAAGGGAAGCTCTACTATTTTTGAATACAGGAGTACATTAGCACTGTAATTCCACAACAGAAACTGTGCTGAGGAGATAACATCAAGGAAAACGGCAGAACAAAGTTTTGGAGGTTAACAATATCGGCTTGACTACACATGGAGTTATTCACTGACAGCTGTTTCTGAACAGCAGCATAGGCAGGCAAGCCCCGCAAAAAGAAAGTGGAAGTTTCCCACTTGACTCCTTTTCTTCCCTAGAAAGAAAAGGAGTAAAGCAAGAGTTTTAAAGGAGTGGTCCTTCAGCCTTTATGTCCTGCACGGCACTGCAAGATCACCTCATTAAGACCATCTCAACTTCAAAAGCCTTCTATTTCCACATGTCACTTGACAAAATCCTGCAGATCACCAGAAAGAGCTCATGGTTAAAATCTCTGTATTATAGGAAGGTCTTTTTTCAAGACACTTTTAGTATTAGGAAGTGCCCTATCTAACAGGCAGAAGGGCAGAGCAGGGCAACAGTTGTACCACTCATCCCAGAGAGGCCCATAATAAATTTTCTTTTCCTATTATAAATTGCCAATTCACAGAATCACAGAATATCCTGTGCTAAAAGGGACCCACAGGGATCAAGTCCAGCTCCTAGCCCAGCACTATCTCCAGGAATCACACCATGTGCCTGAGAGCATTGCCCAAATGCCTCTTGAACTCTGTCTGGCTTGGTGCTGTGACCATTTCTCTGGGGAGCCTGTTCAGTGTCCAACCACTCTCTGGGTGAAGAACCTTTTCTTAACAAGTAACCAAGCTCTCAGCTGATACAGCTTCATGCCATTTCTACAACACAGTAATTTTAAAATTATTTTCTTATTTTTAAAATTAAAACTTAATTAGGCAAGCTAACAGAACTAACAGCAATTACTTAACAATTACTAGAGTTAGTATTGCAGAAAAAAAATAGTATTACTCAAAAAAACCCAAGTTGTGACACACCCCTCACCTTCATTCCACACCCTCCCCCCCCAAAAATGTAGGCTACTTCTGAAAATACCTTACCAAGCTTCCTAGAACTTTGATTTTTTGTCTCAGGGCATCACCAATCTGTCGCACTATTTCTCCACGTTTAGGTGCAGGGATCTAGTCAAAACAAAACAGAAGAATCTATATGAGATTGAAAATCTGTAACTTCTACTGTATATATACTGCTAGTTTTCTGTCCTTGTAGTAAGCAGTCACAGATTGCTGTGCTTTTTTGTTTATCTTCCCAAGACACTGTTACTTGTTCATTTTTATCATGTGCACTGCTTTACAAGAAACTGTTTCCTGCCTCAGAGACTGATAATCGTACAAACTTTTTGTCTGTTCAAAACTTCAGTTTCACTGAATATTGCCAAAAGCATTTAGATTGTTAATTCTCTTACTTCTGTTCAACTACGTCACCCACAATGCAACCAATCAGCTGCACCTCAAGAAACAAGCAATTTTCATAAAAGTGTACTTACTGGTTTCTGAGCCTTGAAGTGTACTTAATACCATACTTTCAAACTTTCTTTCAGTATGACATTTTGTTAGCAGAAATTAAGACACATAGAAACCTCAATCATGAAAATATTAAGCTCATACACCAACTCTTAATATATTTTTTAAAGTGTAGTATCAGTATGGTAAATAATAATCAATAGCCATGTTTAATTTGCAAACCATATGCAAAAGGATTTACAGGTTTAAAACAAGTTCTCTGTAAAAACAAGACTGAGGAGAAATGCACAAACCATGCAAGCATAGCTCTGTACGGCCAATACCTTTCAAGTAAGCACATTACAAACAACAAAATTCACAAATTAATAATAATAGCTTTGAGAAAAAGCCTTCAAGAAACATTTGATGTATTGATTTTTTTATCAACACATTGAATGTTTCCTGAAGGCTTTTTATCAAAGTTAATGTTATTTGTTATTTGCTATTGTTGGATTGCTTTCAGGTTATTTCCAAACATGTTATGAGTTACCAACATTAGACTCACAAATTGTAACAAAAGAACACATACTAACATATCCTGAGGAAGCTGTTTTGTTCATCCTAAACTTTGTTGCTAGACAACAATTAAGATTTGCTGTCTTCAGACAAGATAAACTAATGTGCTGGCTAAAATATAGAGTTCACATCACCTTTTGAAATTCAGGTTTCAGGCTCTACTAAAGAAAAAACAGGTAGCTGTAGGAACCAAGCCTGGCACAGCCATCAGCAGAATGGGTGCTGGCTGGACACAGGTGGTAGAACTGCATGGGGAACTACAACTTGCTAAGGAAGAATAGCTTAGCTGTTACATACAACATAACACTAATGCTTTTGAACCACACAGTTGTTCTGTGAAATACTGAACAACTGTATTGTTCAAGACAGCAGGTGAACCAAAAACCCCCATGTTTATAACCAGCAGTCTTCCTCACACCAGGAGAACAGGAAGATGAACACAAGTTACACCTCCATATATTCCACAGAGCTCTCCCAGAAGAGGGGGCAACAGGAAGTGAAACATGTATAGGGATAGTTTACTTACTACAAGGTTTCTGAACTTCACCAGACCTGCTGGCAACAGCTCACAGGCACAAGCCTTGGTAAATCTGCCAGGGTTTTGAAAACAAACATATCCCACAAGTCAATGTCCTCATCTTTGTACCCCAGTGGTATCATACACATACTATCTGGGCTTATTTCTTGAGGTCTCCATTCCAGATTTTTGCTCCAATGTATCACACACAGTACGACCACATTTTTACACCTTCACCTTATGAGGCAATTTTATCGCCTGTCTCTGCCACAGATATGTAATAAATGAGAAGTCTCCATTAACTTACATCAGCCCAGACCTTCCATGCATCTTTAGCCTTCTTTACTGTTTCTTCATAATCCTCCAAATTACCCTACATGAAAAAGCACATCAAGGTTAGGAAAATCAAACCCCCAAAAGAAATGCCACAAAAAAGCTTCCACACCTAACTCAAGATTAACATTTTCATGGAGCGTACTTGTACTACAGGATACCACTTTTACAGGATGCTTGTAAATTGATACAATTTGGTTTCAATATGACAAGTTGTCTGAAGACACTGTCAATGAAAAGCATATGTACTGCCTAAATTAAAAACAAAAAAAAACCCAAAAACAACAACAAAAAAAGACGTGAGCAGAAATTTTCATTGGGGTATTAGAAGAAGCTCCATATAGAATAACAGTTTTATAATTTTGTATATATATATATACATACATACACACACACACATATAAATATGTCCTACTCCATCAGCCTCACTCGGCATCAAGGGCCAGTTGAGTCTTAATACACAAAAGGAGTAGGTTAATACAATAGTGCTACTTTTACAGTTAAAAAATTGACAAATTTACTACTTTAATGTCAAGTTGATCTCCTTCCTACCTCCTCCCAGGCCACTCATCCTTACCAAATAGAGAAAATCTGTTGCTATTCTGCAACTTCCCTAAGAACAAAACGAAAAGGCAAGGGAAGGAGTCTTGCTCTTCCCAACAATGCTTGCAAAAGTGCAAAAGTGAGAGGCAGAGGGCTGGAGAGACAAAAAAAAAAAAAAAAAAAAAGGAAAAAAAAAGGAAAAAAAAAAAAAACAAACCCAAAAAAAAAACAAACCAAAACAACCAAAGAGCAAACAGACTGCTTTTCTTCCCAGGAAAGCCGCAGGCATATTGCCAGCAGTAGGCTGAGACGAGCTCCAGCGGCGCCCTGGACGCAGCATCCCCTGGCTGCCGCTGCCGCACGGGGGGTTTCGGGCAGGGCAGCGCCCGAACCCGCAGCTCCTCCCGCCCGCTCCCGGCGCTGCCCCGGCCGCGCTCACCTGCCGCACGGTGGCGATGGGCTCGTTGTTGGCGGGGCAGTACGTGGTCACCACCTAGAGCAGGACGGCAGCGGTGAGCGGCGGGGCCCCTTCCCCGGGAACAGGGCACGAATCCGTAAGGGCCCCGCCGCCCCCCACCCCCGAGGCCCCGCCGCCCCCCACCTGCCCGCGGCCGCCCCAGCGCCCGTTGTACACGCCCGGGTTCTCCTCCCGCAGCCCCAGCTCCCGCAGCCACGCGTAGCGCTCCTGGCCGATCAGCAGCGTGGACATGGCGGCGGCCGGCGGCCCGGCCCGCGGCAGCAGCGCGGCCGAGGCGCGGCGGAGCCCCAGCATGGCCGGCGGCCGCCAGCGCGGGGGGACGGGCAATGGCGGCCGCGCCCCGCCCGCCCGCCGCCATTGGCGGCGCCGCGCCCGCGCCCCCCGCCCCGCCCGCCTGGCCCCCGCCCCGCTGGCCGGGCAGGGACCCGCTGGCCGGAGCCCCTTGGCCGGGCCCCTGCCCGAGCCGCCCTGACCGGGCCTGACCGAGCCCCACTGTCCGAGCGGTCCTGCCCGAGCCCCCCTGACCCAGCGCCCCTGCCCGAGCCCCCCTGACCCAGCGCCCCTGACCGAGCCTGTCCGAGCCCCCCTGACCGAGCCCCCCTGCCCGAGCCTGTCCGAGCCCCCTTGTCCGAGCCCCCCTGACCGAGCCCCCCTGTCCGAGCCCCCCTGACCCAGCGCCCCTGACCGAGCCCCCCTGACCCAGCGCCTCTGTCCGAGTCCCCCTGCCCGAGCCCCCCTGACCCAGCGCCCCTGACCCAGCCCCCCTGACCCAGCGCCCCTGACCGAGACCCCCTGTCCGAGCCCCCTGACCGAGCCTGTCCGAGCCCCCCTGACCCAGCGCCTCTGACCCAGCCCCCCTGACCGAGCCTGTCCGAGCCCCCCTGTCCGAGCCCTCCTGACCGAGCCCCCCTGCCCGGGACTCCCCCGCCCCGCGCTGGCAGCGCAGCCCAGCCTGTGTGCTGTCGAAATCTATGCACACTCTGCTTCTTTTCGAGAAGGGACGACTGAGATGGGACCTCATCAATGTCTATGAGTGTCTGAATGGAGGGTGGCAAGAGGACAGAGCCAGGCTCTGGTCAGTGGTGCCAAGCAACAGGACGAGAGGCAACAGGCAGAAACTGGTGAACGAAATTCACTTGAACGTGAGGAAGAATTTCCTGTGCAGGTGACTAAATGCTGGAACAGATTGCCCAGAGGAAGTTGGAATCTCTCTCACTAGAGATATTCAATAACCATCTGGACACAAATCTGTGCCATGTGCCCTAGGATGACCCCACTTAAACAGTCAGGTTGGACCAGATGTGCTCCCTTCCAATGCGATTGATCCGTTCTATGATTCTGTGTGATTCCATATACCCTTCAAGAGCTGCAGGGGCAGAGGAGTCCCCAGCTCAGGTTTTTCTAATTCCTGCAGAAAATAAAAACAGGGGGCATCAAAACAAGAGGGAAAATCTGTAGCTATCCTTATGCAACAAATAGTAATATGTGGGAGTATGCACAGTTCTTTCCCTTCTCCAATACCATGCTTGAAAATCTCACTGTCTTTGGCTTCTGAGCCATCCACTTTATCTACATGCCAGTGTTTGTGAAGTTACAACATTTTTCTTTCTCATATGCAGGACTAACACACTTGATATGCACTCACCTTGCAAAACTGAAAGTGATTTCTATCCCATATTTTTACTGTAATTACACTTCAATGGCTTTTGAAATTTAGATGACTTACTGTGATCATGAAATATTGTTTGTTTTCAGGAATGCAGTATTTTCTGAATGGCTAAACCAATGAGGAATAAACCTTGATACTAAATGTCTCAGAACAAACTTATAGGATAGAGAAGAAATGCCGCTCTCAAGAATGCCATTGTTTATTTTTTAGTTTTCCACAGCTACACACTTTTCCTTAATATGAATTGCATTAACTATAAATAATTATTTGCTCTTTAAGAAATGGTTGTTCAAGTATATTTTTTTTTCAAATGAAAAATATTTTTGGATGATGCAAACAGAGTAGCAGTAGAAAATAGTATTGGCAAAGTTCAAGAGCTGGCTTTGCCTTTGGCTGTGCTGCATGCAAAATCAAACTGTCTCTTACTTGGAAAATGTATTTGGATACTATAAAACTTGTATCAAAAAAGGTAGCAATGTTTTCTTTCTGCAGAACTTCACGATTTTTTACCTTATATATCTTTACATGATCAAACAGGTGTTTTACAACCACATAGCTGCAATGCATGCATTGTGTTCTAGCAAAAAAGTGGGACTCTCAGGGCAGTAGCTGATGCATGGGAACTGAGTTTCAGTTCCATGGTCTCTTCTCGTCACCATAAGCAAGCAGTTCTCTAGCAACAAGTGCACACAGCTATTGGTGCAGCACCTACTGGTTGAGCCACAGGGAAAATCTGAAACCCTGGCACTGTTGGCTCTGTTCATATTCTTTGCTCTAGAGCATCCAAGCAGATGAAAGTATCACTGTCATAGATGGTGCCAAAGTCCTTTCTGGAGGGACCTGGGGCCAGCTTGTCTGCAAGCAGACAGTGATCATGATGCAGGGCTAACCGTGTGAGTCTCATGGGTATTAACCATCCACTGCATGAAGATGTGCTTAGACCTACATTCAACATTAGCGCAGGGCCCTAGCTCTTTTTCAACCTGCTGTGTCCAGTCCAGGTCTATATCTAAATCTATGTATGTCTTCAGAAGTTGCAAGCCCAACAGGGGTGTGAATTCAGGCCAGAGTCTGAAATAAAGAACATACACAATATGTTCTGTCCTACAATTGCAGAGCAAGGCTAATCACAGGGGAATTTGGAGGATATAAAAACATTGTGCAATAGCCAGATACATGGAGGTAGGAGTGGGAGGAGAAGCCCCGTATCACACTACTGTATGTATGTTTTTGTTATTTGTTCTATTTGATGGTATGGGCATCCTGAGCTTGATAGTTTTAATCTTTATTAGTCAGAGTTTTAGAGAGAAATTATCTATCTATGGTAAACTTATTTTGCTTTGTGATCATACCAACATGACAATTTGCATTCTCCATTACTTAGACATGTTGTATCCACCACTGAGAGTGCATCTTGAAATTCGTGATATTTAAATGGTCATGAAACATTATTCTTCTGTAAGGTTATAATTAAAGTTGTTAAAATGTTCACTTCAAAGAAAGCATTCAAAAATATATGAAAATATTAATTTCAGTGATGCTTGTGAAAATTGGTAAAAGTACATCCTCATCTTGTCCATCAAAGTTTCCTTCTTTCCAGATCTGATCAGCTGAGCATTGTCACAAGAGTTCTTGGCTCCAGCTTAGGGCAAAAAACATTGTAGTCAAAGGGGCTTGGAAAAGGAGGCAATTCAACAATATCCCAGTCATGAGACAGACTTTGAATCCCATGAAACTGTTCTTGGGTTCTGGATTCACTACAGGGCTCTTCAGATGTAGTTCTTCTTTGCACTTTGCTTATTTTCTCATCTGTAGGAAGAGGTACACGTTTCTTGCATCTTTAAAGCAATATCCAAGGAGCAGTACCTGGACATAATGAGGGTGGAGGCCAAATGTCCATGTTCAGGAGATCCCAGAGCTTTTACACTTTTGTGAATATAGAAGAGCTTCAACAGAGTACAAGCAATTCAAACAAGAGGAGTGGGGAGGAAAAGGAGGAAAGCTTCCAAAAACAGGCTTAAAATTTTGTTTCATTTCACATATTTTTGCAGCATGACAGAGCCTTGCCTTAGAGCAGCAGGCTCCTTTGTCCTGTTCACATGACTGTGATTTCAGTTAGTTTTCCGAAGGAACTGTTGTCTTTTTCTCAGTGGTAGTACACAAGGAATTCAAAGAACTATAGTGATTTGTGCTCTCAAAACAGTCAAATCTATAAGGGGGAAAGCAAACAACAAAATGTCTCTCTTGACCTGAAGTACTTCAATCAGTGCTTTTCACTTCTGTAGTTTGTCAGTTACCCATAGTTTAAAGTGTCTGATTTACACCGCACTGAGAGTGATAACTGCCAGGAATCACTTTAATCCTAATAAATAGGCGTATATGTTGTATATCCCATAAAGACAAAAGGGTTTGAGGTTTTAGGAAAAAACAACAAACCCAACAAGGTATCTTGTCATATGCACAATGCAACAAGGAATTTAGCATGCTCAAAAACAGATTTTGCATGTTTAGCTCCAAGTTACAGTGCAATGGGCAACATTCTACTATCTGGCAACAATCAGCAATAACTTAATACAAGTGGTAAGAAGATCACTTCAGTGGAATCTGAGGCTGAAAAGGAAGTTGGTTCAGCAACAACCTCTGTACTCTGGATTGTCCTCTTTCCATGTTGTCCATGCACTGGTAACCAGAGAGTTGCAGTTATTCCATGTGAAATGAAAGCATCCTTGGGTGCAGCTTGGTGACCTGTACTAAAATAAGTTCCTCTACCTTTTATATAGCCTTTTCCACCTGCAGAAAGCAGTTTAGAAAGTCAGTGACCATCATTAGAATAATTTAATCTCTAAGGAAATGGAAATCCCTATAAATTGCTTCACACACTAAAGAGAGAAATCCCTTTGGATTTAAGTTTCTACCTGGTATTTAGCCCTCAGGCCTTGCTACTGTATCATTTATCGTTGTCCCATTTTGTTACCACTCTAGAGTTCTCATATAGACTGCAACTGTAGTAAAAGTGCTTCTTTACAAATAACTCTTAGTAACTCTTCTTTCCAAAGGCTCTTAGTAATGTAAAAATGACTAGCAAACCCACCTTGCACGTGCTTGGCTTCTCATGGGAGTTGTGTATATCTTTACACTGATGGGTGGAATAAATGATGATCAATCATGTATTTTACTCAGGTTGGCAGCCTGTCCACAGTTGGGCTCTGCCAGGGATTGATACTGGGCTTCATACTGTTCAACACCTTCATAAACTATCTGATGATGGGATTGAAAGCATCTTCTTTAACTTCACTGCTGATGCTGATGCTGATTGGGTGATGATGTGAATCCATCAGAAGGGAAAGCCATCTTAGAGAGAAATTCTGACATGTTGAAAGAGTGGGCAGGAAAGAACAGAGTGAAGACAAGTGTAAAGTCCTCTATTGAGGAGATAACAAAAGAACCCAGGACAGGCTAGGATCTGTGTGGTGGGGCAACAGCCTTACTGAAAGGGACCAGAGGTTCCTGATGGACAGCAAGCCAGACATGATTGTGCAGTGCACTGCAGCAGTGGCAATGGCAAAAAGCTAGAGAACCTGCCTGTCATGAAGAAAGACTGAAGGAGTTAGGTCTCTTCTCCAGTGGAGAGAAGGCTCAAGGGATTCTCTCCTCTCCTCCCTGCCAAGGCTCAGAGGGGATGTAATCACATTATTTGAGTACTTCTGAGGCATCTACAAGGATAATGGAGGGTCTCTTCAAAAAATGCTACATGTAGAAGACAAAGGACAGTGATACAAGTTGCACTGGGTGACGTTTCATCTTGAGGTAAGAAAGACATTTCTTACAACAAAAACAATCACTGGAACAAGTACCTCCCTAGGGACTTGGTAGAGTTCCCATTGCTGGTGGCTTTCAAGGTGCAATCAGATAAAGTGCTAAGTAATCTCTAGATTCCATTTCCCACAAAAGGATTTAATGATTTTCCAAGGTCCCTTCCATGATTCTCTGGCACATGTGGGGTGTGTTGTTCTAGAATCCAATATATAAGCAATAGAGAGCAGGACAAGGAGAGGTGCAAAAAAATTTAAAACATACTTGAAAAATTCGGATGGATTTGAGGTACATTTTGAATGAAGGTAGAACTAGACCACATGGGAGGGGGGGCGGGGGGGGGGGAAAGGGCAGTGTCTTATATATATATGTGGATCTTTGAATAACTTTGTTATCAGCACAGGGCAAGACTGTCCATATTAAGTAGGCATCCCAGAAAAAGTTTACTTGCCAATTTTCATGTTACCACATGAAACAAAACAAAACAAAAAAAAATCAACAAAACCCCAAAAAAGACCCTGAAAACCCCCAAAACACCAAACACAACTCCCCCAAAAACCAAGCCAAAACAAACAAACAAACACCAGATAATAAATTACTGGGAAAGGTGGGACTTGGAAAACAACAAAAAAAAACTCCTCTGTGTTTAAAGGGGCTTACCTGGAAGTTCAAACAGCCAGAGAGAGTCCAGCTTTTGTGCTGCTAATAGTGCTGGGGCCATGAGCTATACATTGCATCTACCTGTTGCTAAGCATTTGAGGATAGAAAGCAACAGGGCAATCACATTCAACATTTTTCTCATGCTGATAAACTTGTGTCTCTTCTCATGTAGTGCTTATGATACTATCCTGACTATGAAGGAAGTTAAAGAAATGGGTGTTTGTGAAGCCATCATAACAATTTTTGCAAAGATTTCTCTCACATGTAACTTAGCAGCTCAATGCCTATGTGGGTGGTAAAGTTGTTGTGAAAATAGCCTCCCCTCTGGTAATGTAATTATTTAGTGCTGTGCAGCTTTGCATTTCTTGGTCTTTCAGTAGCATTGCTTGGTGAGAAAGGTTGGCTGTGCAGCCGATACAGCAGCATTAGGCAGATTTCTCTGTGATACATGTAAAATATGTCTACTATGACATTAAGAAATGAAAAACCAAAAAAAAAAAAAAAAGAATCATCCAAATGTTAGCTAAATAAGTCTGGATATCATTATTATAACTTGCATATTAGAATAACAGGGCTGAGAGAGTTAGGGAAGAAATAAAAAAAACACTTATTTATGCTTCAATATCCAGTTCAATAAAAGCCTGCAACCTCTGGAAACTTGGCACAAGATCAAAAGAGAAAGAAATTCAAGAGTTCAAATTCCATGTGAAGCTCCACAGGTTTTGAAGGGCAAAGATCACCTTCCCAGGAAACATGGTTCAGCAGCATCCCTTCTTCTAGATAACATTCCCATGAATATTATGGATTTGGGGCAGAATGGCCATGCCTGGGAGGGCTTGACGCTTATTGGTATTAAATAGTTCAGTGTTAATTCTTAATTCCAATCTAGAAAAAACCCCTGCCTGTCTGGTTAGAGCAGTGAGGAGTTGTACTTGATCCAGTCAGCATCCTTAGACTAAATGGACCTAGAAAGCCTAGTTCCACCTATTAGGACAGTGGTTACTGATCTTTCTAGGCTGAAAGAAGTATTGCCAGGACTCAACATTTTTCCAAAATGGAGGGAAATTATTTAACTCTCATTTTTGAAGCTGTTCACTTGTGCAGTACTTTCTTCTTCTAAATGTACATACCCTCAAAAAGAAAATATCCACTTCTGTACATTTATATCAGTCAAAGTAATTTTTCATTTTGATGCTCAGCAATACATCCAGGACTAACTAACATTTCATGGCAACTCTGAAATCTCTTAAAATTGATGCTAGCATAGAACTGAAAACACCCAGGGACCAGTCAAACATATTGTAAATATAACATTACCTTGATCAATGTATTATTCCACATTATTGGTTACTGTATAATGAAGTCAACTTAATAGGAACTGTCTGTAACTCAGTTTTATACACAGTGTCAGTTTGTTCAATTAGAAGTACTGCAGCTGTAACACGTCTCCCATTTAGAATTCTAAGGAAGTCAGAAGGCAGTCCTAAGGATCAGTGCTTAAATTATACAAGAGTTGAGAAAAGTGAACTTCCTAGGGAGAGCTGAGAAACAGACTGCCAAAATCAATCAGATTTGTGAGAAGTCAGGCTTGAAGGTGAGGCCCAATGAGCAGCATGGACATTTTGGACTGTTCCATACCTGATGGGAGCAGTTGCATGCTCTGTCTTGGACTGCCACTTTCTTCTCTTGATGCCTGTATAACTTAGGTCAAAATGACAAGGTGCTTATATAGCTTGAGTTATAAGATACCAATATAACCTGATTTATCTATATAACCTGATATCAATATAACCTAAATCTTAGCCTTTTATACCTATATAAGCTGAAACATAACTTTTTATACCTACATAACCAGATAAAAATAACTTTCTATACAATGTAATGGGTAGTACATGGTTAACTACCTGCTTAATGCTGAATAGACAAAAAAGAAGAAAAAAAACCACACCACTAGGTGGATAGCTTTAGAGATAGATAAGTATAGTACTAATGAGAAATTGGCAAATATAAAGCCAATTAGCCAAAAAACAAAGAATTTAGGCAGGTTAGGACCTGACATACCAAGGAACACCATAACTGTGCATGCTCTGAAAACAAAGCTGAAAAGTTCAGATGTGAAGACCTTGGAAGCCTTCATCAAAGACCCCTGATGACCCCCAAACTGGGGAGGGGGGGGGGGTTTGCAAGCACAGTGCAAAAGAGCATTTTATAACCACGAGATCATACAATATAAATTTGTTCTGGCCTATATATGATGATATTGTAGTGACATAGTGACATGAAGCCATACTGTCTATATAAATATACTACAGCACTTGACAAGGATGAGTATAATTAGGTGGAGATATCTCCTCACCACCAGTGCTGTGATAAACAAATGCCTGCTCTATAGTCACCAGCTTGCGAGAGCAGCTGATGTGTATTTTGCCATTTGGTTGGCAGTTCACAGGGGAATGATCTCTGTCACCAACACTCACTAGCCTGGAAAAACATAACCAGAGTGTTCTACAAGCACTGGTTGTAGCAACTGCAAAATGGTTTTCAGAAGATTCACAGCACCAGAGAACCACCCAACCCCTGCAGAGACCATGGTCTGCCCACCTGCCTCTCCTACATGTTTTCTTCATGCCTGTGGTGGCACCTGAGATGAAAATCTGGTGAGAAGCTCACCATATGTATTTCTAGAATGCTGTAGGCTACTGCTAGAATATGGGGGGGGAAAAAGGAGAAAGGAGGAGAGAGGAGAGAGGGAAAGGGAAAGGGAAAGGGAAAGGGAAAGGGAAAGGGAAAGGGAAAGGGAAAGGGAAAGGGAAAGGGAAAGGGAAAGGGAAAGGGAAAGGGAAAGGGAAAGGGAAAGGGAAAGGGAAAGAAGACCCCCTCCCCAAACCCCAAACTGAAAGGCTTGACTCTTCTGCTGCCTTTCTTCCTCAGAGGTGCTGTCAGTCCATGCCTGAGAGGACCTCCTCCCCAGTCCATGGCCTCCTGCTCCCAGCATGTGCCCAGATTCCCCTCTGCAAGGCACTCCATGGTGCTACTGCTGGCCTTGTCATGGAGAGGGATGGGGTAAGACAGCACTCACATCTCCAGAGGGATCTGAGATTTGCTGTAGTGGGGTGTTCCTCTCAGAGAAGGGACATCAGGTATAAGGTCTCACTGGTAATGGTCCTGGTGTCCCCCTTTTGTGTAAGACATGTTTGTGTCCTGGAGCAGCAAGGAGGTGTGATGTCACATTCAGTGCTAGAGTCGGCTGGGAGAGGGATGGGGTGGCTTCACCCTAAGAACTGCAGGTCCCAGTGCCAACAGCTTGGGCAGTGCCAGTGCTGTGGCTGCTACTCAGCAGGGTACAAAGATCCTCTCTGCTCTCCCCACAGAAAGCTGCCATTGGGAAAAATGCTTTGTAGTGAGGAATTCCAAGGGACATGATGGCTCAGGGGAAACAGATACAAGCTTCCAAAGGGGATAGCTCTTCCCCAGCTCCAGGAATCTTTTGGGTGGGATGAGATAGAACTGGTCTGTGTGGACTGTGGGAGAGGAGTCCTAGAGCTTCTACCTTTCCCAGCTCTGTGGAGAAACAAATCCCAGAAAGATCTCTTTAGCTTCCAGACTTGATTCTTTTCAACTCAGAAGTGAAAATCTTCATATATAGAAGCTTTGTACCCTGCTTTTGATGGTTCAGGTCACTTGTGATGAGCATTGGTGGGTAAACACTTATCAGCTCCAGCACAGATTCAGTTAGTTTGTATGGAATACCTCTCGAGTGATATCAGCAGGATGATCCAAGTCTGTATTGCCAGGAGCCTTTGAAAACTCCAGGCTCCCTTTTGTTGATCCTTTGGCCTGGCTCCCACCTCCAGGTCTACTTGTATGCCTAGTAAATGTCTGCAAAAAACCAAATATTTTCTTTCTGCACTGATGCCTACTTGTGAGAGCATGTACACTTATGAGTGAATGGAGATAAAGAGCTGTTTGAACAGTGGTCCCACCCCTGGAACACAACCACGGATTCTGTGGAGGTCTGGGCATCTTCATGGGTTGTCACATTTATTCTTCCCTCTTCTGGAGGCACTAGTTGTATATAAGCTTCCTTCTGGCTCATGCTCCAGTGTTCCTGCTCTCAACCTGAACCACAAGAACATGGGCATGGGGTGTAAGACCTAAATAATGAAAACTCTAGTGGTTGAAAACCAACAGCAAGTTAACATGAAAACATGTCACTAAGAAAACCAGAGGGAACTGAGGCTGGGGGCCACACACGTGCAGCTGAAAGCGGGTGCAAGGAGAGGCAGGGCTACACCCTCCTATGTATCTCACCAAATCACAGAACAGGTTAGGTTGGAACAGACCATGATGGGTTGGCAGCTCCAACCTCCCTGCTCAAATAGGGTCATCCTTGAGCACACTGTAAAGGATTAAGTCCAGATGGATTTTGATTCTGTCTTGAGGAAAGAGTCAGTTTTGGATTCCTGAGCAATATTATCCCAACTACAAGCTGAAAATAGAAGGATGTATTCCTTTGAATATAGAAAATTAGAAATTTCCTTGGGTTGTATTCTTATTTTTATCTTAAACACAGCTTTGAAATCTTTTATGGGCATACTTCTTATACTATGAGACTACTGGATGGCTTTCATAATGGGAATTTAAAAACATCCTTCTGAGAAACCTTAAAATTCTCCTTAAAAACCACTAATTCTCCATTTCCTTTGTATTCAGAAATGTTCAGTGTAAAATATGATGCATATTCTTTTCCTGAGGAATCAAACCAACAGGTTCTGTTGGCAAGACTCTTTGGCAGTGTTACTTGAAATGGTGGTCTCTTCAGACGCTCAAGGAAGGATGACCTGGAGGAAGGCAGCTGACTGGAGGATACTGTTTGTGATCTTTGGTCATGGATTTGAGTCGACATGACCTCGTTGGAAGGAGAATGTTTTTAGGGTTGAATCCACTACTATCCAGAAAGAATATGAAGAATGTTTCCTCCATGGGAGAGCCCTCATTATCTGAAAATGTAAAATGTGCTTTCTTATGCATAGGTGAATATTGAACATGACAGACATTGAAGATTTGCATGTAGAAAAGTGTTCCTCACTGGGTAGTCAGAAAGCTGTTTGTTTACAGCCTTCTGGAGTATGAATGACCTGTGTGCATGGTCTGTGAACACATGGGGTCGTAGCCCCATGTGAGCATACAGGGATTTCATAATCAAGATACATGAGCACACAGAGATTTCATAATCAACTGTTGTGTCCCTTGCGTTTCTTTACCTGCAAAGAGGATCCTGAATGACATGGATTCCTCTTCTTGAAACGAGAGCTTCAAAGAAGACTCGTCATGAAAAGCAGATTTCATATTTGTTATAAAGGGTTACTGCTATTCACAAGATCCAATTTCTTTTAGTCTTTCTGACACTGATAACAGAAAATGCACATATGTGTACTGCAGATGGAAATCTATAGAGAAGCAATAGAGGTCTTGGAAATCTGCTCAAATATTGTGCTAGGGACTGAAAAGGAAAAATCATTCCTCTATAGAAATTTGCTTTTGTGGAGAGAGAAGAGAAAGGTAACTGATAGATGCTCACAATAATATATAGGAAAGAATGATATTTCTTGGTAACAGGCACATTACCCATTCACAGGATGTGCATTAGCAGTTCTCTTTCTCCCCCACATGGAGTCAATGAACCATAGAGAAGAGAGGAAATTTGATTGCTTAGATACAATTAATTATTTTTCCAATGTGTAAAAATATGCAAATGTTTTCTTTTTCTTTGGCACAAGACTCTTTCATTTCTCAGAATGAGTTTGCTTTGATACTTTATTTACTTGACAGAAGTTTTCTGTCCCAGAGGCTGGTTTTGTTGCCAAGAGAGGGCAGCAAACAAGCGCGGAAACTACATGCCTGGCCCTATATTAGGTCACATGGGAATATAAGTAATCATTAGGACAGGAGATCTGTGCCTTACTATAGTTACTGCCCACTGCACTTAACCTGGTGTTTGTTCTTACTGCAAAAGAAAACCTGTGAATTGCATTTTTTTTTCTGTTTTCTTTAAAATAAAATAAATAAGCTAAAACTTCTGTGAAAGATTTGAAAATAAATCCTATTCCATGGAAAGCATGGCTGGACAAATAGCACACACTGCTCTGGGGATGCTGTGTAGAAGGCATGAATCCCACACCTACCTTTTCATGGACTAAATGTGTGTTACAACGCGTACAGCTACACTATATCTTGGTTTCCACATGCAGTGCATACCATTGCTCCTGCCATCAGCTCCTTACTGCAGGCCTCATTACACATAACACAGACTCTGACCTCCAAAGGGCAGCACTTTCTTTTAAGTTCATCATACTTTTAATATCTAGAGCCAATTCCTTCATGTGTAGTGCTACACAAACAGATCACCACATAGCCTTAAAGACATGCTTATTAGGGTATGTATTGAACTGCTCTGGGCTGAACCTACTTTGTTAAAAAACAAAGTAACCTGATTGGTTTCAATACAAGTAATTATTTTTACCCCAAAAAAGCCTGCAGTGTTTTGGCTGCTGTCTCTGGAGGCAGTTAGTTCTACTGCCCATATTTTTGAGATTATATATTTTCACTTCATGAGAAAAATGTAATGGTCTGACATATAAAATTCAGGTAGAAAGGGAAGGTCTATGTGGGCTTTGTGTTACTGCAGGACAAGCTACTTTGCTCTCCGAGGTTCTGCTCTTCTAAGGTCAAACAGCATTGCTGACTCTTTACCCATTAATTGGAAAACACCTGAAGCTCTACTGATAAAATGAAACTAATATTTAACGAGTGGAGCACACTGTTCTAGCACAAGGCTAGAGATGTGGGAAAACACAAAGCAGTGGATGAATCCTGCCACCTGTTCTATACTTAGATTTGAACACATTAATGCCAGCTTAACCTTGTGTACAAAAAAAGAAAAGCCTTGGGTCAGACCAAGACCTAGTTGTGGAAGACCTTGGCAGGCTTCTCAGAGCAGGAGGTGCTGAGAGAACATCAAGCCCACAGGAAGGTATTGATACAATTCCAGACACAGAAGTCCTCTGTTTGAAAACTTCTTTGGCTGGTGAAGGGGAAAAAGAATTATCTCCCCAGTGACCCTGCTGATTTCTCCTCAGCCAGGATATAGTTCATGAACCTGCATTTTAAGGGGAAATAGATTGAAAGAGAGGAGGGAAAGGACAGGGATTGGGAGTAGTGGTGCTAGGGTGGGCAAACACTCTTCCCTTTGTAGGTACCACCACTCATATGTACAAGACCTGATTCTGCCCCTCTTGTCCTCTGTAACCTGTGCAAGAGCACTGGAGTCTAGATTCATTTAAAGGCCAATTCAGCTGTACAAATTCCCTGGAGGATGTGAGCCTTGGCTTCACTTTCATTCTACAGATAAATTGGTTTGGCAGCAGCTGAAAGTGGCAGAACCCCTTCTGCTCCACTATCCCCTTTGGGGTTTGCTCAGGTCCGCGAGCAGCCTTAGCAGAATTAAAAACTGGAGCTCCTCCAGCGTCTTTGTAGAAACAGAGAAGACTCCTCTAAGTTCAGCTTGAACTGTGCAAACAATGATTAAAGAAATAAACAGGAATGAGCAGTGATAGAAAGGCTGATAATTTGATTGCTGAAGGTGGTGCCCCTTGTATCAACCCCCTCTGAGCTGAGCATTGGCTTCATAGTGTTGTAAAGAGTTGAGCTGACCCTCTGCCACTGATTTCATTTGGGTGAGAGCACAGATCATATTGGGAATGGATAAGCTTACACCCTGCCATCTCTATGCCAACATCTTCAACACAGTATCTCCCTTTACTTCACACAAACTACATGAACAGCTCTGCTCCCATGGATGAACTTTCCTATTGGTGGTGGCTGATGAGTCTTTGGGGTAAGTTTTTGCCCCTCTTGCAGGCCAGAGAACTCAGCATTGAGTTCACCAATGAAAGAGTCTGGGAAATATAAATATCAGTTTTTCTTTCAGCATTTCTACTTTCTTTCATTTCTGCATGGCTTTCAACCAATCAGACTGGCTGGTTGTTAAAGAAAAGCAAAGAATTCCTCTTTCCACAAAAACATTTTTGTCACAGAATTACAGAATCACAGAATAAGCTGATTTGGAAAGGACCCACAAGGATCATCAAATCCAGCTCCTGGCCCTGCATAGCACCATCCCCAAGAATTACACTCTGTGCCTGAGAGTGTTGTCCAACACCTCTTGAGCTCTATCAGGCTAGTGCTGTGACCACTTCCCCGGGGAGCTTGTTCCAGTGCCCCATCGCCCTCTGGGTGAAGAACTTTTCCTGACATCCAGCTTAAACTTTCCCTGATACAAATTCGGGCCATTCCCCCTGTCACTGTCACCACAGAGAAGAGATCAGTGCCTGGCCCTCCTCTTCCCCTCAGGAGGAAGCTGTAACTGCAGTGAGGTCTGCCCTCAATCTCCTTCAGCCTGAATAGACCAAGTGACCTCAGCCACTCCTCACAACTTCCCATCAAGGTCCTTTTCCACTCTCATGGCCTTCCTTTGGACACTCTTTAACAGCTCAGTGTCTTTTATTTCAGTGAATAAAAGCACAGATACTATGCAAGGTGAGGCTGCCCCAGTGAAGAGCAGAGTGGGATTATATGTGTGTCCTTTCTGTAATGGGCAGTAGTAACTCCAGATATATCACTCTCAGCAGAGAGCAGCAGAAGGCTAATGACTACTGTACAGGTCTGGGAGACTCCAAGCCAATTAACAAACTATGGGGTTTCTCTGCTGAAATTACACAGCATCAAAGCAGCATTTCAGAAGTTTGCAGTAATGAGATGCTCTAAGTTTTCTCTAAGTTTGTGATTCTACATGCTGACAATGATGCAGATGGAGCCATCAACATTCAGAATCTTCTGCAGAGTAAATTTTATGCTAAATCTGGAATAATCTTTGCACTGCTACCTTGTAATGAACCTGTCTTGAAAAACTTAGGTAATATTGTGAATGGCTCAGCATGGATTATTATGCTATCAGCAAAATTTTCTGAATTAGTTATCTGTTTAAGTCCTTCACCTCCATTGTCAATGCTTTTAATCATATAAATTATAACTCTTCTGAGGCCATTAAGCAACCTGCTTACCCAGAAACATTTTTGTTTTTCAGGCAGTTAATGTACTGTAAGAGAATAGCCCTGACCTTGTAAAACAAGGGGAGAAAATTTTCCATGACTCTACATACAGGCAACAGTGAGAGATACAGAGGGAGGAAAGGATGAAACAGAAACTATAGCATTTGTCACGGTGGAAAACTGTTAAAGCAGACCATGTTTAGAATAAAGCAAAAGTGATATTCATTGCTATTCTTTTATGAAGGAAGATAAACCCATCACTTGACAAAACTAATAGTAAAGTTCTCTGTTAAGTCTTGTTCATTAAGTACTGCTGAATGCGTGCCATTTACAAAGGCATGCCTGTCATTGTGTCTGCTAAGAGGCACACGTTGCTGCCAAGCTGAAACCTTAGCTATGTGTGACTTTATCTTGTGAGCTCTGGCAGACATGTATTGTTTTCCATTAACAATGTACAGCTTTTCACATCTTATAGCTGATACTGAAAAACATTAATAGAAGAGGAAATCTTGTCATCAAAATGAAATCAATGCATTATAAAAGACATTCTATGAAATATCTTCTGCTTTGAAAACCAGCCCTTTCAAGGTTATTTTGGTTTTGTTACATTTAAAGTTTTTTCCTATAATAAAAGCATTTGCTGATGGTTTTCTTATATCAAGAAACATTTTCTGGGATAATTTTGACTAAACTTTCTTTGGCACATCCTTTACAGGAAAATATTAGACAACAATTATGTTGTAGACAATAGTCAGAGACTGTATTCATCTGCAATGCAAGTGTTTTGATCTGAGGCTGGAAAAGGAGAACAATGGACACAACATCCATTTGAAACATTATTTTTTTTTTGCATTTCATATATGCTAGTTCTGGTGTGATTTTCCATACAATGCTTTGTGCTCTGACTGTTCCTTTCTTCACAAATGAGGAGAATAACAGCTGTGTGTCTCTGTCTCAAGAATTTAGGCCAAGAATCATTTATGGATACAACATGTGCTTCGCTACATGCATGCTTGTGCTGCATGTGCTGCAGGAAAGTAAGTTTGTGGAGTCAAGGTGCTGCTGGGTGTCCGCAGCCCTTACAAAGCACCCTCAGTGCAGCCAGTCTTGGTGCCTGGGATGGCAGAAAGACCTGGGCAGAACGAGAGGGTTTCTTAGTTAATCACTGTGTCCCCACAGAGTGTCCTGAGGGCTGTAAGTGGTATCTATCAAAAACAGGCAGGCTGCCTGCAGCAGTGCAGGGTCACTGTAAGCAGGGTGGGGCTGGGCCTCTGCTCATCTCTGCTCTTCTCTGCTCCCTTTGCAGCAGTGGTGTGGCCAGAGCCACCTAAGCTCTATGAGGAGAGCCACAAGCACTGTGAGCAAGGGTGAAGAGTTTCAGCTGTGGGAGGCTTTTGGCATTCCTCTGCCGGTGCTGATTCATTGAAATGCTGTCTACAGTATTTATAACCTTTTTTATTTTTCCCCTGCAGTGTAAACATATATTTTTTTCTGTGATATTTAAAATGGTGGATATAAGAAAACGTGTGTATGGCATACAGTCTATAAATTACACTAATAGGGGGATTAGGAAAAGAAAATGAGGAAAAGAAAATGGGAATATGTCTAAGAGAAATAGATGCAGCCTATCCTGAAATCTTATGCAGATAAATGTTTACATAAGGAAAAACCAGGCTTGGACCAAACCTCTGCAACCCAGAGACTTCTATTCTTGGGCTCCTGAGCTGTTTCATTGTTGTTGCTAGATATTTCTTCCATCTTTAGAAAATCATTCCTTCCATGATCCCAGAAGGCACCAGTTGCTTTTCTGGTGAGAGGTCTATACTTGCAGGTAGAATCCTACTGTGTAGTTCTCAGCCAACCTTTTACAGTTAAAGTCCTCAGGTCATTTACACTTCAATGTTATTTTCTTTCAAAATCTAGTTCAGAAAAAAGTCTTCCCACATGTGTTACTGTCTGCTCATATCACTGCCTAGTTCCTTCAAGAACTACATGTCTGTGAACACTAAGTCTCTTGAACATTAAGAACCTGCAAATAAAAATTACCATCTCATTTCAATGCTGAGGTGTGCTCCTTGTCACTACTTACCACTGCCCATCTTCCTGCCACACTTACCAGAACATTTAGTGTGCTGCCCTGCTGCAACTCCAGCCGAATGAAGCCCCTGTTACTTGTCTGAGGCTGTACTCACTGCAGACTGCAGCTCTGTTGTACCTCTCCCAGGCAGCTGCCTTCACGCTACATGCAGATTTTTCTGAGCACTGCAGCAGAATGCAGTACTCAAAAGGGTATGCAGGGATACTCTGGCAAAGGGTGGAAGTTTGTAGCCTTCTGTGAGAGAAGTCTAAGAAATAAGCTTTTCATCCAACTGACCTGATCCTGCTCTTGCAATCATTGATGCTAATGCTGGAAAAGCAAGCTGAACATCCCTTCTTGGATGTTTGGAATGGTAAAAGAAAAAGAGTTCCAGAGTTTTGACTACAAATCAAATATATGGAATTACATCTAAAGCTGAATTACTGCTCTGCAGGAAAAGCTGAAGAAAACCGTTGCCATGACTATTCCATTTGCAAAGAAGACTCTTTCCTGCCTCTCAGAGTACCCTGCAACCAGCAGCCTCTGCATTGTCTCCTCTCTCTGGAGGTTCCAAATTCTACATTGATAACACCTGTCCCCTTTGTATCCTGGTGGGAGTGAACAAAGGGTCAGAGATGGGGGAGACCTTGGGGATGCTGAGCATCATGTGGACTTGACTGAAAGGATACTGGCCTGGGTGGCACAGGCAAGGCATAATGGTCACCTGGTTTAAGAGCAGTGCAGGTGCTTTATTAATGGTTGGAAATCCAAAGTGCCCAAACAGATGAGGAAAGGTAGTACAGAGGCCAAAAGGCCAAAAGGGCTGGACAAGCAAGGTAACACACTGGAAAAATGCTCTCTGGCATCAGCCTCAGCACCCTTTCCCCAAAGCAGCTTACATGTTCAGAGATGCCTCCATGCTTTGCTATGCTCAGCTTTTAAATTAAGACAATGATCTTTATGTCATAGAAGGCTACACATATTTTATTTTAATGTCTTGTAGTCATTGTACAATGGAAAGCAGAGCTAGCACACTCCATATACGTAATGGCTTATTTGGTTTTTTTTGCAGCTGAATATTTGTGATTTTAAATTTTTCTTTGTTCTGCCTGAAGGCCTATAAGGATTTCTGCAAAAGTGCTGAGACATATGAACTGGGACAAGCCATTTCCTGTTTGTTTGGTTTTTTTTCTCTTAAAAGTATAATCCTATTGCAAAATTTCTGGCATTCATTTTACATGTTTCTCTATCAATTCCACATGTGGAAAATGTGAAGTCTTGCAGCTGCCACCTTGCTGTGAACTGTATTTATCCCTTGGAGAAAGGGCAAAGTAAAAGCAACAGCTCTTCCATCACTGGAAACCATCGATCTCATTTGGTGCAACCACTAAATGGAAAGAAATAAAGCAAAACCCAAAGCAGAGATAAGGCAGCTTCTCAGATTTCAGTGCTGGGGATAGTCTGCCTGCACTCTCTGGCTGATAGCCAGAGTTCAGGGGTACCCAAGGTACCAAGGACAGTACCTGGGTACTCAAGGCACTAGTGGCATATACTGAAGAGATTTATTATTCTTAAATAAACTAAGGCAATCTGTGGAGAACATCTTTAATGAGGTCAGCACAGTTAGCATTAAAAGCTAAGCAAACTTCTTTACTCTGCTCTAACTGAATCTTCTGAGGCATGCTTGCAAGAAGTCTCAGTAAAATGCATCCAGTTTGTGGAACTGGCAGCCTAGATAAGGAAGGAATTGGTTACATGAGTTTCTCTTGTAGACTAAGGCAGCAATGTGAAACCCATTGTCAAAGGCAAGTGCTAAGAGCCTGTGGACTTTCCTCAAGCAGGCTGGTTGTCTGGACAGGAGGATGTGGGACAATGCCAAGGGGATGGCCGGGTTCAACAGCAGCTTGACAAAGAAAATAACTACTGCTGAAATAAGACTAGTTTTATCAGAAAATCACCAGACAGGCAGAGACACCTCTGCACAAGGGAACTGAGAAACTGAGTAGGTGAACTCTATGTCATTTAAAAAAAAAACAACAACCCTCTGCCTCCTAATGTAGTCTTAAGCCAGATTTGGAAATAGCTTTTCTGTTAGTCCATGCCCTGTCTTTCTTCAGGATCAAGCTAGAGCCAGCAATCAGAGATAGACAAATGGAAGAGTCCCTAGCCATGATTTAGTAGGAGGCTACCTCCAGAGTACTCTTCGCTAAAAGGCCACATGTTTGACTCTGACCAGTTGCTTATGGTTAGAAGGCAGAAAAGGAGAGCAGAACTTTCCAAAGCATGTAAGCATGTGACAGCATGCATGCATACTCACACACACATCCGTGTGGCCAGGAACCACTGGGAACTGGGATTCTTTCTGAAACACAGAATGGTTTCAGGATATATATGGCAGTGTAAAAGATCGTGGCTAGTCTGAGTAGCTCAATGCCTCTGCAGACTTCCAGTGACAGTTACAGCTGACTGGAATGTAGGGATGCTTACAGCAATTGCATCTGAAGCCAAGGACTGAAATACCACTCGCCTGCTCCCAGCCACTCAGCAGCTTCTGTGCGAGCTGCCGCGTGTGGCGTGCTGCAATCCAGACCGTTGCCTAGCACTCATACTCTGTTTTGTTTGCTCTTTCTGATTGTGCTGGCTGAGGCTTAAGATAAATTGAGTAATCATCCAATTACCCCTGGGCACCCCTTTCTACTGCCATCTATTTGAGGAAAAGTAGCTTTACCACATGGATATTTACTTCCAACTTTTTTTAACTCCCTGGAGCTTTTAGAACATTCTGTTCACCCAGAGTACTCGCTAGCTGATCAGCTCTGTTGTTTTTCTCTGTAATTAATTAGCAGAGAGGTCTGTGCAAGTGCCTGGGAGTTGAATATGCATACTCCCAAGTATCATGATTAGCCTAGTAGGTTTCATTGTAGATGAAATGTCTGTTCTATACTTGGAAAGCAGAGGATGTAATGTATTTTTATTCCACCCACTGTGGAAATCTTGCAAATTCAATAGCTAAAATTCTGTTTATCAACACTGTTGGGCCCATCTTTTCCTTGGTCTGGGAGCTAAGAAAGGAAAATAATAGGGGAGTAATTTGTGTAGTTTCAAAAAAGGGTAGCAAAGGAGACTGTGAGCAGTCTGTTCTGAAAGTTTCAGATAATAATATACCAGAATGGATACAGGGTATCCACATCCACAGTCTGTAGGGTGCTAGAGGCTTCTGGTGTCAGAGGTTTAACAGAGCATAAGTATTAGTCAAACCAATCAACTGTAAACAAAACCACAGTACATTCCCAACATGTCTCTGATAGATCACACCATGGCAGAGCACTGTTCAATCCCAGCATGACTAGCAAAATGATCACACCTAGATTTACAAAATAATGGCACAGTTAAAGTACCTTGAGCTAAGCCAGCTAATTTGTAAAGCAAAGCTATTTTTTGTGCCTTTTAAAAAAATCTCTATCTTAGACAACTGTCAGCATTAAACCACTCTTCTTGTGAATCTGAGACAATCTTGTATTTTGCAAACGTTGCTTTGGTAGTGAAATTTACTCTGGTAGTTGATTTTGCTACATTTAAATCCTACCTTGAAAATTTACAAGTCTTAATGCTCAAGATCTGCTACAGAGCCTAGAGCAGTTTCTACCAGAATGCCATAGAGGCAATATATGGTCATGCACTGGCTTGCAGGACTGTCTCAGGGTATATGAATTCAGACATACAGGGAATGCATGCCAGGGATTGCCAGGAGAGGGAGAAAATTTTGTCTTCTGGGAAAGAAATTCAGCTTTCACACACTTGGCAAATACTGCCTTAAAAATTAGGTGCACCACTGACACTGATTTTAAAAATATAAATGTTGAACATCTGAAAATTGCAATCTCTGTGAATTTAATTTCAACCTCTTGAAATAACACCAGGATAATGGAGAGAGGAAAGGAAATTTGCAGCTTGCACATCAAACACTAACATAATGTGGAAAGCTGCAGGTTAATTAGAATGTATAAAACCTCTGAATTCCTTTAAAATTGCCTTTATGCCTGTTAGAATCCTTGCATCACGTGGAATAGCATCTGTGTCCTGTAGCATATTTCCATTACTGTGTGTATTTGAGAAAAGTTAACCTATAAATTATTTATATTATATGAAAATACATACAGACAGGCATATGCTATACAAATGTATAATTTTATAGCTATACAATTAGCATTATCTGTAAAACTTTTTACATGTTGTAAACAAACTTAGATCATTAACTTCTTATTTCTCTTTATCATAGTACAGAAAAAATTAGGAAGCCAAATACTATTACGGATAGCTGGGACAAAACCCTGACTCCCCTAGAAACAAAATGTCATCCTTACATGCCAGGGTGTAAGGTATAATAGGCAGAATAGGCAGAAATGCTTATTTCCTCATAAGAAAGGCAACTCCTGAGACCAGACTTTTCTGTCTCAGCTTCTGTCCACAGGCAGGCTGCAGACAGTTTCTGCTGTCAGCTGTGAGTTAAATGCCAAGAGACAAGGAAAGCTCACAGCTTGCAGGGGGTCAGCAAACATGCCAAAACTTTTGAGGTCCTACAACTCACATCTCCAGCCATCTCATAATTTTTCATGATTTTAACATCAACCTGCACAAGAAGAGCAGATTTCTGCTCAAAAACTCTGTTTGCTTATATAACAATTAATGATTCAGTTCCCAGAATTTTATTGTGAGGATGACAGAAAGAAGTTTCCAGTTAAAGGAAGAAATTTTGTCATCTGGCTTGTCCTGAGTGCACTTCCATATGAAGAGCTGGGTTTTTAGACCAGAAGTTGAACATCTAGATCATTGATGTCACCTAATGAGAGCAAACACAGTTTAGGAGGCCAAGCCTATACATAACTACCTCATGTGTACAATCTCCTCAACCTGAGGGTGTGTCTAAGGCACATGGTGTTTGCTCTCCTGAGGGAGAGAGGGGTATTTTGTGATGCAGCACACACAGATAGTGCTCAGTCTTAGGCAAGGTGAGAAGGTACCTTGAGCCCTCATCCTGGCCCTGGCCCAGGGGTGCAGGTCTGCATCCCTGGCCAGCCAATGTAGGCGTCTCCTGCCTGTGTCTAAGTCCCTGGCAACAGACATTTCCAGTACATGTGTCTCTGCCCTCATAAAGGTCTTCTGTTTTATATGAAAATACATAAATTATCATGGTTAAGAGCAAGTTTCAGTGATTGCATGTAGCATCAGTGGTGGTATCTGTGATACCACTGGGGCTGCCAGAGGTGTGGGCAAGTACTGGCAACCAGGAAGGAGCTTTACTGAGGTAAGTTTGGCAGCAGTTGATGCAGTTTGCCATCTCTCCCTTGTTGCCCAGAAGTCAAGGTACCTCAGGGAAGACCTAGAATTCAAGCCATGCTTGAACAGGTTTTTCAATTTATTGCATAATTTAGCCTTAGCTCACAACCAGGCATTTGCACAAATGCTTTATGCATCTGTCTGCTCAGCTTGCCATTTCTCTAGCTCCCATTTTTGGAAGCCTACTTGATGTAATATCCTATATTGCCTTCCTGAACTGACTCTCAGTCAGGTCTGTGTAGGCAACTGGGTGCCAGTTTAGGGAAGACACAGATTGCAGACAGGGCAGCTGGAGTGCTTGTCCACCTTGCAAAATGTAACACAGATTTTTTTCCTGAGTTAGCTTGGGGCCTGACAGAAGTATCATTATGCTGGGGATACCAAACATTGCATGAACAAAAGTGGGATAAAGTATTTTAAGAAATCACTGTATTAATGTATATATATGCCTTCTAGTGCCAAACGGAGATGTGGATTAGATTAGATTTCTCTTTCTTGTATTGCTGAGCATAGTCTGCCTTGAAGATAAAGAAACCTCTGTACCTTCTGTCATGTCATAGGGATAAAGAAGTGAAGGGTTGGAACTGAATACAGCACTTTACAACCTCACCTCTTGATGAAGTCAGAATCTGACATCCAAAGTATTATCAATGGGAATCTTGAAAATCCTTCAGCTAGTTCATACTAAACACTGTCAAGAACTATCTAGTGACCTGTGACTTTTTCCTTATGGTATTATCATTTGTACAAAAAATTAATATCCATTCTTCAATCTAGAATTGAGTGATGTGAATGCAACAGTAAAGCACTGGTGTATGAGACACAGTGCTACAGACCTGTGGCCCAGACACTGAGGGGACAATTGCTCCACACAAAACCAGAGATGTCTGCAAGGTGGGTAGCACATTAGTCCCTTATATACGTGACAAATCCCTGCTGCTGTCTCCTGTGAACAGCTGTGAGGACAAGAAGAATACCCTGAGGTGAGAACTAAGTAATCACAACACTAGTATTTCACTTAACACCATTCTTCATTCATAGCTTGCAAAACCAGAGAGTTTTGAGGAGGGAAACTGCAAAACTGAAAAGCATCAAGACTGACATGCTCTTTTCAATGGTATGCATTGTGTTTGTGGCACCACTGAAGATCCCAGCCTGGCATCAACATCCCTCTTCCCCATGGGCATGGGGCCATTTTTCCTACATCTGGCATGGGGCCAAAGAGAGGGGGAGGTAAGACAAATGAAATGATTGCTGGCAGTATGCCCATGACAGATTGACTAGCTATGAATGATTGAAGTTGAGACCTTAAAGCATGGATTGGTATCTCTTATTTTTCATGGTGCTTCTGGTACACTGGGTCAAAATATTTGCTTTTTACCTCTGGGAAGTAGGGCTTAGGTTCATTCTGGGACCCAGACAATAACTGCAGTAGGGAAATGCAGGCTGAGGCCATGCCATGCTAGCTCTCAGTGCCCCCAGAGCCAGGTACTGCCAAGCAAGTGCTTCCTCCACAAGGCAGTATGAAAGTATGAAATTCATAGAACAGCAGTTGGGAGGCAGCCATATAGTCAGACCTCCTTAAGTCCACTTACATAATGAGAATGGCCTTCTTAAAATATAAATTATTCTTGAGGATGTATATATAATGAGATGAAAGAGAAAAGTGGTATCAGGGCACTTAGGGAAGTATAAGTCCTGTAAAATTTTCTTTAGTAATTAATTTCTCTGCTTAATTAATTCAAACAGCTAGTTATTCTAAGGTAGATTTTGGAAATATCAAGGCAGACTTATTATTTCCCACAGGAGTAAGATATTTTTACATAGAGAAGAAGCCTGGTGGTCTGACAGGCTGTGTCTTAAAATCCCCACCAGTGTGCCTTGTGGTTGCATGCAAGGGTTTATCTTCTGCCCTAGTCCAGGCATTACATCTCTGCAGAAGCCATTCCTGCTCCCTTCTGGCCTACCTGACCAATATTCCTCCCCTGGACCCTGTCCCAGAACCTTGGCCTAATTGAGAGTTGGGAAGAGGGTGTTGTGTTTGACACTCACAGATGCATTTCTGCACCTGTAGTTCGTAAGCCCATCAGTGCTGACTGCACTGCTAACTGCCTGCCCTGAAAACTCCAGCGATTGAAGGGGGAAGGTCAGTCTGGTTATCATCTCCATGTTCCCTCCAGCACATAACTATTCCCTATGATACCTTATTTACATGCTATGATTTACACAGCCCACCATGACTATCAATTAGCTCCCACAACTTTCAAATTATTTTTCTGGCTTGGCAGAGCCTCCCTACCAGCATATTATTTTTGATGCTAAGTATGCTCTTTCATCTGTTCGCTTTGTTTCCAATTGCTGTTGACTACACCTGGCAACTCTCTTCAAGTAAATACTTCATTCCACTGACATTTCTTGGAAATGTTCTCTTTTCTTCTTTCCCCCACTTCCTTTTAATGTTGTATTTTCACACAGTTAGGTCTTTTAATGCATCTCCAAAAATCAATACCACCACTTCCTTAAAAATGTTAATGGCTTTACTCTAATTTCCCATCAGTTTCTTCTGGTCTTTATTCTTCTGAGGCTTGCAGACAAAACAACCAGCAGCCTGTGCATCATAGTGCCAGCACCAAGTACAAAGGGACAAAGGGCCACCCTGACTCTGATACATTAATTTTGTACATAAAATTACAAATTGAACTTTTTCTCTCTCTCTCCCCCTTTTTCTTCCCTTTTTTTTTTCCTTTTTGGAAGTGCTTACAAGCCTTCTCTGTTTTTGGTTTTGTTTTTGTTTGGTTTTGGTTTTGGGTTTTTTTGTTGCTGTTGTTTTTTTGTTTTTGTTTTCGATTTTGTTTTTTTCTGCATGTGGCTCCTTTCTGAGGCTTCCAGGTAACACACTCGGTTGTGACAGAATTTACATTTTTCTTAGGAGTTTTCTCTCTGTTATCATAGAAACACAATAAATGTCACAGCCTAAGCCTGTAGCAAGCCATGTACAATCTCAGTCGAGAAAAGCAAATTTTGTTCCAGACAGCAACATTGTCCAGAGCCAGATCCTCCTCTATGCTGCAAATATTGGTCTTTTAATCCATTTTTAAAAAAAATTTGTGAAGCATATATGTAGAGAATCACAAAATAATTAGGGGTGGAAGTGATCTCTGGAAACTGAAATGAACAGGGCTTATGCCTTTATTAATATTCAGCTGTGTATTAAAAAGATCACCTGGGCAGGGGGGTCAACACAGAGCTCGCCCCGCTGTTGTAGCTTTTTCCAGGTAGCTGCAGGGGGAGAAGGCATGCAGAGTCTGTCCTTGAAGTCTTCATGGCACACTGGTAGCCGAAAGGTGAAGAGGTGTGCAGTCTGTATCTCAAATCCCGAAGAGTGAGGAGACATGTGGAGCCTGTGGCTGAAGTCTACTAGCAGCTGTCCCCTCTCCTTCCTTCTGGTAACACCAGGGAGAGCTGCTTGAGACTATGGTGACGGGTCAAACATCGACTAGGGATGTGGTTCCCTTTTCCCCAACCCGTGCACCCATCCAGCCCCCTCCACTGTGCCCAGCCTTCCATTTAGGGGTGTTTTCATCCCCAAAACCCCCTCCCATGATTCCACTGGTCTCCCTATTTTGCATCCTAGTCTTAGAATGGCAGTGTGGGTGGAGGGTGTAGGTGATCCTCAGGAGCAATTAGCTAATTAACATTTCAATATTAGTACTTAGCTCAAGCCAGCAGCGTCCTAGTATTGCCATGGGAACCAGGAGGGCTCTTTTGTTCATAACAGAGACCATCCAGTCCAATCACCCCACCAAAGCAGGGTCATCTCCAGCGGGTTACACAGGAATGCATCCAGGTGAGTTTTGAATTTCTCCAGAGCAGGAGACTCCAGAACCTCTTTGGGCAGCCTGTTCCAGTGCTCTGCTCTCATCAGTGTAAAGTTCTTCCTCATGTTGAGGTGGAGCTTCTCATGTTGTAGTTTATGGCCATTACTCCTCATACTACAGAGAAGCACTACTGAAAAGAATCTGGCGCCAGACTTTGGGATATTTGTATGCATTAATGAGGTCCCCTCTCAGTCTTTCCTGAACTACACAAGCCCAGCTCCCGCAGTCACTCCTCGCACGAGAGATGCTCCTGATCCCAAATCATCATTGTGGTCTCCACCGACTCGCTCCGCAGCTCCTTGTCTCCCTTGTGCTGCGGAGCACAGGACAGGACCCAGCAGTGCCAGTATAAGGCAGAGATGTGTACAAAGCCTACAGCGTGTCTATGAAGTGCATTCCCAAAGTACCTCTGTGGGAGCCTGTGGGACCCTGTGGGACCCTGTGGGGATCCTGTGGGGTCCTGAGAGACCCTGTGGGAGGCTGTGGGACCCTGTGGGGATCCTGTGGGATCCTGAGAGAGCCTGTGGGACCCTGTGGAACCCTGTGGGAGCCTGTGGGACCCTGTGGGGATCCTGTGGGATCCTGAGAGACCTTGTGGGATCCTGTGGGAGCCTGTGGGGATCCTGTGGGATCCTGTGGGGATCCTGAGAGAGCCTGTGGGATCCTGTGGGACCCTGTGGGACCCCGTGGGGATTCTGTGGGACCTTGTGGGGATCCTGAGAGAGCCTGTGGGATGCTGTGGGAGCCTGTGGGACCCTGTGGGAGCCTGTGGGATCCTGAGAGACCCTGTGGGATCCTGTGGGAGCCTGTAGGACCCTGTGGAACCCTGTGGGACCCCGTGGGGATCCTGTGGGACCCTGTGGGATCCTGTGGGAGCCTGTGGGACCCTGTGGGACCTTGTGGGAGCCTGTGGAAGCCTGTGGGACATTGTGGGATCCTGTGGGACCCTGTGGGGATCCTGTGGGAGCCTGTGGGACCCTGTGGGAGCCTGTGGGAGCCTGTAGGACCCTGTGGAACCCTGTGGGACCCCGTGGGGATCCTGTGGGACCCTGTGGGATCCTGTGGGAGCCTGTGGGACCCTGTGGGAGCCTGTGGGAGCCTGTAGGACCCTGTGGAACCCCGTGGGGATCCTGTGGGACCCTGTGGGATCCTGTGGGAGCCTGTGGGACCCTGTGGGACCTTGTGGAAGCCTGTGGGAGCCTGTGGGACCTTGTGGGATCCTGTGGGGATCCTGAGAGAGCCTGTGGAAGCCTGTGGGAGCCTGAGGGACCCTGTGGGACCCTGTGGGACCCTGTGGGATCCTGTGGGACCCTGAGGGACCCTGTGGGATCCTGTGGGACCCTGTGGGACCTTGTGGAAGCCTGTGGGAGCCTGTGGGACCCTGAGGGACCCTGTGGGACCTTGTGGAAGCCTGTGGGAGCCTGTGGGACCCTGTGGGACCCTGAGCGACCCTGTGGGAGCCTGTGGGACCCTGTGGGATCCTGTGGGACCCTGCGGGACCCTGAGGGACCCTGAGGGACCCCGCGGACCGTCACCGCCCTCGCGCGCCCCGGACCGCTCCGCGGCTGCCGGCGCCCCCTAGCGGCCGGCTGTGCCGCGCGGCGCCCTCGAGCGGCGGCGCAGTCCCGCCCCGGGGCGCGGGGCGTGGCTCTGATTGGCCGCGGCGGGGCCGCCCCGCCCCCTGCGCAGGGCCGGCCCTGGCGGCGGGGCCCGGCTGTCATGGAGGCGCCGGACGGAGCGCGGGCAGCGGCGGCGGGCGCGTCCCTCTGAGGGCGGCGGCGGGAGACGGCCCGGAGCGCCCCGGGAAGGTAGCGCGCAGCCTGGCGGGCCTTTCCGGCCGGCTCTGAGCACGGCGGCCGCGGGGGTTTGGTGCCGTGCGGGAAAGGAGGGAGGGGGATGGGTGCAGCGGGTCCTGTCGTGAGGCGAGCGGAGGGCTCGGGCTCTCCCCGCCGGCCGGGGCTTGGCCGGAACGCGGCCGTCGTTTCCCCGCCCGGCTGCCTTGGAGGTGCGTCTCTGGGGTCTTCTGGCGGGAGCCGGGGTCTCTGCTTGGGATCCGCCCCGGAGCGAGTCGGGGTGCAGCTGCCGGAGGAATGAGGGACAAGAGGATCCTTCTGTGTGTGGTGTGGATACCGCGCTGGTAGGAGCAGTCCCCTCCTCCCCGCAGCTTTCCTCAGGGGCCACCGCGCGGCTCGGGAGAGTCCCACGGAATGCTGCTGGACACCGGCGCGCCGCAACAGCCACTTGTTTGGGTGTAGCTGTAGGAAAATACAATGCGCTTGCTTGTTTGCGAAGTAGGAGGTGAAAACATCGAGAATTCTCCTTTTGCAGATTTGTGATAAGCATAGCCTGCGCTTCGTCAGGACCCTCTCCGGAGTCTCCATGTTTTCCTATCTGCATGAAACCGATCTGAGAAGAAGCTGGGGACATTCTGTTTGGGCTAAGCACTTCCAATAAACTCTTGCCTGGAAAATTCAGGTGTGTATCCATCAAGAAGCAGAGAGCTACAGGCTAAATGGATCTAAAGACAGCAGTCTTCAACGCAGCTCGTGATGGCAAGCTGCGGCTCCTTTCCAAGCTACTGGCAAGCAAAACAAGGGAAGAGGTGGCCCAACTGGTGTCAGAAAAAACAAATGGTGCCACACCACTTCTGATGGCAGCTCGCTATGGTCACCTCGACATGGTGGAATACTTGTTGGACCATTGCTCTGCCTCTATAGAGGTTGGTGGCTCGGTGAATTTTGACGGTGAGACCATCGAGGGAGCTCCGCCGTTGTGGGCAGCATCAGCTGCTGGCCACTTGAAGGTTGTTCAGTGTCTGTTGGATCATGGTGCGTCTGTCAACAACACAACGCTGACAAATTCAACGCCTCTTAGAGCCGCCTGTTTTGATGGTCACCTGGAAATAGTAAAATACCTTGTGGAGCACAAAGCAGACCTGGAAGTATCAAACCGTCATGGGCATACGTGCTTGATGATCTCATGTTACAAAGGCCACAAAGAAATAGCTCAGTATTTACTTGAAAAAGGAGCTGATGTGAACAGAAAAAGTGTTAAAGGTAAGTTCATTTTTTCACTTTCATTGTGGTAAATAGAGGTAAAGTTACTAATTTACTTCTTAAAGAGCCTGGCATAAAAAAACCCCTTTCTGTTCTTGTAAAACGTAATATATAAAGCGCTTATAGCTATGCTTTTACTTTTTATTTTACTGGTTTTTAACGTGGATTATAAAATTTTTGTTTAAATTGATACATTTTACTCTTAAATCCCTAATTCTTAAAATACTTAGTCATACGAAGTGTCACATTTATGAATGTATTAAAAGCTAATAAACTTGCTGAGAACCACTCTGTGTAGTAGGCTGGTCTAGCAACATACTCAAAAACATGAACATGTGTTCTTGGTTTTTGTAGTAGATCTTACCAAATCAAGTATGCTGTACATAAAACTGATCTGTGCCAGTAAGGGTGGTCTAATGAAGTACGCATAAAGGAGGAAAATTACTTTCTGTATTAGAAAATTAATAATCACTTTGCTCTTCACCTACTCTCTCCAAATTACTGAGTAATTTTATACCTTTTTCAGTGTTAATAAACAAAAATATATAGTAGGATTAAAGAAATGAAGATGCAGGTGACTGCGATCTCAGCAGAAGGACTTTCAGCAACACCCAGATCTGAAACACTTTTGCCCCTGTTTACAATTCTTCTAGTGTTACCATGCAAAGTAAATTTCTGTCTTTTTTTTCCTGTGATCATAATTAGTTGACTATATAAATTTTCTATTATAAATTAGACTTGTATGTTAGCCTTAAAAGCACAGCAGTTACTGCAATTTACAGCTATTTTTTTATCTCACTGAGCTAGGATTATGTTTCAACAGGTTTTGAACTTTTAAATATATATCAATATATATAAAAACAAATATGGTAACAGATCTTTTTGTAGCATAATACTACTGCCTTTTTCAGGCTAGTTACATTTGTAACTGTGTACTGTACCTTTCAGTTATTTGTGTTAAAATATCCTTTGTGTCTAGATTGCTGTATGATACTGGTAAATACCAAATGTGAGAGTAATCTTTAGAAAAGCTGCTTGGTTAAAGATGCCTTTTCTCAGCAAATCATGCAAATATGTGGGTTTAGTGTAAAGAAAGCTAAACTACAGATTTGTCATGGAGGTGGGCAGAGCAAAATAAATCTTCCTTTGTAAGTGTTTGAGGTTGCTTATGAGTTATCATGGACTTGTGGTAGGATAAAAATGTCAATTTTCTAAATAACATTCTGGGAATAGCAAGCTAAATATAAAGTGTGTGAAAACTTGGGGTTTAGTTTTAAACCTGTCTCTTTATATGATAGGTGTGAACCAAGCAATGCTCTTAAATATTTGAATTAATAGGGAAAAAGATGTAATTCTGCAGCTCTTTTTTTCCCTCATTTTGTGTTGGTGCGTAGGCTTTACCTTACTTATCCTTTTTATTCACTTTACTAGTGAATTAGCATTATTTGTTTTCGTTTAAATGACTGAGGATTTTCTCAGTGCTGTCAGTTATTATCTTAATTCCTTTCTACTTACTTTAGTTTCTGTGTGACTTGCATCTAGGCACACAAGCAAAGGTTATTAAAGTAGATAAATGACCCTTAATTAAAGAAGTTGGATTGGATAGGGTTCAGGTCATTAAAACTCATTTTATACTTCAAGCTGTCATGTGGGCAACTGGATGTGTGTACGTAATAGCTATCTGTTGGTAATTTGTGGAAATCCCCTCTGGTAGGACAGGAACATATATTTTGGTATCTTTAAGAAGTCTTATCTCTGAAGTTACTGAATAAGCATTGGTGAGGTAAAGCAAGCAAGCAAGAAAGTACTATAAACCCTGAAAGTTGTCTGTGGGAAAGCAGGAGAACTGAGGAAATTGGTAACAGTAAGTATTGTAACAGTGCTGAGGGTCAGCAGGTAACCTGCTCAGTTTTGTTTTGCAGAAATGCTATTGATTTTAAAATTAGTCCAACAGTGTTAATTCTACATTGTCATCCTCCCCCTCAAAGAATCTTGTGTATTACTTTCAGTTTCTACTCCTCCCTGCTATGTACTAAATAGCTGACAGTGTGTCCTGTGCTTATAACAGGAAGATAACAGAGCATCTGAGTGTTCTGCTCCTTAAAATTGAAATGCTCCTTATAAGAGCAGAACTATGTAACTTCAGTAGAGTTGCTATTGTGGGAGATTTCTGTAGATCCTTTTTCAGGTATTATTCTTAGAGCTTGTGTGAGGGTGGGGGGCAGAATTATTTGATCTATGTCTTGTTTTCACTGGATTTTCATATTGCAAAATAGAACTTAATACACATATTAAACCTCATGAATTTATAGATATGAAAATGTTTCAAAGTGTTTAACAGTTCCAGGGAAAAATCTTAATACTTTAATAGGAAAAAATAGGTACATTCACATGCATCTAAATTTATGAAAGAGTAGGTGAAAACATGTGGTGAAATCTTGCTTCTAAAATGCAGAATCCCAGAGCTGTGTTTTAGACATGGAAATTCAGAGTTCAGAGGTTCAGAAAAAGCTATGAAAGTATGGAAGTACAGCCAGGAAATTTAGATGTTCATAAAGATTTTGGAGCGTGTCAGGTGTCGCATGGTAGATGGTGCTGAAGAAGGATGTTTGGGTAGATGAGTCCTCAACTGTGAAAGATGGCCAATGGTTCTGAATTTAAAATATGAGCCTTTGATGGTATTTGTTTCTGCTGTTTTGCAAAGCTGAGCTTTCTCACAGCTCCACTGAACTTCTATGTAGGAGTTAGGCCACAGAACTGTAAGCAAAGGATATTTTAAAATATATTTTAGTTTATGTGAACAGTGTAAGTGATGGGGACAAACTGAAAGGTGGGCTAAGAAGGGTGGATAGGTTTTATTATTTTGTAATTGTGGAAAAGGTTTTATTATTTTGTAATTGTGGAAAACAGCGAAGATATCTGTAGATAGGAAGCAGCCTAAGCAATACTTCACAAAACAAATTATTTACCACTGTCTCTGATTCATGTCTTTCACCAGTGTTCTACTGTCATGGCTTAATGCCAGCCAGCAGCCAAGCCCCAGGCAGCCACTTGCTCTCTTCCCCATCAGTGAGACCAGGAACTGAATACTTGTGCCTTGAGACATAGACAGTTTAATAGGGAAAACAAAAACAATGCACACTAGCAAAGCAAAACAAGGAATTAATTCACCATTTCCCAGGAGTAGGCAGGTGTTCAGCCGTCTCCAGGAGGGCAGGGCCCTGGAATAACACTTACTTGTGAAGACAGACACCATCACTCCAAATGGTCCACCTTTTCTCTTCCCCTCAGCTTCATGTACTGACCGTGATGTCACATGGTCTGGAAATCCCTTTGGTCAGTTGGGGTCACCTGTCCCAGCTGTGTCTTCTCCCAGTCTCCATGTACCACCAACTTCTTTGCCAGCATGGAAGTACAAACAGCAGAAAAGATCTTGATTCTGTGTAAGCCCTGCAGAGCAACAACAAAAACATCTCTGTGTTATCAGCCCTGTGTTCAGCACAAATCCAAAACACAGCCTCATATCGAACACTATGAAGAAAATTAACTCTATCCCAGCTGAAACCAGCAGAACTCCTCATTTAAGAAGCTGAAAATTAAAAACCAAGCTTAATGAGCTTCACTTGCAGTCAATGATCTTTCAGATGGCAAGTTTTTATGCTGTTCCTAAAAGTAGGAAGAATGTGGATAATGTTAGGGTAGTAGAAACACATTTTTTTTCAGAAGGTGGAATCCTAGAACTAAAATCTCAAATGAAGCACAAATTTGTCTCTGTGCAAGATGAGGAGCATTTCTGTGTCAGCTGCATGCCATTTTCTGTTCTGCTGCATTATGAAGCCTGCCAGTGATTTGTTGTTAGGGTGGTGCTACCTTACTATTACCTTCAGAACAGACCACTGCATTCTCAAATACAGCATTTCGCTGATGTGTTTCTGTGCACAGTGTTCATTTGGTGATGTGTAGACAGGGAAATGCTTACTCTTTTAATACAAGTGTCAGTCATTTTAAGGATTCCAGATTCCAGATTTGGGATCTTTGGGACTGTCTTTGTTTGATTTTTTTATTTAAAGTACAATATTTCATGTAAGTTCCCCAATAGAAATATTTTTCATTCAGGCTGATTGTAAAGAAATCTTATACTTCTCCTTTGTTTCCAGACAGGACAATTAATATCTTGCTTTTTGAAAATTTGCAGTGCATATTTTAACAGTTTGTGTTATACTTTATTCTCCTCTGCCAGATTTGCAGAAAGGAAGGGGAAAAAATCCATTATTGCATCAATTAGTGACACAGATTACAGATAAAGTATGTATATGCTGGTAGCTAGGATGGGCCTAATGCGAGGGAATTGTAACCTTTGTTCAAAATACATGCTTGAAAGGCAGGTATTTTATGTGAACATTGCTGGTAAGTCTTTCCATTGCTCAGTGGTCTGGTAAAGCACTCTTCAGAGTGCTTTCTGTGATTTTGTTAGGGGCTTTCACCATCTCTGCCTGCCTTCTGTAGTTAACAGACTCATCAGCTATCTTAGGGACTGGTTTTTCCCCTACAGAATATTAAAAAAATCGGAATTTTGTTTCTAAGAAAAGCTGGATTAGGCATTCTATTAGCTGTGTCTTGAGATATGCACAGGAGTGTTTGTTTGCATTAAAAAAGAAAAAAAGAATACCGTGATTCCTTTATTCCATTGACACAGTACTTGACAGTTTCGTACAATAATATGGTAAACAAGGTTTGTTGAATTTCTTTCCTCATTTTGGGAAGTATAGAAGCATACAAGCCTCTGTCTCTATGGGTATTGTATCAAGGGCTGGTGCTATTTCAGTATTGTTGTTTATAAGGGGTACTGGAAGGTGTAACACTCAAACCTGCTGGTAGTAGAAAAAAAATCATTTACAGACATAGCAGACCCAGAAGTAGGGGGATTATGGAGAGTCATGCTATTTCCTTTATCCTAAGAGTGGTCTAGTGTTAAAAATTATTAATTTTCTTCGGCTGTAAACATTAGGGAGTCTTTACAGGTTTGTTTTCCTCTGAGGCTGTTTGTCTTCCCTGGTTGCCAAGGTTCATAGAAGCATTGAGGGGGCAGGGAGAGGGTGAAAAAAATCCCAAAACAAAGGTTTTGTTTCTCCTTGTTGTTGTTGCCTTTTTTGTTATTTTTTTTCATTCTCCCTGTTTATAAACACTTGCTCTAAAAATGTGCTTTTTTTTTTTTTTTTTTTTTTGGGAAGGGGTTACTTTTTTTCCTTGTTTGGTAGGTGTTACATTGTACAGGGCTCTGAAAATATCTGTAGATATTTTTTGTGTGACTGTGTGCAGAAACAACTTCTGGAGGAATGTCTGTAAGTTAAATAAGGAAGATAAAGATACAGTTTAAGTTTAATTCTAACTAAAAAGTTATTGTTTAAATCAAATCATTCACAACATGCTGTTATTGATGTAATAATTGATAATCTTGCTAATACCAGTTTTCATGAAATATTTCAGTGAGCAAGACAGCAATTATTCCCTTATATCCTATGGAAATTAGATGAAAATAAATCATTGAGATTAGCAGTTCTTTGCATTTATTAGTTAGTTTCTTGAAGGAAAGACATTTTGTTTTTATTTCCTATGCATACTAAATGTTAGGATGTATAACAGTTTTCTTGTGCACTGTCCATGTTTGTATCTATCAGGCAATACTTTTCTTTTAAATCAGTAAATACTCTTGGAAGATGGAATTGTTTCAAGTGCTGTGGTAGAAAACGAAACTAATGCTACATGAAAAATTTTACTTTATAAAAATGTTCAATTCATTTGTAAGGCTGCAAAAATATATACAGGTGGTTAATTTTACACATTGGTCAGTCATTTAAATAAAATACTTTTATTTCTTTTGTTTTTAATGATCTTTGATAGAAATTCAGGTTGGTGTTAAGTTTTAATGTAAGTCTTACAGCGTGGAAATTTTATAAAGCATTTTGGAAGTATTAGGAAGTGGATGCACTTAATTGGTTGCAAATCAAGTGCAAAATCTGTGTCATGGCTTCATTTTATTTCATTCCCTTGTCACAAGCTATCAGTCTGTTTTGGGAATTACTTGCTTCTGACATAGAAAGGCCTGTCCTCCTTAAGAATTTGAATACCCATTCCTGCTCCAGTAAGCTTTTGGAAACACTGGGTAGTTAGTTTTTTGATATGTGAAGTGCTTCTGAAATGTTCAGAACTCCTTTTAAAGGAGTCCTGTTAACAAAAGAGTGAAGTGTGAAGATACAATGCCAACTAGCCATAGCTTTTTTCATACTTCTGTACTTGGAAGGACTGGAGTTAGGGTTATTCTGTTTCTTTTTGCCATTTTTAATGAGGTAGTTATTAAGTAATATGAATAGTAAAGCTTTATACAGATAGAAGCAGTTTGTAAGCACTATAAGCAATATAATATGGTGACACTTAGTATTTAGCAGAGCAGTCTCAGGACTACCGGAATCATCTGTAGTCCAGTTTTTTGTCTGTGCAAGGAGGAACCTTTCATGTTACGGTAATAATAGCTGTCTTTGATATGTGATTTAATTCCTGCTGGTCATTTTCCAATTTAAAATTGATTTTAAAAAAATAGATGAAACCTACTTTTCAATAATTACTGCCATCTTTAAAAGATTACTTTATTTGACCAAACCCATCATATGTGCTTCTTCAAAAATTACTTGTCAAAGAGAATGACTTTCAAATTACTTTTGCTCTTTTTGACCTTTTTCCTTCTTAATACAGTAATAGATATAACACTGTTTTTTAAATTTGTTACTGAATAAATAATACAAAAATTGAATTAACTTCTGAATTGTGTTCAGCCACTGTTTATCACTACAGATGATATGTTCACTATAGTGACAATATAGATATTGTAATGTTTTGAAATTGATGAGTTAATTCGCAGAATAGCGGTTGATTTACTGTGCTTATTTGAATTCTTCAATTCCTGATCAATTTGTGGCCAATATGTAGCCTTTAATTTGCACATTAAGGCCAGTTGCATGTTTTCTTTCAAATTCTTCCTCTAATATAGCAATTGATACTTGCTAGGTATAGATGGCTGGCAGTGTTATTTCTTAAGGCTGGAGCTTATGTTCGGGTTTTTTTTTAAGTTGGCAACTCTCAACAATCTTTTTACTCCTAGGCACTTTTCTATGGAAACTTGTGTTTCTTATGAAGTATTCTTCCCACTGCTGTATCTGTACAATCCAATCCAACTTCGGTGAGGTGCAGCCACTGCATAAAAATTAGCGGTGATGGCCTTGCAATATTAGTTTATACATGGCATAATTTAAGTGGTAGTTATTTTAATTCTAAGGGCTACTGCAGTATAAACAACTGGAAAATTACACTACTTCTGATAAGCTGTTGAACTGAAAACAGTAATTGTAATACCAATAAAAAATCTAAATTGTTTCAAATTTAGAGTATCCAGTTGGAAAGAGCAGTGAAATTCCTTGGAGTCTTAAGCATATTTCCACATTTTCTACATAGCTGCATTGTAAATTAATGGCATACAGACTGCTGGATTTAGTTTACATGGCCAGTGGCCAAGCTTATTTTATGTGGATTTTTTTCAGTCATAGTGTGTATGCCTGTCAATTGATAAAAGAGTGTCAAAAGCAGCATTATGTGGTGATGGATCTGCAGTATGTAATATGCATAGCTGGCACTGTTGCAGTTGTCAAAAGCATCAAAATATAAATTAACAGTTGTGAAACAATAGTAAGAACTTTGACATTACTGATACCTTTTGGCTTATTTGTCTTTAATATGCTTTTATGTTACTATTTTTAAAATATATTAAAAATACTTATTGAAGGAAGAAATGGCTGCCAGTTGCAGAGCTCTGCTGTGAAGGATAGTGTACGGAGTTGAGTACACCCTGAAACAGCTGTGTTAACAGCCAATACCCATGTGCATCTGGTTTTGCCTTTATCAATAAATACAGAACTGAAGATGGTCTGAGGGACCAGCCATTCTTTAGTTCTGAATTAACTGCTGTAGTTTCATTTTAACTAGACTTTCAGCAGCATAGCAAGAAGAATAAGTGTATGTGTATTGGTAAGTTTGTATATAGGTCTGCATCTGACATCTTCCTCTCTTGGGAATGTCAAGGTCTTGTACTTTCTCAATTGGGATATTGGCATTTTTCTAGTCAGTGATGTCAGATAAAGACAGAAAGAATTATAGTTAATAAGCTATGTATGCCAAACTTGCCAACTTTCAATCCTCCTAAATTTGCTTAAATCTCTGCTTCTGAAATTAAAAATTTTGTTTGTCTAGGCAGAGATTGTAGTGTGCCCAGACCTGTAACTGATTTAGTGCTATTAAAGTTAAAAATTGTCTGAGGTATTAGAAAGATGAAAAATCACTTCCTTATGTATGAACTGGATATTACTTTATGAATCTTGATCTAACAGGTAGTTTCATGGGCCACTTTGTGTTGGGATGTCTTTCTCAGTTCACCTGTTAGTAAATGATTGTAAAATCACTGGCCACTATTTTGAAATTATTCAGGAAAGGACAATTTTGAAAGTTAAGTTCACTGTCAATAAATGAAGCAAACCAGTATTTTTATGGGGTTTTTCCTTAAAATGTTTGAGTTTTGCTCTTAAAATATGATTCGGGGGACAAAGTATGTTCATACCTCTGGTATCATTGCAAAAACCTGAGTTATAAGCTTTAGAAAATAACTTTTTACTCATGTTTTATATAAATTTGATTAATCTGTCAGCTAAATTTGGTTTCCCCATTCACTGTTCCTGAAGTCATCTTCTACATCCAGGGTAGATGGCAGTTTATCTGTATTATTAAAGACTGAGGCAAAGGAAAGCATTGAATGTCTCTGCACTTCTTCACCCTTAATAGTCAGATGACCACCTTCAATCAGACTGGTATTTTCTTTAGACCTCCTTTTACTACTAGTGTGCTTTAAAAAACCTTCTTATTGTCTACCACAACACCAGTCAGTTTCAACTCTAATTGAGCTTTGGCCTTTTGCATCTTGCCTTCAGTGTATGTGAACTACTGTCAAATTCCTGCAAAGCCTAACCTTGTTTCCAGACAGCATACAATTTCTTTTTCCTCCTGAGCTCCAAGAGGAGTTCTCTGTCCAGTCAAACTGGTCTCCTGTCCTGTTTACTTGACTTTTGATACAAATGAATTGCTGACTCTTGTGCTTTTATGTAGTGAAAAATTCCATTTTAAATCTGGTTTGGGGTTTTTTATTAAACCTATTTAATTTTTTTCAGATAAAAATACAAACATTTTGATTTTTATAACTTTCTGTCAGCCTTGCTTTCATAGTACAAAAATAGGGAAACAAAAGCTGTTTTAAAACCTTTACTATTTGGGGGAGTTTAACTTTTAATTTTTTTAACTATTAGCATGATGAGATTTTGACTCTTAATTTGTTATGATTTGTGTAATTGTATTTGTTTTCTTGCAGGAAATACAGCACTACATGACTGTGCAGAGTCTGGAAGTTTGGAGATCATGAAGATGCTTCTCAAATATTGTGCTAAAATGGAAAAGGATGGTTATGGAATGACTCCCCTTCTGTCAGCCAGTGTGACAGGCCACACAAATATAGTGGACTTTCTGACCCAGCATGTACAGACTAGTAAGGCTGAGCGAATAAATGCCCTGGAACTTCTAGGAGCAACATTTGTGGACAAAAAGAGAGATCTGCTTGGTGCTTTGAAATACTGGAAAAGAGCTATGGAAATGAGATACAGTGATAGGACTAATATCCTCAGCAAACCTGTGCCACAAACACTAATTATGGCTTATGATTATGCTAAAGAGGTAAACAGCTCAGAAGAGCTAGAAAATCTTATTGCAGACCCAGATGAAATGAGAATGCAAGCATTATTGATTAGAGAACGTATTCTTGGCCCTTCACACCCAGACACATCCTACTATATTAGATATAGAGGTGCTGTGTATGCAGACTCCGGAAACTTCAAGCGTTGCATCAATTTATGGAAGTATGCTTTGGACATGCAGCAGAGCAATCTTGATCCGCTAAGCCCTATGACAGCCAGCAGTTTGCTATCATTTGCTGAACTTTTCTCCTTTATGCTTCAGGATAGGGCGAAGGGCCTGCTAGGCACTACTGTCACTTTTGATGATCTAATGGGTATACTGTGCAAAAGCGTTCTTGAAATAGAACGGGCCATGAAACAAACCCAGTGTCTTCCTGATCCAATACAGCTAAACAAAGCTCTTTCCATCATTTTGCATTTAATTTGCTTGTTGGAGAAAGTACCTTGCAGCTCAGAACAGGAACATTTTAAGAAACAAACTATTTACAAGTTTCTTAAGCTTCAGCCTAGAGGAAAGAATAACTTCAGTCCACTTCACCTTGCTGTTGACAATAATACTACGTGTGTCGGTCGCTACCCAGTTTGTAAATTCCCCTCTCTACAAGTTACGGCTATCCTGGTGGAATGTGGTGCTGATGTAAATGTCAGAGACTCTGATAACAACAGTCCCTTACACATTGCTGCACTGAACAACCATCCAGACATCATGAATCTTCTTATCAAGTCAGGTTCACATTTCGATGCCACAAACTCATGTAAACAAACAGCTAGTGATTTGCTGGATGAGAAAGAAATAGCAAAGAATTTAATCCAGCCTATAAATCATACTACTTTGCAGTGTCTTGCTGCTCGTGTAATAGTGAATCATAACATATCCTATGCAGGGCATATCCCTGAAAAACTAGAGAAGTTTGTTTTGCTCCATAGATGATAGTGTGCTGTTCCAGAGTACTGTTTTTGAAGCACGACATGGTGATATTTTCCTTGAGCACTGTTGTGATACACGAGCGTTCCCTGGCTTGCTCCATTTTTCTCTCATTGGCTAGTGTTGTTAACATCAGATCTGCAGAGTTGGTTGCCCAGTATTTAATATGAATATGCCATATAATATATTTTGTGGATTATTTAGAAATGTAATGCCATATTTAGACTTTAAATTGTTTGCCAAAGGCTTGTCTTTCTTGTCTTATTTGCCTGTTGGGTGTTTGGACTGAGTTGAGTATTTTCCACTGATGTCTTTTTACTAATAATTGTTATGTGGATTTTATACGATTGGAAGGTCATCTTTTTTTGGTTTTGCTTGAGCATTCCTGCTCCTACTCTCTTCTTTTTCTATGGACTCATAGCTAAACTGTGCAAGTTGTATGGACTTGTTAACATTTGCAACTACCATAAGTGCTTTTATCTTCTCTATGCACTGGCTTAAACATGACTGTTGTGTGTGAGCATATTTCTATGCAGCACTTGGTCAATTTCAACTTAAATGCCAATCTTGTTTTGCAGTTTGTTTAGAGCTCTCGAGAATGCTGTCTTCATAGCATGATGAATTTTGGATTTATTTATCAGCTCTCCAAACTTGGGTTTGACTTTTTTGACTGCTGTATCTGAGGTTGCTTTCATTTGATCCTCTGGAATTTTTTCCTAAACTGGCGAGAAGAAAATATTGCTTTTTCTAATTGTAGTCCACTTTAAATCTGAAAATCGTTCTGTTGCATTGTGCAGCTTGGGAAGAGTCCTCATGATGTACAACTGATACCTTCCCCTCTGCACTAATGTCTTGCTTGTGCTGGTTATGTGACTAGATGTGAAGTTTGCTCAAAGTTTAACCTCAGACCTTAATGATACACTTCTATAAGAAATAGATCAAATATATGTTTAAAATCTGCAAATCAGCTTTAGCTACAAAAGAAAACTAAAGCATGTTGATGGCATGATGTTTATCAGTCCAGATCTAGACATCATATAGTATAGTGGCTGTCTGCCAGGGTATTGAAAGTTCTATAGCAGTGTCTTTTTTTTCTTCATTTTAAATATCTTTATAAATACTTGCATGGATTTTTCATCTCTACTATGTCAGTTGTACTTAACAAAAGCAGAAGTTCTGTTGTGTATATAGCTCCTATTAAAGTACCTATTTTTTATAATATTTGCACAACAGCTTAGCTTTTGCAAAAGAAAGGGCTCTTTTGACTTGATAAGAAATCTATAAATGGAGATCATAAATGTGAGTGCGATTCAGGTAATTAATATAATTCAGCACTTTACTGTTGATTAATAGTAGGATTTATTATGGCACATTAGCCCTACAAATATCTTAAAGTGAAATTAATTTCTGTTGGATAGGATACAGTTTAGTTGCAAATTTAGTCATCTAGCATTTTGGGTATTTTTGGCTTCATGTTTCATCTCAGTTGTGGGCAGAAGTGTACCTATGGGGTTCTTGCTCCAGAAATCCAAAAACTGGTTTTATAACTTTGTCAGAGATAAGAGATATTTAGACTCCACATTGGTTAGGTTAGGAGGGTCTTTGTAATACTTTAAGTTTTAAGTTGATGTTAGAACACTTTTGTCATTTGTGGTTGAACTTGAAGAAGAATATGTCTTGGGAGCACATAAGAATAGCCCTTCTTTGATTTTGTTCTGTTTTGGCATTCCTGCCAGCGTATGGCAGTGTACAGGTGCCTACTAGCTTAGCCATTTTTGCAAAAATTATGGGGATGTTTTTAAGCAAAGATATGTTGAAAGCAGTGCTGTTTGTGTATTGTCACTACCAGACTTGCTGTTTTGAAGCAATTTTCTCTGGTTTGTCCCTTGCTGTGTCTATGTTGTGTACTATTATGAGAATCATAGAATCATTTAGGTTGGAAAAGATCCTTAAGATCATTGAGTCCAACCAAGCACTGCCAAGTCCAGCACTAAACCATGTCCTTAAGTGCCACATCTACATGTGTTTCAAATACCTCCAGCCATGGTGACTCAACTGCTTCCTTTGGGCAGCCTGTTACATTGGTTAACCACTCTTTCCATTAAGTTTTTCCTAGTATCCAATCTGTATCTCCCCTTATTCTACTTGAGGCCATTTCTCCTTGTTGTATCACTTGTTACTTGGGAGAAGAGGCCAACCCCTGCCGTGTGAAATAATTGTAGAGAGTCCTAAGTTTCCCACTGAACCTCCTTCTCTCCAGGCTGAATAACCCCAGCTCCCTCAGCTGCTCCGCATCAGATGTGTGATCCAAACCCTTCCCCTGCCCTTCCCTGGACATGCTCTGGCACCTCAATATCTTTCATGTAATGAAGGACCCAAAACTGAGCACAGCACTTGAGGCATGGCTTCAATGGTACCCAGTACAGGGACAATCACTGCTTGATCCTGCTGGCCACACTATTGCTGATACAGGCCAGGATGCAGGTTTCTCTAGCATCACACAAGACTAAACTCGAGTCGATTGACTGCATTGCTGTGATTTGTAATGCTTAGGACACATGCCACTCAGCTTTTCATTTGTGAGGACGTGTGGTTTGGTTTTTGAATTTATACATTTTAATGCTTTTCTGCTGCTCTATAAATGGGGATAATCAGCAAATGATACCATACTAGAATTATACTTAGTCATAAAAGTAATTATTTTTGTATATCTCATAGAGAAAAGGGTTTTTAGAGTTTTTTACTTTGGAATTTGTCCTGCTCTTTGGTGGTTTTAGTTTAAATTTCTGTCTTTATAACTGACAATTGCCCTGTTTAAAATTAGTTGATTGGTTGTTCAGCCTGAGGAAGACAAGACTACAGGGAGACCCTATATAGGACCTTCCAGTACCTAAAGGAGGCTATAAAAGAGCTGGAGGGAGACTTTTTACAAAGTATGGGGTGAAAGGACAAGTGGGAATGGCTTTAAACTGAAAAGGGTGAGATTTAGCTTAGATATAAGGAAGAAATTGTTTACTATGAACATGGTGAGGCACTGGTGAAGGTTGTCCAGAGGAGTTGTGGATGCTCCATTTCTGGAAGTTTTCAAGGCCGGACTGGATGGGGCTCTGGTCCAGTGGAGGATGTCTTTGCGCATGACAGAGAGGTTGGAACTAGGTGATCTTTAAGGTCCCTTCTAACCTGAATCATTCTATGAGTTATGATTATTAGTCCAGAAATATAATGTACAAAATTTTAATTGTTAGTATTTTTTTTAATGGAAAGCATTCCCAAAAGTGAAAGCATATCACTGTTAGTTCTATGTAAATCTAGTGAATATTGCTACAAGAAAGGCTTACTGTGTTAGCTACTCTTTAGAAACAAACCAGGCTATTAGTACATGCTGACTTATTGCACGAATTTCTGTGTAAATATCTACTGATGTGCATCAGTCCAAAAGATTTACCATCTCCATGCTGAATTTAATTTTTCATGATGGTGAAGCTCTCTGCTGAAGAGAATACTTATCTTGCCAGATAACTTGGACCTAGGTGTCCTGGCAGATGAGTTCATGAATTTTTGGCCACTTTGCATTTAGACCTATGTGTTTACCCTGTTTTATTTTTCTTAATTTTAATTTTGTGATATCTTTAACTCATTCTTTTACCATTTTTCTCCCTATTTGGCCTTTTTTCTGATAAAACACACTGCTTCTGAGCTACTGACAAATGCTGAGAACTGCAGAAATAATTATATGCCCTTCAGGGATGAAGCAGGTTTTAAATTGATTAAACAGCTTACAGGTATCACTCCCCTAGAGACAAAGGAACTGATATCTCCTTGTTTGTTGAGACTCTAAGTTGCCTTTTTTGGCAAAAGGGATAAATGCATAGAGCAGCTTTTCTTCTGTTGTGGGTTTCAACTGAAGTATTTCAACAAGGAAGATGAAAAATATTCTCATTTTAAAAAATCTAAAATTATATTCCTATTTTTGTATCACTTAGGCTGGTAACAAGATTCCAGCTGTCTGCAGTGTCTCTGTTCTATTTGTTCAGTGCAGTGTTAAGACATTTTCTGAAATACAAGGCAACATTGTGGTTATTTTGCCATATATACTTCACAACACTCCCTGGATAAGGAGTAGTCTTGCGTTGTTCCTAAGTCCACAAAGAGCTGTCTTTTAACAACTGTTTTGCAACTGGTTAAAATCAACCTCTTTCTATTTTTACAAACACTACTTTAAAGAAAGTAATGCAGTGCTATAGCAAAATCCTTAAAGGAGGGTTTGTAATTAGATAAAAACCTTTTGAGGAAAAGCATGCCTCTCCTCAGTTTTGTATGAGCTGCAAGGTGACAGTGGCGGAATATGGCTGCTCTCTAAATAGCTTTGAAATGCTTTGAAATATAGAGTGGAATGACTGTTATACTCTAAAATGTTGAGAAGCATGAAAAAATAGACTAAACACTAATTTTACCTTCTGTGGCTAGAATGACAGCAACTGGTATTTAACACTTAAAAGTAGTTTTGGTAATTTTGATGAGAGACATACTAGACTGCTCATATTTCTTGGCTTTGAGTGTAAAAGTGACTGTTGAGCCCTCAGTGAGGGCAGAGCAAAAAGCTGTTGTTGGTTTGGTTTTAAATAATGTTGTATTTGTGTTCCATTCTATTGCAAAGACTTCCTATGCAGGGCTAGCTTCGTGTATGGAAATGTTGCAGTTTCTTTTTTACGTGAAGTAATTTAGCTTTAACAGTAATTAAAAAAAGAATAACAAGCATATTTCTCTGCTCCTACTCTCTTTAGGCTCCAAATGCAGATTACATTAAAAATATGTTTTGGAAAACACCTGTCTGAGTGTATATATGTGTTTTCTCTAGGGTATTGCAGTACTGGTTGGTGAACTACTTTTCCTGTTGAGTAACTAAATGTGAATGCTGCAGCTTCAACCTTTCTGTCATTAAGAATTGTACCTTAAGCAAAAGGTCATATTACATGCTCTTTCTTTAAAATTATGGTCTGGTAAAGCCTTTAAATTTCAGTGGTGGGTAGTAGTAAAGAAAGGGCTTAAACTAGATGATGCGGAAGATTCCACTCTCTAGAAAAAACATTTAGTCATACTGTTAACTAGAGGGAATACGTCCAGTTTGTAACCTAAAAGTAGATAGCAATGCCTTGTAAGAAGTAAGCAGCAGACAGTTTTCAAGAAAGCTGGACAAATTAATTTTCTTCTTGAAGCTTTTGAAGGATATTCCATATTGCATTAATTTGAAAAATAGAGGAATAGAGCATTTCAAGGGTGAGAGAAACAGAACTTCCTTGTTAGAGGCAGCTGGGGAATTGAAGACTTTAAAGAAAATTACCATTGTAATTTCAAAATGCCTTTATAGTTTGGCACAGTAGTCACAATCCTATCCTATAAGGAAGTGTACATTTCAGAGAGCTGTAACTTTAGATTAGTCCTGATTAGTAACAATAGGCTCAAAAAAGATGAGGCTCTGGATGAGGAAAACTGCTCCAGAACTTTCCGGTAGGATAAGTGTCACACAGATGGCTCTAGTGAATTGAATGTAGATTCACTTAATTAGGAGAGGGAAAAACTGGAAAGCATTATTTACATCATTATTCATCCTTCTGCAGTTGCAGATAATGAACGATGTCTGCTGTTACCTAAACTGTGTAATCATCCAAAGATGGCTTCTTGGCAGTAGCAAGTGCTGGCTGGTGCTTGAGGACAAAATTCATCATACGAAACAGTGCAGGATTAGGGCAAAAGAGACTAAGTGTGAAGTGTGTTGCTCTGGCAAAGGCAATACTTTTGTTTGTTTTGCACATAATATCCAGAGGTCCAAATGCCATCCACAGTGAACAGCAGAAGGCCCTTCGCCCCTACTCCAAAGTCTTACCTTGAAGTTGATTTCCAGCATTCAGAAAAAATGAGAAGCGGCTATACTCAGAAGTTATGGACAATTTTGAGCTGTGCACACAGGGGCAAAAAAGAATTAACTTTCTGATTCATCTAAGTGTCTGTCAGAGGCAAACACATCTCCCATCAGGTCATAAGATATAATCATGACACATGATCTGGGTTTCTCTGAAGTTCAAAGGGTTGCTTCTATCATATTTCTGAAGATTTATCAAGTCATAAGTTCCTTTCTAAAAATTCTCCTTAGAAAGTTATTTGGAATTCCCATCTATCAGTAATCAGAAACCTAATTCCCATTTGAAATACATGTTTTCCTAGCTTTGTATGTGTCGTGGTTTGACACGGAAAAAGGATTTTTCCGGAAGGAAGAGGTCAATTTGGATATTGACCAATTGAAGGTGGACACGCCTCTGAGAACACAGAGGGGTTAAAAGCAGAATTCCCAGGAGAACTGGCTCTCTTTGGTTCCGGTCAGCGTGCAATGCTGTGCTCTCCCCTGCCCGACCGTGGCTGGGTGGGGAGGGGGAGGCCCATGGCCTGACTGAGGACATCCTTGAAAGGCAAAATCCTAAAAGCAGTCGGTCCATCCAGGCATTGGTGGTGAGAGCACTGTGCATGGAAAGGAGAAGGGTCACCATGGCAAACTTTTCTCCGGGCAGTGCCATGTGTGACATGGAAACACAGGATGTGGCAGTGTGTTTCTTGGGGGGGTCTGTGGCACAGAGGAGACTCCTGTTCTCCCTTGATGGACTGAGTATCGGTTGTCTGCAGGGTGGAAACCTGGTTGGGGTCCAGATTGTGTCTCACTGTGGTTTGTTGGAGTTGGGTGGTGGGAGGAGGAATATTTTGCAAGGTTTTCATTTTGATCTGTGTGTGGTTTTTTTTTCCCTTCCTTTCTTTTATAGTAGTAGCTTAATAAATGTTTTGGGTTTTTTTTTCCTTGTTATTAAGCTTGGGCTTGCTTTGCTCTGTTCTCAATTCCATTTCACAGCATTCAGTTGAGAGATTACATTTTCATGGGGGCACTGGCATTGTGCCAGTGTCAAATCATGACAGTATGTATGATCTTCTCATAGTTTCAGTACTTCTTGGTCCTTCAGAGAGCATTGTCGTCTCTCAGCCTTTATGTGGTTAGGCTAAATCAACTAACCAAAAGAACTTCCAGGCTGGAGAATGAGAAAAAAACAGAATAATCTAGAGTTGAGTAAGCTGACAGATTGGTTTGGTTTTCCCTTTTCCCCTCTCTTGATTATGCACTACCAAAAAACCCCCAGGATCCACTGGTTCACTAAACACTTTTTGCTGCTGAACCTGCAATTGAAATTGCCAATTCGTTCCTTTTTACAATGGGAGGGATTTTTTTTACAGTAAGCAGCTGATTGCTTTCATTTCAGATTCTGTAGCTTGTGTTGTCCTCTTGAAATATTTTAGGTGCCTGGATCTCTCTTTGTTCCATTCACACACAGCATTATTCTAGCTGGAATGCGAGGCAAAACGTTCAGTGAATGAGCCAGACTTGGATTAGGTTTTTTCCATCCCATAGTTTAAATATAATCAACTTGCCTTTTTCTCCTTTCTCTTTGCATTTATGGCTACCAGGCATTTTATTGGCCAGACTATACTTTTTATTGGCTAGCCTGTAAGATGGGGGTCCTCCTGGGATGATGGTGCTCTTTCTGGTTTTCTGGCTAAGGGAGGCACATCTCCTGCTTTTTCAGGCTTTGTTTTCCCCTAAAGCATGACATTGAAACTTTGGGGAGTTAAAAACTAAAAGAAACAAGCAAAAAACCCCCTGAAAGAAAACCCAACAAATACCCAACCAAAACAAAAGCCCAAACAATCAAAAAAACAACAAACAAAAAATTGCCAACAAAATCCTCAAAACAAAACCAGAGAACAGGAGCTGCTGTAAATAAACAAAATATGCAGTGTGAGGCAGATATCCTGTGGGCTGCTATGAGGAGTGTGGAGCTTCTCCCCGCACAGCTAACAGCTCGTGCAGCGGTTTTTTTGCACTGCTCGTGGCTCTGTCGCTCACAGTGACGCAGGCGGCTTACTTCCAGTCTGTCCTGGTGGTACTTTAGGGCCAGATAGCAAGTAGTTCTGTGAGAAGACTTCTCTGGGCATGCTGCACACACGCCAGCACTGCTGTGCAGATCAGGGATGTGCTTTTCAAGTGACTGCCCCCATTGTCCATCCTTTGCTTGTTTGGGTTCATGTCACTGAATTGTCTTATTACACAACTTGTATTGATTTTGAATTCACCTGACCTTAAAGAAGTGTTCCAAAAGCTCACCTTACAGGCTTTAACCACTAATGGCTGTCAGTTCATGGGAGCAGACTATAAGTTGTTCTGTAAATCTTTTATCTTCTCCCATTCCTCCTCTACTCCCATGGAGTGTCACAGATTTTTGATGCTTGGCATCAACTCCTCCATTCTACAGATCTCCTTTCTAATGCAAGTGTAACTGTCACTCTTGGTTTGTCTTCTGATGTTAAACATAAGTTGACACGTACACTGGCTTGTTTTTCCTCTTGCTTGTAGGTGTTACTGCCTATTGTGTGTAACATCGCATAACCCATGTTCTGCTTTGAGCTGGGTCATGAAAATGAGATAATGTAGTTGATTGCTAAAGGTGGATCTACCACATCATTAACTGCTGGAAAATGAGTCAGCTGTGCCACATGAAATGCTGATACTTCCTTCTGACAGCATGACTGACCTTAGTACACAGTGCTGTTGATGTGTTGTAAAGAAGTATTTGCTCCATTATACAAAGGCAGAAACTATGGCACAGACTCAGTGACCTCTTAAAATGACCACAGGAAGTATAATCTGTAGCAAAAAACAGGGTTCAGATCATCTAGCTCCAGGGACTTTAATTTTGAGACTTTTTTGCTCCAGGTAGGTTTGACATCAGTAATTTCATAAATGAACACTCCAGATAAAAAACAATACCACAAAGGATTTCTTAGAGCAATCAGACTAATGTTATTGCACAGTTTTAATGTGTGCATCTATTTTTCCTCTCAGTTTTTCAGCATATTAAGCCAATTTAATAAACTCAATGGAAATAGAGCAGACTATGTGTGTCTGTAACTTCCTTGAGAACACCAGAATGAGCAGATGTCAGAGTCCATCCTAACAGTTCACACTGAAGGAGAGGATTTGGCAGGAGCTTGGCTCTTAGTAGGCATGAGAGAATCCACATAGGAATGAAAATACTTAGGACTGTGAAAAAGTCTTTGATCACAGCCCAGGCTTTACTAGAGAGCAGCAGATCTGGTCACTGTTCAGAATGTGCCATACTTGCACATACTTGTACAGTCAGTGCACCTGTTCATCAAGGTGGTAGCATCTGAGCATCAGATTATCTTGGTTTGTATAGTCAGTGTTCTGAGTTTTCTGTAATGGCACAGAATATAAATAAAAAATGGCCAAGCGGCACAAAATTGAGAAACTCTGGAACTTTCTATGGCTGTACACTGACTATATTATTAGACATGCCAAAATGATTTGAAGTTAATTTTGTTGAGTAGTTATTATTGCTTTCTAAGCAGGCTGGGTGAAACCATGACTCCCAGTTCATCTATGAGATTTTAGAACTTGTTAGTATCATGATTTTTATTGGTCTTTGTACAAGTAATGAGTAAGACCAGAGTGTGATCTTCCTTTTTCAAAATCCTTCATTTCAGTTATCAAGTCTGGAAACTGTTGTATTAGAAAGCTCAAAGTGACATGAAATATGTAAGAGGAAACCTGTATCTGGTGAAGAACTGTGGAAAAATGGATCTGGCACTTTTGATGTCTACTCTCTGCTGAGCCTCCCGTGGAAATTTTCCTGATATCCCTGCTTCTGTCCACACCTTGTCTTAATTTTCTGGCTCTTGTGAATTCTTTGTGCAGCAATGTTTCTCCAGCTGTAATGCCTTGCCCTCCTGCTCCTCTGAAAGCTGCAGGTCACGGTGACTGCCCTTGCCCTGGGCTGCCACTGAAAGCCAGCTGCTGAACTAGCCAGCCCTTCTCTGACAGTGATGTCTGGGAAAGTCCAGTGCAGGTGATATGCAATGGTAGCCATTTAAAAATAAAAATTAAAACTAAATGCTCAGATTTCCCTCCATCCTCTGTGTCCCTTTCTAAATGTACCATCATTGCTTCTTATCATCATCATCACCATCATGATCATGTTCTCTGCTGCCTGCCTTTATTGTTCCCAGTTGCTCTGTTGAGCTTCTTCCTTCTCATTGTTCCCCTGCTGTCATTGTAGCCAAGTCAAGCCTGCGCTGAAACGGGAAATGCTTGGGGAGATTTTGGTGCTGCTATGCCTTAGGCAGCTTGTTCTGTTTCTAAGTGGTGTCAGTTGGGAAGAGGAAAGGCTAGAAGAAATGCAGGATTCAGCTTGCTTGTTGTTTCTTCCTATGTCTGGTGAGGGTGATTAGCCTCCTGTCATGGTTTTGCCCCAGTGAGCAGCCAAAACCCACCAGTGGGAGACAATTGGAGGGTTAAAAGTCAGAAAACACATGGGTTGAGATAAAGACAGGTTAAGAGGGAAAGCAAAAACCACATATGCAAGCAAAACAAAGCAGGGAATTAATTCACTGCTTCCCATGGGCAGGCAGGTGTTTAGCCATCCCCAGGAGAGCAGGGCCCATCACATGCAATGGTGACTTGGAAGGACAAACGCCATTACCTCTATTGTCCACCCTCTTACTCCTTCCACCTCCACCCTCCTTCCACCCGGCTTTTTATAGTAGTCTTATAGAATATCCCTTTGGTCAGTTCAGGTCACCTCTCCCATCTGTGTCACTTCCCAGTCTCTCACACATCACCAACTCCTTCACCAGAGTGGCACTACAAAAAACAGAAAAGGCCTTGGCTATGTGTAAACCCTGCTCAGCAATAACAAACACAGCTCAGTATTTTATCAGTGCTGTGTTCGACACTGTACCCCAGCTGAAACCAGCACACCTCCTCATTAATGTGAAATGTGGGCTCTGTTAGACAGCTATGTAGACAACTTTGCCTAGAAGGTAAAGTGCTCAGTGGACACTGTGTCCACACTACGCAGTGGGTTTTGTTTCACATGATGTTACAGATACACTCTGCAGGTACTGCTGGTGTAAACTGTTGAAGGTTCCATAAGCAGATCTCATCCTGGAATCAGTAATACCTGGATTTCCTCACATGCAGAAGGTACTTGAAAAGCTTGGCACCTGTTTAAACCCCTGTTTTGTTTCCTAACTTGCTGATTTTTGCTCTTGAAAATCTGCCTTTAAAAAGCGTCATTCTCTCAGTATCTTCCAAGATCCCACTATTTTGTCCACTGGGTTCCTGCGTTCCTGCATTACCCTTCTCTGCCATAGAAATATATGGTAGTATTGGGAATGTGATATTTCATGTGTTTCTTCTGAAGATGCTTATTGACTTACCTGCAAAAGTGGAAAGTGCATTAAAGTTGCCTCTTACAGGGTGCTCTGTCTGGTTTTGTCTTCCCATTAATAAGGCAAATGTCATTTACCTCAGAGAATAAGTTCTAGTAGACTAAAAAATTAAATTGGTGATAATGAATTTGTAAATTCCTACTGTAGAAACATGTTTTAACATGTTTTTTCATGTTTTTGAATTGCATATGGAACTGCTTTCTTAAATCCAAAAAGGAGAAAATAAAAGGAAGCTGGACATACTTCTAGTAAATGAAAAACCACAGTGGAACTGGAGAAGCAAGTGAATTCACTTCTGACCCTGTTTGCAACAAGAATATTGATAACTCGGATAATGAGACCTTCCTGTACTTAGAGCAAATAATGTTAAATGCACAGACCTGGCTGAAGGCTTCTTGCCAAAGTAGGCAAAAGAAAATGTAATCTTGCACTGACAGCGAGTTGTGTTTTGCAGCACAAGAGGAAGAAAGGCCAGGAAGGGTCTTAGAGAAGGAGGAAGATGTAGTGGCCAGTTGGACTTTACCAGACTATATGTAACTTAATAGTATTACGGAGGGATGACTGTCAACCCCTGCATTTACTAGCTCCTCACAGCAGTCTTAGCTCTCCATCTTGCATGATGGTCAAAGGTTTGAGCTCGTGCCCATTGCAGCAAACGTGAGGGTTGGGGCTGAAGAGTGCACATCGTTCTCTTCTCTGGCAGCCAGCAGTGGTGCAACATGGATAGCAATGGCTGCTGCTCAAAGTCCCTTTCACTGACAAGTTCACTGAACACAGCAGCTGCCCCTCTGCTCTCCAGAACAGGGAGAAGTGAAGGAATTGATCTAGGCAGCCCGCTTCTTTGAATCATGCTGTGATCTGGAGCTGGATAACTGCCAATCAGTGTATCTGAACATATTGCTCTAAAAGCAGTATGAAGAAAAGCTGGGGCAGTACCTCTCTTTCCTAATAAATCCTCACACCCTTCTTCAGTCTTTGGCTGTGTGACATTGAAGAAGAAAAGTGAAAGAGGGATGTGCAGCTACTGCTAAGCCAGTCTGATTTAGCAGGCAATAGTACATGTTATTTGGGGGATGAGAAGGTGCTGGAACACTCAGTGAGAGAATGAAGTATTTCTACTGTACTAATAGTACAAGGTGCTAGACATAGAACACTACACAGAGAACAGAGGCTGTGCTCACATATTGTGAGCTGTCTGTCTTGAAATGTGAAATATCAGCTTAGTAATTTTAGCAAGGTTTGATCCCAGAAAAAGAAGCATAAGTAGAAATGTAGCTTTATGTCTTTTCTAAGCAGTTCAGATTTTGTGTGCAGTCATAGAACCATTCTCTGACATGATGCTAAAAATTCCTTAAGTTTCCACTGATTGATGCAAAGTGACTGCAGGATCTTCTGTAAAGGATTTCTCAGCAATGAGCAGTTTACCTTCTAGGGAAAGTTGTCTACATAGTCAACTGTTCAGCAATCTGCTCAGCTGAAAACACACTTTTTAGAGGAAATACTCTTTGAGACACAGAGACAGATATGTTCTCAGCATTGTGTAAAAGCATTCAAAACCTAAGAAGTCCTTCAGTCCTAAATAAGTTCTTGTTCAGAAGAAAAATTTCAGAAGGTGGGTAGAAATATAAAAATTTTTCTGTAATCTAGGAAATCAGTCTATTCACAGCTAAAACAACATCTGCTTTATGTGTAAATGTTGGATAAAGACCTCTAAAAGAAAAAAGATTAAGTAATGTTGTACAGATCTTTTATTATATGTTCTCTGGAAAATGGCTGATGATGCTTCTTCCAAGAAGAACTTACTTTTATTCAAATCAGTGAAATCATTTGCCTTTGTACAGAAGTAGGATTTTTAATCAAGGGTATCAGAAAGACTTACAAATCAAACAGTTCCCCCCAGTTTTTAGTCTCTTTCTGCAGAGTACTTGAACTACACACACTGCTGAAAGGTGTCTTGAAACTCCCAGACTTAGCACCTGAGACCGAGCACCTGTGTGATGAACAGGGTCAGACAGTCCATCCTTGTTAACCAGACAAGGCCCAGCAAGAATGCCTTCCTTGTGTCAGCATGTGTATGTGTAGTTTATGGCATAAATATGCATGTGCATGTGTAGCCAAAACACCTGAGTTCTTAGGCATGCACATACTTATAGACAGAGACCTGTGTACCTTCTTTAACCATTAATTGTCCTTTTAGCATGTGACTTCATTTGACCAAAGTAGAAAAGACAAAGCAGTGTGACTTGGTCTTGAGGTCAGTGAAGAGGTAGTGAATAGCAAAACTGAGGTGTTAAGAAAACCAGAAGTGTTAACAATTGTAGGTTTATGTGTGGCATGATGTGATACTGGCCTTGGGAAAAACATGCACCTGTAGAAAGCACTGAGCAGAGCACTGATTTTTATAGACACTACCACATTTTGTGTACTTGATGGTATATGATGTGACTGCATATATGGATAAGGAGACATTATTTTTCCTGGTATGGCATGGTTAGAAAAATGTGTGACAGCCTAGTGTAGAGGGGAAAAAAAATCCAAAACTGTCTTGCTTTCCTTTTGTGCTGTGAGTATTTTGCAATCAATTGCAATCCTCCACATACACTTTTTCCCTGATGCCCAAAAGCAGGTGTCTCTTGGATTAAATCTGGGAGGTATTCAGAGTACATCTTCATTGAGGCAGCTTATTGAATGGAAGAAAGAAGAATGGTGTTTTCCCCAAGATGTTTTTAAGAGGAACACCTACAGACTCAAGTTCTGTAGGATTTTTTTCTTACAATCTTTTGTCAGTTGTGTTTTTCTTTCTCTAAATGGAGTTACTGCATGTAGATGAGAGCTGCAATAAAACAACTGTGTTTTACCTCAAAATGGTCATACTATCTGCAAAGTGGAAATGCTGTTTGCTTAAGTATCTCACTTGCAAAACTTCTTAACTGGAAACTTGTCTGGTTCTACACAGAAATGAAGATTAGAAATACCTTTGTCCTGCACATGCCCAACACAGTTGCCACAGCAGTCTGCACTTGGCTTACATGCAACCCCTCTACAGTATTTCTTCAGACTTCTTCAACTTGCACCATTGAAGATGAGCTGTGAGGGTAACATCTCCCTTGGAAGCATAATATCTCCTATGGAAGGATACCTGGGCTGCTTTCTTCTTCCCTTCTGGTACTGAGGTCACTGGTTTGCTAGTGTCAGTCAGTGTGTTCTGATCATGCAGCTAAAACAGCCATTTTTCTGCCCTTTAAGGCTGAGAGACTTCTCTGGGAAGAAGTCTAAGTTTTGTTAAGGGCTTGCAAACACAGGACATTTGTGCCATCAAAACACTCAGGCAAGCAAAGTACTACAATGGCAGGCTTCTGGGACTCTCCCTGTCCTTCAGAAATTCAAGGTATTTTTTATTGTTTCAAGGCACTCTGGAATCAAATTCAGTAGGTTTTGCCAAATAGAATATGGACAGCATTCAAAACTATAATCACGTAGACTAACTGTTGTAGGGCTGAGGAGGAAAGAAATGCAGTGCCTTAGCTGAAGTGAATCTTTTTGTCTTCCATCAACGGGATTTAGGCTTCATAAATCAGAGAGGGACCTTTCAGGCAGCTGTTTGGCACAGGTCCCCAGGAAAGTTAAAATTTTCCCAAGTCAAAATGGGTGGAAAGCAGCAAAATTGGCTTTTTTTTTTCTGACTATATTGCACCTTGTGTATGAGGTGACAGTAATAGCATCACCATGGACATGGGAAGTGGGGGAAATATTTCTACAGGAGTCTTCCTCTTCTCAGCCCCAAAGGGTGTTCTTGTAACCTGCACAGGGGTGAGGCCATGTGATTGCTTTGCTCTCTTGTACCTGGAAAGCTTTTAAGTCTACTAGGTTCTGAATTATTTGTGTTCTCACATCCTATCAAACTACAATATGTTGAAATATGATTAAACTCTTTATACAGATACAAGAGTTCGCTGTATACACAGCTGTGCAAAGTGAAATTTTGCCAGGCATATTAAGCTATTTAATATTACAAACTTGCAGGAGACTTCTGATTAAGCTAACCAGTAGCTGTGTTTTCAAACATGTATTTTATGTTTCAAAACCTATCATGTGCTTTGGCAAATACCTGGTTTGATGGTCTCATGCTTTTCTGCCAATTTTCATTAGTGTTAAATTGTTGGAAGCTCACAAATCAGAATGGTTTTGGAGCAATGTATGTTAGGGAATCACAGCCCATCAAACCAGACAGATATCTAAGCATGAGTTCCTGCTCAGCTTCTTCCTGTGAGTAGCTTCACTGCTGTCAAGGAGATTTGAGATGTGCTTCATCCATGACTGTCAGCCAAATGCTAAGCATGCATAAGACACTGCATTTTTTTCTAGTTGCTAGTGCTGTTAGTCTTTCACAGAGTCATCCAGCTCAGGATGTCTCTAAACTAACCTCCATCTGAATGCATGGCCAACTATGAATCCAAGTCAAGTTGCCTCAGTACTTTATCCAGTTGGTCTTGAAAATCTTGATGGTGTTTCTCATAGAATCATATGTTTATTTGGAGAAAAAGAATCCTGTTTACAAGTCAGATCAGTCAGATTTCTGCTTTTTGTCTTGGCTGGCTCAATGCAGCCTCTGGAAAGTAAGCTTCATGAACATATAATCTGTAAATTGTATGTGTTGTTTGAGAGAATAGAATCATAGAATAGAATGGGTTGGGCTGGAAGGGACCCTAAGATCATCTAATTCCAAACTCCCTGCCATGGGCAGGGATGCCACCCCCTAGATCCTGTTGCCCAGGCCACATCATCTCTTTGGATTTGTGTCTTTTGTTCTCCTAGTATTAATTTAATAGATCAGCAAACTGCAGGTTTCCTTCCTCCCCATTTTCCAGTTGTTCATAGTGGTCTCATTTCTCTTTTTTGCTTCCCTGTTGCTGACTATCCTTCAGCCACTAGCTGTATTCCAGGTACCCTTGTCCTCACCTCTTTGATTTTACACTTCTCCCAGCATCTTCTAGTCCCTGATCCTAAACTTCTGTGTAATTTTTCCATGTGGATAGGCAAGGGTGTATACAACTATGCAGAAGAGCAAAGTTAACAGAAGAATACAATGACAAAGTCAAACAATTAAAAATTCAGTAAGGACTGGCAGCAGTCTCATTCTCTATTCCCACATGCACATGGCAGATCAAGCTGCTGGTAATTATATGATTAAGTTGTTTCATTCCCAAACTCCTTCCTTGTTCCTTCACAGGATGTGATTCTGGGTGTGAGTCAGGTCTGTGCATTGAAGGAAGCTGTTTGCTGTTGCAGGAGCTGACACATTTCTACCAAAAGGGCCCAACAATTGCAGGAAAAGCAAATGGATAACTGTGTGTTTAAGGGGACTGACCCCTGCCCTGGCCATTTGGATGACTCTGGTCCAGGATTTTGGTGATGCAAAGCAAGTGACATCCACCTTAATTCTCAAAGGCAGTTGCAGCAGGCATTTCACACTTTCCAGGTGCTTACCTGCTTAATACCTGGTGTTGAAAGCTCTCCCTCTTCACAGACATAATAGAAGTAAATGGGAAAGATTTGCTTTAAATATATAAAGAAATATGTTTCCCGTTAAAAATTTTCTGTAGTCCTAAAAAATTGTCTTCCTCGCATTTCAAATATGAAATTAAAAACTTAAAAGAAAGTGCTGCACAGCTAGTTTAAGATAGCATTAAGAATGTTTCTCAAGCTCTAAATTAAAACAAGGCCACAATCAGATATGATAGGCATGCTAATGGAAATCATAGGTTCTCTATTAATTTTCATTTTGTTAGGCTTGGGGCTTTTTATGTTTTGTGGGTGACAAGCCGAGGCAAGGACCAGATGTGAACATGGATGTTGGTGACTCTTAAGTTCCCATCTTTTTGGTGTAATTCACTCTGTTACAGATACTTGAAGCCTTATTACATAAATCTATTTCTCATTTAGTATTTACTAACACTTCAGGTAATTTTGGAATTGAGTGTAAGGAGAAATAAGCCAATATACTTGGACCCTTTGTCTACCCCAGAGCTTGCACTGTTTACCACGGACCTCCAACCTCCACTCCACTCACAAACCTTGAGTGCCCCATGTAATCTCCGGCCACAGAATGCGAAGTATGACCTTTTCAGGGCAGAGCCCTGCCAGTACATGAGAGGGACTCCAGTGCTCAGCCCCTGGTATGGATCTGTGGGTGATCTGACAATGCAGAGCAGCTTGCTGGTGAGAAGCACCTTCGTTCAGATACCCATGTCCTTGTTCACATGCAGCTGGGTGGTGTATTCTTATAGGAAGTGTGCGATATACTTTCAGCTTTCACCAGGGATGGATGAATAAGAAACAAATGTATCAGTTGCCACATGTCTGGGAAAGGCAGTGCTTTTTTCTTGACTCTTGCTTCTGCAGTTGGTCTGACGACTTGTACGTTGAAGTGTGATTTAACCAGTGCTTCTGTGAGATGAGTCAGAGAGGATTACACATATGTTGCAGGACTTCCTTACAGAAGAGTGTTAGCCAGCTGGAATACAACATCAAGCCTGTCATTTCAGGACAGAAGTTTCAGGCATGCAATGAACAGGTGCCCCACAAAATGCTGGACCCTTCAGGAAAGGCTGCTCTTTAAATATACAAGTGAATGCACTTGTTTTGGTGGCAGGTCACTAAGCAACCTGCACTGAACCAAGAAAATACAGTCTCAGCAGTGCTTCTCAGTACAGCTGGCATCTTTGGCGTTGAATCACCATACCACGAATTAGCACTGACAGTAGCTGCAGGGCCTTGTCCACAGCAAAATACTGAGGGCAGATACCCAGCTACACTAGTGATTTCAAGTACTAATTAAAAAATGGGTATGCTGCTTAGAGTAAAGTAGTGGTTGGTGTTTAAATGTTATATAGTATTGCCAGTTCTTCTAGGTAGTATGAAAGTAGATTAATAGTTACAAAAGTCCATAATCAAATATGGTGCTTTGAGCATAAAGATTACTCTTACCTGAACACTGTCAAAGAACAAATTTTTGTTGCAAAAATTGGGGGCAACTAAATAGGCTGAAAGAGTGTTGGAGAGAGAAGAAGGGACAAAATCCAGAGGTTGAGTGTATGTGAAATACAGTAGTGCATACCTCTGTGACTGAAACTCAGACTAACTACATGGCTCCACCCAGTTGTTCCTCAGAAAACTCATTATCCTCACCTGTCATACCTAACCATGGCAGTCAGTCACATGAAATTTAGCTTCATGAAGCAAACAAGTGCATTATTTGTCACTGAGAATAGACATCTTTTTTCAACTTCTTTATGAGGACTTTATGTGGCATGTCCCCTAAAATAAAAATCTCTAAAGCTTCTACCCTAGACATTAGAGAGGTCTGTCTGTAGATTGGGACAGAGGATATAATTACAGCTTGCCTATATCTTACAATCACGTTTATGATCAGTGAAACTTGTGAAGCTAATCTATAGCACAGCTTAGTGCCAGTCCACAGGAGGAGACACAGGAACTCTTTGCTGTCCACAGAGGAGCCATCTTCTTGGGAAATCAGCAGATACAGAGTGCCCTGGCATGCTGTAATCCAGACCAGGGCATGCCCTTATTTTTGTTGATACAAAACCTTTTGTTGATACAATGCTTCTAAAAAGCAAAGTAGTGAGAAGTTAAGGTCTGCATAATACAAATTTTCAGCTCTCCTGTGCTGATGGGAGTGAGCTACCTCAGGGTCTGATCTTGTTTGAGGCTATATGAGAGATGGATGGAGGGAGTAAACTACAACACTGAAAATTATCCTAGGAAATCAGGTGACAAAGCATTACACAGACACTAAATAGTACTTACACAGGAAAATGAACTGTCATGAGTGGGAAATCTGTGTGTTGGGACTGATGGTATGCCCAGTCATGGTCTCATGGTTTTCTTTTGTAACAGGAGGAGTGGCCTATATGTAATCCATGCTGAATTTTCTGTTTCACTTCCTACATGTCACCATTTCAGTGTTGCTGTAGCATTTTAGCATGTCTGCATGTACTAAAATGGAATTTGCTCAAGCATGAAGACATTTAAATGGGAAAGATCTATTTGATGCTCTCTGCTCCCTGTGCACAAGGGTGGGAGATGAGCACTCTGGGAATTGTTTAACTGATTAGCGTGTGCTAATCCTGTCCAAACGCTCATGAGGAAGCAATGCCAATTTCATTTCCAAAGAACTGTTTCATTTTAAAAGGAGGTTAAAATCAGATATTAATTGGAAATTACACTGCAGTTTTATAAGAAGACTCTAGAAGGATGAATTTGTTAGACAGTTTTTTATCTTGCATTCACTGCATTTCAATATTGTTTTACGACCAGTTCCTAAAATGTATTTCTTACTGCTCACTTTGTCTTCTAGCATCACAGTGACAATTTGATGAGAAGCAATAACATTTCTGGGATTATACAAGGGATCAACGATTATGAACTTTTTCTGACAGTGCAGCTGCTTGATTATGTTACCTGTCTCTCCCTCTTACCATGATTATATTTATATGAGCTCTCTGGTTTATGGCTCTATACATTTGTTAATATCAAATATCTTAATTGCCAACAGCCCACTTGATTCTAATCTCTGTGTTTTGTGCTGCAGATCATTTGTCTGGTCTGACTGAATCAATACTCATGCTCAGGAGAAGAGAACTGCAACTAATTGCAACAAGTACAGAACACAGAGAGGTTTTATCTTTGTCCCCTTCTCTTTTTCCCTGTCTCTCTCCCGTTTTTAAATTTCCTTTAAAAGTGTTTGGGTACAAGGATTCACCATGGGTAGGGAAGAAGCAGACCCTGCCTTTTGTTCTGTGGCAGGAATACACTCCTTATAACATGACATGTAAAGGAAACCTATGTCCCAGGCTTTCTAGCACTACAGACTGCTGGCCGAGCATCAGCAGTGACTGAAGTGACTTGGTGGAAGATCTGGATGCCTCTTGCCTGCCATCTGCTCAGCAGACAGGTCTGGTGGACCAGACTGCTCAGATGGGGCTATTTTGAAGGAGGTTGTTTATTATGGGGAGATGTCGATGGAAAGAACTGCTTTAGAACTGCTTTTCCTATAGAAACTAAAGGTTTTGTTTTTCAGGTTGAAATTTCCCACTCTCTTTGAAGGTGGAAACAAGTGATTTTAACCTAGAGGAAGGTGGCTTTGGTAGCAGACTCTTAATTTTAGACCAGGCACAGAAGTTAACTGATATATGAAAACAGATGAAATATTGCTAAGACTCGTTACACTTCTACCAATACACTACAGCCACTGAAGTGTGAAATAACAGCAGTTCAGCACACAGTCCTACTAAGTATGATGCTGCTTAGTCAACTTTTAGAAATTAAATTAACATCTTGGTGAAAGGAAAACAAACTGACAATCCAAACAATCTAACCAAGAACCCCCAAAGAAACTGTTATTTGGATTATTTTTTATTTTACTATTTAACACTAACTGATGGTAATCCAAAAGAATTACCTCAACTAAATTACGCAATTTATGTGTTTAGGGGCCTCAGAGCAAACAAATTAAATTGAGACTGAGGGCTACATTATTGAAAGATGTTTGTTTACATACATTGGTTCAGTGTGAAAAAAAGACTCATTTCCTAGCGTCGGAAACCCTCCAGGAAAGTATATGCTTCTGCTGTGTTGAAGAGCAGAATGCACCTGCTGAAAGTCAGATCAAATAACTGGAGCCCCTGCGCTGGCTAGGAGAGGGGATGCTAAAGCTGTGGCTGAAGCTGCACCATTGCTAGGAAGATACTAGTAAGGTCTCACCATAAGCAGTACCAGTGCTGGCTGCTGCCTAGCTGTGATATTTTGCCTACAATTTGCACTTTTTGCTGCAACTTTGCCACAAGAAGAAGTGACTGAAAGTACCGGTAGGTCTAAAAAGGGATTAGATTGTTAAACTGGCATTTCAAAGAAACACTGCATAGCCTGCATGCATCTGAACCCCGAAACTAGGGGGGAAATCCAGTATCTGGATTTCTGGTCTGGAAATCTGGTTGATTTCCAGACTGCATGCTAGGGGAAGGACTGCTAGATGTCTGACTGAAATGTGGGACTGGACTGATTTCATGCTAGTGAGCTGTTTCTGTTTTGCTTCATTGTATTGCTGAGTGCATGCTACCATTCTGCAGCTCTACCTTTTGCACACAAGATCCCAAGATCCCAAAAGGCTAAAATTCCTTACCCTGTCAGCAGGGATCTGGCATAGTCTGACGCGTGTCACTCTACATACTGCTTGCTTAAGTGCCAGAGAATGGGCTTTTTCACCCTATGTTCCTTTTTGTAAAACCAGGAGCAGCAAAATCCCTGTCTGGGTTTGTGCATTTTGTTCCTGCTATACCTCTAGCAACACAGTTTGCAGCTGTCTGGGTTGGCACTGAAAAGTGCCAATAACATCTGTGGATAATGAGCCTGAGAAGAGCAGTTAATGAAGATCTTGTTTCAGAAACTGTGCTTCTCTCAACCCTAAAATAGCCAGAGACATGTAGTACATGAGCACGATGTTCATTGCACAGTGCTATTTTTGTCCCTTTCCCTTCTAAACACCTTTCAACAGCTTGCTGTGTGGAACCCCCAGCCCATCTTGGTCTGGTAGGGTGCAGCATTGGTCTCCAAAGTGGAGAGGTATGAACCCTAGGTGATGTGCAAGACAACCCACTAGTGTTCAGGAAGAAAATACATTTTGTACCATTAATAAATAAGACAAAATTATAGTTTTAAAGCAGTGTTTATTTCATCCTTTTTTAATTTCTAGTTTTTGTAGTTTTATAATGTATGTACTATTCAGCTAAAAGATTTTTTTTACTGAGAGGGGTGAGCAACCAAAAAATTTGGAGCCCACAGGCTTTTAAAGATATCTCAGAAAGCTGAGATCTGCAGACTCTTCTGTTCCACAAAGATCTGGTTTACCTCTCCAAATCATTCAGCCCCACCAGGGCTGTCATTTTCATGATTGTCATCTACACAGGTATTTCAAGACTTCCTGCCATATAATTTTCAGTCTGTACAAACGGTGGTGTAATCACCAGTTTGGCTGGGATGATTTTGTTGCATGTCAACAGCAGAGCAGGAAGTCAAACCAACTAATCTGTCAAATTTATGAGGGCCTGCAAAAGCCTGTATGGAGAAATGTGATAATTCTGCAGAGAAATAGCAACTAAATTTCAAGTACCAATTTGCCAGCTGGAGATTTGCTGGGAAGTCGAAATCTTTGTTAGAAAATTATACTGACAGCTAAATCATAAACCAATACAGTGCTAGAGCAGACCTAGTACTCTAGTGTTTGTCCTCAGCCACAGGCTTGGGAAGGATGCATTCTCTCCTTCTCATTTTGTGCAATGCAGATCACCTTTCTTTTACATGCTGTTTGTGGCTGCCTTAAGGCTTTTCTGACAGTGGCTGTAGCTTGCTGAGAAGTCAGTGAGATTGATCTCACCCTCCTTAGGTTGACAGTGATCTTGGGTGGAAGGTTTAGACCCTACAGCAGTTCTTTCCTGGTGAGTGCAGCTCAGTGTAGCCACTGACACTTAGCAAGGTTGGGTTTGTACAGAAGGAGGTCAGTAACTAAATTCAGAATGACCTACTTAGACTATGTGTATTGAGTTAGTAGGTACTGATGAAATTCAGTGTAAGAGCTAGCAAGCAGTAAGAGAATTATGGTGACCTGTGTAGGGTCACCTTCAGCTGTACTCTTTCAGAGCAAGCAAGTTAATGGGTAAAGGTTTGGAAATTGACAATGTGTGTGAAATTTCAAGTTGACACATGCAGCGATTATGCCTACCTTTAAAAATATGACTGTAAAAGTGCAGAAGAAAATCATCCTCTACTGGTAACAATAAAAAAGTTCTTCCCTGCCCCTCATTTTAAAGTGTTTGTCTCTGCCAACTCATGTACCACTGGGAATCATGAAGGAGGAATCTGTGAGGAAATAGAGGGGGTTAATGTGCTCCCTTTAGTAATGTGTGTGGGGGTTTTTCCGAGAATCATTTGGCATTTGATGCATTTTGATATGGCAGTCACACTGGGACATAAGCACATCCCCTTGGAAGGAAATGCAAAATTTGTGTGCTGTTCTCAGAAGTTTCTTCTCCAGCCTTTGAGAACAGAAACTTAGATGTGGATGTTTAGTATGAACTGTGGCTGGCAAGGGCTGCTATGAAGAGATGAACTGTAGCTCAAGTAGTATACTGTGTCTTAATCCCCTACGAGCTTTGCAGTTGAAGACTTTGATTGATTTTATGAAATGGATTAGTAGGTTATAGGACCCTGCAGACCAGAGGTGATTTACAGTGATGGAACCGTTTCCACATGTGAAACCGGAATGATGCAGAGTCCAGCTAGAAGGTTAGTTGCTGTAAAAAAGATGAAAGTATGAAAACTGAAAAATAACAGGGTGATGTGTGTGAATATGGAAGGGTTTTATGTAGCAAGTAACAATGTGATCAACACATTGACACCTTTTGATTTCAAGGAACTCTACTACTTCTGTGTTTCTAAGTTTGAAATCAACAGCTTCTGTTGTGGATAGAGCCTGGTTCTCACATTGCACACATCCTTAGACCAGCAGTATATGCACTTCAGAATCTGAGGCCTGCTGTAAATACTTAGAACATCCCAAACAAAAATCATTAGCCTAATCAAAATTAATTAAACTATCATTAGCAGGCAGAAAATTATTTGTTATCAAAGATTTCCATGCTCCCTAGTCTATTCTCAGATTCTTGGTTCTTATCTATGACATCTAAGCTAACTAGAAAGACCTCTCAAACTGAAGCATGGCTTTCTCTGCACTATGTGCCTTTGCTATTCTTGAAAAAAACATTCTTTCTTGGGGAAATAACCAGGCGTTCTTTTTATGTAACCCAGAATTTGATGGGGCTGTCTTTGAAGGGAGGTCACTGTGGGAAACTGGTCATTCCTTCCTAATCTCACACATAATCATCGCCCTAGGGGAGGGGCACTGGAGCAGCAGGCAGCCAGAACACGAGCTGTTCTTGGCCATCCAGTCTGCGTGGCCTGTTTGCTGGTCTGGGGATAAAACTGCTGAACTCAACCCTTTTTTTCTTATTTTTTTCATCAAGTCAGCAGTGAAGCCAATAAATGCCATATGAGTCACTGCGGCCATGGATTTGCCATGAGCCAAGAGCCCCTCCTTGCCCCCACACTAGTGCCAGGCTGTGCAATATGTAAAAGGTGCATCACAGGATGTGATGTGAACACAGCTTTGCCCTGGACTGAGACCAGTGCTGCACATTATCAGAGTCTTCTGAGTTATAATTCTAGAGGAACTTATACAGAAAAACATATTTAGGACCATATATATAATACTGAGCACAGAACTATTCAAGGCATTTATTTTAACCTTTGCAACTTGGGTGTAATATCTTCTTAAATCAAAAGCAGTGTGGCCAGCAGATGGAGTGAAGCTTTTGTGCCCCTCTGCTCTGGTCCACCTGAAATGGGCCCACCTGCAGTTCTGCATCCAGTTCTGAGGTCTGCATCACAAGAAATACATGGATTTGTTGGAGCAAGCTGGGAGGAGGACCATGGAGGATGGAACACCTCTCCTAGGAAGACAACCTAAGAGAGTTGGTAATTACTCAGCCTGAAGAGGAGAAGGCTCCAGGGAGGCATGATTGCATCAGTACTTAAGGTGGACCTACAAGAGCATTGGAGTAGACCTTTTTATCAGGGCATGTAGCAATAGGACAAGGGATGGTGGCTTTAAACTGAAAGAGGAAAGTTTAGATTGGATACTAGAATTCTTTACTGGAGCGCTGGAGCAGATTACCCAGAGGTGCTGTAGATGCCCTATCACTGGAAATGTCCAAGGCCAAGTTGGGGGGAGACCTGGTCTAGTGGAAGGTGTCCCTGCCCATAGCGGGAAGACTGAAACTAGGCAATCTCTAAGGTGCCTTCCAAGCTATCCCAAACAATTCTGTGATTCTGTGTTTCTCCTTTCTGTCCCTATGATGCACACTTTTCTCCATGACTAGATTACATTTTAAAGGAGGTGGTTTAAATGCATCTTTCCATATGCTGAATAACAAGACGAATAACAATCTATTCCAAAGTAGGCATCAGTAGGTTTGGGGGCTTTTTTGGTTTGTGTCAATATCTTTTTTATAAAGCCACAGGTCTGAGGAAAATAATTCACACAGCTGTTAAGTACAGCTATTATGGATTTCTTTCCAACAGGGGATGTAAGAGGAGACTGAAATCTGAAGAAAATTTCCCAGGAGCACAAAATCTTGCTAACTTATTGACAGAGAAATTTCAATAAGACTGCAAAGAACATCTGGCAGCTTCTGGTTTATATTTATTCTTCCTAAATGTTTCCCTAAATAATTGGAGGACTTTAATTAAATTGCAATTTTGACCAGTCTCTTATGGAACTAGTCATCCTAGGGCCTAGAGCAAATGATTTAAGTCACAAAACACTTCCAAGAGATGCACTTTCATGTTACTACTAGGCAAAGAAATAGAGAAAACAGAAATAGTCCACTGACAAGACAACACAGGAAACTTGTGGCAGAGGGAGAAAGGAGGCTTGGGGTCTCTTGGGGTCTCAGGCAGTGTGCTGTAAACCAAGCTTGACCAAAGCACAATATTTCTGCTTTTTATTACTTCAAACCCCTTTTACAGGAAAAGATTACTTATAATATAGGAACTAATGGCTAAAATATGCACTTACATTTCCAAGGGCCAAAATAATTCCCTAACCTTCTGCAAATGTGGTGCTTTTGTGAGGCAAGGTCACTGCACAGTTTCTTCTGCTGAGCTTAAAAATATCTGACAGTTATCAAGTAAATATATTGCCAGATCCCAGAATGAGCCTCTTGAGTGCTCTTGACATCACAAATAAAATTGCCTCTAAATAAATAAACAAGAAAGTAGTCATGTTGACCCTCCTGAATATTAAAAGCTTGCATTTCCCACATCTCTCTCATTGAAATTACCATAATTTTATTTCAGCAGTTTTCAGACAAATGTGCTCTGTGTAAGACCTACTCTAACAAGGCCTCTAGTGAAGCTACCTCCATGAGAAACTCTAAAAATCACCCTAGCCTTCTTATGAGCCTCCCCCAATGCTGACTGTGCTACCCTTTTCAACTCCTCTGAGCTAATTGCTTCCTTTTGTGACTAGCATTTTTCTGCCCTAGAATTACTTCATGCAGAAAACCAACTGCACTTCATGTTGGTGGTGCTTAAAACAGGCTAGTCCTTATCCAACGTGAAACTTTCTCAAAGTGCAAGGTCAACAGCTTCATCAGAGCCATCTCCAAAATGCCTTTCCTAATAAAAAGAGAGAAATATGTCCCTTTCCTACCTAAAATTCAATTATATTTTGGATAAAAAGAAAAGGAAAAAAACATTCCTCACCTGCCTATCCATGAGATGTTAATAATCCCTATAGTATGCAAAATACTCCTGAGCAGAGAATTGCATCTGTTATTGAGCCTCATGTATCATTTCATAAAAAGCATGATTATAGTTGCAGGGAGGGGGTCAAGTACAGATAACACACATACATGCAAGAGCTATTCCAGCAGGTACTGCTGGAACTTGTTATGTTTTGATTAACTTAACTCTCCCCTATCCACTGTTCCTCTCTCAGAGACTGTTGAAAATCAAAAGAGAATCTCTTTAAACTAACCAGAGAGGAGCCAGCTTGAGAATGTCATTCCTTCAAAGTGCCATACTTCTGTGTATTAGTTGTGGTGCCACAGGCTCTAGCAAGAATGTCCCCAAGGGATATTACCCCTGGACTACAGCTGGAGCAGTGGTGTATTGCTGTGACCATACTGTCACCTTCAGAGCACTGGTGCTGGAGGCAGTTGTTCCTTCCTTCAGAGGAGAGTCTAGGCCTTCTGTGAGGATCAAAATTTCCTCCAGCAATGGTCAGTGATTTTGCCACACCATCCTATGCCCAAGAAAGCCATTTAAAAATCTCTTGTCCCTTTTAAACTCCAACTTCTAAAGCAAGGGATGCAAGTCTGGAAGTGTCTTGTTTCCTCCCTGCTCTCCCACTAGGGACTAGAGGGACATTTCTATATCTGTTGTTGCTTTATAGTTGATTTTTCCTCTGGTTCCTCATCACCTGAAGCCAATTTATGTTGTATGTGTTTTAGCAGTTTTTGCTGGGAGAGGAGACTGACTGTCCCCTCTGTTTTGCTGTCCAGGGGACAGATGATGTGTTGAATCCATAAGGTGGCTTTGGTCTATATAATTCATGGGCTACAGAGTACTGGGTGCATGCAGTCTCTCTTCTGATCATGGTCTGAACGAAGCACTCATCTCAGATGTATGGAATGGGAAATCTGAGCTGTAGTGTACTCATGTTGAGAGTATGTGGGTATATATGGAACATATCTATACAGACAGATATGCATGCACACGTACGCACAGCGCTTCATCTGTGTGGAAGAAAAAACCTTTAGCATTAGGAAAGTCACTGAATGTGCAAAAGGTGAACTTACCATTGTGTATAACATCAGGTGTGCTGGGAACTGCAGCTCAGAAAGGTTGGTTGTGCTGCTGGGAGCTGCCACAGAAAGTGACCTACCCTAGTAAGTCTTACTTACAACATGACATTACTTACTAGAAGGAATGACATTCTCAAGAAAGAGGCTTTATTTTTTATAAAGGAGCTTGTAAGCAAGGAGACAAAAAAAAAGTAAAAAGTTTAGAAAGGAACATGTTTCACTCTGTCATTTCACATAATAGCATGGCAACAGGTTCTTCTTGGCAAGCAGTGGTATAGGACTTCAATTAAAAAAACTAAGGCCATGATTGAAATGTAATTTTTGGTCATAAATTAATCCCAAATGACAAAACTCTGCATGCTTTAGAGAGGAAAAAGAAATGGAATAATACGTGGATGGAGGAAAAAGACTGGTATTGTTAAGCTAGCATCAAACATGTTTTTTTCCTATTCCTTTTAATTTTTCCAAGCCAGTGTCAAAAACCTAAATAATCAAAACTGAGAAGAATTTCAGTAATAGGGTCCAGAACTGAATAAGTATAACTTGCACTGTGACTGTCCCAGGATTATTTAAAATAACTTGATGAATAGATGTTAAGGACCACCAGTGAGGAGCATAAATGTTAAATGGCTCTGTCTCCTGTGCTGGATGTGGGGGCAGAGGCAGTGCCAGGCCACAACTTGCACCTCTACACCACTACTTGAGTCCTGCTACATTAACAATAATCACTGCTTTATCCCTTTCAAAGTATATCTGGGGACATATGTGAAATCATTTAGTTCCTAAAGAAGGGTAATTTAATGACTGGTTAATTTAATGCAGTGGAGCACTTGCATTTCCTGTCACATGCTGTCACCAGTGGCTGGTGGCCTCAGCAGAAAGGCTGCTCACTGAGCAGGGACAGTTGACTTAGGCTCTGAGCACTTCTCTACCACTCCTGATCAGCACAGAGCAAGAAGGAGCAGAGGTTTCCCCTGCTGTGTTATTGTTCCTGTCTGCCCGTCCTATAACAGAGTAGGATCTCACAGTCCCCTCCAGTGATCTGCTGGCATCACTTCTTCCAGCCACTTGTCACCTCTCCTGCAGTGCCTGGCTGGACAGCCCAGCTCATCCCGATATAGAGGTGGCTGGGCAGCAGCAGCCAGTCCTGGCATCCAGAGGAACCTGCTGGTGATGGGTGAGGAGACAAAGCTGTCTCTGTTCCCTCCGGGGAGCCTGCCATGCTCTGTGCAGAGCTGTTGCTGACAGCTGGGTGCCAGAGAGTGACTGTGGTGCTGGGGAGGGGACAGTGTGTCCCAGGACACAGCATGCCAGGCTTGCAGAGCTGCCTTTGAGGAGTATCCCTTCTCTCACTTAAGCTGATGGGGTCTAAAACCTCACTGGCACAGAAACAAATGCAGAACCAGCCCTTTGTTCACATCCACATTATCAAGAAAGTGTTCATCTAGAGGAACCTTGAGAGGCTTGAAGAGAAGCTCTGTATCAATACAGGCTGGGGGATGAAGGGGTTGAGAGCAGAGAACGTTTTGGGGGTACTGGTGTGTAGAAAGCTGAGCATGTCTCAGAAATGTGCACTGGCAGCCCAAAAGGCCAAGCCATATCCTGGGCTACATCAAAAACAACATGTTTTGATATGTCTTACCTCCCTCAACAGCAGGTTGAGAGAGGTAATTTTGCCCCTCTGCTCCTCTCTGGTGACACCCCACCTGGAGAGCTGTGTCCTCAGCACAGAAAGATCCCCAGCACAGAAAGGATGTGATTCTTCTGCAGAGACTTCAGAAGAGGGACACAAAGATGATCTGAGGACTGGAACACCCCTCCTAAGAGGAAAGTCTGACAGAGTTGGGGTTTCTCTGTGTAGAGAAGAGAAGGCTCTGGGGAGACATTAAAGCACTTTCCAGTACATAAAGGAGGCCTTTTCTTATGAAAGCTGGAGAGGTGTGTTTTACAAGGGCATGTGATAGGACAAGGAGAGCTGGCTTTAAATTGAGAGAGGGTAGATGTAGATTAACTATTAGGAAGCAATTATTTACTCTGAGGATGGTGAGGGAAACAGGCTGCCCAGAGAAGCTGTGGATGCCCCATCCCTGGAAGTGTTCCACACCAGGTGGGACAGGGCTTGGAGCAACCTGGTCTAGTAGGAAGCATCCCTGACTATGACAGGTGAGTTGCAACTAGATGATCTTTAAGGCCCCTTCCTACCCAAACCATTCTGTTATTCAGGTTGAAGCTTTAAGTTCTAATTCTTTCTTGGTGCTATTCAATTTATGATTTTGAAGTGCATAGATGGACTTTTTTCTCCCACTGGTGCCTACACAGCAGCTTCCTTCTGCTGATGCATGTGGACACTACAGCCAGATCACACAAATCACCCCATCAGCTTGCACTGGACTTGTGTCTGGTCAAATCTCATTTTTCCATGGCTGGCACTGACTGTGCTGATGTCATGAGCAAACTGACAGGCTGGGGAAGTTTGGCCTGACATAGCCTGTGGAAAAGCCCAGCCAGCAGTGGACCTCTGCCTGAGCTGCTGATAATCCCTTTCATTTAGCTCTCTTTAATCAATTTAAAGTATTAGAAACAAATTTACAAATTGCAAAAAGGCAGTGTCTCATAAGATACTCCGTTACTATGCTGAAACAGCAACAATAGTAATAGTTATTTGAGCAAGCAATGGAAGCATCAGTGACCGTGGTTTGCCCATTAAGAGCTCAGCTGAATTTCTAGTCAGTGCAGAATAGTGTGTTCTTCTTCCTGGGATAGTGGCTGATTGCTGCAGTTGATTCCAGCTTTCCCAGATTGCTGAACTGCCAGTGTAGACCACATGATGTTTCAATGCTTCTCACTGCCTGTGATAGCAGAGGTGAAGTTCTGCATGGAAATGCAGCAATGACACAGCAAAGACTCAGTGGATGATTGGTGGGGAAACTGAGTGCCTGGGACTCGTGTGGGTGGGTGTCAGGGGCCTGAGATGCCCCTTGCACTGGCCAGGTAGTGCTGGCATGTGGATGGAGTGCAGCTAATGCTGCGCTTGTTTACTGCATGCATGCTGCTATTTCCAGCTCTGTGACTCTGTCTGTGTTCCTCAGGGAGATTAAGGCTGCCCTGATTTCTGCGAATCCTCAGCTGAGATCATACACAGCTTTAGTATCTGGGCTTTAGTAGGGCCAAATCCCATCTTGCAAACAGGTTTATAGTCATCATTGCCATGATGGCAATGTTCTATGGCAAGGGCACCCAAGGATATGCTGGGGACTAACATTGACAAAACCATTTTTCTTCCCCAATCCCTCTGCAGAGCAGGAGCATTCACTAGACAGTTTGCATGTTGTTTCCTCTCCAGGCAGTCATCAATGGGACCTCTGCCTATCCATCCCGGAGGACAAATTCCAGGAGGACTCACAGAGGGATAATAACTGTGCTATCTGCTAGCAGCCCTGGCTTGGCTGGAGCTTCCAGCTAAGGATCCCCAGTGTGGTGGGATTGATCTCCCGTGCAAAAGACTTGATGGCCTCCTTGGTGGTGCTGTCATGGACATGGAAGCAGATGGTGCTAATCCAGCTGGAAAGTCAAACATAGATATTAAACCTTCTATTTACTTATGTAAGCAGAGAGGATGGCCTTCAGGAGGCTTCAGTAAATGGGGCTGCAATGCCTGAGATCTTGCGTGAACAGCTGTTCAGTGTGTGATGGCCATGTCAGCCCATGGAGCCACCTGGATCTGGCTGTTGGTGCTCCTCATGGTGTTCAGACCACAGCATCTGCCTGGAGTGCCAGAGGCCTCTCCAGCAGGCACACATGGAAAGGGAAGCTGGTGTTCCCTGGTTAACATTCCTGCGGGGCAAAATAATGAAGGCAGCATGTGTCTCTGCTCTTTTCCACTAGCCTTTAATAGGGCATTTTCCTTGTACTTTCAAAACCATAATATGCAATACTCTGATAGTACTGTCTCCTGTACTGTCAAATAAATGCATTTATAGAATATGAAATTGTTATAGTCTACACATTTTTGTCTCATTGTACTCCAGTTTTTTTTCCTCTTGTAGAAACCTCTCAAAACTTGTATTTAGGTCTATCAATAGGTGTTGAATATTCAAGGATAAAAGCAGGAACTGTGTCAGCTTGACCCAGGATGATGACTCTCCTGCTCCTAAGTTTTGCATTATGGTGGAAGAACAGGCTGAAACTGAACTAAAACACATCTGTGTTTTCTGGGGTTTTTTAAAGTGAAACTTTCTTTGTCTTCCTAAATTTTGACTTGAAATGTAATTTTTGGCAAACAGTTTTAGTACTACACTTTGGCAGACCTCCTGTGCCTTTTGCAAAAGAGCAAAACTAGCATAATCCTGAGTGTTTGGAGAAGTACATTTGCTAACCCAGATTGCTTTTGACCTAGATGGCAAGCTCCTGCCTGCCTGTCTGGCTTGCTTTCTAACAAGTCAGCTCCCACAGTTTGGGCAGTTGCCATAACCCCCTTTCTCCAGAAAGACAATAGGAACTTAGGTGAAATCTAGGTCAGCCAAACTGGGGGGAGAAAAAACTCAAAACTTGTGTCTGAATAAAAATGTAGAAACACTGCATTTGAAAATGAAATTTCTCTATTTAAGAAGTCTCTGTTGTGACAATTCTGTTAAAGCAGGACTGGCATTATTTCCTGAGTTTTCAAGTTGTTCAAATGTCTTTATTTTTTTGTTGATAATTGACGAAGGAGTTTGCCAAATGTTATGCCATCTAGGGTTGCTAAGTGTTGCTTGTGTCTATAAAACTTTATATTCCCATTTCCAGTGGATCACATTTTGAGATTTCAAGAAGAGAAGTTGTTTGTGGAGAGTAACAAAGGTACTTTCTTTGATGACTTCTGGGATTTATTTTTTAATTGCCCTACACAGACTACACAAAAATAATTTTCCATTAGTATTTTATTTTCCCTAGTGTAGAAAAGTACTATCATCAGATCTTCACATAGGCTATGTTTGCTTTTGCTCTGAGTGTTGTTCTCTGAATAATAATCCTACACTTATAAAACCACAGGACAAGTCTTCTGTCCATGAAGTATGTTTCAGTGATGCTAAAACAGAAGACAATGAAGATTTCAATGGACTCACTGTCTCAACATCTTAACGTAATTTAACCAACAGGATATGACAGGAAGATGCAGCTGACTTCTTTCAATGTGTAATATCTTTATGCCTGCAGCTGATTTGTGTAAACGGTTATTTATTCAACAATATCTTATATGAGAAGGCTTCCTGTGAATTGTGTAATTTGAGGCAGAAAAAACACAGTGAGCAAAAATATCACTGGGAGAGCCTAGAACATGAAAGGAAAACAATAGGTGCTTTTCTCACCTCTGATCACCAGCAGCAATGTGTGTTGAGAATATTCATCACAGAAGTTTGATCTCCTAGGGCTATGGCTGCAAATTCAGGTGCTTCCCCCCTGATTCCTTCAAGCTTAGTGCCTCCCCTGACCACTAATTGAGCGTAAGATGTACACAGAAACTGGGACAGGTGATTGGGAAAAACAGCAGTGACAAGTGACAGGGATGGAGCTGTTAACTCTGCACATGCTGAGCAGTGGAGAAAGAGCTTGAAAGCAAAGGTGGGAGGAAAAGGGGAAGAGAAAACAAGAAAGTACCAGAAAAAGAAAACTGGCTGAGGAGTCAATAGCAAAGATTGACAAGATTGGGAGTATGGCACTCCCATAAGGGGCAAAGTACCTAGTTACAGGGAAATGAGGTGTGTTGTCTTCGTAATGTGGAGAAAATCTTTATACTTCCTTTAAGGGCACACATTCATTTGATATCTGTGAATAAAGATGTTTCTCTGTCATATTATGACCCAAATTCTGTAATTTTTGTAAAGGGAATAAATCAGAGTATGTGTTAATAGTTGGTAGCATCATCACTACAATTCCTGCAAATTGAACTTTAAATTTCACAGTACCAAACAATGTTCACAAAAATTATCTCTAATCTAGAATAAAGCTACCAGATAGGAAAAAAAAAGCCCACAGATAAACCCAGCAAATTAAAGGGTGCAGGAGGGGCTCTCCACCTCTCCTCTGTAATGTCCCTGTAAGAAGGGCTGGTACTGGGGGTGCGTACCCACGCCTCCCACCCCACCACAGCATCAGGGGCAGGTACATTCCCAAGTGATGCAGCAAGCCTGGTGAATCATAGAAACACAACATGATAACTTAAAAGATATATTAGTAAGAATGGCTGCAGGTTTAATATCGGTCTGTAATTTTGATTTGCCAGCTTGTTTGGGAGATGCTGCCTGTCTCCACTCTGAAGCCTTGCAGCACTGAGCAGCACACTGCACTCTGGTGATGCTCAGCTCAGCTCAACTCAACACAGGCTCTGCTGCAGTCAGTTTAACAGCAGCTGAAGTGGTTTTACAGGTTCCTGACCTTGTCTGACACACAGCTGAGACAATGATTTTTCTTTAAGGACTTGTATGTCTGTTTCCAATGACTCCTCTCTGCCTGCAGTCCTATGTCCTACAAGTGTGTGCTCTGCCAAAGCCAGTGGTTTCAGCCCAGATACAACACCCTTGGAGAAGTGACTGAACTGGATCTGTTTTGGCTTTTTTTGTTTTAGTTTTCTACTCCTACCCATATCCTGTGTGCTTGCTTCCAGCTTGCTAAACCTTCATAGTGGTTGCAAGGAACTTAATATGCTGAGGGGATCCATTTCTCCACACTCCTACACAATTTTAAAGATGAACTTTTTATGGGACATTCCAAATAATATGAAATCCCCACAATGACTGTATGTGCTGACTTCTGTTTTAGAGTTGTGCTATCAAAATTACCTTAGCTACTTGTCAGCACAAACAGAGTTGTGCATTTCTTGGAACTAGTAAGTTAGGCTGTGTTTAAGAGGAAGACGTGTGTTTTGCCAGTAGCCTGTTCTGTGGGGGGTGTTGCCCATAACATTTTCTTGTTTTCTTCCAAGGGCCTCTTTTACTACACTGGCAACTCTTCTCTTGAATAAGGCAAGCATTAAGACACAAAAACTTAAGTTTGTGTCCATATTCCACTTTGGCTTCTCTTACATGCCCTATAGTAAATCCTTTTGGCATTTGTGGCTGGCACTGCAGCCCAGCTTATAACAGACTCTAAAATTATTATATTTAATTGAATAAAAGGTGAGCTAGTATAGAAATGTGTGGATAAACAGAAAGAGATGCACCATACAGATGTTAATGGACAATTATTTACAGTCAGCAAATGTCTTTATGTGAACATCACAGTGACAAAATGAAAAATGTTTCATCAAGCTGATGCTGTGGCAAGGCCATGTGTAGCTCAAACATATCAGGAAAGTATACTAAGAATATATTAGTGCATTAATCTTAGAAGATATTAGTCACCAGACTTTTGAGAACAGCCTGCAGGTTTTCTGTCAGTATGAAGCCCCTGGCCATTGTATTTATTTTATAGACCATGGTTTTGAAATTATGATCTTCTGAGGGGAGTGGTAGATAAGCAATTAGCAGATACTCTGCACAGAGCAACCTACTTGTTCTGCAGTAGTGCTCAGAGGGACAGAGAGTATCACCATTTTTCCAGAGTCTCTGTGTTTAACTGATAATTCCCTAAAGGTGACAGCGCCTTTTCCTTCTTGCTCACTCTTTTATTTGATTCTTCGAATTTTCCACTGTAATCCCCCAAAACTGCTAAAGAGGAGGGAGTTTTCTCTGCCCATAGCTTGCCTGTTTCTGCCATAGGTCTCCTGGGTTTAATCGAATGTGTGACTGAGGTGTGAAACTGTGATACTCATTAACTGATATTGTCTTATATCTGAAGTGTCCTAAATGAAAAAGGTTGGTTTTTATGGAGACTGTCGTCACATTTTATACTTCTTCTAAGAATAGTCAGGAACTTCAGGAAGAACAGTCTGAGCTCCGCCTTTCAAACCCTCTCCATGCCATAAGAGTTCCTTGTGCTGTTTGCTCTGATAGTGTGGCCCACATGTGCAGCCACATGTGGGCAAGGGAGTGAAGGCAGATCAACTGTATTGCAGAAGGCCTGTTTTAAGCAGTGTATTTCCTTAATCAGATTCTGCTTTACTACAGTGTTGGAAACTGTTTTGTGCTACTCAACATCTTTTTCACTCTGTCTCATAGATGCTGAGGAAGCAAGGAAAGTTCCCATGCTGCATCAATGCACAATGCAAGCTCAATTAGGCAACCTGCTTCTAGCTACTGCCTCCAAACTCCTGCTTTGGGGCAGGTTATTTCTGTGCCTAGAAAGGGCTCTGTCATGATGCCCTTGCTCTGCTTCTGACTGGAGGGGCTGGATTGCCAGCCACATTTGGAGACAACAGGACAGACAGAGCCCTGATTTGGGCTCATTAATCTCTTTTCTGTGCCATAAGGAGTGCAGAGAGCTGCCAAGTTCCCTATGAGGGAAAATTAAGTGGAAGAGAGGTAAAATAATTTCAGATCACTGTTCTGTCTCAGACATACCCCTCTCTTACAAAATCTTCTGCTTTGATTCACAGTCCATGTTCTTTTTCTTTGCCTCCCAGATAAAGATTCAGGCAAGACAGAATGATTACTTTGATTTTTGTGGAAGCTTTTGTCAGACACCACATGGCTGTGTCCTAGTTGCCCCAAATCATTCTAGTTTCTGGCAAGGTTGTGTGAGTCACCTTATGTGCTTTTCAGCAGTTCTGTACAGGGACCTGCATTTTGGCTGTATTGGCCTTGAAAAAAATCCTCACTTTTATAAATATTTTGACCTGCTGCTGGGCTATAGAAATCTATTCTTAGAGCAAATGATACTATGGCAACTGTCCCTGCAATATGACACAGTAGCGAGAATTCTGTCTTCTTTTAATCTATAGTTCCCAAAATACCTTCTGCACATCCCAAGCCACCTGGCTTTCCCCACACTCTTCCGAGCCAGGAAAGCATCTCCTTCCCAATTTATTTTTCTAGTTCAGTCTGAGGCAAAACCATCTTAAGCCAATTTAAGTAGATCTGAAATAACATACTCATTCCCAGCTGTCATAACCTATATTACAGGATATTCCCCTTACTTTTCTATGACACTTTCCCAGTTGCTTTTATGATCTGTTTCCCCACAGGACTTCTTACAAAATCTTGTGACATGGGCTCTATCATACCCTATATTCCTCTTTGCATATCCCACCAAAGATGAGTTGTCAACTTGAAAATATCTGTTAGCACTTTTTTTTTTTTCAATCAATATGACATATTTATTCACAGGGTAATATTTTCACATATAGTCTTTTCTGACAAGACTTGCCTGTGTTTTATTGATTTATGTCCATTACAACAGCTAGATTTTTTGGAGCCCATATATGTCAAGAGCTTGCTTTAGTTGGAATGTACCTATGCCCATCCTAAGATATGGGCTCTTCCTTAAAAAGCTGAAGACCTGGTGTTATAAACATGCCCAGAAATAACCATTACACATTCAGAACTGTTAGCAACAGACCTATAGAAAAATACGAAAATTTTCTCCTCTCGTGATCCACACTTATTACCAATTTCCCAAGTACACTGTGGGCTTGTACATGGCATCCTGCTAGTAATTAGGAGCTGCAAGTGCTGTTTGATTGATTATTGAGCCACCTACAAGCTTCATGGCATTTGGTGAATAACCAGAGGATTTGTGTGTTCAGTACATCCCATATGCCATGGTTGTCTTCAAGTGGCAATACAGTGATAGCAGCAATGTGGCTATTGACAAGTTCTGCAGATAACAGATAACTCCACCCGTGGTGTAATCGCATTGACAAATGACCCACAGGAGGAAAAGTAGCACACAAGGCTGTAGAATGTTAAGGGGTTCTTCCTGCTATCCTGCTTGGGCTGTCTTTGTTCTGCTCCCCTGCCAGGATGCCACTTGTGTGTGTGCGGCATGGATGTGCTGAGGCATGGCTGACAATATCATTTGCAACTCTTCAGAGGGGTCCCATGGGCATTAGAAAAGTAAATTGTCATGCTAAAATGTGGGCACGAACATAAATAATTGCCCTGATTTCTCTGCCATAGTAATCATAGTTTCTAGCATAAATTATATTAACTTTCTTCCTCTCACAAAAATGTTTTAACCCTTTAGGGAGAAAGTATAGGATAACAGACTAAATATGACATACTGTGTTTTAAATTTATCACTGTGCCTCAAATTCCTTCTTACATTATTTTACTGAAAGCCTTTAAAGGTCACTATCCTTTTACGCAATGCAATATACTGATACTTTTGTATCAAGTTTTCCTTATGTAAAAGGAAATGTAGAGGAATGTAGATCCTCTAAAACGCATGCTGTTCACATTATGCCTGTTTCTTCCAGCTCTCCAGTTGTCTTCCTGCACTACAGGAGGATGGGCCACCAAACATTAGAGTCTGAAGGGGAAAAGGAAGGAAGGGTGAGCAGATGACAGTACGGAGTCCTCCTCTGCCCCACCTGCAGAATGAGGGATCTAGAGCGGAGCAGTTTCACTCTCTCTTGGCACCTGTTAATTGGGGTGCAGCTTTGAACTCATTGCTTGTGCCTCAGGTGAACACCCAGAGCCATCTGTCTCCCCAACCTGCCATGCTGCCACCCAGCAGGTACTGAATCATCCAGGCAGTGGGAAGCATCTCCAGGAGGAAAGGAAGCAATAGCCTAACATGTTCACTGCAAGAATTTGGACCTTCAGCCCCCAAAGCCAGCAGCCTGTCTGCTAGGGTCTGAGCAAACCTCCTTGCTCCAAGAGCTTTGGTGTTAATCAAACTACACTGTTTTTTTCCTCCCCCAAAGACGAAGCTACATCCCTGGTAACAAACACCCTATTTCTTTACCATGGCCTAAGCCCATATTTTACCAAAATCCCCATGGGCAGGCTGAAGCTCTCCTAGATGTGATGTGGCTGTGCCCTGGCAGCTCTGACTCTGACACCAGAGCTCATATCATTGCAAAAAGTTATCTTCTGTTGTGCCTGCATAAATAATTCCTTGTTGTGCTTTATATTGATTGATTGTGTGTTTATATTGATTTATGTGTCTTTATTTGTATGCATGTGTTGTAGTCAAGAGTTTTCTGAAGTTTCTAGGGGTGCAGGAGGGGGAAGAACTGTAAGCCCCACTGGGATTAAGCCCATCCGTCTGTGCACAGCTCTGCCTTGGTGTGTTTTTCCAGTTCAGTCTTCCCCTCCCTGCTCTCACACCCACTGGCAGAAATGAGCTGCCCCAGCAGTGACTAAGTGTACCAGGTCAATGGCAGGGCAGCAGCTCCCTCCTCTCCCCTGCAGCACCTTTCCCTTCCCTCTCCATCTGAGGTGTTTTCTGGAGGAGGCAGCCAAAGCTGCATGGCTTTGAGGTTTTTTTGGCTGGGGTCCTGCATGCCTACCAGAGATGCAAGGAACAAGCTGCTTGGGCATGGGGCACTGGTGTCCTGCCACATGTGAATAATCTGCAGCACTTGGATTTTGGTGAAGGAAGTAAATGCCATGGAGGCAGTCTACATAATTGTCTCCCCAGGACTTGGGTTTAATCAGTCCCTGATGCTTGGCATAATGTCTTTTTGTTGTTACCATCTATCAAGCATTTAGCAAGTGTTTTTAACCAGGTAATTATTCTATCCTTAGGTGGAGCATGTACTCCGGCACCTGTCATTAGCAGCACCATGTGTTCAGTTTATGCTGTAGATCTTCAAGTGCTATATTTGGATGTCTTTGTCATACAATACCTCAGGTGCTCTGTGGAGGCCTCAGACAACCCTTTGATGAACTCCAGGCATCCTTCTCATTGGCCCATTATCTAGCTGTTTACCAGTTGCACTCTTAATCACCTATTATATTAATTGCAACGCTCCAATAATTAGATTTCCTGTTTTTCAGGCCTATGTGCTATTATTTCAGCCTTCCATAACACATCGACCTGGAATGAGTGCTGCCAATTTGCATTCATACTAACCAAGTACAAACTTCGTGAGAGCAGGGAAGGGCACTGCTGTCTGCAAGGAAACCAGGCACTGTGTGGCAGCTTCACCTTCTCTGCACAGACTTCCCCACTGAAGAGAAAATATGACCCCCACTTCAACCTGCAAGAACTGAGATTTCCCAAGCCACAAGCCAACTGCATCATGACTAGGAGCAGTGGTGGTTTCATCTCCTCTTTAGCATCTGTTTTCTAAATACAGTGTTACTCAATCTTTCTCACACAAGATCTCATGGAAACTTCCTTTTTTCCCCTTTAATAAATCTTGCCATTCAAAATCTGTTGCTTTGTATGTGATTTGCCATAGAAAATATTTGCAGTACCATTTTATTTCTGTAGAAATGCATTTATTTCCTATAGGAATAATATGCAGTAAACACATTTTTTTCCACTGCATCTGTCACATTGAAAAGACTGTGTTTGGTTTAGGCATTTTCCTGTCCTTCTGTGAAAATGCATGAACTTATTCAGGTTATGAAAACTTTGAAGGATGTGCTTGACTCTTTACTTCCAGACCACACCCCTATCCCAGCCTTTCACCCTGCCTTCCTCACCCTCTCCATTACAAGGCTTCCCACACCTTCAGTGTTTATGCCATTGAAGTCAGTGGAGGAATCCTTTCTGCCAAATTAAGTCTTACTCATTAGGCAGCAATTTGTTATATTTATCACAGGTTTCCTCACTAGGCAGACTCTACAATGTATCCCATAAAGTACCTTTGATTTCTGTAGCAGCTTTGTGTTAGTTGCTTATGAAATTCTACCTGTTGTGCATCTTCTCCACTGAGGACTGAGCTGGAGCAGAAATACTTTAGTGAAGCTTTTGACTCAGCTAGGACTGAAATTATTCCATCGCTGGCAAATAAATAGCAGCATGGTAAGCAGTCTGGGAAATCCAGCACAGCTGACACTAGAAAACACCAAGGAAACTGCAATGGGAGTGGGAGATAGGGACCACGGCACTGACTGGGCATGCTGGAAGAGACAGCGTGCTATGGTCTGCACAGGACTGTAAGAGGCATTGATATGTCCAGGACCCTCCACGCCTAGGCAGTTCAGCTGGGGCTAATCATTACACTGCCCCGGAAAGTATTTTTCCTGGCCCAGTGGGGCTAGTGTCTCAATGAAACGCCGTGTTTTGGTGTAAGAAAATGTGTGAACAACACATGCTGGGAGTCAGAGGGCTGGGGTTAGAACAGAGCAACATGTGAAGGACAGAAGGTTGTGCTTGCACATTGAAGTCATTCCTCATAGGAGATAACAGTTTTATAGTTATTTCACAGTCTTTAGAAATACATATCTACTCAGTAATAACAAGAGTTAAAAAAAAAAAAAACTATTAAAATAATAATGCCTGCTTTAGTCCTTCTTCTGGGAAAATAAAATATTTGAATTTTTTTCAGGCTAAATACATCATTCCCTGTTCTTATCTTCCCTGTTCCTCATACCTTCTACAGTGTCTTTTAGTTCCTTTTAATACTCCTCTAGCTAAGAGCAGAGAGATACACCTGATAATTGTATCATAGTAATATTCCTCAAGGGCTACATTAATAATTCCTTTTTCTTCTTCTCCTCCTCTTCTTCCTCCTCCTCCTCCTCCTTCTCCACCTCCTACTTTCCCAGCTTAAGTGGCATCTACTTTAATGCATTGCTGGATTTGGGACCCAAGTACTATTGAGGGCTCAGCTGAGACCTATTTCCACATTTGCCCTCTTCTGAGAAACTGGGAGTGAGAATTTCATGTTTCTTCTTTGTTCCACAGTGGACAACACGAAATGGAAGGGAGCTGCCAGCCATAAACTACTCCTTGTCTGCAATATGAGTCATGTTTCTGAGCAGGTATTTTTTCCTGGTAAAAAATAATAAAGCAAAGTCTTCAATGGCAGTAGAAAATATCATGCATTTCCACTCTTCTTAACCAAAACAAGTATTTATCTTTTTCCTGTGGTGCAGGTTGGATCAAATATACTCATACTGCTGAGGGAAGACTCAGTTGGTGGAGCAACAGAAAGATCCCAGCAGAAAACAGAGAATTATCACAGCTCATTGGGAACCAGTCACTAAACCCTTTTCTGAAAAAAAAGGAACATATAAGTACATCAGCACTGAATGCAGAGCAATTCCTTTATTTTTCAAAAAGATATTGCTGTATAAATGCCCAGAATAAACATTTTATTAATGCATTTCTTTTAATATAACAATTTTACAGGCTAATTGCATTCCAGAAGCAATTATGTCTTGCAATATGTGCTCTGGATGTAATGGAGACAGAAAAAAATGTTTCTGTAATTAATGACAACTTAAAATCTTCTGCATCAAGAGCCCATTGCCCACCAGACTTCTCACACACAGCTATGTCTGCGAGGCTGGTTTGTGCATGGCTGCTGGCTTCCAGGGCTGAGTATGGCAGAACCTTGCTGCAGATCAGGTGGCTTACAAATCTGAGCAATGCTACATGGTTTTCCACCAGGACCTGAATGCTCACACAAAGCCTTTGTCCCCAGATGCTCTTGACCAGGAAAGCTATGACTTCAAGCCCCACTTCCACCCTTTCAGGACAGAAGCCATCAAAATTATGTTTTTTAACATGATCTTGTTATCAAATCCTTGTCCAATTGAGTTCTAAACTTGCCATATAATTGCATTTTGTATTTTAATCACCATGTAGCCACATTCCTCAGGGCAGAGGCGATGGTTATGCTGTGGTAGAAAGCTGGTGGCTAAAAGTTTCTGTTCTTTTCTAGACACTCCAATCTGTGTGTGGAGTCTGATTTACCATGTACTTAGCTAGACAAGGTAAAGGGTATGGGCAAATCTAGATCCTTTATGGCCAGCTTAACCTGGTTTCAAGAATCCCAGCTTTCTTACAAGCTTTTGTCAAGTGTTAGGACTGCCTCTGCTGTAATTCACAAAGCCAGCCTAGCATGGCTGAAAAAATACAAAGCCCTTTTTGGCTATCTTGGGAATACATCTAGTGAACCACTGAATACTAGAATCATAGTTTGGGTTGGAAGTGATCTTAAAGGTCATCTAGTTCCAAACCCCAACAGACCGAGTTACTCAAAGCCCCATCCACCTGGCTTTGAACGCTTTCAAGGGATGGAGCAACCACAGCTTCTCTGGGCAGCCTGTGCCAGTGTCTCACCACTCCCTCAGTAAAGAATTTGTTCTTAGCATCCACTCTAAATCTCTTCTCTTTTAGTTTAAAAATGTTCCTCCCTTGTCCTATTATTACTTGCCCTTGCAAAAAGTCTGTCTCCCTCTTTTTTCATAAGTCCCCTTTAACTATTGAAAGGCTGCAAGGAGAACTTAAAATCAACTGAAAATATATATTGTTTTGAAGACTGTGGTTCTATATACACTGAAAGTGCTCTCTATTCCTACACATCAGCTAAGAAACAGTTGGGTTTTTTTTCTCTGCTGCAAAACAAAAGGCATTAATTTTTCCTAGGTGACATAGATAGGGTTCCTAATCTGCTGATCACCACTAACAGCTTGCTAGCTAACACATTTATTCATCCTATTTTGAAAACTCCACCCATTTCTACTACATTTCACACATGTCCACCAGAGTTCAAAGCCAAATGCCTGCTTGAACATCCTTCAAAACCTCTAGGAAATTCAGGTTGAGGAATTACACCCAGCCAACTTTACACTTAATTCACAATTTCATGTCTGTGTAGATTATATCTAGTGTAGAACATATTAGAGAATATCTAAATAGGTGTGCTAAATTTGGGGACTGCACAGAGACTGTGTGTCCCACACGTACCTGCCACACAACAGGAACAGAGTCCTCCACTAATTTGGGCAATTGTTACACAGGCATATAGAAACTTTCTTTTCAGAAGGGATTAAGAAGACCTGGTCATTTTTGTTGTGTTCTGCTAAAGCTGTTAATTGGGAAGTCGTTCTACACAAAACCGAGTATTAAGCCCCCTGCCTTTGCAAAAGCACAATGTTACTCTTCAGGCTATTTTATATCAGAGTATATCTTATTAACCAAAGTAGTGGCTGCAAGCACAAAAGAGGAATGCAATTGGCTCTGAGGTAGCAAAAGTCCACTAGAGGTGGAACAACCTGCTTTGGTCTATAATACTCCTACAGGAAATCTGTAAAAGTTGCAAAATTCTCAGAGCTACTTAGTGAAGTAAATATTGGGTCACCATATATTTAGCAGTGGTAACATAACACCTCAGAAAAATAGTGTATGAAAGAAAGTGCCTACAAGTAACTATAGAGGGAGAAACAGGAAAGGGTTTGCCTGAATCTATTCTCAGTTTCTTCTCTTCATATAGATAAATAAGTGAATGTTCTGTTGTATTTTCTCCATTCTAGGAGGCAAAAATGCTTAGAGAAGGTCTGTAATTATTTTTGTCAGTCTTCCCTCTATGGAGGAGCTGAGAAACAATCACAGCATTCACATCTGAAAGCTGAACTTTGAGGTCTTCTGTCTTCTTCTGTCTCACTCTCTTTCTGTGTTCTGCTTAGCTGGTGCAATAGTATTGTGTTGCTTATAGGCATCTGCAAAATAATAAGGTGGTATCCTAAAAATAGATCAATTGGGCATTTACCTGGTAGCTGTGGATCATACTGTAATGATGAGGTTAAAACAGATCAGATGCCTCTTGGAAGTTTCCTGAGGTTTTCTGTGATGATGGCACAGTCTCACTTCACAGGGAAGGAAGGTCCAGGCCAGGCACTTCCTCGAAGGCAAACAAATGGTTCTATTATTCTGCCTGCTCTGTACCACACAGCTGTGAGCCCTAGTTACATGCACAGAACAGTTCATGGCTGATGTCTCTGTAGATATTTTCTCATGGTAAACAGGGCTCCAAGACCTTGGGTAGCCCAGGAGTAAAAAGCCTCAGGCACTTCCATTACATGCTCACATAACTGGGGGTGATTTCTAGTTTCTTGACAGCTTGCCTTCTGGGTGCTTTGGAAAGGTGCGGGGCTTGTTTCCTTTTTTTTTTTTTTCTTTCTTTTTTTTATTTTTTCCCAAGAAATTGCCTGCGCCACACAGTGTTTAGGCTGCAAATTTTTCTTATGTATTTGCCATACTGCAGCAGGGCTTATATGTCAGGTGTGTTTTTTTATTAGTGATGCCTTTTCTTGATAACAGTGAAGCCTTTTCCTGATGGCATTCAACACTTCATGAAAGTCATCTGGTACTAGTACTGCAACCAAAAACAATGGACAACCAGTGAGATGAAATATGCAGATCTAATACATCATTATGTACATCTTGACACACAAAGCACTGGAATATCCATGTCCTGAACGGTCCCTGCTGAACAGAGAAGATGACCTCTAAACAGAGGTAAGTATTTCCATACTGTGCTGGTTTTGCATGAGATGGAGTTAAATTTCTTCCCAGTAGGGCTATGTTTTGGATTTGTTCTGAACACAGGGTTGATAACACAGGGATGTTTTTATAATTGCCAAGCAGGTCTCACACAGAGCCAAGGCCCTTTCTGCTTCTCAAACAGCCATATCAGCAACCAGGCTGGGAGTGCACAGAGATGGGAGAGCACTCATCTGGGACAGCTGATCCCAACTGATATTCCAGACCACCATGCTGAGTAGAGAAAGTGAGGTGGAAGCAGGAGGAAGGGGGGGATGTTTGGAGTGATGGTGTTTGTCTTCCCAAGTCACCATTATGCAAGATGTGGCCCTGCTCTCCTGGAGATGGCTGAACACCTGCTGCCATGGGAAGCAGGGAATTGATTCCTTGTCTTGCTTTGCTTTCATTTTGCTCTGCTTTGCTGAAATTATTCAATCTCTGGCAAATAAATAGCAGCATAAATGGGCAGCTTTTGCTTTTTCTATTAACCTGTCTTTATATTAATCCCCAGGTTTTCTAGCTTTTAACCATCCAGTTCTCTCTCCAGTCCCACTGGTGGGGAGTGAGCAAGCAGCAGTGTGGGGTTTCTGTGTTGACTGGAGTGAAGCTATAACACATACTTCTGGATAGTGTATTTCCACTTCTCTTTGAAATAGCTGGCCTTTCTTAACTGCATCACATGGTTAGAAGTGCAGTGCACAATCTTTTTTTTTTTTCTTCTCTTAGGTATTAACAGCTTCTGTGACTTGTACATTGTGTAGATTTATCTTTCTCTGGATCTATTAAATTCCCTCTAATTACTGGGAGTTTGGGGTTGTTGTTTTGTTTGGAGTTTTTGTGTGTTGCAGAGGGAGGGTTTGCTTGTTTTTCTATTGTTGTGATGTGTCATTCTTCTCTGCCAGTCCTCCACACATTATTCCTATGTGGTTTATTCCCTCAGAAACTCTAGCACCTTTCACTGTTTTGGCACTTCAGCTCTATTCTTGTTCAATCTGTTTGTTTGATTGTTAATATAGCCAAGCATGACATTACAGCAATGAAAGCTCTTCCACCTCTCACATTCTACTCAGTTGTGACACTAGCTGTTTGAGTTTTAGAGGGCAGTTGTTTTCTTTATTCATTGCACTGTACTTAATAAATTGATCTTCTATCACTGGTATGTCAAAACATGTCTTAAAGCTCATACAATGGAAATCTTTTCATTTTATTATTTTGAAACAGTTTTTTCCATTTTTTTTAAGAAGTGAATCACTAGAATAGTAGTTCTGCTTCCTATATCTATCATAACTTCAGCATTTTTCCCCCTTTTTCTGATCAGTGATTTCACTACTTTCTGCATCATTAAAGGCACACTCTGCAGGAAGCTAGAGGTAATGCTTGCAGTCTCTTCATCTAATCACATACTCAAAACTGCATCTGATAACTAACATGTGTCAGCTTGCTCTAACTTTCTGTGATATTGCCCTAGTCTAGTTATGTAATGAAACTCCACTGAGTAAACACCTCCTGTAAATGTGCCCTTCTATCTTGGGTAAAACTCTATCTGTACACACACATATATATATGATTTTGTATCTTGTCAGCATTGCACAGTTTGTGCCAGTGTGCAGTTTCATTCCAAGCAGAACTAACAACCATTAAAATCTGGAAGCTGACCACTTCACAGATCATCCTAAGCACAGCAATGATTTAAGGAATTGAAATAAGGGTGAAGGTTCCTTCCACCTGGAAAGACTCACTCTCCAGCTGTCTAGTTCAACCTTGCTGTGATGCTCACGCTGGCCACTCCTCAAGTGGTTACTCAGTGAATATGTTCTGTTTTGTGCAGTTTTGCTTCCTTTAGTCTAAAGATGGATTCCTTTTGCAAGATAGGCTGATTTCTAGATGAACTGTAGACTAGAGAGCTGCTGAATTTAAACACTGACCTTTAGCTTTCCTATCACCTCCATTGATGCACAATTTCATTTTATTCATAGTGAGATTTGAAAAACTACTTTTGGTAAAAACAGAAAAAATTTTCTTAAGTCAGTAATGTAGCAAACAGCCCTATTTGATCAGTTTTGCTTGATTTATTTTAATAGAAATAAACCTCACTGCAGCCAGTTTGGGGGAAATTTGTCAGCTACTCTTTTTTTTTAAATATAGAAATTACTGCCCAAGAAGATTGATGAGTTTGACTTACATGATGTATTTTCTGAAGTTCACATTATTTTTTCTTGTTATGGAAAATATAAATGACAAGCATGTTGTGACCAAATGTCTTGATCTAACTTTCTATGGTTCACAAGAAAAGACATATTTAGCCTGTATTTAAGCTTAATCTATTTTATGTGGTATAGAGGAAAGAGGGTAAATTGCAGTTGAGGTAAACATTTGAATAATTAAAATAATGCTCCAAAGATTAAGTGATACTTTAGTGCTGTGGTATTACTCTGATAATATGGGTATGAATGATAACTACAGTTTCAGCTCTGACTCCAAAAATCCTTAATAATAGTGCAAGTAGCTGCACAAATCTTTAGCATGTGGCAGCACACTAAGTTACTAATGCTTTGTGAAGAAGTGTGATCAGTTATAAAAGCTATAAAAGCTGATATCTTTATTAAATTGAACTCATCTGCCTTTTGACCATCCTTTCTTTCTAATGCCAGTATTTGTGCATCAGAGGAAGCATGGAAACTGTGCAGTTGTTCATTTGCAACATGATGATCAACCAGTGCTGTTGGCTTGCTGCCATTCATTTCTTCCCTACAGTGTGGGTGTCAAGCTGGCAATCCCTGAGCACAAGTCATAGCGGGCCTTGGGATGTGGTGCCATGGGAAAAGGGATAGCCAAAGGGATAGCCAAAGACACTGCTTAAGAGCAACGCACAGGATAACTCAGCTTTAGTGGGTGCACTAAGAGAAGAGTAGAACTAATTTCTACATCTTGAATCTGAATAACATGTTAATTCATTACACAGGATATGAACAAATTAGGAGCTGTCTATTAGTGGGGAAAAAAATCTAGTAGTGTTTCTGTGGCTGAGCAGTGCAGACAAGATTGCTGAAATTCATTGTGCAGATCTCCTGAACTTCCCTGAAACTTGTAATTTTTATACTTGTTAATATTTTGGCAACTTCCTCCACATGCAATTAACCCTAACATTATTTGTTATCTGAACTCCTTATAGTATTGTACCATTGTTTCATCAACTGTTTACTATAAGGATGAGTTATTATTTTTAAGTAAATCTCTTAGAACTTGACACTGCTTTGAAGTGTTTTTAGTCTTGTAGATCAAAGACTTATGGCTGGATCTGACTTTTATTTTGTCTTTCTTATGGCAAATCTTAAACTGACATCACATATTGTCCCTCTCAATTCCTTATAGACACAGTGAACACATAAATCTCAAAGTTGTGGAAGCACTGCTTTTCATGTTACAGCAAACTAGAAGTTGTCTCCCTTTCCTCCAGATGCACAGCTATGCCACAGAGGTCCACACTGAGTGTCCCACAGGCTTGCAGTGCCTTGCACCTGGACATGAGCCTGCTGGATGGTGTGCTGTGAAGCACACTTTCATTTCAGCCACTGGGAGCAACTCGGGAATGTCAGCTAGGTACTCAGCCTGCTCTCAGGCTGTTTAAAACTAAAGCCAAAATGTAGATTCCCAAGGCCCATGAGGTTTGTCTTGAGATGTTGAGAGGGCTGATATTGATAATGGCAGTGCCCAGTCTCCTGGGTCTGGAGAACAACTTCTAGCTCTTGGCCAGCAGGCACACTTTACTTTTTTATGGAAGAATATTCCCATAACAGAGTTTCTGATTCCTGCTTGCTTAGGAGAGCCAAATTATCTGAGTAATCGGATGACTGGTTGTGAGATAGCATTGACATCTTGGGATTTGCCACATGATACAACCTGGCTGTGGCTGCAGTGTCCCTTGTGCTGGGACAGATTGAAAAGCAAGTGGATCTGAATCTCCCAAATGCACTGATTCCCTCCCAGATACTGCAAGACACATCCTGCTAGACCTCTCTGCTGTATGGTTAGCAGACTGAGACTTTTTTTTGGCTAACTATGTAATGAATTTCAGAAAAAAACTGGCAGCCTAGAAGCACTGTATATCAATCAATCAATCAATCAATCAATCATAAATAAATAAATAAATAAATATGCATGCAAGTCTTTGTTACTACTTTAGAAGAGCTCTGGGCCCATATCAGCCTCGGTGAAATAGGAAAGAATTGACAATAAAGGTGAAAAGCAAGGTGGTGTATGTAGGTGGCTAAATGGAATTAAATGTGTAATTATGTGACAGGGGGATATGGCTGTGAATCACAAAGAGTGCTACCATTTTTTAAATGAGTGCAGTGGTGAAATAGACCACTCTGTTTTAAATCATATACGTGGGACTGAACCTTATTTGCTTCTATCAATCTTGGTTGACTATAAATATTTTTTTAAGAAGTATGTAACTGTTAGGAATGCATTATGCTCTGTTTGTCAGAGGATTCTACTACTGAAGCATATCATGAGTCACCTAATTGAACAGGGATGTGTGTCATCACATAAGTAGAAAAATAGATTAAAAGTACCACTCAAATGCCAATGTGTACTCTGATTTTGGTTGCAGTAAATAGATTTGGAAATAGTTTATTTTATTTATTTTTTTAAAAATGTTGAAAATTGCTAAGGGCTGGAAGTTTAGGGGACATTAGTTTAAAAATAAAATAAAATAATATCCTTGCATCTACTGATCAACTGAAAATTTCAACTTCTTCTGACATTTAAGATGAAGAAGAAAATTCTATCCTTACTCAGCCACAAAAGAATCTGTTATTTTCATAACACCCATTAGGAAGGTGCCTAGAGAGCAGGTGATATTTCCAGTACAAGTTAGAGAAACAAGAGCTGAGGATTATTTTAAAAAAGTGGACTATAGCCCTAAGGTAAAGATGGAGGCTGTGTAATTGCTTCCATTATATGACTGGGTGTGCCCATTAACACCGTGGGGTTAATGGCAGTGACAAACAACAGCCCATTATCCTTTTGGTAAATCCATGACTGATAATGATGTCAGAGCTATTAAAAATAATGAGCTCCTCATGTCTCACAAAAAACTTCTGGTACATGTAAATCCCTTATGCAATATTACCAGTAGGGATGGGAAGGGCAAGAAAACCTTTCTCCATGGGGGAATGGTGACCATGCTGGCACAGGGACTCAGCCCTGCCAGCCCCCACTTCTCCAAGCATGGCCTAACAGCTTCACCACTGTCTGTTAGGAAGGCCACCACCACCAACAATTAACAATTGTTAACAATTGTTAACAAAGGTTAACAATTCCTTCAATTAAGCTGTCCCAGCAGAAAGCTCAGCCTGACATTACTTAAAGCCTGAATTTTCCATGCTGGACCACAGTGCTATGGCATTGCCCAGATGCTGCATGCCTGATGCAGATGGAAAGCATCCAGAGGTTTAGGACAGACAGCCTATGGATAGCTCAGCTTGGAGCTAGGTCTGTGTGTGGTGGGCCCAAACCACTGCTCATGGTCACCTTCCTAACCATTCCTTGCTTGGGATGGGTCTCAGGATAAAAAACTTTGTAAACCCCACAGTTTTTAGCCTAAAATAGATTATCCCTGCTTCCCACTCCTCAAAACAGTATTAGTGGCTTCTAAGGATGCTGTACACCCTGGTGGCACTGGAAACCCCAAAGCCATTTCAGGACCCAGCTGGAACACAGCTGAGTAAGCAGTGGCACATCACCCTGACAGCAGACTGGAGTATGTGTGTCACATGGGGTGAGCAGGTAGGGCACACGTGAGGGTAGGCAGGCAAGACGAGGTTACCGAGAAAGGAAATTACTCTATTTCTCAGCTGCCATTCTTCTCTGACTGATCTTTGGGCTCTGGAGGAGAGCCTGCCCCAGCCTTCCAGCACCACTGAGCACTTCGCAAGTGACAGGTGCCTCCCTCCCGTGGTGATATGGACCATTTCCCTCAGCCTCAGGAGACATCTGCACTGCAAAAGGCCAGAGAAAATGAAAGAAAATGGTAGACAGGGCTGGTGTGTGACTCTAGTTTTTGCTTCATATGCCTGTTTCTCTAGAATTAATTTTCCTTACAGTGAAGGAACCGGTGCTCCTCCTCTAACTGTTCTTTCCTGCACAGGAATAAATCCCCAAAACATTTTCACTTGCTGGGTTTCAGGTGGACTTTATCTTGACTAATATAGCTTGGCTGCTGTAGACCCCTCCACTATTAATAACTCTTCAGTTGCTCGAGGACATAAGGTCTCTCATACTTCTCAGTAAGTTATATTTATATTGTACTTATATGACGCAGCAAGTTTGTAAAACGCCACAGCTGCAAAAACAGAGTGTTGGGATCAGCCGTTTGAATTCAATCAAGAGCCTCACTCTGCTTTCAAATCAGACTGCACCTGTTGACATAGATTACTGCTCATGCACCATAAAGCAAACCTTACTTTAATTTCACATTTAAAAAACATGAAGGAGAACATACAGACATTCCTGGGCATAACTACAGACATTAGATTGATTTATAGCTAACATAGGTACTGAACCACATGAAAGAAACATTCAGAAAATACATGAGCTGAAAACCATACTGAAAAATACATGTATGAGCCTGTGTGTGTGTGTTGTGTGCAGGTCAGCACGTGCCAGCGTGAGGGCAATTGCACACAAACACTTGCATGCAAACACAAATGGATGGTCTGCTGTGCACAGGCTTCATACGGCTCTGGAAGGCTTGCCTTTTATGTTAGTTGTGCTAACATATGAATTTCAGGATCTAACTTTTATATTAATGACAGAGTTGGATGTTTCAGAATAAGCCTTGGTGAATGATTTAATTAAAAATAATAATAGTTTGCCAGCTGCTAATGAGGAAATTAATTAGTCATACAGTAGAGTGTTACTTTTGCATGTGAACAAGCTGACTTCAAGTTGTCTCAGAGGAAACTGGCTTTCAACCAGCATCATTAAGTATATTCACAGAAAAAATAAAAGCTCATTATTGATGAGTATTTTCATTTGAATAAGAGGAGATCTGTTCCCTCCACAAAATAAAATCCCTTTATAGAAGAGATGTATGTTACCTCTTTTGGCAAAAAAGATCTTCTAATCATCAAAATGGAAAGGAAATGCATTTATGTAAGGTTAGTTTAATCTGCTTGGTACTGTGGTGTAAAAAGCAGTTTCATGAAACGACTGCTCTTTGAATGGTAAATGAAACATTAAAACTGGAGATTCTATCCGTAACTTCTTGCCTTTAGCAGCACAACAGCAAGCTGTATTTAATATCAACACTCTTAGAGCCTCCTCCTTTGAAGTCTTTGCTGTTCTCTAAGTCCACCAGGGTACTCATAGCGTAATAAGGCAAGTGAACACTGCTTGTACGTTACAAAATCTGTCTGTAGATGTAATAATTGGGAAGAGACTTCCTCTATAACAGTACCATTCCTGGCAGTCCCAATTGAATTTCCTACATAAGAGTCAACACAATCTCATAAAAAGCCACGCTACCATGAAAATAACAATTGACAGCTGTGAGGTGCAAGATACGAAGTACAGCTTGTGTGTGAGGATAGGTATGTTAATTATAATACCAAGAACAAAAATAAAGAGATCAGCATGATGAAGGCCCAGGAAATAAAAGTGTCCCATATATCCAGAACTAAAATTATTTTAGATTTATGAGATCTGATGCCAGTGAACCTAGATGGGCAAGCATAAATGCATTGTGCAAGGGAATACCTCAGAGGAGCTGCTGTGCCTGCACGCTGCTCATGTGTCCTTTGATTTCCAAGGGGAAATGCTGCAACTCTGTCCCTGTGGACACTGGACCCAGCTTAACTACTGGGACAGGAGAAGCAATATCATATGTAACTAGAACTGTGGAGGCCAGGATTTAGGCAAAATGTAACCCTTCGGTCCAGGACTACGGATAACAGTGAGAGTCCCAAAGGGAAGTGGTGTGGCCAGCATCTCCACACCAGCTCTCAGGGTAAGCTCGTGCTGCTGGGTGACGTGGTGGCTGCAGAGTTGGGACTGTCAGGGAGGGGAAATACAGTTTGCCACAGCTCCAGACTGTCCTTGAAGCACATGTGCTTAAAGCAAACACTCCTGGCCTTAGACGGCATATGTTGAGCGAGACTATCAATCCATGCAGGCATCAAAACAGGTCTCTCCTTGGCAATAAATGTGTTTAAAAGTAATGTTTAATAAATATGAAGAGCCTATACTTACCACAGTGATTACTGTTATTATTAGAATAATGTGGCTTTTAAAATCAAATTTAAAAACATAAACTGTGACCAAGTTTCAAATAACCATCCTACTGGATATTTCAATTAAAAATCCTACTGATGGTGCAGGGACTCCAAAATTCTGGCCATAAGGGAACAAAATGTTTATCTTACCAACATTTTGATACCTGGCATTGGTGTATTCCTGTCTTCTGAAGATGTGTGTACTGTGAAAGCACTAGCCAATGCCACTTGCCATTCTCCTCTACTCCTGGCACTTGAGCAGTGGCAGGGGATTTTCCAAGTATTTTAGTCACTAGGATGATAACAGAAAATATTACATAATGGCATTTCAATTGGACAAGGTAAAAGGATGTATCCTCTAATTTTAATGTAAGAAGAGAGATACTGTCAAACAAAATAAAATGAAACACTCAAGAAATTGTGTTTCACGTAATAACTTCTGTAAGGCAATCTTTGTGGACAAAAACATATCCACATGTGTTATTGCAGCTGAAAGGAAATATTTCATTTGCAAGGTCTTACCCAGTGCTGACACCAGATAATTAGGAGATCTCTCGCCCTTAATATTTAAGTTGTCCTACCTTTTATGCTCTAGTAAAAGAGGAAGAGTACCTGTATTAAAAAGGAAAGGAGATCAGATTTCCAGCTATCACAGGCCAGAAACAGCAGCAGTGGATTGCTGAGGAATCACGGACACTTTGCCAGGACAGGTGTGCCTTTGTACTAGCCTGGCACATTGTTGCTATATGAGGTTCACCCCTCCCGCAGTGGCAGGCAGACAGCAGCTTCTGCTTATTTAGTAAGTTTATTTTATTGGTTATTTTAGGATGAGCAGTTTTATGTCCCTGTACTGATAAACATTCAGATCATCATACTTGTCTGTGGGATGGCAGCAGTTTCTTGTTTGCACCTATCAAGCAAAATGGCAAAATTATGTGTCAGAGTCCCTTCGTAGAAATGGAACCTTTTGTGACAGCTTTGCCAAGCATACACTGCATAAACTGCTCTAGTAACATGGCAACAAGAGAAAGCATGTCTGAAAGTTGATGATGGAAGATGGAAATGAGGAAACATGAGGTAATAGCAATCTCATGTTTTGTAATTTGTAATTTTTTCATTTTCAGTTGTGACTGAATCCTGGGCGGCTGTAGAACAGAGCTCAGAGAGGTTTCCTCCATGAACAGACCTCATCTTCCTTATGGACAGCATGGAGTCTTCATGAGTATATCTGATTTGGAGGGTATACTAATTTTGGATCAACAAAATTGTTGCTAAGGGTCTTCTAAATCCTTGCCAAAGCAGAGACAGAAATTGTATTGGCCTCATTAATAATGTCAGGTTTACATGGCAGCTTATGTGGGTAAAGTCTTGAAATATTTATTTTCTAGTCCATCCTCATAGGTAAAACTTCACCTGACCAATCCCGACTCCACAGCATTTTATAGCCCTGTGAGTTCTCTGCCCAGGCCCAAGAGGAAAAGGAAGGGCCTGTGTACTTTGCACTGGAGCCTTGGGAGTGGGCAATGGAAAATGCAGTGTCTTTCTGTTGATTTTGTGATCCCTTTGGGGTTACAATATCTTAGCAATTACTCCTTTAACCATGTAGCTCTCCAGTGCTGTCCCAAACAAGGGAGCCCCAACTAAAACTGCTGCCCAAAGCCAGGTGTAGAACAACAAAGACATCCCAAGGCAGAGTTTTGTGTCAGTACTGGGACTCCAGGGAAATTAGCAGCACTATTTTCAGCTGAAACATGGTTTCAAACAACTTTGAGTGGTATGCTGACTTTTTGTTTTCACTGTATGCAAACAAATTTTTCTCTAAAATCACATGATAGCTAGACAAAGACAACTTTATTCTAATGTGCTTCCAGTGCCTTATGTGCAGGTTCATAGGAGATTATGCTGAATAGGTGATTTCTGCTTATGCAAAATCTCCTACCATGCAGGAACCCAGGGTAATTTCCTTGTCATTTCCTTTGTAACAAAGAAATAGTGACAAAAGACAAGAACATCTCCCACATATTATTAAAAAAAAAAAAAAGAAAAGAAAAGAAAAAGAAAAAAAAGGAAAGAAAATTAATATGTAGTGGAACTAAGAGAGATAGATAAGATCTTCTCAGACAGCAATAGCTTCAAGAACCCCGGGCCCCTGCTGCAATGGAGGTGCAGGCAGGAACTGTTCCCAGTGGAAGAGCAAGGGCAGCCTCTGCAAAAAGTAAAGGATGAAAGCTATTGACTTCTGCTCTATCCAAAGGCCTGTAACTATGCCATAAGTTCATAAAATCATGGAACTGTAGTGTGATAGAATGATATACTGAGAAGAGATCTTGAAAACTGTCTTGTTCAAACTCCCCTGCCATGGGCAGGGACACTTCCACTAGACCAGGTTCTTCTGAGCCCTATGCAAAGTGGACTTTGAACAGTTCCAGGGATGGGGCATCCACAAGTTCCCTGCCCTCACGGCTGAGGAGACTGGCTGTGCTTTCAAGAGAAGTTTGGGCCAACTGACCCTAACCTCCTTAAGGCCAGCCTGAGGCAGCAGTGGCAGCAGCAGGTGACTCCCTGTTGCAGGGGACAGCAGCACTGCTGCCAACCTGGCCGGCTGGCTGCAGAAGTTTGCAGCGTGCTGGGAACCTGGATCTGGGTGGGGGAGACTGCCAGAGCTTGCCTGACTATTACTCTGTCATGTTCTTAAATGCAGACACCAATGACAGTGCTGGGAAAGCTGGAGGGTATCCAAAATGACTACAGAGATCTGGGGTGGCAGTCAGGGACCCAGGTGATGCTCTAATTCCTGTCAGGGGGGGTTGAAAGTGTAAGAAGGGGAAGGGTAACTGGTTCTGCCTGTCAAGAAATGTTCGAGCAGCAGGGTGTAGTTTTGGATCTTGGGATCCTGTTTGAAGGTCATCACCTTCCTGGGAAAGACACAATCCATCCCACCAAATGGAACAAATGCATCTTTACAAGGAGGATGATTTCCTTAGTAAGGAGAATATATATATATATATGCACATATAAAAATACAATTAAAATCTTTGTTCAAAGGCATAAATATCTATTTAAATTCACACACATTTCAGAGAAAGAAGAGGAATACTTTTTGCAGTACGGAGGGCTGAATGCTAAACTAAAGACCAAGAAAAACAAAGTTCAATCTTAATAAATCTGTCTTCCCAGACACACCAAAGTATATTCCACGGTGTGACATGGGAGGACTGATTTGATCTTGAGGGCTGGAATTGGTGTGTATGCAGCTGCTGGTTCCACCCCTGGTCAGTGAGTGAGGCAGTGACCTTCTCTCCAGGCATAAGACACCTCACTGCCTGAGATGAGGCACCAGCGGGTTCCAAAACAGGTCTGTTTCTGGGTCTTTCTCCATTGCACACATCCTGCATGGGGAGCTTCCAACTTGGCAAAAAACAAGAGGAGCAGGCCACCCACTCTGTCCTGTCCATCACACTGCAGCAGCATAGGAGGCCAGTGCACCCAAGGGGCCAGGCACATCAGCGGGAACCCTCCTCCCCGTGCAGCAGGTTCTAGCCCAAGACCACTACCCTCTTTAGCTGAACTGGTTGATTCCTTAATAAGAAGGCAACAGCTAGTGCAAGCATTGCCCTTTTTCAGGGGTCAGCACCAAACAATTGTTGTTCCAAATTAGCATCTTTGAGAAAGCACCAGCTCCTGTGCTCAGTGCTCTCCAGACACTGTGGGGTTCTCACCTGGCATCTCAGTTCCTGACAGGATTTCTGCTCCTTCCTGCTCCTCTAGCATGAGTACACTTGCACCTTCACATATGAGAGGTAAAATAAGGGGGGGGGGGGGGGGGGGGGAAGTTAACATAACAAATTACTGTTTGGTGAAATTGTGATCTAGTGATTAAAAAAAGATGACACAACTGATATCTTGTATTTTGTATAATATTAATGACATAACTCCAATAGTGCTATTATTACTCCCAAGTGTGACTAATTAGATACGTAAAAATAGCTTTTCTCATCTCTATATTTGTCTTTCTAAAATGCCCGTTTTATTTAAGATTTTTAATTTTGAGTGCCAAACATGTGAGGCAAAGTTTGACAGCTTACAGGACTGCTTGTCAGTGAAAACTAGATAATTTGTGCAGAGTGGTGGGTATGGCAGAGAAGGTTATTTTGCAACTTGAGTCCCAGTCCATGTTTGTACAGTACCTAGGGTATTGAAGCCTCCTGGCTTAAGGTTTGCTAGTGCTGTCAAAATGCAAGTACAAAGTGATTAATTCTCATGAGCCCCTCAGGAGCCTCAGAGCCCCATGCACAAGGGCACTGCACAAGCAGGCAGTGACATCAAAATCAATGGGCTGGAGGGTTAATCTTTACCAGTGGGAGCTCTCTCTTTTTTTGTCTCTGTTTGCAGGGTCTCCCAGAGCAAACCCAAAAATCTCTGCCTGATTTTACTTACTGTGGGAGGTATGAAATGAGAGAGTGATTTCTAGAGAAGAAAAAGGCTCAGCAGATGTGAACGGAAACAGGTCCATTGATTTAAACAGAACTGTGCCAGTCTGTACCAGCAGACCAGTTCTCTCATTGTCTCATCCAATTTAGCCCTGTCGGACTGATATTGCTAGCAGTGTTGTTGAAATGTCTGATAACAGACAGAAAAAAGTGTATGTTTTAAAATATGTGCATATATTGCTATAAAGTGATGGAGGAGGTGGGGAGGGTGGGGGTATAGAAAAGAAAGAAGACATAACAAAACTCTCAGGCTTCAAATTTTTTGCTCACTTCTATGGACAATAATTTTCTGATGCCTTTTTTTTTTTTTTAAGTGGCACTCAATTTATTATGGATGCCACCACAATAGGTATTTAGCATGCTTGTGTGCAGTAAGGAAGAGTGGGTGACAAAATTTCTCTACTGAGGATAACTGTGGACTCGAGCAAGGCACACTAGTGGAGAGATGCAGTGGGTCTGAAAACACCCTGCCCTTTCCCCTCCCCTACAGTCTTCTCATAGTCCTCATGTTATTTTGGGAGTGATTCAGGACTCCCCAAACCCCTCACCAAAGCTCTGCCTAAAAAGCCACTTTCACGTCATAGCCTTCACAGCATAAAAATGAAAACTCTCCTAAGCCATGTGATTTTAGGGGCAATTACTTCCTTGGGGCATTGTGATAATTATTAATGGTTAAACCCGCTCACCTTTGATAAGCTGAGCACAGGTATCAATTTCTGTTCTTTTCCCACTGCATCTACTAGGTTTGTTCAGGGGAGCTATGACATGCTGTGGCAGAGTGAAAAATCATTAGGGGCTATTTTTTCCTCCCTTCCTTCTTGTTTTTCAGTGTTGGTTAAAGTTATCTTCCCCAAACACACAACTCATTCCTATTGGCTGACTCAGCCATAACTGACCTCAGAAAGCAGTCAGAAAGCTTTCAATCCTTCAGATTTTAAAATTCTGTCAAAAACATTCAGTGTAATTAAAGTTCCTGCATTTTTGTATAACAACAAAGAGCCTGTTTTGTGTGCTTCAAGAACATGCAATATTGCCTCTCATCTTCCTCTCCTTTCAGTGTACAAGTATTGTTTTATTGAATGGGAGGTAGGAAAAGATTATCTAAACTTTAACTTCTGTCTGCCGGTCTCATCCTGTTACAAGGGTAAAGTTTATTCTGAAGGCATGCTGATTTCAATAATGTTTACTTGCCTGGGCAAAAAGCACCCAGGTCAGTAAGGGTGATCAGGACTCTGTCCCTGGGTTGCAGCCTCTGCATCTTCTGGATATTTGAATGATATGCTGCAGGATCAGGAGTAGACTTAATTATTAACCTTTCTTAATTTTTTCCAAGCCTGGAGCAAAGTAATAGGACTTGTTTTCCCTTGGCATATTGCAAAAAAATTAAGGTCCAGCCATGACTTGCCAGTGCTGACTTTTCCACATTCTGCTGCACTAAAAGAAATAGATTTTGGCTTATGTAGTGCTTCTTTTCTGTGCTTTTCACAAAATGTTAACAAATAAATTAAGTGCAGTGGCTCTCAAGGTGAAAAGGAGGCAGACATTGTGTACTCAACATTGTTTATACTCATTAGGATGTTGCAGGCTCTTTCATTTAACAGGGGAGATTTGGATGACAAGCAGCATCCTCTTGTAACAAAATCAAGAATTATTTGCCTTCATGTTGCTTCTTACTGTGGGTTTCTTTCTCTCGTACCACAGAGATCACATACTCAGAAGTGATGTGTGCCTATGTAAGACCTCCAGCCTCATTCTCCTTTTACATGGGCAGCCTAAAGTCCAGTGAAAAAGAGAAGGTGAAGATTTTTCTGTTTCTTACCCCAAATTATGCTATAATGAAGGAGCTTCACTACCTTCTTTACAGCTCTTAGGCTAGACTGGACTCCTCCCTGGGCTTGGACCTGGACCTGGAGGTGAGGACAGCACATTCTCCACCCCACAGAGGGCCTCTGGCATTGGCTCCAGGTCTCTCTGGCATCCCTCTGAAGCTCTGCTCTGTTCCATGGACTGCCAGTGGGCCAGGCTGTTCAGCTGGAATGCCTGCCTGGGACAAAACACACATGGGAGAGCAACAGCTTGTTCTTTTTCTTTCTATCATACTAATGACCATCCTTTTCCTGCCTTCAGTGCAGGTACAGGCTGATCCTCAGCAATGCCAAGAGCTTCACATTCTATAAATTCTCTATTGTTGAAGCTGCCTGAACAAGTCTAAATTGTCAGCTGAAAAGAACCATTCCTGCACCCACAATGCCACATATTATTAGTACAGATTTGGAAGCCCCTCTTGCTTAGATAGCTCTCACCTGCACCAAACCCTGCATCTGTGTAAGCCCCCATCCTGTGACACTTCTCATCTCAGCCACCATTGCTCTGAAACTTTCAGCATAGCTTGTTGTCAAGAAGGAAAAGAACACATACATTTAACTTCAGTCCACAAACTTCTTTGTCTGATTCAATAACGCCAGCTTACAATGCCAGCAATGTCAGTAAAACCAGCATTTCTCGCCCTGGGACCACCAAAATATATTGTATCACTGCCCCTCCAACGCTCCATTCTGCAATGAAGGTACCCCAGTAAATACTACAGAGTGATTCGAAAGCCTAAAAGATTATGGATTTCAGTGAAATCCTTTAGGACTTCCCTATACATATAATTTCTGGTGTGCTTGATATGTCTCAGTATAGTCCCCAAACTTAAGGACAGATAATATCATAGAGTGGAATGTGTGGTAGCTTTGTGTTTGGTGGTCTTAATTGCAACCACTTGAAATATATTGAGCAGCATATAAGGACAATGTTTATAAGGGAGGTACATTCTTCTAAGTCTGAGAGCACATTTACCTCACTACACATCCTATTTGAATGTCCTGTAATGGCAGTGAAGCCTTGGTGGAAAAGGTCAGCAAGTAACTGCACAGCTCAAAAAATATCACACGTTATAATCCCAGAGCTTTAACTTCCCTCTTCCTCATCCTGTGCATTATTCATCGCCAGACAGGAGCATTTTCAGCTCTCCGACTCCTGTTCTCTTCCTGCTGTTCTCAAATAAAGAAAAACAGACTCCCTTTTAATTAATTAAACTTGGTTCTTGTGATGCTAAGTGTATGACATTTTATCAGAGAGCTTATAGTTATAGATATTAATTTTCTTAGAAAGAAACCTTCAAACTAAAGTCAATGCATTGCTCATGCAAGAAGCAATGAAGTCTATTTGGACAGTGAGGTGTTTTTTTCTACAGCCCACACATCTTTCCAGCTCTGGAACATCATTTGGATGCTGGAGAATCTAGGTGTAAATAGTGAGGAGTGGGGAGAGAGAGGAAAGAAAAAACCTCTGCAGAAAGGGTCTGGGGGTCCCGGTCAATGACAAGTGGAACATGAGCCAGCAGTGCCCTGGCAGCCAAGAAGCCCAAACATATCCTGAGGTGCATCAGGCACAGGCAGGAAAGGGAGGGATTGTCCTGCTCTGCTCTGCACTGGGGCAGCCTCACCTCGAGTGCTGGGGGCAGTTTTGGGTGCCACAACAGAGAAAAGACATTGAGCTGTTAGAGAGTGTCTAAAGGAAGGCCACAAGGATGGTGAAGGACCTTGGGGTGAAGCTGTGCAAGAAGTGGCTGAGGTCACTTGGTTTGTTCAGCCTGGAGAAGAGGAGACTTAAGGGAGACCTCACTGCAGATACAGCTTCCTCCTGAGGGGAAGAGGAGGGCCAGGCACTGATCTCTTCTCTGTGGTGACAGTGACAGGACCCAAGGGAGCCGTTTAAAGCTGTGTCAGGGGAGGTTTAGGTTGGATATCAGGAAAAGTTCTTCACCCAGAGGTTGGTTGGGCACTAGAACAGGCTCCTTATGGAAGTGGTTTCAGGCTGACAGAGGTCAAGAGATGTTTGGAAAATCCTCTCGTCACATGGTGTGACTCTTCACGTGTCCTGTGTAGGATAAGGAGCTGGCCCCTGATGATCCTTCTGGGTCTCTTCCAGCCCAGGATATTCTATGATGCTATGATCTACAGCCTGACCTGTCAGCCTGCCCTCAGTGCCTGGCAAGATTATGGAGCAGATCATCTTGAGTGTGATCAAATGGGACCTACAGGACAGCCAGGAGATCAGACCCAGCCACATGGTTTTGGGAGGGGTGGGTCCTGCCTGACCAACCTGACCTCCTTTTGTGACCAGTTGACCCACCTGGATGCAGGGAAGTCTGTGGATGTGTCTGCCTGGACTTCAGCAGAGCCTTGGACACCATTTCCCACAGCACACTCTTGGAAAAGCTGCAGCCCACGGCTGGGACAGGAGCGCTCTGTGCTGGGTTAGGAACTGGCTGCATGGCCTGGCCCAGAGTGGTGGTGAAGGGTGCTGCATCCAGCTGGGGCTGCTCACCAGTGGTGTCCTTCAGGGGTCTGTGCTGGGGCCAGTTCTGTTCAATGTCTTTACTGATGACATGGATGAAGGTTTTGAGTCTTTCATTAGTAAATTTGCAGATGATACTGAGTTGGGCAGGAATATTGATCTGCTGGAGAGCAGAAGGGCTCTTCAGAGAGAGCTGGACAGGCTGGGTAGATCAGCTGAGTCCAACAACATGAAATTTAACAAGACCAAGTGCCACATCTCACACTTTGGCCAAAATAACCCCTGCAGCACTACAGGCTGGGACAGAATGGCTGGACAGTGCCCAGGCAGAAAAGGACCTGGGGATACTGACAGCCAGCTGAGCATGAGCCAGCAGTGTGCCCTGGTGGTCAAGAAGGCCAGTGGCATCCTGGCCTGTGTTGGGAATAGCGTGGCCAGCAGGAGCAGGGATGTTATCCTTCCCCTATATTCAGCACTGGTGAGGCTGCACCTGTGTCCATTTCCAGGCCCCTCAGTTTGGGAAGGATGTTGAGATGCTTGAGCGGGTCCAGAGGAGGCAACAAGGCTGGTGAGGGGCTTGGAACACAAACCCTGTGAGGAATAACTGAGGGAGCTGGGGTTGTTTAGCCTGGAGAAAAGGAGGCTCAGGGGAGACCTCATCACTCTCTACAAGTCTCTGAAAAGTGGCTGTAGAAAAGTAGGGTTTGATCTCTTCTCCCAGGCAACCAGTGACAGAATGAGAGGACAGAATCTCTTAAGCTGGGCCAGAGGAGGTTTAGGCTGGACGTAACAAAACAATTCTTTGTAGAAAGAGGGGTTGGGCACTGGAAGGGTCTGCCCAGGAAGGTGGTGGAGTCACTGTCCCTGGAGGTGTTTTAAAAAACCATGGCACTCCATGCCATGGTTTATTTGATACAGTGGTATTAGGTCAGAGGTTGGAGTTGATGATCTCCAAGATCTTTTCCAACCTAATTGATTCTGTGATTCTGTGATCATAAAATACAAGATAATAAATGCTTCTCTTCTATTCTGTGGATTGTCCCTCATCTCAGTTAATGAGACAGTGCCTGGCTTTTTACCTGGAAAGGTAAGGAACAGTAGGAGGAGTGTGGGAGCACAGCTGACCCTGCTTTGCTGCAAAGTGGCCTGCAGGCATGTCAGGTGATACTGGCATTTCCCATCCCTCTCAGAATTTGACCCTGAATCTCATCTTGCTCATGATGAAGCAGAGGCCTAAACAATGTAGATGTAGATGCCTAAACTACTCTGTAGTAGTTTGCTTATTTTTTTTTTTTTAAGCAGAAAATACACGCATATTTCTGCTTGTCAGAGATGTAGGTAAAGCTAGAAAATACCACATAAATGCTGCTCTAATTGTAAAAAAAAAAAAAACCCAAACAAACCAGCAACTAAAAAGAGCTCAATATTTATTTTAATCTCCTGGTAATTTTTTAGTTAATTTATTATTCTTCTGGTCCTGTAATTCATAAACATCTGGAATCAGCATCAGTCACATCACTAGAATACCATTCAGCCCCTATGAGCTCCCATGAAGACTCTTGTGTCAGAGTGGAAAGTGAGGGAACCCAGGTCACATGGAGTTTCTGTCTGCTCATACCTCTTGGGGTGAGGTGAGGACAGATGTGTTGAGAAGGATGATGAAGAAGGAATTTTGACTGCCTGGCTTCTTGTCAGATGTAATAAACAGATAATAACGATGTAGCTGAGACCACCCCTGATTCATTTGTCTTTCTCCAGTCTACAGAAATTAAAGGAACAGCTGAACAAAGCCAAAAAATAGTTGAGAACACCCTGAAAATGGGGGAAATCATCTTCAATAGAGGTGAGGTCTCTTACCATATCTGTTAAAAGTGTTCAGGGAAACAGAAAGCCATCCCTCAGTAAAATCACTCATCTGGAGACGAGTGCCAGAATGGTCGGTTCTAGAATGAACTCTTGTTGGCCACATCAGGTTGAACCTGATTCTCTTCTCAGAAATGAACAACCTCTTCTCTGCAATACAGCAAACATTAACAGGAATTTCTCAGTCACACCATTCCCTGGGTATTATTGTTTTAAGAGCAGAGCTTGCCCAGGAGAAAAATTTGCCCCAGCACAGGCTATAAAGTGCATCTTCACAACAGGTAATTTTTGACTCTTTGATACAGTGATTAAGCTAAGAAAATTCAATTGAGAAACTATTAATTTGTTTAGTTTAATTTTGGTGCAGCTGTAGGGTGTCAGTGTCCACAGCTGCTGGAGCTGGTTGCTGGCCTGAATACTGATCAAGGAAGCCCTGGCTATGCAGTGTGGAGCCCTGATTTGTTCTTTTGCAAGTAAGTTGAATCTAGCTCAGATCAGCAAAAAACCAACTAGACACCTTCCCCTCACAGAATAGTTGGATTCACTTTGAAGTCATTAAGATTAAAAAGTTTTAGTCTATCTTGTTTGGAATTTCCACACCTCTGTGGATGCTAAAGTTTCCATCACACCAGGGACACCTATAAAATAATTGTCTTAATGTGCAAGCAGAGAGTCAGACTCCTAGCTCATCACAGCTATAGTTTCTCTGTAAGCCTGCAGCTTTCTAAGGGTCTGCATGTCAGTCTGATGGACTGTGCACTGCTCCAGCACCATTGTTAGAGGGGTTTGACCTTCCTCTCACTGAAACACAGTGCAATTTTTATGTCGGTATAGAGACTACATTTATATCCAGATGCATTTAGCCTTGTCTTCTCTCTGCTTGAGGAGTGTATGCTTATAGGTGCATACACAGGTATGTGTGTGCATTTAGACTGGCTGGGACTGTCTAGACCCAGGATTGAGCATCTCCACCCTATCTGCTTTTTACCTAATAGATGATACAACAAGAAGTCATGATGTATTTGGACAATTTGGACTCCCAGTAGACTGTAGTCTCTTCTGGATCTGAAAATCCATGGCAAATGTGAACTTTCCCTCAGGCAGCCCATCAGGCTTAGGAGTGTGTGTGTGTGTGCCATGGGGAAATACCAAAGCACAACACTTTAAACCAAGGAATACACCTCTCTCTTGCACATATTATCATGGAGATCTTACATTTCCTTTTCTCCCTAACTATAAAAATAAGCATGGAAATTTACACACGGTTTCTGTGCCCTATCTTGGCCCCTTTCCATTATGCCTGAGGGTTTGTCTGTACCTGGTTATTCACTGAAATAGCAACTCTGGATAATGACACTGGCTTCATACCCATATACCTATCTAAAAGCAAGCAACAGAGCTGAAAAGCCTTACATGGCTTTTGCCTGGATACAAAAGCAGATCAAAAGAGCCAGTTATCCATACCACTTGCTTAAAAATTTCTTCTCCTTTTTGCTCATATTGTGAGTGCCCTCCTGCAATGGAAAGCTCCAGACAGAATAATTTTTTCCAGCAATTGAAAATTCTAGCACTCCAGCAGTTGTCATTTCTGGACAGCAGTAGATAACTGTAGTGACTATATGAGGGGACATTTTACTTTTGTGATTCTTTTGAGATTACTGGATAGTGTTTCAGTTTTTTCTTTTCAGTACATCTCAGATTTTGCTTAATCACCTCATTACTATAACCTTTTCACAGGCAGGCATAAACTAGCAACCTGTGGGAAAATATGTCCAGTTTCAAGCTGTCTGAAATCAGCATCTCATCTTGAGAGAAGCTCCAGTGTTTTGGAGACAAAGACTTATGTGTGATTCATCTTCATTATTTTAATAGGTCAAACACCCAAGGATGTAAACTCTGTTAAGAACTAGGATGCTTGAGACTAGGATCTATATTTTGCACTGCAACTTCCACTTTGACATTTAAAATATTTTTACACTTTCTTATCTAAGTAAGATTGCAAGTCCCTTGGAGAAGTAAAACTATACAGATAATTTGGTTTAACTTTTCACAAAAGGAGTTGCTCATGTGTTTTCTTTGTTTCCTTGGATACTAGAGATTTCATATCACAGTTCAGCCACACATACATTTTCTGTTCCTTTACAGCACCTGGAATATGCATGAAAAATCCCCACATATTGTTAAGACATGAACAAGACCCCAGGAGTAACCTCAAGCAGGATCATCCTGATCAGGGTCAGATAGAGGTGTATAGGGAAAACAGAAAGCTCATCATCTGCATAGGCTTCTTGCTTTTTTAAGAAGTGAGGACTTGCATGGGAATATTCTCTTCTCATTTTGAGGCTGAAGTTGCTTTTGCTTTTGTTATTTATCTGATTAAGCTCAAAAGATAATGAATTAGGCCATGTGCATAGCTTGGACTGAAAACCAGTGAATTTTAAAACTAGCTTTCATAAGCATTTGCACAATATTAAGTGTGTGACACTGATCAGAATGTCCACCCTCAAAGCTAAACTTAGGTGTGCAGATTGATTTACTAATCTGACTAACCATTTCACAGAGAAATTAAAATTATTTTAATTCACTTATGAATATTTGCCGAGCATTTTTAAGTATTTTGCAAGTCATAAATATTTTCACAGAAAAGGACAGATTACAGACTAGCTCCAAGGGCGTTGATATTATTAACAGAAAAGCTGGTTTAAATAGCCTTATAAAATATGACCAGAAAACTTTTAATGATACTTCTTTAGTCTGGATAACAGAGCCAGGGAGACCTAGAAAAACTTGTTAAGTTATTATAATTTTAGGTGGTGGGGGTTTGGTTTTTTGTGGGTTTTTTCTTTTTTTTTTTTTTTTTTTTTTTTTTTAGTAAACCTAGATGGATTTTCACCATCAATGTATTGAGTTATTTTGAAAATCCAAACTTGTATCATTTACATCAGAAAAGCCCCTTTTATCATTTACAATGTCTTGGAGCAATGAGTGATTCAAGTTAACTGTTTTTTGTGAAGATCTACCTCTGCTTTTCTGGAACCTCCTATGTTTATTTCAGTAAGTGTTGTTGAGATAATGTCTTGGTAGGGCCCATGAGAAACAGCCATCTCCTTCAAATCACTTAATATTCTACAGTGAATAGAGTTGGGGTGGTTCTAAGTTGGTTTTTTTTTTTTCCTTTTTTTTTTTTTTTTTTTTTTTTGGTGAGTATAATTGAGTTCTTCTAGTCTAAAGAGTCCTAAGTTATTCAAACTTTATCATAGGAAAGCCGTTCTATATCTTCACAAATTTTGCTTTTTTTTCCTGAAACTTCTCAGTTCTCTGACTTTTTCTGACTTATTTCAAGCAAAATGCAGTGTCTAAGATGAAGCTGTATCACAGCTAAACATACAGTGGCATAGTGGCATCACTGTTTAGCCCTTTACCCTTTTATGAACAACTTGCTTTTCCTTCCATGTTGTGAATGATGCTGAGAACAAATATTCCTTGAAGAGCAATCTGGCAGATTTGGAGCCACTTTGCAATAGCAACATCTGCCTAATGGAGAAAAAGAATCAATATGAACCAAGTCAGTGCAGTGGCAGGCACTGGCAAAACTTCCTACCTGGATTCCTGGATGTGTCCTTGCCCATTACATAGGAGCTGGGAGGGACCTGCCACCCACTAGGGCAGGTCTTTTGTTTCCAAAAGACATCAAGGGATATTAATGTCCCAAGGCTTGTGGAATACTAGTATTATAGAATTGCATTAGAAATCACTTTTTAACTAGTCTCACAACATTTATTTTTATTGGATATACCACAGTAGAAGCCTTAACAAGGATGATAGCCCCTGCTGCAAAGGAAGAGTGCAAACTTGTGGTTGGAGAGGGATCCTGCATTATGAAGCCTCTTTAAAGACAGGATCATTAACTCCATTTCCCTCCCAGGAGGGTGGCTTGCTTCATGACTAATACTCAGCACAGTTAAGTGGCACAGCTACTATAGTTCTTGGCAAAGCAGCACATAGTGGTTTTGAGCATTATAGATGTTTCACTGTGTATGTTTCCCACTCTGTTACCTCACAACACTTCAGGGCACTGCTTGACTCTGTTTATTATTGCTGCATTAGTCCTTTAGACCTTTGTTTTCAAATGCTAATTACTTAGAGTATTGACAGCAGAAATTCTTAATACAAAGATAGATAGACCTGCAAATACACCTTTTTGGGCATTTCTTGTAATTCAGACTCCAAATTATGCAAAATGTTTTTGATGACAGACTCTGTCTCTGCTTCCCCTCATATTACACACTCACAAGCTGGGAACTCTTTGTACAAAGCACCAAGGCCTTGGGTTTATGCCAGCTAGAAACTCAATACACTGTTTGACTGCTTGCCTGTGTTCTTTAGAACAACAGCATTTTCATTTGCACAAGTAGCCTTACATAAATAAGCTTGGTTCAGAGGCAGGCGGAAAGATACACAGGCACACAGAGCAATAAAGCCTAGCCACATCGAGCAAGACATTGAATTAGTACACTGTGTTTTTTCAGGGAACTCTCTGGAAAAGCCATCATGATGTTTTCTGCAGAGTCTAAAGAGAAAGTCCAGAACAATCCTTCTGAGTCACCAGTTTCCATTTGCACAAATCTGGTCTTAAATGAAATGATAGAGAGGCAAATAATGATTAATCCAGAAAAGAGAAAAAACCTATCCAATTAAATTAAACAGTGGTCAAATTCAGATGAAAAATGCCTGCCCCGGTCCACTAAAAAGGAGAACAGAAAATTGATTACTTTCTACTAAAGCTCTTTGTTGCAACTTATTTTCTTACAAATACACATTGCAAGCAGTTCAATTAAAGGCATTAGGATAGATGTATCAGGTTAAAGATGAAATTGCCTGCCTTGGTTTATCTGAAAATCTCATCTGAAATCATATCTAATTAGCATACTTGTAGATCTATGATCTATGAATTGTACAGGTAGAGAATGTGAATTGCATGTTGCCTGTATGAGCTAACATGCATATTGTAGAGAGGTGAGGCACTGGAACAGGGTGCTTAGAAAAGCTGTGAGTACCTCATGCCTGGAATTGTTCAGGTTAGATGGAACATGGAGCAGCCTGGTCTAGTGGAAAATGTTCCTGCCCATCATGGCTGGGTTGAAGAAAATGATTGTTAAGGTCTCTTCCAACCCAAACCATTCTATGCTACTATGATAACTTGTTCACTTTCACAGGACTGATCCTAGAGTGAAATTGATTGCTTCAGAGAGGTTTTATGGGGGGGAAAACTGCACTGCTGAGAATGGAGCAGCTTTCTTCACCAAAGAAGGAAGGTGGCTGTAATGTTGGTTCTCTTTCCAAAACTGTCCCATTTATTTCTTGAGTATACACTGAGGAACAAGGAAGGAGGATTTTTTTTTTTTTTTGCTTTTTTTTTTTTTTTTTTTGCTAGGGACTTCTTGATTTTCTAAACTTTCCATCCTCAGTACATATAAGACCACCACTTGTTGTATAAACCAAACAGGAATCCGGAACAGCAATACTATGGTAACAGGCATCCTGCCCTGATAAAAATGAGGACCTTTGATTTCTTTCAGTAGGCCAAACCACTGAAAAGTGATTCATATCCAATAAGAAATATGGCATGAAAAATGCAAATACATGTAGAACACCCCCCTGCACTGTGGCTGCTCCACCCTGGCTCCACAGTGTCACCTACAGCATCAATGTGTGGACCTCCAGGAGAGATCTCATCACTGCCTTTGCCTCATCATTCTTGCTGCCTGCAGAGATACTTCCCAGGAGCCTTCAAGGTGGTGAAATAGTCCCCAGATAGCCCTGCTACCATCCATAGTGGACAGAAATTGTCAGTCTGATCTACACTGTGCATAAGGTGAGATCTGCCCCAAAATGAGCAGAAAGCAAAATTGGTCCACCATAATTTTGATCCCTGGGTTTTGCAACATGTATCCTGGATAGGAAACCTTAAGACTTTTTTGGGAGAGCACAGAAAACCCAGGAGCCTCATGACCTGAGTAGTCAGGATGGTGACTGCCTTAAGACCTAAGGCCAATGGCAGTGGCATGACCTTTCTGCTGGGGGTCTTGTCTGAGCTCTGTAAGGGACTGGCTGGACATGACTCCAACCCCACAGAAATCCAGGTACTTTTCAACCCTCTTCTGATCACTCTTAAATAGCTCAGGATAAGATAAAGCAAGCAAACCCTCACAGTGAGGTAAACAAAAAAAAAAAAATTAAAAGTTACATATTGCTTTACATTGGGTCCCCCAGCCACATATTGACATCTGTGAATGAGAAAATAGCTAAAGAGTAAATAATAACCAATTAAATCAAATGGCACCAAATTCAGTAAAATAGGTCGCTTGAGGGTTCAAAATCAAATTGACCTGTAAATTTTGACTGCTCAAAAAAAAAACCCATATAGGCCTATTCCATCCACACTGCTGACTTTCTCTCCAACAACCACTTCTTTCTGAATTTTAAAGTATAGAAAATGCATAATCTAGAGTGCTTAGTCACTGCAGTATTATTTCTGGAGTTTATTTTTCTTTATTCTATGTTTGCAATGATTTGTTAGTTTAAAAAACACCATATCTCTTAACTTGAGTTTGATATGGACTCTGTAAGGTCACAACACAAGAAATAAAATGTAGATAATTTATTCTGCTTTAAGCTGATATCCAGCAACTTACGCATGTTACCTGATAGTTCATTTTCTGCTTGGGCAACACTTGTTTCACTCACTAGATAAACTTGGCAAATTTTGTGATATGATCAAAGCAAGGTAAATTGAGCAATGTTGCTTGTGGGTGAACATTCTAAATGATGTTAAACCTGATGTTTTTGTAGTGACACAAAGTTCATTTTCTGCAAAGCTGGACTTTGTAGCCTAATGGTATTTCAATCTCTCACCTGACAAATTACAGGACTTTCTTCTGCCTTTTATATGCATAAAAAAGGAATGCATATGTGATGCAAACAAAATCAGGAATCAAGACCAGAGCATCCTCATTTGCAACACATGTTCTCCCACCATTTTGGCTTCAGAGTAGGAAGCTTAGAGTAGCAGGTCTGCAGAGAGCATACTGATTAGCTGCATATATTCCTGTCTTGGTCTATAAATGTACCTATGGTTTAGAAAATATCACATGTTGGAATATTACTCTGTAATAATAGTACCATAGTCCTAATAATGTTACCAATACCACATATTGATAATAATGCCAGAAAACTAAAAGATCCTGGAAAAAATCAATACAAAACTGGATCCACATGAAAGAGGGACTGACACTGACTGAATGTTTAACACATATTTGCATGCACATATTCACTCTGTGTGGGCTTTCCTAGCTGGTCTGTTCATTCTGTTAACACAATGACTGACCTTTTCATTAATAATTCAATCCAAACTCCCATCATCCACCCCTAACAATTCCCCCTGTAACAAAACCCTCTCAACCACAAAAAACCCTCTTGAACCTGAACATGAACTTTGACCAATTCACAAGCCTGCCCCTCTTAGCAATCCCCCTAATCCTTTTTGCAGTATTACTTCCTGCCCTACTTCTTCCCACAACAGCCATGACAATCAGCGAACTGCTGAACACCTTTCCACCCTTCAAATACAATTCTTCCACTTAATTACTAAACAGTTATGATCCCACTAAACAAGGGAGGACACAAATGATTTTTAATCCTAATGTCACTAATAACACTCCTACTGATAATTAACCTTCTAGGCCTACTAGACTATACATTCAACCTCAGCAATCAATCACATTTCCCTGTTGTGTATTTTACTGTCAAATTCTACAGCTCTGTGGTGCCCGAGTTACTGAAAGACCCTTTTTGTGAGACTCCTAACTAACTTTCCTTTTGCCAAATGAGAACATCAGCCTTTCAATCTGGCCCAAGGACACTCAGCAACTCCTACACTGTTTTTGTTAAAGTCCTCTGATGGACAGAGATGTAAGAAAACACAAAAACTAAATGTGTGCTTTGTATTTTCTCTTGTGGCAAATGTCCATGGTTTCCCCTCTGGCGGTGCATATTTTCTTTCTTCGAAAATTAGTTTTTAGTGCTTCCTTTTTCATATGCAAAATAAATATATATAGCAAGGAGTAAATATATAGCCACCCTGGGTAGGCCTGTGAAATGTTCTCAAGAGGGCTGTAAACCTATTCAGAACAGGTATAGTACCTGCCAGCTTGCTCTCATGGGCATGACCCGTGGGCTCTCAGAGGCAAACTGTGCACTGCCAGCCTTCTGCCATCCATGCAATCACAATCTTTGGGCACAGCAAACAGCCAGCCTGGCCTGCAGCCTCACTACCATTTCAGAAACATCAGAAACTGATGACTCATTAGAAACTGATGAGTCAAGACATTTCAGAACTGATGACTTCTGTTTTCACAGTACTTAGGTGGTATTAAAAGTACGGAAATTATATGGTATTAAATAATTGGAAACACAAGATGTACATATTCTATTTTAAGTAGTAAGGTGGTGATCCTTTCTTATCAAAGACACATTCCTGCACAGTCTGGAGCCTCACAGGCAGCTGTAACAGGTGAAGCTGTGTCTGCAGCACTCTTGGCTTGCCGGTGTGTCATTTCAAAGCTACATGATGAAAATGCCCTTCTAAAGAAGTGTCAACATTCAGAAATGTTGCAAGACTAAAGTTCTAATATGGTTATACTCCTAGAAATTGTAGATTTATTACCAGGTGGTTTTGCTTCAGGTTCATTTTAAAGTGTCCTCCCAATAAAAACAGGACAAAACTACATGCTACTTTGCATTTAAATCCAGGTATCTGAAGGTAAACTTCATTTATACTTGTCTTCTTCTATTTTAGTAAATGGGATATATACACACTTTTTATGACGTGAAATTTTCTAAGATGAAAAGTGTAATGTGTGATGAGGAAAGAAATTAATAGACTAAAACTAATTGCATTTGCAAATATCTTTCATTTCAAGTTGCTTTACAAATCCTAGGTTTTGCTCAGGCTTAGTCTTTGTATGGGCAGGTCTAAAGCTCATACACATATTTGCAGTAAGGCCCCATGAATTTATTTGTACAGAATATGCAGAGTCACAGGTATATTTAGTGAGTAGTGAAGTCACAATTGTATAAAGGAAAGTCTCCTATGAGAAAAAAGGGATTACTTTACTATCATTGTTAGTCAAAGTAATGTTTTCAAACACTTCCCAGCTGTCACTTGCATCCAAGGCTCTCCTTCTGTAAAGTCAGGAAAGGACCATCCCTCAGTCCAGAAGGTGATGGATCAGGCTTTCCTGTATATTTTCTCATGTCATAACATATGAAGCACCACTTAAACAGCTCTTTTTGTCCCATTGATGTGGCATCTGCCGTTATAATCACTAACTCTCTTTGCAGCAGCTGTCTATTAATTCCCCAGAACATTAAGGTAGCTCTAACTAATGAGAAAGAAAGTGAAATTAGTGCAACTTCAGGCTTCAGCAGCTTCAAATAGGATTCCTGGCAGATCTCTGCTTGTCTGTAGCACATTCTGCTGCAGCTGTACTGCTGTAGGTAGAAGGGCCGGCCCTTTATTACATAGTTCCTAACTGGATCTACTAGATCAACTGTTTAAAAGCCAGCAGGAGAACACCAGCCAAAAAAGGTGCTGATTAAATCAGACTTAGCCTACTACACGCAGAAGACGCTGGTAGACAACAGAAGCTGAATATATACCCAAAAATTAAAACCCTGATATTGCTTGGTCAAGGTGGAAGAACACTCTTGGCACATTTGCAGCTTCCTAAGCCAGCAGAGAGATTGACCTGAATGAAATAATTTTATGTTGGCTGTGAACTGCCCTCAATCAAAAAACCATAAAAATTATCCATGTTAAACTAATGACACTTTTTATTTGCTATAAGAAATTTATATTTTACTTAGGAGCATCAGGTCTTTCCTCTAACATCTAACAGGCTTCGTCTCTGCTGGAAAAGCAAAATACAAAAAAAATAAGGTAAGATAAAAGCTAAATCTTTTGCTGTTAAAGAAATCAAACAGCGAAATTTAGAAGATACCATGCATAGCAAGAACTATATGATGCAGAGAATAACAGTGGAGTCCTTTTCTGCAAATATCTGTCAGATGCCTGACAGGGGACCACTGGCAAACACATGCACTTGGGAGGTGTGCAGTCTGTTCATCAGCTTTGGAAGCTATTTTGGGACAGCCATGTGTCTCCAGGTGGTCACCATCCCAAGAGCAGATTTCCACCAGAAATGCAACATTTCAGCCCTTCAGCAGCCTCTGGAGGCAGCATCTGGATTTGTCCCAGTGTTAAGTTCCAGGTGGTGGTGGGCATCCTGCTGCAGGGGGTTATTCCCCTGTGAGCTGTGGCTGTGGTTTATCAGCAGCCTTTGCCTTTCTTGTTTCCCTCCCAGGCTGTCCCTCAGAGGCTTCACCACCACTGAGGAATTTGCCACACACAAGAGAAGAAAGCAGGTCTTGTCTTCTCCTGTGAAGTGCCTCCTGTGATGCTAATGTCATGTACATTGGGACAATAACTTCTGGTGTTGACTCATTTAATGCATCCAACATTTTAGTGTATGTTTAAATTTATGTTAGTCTACCTTTAAACTTCAAGAGTGAAAAGCAAGCTAAAAAGCAGAGGTCTGTATATTTATTTAGATCATTTGAGCTCCCGCTCAAGCATTGTGATGTTTGATGCACTTTAGAGCAGACATTATATAAACATATTGATTTTGTCTAGATATTGTGAAAGGATGCCAATATATTTCTGCAAGACAAATTTCTTGAACACCTTTAATATACTGATGAAAGGCCAGAAAAATGAAAATGTCTTTAGTACTAAAGAAACAGACAGCTTGGATAGCAGCTTTAATGTTTCTTTTTCTGATTCACATCGTAACAGTCCAGGTGTCACATTTTTACTTGTCCACAGACAGAATTTTACAATGATTTAGAAATAAAACTTTTACTATTTTCATCAAGAGTCAGAGGCCTTTACATTTCTGGATTGTACATAAAAAACTTTCAAAAACCAAGCATTCATTCTGTATGACCAGTTCGACATATTATCTGAATTATTTCTGTATCCATTATATATTTTCCTGTATCAATTTATTTTTGTTTCCCAAATGACAGTTAAGACTTTTTTCAGTTAAAATTTTTATATTAATCTTTTTATTGGCTTGTATTTTATTCAAAATATAAATACCCCTAACCACTGGTCTGCAAACAATTTAGGAAATTATGAAGATAACAGCAGTTCACTGCCTTAATTCAACATCACCAAAAGTGTTTACTGCCTGGTTTCTGGCTCTGTCATTAAAACTTTCAGACTACACAGCTTTCTGGAGCAGCTCTGCAAGCAATGCATTAAATTTGTAATACTGACCCATCTCTGGCTTTTAAACAACTGGCTCTTGCTCAGCAATTTCAAATGAAAATGATAACTGCTTTAAACCAGCTTTTTTATTATGTCTACTGGGATTACTAATGCAAATGCATGAATTGTATTGATTTACTATTACTAGTTTTTATACTTGGGGGAACATCTGATTTAGTCCATTTGGCTTTGGAACAAAAAAGCCTAAGGTGGGTCTCCTCCATAGTACTGGTTTCTCTAGAAAAGACAGCTATCATTTAACCCCAGATTAGCAGAGATTTTTAAAGGATTTGTGCATGACAATGTGTCCAAACTGGCTTAGAAATGGTATTTCTGCAGGGATAAGGTATTAATTGTTTAATTTAAATTATATTTTTATATATAAATTATATTTTGATATATTTTGATATTATAAATTTGATCCTCATACACTGTTACCATGGTACCATGTTTGAGACTCAGTGGGCATTGTCTCCATTTCACAAGGAAATAGTGAACACTTCTATTTCAAGTAAAGTACAAAATTTAACTTCCTAATAGTCTTTAATCACTGTAATTGAAAGATATTTCAATTCAATTATGTCTTACTTTAAGGAGTAGGCCAGTTTTGTAAAATAATCTAATACACTGAAATTTAGGTGATTATAATGCAGAGAGGGGTTTGTGAAGACAGAGGTTACTGTATCTAGGTACATGCACAGATACTGTGCAGAAGGGTGCATTCTGAAATTTCAGATAAATAGTTGACAAAAAGTACAGTATAACAGTCTGTCTTTTTTGCTTGTTTGTTTTTAATTTTTTTTTTATTATTTTTACAATCTAGTACAGGAAATATGTCTGAACATTCAGGGCACCACAGCAGCTGTGTGCAGGACTGCCGCAAGCCAGGACAGCACAGGAGCTGCACAGGCACTTTTCATGCCTCCCAGTCAACACCCAGCAGATGGCAAACATGGCATGAAAATGTCCTCAGAACTCGAGCATGAGAGAAAATGGCATTTACTGTTTAGATTTTTTGGTAAGCTCTGACAGCAGCTGCCATCTCAGGTGCACCCCACAGAAGTCTTTCCAGACATCAGAAGAAATGTGTAGACATTTCAGGCACGGATCTGGGGTTTAGTCATTCTGTACAATTTTGTATTGCATTTTTCTCCAGATACAGTGTTTCATGCAGCATTTTTTGGTCAGATGGTGCCTAACCCAGAAAAAGGGCCTATGGAGAGACATGACCTGACTCACTAAAAAGCACACCATGATTGTAATGTTCAAAGCTTTATTGTTATAAATGAAAAGTGTCTGAAATAATTTGATTTTTATGTTTTGAGTTAATACTAATTCCTGTGCATTAAGTCTCAGGAGTTACATGGGGGTTGCACAAGCACCTGTAAATTCCCTTGCCTTTGTTTTTTCCTGTAATTGCTGATTGTAGTCTTAACAGTGATCTTTTATTTTTAATTTCCTTGCTCTTCTGCAACCTTTACAAAGAACATTTCAACCTGACTGGCAAACCAGACATAGTAAAATAAGAAAACATTTTGAAGACATACTTTTAAGAGAGATAAGATAGAGCTGTTAGACAAGGAATTATATTTAAGGTAATTTTTGGAAGCACTTAAAACCAGACCACATATCCATATCAGCAGGTGCCTACAAGAGTGTGTCCTGGCACTGCCAATTAGTATTGGCATGGGGATTGTGTTACATATTCCTCAGTACCTTGGAATCTGAGACCACAAATATTTGTTTTATGGGAGACCTACTCAATCATGTCAAGTTATCTGTACATGTACCTGGTTACAGGATTTATAGGATTTGGCATTTGGGTAAGGATTTGACACCAACAGACCCTACATGTGACAGGACAGAGCTGGTAGGCACAGGCTCAGTCTGAATGGGTGCTTCCACAGCCAAGAAACCACTCATTTCCTGCAGATAATCCAGCAGCAGTGCTAGGGAGGGTCCTGTCAGCATCTGCCTCTTCATCCACCTAAGTGTAATCTCATCAGATAACAGCCAAGCTATGTAAAAGCTGTATGAAATGAAAGGTTTACAATACATGTTGGTCACTTCTTATTTGCATATTCCTGGGTGTAAGTTGAGATACGACACGTAATAGATTTGAAAGGCCCATTTTGACTTCATGGCTGTGCACTGTGCCTGTCCATTCATATGTGCAAACACGATCAGAGCAGTTGTGAGGTGAAACATAATCTGGCAGTCACACACACACATTACACTAATTGCACCCAGAAGGAGACTGAGGGCAGGATGGAAAGCAGAACCACAGATGCTGCTCTACAGGTAAACCATGTTCCTCATGGTGGGAACTCATTGTCCCAGATCCCCACCAAAATCAGCCATTTCCAGGTGTGTGGCCTCTTATTTTGGAACAAGCTTTGACTGCTGGCTGTGGGGTTCCCTCAGCTGGGGAACAGAATAGACTACTGGTCAGCTCTTAGCCACCTGGGACATGGGTGCATTGGGAAAATCCTTCTGGGCCACTCATCTGGCTTTGGGAAACAACACAAAGTGACCTTTAATGCATAGCAGCATCTAGGGCACAAAAGCAGAGTGTTAGAAGGAGTGCTTTTTTTTGAAGAGATAGTGAAATGCTAGTGTGTATGTGCTGATGTGTTAATAGAGGTCTCCAACACAAATATCATGCTAAATCCTCATATCTCCCTGCAGGTTAGTTCTCCAAGTGGGGGAACTCTTCAAATCACAATACATCAGCATTGTCAGCACCGGAGTGTGCCTCAGCTCATGTCCGTGAATCCTAGCAAATGGTACTCATTTGAGTGCTCTGTGCATTGCTGTGACAAAACCTCACCAGTTTGCAAACAAAAACCTGAAAACGACAATAGAAGCAGGAAAAAAAAAAAAAAAAAGACAATTACTCTAGGCATACTAGGGTCAATATGTACTGTCAGTATAACTCACAGTATCTTGTCATAAACTTTTATTATCCTCAGTGCTGCAGGATACAATTGGGATATTAAAAGTTCTCAGCAGAGTGGCATGCTCTGATTTTGTAACCTGACTCAGCAGGAATGGTGAGGATCCAGAGCTGCTCTCCCTAAAAGAAAGTATTCTGGAAATAGCTCTTGGCAGATGTCTCAGTATCAGTCCTACTGGAGTTCTCCAATAAATAAAATTACACAGGAGGAAAAAGAAAAATGAACTTTGCTTGGAAATGAAGAAAATTACCTAAGAAGTTCTGTCAGAGCATATAATATTTTGCTTAATGGTGAAATTGCTCAGTAAAATAGTTTCTAAGGGGAATGTTGAACTTGAAGGATGTTTTCCAGCATTATCATGTACCAATCCAGAATATGCTTCCAAATGGACTATTGTATGCTGAGGCATTTAATACCTCTCTCAACACAGCTTCAGCTAAATAAATATCTATAAAGGGTACGCCTCTGTATTTTCTTTGCCTTGAGGAATAGCTGCTATTTTTTTTTTATTTATGTGGCACTGACAGCGTGTATTCATTGATTTACAGAAGTGTGCCTTCTGACAAGAGAAAAGTCCTGGCATCCAACTGCTCATTTTTGGTTCCCCATCCCATGGGTACTGAGGTGACAACTCAGCCAGAAGGCAAGGAGGGGAGTGGCAGTGGCAACAATGGCTTAAAACAATTTTTTGTGCTGCTTTAGCTCTGGGTGTAACTCATCCATTGGAGCTTTGAAGTATACTGTGAAGATTTATGTGAGAAATAGATTGGGCCTGTGATTACTGCCCACAGGGAGAAGTGAAAATATGTGGATGTAATTTTTAGCAATACTACAGAACAGCCTACATGAAAAAACACCAGTTTGTCAGCTGACTTTTTGAGCATACTACTCTTACCAGCATTAAAACCACTTGAAATTTCACTCTGACCTTTAGATTTTGGGCCATACGCAGCTAAAATAATCTGATTATCCTGCTGTGTCTTGATGAATTATCCTTGCAAATTCTCCTATTAACAGTCTGTTAATAGGAAACATACTGCGCTACATATTTTTATCCCAATCTGCCAGGAAATTCTATAACATATAGTCAAGCTTCTCACCTTGCTCATGAGGGCTATTTTCCCTCAGACATGTAATCATCAGAATTACTCTTTCTTAAAGCCTTCTTTAAGGGAAAAAAAAATCTCATTGTATGACTTACAGCATTTCCTTATCAGTGCCTGAAGTGTGGCTTAGCCTGGTACAAAAGCTTGTTTGAGGAGAAACCAAGCATGTGTCCCTCACTTTCTCTATAGTGCCCCACAATGCTGGTTTTTTTCTACCAAATATATTTTTGGTCCTGACAGAATTATCTAACTAAAGGCCACTGTGATGTGCAGGCTTGCAGTCAACACTCTACATATGTTTGCATGGTTTTTTTCCTAAATCACGTATCAGACTCACTGCATCGCTGTGTCTCTACTGTGAGCAATTACACTCCAGCCATCTCCAGCACCCTGCCTATTTGATATCACATTACGCATGTAAAGATTTTCTTCACTTAGATGCAAGTGACTGGGTTTTATATATTCTGATAGCCCATTCATTTTCACTGAAAACAGCTTGATAATTTGCAGTTCTGCCAACAGGCAGGAACTAATCAAAAGTGCTCTGATTTCATTTTCTGCTTTAAAAGAGAGAAAATCTGGTATCTCAAGAAAAGCAAAAAACACAAATAGGAAAAAATAAAAATTGCAAAAACATAGTTACTGACCTCTGTTTGGCTGTGAGTTTCTTACTAGTTATATAATTTTCAATCTTTCTTACCACAACCCTTACCTGACATCGAAGGTTTCCAACAGATGGTTAAAACTAATGTTTCTTTGATCTATTTTCACTTTCTTGATAATTTCAACTATTTTCTAATTTCTGTCTACTGCAGATAGGAATCAATAATGGCTATGCAGATCCTTCTAGGGTAACTGTGCAGGAGTAGCAACACAAAAAAAAAAGGTCTATGTGAGTTCATGCTTCTTGTTGGCTAAATATGTAAGGAGAGATCACTGCCTTCAAACACATCTGCAAATTCGTCAACACAGTGTACGTGTCAGGTTCTTATTACAATGTCAGCTTCCTGGGGCTATGCTGGAAGCCACAGGATGGGCATCATGAGGGGCCAAAAGATATTGCTACAGGCACAGTTTTGTGGGAGTGGCAGCAGACTACCAGATCAGTCCCTGCGTATGGCACAGGTGGTCTTTCTCCTTGCCCTGTTGCCTACTTGTTTTCACTTTTTAAGTGTTTTACGGAATGTCTTCTTGTTCTAAGTACTATTTTAAAATCAAGGAAAATTACAAATTAGGACAAGAGCTTAAATGAAGGCCTTTAAAGCCGCCTGAGCTCTGCATTCCATCTCACTGCTTGCAATGCTGCTTCTGTAGTATTTGAGGTTGAAAAACCTACCCAAAGCCTTATCAAAAGCATCAAGCACTGTTTGTGTCAACTTTTTCATACAGCAACATTCCTAATGACTTCACTGGGGCATTATCAGGACAGAAATCAGGAGTACTTATCCCAGAATCACAACTTTGAGTATGTATACTCCACAAGAGAGAGATCATGAAAGATCAACAGAACAAATAATGTTAAGGCTCTTCATTAAGCCCCTTCCTCTAAAATAGTACCAAGATCCTATCTAACACCCACAAAATTTTATAATGTCTTTTGATCAAACACTTAATTGATTTAATATTGGCACAGACTGGTATATTCTTGCACATGTAGTGTCACATTTTCCAGCAAATTTTTCTGAGGCCAGGTATAAAATTAGAGGCAATATTTAATATGGTCTGGAAGGTGCTTCTCTTTGATAAATGGGTGTTGGTCAAATAAAAATCAGTGAATGTGAATAAAACCTGCTTGTTTTCATTGCAAGAGTAAATGTGTGAAAGCCACAATGTTTAGCTCTGTGCTACTGAAATCTGGAATAATCTGTGAAACTAAAGTAGACAGGTTCATGGCCATGAAAGTAGCAAATGCTGTCCCTATTTCAATGTTATTTTTTAATCTGAATTTGGACAATATTAGGGGTTTTTTTGCTATAAATGGACTTTATGTTGATATGTTCCCTTTTTAAACTACAAAGACATGTTAAATAGCAGTGAATGTGTCTTGTACCTTTCAGCCATATATCCAGAATAATGGAGGTAAAAATTGTGACTGTGATTGACGTATGTGTGTTGCTGTGCTGGTTGTGCAGAATACAGTCCCAAGTCACATACATGCTCTTTCAGCTGCTTAAGCATAAGGAGTTAGACTAACTACAAAGAAAAAATATAGAAGTACTACATTCTGAATTGCACCTTCTAATTGTGATCACTAATTTAATCACATAACTCTCAGGGATACTATAGCAAGCTGGTAGGGACCAGAAATGAGAAAAATAAAAGCAATCATAAAACTTAAGGGTTTTATTGTACCCATTAGGAACTCTCTTTTCTGCAACACACACTTTCCTAGAGAACCCTCCATTACATTGGTAACGTAGTCTCATTTATTTGTCTCTGACATGTTTGATGTCTTCGGAATGCTGGTCAGTGTGGCTTGAATTAGTCAAATTTTGGCCTTCAGGTACCAAGAGGAAGAAAAGCTCACAACAGCATAAAGTAGGCAGCCAGCCTTTTGCAGAAACTTCAGAACAGGTCAACAAAAGGCCCTAAGAAAGTCAATCACACTTGATTGCATTAATAACCAGTTACAGAAAGGTATAGGAGCTGATAAACTGAAAACTCATGATGAAAAAGTGGCAGAGACAGCTGCTGAGTAAGGTCTTAAAGCCCCAGCATGACTGATGTAGTACTGTGACCTATACAGTCTGCTTGTTCCCAACACAAGCAGCTGCAAAGGTTGTTGATTGAATGTACAAATGTGTACCAGGGACAGCATCCAACTTTTTGCTGCGTTGAGGTTTGGCCGAGACTAAAACCTTCTGTAATTTTGCCAGAGCACTCTTGTGTCCTCTGCTTGCCAAGATCTAAGAAGAGCAGTATTTTGGAATACTGGGACTTGAACTTAGAACTAACACCTTCATCACATCCAGAATGATTTTCAAGAAAAACCTGAGACTTAAGACACATGAGGCGAGGGGAGGGAAGGAGGGAGGAAGGGAGGGAGGAGAGGAGGGAGGGCGGGAGAGGAGGGAGGGCGGGAGAGGAGGGGAGGGTGGTTTAGTTGATCAGATATTTCAATGGATACAATACATTTTATTTTATTTTTATTATTCCTACCACCTACATTCTCCTATGTCGAGGTTGTTACTGGATCTAGGGTCTTCAAAGAGACATGAGCAGTTGTTGATTGCTATAAGGTTGTTTATTGCATGAATACATCAGTCTCAAAGTCAAAGGGTCAAGGTGTTAAGAGTCCATGTTAAAGCTTTTCTAGGATAGAGTCCCAAGCTGGAGCAGCAGCTGCAAGGCTGCTTTCTGGCATAAAGTCCCAGGTTCCATGCAGGAACAGCAGCAGCAGCAACAGGTGTTCTCAGACACAGAGTCCGATGTCCTGGGCAGCAGCAGCAGTAGTAGAGTCTGATGTTCCACGCAGCACCAGCAGGGATCACAGCTTTTCTTTTCTTCTTTCTTCTTCTGTCATCTTCTTCTTCTCGTGGCTGCTGATGTGTTGAAGTTGTGATGGTTGATGATGATGGTGAAGCTGATGCTGAAGATGATGTTGCCAATGGTGATGATGGTGATGATGATTGTACCCCACTACAAGGCTTTTTATTTCTAAAACACACAATCAGCTAAAAACATGATTCTAGAACATTCTTTCTAAACCAATCTGAACTAGATTCTAATGTGCAAAATTAGTACAAAAGTAGTGTCAGTTTTTACCTAAAAATCTATGCATATAATATTATCTATTTATGCAAATGCACTATATGTATTCTTACTTTAAATTTACATGTATAAGTTTATCTATTTATGTGAATAGGTATACCTATTAAAGCATGTAGTTTTATCTGTTTTACATGAATAATTCTAGCTGTTCTAGTGGCAAGGTTCTGCTACATTTTTGTTATGACTAGGGCTAAGTTGCTGAACTTTTAATGAGGCCTTAGGGCCTTTGCTAGTTAATACAGTTTCTTAAGGCACTTGGAATGTATTTCTACTTAAAACCTAAAGCTTAAACTTACTTAAAAGTATAACTTACACTCCTATTTACTTAAAACTTAAACCTACACTTCTACTTTATATTTATGTGGCTTTAGTTTCTCTAAAGGCTTTAATTCAATTCCTGCATTTATATTCCTCTCTGAGAAACTCAGAGAGGCTTGCATTCCACCACTTGTACAAACGCATACTGAAACTAAGTTATTGACTCAGGCCTCTTTTCATATCTTGTGCTTTTAGTTTCTTTGGAACATCTACAGGTACTAAAGGTGAAAGCCAAGCTACCTTTCCTTGCCATCATGCCACCAACCAAATTCCCTTCTACTTAAAGTACAGCTTCATGCAAAAATGAGTTGGAGTGAGTGGAACAGGCACTCATTTAGGGAACAGAAAATTATTTTCTTAATTCCATTGTCAAGTCTGGAGCTCCTTGACTTCTGAGGCAAGTTAAGCATTGGCAGGAGAAGGTACTGGGGGACACAGACACTGGTCTGCAAAGCCACAGCTCTGTCTGTGTCCAGGCTGTCAGGTCTGCCAGCACTCCAGGTCAGCACATCACAGGAAAAAGTGATGACCACCCAGTCCTCATCAAATAACGGGAAGCTGATGGTATCAATATGGGGCCAGATCATTCCATAACGACGGACAAAGACAGCCAAAGGGCTGAATGCAAGTGCTTCTATCTACAGACACTAAAAGCTTGCTGTTGGTTTCCTAAAAAAAATACAACAAAAAAAACCCCAGCAACAACAACAAAAAACCTAACAACCCAAAAGCTAAGCCTTTAGTAGCTATCATGTGCTTCTCAGATGACACCTGGTGGACAAAAGCTAAAGAGATGAAAGCATTCTGCTTTCATAGTGCAGAACCTTGAGCCTTACTCATTACTGCACTTACTGCAGGTGCACTTATCAGCTGTCCTCCATACTCTGCTTATCCACCCCATGGCCCCAGTCCATTATAACAGTTTCCCAGAATAAGCACTTATCACCCATGTATCTTCAACAGATTTTTTTCAGCATTCATATCCATTTTCTTTATTCTTTTATTATTATAGTGACTCATGTCCTGAGTTTGTTTAGTTCTGACTTGCAAGTCTGAGGCTAGAGTGGACACATCATTTCACAAATAAAAATATAGGGAAAGCACATGGTAGCAGCAACAGGGTGCTTTTATGGCATGGGATAACTAGACAATTTTATGAATGCCTTCACAAGTTGCAACTCAGAGGGTTAAAGGCTTTAGTTTATTCTGATTTACTCTTTTAAACTAATTCCATTTTGCTTCTGTTACAGTGTCTATCTTTTCTGCAATTGCCCTAATGCATCCCTGTTGAGATCTCGGAAATAACTTAGTAATATAAAGAGAGGTGAAAAAAGTACTCTGAAGAGAAGTATGTACTTAGAAAAGTGTTTCTTATGGGGATGCTTATATCTTGTGGTGAAACAGATGGTTTCCTCAAGATCTCATGCATAGGAATATTAAGTTCTGGTGCAGTCCTGTTTCTCTATTTGGCTCAAAGGATTTTAGAAAATGTCAGATACTCCTGAATCAATGCTGTGACATATGAGGCCTCTGCCATAAATAAGGTGACCATGATCAATTGTTTGATTGCTGGCATTGCATCTTCCAGGTATGGTCCTGTTATTTGCTTTTTTACCTGTTCTATGTATGCTCTATTTCTTTAAATGTTAACAACTTTATTTTTTCCTCGGTGCATTTCCATGCCTTCTTTTTGTAGCAAATCTTGGAAGATTTTATGAAGCAAAACACACAGAGAAGTCAGGGATTCATTGTCTTCAAACACCAAGCTAAGCTGAAAAATAATGTGGAGAGGTCAGAAGGAAATTATATCATTATCTAGATTGCTTCTTCTGGATGCAGATTACCTGTTTCCCTGTTTGGCAAAGTGGCCACCCAATACTTGTGGCACTGTATTTTGTCTGGTTGAGGCGGAGGTAACATTCAAACAGCTGTGCTTTGTGTTTGTAGCCACAATGGCTGAGACCACTCCTGACATCAGGGCTGTATCTCCAATACCTCCCACGAAGGCCAGCAGGCCTGGAGCATGCAAAAGGCTGGGAAGGGAGAAACAGTTGAGACAGCTGGCCCAAAGTGACCAGAGGGACACTCCATGCCATATGATGTGTAAAAACAAAATCTAACGGGCAGTGAAATTTTGTTATTAAGGTGTTTGTCTTCTAAAGCAACTGCTACATGTACTGGAGCCATAGTCCCAGGAAGTAGCCGAACATCACCTGATAAGAGCAATTAGAGAATGATTTTTTTTGCTTTCATTGTGGTCTTTGCCTTAATCTCAACCAATGAGTTTTTAATCTCATTTTCTTCCCCTGCCCGCCTGAGCAGAGTAAGTGGTGGAGCATCTTTGTGGAGTCAGTGCTGGTGTCCAGCCAAGGTGAACCCACTGCAGGCATATCTTGGCTGAAATGAAGCTTTCTCCACAAAGCCAGGGTTCATCTTTATACCAGCATGTCTGAGTGTGGATGTCTGAGTCCCTGCTGTCCAAAGCCAGAAGTAACCAAATCTAACTATGCTCTGATACCTGAAATATCCCTGCATATAGTTTTCAGACCAATGCTGTAAAGTCCTCAGGATTCCGAGTAACTCACATGTAAAACAGTCATAAAGTTTGACCAGCCAGAAACTGGTGAACTACTGAGTTACACTATGATTGGAAGCAGCTTATTGAAGCACTTTCTGAAAAAAGGTGCCTCCTGTAGAGCAGATCCTCACCAGTGACCCTGGTTTGCTGCTCACAGTAACAGGAAACTTGGAAGGGCTGACAACCATCAAAAAAAGCAAATGCTAACACAACTTATTTTTTTTTTCTCTTACACCCAATAGTGAAGACCAAGGCAAAGACGACTTTGAAACACTGCAGAAAAGAGAATACTTTTACAAGCCTTTCAGGTAGCAATCTGTGAGAACAACCCTCTTTATTCATGCTGAAGAGTATTTGCATTCGCAGGGTTTGATATGTTCTCCTTTTTAATTTCTATTCAGCAAAGTATTGAGAACAAGTATAGTCATAAAATACGAGGAAAAAATTATCTGGAAAGTGCTGTTAAAAACATCAATTAGGCAATACAATGTCTTCAGCATAGCCCTTCGGGCAACATCTGTGAATGTGTTTGTGTCCTGTAGCCAGGAAAACACCGGTTCCTAAAACCTTTGTAGCAGGAAAGCCACTGGATAAATAATTATTTCTGTTCCACAGAAATGTTAGATGGCAATTCGTTTGAAAGTTTGACTTGCATATATGAGTGAAAAACAAGATCTTCAGAGCCACCAAGAATTCATTGAATCTCGTGGAACTCTTCACATTCTGACAGAATAACGAGATACATCCCGGTTTTCCTGAAGTAAGCAATCCATACTGTGAAAAACACCAGTCACTTAGTTATTAAACTTTTAAAAGTTTAATAACAATAAAATGGTTATAAAAATAATAATATAATTAGAGCAATAAAGTTTGGAGTTAGGACAATTACAAGATAATAAAAGAATTACGGACATCTGGATGCTCTCAGACATTAAGTCATGAAAAGAATGCCTTGTGAACAAAGGAATCACCCTTAAAACAATACACTGTTGCATATTCATATATCCTTCATGGTTATGCATTTATTTAAAACGAGAAACTCTGCTGTATGTCAACTGTTTCCTTTAATCCCCACAGCGTCTTCGAATGTGAGCAAGGCCTGAAGAAATTAGCTTCTTCTAATATGAGAACCATAAATTCCTTTTCTTTGGAAGATTTAGGTGTTCCTCGAAGCGAGTAACTGATTTAAAAAAAAAAAAAGAAAAAAAAAACTCCCCCCACATACACAGTCTCTATTTTAACATTATGTCGGAACCTAAAGCTATGTATTATGTCGGAACCTAAAACTATATTTAACACACTACTTAAGCGAATTAATACAGCATAACTTTCTAACATTACACATATAATGTTATAAGTTGAGGCGAATAATTTGATTCAGCCTGTTAAGATCAATTAATAATTTCATTAATTACAGCAAGCGATAGCAAGCAAAACAGCGCTGGGTTCAGCTGGGAGCCTGGCTCCGCCAAAAGCTGACAACCTTTCCTTCTCTTCAGTCCCTTTTTATCTTGCATGAGTGGGGGTGGTGAGTCTCGTTCCACCGTGGTTATCAGTCCCAAAAACAATGGTTTTCACAAGTGGGGTGGTGTGTCTCCTTCCACTGCGGTTTATCAGTTTTCAGCAACAATGGGTTTCCACTGCGGTTATCAGTTCCAGCCAGTCCTGCAAAATCTTTCACAATCTTTGTTTGTGGTTACCAGTCAAGCCTGCAAATTCCATGTCCCGACTTCCCCCCTTTTATCCTAATTTCATACTTTTGATGAACAAACAAGTCAATGCAGTTTCTCACATATAATATCGACTGTAACGTTTACGACACGCGTTTTCCAGAACGCGCCCCCCGCGCCGCGGGAAGCGGCCGCGCAGGAAGGAGTTAATGGCGGCGGCGCGGGTCCGCCCCTCAGGGGGCGGCGGCAACATGGCCGCGCTGGCGCCGGCGCTGGCGGCGGCGGCGGGCCGGCTGCAGGTAAAGGCCGCCGGCACCTCGGCACCCCGGCACCCCGGCATCCCGGCACCTCGGCACCCCGGCACCCCAGCCCCCCGGCCCGGAGGAGCGCTGGGCCGTGCGGGTGTGTCGGGCTGTGACACAGCGGTGCCCTGTGGCAGCCCTTCGGTGTGGCGGACTTGGCGTTTCTCTCCCGAACGTTCGTGCGTGCGGGCGTGTCACGCCCCTCACTCCAGTTTCGTGCCCCCGCCGCTTAAATTTACTTGAACCGCGTTGTGGTGTTGTCTGCTTGAAAGTAACCTACGAGCATTACAAAACAAAACAAAACAAACAAACAAAAAAAAAAGGTTGTTAATAACGATTGATTTTGTTATCTACAGAATGAGAGCTGTTCCAGTACTGCAGGTGCTGGCCGACAGGTTCAGAGCTGGAAGACCAAAACTGAACGAGCTAAGAAAGTTGAATTCATAAGAACTGCAGAAAAACTAAAAGCTCAGTAAGTTAAACACTTTATCATAAGTACTTTTCCATTCCGCTCTGGAGGTAACATTATTTACTCGAGGTTCAAAGTAAGAATATATGGTAATGAAATCTTTAGGCTAAAGGTATCCTTTTCAGGAGGTCAAATTATTGTGGTTATTACAGTAGCTCAGGATAGGCTTATGAGCTCCAAAATGCCCTGTTTGAATTACCATTTGGACTTATGCCAGTCATGTAGTAAGACTTTAGACTAATTGCTGCTCTTAGGTTCACCAGAAAAGGAAGTGTGTGAGGCACAATTGAGTGCTCAGTCTTCCTACTTACCTGTGCTTACCCTCTAAGGACCTAAAGCCCTTAAGACATACCTACAAAAGGGGAACTGCAGTAACAGAAGATTGAAATACTTGTCTAGAATATCTAGGCCACTGTTTTGAAAAACAAGGGTTCAAGACAGCTCAGGCACAGAATTAATTTAAATCTGCTTCCCCACATCTTGACCAAGTGCTGATGACAACTACACTGGCAGCTGAAAGAACAGGGAGTTTTCTTCTCAAACAGATGAGCTTTATGAGGAATAGCTAATGTAGCCATCTGATTGAAGGAGAGGTTTGCAGTTGTGAATCCTGATTGAACAGGGCACTTAAGTCTCACAACAGTGTTTTACACCGTGTGGCTGAATCGAGTTCACCTTGATTACCCTGGATCCTGGGTTATGGCTGAAAATTTGACTGCTAATGTAATGTCATGTTCCCAAGACACGTGAAGTGATGCATGCCATTTAACTGTGGCTCAGCATCCCTCTGTAATGTTATCTGTGCTGGGGCTCCATCTAGGTGTGCCACGGCATTAATACAGCCTGTCTGCCTGCACTTCCCAAGGAAAACTCTGGCAAGGCTCCCAGGGAGAATGCATGCACATAAAATTTCAGTGTGTAAACCACTGCATGCCACTAAAATGATTTCCTTGTTAATGTCTTGTTAAAGTTTTTGGGTTACTGTGGCGTGTAGTCTAATAGCTGCAAAAATACTTTCCTTGAAAACAGTTGTAGAACAAACCAGGGATTTGTATAAAGTCCAAGACAGTCCTGTTAACACAGCCTGCACACTAACCTTGGAAAATCTTGGGGCTTTGCTGAGTGTTTGTGCCTTACTCACTGTGGTACCCTTTCTTCCTAGGCTTGCAAATATAGAAAAAGAAAAAACTGGACACCTTTATAATAGGAAGAATGATTTCAGGGTAGAATACAGATTGCTAGAGGAACTGGAACACAGCATGACTGTCAGCAGGAAAATGGAGAGTAAGTGAGGTTTAATTTGGGCTTGTTTGCTTTTTTTTAATATGCTGTTTTTGTAAATGGTTTAAAAATCAGTAGTACAGAGAGATGAGTTTAGAAGGAAGATACTGATAAATACTGATAAATGTGGTATTTCACCATGTGCTTATAAACAGACATGTCACTGCAAAATTCAGAAGCATAAACATTTTTGGACTCATATGTTATTAACTGTTATGTTTTAATCTTCATTGTAAAACCACTGTGGTTGAAAGGTACGGTTCAAGAAACTTGGAATCAATTTTGTGTGTATATTGCAAAACCCAGTGTAGTCTAGCCAAGGTATAGTAAAAATATTCTTGCCTCAACATTCACATACTGATTGTTGCTTGTTGAATATTCCTAGTTCAAGTAGTGCTGTAAGTTGGTGCACAGTCTGTTCTGCACTATCTGTTCCACTTACTGACTATAATATAGCTCAAGAAAAAAAAGTAGTTACTCCCTTTACTTACAGTGCTTGAATTCTTTCAACAATAATCACATAAATCATGTTATGCCATCTGATACAGATCAGAATAAGTTGAAGAAAGGAAAAAAATGTAGAAACTATTTAAAGTACACTTTCTTACAAATTTGCATTTGTTCTGATGTGCTCCTTTTATTTAAGGAATCTTAGAATATCCTTTATATCTTGCAGTCTTTAAGAAATGTACATTTTTGAGGAATGACTAAGCTAAGAAGTTCAGAATTTTTTGACATGCATAAGAAGGGAGCATGTCATATGAAAGAAATGATGCTATGAGATAATAAAGAAGACAATGATGAGAGCAAGTGTACCACCCCCCCCCCCCCCCCCGTCCCCCCTCCAAATTCCCATTAACTATGTTGAGGTCTTTCAGCATGATCTGTGCGCTGTAAGATTTTCAGTGGTCTCAGCAGGAATTTGTACTTTCCTGAATCCAAATCTTTTAGGATAGAAGATACAGCTCCTTAGTATCTAAGATGTAGCCAGAATTTCATCCTCTTCAGCAGTGTATTTATGGACTCACGAGGAGCCAAGTGGTAAAAATGCAAATAAGTGCACATGTGCTTGGAGCACATGAAAACATTGATTCTTTGTCATTTAACACACTGAATAAATAAATCTTGTTGAAGTAGTACATTCACATGCACTTTCAAAGTTTGTTTTCTCTTCATAAATGGGTGTTTTGAAGCCTAGGTCAAAGTCTGCCTCAAAACTCTAGAAGCTATCACCTGCATAAGCAATATTCTAAAAGCTCCCCTTTAGAAATGGGAACTAGTAATTTTAAAATCTGCTGATGCTGTGTAGGGAGCTGACATGGACCATGTGGTCAGCTACATGCAATTACCAGTTAAAATGCTCAGTACTATGGCAGTTTCTTATCATCAAACAGAATTTATGTCCCTGCTTAGATCAAACCCCTGGTTTATTTTGGACACTCCATTGCTCTTGTTCTTTTACTGAATTTAATGCATGAAGAAACTATTAGAACTATCAGCACCTTATTTTGTTTAACAGAAGCTAAAATCCTGCAGCAGCTATCAAAAATACAAAACAATGTGAAGAAACTTCAGCAGGAATTGAAAGATGTGAAGCCTACACCAGAGTGTAAGTAAGATAACAGGTTTAAAAAAATTTTCCTCTACAGACAGGTTTTTTGCATAGTTGTCTTTCTTCGGCAGACTTGGGACACTCCTCCATTCTTTAAGATTTTGCAGGAATCTGGAAAGGGAAGACTAAACCTATAAATGGCAGAAACCTAAGAAATTATAAAAGATTGTGCAGTTCTGTGAGGAAACAGAAACGTATTTGGTCTTACAAGTAGTGTGTGTTTGTTCTTTGAGATTGTTGAAAGCGAGATTTCTTATCTGTAACATTTGCCTTATGCATAATAAACTTCTACTACTATCTGGTAAGAGGTCACAGAGTAGGTTCTACAAGGAACTCATTTCTAGCTTTGACATGGTTTGAAATGTAAATTGGAATATTCCACAGAAAATGCTGCAGCAGTTTGTTCAGTTTGGATGTTTTAAAACATTTTAGAAATAGGTTCTGAAAGAACCATCCTCATGTGATGCCTACTAGCTTTTGTGGAGCTCTGATGCTAGATAAAATTAATCCCATTTCATTTATTCCATGTTTCATCTATTAAAAAAATCATGATCTAATTAAACTGTATATAAGACTTAACTGTCAATTAAGATACTAAGAACTAACAAGGCGTAAAAGCTGAAAAATTAGATTTTGTTTATGTAACTTTACCAAAATACGGGTTTAGTTGAACTGCATTCAGTGTGTCCACAGAGATGTTGGTCTAATTTAAAAGATATTTTAGTCTAATAATATCATCTAATATAATGGGTGGATTTTCTTCTACTGCAAAATATATCTTCTCTGGACAGCTGTATTAAAATCTTAAGTCAGGACTACAGCATGCAGACGGTACAGGACAAAGTCTTACACTGATGTTTCTTCCTCACCTTTGTAAAAGTAGTTGCCTTCAGGTTAAATAGGATTGCTGTAATTGTGTATAAACCAGAGTTGAGTGTGTTTAACTCATGGACTGCATTGCTGTAAGAAACAAAAGTGGAACTCTAGGCTAAGTCTATCTTATTTTGGGTATCAGTTGAAGGTTAGTCAAGGTGAGACTTTTTTAAGAGAAGCAAACATTTATATTGGCATTTGCATCCAGTTAGCTAAGACCTTTCATAAACACACCTTTTGAATAAATCAGAGTTTGTCTTTTTAAGGCTGTTTGAAATGGAAATGCATGCTTTTTTGTACACTGAAATATGTGTCCTGAAAGCCTCCACAAGTCCTGCATTTATGGATAGTGCTGATAAATACTATAGACTTTATATTTATTATTTATCTTTATTGTAGAAGTTATATACTTTTTTCTTCTTTTCCTTAGTTGTTGGCAAGATCAAGGAAATTATGGAAGAAATTGAAAATGCAATCAATGCTTTTAAAGAGGAACAGAGGCAAATGTATGTTTATATATGCTTCAGCTACTAGAAAAGGGGCCTTTGTAAAACACAATGAAAACTTTGCATTAATCTAGCAAACTGTTCTTATGATTTACTCTTTCGGTAGTGATTCCTGTGGTATGTAAATCAAAGCACAAGCTGTCAGCTTTAGAATCTTGATAAACTGTTTTTTAGAGAGGGTGTTTAGACAGCTATTGCAGCATTCCAATGTAACAACGATTTGCCTATGAATAGGCTTTTTAGAGAGGCTGTAGAAGAGATTAGATTGTGGGGAGGTTTTTTTGTTGCTGTTGTGTTTTCTAATCGGGTTTGGGGGGTTTCTTTTGCTTTCTACTGGTGTCAGGAGGGGATTGAGTTAATTGTATGCATGCCATAAATGTGTTCTTTTAGTAAAAGGGTAACTTAATTCTCATTGTGTAGGGCTTTATTACTGGCTCATTACGACTGTGCTGTTACCACTTCATTTCTTAATCTTTGAAGAATAGCTCTTGTGTGGCATTGTACAATTCCAAAATTCATTTTTGGTGAATGGACAATCAATACTTTCCTTACATTTCAATGTTTGTCTCTTTTCAGATATCAACAGCTTTTGAAAGAGGAAAAAGCTGTCATTAATGAGCTCAGTCTCTTTGAGAGAAAAGTGGAACTGTGGGCATTAGGGAACTCAGCAGCAGAAAAAGTTTGGAAATTACCATCAGCCAGGATCACAGTTGCTAAAACACTGGAAAATCATCTACCCAAAGAAGTAATAGAGTTTGAGAGATTTCTTCAGCGAACAGGGGGGCGGCAAGGAGGCTGGGATGATTATGATCATCAAAATTTTCTGAAAATACGGACAAAATATAGAGGAAGGCTATCTTACATGGATGAAGCCCTTAAGCGTCTCAGTGGAAAAACAAAAGAAGATATACAACAGCATGACAAATGGTATCAGGAATATGTAATTTTACATGAAAGAAAGAAAGAGGTAAAATAACCTGTCTAAGGCTTTTGAAGATTTCAGAAAATATACTTATTTTTGAAATGCGTACACGTTTTTGTATCTGCCTCTCTGATCGTAGTGCTAGGCAGATTTCTCTTACAGTTGATGGTCTATAACTGAGATCTTTAGCATCCCCAACCTGCCAAAGTATTTGTCAAAGACCTAACAACCCAAGGAAGTAGTCTGTGTATTGCCAAAGTATATTACAAATGCTTTTGAAGTCTGTCATCTAGCAAATTAGGTGACTAGTGAGTGATCCTGTCTTCCTGTTACATTTGTCTCTAAGAATGTGTCCCACTATATAAGCAATACACCTAAGACAGACTGATATGCAGAATAATGATTCCCTCAAGAACTATCTAAGTAATAAAAGATATACTGACATAACAGCTACTATAAAACAATGGGTTAATTGGACAGAAAGCAAGAAAGTTTTTTTAAATGCAAATGTTTGCATTAAAAAAGTATATTGCATCAACATTCACAACTACCTGGAGTTATTAGGAATGCTGTACCAGTTTTAGCAGACATCTGTTAAACATGCTTGTGTGATTCATGAAAATAGAAAAAAAAAGAGAGAAAACACATACAGGTTCTTGGTTTTAGGTTCTTGGTGTTCTTGGTTTTAGGTTTTGCCTTCAGTAGATTTTTAATTCCCATATGCATTTTTTGTTCTTGGAACAAATGTCTTCATCAGACTGAATACATTTGAATTTGTGAAAATTTTCCCGAAAACCTTGGAATTTTTTCCTGTGGTCTCTTGCAGTCAATTAAAAAGTGGAAAGAAAAGCAGCAGCAAGAAAAAGAAAGAAACTTCAAGGAGAAAGAGAAATCAGAAAAAATGCTCAAGGAAAGATGGCTACAGCATGAAGAAGCTCAAAAGCAAAAAGCAGAAGAAGAAAGAAAAAGAAAACAAGCCACAGTTGAAGCCTGGAAGAAGCAGAAAGTAGTAGCATTTGCAATAGATCAAGCATCACAACTCAAACTAGAAGAGAAAACAAAAAAGCAACAAATGGAGTGCCAAAGCCATGTGAAGTTACTGTTGGAAAGGAATACCTTGCAAAAAAAAGTAAAGGAGGAACTTGAAAAGCTTGAAAATGAGAAGAAAGAGGAAGCTGAAAAGGAGGGAAGGAAGAAAATTGCTGCAGGAGAAATTTCTAAGTTTCAAGAACATGTGTGTAATTTAACCTCCATTTTTGCACATTGTTGTTTAAAATTTGATACGTCCTACTACAATATAATCACTTAGATTTTAAATTCCAAGTATCATTCATCTAAATCTATTATTTATTCCTTACAAATAACAGCCTCTATTGCAGATAAACAGTATGAAACTTGATTTTAGACAAAGATGATTCTTTTCTTCAATATCTAAATTCTACAGGATTACTCAAGCTCATATTTCTTTATCCATATAGAAGCGGGTTTATTTCTGCAGTAAATAATTTTTTTGAGAAAAACTTCTTGGGCTATGTTGCCTAAGAAGACTTCAGAGGACTTGAGTATTTTATTCAGATGGGAGGTGGAAAGAGTTTGAATATCCTGCGGGTTTCAGTACCTGTTAGGCAAAGTCAGACCCCGTATCAATGTAAATGCAATTACTGGAGGATTGATATTATTGTCAGCATTCGTACTAAAGTTTTATAGACAGAGTTTAAACTACTACTTTTTTATTTCTAAGCCATGTAATGTAACCAGAATTTGTTTGTGCAGGAAATAGCATGCTATAGCATGTTTCACCTAGTGAAACCTTATTCTTTACTATCACAATAATTTCAGAACAAAAACAAACAAAAAACCAACCAACAATAAAAAAAACAAAGCAAAAAGCTGTGGAAAGGCTGCATGTATAGTTTTATATCATTTGTTTTACTTCCAAAGAAAAATTTTCCACTCATTTATGTTTCAGGATCTACATAAACTGGAGCTAAGCATTTTACAGAAACATGCTAAAGAGATAGAGAAACAAGAAAGAAAAAAGAGATTGGCAAAGTTAAGAGAGAAGGTAACTTTTTTGTTTGTTTTAACCAGAGATGTGTGCAGCTTGGTTGTTTAAGCAGACTTTTTTCTCATTGATCTAAAATTGGTTTTTATTATCTAAATGGTTGATAAAGGAAATCAAAAAGTCATGCGTGTTATCAGTAACTAGAAAGAATTGCAGCAGGCATAGTTGCTCCTGTGTAAAAAAACAGGGAAAAATCCCTAGAATTTACGTCTCTCAAAGTAATATTGCACTGGGTAAGGCCTGTAAAAGTGAGTTCCAATGTGGGTGATGGATTTAATTTTTTCAAATAGTTTCCTACCATTAGTTAAATACGTGGGGCTGTCTCCCAGAAGTGTCTTGCATACACTGGGTTTAACAGTTTAACCTTTTCTATTATTAAATTATTAAAATTTAATGACGGCAAGCGGTGTCACTATCTTCTATGGTGAAGAAGCAATGAGTGCCTTTTGTGATGAATGAAAAAGGCTGATTATTTTTGGTTGTTTGTTTCACTCTGAGGTCGAGGTTCGTGTCACCAAAGACCGATCCACGTTGAACCGACCTTCCAAGGGCTGGGAGGAACGGAGGCAAGAGATGGCACCAGCAGCTGCAGGACCGCTGCTGCGCGTTTCTCAGAGGTGAGGAGGGAGCCGGTGGACATGCAACATAACACAAGCGCACTTTTATACTTTAAGCTGTTTTGTTTTCTTGCCAGAGCTGTCCCAGCCTGCAGAGGAGGGTCGTAGCTGCGCACCAGCCTGTCCCTGCCGCAGTGTGAAGCAGCAGCCAGCACTTCCCGGCACAGAGCTGGCGTGTTTTGCGAGTGTCGGGTTTGACACGCCGGCTGTCGCGCCGGCCGGCTGTGATGTCCCTTGGCATTAAAAGCGCGTTGTCCCCGCAGCTGGTTGTGGCGGCTCAGTAAGCGTGGTCACCAGCCTGGCTGCCGCCGCAGTGAACTGCGGCGCCTCTTCCCTTTTCCCCCGCCTTTCCCTTCTTTCCCGCTGCGTCCCGTTTCCCCGCCCCGGGGCGGTGCCGCGGGTGACGCCATCGGGGCGCGCCGGGCGCGCGCAGCAGCGGCGAGATGGCGATGGCGGCGGCGCCGTGCCCGGCGGAGCCGGAGCGGCTGGACTTCCTGCGGGAGCGGCACGTGCGCTTCTTCCAGCGCTGCCTCCAGATCCTGCCCGAGCGCTACTCGTCCTTGGAGACCAGCAGGTAGCAGCAGGCCGGGCTTCTCCGGCGGGAGGCGGGACGGGCGCCGCCGTGTCCGCCCGGCCCGTCCCGGGCCCGGCCGCGCTCCCCTCCCGTCGGGCGGTCGCGGTGACGGGAAGCTGCTCCCGGAGCGCTGCCGTCTCTCGCGGCCGGGAGGAAAAACATCCCTGTAAATCTGTCCCACCAGCGGACGGCTCCCAAAAAATATGTGTTAATGTAGGGGTGTAGTCACTGCTCGCGGAAACTGCTTGGCATCCACGACGGAAGACTTGTTGATCCTTCTAATCTGTTTTAAATCCGGTGCTTCTGTCTCTTAATCTGCTCTGGAAGCCATTTAAAAATAAATCGCCTAAGCTTTACTTCAGTTTGCGGAAGACTCCTTTTCATGTAACAAATATTTTTAAGTTTTCGTTACCTAGTATGAAAGAGAAACTTTTAGTAAAATATGTTCTTCACTTTGAATTTGAGGGACATTTGCTCCTCTAAAGGCTTCAGAATGTACTTATTTGATGTTCTTACACCATAAGTGTAAGAATACCAGTAATGTGGTTATCAAGCTGCGCTTGCTAAAATATTGGAGACAAGTAGATGGTATGATAATATCATTCAGCCAATAAAATAGTGAGATTCTTCCCAGTTTATAATGTCTGACAAGTCATCCTCTGCAGAATGCTTCATGGCTTTGATCCTGCTTTATTTTGGTTGAGAGCACAGATACCTGGCATAAACATGTAAGGACTAGAACAGATTAGTGCTGAGCTGTGTGTGAAGTAAGACAACTTTATACTGAAAAGTTAGAAACTGATCTCCTGGAGAGAGGTCAGCAGAGGGTTTAGGAGATGATTAAGGGGTTGAAGGGTCTGTCCTGTGAGGAAGGGTTGGGTAAGCTGGGCCTGTTCAGCCGTGAGAAGACATGACTGAGAGAGGCTCTTGCCAATGCATTCAAGTATGTTAAAGGGTAGGTGGTGAGAGGATGGGGCCAGAGTCTTTAAGTGGTCCTGTGACAGGGCAAAAGGCAGCAGACAGAAACTCAGGAAGGTCCATCTCTATGAGAAAAAACTCACACTGGGCTGATTGATGTGGGCGGTGGAGAAGACAAGCACCAAATCAATATGATTTATAAGCAAGCTCCCACTTTATTCAAAGATAACTTAGCTTATATAGGGTATTCCACAAGCATAGTCAGCAGTAAGCTCTAATTGGTTAATTTACAAAGGTCTTTGTTTTATTTCTCTTACGTGGGATTACAGATGTGGTTAAGTTTTCCTAGCCAAGTTGTCATCTCTAAGTCATGTCTTCCAAGGACAGAGCATATCTTTGAGGCTATGCCTGTCCTTATTATCTCATTCCCAGTCCTTGTACAATGCAGTTTCCCAGGCCTCGAAATAGAAACTGTTTCCCAAGCTCTGTTTCAAGGTCAGATACAAGTCTGATTCTGGGGTCTTAGAAAGCGGTTTTATGGAACAGGTATTGCATAGAATAATGGCCTTGTTCCAACAACCATTCCCCAATAGCTGATCACTGAAACAGACTGCCCAAAGAGGTTGTGGAGTTTTCTTCCTTGGAGATAATCAAAATCTGCCCGGACACAATCCTATAGAAACTGCTCTGGGTAAATCTGCATTAGGAGAAGGGGGTTGTATGAGAGGATCTTCAGAGGTTCTTTCCAACCCTGGCTATTCTGTAATTTTGTGAAATTTTGATTGCAGAGCTGTAGATCATTTCTTCATTAAAAATTAGCTGGTGTTTCAGTCTACTTTCTCATTTATTTTAGGTGACAGCAAGGGGAAATCTAGGCACATCCTGTGCCTAACTGTGTATAGGCCATAAAATGACCACAACATGCAGATGTACTAGAGCAATAACACAAATAGCTAACTTTAGCCCCACTGATATTTGAAAAGAGCTAAAGAAATGGGATGTCTTCAGCCTAGAGAAGGAGGGATCTAATCACAATCTTCCATGGATGGTAAACTACTTACAAAGAAAGACGGAGGTGTACTGTTTGCAAGGAATGATGGTGCCAAGGCAGGAAGCTGTGGGAATGAGGTACTTGGGAGAGAATTGTGTGGCTGTAGGAAAAGTCTTCTTCACTATTAGAAGAGGTAACCATAAAAAGCTTGTCCATTGAAGTGGTGGAATCACTTTGGAGGATGTGGCTTCTCAGGGTCCTGGGTCATCTCGTCAGAGGCCTTGTGTTCTTCAAAAGGTGCAACCAATGATCTCCAGAGGCCCTTGACAATGTAGACGTGTTCTGCAGGGGTGAACACCTCTCTGTTGACTAATTCTGACTGGGAGATTGAACCATAAATGCATCATCTCCAGTTTGATTTCAAGGATTTTAAGTTTCCCTGTTTGCTAAATTGAAGGTCACTGAGTTCAGCAAACCTTCAGCAAACCTCTGGAGTTGATTCAGCTGCAGAAAGAAATGGTGTTACCCTTTTATTCATATTTCTCCTGTTCCTGATTTGGAGTGTCTATTTTGAGTTAAATGGGGAAACTCAACTAAATTAAAGAGAGATTTGGTAAATAAATAAATAATTTGTCAGATTATTTTTTTCACCGCATTGCAATGGAAAGCTGTATTTGTTGTCCCCAGACAAGGATGGGTAGAGAAATTTTCCTTGCTATGGTGGTACATTCCAACTTAAGATGTAGATTGTCAAACAATAATGGAGAATAAAGAAAATTAATTTCATGTCCTCTACTCAACTTTTTGCCTCTAAGCCTTTGTAATTAATTTTAATCTGTATTATTTGCATGCAACAGTAATTGCAGCAAGAGTAGTTTTTAAGCATTCTGATTGATAGTGTTTCATACACACTGTCAGCACTGTGAGGTTTTGCAGGACAATGCAACTTTCTGGTCTCTGAAGTCTTTAGGATTCTCATACTTCATGGTGCTCATTGTATTACACTTAATCAGTTTCTTAAATTTGTCAGTTCCAATGCTTTGTGAATTCTTCTGTAAAACTGTAGTCTTTGTCCTCACTTGAAGATAAAGAGATCTAAATCTGCCATCCAAAGGATCCTGATGGCCGTCCTCTGTGGAAATGGCAGTAGATAAAGTTTTTACACTTCTAGGCATGTGTCTGTCACCTGAAGTGCTGCTAAGAGTTGCTTTTGCTATGACATATGTCTGTTCATTTTCTGTGGGGGAGGATAGCATATTGAGTAAAGATGCGGTACCTAAATAGCTGTATTGCATCCTGTGTATGGCCAGGGGTGCCAGACGCTCTTGTCCACCATAAATAAATTCCATCACACTACAGGCTGTTCTATAATAATGCTGGAGACAGTCAACTCTAAGTAAGTGAACTGAACCCTAACTATATGTCAAGCCACTTTTTAAGTTCATATATCTGACGTATGCATTTTTAACTGTAGATGAGATTTGCTGTCTATGTTGTATTTATAGCCTTGTGGTTTTGGACCTACTTTGCAGCAGTTTCTAGTGCTGATGTTGGTATGTTATTTGTGCCTCTTCAGAAGTAACTTAGCTGGATAAAACAAAGTGAAAAAATCTTTTTAATAGTTCTAGTAAAAGATTGTCAGTGTTTGTGAAAATCAGAACATGCGGGCATTGTTTCAAATAAATAGTTTATTGTAGCTGAACAGTAAATTCTTTGATTTTTTTAAATGAAAGTAGTGATTTTTTATATTAGTTATTTACTATCCAGGGTCAAGTTGTGGGTTAGAGATCTGATCAATGGTAAAAGTTGATATAAGCCTTGAAGTATTAAATATGCACTTTAAAAGACAATTTCTTAATCATCTGTAGGGTTAAAATATACTCTTGTTCCACATAGAAATTCTTCTGTGTGCAATGTAGATTTTTTGGCTTTCTCTACTCAAAAAAAAATACTTGAAATAATGACAGTAAATACACATGTTCTACCAGCCTGCTGGTAGGAATGTCACGCTAGGAGGTTGTGCCACTGTATTGAAGTTAGCATCTGCTGCATTGTCATTTGGCTGCTGTGTTTTAATTAGTATAATTCTTTTGGATGTGTGCTTTAGGCTGATTCACATCACCATTTTTTCCATGGTGTTAGTGTTTGTGGTTCCGATGCAGAACCTCATGCAGAAATCAAGTGGGTGTGGGTGATTCTGTCCACATCTGTCTCTTCAGATGTACTGACCTCTGGCCAAGGTGGCTCACCAGTTTGTGATTACAACTTAATCTTGTAAGGAAAGTTGGTATTAACTGTTAGCTTTCCTTGGCATACTGAATTTTAGTTTCTGCCTATGTAGCAGTTGTTTCACAATGCGTCATTTTATCTGGTGTATGGAAAGCAAGAATTTCTAGAAGGATCAGGAGACAAGTGTGGGTGTCAAAATAAACATTCAGCTAATTTTAGTCTGAGTCAGAACATCCCAAGTACCATTACATGAGCATTTTCTCTCATAGCAAGTTCTCCAAAGTTCCTAGCCCAGTGTTGTTGCTTTGGTGCTCTGTAGAGTGAGTAATGCACTGTTGGAGGGCTATGCCATCGTTGGCTACAATGATTTGAGTTAAAACAAAACCAGTAAAGAAGTTGTTAGTTAGCAGGTATGAAGGCACACATTCATGGAAGGAAGCAAGTTGTAGGAAAGGACATTCAGCATGCTAGTTACTCTACTGCTCTGTTGGCTACTTTAATGTGACACGCTTAATTTTAGATGTTTAAGTAAGGTAGTCATCTAGGCTGCTTTACACCCAAGGACCAGAAATAAGTGCCTCTAGATGTTAATTCATCCTATATGCCTATTTATTTGTTTGCTTACAAAGTGGGCTTTGCTGTTTGACATTGACATCTAAGCATCTGAAACTGGGTTTGGTACGCAATAAGAGGCAGCTTTCTGTAGTTAAGGGTCACCTTGCATATGCATCTAATGCATATTTAGGGAATTGTTCTTGTAAGAATTCTTAACAGAGAAGTAGTGCTCCGTATGTTAATATCATAACCTAGTTTACTTTGTAGTGTGTTGTTTTGTTGGATTTTTCTTTTGGGTGAACAGGCCCTTAGATAAATTTTTAATTGACATATTATTATTATATAAAAGCAGGGGTAGCTTATATGAAAAACATTGATGAAGCAGAGAAATGTTTTCAATACAAAGAACATTATTTTGTCCAGTAGATGACTTTCATGTATTCCAAGCTAGGCTCTCTGTTGCACCACTGTCAAAGGCTGAGAATTCATAGATGTGTCAATTGCTGCAACCGTTTGTTAATTTCCCCATGATATTTATGGTGGGAAATATAAGTCTTATCTTTTTCTTCTAGGTTGACAATTGCATTTTTCGCACTCTCTGGTCTGGATATGTTGGATTCCTTAGATGTGGTGAACAAAGATGATATAATAGAATGGATTTATTCCCTGCAGGTCCTTCCCACAGAAGACAGTGAGTGAGTTTTTAGTTTTTTTAATTGATATTAATATTTTTACTTTTGCTTTTTACTTGGGAAATAGCGGATGGCTCTTGTTTTTATAAAATACAAGGTTGACCTTCCTGAAGTACAGTCACAATAATTTCAGGTAGTCATGTTGAGCAGATCTTGGATATCAATCATCACAAATAATAAAGCTAGAAAAAGTAGAAATTAATTTGACGATCAGACAGTATAAAATAATATAATAAAGTTACACCTTTAGGCATTTCAGAGGAATATTTCACCTGGTTCTAAAAAAATGCATATGTTGTAAAACTGTTACAAGTCTAATAGTGATTATATTGATTTCCACTCCAATGCCAGGAGCTGTGATCACAGGAGCTGTGTTTTTTTACAGCAGCTTTTGGAGGTTTGGAGGTGTAAGGATAAGAAGCAAAAAGGATAAACACAGTCCCTGCTTGATGTTCCTTAGATCTGTGAAGGATGAAGTTTTCCAAGGTTTTTAGAAGGAATAACACTGCTGCTGAATCCCAGCTGCCCTCAGGTTGGAAGGTGCAAAGCTGGCAAGGGTGCTTGCAGGAAATGTCCCTTTCCTGGTTGGTTTGACAGAAGTTGGGGAGGTGCTGTTCCTGGGCTGGTTGGTTTTGGCAGTTTTTTCTGCCGCAGCCCAGGTGAATGGCTGGTAGCAGTAGAAGGGGTGGGAAGGAGGGAGGGAGATGTGGCTGAGGCACTGCTGCTCTATGACAGAAGGTGCTGACATGTTAAATGCTGGTGTGGGCATAGCTCCAGGCTGGTGGTCTTTAGAGAAAAGGCAATTCCAGTAGCCTGTACGTAAAATCATGTATACATCCATCCATGTACTTTGGATGGATGAAGGTGGAAAAATGTGTATTTCCTCCCATTATTTATTTTAATTATATACAACAAATAGGGTCTCTAAATACAATAAGTTAGGTCTCTAAAATCAGTTTTATGAAATAAGCATATGGAAGTCAGGACTGCTAATGCTTTTTTTTTAGTAATAAAAAAATCCTTTTTCTTATTCTGGAGATTAGAAACCATAGGAACTAGTTCTGATAGATTTCTTTTTTCTTGCATTGCATTCCAGGACTGGTTCTTGAAAAATAGGAGTTTGGATTATATAAATATTCCTACGAAGTTTTTTAATTATTAGAAGGTTCTTGTGCCTTATTGTTAAGAAATTCTTCCACAGTGTACATGCTTTGTTTCTAGGAGTTACTCACTTTGAGACTTTTATCTCAGTCTTCAGGACTTAATTCCAAAAGAAGAGGGAAGTTGGCAAGAAAAGAGATCAGAACAAGCATTTCTGTTTGTTTGTCTTTGATAGTATGCAGTAATTCTCTGGGAATTCTATCTGATGAGTTTTTAGAATATGGCCATTGTCTAGAGCCTCCTAGGGAGGGCAGTAAAAATATCAGCATGCAGATGTGGAGGCTGACAGTGCAGCAGAGGTGTACTTCTTTTTCTAGCAATCATCCCCTCATAAAACTGGGGAGTTTTGGGGAGGGCACTTTTGGCAGTGCACTCTATGCTTTCCAAGTAATAAATCTGATTTTCAGTAGAAGAACGAGCTGCCCTTCAGTCCTGTGTTTTTGTATCATACTGTAATAACTCTTGTTCTTCTATACTTTTGGTAATAACACTGTTCTTATCTGCTAAAACTAAAATACTGCTAAAACTTCAGTGTCATTGGTATTTAAGTTTTGCTTTTTCTGTTGGACCATAAAAAATGAAAAAATGTAAATGATGCTGATAGCAGCAGGTTGGATATTGAATGACTAAATGTGAACAAGGAAACACCTATACTCTGGTAATGTCTACTTCCATTGTGAAATGTATTGGCTCTGTTTTCTAATCCTGAGTGAGTGCAATGCTTGTTAATTGGCAGCCTCTCAACAGCAGAGCTCCTACTCCCTCTTTCGGCCTCTTTGAAGAAGTGCCTAAACTGTGGTAGGCTACAGCGCTGAAGTTTTTGTTTCAAAGTGCTTGTGCATCTCTAGTTAAAGAGGAGATTGCTAGGTTGGTGGTTTGGAATCTATCTAGATTAAAAAAAATCAAGAAAGCACAACATTTTACTTTTAAAGAAACATGCTATTGCAGCATTCTTTTCATGCATTCTGATAAATGTCTCTTTCCACTGAATATTGGTTTATAAAAATTTAAATTAAAATACCCTTTAATAATGATGAATTCCACTAATCTAAAGTAACTTCATTGTATTCAATGAAAGTCTTCACTAAGTTTGGCTCTGGGACTGAAACCAGTTTAAAAGCTACATTTTAAATGGTAATATGCTTTTACAGAGTCTCAAAGTTTGTTCTTGATGGCATCAGTGGTTGAATTTTCAACCAAAAAGTCAAAATGAGAATTCCTGTAATTTTTATTAGAAAAAATATTTTCTTTGTTTTTCATGTTTGTCCCTCCAAAAGTTCCTTTCTGCACAGCACTTAACTTGATTTTTATTAAAAGCATTTTTTAAAGATGGTAAATTCATATTGTTTTGAGAACTACTGCTATCTTAGAGTCTTTTTTCCAGTGGATGGAAGACAGAGTGGTTGGTGCTCCGCAAACTTAGTATCTGTTCATTTTTATCAATAACTGTTATAGTAGGTGTACTGGCTGGGCTAGACCTATTTTTTTTTCATAGTAGTCTCTAAACTGCTGTGTTTTGAGCCTGGTACTAAAAGGGTGTTTTAGTCTTTCAGCTGTTGCTGAGCAGTGCCAGTCAAGGCTGTCTCTTTTTTCCTCCTCTGTGCTCCTTTTCCCATGGCAGATACAGCAGGAGACACAGACAGGACAGCTGACCCAGGCTCACCTCAGGATTGTCCAGAGGGACACTCCACACCATCTAACTTCATTTTCAGCAATAAAAACTTGGGAAGAGAAAGAGAACGGTGGCAGTGTTCATGGTTCTGGCATTTGCCTTCCTGAATAACCCTTACTCTTGCTGAGGCCCTGCTTTCTGGGAAGTGACTATGCATCTGCCCAGCTGATAGAAGTAGTGAATTAATTCCTATTTTGCTTTGCTGTGTGCCCACAACTTCTGCTTTACCTATCAAACTGTATCTGTCTCACTCTGTGAGTCTTCTCTTCATCTCTCTGTTTTCTTGCCTCAGATGCTGGTTGGAGTCAACCCACTACAGCAGAGTGTTACAGAACCTGCTAGAAAATTCAGAATTTGATGATTTAGAGGAGTTCTTAGATAAAGTCTCCCTGTGATAGTCTTAATTGACATGTTTGTATTTTACTGATATGTAATATGTCTGATTGTTGATAATAACTTCAGAGGTCTGTAGCCTTTGAAATTTTATGTGAAACTAAAACTCACAAATTGTGAGATCTTGATCTACTGAGTAAGAAAGCAAACATATGCTGTGTCAGCCTAATCAAAACACACTTAAGGAAGCTGAGGATTAGGGTCTGTCAGGATAGACTGTATTCTTCTGTGGGTTTATTGTAGCTGTGATTCAAACAAAAAGTGTCCTTTTGGTACCATAATTTTAGCTCAAATCTTCCAGAGACTGGCTCAATACCAGTTCTAATTTAGAGGGAATGGCACGTCACATGTGTGAACTGAGCCTAGCACAGAAGCACATTCTTAGCTGATTGCTTCCACACTGCCTTCTGGTTGTTTGAAGGGTTTCTGTCTTCTATAACTTATGCTAAATAGTTTAGCTAAATCTTGCACAGATTTTGGCCATTGTTACCTTTCCTTCCCTTTTTAGTGAATGCTTTGCTTAGGTGCAGAGCTGCTATGTGTTTTTGTTTTGTTTGTGCTCGCTGCAAGAAGACCTGAATATATTTCCTCTTAGAAAGAAGTTGAAATATTGAAAAGTGCTTTTTTCTTTTTTCATTTTGAGGAGGGTAACGCTGTTTTACACAGAAATTTTACATTTTTAGATTAAAACATTATTTTTTGAAGTGCTAGTGAAATTGGGAAAGAGTTGACAAAACGCCTTCTTTTAACTAGTTGCTTGTTCTTAAGATCATTATGTCAGTGTTTTACTGTTTTTCCTCTCATAGTGCAGCTCCTTGACAGAATTTCAAATTTATTTTAACTACCTAAAGTGCAGCTCATAGCAATTTAAGAAGATGTATTCCGGCTTTTTGCAAGTCAGATTCAGGGCCAGTTCAACACTTTTAAAAGAGAGTGAATCCGGAGCTTTGTACTCAAGTAATCTAATTACACAGTGGAAGCACACTGCTTGGTCATGTTTATCCACCATCCTCCCCCATAGGAACAGTGGCATTTGTTTGACCCTGCTTGAGAGCTTGCTGCAGTGACAGAAAAACACGTACTTATTTATCTAACAGAAGGTTATTTTTGTGTTGCACTGGTGAACTGAGTTGATTGGAAGTGCCAGTGTCAGCTCAGTACAAAAGGAAGAAAATTGTACTCTTTGACAGCTGGATGCTTCACTAGCTTTGCTGTACTAAGAAATTGGACCAAAAGGAAAACCAAAACATATTTTATTTGTTGGTCTGAATCCCCAGGACCCATGGATACAGGACTGAAAACCAGTATGCTACATGACAGACCTAAAATTTACTTCTGTCAGAGTCTAAATTTAGATTTGTATTAAGGATTCTTTCTTATGTGGCAGTACTGAAAAAAATGTATTAAATGACATTGACTTTTTTTTAAATCATTGATGCACATGAGCTTTCTGATCATGAGTTTCTTGAGCAAAAATACAAATTTTCCTCCAGCATAACTTTCTTTTGTGCTACATTTGAAGTATTTTTCTGGATGTATAATGGACTTCCATTTTAGAGAATGCAACTTTTCATTTAGTGACATCCTCTAGTACTTTGATTTACAGGAATAATTACAAACTCTAGTTCAGTGAGAAGAGCTTATACATACTTTTTTTCTGGATGTACTGACTGATTCAGCCTATGCTAAAGCTATGATTTTTAAAATATATTAAAAGATTTTAGTAATGTATGTAAACCCCTGTACTTAGCAGAAGGAGACAGGCCTTGTAGCCAGAGGAATGCATGGATAATCTGAATGTGAAAAATTAGTGGTAAAAGTTTATCAATACTTCCATGTAGGAGAAATCATAAAACATAAATAACAAAAATGCCCTGTAAAAAAAAGAGCTCTTAGGATAAGTTGACTATGGTCATCACTTGAAGTTATTTTACATATTTTAAGGGCTTTCTAGCATAAGGACACATAAGTAACATCTTTTTCTTCACAGGAAAGTTTCAGCTCTTGATTTAAGCATTAAGTCTTTTGGTTTTGGAAAAGGGTCAGTTTTCTTTAGTTGTCAAATGTGAAAGGTTTTTCGAGGTATGTTTTTTTCAGCTTTCAAACCACCACAAATAGTTACACAGCAGTTTATGAAATATTTGTTACCTTCTGCTCTGTCTTAAACTCCTGCAGAAAGTGGCTAAGTAAGGTTGATGGTGGAAGTGAACACCAGGTGGTACCATTTCACAGCTGGACTTGAGCTGATGCAAACTCTGCTGGAGCTGAACTGGCCACTCCAGTTTTTCCACAAGGGACATAGGCTGCAATCACATCCTTTTAATCTGGGTCTATTTAGTTTTTAATTCTGATTCTGACAGTCCATTTTTGGCTCAGGAAAGTGAAGAGTTTGACTAGAAGTACTAAGCTATTATGTAAAAAAAGAAGTATACAAGTAAATTGCAATAAAATAGTAAAGCAAATTTTACAGAAGGTTAAATTTCACATTGTAAAGTTTCTTTCATAAACTGAAAGATAGTAATTTTCTATAACTCACCTTTGGTTCTCATTTGATTTTCAACTTGTATGCTCACAGGATGTTAAAAAATTTTTTTGAGACACAAGATCAGTGTTCCAGAGTCATGTGGTTAAAAACAAGCTGTTTTCACTTCCTGTTTTAATACTTCCTTTATCAACTCAGAATTCTATTTTTTACTTCACATATTGTGACTAGAGATTTAGCAACTCACTTGTAATAGTCTAGGAAGCATTACTGCAAGCACATTAATGCATTTGAGGACAGGATAAAATTCCCTGCAAAGTTTACCCTAAAGTTTTCCTTGAAGGACGTGCTGGTCTTCTGGTTTTCCTAGGAGCCAGTGTGTGAAGTTTGGAGTGGGAGATGAGAAGTACTGACAAAAAGTGTCAAAATAAATTTTAAGTTCATAGCAATACAGTTAAAAATCTTAACTTTAAATCCAATTTTAAAATTGCAAATGCTGTTTTCTAGTTGATAGAAGTTTAGTAATACAAGAAAGGTTTTAAAATAGTACATGAAAATTTAAACATCTAAAGGGAGTAATAGATCATTATTTCATGAATGTACTTTATTTTTAATATATTTTGTATAGCATCTGTGATTCAGCAATCAGAGTGACCTACTAAGAGCACAGAAACTTGGGTTTCATGCTGCCATTTCTACCTTGATAACGAATTATAAGCTACACTCCAAATGGCCAGTGATGGGGATCAGTATTTCTGTGATGAAGCCTTCCATCTATCAGCTGTCAGCTGAGTCCTGTTCAGCTGCAGATCTGTCTGAATTGTAACATGTAGCCTTTGCAGCAGGCGAGGATTAGCCGTGTTAGTAGCATAATAACTCTTTCCTGGATAAAAGGTTTCCACACCACTATCATGTAAAACTGAGTGTTATAGTTTGCTTAAGCACTTAAGAAACAGGTTCATTTTTACTGAAAATGAATGTGAATGGTGATTTTTTTTTTTTTCCTCCCACTATGTTGTCTAGGAAATCTGGGACTTATGGGGTAGGAGTCCTCGGTCTTCTCTTACTGATTTTTTAACAGTGTGTCAGTTTTGAAATTGTGATACTTTTTTGGGCAGTGTCCTTTGAGACCTTAGATTAGTCTTTAAGACTCATTTAATTTTTCTTTCATTCTAGAGGCTGAGGCAAGATGAAATGCACGTTTTTGACTCTGCAAATGAACAGACAAGTGTTCTCTGCTGAAAATGTTTATATTATAATAAAATAAAAATGTTATTAATTTTTTATTTCTGTTTCCTCTGTGTAGATCAGACTATGGCACACCAGCTTTTAAGCAGGCTGAAGTTGCTTTTGTTGCATATATAGAGTCATTGAAAAGTACTTTGGACTGGACTGTGGAGGAAGTGGAGAATTGCAAGTGTTTCACTCCAAGTCAGTTAGCTCCAAAGACTTGTCTTGCAGAGAAACTTGCATACTTCAGGCCAAGTTGAAATTCTTAAGCTAATAAAACCATTCTAGTTTAAATTTTGCATATATACAGAATATATTTAGAATTAGAAGGTAGTTTGCTGCTAAATTACACCAGAGCTTGTAGGTCACATTGCATAGTGATGTTACTTAGAGCTCTCAGCTTTATAATTATTCATTCTTATTTATTCTGGTGCAATTTTCTCTAATATCCATGAGGATTTTTAGCTTAAAGGCTGAATAACTTAAAAGAGGTGGATTGTCTTTAAGAACACCCAGCTGCTGTTTGACTGTGGCATTCATTAGTTTTTTAGTGTCAGACACTAAGCAGTAAACAACGGAGGTTTTGCCATGCAAAAGCATGCTTGAGCCCTGCAAAGCTGTACTTACCTCTTGACAACGTTTGGTTCATGGTTCTATGTGCCACATGCTCAGGTATTGTGATGGGTTTGAAACAAATTACACTGTATCACTGACAGAAATTTTTTTCATAGCTACAATGTGCTTAAAACTGTAAATTGTTTATCTTTGAACATGTTGTGAAGTGTCTTGAAACAGTTCTGCTTGGGAACAGATGGTATTACCAGGCAAGAATCCAGAGAGGAGAAAAAAATATGTTACCTCTGGCCATTTTCCCAGGGGAGCAGTCCTTTTCTCTTTTTCGCTTGTGAGCATGGAAGACAAGTCTGTGGTGACACTAACTGTATTTCCACCAAATTAAAAAAAAAAACAAACAAAGAAGCTGATGCTTTGTGTTTTGTCACTGCAGCAATAAGAAAGTTAAGTTTGCTTGTGGGTTTTTTTTTTGGTTTTTTTTTTGTTTTGTTTTGTTTTGTTGTTGTTTTTTTTTTTTTTTTCGTTAATCAGAGGGATACCAAACTAAGGTTGGGACTGAGAGGCATATGCACACTTTATTAAGGCTGTGAATAGTGTTGAACTAACATGTCTTGATCTGATTAGAGAATTATGGTTTATAGCAAATATTTCAACAAAAAAAGTTAGTTGAGTATTGTTTTAATCTTTTCCAGGATCAAATATGAATCGCTGTGGATTCAGAGGTTCTTCATATTTAGGGATGCCATTCAATCCCTCCAAGGTCAGTTAAGAATGTGTATGTGAAATGTTTTAAATTAGGCAATAAATGATCTTGTGTCTTTTTTATAGTATTAACTGCATAATTACAGAATTACAGAATTTCTGAAAGTCAGGGAATTTTATACTGTTAATACTGAAATGTTTGCAGAACTTTTAAGAAACATGCATAAGAAATGTACTAAAATGGCAACTTGAACTTAAATTCTCACAGCAGTGAAGAAACTGATACACAAATTGTGGCTTATCTCAGTGCAGTCTCCTCCTTCTCTGGTCTTCTACTAACAAAGGAAAACTTTTCTAGCTGTAGAATTATCATAAGGTAGAGAGGCTAGGCAGAATAGCCCAACTGAGTGATGCAGAATGTGCTGATCTTTGCTATCATAGAAAGGTTCAGGCTGGAAAGGGCCCTTAAGATCATCTAGCTCCTATCCCCTTGCCACAGGCAGGGACACCTTCCACTAGACCAGCTTGGTCAAAATCTCATTCAGCCTGGCCTTGGATGCTTCCAGGAATGGGGATTTCACAGCTGTGGACAATCTGTTCCAATGCCTCACCGCCCTCATAGTAAAGAATTTCTTCCTAATACATAACCTAAACTGTTTCAGTGTGAAGCCATTCCCCTTGTCCTGTCACTGCATGCTCTGATGAAAAGTCTCTCTCCATCTTTCTTGGAGGGTCCCTTCAGGAACTGGAAGGCCAAAATTAAGTCACCCCAAAGCCTTATCTTTTCCAGGCTGGCAAATCTCAACTCTCACAGTCTTTTTTTATAGAAGAGGTGCCCCAGCCCTCTAATGAACTTAGTGGCCTCCTCTGGATATGTTCTAACAGAGTCCCTTCCTCCCTGTGCTGAAGACCCCAGGGCTGTACACAGCATTCCACATGGGGGTCTCACCAGAGGGGAGCAGAATCCCTCCCTCCCCTGCTGCCCACGCTGCTTTGGATGCAGCCCAGGACACGTTTGGCTTTCTGGGCAGTGAGTGCCCATGGCCAGGTCATGTCCAGCCTCCCACCCACCGGGGCTCGCAAGCCCTTTGCTCTCGATGACTTCTCTTCTTCTCCCAGTCTGTACCCTCCGAGTCTGAGGTTGTCCTGACCTGGGTGTAGCACCTTGCACTTGGTTTTGCTAAATCCCATGAGGTTCTCATGACCCACTTCTGGAGCTTGTACACTTTTCCTTTAAGAAAAGTGAATCCCATCTGATGCCAATGTGTCTGGTGCCATATAGGCCATCCCACTGTCAAAAAACCACCCAAAATCTTGGCAGTGACACCAGCCAGTGAGGCATGTATTAATAGACTGGGCCTAACTGTTTCTTCCAAAGTCAGTGTCTGCAACTGCAACTGGTATTTCTTTTCCTGTCTTGAATCATGCATATTTGATTGCACTTGATACTCATGCAGACTTTGTCATGACAAGAACAGATGCTTTGAAGCCCAGTGAACTGAGATTCAAGAGATTTAAACTTGAAAAGAAAAAGCCTTTAATAAAAGACAGAAATGAGGTTAGCAGAAGCTAGTTTAGTGCTCTCACAGATTTTTCATCTACTTTTCAGTCTGGTTTGATTCTTTACTCTCAAGTGCAGGACAGAACTACTGGACTTCTTTTGCAGTCCTTCCTGCACACTGGCCTCTACTTTGCTTTTCCAGCTATATCACACCTTTAGCGGCTCTACAGTGTAGTATTTTAAATCAGTGCAAACTTTTGGAAACATTTTTCAAATCCTCCCAGTGCAGCTTGAAGAGTTTATTCTGGATATAGTTCTGAGATCTTGTAAAGGGCCATGAAGACAAAATGTCTGTAACATTGGCAGAGCATTGTTTTCCCCTCCCAGCTCTTTCTGGTGTTTTAATTTAATTCTCACCTTCCAATAGTAAATTATTCATACTGAAATATTATCCTTATTGGAAATATATTGCTGTCCATTGGTGTCTTAGAATGTGTTGGCCAATATACATGTGAGATAAAGGGGTGATTCCACCCCTTTACCTGTGAAGGGGTGGAATCACCCCTTTACCTGTAGAAATTAGCTACAAGGCCACTATCTTTAAGGAAATAGGTTGCACATGGATGTGGTTTATATTCAAGCATTGCAATATTTTCTTCATTGTATCTGCATTTGAGGGATTGCATCTGTTTGATTTATTGTCAGTGAAAGGTTTATAGCATTCCCAGCTCTGTTGCCTGAGATGTTCTGAAGTAACTCAGAAAAAAAGAGTTGGAAATTCACAACCATGACTCTAGGATATATACAGTCAGATAATTTTTCTTTTTTCATTATTTAAAAGTGTTCTCTTAAATCTGCCGTGAAAAATATTTTTTTTTTTGAAAAGCCTGTAAGGATTTTGGGCTTGCATTGACATTTGCTATCTATTACATGCCACTGCAGTGATTTCATTCTTGATGTCTAAGAAAGTGCCATACCAGAGATAGCCAAATCTATTCAGTCACTAGGGGCCCTTCAAAATAGTAGAAAAATGTTAGAGTTATGCTAGAATACCCAGTTTTAGTAAATCTCTCAAGAACAGTTCATTTAGGCTTGGTTTGGGAGTTGTGGTGTTTTAGCTGTTTGAGGTGTTCGACGGTAATGTCTGTGCAACTTTTTGGGACAGAAGTGAAACAAAAGCATATCCACTTCACTAACTCACAACACAGCCCTCATGATGTCTTAACTGTGCATGAAGGCTAAGAGTGGCTCCTCTGTCATCACATTCAAAACATAATTACTTTTAGAATTAGAAAATAATTGTATACTGAAATGGCTCCAGATTTTGAAGTCTCTCAGATCTGGTATTACTGAAGTTTAAACTAGCTTTTTAATTTAGGGGTGAACAGTCTACTCAAAGTTTCAGATAGGCCTAGGTCTTTTCAGTATGTTGAAAGCATTGTGATTCAGTTTCAGTATGTTGAAAGTGTTGTGAATCAGAATTTAGTTTTCAATAGCTGCAACTTTTACGTAAGATTGTGGTAATTAACATATGCTTTCACTTGGGGCGAATAAAGATGTCTTTTGTGTTCCTGAAATACATTGTATTTTCTCAAGGCTGCAACAATGATACTTGGAAAGATGAATAGTTACAAATATTTTGCAGAGTGAATCACAAAAAAGATAACAATGAATAGAATATAAAAGTAAATGTAAGATAAAAATAAATACTCCAAAGACCCAGGTAAGCATGGGCCAAAATATCTCTGTACTACATCTTTTTTTATTTTAAGCAAACATCTACTGAAAAGTGTCTCTGTCCATGGCAGGGAAGTTGCAATGAGATGACCTTAAGGTCCCTTCCAACCCAGGCCATTTTGTGGTTCTACAAAGTGAGAAATGTCAGGGTCTTGCAGAATAGTTTTGAAACAATTAAAAAGATTACAGAAGCAGAGACACCTTGAATTAGTGGCTAGATACTGCATTTGGCAGTGTACTCTGTAAGTTTTACTCAAATTAGCTAAACTAGCTAAAATCATGTGCTTTAGATGAACTTAAGTTATTATAACATGAAAAATACACCTCTAAAGCTGAGGCTACCCATGTCCAAGTGATGATCCCCACCAACTGAACACCTGCAAAATGTGCTGTGAAATACATCAAAGCACACAAAAGATAGATTGTCAAATAGCTATTAAGTAGGCATTTATTTAGAAATTATAGAACTAAATACTTGTGTATTTTGAAAGCATAATTATTCCTCTTGGCTGTATCCAGGTGTGTTGGCTTGGTGGACCAGGCGCCCAGCACACACCTCTGTGTAAACGTGTCAAAACCACTTAGCTCCATGTGTGGACTGGCACATGTGTGAAGGAGCCCTGTCTTGAAAGTGGGACTGTGCCAGTGCAAGTGCATATTTAGTAGCATTCTTTGTTAGCGTTTGAAGAGATCTTGCCCATGCTTCTGCAGCAGAGAGAGTTTCTTGGCTCTGCAGTGGTCACTGGGAATTCTTGGTGGTCATGGGTTATGTTTTCATAGCTGTTCTAATTGTTGTAGTAGGGAACACTGTCACATCACTGAGCCAAGTTTAAATGTTTGAAAGCTTACTCCCAACTTACATCTTCTAAGTGTTAGTTATTTTAAAGAAAGCTGAGACTGTGGCAACAGAACAGAACTGTTCACTTGTATCTGAGATACAAGTAAGTCTCTTTCCTATGTACCTACAGACTAATTCTTACAAAGGGCATAGAGAACAGGCCCTGGCCCTGGGCCTGGCCACACCCCCTTTGTTGTCTTCTCAGAGTATGTCTGCACCAGTTCATTATCTCAGGTCAGTAAAGACCACTTAAAAGCAATTTAATGTGCCCTATATGTCTGTTTAATGTGCAGGGTAGGACACAGTGATGGGGGCACTGTCAGTAGAGGGACAGGAGTGGGAGCTGTTGAGATTTGTGATGCCACCTTAAGAGAGGGTCCAGGACTGGAAATAAGGGAGAGGAGGTGCACTGTTACATGGCTTTTTCAGTGCTGCTTAACCCGTTTCACTCTGTTTTCTGACTCACTTTCCCAATTGTCTTTGATTCCCTTGTGTGAGAGTAGTCTTTTGTTGTCCAGCGGGTAATAACAATTTTTCTCCTAGTTTCTTACTAGAAACAAAGCCTTTTGGCTTTGGAAATAAGCATGACTTGCCTGAGAAACACCAATTTCACATAACATAATATTAAATTTGGTTTTATACTGCTTTTTCCTTGTGTTTTAGGATGAATTGCAAAATAAGAATTGCAACCGATTAGGCAATAATGCTAGTAAAATCTAATTTAAAAATCTATCTCAACTACTCAGTATTGAAATAGCTTTTATTGTCTTTAAAGTAGTTATCTTCCAGTTGCTCCAAACTGAACCATCCCAAGTATCATCTTGTTACATTTGGTCTCCATGAAGTGGTACAGTCCAGTATGGGCCTATAAAATACCATAAAAATAGTAGTTTTAGCATAGCTGTATCAATCCCTGGCCCATTTCTGTGACTCATGTTGTGGGACTAGTCAGCCTTTGCTTTTCAGTTGACATTCAGTGATCCTTCTGATTCCTCTCCAACTCAGGATATTATGTGTTTCTGTGATTACTTGGTATATAAATACTTCGTTTGAACTCTGATTATTATTTTAAAATAGAGGTGAAAGTAGGTAAGTGGCTAATTTGGCATTGCTTCAATTGATGGAGAGATTACTAATAATACACTGCTTTCTACTTGTAGATCATTATGTTATAAAATCTCTTCTGTGGGACTTACAGAGTTTGGCTGTTTAAGAGTGCTTACCCAGCTGCCAGGAAGCTAATGCTTGGTGATGTATCAGAACAAACTTAGGTACAGTTGAGTACACCCATCTTTTTCCTGAACTTTCAAATGGAGCTGTTTTGCAAATGGAGCTCTTGGCAAAGCTATTTTCCAAAGCTTCCTACTGACCAAGTGTTTACAAGACCAGCAGAGTTATGCAGTAACTTAGTTTGATAAGGAAAGCTGAGCAGAGTTTGACTAGAAAAGCTGAGCAGGATACCTTCAGTTTAACCAGAATGAGTGAAGGGAAGAGTAACTTGTTTACCTCTTACCTTAAAAAAAAGAAAAAAAAAAAAAGCTTTGCTGTAGTATAAACTCTTGTGATGTGTCAATATTTCTATTATTTCCTCTTTTTTTAGGGTCCAGGTATATCTCATCCCTATGATAGTGGGCACATAGCAATGACTTACACAGGACTATCATGTCTGGTTATTCTTGGAGATGATTTAAGTCGAGTAAATAAAGATGCTATACTGGCAGGACTCAGAGCTCTCCAGCTGGAGGATGGAAGGTAAAAAATATTTTATATGCTGCAACTCCCACAGCCCACATGTGGAATGAAACATAAGAAACGTGGTTTTTATAGAAGTAGCTATAATCTTTTTGTTCTATTCAGAGATAGTTTGATTGGTAGTCACATAAGTCATAGAACATATGCTGGCTTCTTGGAAGTAGTTAAGTCATCAGAGGATACTAACTAGCTCTTCGAACCAAATGGAGGCTTGCCAAGCAGCAAATCCTGGAAGAAACAATTGCTGGTTTATTTACTGTCACAGGTAATTCAGCCATTTTGTATTGTTGTAGAAGCATATTTTTGTATATCGTAGAAGCATTTAGGTTGGAAAAGACCTTTGAGTTCATGAAGTCCGACTCTTAACCCAGCACTGCCAAGCCCAGCACTAAATCATGTCCTTCAGTGCCACATCTATATGTCTTTTAAATACCTCCAGGGATGGTAATTCCAGCATTTCCCTGGGCAGCCTGTTCCAGTGCTAGACAACCCTTCTGATGAAGAATTTTTTTTCTAATACTTAATTTAAACCTTGTCTGGTGCAACTTGAAGCCACTTCCTCTGTCCCACTTGATAGAGGAGACCAGCCCCCACCTTGCCACCTTTTGGGTAGTTGACTGATAAGGTGTTCTCTGGGTGTTCTCCAGGCTAAACGCTCCAAGCTCCCTTAACTGGTCCTCATCAGATATGTGCTCCAAGCCCTTCCCAGCTCCGCTGCCCTTCTCTGGGCATGCTTTAGCACCTCAGTGGTCTTCCTTGTCTTGAGGGGCCAAAAACAGAGCACAAAGCTCGAGGTGTGGCCTCGCCAGTGCGCAGTATAGCAGGGTGGTTACTGCCAAATATTTAAAATAATTCTGTTGGGCACTTTCGGATACAAACATCCAAATCAGGGCAACCATCATCATCTTGTGAGTCTCTGAGATTGTGCCAGAATAACTCAAGATACAAAAAAATGTAAATGTTCATAGAGTTTGGTGAGATTGTAACAATAACTAATGAAAAACTGATTCACCATTTGTAGTAGAAATGGTAGTATTAGCAATTACCTTTATACATACCTGGGAAACTGGTCCTCAAGTTGCAGTAAGGAAAGAAAGCCTTGTGAGCTATTAGGATTCCTAAGAATACTGCTCAAAAGAGGTAAAATTATAAGTCATGTATCTGTATATACTGTAATAGGTGAAAGACTGTAAGCATAAACATCTTGGAGTAAATACACACCAATGTAATTATGTTGCTGGAAATAGTTACTCAGGCTCCTAAATGTTTTGAGTTTTATGCATTTTCCATGGCTTAGAATCACTTCTTCTAAAAATAAAATTTAGTGTAGCTTTGGGTTATATTTATGAGACTACTTTAAAGTAATCTTTAAAGAAAACACTGTGCAATTCTTTGAACCACATTTCATATTTTCTGGTGTAACAGGTGGTGTCTAAAGACAGAAATGTTTCTTTCAGTTTCTGTGCAGTGCTGGAAGGAAGTGAGAATGATATGAGGTTTGTGTACTGTGCTTCCTGTATCTGCTACATGCTCGATAACTGGTCAGGCATGGATATGAAGAAAGCAATAGACTACATTAGAAGAAGTATGGTGAGTGCTCACAAAATGTCACTTCTTCCTATGCTTTAAGGCTTTAAGCTTTTTTTCTTAACTATGGCTAAAAAAATACATGTCCAAACTGTGTTATGGTAATTTCTTTATTTTTTCTTGTTGAGAATTACAAAGTGCATTGGTTTTTTGCATCTGTATTTTCATTAAAATATGTGTGCTAGCAAGATAATTTTATTTGGTGTGTTTGTTCACTGAAAATTGTGTTAAAAATCTTCTTTATTTAAAATAATTAAACAATTGAAATCAGGTTTCTGAAAACTAAGGTATGATATTTGTATAACTTAGAAAAAGTGTATAAAGCACTTTTGAAAAGTGTACCAATAAAATCCTCATATTTCATTGAGCTGTAGTACTGCTTTTTAAAAGATACCCAGATTCAAATAAAGCTAATTATTGACACTAGTTCATGCTTAAATGTTTCCAGTCATGCACTTCATAATTTATTTATTAGATACTTGGAATGAAAAAATATATTCATGAGTATGTACTCATTTTTTTTCTCTGTGCAGATTGTCTTCATATTTGATTGGAGTAAAGGAGTTTTCAATGTTATTTTTCTTGTTGTTTCAATAGTTTAATTGAGTTACATTTTCAAAGATTGAAACACTGTTTTTTAAGGAAGCTGAGCAAGCTTGAAAATTGCAGTTCCCTGAGTGTGAATAAACACAGATTAAACTCTTGTGGTCCACAAAGAAGACCCAAATTTATGATGACGCACAACTTCTGTTGTAAATTACTATTTTCAGTAGTTGCTGCCAGCAGCAAGATTGTAAAATTTATGTGAGAAGTTTAAAAACAGACTTCAAAATCTCCTGCTTCAGGCCAAATTGTTTTTTATTTGTTGTTTATTTTTAAATGAGGTAGTTGGATGTCTTAGTGTGTCTCACTGTACACCTCAAGAAGCTTTCTGGCACACTACCATAGTCCTGGGCAGACTGAGATGACCAAGGTCAGGGCTCAGTCGTACTAGGATGTGGGCCTGTAGTCTGTTCACATCCTAGTAGCACCTTTTTTCCCATTTTCCCCTCCGTTTCCCCATACTTGTTCTCCCCAGTCTGCTTTGGTATTTCTGTTTCTTACCATTGGCTCTTTCCCAAGCCACCCAATAGTAAGTTATGCTCACCCCTGCATTCCCCAGGAAATAGTCCATGATGAGGGGGTTTCTGTACAATTCTGGAATCTATGTCCCCTGCCTCCCATAAGAGCCCTTCTCCTGTGGCTGGTAGCTCACCTTAGTTAGCATGGGTTCTCAGCATGAGAATATCCCTGCTAAATTTGAGAGTGGATTTTGCACAAGGACAATGATTTATCCATTCTCCTTTCATAGTCTGAGAGAGGAGCTTAGGCAGAGTAGTTGCTCCTACTGATTAAGTTAGGAGCATTCTTCCTCCTGTGATCATTTCTGGACCTTAATGACCTCAATCATTAGTCAAATAGCTTTGCACAGATACAATAGGAGAATCAAGTGTTACAAAAGAATAGAAAACAAAATCCAAGAGCAAAATCCTCATTGTAGTTCTGTACGTCACATTGTCTGTTAACCTTATGAACATTTGAGTGCAGTTTTGATTCCAGAGGAAATGGTGGGACTAGGTAGGGGACAAAGAAAGTTGAGTTGAAGCATGAAAGGCACAAATCATCTTATGTAAAATAAGTATTTAATATACTATGAATCTTTATTCTGTAAATGACATTGTTAACGGGAGTGTGTCGGAGATATGTAATGTTAACAGGTAGCACTGAAAAAATAAAGAGAGGGAGAAGCATCTATTCCTTTCTAAGACAGAACAGACAGAGAGCATCAGATGAGGCCATTAACAGAGCAGGCAAGTGGAGATTTTTTGAAAGTTTAGAGCTTTGAAATGGTACTGGAGTCTTACTGTGAAGTGTGATCTTGAACCAAATTTATACTTTGCTTCTAGAGCTTAGAATTGTTGCACCTGCAAATTCCAGTCATTATGTTCCCCTTGGAAAAGTAATATCATTAAAAAACAAAATAATTTAAGCCTTACCATGGCAAGACATCTTGGAAGGTGTCATACTAATACTTCAGTTCACCAGTAAAGTAGAACTCAGTCTTCGCTTGGTCAAAGTTCAGAAGATGCTGTGGTTTATCACAAAGATTGTGTCTTCTCCTGGCTAGCTCAGAGAGTAACTTAGAGAGATCCTATTAGCAATGCTCTGTAGGGAGCAGTCATTCTAGCATGTAGAAATGTGCAGCAAGACATGCTGTATTTTTGCCCAGGTTTACTGTGAATTGGTAGGTTAACTCTATACTGTGTTCAGTAGGACTTCTTTAGACCACTGATGTGCTGTGAACTCACTGCAGTGTTGGTATGCACATGCACTCGAACACTAGTTCTGTCTGTGTTTTCTGGATTTGCACTCCTTGGCCCACCAGTATTTCTGTGAATTACTTCAGTTGCGAGGTGTCTGACAATTCTAGGAAAAGCCTCAAAATGTTTGTTTCCTGTTTAGTCACATTTCGAGCTGTGAATTTGTCTGAAGAAGTCTCAGACAGTCAGGAACTAGCCCATTGTGAAGATCATTTCACAGCAGTGGTTGTTCTTTCATTCATTCATCTCTTTCCACCACTTTCCTTGAGCTGTATTTCAGTTTAATTACCTACTACAGGAGACAAGTATTTCTTAAAGTATTTCATAAATAAACACAAGTGTGAAATGTGGCATCCAAGAATGTGTGCTTGATTTCTCTCATTAAGATTTTGTAGATGGTGCTAAAACTAACCTATCAAATGGAACAATTGAAAGTAAATTCTCTTTGAGGTTATTTCATTTGTTACTCCTTGTGTAACTAACTATACTATTAATTGTGGATAGCTATAGGTGTTATTGTAAATGCTTATTCCTGCTTTGCTACAATGTCACTTCATTCTGTCACTTTCTAGTTACAGAAAAAAGGAGATTGCATTGCTCAGTACCAAACTGCTCTGACAGAAAGATGTAGTTTTGATTTACTGTTGTATGTCACTCATGTGCATCTAGTTCTGTGACAGTTAACAGAACTTCTTCCAGTTTTTTGAATTGCCATACATGTGAAGTACAACTCATCTGGGCTGAGAGTAATGAGACCGGTTAACCAGAGTACTCTTTGTAATAAGCTTCTGGATTTTTTAGCTTATTCTTTGGAATTTGTTGCCTTTATTGATGGAGTGTAAGAATTGTGTCATACAGGTCAATACAGCTGAATGAGGGAGTGCATTTGTTTAGTTAGGCATGTTAAGAGCAGCAGGAGATTGGAACATAAACCATGTTTAAAATGTTTAAAATAATTGAATCTTCATACGGAATAGATAGCCTTCTTGTTGTCATTTGACCAAAAAGTGTTCATACAATGCTGATCACATAAATAATTCTAGGCCAGTGTTATTGTCAGTAAAGTAGTCAGATTTCAACACACAATTTTTAGCAGTGTAGATTGACTCTTCTTGTCTTTTACATTCAAAACTCAGATATAACATTAATCAAAAGACGACAAACACTGGGATGTTGAGATTTTGAATGACTTCCAAAGACTCATTGATCTTTGCAACAATTCTTTTTTTTAAAGCAAAGATATTGCAAGAAGCTTTAAAAATATCATCTGCTTCTTCTAGTATGGTCTTCTTCAAATGCACTTGTAGTGGTCTGTTGATATAGTTAAGCTGATGTAAAACTTGTAGACTTTGAAGATTTTACCCAACTGGATTTACACGTTTCCTGAGGATAGTATTTAATTATGCAGTTGTCATGTTGCAGTAATCAAGAGCTCCTTTTGCATACAATTTGTGGAGTCTTTTCAAAAGGACAAGGAAATAAAAATATTCCCTAGCTCTTTAAAGTACACAAGTCCCCAGAGAGCAGCTGCTGTCTCTAAATAAATTGGTGTCAGTTAGCCAAGGGTCAGATACTGTCTTTTAGAGTTTAAAGCTAATTGTACAGCCCAACATAGTAGTGTTAGTCGTGCATGGGGATGCACACTTAACATCTTTTCTTCAGAGCTAGTTACTTTGTCATACATAAAGCAAGCCACCTTGTCTTAATGTTGCTGTTTTTTGAGTTAATTAGCCTTACCAGCATAGCTTTGCTAATCAGATTGCCTTTCCTTAGCAATTAATACATCTGTGGAGTTTGGTAGCACATTTGTATTGCATTCTCAAAAGGCAGTGAGAAAGGAAGAGTTCACACTGTGTGCTGTAACACTCAGAAGTTCATAGAGATTACTAAAATTTACTGGTTCAAACCTGAGAAATCAAGTTGCAGCTTGAAGTGTATATATCAGATATTAGTGTTTTTAGTTGCTTCAGCCTGCAGCAACAACTCCAAGCCAGGAATACAGTTTTAGTGTAGCTTCTGTGTGTTCTTCCGTTGGCTTTTTTCTTCTCAATGTCAGTTTTAAAAGCAGATGTACAAAAGAATCCTTAGGTAATTTCTAAAGATACAATAGTCCTGTAGCCATTCTTTGATTAGGACTATGGTAGTCATTATTGGTTTGTCAAGGTGCCCTGCATCTACTAGCCACTGTTTTAGAGAAAATGTGAAAATTCAGTCAGTACCTGGAGGATGTGGGGGAAAGATTTTTGCTGCTTTGTGTCTGACCAGATACTGATCCCATCATTAATTGAGCAGTTGATGTAGAATATGTAGGACCTGTGTAATTTAACTTCAAGAGTTACTCCTTATTGTTCCTACTAAGCAGTTTGGTATTTGTTCAGAGATAATTCATTAAGTATTCTGAGAACTCTTGTAAAATAAATATTTTCCATTTTATGAATAATTGTTTATAAGAAAGATTATTATGTGTTCCTAGATTGCTCATGACACACATGAGCTATGATATTCTTGCTTTGTCAGACTTGAGTTTCCCCTTTTTTTGCACTTAACAGAGTGATTTTTCAGCATTGTAATGGTATTTTTTAACAGTAATATTTTATAGGCCAATTTAAGTTTATTCCAGTGCATGTTATAATTTCCTTCTTGCTTCTGGTTCCCTTGTCATTATTTTTCAAAGCCTGATGCTTCTTGCTTCTTACTAAAGTAATGCTTGGATTTGAGTATTCTACAAACAGAAGTACTTTGCATTTTGCCTCTTTTTTTAATGTTAAACTGCTCTTGGATTATAGACAGATTAAATTATCTATTTAATTCTGTTTTGCTTTGATTACGTATCCATTTTTGTCTTTTTATACCTGCATTACATGTTTTTTTCTTTGTGGCTTACCCTTTTTCAGGTTTCTAACATATGTCACAACTAAAATGAATTCCATGAAAGTCATAAAAACTTCCTACATTGAAAAAGAGCTGATTTGTTAACTGTGTTGTGGCAAGAACTTTTGGAGGTTTAGAATTTAATGAGATTAAATTATGGCAATGATCTGATGATTATTTTGCTGGTAAACTTAAGAAATTGCAATGTCTGTGAGAGTGCTGTGGTTCTAAAGTAACTGCTTTGTGGGATTTTTTTTTTCCTTCAGTCTTATGATAATGGCCTGGCACAGGGAGCTGGACTGGAATCCCATGGTAAGAATGTCAAAATGTTCTACATCTTTCAGAGTGTAGAAAGTGCAGGGTTTGCCATGACTTTCCTTCTTTTTTGATTTTTAAGAAAGTTCTGTGAGGAGGAGCAAATCCAAATATGCCTCCAAATATCACTTCTTCCTTTAGATCTAGCTTAATATCTGAACAGGCAAGCTTTTAATCACTCCCATTAATCTTAACTTCAGAGTGTTTTGTTGAAAGATGTTGCTTGTAATTCTTGTAGTTCTGTTGCTGACAGAGCAAACTTTTTCCACATGCACCGTTGTTACTCTGAAGATTTTCTCTGCAAGAGAATTTGTGCCATGTGACTGATCATTTCCAATTTCAACACCTTTGTTAAAACATAGAAACATTTCCTCTGATAGATACAGCATCTGTTGTGGGTTCAATCTTGAAGCAGCAGTTAATTTTTGTAAAGAGTTGGTAGAGCTGAAGATAGAAATCCCCATGAGACTGCTATTTTTAAGCAAAATGTTTCTATGCCATGAAGCAGCAGTCTGCTTGTGACAGAGGAGTTTTTGCCTTTTAGATGACTGATACTAAATCTAGTGCTGTAGTCTGTTTGACCAGGTGGTGATGGTTGGACTCGATGATCTTGGAGGTCCTTTTCAACCTAAATGATTCTATGATCCTATCAAACATTTGTTATCTTTACCCTTAGTATTGAGCTTTGATAGGATTTTGTCTGTTTTCTTCTTGCTAGATCAATAAAGCTGAAACATTTTGATTATATCCCCAGATATTAAAACAATTGGTTAATTAACTTTTAGTTGATTTTTTTTTTCTCCTCCTGCTCTCCAGACACTTCTGTCTGTCTGTTTATATTCTCTGGGGGATTGTGTCTGAGGCTGGCTTTGGCATCTCTGCTTCAGTCTGATTGCTGGCATTCCAATAGCTTTCCTTTTTAAGTTACAAGTGAAGAAATATTTCTGTTGCAATTCCATTTACTTATTTCTAGACTGCTGTGTAATATAAATTACACAGTACTGTGAGAAGAAACAGCTTTAAGAAAATGAGCTGGTTTATTTTTACAAGAGCTGGGTTGAGGGTTTTTTCCCCCTTTGGCATACCTGCTGAACTAGAGTGTTCTTATTTTTTTTGGATTTTAGACTCAAAGTTAACTTTTTCATACTTTAAAAAAGGCCATTGATTTAATTGTTAAAAGCTTAGTTCTGACTGAGATCATACAGGCTTCAGAAAACCTATGTATCAAAGCATAGCAAACCCTGCTCTCTCTTCACAGGTGGTTCTACTTTTTGTGGTATTGCATCACTGTGTTTGATGGGCAAACTGGAGGAAGTTTTTTCAGAAAAAGAACTGAACAGAATAAGAAGATGGTGTATAATGAGGCAACAGAATGGCTACCATGGACGACCCAACAAGCCTGTAGACACTTGCTATTCTTTCTGGGTGGGAGCAACATTGAAGGTAGTGTACAGAACAGGTGTAGGGATAGTTATTGAATTGTTTTCATTTCTTTAAGCACTATTTTCTTTGCTTGAAAATTTAGATATTTGACACAAATGCACCAATATGTACCAATGACTATAAATGTCTTTCATCTTGCAAAAAATGCAGGAAATGAAGGTTTATGGATTAGTGCTATCTGTGCTGTTACTGCTAATCTCAAAAATAGGCACTATATTCTAGTGTTAGAAATATACTAAGAATTAGTTAAGACTTAGTGTTAAAAGTATACTGAGACTTATAATACTGTTACAATCTAATTTCTTTTCAGCTCTTGAACATATTTCAATATACAAATTTTGAGAAAAACCGAAATTACATCCTGTCAACTCAAGATCGCCTTGTTGGTGGATTTGCCAAGTGGCCAGACAGCCATCCAGGTAAAATAAGTTCTCAAAATTGCAGTGAGTGTCTTCTAAGCAAGAAATAAATTCCAGCAGTCAGACATCTGAGAGGTGTAAGGAAAACTGTACCCTTCCAAAAAAACCCAGAAAAACAACGAATCAACCAGCCAACCAAAAACGAAACAAAAAAGAACCCTCAAAATATAAAAAAGTTTTCATTCTTGAATGGGAAAGAGGGAGATGAAGTTTTTCCTTGTTCAGCCACAGAGGAAGGGAACTGTTGTTGTTTAGATTAGTGTTAAAAGAGTATCACTGTCTATTTAGTATGTGTTTAACTGTTCTGCTTAAAGGATATATTGTAACCTCTGTAAATTGAGTTTAATATATCAAAATATTTGTTTCTTTATTAAATTAATAATTTAAGCTTATTTAGAAGTCACTGGTATATGTAAAAACAGTCAAAGTTTACACAGTTATGTGCTATGATTTACAGATTGTGTTTATACAAGTATGTCTGACAGTTATTATGCTTTCAGAAGTGGGTAATTTGAAATAGTGAAAAAAAGTCAAAAGGATGCTAAAGCCTTTTAGTTTTACAAGTTGTTAGAATTCAGTTAAGGTATTGCAAACTTCTGAAAACAAAGCTTGTGCCAGTAGTGTTTTCAGTGCTCATGGCATTTTGTACAGGGAATATAAACAGTCTTAGTAAAGTGACCAAATAAGATAAAAAATTAGTCATAATAAAGGAAGAGTCTGTTTAGAATCTGTGCCTTGATATTTAATCCTTTGATAATTGCAATTTGAACAACAGTTCAAAATTTTTCAAGGTAACCCCACACTGAAAATACAGTGCTTTTGATAGATGTGCTTCTGCCTCTTCCTGAAAACCAGTTTAGGATCTCTGAATTCCTCAGTTTAGGATCTCTGAGGAATTTAGTTGTATTTCCTCCTCATCATAGATATTTAACAGTATCATTTGGAGGGAGTGTTTTGGTTTATCTTAATAAAACATTTACCTCATGAGTCAGAGATCATAAAAGTCTGTTTCAAATACCCATCATGTGTTAACCTGTCTTAAACTTAATTTCCTTTTATGACAAGGTTGTCCCCCTAGCTGACCAAGAGAAGCCAGTTGATATAATCTAAGGCTTTCAATACTGTCCCTTCCAAAATCCTTCTGGACATACTGTCCAGAATATGGCACCTCAAGTGCTGGGGGCAGTTTTGGGTGCCACAACACAAAAAAGACATTGAGCTGTTTGAGAGTGGCTCGAGGAGGGTCACAAGGATGGTGAAGGGTCTGGAGGTGAAGCCATGTGAGGAGTGGCTGAGGTCACTTGGTCTGTTCAGCCTGGAGGAGTCTGAGGGGAGACCTCACTGTAGATACAGCTTCTTGTGAGGGTAAGAGGAGGGGCAGCACTGATCTTTCCTTTCTGGTGACAGTGACAGGACATGAGGGAGTGGCCTGAGGTTGCATTAGAGGAGGTTTAGTTTGGATATTAGGAAGAGGTTCTTCACCCAGAGGGTGGTTGGGCACTGGAACAGGCTTTTCAGGTAAGTGGTCATAGCACCAACCTGAGAGAGTTAAGAAATTTTTGGACAAGGCTTTCAGGCATGTGGTGTATACTCTTGGGGTGTCCTACACAGAGCAAGCAGTCAGACTTTGATCGCCTTTGTGGGGTCCTTCCAACTCAGGCTATTTTATGATTCCATGATTCTGTCTTTTAGTGTAGTTGTGATTGTTCAAGGTAAGATTTAAAAAAGGGAAGACAAATAATGATTATTTTTCTTTGCTGTGTGTGCACATGTTTGTGTATTTTCCAGACTTAATGTAGCATTTTTTCCTCAGGCAGATGGTGGCATAAGTCTGCAGTCATGTTTTGAAGGAAAAAGTAAAAAGTTAGTTCAGTTGTGATACAAAGAAAGACTATAAATGCAACATTGCAAAGATTGCTTCTGTGCTTTCATTGTTATAGATACACAACTGAGCTTCCTGCAAGCTCAATCTCATATTTGAAAGGCAAGCTGTCTTTTGATCATGTTGACACTATAAAGACTCCTAAGATTTAATCCAAATTAGATTTTAACTTCTGTGGCTGCTACTTTATAAAAGCTATGTTTAAATTTGTGGACTCAAGCTATCTTTGCTGTGCAATAATGTTTTTAAGAAGAAGACAAGAAAAAATTCCAGAAGACAGTCAACTGCTGGTGATAATCTATGTGTTATATGGACTTGTAATGTTAACAGGTAACTCTTTCCAGCTGATTATTCAGGAAAATAATATTTTGTAGTCTTGCTGTGTTCCCATGCTAACAGACATCAAAATATTGTTGGTTGTGAAGACCATTAACATTATTTAACACAGAACTGATAGGACAAGAAGGAACAGCCTCAGGTTACACTAGAGGAGATGTAGTGTAGTAGGAAACATGGAGTAGATAGCAGGAAACATTTCTTCACCAGGAGGGTTGTAAAACATTGGAACAGGCTACTTGAGGCAATGTTTGAGTCACCATCCCTGGAGATACACTATGACGCTTGGGGCAGGGTTTAGTCCTAGTCTTGGCAATGTTAGGACATACAGGTAAATAGATTGGACTCTGATCTTAGAGGTCTTTTCCAGCCTAAATGATTCTGTGATCATTTTAGTGAGATACTAAATTATTGACACCTACATGGAGTGCTACATGTTGAACTTTTTCAAGGGACACGTGAAATTCCCATTATCTTTCGATCTTTCACCTATGGTTTCATGGGCAGATAATCCAATCTGATAGCTTGCTGCTACCCAGAGGAGGCAGACTTAGCCCTGGTGTAAGGTGGACATCAGGAGCAGCATGGAACAGGAGAGTAAGAGCATCCCATTTTGGTAGCAGTCATCTCTTGGTCAAACTGCATGAATTCCTATCCTTAGGATAATCTTTCAGGAAAATGAGAATCTAGGAAAAGTAATGCCTTCTTCAGTTTCTCTAAGTCTTGCTGTTGGCAGCTATTTGCAAGAATTTTGCTGTTTCAGTAGTTAGCTGCTCATAAAGTAACCAGCCAAAAAATGTGCGCAAGAAAAAAAAAATGCTTTCTGGACTGGTTATTTTCAGGTATCTGAATCCTTTTTGATTTTTGGCTGTGGCAGCCAGAAAAAATGAAATAGTGCACAAGTTGTTATGAAAGAAATTTGGACTTTAGTTCATGCTGGTAGCTTTGGGCAGAAATGTTTTCCTTCCATCAAAACTCAAGTTTAAAATACAGCACCTGATTATTTGTTTTCCTTGGTCGCAATTACTCGGAGATGTTTGAATATGCGCTGAATATTGGATGTTACAGCTTGAAAGGTTTTTTTTTCCTTTTCTTTCTTACAGATGCTTTACATGCCTACTTTGGGATCTGTGGTTTGTCATTAATTGGAGAATCTGGTATTTGCAAAGTTCATCCTGCCCTAAATGTAAGCACAAGAGCATCAGAGCGTCTTCACCACCTTCATCAGATCTGGAAAACACGGACTTTAAACAGCGTTCAGATGACACACACCTCTCTACGTGACTGATTTAGACTTGAATTTAGTTCTGGTAGCATAACTGTAGCCCAGGGTTAAAAGCCATGTATAACCAATGTGCTCTTTTAAGTGCAGGAATCATACAATCAGATGTGTGTTGCTGGCATCACTTTGATAGGGAGTTGCCTTCAGCAGGTTATTCTGCATTGTGAAATGGGGAATATTTTGATTATATAGAAGTTTGTCACCACAGACTGTAAATGGCTTTTCAGATGGCTTTACTTCTGAGAAATCCCTTGAGGCATTTAAACTTCATTTTGATTTTATTTTTTTAAATTTGTGCATACTGTGTCAAAATATATAATGGGGAAGTATTTTCAAAATTGTTTACATATCATACAGTATAGCACAGAATGTTGAAGTTCTTTATAATCTTACTGTTTGACATATTTTTGAGTAGAGAATCTCCCATATTAAGTCTCAGTTAAAAATTACCTATTATCATCAACTTTCAGATTCCATAAACTTTGTTTTTCACAAACAAATTAATTAAATACAAATAAAATTATTTTATTCAATATACTGGACTTTTAAGGTTGTGTGGCCTTACTAAATGGATCTTATAAGTCTTCTGAGTAGGTTTTACACAGCTGGAGTGGATTGTTAGCCATACAAAGAGTTTTCTCTGAAATAGTTTCTTTATGTGAAGTTTGCTAAGAGTGTGGCATATTGATGTGCATCAATAAGATATATTCAGCCCAGTCTTTTGGAAGCATACCTGTATGCAAGAGTAGCATTAGAACCTGCTTCCAAAGACAAACTTCTGCAATACATTGAAGTTGTTCAAATTAGAGTAATGATCAACATTCTCAGCTTCTTTAGCTTTACTAGTGCCTTATTTTGTATGCTTGAAGTGCTGTTCAGAGTTGAAGCAAGTAACTTTACAGCTGGTGTGTTTGTGGCAGGTCAGTTTGTGCATTCAGTAGACACCACAATGTCTTTATACTTGTCAGTCATTAACAGCACTTTTCTTTTCTAAAGGTTCCAAAGACAACTGAAGACTTCCTAATTAGGTGCACCATTTGCCACTGCTGAGCCCAAAGAAACAGGATTTAGATCTTTTTGTCCAGCAGAAAGAGCTTTGGGGATAAACATGATTCCTGTTTTGCAATGCAGGGCAAGTGAAAAGGGTAGTTGTACCCCTAGCACACATGTCGGAGAGGTCCAATAGTTATCTTTAGGCTACTAGAACAATCCCATTGTCCAAACTTGTAGCAGCCTTCCTACTTAAATAGATAGGCTTTATTTCTCTAGCAGATTAATTTTGATTGCAGCATTGGGAGCATAATTAGTGATAGTGGTCTGCTTGGAAAGCAGTGGAGGAGTGGAGTAAGGTGTGTGCGATCTAGACATGTCCTAGTAGACACTTTACTTGGAGGAGGAGAGACTTGATAGTTGTAAAAACTGAGAAGTCCAGAGGGGTGGAACCAAGAGAACTGAGGCTAGTACTAGAGAGGGGGAATGAGGTGCTTGAGCAGGACTGTTGTAGAGTAAGAAAAATGAAACTGGGAGATACTGAGGCTGGAGGCAGGAGCTAAAAATGTGGAGTAGCAATGGAACCAAACTGGTGGAAAGGATTTGGGCTGCCTAGGGTAAGATTAGGGAGCAAAAGGAAGGTATTGACTCAAGGAGTATGAAGGAGTTAGGGGGCAAAGATAGAGCTTGGTAATTGGTTTTACTGCCCACATGCTGAGATGACCAGAAATCCAGCCACAAGTAAAGAGAACTAGAAAGATACCTAAAAGAGGATCTCCCAGGCAGGAGGCTCACTACAGCACTTCCTGTGAGAATCCCATTTTCCTGGAAGGGTTTAATGGGATGTTGGTCAGCAAATGCTGAAGTAGCTTCCCTGAGCAAAAGTCTCTAAGTTCATGGGGGTCTACCTAAATGAAAACCCATTTAAAGTAAAAATGGATCAAAAAAGCATGGTATTTTCTTGTCTTTACATCAGATGGTGATGACAAGTTGACTTCTTGGTAGATAGGCTGGGTTTCTGGAATGCAGTGTAGTTAAAATGAAGATGAGATATAATTGTATCTATCCATCCCCACCACTGCTTCTCTACCTTGCTGGTGAACCATCTTTGAGTTTTTTAGCATTTACTACATACCCTGGTAGAGGGAGTAGCTGTAAATTTCAGGAGAGTTGAATAGGTGTTCTTAGTCTCTGCTGGGAAACAGTCTAAATATTTGTTCTTACTTAGCTTAGTGAAAAATGATGTATTTGATTATCATGAGGCAAATCCATACTTGCAAAATCTTGAACTATGGTTTCTGAGTTGTCCTGTGTGTGACCACATTCTCATCTGTGAGGGGCATCAGGGTCCCTCAGCAGAAAATATGGGGGTAATGGTGAAAAATCATACTATGTGAACAAGAAAAATTCTCATGGCAAGTAATTTAACAGTTTTCTGTTTCAAAAAACAGGTAGCATTTCTTGCTGTGTTTTCTGTAAGTTACTCTGGGTTCTTTATATGGATTTTACATTTCTTATCTCCTTGGCCCCCAGTTATTCTACAACATCTTTTCAGGCTGCATGTTGACTGCAGAGCTAGCCTTTCCTAAAGGTTGCACAAAACATATTTGTTCCTCGTTAACCCAAAGTTTGATGAAAGCAGCAATGCTTTCATCTCACACTGAATATCTAATTACTTTAATTCTTTTGAAATCTTTAATCTTTTTTAGGTTGACAAAAAGCTGTACTAATAACCAACGCTGCATACATTATTTGCCATTCTGAATGTCCCAATTGATGTCAGGCAAACAAATGATGTTTGCCTGAATGTTCCTGTGTAGCAGACACCTGGATTCTGACTGTATTGAATTGTCTCTCTGATTTGTGTTTTTTTTTGTGTCTTCTGACTAGAAAAATGTTAAGTGACAGATCCGTGGACAAGAGTTTCACATAAGTGCATAACTAAAATCACTTTTAAAGGGGATACATCAAAATAGAGCTAAAACTTAAATGTGAACTGTGAAGTTTAAATGTAGCTAGAAAAAGAAAATCATGTGATTATTACCTACCTCTAATAATTTTGTGTTAATCACAGCTTTACATTGCTGAGACTGAACCTACATAAGAAATTCATGCATTGAATGGCTTTACCATGTGCTTGCAGATGTAAAACCTCTTGGCTATTAGGCTGACAAATGTGAGTGCCTCTATCCTATCTGAAACACTCCCAAACTCTATGTGTGGCCCAAGTTTCTCTTCCAGAAAAACAGCTGTAAAATGGTATATTGAACAAGGGAAGTCAAATGTATATTTTCCATAGGTTCTGAGGACTGGGGATTAAAACGTCATTAGGACTTTCAGGCCCACTTGATTTGTACATAGCTGTTGACAGATATGGTAACACCATTTTGGAAGGCTGCTTCCAAGCATGTTTGTGAATTTTCATATTGAGAACTGTTTTTTCTAAATGGAACAATCATCATCACTGAGAAAAACTAATAAGTGAATTGGGTATTGCAGAAATACCTGAAGTGCATGTGCTGAAGCACATATTAAGCGTACCTTGCTCTATGCTCTATTGCCCAAGGTAAAAGAACCTGAGAGGAGCTGAAGAAGCTGCATCTAATATGCTTTCTCCATGGATGCCAGTCTAGAAATTAAATATTCTGTAGAAAGTGTTGTATTCCCTAAAAAATGCAATTCAGTGTAGTGCCCAGTGAGCCAGTCAGTATGGGCTTGCCTAATATATATGGGAAGAAACGGTGATTTCCAAAGTCAAAGCCTTTCATGGACAGCCCATCTCCTGGCATTTTGGAGAAATTTGCTATTAGTGTCCCTGTGGAGGTCAAAGAGATGTCAGGACATGCATAAGAAGCAGAGAGATCCTAAGTAAGAAGATGCTATTGCTTCAACTAAATATGAGACATCTCCAAAATTCATCAGTTGAATGGGATTATTAGTCTGTTTACATTGATGTTATTGTGGTGGTTCTGAAAAGTTCTTTTTTTGCTGTTGCAAGAAAAGACCCCTTAACAAGTTTTCCTCTCCTGAGATGACAGTGGGTGAAAAAGAAGATAGTCTCAACATGTTTATACTATATGGTTATTAAATTACTCCACTGGGTGGTTACAATGTGTTGTAGATTTACACTTTCTGTTTGCCATTTTTAAGCTTTTGTGTTCCTGGTCTCTATTTGCCTGATTAGGTTCTGAGTTTAATAAAAATCAATGAACTGTTGAGAAAATGAGGGAAAACTGTAATTTCTTTTTAACCATAGCTCTTGTCATGTGTTTTTTTCCAAGTTACATGTTCTGGGTGAGAACCTGTCTTCCCAAGGGCACAGAGAATGACAGCCTCCAAGGGTTTTCAAGCTGAACCCATCAAAGGCAGCCACTACTGCTTTATTTTTGAGGTACTGAAAAAGTGCCTTGTTTGATAACTGCATTGTGAGAATATAGAATCATAGAATGGTTTGGTTTGGAAGGGACCTTAAAAATCATCTCTTCCAACACCCCTGCCAAGGACAGGGAGACCTCCCACCAGATCAGGTTGCTGAAATCCCAGTCCAACCTGGATTTGAGCACTTCCAGGGATGGGACATCCACAGCTTCTTTGGCAAACCTTTTCCCAGTGCCTCACCACCCTTACAGTAAAGAATTTTTTCCCAATACCTACTTTCTCAGTTTTAATCTTGTCCTGTCACTACATGCCCTTACAAGAAGACCCTCTCCAACTTTTTTGTGGAGTCCCTTCAGGGACTGGAAGGTGCTGTAGGTCTCCCCACAGCCTTCTCCTTTCCAGGTCAAGCAGCCCTCTCTCAGCATCTTTTCACAGGAGGGATGTTCCAGCCCTCTGATCATCTTCATGGCCTGCTCTGGATGCACTCCAAAAGGTCCGTGTCCTTCTTATGTTGAGGATCCCAGGGATGGATGCAGCACTCCAAAGAGGATCTCAACAGAGCAGAGCAGAGCAGAGGGGCAGAATCCCCTCCCTCCCCTGCTGCCCACGCTGCTTTGGATGCAGCCCAGGACACGTTTGGCTTTCTGGGCAGTGAGTGCCCATGGCTGGCTCATGTCCAGCCTCCCAGCCACCAGCACCCCTGTCACCCCCAAGTCCTTCTCAGAACAGCTGCTCTCAATCCATTTGTTGCCCAGTTTGTACTCCTGTCTGCAGGACCTTGCACTTGCACTTGGCTGTGCCAAACTCCATGAGATTTGCACAAACTCCCTTCTCAAGCCTGTCCAGGTCCCCCTGGATACAATTTCTTCCTTCTGGTGTGTGGATAGCACCAAGCAGCTCAGAGTCATTGACACACTTGCTGAGGGGGCACTCTGTCCCTGCTGCCCCCAGGGATGTGGAACAGTGCTGGTCCCAGCACCAGGCCCTGCCAAAGCCCGCTCATCACTGGTCTCTGCTTGGACATTTAGTGTTGACCACAACTCTTAAGCGAGACCACACAGTCCATTCCTTATCTATTGAGTAGTCCACCCTCTCCAGTTTAGAGCAAGGATGTCATGTGGTATAGTGTCAAAGGCTTTACACAAGTCCATGTATATGATGCCAGTTGTCCTTTCCACATCCATCAGTGTAAGGCCATTTTAGAAGGCCACAAAAATAGTCCGGCACTATTTGCCCTTAGTGAAGCCATGCTGGCTGTCACAAATCACCTACTTATTTTCCACATGCCTTACCATAATTTTTGGCTCTGTACTTGGGAATGGGACTAGACAGTCTGCTATCATTGGAGAACAAGTAGGATTCTGAGGAAGAATAAGGTCCTGACTTGCAGTAAAAAAGAGAAAGTTCATCAAGGAAGAGAATACCTGGGTGAAAACAATCTGCATGCCCTCACTTTAAGAATTAGAAATGTTCAGGAAAGAGCTTTCAACTTGCCATGTAGTTGTTTATATTAAATTCACAAATGCGGTGAGGAAGATATGAATGTAGCAGCTGTGTTTTGACAAATATAGCCTGCTTGTGAAAGTGGCTTCCATGTTAACTCCTAACAGTGATGACAGCAAAGCCCTAGTAAGAGGGCCAGGACTTACTCTGTTGTGTTGAATCTGGCTGAGTTCATTATCCCTTAGCAGCCCTCACAGCGCTGTGCCTGGCACTGGCAGCTGGAAAGGTGCTGATAACACAGTGGTGCTTTGGTTGCTGCTGGGCAGTGCTGGCACAGCATCAGCACTGTCTCCCCAGCATTCTTGCCTGCCCCATTAGTAGGCTGGGGCTGGGCACTGTTCTAGGAGAAGACACAACCAGGCCAGCTGACCCAAACTGACCCAAGGGATATTTCCTACCATATGACATCAGCTCAGCTATAAAAGCTAAGGAAAGGAGGAGAGAAGGGGACATTTTTTATTTACAATGTTTGCCTTCTGGAGCAACCACTCCAGGTGCTGAAGCCTTGTTCCTGCGAAGTGGCTGAACATTGCTTGCCAACAATGGGAAGTAGAGAATAAACCTATTTTTTTCTCTGCTTGTGCATGTGCAAACTTTCACTTTTGCTTTAGTAAACTGCCTGATCTGAACCTTTATGTCCTTTTCAATCTTATTTTCTCTCTCTTGTCCAGCTGGGAAGCAGAGTGATAGAGTGGTTTGGTAGGTATCTGGTGCCCAGCCCAGATGCCCAACCCAGTACACCTGTCCACCACTGAAGCAACTGCTTTGGATGCTCAATCTGGGAGAGCATGGAGGCTTTCATGAGGCTATTTCTGCAAGATCCAACCTGGGCTTCCATCCAAAACTCTTCCCATATTCCCTTTGCTTCAGACATGAGACAAAGGCTCTGTCTTACCCTGGGAGGGAGAATCCCACTTCATCCTTCTATGTGAAATCTGCAAAAGAAAAATTTGAAGTGAAAATTAATCAAGATTTTCTGTAGTTTATCACCCTATGTGAGTGCTTGTGGAACAGGTGCTTATGCTGCCTAGAAAGCTAAATCTATAAGACTGCTGTTGAAATTGCATGTTACTTTTGTTTAATTTAAAGGTTTCCCTAAACACAGAGCTATATTTATTTGCTGTTGTACTGTCCAGAAGTCTTTGTTTAACAATCTTCTTTAAATTACAGCCAAGCCTTACTAAAATAAGCTCACTTGATTAAATTTTATTTTCATCTTTGTCTCAACATCCATTCTGCTTATTTTATCATTAAAAACTTATTTGAATTCAGACCCTATAATGTGGAAAGGGATCATCTGTGTAAACCTGTTGCCCAGGGAGCATTTGTCAGGGGTGCTCCTTCACAGTAGGTTAGACTAAGATGGTGGTCATGATGTAGGGACAGTTTATCCTGCCTTGAGACCCTTTGGTGAACTATTTCTTACAGTTCTTTAGAGTCCACTTTAATTTAATTTTTTTTTTACCGTCCCTGAACCCTCAACCCATAGATTCCTAAACCAAGGAGAGTTTTGCTCTGGTGGGACAGTTTATTGTGGAGCCAGTCTGTGAGGTACATAGATGGAAAGGCGTGACAGGGGGAAGGTTTCTATAAATAGCACAAAAATACTTCAGAAGGAAATTAGAAATCTTAGATTGGGCATACATGCGCTCTGGGCTGTACACTTGTACTTTACAGATCAGCTGTCCTCGGGAGGTACTTGCTGTCCGGCATCTTTCCAAAATATCCTCTGAAATATGCAGTTCTCTGGTGAGGTCAGGGACAGGAGTCTGCTCAAGAGAAGTCCTGATGAGGCTTTCCAGCATAGGCACAGAGCTCTTCTGTATTTTTGTATACAGCTCTATATATAACTCCCTGTATGTGGCCAGAATGAGTCCTGCAGGGCAGTGATAACATGCCCTCTGTGACTTCCTAGTTGCTATAGATAACTTCTTGTACACACCATGCAAACTGCTACTACCACTAATTTTTTCTGATGTCTCTGTGCCTTGACATCTGTTTTCGGTGCAAAAAAACTCCAGCCTCTAACAACTTCATTCTACAGAATAAGGAGCTGCTGGTACTAGTGAGGACTGTGATGGTGGGCATCTGAAGAAAAGGTGTTAAATGTGTTAACAAGGTAAGCTTCCCTGGCCATAAGACAACTCCTGTCCTCTTACCTTCTGCCAGCCCTGATTTATCCTAGTTTTTAATAAATACAGGAATGAGGGAACACCAGAGGCACATGTTTACTCTGCTCAGGATGCACACTCCTCCCTGCTGAGGGATGTTGCCAGCCCTGAGCACGAGTTGGGAATGGCAGCTATTGGTGAGAAAGCTTTTCCCCAGCCCTCTTACAGCTCCTGAGGTCAGTGGCCACCTGCAGAGACCTGGCCAGGCATCTCAGCCTGTGCTCTGCACCTTCAGCCCTATGCACAGCAGCAGGAATGCTCCTGGCATGTTTCTCCTTCTGCCCCTGGATGGTCCTGACACTCCATTTCCCTCACCCTCTGCCTGTAACCTCTTGGGACTGTTGCAGGCTTTCTCATCTCCCGTGACTCCAAGCCACAGTCCAGAAGCCACAGAAAAGGCAGCCTTCACAGGTCCCTGCATAAAGCAAATATGAGCACAATGGTTTTGGCTGCAGCAGAAACCTGAGCAACCACACAGGCATTTGAGATGTTACGTAGCATCTGTTCCCCAGGGAGGGCAGTTTTTTAAACCAAAGGCTCCACTGACTGTGGAAAGCAACAGTTCCCACAGTTTCCCTTCTATAAAAGGAAATTAAATTCTGCAGCAGCTGTTGATATGATAGCCAGTCTGGACTGGACCCCCCTCCCATCCCCTTACTGGCTGCCCAGCCTACTCCAGACGCACAGGCCACTTGCCCTGTCAGAACAAATTGAGCTTTCTGGTGTTTTTTGGTGCTAGCTGGATTTGGAGTCAACAGGGATGTAAAGCAAGACTTTTTTTTTTTTTTTTTTTTTTTTTTTTTTAAATAAGTAAACGCCCCAATCTCAGTCACTTTGTTGCTATTATGCTGGCATGGTAGTGTGGAGGAAGGGCTTTAGAAAGGCCTTGGGAATGGGAAACTGAGGAAAAGATACATTTCTGTATGTCCCATTGTTTTGGGAAAGTTTCTCTTCAGCATTTCTCTGTAAACCTCCTTCTCCCCACCCCTGAGCAGTTCCCATTGGTCCTGACCCCTGGGGTGGTTCTGATGTGCCCAAGCTGGACAGTATCCCCATTGTTTAGACGTTATATCTTAATTTTGCTGTATAAAACTGTATCTGGGCAATAGCCCGGGGCCTTTGGTCCCTGCAACACTTCAGGCAATACAATCTCTCTGGACAAGCATACCATTGGTCTCTCTTGGTCTCTTTATCTCGAATCCTAGCGGCGACCGAGGCAGCGCCGCAGCTCGGACCGTGCTAACCCAGCCGCTGCCTGGTGAGCCCAGGGCAGCGGGACCGCGGAAAACCCCGGCCCCGGAGGGGACAGCTAGCCAGAGGGTCCCGGGGGGCCGGGGAGGGACGGGGGACAGCGGCGAGTGACCCCTGAAAGCCGCATCACTTCACTGATGTTTTGTGCTCTGGAAACATTGGCAAATGAAAATCATAGATGTGCCTTGTTCTATAGGTTGAGACAGCTCTAGCCTAAACACTTCTGCTCATCTACTGCTGTCATTCAAGAACAGATTATTCTTGTTTACTTCAAAGTAATGCTAAAAAAAATTAAACCAGGCTAAAATGTCCATTTTGCCAACATTTTACACACCTCAGTTCAACATAAATGCAGTAAAATTGTAATAAATAATGCAATATTCCAAACTAGTATGAGTTTGTCTATCTTTAACCTCTTTGAAATCTTTGCCTGACAAGTTATTTGGGGATGGCACTGAGAGGGCACACCCTTGGCACACTAACATGCATTTGACTTTCCACAGCAGGGCAAAGTGAGAGTGCCTCTGTGGATTTAGTGTGTTGTAACTGAATTGGAGGGAAGTCTGTTCTGCTCAGTTAAGCTGCTGCATCAGGAAGGCCTGATGAGAACTTGTCAAGCAGTCTGTAGAAGTCAAAGGAATGAAAAGAAATTTACATGGGAATCCAGGGAGATTTCATTTCCTAGAAACTCCAGAATAGTGTGTAAGTACTTGTGGGCCCATGGCAGGGGCTCCCATCAGGAGGGACTGTGCTTCTGCCTGTGACCCATGAGATGAAGGCAACCAAGGTCACACAGCAAGGTTGGCTACAGCTCACTTTGCTGAGTGGTATCTGTGGGACAACACCTGGAGCCATGGCTCTCTACTTCTGCACCCTGTGCCTGGCTCTGCATCTCGTGATGTTTTGTTTGCCCTGCAGAGCAGCACACATGGGTAACCAGGCAGAGACATGATTTGGGAGTTTGGACACCAAATACTGCTGGCTAGGACCAAATTTATGCCCTACATCCTTTCCACACTCCACACTATGGGGCCAGGGAGCATGAGTGTCACTGTACTCCACCCTTGGCTTTTTATTAATATTAAAAGGAACAATTTTCTTTGCAGTGATTTCAGACAAACTCCTCCAAGTGACATTTCTGACCTTCTGCTCTGTGATGCACATCCCTTTATATACATAAGCCAGCTTTGTTTGAGCCACTTGTTCTTTGACAGGTCGCCAGTGCCTTTGTTATCCTTCAGAGGGAAGGAGGCACAAGAGCTCTCAGCAGGCAGCACTGCCTGCCCAGAGGCAGCAGCCAGTACTCCTGCAGGAAGCTACTCCAACAGCATGCCTAAATGCTGATCCCAGCTGGATACTGGTGTTATATTGAGTGATTGGTGTGGGGGTTCTGGAGAGCCTCAGATGCCCAGCGGGCACACCAGGGGCAGGCTCCTTCTGGCACTGTGTGACACCAGGAGGGTCAGCCCTTGGGCACAGCAGGGTCTGCAGCCACCCTGCTCTGTGCAAAGTCAATCTGCAGGGAGATTAATCCACCTCTAGAGGGGATTAAAGACTTTATTAACCCATGGGTAAAAGCAGGGGATGAATTTCATTGTAGCAGCACAGCATGCCGTTTTGAAAAAGGAGAGTTAATTCAAACCTAATCCTGGTATAGCTGAGCTGAAGGAAAAGTGTAGGAGCCCAGCTGACACACTTACACCTTGAAGGCATGAATTGGACAGGCCTTGTAGAAGGGTGTAATAGACTCTGAAGGCCAGCTGAGCCTTAAAAGCTTTCATATCTCTGCTTCGTTCTTCAGAACCTTCACAATTACAGACCTGCCCCTTTTGCAAAACACACAAAATTACTAACACATACATGACAGCATTTGCATGCAGATCTCAGCAGAGATCATCTTTCCCTTATCTTCCTCTGATTTGCATGTCTCTGATTTCTTCATTAGACACATTGTTTTAAGTAACTGAATAGAATCAGTAAATTAATAGACTCAAGCTTGCTGTGTTTTTTCAATTAATATTTCTTAAAACTCTAGATAGCCCAAATTCTCTTTGTATTGTCAAACTAGATTAACAGTAATTGCAACAAAAAATGGCAATTACATGATATATTCATGGTATGCATAATTGTGTACTTTATTCCTCATAAATATCTAATAACATACTCAATACATTAAATATTAATAATGGTCTACATGCTTAACCCATATTTTTTAAAGTAGCTTGTTCCCAGGGGCATGTGATACTCTACTAGTGTCACATGGGACAGGCTAGGAGGAAATCATACATAATTTTTCAAAGAGTGAAGATGCATTTTTCTGTCTGTACTTTATTTTGTGTGCTTCTGTCTCAAAAATACTGAATGGACATATTAATGGAACTTGAACAGAGGTCTTTAAAGGGGCCAGGACAAAAAGCCTAGAGATAGGTATCTCCAGTGTCAAAAAGGTCTGAGCACAGTAGAACAAATTATTTGCTTCCAATATATCGTGGATTTGAAATTCACTTTTTAATTTTATTACATTTGCCAAAGACTTACAGCCAGAAGTAAGGGAAATGAGAGGTACAGGCAAAGGGTGAGAGTCTTTCTTCTGGCCACTAGCAACCAAGTATGTTGTGTTAGCCACTGCTTCAGTATCTCCTGCTGTTTATTGGCCATATTAAGCCCTATGTGTTTAATGACCTTCATGTTTTTGCTGTTTTCTATTAGATTAAAGTATATGAAAATAAATAAAACTCTGTTTCAATCTGTGGTAGGGGATAAAATCAGATCACTAAGGAAGTTTAGAGACATTGAAAGGGTAGAAACCAAACTGTCCAGCAGAAAGTGAAGATGTGATATAGCAGTTGCAGCATGTGAGAGATCTGAGGCTAAATCTGAATCCTGAGTGGAGATCATTAACACAATTGTCAGGGTGAAGGTGCAGGAGTGGAAGAGATGCAGAAGCAAACAGTTTTCTGACTGCTTGTCAAGACACTTTGGAAACTTTGCTCCTCTGTTTACTCCAGAACAACACAACTGGGGGAAAAAAATGGCAGAAAAAAAAAATGCCCCTGTGATGCCTAGAAAAACTATAGAGATGGAGTTTATTGTAGGTCTGCATGCAAGTCCTCTGCTCTTTGAAATAATCTGGTCTCATTTGTCCAGCTTGCAACACCTTTCCAGCCATCATAAGGTCTCATCTGGCAATTTTTCTTCTGCCAGTGACAGCTCACATCTACATCACTCCCTGCAGAAGGAAGGAGTTCATATAAAATTCATAAACTATTCACATGGATTCTCTTTCATATTACTCAAGCTTGATGCAGGCCTCTGAAGGCTGTTCTGAGAATAAAAGCAGGTCACAGTCTTTATCAGAGACATGCAAACTCACATTTCAGAGTTGTTTCTTCCATTATTTCAAATGTTTACTCACATGTACAATTAGAGAGTGAAGCATTTAATGCTGAATTCTAGCACAGTTTTCTACTATCTTTAACATAAAATGGAAGTACTCTTTCTCTCCTCTATACCTAGTTATTTGTGCTAGCCCTTAACATACCACCACCTGCAACTGGTTTCAAACACCCTTTAAGTAGATTTCCTCAGGTGATGATGGCCAGCAAGTTGAAGTGTATTTACAGGAATGCAATAGGAGAAGAACAACCTCACTATGTTGCTAGACATGTGTGCTGAGGGTGTGTGCTTGACTGGATTCCCTGTGCAATGGAAATGGGAAAATACCTCACAGTCCTAGGGGAACAGAAAGACCAAAGCATCTGAGTAAGCTTCACTGCTCTGATTTAGTTTAGAAGCCAACTAAGACAGAGAAGGAGATCAAAGAGAAAATCTAGAGCTGTTGTCATTGTCTTGGGAGAATCAACATAATTCACAGGTCAAGAAAAACAAATTTCCTTTGTATTTTAATTTGTGTACTAACATGCCACAACAGAACCCTGTGCTCTATGACATTTCAGGATTGAAATACAGGAACAGTTTTTCCACTGATATAAAACTATACCAAATAATTTATATAATTTTTTTTTTGAGATCTGCTTCAAGTTTAAGTAACAGAAAACAAATATGATCCTATATGTTTCACTTTAACATAATATGACACACTCTTAGATAATTTAATGACAATAGAAGGTTTGAATTGATTTTCAGACATCCTGGTTCCTTAGAAAGGAACTGATGTAAAACATGAAACAAAAGAAGGAAAACTATGAAAAGCAATTTCATATCTTGTATTTATGTGGAACAGGTGAGGAGCTCCCAGCTGTTTTCAACATAGAGCCCACCTCAGTAAAGGTTGTGTAAAACACAGCCATAAAGTTACCAAGAGGGGTGAGAGCCCCTGGGCCACCAGCTGCAATGTGAAGCTTTCCCATCTGTCTACAGTCTTCCAAGTGCACATTCCCCTGTCAGCCTTCTGCCACTCAAGGCAAAGGCTGGAAAAAACTGTCTGCTACCCAAGGAGAAGTCAACAGGAGCCCTCAGAATGGCTACAGGAATCTATATCTTCTGCAAAGGATAGTCCCAAATTCCTAGCTAGTCTGGATGTATGGAGAGAGCTTGTGTAAATGACGCTGAACTGTCCACAGGGCTCTGCTCAGGCTTGCTGGACTTGAAGAAAAACACTTTTCTGCAGGGCTGATGGCAGAAAGCATTGTCATGCAGTGCCCAGGATCATCCTGGCTAGAGCTGCTTGGGAGGATGTCATTGCTGAAGCTGTGAAATCAATGCAAAAGTGGTTTGTGGCTTCCTCATGCTTAATTATCACTGGCAGCCATCTGAACCTGGAGTGCTAACACAGCTAATCCTGAAACAAAACCACTCCAGGAAGGGATCATGAAAGAACCATCAGCTTCTTCCATCTTCTCCTGTATCCTTCTTACCCTGGCTGATTTCATGACTTAAGCTACATTTACATCTCTTTACATTGACATTTACATTTATCAATTTATGGAAGTGGGACATGAGGAGGTGAAGGAAGTGAAACAAAGAATCATCCTTTTTTGTCCTATGTCCAAGTCCTTGGTCATAACCTACAAGGTTTGGCAGCAATAGAGAAAAAAACACACAACCCAAATCTGACAGCTGAAAAATAAAACCATCATGAGACAACAGCCAGAAATTCAGAGCAGTTCACAATACTAGCATGGTTTGTGGCTAAAGAACACAAGACAGAACTCTTGATTTGGAGCAGATCCATGCATGGGAAGAAATTCTTGTCTCACATACTTTGGCTGGTGGCTGTTGGGGGTTGCTTAGCCAAGACATGACAAAGCTGCAGTGAGATTCAGGTGCAGGCATGCCCTTCCACTGAAAGGGTTCCAGTAGAGTGAACAGCTTGTGCTGTGGAGTACAAAGGGTTGTAAATTCCCTGGCTTTTCACACAGCCTGTCATTAAGGAGCTGTAGGGTCAAAGGTATGTTTGCTCTTGGTGCTGGTTATCATTGGGAGAGTCACACTGATACAGTGGTACAACCTTCCTTGACGCAGGAGCCGCTGTCGCTGAGGCCACTGCCAGCATGGTTTCCTGCAGATGGCTGCTGGACGTGAGCAGCTTGGGACAAGCAAGGTACTCCTTCAGGCAGTCCCTTGTCCCAGCCTTGGCCAGCCCTGCTCTCTACCAGCACTCCACACTGAGACAAAGAAACTACAGCAGTGAAAGTTTCGTATGTGACTGCCGTTTGGTGAGCTGAAATCAAACCAGGAAGCAAAATATCTCACGCTGAGTTCAATTATATATGGAGGACTTCTCATCTGTGTGGGTGATGACAGCTGACTGTCCCCAGTGCCACTGAACATTTTTTATTATTGGGCTGTTTGCACAAAAGCAAAAGGTGCACTGGAAGCCTGTCTATATCATAATAATGAGCTATTTGAATAATGAGTAATTTGATATATATAATTGTACAATATCTAGTAACAGAAAAGTCTCAAGCTATTCATGAGTCCCGTTTACTGAGAAAGGAAGGATATACTATTTCAGTGAGTAACCCATAGAGAGAATTTGAGATAACATTACTACTATATCAATATCTTAGGAAATGCAGCCTCTGAGGGGATACATTATACTGTTATAAAATACTCTTTGGTGTGTTTTCACCACCCAGGGGTGATGTGCCCCACGGGCTACCTGATACCTACAGCGTAAGAAGGGTTTGTCACCTTCCACCTCTCAGCTTGGAAGAGGACTGGTGAGACAGCAGCGAGCTGCCCATTCACCTGTGCTTCTCCCCCAGGTCTTGCAGGCAGCTGGGACCTTTGTGTTTGGGGAAGTTTGACTCCAGAACAGGAAGAAATGAGCCACTGCTGGCTGCAGTTCCTCTACCAGAAGCAAGGTGTATATATAAGGCATGGAGTGGGGACAGGCATGGAGCAGAAATGTGATGTCTGCCACATGTCAAACACCATTCCCCAGCTGTCCTGTGGAACCCCGATGCCCACTGTGTCTGGGGGGCTGTGCAGTGCCTCACCTGATAACTGATCTTCCTGCCTGGTGTGAACATTTCAGTGGAATTGATGGCTGCCCTCATCAAGCAGAGGAGGGTACTTGGGTTACTGGGACCAGTTTTTCTGCCACAGTTGTAATACAGGCATGTTGTATCCATCTCATCCTTGGAAGTTGTATCAGGCCTGGGATGAAGAAAAGGAGATGATAGGAAGATTTCCTCATGTTTGAGTTACCCCACAAGCACATCAGCAATCAAGTGCAAACACGTGAAAGAGATCATATATGCAATTATGCACATTAGTAGGTGTTCTCTGTTTAGACACAATTTGTAATTTAAACAAAAGCTTAGAATTTAAGAAAACCAGATGGACCCTGGGTACAAATGCATTATGCTACTCCTCAGCATACATCCACTTCAATCTGTGCTTTGAAAGGAGGCATGCCCACCTTGAGTGTTGCCGTGGGGGGCACGCACAGGCACCAGCCCAATCCCACAGGCTCGGTGATTAACACAGCATCACTCCGTTTCTATGAGACCACCAGCAGGTGTAACTCTGTCGGCTTTAAGGCAGCCACTCTCGCGGCCGCGGCGCCTGAGCAGAGGCGGTGCTCCCGGGCACCTCCAGGTGCTCCAAGCAAATTTCCCTGTCAGTCCTGCCACGATGCTCGGGGGTGCGCCGCTCCCAGGAGCATCCCGAGCCCCGTGAGCGGGGCGGCGGGCCGAGCATCGGTCGCAGCACGGCGGCCCTGCCCCCGGAGAGCGCCGGGAGCGGGACCGGGAGCGGGACCGGGAGCGGGACCGGAGCGGGACCGGAGCGGGAGCGGGACCGGAGCGGGAGCGGGACCGGGAGCGGGACCGGGAGCGGGAGCGGAGCGGGAGCGGGACCGGGAGCGGGAGCGGAGCGGGAGCGGCTGCACGGCGGTGGCGGAGGCAGCGCAGGGGCGGTGATCCCGCCTGGAGCGGGCCATGGAGGCAGCCGCGGACAGCCCCCGGTTCGCCTACATCTTGGAGCTGCTGAAGCGGGACAAGGTAGGGACGGCGAGCGGCGCCGCGACACGGCGGGGCGGGCAGAGACGGCTCCCTTCGCAAGTGCTTTGTCGGACTTTTTCAGGGGAATGTGGGGGCACGAGTGACTCGTCTTTACTAATGTATTCTGGAGATTCGACTAATGCTTGCCACACACTTCCGAGCCATCAGGGGAAAATTTCAAAGATAATTTCCACGCGAAGTGTCCCCCAGGCCAGCACAGCTGGGCGGGCTCTGTCGCGTTTGCAGCCCACCCCTGCTCCGTGCGGGAATGCCCCGCTCCAGCCGGGAATGGGATGCGCCCTGCCCGGGGGGCTGCTGCTGCTAGCCGCCGGCTGCGGGCAACGCTGGAGAGAGAACTGTCTTCCCCAGGCACCGATTCAGAGATGGTAAGTATTTTGAGGAAAACTTGCACGCGCATTTCCTAGGGGAAAAGAAAAAAGTAAAAGGACGAAATCCAACTTTTGTACTGTTGATTTGCTGATATGTGTGATAACCAAGGAGCACCAAAGGTTCAGGCTTAGTTTTTTTTTTTGTTTTTTTTTTTTTTGTTTTGTTTTTTTTTTTTTTTTGTTTGTTTGTTTTTTTTTTTTCCCCAAAAAATGAAACAGCCAAAATATTTTTAAACTTAAAAATAATTGTGGAAAACAATAGGGCTGTCAGAAATATTGCTTGTTCCAGACTCATCCTGATGGCTTTCCAGCATATCTCCAAAGGCTGCATTCACAGCCAGTTCTTTGTGCACATCCCTCTCCCTCTCCCTCTCCTCCACTACCTCTTCTAAATGTCCTGGAAGAATCTTTAGACCAGGTGAATGAGGAGCTTCCTGGGTGATTTTCTGCTTCTCCTTGCCTGAGTACAATTATGCCAGGACTTTAAAGGAAAATTCAGTCTTGTTCTCTCCATTTATACACCAAAGAAAATCATGAAGTGTTTCAGGACAGATATACTCCTTGTGCCTGGAATGTCCCTGTAATGGGGTGCTACATCTGTCTCTTATCCCACAGTCAAGCAATTCGTACTTAATTCAGACACCCTCTGCAAGAGCATATGGCTCGATAGGCAGCAGAGTTGGCACAGTAGTGTGAAATATGCATGTTTATTACAAACAGTGCTGTTGTTTATACATAGACAATGACATTGCCAAGTCCCATCATCACAGACATTTGACGTACATGAAGAAAAGGGGAACAACACCAGTTGTGTGACTGCCACAGACTTCCCATAGTGGCGATCACTGCTTGAGCTTCTCGCTCTGAGACCTATTGCTCTCCACATCTTCCTTTTGCCTTTTTTGAACCTTCAGACCAGGGCTTTAGATTACAGCCTCTTTGTAATTTATTGATGTTATCCAGCAGCTTGGAGGTGTTCTGCTGGGATAATTAAACTCCCTTCTCAGATGACATAAATCATGCCAGCAAAAGGACTCTTCTGCATGGTAAACTGTATTTGCTTTGGGTCAGGGTATTGCTATTTAGAGGTTTCAGCACTCCAGTCTTCCTGTTCCCACTTCCCACTATCAAAGCTTTTTCAATAAAGCCTGGAAGCATTAACATTCTTTGAGTTAACTGCTAAGCATCTGGCTTTCACTGAACAAAGACCTATTAGAAGATCAGGATGCAATAAGACACTTGTTCCCCCACCTCTGAATATGCAGGGTCCCTGCAGGTATGATGCATCAGCTCTTCAACCCTGGGCACGTGACCCCTCTTGGCAAGCATGCTATTTTTCCACTTAGCTGCCAACCTCTGTCAGACCTCTCAAACAGGGCAAATCATTATATATCACTTTTCCCCGGGGGAATGTCACTTCAAAAACCTGTTATCTCTTTTAATCATCTGTACTCATTATTGTCCTGTGACCCGCCTTCACACATGCGACTTGCACATAGTATCTAGAACAGAAAATGCTTGAATGCTAGAAATGCTAGAACAGAAAATGTAGCACTTTTAGTTCCATTAAAACACTCTTTGTGTAATCCATATACCCACAACATCTGTTTAGGCTCACTACAATACTCTCTGAGATACTCTGGGCCTCCATGGCACCTGTCACAAATGTCACAGTAGCATCTGAGAGCTCCAAAATACCCCTGAGAGGCAGATTAACAACTAACTGCATTTTGTATCAGAGGCACTGGTGCAGAAGGAGATTGTGTGACTTTCTTTCAGAACTCTGAAATCTCAGTTCAAACCACAGCAAGGACACTCATCTGTCTCAAAATGATGTATCATTCCAGAGATAAACTCAGGCTTCTTCCAATCCTGCCTCTTCCCCACCCCTCCCCCAAATTATTCCTTTTATTTACTTTTGCAGTAGTCAAAACACACACACTTCTAACCCAGCTATTCACCCAAACTCCAGTTTATATTGTTTTACTTTCATAGGTGTGTGTTTTCTTCTTTTGAAATGCATATGATTCTCCTGAAGTATTAACCCCAAAGAATTTTTAGATATTATAAAGAAACAATCATATCTGATGGGCTAAATTATACCAATACTTGCCATCTGTTCCATAAAGCCTTTTGGAACATTTTCTGTAAGCAGAATACAATCAATAAGCTGATATAAACCAATGTGAGTTTCAGAGGGAAACTAACAACACTGTCCCTGAGACCCCTTATTCAATTGAAGTAAGGAGGATTTTTGCATGCTCTATTTTTTAATCAGGGTCATCACTCTCTTTTTTTTCCTCACTTGTTCCCTTTGTTTTACCATCTATTCCTGCTCTCCACATGGTTTGCAGAAACTGATAGTTTGTGGTTTATAAGAAACAGCTTTAAAAGTTATTATCTAGAAGAAGCATTTAGAGAAATAGACACTACTGAAAACAAGCCCTAAACCCCATATGATATGAACATGAGAAATATATAAAAACTATTTTAAGAGCATTTCTAATTCTGCATGCTCTCTACCTGCAACCTGCATGTGACACTGATTTCTGGACCTGACTTCTGCCTGGTTTCATGTAATGATTAATATAAGATTCTCTTGTGGTAGCATTTCAGCTTTTGTCCAGGTGACAAGAAGAGGTAGAGCTATACAGGGTTTCAAACTGAAATCACGATAAGGAGCTGGAGAGGAGAAATGCAACATTTGCTAGTGGCTGTGGTGGCTGGCAGGTGGCTCTGGGCTCACTGACTCAGCCAAACTGGAGCTCTGTTCCTCATGCATGCTAAAGAAGATAAGGCTTTACATATTTCTTGCTTATGTGAAAGAAAGTCCTTCTTTAGGGTTTGGGCTCCTATGAGGAGAATTTTCCTCTAACAGCAATTTTCTTCCTTTTACAGAATATTCAAAAGCATACCAGAATATACGTATATTGTGAGGGGTATTTGCACAAAGTAGTGACTCTGGTTGTATGTAAAGATAACTTGGAGTTCAGTCAGGCAGAAGCATTAAGTTAAATACTTCAGAGGGGTCTGAGTTTGAAATCTAACAGTCAAGAGCAGTTAAAATCCAATTTGCCTGTCTTCACAGCTTTTAATCAGTTACTTGGCTGGGTTGGTCAGCCTGTGTGACAGAAGTGTGTTTCCACATCTTAGGCATGTTCTCATCACTCCAACAGTTTCCCTGAAGCACCTAGAAGCACATGGGATGTGACATGGCAAGGGTGAGCTGCCAGCTTTGTCTTCTGTGACAAGGGTATCTACAGTCTGAAGTGAAGGAGAGAAGCTCCCTGTGATTTGCAGGAAAAAAAACTTACTCCACAACTTGTAAAAATTGTAAAGCTGGTATGCTTATTTTAGTGCTGGGTGCTAGTGGGGATTGTCTCCCCTTAAAGAACATGTCCTCCCCTGAGAATTCCCAAATCTTTTATTATTCCCCTCTCTTGTATATATGCATGGAGTTTCACAATAGGTTTATGCATATTAATTTTACTGGTTTTGCATTACAACTTGCAATTAGCCCTTATCAGTTCTTGTACAGAGAGAACTCTCTGGTCATCTTGTCCATCTCTTGCAGCCTCAGCTTTAGGCTCCTGTCTTTCAAAGTTCAAGGGGCTTAATTATCTTGGAAGTTTGCATTCTTTTCCTTGTGAAAAAGGAATGAGAGTTTTGTGAGCACAAGCTTTCTGCGAGAACAGGGAGCCTTGAGCACAGCAGAGTTATCAGACTTCAAAACACCTAAATCCAAAATGGATTTCTACCCTGTTAAATTTCCACTCAGTTTCAACCGTGTGTTCCATGTGTACTGTACTATTTATTGTGTCATATCTTTATGGTGTCAGAAACTGAGCCTATAACTGGTTTTCCTTGTAATTTTTTTTTTCATGTAAATTGTTTATATTCTAAATTCTTTTCAAAATAACCTTACATTTTCTTTCTGCTAAGATAATTTCTTTAAAGGTAGGACTCTCTCTTAATTCAGAGGTGGAAGATATTTTGATTTTAATGTCTTGTATTTTTGGAAAGCTTTTTCATTAGAATTCTTCCATTTGCTTGGCAATCAAGTGATTGCAATATATGGAGGGAAACAACAGGGTCCTCTGTGTAGACTTGTATGTAGCTGCTCCTTGGATTCTCTGCTGCTTTCCAGGTGTCCTGGAGAGTACTGTACATTTGGCAGTAAGTTAAAAAGTAAAGACACACTGAATTAGTTTAGCATGAAACATGCTAGCTACAAATCCTACCCAAAGCTATTTGCAGACCCAGTATTCTGGCAAAGAGTGCAGTCTTTATTGACTCAGTGCTCTGTGCATAGCACTGGCACACGGGACCTTCTGAACTTGTCCAGTCCTGCTGATCAGGTTATGAGATCTGTTAGGAAACCTGTCCAGCCTTGAGGATTATGGACCTGTAGCACTTCTCTGCAGAGAAGACAAACAACCCTGAATCAAGGGATTAGGGACTTTTTTTTGTTTGTTTGTTTGTTTTTTGGTTTTTTTTTGGTGATGAGCTCCTCAGGCCATAGTTATGTTCACTTTGAAACACCCAAGGCCTACAGATCTTAGCTAGCTCTTCATGGTCACACAGTTGAAGGGCAGCCATTGTGAAGACAAAACTGAGCCTCTATTCCTGAGCCAAAACAGGCACATATCTCTCAGGCAGCATAAATTCCTGCCTTATTGCTGCCTTATTTTTTATCCTACATGACTGGAAGAATCCTGTGGGTAAAAATCATCTTCATTAGATTCAACTGTTCAAGAGAAGAGAAGTAAATAGGGAAGTAAATTGCATCACTGACAATTTACAGAGAGTGGGATGAGGGCTAACACCCCTCTGAATTCATCCTGGAAGAAAACACATTGCACATGGACAAAAAACTTTTGTATGATAGCTCAGTCCCCAGGTCAGTCATACTAGCTCAGGAAAAATTCTATTCTCATTCTGCATATCTCCACCGTGATGCATTGGCTCTAATATTTTCAGTCAGAGGATGTCAGACCAACAGGAAACTGACTCAGTCTCAAGCTGTGGTTGCAAAAAGCATGAAAATAAATGTCTTGAAAAGCTTTGGTTTAGCAGACCTACTGAAGGGAGGGGAGGTGTTGGCAGAACCTTTCTGGTGCTTTGAGACAGGCTTACGTTTTTTCCTGCTGAAGTAGGACTTCAGCTGCACTGTTTAACAAGTGTAGGATTTTTACAGCTTTTTGGAAAGAAGTGCTGCATCCTTCTTGAAACTACCTTGATAGTAAATGCAAATGAGCACTCTGGAAATTTCTGCGTATCAATTATTAAATTAATAAGCATATTTAACCTGAGGTAGGGGGGAAAAGAGGATGGCAATGCCCACCCATCCTAGTTACTGTTTTCTTCTGCTGTCTTGGGAGTGCAGGGCATGCTGTAAATCCTGGTCAGACCCTGTCTGCCAAAGCAACAGGGCTGAATTTTGAAGGATGTGTAGAGCTACTTAAACACAACCCAGGCACTACTCCATGCAAAATGAGTCCCTTGTGAGCAGAACGGGTGTCCAATTGAGGCACATCTTCAGCTGGTAACAAAGCAGAAGGGTAGGTCTGACTTTTGTAGTCATGCTGATCTTATTAACACCCTTTTCAGAAGCTAAGGACAGAAGTATTTTCTAACAATGTTTTGTGCTCTTATCTTTTTAATGTATCAGTCATTCCTAGCTGTTGCCTTTTCCTCCCAGTACATGAAGCTAATGAGAATTTTGGCACTGCAAATTTAGTAGTCCTGAGCTGGGGGAGGATCAAATAGCTAGTAAAAAGGTGTGAGTGCAGAAGAGGGAGTTTTGCCCTTTTGATACCTTCAAGGATATCTTCTTCCATGTAATATCTTAATGTGATGGAGGTGGTAATTAAAATCTTGCTCTGAATTATCCTGAAGCCAGAACAAACATGTACAAAAACTAGGTAATACCTTAACAATTTATTAAGAGATTGAACAAAGAATCATTCACAAGTTTTGGCAGTAACAGCAGCTGGCACTGTGGTGCATGTGAAGACTTCAGAAGGACAGGGGAAAATGTGTTCTCCATGTTTGTCTGCACTAGCAGCACCCAAGTGCTAGCATCTACACTTTTGGCATGGAGCGCAGAATGGTTTTCCTTGCAGAGCCACCGAAGACAAAATTTCTTCCTACTGTTTCAAAGGCAGCCTTAGAGCCCAGGGGTCTTTGATCTAGTCTGAAGCTGATTGTTTATTTGGCCCTACATCAACCACAACCCAGCATCAGCGGTGGGTAGTGTGCTAGTGTAGACAAGGGCTTGTTAAAAGCTGCCTGCCTGTAAGGAAAGCAGGAATCAGGAAAGCTGAAGAATAGCAGAGGTGGGTAAGAGATAATATCCATATTCAGAGGCTTGCAAATCACTATTCAAAACACAGTTGGAAGGCTGACAACATATGACCTTACCAACCTGTTCTCCCCACGCCCATTTAAGTGACATGTTTCAGTTTGAATATACGTACTGTACATTTACTGGTACTATCAGAATAATTTCAACCAGAGCACTCTGTATTTTTATGACACTGGTTAGTAAAGTAAATCCTAAATAATATCTTTATAAGTCTTCTGTAGAAGGTTCTTCTTTGTTGTACTGGACACATAAAAAGTCACCTCTGTTTTCATAATTTCTGAGTGTAAATTTCCATTCAAGTTTCACATCCAGGCCACTGAAACACAGGTGTAAATAATGCCCAAGTAAGGCATTTCAACAGTGTTTATTTTATTGACTCATATGAAAAGTAGTTTTCAGAGGAAAAGGGAACTTCTTATCCTGATGTTTTTCTTCAAATAGAACAGCAGGTCAAATCTGGTGTTTCTCCAACTGACAACATTTCATCATTCACATAACCCAGGCCGCATGTATTTTAATTAACTAAACCTCCTTCCACTGTGTAATGTGAGGACAGTGCATACTTTTACTCAAAGCTTGCTAACTGGTTCTTTCTCCCTTAGCCTAATGCTATGTTAACTATTGCCACTGCAATGGCTCTGTCTGCACCCTTGACAAAAGCGAAAGGTGCTGAGAATTGAAAAGTATTTTTTGTTTGTTCTGGTGGATGGTGAAAAGGGTATTTACTACTCTTGTTCCAATGGAAACGTGCTGTAAGGGAAGGCTAGGAGATGCTGGCCATCATAACCACTTCCCCATCTCTTTTTCATCCTAGCTGCCACAAAAGCTGCCTGGTGCATGCCTCCTGCATGATATTTGAGAACTCATGGCAGTCAGGCAAAGTCCTCAGTGGCTGGAAAAGGGGAAACACCATACCTATTTTTAATCAGGGGATGAAGGAAGGTCTGGGTAATTACAGACTTGTGAGCCTTACCTTAGTGCCTGGGAAGATCATGGGACAGGTCCTCATGGAAAATTGTTAAGGCACATGAAAAACCAGGAGGTGGTCTGAGACAGCCAGCACAGCTTCAATAATGACAAATTGTGCCTGACAAAACTGGTCACCTTCTGTGATAGGATGACTGCAAAAGTTGACAATGCAAGACCAAGAGATGACCTCTGTAAGATCTTTGACACAGTCCCACATGACATTTTAATCTCCAAATTGGAGAGACATGCATTTGATTGATGGACTATTCAGTGGATAAGGAATTGGCCAGAGAATTGTGGTCAATGGCTCTGTATCCAGGTGAAGGCCAGGAATGAGTGGTTTTCCTCAGGGCTCTCTCTTGGGACTGGTGTTCTTCAGATCTTTATAAATGACACGGACAGTGAGATCCAGGGCACCCTCAGCAAATCTGCAGATGGCACAAAGCTGAGCAGTGCAGATGGCACAAAAGATGGAAGGGATGACATCCAGGGGGACCTGGACAAACCAGAGAAGTGGGCCCATGAGAATCTTACGAAGTTCGGCAAGTGCAAGTGCAGAGCTGCACCTGGATCGAGGCAATTCCAAACGTGAGGACAGGCTGGGAGAAGGAGCCTTTGAGAGCAGCCCTGAGGGGAAGGACTTGGGGGTTCTCAGGGATGAAAAGCTGGATATGGGGCAGCAGTGTGCCCTGGCAGCCCAGAGAGCCAGTTGTATCCTGGGCTGCATCTAAAGAACTGTGGCCAGCAGCCTGAGGGAGGAGATTATCCCCCTCTACTCTGCCCTTACTCTATCCACCTGGAGCACTGCATCCAGGTCTGCGATTCTCAGCACAAGACAGACACAGATCTGTTGGAGTGAGTCCAAAAGAGTCCATAAAAATGATCAGAGGGCTGTAGCACCTCTCCTATGCTGAGATATGCTGAGAGAGTTGAGACTGTTTGGCATGGAGAAGAGAAGGTTCCATGAGGACTTTATTGTGGTCTTTCGGTATTTAAAGGCAGCTTATGAAAAAGAGGGAGTTATTCTATGGCCAGGTAATGTAAAAAGGGGTAATGAATTTAAATTTAAAGAGGGCAGGTTTAGATAGTACATTAGGATGAACTTCTTCACTGAGAGGGTGATGAAACATTGGCTCAAGTTGCTCTGAGAAGCTGTGGATGCTCCAAACCTTTAGTAAGGCCAGGTTGAAGAAGGCTTGAGCAATCTGTTCTTCTGGAAGGTGATCCTGGCAACAGTGGGGGACATTGGAATTAGATGTTTAGGATGAGACGACACTATCCAAAGCTGCATCAGGGGAAATTCAGGTTGGACATGAAAAAGAAATTCTTCAAAGCCCATGGAGGTGGTGAAGGTATTTCAGGAAAGACCAGATGTGGCTTTTAGTGCCAAGGTCTGGTTGATAAGGTGGCTCTAGGACACAGAGTGGACTCATGGTCTCAGAGGTCTTTTCCAACCTGACTGAATCTGTGATTCTGTGATCTCCAAGGTGCCTTCCAACCCAAACCATTCTACGACTCAGTGATTCTATCACATGGGTTACCATGAGCCATGATCAGTGGCAGGGGCTGAGCGGGAAAGCACTCAATACCCCCGGCCGCCGGGACTTGCGGTATTTCCGGTGCCGCTGGGCGAAAGAAAAGGACCAAAACAATAGCGGAGCCAGGCCGCCGGTGCTCCGCGGGGAGCAGCGCGGCGGGGGCGGCTGGACAGCTCCGCTGTGCGGCTGCTGCCGCGGGCGCGGCCGCCCCGCCCCGCCCGCGCTGCCCCGCGCCCGCCCGCTCGCCATTTTGCGCCGGGAGCCGCCGCGGGCGCCGCACCGCCCGTGTCCCGCCCGCCCGGGCTGACGGCGCCCGGCGCAGGAGGAGGAGGAGGAGGAGGAGGCGCGGGGATGGAGAGCGAGCGGCTGGAGAGCCCGGTGAGCGCGGGGGGAACCGGCGGGGCGCGGCCGCCGGGGCGGAGGGCGTCGTTCCTTCGCTCCTCTTCTTGTGCTGCGAGGGGCTGTAGGGAGTGTGAGCCTGTCTGTCAGTCTGTCAGTCAGTCTGTCAGTCGGTCAGCCTGGCAGTCCCCGCGACGCGCGCCGGCAGGTCCGTGCCGGCGGGCAGGGCTGGCAGGGCGCTCCGACGGGCGGGCGCGGAGGGAAGCGCTCCGAGGACGGGCGCGGATGGGGGCGCGGAGGGAAGCGCTGCGAGGAGGGGAGCGGATGGGGGCGCGGAGGGAAGCGCTCCGAGGACGGGCGCGGATGGGGGCGCGGAGGGAAGCGCTCCGAGGACGGGCGCGGATGGGGGCGCGGAGGGAAGCGCTCCGAGGACGGGCGCGGATGGGGGCGCGGAGGGAAGCGCTCCGAGGAGGGGCGCGGATGGGGGCGCGGAGGGCGGGCAGCGGCAGCAGCGGCAGCGCCCCTCCGCGCCCGCCCTCGGAGCTCTTCCCTCCGCGCCCGCCCGGCACCCGCGATCGGCGGGGAGCGCCGTCACGGAGTCACTGAGGAGCCGCAGCGATCCACAGGCGGCTCTTTGTGCGCCAGATAAACGACGTAAATAAACATATAAATAAATAAATGATGTTTCTGACTCGGAACTATTACCTTAATGAAGTCAAGATAGTTTCAGCCCATAAACGCCAATTACACGTCAGGAGAGCCTGTTGTTTAAGCAGTCTGACACTTAATTTCGTTTTTTTTTTTTTCCCTGCTCCCTCTTTGTAAGCCAGTAAGCAATCTAAACATATAGACTGCTATTGTTAAGAAGTATGGTTGTGTTCGGTTGCATTTCACCAGCTCCTTGAGTGGAATTAAGACTACTCCCCTCCTTTTCTCCCCTGCAATGCAGACATGACCTAAAGATGAACTGTTTGCCTACTGGCAATGTTCACCTAAGTTGAAATGAATGCTGTCAGTGCTTTCATAAATGTTAATTGATATTTGTTTTAGCCAGATAAAATTATGTGCTTTTTTTCTGCAGAGCTGTGGTTTGGTGACTTAGAGCAGTGCAATAAGTCTTGGTGGCTCATGTTTTCCTGCGCTTATACTTGTTTCTCCCTCTTTCTACCATGAAGGTTGCCATTAAGGGTATTGAAAGAGAGCTTATCTGCCCAGCATGCAAAGAATTGTTTACCCATCCGCTGATCATTCCCTGCCAGCACAATGTCTGTCACAAATGTGTGAAAGAAATACTTTTTGCATTTGAAGACTCCTTTGCTGATGGAGGCTCTGAATCCTCTAATCAGAGTAGCCCTCGAATTAGAATCTCTGCTTCTAGCATGGACAGAATTGACAGGATTAATAGATCAGGTATGTATCAGAGATTGTGCATGTTTTTCTAATTTTTTTATTAGACTGGCTTGAGCTGAATGGGGTCTGCATTGGTAAAATGTCTTCCTGGTACTCCTGATGCGGTTATAGAGATGATTTAGGGATAGTGCTACTCTTGTTAATTTTGTGTCAAGAACAATGGGAATATTTTTAAGGACAATGCACTCTGTTTCATCTATAATAGATTAGTCTTTGTGGCATTCTATAAATCTTTATAACCATTGTGTTTGTTTATTTCTGTATTTCAGTTACATGGCAATGTAGTAGCATCATGTTCAGTAGCATGGAGATGTAGATTTTGGTGATTTCATTGCCTGCCAGTGGTTTGTTCTGGTTTCAACCAGCCCCAATGCAGTAGTTCTGACTTCCTTCTGAGCCTGTGTAGACTTTGTAAGCTAGTTTTGTCCTGCCCACTTCATTGTGCATACAGTAAATAATTTTCCATTGGTTATGATTATTGCACAGTTGCAGATTTGGAGGGCAGATGACTGTAAGCAGACAGCCCTAGCAGCCTCCTTCGTTGTGGCCTGCTTGAACGTTTAAGGAGTGCTTAGCTTTAGGACTCCTCATGCTCTTTGAAGTATTGTGCTAGAAAGATTCTTTGTAATCCATGGATGAGTTGGTCTGCTCTCCTACAGATGCATTGACAGTGCTTTGTGCATGCTTTATTTCTTGAAAGATAACTCATCTTGGCTTTCAGGCTTTCTTCTGACATAATTATCCACTTTAAAACAACACTTCTCTGCGGTCTGGAAGAGTTACCAACAAGACAAACTAAAGTTCTTACATTTCTTTTTACTAAAGTTCATCCTTCCCAGTTTTCACAGATCAAATGTGCAATTTCACTAGCTTCTTTTCATTTAGTACCGAATTGTTAGTACTGGTGCTCTTTCAAATCTGTTTGTTAAGGAAAAAGCCACTAGTTCTTGGTGTTCCTGCTGCTGCCACCACCCTGTCCTGAGATACATGTACACAAATTGTTGCAGGAGTTGTAAATCTTTAAATCCACTGTGGTCTGCCACCGTCTCAGCAAACTGATGGGACTATATCTCCTCATCTGACCTGCTAACAGAGAGGTGATTGCTTTCCTAAAGACCTGTCTGACAACTAGCAAGAGAGGTTGAGAATTGGAAATAAGGAGCTTCCCCCCGTCTCACCTCAAAGACCATTGGGCAGATGCACATCACAGGAAAATTATCATCTCAGACAGTTCAAATTTACACAGTGAAAAGCATATGGAAATGGAAGCATTAAAGAATAGATTTTTAAATTCAGATTATACTGTCTTTGCTTCTAATGTTACAAGCATTATAGCTCCATTGCTATATCAAGTGTGAGATTTGCTCTCAGACCAGTTTGGTACCAGCAATGGTTGCCAGCTTGCAATTTACATTTGCATAGTTGTTGTCTTGCATGTGAAGTACCCATACTGTGCATTTCCTTGCTAAATTTGCTTTGTGGGAAATTTGTAAGAAAACAGCTCCAAAAGAGAGAAAATGTAAGGAAAACGTCCACAGTGGGGTCTCACATGCATAACAAAAACCCACTACAATTTTTGAGAGGCTTGTGCAGGGCATGTTTGAAGACCTTAGTGTCACATTTCAAAATGCATATGACACCTTCTTCCCATTATGGTTTTTTGGGTTTTTTTCCTCACTTAAAGAATCCCTGATGTCTTCATAGGGAATATGATCTATTTTAAATGGGTTGACATTTAAATTCTTGGTATGCCAGAAGAGCTGGTATGTATTTGGTCATGTTCTGTATTTGTTGTACACACACAGCTTGCATTTACAAGTACAATTTATCTTAATGTAAAAACTACAGAAGTCATTGAAATGGAGTGCATGTGCTGCTTAAAAACCAGTGTGTTGGTTTAAAAATACTCCTGTGTTCATACTGTATTTAAAATAATTTTTAATTAACAATGTCTTGCTGTATATAACATGAAAATGATGGCTATTTCTTACTGCTGTTCAATTATCTCTAATGTTACTGTAATTACAGTGTTGCTGCAATTAAAACATGTAATGTGGTTATATTGACACTTGTGCAAATGTTTGAAATATCTCTCCTTGTGCCACTCCCCCCCAATGCGTTCTTTCTCCCTTTTCCTGTTCTGCTTAAATCTTGTTGTTTTTTGATATGCTAGGAAATTAAACATTCTTGCCTTTCAACCCTGCAGGAGTTTAACAGCCACAGGAGAGAAAAGAGTTGGTGCTTTTCATTTGAACCATTGTAAACCAATGGTATATCTCATTTTTTGATGTCTAAATAGCTCTCTGTTCATTGTTCACAGTCTCACAGAGGAGGTCTTTTGGGTGCAGAGGTAGAAATGCTTCACTTCTTGTGTTGGCTAGAGATAGTCTAGCATTTAGATCTCAAGTTAAATATTGTTGATTAGCATATAGCTTTTTGTCAGTGGTCAAGTCCACAAAAATTATTTTGCAGTGAACAAAGGTACAGCAAAGAAGTTCTATAAGGACAGCTTTCTGTGCAAGCCTGATTTAAAGGTCAACTGGACTGAAATTCAGTTAAGGGCTGGATTATATTTTTTCCTTGTGTATATATGACTCAATATAGATTGGTGGGTACAAAAATGCACACAGAACCCCAGCAATCACTGCACCATCTCCTCCACCCCCTGCTTTTTAATTTTCAGGAGTTTACGTGCTCAAGTTTCAATGAAACGCTGTCTTACTGGTAATGAAATGTGATTATTGGATTGATCTTCCTTACGTATACAGGTCATGTTTGGCCATCGCTGCTAAATGGAATATAGTATTAGTTTGTTATTGTATTTAAGCCTGCTTAATTTGATTAAAATTTGCACCATGGTGGTATGAGTAGGTAGTTCTGAATCTCACAGTTTATCACAGCACATGAATATGTGAGGAAAATGAAACATTTTACACTTAGACTTTTAATATTTGGCATGTCTAATGACACAATCAGATTGAAGGATAGTCAAGTCAGTCAGTCTTTTATTTTAATCTCTTTTCCAAAACTGAGCTTGTCTGAGCAGCTCAGCCACTATGTGGACTTTTTAAATACTGATTAAATATTTTTTTTTAATGTAATCATTGGTCAAAAATGGGAGAAAAAGTCCCCAAATTCCTTGTTGCCACAGTACTGGCAGACACATGAGTAATCCATAGAATATGGTGTCCTTCAAGAAAGATGTGAACTGAGCTAAACACAAATCTGAATTTCACACTCAGTGGAGGACAAAGCAGATCAGAAGAGGAAGTTTAATTACCTCAGTTGAAGGCTGAAAGTGGCATAAAACAAAGTTACTGTACGATACCATCAGACCTCTTGGAAAGCTGTCCATGTCTGCTCTTTTTGCAGGAAGCTCTTTTGATTTGTGAAAGACTAAAGTATCTGAAAGTAACATTTTAGCTCAGCTGGCTTCTCTTATGAAGCCTTTCCCTTCTCCCCTTTCCCCTTTCCCCTTTCCCCTTTCCCTCCCTCTTTACCCTTTCACCTTGCTATTCCTATCCCCTTTTCCTCCTTCCCTTTTTCCTTCCCCCTAAAAGCCCATCCAAAAACATTAACTGAGTTATGTGGTGGCAATATGCATTTCTATTTAAAAACAACCCCAACATTACAAGAGAATCCAGTTGACTTTTAAATCTTTTTTATTAAACTTCCACACATTTAATGTCCATGTCTTCCACAACCATAGAATTCTGGTAATACTGTTTACTTGAAAAACACAACTTTAAGATGTCTTATCCCTTTGCAAACCATTCACTGCAGCTTGGACTTTTCAACATTTTAAGTGTTGGTACCTCTCCTTGGGAAGAAGACTTTTAAACATTGTCTTTAAAGGACATGTTAAAATTGCTTTTTGACTTGTGTCTTTGCAATCTCTATGGTAATATTTGCGTGTCTGAGTATATGTTGTGATTTTTTTTTGTAACTGATTGAGCAACTTATTGCAAGTGGAGAAATCGGTTTACAAATCACAGTGGAAAATTTCATGTGATGATTTCTAATATTTCACAAAATACATATTTGCTGTTGTAAACTAAATTGGCAGAGTATAAAAGAGAATGTGGGTAGGAGCTAAGTTTCTCTGAGATGCACATCTAAATATGTCCACAAAATCCAAGGGTTTTTTTGCTCTGGGTTTTTTAATGTGTTTTTTGTTTGTTTGGATTTTTTTAATATAACCAAAATTTAGTTTCAGCAAATTAGACACAATACAGATAGGAAAGACAGTGTCCAAAGTAATTAATTTCTTCATCAGCGCTTTCGTTTTAAAATATGAGTGTAGAAATCCTTTAAGCAGAAAGCGAACCAGACTGTTAATATTTTAACACTCACTAGGCAAAAAGAGCATGTATCTCCTTATTTTTGAGTATTGAAGTGGCAGAACATGCCAAATAGCTTAGCAAATAAATTTCCAGGATTTAAAACAGAAAAACACCTGAACCTAGATTCTCAGAGTGCTGTCAATGAAAAGGGATGAGACATCTGAAGGTGTGCAGGACTTCCTTGACACTGGATTGCTTTCCATAAATAATGTCACCAGTTTTTGCAGAGCATGGCTCATGATGACAATCTCATTTCCATCCACCACAGGCACAATGAAAGGCCTCCATTGGGATGGATATGAATTTCAGATTATATTATTAAACTTGACCACTGCACCATGTTTTTTTTTCAGTGTTATCTTTTTTTGTCATTTTTGCTCTCTGCTCTAGCATACTACTTGTAGGCAGTGCTGATATGTGCTGCACTGTATGATTATTTTCTTAGTTTCAGTGAATGTGTGTATTCAGCTGTTGTCTGCATGGCACTGCATGTGAAGTCATTTTTTGTCTAGGACATTTTAGAAGTCTGTGTAGAAGCTTTCTCTGTGTTCCTGTGTGCAGTGCTAGCTTGGAACATACACTGGAAATACAGTTTGTGTTTCACTGTTGATGCTGTACCTTGCATGTGTGTGTTGCTGTGTATGCCAAGTTGTAGATACTGCAGGATGTGCAGTAATTAATTAATTTCAAGTAAATATGAAGAAAAAGTGAAATCAGGCAACAATCACTTCTCCCTTAGGTAGAGGGTTGCATACCTGTGGCTTGTCTCACCCATCCTATTCTGTAAATGCAGCCCAGTTGTTCTGCTCACAACTTTGAGAAAGGCATGAGACCAAGCTGGATGGGAGATGTCAGTGCATGCACATTTATCCATGCTCTGATTGTGACTTCTTAGCTGACAGTCGTGCATAACTACCAAAGGTTAAATTTCAAAGATATTTAAAGGAATTGATTGCTTATAGGAGTGTTGGTTTGCTGTTTTATTTGAAGAGACTGGAAAGGGCATGATAGGAATGGAGGTTTTGGATTGTTAGGTGAAGAAGCAACAGGAGAGCAGCTCAAGGCAAGTGTATTTTGGGTAGCATCACAGGACACTTCAAAAAGAAATACAGCATTAGCAATTTTGATGGGAAAATACTGATTAAATATGGAGAATAACAAATTTCCATTTCTGAAGAAGAGCCAATTTCAACACTAAGAATTCAGCTTTAAGTCATACCTCCATTTACAAATTTGTTAGTGTCCTGGTTTCAGCTGGAATAGAGTTAATTATATACTGTAGTATATATTGGAGAGATAAAAATAATAAAAAAATGGTTAATACAAAGGAGAGAGAAGAATAAAATCCAAGAGAAACAAGAAATGCACAATACAATTGCTCACCCAGTACCCACCCTGTCACGCCTGACTGCCCCTAGTTTATGTCCTGGACATGACATGTTATGGTTTGGAATATCCCTTTGGTTGTTTGGGTCAGCTGTCCTGGCTATTTTCCCTCCCGGCTTTTCATGCACCTGCTCTCTGGTGAAGCATGGAAAACTGGAAAGTCCTGGATTTAGGATAAGCACTACTTAGCAACAGCCAAAACACCAGTGCATAATAACCTCATACCGAATCCAAACCACAGCGCTGTACCAGCTACTAAGAAAATTATCTCTAACCCAGATGAAATCAGGACAGTTGGTTACACCAGTGTGCAGTGCTCTCAAAGAGATCTCAAAGCAATGCACCAGCAGTGCAGAATATGGGGTTTTTGTGTTCCTTTGTAAGGAGAAGCTGAGAGAATACAAGTTAAGCCTAAAGACTAGCTTAGCCTGCTTTTGAAATACATAAAGGATTCTTTCTGGTAGTTGGAGCCTGTGGGTTCATGAGTGAACAGGATGCACTCCTGGTTTGATAACCTCAGGAATATTACGTTGTGAATAACCTGTGAGTTTGTGTGACCCACCTCCTTACAGACTCAAAAGGCTCTTAAGTTAGTGGCTTTTCTTGAGCATGTGATTTAACTTTGGAGAAGGGGGGAAATTTGTGTGTAGCTGTTTGGTAGGAGTGCAGCTTCTCTGCAGCTCCCCCTTCAGGAACTAGCAGAGGTAGATAAATGCTGTTTAACATCCCTGTGGAGATCTGTGATTCCTCAGTTCAGAGCAGAGTAACCTGAAGATATAACTATCTCAGATTCCCCTTTGGTGTGTAGGGCTCATTTAGCAGCCCTCCTCTACTGAGGCCTTTCAGAAGGTGCCAAGTGAGCCTAAACATTCTTTGACTAAATTATTTGGCTGAGATGTCATACTGTTCCCTTGTTTTCCTGGGTTTTTTTTATGATGACTCTTGGGATGAGTAAAGTAAGTTTGAACTCAGTCAAAACAAATTCCAAGGAGCTCAAGGTTGGCTATGTATTTCTGTTGCTCTGAGAGTAAGTATCTTTCACTTCAATATGTTAGGAAGCTGTTGCTCTCTATACAGGTAACCAGTTAGTCTAAAACCACTTGGCTTCCAGAAAGTTTTTGCTTATTGTTTCAAAAGGCTACAGCTTGAGTGCATCCAAAACTAGATAAAGAAAATGGAATTGGAAGAGCTAAATTTATCTTAACATAAAATTAAGTTTTCTAGTAGTAGTTTGTGATGTTCCTTGGAGTAAGACATTAACACTACTTTGTCAGGGCAATTGTATTCTCTTTGGCTTGGCAGACTGCATATGATTTGGTGTTGTACTGGTTTGGATGATGTGCTACAGTCTGGAATTGGTTTGTAAATTCCTGTGCTTCTTTTAAAATCTAAACCAAATTGTTTTATGCTCATCCTAAACTGGGTTTTGATGTCTATGCAGGCAGAAAACGAAATTCACTGACTCCTAGATCGACTCTGTTTCCTTGTCCAAGTTGCCAGCGGGATATTGATCTTGGGGAGCGTGGCATCAATGGCTTATTTCGCAACTTCACTTTGGAAACCATTGTGGAAAGATACAGACAGGCAGCCAGGGCAGCTGTTGCTATTATGTGTGATTTCTGCAAACCTCCACCTCAGGAGTCCACAAAGAGCTGCATGGACTGCAGTGCAAGCTACTGCAATGAATGTTTCAAAATCCACCATCCTTGGGGAACTGTGAAAGCCCAGCATGAATATGTAGGACCAACCACCAACTTCAGACCCAAGGTAAGTATACTTATGGAATTCAGGTTGCAGCATTCTCCTGTAGCTGCCGACACATCAATGTCTGTGTCGGATAATTGCTTTTTAGGACCATGATTGCTTTCTTGACAATTGCTGTTATTTATTGAGTGATCCTTGCTGTCATTGAATGGGACATTGAGAACATACTTGAAGGGTCCTGTAAAAGTAAGGGTTTTTACTTTGTGGAGTGGATTGTGTTACTTGTGATTTGAGTCTTTCTTTCCTTTTCTTTTTTTTTTTTTTTTTTCTTTTTTAAGGCTTAATGATCATAAGTAATTGAATATTCTAACTTGGAAGACGCCCACAAGGATCATCAAGTTCAACCTTTAAGTGAATGATTCATATAGGGATTGAATCCACACCCTTGGTGTTTTTGGCACCTTCCTTTTGAGCATCTAAAATGGACTGCCTAGGGAGGATGTCTGTGTGTGTTAAACTTAAAAACCCCAGCACACCTGGCCTCTTTCATGCCCTTCTTTAGGAACATCCCCTTTGGATATTTTGTGCTTGAATTTAATCCATCACCAAGCATATTCTTTCTCTCCTTCCTTGCATCTAACAAGAGCAAAAGGTGGAGTTATAGTCTCCACTGTTATTACGCCATTATTTTTTTTATCTATAGCAGAAGAGATAAAAACGTTATGGCAAAATTTCTACTTTATACACTGGTGCTGCTGTTACTGCATTCAGACAAAACAGTGATAACAAAATGCCACTACCTTCATGTCTCATACTGAGGATGGTGCAGTACGTGGCAGTGCCTTATTGAATTTGTTAGATTGCACATGTTACATGTCACAGACGCTATCTTGCTAACCAATGGCCTTAATGTCCCAGCACATGCTGTGTGCCTGTGCCTCCTTGCTGGATGTCCCACAGGTGCCAGAAATGCTGATGGTTAAGGAGTCCTGATTAATTATGATTAAGTAAATTTGATTAGTGTGCAATGTGTAAGAAGCTCTTAACTGCTGGTGTACTTTCCTTCTGAGACTGGAAAAATTTGAGCCTCTAAAGTTAGCAGGCTACGAGATAGTGAACATCTTGGTGGTGTTTTCCTTGAGTCTAAAACATTCATTCCAGTTAAAAGTGAGCATGTGCTTCATATGTTTTCAAATGTGCTTGCACACACATTGTGTGAAATGTCTCTCTATTGGAAAAATGAGAAAGGTGAAAGTTTGCATAATATATCTTGCTTTTGCTTTAAGATGCTATAAAGCTCCTTAAAACCTTAGTCTTCTATGACATCTAAACCCTCACAGCTGCAACGTTGCTATTGGAAAATATCAAAGGCATCTTGTGATCCCTGTGCGCTCCTAAAAGTGCCCTGTGGTGTTACACTTTATGCACATTGAATTCAGGATTAAAAGTCAGTAGTTGAGTTCTCTTGAAGCAGAGCAAAATGGGATGAAGTGGTTTAGATTATTCTGTCACTGATGTATTGAATATGTGTATGCATGTGGGATTTAGCATTTCTAATTATATGTGAAGACAGGAAGAGGGGAAAAAAAGGATAAAAGTATAGTGTGGTTAACTTTAGATACATCTGCTTGTTTTAAAAAACTTCCCAACTGAGGTAAGCTGATCTTTACTGTGCTCTGATAGAAACTTTTCTGAGGATTGTTTGAGCTTAATATAAATAAAGAAAAGTGTATTTTTCATTGCACAGCATTTTTAAGACTTGAACTGAAAGCATGAAGTATTTGTTGATTTCCTAACCAATGTTCCCAGTCACCACTTTAATTTACAGCTAGGCTGGAGAGCACTTTGAAGCATGTGTGGTGGGGATGGGAGAAGAACATACTGGGTGATTGTTCTAGAATTTTGAGAGAAGACAAGGCAGTCTGCTGACCTCTGCTGTCTCTTGCTTGCAAGCTGTAATTCTTGCTGATATGAGGAGATGAATAAAAATTTGGATTTTCTGTGAGGTGTGGCTGTACACTGCTGTGGAAAATTTACTGACACAGACTAACTGAATGACTGTAGTTTTTGGAGATGTTTCCTTGCACAGCTGATTTTCTTGGCAGCTTCCTTTTTTCCCTTTTTTACTTCCTTCCAAATCCAGTAGTCCATCCAAATGGGATTGCTAATTGCATATTTGGTTTAATGATAGTCTTAAGGTGCTGGTGAGACTGGTGCCTTTGGGCTTTTCACCACACTTTAAGCTAACAATTGAGATTTGAAAGCTTATTTCAGGTTTTAGCTTTTTCTATCCATATTTATGCTACTCACAATTCTATTTTTATGCCCTTTTCTGACCTTTCTTGTGCAGGAGCATATTGAAAGTGAAAAGCTTCCACAAAAGCTCCTCTTTGGTAACTTCTACGGACTAGATGAGCTAAATGTTTTCTTTCAGTGCTCTAGAATGAGGCAAAGCAAGCATTGTTTGTTTTTTTATTTAACCAACACACACACAGACAAACACATACATTATATGGTTTAATGTGTTACCTAAACTTGGACTTGAGCAGCACTTTTTAAACTCTTTGAATGTTTATTTCAACAAGTTCCATTTTTGAAAGCTGATTTTTTAGCAAACCAGCTTTCATGCAATGCTGTTTGAGCTAATCCTGAAAGTAGCAGTCAGTGTGAGCAACTGGAGTCAAACAGAAAGATTGAAACACTGGAGTCTTCTGTCTTCAAAATGATTGCACCTGTAGGTGGTGGCTGCACTTCATAGCTCCAAGAGCAATGACTATGTGGTTTATCAAAATCTAGCTAGGACTTAAATTGCTACAATATTATGTCAGCTCTTGCTTTAAGAAACAGCTCATAGCTGTTGCAAGAGATGCTGGCTTGAGCATAGTTAAGTTTGAAAGGCTGGGTGTGTTAAATATTGCATTTACAGCTCTGAGCTGGAGTTTAGGGTGCTGGATGCATTGCAAACAACAGGGGCAGGGTTTAGCAAAAGATTGATTGCTATATGGAGGCTACACAAATAGTGCTAGAGGCTTACTTACTATAAACCTTGTGAAACTGTGAGTGTTCATCTGCTCTCTTTCAATGGCACTGAAAAATATAAAAGGTAGAAGATAAACTGACTATAAAAATTTCACTGATCAAGTCATATGCTGCTTTGGGTTCATTGGGTGTTTTGATTTTTTGAGAACCTCCATTTTTGGAAGTACATCTGCATTGTCTCTGCTCTTTTTTTTCCCCACAGATTTTGATGTGTCCAGAACATGAAATGGAGAGAGTAAACATGTACTGTGAAATCTGCAGAAGGCCTGTTTGTCATCTTTGCAAACTGGGTGGAAGTCATGCAAACCATAGAGTAACAACCATGAGCACTGCCTACAAAACCCTTAAGGTAAAAGAAAATATAATTGGACCTGGCCTTAAGGAGAAGAGTACTTCTGATGTGAGGGCAAACTCCCACTGGATAGAAGGCAGGATGTGTGTTTAGGAGACCCTGAACTAGTCTTGAGTCCTGTTGTTGTGCAACATTCATTAATGTATCATTAATGTGATATAAAGCATGTTTTAGAAGCTAAACTGTTTGCTATGATGCTCGAAACATAACTCCAGAAAGTGCTGTCATCTTATTTCAGCTAATTGTACTGCAGTACAGACAATGCAGAAGGTTTGAGCAGTTAATCAACTTTACAAACAAATTTTTTAATAGAAGTGTTCAGGTAGCTTGTGGTAGAGGACACTTGAGAAGTGCTTCTAACAAATTTGCATCTGAAATATCTGTTGATATTTGTGTATGTATCTTTGTATGTTTCTGAAGCTGCATAGCTGTTAATTTCCTAAGCAAAGCACAACAGAGAAGACTTGCAAATCAATTTGTTATTAAAGACACACCTACTTCCTCTTCTTCCTTTTCTTCCTCTCTTGCTCTCAGGAGGTAAAAAAAAAAAAAAAAAGACCAGATTAGCCTGACTTCTGCTCTTTGGCCTCCATACCAGTTTGCAAGGCTTTTCCTGTACAACTGCTAACTCTTGCAGCTAGGGAAGCACAGGGACAAATCTGTGATTTGAGCTACTCCTTTTTCTAGCAACTCTTACTACAAATGAGTTAATAACTATCAACTCCTCATAAGTTTAATGTCCTGAAGCCTCTTTTTCCCAGTTTTAGAGAGGGTGATTCCTGGGTGACTGGGAGCCAGCTGACCCTGTTACCTCTGATCCTTAGAGCCTGTGCCAGCAGTCTCGCTCACAGTTGCTTTGCAGTCACTGCAGGTCACCAAACAATTCTCCACAGGACTGCTGCTCATAACTGGTGTCACGATGTTGTCCCTGTGGCTAGATAAACTGAGGACTAGCTGGATGACCTGCTTGTGCTGGTTGTCACTTTCTGTGAGATGCCCTATTCTGGCTGTTTTACTTCAACAGGAGAAGCTTTCAAAAGATATCGAGTACCTCATCAGTAAGGAGAGCCAGGTGAAAGCTCACATCACACAGCTGGATCTGCTGCTGAAAGAAACAGAGGTAAGAGTGGCTTGAAGGTTGTATGGGGTTGGCCTATTACACAGGAAGGATTCAAAACTATTTTCAGTGAAGTGTTTCTAAGTTTGATTTTTTCAGTTAAGTAGTAAAACAATTTTTGAACAGTTTGTGGTAGACTAAATCACACATGGTAAAACCTAGTCCTGCCAGGATGGGAAGCAGACAAAGGGAAGTCCATTTTTGAGTGCTCCTGTAAATTGAAATAAAATAAAGCTTATTTGGTACCTTAACCAAAGTGGGTTAAGCATGGGGCATTTCTGTATTTATGATGATGCAGTATTTATGCTGCCTGTTTCCTTTGAAAAGGTCAGAATTAAGGGCAAAATCTTCCTGCAGAAGAGTCACATACAAGCCAAAAGTATGAAGGCAGAAGTATCATCTAGTACTGATGTGTTTTGATTACAGACTGCCTCTGTGTTTTGCAGTTCCTTTTATCCAGGACAGTATTTAGAGGTGGCACTATGGTTCAGAGGGTGTAAACGAGAAGCTTGGCTGGACCCTCAGGTCAGGGTGGTTAGGGAAGGTGGAAGAGCATCTAGCTCTTGGGCATGAAGACTTCAGAGACTGACATGTTTTTACAGTGCTTTTTCATGAGCTAGAGAGACAAATGTAATGCATAACTCGAGGCATAATCAGAGGAATGCTTTCCTACTCTTCATTCTCTGTTAAAGACAGCAAATGCTGAGGTGGTGTGCTGATCTCATTTTCAGTGCTGAATAGCATAACAAAGCTCATTAGTCTTAACTGTCAAATTAATTACTAGATTACTGTAATGTCTTGAACAGCCTTAAGTATGTTTCTATATAGTCACAGCGATGCAGAATCTGTCTGAAATGTCTTTTGTTTGCTCCTAGTGCAACAGTGAAAGAGCTAAACAAGAAGCATCTCAGAGTTTTGAGAAATTATACCATGTCCTGGAAGAGAAGAAATCTGCAGCTCTTAGGGCAATTGAAACCTCTAAGAATATAAGGCTGGAAAAATTGCAAACACAAGTGGAAGAATACCAAGGGCTCCTGGAAAATAATGGCCTTGTAGGATATGCTCAAGAAGTGCTGAAAGAAACTGATCCCTCCTGTTTTGTTCAAACAGCAAAACAACTTCATGTCAGGTATCTTAAATACCTTGTTTGAGGCACAAGTACTGTTCCAGGATGTCCATGCAGTTGTATTCTTGGGAGATGTTCCTGGTCATGTTCAGCTGGAATTTCTCCATTAGGAAACAACACTCAGGAGAGGAGTGCTCTTGTCCTGCCACAATGCCTAGCCTTGTTCAGTGGGACTGCAATGGGAGGATACTCTGTTTAGCTCCCCGACAAATTCCTTGTCTCAGAGATTTTATCAAGTATTTGCAAGTTAATCTAACAGGTCTCTTCTGGCTTTAGGCTCTTTGATCTTTGTGTTCTCTGCTAGTGCCTCACATCAGTTTGGTGCTTTGAACATAATCCTCCAAATTGTTTATATACTTTGCCAACTGAATGACTACCTGTTCATTATCTTTACACGGATGTACAAAAGGCCTTTAAATTATGCATTTGAGAATCTTTTTAGAGATTCTAGAGAAAATTTCTGGGAGACATCAGTAAGTACATGAAAGCAGGACTTTTTTTAAAGCAAAACTGACGCTCCTATCTCTCTCAGCCCCTAAATTATCAGGCTAGCCCAGAGATACGAGGCCTTGAGGGGAGGGACGTCAGGAGATGGGCAAAGATTAAAAAGAGGCTCTCACCCTGATGTGGTTGTCCAGCTTCTTTATTCCATGACATGACGGGGAAAGAGGGTGAACAGGAAGGGTCATGGCCTTATCTAGGCTCTCGACAGGGAGAGCTTCTCTGGCTCTCTATCAACCCCATCAGAGCAGGAAGGAAAGGACCAGACGTATCTGATCCCAGTCATAGGAGTCCCTGGAAATGGGGTAAAGCATATCCTGAGCGCACTATAACACCTCCCCCTTAGTTGTTTAACAAGGTTACAGGGATTCACTGGGCTCAATTTAACCCTGAGTATGGGTTTCCCACCACCTACAGTTGGTGGCATAGTCAGACCTCCTTGTGTTTGCCAACTCTATGTGGTTGACTTCTGAGGTAGAAGGTATGAGACCCTTGATAGCTTTGAAAATCAAGTGACGCAGGATCCCAAACGCCAAGGTTACAAGGAACAGAATAACAAGAAGTAATAAAATCGATCTAACAACAAATGTCCACCACCCCATAAATCCTCAGCCCTTGAACAGTTCTTCATTAGCAAGATGACAACTTGGATGGGGTTCATCACAGGGTTCAGTGGGAAGTAGGTTTTCTCTAAAAGGGAAAAACAAACATTTGGAGAATATGTTAAAGTTTCTATTTCTGCCAGAAGAAGTTCACGCTTAGAAAAATTCTCCTTCCATTCAGCGGCGTCTTCTCTTTGAATCATCAGCTGCTTGCTTCTCATCCCCTTCTGTCTGGCCTGGATTCTTGGGGACAAAAGGTTTCACCCATTTCTGGGGAATCCACCAAGGGCCTGAGGGAGTAGCTACATACGCATAGCCACGACCCCAGGTCAGGAGCTCATAGGGACCCTTGGTTTCCCAAGTTTCTGGATCCCTGATCAAGACTGGTGGACGCTGAGACAATTTGAACTGCTTGACACTGTTAAAGTGATGTACAACAGGTGGACTCGTGTTTTCAAATGAACAGTTCAGAAAACTGATGGTAAACATGGCTTTACAGAGCTTCTCCTGTGGAGACATCCACGGAGCTGAACTGCTCTGTCTTTTCAATACCTGCTTGAGCGTCTGGTGTGCACACTTGACTACAGCTTGACCTGTGGGGGAGTGGGTGATGCCAGTCTTATGTTCCACTCCCCACTGCTGGAGAAATTCCAGAAACTCCTTGGATATATATGCTGGGCCATTATCTGTTTTGATTGTTTTTGGAACCCCCAATACTGAAAATGCTTGCACTAGGTATTGTTTGACAAATGCAGCCCTTTGTCCTATATGAGCAGAGGCATACACTGCCCCTGAGAATGTGTCCACGCTTACATGAACGCATTCAAGGCGACCAAAACTCTGAATGTGCCTGCCATACCTCACAGCTGCTGAGGCCCCTGGGGTTTACCCCCATGCCCAACGATGGCACAGCCTGGAGCTGGCAGTTGGGACAGTTGGTCACAATGGCTCAAGCCTGACTCCATGTTAGCTGGAACTGTTGGATCAGACCTGGCACATTCTGATGGTAGTGCTGGTGACTCAGCTTTGCCTGTTGGAAGACATCAGGGAGACGTGCTTTTTTGACTGGTGCAGCAAGGGAATCTGCTTTGTGATTCCCCTCTGCAATCTCACCTGGCAAATCAGTGTGTGACCTCACATGCATCACAAAGTATGGATGCTCTCGGTGAGAGATTAAATAAATCAGCCTTGAGAGCAATCTGAAGAGATGTTCATTCTCTATTTTTCTGAGCACAGCCTGCTCCACCCTGGGCAGTACTCCTGCCACATAGGCAGAGTCTGTCACCAAGTTGATTGGCTCAGAAAACTTCTCAAAAGCTCTCAACCACTGCAGCCAGTTCAGCCACCTGGGGGGTTCCCTCCACAAGCTCAACATCAGCTTCCCAATGCTGAGTCTGTGGATTTCTCCAAGTCGTCACCGACTTGTGGGAAGCCCCAGATGCATCTGTGAACACTGTGAGAGCCCTGAGTGCCCTCCAGCTCCTTTTCTCTCAAGGAATAACGTGGAATTCCTCATTGAACAAATTGTGAGATGGGGCATGGACTGATATTTGTCCCCTGTAGCTGTCCAGAGATAACTGGAGACTGGCATTGCTCTGGAGCAAATGCTCAAACATCCCTTTGGTCAGTCTCTCAGGAGAGTTCCTTCCCTCCTCAGAAAGCCTGACTGGAAGGTGGACACATGCAAAGTCGCACCCTGCTAATTCACACAACCTCACTCTGGCCTTCTGAATCAGCTTTGCTATCAGCTCTTGTGGATTGGTGATGGTCTTGGATCTTTGGTGTGAGAGGAAAACCCACTCTGTGATCAAGAGTGGGTTCTTCTGCCCCTCAATACGTTGGAAAATCAACCCATGCAAGTGTGGCAGCTTTCCTAGAACAATGAACTAGAAAGGCATGTTTGGGTGACATGGATGTGCCTGCCTTTCTGACAAAGCCTTCTGTGCCTTTTCAATTGCTGTCTTTGCCTCTGGGATCAGCTCCCTGGGGGAGGCCAGCTCCCTCTCCCGCTTCAATAAATTGAAGAGAGGGTCTAGATCCTCATTTGTGAGGCCTAGCCAGGGCCTTACCCAATTCAAAGACCCACACAGTGAGTGGAGGTCTGCTAGTGTTCTGGGGTTGCAATTGATCTCCAATTTCTGAGGGACAATGGTCCTTGCAGATGTCTCCAGACCCAGGTATCTCCAAGGTGGCATCCTTTGAACTTTGTTTTTCTGCAACTGAAATCCAGCAGAGGTTGAAATCTCAACCACTAGGTCAACTGTGTATTGGAATACAGAGTCATTGGGGGCACACACAAGCACATCATCCATGTAGTGAAGGATGATGGCATCCTTTCTCTCTGCACGTACCAGACACAGTAGTAAGGTGAGGCTACGTACTGTTGGCATATGAAAGGACTGGATTTTAGACCTTGGGACAAAACTTTCCAGTGATAGCATTTCATTGGGGCTTCCCAATTGATGGTGGGAACCAAGAATGCAAACCTCGGGGCATCTTCAGGGTGTAATGGAATTTGGAAAAAATAGTCCTTGATATCTAGGACAGCCAATTGTCAATCTCAAGGGAGCATTGCTGGACTAGGCATCCCTGGTTGGAGTGGACCCATGTCCTCTACAATTTTGTTTATTTCTCGGAGATCGTCAAGCAATCTCCACTTGTCCTTCCCAGGCTTCTTTATTACAAAGACTGGGAAGTTCCAAGGGCTGTCTGTCTCTTGTATGTGTGCTTGAGCCAATTATTCCTCTACAAGTTTTTCAAGCACCTCAAGAAATCCTTAGCCTCAGTTATTGGTAATTGATAAAATGTTTTTTCTGCAGCATTATAGATTTTATCTAAAACCCACTCAGCACTCAAGTTTGTTTTTCTGGACAATGCCAGTCACCTGTGCCACATAGGTGATCTATTGTAATAGGGTTACCATCATTGTCATGGGCCTCACTGGGTGTTTGCTGTTTCTCCTTTAAAACTGCTGTTAAAGCCAACTTCCATTTATTTTTCCATATCTCATATTCAGAAGGGCTTAGTAAACATTTAAATAAATCAATACTATCTTTCGGTACCATCTCATTTGTATTAAAAATTGCCCTCATCATCCCTTTGAATCTCGCTTGATCTCCCAAATTCTCTCTGTATTTTACAAATCTCTCTTTTGTCTCTATATGGTAGTGGTTGATACATTCTGGTGCTGTTTCTCCTACCTAGGTATACAACAGGTGCTACAGATGGCATTAATTCATTTCCAATGTCCATAGAGGCAGGAGTGTTTCTCACGCCCATCCCCTAGGTCCTGGTGAGAAGCAGCTCACATGCTCTCTCCCGGGCTGCCGGTGCCACGGGGGAAACCCGTGCGCCGCTGGTGCTGTGGGCTGGACTCGGCTGCCCCTGGCATGGTCCGGGCTGGGAGCTGTGTCAGGATCGGCCCCTCCCCTGCTCCTGTGGCAACCCAGAGGGAGGCTTTGATGTGGAGGGTGGGGTGATGCTGCTGGAGGCCAGAAGGGGTTGGGAGAAAGGTGGGGGGCTGGGGGAAGGAAGGGATTTTGAGAAAAAGATTGGAGCACATGGCCGCCACCATTATGCTGCTGTGTGTGTCTCAGAGACCCTGCCACATCCCCAGGGCTCTGGGAAGAGAACCTTTCACTTTTGGAGAAGTCTGGACTATATTTCTCAGAAGAACCAGGTGTTATAGGGGGATAGAGGGTGGGTAAGGCGATATCAGGGCTGGTGGATAGGAATGGGGAAGAAGGTTAGTCAGACTGTTAGTCTGTGCCTGTATGCTTTTTTCTGCTTCTAAAACCTGTTCTCGAGCTTGTAAAAATATCAGAATAAATAGAGAAGCTTTATGTTCACCATTTTCAACTTTTAAAGTTAGTATCTGTCCAATTTAGTCCCAAAATGAGATTGAATTCATTTCCTGCACAGTGAAATCTGCTATTTCTTTTGTTGACCAGCATATGAAACACAGTAGAAGCTTATTTGGGAATGTAACATTGGTTAAAATATTGTGAAGGTGTTTTAATGTGCTCTTTTGGTCCACCAATAATTTTGCACCCATTTTTTAATCGTATTGGTGGACTATCCACCACCAGACTCTAACACAGCACGAGTTTTTGAATTCCCTGGTCTTAGAACATGGGAAATGGCACTGGGGGGCAGGGGGGCACCTTGCCGCCAGGGCGGCTCCTGCGTTTTTCTCGGCTCCCCTGGAGTGCAGAGTTTCCCTGCTGCTGTCCCAGGTTTAGATACCCCCTCCCACGGGTTCTCCATCCCAGGAATGTGGGCTCTCTCGGTTGGAGCGGCTACTCCGCTATGATCCCCAAGCCTGCCTGTTCCAAGCTGCGTGCACTGGCTCCCAGCGTACCCCCACAGGCAGCTTCCCACGGTCACTGTGGTAACCCCCTCCCAGCCAGGTACACTCCTGGGAAAATGCAAACCGAAGAGGTTCTTACCAATCCTGTGAACCGTAGGGTCATGCATGGAATCGTCTGGGGTCCCAGCTCCAGCCAGCTCGCCTGGGATGCTCAGGCAGGGTCCTGACTAAACCCTGTCACTCAAAGCTACTGAAAAGCAGCTGAAGCAACAGGGTAGTTGACTTTCCCAAAGAGCTTTTGAGACCCCTAAAATAAGGGCTCCAGCTCCTGCGTGGGCTTTTAGCAAACACGTTGGGGGCCAACTGATGCTCCTACCTCTCTCAGCCCCTAAATTATCAGGCTAGCCCAGAGATACAAAGCCTTGAGGGGAGGAACATCAGGAGATGGGCAAAGAGGCTCTCACCCTGATGTGGTTGTCCAGCTTCTTTATTCCATGAGATGAGGGCGGAAAGAGGGTGAACAGGAAGGGTCATGGCCTTATCTAGGCTCTGGACAGGGAGGGCTTTCTGGCTTTCTGCCAACCCCGTCAGAGCAGGAAGGAAAGGACCAGACGTATCTGATCCCAATCATAAGGGTCCCTGGAAATGTGGTAAAGCATATCCTGAGCGCACTGTAACACAAAACCTAGCATTTTTACTTTAAGGAATGTCCAAATTCAATTGCCTTTTTTTTTCTTGTGCTATCCTACTTTTGTGTTTTCAGAATCCAAAAAGCTACTGAGTCTCTGAAGAGCTTTAGGCCAGCAGCTGAAACCACTTTTGAACACTTTGTGGTGGACACTGCCAAGCAAGAAGACATCCTTGGTGACCTGTCCTTCCATTCCAATGGTAAATTCTGAAAGCATTAGGTCTTTCTCAGGTTTTAGCTTTAAGGGCTTCTCTGGAGAAAGCCAGAACTTGCATAGGGCAGCAGTTGCAGAGCTCGGGGTTGTGACTTGCATTGTTCCTTCTTTCCCCATGATTCAGAAAGCATTACTTGGCAGCAGTGTTAGTTTCAGCTCTCATAAATAAAGTAAAATGACATTTTCTTAAGTATCAGTTTGCACTGGCTTCAAAATATTGTATTTACATCACATTCAGTCCTTCTAAAAGCTTTTTATTACATAACAGAAAGTAATAGTTTTAAAAGCTGCCAGAAAAAAAAGTAAAAACAGAAAATAGGGGATTTGTTTTTACTTTCAAAGTAAAAACAGAAAATAGGGGATTTATTTAAGTGCATGAACAGAGAACTATCCTCATCTACTCCTTTTAACTAAGAGAGTCAGATTCCCCCCTTTAACAGAGCTACAGATCAACAAAGGGGTTATGTCTTTGTTTAAGACATCTTTAAAAGGCAGATGCTTTAAAATGAGTTTCCTCTTAACATAGTTTTAACCAATCCCTTTCCACCAGTAAGGAGAAACAAGTATGAGTTGATAGAAGTGAAAAAAATAACAGTTTAATAAAAAACCAAAATAGCAAAGGCCAAAATAATTGTAATTGTCCCTAGCTACAAAGTAGCTGAAATCTCACAGTAGCACTAATAGACTTGGAATACAATAACATTTTGGGTTACGCAGGACTGGTTGTATGGTTAACTCCAAAACAATATGTATCTAAATTTCAGAGCTTTTTTTTTCCTCATTTGTTTCAGGTCTAGAAATACCAGAAATCAATGAAGCGCAGAGCAGAATGTACAACAAAGCTCTAATCAGCTGGGAATGCCCTGGGAAGACAGAGTCAGCTGATACTTATGTTCTTGAGTATCATAAACTTAATAAAGAAGAGGAGAGTGTGACATGGCAAAAGACTGAAGTTTGTGGCAAGAGCAAAGTATTATCTGATCTTGATGATGACAGCAGCTACGCCTTTAGAGTTCGAGGCTACAAAGGGTCCATCTGTAGCCCTTGGAGCAGAGAAGTTATTATGCGTACTCCTCCAGCCCCAGGTATGGGGTTTCCTTATGTCTGTCAGTATTAAGAGCTGAAAGTAGTTTCCAATAGCTCCCAGATGTCTCCTACACTGTTACCAGTTTCATAAATGTTTAGAAGCATTGTTATAGATTAAGCAGGTAACATACAGAGACTGTTAGCTTGCATGACAATCCTGGTAGTCTTTAAAAGTGACAAATTCTAATGCCAGTATGATTTAAAATGTAGTTTATAAGTACAGAAGGCCAAATACATAACTAAGCAGAATTTTTTCGGATACTATTTTTCAGTTTTCAGTTTTCTTTTTGATGACAAATGTGGGTACAACAATGAACATCTCCAGCTGAACCCAAGAAGAACCTCGGTGGAAAGTAGGGCTGGATTTCCTCTGCTTCTGGGATCTGAGCGCTTGCAGGTTGGATGCTACACAACCCTGGATTACATCATTGGTGACACTGGGATTGCCAAAGGGAAGCACTTCTGGGCTTTTACTGTGGAAGCCTATTCATACCTGGTGAAAGTGGGAGTTGTTCCTAGCAACAAGATACAGAAATTGTTCCACAATACCCATGATGTGACCAGTCCAAGGTAAATTGCGTAAGAGGATTGCTTTTTAAAAAAGTAAATGAAGAGCAAGTCTGTTCTCAGTTAGTATGCAAGGTGAGCTAACCAGTGAAAAGTTTGAAGGATATGGTGTAAGCAGGTTGTCCCATTATTAGCAAAAAGATGTCCTGATTATCCAGAGTCTTATTTTCTTTCTTTTTGGGAAAGAAGTCAGTTTCCTGTAGATGCCAAAGAATGTCAGTTAAAGCAAGAAGGTTAAAAGTAAGTTTTAAGATTGAATGCTTGAATATCAGTAGCAAGGCTCTGCCTTAATTCCCTTAGCATGAAAGGTCTGGCAGCCTTTCAGAGGAACAGTATTCACTGTGCATATTTGTTTTTGCAGTAGCTGTGTCACAGTGGATTCCAAATCACTGGCTTACGCCAAGCTACATGCTGGTATTTGAGCGCTGCTGAGCACAAGCTAAAGTATAGTGCCAATAAAAAGATTTCTGTCTCACAATTACAGTTGTAGCAAGTCTGGATGTGTGTAGAAACTGCATGGAAGGGAGGCTATCTTCTGGGGACTCTTCTTCAGAAATTCAAAAAATTTTTGGCTTCTTCAATGGAAAATGTGTCAGCACAATCTTGAGTTACTTAAAGCCAGATGGAGCCATTTGCAAAGTGAGAAATTAGATCTAAATTTCCCGATTTCTTTTTCCTTCTCCACATAGATATCTGTAAAATTTTAGCAGACACAGAAACAACTGCCCTCACAAGCATCCCAAAACTGAAATCCTAAGTAAGGAATGTCTGTACTGAAGAATGTGTGCTTCTGCATGTGTCTTTATCTGGGGACAGAGGTGGAGGGAAAAGCATGTAGACTGACCAAATATGTCTGCAGACTCTTCAGTAACTGTCTGGGAAACTGTTCAGGGAATTCTTCAGACATGGCACGTTAAAAAAAAGCATCCAAACTTAAACCACTAAAGCACTACCTTTTGTTTTGTGAATTTTACAGATACTGTAACATAGCAGCATCATGGAAAACTCACAGGACATGTTTCTTGTCTGTAAGGACTGATCATTATTTGCTAAATCACTTCTCAAGTTAACTAATTTACTGTACCTGTAGGTTCATTAATTATTGCCTAGCATAAGTATATTTAGATACATCCACTCCTTAGTAAAGCCTTCTGTGGTCTTGTCCTTATTTGAGTTTAGCTGTTATTAATTGTTTGAAGTAACCCAAGTGAGTCTTCACCTACTAAGTGCATCTTCCTTCCTGGCTAAAGTGTGTATCACTGGTGTAAGCAAAGCCTGGTGGGATGAGTGCTGTGACTGTGGTGCCCTGCTGGTTACAGGCTCTTCAGAGGGACAGGAGGACAGATGAGGTGGGGGTGGTGCTGTCTGTAACATAATGTCTGGACAGCTGGCAATGCCACACGTGAGAACCTCTGGGTAAGGATGAAGGGTGAAACAGTGGATGTCATTGTGGGAATCTACTACAGGCCACAGAGCCAAGATGAGGACACTGATGAATTATTCCTTAAGGAGCTAAGGAATAGCTCTACATCAGCCACCATTGTAGGGTGGTCCTTGTAGGGCACCTCAGCTTGGCAGATGTTAACCAAGAGCACCACACAGATGAAACAAACAGGTCCAGAAGAGTCCTAAAACACCCAGATGATAATTTCTTGGTTTGGGTACTAAGGGAGCCAGCTGAGAAAATTGCTCTCCTTGATTTTCTCCTTGTCAACAGAGAGGATCTCGTGAGCAAAGTGGAGATTAGCAGCCATCTTGGCCACAGCAACCATGAAGCAATTGAGTTTAAAATCTCTGTTGTCAGGAGGAGAAGTGCCAGCAAAACTTCAACTCTGGACATGAGGAGAACAAACTTCAGGCTGCTGAGGGTACTAGTCAGGAAAGTCCCCTGGGAGACCACTACTGAAGGCGCTAAGGTCTGTCATAAGTCAAGCAGGAGAGAAGACTGGCTTGGGTGAGAAGAGACCTTCTAAAGCTAAGGAAAAAAAAAAAAAAAAAAAAGAAAAAAAAGGGGATATGGCAAATGGTAGCAATGTTGGGAAACATGGGAGAAATAAAGAGATGCTGCTGGCAAATGGTAGCAAGTTTGGGCAACATGGGAGAAATAAAGACATGCTGCTTGACATTTGAGGGAGAAAATCCATGTGGTCAAAGCCCATCTGGAGTTGAAGCTGGCCAGAACTCTGGGAAACAATAAAAAAAGTTTTTAAAAAATATGTTAATGGCAAAAGGCAGTCAGAAATAAATTTATGAAGAAGATTATTCTGGGAATTACTGAACAACACCTGAAAGACAATGCAGTCACCAGGGGAAGGTCCTGCTTGAAAAAATTACTTTTCTTTCATGACAAAGGTAACCATTGAGCTGACCAAGGGAAGTCAGTTGGTGTAACCTCTTTTAATTTCAGTAAAGCTTTTGATGCTGTGTCTCCCAGGATCCTTCCAGACAAACTGTTCAGCACACATCTGGATAAACATAATTGCGTGATGGGTGAGCAGCTGGCTCATATTTTGGGCAGAAAGGGTTTCCGTGAATGGGGTGACACCAGATTGGTCACCTGTCACTAGTGGATGTCACTAATGGAAGCCAATGGATGTAATATTTTTGCACTTTATCAGAGCTTTTGATACAGTCTCTCTCACAGTATCTTTTCTGGATAAGCTATCTAGTGTTCAGCTGGATAAACACAGCACGCAAGGGATAAGCAACTAGCTCATCCAGGCACAAAGGGTTACAGTGGCATCAGACTAGTGACCTGTCACTTGGGGGATTCCACAGGGCTCCATCCTCAGCCCTGTGCTCTTTGTCTTCATAAATGGCTTGGACTCAGAACTAGAAGGGATACTGAGTTCACAGATGATACAAAACTGGGAGGAGCAGCTGACTCCCTCAAAGGCAGGCAGGCCCTGCAGAGACACCTTGACAAATGAGGGGACTGGGCAGGCACCAGCTCTATGAAATTCAACAAGGGAAAGTGCTGGATTCTGTACCTGGGATGGGGCAACCCTGGATGTACAGACCAGACAGGGAATGAGAGGCTGGAGAGCAGTGTTCTAGAAGGGGACCAGGGAGTCCTGGTCAATGGCAAGTTGAACTTGACTCAGCAGTGCTCTGGCAGCCAAGAAGGCCCCCATGTCCTGGGGTGCATCAGGCACAGCATCACCAGCTGGGCAAGGGAGGGATTGTCCTGCTCTGCTCTGCACTGGGGCAGCCTCACCTCGAGTGCTGGGGGCAGTTTTGGGTGCCACAATGTAAGAAGAACATTGAGCTGTTAGAGTGTCCAGAGAAGGGCCATGAAGATTTTGAAGGGTCTGGAGGGAAAGCCTTATAAGGATCAACTGGGGTTGTCTTGTGTAGGGCCAGGACTTGGAATTCAGTGTTTTTTGTTGTTTCCTTCTAATTCAGGATATTCTATGATTCCATGATTTTTTTAACCAGCCAAGGTTTTTTTGGGTGATTATGTAATGTTGCTTATCTCACAGAAATGTTCTTCTCCCATTCACATCACTGATCCTGCTTCAGCATTTGACAAAAGCACTTGCTTTTTTCTTTTTTTTTTTTTTGTATTCCAGATACGAGCAAGACAGTGGTCATGATAGTGGGAGTGAAGATGCCTTCTTCGACTCATCGCAGCCTTGCACACTGGTCACTTTAGGCATGAAGAAGTTTGTTATCCCTGCTACACCTGCTGCTCCTAAGGATCCAGCCAGCAGAATCCTTCCCCTGCCATCATGCTTGGGCATTTGCCTTGACTGTGACAGAGGCAGGGTAGGATTTTATGATGCAGGCCGTATGAAGTGCCTGTATGAATGTGAGGTGGATTGCTCTGGCTTAATGTACCCAGCGTTTGCTTTAATGGGCAGTGCAGCAGTGCACCTTGAGGAAGCTGTCACAGCCAAGTACAGGGAGTACCATGACGACATCTAGTACATGAATCTCTTCCCATTGCTGTTCTGAGACTGAAAATGAAAGCAGAAGAATTCTACCTTAGCTTTTAGTCCTGATAAATTATATTCTACTTACGTGTTGCTCACAAGCCTCTGGCCTGTGATTTTTAAAATAAATGGTCCAGGTGCTTCCTGCACCAGATGAATTCTCCTGCCTTTCTTGTGATCTGTGCAATGCTATTCTCCATAGACTTTTTTTCCTGGGGGAAGCAGGAAAGAAGTCTGACTAGCAACCAAAATTTACTTTTCAGGACTAGCAACCAAAAATTACTCTTTGGGGTAGAAATCTGCCTTTTATTTAACTTAAGTCCTTAAATAGTTGGTTTTGTATTTAATGAATTCAAAGCTTATGGTGTGTGATTGCCATTTGACGCTGTTGAGGCAGGGCGGTGTGAAAGGACTCCACATCAGAAGGTTTGAGAGTAGAACTCTGATTTATTTCAAATACATCTCTCTTTTATAGAGAATATTGTCTAGACGCATTTTATTGGTCCTAGACTAAAAACATCTCACTTCATTGGTGTGCAGTGAATGATGCACAGTGGCAGACCTTATCTATAAAGAATGTGAACAAGAGAGATAAAGAATTATTTACATTCTTTCTCAACTGTTTCCCAGGCTTCTGCCTGGTTAGAAAGCTTTGTTTTCTCTCTGACTGAACTGAGAATGTCTACAGCCATTCTCCTTTTAAGAAATCTGCCTGAATGCCTCTACAGGGTTAGATGCTTTCCAGTTACCCCTGAGCACCAGTTGGGCCTTTCAGCACAGAATAGCATATAGAACTATAATATGAAAGAGGAAGAAATTAGAAATGGTGTTGAATGTTTAACTTATACTTGGAATGATGAAGGTAAACTTAATTCTGATTGCATGTTGTATACCCTTAATGTGATTGTAAGTTAAAATGCAAGTTCTGACACTCAGTGTCATATAGTTGGTGGCATAATGGTAAGTTCCTTTATTCTTCCAGGCTTTTACTATAAGCTATCTAAAAGAAAGTGCAATTGTACCTTAAATGTCAGAATCTGGAGTCAAAAATCAGAAAGGTTTGCATGTGTGAATAATAGTACCTGGTATTTAGGCAAAGCAAGTGAGTTGCTGACATGAGTAATTATATGTGAATTAAAAAAAATAAAATCAGGTATTTCTTTTAACATTTGCTTTTATAGGTTAATTTTTTAAAATCTAGTAGCAGCTTGAATTTTTCTTAGTAAGAATGTTAAAAATGCACTGGTTAAGTTTGGAGACCTAATTTCTGCCTTAAAGGATGTCTCCCTTCAAATTTCAGTTCCTCTGATGTTAAAAACTGTATCACACAGTAGTTTTTCACAGAATCATATAGTAATGGGAACAGCTTGAGTTGGAAGGGACCTTTAAAGACCATCTAGTTCCAACCCCCCTTGCCATGGGCAGGGACATCTTCCACTAGACCAGGTTGCTCAAAGCTGCACCAAACCTGACCTTGAACACTTCCAGGGATGGGGCATCCATAGGTTCTCTGGGAAACCTTCTTCAGTGTCTCACTACCCTTATTGTTAGAAATTTCTTCCTTATATCCAACCTAAATCTATCATCTTTTAGTTTAAAACCATTGCCCTTTGTCCTATTTCTCTAGGCCTTGGTAAATCTTCTCCATCTTTTAAAAAAATATTTTTTCTATAGTAAAAGGCCATAATTAGGTCTTTCATGAGCCTTCTCCATGATTAATAACTCCATCTCTTACAACGCCTTCACAGGAGAGGTGTTCCAGCCCTCTGAGAATTTTGTGCCTCTCCTCTGGAACCACTCTGTACTGGGGGCTCACAGAGCCAAATGCAGTATTCCAGGCAGCTCAGGATGTTTTCTGTGCTGCAAGCACACATTGCTGATTCATGGCCAATTTTTCATCTATCAGGATGTCCAAGTCCTTCTCTGCAGAGCTGCTCTTCATTCACCAGTTGGTATTGATAGAGTAAATTTCCTAGGTCCAGGTGCAAGACATCTTTTGCTTGGTCTTGGGGAACCTCATGAGGTCCACATCAACACTGGTTGCCAGTACAGACCCTTGAGGGACACTGCTCATCATTACTGGTTTCTACTTGGACACTGAGCTGTTGACTGTAATTCTTTGGGTGTAGCTATCCAGCCAATTTGTTATTCACTAAGTCCATCCACTTAAAACCTGCTCTTTCAAGTTTAGAGGTAAGAATGTTGTGCGGGATCTTATCAAAGGCCTTACAGAAGTCCAGGTACTTGGTATCTTTTAGCTCTTCCCTTATCCTCTGGTGCAGTCACTGGGTCACAGAAGACCACTAGATGAGGCAGGTGATTATTGCCCTTGGTGAACTCATCTGGCTGTCCCTGATCAATTTATTGTCTTCCATAAATTTTGACCTACGTTCCAGAAGGACCTATGTTACATTATCTTACTGGGAATGAAGGTGGATTGCCTCTCTTTATAGAAACCCATGTATAAAAAGAAGTAGGGTATGTACACTGTTGACTGGTGGAAAAATAAGGATCTAGAGTGAAGAATGTTTCTAATAAATACTTGGTGCTTTCTAATTTGGGGATATGCTTTCTAATTTGGGGATATGCTTTCTAATTTGGGGATAGTGTTGCATCTTGGTAAATGTGTGTGAAGTATGCTCACTAAGTCCATGTATACAGCTGTAGAGCTGTGAAATGGGACCTGAAAATCACAATATAGTTAAGTGAATGCAGGTCATAATGCAAAACGTTTGTGGGCTTTGCTGTCTGAACTGCTGTACTGATCTGACCTGGAGTCCACCTCTCCCAGTGTCTTCTCTCTTAAGCCTCTAACTGTGGCTACTATTAGAAAAAACTGTCAGAAATGGTTGTCTAGGCCAGCATGAGTGTGACAACCAGAAAGGCTCAGCAAGCACAACTTCTTGTCTGGATGTCACCTGCAAATGTTTCTGTCTTGATAAGGCTGTGTGAAAGTGCCCTCCACAGATTCAGTGTGAGTTGTGTGAGATGTTCCAGCAGCAGGGATGAATTATGGGATACCTTTTGGAATTTTCTCCTGCAGGAGAAAAGAAAAATTGTCTCTTACTAGTTAGCCTTTTTAGTAATTTCTTCTGGTTTAGATGATTATCATTATCGCCTTTTAATTTCTGTAATTCCCTCCCTTTCATCTTCCCTCTAACTGGATTGAAGCCATTGCTCTCTTTTTGCCTGCTGAGGCTGACTGAACAGTCTGTCCATAAGACACTCTCTTGCTGTGAAGGATGACCAAGTTTTGTGTTTTCCTTCTTCTTTTAGTCCTAAAACCGTAATTGCCTTTTATTTGGTTGATATGCAATACCATGCTCCTGATGAAGCTTCTTCTGCAGTGTTTTTCATGCAGTCCTAATGGTTAGCTGTGCATGCAGGGTTTTCCCCACCTGGTATGCTGTTTCGCATTTGTTTATGTTGATAATACTTGTTTACCTAATCACTAAGATCTGAGGGCCTTCTGCAGCTTTTCAGCCACTGCTACACTTGGATGCTCCTGAGTAGTAGCTTAACTGGATACACAAACATGCCCATTCTGTTATTTGTTTGGTTTTCCAGGTCTTGGAGCAAACTAAGTTGTAGAGATCTCTGTTGTTAAGATTTTTTGTTCCTTCTACTTCTTTTCCCTCTCCAAAATTTATTAAACCACAAGTCAAGCACTGAAAACTCTTGCATTAGTATACTATGTTGAGTATGTGACTCATGATTTTTCATGCGAGTGCAGCAGTCAGAGAGAGCCAGGAGGAAGGATTCTCACTTCAGTAGCTGTGACTTCTCCCCTTGTATAACTGGCAATGGTCAGTTCATCTACCAAACCAAGAATTGGCTTAGAGCTGCAGGTTGTAGGGCTGAACTTTCTTTTCCAGAATAAATCTCCTCCCATAGATGAATGTTTTATTTTTAATTCTTCTGTTTCAGAAACTGGTGTAAATTACAGGCTTTATGTCATGGTTAGCACTTCACATTTCCACATTTACATTTTTTATAAGCACCTGGATTTGTATTACTGGACCTTTTGTTACTTTATGAAAATATTTGTAAATGGAACACTCTACTGCAGATATGAAGACAGTGTCTCAGACTCACAGATCTAGAAAAGATTATTGGTTTGAGACTGTAGAAGTAAGAAATTAAAAATGTAGGGGCTTTTTCTACTGGAGTTTCAGATTCATTTAACATGTGTTCTGCTATGCAATTACTTACTCTTCTGGACAGAAACTGATGCTAATTTAAACATTTGTCTACCTTTTGAAAGATCTGTTTGTATTTATCTCATTCTGAGTTTAAAAATTGATTTGCCTTTTGGTGTTACTTGAATACTTAGTGTGCATTCCAGACAGTAGTCTTTGCTGCTTACTCTTATTAAATAAAAAACACACTGTCAATAGGCACTGACAGCACGCTGTGATATTTTTCCACTACCATGGAAGTGTCAACTTTCAGCAATACAGTTCAGCAGTACATGCCTATCCAGATAATTATTTTTTCAAGTTTCTCCCTATGAAACAGCACTTTACAATGTAGACTAAGCTAAAAATGGTGTGGTATTGTGTGGATTTTTGTGCAATATAGCTGTTTGGCAACTATGGTGTGACTTGCAAAGCTTCATACAGGTGTGAATTATGTAGACACTTTTTAGATACCTACAGCTTTAACAGAAAGGCCTTGTTTGAAAATGTTCTGAAATGTAAAAGTGATGTCTTGGTTTGTTTTCTTTTTTTTTTTTAATAAAAGCTGAAATACAGTTTCTCAGTCATTCAAATTATTACATCCCAGCTCCTAAGTATCCTGGTTGAAATAACTTTTCCTACAAAACATGACAATAGATGACTTGTGGGGAGAAAGCACTGCTTTGGTTCTCAAGTGTACTCATATACCAGTCCTCTGAGTTTAGAAGGACAAAAGAGTAATTTGGAATGACTGCCAGGGTTTTACGTAAGATACTGATGTTATGAATTTGACTGCCTGAGCTTTCCTCCCTAGTCAGGGAAGGAAAATGTGCATCCAGAAGGAACTTGGCTCTTGGGCATTTTCAAAGGAACCTACCCATTCCCTAGCAGAGGAAGCAGATGCTGCTTACCTTTCCAACCTGAATAGCTCTACCAGAAGACCTCAGGTTGGGTGGACATGCCTGGCTCTTTGGTTCTGAAAACTGGTGCCACTGCTTAAATCTGCATTCCTTTGTTTCATTCAGTGTTATATTAATTGATGCTGTTGTTTGCAGGGTGCTTCAAAGTTCCAGCTCCCGGTGGTTGCTGCCTTCAGGCAGCTGTGTGTGCACATGGAAGCAAGAGAGGCTGTATCCACAGAGAATCTCCTGTGAGCTGTGCCAGTGCAGTTAAAGCAGCCAATCTGTGGATGTGTATGCTCTAGGAGAGGCAGACTGACACTCCTGAGAAAGCAGGAGTATTGAAACCAAGAGAAGTATTCTGCTGAATTTTCACAGAATCACAGAACAGTTAAGGTGCAAAGGGGGCCTAAGGGTGCAACAAGGTGGATTTGTTCGGTGAAAATAATGGCGCCCCAAGGGCAAGCTTGGGAGGGCAAACAAAGGTTTTGTACAGGAACTCAGGAGGAGGGGTGTAGGAACAATAACCAATGAGGGTAGAACTGGGGATGAGCTTACCTACAAGGATGTCACAGGAGACAGGGTCAAAAGACCTGAAGCCAAGGCAGACAAAATCCACGGCTCCCCTCACTGTGGGGGAGCCTGCCATGCCATCACAGAAGGCCGTAAGACTGGTCAAGCATGATTTCCCCTTGTTATACCCAAACTGACTACTCTTGATCACCTTTTCTTTTACATGCTTGGTGATGACTTCTAGAAAGATCTGTTCCATTACCTTTTCAGGGAGGGAGGTGAAGCTGACTGACTGGTAGTTTCCTGTGTACTCCCTTTTTGAAGATGGGGTAACTTTGGTCTTTTTCCACTTACTAGGAACCATTTCTGTTCTCCATCATTTTTTAAAGATGATGGAGAGTGTCTTCACAGCACTCCCAACCCTCTTTGACCATGGGGAAATCTTCCTTTTTCCAGCATTCCTCTCTTAACCCTGAGGTCTGGGATTCCTGAGAGCCGGCCTCAACAGTAAAGATGGAGGCAAACAAGGCATGAAGTAATTCTTCCTCCCCTGTGTCTTCAGTCAGTAGGACACCCATCTGTTTCAGCAGCAGCCCCACATTTTTCCATAATGTTCCTTTTGCTGCTGATGTATTTGCAGAAGCCCTTCTTGTTGTCCTTGATAACCCTTGCCAGGTTCAATTTCAAGTGGACCTTTCCTTATTGCATTCCTACATACTCTAAGAATGCTCCTATAATTCTCCCATGTGGCCTGTCCCTTTTTCTACATGCCATAAATTGCTTTCTTCTGTTTGAGATCAACTAGAAGCTTCTTGCTCATCCATTCAGGTCTCCTGCCCACTTTGCTTGAATTTTTTATCATGGGGATTCACTCGCCTTGAGCTTGGAGGAAGTGATGCTTGAATATTGGACCCCCTTATCTTCTACAGCCCTCACCCATGCTCCTCTTTGAAGAGGCTGAAGTTAGCTCTCTAGAAACTCAGGGTTCTAGTCCTTAGTGCTTTGCTTCCTCCATGAAGGATCCCGAATTCCACCATCCCATAGTAACTATAGCCAAAACTGTTCCCAGCCTTCTTTGACCAGTCCCTCCTGATTTGTAAGTACAAGGTCCAGCAACACACTTTTCCTTCTTGGGTCCTCTTCCACTTTCATGAAAAAGTTACTGTCAATGGTCAATTCCTGGACTGGGTGTGTAGAGCCATGTTGTCCCTCCAACAGTATTAAGGTGCCTGAAGTCCCCCAGGATAACCAGGGTCTGTGACTATTAGGCTGCTTCCAGCTGTCCACAGAAAGCCTCATCAAATTCCTTCTGATCAGGTGGCCTGCAGCAACCACCCACAACAGTGTCACCCTTGTTAGCCTGTTCTTTAATTTTTACCCATAAATGCTCAACTCGTTCATCTGTCCTGGAAAGAGCTCAGTACATTCCCGGTGCTCCCTCACTTAGGAGCAATGCCATCACCTTGTTGTGCTGACCTGTCCTTTCTATAAAGTACACAACCATCCATGATAACACTCCAGCAATGTAAGCAAAAACATCAACACCCTGTTTAGGTTTCTAGTTCTTTTTTATTCACCATGTTGTGTGCATTTGTGTACAGGCATTTCAGAGATGTGATGCAGCATCCAGGTTCCCTAGAAGGCATTTACCAAAGCCATACACACCTTGATGTGGTTAGCCCCATGGTTCTCACCTTGGGAGGCAGCCAAGGGAGATCTGTCACTGCATTAGCTCCCCAGGAGGAAGTAGTAGTAGGAGCATTGCCACTTCAGACACAACACATCCCCTGCCCTCAGTCCTTCCATTTAAAGTCTATCTCACCAAACTGGCCAGCCAAAGATTCCCTTGCCTCTTTTGGACAGGTAGTTCCTGTTTCTCCCTGATAGGTTATCATCATTAAAGTACAACCCATTCTCATAAAAGCCAAAAACTCCTTGATGGCATTGGTCACAAAGCCAGATCTTTATCTGCGCAATGGGTCTGCTTCTCTGTCTCTGCTTCTTTCTCTGTTTCTTTCCCTTCTGTCTCTATTTCTTCAACTGGTTGCATAGATGAGGACTTGGGCACTGATAATTTCCATCTGCCTCACCAGGACTTTTTCTTGATCCTGCCTATTTTTTAGCTTGTGGTGTCATTTGCACCCAAATGAAATGGTAGTAGTAGCTACTTGGCAAGTTGGGCTGCTCTCTTGGCAACACCATGGATCTTCGACCCTAGTAGGCAGCACAGATCTTCTGCTTCTCCATCAGGCTGGCAGATGGGTTTTGATCTGGCTACCATTCTTCAGTATGTTGTTCAAATGTATAAATGACAGGTTTGTTTCTTGACTGAAATGTAGTAGAACAGACAGAAGGGTGTCTGAGGAAGCACTTGAAAAGGGCTGTGAAAAATATTTTGAGTACCCCACCAGCACATGAATGCAGAGCTGTCTGGGGTGCTTTCCAGTGTGTTTGCCATCAGGGGAAACCTGAGATGGTTCATGGTCTTTGACTCAGATCCTGCTGAGAACCAAGTATCTGAAAGCCTATTTTGAGGTTCAGAAAAACAAATGGTGCATCTGTGTGAGAGAGAATTTCAGTTTGCACTGGAGTCTCAAATTAGAAAGAAGTGGCTTTGATTCAGCCTGAAGGATATTTCTAGCTCCCTGGCAAAATAGTAAGGCTTTTTCTGTATTTACTGCCTAACTATACACATTGCACTGAGAAAACCCAAGTTAGCCTGAAAGCATTGATTTGTTTTAGCAATCCTGCCAGGTTTGACAGACATTTGCATGGGAGAAGTAGGGGACTTAAACACTATAAAAAAATACTTCTCTCAAAGATTAATTTTTTTCCTGTCTGTTAAATTCTTCATCTCTTCCTCTCTTTCTTTTGCTCTATCATAGCTGGTTTTCTGCTCTGTTCTCAGACCTGAAAACAACTAAAGTAGCAGTACTCTGCTCCTCTGTTCACTCTGACTGATGAAGAAAAGAAAGGAAAAAACCACAGAGCTAATTTAGACTAGATGAAGGTGGAGAGAAAGTGCTCTAGGTAGAACAGAAAACTTTCAACTTAGTATGAAAAAAAAAAAAGAAAGGACAAATATTTTCAGAAGACAGGAGAAATAATTATTTTCTTCCTTGGACTCTATGAGTGATCATTCTGCATGGGTGGTTGAGCAGGGAAGGGATCGGGTAGGCAGAGAGGGCTTCTACCAGTGCTGCTAAACATAGACACTCCACAGAACAGCTTGGCATATTGTCCAGAACTATTTCTGAGGTTGGTAAGCCACTGCAACCTGTGGGCTAAAACAGGGGAACGTTCTGTTTCTTCCTATATGGTATAATGTGCAAGTGGCTTTGCTTCTTTCTGAACTTGAATAAAAAGATTGTATTTAGACTGTCTGTGTTAGTTGATTTAAAAGATGTCCACCACCACCAAAAATATTTTCTCCATATCTATCCATCCTTTCTTAAAAAAAACCACCGTAGTATAACTTTTAAGGGTAGTAGTTATAGCAATCTAATTTAAGTGAGTCATCATGCTTTGCTACATAACATGCCACAAAAACACCATAACTAAACTGTTGGAAGAAAAAAGCTTGAGAAATAATCTCATAAATACTCCTTGAAAACCAAGGTAAGCAAAAAATGAAGAGTGAAAAATGAGAATTTATTTGACAAGTCATTTCATAACAGAATTGCAGGGGTTTCAACTAGGTATACTTTGCTAGGAAAAGCTACTTTCATTTCTCATAGAACTTACCTCTATATATATACTGGGTAAATGTATTTATATTTGTGCTTAAGTATCTTTTTTTTTTTTCTGGGAAGTTACTTGACATTTTTAGGAAAGTCAGAGGACAGAGGGACTTATTCATATAATCCTGATAATTGTTCTTAGGTCCACCTTACTCAGAATTGTGCATATTGCTGAGCTAAGTGTGCTCACTGTAGCCAGGTATTTAGATTATCAAGATGACAGAGGATGGTCCTTCCCTTTCCTCACCTGGGAGTGAACAGGGTGAAGAGACAGTTTACTTGAGACAGAAGCACCTGGGTCAGTTCACCCCCTCTACCAGTGAACATTAAGCCAAAAGAAGATGTGAAAGTGTGGCATTGTACCCCAGTGGAGCTGACAGGATTACTTTTTTCCTCACCAAACCTGTAGACAACACAGACAGTTTCAGCTCCCTCCCTGCTGTTTCTTGGTAGTAATAAGACTCTAGAGTTAGGAATGATGTTAGGGAGCACCTTTCAGGCCCAATTCCTGTATCTGTAACCTGGCAGAAATTCTCTGTGGCCATGTCCACAGGATGCCCATTCAGGCTCTGGAAGAAGCTTTCTTTGTGGGCTGCCTGGGAGCTAAGTAGCAAAGCAAACAGGTTTTCCATAGGCATTCCAGACTTGAGCTGAATTTGTCCCTTCTTCCCCTGTTGAGAAGATGCCATAAATCAGGTGCCCTGATACTCCAGGGTGTTTATGCATGTGTGAATTCATTCATGCTGGTTTTATTGTGACTTTTTCCTGCTTAACAGAGATACAGAAGCAAAGTAAATATAACCCAAAAATGTTGATTTATCTTTTTTTAAAATTACAATAGAGATTATTTTAGAGAGCCATTGAGACAGAAAAATAAGGATGAAGAAGGATAATACTAGGACTTATTATGAGAATGTATTTCCAAGACAGAGAGAAAAGCAAGATTTTTCTATGTATTATTTCTATTTGTAGTCCTAATATTGCAAATCCCTTGCAAACTCAGATTTACTTTTTTCTCCCCTACTTTATGCAGTTTGTATTTTATGAGGCTCAATGGAGGCAGGCTGGCCAGCTCTAAGCCTCATCCAGTTTCCCATGCACTAGCCAGGCCCCTGTGCACCTGGCAGGCACAGAACCCATAACAGTGCCTTTCTGCTTCAAATCAAGGAGCACTAACATCCCAGCATACAAATTTGTGGTGTAAATGCATTCAAGAGTATCCGAGTACGAGTTTATCTTCCAGCATCCCTTTTGTGATTTGCTGTGAGAGCAGTGAGGACAACAGGACACATTGTCTTGTTGAGCCTTTCCATGGGGCCCTTCCATGTTTTTTGTTGGGTCTTGGATGCTGTTTTTGGAGCAGAGTGAGCAGATGCTCTGGCCTTTTAGCCCAGTTCCTTCTGTATGGAGACCCTGGGGGGCATTTCCCCAGTTTAGAGAGACACAGGAAGCTTCCCTCAAAGCTGTTAAAACCCCACTGGCTCCTTCCCCTATTCCTATGTCTGTTCCTGTGTCCCTGAGCCACTCCCTCCCTATTCCCTGACTGGCCCTCATCTTTGTACTGCCCCGAGAGCTGGCTCAGCCCCAGACCCCCCCGGACAGGGCAGTGAGCGCTGAGACATGTGTGTGCTGGAGGAACTCTGAACATCTCACCAGCAGCTGAATTAAACATCTGTGGATTTTATGCAAAGGCCCTTCCTGCTTCTTTACCCTGGACTTTACTAGCAGCAGTTCAGGCTGCTACACTTGTGCTCTGCTGTTGTCCACGTTGGGGGATGGCCACTGTCCCTCAGAGTTTCAGCTCTCCTTGCTCAGGGGTCTGGGATCCCTCTGTTGGTACTAGCATTGAGGTTTTGCCAGTTTTTTTAAATGAAAATTCCCCAAGGTGCCCTGGTGTGATCCTCTACTCCAGGACATGCCTGCCTGGGCTAGCTCCAAGTTCATCCTAATAAAGCCAATTATGTGTACTAGTGAGCTTGGAACACACAATAGGGCAGCAAGGAAGAAATGCTGAAATATTTTTAAGAATGCATAGTCAAAATGTACTGATAGATAAGCAGAAACAAAAATAGTTAGGAGAGATGGGCTATCTGTTTTCACAGCAGCCATCAGCAGTTTTTCCTGGGAGAGAGACTGACCCTTCTTTGTTCTGCTTCATGTACTCAGTGTGTGCTTTGCTTTGTACAATCTGCAATCTCACAAGTATCCATTTACTTCTCAAGGGAGACGCAAAAGATTTAGAGCTGTGTGAACTGCTGTTTGACTTGGGACCAAACGAGGCTTTCCTGTATTTTCCAGTGCTGCTGGTACCACTGGGTTGTCCTCAACAGACCACACAAGAAATGCAAAGGCACAAGGGCTGGCTGCTTTGAAGTAAATCTGGGATATTGTTCTCCTCTTTTGAAATGGAAACCCAATGGCAAAGCCATTGCTCCAGCGACTCTCTGCTCCCTTTGATAAGGCACAATACAATGCAAATGTATTCTAGAGAGTGACTATCAAAAGGCTTTGAGAAGCAAAGGAGTAGAGAAATCATATTCTTATTTTCCACAGCTTTTATGCTAAGCAATACATGGCCTGTTGAAATAGAGTTCAACAAGTAGGTTTGCAGAGACCAAGTTGTTGAAAATTAAGTTAAAATTTTGCCCTACCCCAGTGTGACTCAGTGGATGATCGTATGATCGTATTGTGTTTTTCTGTTCACATCAATATTGTTCCCATTTGCAATGTTTTTGCCAGAAGAAATTTAGGTTTGGCTTTGCCAGCTTCTACACTGAGAAATCTGCTGGAAGCTCTTACATCATTACTAGGGAATTTAAGAATAATGTTCTTTATCAATACAAGATTGCTTAGTCACTAAGTTGATTTCTTAGTTGCCATTTGTTCATGCTGTGGAATTAGAAGAAAAGGAATTTTTTTACAATTGGTTATTTCTTTTTAAAATGATACAGTTCTTTTTTCTCCCCATGATTCCCTCCTTTGTTGAAGATAACAAAAAGAAAAGCAGGTTCTATTGAGAAAAAAACATATGGTCAAACCTACATTTTTTCTAATTTCAAAACAAAATTATGTTTTATTTTAAAAATGACAAGACTGTAAGTGATCTATGAATTGCATCTTCCTGAACTGAGATTAAGGAAGTAGATATCTGATGCAAAGATAATTATTTCTCCTTTTCAGTGCAGACAGGATTTTAACCATGTTCTTTAGCCCAGCATATCTGTCTTTCTGGCCTGAATTTGCCCAATTTCCAAAGCAAGTTTAGGTTTCATTCACACATTTGCTTCATGTGTGACTAAGATGTTCACCCCCAAACAGGTTGAAGCTATAAAATGGACTTTGTTCCATGGCTTTCTGAAGTAAGTAATAGATAGAAGAAAACAGCTTTAAGCCAAGATACTTAAAAATGAATAGACAATATGATTATTAATATTGCAGAAAGATTAGGTAATGGTATAACTTCGTCATACAGGAACCTGCCAATTCTACTTCTCTTTTCTGTAATTAAGTTACCAAAACATTTTTATATCTCTGCCCTTCCACTTCTTCTAAAAGATTTAGTCTAAATGCCTTCAAAATATTGTATATATTGACATAAATAGCAATAGAAATACTTAATGGATAATGAATCTTAGTTTGCTTCATTTATCAGCTAGGGCTTTCTATCTTAGCAAAGTGCTAAGACTACAATATTACAAGTTACCAAACTGTAAAAGAGGAAGAACAACCCTGTTTTACAAGGGTAAAACATTAACAAGCTCTGATGTGATCCTTGGGTAGCTCATTTGACACAGTTAATATCAACAAGCTTCCAATTATTTTTGTGTCAAATTTTTTTCACCTTTAATTATTAAAAAACATTGCTGGATTCAACAGAAGAAAGAAAAAAAACCCATGTGTTGAGCCCCGAGAGTGAAATACCAAATAATCTTTTTCATTTTGAAACACAGCTGTGTTTCAAAACTTAAGTCTTTACTTAAGAAAGTACTCTATTGAAAAAATATGACTGATATTTCCTTTTGCACAAACTTCTTCACACAGCAAGGCTGTCAAAAACAAAGCCAAGCAAATGGAACAAAAAAGCTTTGAGAAAGTAATTTAAACCCCTCTTGATTGTATTTGTTTCAAGACCTTACCACTTACCACTTTCATAGCTTCATAAAGTCCTGAATAGACCCCAAAAGAGGACAAGAAGAACAAATTTCTTGTGTGTTAACCTCCAAACTAGTTTTCTGCTGGAGACATGCAAGTGTATGCCCACATGGATGTCACGGAATGGTGAAGATTTTAACAATAGACATGAAAGCACAGCATATTAAAAGGAAAAAAAGGAAAACCTAAATTCTTGCAAATAAATAGTGTAATGTTTCTTTGTGTTTAAAAAAAAAAAAATTCTCTGCTGTTTTCCTTCTCCCTCACCCGCATTTTTTACTTTTCTCAGGATGACAATTTTTACACACAATTATGACAGATGGCTGGAGTTTTAAGCTCTGAAATCACAGCAGTCAGCATGACCATCTCTGCTTCTAGCAAAACACTCAGGTTTATATAGGTATTTCTCCATCCCAAAAGCCTGGCACTGTGCTATATTCAGTCTTCCAGGTCTGACAGTTAATATAATTAATAGTGAGCTTAGTTCCATTAAATTGTTGCCATAAAACCATCTGCATGGTGATCACAGCACCTCTTGTGAACTATTGTGGGTACAGTCCAGAGAGAACCCTTCTCAAGCAGAATTTTTAGTGAAGTAAAGTATTTAGTTCCTTATTCTTGAAAACTGTTATATTTTCATTAAATACTGTAATGAAATAGGGAGAAGCTGTAAGTTAGTTTCTTTCCCTATTTTTGTGAGGTAGTGCCCTGCACTTTTCTTGAGGGACACAAGCAGAGAAGTCTGCTACAGGAGACCCAGAATTCATTTTCTGGCCTACTGGCAGGGTTGTTGCCCACTGCATGTTGCACACAAAAATTGCAGACCTTTGCCTGGTTGGTTTGTCTACATTACTACCATTTTCATTACCAGACTGAAGTTAGTAGGGGACAGAGTGATCCCTGCTGAAGGATTATACTGGGTGCCCTCCCAGAGTGTCTGTGGGGCAGAAGCCTGGGATGAATTATGAGATAAAGATTAGGCAAAAGTATATGGGAAACTTTTCTGCAACAGTACCAGTGGGGCCCTGCCTGTCCTGGCCATGGCATGGCTGGCCAGCAGCTGAGGGGCACTGCTGGACCAGGGCCAATGACCCCTTCTCAAGAGATCTTCAACCCCTCTGGAGATCCAGAGGAAGGTTGTGGATTTGTACAGACAAGCAGCTGAGGTTCAGCTGTGTCTTCTTTCTACTTGACCTGATGACAGACCATAATGCCAGAAAGAGAAATCTGTAAATGCCAAGGAACATGTAGCTCTACTTGGAATGCCATGAAAGGCAAAGAAACTGGGATAAGAAAGGGGAAGTTGGAAATAGGATGCCCGCTTAAATGTAAAACCTACATCTGAAATTAATATACTTCACTGCTCAAAGTGAGTTATGGAATTGCTGCTGGTGGTAGAGACATAGATGTATTAATTTATACTGTAGGAATAGAGGAAGCTTTCTGTTAGGGTGTATTTCGATTCAGACAAATATAAATTCACTGCTATAAAGGCAAAACATTTCTAAATGTCAGTGAGGAAAAAGAGAAAAAAGTACTTAGAAGGTCAAAACTGACTATCTGAATAGTCTGTGCCAAAGAATATCTGGTCTCAAGCACCCACAAGACCAATCAGTTAAAAACTTTACAGCAGAAGATATTTGCTTCAACTTCAGTGTGTTTGGCCATCCATTTGGATGAGACGTGTGGGGTTTTAGGAATTTGGCCCTTCCAGTGACCTTGGAAGGAGTCACATGAACAAAGCTTGTGGCTCCAAACAACTCTTGCTGAAGAGCACCCGAAATGAACTCCTGTCATATCCAGAGCCAGCTGTTCCAAACTGAATCCAGGGACGCAGCCACAGACCAGCAACGCCCAGTAGCAGGTGTGTAAGCGCAGCAGGAACTGCTGTCTAGCAGCAAGGGGTGGCACCCGTATCTATTCACTCAACCCACCTCCGTGCCCAAAAAACTCCCACCACCCAAACCACAAAAGGAAACAAACGAAACCAAACCAAACCAACAAACACCGTCCAAAACACAAACAAACAAACCAAACAAAAAAAAGGAGCTGACCCCAGAGCAGCCGGCCCCGCCGCGCTCCCCGCCGGCCCGGCGCGCTGTGGCGCGGCGCTGCCGGCAGAGGGCAGCAGTGCGCCGAGCCGGCGCCGCCGGGCCCGCGGAGCTCCGCGGCCGCGGGGGCAGCGCGGAGCCGCCGCTCCCGGCAGGGGAAGGCGGAGCGCCTCCGCGGGCTGCTCTGTCACCGGGAAATAGGCGCCCCACCTCCCAGGGACACAGCCGGGCACCCCAGAGGCTGCGCCCGCAGAGCAGCTGCAGGGTGCTAGCGAGCGGCTGCGGAGGCGCTGGCTTGCCGAGTCTCAGCTATGCACTCACTGGTTGCCTCGGCCGGACCGTAGGAAGCGCCTGGGAGTCCTGCAACCCCTTCAAGAGGGGCTGCTATATTTCTTTGAGAAATAGAGGAGAAATGCTTTGCCAGCAGGTTCCCAGAGCGAAGATAGCAAAGGCCAAGTCGTTGTTGAATTGCCAAAGAGCTGTAGGGTCTTTGCTTACCTAGGTTCCCCCCGTGCAGAAGTGGGACAGGTGTCTGTGTCGCTGACAGAGCTGGGCACTGTCGTGGATTGGCCATCTGTGGGCCATCTAGGTGAGACGGGAGATGTAGGATTGCCACCCCTGCACTGTGTGTGCTTTTGTTGCACTGGTGCTAGAACTGCTGCAAAGTGCAATGACAAATTGTAGGATGCATGCACAAGGTACTAGGCAGGATATATACACTAGACATATGTCTTACAGTGGTAAAAATCTGCTGTGCCCTACTAGTTGATATAAATAAGAGATTTCAAAGGCTAGCCAACAGGCAAAAACCTAAGATGGATGTAGTGAAATAAAATTGAGAAAAAAGCATATGTGTTCATTCGGCAGTGCTGAGGATCAGGCCTATGTACAAAAAAAGAGATTTCTATCTGCACTTGGTTAATGCATCTACCAAATATGCTTCAGACTTTCATTTCTGATGTCTTTAGAAATGCCAGAAGCACTCAGCTTTGTGATACCATCGCAGGAACAACTAAAATGGAGTTCTGCACTGGGCACTAGGTATATTTTCTTGACTGCTGGATCAGAAGGTGCTCGGAGGTTGCTTGTGTGAGTACATGTGCCAACCAAAAAGATTACCCACCTTTTCTCTTCCTGAGAGAATGCTGAGTTCCAGGCATACTTTTGAAACACCATTTTTTTTTTCCACTCAGGATTAAATTTGAATAGATGCCAACTACCTTCCCTTCTACACCCTTCCCACACTTGTAGTTGAGTGGCAGTGTCCTGTGTACAGTGCCTAAGCAATGCCTACACACTGCTTTTGTTCCCCCGGCCCTGTGCAGGGGAACAATAGGGTCTGTGGGCAGCAAGTCGCTCCAGATGAGGTGAACCAGAGCTGTCCTCTGGCTGAGCTCTGGTTGTCCCAGCTGGAAGCACTTCTTGGCATATGTTCATTACATTCCCAGAAGGACATACAGCTTGTTCTAATACTGAACACTCAATTTGCAGGCACTGTGCACCTGAGTCTATAAATAAGCTTAAAACCAAAGGACTTAGAGAAGATCACGCTACCATTTCTTAATCTGGTAATGAATCCATTGGTGGAAAGAGGACACAATGCCCATTTACACAACAGGCTTCTCAGTCTAGAGGACATTTAAAAACATTGTTGTTGTTTGGGGTTAAGTTTCTTTCCTTTTGTCTTTTTTACATATAGAATTTTTCCCCATAACCTGCTAGGAAACTCTAACAACTGAGTACTCAAGAAAAACAAAAGAAGTAGCCAAGCTCAGAGGAGAAGGGTACCTGGTTGCACTTTTCCGGGAGTTTATCTCCGAGGGGCAGAGACACCGTGGGAACTGGGCAGCGCTGCTGGCGCTCTCTCTCTCTCTCGGAGCTGCTGCCTGGGGAAGGGAATTCACTGCTGCCTGCAGTCCCCAACCCGGAGCTGCTTCTTATGGCGTGGGGTGAGGCTCTGCTCGTGAGAGCAGCCACTGAACCGGGACCTCATTAGCACCGACCTCACTAAAAGTGGGACCTATCCCCACCTGCTGAGGTGCCCGGGATCCTGAGCTCTCCTCTCCCTGCCCTGCTGGGAGCTGGGCTGCCGCTGCCCTGCTCCGCTGCTTCTTCAGCACTGTTCCAACTCTTATGTGTAGTAGATATAATTCGCGCCATTTCTAGTATGATATGTGTGATACTGAATATTTGTTGGAGTATACGCGTTTGTATTAGGACTACCCCTCCCACTCTCGCAGGCGAAACCTGGTGCATGTTGAAACCCGATTTGTAAAAGGATGTAGCTCGGCCAGGAGATGGGGATGGGCCGTGTCTGGAGAGATACGGGATGCCCAGGCGCTGATCGTCGCATGAACGATCCGAGATGGATATCATGGAAATCCTCGGGCAGATACATGTGAATGCAGCGTTCCCGCAAATTTCATCAAGGGATTCACCAACTCCGGACACTGAATTGTTCTTCCGCATCACCAAAAAAAGAAAATCTCATTAACCTATGGACTCTGAATGGAAGAAAAGACTGTCTGCCGAAATCTTGTCCTCAGGCGGAATTTTCCCTATAAAAACCGCTCGTGCCAGGATGGAGGTGTGTGCATAGGGGAAAACCTCTGCTGAGACTGACTCCCTGTGGCACACCCAGGGCCGATCCCGGGCTCGGCTCTGTTCTCTCCGGGTGGCTGGCTAGATAGAATTTGATTGAAAAATAAATATCTTATTTTTTTTCATTTTAATTTGGCTGGACAAATTTTCATTTATAACACCGGGATCCTGAGCTCGCCTCTCCCTGCCCTGCTGGGAGCTGGGCTGCCGCTGCCCTGCACCCTCTGCTGCTTCAGCACTGTTCCAAGCTTTTACTGCACCCCCTGCCAGCCCAGCGTGGTGATCCCGAGGGCGCTGCCCGGCAGCGGGCCGGCTGCCCCGGGGTTTGTGAGGCGCAGCCTCTCCTCCGCCCCCGCCCGTGAGGGCCGCGCCGCCATCGCCGCCATCGCCGCGCGCTGCCGCGCCCGCCCGCAGCGCCCCCTGCGGCCGCGGGGCGGCCCCGCCCGCCGCGACAGCAGCGCCCCTGCCGGCCGCGCCCGGCGCTGCAGCGGAGGGAGGCCGGGCCCGGCCCGGGCCCTGCTCGGGCCCAGCACCGGAGCCACCAGTGCAGCCTTGGCACAGGAGAGCTGCATGTGCACTGACAGCCCCTGCACGGCACCAGTGCAGCCTTGGCACAGGAGAGCTGCATTTGCACTGACAGCCCCTGCACGGCACCAGTGCAGCCTTGGCACAGGAGAGCTGCATGTGCACTGACATCCCCTGCATGGCACCAGTGCAGCCTTGGCACAGGAGAGCTGCATTTGCACTGACAGCCCCTGCACGGCACCAGTGCAGCCTTGGCACAGGAGAGCTGCATGTGCACTGACAGCCCCTGCACGGCACCAGTGCAGCCTTGGCACAGGAGAGCTGCATTTGCACTGACAGCCCCTGCACGGCACCAGTGCAGCCTTGGCACAGGAGAGCTGCATGTGCACTGACAGCCCCTGCACGGCACCAGTGCAGCCTTGGCACAGGAGAGCTGCATGTGCACTGACAGCCCCTGCAAGGCACCAGTGCAGACTTGGCACAGGAGAGCTGCATGTGCACTGACAGCCCCTGCATGGCACCAGTGCAGCCTTGGCACAGGAGAGCTGCATGTGCACTGACAGCCCCTGCACGGCACCAGTGCAGCCTTGGCACAGGAGAGCTGCATGTGCACTGACAGCCCCTGCATGGCACCAGTGCAGCCTTGGCACAGGAGAGCTGCATTTGCACTGACAGCCCCTGCATGGCACCAGTGCAGCCTTGGCACAGGAGAGCTGCATTTGCACTGACAGCCCCTGCACGGCACCAGTGCAGCCTTGGCACAGGAGAGCTGCATGTGCACTGACAGCCCCTGCATGGCACCAGTGCAGCCTTGGCACAGGAGAGCTGCATGTGCACTGACAGCGCCGGAGCCACCAGTGCAGCCTTGGCACAGGAGAGCTGCATGTGCACTGACAACGTCGGAGCCACCAGTGCAGCCTTGGCACAGGAGAGCTGCACGTGCACTGACAGCCCCTGCACGGCACCAGTGCAGCCTTGGCACAGGAGAGCTGCATTTGTACTGACAGCCCCTGCACGGCACCAGTGCAGCCTTTGGCACAGGAGAGCTGCATTTGCACTGACAGCCCCTGCACGGCACCAGTGCAGCCTTTGATCAGGAGAGCTGCATTTGCACTGACAGCCCCTGCACGGCACCAGTGCAGCCTTTGATCAGGAGAGCTGCATGTGCACTGACAGCGCCGGCACGGCACCAGTGCCGCCTTTCATCAGGAGAGCTGCATTTGCACTGACAGCGCCGGCACGGCACCAGTGCAGCCTTGGCACAGGAGAGCTGCATGTGCACTGACAGCCCCTGCACGGCACCAGTGCAGCCTTGGCACAGGAGAGCTGCATTTGCACTGACAGCCCCTGCACGGCACCAGTGCAGCCTTGGCACAGGAGAGCTGCATGTGCACTGACAGCGCCGGCACGGCACCAGTGCCGCCTTTCATCAGGAGAGCTGCATGTGCACTGACAGTGCTGGCACGGCACCAGTGCAGCCTTGGCACAGGAGAGCTGAATGTGTACTGACAGCCCCTGCACGGCACCAGTGCAGCCTTGGCACAGGAGAGCTGCATGTGCACTGACAGCCCCTGCACGGCACCAGGGCAGCCTTGGCACAGGAGAGCTGCATGAGCACTGACAGCGTCGGAGCCACCAGTGCAGCCTTGGCACAGGAGAGCTGCATGTGCACTGACAGCGCCTGCACGGCACCAGTGCAGCCTTGGCACTGGAGAGCTGCATGTGCACTGACAGCCCCTGCACGGCACCAGTGCAGCCTTGGCACAGGAGAGCTGCATTTGCACTGACAGCACCTGCACGGCACCAGTGCAGCCTTGGCACAGGAGAGCTGCATGTGCACTGACAGCCCCTGCACGGCACCAGTGCAGCCTTTGATCAGGAGAGCTGCATTTGCACTGACAGCCCCTGCACGGCACCAGTGCAGCCTTGGCACAGGAGAGCTGCATTTGCACTGACAGCGCCGCCACAGCACCAGTGCAGCCTTGGCACAGGAGAGCTGCCTTTGCACTGACAGCGCCGGCATGGCACCAGTGCAGCCTTGGCACAGGAGAGCTGCATTTGTACTGACAGCCCCTGCACGGCACCAGTGCAGCCTTTGGCACAGGAGAGCTGCATTTGCACTGACAGCCCCTGCACGGCACCAGTGCAGCCTTTGATCAGGAGAGCTGCATTTGCACTGACAGCCCCTGCATGGCACCAGTGCAGCCTTTGATCAGGAGAGCTGCATTTGCACTGACAGCACCGGCACGGCACCAGTGCAGCCTTGGCATAGGAGAGCTGCATTTGCACTGACAGCCCCTGCATGACACCAGTGCAGCCTTTGCACAGGAGAGCTGCATTTGCACTGACAGCCCCTGCACGGCACCAGTGCAGCCTTGGCACAGGAGAGCTGCATGTGCACTGACAGCGCCTGCACGGCACCAGTGCAGCCTTGGCACTGGAGAGCTGCATGTGCACTGACAGCCCCTGCATGGCACCAGTGCAGCCTTGGCACAGGAGAGCTGCATGTGCACTGACAGCCCCTGCACGGCACCAGTGCAGCCTTGGCACAGGAGAGCTGCATGTGCACTGACAGCCCCTGCATGGCACCAGTGCAGCCTTGGCACAGGAGAGCTGCATTTGCACTGACAGCCCCTGCATGGCACCAGTGCAGCCTTGGCACAGGAGAGCTGCATGTGCACTGACAGCGCTGGCACAGCACCAGTGCAGCCTTGGCACAGGAGAGCTGCATGTGCACTGACAGCGCTGGCACAGCACCAGTGCAGCCTTTGCACAGGAGAGCTGCATTTGCACTGATAGTGCCGGCACTGCCCCAGTGCAGCCTTGGCACAGGAGAGCTGCATTTGCACTGACAGCCCCTGCTCTGCACCAGTACAGCCTTTGGCACAGGAGAGCTGCATTTGCCCTGACAGCGCTGGCACAGCACCAGTGCAGCCTTTGCACAGGAGAGCTGCATTTGCACTGACAGCACCGGCACGGCACCAGTGCAGCCTTGGCGCAGGAGAGCTGCATTTGCACTGACAGCCCCTGCATGACACCAGTGCAGCCTTTGCACAGGAGAGCTGCATTTGCACTGACAGCCCCTGCACGGCACCAGTGCAGCCTTGGCACAGGAGAGCTGCATGTGCACTGACAGCCCCTGCACGGCACCAGTGCAGCCTTGGCACAGGAGAGCTGCATGTGCACTGACAGCCCCTGCTCTGCACCAGTACAGCCTTTGCACAGGAGAGCTGCATTTTCACTGACAGCCCCTGCACGGCACCATTATATCCTTTGCACAGGACAGGCTGCATTTTCGCTTCCAGGGGAAGCTCCTGCCTTCCTTAGCAGACACTTGTCTTTCAAACCAAGGCAGTTGTCTAGATGAAGCTGTAGCCATCTAACGCAGTTTCTTGGGTATCTGAATATCTGGATGTCCTACTAAGCAGTGCAACTATTCAGCTTCTGAAAGGCTCTCTACTGACATGTGTATCAGCAAGAGTATCTTTGATTTTTTTTTTTTACTTTTTTTTAGACAACACATAGGAGATAATTTTTTCCATGATTAGCTCAGTAAATAATTCCTTCATAATAAAGAGGCAAATACCAGAATAATTGATGCAGAAGGGTCTCAGCCATGATGAGTAGATCACTGATAACTATGTCCTAACATAGAGTAACCTAACATGTCCTTAACCATTCCCTACATGGGAGTTTCCACAAATTCCCGAAATGGTACAGGTAGTGTCCCGTCCACTGCAGCAGTACAGCTTGCCTGATTTAATTTTTTGTATGATGGTGTTCAACAAATCACCCTCTTTCCTAGGCAGAAGTTTCCCAAAGTTTTAATGATCCTTATTATCTCACTTCCTTTTTTGTCCTTTCTTTTTAAGTATAAACTCTCTGCCACATTTTTTAATCTGTCTCTAAAAGTCATGCTTTCTAGCTTGCTGATTGCTTCCTCCACTCTCCCCATGCTTCTAGTCTCTCTCAAGTGACTCTTATTTTTATGGAATGATAGGGTCAAAACTGAACACAGAGCCAGAGAGAACAGGCAACTTCTTCGCATCTCATATTTGCAAGCATGCCAGGTAGAATCTGAATTACATATATCTGTTTTCTCACAGTCTTAATAGTTTTATGCCTGTAAGTTTCAGCAGATTTTTTTTTTCAAAGGGGAAGAAAAAATAATTCAAGAAGGACAATGCTTCTCTAGGGCAGTCCAGAAATCTTCTAGCTAATTAAATGTGAAAGTTATACAACCATTGTTTTTGAAGATGTCAACCAGGAGACTGTTCATCTGGCATTACTAAGCTACTTTCACAACATCTAGGGCTTGATATCTCTGGTTTTGTAGGCTGTGTGCTCAAAGATGGCCCTGAGAGAAGAATGGATTTTTTTGGCACATTCAGCTACTGCTGTGTCCCTGAGTATTTTCTGGCTCACATTTCTAAGGGTTCCTGCATTCTGACTCTCTATTTCTCATGTGTTTTATCTGCTGTTTGAATCTTTGTGCTTTTTTTTCATGGCTTATTCCCTCAGCCTCACTTTGTAGCATCATGAGCTTATCCTACAACTAGCCCAAAAATTGTAATAATTTTCTTCTCTCTGACCATGGACACTGATTTCTCTGAATCATCTGTGCCCTGTTTAAGGGCACAGTGCCATGCTTATGCCATTAGTGCTATGTCATGATTAAGTGAAAAAAGGATCTGTTTCAGGCCAAGGCTTCTAAGTCATATTTTCTGTAAAGAGCAGTGATGTAATTCTGTATTACAGTTTTAAGCAGCAAGACTAATTTGTGATGCTTCTGACTGCTTTTTTCACACCCCCAGCAGACATTTTTTAAAAGGACAGTGACTGGTACTGCATGGGTGAGAATGAGCAATATGCTGTGGGAAAGGGTGAACATCTTTCACAATTACACCACATTATGAGAATGTAACATGCAGTAATGAGCTAGATACTCTGTAACAAAGTACCAGTACAGATATACAGTGATTTCTTCTTTTTAATTTTTCCCTTGTGTTATTTATTTTTATTCAAATATCTTCTGGTTTTCTTTGATGATAAACAATGCTGTCAGGCTTGTGGAATTCTTTCCATTATTATGCAGTAATTTAACTAGATATGCAGTTTTCTGATAGTCATGATAGGGAGCCTCCTGGGAGCCTGAACACTAGTGATAAGCATTGACTTCCAGAGTAGAATCCCCTCTAAAGTCTGGAAGCCTTATTTTATTAAATAGGTATTTTATTAAAATAGGTATTTATGGGTATTGTGGTATTTAGACTCAATTGACTGGGAATGATTTTATTTCCAAAACTGATTTGATAGGTACTTTGAAAGTTTCCTCTGGCAGTGATTTTTAGCAATGTGTTCCTTACTCTTTTGATCTGCTGATGCCAGCCCATCAAATAGTGGAGGGCTTGGTTACAGTTTCGTGCCTACTTTTGAATCAGGGTGCAGCAGAGGATTTTCTCCACAGATGGCTGAGTAGTTATTTTATGTTGGGAAGTACAACTAAAATAATCCTGATAGGTGGCAAGAGAGGAAGCAAGCCACTGCAGGCTTCTCCTTATGGAATCCTGCCTACCCATGGAAATACTGGCAAACTGAGGCAGTTGGGAAGCAGCAGAAGTGGAGTGGCTGTGTAAGTCCAGTGGCTGTCCTGGCTGGTCAAGTGTGGCTGCAGGAGGCCACCCTGTCAGGAAGCACAAGGCAGTGACAGTCATGTAGAAGGGCTCTAGTGAGCCTGGCTGTGACAGTCAATGTTGTACAGCAGAGATTTTTCACTTTCCATAGAGGGGAAGGTTCATTTAGTGTGTGTGTGTATGTGATGGAGGGGTAAACAATAGAAAAATCCAGCAACCTTGACCTCTAACAAACCAGTCTGTGACTTTGCGTAGAAATATGGGGTTTGTTTTCCAGAGCAGTTCTGAGATCCACATGCTTTCACATGCATGAACCACAAAATAGGACCTTGGAACCAGAAAACAGCAGGAAACAACAAAATTCTGGTCAGGTTCCAAATTTGCTTACACATTGCAGAGGTTGTACATAAATGCAAATGTTTAATATATGCTTTTGTGTGAGGGCAAGAATATGTCACTTAATACATCTCATTCTGTGAGATGTATTTTTTAGTGGATGTTTATAAAGTTACCTTCATAATGGTCCTTTTAAAATAAATTGCCTCCTTTAGCAATTATGGCTGTTTGCTATAGTTCACTTACCTTTGGATAATTCTAATTACAGACTGATAAACAAAGGAAACTAAAAAAATACACTACTTCCCTGCTTTGGGAGTTGTTATTATCATAGTTACTACTCTGTAAAGGTAGCTGGTAAGAGGAATAAAAATGGGTATTTTTAAACAAGTTCTGGCATTGTGGAACTTAGGTCTTTGCTTGAATTGCAATAAAGTTTTTTAACATCAGTCAGTGTTGTTTCCACAAAAAATGATTACATGAAGCGGTTGCTTTTTTTGAAGGACTAACACACAACTGATTCCAATCAGTTTCTTAAAGAATATATTCACAGTCCAAATATATGATGCAGTATTTCAGGTTACACAAATACTTATTTGTATCTGTGTGCCAGGCAGCTGCCTAATTGTGCTCTGAAATAGATTGCTTCAGTGCTTTTCAATCACTATCTTAGCCACTCAGTGTTTTGCTGATGAACCTAGTAAGGTTGGTACCATTTTAGCAAGGCCTTTTTATTAAATTTATGGATAAATCAAGTTGCATGGGATGGAGACACTTGCTTTGCTAAGCTGTCTTTTAAGTATTTAGTGTCCTGGATGATTTCTCATAGTAAAAAACTGTTCTGGAGGCTGAAGTGCTTCTTCATCTTGCTATATTCCCAGCTTGGATATTAACTATATAAAGTTCTCCATCTGCCATGGCCCTAACTAATGCCTTCTTCATGAGGAGTGATGTGAAAAAAATATACTTTCATGATCAGGCTTATTCCTTTATTTCTCCACCTTGGAGGGTCCTGTGATATCATGCCACAGTAAGTTTCCCCTGGCAGTGAAAGTGATATAAACACTTCCTTGTTGCTAGTCCATGCAGTACTTACTCAGGTCGTTCTGCAGCTCCACTAAGGAGGTCCTAACTTAAGAGTCATCTACAAAGATTTCTGTAATACTCAGAATATGCCTAAAATTCAGAACCTGCAGCCATAATGGCCAAATTAGTCTGATGATGGAGTCTCCAACTCACCTGAGTTTTTACTGCTAACTGTGGAGGAAATTCTCCCATAGAAGTAGAGAATACTGTAGTGAGGAAGGGAAGTGCTTCTAACTGCCCTTGATATAGTCCAGGAGTTCCAGGGAGCTCAGGGCTGAGGTCCAGCAGCAGGGCTGTCAACCAGAAGAGGTTAGTCAAGGGGTGAGACCAAAGGATTTGGCTCGACACTCCCATTTGAAGAGGCAGAGTCCACCAGTGCATACAGCTGAGTCATCCTCTCCATTTTAGTGAAGACACCCTCATTTGTTTACTTTGATTACTCTTTGAAAATTAATTTGAACAACAAAGGGTCTTTGGGGCAATGGTAGTTTTGTAAGCTGGGTATTTCTGCTGTGACACTGAGAAGAAGTAGTGTTTACTTTGATGGTTAAAAGAAAAGGAATTCCATGAGATATAAAGGGCTGTGTCCGCTTAAAACAACAGTGAACTTGTCCATGTTTTGTTGGCGACTGTGCACCTCTGCATGGCAGATCTTCAGCTTGGGTGCTGGTGTTCTCTTTAGTTTTGTCAGTACCCTGGGGACGCTTTCTAAGTGCAGAAAAAAAATGAGGTTCTTCTCTTACTCCCTATTCTGCCTAATGTGAAATTCCATGCTCATGTCTCCTATTTCTGAATTTAGGGACTAGGTCAATCTATTATAAGCAAATATAACTTCTCTCAAGCAATCTTGTCAAAATTCAACCGGCCAACACAAGTATGTCTGCCTGAACAGCCAACCTGACCAACTTCAATACTTTTCCTCTTTAGCTTCCTTCCTGGTGCAGTCTGAGTATGCAAAATTCATTATCCTGGTAGTCAATACATTCCCTTGATGTTTGAGAGCACAGGAATGGTTATTAACTAAGGAAGGAGAAGGCCTCCTGCAGCTAGGATTACAGCCATTAAATTTGCAGACAGAACCAGTCACTAGTGTTTTACCTTTCAGGTCTCCCTATATTGTTAGGATTATTCTTAAAGATTGATGGAAGGTGGAAATTGATATTTTTCAAGACCCAGTCCTACTGCACACTTGTCCTACAAACTAGGTGAACATAGTGGCCTATTAGATAAACTAAAAATAAGTTAAAAAGCAATGTTCAGCCTTTCAGATCACTTGAAGAGAGAACTTCCACGGTCTGAAAGGCTGCCTGTACCATGATGTTTAAATAGAAGTTTAGCGCATTGTGGTCAATACTGTCCATATATTTAAATAGAGATTGAAAACTAAATAAAAATAAAACCATTGAATCAGCTGCTCTCTGCAAAGGGTGCCATTGGCAAAGATGCTGGAGCATGAAGGAGAAAGTGCTGAGCAGGCAGCAAATAATGATTTACCATGAAAAACAGATTTTTCTGCAGTTACCAGAAACGGACAAAATAAACACAAAGTTTGGGCCTTAAAGGCCTCAGCAAAGAGTTTCAGCTCTGACTTTACTGTGACTGAGATATTCCTCACTGTTCTCCCTTTGGCCTTACTAGGTCAAATGAGACATACCACGTCACAGCCTTAGGACCTCGGTGCAGGGCATAATTCATATCTTAGCATGTCTTTGCTGGAAATGTTGCATGACTGTGTGTAGTTTTGCTTTCATATTATGTAACAAAGTGAGTTTAACTTGTGAAATGCCCTCTGAACGTGTCAGTTACATGCTCAGTTTTCTGGACTGTCCTGAAAGTTAGAGGTAAGTCTGACCCAGGGAATTACTACATAGGGAAACATAGCAGCTAGGTGTGCCTGAGTATACCTCTGTCTCTTACTTTCAGTCACTTTCATTTAATGGTCGAGATTTTGAAGCCTTCTGATATGCATCTTATCGTAAGTGCTAATTATTTTATAGGGACTAATTACTGCCCCAGTTTGTTTTTCCCTTCCCAATACTCTTCCTGATACATTGATTTTTTTTTACTGTTAGTACTTTCATCACTGTTAAATCTGGAGAAAGGATAGTTTTATGGCAGTGGTTGTTGAAGTATTCATTATAAGAAAGGCTCGTTTGAAAGAAATGAGTTGGTGTTCAAAATCAAGCAAAGACAAACCCCAGGATCCGGAAAGGAAAATTATCTTAGAAGCTGGAAATTTAGTACTACTTCATTCAGAAGGAAGATACATGGAGAGAAGTGAATTCAAGAACAAACAGCCTGATAATGCTTTAAAATATCAAGATTCAAGTGTTGGTTCAGAAGAGTAATATGATATAAGCAGTATATAATCCAGAGTTATGACCAATTATATTTGAGAGGCACTTGCTTATTTTACTCAGTGGCATTACATTTTCCCTAATCCACAGCACATATGAAGGGACAAATCCTCCTCCAGCAGGGTATATTGATTCACACTGCTTTCCTGACGTTCACACTCTTCTTCTTAGGGACAAATGACAAGCTTGAGGAATTTTGCAGAAGTGCATATTGCAAATTCCTTAGCACAGGACTGCCTGTGTCCTAATATGCATTAAGATTTTGAGGAGAGAATGGCCAGGTGGGATATATGAGAATAGTAGTAGTATAATATAAATAGTAGCATAATATAAAACCATGATAGTATTATCATGGTTTTCATACTCTCCCTTGTCTCTTGGAATGCAAACAGTTATAACTTTAAAAGAAATGATAGACACAACTCAGATATGTCTACTAGAAATGCAAGCATTTTCTTTTCATCTAGTGCAGATGTAGTTACTCATATTGGTTGTTCTGGTGACTCTGAATGTAGATGCTATCACAATGAAATGGATGGTGACAATATGTGAGGTTAGGAAAGCACCATGAGAACATTTTGGAGTCTGGTCAATGGCCCTACCAAGGGAGATTTATCAGCTTGGTATCTTGATTATTTTCTTGGTATAAAAGTCCTTTCTGGGGTATTGTGTTTTGTCGTTGTTGAGTAAGAAACAACACAGACTCACCAGAAGGCTGTTTTGCATAGAGCACGCATCTTTACTTCGGATCCTCTTTTTATGTATTGTTCCGATACTCGTAGACCTGATTGGTCAATACATTTCACCTGATTGGCTAATTAACAAGATGTTGTTCTTATAAAAAAAGTCTTTGAGGAAAGCAAGAAAACAGAGAGTAGGAAAACATCTGCAGGTTGTTTATAATAATAAGCTATCATTTTTTATCTTCAACTCCCTAAAGTCTCTCAAGCTGATTCTGGGAAAAGTTATCTAGTTTTCTTGCTCTCTGACCAGACTGTCATGTCTACAGTACCTAACTGCTTATTTTCTTATAATCTATTCATGAAAATTATAATGAGAGAGCATAAAGGTCAAAGTGAGAAAATGTATGCCTTTAATAGTCCTATCAAGGGTTAAGGTAAACAAAAGTTCAATATTTTATGAGGAATATGCCAGTTGACTGGTGTCTTTCTCCAGGATGTATGTAGATTGGTTTTAGGTTTCTGACAGAAGATACTTGGTGTCCTTTCATAGCTTCTGCTATTTTTGACTTAAATACACTTGAACTGATCAAACTGTCTTGTACACAAACCTGTAGCAGTAAGCACCCACCAATAATTACAGAAGAACTCATCTTCTCAGGTGTGATTCTTGTCTGAAATGCTTAAGCTCATACTAAGATATGCATTATGTTAGATCCTCAGCTGTTAAGATTTTATTTAGAACCATTAGCTTATCTTGGGCTACAGTCATTAACACCAGTTTGGTTTTGCTTATGAGATGTCTATTCATGTCATTTCAAGGCAAGCACTTGAAATTGACTTATCTCTGGTATCTATATTGAGCATCAAATGGAAAATTTTTAAAAGCAGACATGTCATCTCTGGAGAACAAAGAAAATCCTTGACTTCTCTCTAACTTCAGTAAACTATCCAATTCTTGTTTCATAACATGGCTAACCAGATTTATTTTTCATGTGCCCCTGCAGTTCAATGTTGAAATCCAAACATGACAAAAGGGAAATAAATAATGGGACCTTTATTATGCCCTAATCCTCCAAAGTGTTTTTTAAAACTGATACTTTGACTATACCTAATGCTTCGGTATAGAAGGAAAGACACGTGAGGACAATCAGCTGTTCTGTCAGCTCCACAAGGCCAATATCCACTCCACTCCTCTGACACAGACAGAGGAGTACAGACAGAAAATGCAATTATTTGAAAGAATAATCCATTTAGAAATGCAACTTGCAACATCTATCCCCAGAGAATGAGTAGTGCTATATTCCTGTGAGTTCCCTGTAGATACTGATAGACCTGATATAGTGGCTACAGTTTTTAAGGCAGTAAGAAATAAGCACATGTCTAGAAGTTTTACTGACTACAAATTTATTTGAAAACATAAGTGAATAGAAATAGCCAACCAAATCAAGGGCCTATAAGATTTTTGCTGTCATAGCATCCATAGCAAAATAATATGTGGAAAATTGTGTGACTTATCATGACACTCTCCTCTGTTCAGGATCTCTAAATCCTTTCTTATTTTTACTCCCTGCCATCTCATACTTCAGTAACAAAGAACTGATAGCTGAATCTGTGTAATAAATTGTAGTCTGAATTTTTTACCTATATTGAGTAGATACACAAAATTCATATTAATTTCTCTAAACAAAAAGAAAAATCAAAAGTAGGAAATTCTACATAATCACACTATTATAAAATTTAGCAATAGTTTTCTTTAAAGAAGATAAAATTATATACGTCTAAGATCATCATGTGTATTATCACTAGTCTATTGCTCAAGATGCGTCTTCATTTGACTCAGGTGAGTGTCTGATTTCATTATGATAATTTTCTAACTCAGAACATATCTGAGACATCTGAGCACTTTTTGTGAATAGTTATAATATCTACTTATTCAGATCAGTGGCTGTGTTTACAGAGAGGACACCATAAGCATCAGAGATTTATCATTCAGTACCCCACAGAATGATTGCACAAGGCTGCTGTGCTCTTTTCTCCTGCTTGTCATGGCTAGCAGTCATGGTCTTTCAGTCAGTGAGTTCGATGCTGAGTTCAGAGGCATGTTTTATTTCTTCAAAGCTGTGAAAAGAACTTGCAGTGGTCAGTGATCTACATCTGTCTCACAGTCAGGTTCCTGATGGACAGCCCAGATGAATAAAAGCCGCTGGGAAGAGCTCTGCTGAAGTCAGAAGTCTTTGGATAGAATCTTCAGTAAGGGGAATAACAAGAAAAGAGAAATGGCATACTAGTTCTACCTTTAAGTGAAGAAAGCAGGTTACTAGGTCATGCTAGTCAACTATCTAATGGGAATTGCTCTTTTATGCTTTCTGGAGTTTCACACAGCTTTTTATCTAGGACATATGCAAAATTCATGAGCAGCTGAAACAAATAAAGACAAAATTTAAAACATAAAATAAAAAACACATCCAAATATAAAAGATTGTAACACAGTAATAAGTGAAAAATAATAGATTAATACTATCATACAGAGGCAGTCGTTCACTGCTATTATTCATGGCTGTAGTTATGAATATTAATAAACCCAAATAGCTGCATCTGTAAGTCAGACTATCTTTTAGAAAGGGATTTCTGTCATCAAACACTAAATCAGTATTCAGATATTGTAGGGTAGAATCAGTAAGACAATAACTGGTGATCCCTCTTCAGGGCTCCTGAGTTTTTACCTGGTGGTGGTGAAACATATATTGATTTGTCAGGTCTTGGATTATAAAAGAGGTATTAGAGGAGGAAGGAGAAAAATAACAGGCACTGAAAATCTGAGCTTTCACAAAACATTCCATTACAGCAGAGGGAGAGAGGGAGGAAGGAGGGGATGGGACAGGGCTGTGGCTTTTGAGATATCCCCGTCTAGAATGTTGCAGAGCTCAGATTCCTCTGGGAGATTTGGCAGCCAAAAAATTGCTCCACTCTCCTCAGGAGAGGCCATGTCAGTGTGTATCTGTGTGGAGCATCTCAGGCAAGGAGGAATCTGCCTTAGATTTTACCTAAAACATTCTGTTGATGCTTTCTTGATTTATGCTGAAACTTAGGTATGAATGCAACAATGCTGAGGCAGTACAGTACAGGACAAAGGATCAACAAAGACTAGAAGTATTTCAGCATAATTTTCATGCTATGAAATGAGACAGTGCTTGCATGAAAGACTAGGCAAAAATATATTTTCTGAATATCTCTTTCATGTTTTTAGAGCTGTATGCTATTAAATATTTTCCTAAGGATTTTATCTCAGTTTTTTGGTATTCACTATTGAAATATTATGTATTTTTTTAAGCCTCTCAAAACTTTAGGCAGAGAAACACAAGAGGGCACTTGAGTCCATTTATTTATTCAAGCTGGTATCAAGAGGAATCCGCTCCACTACTCTAACCCCTTGAAGAGATAAACCAACAAAAAGGTATTTTTCAGCACTCACCTTTCTTGCCCAGCAGAACAAAACTGAGGACCATTTGTAACACCACTAGAGGTCATGAGCTAGGAAGGAGAGAGAATTGAAGGAAATGTGTCCTGTGCCTTGGGTATGGAATTTGTGCCTTGTTGAACAACTGGTGATCACCTCTATTTAAACTGAAATGCTAGGATTAAGCATAGGTATAGGCAACTTACAGAAAGTATCTTAAAGAAGGTTTTAGAAGATGATGGTGCTGATTAGGTGACTTGCTTCCCTTTAGGTCTAAATCAGGCTGTGAGTATTAAAAGTTCTGGAAATACAAGCACATGAAATATGAAATCAATTTTTTTTCTTAGACCTTTTTAATGAAATTTTCCTTAGGAACAAAGCTGAAGCCAAAGGTCCAGTAACAGTCATTCTGCAGTGGAAGTTGTTCATAAATTCTGAGTTGGACTGTCATTATAAAAATGGATTTATTCAAGCCAGCAAGGCTATATTCAGCTGCAGGATGTCTGCTGCAGTCATCAGTTGATGCATTAAAAAAAAAAAAAACAAAGCCCTGGAAGAGGGTGAAAGGATAATGGCAGTAACCTATTTTTTCAAGGACCAAAAGTTTCATTATTCTGCTTGTAATGATGGTGCTGCCAACAGCACCACACAACCAGAAGATACACTTAGCGCACCAGAAAGCTTTATTATCTTTGCTGGTTTTCAGTGCAGTGGATTTCACATATATTTTAATTTTTTTTTTCTGTCTCATGCCCATTTTCATTCTTTATTGTTTTGGAGTGAAAGGGGATATTTCAGGTTCCCTGAGGTTCAGTTGTCTTTCATTATGAATCTATACAGCCAGGGACATTTTGCTGATAGGAATATTCCAAGTGCCCCTCCTTTTTGTGTCTTCTGTGTCTCACTACAAAAACATGCTTTTCAGGTTAATAGCTGGGCAGACTCAAGTATTGCTATTGTTTTAAGCCCAGCTAGAAAATAAACACCACACAGTCACTGTTCAAGTTCCCCCATTTCTTCTGCACCACCCAAGTGGAAGGGGAAGGAGAATGAATGTAAAACTTGTATGTTGAGAAAAGAACAATGTCATTATTAAAATAAAATAATAGGGGATGATAATAATAATAGTAGTAATGGAAAACCCCAAGTGATGAACAATGCAATTGCTCACTGCCCACTGACAGATGCCAGATCCCGCTCCTGAACCCAGACTGGCTGAGCTTCTGAGTTTATGTACTGGCTATGACGTTTTGTCGTGTGGAATATCCTCTGTCCAGCTATGCTCCCTTCCAGTTTGTTGGGTTTTTTGTATACCTCCTCACTGGCAGAGCATGAGAGACAAGGGAAAAAAACAGTCCTTGACTTTGGATAAACAAATCAGTGACTTATCAACGCCATTCTAATTCTGAGTCCAAAACAAACACTGCAAAAGCTACTGAGAGAAATACTGTAGCTGAAACCAGGACAGGTATTTAGTTGCATAGCTATCTGCCACTATGTGTTGCATGCCTTGTTAAACCATGCTGCTGAGGACTTTTCAACTGTCACCAAAATCCCTGGGCTCAGGCCTCCCACAGTTAGGGTTCTTTTCTGTCTGGATAGTAGCACTTACTCCTTGTAGATGTATTACTGTTTTTCAGTTTGATTAGATTTATCGACAAGAACAAATTGAGTGTTTGTAGAATAATTTCACCCTTTTCTGTCATCTTATCAGGATTACTACACAGTCAAAGGTTATTTTTAGAAGCAGAAGAGAAGACAATTTGACAGGAGCTCAAAGGAGCTAGAGGCTCAGTTGCATAGGATGCAGTGGATTGTCTCTCATCAGTTCTCACTGGTATTGTTAGTTGCTTGGCAATGGGTGAACCAGTATGAAAGTAATACAACACAAGCCCTTACCAGTTTAAATTCCCTAACATTGTACTTACCTAATTTGTTGGACATGTGCTTGATATATGTCAAATATGAGTCTACTTACTGAGAAGCTTGTTTTCTTAGTTCAAGCTGTAGAGACACATAAAGGGAGGGTTTGAATGATAAAGGTTGCCACTTCAATTCTTAGTGTCAGCTGTGTTGAAGGTGCATCATATATCACAACAGCAGTACAACATGTACTGTATATGACTGAAGAATTCCTTGAATATTAAGCAGTGCATAGTAAAATCACAGAAAACTATACACCAAACAAAAAGACAATTTTTTAAATCATCACACAGGAAATATAAGTAACAGGCATACGTGCAAGGTACCAAGTATTATATTTTTCATAGATGAAAGTTTCAGATAAACTGTTATTATTTTTTTTAATAATTGTCTCTCATATGTATGTCTCTCTTGTATATATCTATAATCATCTGTAGAAAAGATGCTAAATTTCCTAAGGCACATTATTGACCTGAAAAATTCTTTTTAGCCTGTGTGATTCAATCTAGTTTCATTTTCATTGTTTATGAAGTGAGTGGCCAAGATAAAGCTTTTAATGAAACCTTACAAAGATGATAAATGTACACCTGGAAATGAATAATTTTTAAATCTATATTATTGAAATTAATTAGAGTGCCTATGGTACATGGAGTGTTTTTTTAAGCATTCTGAACTTGGCTGAGAATCTCCTAGTGAGTTAATTAGGGCTGAGTTGCCAGAATGAGTGCAACAGAGGCATGACCCTTTAGCTTTGAAAGGCAAGGTCATGTATGTTACTATGGAATATTTCTCAGTGTACAGCTAGTATAGCAAAAGTACTGCATATATTATACAAGGATATACACTGTATATCACAGACACACAGAAAATACAGTAATGTGTATATATATATGGAGAGAGAGAGAGAGAGAGAGAGAGAGAGAGATAGAGAGAGAGAGAGAGAGATAGATATAGATATAGATATACTATATATGATACAATACTTTAGCTGTAATGTCACTGTGCTATTTTAGTGTCAGACAAACAAAAAGCAAAAAAAACAAAACCATTTTGTAAATGATTCTCTGGATGTTAACAGCTTTTGTAATTCAACACATTTATTTGGCTCACAGATCATCTCAGTCAACTCTGGACAAATTACAAGGAATTAAGAGAAAATGTTAATATAGGAAAATACTGTTGCAGCAGGGTGTATCCACAGATTGTATCAACAGCAGACACATGTCTGAATGTGTTCATATTTTCATGCTGGTGTTAAGAATGGCTGGTGTGTATTAGTTATTTAAATGTTCTTAATTTGTCTTGCAGAATAAACTATGAAAGATTAATTTTGGTTCCATTATGAAAAGGTATATATGAAGAGTTTATGAGAAGAGGTTTAACTTGAATCACTGGTGAAATATTTGTATTTAGATAAAGCTACTTTCCATTTTCCTTTGAAAAGAGGATGGGGTTGCCTTTTTCCAAACTTTACTAGAAGATGGGCTCTCATCCATACAAAATGCTCATGCTTTGAGATCTAACAGAGTAATGGGGTATTTGCAAGTGATGAGGGCAATGATGCCGATGCCTGCCTTTAGAGTCCAAGCAGACCTGTGTTTTGCTGTTCCTCTGCTGTACTATCGGCGGAACTGCTGCTGGTCTTTCCCTGTAGGCTTTTCTCCACCTCCAGGGGCTGTTACAGCTACTCTGCAGGAGAACATAGCCTGCAATTGCAAAAAACTAATTTGTTTCTCTGACTCTGTCACCAGTGAGCTATGCAACCTTGAGGAGGTGGTTTTTATCACATAGCCTCTGAGACAAAGAAAAAGCGAAGGGGGCTGTAGAGCTGCTGGCTCAAGAGATGAGATAGCACAAACCCTTGAGCAGAGCAATGTGACTGCTATCACCACACTCCTCGGCAGCACAGACATCCTCGCAGATTGCTGCAGTCGGGGGTGGGAAGCGAGGAGCTCAGAGCAGGCTCGTGTTGGGTAACTGCAGCTTGCAGCAGCGCAGCCCCGCGCAGGGCGGCCTGGCAGGGTGACCTGCGGTGAGCGGCTTCCCTTGCTGAGGAGGTGCACTGCAGCTGGTGCGATTAATTATGTCCAGGCTGATTGCCACAAAGCAATCAAAAGCAAACAGCTGATGTGTGCTAACATTGCAACAGCTTTGTCATACCACATCTGAGAGTTGCATTATGAGTGCCAAGGGTAACAAGCTGACAATTATTGTAAACATTTTCTTCCTTTGCCTCACTGTAACATATGATCCTCTAAAAGCTGCAGTAGCGATGTGTTTTGCGATTACTTTGCACTTTCACTGGGGCATGCCTGAGCAAGAATGATTGTTAAGGCAGTCGTCTTTTTTGAGTTGCCTCCCTGTGAGATCTGGGGAGCAGGGGGGCTTTCCTCTGCCTGGTCCTGCAGCCATGACCAGCTTTGGGCACCCTCTGGTGCTGATGCAGAGGTTTGCTTCCTTTGGAGAAAAGCCATAACCTTAGCATCTTGGCACACTCCTTCAGGATTCCCTGGAAGACTGAATTGGATAGATAAGATGACACTGCCATTAGCTTTTAGCTAACAAAAATCAAAGGACTCATAAATTATCTTCCTGGTAGCAAAGCCATATGAATGAATTAATGTATCAGAGTTATCTGAGATATACTTTTTAAAAAACCCAGAGGAGGCATTAAGACCACACTGAGATCTTCCCCTGGGTGCCAGGAATTACAGCCAGGCTCAGGAGGGCATACCTGGCCCTGGCCCTCCCCAGGGGGTAGAGGGCAGAGGGGCCAACAGAGCCAAGGGAGGGGTCATGCCATGTTCTAAAGGTCTTTAATGGGGTTCTGTCTCCCAGACTGCATTGGTGTCCTTGGTTGGGGATGGCAAGGAATGCTATTGGCACAGGGGAAACTGAGGGGCAGGGGCTGGGGCAGCACAGTCCCTCAAACCTCCAGCGAGGAAGAGAAAAGAAAATGACAGTGCTTCTTCTGTACAGAGAGACAGATACTTCAGTCATTTCCACCAAACAGCCAGGATCTGCTGCCTGAAAAACAGAGAACAATTTTGCTGGTTAATGAGTTAGTAACAAAGTCCTTCAAATGCTGACTTTTCCTCTAAAGAAAAATAATAAAACAAAACAAGGCAAAGAAGTAAATACCTGCTCTGAGAAGGAAGTTCTGCAGTCTTAAGGGAGATCACAAAAGGAGAACAAAAGATCTTGACTGTCTTGCAGCTATGTTAGCAATTGGGGAAACACTATGAAATCTGCAGGCACCAAGCAGTCAAATGGTCAGAGCACTGGAATTGTACGCTAGATATGAATGTTGTGCCATATTTGTACAGAGACCCAACTTTCCACAGACATATGTGTCCTGACAGCCTGTGGTTCCCAGAAGTGTAGGAAAAATTTCAAGCATTGCTCAGAAATTCAGAATAATAAGATATTTTCAATCTTTCTTTGCTGTTTATTCCTGCTGTTTGCAGTTTCTCCCATGTTATCTTCCTGATCTCTCTCCTTTTTCTCTGCCACTGGTGGTAGGCAGGTTACATACAGAAGAGCATTTTACAGTAAGTAAATAACTTCTTCAGCACACTACGGAGTGAAAGCAGGCACAGTAGTGTTCATTGAAAAGCCTGGGGACCTTTGCTGGTTATTAAATGTATGTGCCTGCTACTCTAGTGCCCGTGGGCTGCTGCAGTGGCTGCCCAGACAATACTGTCCTACCAGGTCAGCTGGGAGCCTGGAGAGTTTTGTGGGGGCTTCGTTAGTGTTGAGCAGTGCAGTATGTGGGGAACCAGTGCATTTTATTGTTGTGCTAATGGTTATTTTTTTAAAAGAACTGCCTTTGAAAATTAGAATTTGTAAATGGGAGTTTATTTTTGTCAGGACTGCTATTACCTTCTGTGTTAATCGAGTACTAACCAATTCTGAATAATATGCCTATTGACATTTATCTGCTGAGTGGCAGGGCTAGAAATGCACTGGGTTTTGGCAGGATTATAGCTGGGTTCTTGTGAGTAAACCAAAGGCTTTCAACCTGCTGCTAGGTGTCTTCTTCCAGAGGGCTATTTCTCACCGACCTATCACTGAGTAATGTGGATGGCAGTACTTGAGCACTAAAATAAACTTTAATTTGAATCATCAGGATCCTGTTCAACTTGCACCACATTGTCAGTGGTGGGCAACGCATTCACAAAACCTGAATGGCCAACACTTGAAGTGGGAACTCACTACAAAGACAGATGTCCTTTCTCACACAGAATTCCCGCTGCATGGTTCATCTGGGGCAAGTAGGCTTCAAATACACTAGAGCAAAACATAAGGTGTGGGGTAGAATGGTACCATACTGCTGTATCAAAAACTCCTGGACATGCAGATTTCATCTCAGAAATTCAATTTTTCTGGTAATTGTCTTCAATTTTTCCCAAGTAATTGTCTTGAGTGATTGTCATAGCATTGCTTTTCTCTAAATAAATGTCATCCATAAGTAATTTAGATAAATACTCCAGGTCTTACAACTGTCAGGTTCTTGAGCTTGATGTTTTCTCAATCTCACTGAAGTTTTACTTATGAAGACTATCATTAGTTTGTGACTCCTCTATATCTGTGATGTTTTCAGGACTGTCCATATTGTTCTGGGTCAATTCCATAGGTATTGCAGTGAGCTGCTCAGTGACAATACTGAGGGGTATTTAGACTTTCCATTCTATAATGATGGAGGTACAATAAAAAGCATCCCTATAACCCTTTGTTTGAACACTGCTTGGTCACATTCTGAGGGACTTTTCTGCCTCGATTTGCCTCTAGGCCCAATGGGTCATTTTATCTGACCCAAGTTCCTGGGAGCATGTGGGTTTTTTTTTTTTTTTTTATTATTATACTACCTGCAGAGAAATGATTTCCTTTAAAAGGCTCAACAAAATTATGAAGAAAATAGTTGATCAGACAAAATCACCTACTTAAATGAACTACATCAGTGAAGTTTAAAGAAGTCTTCTGTGGAGACTCTGGTGTTGACAGTAAAGAAGCACCAGGAATATTTGTTTATGATTTGTAGCTGCATAACTATTTCTGTTTTTCTCACCATTGAAGGTGATTTAAATACAAGGAACTTGCCTTTAATGCAACCATATACTTTTCAATATGCCCTGAAGTTCTCTTACTGCTTTGGAAAATAATAGACAGATGTACCCATTGCAGCTGATATAAGATGATGCATCAGTAAAAGAAGAAAAAATCCCCAAAAAACCTAACCAAACAACCAAAACTAACCACAAGACCCAAAAGAAGCCACTTGATTTTGAATTAATGCAAATATTTAAAAATTACTCAGTAGAAGGATGTTGAAAAGTTCTTAATAAATACCAAACATCATTCATTTGGCCAGACATTAATGTAAGCAACTTGCCTATCATAAAACTTTCTGGAATCAGTGTTGTTAGGTTATTGTCTGTGAAGCAGCCTAAGAAGCAGCAAGTACAAGATAAAAACAGAACATGAGAACTGCTTAAAATGTCAGAATTGCATTGCAGGAAGCGGACTCGATGCATACTTTTAAATTTGGAGATGTAACTTATAAGTCACAAGGCAAAAGTGTTCCTCAAACTGAAGGAGTGCTTCCAACTCTGTACACAGTAAAGAAAAATGTTTCACTTTCTCTGTCTTTCTAAAGAAAATCACACTGAAAGGGGAAATTCTGACCCTCTACAATCAGCAAGTACTTACATTTGGAGAAAAATGGGGAGCTTATATGATTTGCAGTCTGCATGCTGCTTGGTCATTAGGAGTTCCTGTGGAGTTGCGTTATTTGTATGTTTTATTATCACTGTATCGTGTATTGGTTTATTCCTTTGTACCCCCATGGTCAATTTGGTTTTGTCCCCAGTTTTCCCGCCCTGCCTCATGTGTCAATCCTCCCTAGTACTGCCGAGCCATTCCCTTGCCCCCTCCCAGGCACCTTGTCCGTCACCAGGCGACCCTTCCCATCCATCTAGAAGCTTCTACTCAGGGCACCGGGTGATTGGGCGAGGGCCTGGGGCCCCTCCCGTATCCTTCTCCCATTAGTCCACATGTGCATCACCCCATCCAGGAGCCACTCCCTACCTCTATCCCTATTGGTTACCGGTTTTCCCCTCCCTTACAGTTTATAAGCCGGTGCGAGCACCTTGTGCTCGTTCCTGTTGGCTGGCACCGTTCTGGGATATTTGGCCCCGTTGGCCACAATAAACTTGGACTTCGCCCCCAACAGGATCCACTCTTCATTTACCACCACGAGGCTTGCTAGCGCTGCCCGGAACCCACAAAGGCACTCTCCAAAGCCCAGCTGAGATCAGTGGAGGGTGCCTCAATCGCCCACTCTCGCCCCAGAAGGAGAGCTAGCCGGGGTTGAGAGAAAGGGACCTGGGGCGGGAGCGCGGCAAATTCCAAAAGATGTTGGGGTATTTATTAATGTATTCTATTATAGTCACACACAATTTATATGTCTTTCTGTATTTTAAGAACCACTATGTGGTAAAAGCTGAATATCTGTTAGCTGGAAATATGGTTAGATGTCTCATGATATGTGAAGTCTGTAAGTAATTTAACAGAGTATGAGAAAGAAATAAAGATTGCATATGTGGAAATGAGAGAACATGAAATTTAAGATGAAACGGGTTTCAGCAAAGCAGTTACTTCAAGATGAAGATTTGTAGCAGTCTTCATGTGTTTTCTTTGTTTCATTTGCCTTGAGTGCAAAAAGGGACAAAACCCCCTATTTAAAAAATCAGTACTGTAGGTATTATTGGTGAAAGATCTTAGCACTGTTTCAGAAGCTTAAGATAGAAAACCGTAGAATAAATGCATATGTGAAGGTTATTTATTGTAATGAACATGACTATAGTCATAGTTCATTCTCAGATTAAAATCTGAAAAGATAAAAACCAGTGAATCTTAAAAGTTCCAAGGAATATAAATCTGCATATGTTGTAAATGGTGTCAATTCTGTGTCTATTAATAGAAAATAATTTGAAACTGTAGTAATCGTGATGAGAATGTTTGAATGTCAGTAATAAATTGTGCTGAATAAAGATTGCTTTACTAAGAACTTAATGTGATTAGGTTTCATATAGAAGAGACTGTATATTTTGTGTATTCACCAGTATTCACAACATAATCACAGACTGCAGTTGTCAAGGAATGATTTGGGAGATTCTTGTGTAAACCAAGGAAGAAAGGAAGAGAAGGTATGACACCTCTGGATCTGCCAGGCCAGCCTTTACAGAGTATGCTTTGCCTTTGCCAAAACCCTGTATCCCATGGTCCTTATGTCAAGAGCAGAGGTCATACCTGAAGACTAGTCTCACCTGATCATAGGTCAGGGCACATAGATTTTAAAACACAAATAAGAACTGTGAGTTGAAGCATAGCATTTGAAGTAATGTTCTGCTAGTGCAGCTGTGTGCTCAAACATATTGCCTTCATTACGATTTCCTTTTAAGAATAAAATTTCAGCTCAATTACTCTAATTCAGATAAATGATGTTTGTTCTAGTCCCACAACAGGTGCTGAGTAGTGGGGACACTTGATTTGGTAGATTCAAGAGCAGCCCAGCCTGTGACTTCTGATCTCTGAGACCTTGACCTTTCTCATCAGTTGGCTGAATATTTGCATGATTCCAGGGTTAGAAAATTTGCTTCTTATCTCTCAGAGATTTCTCACGGCAGAGCTATCATTTGCTTGAGAGATTTCCTTGGTCTGAGATGAGTTCTATGTTCGTAACATGCTCACCAGAAACAGAGACTTACTCTTTCCCTGGAAAAAAAAAAGCCTTCACAAACAAAACACAATCCATCCGCCCATAACTTTTCAACTGTCCACTTCAGTGACTACTTTTTTCAGTCTCTGTGCTTCAGTATAGCAAGTACTGGATATCCTGTACTGCCTGTCTGCCTCCTGACCCTACAGACCCTGGGCAGCTGTGTCCCATAGTATTACTGATATGAATATGCAGAATTTTGGGAAAGTCTGATGCTCTGTTATCCTGTTACAATCTGCCTGAGATCTATTTTCCCAGGAATACTTGGGGGTCAGGAAGACTGGCTGACTCATCTATAGTTGTAATTTTCTATTTATACAGGGCTGGAACACAGAAGGTGCTGGAAAATTCCAGTTGTCTGTCTCCTGAGCAAAGTCAAAGCCTGACTGGATGTCACAGACAACAACCATAATGCAAGCCTAACATACAGAGTCCACTGTGAGTCAACTGTGTGCACATCACTGCTTCCAATCAAAATGCTTATGGTCGATAAGTCTAATGATGATAGACTCAAGGCAGCCCATATAATATCTGGAAGTTGCTATCAGTTTCTTTCTTGTCACAAGTTGAGCTGATAGCATCCATTTTAGAAAATATTATCACCAAACTCTGTATATTTCAGTAAAACCTCATGTTATTATATAAAGAGCCATGCTCTGCTGTGTCTTTTGGCAATGATGAACAAGTCTCACTCTCCAGCTGCATAGTCTTTTGGTAAATTGAGATCTCCTTCTAATTAATCTAAATATTCAGACCTCAGAATAGCACAAAGACAGCACTTCTGAGGATAACTAATGATATCTCACAAAATTCAAATTCTGGACATCTACCAGCATGCTAAATCAAAGGGCAGTGTTCCTTTGTGAGCTGATCTGATACTAAAATTGAATGCAATTAGAGGCATGCTGAATAGTTTACCAGAAATCAAGTTCCCCCCTGACTCTGTAAATATTTCAGACTTATTCTAATAGAGGAAAAATAAAAGCTTAACTTCTGTTGCCTTGTCCAAACTTACTGTCAATATCACAAATTAAAGTGGGATAAATAATGTGTGAACTTATGTCCTGTCGAACCTTGCGATTCTTCCTTACCTAATGATAAAAAAGGAAGTTTTTTCTATTTATCACTATGGGGTAACCTATTGGAAGCTGTCTAATGCCTGCCACTGTGTAGGATATGTTAAACAGTTGCTAAACAGCCTGTACATTATTTCTTTCTGTTGGAAATGGAAGAGAATGTGTCTTGCCTGATCACATAGCCTGATGGCATTAGCACACCATAAACTTGGGGTCCCCAACTTTTTTTTCCCTTGGGTAACACATTCAGTGGCAATTGTGGTCATTTATGGAGCCTGCCATTCATTAAACTTCCAGCCTAGGTGTGTGCCAAGCCTCTACCATGCTGAAGTGATGTATATACTGCAGTCTGAAAACTAATTTCATATGCTGCATGTCCTGCTAAGCTTCCTTCATTCCAAAACAAAAAGATTTTTAAAAGTCAGATGGGAGAATTATGCAACTATAGAGCATAATGTTTATTATTAATCAGTTCAGGGTTGATTTACAGATGTGCTCCTTATAATCAGGGGACTTTTGAAAGCAATTTTGGGTGAACTGGAAAGTTTCAGCCAACAGCTATGTGTGGTTTTTCGACATCTGGACCTTTTCTCTTAAAACCGATTACTTCATAGTTACAGTAGCAATAACAGTGCCCTATTGTTCTTCCCCTAACAAACAGGCACTGCCTTATTGTTCTTCTGCTAAATATACACTTTTGAAAAAAAGATTTCTTTGTTGTGTCACCTTTTTTGACCATAAAAACAAGAAACTTTTCTTTGATATGTTTTGGTAGAAATGTTGGAATCTCCTATTAACTTTCTTGTAACACAACTGGCATTTGCTAACCAGTGGCTCCCCATAATCAGCATGGTCTGAGAACCTTAGAATCACTTTATCCTTTGGAATCTGTTTATTTTTAATGGAATAAATGTGCAAAACCCAGAGTCTTGCAAGGTATTCCTAACAGGTGAAACATTTGGTAATTTGGTTAGGCTGTTCACTGTGTTTTTCACTTCACAAGTGCACACACAGTCCTGTCTGCTTCTGCATGGGAAGAATTGAACACCCAGATCTTCAGCACTGCCTCCAAGATTCTGGCAGCTGTCATCCTGATTCAGAAGTGTATTTAGTGCTCTTGTGATAGCAGAGGTTCAAGGGACTGTTCCTCATTTCTTTCCAAACTCTCAGTATTGTTTATGTCCCATATATATCTGTAAGAAAAGGGAATCCATAAAGCCATTTTACCTATGAAATGTAAATGCAGACTCAGGCATTCATGTTTTGGCCAGGCACATGCACTCTGGGTTTCAGCTGCTAAAGCATGGGTAACAGCCATGCAAAAACCATCCCTTGGAACTGCAGAAATTAAGCAAGGCTATACCTAACCTTGGGAGCCAGGTAACACAGGATTGTACTTCTAGCTTCCTCTCTACATGGCTGAGAATAGCTGCAAGACCTAGAAAGGAAGCATCCATGGAAGCATGGAACTTCTCAGTGTTTGCGAGAAATGTGTTAAGTGTAAGCTCTCTTTGCCAGTCTTTACCACTTCATTGACAGTTTGAGATGACAACAGAGAATCTCACTTGGATCTGATGCTCCACATGATTCTATATTTGAGAAAATTTTCAGCAGAATTTCTGAGCAGGTATAAAGAAACAATTATTATTTTTTAATTTTCCAGAAGACCTTTATCATCTTTTCCAGCCCATTTACCAAGACAATTCAGGTTCACTTTTCTAGTTGCAATGCACCTGAAAGAATGTCCTAACAGACTAACAACAATTTGAGTGCTGAAACTCAGAATAGGTAAACCCCCATATTAATAGCTAGGCTGAGAAACAAAGTAGGTTTCTTCACTTCTCATGTCCAGTGAGAAGTGTTCACAAGTGGAGTTGTTTCCTTTGTTCAGAACATTAAAAGGGTCTGTATCTTCTGTACCCAGCTGCCTGATTTCATGCAGAAATTTAGAACATTAACAGCCCTCCATTCTTTTATACAATTCCTTACTATTCCTTCAAGACTAGTTGTGCTACTTCAGCTACTGGCAAGGACAGCATGGGGCATTAAACAAGCTCAGGGAACCAGTGCACATTTAAATCATCCCAGCAAGAAAGTCTATCTGGGAGCTAAACTGACAACATGAGCCATTTACTGGTTCAGTTAAAGGGCTGTACAGAAGAAAGGAGTTGTGAGTCACCAAAAGAAATGTTTGCCATGCTTATTTGAACACACTTGGACTGGAATCAGCTGCTTAGCTCAGAAGCTTGCAGGGACATATGTGCAAGCACGCATGCACAGAGGAAATGAGTGAAAACAAAGCACTTCAAAGCAGGGCAAACCCAGTAAAACATTTTCAGCTTAAAAGCTTATTAGATGCAGTAGGTATCTAGCTAAATCATTAGTGAAAGGTGAGGTTAGTGCAGTGCAAGGCCTGTGTCAAGTCTGTGTTTCTACAGCTTACACTGGTTCCTTAGATTTTTCTAGCCCATCCTACCAGAATAGTTTTGTACAAACACTGAGAAGGAATAACTGTCTTATAAGGCTAAATTGCAGAATTTTCTGACCATATGTATGCCTACAAATACCAACCCAATACTTGAAGTTTTGGACTCAAAATTATTATAATCAGGTTAGTGAAATGAAATGAAATGAAATGAAATGAAATGAAATGAAATGAAATGAAATGAAATAATGAAATGAAATGAAATGGGAGACACTCATCAAAATTTAAAAAATGCCTAAAAGGAAAAGGAAATATATACCACTTCACTCACCCCTTAGTGTCTAATTTGCTTGTTGTATTGAATTGTCACCAAGAAGGACATTAGTACTCTTACTTGTGTATGTCACTGCTGTTTTAACAATTTAGATGACTCATCCTGAGGAAATGGAGTGAGAGACATGTATTTAGCTTTCTATTCCACCGTTGTTGGAAACCATTAAGTTTTTCTAATTTAAAATGCAACAACAGATAAAACATATTTGCAACTGTCCTTGAAAGGCATGGGGATGGGTGGGTAATTGATCTAACTAAAGAGAACAACTCTGTCTTTGAGATAATGAAAAAAGCTTGGGGTTTTGAATGTGAGAAGTTCAACCAGGTGCAGAATGTACTCAATTTAACTCAACTTCAAGTAAGTGAAGAATACACAGAAGCTTGTCTGCTAGCTGGGGAAAAGATAGAGAATTTATCTCATATCTCTCAGTATCTGATAGTGTAATACACTAGAACTGCTGAATAATATTATTGGTGTCTAAAATGGAACTTCGTCATTGGTGTTTTAAGTTGCAGTTAAAATAGCAAAGTAATTTCTAAATTGCTAGTATTTTTCTTATCACTGGGTTATAAGTTTAGAGGAAACAGGTTATTCTAGACTGTGTTATGCACAGTCTATTTATATATATGGTTACTTAGAATTTTTTTCTTTTTTTTTTTTTTTCCCATCTGATGGTTTCTGATGTCCTTGGCAGTGAGTTTTGAAAAGCATATTTCATTATTACTGTTTTCTTTTTCTCTTGTCCTTTGGAGAGCTATGAACATCTTGTAGGCAATGAGTAGTTTGGGTAAAACAGTGAACTGAGGATTGTGCCATTTCCCCATTGCCTGCCTGCTAAATACACTTAAAACCTTGAGTTTACTGTTGTTAATCTCAATGTCTCCCACTTTCTGCTTTTTGGGCCATAGTGTGTGTGATCAAGATATGGACAAGTGACAAAGAGTCCAACTGAGTAAGAAGAACAAGCATCTTCTGCAGCTCTAGACAGCACCAAGGCAGAAGATGCAGCTTGGATTGCTCATCAAAACCAGAGAAGTGTACTCAGGGAAAGCAGAAATATACTTAGATATTACATACTACAAAAGTATGTTTTCACTATGGTATTAGCAGATAAAAATATCTTATCCATGTACATGTGCTCAATAGCTGCCTTTTTGTATCAGTGAGGACTGGAGTGGGACATCTTTATTTTGGAGCTAGAACATAATAAATGCTTTGAAAAGAAACTAACCGTAGTTGCTAAAATCTGCTTTTGCAGAAGAGATCTGTAATAAGCAGGAAATTCTACTATCAAAGCTGAAAAATAATTAAAAAATAATTCTTCAGGTCCTTTGACCTAATATTCAAATACATATCACAGCTCTGGATGAAAGAAAATAACTGCATGAGAAGTGACACAATTCCCACAGATTGCCCACTACATCTTAATTAGACTATCTTCTTCCTTTCAGTAGTTTAATGTGAGCTTTTGTAATACTGACGGTAAGATTTCTCACATATTTTCTTCTATTTTTTTCAATATTGTTCTAAGCTCATTAGTTAAATAAATCTATGATGCAATGATGAGATACAGAAGCAAGAAAGATTGGCATCCATTTTTTCTTTTTTTTTCTCCATAAAGTCATATTTTTACCAGTTTTGGTGACTGAGACAAATCTGTGGCTTTGAGTACAGGCCTAGAGAAGTCTGCTTTGAGGAGTATTTGATGGCAGTAAACATCAAATTTGTGTAGTAGAGTAGGTCAGCATATTACACTGTCTTGGCTCTCTCTGTTTAGGGACAGATATCAGAAGTAAATTCCTACCCGAGGTATGTAAAACTGAAAACTAAAAATTTTACAAAACAAACTAAGCTGAGAGCAACACAGTAACTATATCACCATACCAGATCTCCGGTATGGTGATATAGTTACTCAAGCCAGTATGGTTATCTCAAACCAACTGACATAAAGAGAGAAGTACTGGCTGTTAGGCCGTCTTCAGATCTCAATAGAAAAATAGGAAAACTCCAAAATTAAAATAAATCTGGATGAAAATCCAACACAAAATATTCAAAACTCAAAGCAAATATTGCCAAAATGTTGGTGTATGACATCTGACCTGAAGATGTTAGAGTTCTAAATTTTTTCTTCATCTTTTGAAAGTATCCAGTATTATCTTCCAGTATAGCAAGTACAATCTGGCTTGCTCAAAAGTAATTTTGTGTAAAGCAGCCATGTTTCTTTCAGTCCTTAATTATGAATAGTAAGTTATTATTCTTGGCAAGAAGAAATCGAAACAAATGTGTCATAGGTTACAGATAAGGATAAATTTTAATGTTTAAGCCTATTTGAACACTAAAGAAATGATGAGACCTCTGCAGAAATAATAAAAATCAGGAAAAGGATAGTATGTGTGAAGAAAGCATAAGGATTTTACTAGCCTCAAAAGGCTTCAGAAGTGTTGCAAAAAAAAAAAAAAAAATTTACAAAACCCAGGGCAAATATGTGCTACAGAAGAAAACAGCAATTCCCATGGAAACATACTGCTCACAGAGATAGAAGGCATTGCTTAGAAATCAGCATCTGTTATCACGTCTTCTGGAGTGGCATATCCCTCTTATTTTAGGGAAGCTATAACCTCTTCACTGTTGTATTGTGAAAACCACCTACTCTTCCAAATAATCTGAGACCAAATGTGACCTGCTTAGTTCCCAGACTTGGCCAGGGTCTTTTCATGTGAATAGCTCTTCTTCACACCAGTTTTCATCTGTGACATGCTTCCAGCTTCTTCAAACACTCAATCTTAGTAAAGGTGCACACAGTTAAAAAGTAGATTTCTGCTCCAGTTACACAGAGATGTATTATATGGTTTGCTTTAATGAGAATTGGCCCCTTGGGTCATACATTATAAAGTGTGTTGTCTTCTGCTTCTGTGTAAGCACTTAGCTGGCAACCTACAGGTAAACAAAAGGTTTTTGAGTCCCAGTTCAAATACTGCATCATGAAGAAAAGAAAACTCCAATCCACCAAGCTCAAGGGGAAACTGTAAATGCTCCATAAAAATCAGCTGCTTTGAGACATAATTTTCAGGTGTTTGAATTATGTTGTAAAGTGGTGAATTTTAACTGATTCCATAAGGGACCTATGAGTCTCAAAATATTATTTTCCTAAAATGAAAACTGGACAGAGCAAAAGACCATGTCAGTATTTTAATAAAAAGGAAAGGGAACATTGGGCTTGCATGTGAACATAACTGAAGAAATCTAGGAGGGAATAAGTTTTGTCAAGCTCTGACAATGGAAAAGTTTTCAGTTGGGATGTCAAAATTTTAGCTGCCTCTGTGAGCTGTATGCAAAGGGGGAAAAAATGCATTAATTTCAATGTATAGGAAAATACTTGCTTATAGACTACAATGAAGTGCAATGCCACTACCAGGAACATGACAAGATGGTAATTTTCAGATATTCAAGAGTCTATGTAAATTATGAGATATGCATCTTTGTTCTTACAGTTATGTATTACTTGGATTTCTAAGTACATGTATGCAAATACGTGTTTAGGGAAGAAGGATTAACATAGATGTTTAAAGAGTGTGTAGATTGCCTTGTAACCACAGCAAGCCATTGTTATATGTTAGAATTCACAATGGGAATGGGTGGAAACTAAATCTTTCTAGTGCTTATGTAAATAATGTTCAGTAGTAAAAATTACTAGAAAAGGAGTAGAGAGCAAACCAGAAAACTAGGTTATGCTGGAAGGATTCAGTGCAGTTTATAATTAGACTGCTATATGCACATCTATATTCCCTTCTCTCCACTCCTTACCTCTAAAGGGCATATTAAGATTTGATAAGATAAAAGAAAAGCAATACAGAAGGGTGGTCATGCTTCTAGAACAAAAAGATGTTCTTATTGTTCTTATGCTCTTATGTTGACTAAGCATGTAGTCTGGAAAATATGGTTGAGAGGGGAATGTGATAGAGAGTTTGACAAATCATGAAAAGGATGGGAGTAGTTAAAGGGGAAGAACTTTCAGTGTCAATGAAAGATCTGTGGGTCACCAGCTAAAGCTAGGAGGTAGTTAATTAAAAAACCTAAAAAATAATATTTTGCACAAGGAGTGATTGAGCTATGGAACTTACTGTTGAGGGATAGTGAGGAATTAACATACTATTGGAGTTCAAAAATTATTGACTTGTTAAGTCCCAAAGGTAAAGACTATGAGAAACAGCATGAGTGTGCTGCAGGAGATCTCCCTGGGGGATAGACAGTGCCTATGCTTTTTCCTGCTCTTTAGTGACCACTATCAGGGCATATGGTCTGTTGCTATACCATATACTTTTTTTATAGAGTACTTGAATTCTAGATGCATCTTAAGTAAATGAGGGAAGAAAACTATCAAAAGTATTCAAGACAGTGATATTATTTGCATTATTCCAGTACTTTGATCATCACAAATTTTTTGCTCTTTTTTTTTTTTTTTTTTTTTTTTTTTAATGGAATATATTTTTAAATTATACTGCAATTCCACAGTTTTTGGAAATATGTACATTACCTCTAAAGCAGATGAATCACCATAGTCTCACAGAATCACAGAAGAGTTTGAGCTGAAAAGGATCTTTAATGATTGCTTAATCTAATCCCCCTGCTATAGTCAGGGACACCTTCCACTAGATGAGGCTGTTAAAATCCCATCCAAACTGTCTTTGAACATTTCCATTAATGGGCATCCACAACTTCGGGATGTACAGACTAATTAGCTAATTAGTGCAGAATGTATGGCTAACTATTAGGTACAGATTCTGAATTTTGGTTTTATTTGCAAACTAATTACAAATCACAACTTTAAATAATATAAACATTAATAGTTTATACACTAAAATTATTTGTGTCTTCTCTTTTTTGTTCAATGGACTCAAGTGTCTAGATGGTAACAAGCATTTGTTGTCCAGACACAAAGAGTCTTAAGGTAAAACTCAATATTGTTCAGAAGTTTAAAGACAAAAACTTAAGAAAAGGGATTATTTACAAGTTAGTTAGGCAATGAATGCAGTGTATTAACAATTCCTCTCCTTTTCTGTACAAAATCATTATCTTCGTTAAGAGATGTGATGATTAAATAACAATTTAAAACAAAAGACCAGGGAGAAATTTATACAAACATTTAATTCTCTTCAGATAAATCTGATTTCTCTGAAATCTATATACCTTTAATAAGTGCAGTGTGGCTCTCTTATTCTGAAATGGCTTACAGTAATGCTTGCATACAGTAGTCAAAAATATTTATAACTTTTATTTTAATACATGTGTCATATTAAATATTAAAAAGTAAATTAATCCACAGCTGTTTTTTGTTCCTAGTTTCAAATCAACAATTAGATACTCACATTTTTCAAAGTAGTTTTTCCGTCACCAGAACATCATTAACGGCAATCAAGAATCTGTATCTACCTATCTCTGTTACATCATTTTTGTCCTGCTAACAATTATTAATTTGCTTTAGCAAATGGGAGCCCTGGTAAGACCAACAACGATTCCTATTCAGCTGTAACTTGTGGACAATTCCCATATTCTGTTGCTGACCTGAAAAGTGTTGCCTTCAGGGGAAGGCAAGGCGACCTGGTTCCAAGGGACAGCACAGCAGCCTGGTCTCGCCCGGCTACTCGGGCCACAGACACGCACAAACACCAACGTGGTGGATGGTCAAATGGTGATTATTATCTTATGTCATGGGGTTAAATAGTCAAGGGGGACTTTGCTACATCAGAGGAAGAAGGTAGGGTCTTCTGGGATTAGTAAAGAGTGGAAAACTACTGGGTTAGGTGGGATTGCATGTCTTGAGGGTAATAGATCACATATTGCAGGGTGAGGGGGAAGGGTCTTGCTTTCCCTCACATCCCGAAATCTTCCGTTCGCCTGTCCCTATCTACTACAAAAAGCCCAGGTTAAGTAAACAAAAATCTCATGTGCTTAAAAAAGTAACTTTGCCTCATACATTGCAAGTGTCAGGTCTCCTCTTTTAAGTCTTATCTGAACTTCACACTGCCCTAAAGATAAGCTATATCAGAATTGACATTGCATGATCAAATGTCCTGATTAATTTCACTGGGTATATATGGGGCATCTCAAATTATCTTTCACAGGGTTTCCACATGTGCTGTCCTTAAACTAACAAATAAATGTGTACAGTTTTAAGAGCTGTTGGATAGTAGTTAGTATCTCAAGGGACTGCAAAAGCATAATTGAAAGCATTTTTGCACCTTGGAACCAGTCACAAGTACTTTGCAAATTATTTCTGCTTGAGGTCAAATTACTAATGCAGTCATCCAGCTTGTCAGGAAGGCATAATTAGGAAAGAAAAAGATCAATAGAAACCTACCTAGTTCAAGTATCTAACAGATATTTCTGATGATAAGGAATTAGACATAAAATTTGTGGAACATGGCAGCAGCGAGTATTTTTATGTGCCATACTAGGGAAACCACTACTAAATAGCCTATGACATATTTATTTTGTTGAAGTCCTTGTAAAAATACAGAATTACTACTGTACACTAAAAATTCAGTGAAATATCTGGACAAAACCATGGCCTAATACTTTCAGTGAGCCAACAACTCCTATGACATTTCTGCACAAACAAGCCCCAAAGCCAAAAAAGCAGTGCAAATAATGAGAATTTCTGCTTTATTTTTCCTATGTCTCATTTGTAACTCAAAGTTCTAGTCTAATTCCCAGGATGAAAGCATTATTTGTGTTTTATATGGACTTTGAATAAGCTTTTCTGTCTGTTTCTCTTGGTACCCTAATTTTTTTCTTCAATGGAGTTCATCTACTTCACCTATTTCACCTATTGCAGCCTTTGTCTGGCTAACCTCCAGAGCTGATTTGCCTCCAGTTTCAATGACAGCGAGATTTGCTCTTTTAGGTCACTATTCAGAGAACTTGGATTTCTGTTTTTTATATCCTAAAGGATATTTGTCCTTATTAGTAGTGGTTTATTAATCATGAAGTCAGTGGCAACATTCTGACCTTAGCATATTTGCAATATGGTCAGGTCAGTAGTTCAATTTGAGGTAGAAACTTCCAAGGATAATGATTGAACATTATTAAATTGCACTGTCAGGAACATTTTGCTCATGAAAAACAGTGCTGTAAAAGCTGTTGTCATAAGATGCTCTGTGTTATTGCCTCCTAGATAATTCTCATGTCTATTATGCTTATGTTGATATGTGAAAAGATTTAATTTTTTAAAACATTTTTGCTGTCTGATTTCCAAAGGAACTGAAAGTGCAACAATCCAACATAAAGACAAAGGTAAAGAGCAGAAAGGCTGACACAATAAAGCAAATGAGAAAGATGAGATTTGTGAGGCTCAATCTACAAACAATGGTACCTAAAAAGCTCACATTGTCTTCACAACCAGAACAAATACAGTTTTGAATTGGAGTTGGAAAGAATTCAGTAGAACAGAGAGAGTATTATTGGTCTTTCTGCTGTTGAAGATTAGCTTACTTTGCAGAAAACCATAAATATTTAGTATTTTTCCATTAAAGTAGCTGTGAGCTGTAGCGTGTTTTTTAAAACACGCTAGAAACAGGAAAGTGTTTCTAAAATAGTGGCAATGCTTCCAGTGCATGCATAGATAGACCACATGTCTTATATACACTGTAAGTAAATACAGTTTACTGGGGTATAGGAATCTTTCTATTTCATGTGATATAAAGTGTGATAGGCATGCTAACAGGTATACAGCTACAGCATGAAAATGGAAATGAAGAAATGAAATTTGCAAAGTGCTCCAGTTTCTGTATGAATTACAGCAAAACCGGGGCCAATTTAAAGATGAATTCTATTATAGAGAGAAGTGGGAAGTCAACGATTAATTTAAATTAAGGACTGTTCAAGATCTATTTCAAAATGTAGGTACTCTGTCTGTGATTGTCAGGCATCCCTTTTTATTGTGGGTATTAAATTGTGCACTTCAATATTAGATGTACAGTGAAATTGTATACTATTTTTAATAGTTTGCAAAGGAGGCCTGCAAAGGATAATATTTTGTTAGAAGAATTCTAGTGGTGCCTTGGAATGGCTGCCTAGAGCAGAGTCTAGACAAAGTTAGAGAATATAGTAGGTATTTATTAAAGGTCTTTAGCAGATACACCTTTGGCAGTGCAAAAGCCTCGCAGAGGCTACACCGAAGGTATGGGTGGTGACCATGAGTTTTCCAGACAAATTAAAGTTTGGTCTGTTTGCATATCAGAAGTCAATTGTCCAGTTACAGCTTCAGGTAATGAAGTCATATATACCCAGTCTGCTCCCCCCAATTCACTTTTGTTCATACTTTTCACAGCCTGAGGCAATGACGGTGGCCTTGAATTTCAGGCCTAGGGGGATTGATTTGTCTGACCCAGCTGTGAAGAGAGCCTACTAACACATTATATGGAGTTCAGAGTTATACACTAGTGCAATATAGGATCTGAAAAATATAAAATCTAAAATCCTAAGATATCACTAGTCCATCACTTCTTCATGATTTACTGTAAAAAGACAGTATGGAATGATAACTTATACTGAATCATTCATGTTTCTCATAAGCTGAATCATAACAGCTCTCAGGAGAATTAATTTCTTCTTGCATCTGTATACTTATACATTTACCCTCTTTGCTGAAGACTGATCAGGGTAGTAACTTCAATATGCCTTCTTGTGTGCCATTTATGCACTTCCATTTGAATCCAATCCAGAGTTACCGTCCAGTGACCCATAAAATAGCAATGGTGAAAACAAAAATCTTCATACTTTCCTACCTTCTTAACAGCATAATTCATACTCAGACTGCAGGCTCTGTTTGCCAGAAGTAATTTTTATTAAGTTCATACATTTGTGAAACTTCTAGTTGGTTGCAACTTTGTAATGACTTTCAGTTTATTTTTGCTATGATACCACAGCTTCTTCCTAATGTGATAGAATTAGGATTAGACTTTGGGATAGTGCTCACCAGTGAGGTAAGATTCTTTACTGATTCCATCCATTTTATGTGATGTAAAACTAAAGTAGGGCCAAGAAAAGCTGGCAATTGTTCTATGTATGGGCATTTCTCTGTGTATCAATGGTAGAGAATATCATATGAGAAGAAGAGAATTTACTGTCTTAATTCCTGTATAAAGAGATACACAGTATGAATGATCTGTCCAGGTATCCAAAGAATAATTAGTAAAAATTTTGTAGGTAGAGCTCAAGAAGCAAATTCTCCTTGATAATGTTCTATTGGAGTATTTCTTGGAAACATTTTCTAAGGCTGTTCCCCTCAGGTCTCATGAAATGGCTTGATGGGTTCTATATGGCAGAAATTCCTCATTTACGGGCAATGCTTTTTGCTACAGGTAGCCTACTTTTACTGAAACACTCAGGCCCTGAATCAACAGACATTTAAAGGAATGCAGTGGTTCAAGGCTGGAATAGTTTTGTTTCTTGAAATATCACTTTAAGATCATCAAATATATTATAACATTTTAAAATTATATCAACACTGACAGTTGGGAAAAATCTGTGTGGAGTTACACTGACATTAAGGCCCTCAAGATCTGAGCCAAAGACCTGAATCAAACTTTGCAATTTTTGTCCAGTTAATCAGCTAGATAGCTATGACTAAGCAACTCCACTGTGAACATTGTCTGCTTGGCTAATCCTTTGTTTTAAGTAAAAGGGAAGGCAATCCCAAAATTAATGGGCTATCTGGATGAAGGCCACCAGGAGTGAAGTCAGCACAACTGAGCTGACTAAGGTAATTCAGTCACTGGGAGATCATGTCCAGCAAGACACTGACCGCCCGAAAGAGACCTTAAACTCAAATGGAAGGAAGAACTGCTCAAGTGCATTAATTAGCATGGGAAGTCAGAGTTGGAACAAGTTTGAGTATAAACCAATTAAATAGTTCTGTAATCTGTATCCAGAGAATGATCATGCCTTTGTTAAAATGTAAAAATAGTGTAAAACTGGGGTGGTCAGGGACACAGACATTTGTCAGTTACTAACCAGCTCCCTACTTTGCACATAATAGAATCAAAATTAGAAATACCCCTCCCTGCAATGTGAATTGGCATTTTGCACTGAGTAACGAGCCTGAATTTGGGACAACATCACTGAAAGGACATAATAACCAGATAACTTGCTTTGGAGTGCTAAACAATGTGATTTATTTTGGTTTTTTGCAAGTTATTCTGCTGGAATCTTTCTAAAAAGGTTTGGGGTGGATAATATTTTTGACATCAAAAAATACTTTGGCCAGGCAGTGTGCTGAGCATTGCTCAAAAACTTAGTTACAATGATGAATCCAGCATATTTCTATAATTAGAAGCAGAGCCTTTACAGTGCAAGTTTTTGATATAAATGACTCATATAATCTGTGAAGCTACTGCAGAATTGACAAACAAGGAATTTTAAGAGATGTCATTGAAAAAAGCGAAAGTGACTTGATGCTTGCCTCATCATATATAAACATAATTTTCCAAAAAGGTTTTTGAACATATTTACACACAGTGTAACTAATATCTATCCATGACTAATATCTATCCATGTGTGTCCACAGCGCTTTACAGATGTCATGAAAAAGACTGTGGAGAAAAGTTGACCAAGTTCACACACAATAAAATGGAGGGAGGCATAAGGGAAAAAAAAGGCTTAAAATTTCTTGCAATTACATTCCTCATAAGCTCCAATTAATTATTTTACTAACTTGATATGAAAACAATGATTCAGATCTGTGAGGTGCCATGTAAGGACTGGGAAAACATGGATTTTTACCTAACTGTCTATTTATCTACTGTGGAGATATTCATCCAAATCTTATTTTAAGTCTTTCTGGCTGCCAAATAAGGTGGTATGCAAAATTTTCCATAAATTATAAATTGTGCATTTTGTCAACATGGAGCTGAAAAAACGATTTTATTTCCAAAAAGGGGCCTATGAACATGCTAGGAGCATTTTCAGTAGAAATGCTCGTCTGTGTTGGGGTAGTGAGGAGAAATGCCTACAACTAGAAACTTCATAGAGAACATTGTAGATTTTGCAACATTAATAGTGATAGGGAAATGTTTTGACCAGCCTTTCTGTAATCCAGTGGTAAACCTTACAGTATTTCTTCCATAGTGCTTCACTTTATTTTACATAAGACAGATTTTTATCCTGATTTTTCTTCCTTTAAGAAACACATAGGCAGCCCAGAATACCTTTTGTCTTAATAGTTTTTATATTTGACACCAGTGTATTCTAGAGTACTATAATGTATTTCCTTCTTGAGAAAAGAATCTAGGTGCTCCATAACCAATAATATATCAAAAAAATAGCATATTTAAAATACTTGCAAAGGGATTTAGGTTTAATGTAGTTGAAGATACTGTCAGAAGTGCCAAGTGACCCTAGATGAAGTGCAATGCTCCCTGACAGATGAGTACCTAATGCAAAATTGAATCCAGTTACTTTTTTATTGTACACACTCATGCCTTTACATTGCCCACTGCTTCCAGGTAAAATCAGTCTCTTTTAATCAAATTGCAAAATGAGTAGTATAAGCAGAAAAATTACCTCCAATGATGGTAAATCCTCTATGTGTTCCCAAAGGTGTTCAGTGTGACATTGAGTTTGATGATATATCTGATCCAAGTGATATACAAAAAAGTGATGTGGACAAGTTTCTGTTTCTACCATGTTTTTAAAAATAGATGTGAAGTACAATTTACCATGTTTATGTTTACCTGTGTTTTAAGTAGTGGCCTTGACTTTCCAAGATAGCCTCTGTGTGTGTGCATACCTATCAGAATATGCTTTGTTTTTGTCCAGTCTACAGGTACACTATAATTAGAGTGGTTCAACAGTAAATCACATAAACCCCCCTTTTTTCAGTAACAAATATGTCTGAAAACATTTATAAAGATCTGAGACCATATAAAATAATATATGTGCTTCGCACAGAAAAATGACAACTTGCCAAGCATGTTTGAGGCTCTGGGTGTAGGTACTAGTCATTAGGTATGTTAGGCTGAAATCCAGCCTCAGTGCAAGAGATTTGACAGGTCTCTGTGTGTGTTATTTCACTCACATTGACAGTAGTGGTGCCAGTGTGTGGTAAACACTCTGGCTGGATGACAGTTCCACCAAAACCCCTCTGTTGCTCTGATCCTCAGCTGGGCAGGGAAGAGAAAATGCAGCAAAAGGCTCACCTGTGCCCATATGGACAGGAAGAGATCACTCATCAATTACCTTTACAGTCATTACAGAGTAGAATAATGAGAAATAAAACTTAAAAACATTTTTCAGCCATCCTTCCTTCTTTTCTGGTCTAAACTTCATCCCAGATTCGGTCCCTCCTCCCCTTCAGTGGCACAGTGGGTTGGGCTGTGGTCATTTCATCACACTTTGTTTCTGCTGCTCCTTCCTCCATGGGGAGAGGATTTCTCAGACACTTCCCCAGTGTGTGGTCCCTCCCACAGGAGACAGAACTCCATGAACTTGTCCAATATGGGTCCCTCCCACAGGATGTAATTACTCACACACTGCTCCAGTATGAATTCCTCCCACAGAGAGCAGTCCTTTGGGAGCAGTCTGCTGCAGTGAGGTTCTGTGCCACAGGGTGCAGTGTAGGGAGTGCTGTGCTCCAGGATGGTTTAGATGAATGGAGATGAGAGATCTCTGAAGGCTGCTCTTGGGATTAAGGTTTATTAGGGATGGAGAAAGGTCTTGTTTGGAGCTGCCAGACGCAGCACGTGGCAAGGCCTGAGGGGATGGGGAAGGGGAGAGACAAGGGGTGGAGAGGATGCTCTAGGAGAAGGTAGAAGTTCCAAGAGGGGGGAAGATCCAAGAGGGCGTCTGGACCCTCGGAGACCCCTTATCAGGGGGCTTCCAGGTGGGCTGGAACAAGACTTGGGCCAATGGGGTCACAGACACTTGATGTTTCAGGGGAGGGATACAGGTGTGGGATGAACTGTACATTTTGGGGGTTGAGATAGAACAGTCCATTTGACTTTTGGACCTATCTGTAGGTAAGGGCATTGTCCAGCCAGTAGGGGGGATTGTTTTCATCCTGGCTGTACTATTGTGAATCTTCTGCCAGGCAATTATATTTATCCATCCTTTCCAACAGTGCAGTCCTTCAGGAATGCACTGCTCCAGCCTGGGACCCTCACAGGGCTACAAGTCCTGCCAGGAGCCTGCTCCAGTGCAGGATTCCCACAGGGTTCCATGCTTCTTCAGGCACCCCTACCTGCTTCAGCATGGGGTTTTCCAGGGGCTGTGGGGCACAGCTGCCTCACCATGGGCTGCACCTTCGGCTACAAGGGAAACTGCTCCAGCACCTTGAGCACCTTGAGCACCTCGAACACCTCCTCCTATTTCTTCTTCATTGACTTTGGTGCCTGCATGACTCTTCCTATCATATATTCTCACCCCCACTGTCTCCGGCTAAAATTTGCTTCTGTGAAATAACTTCCTTCCCTTCTTAAATCTGTTGTCCTGTAGACACTACCACTATTGTTGATGGGCTGAGCCTTGGCCAGTGGCAGGTCTATCTAGGAGCCAGGTGGCATTGGAATCATTAGAAACAGTCAGCTTCTCACAGAAATTACTCCTGTACCTCTCTGCTACCAAACCCTGCCATGCAAACCTTCCACACAATATCAGCTGTCACCCTGTGCAATTCTGACCTGCGCCGCTGGAGTAAATACCGGTTTTGCTATCAACTGCAGAATTACCCTTGGATTAGGCCACAAATGGAACACAAATAAACCTAACATTTTCTTTGGGAAGTATGTTGTATTTGTGCATCCCCATGTATGAAAGCATGTATGTATTTTGTGCCTTGAAATAAAACATATGCTTCTCATTAACTTAAAGTATCCTTCTGCTATTGAGTAACTTGCAAAACTTGTTCTCAGTTTATTTCTCTTTTTTTGCTTTCTTTTTACACATGCTGTAAGAGTAGAAGTTTTGTAGACTTTTCAAAGCTGTTGCTCTCTATCACTTGAATTGGTAGCTCCAAATGTCCATCTAAATGTTAGGATTTCTTTCTGCACTTCTGCACATCAATTGGAATTGTCATGAACTTGGCTCAGACCATGACACCTAATTTAGAACTGCTAAGTTGAGGTGAATGGGGGAGCTGAGGTTGCTCCCACCCCAGTACCAGGAGGAATGCTGCCCAGAAATCTGCATCTTTTGCTGAGAGTGAAATGCAGACATTGTTAGCAATTTGTTGGTTTGTGCCTCTTTTATGTTTTGATTTCTGGTCATATTTCTTTGCTGGTGTGTGCCATGATTTTAATTTGAATTTGTTGTGGGCACTTAAGGTAGTCTTTTTACTACACTGGGAGATTATAACTGTAATATCATAACCAAAAATTTAGGTTTAGTCATTGTGGGAATCGAATCACTGATCACATGCTAATTTTCCTGTTAGTAATTTCCTAGTCCATAAAACTTTTAAATAATACTGGATTTTGTACTATGAAGACTGCCATTCAGCTGCTCCTGTGTTTCTGGATATATCCAAAGAAAATGGATTATCCCTGATATCCTGTCTCTGGATATATCCAAAGAGAACTGATTATCCCTGATGTGTCTTTCTTTAACATAGTGTACCAGATAATATGCCATATAAATTATTAATTGCCCATATAAATGGATCCAAATTCTTCCCCTTCCTCGGTATTGCACTGTGGGAAAAGGCAGTCAGTGTAAGGCAATCTTTGGAGACTTCACTTGGAAGTAAATTCATCTACTCTGCTATCTAAAATTGAACATTTCTAGTATAGTAAACATCCAAAATCCATTGTGAGAAGGTAGCTACTTCAACTGTATGATCTTTCCCACATGAGAAAAGGCAGTGAAAACACACAGGGTAAATTATTACCTGGAGGCACATTTTTCTGGGTGGTGACTACAGAGAGAATCTAGAGAAATAAATAGTCTAGATACTTCAATTTTAGAATATGTAATTGAATTAAACAGTCTCATTCTCTGTTGGCTTTTTACGTACTCATTCCCCGTAGGTTGAGGCAATGAATCTTGCAGCTACCACAGCTCCAAAGATCTAACGGCAAAATACATTTAAAGAAACAGATTAAAGTGATGACATTCCTTGGTTTCTAATAATGATCTTCCAAACACAGTCTCTGGCTCAACAAGTTAGTAAGTTGAAGTGCCAGAAGATACGAGAGTATCTCATAATTTACCTGTTTAAACATTATCTGTTCCTAGTTAATATCTCCAGTGATTTACCTCCCTCCAAAATGAGCAAGGTTTTCAAATCCTATCAAGTTACCCACTCCCAATAACATCACAGAATAGGTTACTATGAACAAAGTTCTGCCATCTTTGCTTATTTGTTAAAAGCATCTGAATATTTACCAGTCATGGATCCTCTGCATCCATTTGTACTTTCTTGCAAACTTACTGTAAAATATCACCATACTGATTAGTGTTTTACATATGCTTTGTATGCAGATAAGTGAAAACTACAAAAAAAAAAAACCCAAAATGAGCTGACACTTATATCTAGGAAAATAATATTAATTGTGATCATTCTAATAATAGAATGAAGAATAAATTTCAACACAGCACTGTGGGAATAAAAAGTAGGAAGTGTAAACATTTTAGAGGACAAAAGAGAAGTCACAGAGACAGAATGAGTAGATACTTGAGACCTAGATCAGCAAGTGAGCTAAAGCTAAATAAAAAAATATTTCCTACAGTGGAGACAGATGTTTGGCCATTTCAGAACATTTTCACTGGATCATAATAGAACTTCAGAGAGAAGCATGAATCCTGCCCACAAATGGAGCAAAATTTGAGGCTGAAAGAGGACTGGATGCTCAGAGGCAGCCAGAAATGGATGTGGCTCACTGTGGGGAAAATAAGTTTACTTTGGTTTCTGTAAACAGTTTTAGAGTCCATTTGTTGGGAGGTTTTTTGGTATTTGTTTTTTTTTTTTCTCTTAATAAACTGTGGGCAGAATTTCATTGATGGACAGCACTGCTCCATCAGGCTGATCAAGAGGCATCCCTGTTTAGTATAGATCAATTTTTTATCAGACATGCAATAATTATTGAAGTGAGAAATATTTCTCTGAGATGAATGGCCTTGTAGGTGGGCTAGTGACCTGAGTCACAGGCAGTGGCCATTTGCCTTACCAGATCGTTACTCTTAGTTATGCCCTATTCTTCAGTTATCACTCCTGTTACAAAAAGAGTCTGGAAATAAACATCCACTGGGGCCATTCATTGTTAGTCGCCACAGGCTGAGCTTATTGACCATGTAAAATACACCTACACTAGAATATCTGTTATCCATACAGAGGCAGAATGTATTTTCACTGCCAATTCAATATTATTCTGTGTATTTTATGATGTAAGCATGAGTCACTGCACAACATTTGAACAGTCTCTCAGTGTATTATTGAAGCAATATATTTTGGCATATATGTCTCACTATAGTAGTACAATTTTTTTAAGAATTTCAGCTTTTTAAACATGATTTTTAAACATATGATTTTTAAACATAAGCATAGTGCTTATGCTGTATTTGTCCTACTTGCTTTACACAATTTTTTTTCACAAACCTTTAATTTTATCTCTGCTTCCATTTTTATAGTAGGGCAAGAGACAGATGAAATTTAGTATATTGAAGAATTGTCTTTAACTCTTGATATTATCACATGCATACAAATAATAATTCAATGATTCATTTTGTTTCTAGTGCAAATAGTTATGCATTCAAAAATCTTTACTGAAACTTTAATTAATTTTTATTTTGATATATTAGAAATGGCCCTATCCCAAAATCCCAGAAAATAACTGGATATACACACAGGAAAATTGAACAAGATCTGTATTCAAAGTCCAGATATTACCTATCTTATGGCTTTAACCATAATTGTGATCTGAAGCACATTTCCCTTTGGAATTTTTAAAAATAAAATTATTGTATAGATCTCATCCTTTACAACAGTAACAGCAAAATCCTTTGGAAATTTAACAGCATGTAGGAAATTAAAAATGTCAACATTTTGAATCTGTATTTCTCAGGCTATTTTAAATTTGAGTTATGTCAGTTGCTTTGACATTTTCACTATTATCTGAGCAGCAAGAATTTATCTTCTTGACCCTTTGATGTGTTCTGGTGAATATTTTGAAGGCATTAGTACTTTTCAGACTGAGGATGCAAAAGAAACAGCTGTCTTACCAGAGCTGTTATATGATGAACAGTGGCTCTGTAAAGATCACTTACTTCCGTAAGATGTAAAATGTATTGTGGAAACAAAGAGACGATTATGGCTGTTATTTTTCCTAAGGGAAAACTGAGAATATTCCTCTGCGGGTTTTATTAAACATATTCATCTGTGTGTTTTATTGCTGCATAGAATCATAGATTGGAAGGGACCTTAAAGATCATCCTGTATCAACCTGCCTGCCATAGACAGGGATATTTTACACTAGACCAGAGCTCCATCCAGCCTAGCCTGGACACTTCCAGGGATGGGGCTGCCACAGCTTCTCTGGACAACCTGTTCCAGCATCTTACTATGCTCACAGTAAAGAATTGCTTTCTAATATCTAATCTAAATCCATCCTCTTCCAGTTTAAAGTCATTCCTGCTTGACCTATCACACCATGCCCTTGTAAAAAGTCCCTCTTCAGCCGTCTTGTAGCACCCCCCTCAGCACCTTACTGATAGCTGCTCTAAGGTATCCCTGGAACATTTGCCTCTCCAAGCTGAACAACCCTAATTCTCTCAGCCTGTCTTTGAGGAGAGAGGTACTCCAGCCCTTGGATAATTTTCATGTTCCTAGTTGTATGTTCAAACAAATGCATGTCCTTCATCTACTGTGGCCCGCAAAAATGAACATAGTACTCCAGGTCTCATGAGAGTGGAGGAGAGGGGGAGAATATATCCTTGTGTGTGTGCATATTTATGTGTAGGTACATGCAGGTGTACAAGAGAGGGAAAGCCATGATCAAATACAGACAATGTGCAAAATATAAATCTTTCACAACCTAACCATATAGAAGCTGAAAGTTGGTGTTTTATGAGGTTTACTTAGCTGATGTACCGACCGGGCAAATCCAGAAAACTATTTTATTTAGGAAATTATTTATTCCTTAGTCTTATTAATGACATCAATAGGAGAAATCTGCTTGATTTGCTTTGGCTAAAAATATTACTGGGGAAAAAAGTCTTTATAACATTAAGGCTTATCTGCTTTGGTTTGAATCCTGCTTTATATTGCCTGGATCTTTCTTTGTGGTAACATCAAAGAAATACAGTTATGATGATTTTCACCTGAAGGATGTCACCTGACAGAAAGCTAATGTTCTTGTAGCAAAAATATGAGGAGAAAATAATTCAGATTCAATATGCAGAGGTGTTTCTAAATTGACACGATCTAGAGGTTTATATGGTGGGTCTGTTATTTTTTGAGGATAGGTAATTAAAAAGAACTAGACAGTAGATATACAGAGAAATTGTCTAGGATTTAAAAATGCAATGGACAGATCTCAAAGGCCAAAATGCTATCCAGTGTCCTTTAATTAAGAAATATAAAAAGTACATAATTTCTGATAAACAATTTTTAGAAATAAAAGAGGTTGTATTCAGCAAAGATTTGGAAGCAAGCTGTGGAACATCATATTTTAATGGAAGGGAAAAATAGAAGCTAGGAGGATGACAGAAACGAAAAAAAATATTCAATAGAATTAATGTGCCTTAACCTGGGATCCAGTTGTACTTTACAAGAATAATTCTCATCGCTAAAGTGTATGCATGTCTAGATTTGCCTCACACTGAAGCTCAAAATATTATTTGAGGTCTAGACTGATTTCTGATGATGTCTTGCTTTTCCATTGGTTTTAAATTCCTTTGAAATTCAATGGACTTTCTGGTTTGACTTGTCCTGCATTGAGTCCTCTTAATACTCTTTTTAAGAACTGAGGGGCAGCCCTACCTGGTTACTAGGAAACACATCTTTTACTTAACAGAGTTTCTGGCTAGCATAAGCTCTCTAAAAAGTGCCATATGGTTGAACCCACATGTACATTCCATCCCATTTCCTCCTCAAGCAAGGTAGAGTTTAAAGGGCTGCAACAAGTTTACTGTTAACACTGAGTAGGTTTTCACACATTTCAGCGCCACTAGTAGATCTCCACTGCCTGTTGTACTGCACTCTTTATAAGGAAAACTGCCGGTGCTGTAGGACCACTGACAACTTTTCCAACATCCAATACAAGAATTAAGTGTAAGGAGGGTATGTTTAGGTTAGATATGTATTTTGCAATAAGGGTAGTGAAGCATGGGCACAGGTTGCCCAGAGAGCTGGTAGGTACCCCATCCCCAGAAACTTTCCAGGTCAGGCTGGATGGGTTTTTAGGCAATGTGATCTAATTGAAGATATCCCAGTTTATAGAAGGGAGCTAGACTAGATGACCTTTAAAAGTTCCTTTGCAACTCAGTTCTTACATGATTTTTTTTTCATGTGACTATGGTTTTAAACATCATTTCTGTAGTATCAAATAACTAAGGAATGAGCCTTTTTTTGTTTCTATTTTTGTGTTAGTACAGTTTATCATAAACTGAGAGCAAGCCTTACCAACTTCATGACTAAGCAGTTTTACCTACATTTGTCTTTTATGCATTGTAGATGTTGGTGCTTTAAAAATACTGCAAGAGAAGAATAAACTGAGACTGAAGTTTCCATTCTTCATTTATATTATTGTTGAAATGCCCACATCTACACTGTATTAAGCCTTGAGGAATGTAACATCTCTGGCTCATTTAGTATGTTGTCTAAACAAAAATTACACATCCTGGGCGACAAAGCATTAAGATATGGTGAATTCAACTCCTACAAGTGTGCATTGCTGAGGTGCTTTTTGGAAGGCACAGTTAGCACACCTGAACTGCAGAGTGCTTCTGCTCTGTGAAAACAGGTTTCACTTACTGAGTGTTCTGGCCTAGCTCCATTCATGGAGCTCACTCATTTCAATAAGACACACAGAACTGGGGCAGAATATACAATAAGGATTAATACTGCAGATATTATAGGGCTCCAGTCTGGTGCCTGAAGTGTGTCACCATTAAGCTGGTGCTTCTTAAAACAATGCAGAAAAATCTGACATTACTCAAGTAGCAGGCATATCTGGTAATACTTTATTGATGTCACATATTTAACTCCTGTGGATTAAAAAAAAATACATATAACTATATATATTCTGCATAAAAAATGACAGGCCATGCAATTTCATTTAAACTATAACAGAGATGAAACCACACCTATGCCATTTTCAAATAAGTTGCTTGTCTGATAAATGAAAAATAAAGCTAGATGCCATCAAAATTCTTGCAATCCGAGGGACAGTCTGATATTTGTAACTTCATTTTTTTTTTTTTTCTGTGTCCTAAAGAAAAAAGTGTAAGAATTTAATGAGTTAGCTCATTTGCTGATTGAGTATATTAAGTATACTGTGTCCTAAAATGTCTCTGTTGGAATACATTACTGAAAGTTGTAAAGTGATCCATCTTATCCTCTGAAAAATTTAGTGACAAAGCTAAGAACATAGTCTCAGAATCTGCTTCTACCATAATTTCTGTAAGATATTTCCCAGTCACAACTGGGGTGTATTGGGTACTTTCATATTATACTGTACATTGCCTACCCATTTCTCTGACTCTTTCTAGACTGCTTAAGCTGGAATTGTGAATTCATAATTGGAAAATGCTGTTTCTGCCTGAAATTACTGACTGCAGTACACACTGAACTTGGTCTAATATATTATCATTTCTCAGATGTGACTCTTATCCTTTCTGTACCAGATTGAAATGTGTAGATACCTTTTTTTGTCCATTTTTTCACTGAGATTTTTTTATTTCTAAGTTTTATTTATGTATGTGTATGTGTGTTCTAGTCCTATATGGCAAAAACTGCCATAATTGTTTCCGTCTGAAAACTACATTATGACATAACCTTAGGCATAACCATTATGACATAACCAAGATGATGTGTTATTGTTAACATATTTCCCTTTTATGGTATAAAACTGTCCATCTTTTGAAGCTTCAAGATTTCTGTGCCCCTACAGATAAGACTGTCTTTCTTTAGGAAATTTAGTGCAAACTGAGAAGTATTCAGCACTAGGAATTATAACCTTCACTCAATTACTCTACAATGCTATAAAAGATTAACTTTTATTTAACGATTTTGATGTATGAGAGGTTTAAGTGTTAGTGTATCTAAAATGACAGAGAGCAGGATAGACTCATTTAAGTAACCTGGGTTCATGGTATCCTTAAGTCAGCTAGTCATGGTATTCTGAGAGTTTTCAGAGTTAACTGTCCCTCTCCAAGATGTCAAAACCAACATTTTCATGATATGTTTGGTCTATGTTTTTTGTTGGAGGTCTGATGCTCTGGTATGCTAGGTGAGACAAACTGACATGTTATCATGGTAGAAGTCTTTACAGTATATTTGTCTGTTGTTGTAGCTTATTGTAACACTGAAATTTCATTTTTGTGGAGGTTACAACTTTGCATTCAGATTTTTCATTCTCCTGCAAAAACACATGCTCCTGTTTTGTTTCAGACTTTTTGTTTTAAACCCTTTATGTCCCCTCTTCCATTACTAAAAAGAATTTTTCTCTGCTGCAAGAGTTTATGTTTATAATCTGGTTTAAGTTTTGATTCTCTTTGGTATAGGCATAAAAACAGTGATGTAAACACTGTTACAGGTGGAACATTTCTGTTTCTCATTCATATAGCACAATAATATGACAATTTCTTCTGCACCCTTCAGCTGATAGATTCTCTCAGAGCAACAGAAACAGTAGTCATAATGCTAGTGTGTGCAAATGGTAGGCAAAAGTCACTGTTGTGAATTTTTTTCAGCTTTGCTTCTTGATTGAAAATGAATGACAGGGTTTACAGGATCAGTAAATGATCCTTGTGATCCTGGCAGATCTTGAGAACTGTAACTACCAGTAGCAATGGGAAGCTAATTATTCTGGTTTTCTAGGAGATTGTAAGGAAAAATGGCAGGGAAATCAAGAAAACATCTTAAAGTGTGTGTGATATTCCTGCTAAGAAATTACAAGGGTTTAACAATTCACACTTGTTAAGATTTATTAATATTGATAAAGGTGTATTTATGTTGATTTGTATTTATTAATAATAGCACATTACACAAGTATTTATCTGCTCATTATTTATTTTTAGTATATTTATCAATAACATTATATATATAAGTATTTATTTTATATATTTATTTATATTTTTAATTTTTATTGTGGCTAGTTTATTCCCAGTAATAAATTACAAAGAAATCTAAGGCATAGCCACTTTGGAGAAGGGCAGAGAATTGAAAAAGAAAAAGAGAATGTTAGGAATTTTATTTTACATGAAAGCATTTATTTTTGGAAAATGAATTTGAAAACTCTTTTTTTATTGTATTTAGTGTGGGAAGCAGTGAAGTGCCTCTTACTTTAAATGTATTGTTTTATTAATAGATTGGAAATACTGTTCAGAAGGAAGGCTGGCCCTTTTCAGGTGGCTTTGAATATATGGTGTCCTTGGGCAGTGTTGGAATAGCACAACAATTGACAGCCTCTTGTAAAACCTCTCAAAGGAGAAGGACAATTTAACAGAAATTTCTGATTCTGATATAGCTAATCTCACATGTCATCTGATGGCAACCTGTTCTGACCTAAAACTCTTTGAATGCAATTTCAACTTCAGTGTGCCCTGAAACTTCAATTGACCCAGAAGTATACAGCAGCAGGCTGTTGTGAAAGTTATGGAAATGTCACATAAATAACCCTTATGAAGCAAATATTTATTTTCCATCCCTTGCCTGTGTCTTTGCTCATATAACAGTTGTGCACACTGGTTATGCACCAGCCTACTTCAGAATACTCAAGAGCTTCTTTTGAGCTACTGAGTACTTTCCATTCCTGTTTTCAGCATGAGAGGAGCAAAGGTTTGTCATTTCAGTAAAGTTTTAAAGTTTTCTTCTAATCATAATGACTAAAATTAGCTGACAGCTGATCTTAGAACAGCAGTGACAGAAGCTATGCAAGTAACAAATACCTGACTTTGTGCTACTGGTAGGTAAGCTGTGCAATGCATTGGTGGAAGAGAAAAGAACAAAATCCATAATGAAAACACCCAATGCATTTGGAAGAATGGATCAGGCAAGTGTCCTAATCCTGTTGTTTCCCCCTTTACGCTGTTGTAACAGGCACTGCTTGCTTTTCCTCTACTGTGTTGAGCAGTGCACTCTTCTTCATCCATAGTCAGTCTGCACCTGAGAGAAATTTTTGTTGCACAGATAAGCTGATTAAAGCCGCAGTTTTTCTTCTTTTGACATCAGGGTAGAAGCCCCAGTGCAATGCAGCCTATGACCAACACCTAAGAATGAACTGCCATATTTTAAGACAGCAGAAGTACTTAATTTTCTGTTGAAAGTGGATGGTAAAGAAAGCAAGATTTAATCCAGTTAGTCCAGAATAAATTTTGAACAGTTTAGTATAAAACGCCTTTTTAAGGAAGGATGAAAATTAAATCTGGGGAGTTGTGCTTCTTCATCAATCTTCTATTTTTCCATGTTTTTGTGGTGAATGGCACACATATAAAAAAAGGTTTGAAATTCTGTACCTCATGGTATAGACAGTTTAACATCTCTTCACACATATCTAAATGACTCTACAAAGTGCAGATAGTTAAAGTAAAACAGTTTTTAAATTCCAGTGTTTGATTTTGGTGCAAATGCTTTCTCTTTCTTTCTTTCTTTCATTCAGTGAGCAGCATTTTGTTCTGGTGGAATTTTAATCCCTGATTTGTAAAACAGCCATAAGATGAGACTGAAGTGTTAACCTGACTAAGTTATAAACATCACAGCTGAGAAAGCATGCAGAGAACAGATGCAAAGCCTTTGACAAAGATCCAAGTAGAGATCTAGATCTTAGATGGAAAAGGGTTTTGTTTGTGCAATGAAGTCTGTCTGTTTCACTGGTAGATGTCTTTCTTCTAGTCTCCTGTCTGGTTGCATCTTTCAGCCTCAGGAATAAATCCTTTGTACTGATTGGCTGCTTCTGCTGTTATTCACTTTTAGTTTTAATTTATATTTTTTAAGTTTAAGCCCCACTTTTTTTTTAATTTGTTTTTTTAAGCTTAAAGCAGCTCTTTGTGGGGTAGATATCACTAAGCTTAAAAATAGGCAAGACCTATTCTCACTAAATAGTGAAAGGATAATGACAAAACCAGTGTTTCAATTAATGCTATGAAAGTTAGTTTGTTTCTGTTTAGCAAGTAATTAATAGAATGTTATAAGCAGGATAAAACTGTATCTTTCCAGGGTTTTAGTCAGAAGAGCCACAGAAATCCAAGGGCTTGTTGATCACCTCCCAACAGCATAAAACCCATTAAATTTAGCAATGGTGGCAAGCCCAGCGACTTTCCCAAGCGGGATCCCTGCAGCTGGCATGGAGTGGGTACATTCAGCTGCCACTAGAGGAGATGAGAGATGGGGGGCCAGGTCCAAGGTGAGGAGAAACAGTGACCAGCCTAAAGAATGGGCAACTTCTGAGCCAGCAGTCCCCAGGTACTAATCCTCTCTCCACTGCTGTAAAGACAGAGTGCGTCTAAATTGCACCATCACTGCAAGAAGGAAAATCTTCCTGGTGATTCATTTAGGGGTTCACATTCAGTTTTGGCTTTTAGCAGTATGCAGCCAAAGTAACTCCAATGACATCAATCATTGATTGTATAGCTAGACACGCACAGTTTTGAAATTTAGCTCTGTCATTTTCATTTGATGAGGTGTTAATAAGGCCAAGAAATTATTGATGAATTTGGCTAATCTTCAAGGACTTACTGAGGCTATCACACCTTCTGAATCCTCAAAAATACAATAAATGAAGATATGAACTCTAAAATGGCAAGCAAGAAAGCACTTGCCTGCAAATTTCAATGAAAATTCAGCTGTAAGACAAAAAAGGCTATAATGAATATTGGATTTGTATTACACTATAATTTGTAATCTCTACTGAGTTGCTCTGAAGTCAGAGGCCATTCATGGAAGTTAACATCATATATATATGTATGAATGATTTGTGTGTGCTGCCAAATCAAAATGACACTTGGAAGCAATAAAAGAAATTAACAAGTGGATATGCTTGTAGGAAATTAAATTTGTACAAAACTAAACCGAAAACTGTGAGTTTTAACATAAGAGCCCTAGGCCTCTTATGTTAAGACTTCTATCTTATTGTCACACATATGTGATTACCTCACTTTTTTTGATTAAGTATCTTAGGGATTGAAATGGGTTGATCTTTCAGGAGTCTTGCAATGAAAAACAATCTATGATTTTTCTCTGGAAAACAATGACATGACACTAGAACACAGGGGAATTTAAAATAAAAGAGTACTCAAGTTTCTCATGCATAGCTCAGTAATTGCTTGCATTAAACGAAGAATCAGTGTTCAAAACTTCCATGAAAATGAATCCTAACTTTCAAAGCACTGTCTTGTTTGAGCAAGCTGCAGGAAAGTACTTTTAGCAGTTGCCAGGATTGGTTGTTTTTTTTTTAAAACATATTTTTAATTCCTTGGGTAGACGAAGAATATTTATGGAACTGCCTTGACTTACATCAGTTGCCAATAATTTGTCAATATTTAACATTTAAAAGGATGGATATGATAACTCAGTAGAAGGGTATCTAGGGTAGCTAAGATATCATTGTGCTAGTAAGTATTGGTCATTTTATTTTCTTAAACTTATTTCTTTCTCATCCTGGCATTATGAGTCATTACGGTGGTGGTTCTGTCTCCAATGTATAATTTAAAGCATCTTCACTTGCAAGCATTCCAACTTAATATCTGACAACACAGCAATCATAGATCTACTAAAACTTTAAGTACATGCCCATTAATTTTTAGGCTTTTTTTCCCCATGAGATTTCTTATGTTGTAACTCCTGAACTCCTGAAGAATTGCCATGAAAAAAGTAGGATTTGTATTTCACCAATATAATCACAAAAATTTAAACATCAATTAAGTAGCATGAGAATAAACAAGTCTTCTAAGGAAGGAATCATTACTGGCTTATGACTTCTGTGACTTTTATTAATATATATTTAATTCAAACAGAAATAGGAGAACTCCTCTTCATTCTTTGAAAGAGACATAGAAATTAACAGGAATTAATCAACTGGCAAATCTGGATGGGTTTGTGCTATCATGTGCAAAGATGTTTATACAACAGAGAGAAGCAGTAAAAGCTCTACTACTAAGTTTTTTGTCACTGCAATAGTTGTGTATATATTTACATTCATTCACAAATGGGGCATTCCCGTATTGAAAACAAGTCAAACTATGACTTTAAAATCTGATTCTATAATATAGAGGTTTTACTGAAATTTATACTGGAAAACACAAAATTATCTTGATGGCCTTACAGGCTAAACTTCTGACATTATCAGTGTGACTAGCTGAAAAATGCATCTTTCTTTTGGTTTAGAAGTGATACCCTGTTATTACCTACAGCTGAAAATACAAATGACACTTCTGTGAATTTTTTGAGTCTCCTTTTAGGAAAATGCTGAAGATCACCCTTTTGTAAAACAAATGGTCCTGAGGCTTATCCTGTTGAGTCTTTTTTTAATATTCTGCTAGCGAACTGGTATAAAAGGTCTACATTTAGGCCTTGAGACTTTTGTGGGAGAATGATTTAGACTAAATCTACTTCTGACTCTATTATAGACTCTGCTTTTTTAAAAATAGCTGTTAGTTGAGGACTGACAAGATGTGTTTGTTGGTTCTGCTAGTATTTCACCATCCATCAGCACCAGCAAAGACCAGAGGTATAGAACAAGAGGTCAGGGGAACCAGCCATCCTAGCTAACACTCTTGAGTCAGTCCCCTGGTATCTCATCTTGGGGTGACATGTTAGTTAATAAATCTATCTGTTCTACATCCACAGAGCTAGAAAAACAATTACAATAACACATATCTCATTCACTGCAACTCCTCCTGACAGAACAGTAAATTATTCTACATGTCAATTATATATCCTGCCTGTGCCATGTACTGCTTTGTCTCCACTCAATGCCATCTGTGTGTAGGGAGAGAGTGATCTATGTTGCATGAGAAACTTCAGAGGAGAGACATTACTGAAAAAAGAATGCTCATCTGTACTATTTTTGTGATGTCGCAACTTGTGGTTTAAAATCAAGATGGAGTTCAAGGTGATTAACTTGACAATTCTCCTGTTTCTAAATGCTGCCATGTAACTGCTGTAAAGTTCTCACAGTTTGCTGTGGAACAACCAATAGGCTTTCTTTTTGAGCCATTATTTCAAGTAGGTGGAAAAATACGACCAAGCAGCCCTGTGATTGCAAAAGCCTTTCTTTCTTTTGTAAACAAGTCACAAAGAGCCTCCTACTACAGTTACAAAGGGAAATATATAAATGAGAATTTTTAGATGAAGGAAAGGTCTCCTGTTGTTCCTTAATACTTATCTTACAGGTCAGAGGTGGGTAACAACTGGTTCTGCCTCCATTTATGCTACCTCTCTAAGGAAATCCATTTTTGTCCATCCAGTTTGAGCTGGAGGTAGATAACAGCTTAATTGGACTCTCCTTACAACCCCAGGAATCTGAACTGTGGACTAAGTGGCAGGAGTGCGTGCATGAAAACCGCCTGCTTTCCTACCCTTGCCCCTCTGCTTCTGTTGCTGGGAATTCTGGGTGTTCCAGCTGAGCCACCACTCCGGTTTCTCAAACCTCCCATTCATCCACAATCACATCTATTGAGAAACTAACAGTCATTCTTGGCAGAACAATAATGAAGCCAATCTTCAGCACAGTATGTCTGAGAGTCACTGAACAGCCAGTGCTTCTGGATGGCAGGTGGTACAGCTGCTGAAGATGCCCCAGCGTGCTTTCCAGATGTGCTGCCAGGTTCAAAGCTGAGATACAAAAAGAAAGATGGGGAAAGAACTAGCTTTTGTGACAAGCAAGTTCATTTATGCAGGGCAAGAAAAACACTGTTAAGAAGCAGCATAATTAGAAAGTGCCTGTGAAATAAAAGAACTGCAGTGCAATTTTCAGACTATTCATCAAAGGTTCTCATCAGAAAAAGACAAGAATATATACTGACTGAGGAAAGCCCTGTGAGATATCTTGGTCATGAAATTAAAGGCTTATCTCATATAGGGATAGGAAGTTTCACCTGGGGCTATTGGACTTTTCTTCTCCTGGGAAGAAATAAAGAAGTTTGCAGATGTTTTCATATTACATGGTAGAAATACTCCCACTCTAGTATTTCCCATGTTTTGTTCTAGTTGCTGTACTGAAGGCATCATGTTTTCCACATTACATTAGACTAAGCATTATTCACCCAGCTGTTTTAAAGGTGTATAGACTGGAGAACAACCTCAAGATTTCAAAATATATAAAGATATATTCCACTAGATGCTGGCTAAACCCAGCATTTAAGATTTAAGAATTCTAAGAGTACAAATAGGAAGAATTTTATATTATTCTTTAATCACCTCATTCAAAGAGCAAGCTGTAAAGAAAAAACAGCTGTATCAACCAAATCACAAGGGCAGCCACCATTAGAGTTTAGAGGTTGATGCTGTGTAAGGAAAACTTTTCATATGCAGAGAAAGAAAAAAGAAGAGAAAGAACTCTCATATTAGAGAAACAGTTAAACTGTTTCTCTAATATTAAACAAGGTCTCTAAAGTTAAACAAGGTCCAGTGGGCACCTCACTTCACCAAATGAGAAACTCAGTTCACAGCTTTAAAAGTCAGGATTCTGCACAAGAACAAACAGCCAAAGGGAGAATCAAGTTGGAAGAAAATGTTCTGAGTCTTGGTGGAAAAGAGAAGAAAAGGTAGGCAAATTATCTGCATAGTCATTAGTCAAAAGGGATAGAGAACTCAAATTACATTAGCAGCAGTGTCTTAAAAGAGCTGTACATTTGAAGAAAAACACAAGACAGACTAAAGCCTTGCAAATCTTTAAGTCTAAATGTGAGATTCAGCATAAAAATGAGGTGAATACTGAAAAGTGCAGAGGTGAACTAAATCATCTTCATTCTGCTCTTGTGTTACCTATCTATACTGATAACAATCTACATTGACAATAAATAAGGCAACTCCAGGAAAGGACAGGCCTGAATTAAAAGTTTCTGTCTAACCACTAGTACCGGTCACCATTGACCCCTGATTGGAACACTCAGGCATTATGAATATACATATAATAATTACATCAGTATTTTTTAGAGCACTAGTAACTCATTACGTTATAACTTTACACATCAGAATGCAGCATATACTCTGATTCTGCAAACACATACATGTGCTTTGCAATGTCAGAGAAGCACAAATATTTTGCCAGTTGAAGCCTCTGCAACTTTACAGTATTTCTTCAAAGGCATAGTTATTGGAGCGAGAGTGACAGAAGTACTTGTGTGCTGTTCTCTGTACTTAGTGGTACAGCCACCGTGTATGTAAAAGCTCCCTGACTTTGCTGTTCTTTTGCTACTGATAAGAGAACTCCCACAGACAATTCACAACTTGTCACTGCATGCCCATGGTCCAATTTAACTGACTCTAAACAACCATGTAAGAAAAAAATAGGTGGTTTCCAGAAATTACAGAAGTAAAACTGTCTCATAAATTAAGTGCTCAGTCAGAATAGTTTTAAGGCAGCTTTGAAGTTAAAACCTCATTCATATCTGAATCAGAGATATTATATTTTAAAAACTCAAAATTAATAAGACTGAAATAGTATTTCTGTGCCATAGAAATGCTATTTTTCTTCCTATGATCACATTTTTTACATTTCAGTGAGTAGATAGAGGAGGCTAACTTTGTGTCTACTGTATCACAGAATTATTTGCTAACCTATTATGTAAAAAACTGTCAAAAATTAAGCTTTCTTTTCTCCCCACTCAGAGAAGATGTAGTAAATCGACTAAGAGGTCTGTATTGCCGGAAATAAAAGATGGGCTTTGCCAAATTCCTTTTAAATTCTTCCACTCTTCTGTTGGCATACACACACTATTTAATGTTTTGAAGTTTACTTAGGAAAAGGTAAGACAGGTGTTAAGTGGCCTGGTCAATTAAAGTTTTTATATGACCATGAATCATATAGCAAAAATTGTAATGTCTGTTGACACTCTTATTTATTGAGAAATTGTAAGTAAATTGTTTTTCCAATTTTATTTTGTTGCTGTTATTGGTATTTGATGTTAATTGGGAAAACTAACAGTCATAAAGGGTACTCTGGTGCATTAAATACCCTTCAAATTCTGCCAAATGTAAAAAAGGGATAAGAAATTCCTGATATAAATATACTCCTTTTAAAATACTATTCAGCTTTGCAGTAGAGTTGACTAAATAGGTCTTGCGAAGAAGCACTTTTCTGCTGAAATATTTAGGCTCAGATGATTCTGCTTTGTTTTCTTTTTTTTCTTTTTAAGAATAGATATTTTTTTTTAGAAAGTTCCCATTTCAAATTACTTCACTGCTTTTTAATTTGTGTGAAATACAGACTTAATGAGTAAGGGGAATTTCTTGTAAGAGGTATAGGCTTGGGCTATAAATTAATTCAGGCAAAGTACAAAGAAATAAAATGTATATATCTGAATAACTCACACCATGGGACCCATTAGCACTTCTCTACAGAATTGTTTTAGATAGATGGCTAGGAATTTCTGTTGACCTGTGCACTATTTTGTATTACCTTCAGGAGAGCTATGGCTGGTGTTCTGTCCTCCAGGGCTTTCAAATGAATCAGAAAAGCATTAAAAAATAGGGCAATAAAATTCATAAATTATTTCAAAATCATCAAGAGAATTAATTGAAAGAATAGACAGCAATTTTAAGAAGTTGGGAAGAATTTTAGTTTATATATTTCCCTGTCACATCAAACATAAAGTTGAGCAGTATAATATTAAGCATCTCAAAATTATTAAGAAATGTTATTATGGGTATGGTACAGTTAGAGTTTGGTGCAGTTGAGTTTGGTGCAGTCATTACAGCAATATGATTGCTGTAATTTTCAAATGATGATGCTTTTCATAAAAATTGTTATGTTGGGAGAATGCCTCTCTATGTATCCAGGTTTTCTGCTTCACAGAGGACCACAAGAGACACAGAGCATCCATTAACTTGCATCATCATTTTTGGATATTGTATATCTCTAAGATTACTTTCTCATATAATTTCCAGTCATGGCATACCAGCTGAGATTTCATATCCATTTACCAGTGCTTGTACCTCCCACCCCACTCAAGTGCCCAGTCACATCCTAAGACACAAGACATGCTGCACAAATGCTCAGCCTCAGGGTTTTGAGCATTTTTGCATGGTCACCTGCAGTGGATGCCAAAGCTTGAGGGACTTTTTACAAAGGCATGCAGTGACAAGACAAGAGGAAATGGATTTAAACAGAAACTGACTTAGATTACATATCAGGAAGAAATTATTGACTGTGAACCTGGTGAGGCATGGGAACAAGTTGCCCAGAGAAGCTGTGAATGCCCCACCTCTGGAAGTGTTCTAGGCCAGGGTGGACAGATCTCAGAGCTACCTGGTCTCGTGGGAGTTGTCCCTGCCCAGGACAAGGCAGTTGGGATGTGGTGATTTTTATGGTCCTTTCAAACTGCAGCCATTCTATGATTCTATGTGAGCCCATGATATGCAATGGACAAAGACTGACTTTCAAATTGCTTAATATAGGCTACAGAAAGAATCTCAAACAATGCTCTCCACAGATGGCCAACTTCTGCAGAACAATTCCCTTTACATAACATTTATGCTAGAGTATATTGTCTTCCTTAGTTGTAGACATAGGGATTATGTTTGTAGATATTATATATGTAAATATCTTTGTGTGAAATTAAGTCTTGGATTAAATATTTGATGGAATATTTGGTATCTTGCATTTTTTAAATGCCAGTGTTTGCAGGCAGCAAGTGACTGGCTGGGGCCCTTCTTGCACACATTCATTATCCTACAGCTGATACAGATTAATTTTGAACCATCCAATGGAATTCTACATAATTTAGGACAGTTTTCATTTTTTAACTGATTAATACAGGTAGCATCTGAAACATCTAGTTTCACAGAGGTATTGTGACAGCAAATGTCAATTCAGAAATCTGTATCTAATTTTCAGGTTAGATAAATATATCTACCCTAGATTTATGTTCATCCTTAGCTACTTCTGTCTTACAGAAACTACAGATAATTTTTCAATATTTTATATTTATTTCCCTAATTTATGAAAGGATTGCAATTATAGGATGGAAATATACAAGCCCATTTGTTTGAATTAGCTTTGTCACAGGGATCCTGAAACACGTAGGAAAATGTGAAGTTCAAGTGAGCTGATAATTCCATTTTAGCTTCAGTCTGTAGGAAATCAGCAGGACCAGCATTAGCACCTGACATGTCACCACTGACTTGCCAGTAAACAAATATTATCTTTAAAGCCTCTACAAAATGTTTTGTGCTTACTGCAGACTTGACTCTCCTTCAACTAACTTTCTGACACAGACGAGTTTGTGCTACAGATGGATTTAATATGACATTTATGACATGCATAGACACACACACATACACACTAAGTAGTGGCAATAATCAAAAACAAGGCTGTAAATTTGGTTGTCACATGTACTAACTATACCATTTTTCCTGCTGTATCACCTATAGGTGATACAAATCACTTGATTTAATTAAGGACTATATAACCAGATTAGTTGCTTTTCTTGCTTATACCCTCCTTAATTCACAAAAATGCACAAACCCATATCTGGAGGAAACTATTAGTGTGCCAGCCTGCCCAGTGTCCTGCAGGCTGCTTGCAGTGCTTATTACTGCAAGACATTGCCTGCTCTATGAAGGGGAGGATAAGACTGCACCAGAAGTACATAAAAGCACTTTTCCCTCTTCTAAATAGGGTTATAAATGAAGCAGAGACTACTTTATTAATCATAGCTAATGGGAGGAAAGTCCTGCTTAACAAACCTGATCCCCTTTTATGAAAAGACAGCCTACCCAGTTGACAAAGGGAAGCCAGTGGAGGTGATATTTTTGGATTTCATTAGGGCTTTCTATACTATTTCTCTCAGAATATCCTTCTGGATAAGTGCCCAGCTGAATAGACACAGCGTGCAAGGGATGAGCAACTAGCTTAGTGGTCAGGCACAAAGGGTTACAGTGAATGGGGTGACATCAGACTGGTGACTATGGGAATTTTTAAAAAAAAATTACAAAATCCCAGTTTTGTATCTTCTGTGAACTTGCTTAGTAACCCTTCCAGCCCTGTGCTCTTTGTCTTCATAAATGGCTTGGACTCAGGATTGGAAGGGATACTGAGTTCACAGATGATACAAAACTGGGAGGAGCAGCTGACTCCCTCAAAGGCAGGCAGGCCCTGCAGAGAGACCTTGACAAATGAGGGGACTGGGAAGGCACCAGCTCTATGAAATTCAACAAGGGAAAGTGCTGGATTCTGTACCTGGGATGGGGCAACCCTGGGTGTACAGACAGACAAACAAACGACAGGCTGGAAAGCAGAAATGAGTGCAGGAAAGGAACCTGGGGTCCTGGTTGAAGCTGAACATGAGCCAGCAGTGCCCTGGCAGCCAAGAAGCCCAAACATGTCCTGGGGTGCATCAGGCACAGCATCACAGCCAGGAAAGGGAGGGATTGTCCTGCTCTGCTCTGCACTGGGGCAGCCTCACCTCCAGTGCTGGGGGCAGTTCTGGGTGCCACAACAGAAAAAAGACATTGAGCTTTTAGAGAGTGTCCAAAGGGTGATATCAAGGATGGTGAAGGGCCTTGGGGTGAAGCCATGTGAGGACTGGCTTGGTTTGTTCAACCTGGAGAAGAGGAGACTGAGGGGAGACCTCACTGCACTTACACCTTCCTCATGAGGGGAAGAGGAGAGGCAGCACTGATCTCTTCTCTGTGGTGACAGTGACAGGACCCAAGGGAATGGCCTGAAGTTTTTTCAGTGGAGGTTTAGGTTCAGTATTAGAAAAGGTTCTTCACCCAGAGGATGGCTGGGCACTGGAAGAGGCTCCCCAGGGAAGATGTCACAGCACCAGTCTGACAGAGTTCAAGAGGTTTTTGAACAATGTTGTCAGGCAAATGGTGTGACTCTGGGGAAGGGGCTGTGCAGATCCAGGAGTGGGGCTTTGATAATCCATGTGGAACTGTTCCAACTCAGCACGTTCTGTGATTCTGTCACTCAGTCTGGATTTATCAAGGTTATTTAGGAGAATAACCTTCCTGCTAAACCCACAGGTACGGCCTCTTTGGAGACAATGGATGCATTGCTCATCCTGTATCTGAAAGTAGACTGGGAGGCACTTTCATAGCCAGCTGTGATGGATAGTAAAAGACGTCTTTGCCATGTTGGAAGCCCTGGGCACTGGAGATCCATGATAGCCTCAGGGGCAGGGTGGGGATAAGTGCCATCTGCCCCTTGCAGGACTCCTCACCATAACTCCCATCCTGATGGTTTCCTCGTTATGTCATGAGGTGGCAGTATTTAGTTTCCACTCTGGGGCTCTAGATACATTTGACATCAAATTCTCTTTTCCCAGATTACTTTGTCTTGCAGCAGACACCTCCACAGCATGGTTGTGAACAGTTCATTATGTGTACTGCGGGTATGATCCTTTGGATTTCAACAGAGCTTGAATTGTGGAAAAAGAATCAAACTCTACAACCTTGTAAAAGTTGTAAAGCCAGTATGTTTATTGCAGCACTGGGCACATGTGGGGATTGTTCCCCCTTCAAAGCACATGTGTGCCTCTGAGAATTTCTGAATCTTTTTATCCCCCTTGCCTCATGTATATTCATTTTACTGGTTTTGCATTACAAGTTGCAATTAACTTTTAGCAATCCTTGTCCTCTATACAGAGAGCTTCTCCAGCCAGTGAGACATTTTCACATTTCAACACCATTTCTCTTGAATTCCATAATCCATAAGAGCATACAGCATATAGTAAATTGTATAGTCTTTACACGACAAACAGTGCTTCACGGTCATTCACAAGCTTCTGAAATTATGTTTGTTCTGAGCTGTTGCTACAGTTATGGCTCATTGAACAAATATATGGGAGGATTATATAGGGCAACAGTAATAGTGACATTTGTGCAGTTACTTTTTTTTCTCTTCTTGCATTTTTTACTAGAACTAGTTTTATAAAAACCACTATACTGGCTGTGTGTTACTGAAGGTGTTAGATGCCATTTTTCTTTCATTAGTCCTTTCAGCAATAGCAATTACTTAGGAAAACATCCTAAATGAACAAGAACAAGAAGAGGAAAAGGAATCTATATGGTGTAGGTGAGGCAGACAGATGGGAGAGAACTAATATAGGCACAAAATATCTTAGAATTTTTAGGGCTGGGAGGAACCTAAAAGTTCTATTTCCAACCCTCATGCCAAGGGCAGGGACACTTTCCACTAAATCAGGTTACCCAGAGTCCCATCCTGGCTGGCCTTGGATACTTCCAGGGGTGGAGCAGTGACAGCTTCTCTAGGCAACCTGTGCCAGGGCCTGACTAACTTCACAGTGAAGAATTTCCTTCTAATATCTTCATTCCAGACTCAGTACATACATTTTTATTGCACATTGAAATACTCTTAATGTAGCTATATATTCTAGACTAAAAGTATTCTAATAAACAGAGCTTCTAGTATAATTGAATTTAAATAAAGCACTATCTACTCAGTAGATAAAAAACCAAAAAAATTCTAGACCTCAGCCTTTTATGCTGTTCTGACCAGCATGTCATTGACAAACACAATGGTTTTAGTATTTGCAATTAGATATCTATCACTTATCTCTATCAGTCAGTCTAAGTGTAGGAAAATATACTGTCTGCCCAGCAGCGTAAAGGATTGTTTCTTTAATTATAAAACAATATAGAAATGAAGATCCTGTCTTTATGCATTTATGTGGTATTTGTTTTGTGAAAAAGGTAAAAAATTAAAAATAGAAACTGCCCTAAAAATATGTTAAGACTAAAAGCCTAGAGCTGGTAGGCCTGGATCTGGGTAAAATAAGATATATAATAATTTGATTTCTTAATAAGATATATGATAATTTGATTTCCTTTGTCCTGTAAGGATTTGTAATTTTCTGTTTCTGTTTAGAAAAACTTTAAAACAGCAACAAAGTTCTTACCTGAAAGGGAACATCTGAAATAATATACAAATAGAGTTACAAAATAATTCTCCCTGTGGTCTTGTCGGAAGAATTGCAATAGCTAATGAATGAAAGGGTCAGAATATGACAAATTTCTCAAAAGATTGAACATAATTTTTCTCCAGACTGGCTGATATTGGTAAAATATTATATCTTTCCAGACAAATCCATCATAGCATTAGCCATGGATTCAATAAATCAATTTTTACACAATTTTCTAGACAATTTAGTGGTGTCAAATGATGAAAAATTTAACCTTCATGGATTTTTTGAGTTCTTTCCTAAACACAAAGCTATAGTGTCAGAAGTTTCCTGACTTAAGTCTTAGAGCAAGCTGTCTTACCCCAGGAAATGGCAGCACAAAAAAAAGCTCATGTTACACAACTTTGATATTTTTCTACTTTAATATGTGTTTTTTTTTTTTTTTTTCCCTGATGTAAATTCTTGCAGTGTTACGTTTCTTGTAAACAAGAATTCGGACAAAACAATACATATTTTCTGACATGTGATTTTCATCTTTGCCAGCAATTTTTTTCCTGTCTCCAGAAGCTGGAACCTGTTTCCTATTTTTTTACCCCATATTTCCTCCTTGCTCCAGTAACACACTGCCTCAATCAGCTTCTCCACTGAAAGAACAGAGGTGTTTGCAGATTCCAAGGCACTGTAGGAACTGTCATAATAAGAAGAGTATGTAAGCTGGATGAAATGCTACAAACTCCACCACTGTTCTATAGTAAATTCCCTATGAAGCTGGTGAATCTGATCTCCATTGCACAAACAATGATCACTGGAAGAAGAGCTTGCTTGCAAGTTTTCATTCCTAACCTCCTCCACACCCACCCCTACAGTGTGCAAAGTCAGTGTATATTTAATTTTAGCTATATTTTCAAGAAATAGAAAAATTCCAGACCAGCTTTGAATAATTTTTGATTTTGGACCATAGGCATTTAACAGATTAATATTTATGGGTCCATTTTTATAAAAACAAATAGTGGCAGGTGTAGGAAGATGAGGACACATTGCTAAGTATTAAACATTTACTGTTTAAATGTAAGCACAGCCACTTTGTGTAAGAAACTAGTGCACTGTATTGTCACTCTGTGAGTGCTATTTATTGTAAAAAGAAGTAAAAACTAGAGACTTGAAACTTTAAACCACATATAAAAATGCTTTTATTAGTTCACGTTGCATGAGTCATTAGCCAGAGCTGTCAATAGAAATTCTTAGGAGTCTTAATACCAGTGTGTCTCTGTTTTTGCTTCAAGTGCTCTATTGAAATTACCTGTGTCTTGATTAAGAAAACTCTACCTCATCAAAATAAATGCATTATTGACTACCTCAGCTCAGTGGTATTGCCCAATTTTACTGGCACTTCAGTATGTCAGTAATCTGTTTTCTTTTCTTCTTAACCTAATCCTTCAATACATTTTCAGTCCACAGATTTGGACTTCTAGTCTATCATTACTGAGAGACATTTATTCAACGATTTCCAGATGCATTACATTTTCTGAAAAAGATTGGTATAAGTATTCTTTGCTATAATGAAATGTGAAAGAAGGAAGCAGATTTAATTATCCAAAATAAATTGCTAGCTTAGGCTTCCACCGTCTTATAGAAATTCAGAGGAAAAACTTTAATTAAAGCCAAGACATATTCTGTCTTATTTTTGCTATGTATGCTTGTTGATTTGCTTGACAGATTTCTTTCTTATTCTGCATACTTATCAGAAGAAAAAAAAAGAATATTTAAAAAAGCAAATCTGGTTTTGAATGGTTTGTGGCAAAATTATCTAATGTTTTCCCATTGTCTGTTTGGAATTCTGTCAGGTCTAGAAAACCTCAGTGTTTTGGATTGATATTTTCTGGTCAGGTCTCTGCTGCAAGCTGGTTAACTGAGGAGAAATGTGACATGAGAGAATGGCAATCAAAATAGACTCTTCAAAGAGGGAAATGTGGAAATGTTAAGACATAGTACTTGAATCTTCCTGTGCGGGACCCTGGATCTTTCTGTTTGGAAAGGATTTGGACTTTGTATCAGAAATATGGTTTTTTTACTCTTAGATTTTCTCAGTTTTTAGATCCTTGGGAAAAAAAAAACCAACAAAGTATTGTTAGCAGAAGCACAGTAGATACCTTTAGTGGTTTCTTGTGTATAATATTACAGACATTTCCTCTGTCTTGGGCATGCTCCAAGCAATAGAGTGATCAGAGTTTACTTTGCAGTTCCAAGTATGATCTGTTCTAGTCTTTGCTGCAAAGTGGCATCTTGGATGCAACCCACATTTCAAAAACAGGTGGGTCAGCCTGCATCTTGAGGAAAACTGCAAAACCTAGGAAGCTGAAAAATTTCAGCTTGTCTAAGTTAGAATGGGGAAGAAATCTGTTAGGATAAGACAAAACAGCAGTAAAATTAATAAAAAAGGCTGAGGCTAGATATTGGACACCTCTTAGTAACAATGTATTGAAGCAATGGAATTGGTTGCTTGGGAATGTCATAGAATCTATACGGCTAAATTTTTTTTTCCCAGAACAGCACAGAAAAGTGTTATCATGCTTGTTCCTGTCTTGAAGCAGATAGTGGCTTTAAATGTTCCCTCCAGGCCTACATTTGTCTAAACATGAACATAATCATAAACAATCAAAGCAAGACATGAAATATGAGGTTTTCCACTTTCCACCCTGCACCTGATAAACGTGATACAAACAGCAGACAAACTCTACAATGTTTATGAACTGAGGCTTATTGCAACTGTGAAAATGAATACAATTTATAAATTGCATAAAGTAGTATCTCTGAATCATTCCTTCTCGGCAGTCCCTTTCCAGGGACAGAAGAATGGTACTGATCATGATGCAGAGCAGCATAAGAACAGTAGAAGGTGGTTTCTTAACAGGGTAATTGCACAAGAAGCTGAAAAGCTGCACATGCAATGTGTTTTCCAATGTTGAAACTTGAGCTGCTTTATCCCTCTTTGATTACCAATTCAGACATCAGCAGTAGTTGAGTTTAAAGCCTCTTTCAAGAAATGGTCATGAAGCTCCATATTAAAGCACTACCTAAGTCAAGATGATATGCTATTAAGGAGATACCCTCAATATTTGCATACACAGTTGTCTGGATAATAGTTACCAGACCAAGCTAATGAGACTGAAAGAAATATGAGACAAGGCATCAGGAGCTTTAGTTCATGGGGTACTGTTTTAAGTTAATTTCTGTTGTAAACTTTGTTAAAGAGTGCTGCAAAGGGACTAGGAAGATCCTCATCATCTGCATCAAAATTTGCTTACTCTTAGTTTAAGCTGGCTGCTCAAGCAATAGTTCAAATTTTGTCGCAAAACTGATTCATACCTATACATGGCATCCCCAGTTTGCATCACCTGACAGAGTGCCAACAGTGCAATGAATACCCATTCTCTGCAATATTCCATCTAATTCCACAAGAAAATGATCAGCAATTACAATATCATGTCTGTACTTTCAATTTAGGGCCATCTTAAGAACTCCTGTTATTACTGAAGTTAATTACAAATATGTATGTTGTCATCCCATAAACATTGGTGGCTGATTATTTTAATTATTTATATTTGTTAGCAAGTGAATAATTTTGTATATAAAGTATTTCTTTGTGTTATGTTTTCCACACATGCAGTACAACAGCAGCCTTTTTGTAATAGCAGTTTCTGGTAGGCAGTAAACAGTAATAAGCTCTTACTGCTATTACAGCCCAATTTTTCTCATCAGTATTCCCCATAATTTTTACTCAATCATAAGAAATTACAGATGAAAATAAATTTTTAAAATGTTACTAAAATCATTAAAAAACCCACAAAAGTGAAAAGAGCATCCACATTAAAGCAAAATGAGACACAGGGAAACATGAGCAACTCTAAGTGTTTCTGTCTGCTTCCCCCAGTTTGCAACATGTTCCAATCAATGGAATATTCATAAGAATGTTTATAAGATTTGGCAAGGAACTACAAAATGGCAGATCTCAGTGAGATAGCATTCCTTATACATAAATAGGTACTAGTTTTATAAACTTGTTAGCAAATAGAACTTATTCTGGGCATGAGAAATCCATGATTAATGGTCTCAAGAATCCCCTACTTGGCCAGTACAGCATTTAGAAAAGGCAACTGCAAAAGTAGAAGACAGCAGGACTAAACAAGTAAATAGTGTTTAAGTAATTTCTCTTTTTCCCACAAATGAGGCAGAAACTTCTCAAGGAAAATGGTGTTAATTTTGAATTTCTGCCATCAAACACTTCTGTATGTGCTTTGCAAACACAAAGATGCAAGAGAAACTTTTATCTTTCAAACAAAGGGCTCCATGCCTCTTGTCCAGTCAGTATGACTTTGAAACCATCCAGCATATTTCCTTATCAGGATGAAGGGTTTGGAGACAGACACTAAATACCATCTTAATCCAAATAAAAATAAATTACCATTTAGGTGTAATGATCAAGTGAAAAAAGAGAAGGCCTCTTGGCTGTAAAGGTACAGATTATAGCAAGTATCTTCTGATTTTGGTTGGTGTCCACTGTAGAGGTAAGGCTAGAAGGCAGGCTACATGTCTGTGGAGTAAGAAAGTACCAGAGTTTGGTAACACCACAGATCTGCAGTGATGTCCAAAAGGGAAACTGGTCAAATGAAGTAACTAGAATTCAGAAGGTTATGAACTGGTCTTCTCTCACTGACATTATGAATGCTTTTTTTAAGTGCCTGATGTTTATTTATATAGAAGCCACAAATTTTTCTCCTATTTCATCACAGAATCTATGCACAGATGTGCCAGAAACATATTTTTCAGCCCTTATTAAAGAGTTTTACAAGGCACATAAGTTAAAATTGGTGGTGGGAGTTGAATTTACACCCTGTAACTGGAGATTATCAAAACAAAAATGAGCCTTGCTACTCCTTTTTATTCAAGTGTAAAGTGCAAGATCCCAAAAGAACAACTGTTATTTCACTAAACTGTTGTATCTGGAATTATCTTGCAAGAATTATTTCATCTGTCCTTCCTCAGATTAACACCTTCACTCCTTCAGCCATGCTTTTACCCAACTGAAACAATCTACTATATGCTGGAAAACCAAAATGATAGAAGAATTTCACACTCAGGTAACACTTTTGGAGTGTAAGATTGGATAATTAAAAACCCTGGCTGACAGGAGAAGGTCAAGCATATTGTCCTGGGGCTATATCATTTGCAAGGCCACTGGCAGCATATGCCAACATTTTTCTATACCAAATAGTTGAGACAGTAGGTCATGGTAAGAAGTATTCTATGTTAAAATTAAACATATTATCTGAGACATATTGATACAGTGCTGAAGCATTTTAATATTTACAATAACATCTACAAGGAACCTAGATGTTAACATGACTAAGAAAGAAGAATAAAAATGGTTTTAATGCATTTAGACATTTCCAAGTTGGCAGGAGCCTTTTCCAGGTATTCTCGAAAATCTTGAATTAGGTACATTTGACAAGAGCTCTTCAATTTCCATTAGTGTCAAGAATAGCCTTCACACACATTTTTAAGTAAATATCTTTCCCAGTATTGTTCACAGAACAGACTGTCACAAAGATTTTTTTATTGGCAGAATTGATCAGAATAATTCAATTCAAATATTGAATTATTCTTATATTCAAATTTAATTTGAATATAAGAATATTCATTTTTTAGTGTTTAATTCAAACATTTTTTTCACTGAATAATAATGCAATAATTTTCTTTTTCTTAATCACATGCTTTATCAAAAATCTATTTCAAGCTTTCTGAAGAGCATCTTTAGACTAACAGTCTTGAAAACTTGCTTTTCCATTTCCAAATGTGTTTTGAAAGAACTGTTCTTTGAAAGAAACCTTTCAAGGATCTACAGAAGCACTGATGAAATACTGTTTAACAACAACAAAAAAAAAAAAGGGTGAAATTTTGATTGAAAATCTCAAATTGGAATAATTTTTCTCTTGAAATCTCTATGCATCTTGCACCAGAATAAAGAAAATACATGTAAAAGAACACAGAAAAATTTCTGCTCAAATCTATTGATTTATATGTAGAGTCATAATCTTGTGGCATAATGTTGCAAAGCACCCTAAAATAATTGTTTTAAGTTTTTAAGTCAAAACATGTCTTAAAGTATGTTTAAAAAAAAAAAAAAACAAACAAAACAAAACAAAAATACAACACATACCTCCACCAAAACAAAACCCCAAGCCCTGGCTCTTTTAAAATTACACAGAAGTCCTCTTTGGAGGCAATGCAACAGTAACTGACCATCTAGATGTTCCAAAGTGATTAAGATCTCTCTCATCCCTGACAGACGCTTACTGATATTTGAGGACTCTCTCTCAGTGAAAAAGCATCCTCTGTGTCCTCCCTGCTTTCTACAGCTTGTCAAACTCAGGTGAAGATGAACACGTTAATTGACTGCGTTGTTAATTTATTGATGAGCAATGACAGAAAGAGTAGTGCTGAATGCTTATATAATTCATCTTTCACTGAAGAACTAGCTGCATTTTTATACTTTTAACTACCTTTCATTACTAATTTAGTCATCATTGTACATTATACTTAAAGATCAACAACACCCAGCAAACTGCTGCTTTATTATGGAGGTGAATGTATTGAAGAGGAAAGAATTACATGTACCAGACAACAGTTGGGGCTCTCATCTGTATTGTGTTACAAGGAGAGGTGAAACTGCATTAGCATTTGAAAGTAGGATGCAGAATAATTATATTCAATTAACTAAGGACTCCTTGGGCAGCAGCCCAACAGAGAACTAGACATGACAAGACCAGGCAGTAAGAGAAAGAATAAAACTGCTTTGAATTCTGTACTCCCCAAGCGCTAATAAACATGCTTTTAAATATGCAGTTACTGGGAATGAATAGCTAGTTTAATACCAGTAGAAGTGGCATTGTTTACTGCTTTGCAACAGTTCTGCAAGCCCTACTGAGGCTTGCAGGTGGTATTTGGCTTCCTCTGTGAGAATATGGGCATGCTAAATACCAGTTTCCACACTTCACATTCCATCTTTCTCTGAAAGGAAAGTTTGCGTTCATTAGCAGGCATTCCCATTTCTATTAGACTGCAGTAGCAGTGACAAAACTTCTTAGCATTAATCTTATTCCACCACTAGCAGGACAGTAATTTCTTCAGGATTTCACTTGCTGGGTAATGAAGCAAATGGTGCCTGTCTCTGAGCTGGGAAGTAAACACACATGATAGAGTGGACACATGGAAGCCAAGTGCCTGCTTTAAAGGCCCTCCCAGGAAGTGCCCCACCAAAACAGAGCCCATATTTTAGAATTGCTTTCTAACCTCTGCACCCAAGTAAAGCAGTTTTTTCCAAGATGGCATGGGGTACATGTGGACTTACTTCATAGAAAACTCTTACTTCACAGAGGCTTACTTCAGCAGAAAACCCTACCTGGGAATTTCTGTGAGAGAAGTCTGTGGCTGCTAGTCAAGTGCCATTTGAGAGCATGTAATTTCTGTAGGATTATATCCTCTAAACATGATTTCTTAACTGAAAATACTAGCATAGCTTGAAATTATTTGACTTCCATGAGAATTAACAAATCCAGTTTTGCAAAGACATATTTTCATGAAATATTTTAGGATGGTCTGATTTATCTTCTTCTATATCCATTCTTTTTCATCTTCACAGAATCGCAAATTTGGAAGGAACGTGCAAGGATCAAGTTCCAACTCTTTAGTGAATCTTGGCCATTTAAAAAGTGATTTGTCTGGGATACACAATCTCTTACCCAGCTGGTGTGCCTGTTCTTTTAATATTATCTTCCTGAATGATGTAGGTGTCCTTCCTAGCTCATAGCCTTTATCTGAATTGATTTATACCAGTGCTTCATTTGTTTATACCATGAGTGTAGGCACACAGACAGATGGCAGCTGGCAGAGGAGCTGTACCTGTTACAGCTTTGGCAGAGACACTTTGCGCTTCAATTTCCTCCCTAGTTCTTGTGCCTCAAGAAGCTTTTTGGTTTCTGCCCTAGTTTAGATGCCACAGCTGATGGATAGGATTTCCCACAAGAAGTTAATCCACATGGTCTTCTCAGTGTTTGGTTACATCAGGAAATCACTAAGGTTTCTGCAAAGATTTGGCATGGTATCTACTGTTGCTATCAATCTAGCTGTAACTTAGATGAAGACTACTAGAAATGCAATCTGAAAATAACCTTATTTGAAAATTTTTAGTATTATTATAAATAAGTTTCACCTTGGAGTTTTCAGACCATTACTTTCTGTAGCAGTGAATAGCTCTTAATATTTTCCTTTAATGAAAATATGTGGGGGAAAAAAAAAAGAAAAATAGGTTTATGTCCATTAATACTTCCTTACAATAAAAAGTGCAGGATTGAGCAGTCTCTCAAGATTGCTTTTTCAACATACATTAATGATTTATTCAACATAAGAATAAGTGGTGATAGAGGAACTAAAGTAATGGTCATGAAAGAAAGTACTGAAAGAGAGGCAGCTGAGAACAAACAGATTTTTTTTTTATCATGCATTTCAATGGTTTGTTAGTCTCTCTTCTGTTAATAAATTCTGTAAATAAGTTTGAATTGTCACTTGCAAAGATGACTTTGGCAGCATTTCAGCAATGCCCTCTTGAGTCAGACCTTGGAGACACCTCTTAAAAATTCTGATAGGTCCAGCAGGATCAAGAAGGAGAAAATCTGTATTCATTTTATCACTTGACACAGACATAAGTGTAATCAGTAATGGGGGAAAATAATAGCCCTTAAGTTTATAGAAAGCTATTTCTATAAACTTTTGACATATTTAGGAAAAACGGGAATAACCTCAGAGAGATCTCTGGGAAAAGTAAAGGAGAGAAATACAGTAATATCTCAAATAAATCACATTAATTTCCACACCTTCTATGACTTATTTCTAGAAATTGCATGGCAAAAAGAAATGTAATCTGTAATTGGATTTTAACATGTTGTATATGATGTTAATGGTGCATTTATTATTGGTACCCATACAGCTTAGAAGGGAAAAGAATTTTGAAAAGGATTTTTACAGTGACTGATTTTTTTACTCTTTGCTAGTCCTTTAGCTTTGAGTTTCAGTTAGGGGTTTGTTTTTGGTTTTTTGTTTGTTTGTTTGTTTGTTGATATTTTGGTTTTTCCTGCCCAAAACTCTATAGGAATAGTCTATTCAGCTTCAGAGGACTTTTGAGGATGTTTAATAAGAAAAAGGATTATAGTTTCTTTAAGTAATATAAAATCACATGTTTCTATGATATATTGCTTTGTTTTCTCTGTTTGGCAAATTCTGTAGAACATTTGGCGTTGAATTGCTGTTGCCATAGAGAATGAATCTTCTCTTTAAGAGACAGAGACCTCTGCTTATTCAAATGAGCTGCATTGCTAAGTTGGGCTGTCTGTTGTTTTTACAGGATATCCAAAGTGACATCTTCTTTGGCTGCAAGTCAGGCATCTTATCTGAAAAGTGCTTGGCCAGGCAAGTGAGTTTTTTTCTGAGGTAACCCTTGCAGAAACCCTTGTCTGTTACTGCTATGAATTATGGAGTAGGGAAGTCACTCTTTATTCGTATTTGGAAAGCTGTCCTTTTAAAATGGAAAACCTACTGATTTTATTTTCAAACATTCTCTTCTACACATGGGAAGAATCAGCATCTTGAATGCCTAAATTTCTAGAGCTTGAAGGTGATGACAGTAAAATTAAGCAAAAAGTATCCACCAGAAGAATGGTACACAGTATTTTCCTGGAAGTGAGCTTCAAATGAATAGGAAAAATATATTTCTGATGTTTTATGTCTCAGTCCAAATTTAGATCAAGACTTCTTCAGAAGTTAATTTTTTTTAGATCAGGCCATGGAAGTCATGTATACAAAATAAATCAAATTTTTGCATAAATATTTTCTAAGGTCAGACTTGTCTTTCCAAAGTTAATTTTCACTTATTTTCTTTTAAAATGGTATTACTGATTAATAAATATCTATAGATTATTACCCTGCTACCATTCTCATTCACAAATACAAGCTTTGCCCCCAAATTAACTAGTTCTGTAAAATCCAAGAACAAGAGGTTTTTTTCCCTAGAAGAGTCATGCTGTTCTTTCTTTTTATGCCTCCTTTTCATAGAAATTATGTCAGCAAAGTGAAGCAACCCAGAATCATATCAGTGTGCACAGCATGTCTGAAAGTTCTTTATAAATTAGTACTCTGTAGTGAATTGTTTGTCTTTACAGTATTTAAAGTCTGAATAAATGTTTTTTTTGAGTTTTTCTTCTTTAAAAATATTCCTAGCATTCTGTGGCTCTTCAAGACTTAATGAAGATTTAATTTCTAACATTCTTAAGTGTAAGAAGTCCTGTAAATCTTTTTACTCACTCTAGTTGTATGATTATGTATTCCTTCATATAACAGCTTAATTTTCATCAGTATTTGGACTGTCTTTGACAAGTCCAAAGGAAAAAAATAAAATTCTTTCTTTAAACTTTACAAGAGCAAGAGGTAGCTCCTGAATTTTATGGACAATACCCCCAGAATGTATTTTTTTCTCTTTTTTTTGAACAGTGATATGAGAAGATATAATAAAGAACAGTGTGTGGTAGTAATGTATGTGATTAATATTGATTAGAGTGCTTTCAGAAGGATCTCGTATACAACTGAAATGTGGGTAAGAATTAGAAGAGGTTAGAATAGAAGAGCAGAGTTTCATAAGTGCAACATCTTTCAGTAGTTGGTTCCAAAGACAATATGGTCTCCTACCATCTGTTCTAGGAAAAAACTTTAAAGACCAGCTTGGAATCTCCTAAGTATGATTGTCCCAGGCCTTTGAACCTGTGGACATCAGGGTGGTCTTGTTCTGTGGAAATTCCATTTATGCAGCTCATATACTGCACGTGCAAACTATGATGTGCTTCTTCCATAGTTTTCTAAAGCAGCTTAGAAGCTTGAGTCGTATTCACTATCTTCAATGCAATTTTTGCACCTGACTGCAGGCTTGCCATATTCTAGACAGGTAATTATCCTGAAAACTGACTATCCAGGTCTAGAGTGGCAGTCAGCAGCACTTATTTGGTGTGGATTCAGAGGTTTTTACATGTACAATATGCAACTTCAAAGCTAAGTGTGCCTGCACTGCAAGAAGTTGTGTATCAATCAGTGATGAGGCAAAATAAGAATGGATTTTAGTTATGTTATTATATAATCTTTAAGGGGAATAGAGATTTGCAGGTGGAAATGAGACCTTCAATAGAAGAAATCCAACCTCATTGTCCTCTCAGAGATGCCAGAGAAACCATTATAATTTCCATACAGATGAAGCTGTCTAATGGGTAAAGCTAATTCACATTTCCACTGCCAGCTTTATGTTAAGGGAGTTCTACTGGTTTCATTGGTTCCATGCTTGTATAAAACTGAAGCAGTATGTGGAAAAATTGTGTTTTCCCTGAATAACAACCAATTATACTCCTTGTTTTCATAGCAGAAATTTGAATTATTTAATGGAGATAGTGCAAATAAAACAGAGCAGTACTTTTCACCAGTATTGTCTTTGAAGGCTTGTTAAATTGACATAACAAATGTATCTTAGTGATATGTATGGCAACTGGTGAGCAGCTGGGGAAAGGGGAAAATGTGCATTGGAGGAGGACTACAGTAAACTTACAGCTAGTTTTTGCCTCTTATACTGTGTGAGAAATATGCGCCTACTTGCTTTCATGGCTCTCTGCCCATTTTAGCAAGCTACCAGTATTTCATCTATGTCTCATCCCCTTGCAATGAACTATTTTTGTAAAGAGATCTTATCCACTGTGTCATACTCACCAACGTAGAAAACAATTTAGAGTTCAAGTGCGGAGAAATGAAATTCCTGATATCGTCTAATATTCTCTACCTAGTTGAGCTTCTAAATAGGTGTTAATCTGATTTTTATTTAAAACATTATTTCTTGCGGTCTCCTTTTTAATTGCTAAAATATGAAAACAACAGTGTTATTGGGTAATTGGACAGCAGTCTATTTTAGTATGTCTGTTTATTTGTCTTATTGGCATCAAGTTTAAACTAAAGCCATTCAGACTTATCAGAGTGGGCCGTTGCTGTTCAATACCCCTTCTTTCTGCAACAAACTGTGAGGCCAGTGAATGAACAGGAGCACAGACTGCTGAGTAACTGAGTAGTTACTGATATGTGAAGGTGGACAGTTCTCTCTGAGACTGCAAAGCTTTCATCCCTGAGCTTGGATTGTCCGTTGTCATCAACCATTTTTCAGGGACAGCCATTGTCTTGCTGAACACTGCACTCTGGTCAAAGAGATCTGGGAAACTGAACGTGTGTCTTAGCTGCCTGAAATAAATAGGGAGTATGGCCTTTTTGAGCCAAGTGTGGGTGGCAAAGGAGACATGAAATGCATGAACTGATGACTTATTAATCTCAAATGGAAAATGTTTTTTTAAAAATACTTCGATTCAAGAGGTCAAAGCAATCTTCAGAATTTCCATTTTCTTCTCCCCTCTTGCACAGTTCAATTTAAATTTTACATTCTGAAGGTAGTAGAAAACTTTTGAATGAGCTCTGAGGATTGCAAGGGAAAAATATTCTAAAATAGGCCTCTAGGAGTACAAACTTCCGAGGTCTGGTTTTGTTGTTGCTGTTTCTGTTTTTTTTTTTATTAATTAGAAAAAAATTTGTGTGCAATTTGTGTAATTATTTTCCAATTATGAAAAAAAAGGAAACTTTATTCTGAAGATTTTCAATTGTGAATTAAGAATGATTATTTAGTTAATAAAACATTGACTTCCAGTTGCAGTTGTATTGGGAAGAACAAAAGCGACTTTCTAGCCCACAGCTTCATCAGTTTGTGAGGATGAAGGGAACGTGCTGATAAGGTAGGACTAATGGGCTTGTTTTTACATGGAATTTCATGACTTTCCAACAGCATACCATCCCACAGGCATTACACATGCAACCTCATATCTTTTTGTCCAAAGTGAGGTAAAGAAAGTGAATAAAGAAAACAAAGAGCTAAAGCACTTGACTTCTGAACTTGTGTATACACATATGCTATTAATAGAGCCTGTAAAAGTATTTTTTCTTTATAAAGTACAGAATATATTTGTAGTTGTTATCAGAGCAGAATGAAGCATCATAAGCCTATTTTTTTCCCTATAAAACTGCTTTAATAATTAGAAATGAAACTTTAGGACTGTTCCATCAGGTATTGGAAAACTATTTGGCCTTTTCTACTACAAAATGAAAGCTGTCTATGTTTGTCTGTATTATACCAATCAATATTTGCAAAACAGCTACAGACACTGCTCTATCATCTAGAAATCACTGCAAAGCTCACACATCTGCACTGGTTTTTTATGTAGTATAGGATTTTACACATGTATTAATTTGGGCAAATATAAAGGACATCTAGAGAATAGCATGTAAGTTGTGGAGAGTGCACATACAAAGAAGAGAATGCTTTGCATATTAGTCTGTATCTGTGGCTTGTTGTCAGATATTACTGCTGCAATCATATAGCAGAATAGAAAATCTAATACGTTTATTTGAAAAGCAAAATACTTGGTATTCATAACACCTAAAATCTTCAATTTCCATACATCTTTCTATTATTTAATTACTTTGGAGGAGTTGCTTGAAAAAACCAAAGAACCTGTTTCTTCTGGGTTCACAGGGTGATATTTTGGTATACTTCATATATATGTGGTATACTCCATATATATATATATATATATATATATATATATAAATTTGGGACCTAATGTAGGGTAGAAACTTTTGGTGGTGAGGAAGTAGATTTTTCCTAATCCTATGAGAAGGGTGTTTCTGACTTTAGACCTGGGAATGATATGTTACTCCTCTGCCTTCTGTTTCACTGAAATGGATACTTACTGTATATATCACTTATCCTGATAGCCTTCTAGAGTGCAGCACTGAAATCATCACTGAACAATTTCACACTGAACTGAGATAATCCTCATAATATCATAACAGTGAAAGATTCAAAACATGATACTGTCAGTTTTGCGTAAACGTGATTCCATGGAGTCTCCTGGAGATGTTCTTAGTCTAGACTTGCATAAGGAAAGGATGAGATTTTATCATTCTCTTTTCTTTGTTTGTTTAATGAAAGCAAATAGCTGAAGTGTTTTCTATTAGACAGTATTTTGAGGGAGTGCAATCTTTGAGTTTTACCAGAGCCTGCTTCTTAAATTATTACATAAAAACCTGTATCATCTGCATCTGACTTTCATAAGCAGATGTATGCAATTACACATACAAGTATATTAAAAACTTGCACTTGTTCATTTTCTAAATTTGCCTAATTTGGAATTGAGATTGATATTTTCTTTTCCTACTTTATTTGCCTGAACTTAATATTCTTGCTAAATAGCTCTGCCACTAATGTCTGGTTGCTCTTCCCATCACTTTCTGTCCATTTCTGTCTGACTTTAATACTACAAAATCTATGCCCTTTTCATAGTGTAATAAGTTCTTGCCAATGTTGTCTGCTACTCAACACTATCACACATATCCCTCTGCAGCCCAGTAGTATCCCTCAATGTCTGACTCTCCTCTTGACTATTCTTATTAATCTCCTTCTTTATTATTCTTATCCTTTTTCACACCTTGTTATGCGAACACCTACCACAGAGCACTAAATTAATCATAGGTTTTTTTTCAAGTAAATGTTTAAGCAATTTGCTATGCAGATTATGAATTGTGTGATACATTTTCCATTGCAGGGGGTGTTGGAACTAGGTGAAGTTTAAGGGTAGTTCCAAGCCAAACCATTCTGTGATCCTATGATTATCACTGATTTGCCCATTTTTTTTCTATTAGAAAAATGACAGTACTTTTAGGAATTTATGTAATCTGTACTTTTTACTAAGCATTAATAAAGAAAATTGAAAGGCATGACCCCTACACATTTTCATTAGGTTATACTCAGGAAGGTTATACTTATGTAAAAATATGTGTTAATACATAGAGTCTGTAATCCTCTCAGTAGTTATCATGCACTGGCAACACCTATGAACTCACCAGACTTTAAATAAATGCCAGGGACTGCAGTCCTGTCAAAGTAGCTGGGGTGACACAACACAACATGGTATCAGAGAAAAATCCTCTAAGAAGACAGAGTACTGATAGCTGGGGTGGTATGAATTAAAAATTTGGCTTTCTCATTAATTGCTTGCCTTTATCCTACATAAAACATTGTTAGGTCACCTGAAAGCTGCTCTGATGTGTTGAGTTACTTAGAGTTTTTCTTAAAACTTCACAAGATAAGAGGTTAAAAGACCCTTTTTTAGAAAGGGGAGCGTTGTGCACATCTCTTCTGAAAGGACAGCATTAGATGCCAAGGGACCCCTGGCTCCCAAGATGTAAGAAGGTAAGCCACTGACCTGGCACTGACTGATAGGGTGTTTTTGGAGTTTTCTTGTATTTCTCCTTTTCAATAATAGACTTTTTTTTTTTTTTTTTTTTTTTTTTTTTTCTAAGACACACATGGGTTCAAATTCTTGTTTAAGAGAAATCTTGAAAATATAAAGCTAGTGTGAAGTTACGGTCCAATGTCAACCCTCAGCATGGGTGCCAAGAGATATAATCTCTGGTGCCTGCTGCAAACCATGGGAGCTATGGTTGCACTATCCATCCCTGCACAGGAAATCCATTCCTCATTTTGCTCATATTCTGTGGTATCCCTTTAAAATAAATATAAGTAATAATATAACCATTAGTTTGTTAGCTGAAGATTTTCTTCAAATAAATGTATCATTCTTGCAAAGCACACTACATTATTAATATAATAGTTCTGAGATGCATTTGGAAAACAAACCGTTATGCAACCTTTATAGCCCTTATACAGCAAAGCCTCAAAGGGCATATAATTTTAAGCTTTTCTCAAAGTCTTATGAAGGTCACAGAGCTTAAACACTTAGAGACATTGAACTGAGAAAGATTTCCCGCACCACTTAGTTGGCTCACCCTCCTATTCTGAGCAATCAGGTCATACAAACTCTTCAAGGAACTCAGCAAGCTCCTTATATATAAGTATTCAGACTCTTTTGAGTGGTGAGGAAATTGCAACTAATGAGTCAGTTATCTCTGGAGTAAATACACCAATATCAAGTATGGTCACTACTAAATAAGATTATGTATTAGGAGCACATGGCCTTGGTCAATGTACTTGCAGACTAGGTATGGAACTGTATGCATATTTTAAATTTGTAAAAGTGTGACTGAACTAAAAAAAAAATCTCTGCTGTTTTTGGGGTAGGAAAAGAGTGTGTAAATTTTCATTGACCGTATTTATCTTCTTCTTTTTTATAGCAAACATTTTAAAGAACAATACTTTAAATTGAAGCTCAGAAAACCAATGCAGGTTGAAAGAAAGTGCTTCAACACTACTAATGTATTAATATTTTAAACAACTCAGCTGATTAAATCTTTCCTCTAACATTTTCTGATCTGTGACATAAAGGTATCTTAATTTCAAAATGTTATATATTAATTTTTCATTCCACTTGCAAAGAGGAAGACATAAGTAAAAATCCTTTCCAAACTTCAGGTTTCTAGAAGTTGTTTTGAATCTCATCCTAAGAAGATGAAGAAGGATTCAGGGCTGCAGAATGCTGCATGTTGATACTAGAGACAGTCTGAGGTTTTCTATCACTTGAATTAATGAGGTGTAATGGAGCAACATACTCGCTCTTTTGTTGATTAATTTAACAAGGTTGTTGCATTCAAGAACAGTAAAATAATAAGATTTTTTAGTGTTCTGTCTTTCATTTTCAGTACCTCTGATCAATTTTGTGGTGATCCTGGCTGAATGTGTTGCCACTTTTCCTGACAGTTTTTTCTTAATTTACTGGTTTCATGTTAGCCTCACATTAGATCCCAAGTAGACATGAAGGTACCCTTGTTCTGGGGACCACATGGTTTGCTCCATCACAAGCAGAGGTTGCCTGTAGTTTAAGGGGAAGATAAAAAAAATCTGTAATAAGAAAATAGTCTGTAATAAGAAATACATAATTTTTAATATGCAATATATGTATAATAAAAGAATATGTAATAAGGTTATCTGAAGTGCACTAGCAGAAATGATAGATGTGGTGGCAATGAAAAAATCAAACCATGGACTTACATTACAGCTTAAATATTTCACAACTGGAGACCCCCAAATTTTCTGAATTTTAGGACCATATAAACACACACAAAAATAACCTCAGCTGCTGCTCAAGCTGGCCTTCACTGTTTGAAACTTAGCCAGCATTGCTCAGAACTTGTAGTGTTTTTATCTATGAAGTATGTTCTGCACTAATAAATCACAAGGACATTTCACCATGCCCTGTTCTGTATTGCTTCTGCTTGGTACTGAGAGTCTTTCTCTGCCCTTCTGATACCAGTGGAACTTATGCTACTTGCTAATTTATGCTTACTTTAAATAAAATTTCAACTTATTCTAAATACAAAATAGCCACATATCCACGGTTCATAATAAATGAACATGCAATATATGTTTAGAGAAACACCTAAGTCTCTATTAATCTATTCAAAGAAAATTTTTGAGAAGGTTTGAAACAGTAGAGACTTAGCATAGCATTTTATTTTCCCTGAAAATCTGAAAATTTGCCTTCTGAATTTTTTTAATATGGAAATATTTTGCTATAGAGAAACTTTGAAGCTCTGATGTACTCAGAATGATAATGACACCTTTTATTTTCCAGCAGAAGCACATTTATTTGTGGAAGTTTGTTGGTAGCTTCTGCATATATAAATTCAGGAGGCTGTTTCTTTCTGAGTAGACCCTATAACATTTGTTCTGAATTAGGGTGAGAGAAGATAATATAGACAAAAGTTATTTCTCTTATATTAATTGAAAGGCAGGAGATGAAGTTTTTTTGGTTTCAAATTCCTTGATCTTTATCCTATGTCTGCTTAATTTGAAGGTTTTACAGGGAATTACATTTTTTTCATTCTAGTTTTTTGTGTTATGTGTGAATCTCTCTCTAAGTGTTCTCATATGTTCTTTTCTACCACAGTACCAATCTCAATGGAGTTTTACAAAACTTGCTGTAGCATAAAATGGTATCCAACTGATTCCATGGCATATTATTACAAGAACTTGGTTTATGTCTGTTAAGGATATGGTAGAGCAGATCCATCCACTCTAAGGTATAAAAACCTTAGAGGTTTTTATAGAGGTTTAAGGAGAAGGAGTCATGATATTGGTGCACCATCATAATAATTAACTTTAGAAAATAATAGAGAGCTACTGTGATTTTACCCCCATCATTGAACAGTACATCAAAACAGTATGTTCTGAACTTAATCCTGCTTTCTAAAGCTACTTTTCTATTGGAAGAGTAAAATGACACATAGACCTGACTGCCACTTATTTTACAAAAAAGTGGTCATTTGAATCTTGGTGCTTCTATATTAAATTTTTTGTGCAAACTTGGCCATGTTGTAGCACAAGAGAGTATTCACCTAAAAAAGGATCAGAAATCCTCTAAGGGTGTCATACCCAGAGTTCTCATCTGGAATTGGTTTGAAATATTTGGAAATTTATTCCATTAATTGATTAATCCACAGATTCAATTAATTTTACTTCTAAACACAGACACTTCACAGCATAAGTTGCCCAGACAGCAAAGAAAAATGTCTAATTAAAAGAACATAAAAAACAGTATTAATTTTGTCTGGGAAGAAGGACAAAACAAGCTTAAAGCAGACTTCCCATATTCTAGTAAAGCAACACTGAAATACAGACTAAATCTCATGGTTTGGTCTGAAAAACAGATCCATGCAAAGGACGAATAAATAGTATAAATAATCAAAATAATTTTGATTACAGACATGCTTTCATTTTCAGAAAGCCTGAAATAGACGTTGGTCTTCAAATTGCAGCCATCTACTAATGGTATATAATAATCCTGCACAGCAGTGCTCAGTTCTAATCCAGTTGTCATGTAGGAATCGTGACCTGAAATACACTTTTTTATGGACTATTTGCAAGGTCAAGGAAGGAAAATCCATGTAAAATTGCCATTTCTATTAAGTAAGTTTCTTTGTAAGGTTTCAAAATGGTAGATTCATGCATCACAGAATTTATGATGCTTTTTATTTAAATTTTTATATGTTGAAGTAAAGCTTTGATGTTCAAACATGTGATCAGAGGCTGTGATCTTCCACAGACTCAGCTTCATACGTTGAGACTACTGCCCTGGAAATGGATAGCTCCCACATCAGGACGTTTAGAGGGATCTGAGCTACTTCTGCATAAAGTCATTAAATCTGGACTACACAGTATTAACAAGAGAAGGATTAGCAAAATGCCTCATGCCCATATCTGTATCTGCAGTTCATTTTTAATTCATGCCAACAGAATTTTCTTATTTCATGGCAATCAGCAGTAAATTCACTTTGTCTCAGTTCATACAAATCACCTCAATTGGCTCCTTCTTAAGATTCCTTTAGTGCTTGCTGTCCAGTTCTGCAGGTATCTCCTTTTCAAGGTAATTTTCATTTACCCCAGTGACCTAATCTCTTCCTTTTCTGTTAAATCAAATTAACACATATACTTACATCAGGGCCTTTCAATTCTCAACACCTTGGACAGTCTTGCTCTTTTTCAAGGCAAATATATTTCAGCTGCTGCAAGTGCTTTTGTCCAAAGAATGGGATGAGATGGCAGAGGTCAGAACAGAAAGGTATTCCAACTGCCTAAATCAAACAAGATATATCTCTTAGCAGTACTAATTCTCATGGTAATTTGTCCAATTGTAGCTGATGGGTCATTAGTGGTAGCTGACAGAAAATGAAGTGATTCCAGAGGATAGCATTTCAGCTACCTGCTGCATTTGCAGATAAAGATGAGACATCTCAAACAAGAACATTTTTGTTAGGGGACAGCATTCTACTTTTTCTGACACACAGTTTCATGTGTTAACATCCTCATTTTTCCCTTAACATGACTGTTCAGCATTTTCATTTTTCAGAGACCAAATAAATTCTTAAGAAATGTCATAGGGGTTAGCAGATGATATTGCAAGCTCAAACATAATTGGAAAGTCTGAATCATTTGATAATGGACAATTTGATGAGCGTGGAATGATGCACAGCATTTGGCCTAATAGATGCTGATACACTTAACAACAATAATCACATCCCATCAATGCTACCATAATGCATTGTCTTTTCAAATTGGAGCCATAGAGTGATAGAGACTTTCAGCAAAAATCTGGAAGGGGATCTATTGAGGCATTTAAATTATACCATTATAGATTTTAAGTGATTCAGTGATACTTTTTAGATTGTCAGCTTTGATTTATGTTATTTATAGTTTGCAATACACAACATGCAGATTGCCTCAGCACTTAGCAAAATATGAGGTAGAATTTGAAAGCATTTTAAAGCTTATGCTGCTATGGGTGGACCAACCTTTGAAGCACTTTGGGCTCAGAAAAATCTTAGATGTTAAATCAGAATATCAGACAATTTTTACAAAATATATATTTTGTCTCACCATAGCTTTGGTTACTCCTTATGTATCCCCTCCTGCTCTCAGAAATTTTTCCATTTGACCTGTACTGACACTGCAATAACGAGAGTGGAAAATCTAGCTGTGATAAAATATATAGAGAAGTGATTATAGTTTAGTGAACAATTAATTATCATTCCTGAATATTAATACCATGAATGTGCATGTTTACTGGATGATCCTGTAGGCATAGACATGCATACTCTCTGGGAGATGGCAAGTCTACAAGCTCTGGGTGCATTTTGAGAAAGATTTTAAGGTGCCTGGAAGACAAATGTGGAAGTGAAGACTGCAACCTTAAAAAAATGTTGCTTCCCTCAAAATGAAAATCGCATTACATGGATAAAGAGCTGAAGTCTCATTCCCTAAATATATGTCCTGTCACTGCAATGAGTACCTCCTACATTTCATTAACCTTACATCTAGCATTGAATTGCAGGACAAATTTTGACAGAAAGCATGATTCTATTTGTTTGCCAATATAAATGCACGCTAGACATTATTCTTCAGTGAAAATGTGGTTTTGGACAGTCTTGTCTTGGTTATTTTGTGCTGGGCCATGTGAAAAATCTGACTGTTTTCAGCTGGAAGCAACTTTCTGGTGTGAAGGGTCAGGCCAGGTGAAGAGTGGTATAGACATGATGCAGCTGAAGATCTAGCCCACATCCCCTGAGAGAAACAGAGAGGAGACAAGAAGGCAAATATCAGACAGGAAAGAAGGAGGTTCAGAAAGTTTGTAGCAGTTGAGGAAGTCATTGAAACATGCTGGACTGGGATTCAGCATGAATGTTACTCTTTACCTGGAGAAGCTGTCATCCCATGGCTTGCTCAGACAAGTGTGTTGTCCACTGAGCTAAAATCTAGCTGGATGGCCAGGCCCAGAGAGTGATGGAGAATTGTGCTGCATCCAGTAGGTGGATTCTCCCTTGTGTGATTCCCTGAGGCTCAGTACTGGGACCAGCTCTGTTTAATAACTTTATGAAAATCTGGTAAAGGGGACTGGGGAGAGTCTCAGTGCCCTACAGCTGATATTAATTTGGGTGGAAATGTTGGTCTGCTGGATGGTAGGAGGGTTCTGCAGAAGGATCTGGACAGGCTGGGTAGATGGGCTGACACCAACTGAATGAGGTTCAGAAAGGCCAGCTGCTGGGTTCTGCAAATCTGCCATGATTCCATGCAGTGCTACAGGTTGGGGAACATGACTGGAAAGTGGTCCAAAAATAAAGGACCCAGGCTGCTAGTCAGCAGTGGCTGCACATGAGCCAGCATGTGCTGAGGTGGCCAGAAAGGCCAACAGCATCCTGGCTGATGTCAGCAATAGTGTGACCACCAGAATCACTCTCTGGTGATTGTCCCCATATACTCAGAACTAGTCAGGCCACAATTTGAGTCCTGTGTTCAGTTTTGGGCCACTCACAAGAAAGACAGTGAGGTGCTGGACTGTGTCCAGGGAAGGGCAACAGAGCTGGGGAAGGTTTTAGAACAGAAGTCCTGTCAGGAGCTGGCGTTGTTTAGCCTGGAGAAAAGAAAGTTCTGAGGGTAACCTTAATGCTGGCTTCAGCTCCCTGAAAGGAAGTTGTAGCCAGGTGGGGATCAGCTCCTTCTCCCAGGCAACAAGTGACAAGACAAGAGGAGATGGCCTCATGCTGCTCCAGGGAAGGCTCAGATTGGACATCAGAAGGAGCTTCTTCATGTAAAAAGTGGATAAACATTGGAACAGGCTTCACAGGGAGGTGAAGGCACCAATCCTGGAAGTGTTCAAGAAAAAATTGGATGTAGCACTTAATATCATGGTTTAGGTAACCTGTTGGCTACTGGTCAATGGCTGGATTTGATTATCTTAGAGGTTTTTTGCAACCTAAGTGATACTGTAATTCTGTGAAATGGCCTGCCTTGAGTGGACAGAAGGGCAAGGTAGGGTTTTTTACTTTATTAATTTTTTCCACTGGGCAAATCTAGGACTCCCTCTAGTTAAAGCTCAGCAGTTCTAATGAAACATTAAAGTTTCAAAAATCTTTTCAGTTTAGGAAAAAGGTGCAACCTTTCTTAAAGCTGTGGCCAGCACAGAGCCATATCAGAAGACATGGCAGGGGGGTTGGAAGTAGATGATCTTTAAGGTCCCTTCCAACCCATACCATTCAGTGATTCAATGATTCAAACATGCTACATTTCCATTTCTGATTCAAAGATTTTGCAGATTCAAAGATAATACAAGGAAGTTCTTTATGGCAGAGTCAATATCTGACCTTGATTTCTTGTTGTAGTTAAAATGATATGTATATTATACTTTGTTTCTGTTTGTGTACTGGAGATGTAAGGAGTATTCAGCAACCAGAGAAAATTAACCATTTAAGGAGAGAAGATAGAGGTGTACACCCATAAACAGACACTCACAACCTGGTCAGAAAAAGTTCTGAGAGGGGAGAAGCTGCACTACATAATGGTGAAGCAATAATTAACAAATATTGCCATGCTTCGTAGCAAAAACATCTACTAGAAAAACATTGGTTATTATCATGCAAGTGTGCTCTAAGAGATGCCTATATGTATGCATTTTAAGTCAAATTGATCACATATGTATCAACATGATTGTGTGTCCATGTATGTGCGTGTGTGCCCAGAGTCCTGCCTAGCATCATTCTTTTTTCCCTTCATTTTATTCCTGTTATTCTTTAAGATGTGTCACAAGGGGGAGTGATCAGAAATCTATTTCTTCTTATTAGTCAGGGATTGAAGTGAGCCTTTGAAAAATCAGAGAGTGACATGTGGGTAAGGACATGCCAGTGCCACCTGAAGGCAATGGCCTGTACAAATGCATGAGTGCTGAACACTTCCTTCTGAGATGTGATGTGTAAGAGAGATAAGGTCAAATTTGACCTTTACAACTGAGGCTGAATTTTTAAGACAGGTGGAAAAATGTTAACAAATCATGCATGGGCATTAGTACAACTGCTATCTGCAAGCCTTCGTGCACAACATTATTCTGTTGCTCATTTACTATCATTTTTGCTTTTTTCCTCTCAACACTTTTTCCCTTTCCTCATCTAAGATTGGTACCTAGATAATACATAGAAAGTAAAATCCCATAATGTCATCATTCCTTTCCTTCTTTGGCACTCATTTGTCAAGGGGTAACGATGTCTTATTTATTGCAGTGCAGGATCAAAGACTGAGGACACTGTCACTGTCTGAATCTTTCTTTGATCTACAAATAGTGCTTCTATTAAGGACAGCTTTTTCTTTGGTTTTCCACCAAACTTCACAGTATAGCCAATTCCCCTTTCTCATCCTACACTGGAGTCTTCCCAGGAAATGTCATCTCATTATTATTATTTATTTTTTTAGACCCTCTTCAAGAACTTAATCTTGGTCACATGACAGTCCTACTCTTGTTTGGTATTAATCTTTACAACTGTAATGATAAACTAGAACAATCCCTGTGGAATTTTAAGGCAGTTTTTCTGAAGATGGAGTTCCTTTATCTTGTCTGCAATACTTGCTCTATTACTAAGTACATGTTTTTATACTTAATAGTATTATATACTTAATAGTATTAAAAAATACTTTAGTGCCTTGCACTAATTTTACCTGTGCATGTACATACACCATTCCTGAGCAGGACTTCACCTCTCATTTTGAAGAAGGTACAGCATGTGTTAGCCAGAGGATAGAAAAATTAATAATGAAAAAAAGATGAAGTAAAATATCAAATGAAATTAATTATTAACAAGGAGAGCAAAAGTTAGATAGTGACAGCTAACCTTCTCAGAAAAAGTAGGCTTGCAGATTCATGCAATTACAGAAGAAGAGAAAAGAAGTTTTTGTTTGGTTTAAAAAGACTTAACTGGATAATCTAGCCACTGAAAAACCCAGTATTTGCCAGTCACTTGTAAGAGGTTATTTAAGCAAAGGGAAAAGCAGCTCACCATCAAGTAAATAAGCACTGTCATTCTTTCAACACCACCACATCACCATATAAATGGAAACATGGTAATGAAGATACAATAACTGACACCAACCCTCCCTTCTGCAAAATCTGCACAGATATTTATGGAAACTGCAAGGAGTTCTGAGCCATTTATTCAAACCACAGATCATCCTTCAATTCTACTTGGTCATGCTGTCTTAATCTACATCCTGCATATTATACAAGTGCTTTGCAATAGCACATGACCCTTGTCCTCAAGATATTTTTAGGTATTTTATATCCAAACTTGGAGATTTCTCTGTTTTCTTACCAACAGTGGTTTATATTGACTGAAGATGGAGTTACATTGTTCTTAAAGTTCTGTCTCATACCACTAGGTAAGATGCTTGTAAGACATTCGTTACTTTCTTCTGTTTGTGGATGCAGAAACAGTAATATGTGAAAAAAAGTTTGTACATTTGCAACAGGTCATATTTAAGTAACCTGTTATTATGAATAATTTATTCTAAACTTTTTAAAGCCATGTATAATTTTCCATTTCTTACATAACTCTTCACTTGCTCACACACACACACACACAAAACATATACATAAAAAAAAAAAGAAAAGAAAAAAAAGAATAAAAGAAAGAGAATGGAGCTGAGAACTACAAAATACAACAGCCCTCTATATAAGGCAGTTGTTAATTTCTGTTTTTTCTTAGAATAAATTGGCCTAGGAAACCATTCCTGTTAACTCTGAGAGTACTTGATCATCAACTGCTAATCTTCTTGGAAAATTATGTCTCCTAATAGAAGCACTTTGGAGGAAAAAAAAATACCCAAAGAAGATCGTGAGCATATGTAGTTTTTTCAATGATGTTAAATATTCTCCTAATGTGACATAAAAATTGATTTAGGTTACTGTCTAGATAAAGTTCTGTGCTGGCTTTTCCAGAATTGCCTGTTAGCATATGAAAATCTCTCACCTCAGAAATATTTTGGCTCTTGTGAAGTCATGGTTTGCAAGAGGTAATAAGTATCTCTGCTTAGATCAAATCCACTAGTAATTAAACCACAAGCTTTGAGTTTCCAGGTTCCAGGTCTCCTTTGAGTTTGGCGAACCATAACAATTATTTTCTTTTTATCCTCTGCACTTCCTAGTTGGTAGAATTAGGGTTTTGATTCATAGGAGATAGAGGAGAATATTTCTTCTAAGAGTTAAGAACTGCTATGTCAAGCTGAGTGTTTTTTTCATATTTGGTCTTTTCACTGTTTCATTTAGATTTTGATATATAGACTCCTGAATTAAATTCTAGTTTATTTTCTAAGTATCAGGAATTAAGAAACTTAAATGAGTCATTTTTATGATATATTATAGTAATATATTACTTATGTAACTCCTTCAGCAATATTATTACCCTACTTATGTAATACATGAAGCAATGCCTTAAACATACAATCAAGCAAATAAAACTATGCAGTTTTATGAGTTCTACATAGCATTAATATGGTTTTAAATACTTTTCATTGTGTGTCTAGGACATGAGCTCAGTAAAGTAGGAGAGGTATACAAATAAAATTCATCTCTAGGCTGAGAGGGAGCATGCTATCTGTGTACAGTGTGAAAACCCATTGTCCATGTTAAAGAAGCCCATGTGATGGCTCCTCGAGGTGAGTTTCATCTTCACCTAATGATACTTACACAAAATGCACAATGACCCATTACTGGCACTGAAAATATACAGTTGTTTATAATTATTCTCTTAAGAAATGACACAAAATTGCTAATGTGGGGCACTGTATAATGGTCCATTTCTTCTAATTTTATGAAATGGAGGACCACCTAGGTTTAATGACAAAGAGAAGTAAGTTCAGATATGTAGTGGAAATCTGGAGTTTTAGCTTCAAAAACTCTACCCCACTGGGCTGGTTTGAGATGCTGCCAAATAGCACCAGGAAATACATGTGACTATTTGAAGAACCCTGATAAAGTTAGGAAAATTCTGTTTGAGCTGCAGAAGGAAATGAAGCAGAATTGCCAACAGCATAAACAGAAAAGCAGGAAATTGCAAGACAAAAGGAGTATAAAAAATATACTGAGAGAAAAGAGCAAACTCCAGACACATTTGTGTAGATGCTTCTAACAGCACTTTGATTTGAGCCAATTTCTGAACTGTACATGGTCTAAAAATTACGTTTATCTGGGGCATACAGGATATGTATGGTAGCTCACAGAGAGAGACTATACATGAGAAAGAGAGCCTGAAGCAACAACTAGAAGAAGCTCCATAAATAGTTATATGAAATATTATACGTGTTGCAGCTAGATCTAGTACAACTGAAACCCTTTTAAGAGAAAGATTTTTAAAAATTCTTCTGGGAAGACCCAGCTTGGGTTTTCAAAAGGATCTGCATTGAACAGGTAGATGCTCAATATACTTTGTAGTCTGGGACCTCATCAGATTTGGTCAGTAAAACTGGAGCACTCAGATGACTTAGTTATTGCCAAGTTTTTGTGTAACCCTCTGGTTTTGGTGGGATTCCTCACAGACTAACAAAGGACCTGTGCTGATAGACCCCATGCTTTGGCTTTTATACTTCAGATCTGGACTCCCCTCTCTGGATAATTACTTGTAAACAATTGCAGTTATTTGTAAAGATGAATTAACAGACTTATTTTTCTAATGAGTTGAAAAAGATCTATTTTTATGTAATTCTAGCACAAGAAAGCACTATAAAATAACTTCTAAGTTAGCCTTTTTCTTTAAATCATGAATAAAACATTTCAGAACTAAGGCAAGTAAGAATTGATGACAGAATCTTATATCTAGTTGTGAATTCAATGCAGTTTTTAATTATTGGAATTCCCACCTTTTTTTCCAAGTGGCTAAATCTCTCTTTACCCTAGAGGTGAAACATACTGAAGCAACAAATTGGTTTAAAACTTTTTTTTCCTACTAACTGACTGCATCCACATTTTTCCTGTGCACAGTGTGGTTGAGTCTGAGTGAATCTCATTCCAAGGGAAAAAAACATAGCAGTCATCCAGCAGACTGGTAAACTTTTAGTTGTGTGAGATGGAGTCTATCTAGACTACTGATAACATAAAAAGTGTTTAGGGTAACTCAAACGCTCTAAAAAGCGGATTGCTATTTGTCTGCTTATGAACACTACAATACTCTACGTAATTCTTGTAATCCTATAAATATCCCACTATAAAATATAAACTCTGTGAGACTGAAACTATTTCTCAGTGTTTTGGCAGTGCTACAAGCAATGATGCTCCTATCTTGCTTTGTCTTCTTAATAGCATGTATTGTATCAAAAGTTCTTCTTGTCATTGTTTCTGTTAGAAATAAATTTTATTAATTGACATATAATAATTAATGACATTGTAGCATACAGTACTAATGGTTTATTTTCTTGTACAAGATGTTATTTATTTTATAATCTACTTCTCTTGAAAAGGCAAGTTTTTATCTGTTTTGCTTAGGATTTCAGAAGTTTTGTGGCTAAATTGGACTTTATATAGTCCCTAACTCCTGAGGGACAATTAATTATTCTTATAGTTATTAATTCCATCACAAGCCCATCTCTCTGGTGCCAGTTACATTCACAAAATTAAAGTGCCTCTTAGTCCATCTCAACATGTCTGCCAAATAATAAAATATTAGAGTAGAATTGTGCATCTGTCAGCCTGTTTTGACTTCTGTATAATCATACATTTTTTTTAAAGCTAGTTTTATACTATTAAATTGATTAGTTGGCTTCCATTTCCTTTAGGATTGTCCAGTTCTTGCTCATTTTAATGCTATTTTTCTTCAAGACTAATTGGTTTTTCACAGTGAAAAGCACACGAAATACAGTCTGTATAGGCAACATGAGAGATTCTGAGAGCATGGAAAATGTTGTCAAGGTGCAATTTTGATGCATCTTTGTGAAGATCAGCTGAAGTACTAAAAGTGGGAAAGAAGCAGATAAACTATTAATTGTAGCAGATTTCATTGTTATTACAAAAACTTCCCAAGAAAGAAGAAATAAAACTTTAATGTCATCTTAGTTGCTGTCTGACCACTGCTGTGTCTTGCTGAAACTTTTATTTCTCTAATTTCTCTATTTAATATATATTTGCACCTTTTATTTTTTTTTTTTTTTTAATTCTCCATGCAGTTTAAATGCAAACAAATGGTCTTTGTTTACATTAATGTCAAAACTTGGCTGCATGCTCTGAAGACAGGCAGTGCCCCTTCCCCTCACTGGATAGGAAACAAATACTGATGCCACTCCTGATCTCTGTCAAGAAGTATGCCAAACACTTAATTTGTCCAAAAGTGATAGTGTGCTAAGACACATTGTACAGGCTGACTTAGCTCTTCTGAAGTTACGTTAGATAAATTGTAACCTTGAACAAGGTTACCAATTATGTCAGAACACATGAAAAAGCTATTACAGACTTTTAAAGTATTTTTGGTAGTTTTGAGGTTCCTCACTGACTGCAGCAAAGACCAAAGTTTAAATAAAACCTTAGAGGGAGTTAAATCTTGGGTCATCACAGAACACCAAGTTACACAGAAGGATGTTTGAGAAATAGGTAGGAAAGGGGTTTAAAGGAAACTTAGGCTTGCAGGTTTGCTTTCATCTTAGGTCTTTCTAGACCACAGTGACAGAGGGGATCAGAGATACAGACCTACAGACAAGGATTTTCAGGTGAAAGTTCCAATGGGGATGAAAGGATCTAATGAGCACCAATACTGTGGAATTTCTTTCCAACTCCTTTGCACTAAAGCTTTAAACTCAGTTTCTTCTAAGCAGTAGATTGCACCTTATCTTGAATTTTTCAGCCCAACAGGAACCTATGAATACTTCCTTTTCCATAGTTTTCTTACATTCCCAAGATCCCAAACTCAGTCCCACTTTGAGGTCTACTTCAGTATCACTAAACACAAAAAAAATCACAAATGCAAGCATAAATTTTGACATCTACCTTGATTTCTTTAGCATTTTAAAATAACTTCACCTCATTTACTTTTCCCATTTTTAACCACAACCATAATGAAATCTAGAATCTGAAGCCTATTTCATCAGCCCTTACCTGCCAAGTCCTGGTAAACACTTTAGCACAAAATTGACCCTAGAGTTTGACAGGCTCTATTTCTTATAGTTTCTAAGCCTTAATTGCGTGTGTTATGTATCAAAATTATATATAACCAATTAAATTACTTTTACCCTATATTTTTAGTTTCAAAATCAAGTAGAATGGGTAAATATTCCTGTTAGAAGGGGTTCTTTAATGCAAATGCTTTGCATAGTCAGTATTTCTTTAAATACATATTAGAAAGCACCTAACACTGGAAAAAATAGTTTTAAACCTTGCTGAAGTGAATGAATTTGTTTTAGAAACACTGCTTCAGCTAGATCTGCATGAGCTGTGTTTTGTGAAAATACATAGAAAACCTGCATTTCACAGGTTTTAAATGCTCAGCACAGATTGTTCCAAAACATCTGAGTCATAAAGGCTTCTTATATTCTGTTAGTGTTGGGCACACTAGGATACTGGAAACAATTTTAAAAATGGCAGAAAACACTTTACAATGCTTTAAAAGAGTTTAGCCTACCAGATGTAAGACTAGTACACAGCCTGACACACCATTTTTCTCACTGAAGCATTCTAGTTGAGAGTAACTTGACAATATTCTTAATATTTACCCCTTAAGTGCTTGCCTCCAATGATTTTTAAATGTAAAAATTTATAATGGAATATCAAACTTTGGTCTTTTATATTTTTCTATGACCACTGCTGAAGATAGTGATTGATTTAGCACAATGTGATCCTTTATAGATTCACATTAATGGGAATGAAATAGCTAGAAATTTAACTGGTAATTATTCTTCTAGAACATTGCAGGTATTGTTTGTAGAAGGGTCTGTGTTGCAATAGTTGTAGACAGTCCTAGGAAAAGAGGTCTTATCTTGGAAAGAGTTTTAGAGTATTTTCTATAGGGAAGAGAACAGTATCTCCTTGATGAGTGACTTCCCCACCAGTTGGCTTGTATGTATAAGCTGAATGCGATTGTTAGGCTAGAAAAAATTAAGGAATATACTAAGAAAGCAGTAAATATAATATTGCAGTATTGCATACTTAGATGCTCCTTATGAAATGGGATGTAGCTGCAAAAATTATTAATACTCTGTAATTCTTTACCAATCTTGATGTCACAGGAGTGGTAGGAGTAGGTCGAATGGAATTTGGATATGGGTATTAATTCTCCTTTTGTAATTTCCTGTTTAAATTGTTTTCAGTAGATTACTGCTGCATACAAAAGAGGAAATGAGATTTCTACAAGATATAAAACAACAAAGGGTGTTAAAAAAGAGATTAAGTAAATCATAAGAATGAAGGACTGCTCAAACAGAAGTAATTTTATGTCTCAAATGAGAAATTTCTTATATTTATATCAATTTATGGCAAATAATTTTCTTTTTTATGTGTCTTTGTTGGCTCCTAAAGTGTCAGAAAACCATCTACAGAATTTTTCCTCCTTTTTATTCAGCCTACTATTCTCCAATAAACATAATGACCCTTATATCAACATGTACTCCCAATCTTTCTTCTCAGTCATTCCGCCAGAATTTAAAGAGATACCATAGAATACACGGCTAGCTTGGACTGAGGGATCTGTGATCTTTCTTGTAAGATTTTGACCTGAAACACAACATATCAAGTTAATTTGTTGAATTTAGTTCAATGTTCCTCATGGGTGTCAGCTCTGTTCTGAGAACTTCTTCCAGCCAGCAGCTAGGGGTAGGCAGTCAGGGGTTAGAAGTTAGAATAACAAGCCAAAGCAATGTCTGACCAGTCAAGGATGATGTTGGAACGGTCTAACATTGTTTTAATACAGAAAATTATAAATCATGAGTGTTTTTTGCATATTTCCAAACCCACTTCCACTTTTATCCATTGATTATGTGAGCTGTGTAGAAGAGAGATGTTAGCTGTCCTCAGAGGCAGGTTATTTATGTCTTTTGCCCACAAAGTTACCAACAGCATTCTTTGTGCCTGGTCTCACAGACCCAATTAAATGGGAAGCCTAGCCTCCCTTTAAATGCAGAGTTCCTAGATGCCACAGTTATCTATAACCTTCTTGCTGAACTGTTTTACCCATTTGTTTTCTAATAAACCATTCTAATATACTTTATACAAACAATATATATATATATATATAATTTTTAAAAGCAATTACTGGCTTTATGTCACATGTTATGCTTATTCTCATCAACTATATTTAATAAGAAGAACCTGCAAGAGATGTACCTGAAGGAATGCTAAAAGATAGCTGGAGAGGAATTATTTCCAAAAGCATGTAATGACAGGACAAGAGGGAATGGCTTCAAACTGAAAGATAGTAGGTTTAGATTAGATACTGGGAAAAAATTATTGTGAGGGTGGTGGGGTACTGCAACAGGTTGCCCTGGGAAGTTTTGGATGTCCCATCACTGAAAGCATTTAAGGCCATGTTGGATGGAGCTCTGGGCAACCTGAGAAAGTGCAAAAAGGACCCAGAAAGTAGACATAAAGCTGAGAAAGGCTGGAAAATTTCAAAAGCTTCTCATGAGAAGGTAAGAAAATAAGAACCAAGTTTTAAATCAAACAACAAAAAATTAAGAATCAGATATTCAAATAGTAAAAAGTTTTCCTCAAATAGTTGAACTAACTACTGTTATTAAAACTTTTCAACTATTTTCAGAACCTTTCAATTTAATTACAGAATCTACCTATGTTACTAATGTAGTTAAAAGAATAGAAATACCAGTTTTAAAAGATGTTAATAATAGTGATTTGTATCACTAACTTTTATGTCTTCATAAAATTTTACAACACAGAACTAACCTATATTTTATTTCTCATATTAGAGCTCATTCATCTCTACCAAGATTTGTAACAAAAAAAATACAAACCAGATAAACTGACCATAGCTATCTCAAACACATACCCAAACATTTTTGAACAAAAAAAAATTAAATCATACCTTTTTTCATCAAAATACATAAGCACTTGTACAGACATTTAATATCTCTAAATCCCAAGCTAAAACTATCATTAGCAGTTACCCTAATTGTAAGCTTGTACAAACCCCTGTTTCTACAAAAACTGTTAATCCACAAAGTTTACAAAGTCTACAATTATAACAAACAAACATCACTAAAGACTCTTCTTTTAAGAGATTTTAGAATATTCATGTTTCAATAGATTAATTTTCAAGTACAGTTTTTACCTCTGCCCACACAAAAGAAACAATCATACAAATCAATATATTTTACAAGCATTTAATTAGGTGTACCCAAAAAGTTAAAACAAACAATAGCCCTACACATAGATCTCAAAAAATAATAACATTCCTTATAAATTAGGGTGTTCATCACAGTTTGTGCCATTGCATTGATCACCTATATCAGGATTTCATTGTGTTGGTGATTTATATCAAGGTTTTCAACCAGAAAGCTAATGTCAAAGAACAAGAGGATTTGGGGAATGTCAGTTTAAGGTTGTGGAAATAGAGTACCAGCATTAAAAAGGTGAAAATAATTGTGTCCTATATAGCATAATTTATTTCATTCAGAGAAAGCAAATTACAAATCATGCTTATGTCTAAAGACTGAATCAATTGAAAATGCAATTTAACACTGAAATAAGAATTATCACTCAGAGTTCTATCATATTTCATTTTTAGTTGGAGGTATAAAATATGTGTTTGTTTGTGGAATTGCCCAAGGCCACGGCTCAAAAAGGCAACTGTTTAATTAGATTTAATATGGATGGAGTTAATACACAGGAATGTCTTAGAAAAGATTCACATAGGGAGCAGAGGAGTTGACAGGTCATAGAGTTGAAAAGGAAGTTTTTTTTATTTTAAATAAACCTGAAAAATTATTAAAATAGTTGGATGCTTAACCATTAATGTTGTGAAAATGTTTGATAGAATATAAAATTTTATATCACGGGCCCTAGATCCTGAACCAGTATCAACTCTTTTGGTTGTGTTACAATTCCTTTTGTTTTTGTTATATCTGTTTCCATCATATGGAAGAGCTGGTTCTTGATAGACATTTGCCTAACAACTGATAGAAGATTTTTATCTTAATTTCATTAATGATTTAAAGAATTCCATAATAATTCTACTCTGTTACAACTGCATGCACAGTTTCATTCACTGTATCAACACTATTACACAGAAATGGATGCTATCAAAGTATCAAATACTAAGATCCTTCTGACCAAGGCACCAAATATTTAGTATAAAATGAAAAAGGAACAAAGTTTAATTTGCTTTTAGAGTTCAGGTGAAACACAAATTATCTAATTATATTTGAAATCTCTAAGGTGTCAAAAGCCATTTTCTTTTAAGATCTCCCACATTATTTTGTAGACTCATGAGATCTGAACATTTAATTGTTTTACTTGACTTTTGCATTTTCCCCTTCATTGATCTCTAAAATGCAGCTGCTGTTTTTCACTAGGTGATACTACAGAAAGCAGGTAAGTGTGCCCAACTGTATAATAAGAAAAATCAAAATTAATGCTACTATGCTAGTAAATGAAGTGATGTCTAATAAAAACCAAAAACCCACACAAACCAAAACCAACAAAAACCCCCAACAAATCAAAAAAGAAATAAAACAGACAAAAAATCACCAAAATAACAATATGGAAATTTTTGCACCTTGGGACTGCTTTCAAACTAAGAACACTTATGAATATTTTAAAGGCCCCTCATCTGAAAAAGAAATCCGTCATATTTAATAGTCAATAAGGGTCAACAGAAGAAATGGACTTGTTGGACTACACAGTGAAGCATTGCAAAGCTGAATGCAATGTTATAGAAAAAACTTTAATTCTTAAGAGCAAGGAATTTGAATTTGAGTGGGCTTAGTAATGGGCAAATCCTTCAAAGTTTACCTTTTGCATATTTTCTGTTACTAAAGAAGCATTCATATTTATGCAAAGTATTTTGGAAATTGTTGAATGATGTTTTTCTCAGTCCTTTATCTACTTAAGAATATAAATTCATAATAATGGCCATTAAATCTGGCTCTTTTCTCCATGTTGCCTTCAGAAGCAGCTCAGCAGAAACATTCATTTTTATAAATGTTCTTCTCTCTTTCATTTCTAGAAAAGAAAAGGAAATAAAGAAACTCTGCAATTACTTTGTACCAACTGTAGTAATGCCAGAAATCTTTGTAATCTAAATTACTTTCTTCTATGGGTGAAAACAGTTAATAGTGACTCCCTGTAGCTTACAGCACATTAAGCACTGGAGAAGAATATTAAGCAGTTATACCTCTTTGTGGAATATGAAGGGTTTTTTTTAGTCCACAAAGCTAGCAGTACTGTACCTGTCATGCATTGTCTCCCATACACAATGTCTGAAACTGGGACCATATGCAGAGATGTCAAAATGGACCTACAGTAACAAATAGTGATTTATTTCTCTCTAAATGAAGAAAAGAACAAAGAATTTCTTACAAAACCTGAAGCTGGGGAGGACAGAAAGGAAGCCCTGAATTACCCTCCTTGTGCATGAGCTGCACTTTCCCAGAGTTGCATTTCTAGCATAGCAAACAGCCACCATGTGATACTGATGTCCAGGCTGCTTCTGAGTACTCAGTGGCTGAGCAGGGAGATATGCTGACTTCTTCTGGTTCTTCATGTTTCCTAGGTTGTTCTAAGGAAGCAGATCTTCGCCACTGTCCAGACAAGTGATAAACAAACTAATGTAATGACAACATGATGGTTAAATTTTCCTCTTTTTCTCTTGTTTACAACTTCTCTATGCTTTGGAAAGGTGGCTTGTTAAGGTCTCCAAGTAAGTCAAAGTCAGCTTTAAAGACCTCTTGTCACCATGCTTTGCAGTGAGGCAGTATCAGGCTTCATAAATCTCTGGAACACCTTCAACAATTTGTGAGCCAGGTCTCCCATTAGATGACTTCCTGAGTAAGAGATGCAAAAGTGGCATCCAGCTGGCTCCAGAAAAACAGTGAAAATTGAATTATGTTATATATAGTATTACATATTATGTATAATATATATGTCTATATATGTGTATGTATGTGTGTGTGTATATGTATACATATCTCCCCAATGAAGACTGCCTCAGTCAGGCTTCAGATTCTATCCTGTTATGGAGGGGAACTACTAGGCTTATAAAATGTCTTTGAGGTGCTTTATGAGTAGATTTAATCTAATACTAGACAGAGTTTACAAAGTGGGATACTACAAATTATATACCACTAATGGAGATTTGACCTGTTTCACAACAGCCACAATCAGTGACTGTAATCCTTCTTTGGAGTTCCCTTTGGCTTTTCTCCATGAATGAATTTGATGGATAAACTTAAAAGTCTAACTAAGAAAGGCTTACTACTATGAGAGGTGAGCTATAGGGTACCAGAAAAACACCTACATTTATCAGAACAGAATTTATTCTTGATAGTTTCCTAACTGTGAACTCAGCAAGAAAAATGAAGGTTGTTATAAAAAACTACAGTGTTATCATTTTATGGTAAAGAGAAACAAGCATGGTATATAATGTAGTAAAACAGAGGACAAAGTCAGTAAATAATTTCATGGTTGTTACTGCATTTAGAAGCGGAGTTAATTGATTTACTAAAAAAGTAAACAAGATAATAATGAGCAATATTTTAATCTAACTGCACCTTATGTGTTGCTCATGACATACTTGGAAGGAGATCCTGAAATTTAACAATGCAGATTTTTCTATGCAACTGACATGATAACTTTAACAAAAATTCTTATCCCATGACATAGAATGAGCACCTCAGAATTCTCTGCCTTTTGTTACAGTACAGAGTGTGACTTCATTTAGCTGTTGAAAATTCTTCAACAATTTGGAACATTTTTATTGCTTTTCCCTTGGTGAAATTTTTTATTGTTTATTTTTTTAATATTATTTGATTGCTCTTTCTATATAGCAGTATAGATGATTTTTTCCCAGACAAAGGAATCTCAAAGATTGGAAAGGCACTTAGGAAGTAAGAAAAATTTTTCTTTTATCTTTACAATAAATCATAATGAGTGGATAAGCGATTCTGTCATATAGAGTCTGGAGATTATCAGTAAGGACAAGTAGGTTTGCAGATTATCGGTAGGAACTGCTATGTCAACTGAAAATTATCAGAAGAGAATGCACCAACACTACTAATGAAGAAGTCCAAGCAACCCAGTTGCAACAATGGTGCTGTCATTATCTGCAAAATTTCATTGTTAATGAAATTGACCCCCTGGCTCTCTTTTGAACCACTAAAATGAGTCCACTACAGATAATCTCTTCCAAGCACTAAAGCAACATCAAGACTGGCTTTAGCACCACTTGACACTTGGTTTCAGCGCCAGTGAGCAGTGCTTGTCCCTCTTTCATCTTGTGGTATAGACATAGTGAGGGACTTAGAGCTGCCCAAAGGTAAACAGCAAGCATCTTTATTTTCACGTGACTTCAGTGAAAATAGCTCCAAGCTTGTACAAGATTGCTCCTGCATTTTTTTTACAACATTTAAGGATGTACAGGTAAGAAGCGCTGTTCAAGTGCTAAATGTTGACTTATTGCTATTATTACCAATATTGCAAAGTTTGCTTGCTGGGTGACTTCAGTGTGAGGGCCCTAATCACAGATAATGGGAGATGAGCAGGAAATTACATGGACTCCTGTGAAGCAGCGTATTGTGCTACAGAAAATGTTTATTTTTCCCTTCCTAAAAACCTAATCTTTCTATGTTACCGTTGATCACCCTATAATTGCATGTACTTTCAAAGGAAAAATGGTTGTTCTCTTTGGATTGGTGTGAAAGTGTGCATTTAGAAAGGGTCTAATGTGAAACTGAGATACCAAAGGAAAGTAGAAGGAAACCCAAGGGTTACATATGCCCTTCCTAGAGAACCTGAGCTTCCTAAGTGTAAATTAACATAACTAACACTAGTTACACATATAACTGTGCAGACAAGCATCTCAGCTACAGAATGCTACTATAAAAGCCCAATTAATCACTATACAGTATTACTCTGTATTGATTTGAGGCTGAATTCCAGAAGGAAAAGAGTAAGGAAGTATTAAATATGTCTTTACATTCAACAAAGTTGCAGTGATGGGATTGTGTGGAGAAAGATACCATAGAAAAGGAAGAGAAGTTTATAATGGAAATAGTTATATACAGATAGAAATAGTTTGCTACAGACTCTTTTAATAAAAATTAGAATTGTGCTAAATATGGTTATATTACTGTTTTCTCCACTTCCTCTTTTGTTGTTTTTTTGCTACAGCATGCAGTTTTTGTATATAGTCTGATATGGAGCTGTTTTGTTTCAGATAATATCTAAACAGTGACTTGAAGAGCAACAAGTGAAGGCAAGACATTGTAGAAATTAGGATAATTAATGCTGCTCCTCTATGTCAGCAGATCCTAAAAAAATTATAACCTGTTATTGTGAAGGTCTAGTAACTAAATATTTTTTAAGACTATGAACACTTCTAGAAAAAGGCATGTTGAAAAAAACCCATTTTGATTTTGAAAAGGCTAAGTGAAGAAATATGAAAGTTCTCAGACAAAAGTACTACTAAGGAAAGTCAGAAGGTGGATTAGATATGCCAAAAGTACAACCAAATAAAATAGAGGAGCACATGCTGATGTTAAAGAAATAAATGTTTCCTTAGGGCAATGTAGATAGAGATTCCTTTAAGACAAATGGAAAAAAACTGTACTTATTTTGTTACTGTGCTGACTTCCCTATATTTTTACATATTGAATTTAATATTGTTAGACCTTGTGCTCTTGCCATGAGAGGTCTAATTGTGAATTAATGGACCTGCTTGCAAGCATTTTGCAGAGAAGTATGTATTGAAATTCACAGATGTTCCTTCTCATTAGTTTCAGTGTTTTATATTTGTAGGAAACTGGGTCTTAAACCCCCACCAAAACCAGCCTGTATATCTAATATTCTATTCCATATTCAATACTACTTAAGAGTGACCTTAGAGAATAACTAATTCTCAAAATCAGTAAAGGCAATATTTCTATCTTTAGAGGTGGATGTTAGTAAAACCAGAACTTTTACATGTAGAGAAAGACTGTGGAGCCAGAACAACAAACTTGGGCTTATTTGTCCTCCTGACAGCTGCTGTCAATTCATGAAAAGCACAGTGTGCCTGCTGCAGTCATGGAGGGCAGTGGTGTCACTGGACCAAGCCAGCTCCCCCCTGGCCTTGTCACACCAGCAGTCCATCACTTCCTGCAGTGGAGCAGAGAACCTGCTTGAAATTCCAAGAAGAAGGGAAATATGAGTCCAAAGCTTGTTCTTTTTCTTATTTTTTTTTCTTCCTTGAAAGAGAGTTTTTGATTAGGAGATGAGCACAGGCTATACTACAGCTACAGCTATTAGCTCACTTATCCCAGGTATTAGTAATCTTGGTGTAGCCTGAAAGGGAATTCAGAAGTTTGTGACATCTGAGGCACCTCATAAACATATTTAACAGTTACTGTTGCATAAGAAGGCAAACTGAAATGCTTGTCAATCTTTGTTAATAGATTTGTTTTTGTAGGAGAAAATGAACCTGAAAATCTTCCATCAGTCCTTTTGATTTTCAGTAATTTTGATTTCAATCCATGAACTATGAAGTAAAAGTGACAGGACCTGCCATACAGGTATTTATAGGAACACATTCCAGATGTTTCATTCTTAATTTCCCTCCCTTACTGTCTTTCCACTTGTTTAAAGTTTGGTGGGATGGTGAAGAGGGAAGAGGAGCTGTTGGCTAAATAGACAAGACTTAACCACATTTTAGGTCAGTACAAATTTTTATTAAAGGAAATTGTTACTTAGTTGCTGTAACTAGAGCTTTCATTCCAGCAGTATGGACTAATCCCATATTAGTTAACATAAGGCTGTTATTCTAGCCCTTCAAATTGTACACTTTCCCCTAACATTCACATACATCTTTATATTTCCATACTAGACACTCATATGTTTCATTTCAGCTCCCTTTTTCTCCCTTTTTTCACAAATGTGGCATCCAGTTTTCATTTGCAATATGTTGCTCTTTTCCCTAAACTTTTTCTTTACATTGGACAATTTCTACTATATTGTGCTGCGGTTTCAGTATTTCTTACATTATGGTTTAATCTTCTTAAACATGGTTCACAGAGCTGTGGCTGGGTTTCTGGCTGTGCTTTTGTCATCAGTTTACCATCACTACAGGCTGCAACAAGCATGTGCTTTGATTACAGAACTGCTCACTCTTGCCATGTGTTTTCTCTAAGCATGATTTCTTGACATTGTTTCATTTCAGGAATACATATTTACTTGTGCACCCCATTCCCTCCTATGGACATTTTGTACAACAATGATTTACTAAGTGCTTCACTGTACCTTTTCACTTGCATTTTTACAAAATGTTCTGTTATAGACAAATAATGAGCTGAAACATACTTTATACTTTTAGTTGTGGTGTCTTAGACTTGGCATGAGGAATAAAAGAATTAATATTTATGATACTAAAAACCCAGTTCTGAGCAGTGCATTCAAAAATTTAATTTGGCCCAGTACAGGGAACAGTCTGGGGCTAAAGAGTTATGATGTGAAAATTTAATTTGTAGACATTGATGAGAGTGTGTTTAATCTCTGTCTAACTGCAAAGCTTTCTCACATAAAGATTGTTCTGATTTTATTAGGCAGATCATGACAACAGCTGAGGTCAGCAGAGGTAGCAACTGGATGTCTGCAGCCAGAGAGTATGATCGAATTCCTTCCCCAAGGAGCAGTGGAAAAATAGTCTGCAGGCCGATCATCTTGATTGGCACAGGCGTTCTTCCAAGCACAAGAGAAATTTTGACATACTAGGAGCTAGAGGCAAAATAGGGAGATGATTAGAAGATAAATAGCCTTTGGATGAGATCAAGCAATTTTTTTTCATATTGGTCTTGAATCAAATGTTCCTCAGGACATATAAAATTAATTTCATCCTGAAATAGCACTGAGCCAGGTAAGTAGCTGAAAAGTATCATGAAAACTCTTTTTTTTTTACTTGGGTCCTGTTCTCTCTTTTAAAAGAAATTTTATCTACAGGTGAAATAGCAAAACATAGATTCAATAGGCTGTCTAAGGATAGAGTTTTCTCCCTTACATGTTGGAGTGGCTTATGGCAAAAAAATCTATCCATAGCTCAAACCCACACTATTTTATTTCATTAGAAGGCAGGTTTACCAAAACTATAGGGCTATCCAAAACAAACCCCTACAGACATGTATTAGAGGTGTGCAGAAAAACATTTGTTGCGACAGTATCATTGTTTTTCAGAGCTGCCCCTGGAAGAAAGGCAGAGGAGCCACCCATGTGTGTGAGAGAGAGAATATTTAAATTGCTGTCATTCCTATGCAGGATGGGCATGCCCAGCCCTGTCTGGATCTGGGTAGCTCAGCTGGCTTTCTGAGGGAGAGTGTTTGTCACAGTCACAGTGGATCAGCAAATACCAGTTCAGTCGCTGGTGAAGCTACACAGCCTCTGCACAAGAGCTGGCTTCAATGTGGACAGCCTGAATACAGGTGGAGTTGGGAGGCTCTTCACCCACACTTGACTACTAGTGGATCTATTCCTAAACAGCCACATACAACACGTGGAAGACAGAGAACATTAAAAGGAGTGAAATAATGGAAATAAGAGTAGCTTATTGTTGTTGTAAGTACGTTGTAAAACAGGAAAAGTAACCATGGCTTTCTAGTTCTTTCATTTCCATATTCTTTTGCTAAAGATAACTTCTAATATTTTTCTAAAACAATTTTCACACAAACTTTAAATGGCTGGGCTGTTACTGTCTGGTGCCTTCCATGAGACAAACAGCTTGGTTCTTTATCAAGTTACTTGGTAAAAGTGCTTTTTCTTGGAAATAAACTATCTCCTATCAGGACCAGGAAGCAACTTTGACATGATAAAGTTTCTTGAGTCTTGGAGGTTCATGTGGTCCCCAGAAAGGTTCTCACAGTGCTATCAGACTCAGACTTGGTATTATGGGTAAAAAGAAGTTCTGTGCAATAAAACTTGTCCTATCACAATCTAGTTGAAAAGCAATCAGGTTTGAACACTGATCATTTGGTAACAGCTGCTTATTCATTCAATTTCTTTCCACTTCATCTCTGTAGCTGCTGAATATTTTGATATAGAGATAACACATTTCTACTGTTTTATTATATCACTTCTTAGTCTTTTACTTGATTTCCATATGTCACATAACAATCCAATTACTCAATTTATATATTAAGATGTTGCATTACTTGCTACCACTCAGATATTGGTAATACAAACAGTATAGACATATATAAGCCATGTTGTTAAGGCCAACCCACATTTTCATTTGGGACTTTAAGAATCTGGAGATTTCAGAAGTAATTTTCTTGATTGCCTAGTTTTTCTTATAACAGTATTTTTCTCATGCTCAGACTTATACCTCCATAATAATGGTTTCTCTTTGAAGAAATTAAATATTGTACAATCATAGAGACCACCTCACTTAAATCTAAGTGGATATCTTTCTAAGTGGTTAGATTTTTCTACCATATACACCACGGTAGGTTTTTTATCAGTGTGAGCTGGATTTATGCAGAAATATAGCAGCTTGTAGCTGATAGTACTCACTGCTTCCAGTAGAATGATGAGAGTGCAAAAACTCAGAAAAGCTGTGGATTCATTCTCACTTTTACTCCTTTGGTGTCATCTGCTCCTTCTCTCTGTTTTGCTTTTTGCTAGAAGACAGGAAATCCTTACATAGTGAGTGGAAGCACTTCCTGAAGTTTTTTCCTCATTGCTTTGTCTCCAGCTGAGAGAAGGTGTTGCTCTATAGTAGATTCTCTACACACCAGCTACTGTGGAAAGGAAATAACCATACAGATGTTTGTTTGATAAGCACATGAAACAGCAGGGAAGATTTTTGAAACAATACATTAGCATATGAGTACCAAGTAAGGATATTATTTTGTTTTATAAGTAATGTTGTTCTTAATGCTTCTGCCTCATTTCTGTCTTGAGGTAGTCTATATAGAAATCCTGGAAAATGAGTGTTTCACATTCTGAGGCTTTACATAATAAAACTGTTACTAGATGGCCATCACTGCTATCAGTTACCTGCTGACCATCACACAATGCTAAACATGTGACAGATAAACCAAGGGAATGCTGAAATCTTGCTGCATGGTGTATTGACATAGAAGACTGTGAGGTGTACTCAGGGTGAAGACTTCTCTTTACTGTGTTGTGGTTGTTAGATTCAAAGTAATGTTGATTCAGATCAATTGTCTTAGCTCCCTGTGTTCATTAGCTTTCTTTTGGATTAGTATTGAAGAGAAAGATATTTTGACAGTGTTTCTTGACAAATTGTCCCTCTTTATTTGGAGTACATTCCTCAGTTTTAGAGGTCTGCTTCCTATTTTACACTTTTAACTGATTAAACGTTCCTGCTGAGGAACTGGTATTTAAAAGACCTGTGCTTAGGGACATGATTTAGTGGTGGACTTGGCACAGTCATGTATACAGTTGGACTCAGTGGTATTATATCCCTTCCAATTTAAAAGATTCTAAAAGTTTGTGATTCTAGGTTTTCATTTGTCTACCTCAATTTTCTTTGTAGATTGGTCAAGACTCATAACTAAAGTTAATCCAAAACTCTAAATAAGTATGTAATCCTTTCCTGATAATCAATTACTAAACTGAGTTTCCTGTCATGTGAAAAAAACTGTCAAGTGTTACACTGAGACACCTAGGGATTATTCGTGAGCACTAACAGTCCCATGGCATTCTGGTTTTAAGTATTAAGAGAAGCCACATCACTGGCAAGTGTAACTTCCATTGTTTTATAACTCAGCCCTGCAGTTGCCCTTTGTTGAATTTTCTTTTAAAAATGTTGGTCTGTACAATCTACTGAACAGCAATGAGAAAACTGGTTCAACATGGGTCTCGAACATCTGCCTGACAGTAACTAATCAGTAATTCCACTGATTACAATTAAAGGGTTCATGTGTTTAAAGTTAAACATATTTACTCTGAGTGGTACATGTTTTAAACTGATGTCACTCAGCTACCAAGAATACAACAATAGGCCTAGATATCCTTATAATTAGGCTTATTAAAACAAATTGCTTAAGTCTATGATTGCCTAAGCAATGTAATTTCTCAGACTATGCTTCTAGTTTTATTCTCTACAGTACAATAAAATCAGCATTGGAGTTCCCCAGATTTCTCAAGATTGCCTTATAGTGTTTTTGCTTTTTTATATTCACTTTCTGACTTTACAGTGTTAAGGTGCTGCCTGCTTTTCTTTCTATAAAGAAAAGTAAGAATTTAATTAATTTATTTTAATGTGCTTGTTACCTAGACTTGGAAATGCCTCCTGCTTGATGCCAAAACCAGGTAATTTTTTAGGCTTTACCCTCAAAGGTGCCATGCAGGGCATCCTACAGCTGCAGAAATAAGCAGGGACTTCAGTTAGAATAATTCATGTATGGCATATGCTACCTTTACTTGGAACTGCAATTTTTGGCATGGGATACGCTGTTTTTGTTTTTAATGTCAGCTCCCACCTCCCCACATACCCCCAAATTCCAAGATGTCTGAAGACACTTCTACCTGTGTGATACTTAAGGAGGAAAATATGGAAGAAATAGGACATATGGAAGTTTCATGGAAAATTGTAGTATTTTAAGAATGTATATTCCAGGTGTGTCATAGCTATGTGTACTTCTTGAGCTGAATACAATTTTCAGTTCAATACAATCCTCAGTCTTTCAGATTTTTTTAAATTTAGGATGCTACTCAAACTATAATAATCAATTTCTGTAGAAATGTTAGTTATGAATGTCTATTATTTGTTAGTACCTAAACAAACAATTGTCTAGTTTCAGACAACAGCTTATTACAGCAACTTTTTAATTTGCATTTGGTGATCATAGAATAACCGTACACAAGTTTATATCTAGTTATGAAAATGTGGAACCCTTCTCACCTACCTGAATAATTAATTTGCTGCCATTTGCTTCCTCTGGATCATGTTGGGCATGTAGTCTGGAGACTACAGAGATGATCTCCAGAAACAACTGCTTGTTTTCAGTGTCTCCACTAACTTAAAATGGGTTGTTTTTTCCTCTCATAAAATCTTGCTATCTGGAGGCCTCTGCAGTTGTGAAATATGTGCAAGTGGAGAGGCAGGTGGTGATTTCCCAGCCCATGAGAGTCACTTTAAAATATGGTCTCCTGGGGCTTGTCTTCTGTTTGGAAGGCTGTAAATATTACAAGCCTGATGGGTGTTATGATGAAATTTGATGACTAATTCTCATTAAATGAAATCAGGTATCGACCTTGAGCATCAAATGTAATTATTGGTGCCAAATTCATACACTTTTAAAGTACCTTCACTATATAAAGCTGAAATTTTGCTCATTTTTCTCTGAAACCTTCTTCACTGAAAAGGGAATCAGAGGGTAAATAATCTAGAGAGGAAAAAAATATTTTTTGTCTTACTTCAAATCAAACACAAAATTTTACAATTATGTGCAATTAGGAAAACTAAGCTGTACATAGCATGTTTGAAAGTGATTAATTAAAAGCCAGTATGTTGATGTACCAAGAAAAGCTCACAAAAACAATTGGATATCAATCTGCCTTTGCACAAATAGTGCCTGATGTACAAACTTGTATTTTCCTCTTTTCTCCCACATAGCCTTGGCTTAAGGTTGAAAGCATGCACAGAGTAGATGATTTTGTTTTGTGTTGGATGGTGACTTTCAGGTAAGAGGTACACTGTAGTGTTGATTAATATATTTAACAAACAACACTAACCAACAGAAGTTTACCAAGAAACAGTCATAGAAAACATGTTTTGGAAATTAAGAAAGCTGCTCCATCAGGAGATTAGTCATAGTCAAAGTTCAGAAGGTGAAAATTATGGATCAAAAGGGTTTTAAAATTCAGGTGCTTTCAGTGTAACTTAAAATCCCTCCTCAAACAAACTCACAGCAAGGCAAGTATCATAATGTAAATAATTAATTTAGTTGGAAATAAAACTGCTACTAAATTATTTTAAATCACCTGGAGAAAATAAGTCTTGAAGTAATCTGAAAGGCACTGGAAAACTCTTCTGGCCTCTCTAAACTCCCCTGAGTCTGATGTGTGGAAGAGATAAATATGAAACTCTCCAGGCTAAGAAGAAAGGTTTCATCACAGCATCTATACAGCCAGCAATAATTTGTGCAGTTTGACTCAAATTACAGTAATTTTCACAGTTCAGTTGATTTTATGCATAGACAAGGATTCTGATTAAAACAGAATTTCTTTCCTGTCTTTACTTGGCAATGGCATGACATGTTGCTCCTTGCTTGCTTTTCTTCTCACTGTTTTGCAATGTCTACTCCAGTTATATCTTTTAACTCTTTCTCTTGATGTTTATCTTACTTATGTTTGTGTTCTGTGTGCATGTCATTTTTGGGTTCCTCTTTAATTTTAAATTCCTTCTCATTTGTTTGTTTAAAGTTGGATTTCTTGAGGATATGCAGTTCCTTGGACTGTTTCAACTTTGAAGTACTTCCAGCTTCATAACCAAAATCATCCTCTTGAAATGTACCATAACCTTCCATTCTTTTTAAATTTCTTCTTAAATTTTCCTTTGTTCCTCTCATGATCCTTTTCGTCATCACATACTACATCAGGAAGGTCATACAAGCAATTGTGAGGTGGTGAAAGCTGAATGGTGTTGATCAATCCAGGGAATTTTATAGGACTGATTTCTTCAGAGCTGGGAGTATGACTAAAACTATCACTGTGTCCTACCTGACAGTGTTCTCCAGGGCTGCTAGTGGGAAGCAGGAAGCACTAGGTCATTCTGGTTCCCTGACTTCAAAGTGAAATCTTCTGGTCCCTGTCAGTGACACTGTTGGGGTCTCTCTTGATGGCACAGCAGCTCCCCCTCAGCCTCACATATGGGGCTTTGTCTCACATCCCTTTCCACCTCCTCCATCTGACCACAAGGATGGTGAAGGACCTTGGGGTGAAGCTGTGTGAGGAGTGGCTGAGGACATTTGGTGTGTTCAGCCTGGAGAAAAGGATACTGGGGAGGACCTCACTGCAGTTAAAACTTCCTTGTCAGCAAAGTGGGAGGAGTAGGTACATGTCAGTTCTATGTGGTGACAGTGACAGGACATGATGGAATGGATGGAGTCTGAGTCAAGAGAAGTTTAAACTGGATATTAAGAAAAGAGTTCTTCACCCAGAGGGTGGCTGGAACAAGCTCCCCAGGGAAGTGGCCACAGCACCAGCCTGACAGAGCTCAAGAGGCATTTGGACAATTCTTTCAGGCACATGATGAGATCTTGGGGATGGTCCTGTGCAGGGCCAGGAGCTGGGATTGATGATCCTTGCAGGTCTCTTCCAACTCAGTGTATTCTGTGATTCTGTGATAATTTCCCATCTCACCTCTTTATTTTCTCTTTACTTTCTAGACACCTATTCAAACAGCGTGCAATAATGACACTGAATGAGTGGATCATACTTTCTAAACGTTTTGAAATAGCTTGAAGCCACCATCAACTGAAGGGCAATTTACAGTAATTTTATGAAGCAGCAGGGAGGAAGCCTTCTTTGTTGCAATCCATAGAGACAGGTTCTCGACAAGTCTGACCTTCTTTCATTTAAAGCAGAATATGTCCTGCAGAGAAAATTCTGAACACATTAATCATTGCTTCTAACAAAATATTTTCAACTATATTAAACCTTAGAAATCAACATTTTACCATCAGTCTTCTAAAGTCACTAGTTTTCTTTTTAGCAAGAGATTATGGTTTTCTATTTTAAAAAATCATATATAAAACCAAATTCTGTTTACACAGATTGTTGGTTGAGTTGGATACTCAGTACTCTGAACTCTCAAAAAAGATGTAGGTTCACTTCTCACATACAGCCCTCATTGCCTTCCTGTTGAAATAGTGGCAGGCCTCTGCACAAATTAATCACTGACTTTTTATATTCTGAAAACTGTAGTTGTCTTATTTTCCTTCTTCCCTGTACAGTAATTATTTTTCAGGATTGGGTAATAAGTCAAATAAACGATATTTATTTTTGAATCTTTGCATTAACCAACTTTTAGGGGAATATCATCCTAATGACAAATACACAAGACTTATTTTACTTTGAAAAAAACCCTATAAATGTTCAAAATAAAGATAAGTATTGATTTCCAAGGAAAAGAAATAGAAAAAAAATTCTGTACAAAGTGGCAAAAATCTTCAAAGTACCCATAAGAATTAAAAACATAAAATAGATCAAGATTTTGCATCACAATTTCTGTCTCAAACAGGAAGAAAATAGTATTCTGAGGCGTTTCATATGCCTTTTGGACAGCAGAAGATACATGTTGTGAAATCCTTTTCTTTTGAAAATTTCCTTGAAAAATTGTGGACTTCCCATATTTTGTAACTCATTTTATATTGGTAATGAACATTCCTGCATAACTGGAAAACAAGACACACATTTTTCATTTTGATCTGCAAATGGCTTCTATTTCCATTTGAGGAAAGCCAGTAAAGAACAATTACCTGGTTACCATTGCAAAGAACATCCTCTTTACTCTTCATCAGTCTGACTCTGAACTTAAATCTTCTCTATGAAAAACAGCTTTGAAGAAATAAGTGAACATTTGATTTTAGTTATACAATTATTTCAATTGCAGTAGAAAGTGGCTGCAATTTACTGAGCTAAAGTGAAGATATGATTTGTGAGGTAGACTTTTAAAAAGACACAGCAGGAATTTTACCATACTCACAGACGTTAGTAGTAGATATTTAAGTAAGGAAAAAAACATATTCTGCGTTCTGCCTTGCATTAAATGACCTTGCTCTGACAAGGGGACCAAACTAACTCTAAATAAACACTAGTGGAGAAAATTTCCAAAGAATTAAGGAAGATATTAGTAGATTGATGCAATTTTTTTTCTTTTATATAGTCCTGACATAGCTTTGCAAAAGCAGCAGACTAGATGACCAGGCTGTGGCAATGACTGTACCCAGAGACGTAAATTTGTCCCCTGCAAACCTCAGAATGATATATAGGCTTGGGGCATCCCCAGAAAACACCCTCACCGATTGACAACTCAGATAGAAGTTAAATGCAGTATCTAGTATATATACCTTTGACATTTTCTTGAGAATTCAATAAAATATGTGCTTAAGTCTGTGATTGTATCACAGTGCTTCACGAATATGAGATCTGGAACAAACCTTTTACTGGGAGCTATAGGCATAATGTAAGCTGCTACCAAGTTATTTCACCAGTCTGAAGCTTTAGGCAAGTAGTTCCAAATCTTGTGGAGGCTGAAATGTAACAACAAAGGTATCACAACACAGACATTACCTTTTTAGTAGGACATGATCTCAATGACATCCATAGGAATAGGTATACTGAACTATAGTTTAAATATTATGACAGAAACATTGCTGTCCTTATCTCTATCTGTTTTTCAGGTCATCTCCACATTGTAAGACTTGGGCAATACTTTGAATCAAAATATATAGCAAAGTCTTGCTAAAACAACCCCTTATTAAAAAAATGAACTCGAAGTTTGGCAGTTAGACATTAGTAACACTTAGGTTATTCAATGACAGATTTTTCAGTTCATTTCTCTTTAATGCAATCTTGATGCTCATTGTTGTTCCTTTCTTGTGTAACTGTTGAATCTGCTAATGCTAATAAATATTGCATTCATTTACAGCAATAAATGCATTATAGTGGCCTAATCTACTCTCATTAGGGTATTTCCAAGTAGATGATTCTTACTAGCATTTATGGAATTGCTACATGGTATGCATTGTTGGGGGAGGCCTTGGCAAAAAATGACAGCCTGAAGTTGTGTACCCTTTCATCATATAAGTATGTGGTTAAATTTAAAAATGAAGCTCAAAGAGCTAATTAAATTAATTATGACATCTGCAAAATTCAAAACTGTACTACCCCTTTTTACTTCCCTGCTACACAGTCTCCACACAAAAGTCAGCTTTACTGTTTTCTTTGTTCATTCTGCTTTTGCATAATAAATCATATGAAATTAATCTGCCTCTAGTGGCTAAAAAAAAAAAATCTTAGCAATTTTGAAATGTGTGGAGTAGTCATCTATATGGAACTAACATATAGCAAGTATACATGTAGGCATTAAGGTGTCAGCTTTCTCAAAGAATTGTAATTAAAGTAGCCATAGTGTGTTTTGCTCTATGTCATTGTGCTGTTTGGTTGTATTTTTTTTTTTTTTTAAGTTTGCAGTCCTCTATCATCCAAATATGACACATACACTCCACAAATGTAACCAAAGAACCAAAGAACTGCACTCAGGCAGCAATGGTGGTCCATGCAATGTAGGTGTTCTGTGGGTCATTTCCTTTAAAAATGCTTTGCTTCCTGATCTCCATCTACAACATACAGAAATCCAAACTCTACACATACAAGTGCAGGAAATTGTATGAAATGTCAATGAGAAAACCCTTTGAGAGTCATGACAAAGATAATATATCTAATACTAATGAGTAAATAGACATATTGATATTTTTTCAAAAATAAACAAGGTCAGCCTTTAATTTCTAAATACCTTTCATAACTCAAGAGAAAGGTTTTAACCAAGAATCCTTGTTCATGTTGTACTTCTGTGAGAAATATTATCTGACAGAGCCAAGAAACAATCATGCCCTGATATTTGAATAAGGTCTCTGATCTTCAAGCTATACCTCTGAAATTCTTAATTTTCTTTAACCAATATATCATCTGTATAACTTATCACTATAAACAGTTTAGAGTTGACATATATTCTTCTATATGACATTGTTTAATTGTAGAGTGTATAAGTATCTATAATTTTCCTATAATATCAACATCTTTCTTTTGGAAACAGACCATGGAAGTCTTACAGTCCTTCTGTGTGTAAAAGTGGAGCTTTGAATTTACTGGCTTGTGTGCACTGTCTATTTTTGCTGATGAATTGAAATTACCATAAATATTGCCATAAGTATTTCTATAAATAAAACATAGCAAAATCAATACTCCAGAGATTAAAATTACCTAAAAAACCAGAGAATAACTTTTGCATCTGTACCTGGCTCGGCACAGTTTGTTATCCAGTATTCTGGGATTTTTTGGTTTTGAAGATGTATACCATTTTTCTTGGAACTGCATTCCACATGCAAGGTGATCAATTGTCATGGGCTATCCTTTTTATGTCTCATATCCTTTTACCCTTTGTCATTTGAGCTAATGTTTCTGAATTATATTTCTCTATACTGTTATAATTTCATGTCCATTTTTGCAAACTAAGAAATTCTCAGATCAGCATATAGAGGAAAATTTCACCAATGAGAATAGAGAAAAATTATAGGATATTTTTAAAATTCCTCGGGGCAAAGCTTCTTTTTGCATCTATGATTATCAGTAGGAAGTGTGATGGGATCTACCTGCAGCTGAGTTCCCATATAATATTGCAGTTCAAATTATACATCACTTAATAAAAGTTGCAGTGTGTAAGAACAACTTTCAAAGTGGATAGGTATGTTACATAATGTAAGAATTTTCCACTAAAATTATTTTTAAGTTTCACTGGGGAAGCTTGACATTAGTGAGCAGAGCTCAGCCTACAATATGCATAGCAGAATTATAGCAGAGGCTGTGTATGTCTTATGTCTTATGGTGTTATTATTCCAACTGAAGTGCACAGAAGCCTACTCAGTGATGCTTGAAAAGTGAAATAAAAAGTGGGCATGGAGAATTACCAAAGTTCTAAATTCTTAATTAAAAATCTTAGAGAATTTTATTTTAAAGCAAACATTTTACCCAGTTTCGTGGTAATGTCTATAATTTGCTAGTAAATACAAATTCATTATTTTCATGTGTTGCCTTTTATAAAACCTTGCTAATTATAATTCATAAGTGGTTGTCCTATATATAACTTACTTGAACACCCCTGTATTTTTAGAGTTAACAGTTATACTCACTCACCAGTGATTCAGCTGAATTATTCCTTTGGAACAATAATGAACATATATATTAGGCATATTTAATGTGCTATTTTTTATGATACACATATTTAAAAAAACCAAATGACAACAATATGCTGGGGATAAATATGTTGCACTTTATAATTTTGGGATGAAATGAAACATTATTACCATATGATCTCTGAGAAAAATTATAGACAATTCTTTTCACTAGTCACATCCAGAGAAGTAATAGCATCTAACTATTCATATTACAATGCCAAATTTACTGCAAAACTTCTACAGTAGTTTCAGTGTAAACGTAATTGTGATAGCTTTTTCTGGTTCTAAAATCATGAGCCAGACACAGTTAGGTGATAAAATGCAGTTATCTTTATAAAGGTTCCTTTATGGTACACAACACACTGAAATACACACCAAATATACACCAAAGATGCACACTGTAACATATAGCAGGCACGACTTTATATGTTTAGCAAGTTAGCACAACTGACAAGAATCCCCAGTTAGAGACACAGGTGATGAGATTATCCCCCTTTGGTTCAACTCTTCTCTAAAGCTCTCCCTTTAGATACTAACTAAACATTGTTTATGAAAAAGTGTCTCAAGAAGCTGTTTTAACCTTGGTTCCCAGTGGAAGCAAGATTAGTATTGGAAGTTTTAGGAGTATGTTTTGCATTTCTATGTAACACAGTCAGTGAAAGGCTAGCTATGAATCTATGTGGTTATACAATAACAGGCTACAGAGCTACAAATATATATAAAAATATATATAAAAACAAAATGGCAGAAGTCAGTTTGGCATCAGTTGGACAGAATCAAATGGTGAATTATAAGATTAAAACATATGGATAATCTGTTCCTCCATGTTTCTTCTTAGGAGGTTATAGAGTAACAATTAAAATGATACCTGAGCACTTACAAAAAATTAAAAAACTCTAGTGGTAATGCACCAGAGGCATCCAGGACCAAGAGGACATAAAGTGAATTCAAGCACAATTTCCTAATCATATAAAGATGTTCCATTCCCCATCAAATCTGTCCTTTCCAGTCATAATGTGCTTGAGGCCAAACTGGATAAGGAACCAGATTCCCCCTCCACAATACTCACCTAAGAGAGAGGTTAACTGGTCACAGAATCAGAGCTCAGATCCTGTTAGACCAACAAAATTATTCTGACAAGTTCTGACACTCTGACAAGTGTCTAATGTTCACTTGTGCCACCTGACAACCTGGACTATTAGATATACATATAACATGGTTTGCTATGTTTGTAGCTGTTAAGCACAAAGGTAACTCTTTTAACAGAAATTAAGTGGTATGTATCTTTGCCAAATTTGGTCTTTTTTTAGTGTGGTTTTGGTACCCTGTTCAATACAAAGCACAGATATGACATCTCCTTTAAGGTCTGGCTTTCCACAGCTGCTGCAGTTCTGCCCTGCCTTGGCAGCACAGCCTCCATTAGGAGGCTGGGAATCCCACTGATGCCAGCAGTGGGTTTTAATATCCCCTACAAGGAGGGCTTAGCTGAAGTGCCTAAGGAGAGAAACATGAATTTGTTTTGTAACAGAAAGGATTTATTATGGTCCCTCAGGTGAGAAAGAGAGAAAGAAATGGAAAAAGATGAAAGGCAGATGTCTTATAGTTACTACAAGCAGAACAATTCACTGTCCTTGAAGCGAAAAATAGTGATGTGAGATTTATGGTATCCAAAATGCAAGTGAAACATCAGTGAACAGGTGAAATGCTTATGAACTTTATCTCTCTCACAGAAACTGTCCACATATGAAATATCTAGCTTTAACATCCCTGAACTGAGCTTTTTACAACAAAATGAAGACTAGTTCTCTGAAGAACAGTAGGCTATGTCCCTATGACACCAATAAAACCTTTTGAGTGGAATGTATTCATTAAATACCTTGAAGCCATTCTCATTTGGGAATTAGAGAAAAGCTGTGCAAAATATCCAGCAGAACATGTTTGTCCAGTAGAAGCCACTCAGAGACAGCATCCAGGATGGTGTAGCACAGACTGCAGGCTCTCCCTCACTTCTCATTCAGACAAGGAGAGTGCAGCCTGCTCACGCTGCAGCGTTTCAGTGGCATGGCAGAGTGGAGCACCTCTCTGCTACCAGCTATGATATGACTTGGCAGGATACAGACATACATTAAAGCACCTCCTCTCATCAAATGCACAGCTCAGTCGAAATAGCAGTTTTTAAAACATAAGCAAAAGTCTTCAAAAAAAAGACTTCATATCTGGATCATCCTTTGTTTCTTCTCTCTTCTCAATGACAAATGAAGGACAGCAGGTCTTTTTCTGCACTAAATAATTTTAATCTCCTTTAAAAAAGCTGATTTTTAAAGAAAGTTTTATTATTAAGGTTTTTAGACTATCTTTCTTTAGGACTGAGTTTGTTATTATCCATAATATTGTTTTTTCAATTTCCTGAGCATAAAGTAATATGATCAATCTCAAAACCTATTTTTAATTACAATAAATTAATGGATAAAGTGTTCTAAAATTAGCTTAAAAATTAATTCTGGGTAAAAAATGTGCAGTCTGATTTAATTTTCTATATATGCAATACAGTCTTAGAATTTATTTGTGATATTTGACCAGTGATTGTTTTTCAGTTAATTTGAATCAGTCCTCATCAGCTTCTACACGAACACTTATACACATTGAATACCTGTAATATCATTAGAAATATATTACCTGTTGTACTCTACTCTGATAAATAGGATGTCAAGAAATTACTCCAATTTAGCTTATTTTACTTTAACTTGTTTATTTATTTATATATTGATCCCTATATATATGTATATATCTATATCTATATATGTGTATATATATATGTATATATAAATACATATATCTCCCTCTCACCTTGGTCTTAAAAGGAAGTATATTTCTGGGTAGAAGGGATGACAGTCAAACACCTAAGTATTCAAGTAATTGCTGGCAATCAGAAGAGGCAGAAAGGGCCAGGATACAGCTGCTCACGAGTGAAAACAATGCTGAGTAAGCTCTAACTAATCACAGAGACTAGACTTTGCTTTATTCCTTATCCCACATCTATGAGGATAAATCAGGGGCAAATGCAAGAATTAGTCTGTGACAGCAATTTTCACCAATGCATGAATATCCAGAGTCCTATCAATGTACAAACACACTTCTGTTTGAGTGAATGGATAAAAATTACAATTAATGCCCCTTATTTTACCACTGTAAGCATAAAGCATGTTTTTACATCTAGAGATACAGAATTGTTCAGTACAGCTGTATCACACTAAAGTTTTCTGGATGAGGAAATGACCTCATACACTTCTGTTATGTTACATTTAGGCCTCTACTATTATACTGTGGAGGAAAAAAATTTCCTTTCTTATGGAAATGATGGAATTTGAGATTCTGAACCTTATCCACCTTATGTCTATTTAAAATAATTCTTAACTTCTAGTAGTTGCGGTTAATGAATGTGCTTAATTCTAGGAGCACCTATTTAAATATGATTGACCTTCACAACTCTTGTATTTTCAATGTCTGAATGAGATATGTCTCAAACATTCTAGAAATTTTTGTTCTTTTTTCTCAGTACTGATTCTGAACTTTATTCAGAATCTACAGTATCTTTATAAAACAGCTCTCTTGATATTTTGAATTATTGTTTGCATCCTAAGCAGCAAAATCTGACAGATGGAAACTTGATTTATAGTCATCACTTCTGAGAACAAAGTAGTTTAGAAAAAGATGTCTTTTATTCCCCTATTATTTCAAATTTAAAAGAACAAAAATACCTAATTTTGAATGCAGAGAATAGTGGATCAGGAGTAAACAATCTCTGTAGACAGTCATCTGAATATTTTGAGGGATTGTGGTTGTATTCATGGAGCCTGTGGTCCAGTGCCATGTATTCCTGCACAGGGCCAGCCTATGCCCCTCCATCTGCTGAGATAAGTCACTGTAGGAGATGCAGCTCAGCTGGCAGGGAGTGGAGCTCACACTCTCCTTCAAGTAACAAGTAGCTATGGCTGGGTACTAGAAATTGTCCTTAAGTGCAGTAGAAACAAGAATTTTGGGTTCTTCTTTACAAAAATAGTTGTAGATGTGACATAGTCTCAAAGAGAAAATGAAGAAACTATGCCCTGAACTTCTGTTAAGCATGAAGATAAACTTTAATGGCAGATTGCTAAAAGGTTCTTATAACAGAGGTTTTCAGCATGGAAGTGGCATTGTTATTTTCCCAGTAGAAATGACCTCAGGAAAAAAATGCTGAAAGATTCCTTATGTCATTTAGTCTGTGTGGGAAATGTATTCAGAATATTTTAGTGGCAGTCTTGCAAGGCAAGTCTTGTTGGGTATTCTGGAGAGTCTTTCTGAGGCTAGTGTGGCATTGACTTCTAGGATAACAGTCTCTCTTGGTGTTTCCTTTAAAAATGCTGGAGGCATTACTCTCAGCTTTACCTGGGGCTTAATTAGTCATACACTATTTATTTTCTTTCCAGCATACAAAGCTAAATCTTCAAATTCACTTCCTTCCTTCCTTCAGGATGTTACATTAAAAAAAAAAAAAAAAAAAAAAAGGTCCTCTGGCTATTTTGTCATGTTATTGGAATGCAAAATATAATGACTGTTGTCTTTTTCTCTAATGATTTCCTCTTGCATTAAGGATTTCTTTGAATTCCCTGGTGACATCAAACCATCAACAGAACACTGGTTATGTAGCAATAGGCTTTCTAAGCCTATTCAATTTTTCCCCAATTTATTGTATGGCCTGTTAAGCACACCAAAAAAAGCCAGATCAAAAGATAGTAGTAACTTTAGGAGTAGGATTTTAGTAGTAATTTAATTTATTATCCTAGTAGTACAAATCTTTTCAGTAGTAGTGCTTAAGTAGTGCTTTGTGCAACATAATTTTAAATCCCATGCACAGGATAACAAATTCCTCTTTTACTGCTATATGACTTGGGATATGCCCACCATGGTGCATTATATGGTGCATTAATGCTTCATTATATAAAGAAAAATAATAAATATGGGACTCTCATCATATTTGGAGGGAAACTTCTACCTATCAGTGATATGCAGAAGCATGCTAATTTCTCTATAGGTCACCTTGTGGTAGAAGTCAGCTACAGTCTTCTCAGTTTCTCAAAATTAGTAGTAGTACTACTAATAATAATATCCTGAGGAAGAGGCACAATACTGAATGATGTGAGCCATCCTTTCAGGGATGCTGGAGCCTTGGAGTAGCACAGGACTCTTCTCCATCCTGGATCTTGCAATCTCTGCGGGTTTCAGACCTTCCTTGAGTTTTCTCTATGTGCCTTTCCAGACATTCTGTATTCCAAGCAGCTGGATGCTTTTGTTTCTCCTCATTCCAGACCCAAGCTCTGCCTGGCTGCAGCCACTGGAGGAGCCCAGTTGTTGGTTGTGCTCACATTGCTCACAACTGGCCTGAAGGTACAGAGAGAAGCAAACTGCTCTGTGGGCAGCTTGAGCATTTCTAGTAAACAAGGGGAGCAGAAGAAGGAGGTGCAAGATGTTAACCATGTATGAGTGTTTCATGCATAGGACTGCCTGCAAGGTGAGAAGTAAGTAGGTTGAAAACTGAAATGCTGACAAAGATGCTGACAGCAGCTAAGATCATAAGGAGGAGGAGTCTGCATGAATGAGAGAGGATATGGAGGAGGAGAGAGCAGGGTAACAGGTGACTCAGGTGTAAGCATGTGACTTAACCTGTGGGTCAGGATAGATGAGGGTTTAGATAATGTTTCCTCCTTTCTGCCTCCCTGTCTGAGTACTGAGCCCTAAAGTCTTCGTTGTAGCAGCTGCCAAGGAAATGACAGTGCAGAACAGAAACCTGGGTGCTTGAGTTTTGTTACAGTTTTTTTTAAAAGAGTGGAAGTAAAATGGTAGAGAAACATGCTTTTTTTAGCAGTGGGGCTGGTTCTGAAGCTTGCATCCTGTCTCAATATCTGCTTTATCAGACAGATATTTCAGGATCAGCAGCTCTCTCTTATTTTACTGTTAGATTAACTTTGTCCACAGTTCTTGTTAAACTTGCCCTGTTGCTTTTCTTTCCTATTTGCTCCAGTTTGCTTCTATTTCCCTATAAGGGAATATCCTAGAAATAAATGCTCTGTTTTACATATTGCCATAGTAAATCTGCTTAGTTGGAATTTGTGATTTCCTTTTCCTCTGTATAGAAATGGAAATTGTGCTGCTTCTTTTGTAATAACCCATGGCCTTGCACATGCACATACTTGTAATTTTCTATTGCTGACACAATAAATTTTTAGCTGATTAACTCCTCAGGTTCTCCTGACTTTTCAACATCTTTTCCCTACACCTTATCAAGAAAAGTGTTCTTATTATGAGTAGCACGGAAAACAATTTCATGCCGGTAGTCTTTTTAATTTATTGAATTTCTTATTATTCTTCCACTATTTCTTGGGCTCCAGCCTGCTATGTTTTCCAGAACTATCCAGAAATAGCATTACTATTTTGAAATGCATATTTTCTGCCTTCCCAGTTTTTACAGATATAGAATTTGACTAAAGACATCAAAAATTTGAGACAAACATCAGAACATTTTGTTCATTAAACTGTCTCTAGAATTTTCAGTAGCCTTTATGTGAGAATGAAGGCTATATTGTTTTTAAAACTAAATAAAATACCTTTATGTCCCATCCTCCTTTTACTCCTTGTTTCTTTGTGGTGAAGACTTCTTAGCTCAGTAATTTTGCTCATTTACCTTTCTTAGATGTTTATATGTTCTCAGAGTTTAATCTTCTTTTTAAGTAGCCAAGGGTAAGTATCCTGATGATCTTTCATGAGCATTTTCTATTGGTTATGAATTTAAACAAAACCTTAAAGACATCTTCTTCTATGGTGCACCAACAATTTGAATAGTTTTGTTCCATCAGGAATCTGTTTCTCTACAGTGTTATCCTACACATCAGTTAAGATGTGGAGTCTTTATAAATCCAGATCTGGAGTTCCTGGTAGGAACAAAACAACACAACATTTTTATAATAAAGCTATGAGACGTGATATTGTATAGGATCAGCATATGAGCTGCTGTGTTAGTAGACAAGGTAAGAGTTACACAGATTTTATAATAGGACCTTGTGATGGTTTGTGGGCTGGTGTCATAAGAAAAGGAAATATTGGCTCACTAGGTCATCAAGATGATGCTTCTAAGCATCTCTCTAAGAAAGGGTTTAGTGTACACATGGGGAAAAAGAGCTATAAGAAATGTGGAAAAACTCTGTTAAGCTCTATATGACCACTTTAAATAGCAAGACAACTTCTTTCTGAGATTTGTGAAATCCATGAAAAAAAGTGATGGCATGGATAGGGTGGAAAGAATTATATGTGAATAGATGTATGGCCTTAAAGTAATCAGTTAAACCACATGACATGGCCAGGGCATGGAAAAACATTTTTCATCACATATGCCCTATGAAACAGCACATTTAAAGTGAAGTAAAATTTAAGTTAGCCTGTTACTCAGCTAGACGGTGTCAGGGATAGGAAGTGTATGGGGCAGAAGGGAAGCTGAGCAATGACAAAAGTGACTTAGACTCCGTTGTAGCTTGAAGAACTGTCATCTCCAGTTGGCTGAACCCTGTGGCTAATACAAGTCCTCTCAGGCAATTGTGCAGTGCAAAGGGATGGCCAAAGCCCTTCAGGAACACACAGGAACAGTTTTCAAGACCTTAACTCATGGCTGCAGAGCCAGCTTGCACAAGTGAAGATCTGGAGATCTAAGCTTACAGGAGTAGGTGTTGAGAAGCATTAGTATACCTTTTAAATAAGCATCATGGTCAGTGGGACTATCTCCCTCCTTCTGTGCTTCCCTTATATCTTTGAAGATGTGAATGGAAAAAAGCATATTTCTAATTTTGATGTGTTCATTTTATTGTTATGCACAAAAGTCAAGATGACATTCCTCAGATCTTCCTATAACCCCTGTGTGACTGTTTAGCAATGAGGATGAACACTACAATTTCAGCACTTACACGGTGGGACCCAAATTTCAGTGGTGCTGTTTCCTAACCTGTGTCTTATGGTTCACTTTAAAGAAAATTCGACTGTGTGGATATAAATAATAGTGTGGTAAAAGATAAATAAAAGAAAAAGGAAAAATGTATTTTGTTCTGCAGAGTCCTGCATCACCCGCCTAGCCTCCTGCCTTCCGGAATGAAGAGATAGGAAAAATATTTTTCTTTATTTCATGTTCATTATAATATCAAAATGAAACAGTATCATAGCCATTTCTCCCAAAATAATGAACAAAAATTTTAATAACTTACTGAATAAACAAAACCAAAAAAAAGCTGGTTCACAGAACTGTTCCACAATTGACTTGTTTACTGTGATATAAAACAGAAGTCATAAAGGTGCAATCAGTTCTGTACTGAATACTTTGGAAAAGCTGGTTAGTATAATTTTCTGCAGTGCTTAGTTTGGTTTTCAAGTACTGACCAGTCCTGGGACTATTGACTATTTTATGAGACAAGATCAGTGCTACTGGTGGCTTGGTTGCCATGGTAAGAAGAGTGATCCTGTAAGAGATTATAATGAAACATTGGAAAACAGCAAAAAAATGTTTAAGCATTGTGAGAAAATTTCTAGAAGCACTAAATGAACACTTATAAGTGAAGAGACCTACTTAGAGCTGAATTATGCTGTGGGATTTGGATGGTGCTCATTTTCAGGCTACTGCACTGGAAAAACAGACATTTCAGGTACTTGAATTAGTATTTGCCTTCATGATACCTGAATTTACAGTATGTTGAGGCTCATAACATCTAAAGGCAAATTGTCATCAGAGAGGTTAAAAACTGTCATAAATAATCAGTATGCTGTAGGGAAAATCCAGAAATTCAGTGTTCTCTATGAAAAAAAATTAACTGGGAACCATGTTATTATTCTTGTCTCTCTGTGACTGTCGGTTTCCAGTTAGAGAGGAAAATGGTTTCATACAAAAATATTTTCTGATCTCCCTAGAAAAAAATTAACTTTACATCGTCTACTACTACTGTTTCAAGCAGTGTGAAATACTAACTTACTGAGAACTTCTAATAAAGAAATATAATCTCCCGTGAGACTTTTGGAACATAGATTAAAAAGAGAAACAGAAGGATACAATCTCAAAACTTAAAATAGCTGAAATAAAATGAGCACCACTGCTTAACTCTGGGGTAAAAGTGATTGAAAATCTATAATATCTCCAGGGAGCTAACACTCGTAAGAGCCAGGAGCAAGTGTTGAGGGTGTTAAGAAGGTTGGTGTAGGATTATGCCTACATCAGCCCATGTACAGACCCATCGCATCCCAGCAAAGAGAGTGGCCTAGGGCTGGACAGAGTGATCAGGGATGACCAAGGGATTTGTGGCCATCACAGCTGCACCAAGTAGGAGGATGCTCCAGGCACAGACAGGAAGCCAAGTCAGCAGGTCAAAGATAGCCAGGGTCTGCCTAAGCTGTCATGCAGCTTCCAAGCTAGGAAGGTAGAGGTGGTCTGCAAGTCATTGCACAGCTCACTCTTCTTTCTCTCTGGGAAAACACTTTTTTCCCAGCAGTTCCATTCAAGGTTGCACCATGGCAGAGATGACCTTGAAGGCAGGCATCTAAACACTTGTGGCAGAGGGAAGCAGTGTTTGAGTCTTTAACAGTGCTAGGTCATGAAGTTGTGGTTAGTTTCTCCTCAGTATAAATAACAATCTTGTGTTAACTGGTGTTAAAGCAGAAGGCTTAAGAAAAAAGAACAGATACAGTTACAAAATCCAGTGGAGAGATATTTATTGAAAATGTTAGAGCTGTTTATCTCCTAATAACTTTGCATGTGCTACACATGGAAGAGAATTTACTTGTGAGTGTAAGGTTCATTATCTTATAAACATCTCTTCCATTTTTGACTGCTGTTTCCACAATCATAGAAAAGGATGGGCACAGTACAAACTCAAGTTTTCATGAATGAAGATCTGAATTGGGCATGGCATGGGACCACAGTTCTGTAGAACTACTCAAATGATGTGATAAAAAAACAGAACAGGTAAAACCTTGTCTTTCATTTATTAGCCAAGATAAAACTATCCCAAAGCCTGCTTATGCAAAATTGACATTTTCTGAGAGTATGACCTACCCACAATAGTTTACACCACAGCAGGACTGTGCACTTCATGGCTGCAGCTTTTTATGGTCCAAAAATGGGAGTTCAAGAGCTAAAGGCACTGTGTTCCTAGCATTGCAGTGTAAATCCTTTTGTTATCCATGGATTCAATGCCACCAGGATGTCATCTAGGTTGTCTCACTCAAACCTAATTGTTCACACATTAATTCTATCCCATGTTGAAAGAGAAGACGTATTGACTCTTGTGCAAATGGGAAATGTGTTTAGAAAACAGGTGAAATTTTATTTCAAAATTACAATTTTTATTACAAAATTAACTGCTACTAGTTCACTGGTGTGAATGTTTTTTAAAGAGTGCATTGTTTTCTTTTTTTTTTTTTTTTTTTTTTAGTTGGAACCCTTAATCTAAAAAGATGTTACAGGATGATTTCCTGCTATGATCCATGAACCTAACATAACATGTTTGGTCTTTATAATGATGACTGAATCTCAGTGTGAAAAATACCTTGCATTTGAGCTACTCTTACATATTTTACGTAAGCTGCAAGCAATGTAGCATGCAGGACTAAAGACCACCTTTCAGAGTGGAATGGAAATCTGAGTTTATAATCGAAGCAGTCTTCAAGCACAGCAGAAGCCCCAGCCCAGAAAAGACTTGTTAATGTTCATATGCTTGAAAGTAGTGAGCAGGAAATGTCCTGCTAAATTAATCTATGCTGGCATTTATACCCCTGTGGTGGTTCTGGCCTCCCACCCCTTTCCAGGCTGCAGTGTGATCTGAGAACTTCTTCTTAGGCCTTGAAAATAGCACCTGGGTTCATCTCTCTCCAAGCTTATCTGGAATAAGCTTATCAGGAACAGTTCCTGTTCCCAGGAATTGCTAACAAGATCCTGTTTTCCTTATGACAAGCCTTGGAAAATATTCCTCTGGCCTGAATGGCATAACCTTCCCATTCTCACACTTTCAAGGAAAGTGCCAACCCAAACTGTGGCTGCGATGAAAATCGTTCTGACTGAAGCCCACTCTCTTGTCATCCTATAAACAGCAGTCCAAGGTGGGGCCCTTTGAGATCCTCCTGGGTCGCAGTGGGCCTTGACCAACAACGTCCCTCAGAGTGGGACTCAGAGCAAGCACACCCTCAGCTTTTCTGTGCCTGAAGAGTCACCAAAGCATTGCATGTCCTGGGTTGACACCTCAGTCCTTGAGGCCTGATCCTTCTCTTGTTGTGAGATGCAAAAGCATCCGAAGTGAGGATTTCACTGACCTCTGAGGGGAATTTTTCACAGGTTACCTTGCCTGCACTATTTCTGTCTGCACTTAGGCCCCTGTGCATATGTTACAGCAAATCTGAGAGAAATGCTGCTTTCTTAGATGCTTAAGTATCTTGGATATAAAAATAAGTAACGTTAGTTATAGTTATAAACTTAAATGCTGTTAAGTGTTGTTCTTTTTCTAAATTGTTAAATTGTTAAAACATAAGTTACAAGCTAGGTGTTGCTGTGTGTCCTTCTGTGTAGTTGCAAAGTTTGATGTTGAAGTAAGGGTTATAACTTAGGTTAAATGCTATTAAGTATTATTCATCTGTGAGATTGTTAAAATATAAATTAAGGCAAAAGCTAAACTGGTTATCTGTTAAGTGTTTTTCTATGTTAAATTGCTAGGTTTAAGGTATAAAGTAAGTCAAACTACTGCTAAGTTTCAGTGTTGTTAAGCTTTTGGGCTGTGTTCCTTTTAATCCTTGCCTGCACTGTTTTTTGACTCATACACCCACACCCACACTCCTAAAAACACACAAATACCCCCCTAGATAGTTCTCAGTTAATTTCTTTTTTATTGCCTGGATATTTGGTTTTTTTGTTACTCACTTTCCCTTGTGCCTTAGCTGTCCTGTAAGTAGTAGAGTGAATCTTGCCAACAAACTTGGCGTGCTTAGTCGCTTAAATATAAAATCTGACTTTTGCTCATGCCCGTGCCAATGATTTTTAAGTGATCTCAAACACTCTAATTTGTAACAACTTGTAAGCCTAACTCTATGCAGTCTGGTATGGGAAAAGACAAATGTTTGGATATCAAGTCACATCTGTTTTAACATCTTAACATCTGGGAGGTCTATAAGCAATTCTAAACAATTTTTCAGCATAGACTAGAAGCTGAACTGGGAAAAGATCTGCACTAATCTCTGGAAAGGGTGAATCTGTAATGGACAGTGCAGACCAGAAATATAGAGGACCATGCAGACTAGGAATATAATGTTTATATAAAGGTGTATGATAAGGACCTAAGCCTTGGGCTATTTCCTTTTAAATTGATGAAATTTAGCATGGAGCTTGCTTTTATCTATCTCCCAGGGGATTTTTGTTCTGAAAAGGCAATAGTAGTTTCTGATAGAAATGACAATAGTAAATTAGAATTGCAAAGGAGCAGAATAGTGAATATGCCAAAAAGCAAGTAGCAACTATATATATATATTGGGATGGAAAAAAAGTGCATCTAAATTGTTTTTTGGTTTTGTTTTTCTTTTTCCTTTGTTGTTTTTTCTGATTTGTTTTTGGCCTTTTTTTAAAACATTTATTTTTTTCTGCTGGGGAAGAAGATTGATTGAGGCAGATGTTAAAGTTTAAGGGTATGTCTTCAAGGAAAAATATATACATCTACCTTATTTGCATGTAGAAATTCTTTCCCTACAAGCTTACAGGTCTTTGACTTCTTTTGGCATGTATTTCCACATGTGTTCTATGTCTGACCAGAAATATAGACTCTCAGTGGTTCTGATAGTTATTTTATGCATACTCCATGAAATCTGTAGCAAGTTATGGAAAAAATGCCCCAGTATTGCCTCAGCAGTTTTCTCTCTGCAACCACATTCTAGATGTGGCAGTTGAAGAAAAAAACAAAACCAAGACCAAACAAAAATACACAAAAAATAGCAACATCAAATCTACAATTTAAAAAAATTCCTGGCTTTTATTTGTCTCCTTTTTTTTAAAAAGCATAAGCTGAGGGAGGGAAAAGTTTTTTTATGCTATATTCAACTTCACTTTATTTGCATGGTGAATATACTTCCTCAGTAGTTTTAATTCTAGATTTTATTTATCTTGCCTTTTTATGAAAGTTTTGGGACTAACTAAAGTGAGGAAAGGCAATGCTTTAATGCAGTAGATGGATAGTATTTGATTTAGCTCTGCAGCCACTCAACCTCAGATTGCAACAAAGATTCTCAGAATGAGTTTGAGAAGACTATGTAACAAATGTTCTCAGCAATATAAAAAAATCATGTTAATGTTATGGTTACTGTCTTGGCCTTTTGGGGGATTTTTTTGATGGATCTGACCTTGTATTTCTGAATTTCTATGAGGCTGAAATGTGCAGTCTTGAAAAATCCTAATGACTACTTGGAAACACATTCAAGAAGCTAACTTTTTATCTACAAAGGTTTGGCCAATGCCAAAGTCTCTTGCTCTGTAATCACTATGGTGCCTTAAAAACACCTGCAGAGTAATTATTGCTTATGAAAGAAAAACTAATAGCTAGTAGCCAGCCATGGTTAATATAGCATGTGGAAGAGTTGATGGCAGTGGTGAGGAAAGGCAGTTTTGGTTCATTTTTGTAGCAGTGTGGTGGGTACCTTTTAGAGCAATCCACTGAGAAGGCAGGTCAGAGTATGGTATAAGCGTAGATAAGATGATTTTGTTAAAGGAAAATGGATATGATGGTGGGAAGCAATACAGAAATTATCAAACTAAGGATAGCTTTAATAAAATTGGATAAGGTGTATATATATATATATATATGATTTTTGAAAACAGAATCTTGCCCAAAACGTGACAAATTTGAAATATATGATGGAACTTGATTGTAACATGTGTACTATTAAGCAATTACAATCCTAACGACTGTTTTCTTCTGGAATGGAAGCATGAGTGGTGTGTGGACAAATCACTGCTTGTACACAAAGAGCTGCATTGTTTGAAAATGTAGCATTGCATGGTAAAAGTTTCTATTCCTGATGGAAATTAGAGTAAAATAGAAGGTTTAATTTGAAAGATGAGATAGCTCAGAGTAGCTGCATTTTAATGCCAGTAAATTGTAGAAATTTGTGTTTTGTAAAATACGGTGCTTTTTTATAAGCAAAAAACTCAATGTTTGTTGTGCAAAAATCTTTTGCTACATAGTTCACATGCTGAAATGATACATGACAACTTGCTTAAAAAACTCCCACCAATTGGTAATGTAATATTATGTATTTCTAAAGATTTTTTTCTTAAATAAATAATTCCCACTATCTTAATAGAGCTGTTGGGTGAAAGAAGAAGAATGATGGTTTTCTATTCCTGCTATTCAGCAAAAAACCTATTTCTTCGTATCACAACAAAGGGCAAAGAACTCATGTCCCAGATAACATTTTATTTTTCTCTTGTGCTATATGAAAGTGAACAGCAAAGCAGCAAATGTCTGCTCCAAATCAACAGCACTTGAAAAGTGCTCCAGATTAACCTAACCCTCCTTCCTAGACAAACCTCAGAAACTGAAGAAATTAAAATCTCCAAATGGGCACTTAATTCACTGGAATGATTGCAAGCATTTCTTGGTGAATGTTTTCAGAAATTTCTGACATGTTCTGAAAATAGAACTGGAATTACAATAATTTGATGCCTAGGGGCTGCAGTGCAGCAGAGCTGAGCAAATATGTAAGAAGGAGTATCCCTTCCCTGAAGCAGATATAATTTGTGATTTATACATCCTCCAATATGTCCTGATTTCTGTTTTTTAGCACCCCTGGGATCCCACGCAGACTGCATAGGATGATTGGCATGTGGTTTTACAGGGTGAGTAAGAAAATATATTTGCTCCTCATGGATTTCCCCATCTGCCACCTCCACTCAAACACGAACAAATTCTGAAGGAATTCATCAGGCTTTCCTGCCTTCTGCCCCTGGCACACTGGCTTAGCCTTGCAAAAGAAAACAGGCAGGGGTGGCTGGAGAGAGCTGCTCAGGATGTTCTGGGATGGGCATCCATGAAAGAAATCAGAAAATCATCTGCAGAAGGAGTAGCATAGTGCATCCTCCAGATAAGTTTGTGATGCTAATACTCTGGTTCAAAAGTCTTTTCATTTTTAAGACAATCTTTGTCAGGGACCAGCTGCTGACAAAGGGAGAGGCAACTGTGTATCTGCATGATGGCTCAAGAAATGACCAAGGAGCAACACCCTGAGCTTTAATGAATCTCCTGAGCCAAGGGGTGCTCCAAAGTCATCACAGAGCTCTTTCTTACAACAAAATTATCAACACAGGAATTTCACCCAAGACTGCACTGTGGCAGAGCCAACCACGGACATAGGCAGCTAAACCCTGAGACTCAGTATGGAAGATTGCAGTGTCCCCTTCTCACAGGGCTCTCACATCCTATAACATTAAAAGAAATACTTTATCTCAGTTAATTTTTAAATTTAAATATTTCCAGGCTCATGGAATTCTTAATATTTCATGGATTCTCTTTTATAATCATCTTTCAACCAACCGGACTTTAGAATATGGACCAGGAAAACATTGCAAATAGCAATGTATCAAGCAGGCTATTAAAGCTGATTTCTTTCAAATGTTCAGTTAGAAGTAAGCAGAACAATCACATGTTATGAAATTACATTCTCAAAAGAACATTACAACTGTAACTGCAGAAAGTATTAGAAATGGAAAACTCTTAACCTTGTCTTGGTTGACTGCCTTCATCCCAGTACAACACGCCACAAGTGGAGATCTGTGATTCCCTCTCCCCATTCCTGTTGAGTCTGTTTTCCAGTTCCAAAAATTAATGTAGCAGCCGCACAGTCTTCCTCCAAAACCTTCCCTTTCATACCTCATTCTGTCACTACTTATTCCAACAACCCAAACAACAGAAAGGGATGCAACAGAGCAGCTGTGGTGATGGAGGTGGAGGCTTTTTGGAGGTTTGTAAAAGAGGCAACACTTTCCCTTGGCCCCAGTGCTGTGCTACTGTATTAACTCAGTTTGGTACCATGTGAGTTTGAGACACCCACATCGGCAGAAAAGTGCAGTATTGTGAGAACTGAGTGTGAAATGCTGTGAATTGTTCAGATGAGACAGCTTGTAAATGGAGAAAACACCTCTTAAGTTATACTCAAAGGAACTTGGCAGTTCCCAAGGGTGAACTTGGGAACATCTTTTGGTTTCCTTTCTCCTCGCCTCCCTTTTCGACCTCATGTAGTACCAAAATGACCAAGAAAGTATAAAAGTCAGGGCTTTGAAGCATACTACACTGAGTGCTCTGAGTTTGTAGGGATGAACTCAGATTTGACCTGAAAGAAAAATATCAAGAAAAATATCTCTCTTTTCCTTTACAAATGCACTACCTATTATTATTCAGTTGTGATTTTTTTTAGCTTTGGGTTCTGTGGTGAAACAAATCTGGATTCTGATAGAACTTCTGAATGACATCTTCCCATAAATCCACCCAGGAGCAGATGCAGCTCTCCTGTTGGTGAGCCAGCCCTTGTCCTGTCAAGTCTTGTGACAAATGACAGGTGGGACACTTGCCAGCATGGGTACAGTGAGCTGGCCAACCTTTTCCCTGAGGAGTTCTCCAGTTCTAGTTGGGTACCCTCCTTCTAGGTGGAGGGACAAAAAGGCTGGGGAGCTTATGAAAGTTACAGGGAAGAGCTAAGCACCCTCAAAGTGTTTCTGTGCTATTCACTCCAATAGTGAGCTGCAGTTTTGAGTCACAAGCTGGAAAAGGATAGAGGAAGGATTAATGCTAGAGTTATGGGGGTGTCGTGGTTTGACATGGGAAAAGAATTTTCTTGGAAGAGGTCAGTCCAGTCAGGGGTCAGGTTTGGATACTGACACTTGGGGTGACCAATTGAAGGTGGACACGCCTCTGAGAACACAGAGGGGTTAAAAGCAGAATTCCCAGGAGGACTTTGGTTCTGGTCATTGGGGAGTGCAAACCTCCCCTGCCCAGCCATGAGCTGGGTGAGGGAGGGGAAAAGCCATGTGGCCTGGGAAGGTAGGCCAGGGGGTGAAGGATCAGGAGCCGAGCTGGGCCAGTTCCTGCGGACGGAAGGGTGGAGAACGTCTGGGATGTCTTTGTTCCCCCCCAACCTAGAGGGAAAGAGATGGAGAGCCTGCAGACACCCAGGAGTTTGCTGGCAGAGGAGGAGGAGGGGGGGAAGATGCCCAGCGTGGAAGACAGCACAGCGTCCTGGGCCAAGATTTCAGCTGTCTGGGGAGTCCAGGAATTTTAACCCTTTCCTGTGTAACGAAGGCTTTGTGAAATATTGCTCCTCCTCAATTTGAAGGAAAGAGAGACAGCCGGGGACCTCAGTTGTTAGGGAAAGAGGTTGGGGGGAGATGATGGAGTGGCTGTTGGCTGGACTCTTCTTGTCATCCATAGACTGAACCAACTTCTCCAAGAAAGATTGCATTTTAGGGGGATGCAATGGTGAGCCAAGAGACTCCTTCAGCAACTACCAGTTCAGGAATGAACAGAGAAAGGCTGAGGAGGGTGTGAGGATGCCATCCATCTTCAGAGAAGAAGAGAAGGTGATCTCTGTTCTTGAACCCCCGGCCCCAGGGAAATGGGGGGGACTGTAGTCCCAAAATGAGACACTGGACTGTTGTTCCTGTTGGTCCTTGGCAAAGCATCCTTAAAGGGGCCCTGTGAGCAGTCTCTGTCCATGCATGGTGGTGAGAGCACTGTGACATGGAGAGGAGAGTGTCACACTGGCCGGTGTGTCTGGGCAGTGCCATGTGTGACATGGAAACACAAGAGGTGGCAGCTGTGTGTCCTGGGGGTCTATGGTGCAAGGGAGACTCCTCTCTCCCCGTTGGACTCAGTATTGATTATGTGGAAGGGTGAAGACTGGATTAAGGGTCCAAATGTGTCTCACTGTGATTTATTGGAGTTGGGTGGTGGGAGGAGGAATGTTTTGAAAGGTTTTCATTTCGAATTTTGTGGGGTTTTTTTCCCCTTTTATAGTAGTAGTAGTGTAATAAAATTTTTCCCTTGTTATTAAGTTTGGCCTGCTTTGCTCTGTTCTTGATTCCATTTCACAGCATTCAATTGATAGGTTACATTTTCATGGGGGTGCTGGCATTGTGCCAGTGTCAAACCATGACAGGGGGCTGTGCAGACCTACAGCAGTTTGTTCATATTCCTTTTAAGTGCTATCCTCTTGAACATACCAAATTGTGATTAGGCCCAAAACTGCCAATTTGCCCTACCCAAACACAGCTAAACCCAATTTTACAAATATATAAAAATTTGTGCAGCCCTTTTATGCTCATATGATATTTTTTTTTCTGAGCAAAAATTTGTTGCTTAGTCTATAGATGGCTTTATATTCTCTGGGTATTTTTTGGAAATAAGTTATGCAGCTCCACTTGCTCTATATGTGCCAGTAGTTACAGAAGTTACATGTCAGATGAGCTAGCTAATGTTCAGATGAAACAGTTCTTGGCTGGGTCTACCTGAGATCTGTGTCTCTGCAGATGTCTTATTAAGGAGTTCTGACCTCTTTGCCTCATTCCTCTAGTTTAGACTATGAACACTCTTTTATAAAAAGTGAATTATTTACCAGCACTACAAAGCAAATATTATGGTTTATGAGTAAAAAATTCTCTATTTGTATTAATCACATATCTGAAAACTTCTGAAAAGTAATGTGGATTGTGTTTCTGTGTGAATCTTTTGTGTCAGCAACCAGAAAAAAAATAAATGCTCAGAATCTGGCAATCATTTTGCAATACTTATAGTTGCCTGTTTTCAACTCACTGGGGCAAATCAATATTTGGGGAATTTCTTGACTGTCCTCTGTAGCAGAGGGAATGGAATACAAGGTGGTTTAACTTGCATTGTAAGCAATCCTAGATTTTTAAAAATAGATCAAGTGTTGTCTCCCTAATAGTTACTGGGTTGGCTGCTTCAGTCCCTTCCCAGTGAGACAGATGCTATCAGTGCTTTAAAGTCTGGTGGCTTAGCAAGAAATCAAGAGATAAATGAGTTCTCTGACCCAGAAAGTTTTAAAAATTCTTCTGACCCTTGTATCAAGAGGATCCGTTCTTGAGCCTGGAAAATGCTCTCTGCAAGGAGCTGGCAGTTTAAAAACACTGAAGCTGAACTCCTCAGGCACAGCTGCTCATTACAGGCTATTTTGTTTCACAGTCTTGCCTCTAATACAGTTCAAGTTTCATGGTAATTTCAACAAGCCCTTACAAACAGCTGCTGCATTTTAACAGAAGACTCCTGCTTTCTTATGCTGCTGAGCTTTCCCTCAGAGCGACTGACAGAATGGCTAATTAAAAAAAATAAAACAAAAACCAAAAAATACCATAACATGGTGTTTCATCATTTCATTTTCAGAATATGAATTTGGGTCCAGTCTAAGATAATTGAACTTCCTCTTATGACACTGGGATTGACAGTATTTATAGCAACCTAATTTAAGTTTTCCCTTCCCCAAATGGATATGCTGTTAATGCTAAGTTTAAAGAAGTACTTGGATCTCCCACCAGGCTCAGTTTTCTAGTCTAGAAGACTGTTGTAAGTGGTTTTCAGGAAGCTGCTGGAAGACAACCTTGTGCCTCAATAATAAGTTTGCTTATGTTCAACTGCTCATGGAATTTCAGTCTACTGGCAGAAATTAATGCCTGCTGTAGGACTGTGGATTTGTGAAAATAAAAGTTATTTTTAGGTGCTTCTCATGGCTGTGCTCTGAATAACAGGGAAGATTCTTGCACCTTATGATTATGAACATCCCCTCACTATTCATGTCCACCTCTGTCCTCCCAAAACTTCATTAAAAAAGACTTAGGCTTCCTTGGTATATGTGTTTTCAGATTCCATGTTTTATTCTCGTCTTTCATTGCACACAACAAAAAACCTGCCTATAGGTATGAGAAAAGATAAAACAATACTTGGTCAACAGGATTTCCTGTCATAGGTTGAAGACAGTTCAGAAGATGGTCACAGTACCATCATTTGCATTATTTTAATGAGCCTCTTTATCTCCCTTATCTTTTCAACAACCCTTTGCCTTCCAGCTGTGACCATAGTTTCAGACAAATAAGTCATACTGACATTTGATGACCTCAATCATACAACAGGAGATTTTCATGGACTCTTCCCAAGCCTATAAAAGTAGGCACTACATTTTATACAGTAGTAAAACAAAATAATTCCAGATTGTTCAGTATTTTGTGGGCAAAAAGGCAGAATTTTATTTAAAAAATGAAATCTTTACAACTCCTCAGTTTTCTGACTGAAGCAGCAGTCATGCTGTTTTATTCAATTTTCTTGAGTGTGTCTACATTTAAAAAGGAGACCAAAATGGTTGCTATCAATGGTTTAATGGTAACCAGAGAAATCTTGATACTCCAGAAAATTTCACCTAACTGTTCTGCCAAATGGTCCTTATTTCTACTTCTGTGGCTTTTCAGGGAAAATATGCTGAGAGCTGAAGCCAAAACAAAACTTGAAGGTTTTGTCTAAGCTTCATGTCATGGCCAGAGGTAAAGGATCAAGATGTGTATTACTCACTCCTGAGGTCTGTTATTTAGTAGAATTCTTTGTTGTTGATGTGAAGGCTGCAGCTTACACCAGTACAAGGCAGTTCACCCATGTGGGAGCCATGTTAATTAGATAATCCAAGCACCAGAATCTGTGTTGCTCAACAAGAGTATCTGCTGAAATCCCACATCTGTGGAGAACTGCTGCAGCTTCCTGTAAGTGCAGATCATTTCAAAGCCACTGCTGTCATCCAAGACAAAAAAATCCAGTTACATGCTTCATTTGTCCCTCCCACACACCCAGCTGTTGTTGGGCACATGTCTCTAAGTGTACACTGTATTCCTGCAGACTGCTGAACATTGTCCTTCTGACAGCAATAAGTCTAAACCAAAGCCCTTACTCACACCAGCCTCTGATCAGATCTCTAAAGCAGCAAGATAGAATTGCATAGGGCTGAGACTATATTTCTGCTTTCTGCTAAGAAAGAATGGACTCAATATGCATCTCCTATTCTAGCTGCCTGCTGTGAAGCTGTGGAAGTCTTAATGCTTCACAAAGATCCTCCACTATTTAGTGTATGAGGGGAAAACATTTTAAAAATTCTAGTTAATGCCAGAAGACAGCTCCCAAAGGAACTCCGTGCCAGCGCAGCCAGAAATAAATTTTTCTTCCAGTGTCATCATGGTGAGAAATATCATTGCCCAAAAAAGTTTAGATTAAGTTAGTTATTTGTTTAAGAAGATAGAATAGCATTCACTAAAAAGTTTATATTTTAAAAGACATGATCTTTGCACTGGTGTAAGAAATATAATATTTCTGACCCATGCTTTTTGAGGTGCAATTTCAGAATTGTAGTGTTAAAATGAATCTCCTTTGGTTTTGCTCTCCTCCTTTTCCCTACCTCCTCCTTCTCCAAGGTCTCATATGTAAAAGCATCCAGTTACCTTTTTCTTCATCTTCTCATATAGGAAGCACAGAGAAAAAAGGAAGACCTCCTTAAAGACTTTGGTCCATATCTCTTCTGAAGCAAAGTATTTAGGAACTAAAAATACACTGCTTTTAATTTTAAATTGGGATTCACTTAAGTTTAAAATAAGTTTTTGGTTGAATTCACACAATTTTGAAAGAAGTAAGTCTGTGATACCATACTCTATACTGGTGTCAGCAGAAGCTGAGTGACTCTAAAGATATGTGATACTGGCTGAAGCTGCCTGTGACACCAATATACCAGGGGGGAGGAGGGCACAAGGGAAGCAAGCACACTTGTTCCATGTTTTGTTTGCTATCACTGGATCTTCACATTAATTGTTGGTTGTAGTTAGCCTTGCAACTTGCTCTCCAATTGCCAAAGTAATGCTTCATATGAGAAGTAGAGGGCTGCTCTCCACAAAGGAGACTGCAGTTGATATTTGTTCTGCAGTATGACACTTGAATTTTCTTTGCAATAGGATACTTATCTTTACTTATCATGTGCTTAATATTAACTACATATTTTCCTTTTAGCATTAACGTACTTAAGAAAAAGGGTTTAATCAGCAACATAAATGGATTAGATTATCCCATCCTAGCTTTAAATCACATTTGACAGAAACTTTATATCACTGCCAGAGAGTACAATAATTATGGCAGAAGTATTTATTTTCATATCTAATTTCACCTTATCACTAAGGTCTGATTTCTTCCTTTTGTTTTCTGTTACTCTTCACTCAGATGTTTACCTCCAAGATTCATTGAAGTGACTGGAAAGATAGGTGATCTTTCCTCTTCCTGCAACTAGTCCTGATAGCAGACTGAAGAAAGCTTCCATTTCAATGGAAGACAATGCAAGACAATGTCTGTCTTCCTTATGAATTGTACTACTAAGCAACCCTGCCTCTTGCAATGCTGGATGTTCTAGGTATGTTTTAGAGGAAAAAGAAACCAACAAACCACCATCCACTTTATCCTTTCCTATTTTCTTTACTACATCTCTATGAAATGAGATGCATACAGTGCCTCAAATAAAATGTAAAATATTTAAGAGAATGGAGACTCAGTATCTGCAAACACAGTAGCAGATGATACAATTACGGTTCAATTTTAATTTTTTGGGTGGTGCAGTCCATTATGTTGAAGCTGATAAAACTGGACAATGGTATTTTTATTTACATGATAGGCAACAGTTACACTTGTTCCCAAAACAAATATATTAATTAGTTTAAATGGACAGTATGTTCAGAATTCAAGGGGGCATGCTGTTGTTCAGGGAAGCAAAGTACTTTAGAAATATTATGATATGTAAAGTATCAGGAAATTTGATTGAAGCTAATGCATTCTCAAAGCTCTACAACTTGGCTGGTTATTTCTGTACTGGCATAAGGATTTAGGAACTATATCTGGAGTCATTTAAGGCCAGCATAAAGAAGTCAGTATTTCTCCTCAAACTTACACCAAGAAATGTGTCATGACATAACTGTATAAAAAGACTAATACTAAGTCCTCCTTACAGCATTAAAACTTTGAAATTGATTTACTGTGTATAGGAAAATCAAGCAAGGTGTGCTCTATATTCACCAAGAATTTGATATATATATTGGCATCTCTCTAAAATTATTTTTCACATACCACCATCCAATCAAAATTTTTTTTTTTCAATCCATGGAAATAAAAGCTGGACAGATGTTAAGATTTAATGAACTGGGCTCTTTAGTAAAAGCTTTTGCAGAAAGAAAGTCCAAAAGAGGAAATCTGATAACTAATGCGCCAAAGTAATATTTACAAGGCTTTTATTTCCAGTGAAGAAAGAATGCTAACTGTTTTTTGGGAGATTAATTTTGGTTTTATTTCCTGCATGTATGAATGTAATGTACATCCTGTGGCTTGGAGTAACACATAATTAGTGACTAAGAACTGTGGACTTACTCAGCAAAATAGTAAATTATGGGCATGACTGCCAAGATGTGCAAAAAGTTTTGAGAATTAGTAGTAGTACCTGTACATTTTTTTCAGTTATGTGTGTGCAATAAAATATCTGAATACATAGTTATTAAATACATGTTTATTTAATATAAGTGTCTAGGAGGGAACTACTGTGGTGTGGGCTTTCTTCTCCTATGAAAGCACAATTTTGAGGTATCTGGTAGAGTGGGGATGAAGGAAGAAGAAATGAAAATCTTTGTCATTGTTGTTGTCATGCTAAAGACAACTGCAAAATTTATATCGATTTCATTACCTAGACTTCATGTCTTCTGTGATTCTGTGATCTCTAGGCAGGATGGGCTGAAGTGTCATGCCATACCAGTGTATATACACACACTGAAAATGGAATGGATAACTAATATCACATTATATGGTGAAGAAATCAAAGAATCATCTGGGCTGAAAGGAAAAAGTATGCTTCTTTATGTGTACATGAATAAATGTATTTGCTTCTGTATTTATGTGGCTATGTAGCTGTGGCCTGAACAGCTGTATTTTCAGGTAGTCAGGGTCTGATGTATTCCAGATACTTTGGACTCCAGCTCCCAAGGAGCTGACAGCACTTTCTAAGTAGTCATGCAGTTAATGCATAAAGCATATATTAGAAGATATAGGCAAACATTTTATTTTTTTAACTCCTATAACTGCACCCACCAACTTCTTCTGAAAGGTGAGTATGCACATCTTCACCACAGGTCAGCCAGGAGATTTAATTAGCAAATACCTGTGTATGGAAGGAGCCTTGTGGAGATATCCATCTTAGGATTCTTTGCAGTCATAGGGGAACCAGATTTTGTTACTCTACCAATAACTGCAACAGCAAACTAGCTAGCTAGTTTTGGTAGAGATTGCTACCAATCTCCACCAAAGCACTTACACACTGTGTACAGTATATAAAGTTATTTGACCTGTGTTCTTGAATCAGGGAGGCATGCAGGGTTATAAAATTAATCAGTCCCTCCTCTCTTCTTGAAAGTGTTACCTAATTTCAGAAACAAAACCCTAATGTTGTAGTAGAAAATTAAAACTAAATATTTTTTAAAAACTTCTAGGATCTTAAGAGCCGGAGAAAGAGAGGATCTATTACTACAATGCTTGTGGAAGAGCCATTTCAGTGGCAACACCCTTGCAAGAGCTGGATCCACAGACAGTTTCTGTTGGGCAACCAATTTTATGGCTTCTCCACTCAAGGGAATGCTTATCTGTCAGTATTTGTGAATTATGTGGAACATGTTGAGTGATATGTTTGGAGAAAGGTGGATAGGTTTGAGTTTGGGGTTTTGTTGTTTTTTTAAGTAGTTTTGTAGAGGATTTGGGATCTTTCCTTGCTCTCTCTCTCACTTTTTCTCTCTCTCTCTCTCTTTTTTTTATTTTTCTATAAGAAGACAGTGGGATCATCCTGACTCTTTTGGAATCTTGCACCAACTTTCTTGCAAAGACTTTTAGACCAAAAGTTGTAACAACTTTTTTTTTGTTTGTAGCAACCAAGCTAAAAACAGGTCTCTGAAGTTTGGTAAAGTCACCAGCCATGCAGATCCAGCGAGGCATGAGCTGGAAGAGTGCTGAGGTTTAGAAGTGTTTGTCAGAGCTCCCATTTGATTAATGTGACATTCTGCATCTATTCACCTGCAAGACCCAGCTATGGCCAGAAGTCCCCTTTTTGTCTCACAGCTTTACTAAAACTTACAAGTATTTGTAAGGAAGATCCAGACATCAAAAAAGGATTTTCCAATATTATTCTGTCTAAATGGTAACATACTTTAATCAACATGGATTCCTCTCTTTCCTTTTCCAATTTCATCTGTTGCTACAAGCATTTTTGTATTTGCCTCTGTGGAATTCTCCGCAGAAGTTTGCCACATGTTTGGTCTCTGGCTGCCTTCTCTCAGGGGGAAAAACTGTGCATGACTCTAAGGACAGAAGTTCTTCAGTGAGAGTTCCAAAGCAAATACAGAAATTGCAGAAACTCTCAGGAATTTAGGAACAGAAGAAAAATAGCAAAGATTAAATATTCAAATAAATTAATTTTAGAAATACATTATTTGCATCTTAAATCTTGTAAAAAAGTTGTCTACAGCATTAGTTTTTTATTTAGCTTTCTTAATGCTAGATAGAGAACAGCCTTCAAATTTTTATGGTCTTTGGTACACATCCAGGTCAGTTGCTGTGACCAAGGAAGTTATATTGGATGTATAGAGACACTTCAAACCTTCAAACCAACATAATAAGGAAAGGGAAAGGAAAACTACTTAACGAGGAGCATAGAAATCCAGAGTCTTAATAAAAGTTTTCATATTTTTTGCACGATAACTTTATAGAGCTGCAAAGGTTAATTTGAACAAAAGATATCATGGGCCAAAGGCACTATCTCAATACAGAGTAAAAATGTACTAATAAAATTAATACTATGACATATCAACCTTTTTTAACTAAAATACCCCACCCAACTCAACTCATCCTCCCCACAAAAAAAAAACTCAACCCTGAAAAAAAAACAAGAAAGAAAGGCAGGAACTGTTGTGACGAAAGCTTTGGTTATATGAGACTTGTGCACTTCCTTGCTTATCCTGTGTGACCCTGACTGCCAAGGTTGTGTCAAGGATTTGCAGGCAATGTATCTGAAAGGTGATGTCTTTTTGAAATGTGATATGCAGATCCTGCATGCTTAGCAGAGAGCTGCCAGAAGATTGCTGGTAGAAGTACTGGTAGGGCAGCAGGTGGCCCGTGAGCTTAGGGGTCCAGTCTAGATTGAAACCTTGAAATTCCATGATAGTTTCTCATGGGTGAGTTTCCCCCATGCTTTTAAACTTGCATAGACTGAAATGCATTTGAGAGAGAGTAGGAATTGTCTCACTGTGTTCAGTGACACCCTAAACACAAGACAGCCCCACTCATTTCTAACCAGAGTAAACTTATGTTATTGTCATTACAGATCTACAATACTCCTAATAAAGAAATAAAGTAAATATAGAGAAGAATGTACTGCACCTATTGATTTCAATAGCCTGTTGCTTTATTATGCTGCTTTCTGTTTAATTCTGTGATGGATGTCACACAGTTTGAAGCAGAGTGACCAAGGTAACTGCAAGATGAACATATTTGTGTAAACAAATGTGATTTTGTATACCTCAAACAAAATCTGGAGAAGTACTCTTCTGTTACTGAAGTGAAGGAAAAGACCTAATAATGTATAAACATCTTACATTAAGTGAAGAAAAAATATATTAAGGGGAAAAAGTAAGTTGCACTTAAATATCAGAAAGCAAAAGCACAGAACTTGATAGGACAACTGGTGAAACTGCTTATTTTTAATTCTGACTCCTTATGGGATTAGTCTCCCAAGTGCCAAATTATTCCATTATTTCTGGAAAAAAAAATTTTGTTCATTCTTTCTGTTCTAGAAGAACTTTTAAAGTAATTATTTTTTCTTTCTTCTTTTAAAAGTGCTGTAGGCTATTTTTTTAACACCTCTTTCTTTCCCACTAAACCAGACTAGGGACAGGATGAGCCAAGGACTAACTTCACAAGAGGTATTTAACAACAGCATTAGTTCTCAAACACTGTCTGGCACTTGCATCATTGACCTGCTCTCTGTCTGGTTTGCTTTCAAACCCCACCAGAAACAGCTTCATGTTTTCTTGGCTATGTTACACTTGCACAGTGTTGCCCGATAGCAGAAGTTCAGACTGTCTCTGCCTCACAGAGGAAGAAGCTAAGCACCAAGCTGCCCGGGGTCCTTCCCAGACAATAAGACAAGAAAGAGGCTGTAGGAAAGTACCTGCTTACTACTTCCAACAAGGATCTGAGCCCAGTTTTCCTGCTTTCTCAAGGAGAGCATCCTGTCACTGAAAGAATGAAGTTGATGAATGGGGAGCTATTATTGCATGTACCTGGAAAGGAGGAGAAGAAATCTGCTTACTGGTGCTTGCTCCAAGTGTCTTTATACTTCAGTCCTTTGAGGACACAGAGAAAATTAGGCAGCTAAACCTTCCAGAAACAAAAAGTATCTTTTTCCTACAAATGTCATTGCTACCCTGCTTTGGCGTTAATTCAAATGTACCTCCCCCCTCACCTGCCTGAAAATAAAAGGAAATATCTATTTACAGGTGTGGGTGATGTACATCCATGCCTGATGGTTTAGAAATCAAATCTCAGTGAAAAGAGTGGTATTTCCTACAAATTACTTTGGATAAATAACTTCATTGTTCTCAGAGACTTCCATTCCATATGAGACTTATCTAGCAGAAATGCCAGGGCTTACCAAATAAAAATTTATTTCTATCATGATTTTCTGACAGTCATCTTGGAAGTTATTTGGAAGAATAACACACATGCAGGGAAGCTTCTGGCTCTCTTTAAGTGAATTAAACAGAGTTGTGGGAAAATGTTTCTTCATTCACAAAATCAAATCACCACACTCTTTTCTGGGCACATTTGTGCAGCTGCTTTGTACCCAGCCGTGTTGCTCAGCCTTTTGCATTTCTCATGCACTCAGCTGAGCTGAGCCAGAACTGTTCAAGAAACTGTGAAACTTGAGAAGTGTGAGGTGTGCTACTCTGTAGCTCCTTGCAGAGCAAATCGCATGAGTCACAGAGAGCAGAACTTCATACCATGAATTGTGCATTCAAATACCACCATGAGTCTCTGGCCATTTCATACACACATAAGAAATATTTTCTCCAATGATTTTTTTTTTTTTTTGTAGTCCATTATGAATCATGTATACTACAGCTGCAGATCTCTGAGCAGAAAGCTGATGGAGAAGTAGAGGTTCATGAGCAAAATGTTGGCAGCAAAGAGATGCCTTTATGCTGCTACACGACACCAGACTCTTGCACTGTCTGCAAATATGGCCTATTTCCTCTCCACAGCAGATGTGGGCATAGTCTTCAAGGGACAACCAAGATCTATCCATAGACCACTATTAGAGGGGCTGAGGATCACACCCTCTCTGTCCTATTTTTGCCTCTCTGGAATTCATTGCAAAAATTATTTGAAAATCCTACCTGCTTTTTTGCCCATCTCTCTTCTGTTTCCCTTCAACTGAAGAGTATCTGTAATTCTGGAAATGCATATAGATTCATGCTGCTCTATTACAGTAATTGCTTCAAACTGAACATAAGTACAACTGAATTAATAAATGCATTTTAAAGGCTAGATAAAACAGGGTAGAAAGGCAGGAAGTATAACCCTGAATATATAAGCTCTGGAAAAGCAATATATTTCTTATGTTCAATTTTTGTTTTCATTTTATGAACCTGAAAACTGAAAAAAATATGACCCAAATTCCTGCCACTGTGCTATTGATAACTGAACATCTTCCTCTGTGTGTAGATTGCAACTAAAAAGTCTGAACGGAAAGAAACTCTTGCAGCTGTTCTTCCATTATTTTCCAAAGTAGCTTGGGAAATCATCAAGGAGCTTCTTCTATGCATACCTGACTGGGGGTGATGTCCTGAGCTCAGTGGAAGGAGTTACAGTACAACTGACCATGTGAATTCAACAGGCAGAGATATTTTCTGTCAGGTCTGCAGAACTGGCTGGGCAGCAGTGCCAGCTGAGCAGCCTCAGGTCAATGCAAGGGTACTGAGCTCTGCAGAAAGAAGTGCTTTCAAGCATGTTGAAACTACTGGAATTGTGATGTGTTTGATCCACCATTATTAGCCACAGTGACTGAAAACTCTGTTTCAAAGAAAGGCAGCAAAACTAGGTGGTTTGATAGCACATTTCAGCCTTGGGACTGTTTTCTGAACTTGCATGGTTAGGAGTCAATCTACAAGACTTTTGTCTCATAACCATGCAGCACAAGTGAGACTGAACTCCAGCCAACACAGACTGGACTAATTGACATCTCTTCTTTTGCTATTTTGTCCCTATTTTTTTAAAAGTAGATTTAATTTTAACTATGGAGAAGCCAAGATTCCAAATCTCATTGCCAAACCAGAACACTTTTCTAATGTTTATGCCCCTTGAATCCTGATAACTGATGCTGGTGGAGTGTTGTTGGTTTCTATCTTGAAATCAGTTCATTGTCATACAGAATCCTGCTGAGTGGCACAGCATTGTCCTTGCCCACAGTGGAGAAGCAGACCCTGTGGTTTCTTCACAGTAGTAGCATAGCCTGTCACAATGAGTGACATCACATTTCAGATGTGGTAAGAAAAGCATTTTTAAGTCTATTAGACCATTTAAGAAACAGAAGAATGTAGTGATACAGTGGTGTGGGGGGAAGAACAGAGGTTATACTCTGCTGCCCCATTGAGGGGCCATGGCCACCTTCAGGCTGGGTGTTGCTATCTGCTCTCTCCAGTGACAGGCACTGGGCCAGTGGCCTCTCAGGTGCCCCAGGGCCACCTCCTTTCACATCAGCCTGGGCAACTTTGTACCAGGGATACTGACAGAGGCAACAACAATTCTCAGTGCTCAGCAGTTGCTGGAGGAATAAACAGAACAAAAGGTTTGAGAGTGTGCTGCAACAACAGAGGGAGTGGCATGCACCCTTCAGAGGCCTCTTATCCAAAATGCATTCATTTGTGCTAAGTGTTAGGATAAAAAAAACCCAAACAAACTGGAGCTCTAATCGTTACTATTATTCTACCTAGGGTGCCATACTATTTGAAACTGCAGGTTAAATTAAACAGTGGTTCCAAGAAAGATTTCTTGTTCTCCTACATGCATATATGCTCATGTGATTATCATTCTAACTCCTCCATCAGGAAAATTGATCTGGCACATTTCATTTTGTGAAGATTTGTGGTACTGAGCACAAAAACAGTGATGTTTTGTAAGTTCCAAACTATTCCTGAGATACATATTTTTTTAAAAATTTTGCTCAAAACCACTTGAAACCTCATGTCTTGCAATTTATATTAGCTGATGGAGGCTAGAGGCCTTGTAAGAGAATAGTCTAGCACAATGTCTTTCAGATCTACACATTTCTATTAGAGTTTGGAGTTCTTTGTTAAAAAAAAAAATTCCTGCTTTATTTTTGTGTAACGATCAGTCTTCATATTACTCACATTTGGAGACCCTCTCCATATAAGGCTATAAGCTGGTATTGAACACTTACAGTGTACCCCTATAATTCATTGTCAGGAAATATAATTGCACAGTCTCTCATATTTCATTGATCCTCATGAAATTCATATATGGAATGAGGCTTCACTTAAACCTTTTCTAAGCTCTGAATCAAACATTTTAATTCTATTATTATTCCTGGTGCTATATGATGGTTGGTCATTTATCTGGACTGAAAATGCTTTTTTGTTCAGAGACCTACTTTGCTGTAATCCACATAGGAAAATATGCATGTCCTTTTTGGACTCAGGTACTTTGAAATTCAGGTTAGAAAGGGAACAGTAGGTCAGAATAGGAATAGTCTTAAAGTAAAACCTTTTAATCTAACTAAAAGCTTGTGGCTCACTTCATGTATAATTGAAAACAGTATAGGTTCTCCTAAATATTTGAAGACACTAATGGATTTAAGTGAATCTAAATGAAAGGGAAGTCAGCACAAAGCTTCAGTTCTCCATCTAATTTTGTTACTTGCCATGCTAGTTCGCAACAGGATCAAGACTGTGGCTAATGTTTTTCCTGTTTTTCCTTTCACTGACACTGTGTTGCATATCCTTCAATGTGCAGAAAAGTTTCGCAATCCTCTGCAAAGGAATCTTCTTCACATAAAGGTCTGAAATTTATTTATCTAATAGATCTTCAACTATATCACTGTAACAAAATCTAATACATGGCAGTATGGTGATGCTAATTCTGGTAACTGCCTCCATTTTAGGATGTCTACATACCCTAGTCCAGACCATGCTGCCACCTGCTCCAGCCATGTGCTGTACTGTCCAGCTGCAATTCTTGGCAGGGAATCAAGTGTCTGCATTGGACTTGATGCTGTGCTAAGCTGTAAGTCTTGAGTAGAGTTGCATAAATTATCACAATCGTCCTTTCGTATTTATTATGGTCATCTTTCACACCGAGCTGCTCTTGAGAGATGGGATTTACTTGCTCAGTGCTGTGATAATTCCCTCTATAGTGAGAGAAACCTGCTCTTTCTGGAGCGAATAAAACCCTGTGGTTTTTGGGCCAGAACTGCTGTGCAATGAGGATGCAGGCAAGTCAGAGTTAACCCTATTCACTCCTGACTGCAAAGCATCTTCTAAGTGTCTCTTTTTCTTTATTCTCTAAGTCAGAGAGAGAGGTAAGATCTTACAGGTACCCCTTAAAATGCTCAGAATAAAAAGGCTAATATACATTATAGCTTAGTTTTTGCTGAATTTGTGCCAACAGATATAGGACCACATTTGTAAGTCCTAACTGACACCTGTAGGTTAATTTTATTATGCACATATAAGGTTCTGTGGTCATTAATTTCCACACACAAGAATAGTTGCTTTGAGTGTGTGTAAGCTCAGAACTTTTCAGATATGGCAGTGCTCTTCCCAGGCTAGGGCTGGATTGGACCTGGGTAGCCAGGAGTGCTGGCTAAAATTTTTGTGTTTTTCTACCTGAGCATTTAGATATGCTGATGCAGTGGTGGAATTCTGAAAATGACATACATAAGTGTTAGCTCCTTCCTACCTTCCCCTCTATTATTTTATATTTATTATTTTATAATTATTTTGTCACCCCTTAATAATTATTAATAAAAGGATAAAAAGCCTTTAAGGACTTTGATGTAAAAAATAGAATGGATACGAACAAACAGTTTGACAGATGGGGAGAACACACATTAATCAGAAAACCTTCTGTGGATAAAGCTTAGTAGAGAATTTTTCATAAGTGTTAGGGGAAAAGAGTTTACAAACAATTTAAATTTTTAGTATTGATAAGGGTTACAGATTTTATTCTGAATTTTAGACACATTGAACACCTTTTATTTTTTTATGCTTAGATATGCTCTTAATGTGTGGCATATCAGCTTGAATGTTTACATATGATCTGACATGGAAAGAGTCTTACAATTTGTAAAACAGTATACGTATCACTTATGTTTGCTCTAATGATGACAGTGATTCCAATTCAGTCTGGGTAGCTATAGTTTTGAAATAGTTCACAAGGTATGAACCTCCAGAAGGCATTTAGAGCTCCTAAGCTGGATGCCAAACTTCTAGATAGTAAATCTCTTTCCATATTAGATACATCCTTATGGAGCAACAGGAGGTAAAGAAAAGCTGAGTTGCACAAGTCTATCTGGAAAGATCTGCAGGCTTAAAATACATAATGATTTACAGAATCAAAAATTGCAGAGCACTTGCAAGCATAAAACATATTAATGTATTATTCTGATTCTGCAAAAAACATAAATGCAAGTAAAAAGTACTATTTAAATCAATGCATTTAATTTTAAGCATAGTGAACAGGTCTACTTGTGATCTTACATTTCAGTCCTCCCAAGCAAGTTATCTTCGCTTGGTGTCTTTACAAAAGCAGACTAGCAACAAGACTCCCAAGAAACTTATAAATGGAATCAGTGTCTGGAATGTAGTGAAAGGAGTTTAATAGCAACTGAAAGCAGAATTTTCCTACTGGTGAAACTAAGGCAAGAGGTGCATGAAGCTTTACAATATGGTAAATATGCCATATGCTTTGAGAAAGACTCGCCATTTGTAAACAATCTTTACAAGAAAAGTCTACATTTAAATATACAGTTTCCACGATTTGTCATAATGATATGTTTTCAGTGATTATATATGTTGACAATGATAGAGCTAAACTTTTAGAACTAAAAATTCAGTAATGGAGTTTGTGGTACTACAAAAGTCAGACAAGGGAAGACTAAAAGGAGTTTAGTGTCAAGAGTAAGAAAATCAAACCAAGAGTGCTTTGTGCTCTCCTGAATAAAAGTTTATATCAGTCCTTTCATGTATTGTATCCCCATGCAGCACCTTAGTGCTGAAATCAGATATTACAAGAAAAAATCATATGTGCTGAAAATGCAGATAAAATATCTGTAGTGATCTTGAAGGTAAATTAAGATGTAGAACTGGAGTATAACATGGTGACATAATTTGTTTTTTGCTTTAAAAAGAAGAAAGGAATCCAAAATTATTTGGCAGGTTGTTACAGAATGCTACTGATGGAAATAATTCTGATGAATCTCACCATTGCATAAAGCTGTGGCAATAATATTAGGTTCAGACTTCTGAGTCCTAGTGAGTAAAAGAAATAGAGAGGTCAAAGATTGACAGCTGCTCTTTCACAACAGAAATAGCCAGCTCAATACTTGCAGCTGGATCTTAATTAAAATTGACAGATTGACAAAAATTTTCAAAGTGGAGCTACAGTTCTTTAAAAACCCTGTTATGCAAAAAATGGGTGTTATATTAAAAAGATGTAAACAATGAAAGAGCTAGTTCAAGCTGACAGGAGAAAAAGGAATGTATTCAAGCTACAGAAAGTGTATTTCACATTCAATGTCAAGAAAAGTACTCTAAACTAAATGCAAAAAAGGAGAAAAAAGATTTCTAAAACTTGACTATTAAATTCCAATATTATTAATTACTACTGGCCTTATGACCACTCACAATCTCACCTAGTTAAGGACTGCACTAGAAAAGTATTAGGACTGTATAATATTCATATTTTCCTTTGAAAATGATCTCCATAAAATAAAAGCAGAACTGCAAATATGCATACTGTTTGTTATTTCCAGTCACAAAATACCACAGTCTGTAAATAAGGCACGCCAAAGGCATGCAACTGTCTTGCTCTAGGGGGAAAAATACTGAAGTCATCATCTTTCTCAAGGACATAAAAAGTTGGAGAAATTCTTGACCTTTTAATAAGCATGCAAGACCTCTGGATGTCACTTGTACATTCATCATTTATACATTCGTAACACCAGAAAAGGAAGATCCTCTAATTTGAATAGGCCTAAAGTGTCTGCTGTTTGATTTCAGATTATGTATTTGGTTAGGGGAATTCTGGTTGCTGGAAAGCTCTTCTGTCTTTCCCAGAAGGGCTCTGCCCTGACTTCCTGCATTACTCTTTCCTGCCTGTCCTTGCTGACCAGAAGTCACAGTGTTTCATGGAGCAATGTGCATTTCCTCAATTCCTTCAACAAGAGGTAACAAGTTGGTTACCTCTAGGCAGACAGAAAGTCAGCCATGTCTACTTTCTTAGCTACAGATATCACCCTTGGCTGTAAACTGGGGGAGGGGCAGACTGGACTGGCACATTTCATAAATAGCAAGTACTAAAAGATATCTCATAAAGTCAACTAATTTCCTGTTTATAACTAGGAATTGTTAATGCAAGTTGCATGTACTAAGCATTTAAACTTACCTAGTTTTGCTATTCTGGAACATAAACCAGGAGAAATGCCAGTCAAAACCTTTTCACCAGTGCCTACTGGTGACTATGCTTTGTGATTTGTGGGTTTTTTTTTTTTTTTTCCTTAAAAAAGTAGGAGACCTTCTTTTTATGCATGAAAATAAAGTACTATAGATACCCTACTGTTGTAACTCCAGTCTACAGCTGGCTTTTTACAGGAGATTTTGGAAATATTGCTAGAAGTGTTTTGCTAAGCTTGACTGCATAGCAGGAACCATAGGGGTTGCCCAAACATAATGTATACAGAACACTGTGCTGCCATCACACAACCAGGTGTACTGTAAGTCTGTGTGTCAGTCATTCACACCAGAAACTCAAAGAAAGGAGTGGAGAAAGCAGCAACCTAACACTTTCAAAACCCAAATAGCATTATTAGGAGACTTCTGGGTGAAAGTGATGTTTTTGATCTGGACAAACGTACCTGGCATTTTTATGAGACTCTGAACAAGTAAACAGGACTTTGCCTGTGCTTTTTGCATGCCAGTAGCTTTACGAATAGTCAGTTTAAAAGATCATTGCTATGGGCATTGCATAAATAATTTTATATACATAAATACATATGTATATATATATTATCTATGTGTGTGTGTGTGTACCAATGCATGTTAAATAAAAGCCCTAACAATACTTTAAAAACCCATAGCTTACTCTGAGACTTATTTTCTAGGATAAACTATATTTTTAATTTATCACTTCAGAAATCAAAGCTGTTCATGACCTTTTAAAATGACTATACATATTACAGCACACTGTTTAAGATTAAGATTGGTTTTTTTCCCCCTCCACTGTAAGCAAAGTTTAGACAGTTAGCTTTCATACTTAGAAATAATTATTAAGCTTTGATTTAGTTTCTTAAAGTTCATAATTAGGTCTTTTGATTGTGATCTTTTTTTTTGGTTGTATAGGTCAAAGTAATCAAGTAACTATGTGCAGAAATTAACATTATTATATTAGATTATGTATTGCAGTAGTAAAGCTTGTTTGAAGTGCATGAATAAAAAGTGAAATTACAGGAAGAACAATCTAATATAGCAATACTAGGTGCATTCACTGTGCATCTGAGAGGAGGAGGGGGGAAAAAAAGAAGAGTTTTCACTCATTTTGGCCTAAAATGTGTTCAGGTTTCCAGGATTCTGACATCAGAACCCAGATAACTCTGGCTAGAACCATAGGGCTTTACAATAAAAGCTAAAATATTGACCATATGATGGCAAAAAGTCTTTATTTTGCGGTTAACTTATTCTCTTCTAGCTACTCTCTGATGAAGTTGGTGGTGCTGTGGAGGATGATCTCCTTCTTCTTGACAAAGATCGTGATCGTTCAGCACTGTAGGCAACATGCTTATCGTAATTTTGTATCTGAGCCTCGAGGAATTCCCTCTGTTGCTGGCTGATTGTCTGGCTAATCAGTCCAGGAAGAGCTTGAATGCTACCAATTAAAGTTTCCAGTTTAGTTTCCAGAGTAACAATTCTCTTCTCAAAATCTTCACTTCTTTCATTTAAGTCAGAAATCATGTCATACATGATGTTTTGAGTCTGAAAGTAGAAGGATGTAAGTAAAGGTTTAGAGAGACCTTACACGTATTGTAACAAGTAGAACAACTCTACAAGGGTTTGTAAAATAGGATGAGTATTATAACAGTATCTAGTTTTGTGAAATAATTTTTCCTACAGATTAAATTACAGTAGACTAAACTTTCTATTAGATTTCTTGAGCAGAAACATAATGCCCTTTAGTAGCACTTTCGATGTTGAAGTTGAAATCAATTAAAGACCAGACCCTTTTAGGACATTTGGGTGCTTGGGAATGTACCAGGCCAAGCCTTTTGAGCAGTCAGGCTAAGCCAAAAGGGAACCGAAGGCTCCACTGATGTGCTCCATCCTTAAGTGTTTTTAATTCTGGTTTTAAATACCTTCATTCTTCTAAGTGGAGCACAAATGTTGTTCACTGGCTTGCTCCTTAAACTGAGTAGATTTTCTTTAATTGGCAATAAGAGGAGTTCAGTGGATTGTTTTTGAAAAGTAGTGCAAGGAGTAAAAACTCAATCGTATGCTTTTCTACTTTTGCACTCTCCAATCTATCTGGCCTCTACAAAACACTGCTGGAATACAGCAAATATATAGAGTGTACTTTAAAATGACACAATGGTCAGTGAAAATGTAATCTGAAATGTGTAATTTCATAGAGACTTGGTGAAAAGGTAATGGCTGAATGTCTGCCTCTTATAGACTGAGACTTCAGATTGTTTAAACTAGAGTCAAAACTGGATGTAATTCAGTAGAAAAATCAGTTGAATTTTATGAACAATCTGAAGGAAAGGCAAATTAATTGAATGAATGCCTGAAGTGTAAACCACTTCAGTATCAGGTGTATTATAACCTATTGCTCTGCCTCTTATTTTAGGATGCTAGCATAACTCTTGAAAGTGAAGTAGTCTACACAAAATAGTATATTAAAAGTCCTTATTAGCTGCCAAAAGCATTAGACTGAATTGTATTTTCGCCTGAGGTTGTCACGTGGTTCTGTAAAGCAAGAGGGGAATGAACACTGAAGAGTTTAATCTTTGCTTTGATGTATTTGAAATTGAGGAGGATTTTGAGGTAAATGAAGAGGTGTACAAGAAACCCTTAGGAAGAGCCCATTAATGCTTCTAATGTAGCCTCAAATTAAGCTCACAGTAACTGTTAAATATTAAGTTCTAATGAGAAATCCAAAATGCTATCAGCTCAGACCTCTCACTTTTTAGTTTATAATATATGAATATTTATGAAAAATATTAGCAACAGCAAACAAGCAGATCACAACTGGATAGCCTCTTTTACTTCAACTCTAATGGTTTAAAAAAGATTTTAAAAGACTTATGGTATATTATCAAAGCAGGCAGCTGTTATTCCCTATAAAAACTTAAATAAATGCAGATCTAAATTTACTTGTCTGAAGTTACTGCTGCATAAGACAACAGGAACAGGAATCCAGAACCTCTAACTCCAGTCTAGAGGCCATTTACAATGGTCTGTCATGGCACAGTCACTATCACCACATGGCAAATCTTCTTACTTCACAGCGCAACACAACTACAGCCCGTTCACAGTTCAGCGTTTACCATGACCACTGCAGTCAGCTCAGGAGCTCTCAGGATCAGCCTCTCAATTGTGAAGTCTTTTTCAAATGTACAAAAAAACCATAAATAAATATGGCACATTCAAACTTTCATCAGGATTCTTTTTCAGGATGTAGGTGCTACCACAAAACACACACATATTTTCATTTCCTACATATAACACCTTGTTACCTTGTTAACCATATTTGCACATACAACGCATAATATTTTCACTTAAAAACTGTTCGTTTTGAAAGGATGAATGTTGAAACAACAGTAACTGCCTACTAACCTTTGCCAGGTCCACCAAAGTGTTGGCTTGATCATTCAGTTTCCTTTGTTCCATTTTTACACTTCTTAATCTAAAAAGTGGAATTTTAAGTCAAATTTTTTTCTTTGTATGAGGTCATACTAGGATTTCTAGAGAGCATGCACAAAACTTACAAGAGCAAATAACTGCATGGACAATGCCTTGACTACTTTGTGTAGAGTCAGAATCTTTAATGTGCCTGCTACAATGAGAAGCATGCTTCTTCAACACCGCAAAAAAGGAAAGAGCAAGGAAATGTGATGTCCTTGAGAATACCATTTGCCATGGTCAAAGTTGAATTCAAAAAAGAAGATAACAATTTATCCAGACTACATGAAAGAAAGCCAAAACATTCCTCAAAGCCTCAGTATCGTGACAAGTAGATATAGGAAGAAACATAGAACAACAGGTTTTGGTCATTATTGTTGTAGTAATCAAGAATCTTCCCATGCCTACATGACTAGATACAGGTATTAGCCCTGTTCTGTCGGAAATGGATTGGGTTAGCAGGTGTTGGAACCTGATGAACATACAGTGATAAGTGAGTTTCTCCTTTAAACAGAACTTCCATCAGACCAGCAGCTAAATAACCAACATGCTTGCCAATACATTTGGATTTTTCAGATAATTTGTGAATCTAAATATGATTACCTTTTAAATTGACATCATTCTTTTTCAAAGCACTATTTAAACTACAGCACTGAAAAGCTAAGAAAGAAGCAGCAAAGGTATATTTGTTTCTTTGATGTGTACCTATCTGCATTATTGTTGGTTATGCACATTTTTGGCAAGATACATGACCCTTTGTATGCATTCTCTGATATGAACACCATGTTTTTCAGATTACCTACTAGAGGAGTGGTTTGTAGATTCCATTTTCACAAATAGGCAATTTCTCCCTTAAGTATGATTAATTTGTTCAACATCTCATAATAGATCCATACCTGGACTTTCAATGGCTTTTCTGGGTGTTCTAGAGCAGGAAATAGGGTTTGCAAAACCAAGGTATCAATTTATATACAATGTGTGATAAGGCACCACTTCAGTCTACCAGTCTGCCAAGGGCCTACCAAAATTACAATTTGCTTAGCTGTCAAATGGAAGTATGGCAGCATTTTGTGACACGTGGGTTGCTAACGCATTCTCTGCCCATTTCTCAGTGAGGGTACTACTTAGAAAGCTAGTTTAAAGAAAACCTTGAAGGTAGTCCAAAACCAGAAATTTTATTTCATGTCTTTAGTTTACAAGCAATTCCTTTCATATGTAGTCTAACCGGTATGAGAAAATAAGTTGTGGAGAGTGAAGTATCATTTAAAAATATCTTTAAAATATAAATGGAAATAACTCTGTTAAGGTAGAAATGAACTGATCACATAAAACTGGCATTCCAGGAGGTTTGTCACTGGAATGCCATATGCTCTTCTTTCCCTGGAAGCTTCTTTCAGAGCACAGCATAGATGTAGATGGTATGAGTGGTGTTTTCACAGGCTACAAGGTGGAGTTTTTCTAAATCAAAAACTATATAGGAGTCTCCAAGGTACAGAATTATATAATCACAGTGTCAGAACAGAATAATTATTCAAAGGAAATTATTTCACTGGAGAAAGAAAACCCCAGTGTTTTGATGACCATTCTCTCAAATAATTTGCAGAATATGTGCTTTCTGCTTTTCTTAAGATTCACTGAGTCATCTGTTTGACAATCAGGATTTTAATTTTAAATTCCAGGAAGTTCATTATTATTGTAGTACTACAAGTACCAGTTGACACTAACATGATAATTCTTCATAGTAACCAAGCCAACACCTACCATAAGCTGTAAGAATGTAAAGATATGGCAAGTCTTTAGCTGCAGCAGCCGGATTTAAAGAAAACCAACAGACTTTCTTAGTATAATTCATTAAGATAAAATTTTGATTTTATGAACTTCACTTATCACAGAAAAAGATCATGATTCTGGATCGCATTTCCATGGCAGCAATCAGACCACTGAAGTTCACAAATAAAAACTCTATTTTTTGCATGCAGACAGTGGTAAATTCTGCAAGTTTAGAAAGGAACAGCTTGTACAACTTACTTCCGAGCTCTATTTTCATTTTGTTGAAAAAAAGACAAAACAAAAGAAAACAAAGTGTAAAATATACTAAAACAACCAAATGAGCACAGTGGGCTCGATTTAGCAGGTGGAAAGTCCTAGGGAGTTGCTACTTTTGATCAGTAGCTGCCTGAGGAGGCGTCTAACTTGCATTCATGATGAAGGAAGTGCCTTCAAGCCTTCCCATTAACTATCATCTGTAGATTTTCTTATTCATACAATACATAACATGCCTTTTTATGATTTTACCTTCATCTTATCTAATGTGCATGAGAAGCAGAACACCTAGACCAGCTGAACACATTTCAGAGCTGTGACCATGACTGTCATCATGATAAAGTCTGGTTTCTTTTACGAAATTGGCCCTGAAATGCCACTCTTTTTATTTTTGTCTCCAATGAAATGGTTGGAAGGTGAAGGAGAGGGACCAAACAAAACTTAAGACTCTGGGAAGATGGAAAACTGTAAGTCATTTGAGAAAAAGTGCAAAGATGGAAAGGGACAAAAAATTAATTTGCATCCGTCTAATCAGCTGCAGGAAGAAAGCAAACTGCTAGTGCAATATTTTCTTTCATGTTGCAGTCTTCAGCATATTGGAAAAATTATCTTTCATTTGCTTTCCTGAATACAAAAGTTTTGGGGCTGTAGTGCAAAGTGGTAAAAGAGAGAAATTATTAAGATGTGCAACCTGGCTGTCACACCTAGGAAAAAATTACTGATGCCACCTTTTTCCCTCCACCTGATTAATTAATTTTTAAGGGAGGTGCAGAACACCCTTTACATCCTGAAAAGTTCTTCTGAGCTTGAGTGATAAAAAAAGCTGGAGATCGAGCCTGCTGTGCTTTATAGATTCTTTTCTGAACATATGTGCTCATACACACACAGACACACAAACACACGCACACACACACAAAATAAACAGTAAAGTTAAAATATTAAGGCACAACCTTTGCAATCAAGGATTCAAGTCCAGCAAAGATGCACATGACATGCTATCCTCTTCCCAGAACCCTTCCACTCCCCTCCACCTCCCAATCCTTTAAGCTAAGCAGGATGGCTAAATTACTATATACAAATATACTTCTTTATAGTCACATAAAAATCCCTCAACTTCTATTGTATTTTTATTCCTCAAAGTATCTCCACAATAACACAGTAACATTTAAATCTGCAAGTTTGCTAAACATAATACAGTAATCAAGGTTTACAGTGTACTTCACAACTTAAGCTTAGCTACTTACTGCTTCAAAATTATGAAATAGAGAAAGATGGTTAGTCTAAATTTACTAATAGAAAATGAGTAAACCTGGACTTTCCTTCCTGTCTTTCCTGTAAGATGCTACACAGATGTTCTTTTCATCATAGATGCTTCCTTCACAGCTCTTCCCTGGTTGTCTCAGACACAGGCCTACGCTATAACTGATGGTTATGAAACCATCAGTTTGAAAATAAACTTAATTAATTTACTTCTTCCCTGTAACTCATGAGAACTATCTTCATAGGCTATACAAATGGCTGCCTCAGGCTGAATAGGGATAACAAATAGAACAGACAAACACTGACTGACCATTCCTCAAAAGAATTCTGGTTCCTGAGGACAAAAAGGTTCCTGAGTTTTTTTTCCCCTCTCATGCAGTTCAAGAATAGTAACCATTGTGCAATTCTGCTCATTTGGATGTGCTTTATGACAAATACATACTGCAAATTTTAGATAAATACTCGTAGTTTGGCAATACCATAGCACAGCTTAATCCTACAACCAGTTTTAGGTCTCAGGCTTGTTTTCAGACTCCCAAGTAGAGGGGAAGAACTCATTTGAATAATGCCAGAGATGCTCAATAGTCTCAACTATTGGCATACAGTCCCATTTTCTAGAACAGATGGCAGGGGTTATAGCTGACATACCAACATTTGATTTTGTGCACTGACAATATGCAGTGGAGAGAGGCAACTAAATGCTGGTGGGCTATGAAATGATACTTGATGAATATTCTTTTCATCAAACACTTCATACATACTCTCTTCTATCACATCATTCTGATTTTAAGATATTAAAACATCTACTACAAAGAAATTTTTTTTGTTTTGCTTTGATTTTTTTTTTTTTTTTTTTTAATTTCCCTCTGTCTATTGTAGCTCACATCTTTCTACCTGGAAGAAAATGCACAAAGGATGGTCTCAGTGGCATAGAACAAAAAAATATTGATAATTCAAGAAGTATAGGAAGAGTCCAAAAACCATTGACCAGTTTATATGGACATAACTTGCCAGTGTACCTTTTTATTTTATTGTAAACACATAATACAGTAAATGCTTATTTTTGTCTTACTCTGAAAGAAAATAAAACTCCAGAACAATCTTCTATGAAGGGAAGGGAATAGTGAGGGGAGAGGAGAGAGGGGGCCAGATGATATTAAGAGTGACTGAGAGAGAAGGAAACTACCAGCAAAACACCTTGGGAGGGAAAAGAAAGCAAAATAGTACTTACTGATGAATAGCTTGCAAGAATTTGCGTTGATGTTTCCTTACTTTTGCATGGTCTATTTTTTTAACCAGCTTTGTGTTTTTATAAATTAACCATGTTTCCCTGAGTACATTGGCCGCTGCATTTTTCACCTGTTTAATAAAAGAAAAAAAATAGGCTGACAAAAGTAGAATAATCTTATGTTTTCACTTTTCTGTTATTAACTCCTCCTAGAGCTTTTGAAATGCTGTCTTAACTGTGAGAAGTGGGTACCTCAAGAAGCTGCAGCACTGAGGGAAGAAAGCAACAACTGGATTAAGGGGACTGCTGAGTAGTTTCCTTTTTATATAGATGTGATGTTCAGATCAAGTATTTTTGCGTCCAGGAATAGTTTTCCATCTTCAAAGAGTTGGAACTGTTTGGTGTTTATGGCAATATAAATTACAGTGAGAAAATACTATTGCATTATCTGTACGTTAATTAAATGTATTCAATAGGAACATAATCTTTCTCTCTTTCTTGTTCTTGTTATCACTTCTTAATTCTCTTAGCATTAATGGTCTTTTAAAATTCCAGAGCTATTTGAGCACTTTGTCCTTTTTCTTGGCTTTCCATAAGATGTTAAGAGAACCTATAGTTCTCTTATTAGGCCCTCCAAAATTTTCACGAATGCTTAAAAACATACAAATAATTTGAATGCAATATTGATTAACGGCTGAATGACTAGGCTACTTGGAAATAAAAATTGTCCTAATTATTCACCTTTATTTTCTCTCCCTCCAACTTTATATCATGCCAGTCACTGCAGTGTCAGAGCTAAGTCAATGGCTTAGACATTGCAGGAATGTCATGCAATAGGTTGGCCCAGCAACAGGCCCCCCTACCTTGCACCTGTAAGTGCTGGAGGACCTTCTTCTGTCTTTACTGAAAGCACAACCATGGTTTAGAGACCTCCTCACAATCCCTAAGTAGCCCTTGCATTTCCACAAGGTATGGCTACCATCAGGCTGTGCGGAAAGCTCCCAGCATCTGCATGATTTGTGATCTGATGTGCATCTTGAATTTGTTTGCTTGGCTCACTTTTCAAATGCTTTGAGTTTCACAAGATTAAAGCTCTGAAAGCACCACCTGGATAAAGTATTAGATTAACGTTGAGATTTATATGAAGAATAGATGAACAAATGAACTTTAATATGCATAAATAAAGACTAGACTCAAAATCTGGCCAATCTCTGAGACACATTTTGGCCTCAGATATCAGATAACACTAGAAAACTAACTGTGTTAGGAAGGAAAAAACTGTTTTCTATAGTCTAGTATCAACACCTTAACTGACTCCAGTAGGAATGTAAATCAACAAGCTCAGAAAGACACCTTGTCAGACACCCTTTATACCTATATAAGACCTGTCTTCCCACATTGGCTCTTCTCAGTAATGAAGACTGAACGAGTTGAGTGGACTGTACAGCTACTACTCATGTTTTTGTTTCCCTAACACTGACCTGTTTTATTCAGCAAAGGATTTGTATTGCCTTGTTTGCTGCATTTTCTTTCATTTAAAATATTTCTACAAATATCAACGATTCTTATTTTGTGAAAAATAGGTACTTCTAAAAATAATATACAAATATCTTTCAGAGTCCTTCGGTACTGTATACCACTAAATAAACCATGTGTTGTGTACAAAAAGAAGTTGAAAGACTGCCCCACTGCTCCTGTTCATATGTTGTCAACATATGAAAATATATGTTGTTGTCTTAAGAACATCTCTCATAGCTTGAAATTTTTGTTTTTATCTATCATTTCACCTATTTTAATTACAAAAAATATATTTGCATATACCACACAAAAGCTTTTGGTTTAATACGATGGTTTAGTTTTACAGCACTTAACTGCTAATTAACTCATTCACACCAAATACCTTCCAGATACAAGGGCCCTCTATACAATATTCTATACAAATACTTAAAATTTGCTGACAACTTGCAATTACCCTCAATTTAAAGAAAAACTCAAGGCATCCAATTTCTAATCTTTCAAAATAATACCCATGATAAAGTTCAGCAAGGATACCAATCAGGAGACTACTTAAAAATAAATGCAGAAATAAATTAATACATAGTATTCCTTTTCAGCTGTAACTTTAAAATGTGACTTACTCTTTTAGTTAGCTGGGTGTCCATCATGAAATTATGCACATGTTTCTCAGCTTTGGTAAGTTCTAACTTCCTTGCCACCACAGCTACCACCAGTGCAGTGCACCCAGCACCCTGAAAACAATAAAACAAATGCCCAAGATGTTATTACTGCATTTTGCATAGTTTTTAGAGGAAGTTTCTCCTTTCCTGTAGAAGTGTAGCAGGCATCAGGTGATTCATCCCAGTTAAATACAGTGAACACGCTACAGCTGTTTCATTTCAGAGTATTACGACAAGTCAGTATTTACAGGCTGGTAAATTATTAAGGCACCAAAATAATTAGTGACCAGAATGACTTAAAAGTTCTGTTGTTTTTTTTTTTTTTTTTCCCACAGAGGGTGAAAATTTCAGCATATCCCATATCTAATGCATAAACAAAGGGGGTGATAAAAACAACTTTTTAATCCCAGTAATAGAATACCCTATTCTTAAAATTTTTCTCAAGGTTACAATGACTACTAAAGAGGAAATAAGATTAGATTAGTATTTAGCACACACACACACGAAAAAGAAAAGTTTCTTAGGATTATCTGCAGGGCCTAAAAATAATAGTAAAATTAGTATTTACTCACTCTAGATATTTTCACGTTGTTCTGAATCCTTCAGTGATCTTTTCCAATATTATTCCTGCTTATATTATTACCATATAAAATAGAACACATACACAGGACCATATCTTCAAAACTTGGACAGAGGAAATAACAATTTTCTCATTCATGCTGTGTATATATATGCACATGCATATATACACGTGGACATGCATGTGCACAACAGGCAAATTCCAGAAGGTGCCTTCTCTTTGTAATGACAGTGGCTTTATCAGCATCACAAATTCAAATGCTTATTTATGGGGCAGGTTAAAGAGAAAGGAGGCTAAAATAAGCCAGGTAATAAAAACAGTGTCAATTTTATACATTGATAGGTATCATTTACTTTACACTATAAATTGTTCTGCCTGAATATTTTGTTTTAATAAACAAATTTTTACAGCTTTTTTTTTTTTTTTAAAGTATAAATATTAAATATATGAGGCTACATTTAACTTGCAGGTTCATTCCCATCTAGCTCTTATTCACTTCTGTTACCATTCAATATAAAGCAATCTCTCATTGCTTCTCATTTAAGCGTAGCACGTTTTGATTCACAGACCTTTCTTCTAGTCATTCTGTATTTCTCCCATAAACTTATTCTCTATCCCCCACATCTATAACTGCCTTACCCTCTCCAGAAAATCCAGAAGAAATCTCAGAATTTAGTTTTCAAAATACAAAATCCATTAATAAAAACATAGAGAGTGCAAAATAAATTAACTCATTGGAAACTCCTTTTCCACACAGAATCCTTAAAAAACTGGATCTTGTCTCTCTATGTACTTACTGAGGCATGGAATGAATTCAGTGAAAGCCTTCAATTAATAATTTCTCCATTTCCCTGGTAGACTGTTCCAGAAAGTTCATCCAATTATCTTCTCATTTTCTCCAATTAATTCTCATCTTCCAACCTCAACAACTCTCAGCATTCCTTCAAATGAGTCCCTCATAATTTTGTTTCATTTCCTGCTTCTTCCTTGTCCTTGATACTAAGCCTTTGTTTTTCTCTAACTCTCTGTTGTCCAGTCTTGTGACAATAGACGTCAAAAGAATTTACTTGTAGTTTTGCTCCTTCCATGAGTCAAAATGGTCCTAAAAGTTCTTCTGCTTCTCTAGACTCCATTAACACTTTAAAAGAAAGAATACAGCCCACACAGCTTAAGGCTAAACAATTCAGAAGCTCATTGAGCCTCTACTGAGAAGAGGACAAGGCAGAAGATGCTCTAACACATCCTACATCCCCAGAAAACAGACAGTGCTCTTTAGGTCTTCCTCCTGTCAAGGGAAATGCTAATATGCAGAAGACTTCTCTGTAGGCAAATAAATTAATAAATTACCCCATGTAATAACAAGGAAATGAAGATAAAAGCAGACATCTTTTGGTTCAGTCATATCAGGAAAGCCAGGGCCAGGTGTTGATTTAATGACACAACCAGAGTTCTGCCTGCTCACAGCAAGAAAGTTAGAATGGAAATGAGCTTATTAATATAGAACCCTGGCACAAAACACTTGTTTAATTTCTCTCCTGGGGGAGAGAAATACTAGATGGTTCTTTCCCAACCCTCCTCAAAAAGGCTAGAGGAGTCGTGGCAGGCAAAAGAGGCAAAATCATTCCAGCCTTTGTGATTGAGTCCCATGCTTTTTCAATGTGGCACAGTAGCTGTAAGGGCCAAACGATGTCAAAAGTAGGAGTTTTATGTCTCACATAAAATATACTGCCTGCAGCGTCACCATACTGTCACTGGTGAGCAGTGACAACCACTTCTATGGTGTATGTGCACTCCTATCTTCCTCATCTCCAGAACAGCTTATTGTGATGGCAAAGTATTCTAAAGTCAGTTTAAACCTCTTGGTTTTGTGGCAAGAACATGAGTTCTTCTAGTGTTTCTTCAGAAGTAGGAAGTATTATACTACCTGCATGTTTACATTTCACATTACTGTGAAGGAAAAATAATCACTCATAGCAGCTTACAACAATGACTAAAATTGCACTTAAACTGCATGTTCATGATTAATATTACACCAACCTGCAGTATTACATGGTTCCTCTAAAGAGCTCTGCATCCTTAAAAGTATTAATGAAGTGAGAATTATTAAAAATTGCAGAAATTAAATGGAGGAAATACAGTTGCTTTAAAAATGGTAGCATTGTGTGCATGATACTTGCCATGTTTTCTGAATATGCTGGATTCATAGGAAAATCAGTAGGTCAGCTTATATGCCCAGTGTCCAGTTTGTCATATCAGTACTATGCAATGCATCAGCTACTTATTTATTAAAATTACTCAACTAAGTAAAAGCACCAATAATTATTTCAACTGCAGGACAGGTTTTATAGAGAATAAAATTCTACAAAGTCTTATGTTTGACTACTCTATTAACTTTCAACATCAGCATTTTTATCCAGTTTTGAAGTAAATAATAATATAAATCATTGCTTCAAGCTCTTGCTCAGGAGAATTATATGTAAGATGAAGAAAATGAAAAAGGCAGGACCATATGTATTTTCAGGTATCAAAGCATTAATAAATTCTATCTGGAATTCATACTCCTTAATCAGCTGCCTGAGCATCTCCTGCTTTACAGAGTTATCGCAGTGTATTTCGGCTTGGTAAGCAGCCTGGTTTCAAAGGCACTTAGGACAGAAATTATTACAACACATGCAGTGTAAGCAAATTGATCAAGCTAAGGCTAAGGTTTGACTACATTGTTCATCTGCTCTACTTAGTGGAAACAGGTAATAACAGAATTAACCATACATTAATTTGATGGTGTTCAAGTACTCTGTGATCAAGTATTTGCCAGCAACCACCCATTTTAAAAGCTGATTTTGATACCAGAACTCTTCTGTTTTCCAGAAAACATGTACAAGCTGAATGAAATTATCTACTAAAGCATGAGAAGCTCTTAAAGATCACAGATAGAAGAATAGGCAAGATTAGGACTCTGCTGATGAGTCGACTAATGCCTATTTCCTGTTTGCAAGGATCAGAAGATGAAGCACATGAATTTCATCCTGAACACACAGCATTTCTTACTTGATATGACATGTAGCATATTTGTCTACAATAAAGCAAGAAGTCTGAACTGAAACATATACACAATCTTTCAGCTGAACAAACTCTGGATTTTACAGCGACATCAGATCTCTGATGGTGATGTAGAATTTGCATTTATGAGCAGCACAACCTCTAGCATAAGTTTCACAACCATTTACACAGGAAAGAACTTGTCTTGACTGTCAATCTATTTAGCTGTTGTCCCTTATGAAGACAATTTGATGTGACTGCAAGCAACTTGAGGACATTCTTTTTGTCTTTAATTCTAAGTACACTCTTCCTGTTAAGGACAAAGAATGACACTTAAAGCTCAAATGTTCATTTAGGTCACAAGTCTGTGAAAGCCATTCACCCCTCTAGCCCTCTTTGATGCCTAAAATACAAAGTGAGTTTCCCTGATAGAAATGTAAGTGGAAGTAAATGTTGGCATTTTACTCAAATATGGTTAGGCAGTTCTTAAACACTAGTAGGATAATAATTTTCTCTGTTACATAAGCCTAAATGATGACTGATACACCTTAAAAAAATTAATGGAAGGATAGTTTCAATTGAGTGGGATAAAATAATGTCATCAGGCATTAATGTCAAGCCTATGCTATTTGAAAAGAGAACAAACATGAAATTAATTGTATTTTAAGTTATACTTCAAATTTAGCAACTGAATGTGACATTAATTTAACTTAACCATGACCCTCAGAAAAACGCATAACTATTACTTGGTGTTGTCTTTCACTTTACTTTCAGGCATCATAAATTACAACTTTCCATATTTTCCGCACAGTCTTTCTCTTGGCACTTACTTCTGAATTATTGCAAGCCTCCTTTCAACTGCTTTAACAAAGAAAACTATGTCTTAGACACATCCGAGATTGCTGCAATGGTTATTTTCTTTGCCTGTCATTCTTAAAATGTTACACTGCTACGTGACGATGTAGTCTCTTCTCTGGGGCATTGTATACAGAGCATTTGCCCTCAGTTGCAGTATTTTATGACTTCTCATCGATTTCAGCTCTAGCAAGACCTTTCAGACAAGATTCTTTGCATCACCTGTTTACTTAGTAAAAGCTCCCTAGAAACATATAAATCTAATACATAGTTTTGTTTTAAAACCTTCCCCTTCTTTGTGTAGGATTTTACTTACTACACAGCCTAGCAAAACCAGTGAAGGTACATCAGATTCTGGTATGCCAAGATCACTTCTACTGACCCTACATAATTCCTCCTTGTTTCTCATTCTTTTTGCTCTGTGGAAATGCTATGCCCATCAGTAATTTGGACCATGTATTTCTATTCTCTTTATACAGTACTGGTATCAATAGGATTAGGAGTCCTGAAAGTCTACAGGGATATAAATAAGAATTGATAAAGACAGTAGGTCTGTATTACCCAGTTATAGCATGTACACCATACTAGACCTGACTTTTCCTTTTTCTTCCTTATGAAAGTTACTCTTCAATATACTTACTACATGCCAGCTGAGATGCCTTTTGCAGTCCAATCACAATCCTCTATCCTCTTCACTTTTGCAGTCAACACTGAGGTTTCTGCTTATATCAGCAGAATCACCGTATCAAAGCCGACAAACTAAAAGTTACTATAGGGTTTACATTACAGTAAACCACATCTGACACAGCTATGGCTGCTGGAGGGGAAAAGCTGGTGTTTCTCACAGCACACAATGAATATGTGGCTGTGGAATCTGGATCAAGACCATGCCTTTACTACCACTCACAAGGGCTAAGACTGAAGGTTCACACTACCGCAAGACAGTGATTGCAAAACTGCAGGGTTCAGACTTCAAGCGCAGTCTAGCATGTACATATAACATTCTTGTCAAGGCCCAGTTTTACTGACAGCCAGAGAAGTGCTTTCAACTCTTCAACCAAGGGTTTATCTAAGGCAAATAAAGCTTAGCACTGGCTGCATCTTCAGTTAGAACTGAAAGCAGCATTTGGTCAGTAGAGAAACCCTGTAGTGCTCTAAGTAAATGCCTAAGGCATTGTCACTTGGTACTTGTTTTGATAAGGTTTTGAAATACCTTTACAAGACTATTGAGTCACTCCTGCAACCACCTGGAGGGTGCTGTTGGTGAGAAGGGAAACAACACTGTTCATCAGTGTCTCTGTTGAAAGTCACCTGGCATCTGTGGTTTACTGGACTGGAAGTGAAGTGCAATCTTAAGTGGTGTAGGTGCCACAAAAATGTCCTGCTGTACTTGCCTGTAGCTGAAAGAAGGCAGTTGCCACATTTCTTGCTCACTTCTCTTGGGATCCACTGAGGGAGAGAGAAGGTGCGCTTTGCAGACATATGGTTCTGGTGGGAAATTTAGCTCTGCACCAGAAAAGGCACAACATTCCTCCTGCTGCTCTGCATAAAATGAAAATCCTGTAAGAATTTAAACAGGCATTTTGTTCATTTGGCTCTCTCAAAGGTGGACATACATGACCACCAGGGAAGGGGAAAAAAAAAATCTAAAATGTTGCTTGAAGTAAAAAAAAAAACCTCTCCAAAACAATACAGACAGAGACTAGGGAAATGGTGCTGTATAAATGTGGGTTTGCATTTGTTACTGTTTATTGGGAAGGATGCAAAACCTTGCAAGACTGATTTTACTAATCATTTTATAATGAGTAATAGGACAATAGCTATGCTATCTCACCAAAGGGTGATCTAAAAAAACCTTTGCATTATTTATATTTTCATGTATTCAATATTTGCCTGGCTACTATTGTCTTCAGTGGAGTTTGTCTGCATCACATTTAGAATTTCATTGCAACATTTAAATTTCTGATATACATAAGAGTAGATGAGCACGTTTGTTTACTTCTAATTAAGCCATAAGGTTTTTAGCAACGTTGTGAAAATAAAAACTATGAAGACCATTAAAATGTTATGTATAAGTGTGACATTGATTCAATAGTGTCACACATAGAATGGATAGTCATAAGTAAAGGTGAAGTAAACTTCTTGAGAAATTAAAGCTGTGTACTAGAAGAGACGTGGGACAGCACAGGACAATCATTTATAATATGAAGACAACATCTCTTCAACAGGAGAACCTGTAGAAACAATCTCTTTGAATGTGGAATACAATGACTGTAGTGTTAATGACTGCAGACTGTCAGAGAACCCTGACAATTGAATATGCCCTGATGACTAGGCTTCTGGGAGACCTTTAGTGGTCATAACAGCTAAAACACCCCTGGACAGTTTATCCCAAAATGCATAAAAAACTTTTTGCTGTGCAAGGGTTGAAGTCTGATTTCCTTAAATGAGCAGGCTTAACAGCTTGTTCCTCACCTGTGTTGTAAATACAAAAGTTTTATAAGAATATGTGTAAAAGTATATGAAAACCCTTGTATTAAAGCTAAGGTTACTGCAAATGAAATTATATTTTCTCAGATCAAAGAATTTTTGCTGCAACAGTCATCAGCTCTAGTCATACCTATGTAAGCAATGGCAGCATGAGACAACTGCTTCTCATTCCAGCCAGGAACTAATTGCCTTTAAATTTATTGAAATACATCCATAACTAGACCTTAGTGGGAAAAAATTCCTGTGTCCTCTGACACTTCAAAAACTTCCCTGCTCTACTTGTACAAACTAAAGACCTTCTGAAGAAGTTTTTTTTCCTTAATTTTTCTAGTTTTGAAAGATGGTAAAATCTTTCAAGAGGTGTTGTTTACTCAAATGGAGTAGAATCTTTGTCATTGTCTCACCTTTCAGATTAAAGCCCTCTCAACCATTACTACAGGGATCACATTTTAAAGCTTCTCAACTTGAATTTGATCATTTATGATCCTTTACTTCAGCTAGAAGTTTCATACCACCAAGGCACAGACATGAAATAATCCCAAACTACCTTTATTCCCTACAAAAGTTACCATTTTTGCAATTTGCTGTGCTGGAACAACAATAGTAGAGGAGCTGACAAATTTCTCAGAAGCCCAACCTTTAATAGCTTTACCCCAAAGAATGCAGGCATCATTAACTGTCTTCTCCATATAAAATTTCTGCTCAATACATTGTCTACTTAGGTTGCACTACGATAGAAAGAACAGTCTGCTCTAAATCCTGATGTCACTTATATTTATTACTAAATTATCAGAATCTAACGCACTATATTCTAGCATATATCTGAGATATGGACCCAAGATGCTACCAATTCACACTAAAAGCTTTTCATATTTTCTCAGAGAAGTAAAAACTGAGCAGTGTTCTAGATGTTTGAGGTATCTTCTTATCCACAGAATGATGCACCACAGTGCTTTAACTTGAATTGATCATACCTTTTCAACCTTTAGAGTGTAATTCAAAATACATTTCTGTATTTTATAACTCATTATGTTTCTCTGACACACTACACAATTAAACAATGTGAACAGAAGTTTTGATAAAATCACACATTTTAGACATTATTATGCACAATAATTTATGACCTTTTTGTATATTATACACGAAGTTCTATAAAATAAATTCCACATTTTACCTTATTTAACTTAGGTAAGTTTACCTTATTTTTCTCTTTTTAAGGCCTCATCCCAGAAGACATGCAGACAATGTTAACTATGCAGTTAGAATCTATTTGTTTTTCACCTCTTTTTTCTTACAATCTAGCAACTATTAAATTTCAAAAATAATACAGTTCAGATCTTGCTACCAACAAAAAATAAGACAGTTAGAAACTGCTACTCTAAGTGCCATGTTCCTATTTTAGACAGTTCTCTGTATTTTTTGGTAAGACCAGACTGTCTACAATTATCATTTGCACATACATCACAATTAAGCCTTAGATGAAGAGTTCTCTGTTCTTATAGCAGAAACACCTCATCCTCATCACTTTTTCAAGATTCATGGCAAAGAAACCGTGATTGTTTAGAAGTAAATGCAGACTTCCAAAGGACATTAAAACCTTCAGCATGAGAAGATTTAAAATGAGATCTTATTAATTTTTGATTCACCATTTGGAACTAATAAAAACTATTGTCCCTAAAGCCAGATTGTACACACTGACTTCATTGCAACTACTCTAAAAAGACTACTTCATCTACATGAGTGATCTTCAAATAAAAGATGCCACTTAAAATTTTTGCAAGGAAAAGCTTGAATCTTGTCCACAGCTATTGTATACATTTAAGAAACTTCCCTTATTTATTTGGTTCTTTCCTAGGCCTAACAATCTCTTTGAAGTTCATTTCAACAAGAGAAGTAAAATTTCCACATTAGCAAAGCAGACACTTCAAATAACATCTATTTCATTTAAAGCAAAATTCATCAAGCTATACCCAACAAACTGCATCCTGTGACAGGACAATTGCAAATTCATCCATTTTATTTCTAGCAACATAGGTTTGGCCTACATGTCTGCTTCTACCTGTTGGCGGGTGGCTTTGAGGAAGATTCTGCATCATAAACTTTGCATCATACAATAAATGCACCACCTCACCACATAATGCTGGTTCTAAAAGGAAAAAAAAAACCTTAGAATACTTGTAACAGGTCCTTGTATTTGCAGTCAGAAGAACTGATTGTCATTGTTTTATCTTGCGCACCTGCAGAAGCTTACAAAGGTCTGGAAAAGTTATCCATCTCACAGTCTATAATTATGCATATTTTCATATTTTCTCACACTCCTTACCAATTCTACTGACCTTCTTTAAATTTTTTGCTAACTTCATTAATCTCCTTATAAAGCAGGGAAAATCGTGCAAACCACTCCAAGGCCCTAGATGCAAACAGCCATTAAGAAAGTAGAAGTGCTGCCTTACACAAGCAGTTCCACTTAGAAATCATACAAGGAAAGTGTTCCACCTGTAGCTGAGATCACCTTGCTGATGAGCATCTGAGAGATCTCCTGGGTGGGCACTGACAACCGGGCACAGCAGCTTCAGTAGGCATAAAACACAAATGCAGCACACTGACAAGCTGCAGGGCATGGTGAAGATGCCATAGGTCTCCCTATTTCCTCTCTATCCTCTTTCTCTCTCTGTGATTCTGTGAACAATCACAGCAGCTATATATGTATCCATCCAATACACTATTGCAGACCTATGTAATGTACGCAGGGGCAGAGGATGCATTTGCTCTGGATTTATAGTCCACCTGGCCCACAGCCTGCTACTTCTGCCTAGTAAAGTCTCACTGGAAAAACACAGATTGCTAATTGAGTTGAGGCATCCAGTTCAGTTTCACTTGCTTGACTGAAAACATCTCTGCATTTGCCCTTCTTTGTAACATGCCGTGTCAGTATTTTTATGAAAGTTTCATATATTTAAGTGCTTTGCAAGATCAAAATGTAAATTGTTCTTATTTTTTAATTGTTTGCCTTTTTGGTTCACATTCTTTTGTTTGTTTGTGTGTTTTTTGTTTTTTTTTTTTTTTTTTTAAATTTTGATTTTTTTCCCTATTTCTCTAATACATTAATCAAACGTCTTTGCTATCTTACTCTCAACAATTCTAAAGGCATTTTTCCTTTTGGTGTAATCTGAGTATGTGTAAAGATGCCTCTCTTCTCCATCACTGTGCATTTGTAGAGTTTAAAAGATGTCACTTGACCCCAGTGAGTCAAGACAGCAGTAGTTAAAATTTCAATCACCAACAGAATTTGATGCCACCAGCAGACTGCAGAAAGTCCCCTTCCCAGGCTGGAGTACATGCAGAATTCAGCCTGAGCACCCCCATTTCCATTGCACAGACAGCAATTCCTGAGGCAGAAGTGGGAAGATAGGATTTTTGCTTCACAGGGATCAAGACACCAAAGTAGGCTTCCTTGGGCCACCAGTTCCACAAAGCCAATATTAACTCTTGAGTTGTCTGTGTATCTGCTCTTGTATTCACAAGTATTTCTATTTATTCCCCCTTCCATCCTTTTCCTTACCCAAAAACAAACAGCAGTATTTGGCATTGATCACACTAATCCAATGCATTTTCTGCTTCAGACGCTAGGGAATTACATTTACCTCTTAAAACCAAAAATATGGTTTTATTTTACTACATCCATTCAACAACTATCTTTGTGTGTCTTTTAATTAGATCATCAATTGCTTCTATTGAAATAAAAATCACTTGGTCTGTCCTTTAAGGATTTTATATTTTCCACAACAAATATTAATTAATTACTGTACAAGTTTCAGAAGAGTAATTGGTTTTAAAGAATGATATTCAAGACATGTAAGCTTTTTGATATTATAGGTTAGACTAGAAGAGAGTTCATTATTATATTTACGGTGCCGTACTTCATATTCCTCAGGTCCTTTATGAAAATAAAACATAACAAAACAAAACACAAGCCTCAAAAAACCCAGAGTAATTCCAACATCTGACTTCTTCTCATTGCTCCATGTTTTTTTTTGTCTCAAACATTATTTAAATTTAATTAGTGGTTAGGCTTTCTATTATTTTACCTATCATAAGACAGCAGCCACTTGGCTTGTTTTTTTTAAGAATGCTTTCTGTCTCCAAAGATGTTTATCCTGAATTCATTACCATGACATCCTGATTGGAGCCTTTGCTCTTCCAAAGCAGCTGCAGAATTTATAATCACTAAAAAAACCCAATCAGAGACATGAAGATATCATCCATACATTTTACAAGTCTGACAGTTGTGAAAAAGAGATGCCAATGTGTGAAAACAGTATGTATAAATCCATACGTGAGTTTTCCATGGAAGCAGTAGAAGTGACTTTGTATGAGGGTTCTGTCCTCATTCTGCAATCTCTGCCCTGCAAGGTGGCAATAAACACTGCTTCTCTACCCCTTTTCCCAGTGAATTTATGACCACATATAATTTTCTCTGGCATCAATATCCAACACGGAAAGGAGTAAAGGCAAATACCCCAGAAGATGGCAGATTTGAGCTCATCCAACAGCCTTCAAAAAAAAGCCCTGTGAGTCATTCCTCTGCTTTTAGCCTGTACCTTTCAACTCCGCTGCAAACTCTGTATTTAAGGAGATATGCATTTACCGCCTTTTGCAAAATATACTGGAAATCTTTATCAATCTTTATCAATAAAGGTCAATTAACTGAAACCTATCAGTTTTTTTTTAAATTTTTTTTAAGCATTTGTAAAAAAAATCCTTAAACATAAAAAAAAAAAATTCCTTTTTTTCCTCTCTGGAAGTAAAATATAAACTTATTATAAACAAATATGCTATTGACATATCTGCTCAAAAGGAGCAATGCTTTGATACCATTTGCTTTCAGCCATAATCCCAACATAGCTGTTTTACCAAAGGCAGATATTGGGACTGCATTGCTTATAATCAATGGCAAAAATTCAGAAGCAAGTATGTATCTTATTGTTGCATACAATACATATATGACATTCATTCACAGGGACATTTACACAGAAGTTGGTACAAACAAGAGTGGCAGAGCCCAGAATTTGTTTACATCTAATTTACTGTAGACATGCCTAAATTTTCCCAGCATTACAATACATTGTCTTACTCCCAGCCTAACTTTGACCAAATGGTGCAGTACAAAAACTTAAAACCAGACATGAAATACAATTAATAAATATATATTGAGCATACACGACCTAACAACTGCTGCATGGCACCAATGGCAGCAAAAGGTTTTACTGTGCAAATTGCATAGCATAATTCCACTTAAAGCAATGGACTGCTATGAATATGTTATTAGACTTGTAAGAAATAGAGTAGAAAACTATCCACCAACAAAAGAGTTTTAAGAGTTTAGCCACCATTATGTCTCTTTGTGATTAATTTTAAGAAACAAAATTCATAACTGAAGATCCATTACTAGTACTGCTCTGATTACACATGCCCAAAGATGATCAAGATGATCAAAGATGATCAATACCTTAACATTTAATGAAAGATTTTACTGAGATTTCTGAAGCCATGAATTATGTCACGGTGCAAATTGTTTCTCCATATTTCTTTCATTACACAGCTAGTAAATTTTTGCCTAAAGAAGAAAACTCCATTGCATTACTAGGAATGAAAGACTATGGGTATTGTCTGATTAAGTATACACTCTACAAGACAGCAGATAAATATTTCTTTATGACTACCAAAAATTTTGGGCTTAATTTCAAATTAATTAACAGCAAACAAAATCTCATATTCAATTAACAAATTCACTTACCATGATTCCAGTAAGTAAACAGACCCCCTTTCCACAGTATGTATTTGGTACCATATCCCCATATCCAATGGATAGAAAAGTTATTGAAATCAACCACATTGCTCCAAGGAAATTGCTAGTAACATCCTGTTGATCATGGTATCTGAAAAGAAGAAAACAATTTCTTTACCATGAAAACATTTGTTTAACTATTGTTTGCTCATAAAAAAAAATGCATTAACTGGTCCATACAACCATTTTTGTATACAATCTCATTTTAAAAACAGCTGTAAGGAAATAAATATAATTCAAATACAATTAAATGAGCAGTAATGAATAAGAAGGTATGAAAATAATACCAGTAGTAGAAATGGTTTATAATTCAGCATTTGGTTATTATTGTGAAGTGGCAGAAATCTCTGTTTTTAACATAATCTCTTCACCAAGGGTACAAGTCCTGTTAATAATCTGCAGTAGCATAAGACATCAAAATAAAACAATTGCTGTGGTCTAAGGCAAATATGAGAGCCAGAACAGGTTGTGTGCACAACCAGACAGCAGAGTACATCTTCACCTCCTTGGCCTGAATGCAACTTTATGATCAGAAATACAATCCTAAACTAACACATGCTGATTTAGACAATGTATGGTCTTCCCTCTCCTTCTACAAGTACAAGGTAAATAAAAAAGTATGTCATTGTATTTCTCATCATCAAAATATATTTTTCTTAATATAGCAAAAAATCCCTTTAGTGTTTAGTCAGCTATAATGTGAAATTTCATGATGTGACATTTCTTGACTTAGTTACAGTATTATAGTAGAATATGTTCATATTTCCCTTCCAAAAACTGCCAAATTCAGATTAATAATCTTATCTTTACATTACATACATACCAAATGGAAGGTGAAGATACATTTTACATTTAAAAACCTGTTGTCACCACTCATCCTGTGGTGGGAAAAAAGATGCCTAATAGGATAAAGTAGGGTGGAATTTTGCTTCCTGGACAGGCCAGCTTTGCCATAGAGACTATCTGCAGCAGCCACTGCAGACTCAAGGTTGCAATCACCCCTGCAGCTGCTGTGAAGCCTTAGGTTAACTAAATGCTGTTAGATTCCCCAAGAGTATAATTTTAGCCAGTCCCTAAATCTGTGTCTCACGGGGGTCACAGAGGGTCATTTAATTAGTTCACAAATCCGTAAACAACCTGCTTTCCACAACTGAAATAACTGCTTCTGTTTCTTCCTTTCTGGACTGCATTCTCTGTGACAGACCAAGAATGCAAAGCAAGCACACAGGAAATTTCCTGTTCTCACACTTTTAAGATATTCACCATAAATTTCTGCAAAATATTGTCTTCAAAGTCCCACCTATGTTCTGATGTTTACTACAACATAAAACTCTTTGACTACCAGAGACCACAGCAATCACTCCGATCAAGTCTGTTCCACACTTCCTCTGGATTTCCTCTCTCCTGGCGTCAGTGTTGTCTCTCATATACTTTATGCAAGTTTTTCTGTTTTGCCTAGAACAAAACCTAGAAAAATGTAGTACAAGCCCACGTTGGGAGGTCCTAAGGACATAAACAATGATAACCACAACAGCAAAAAGAGTTAAAATGACCACAGAGCTTTGCATATAGCAAAACACAATCTGGCATTGTTTATTTTTCTAGACTGCTCTAAATGTTAGGGATTTTAGTCTCCACTTAACAAAAGTAGCAAGTAACAGCCGTGAAATAAATATATAGATACAGAGAGAGAGAAACACAGTTGTCCCATCCAGGAGGCAAGAAGAAAGCTTGAGTACCTATCATGCCAATCCCTACAGAGTATCAAGTAAGAGATATGATCCATAGGGTCTGGATGAGCTTCACAGAAGGGTACTAAAGTTACAACACCTTCTAATGTTAGCATTTCAGGCAAATATTAATAAATGCCCACATAAATATTTAAAATACATTTCTTTCATGTCTCCCTTTGGATTTTGAACCAAAATCCATGCTTCATATGACTGAAAACAGAACATTCAAAGACAACTCACTAAGTTCCAGAAATAAACAACCCATAAGGAATATCAAAACTACTTTCTTAAGTCTTGAACAACATGGGGAAGAGATAATGGAAGCCTTTACCCACTTATCCTCCTTTACCCATGTCAGAAAACATACAAGCCAACCTACACATAAGTTCTTTAAAAAAGTTGACATAAATTTTAAAAGACACAGCAGAAGCCTTTCAAGTTTCATTGGAGACATGGAGACAATAAAGGTTCCTTAGATGAACTATTCATTAAAGCTACCTACATCAATATTTGGTAGCACAATTCAAGGACCTGTTTAAATGTTTCCATCTTGTCAGGCCAGGCTTCCTGGATTTCTTACTCAGAGTATCTCACCTAGTTATGATTGTAAGGCTATACCTCAGCAATCAAATGTTGCATACTTAATTTAAAAATCATCACCAGTACTTACTAATGAATTTACTGTCATTAAGAAACAAAGGCCATGTCATGTCCTCCCTATTGCTGCAACTGCTCAAGCACAGTAAAGCATGCAAATTACCTAATTTTCCTGATTTTATATTAAAAAAAAAACAACAACCTTATTATCTTGAAACTGTACATGGAAAGTTGAAGGACTGACTTCTGAGGTTAAAAATCTGTAAGTACAGTGAAGACAGTATAAAAGGTTATCCATGATAATCCTATAATTTCTTTGCCACATTTTTAAGAGGGTGGTTTAATCTTGTCTTATATATTTTGTAATCTTACTTCAGATTGTTGAATCTCTGTGGTTAGCAGTTCTGGTACTTGTCCACACGCTTTGGATTTTCATAAGATTACATCTGTGTCAGCAGAAATTTCCTGTACCTTCCTTAGTACTTTACTAAGTCACTAGTCACCACTATCACCTGGAACTCAAGCCTGAACCAGCAAAGCCAGGACAGTCTTCTGCTACCTTGTGTCCAACAATCATGTAAAAAATTATTATTACATCTGTATCAAAGCAGGAAAAGCAATATCTTAAGAAAGTAGTATTGCTGAATCTTATTTGTGCAGTCATGGGAATGGCTAAAAATTCATCACAGGTATTTAAAATTGCTTTGTTTTGAGGAAGGGGAAAGAAATTCACCCACTGCCTTTAGACATGTTTTCAAACTTATGCCAGCATCAAAGAGTGAACTTCTCAATTTATGCAGGGAATAGCAAAATAGTCACAGCAGAATTTAAACATTCTTATATTTTTCTATGAAAGCATCTCTAATGTGTGGCACTATAAGTCACCAGAAGACCTCATAAAAGCCATTCCCACAACTGTATCTTTCACTTCACCATTGAGATTTTCCCCAGTAGAGCCAATTCCAGTGGACATTATAGAGAGCAGAAAAGCCAACCACTCCAGCACTGGAGCAGAGCTGTCTTGCTCACTGTCAGTAATCACAAGCCACTGCAAACTTCTCATTCCAGCTGGGCTGTGAAAGACAGCTTGGGTGTAACACATTGCAATATTCAACTGTAGTTGAATATCCATTCACTCTACATCTGAAACTCCTGAAATCCAAGAGGAAAACACTTTACCATGAAAAACTAGGAAATCTGAAAGCTCAGAATTAAAGAAATATAAACAATGATTTCCTTTCAGTGAAGTCTTTCACACAAAGCAGAATCTTGTCATTAGCAAACAAATTCCAAAATGGACGATTTGTTGTCATTAATTCTTACTTATATAAAGGGGTTTTAAAATTATTTTAAAATTAGTCATGGCAAATATATTCATGTAAATATTTAAAACCCATTCAATAAAAAGTTGCATAAGAAAGATCATTAATCACTTGAGGATAAGAGCTAGTATTTAACTGTATTAAAACTGCATCTATATACAGTTTGATTTTCTTGATTATACCCAGCCTCACACAGCTGCTGAATAAAGGGTCATTTACAAAAGCTATGTGTTCCTGCAGTGTACAAAAATCATTGGCTGAAGTCACACAGGTGTAAGAATTATTTATCACACTTCTTTTCTAATAAGAGATATGTCAACAGGCAGGCAGTGCTGCAGCTGGAACACACTATTCACCAGGCAATCACCACCCTGTCAAACACCACTATCCAGTTCTCACCAATCAGCATATATAAGTCTTGACACCACTCTATTTAAACCAAAAATAGCTGAATGATTATATTTGTGGAAAAATAGCATGGCTCAATTCCTTCTCAAGCCAAACTGAGTGGGAGTTTTACAACTCATCTCAGAAAAATAGAAATATATTCTTCAGGCGACAATACTGCAGTAGCCTTGTTTGTCAAATAAATATTTCAAAACTTTTATCAAACAGCAATCTCCTTCTACTTTTACTATTGGTGTCATGATTTTTAGTATTGCTTCCCTTCCCTGTTTGTATGTGATGAAGTTTAATTTAATTGGTAGAAAATCTGCTCTTTAGCTGCACATAATTATCACAGATTCACATCTGGACATCTAAGACACATTCTAATAAGAAGTAATCAAGTATAACATTAAGTTGACCACTGATACATTAATTCTCACAGCAGTTTCAATTCAGTTACTCTTGCTTCCATGAACAGTTTCTGATAACTTTGCTATTCTTGGTTTTGCCTCCTTGAACAAGTCAAGGAGAGAACTAAAAATGATTGAAAAGATGACCATTTCTGTAGGGAAGAAAATGGACTGCTTTTACCATAATCAAGAAGAAAACCCTGGCAATGGCAACTTAGGCCGAGTTTTTCCTTGTCAAATGTTAAAATCTTTTAGACTATTAAGAGCTGGAAACAGGCTTATCCCAATAAATCAGAAACTTGTCAAGGCTCTGTTGAGAAACTGATTGATCTAACCACCTATTAGAGTTCCCCCACAGTATCCAACCATTCTGTTATTAACTGTCTTTTTAGTCTTAGTCAGTCAGTAAGCACCATGTTGTCTGTGATGATAGCAGAGATGTCTTTGTACTCCTTCTCCCTTCCTCCTGTTTAAAGGAAAGGAAAAATGAAATCCATAATAGCACATGGAAAGAACAGTGAGGCTGACTCCAAATATGATGAAGTAAATGGAAGAAATTCTGCCTGTCTTGGGCTTAGGATCAGAAGGGCAGCTTGGAAAAATGCATGCTGCTCCTCAGCTTTTTTCTAACACTTCTGTTGATGTCCCCCAAATATTTATGAAGAGCAGCAAAAATGTTCTTGTCACAATAACTGCTTAATGAAAGTGCAAAACACCACAACAAATGCCTGCATTTCAAACAGACTGACTCACAAAAGTAGCAGTTGTGAACCCAATCAAAAGTAATGGGTAAGAGTCAGCTGATTGGATTGCTTCTGCCACAGTCAAAAACGTTCATGAACTTCCTGCTAAGACCATTTTCAGGCTACTTATGAAAAGCTAATAAAACAAAGAAATGTGACATATTCTATGTAATTACCATCTTATTTGCTAAGAAGAATGAAAAATATTCCAAAAGAAAACACAAGGACACTGGGGAGAAAAATCAACACAAAATCAGATAGGTGAGATAGTATATTTTAAGAAATTGTACCATTATTTTTAATACAAACTATAGTTTAAATATAAGGGTGAAAACATAGAATTACACATAGCCTCTGTCAGATACCCACCCATCAATGCTTGAGCAACAGATAACCCATCAGTAGAAAAATAAGGATTAATTGCCAATTTAATAAGGCTTCCAAGCTTTTATTTGTCCTCCACTGGTGGAGGCCTTGTCTTCAATGGTGCTGTAGATAGATAATGCTGTGCTAAATCAGTACACCTGTCTACAGCTGCAGTAGATGGGAAGATTTTCCATCTTTCCAAGAGAAGCCATTCAGTTACAACCAAAAAAAGCTGCTGAATCTCCTTAAAAGTACCTGATTTTTTTCTTTTTTAAACTGCTTTCAATAATACTGTTAAGAATGTTAAAGAGAATCTGTTGAATCAATTCTGTAAGTATTGGGAAATTGTGAAACCTTTAAATTTGTGACAGGCAGCAAACCACTAGAAAGAACAGAAGTAAAGATAGGAGAGCTCAGAAATAATGCATCAAAAAGTAATTCTGCAAATAAAGTGGTAACTGCTTCAGAAAGTCTTGACTATGTGAAAAAAACAATGTGTCTTTTCAAAGTTTCCAGAGTATTTAAGGAGAATTTCTTCTTACCTCAATTAAGAAACACACCCACCTCTCTTCAAGCTCCAGTTTTGGTACTTATCCCCCAGTACAGGCCTATTCTTACTCCCACTGTGTTCTTTTCAGCAGTTTCAAGCTATTTTGTTCCTGAAGTGGCATAACTGAAGTTGTGACTTGTGACTCAGCAGAATAAAGAATAATCCTAAAGCTTTTGGAAAGCTGTACAAAAAGTCTTGAGCTTTGACTACAGATGTTTTTTAAACATATAATCTGACTGTTTTGATAAACAATTAGGTTCACTGTGCATAAAAATAGCTCATTTTAATAAAGTTAAATGTGCACAATGGAACAGAAAGTAAGGCATGTAGGAATACCTTTGTGTCTCTCAGAGGTGAAAACTGGGACTAACAGTAGCAGCTGTCACATAGGTTCCATGACTAATTTGTCTCATTTCAAAAAACTTACATTAATTATTCTTTGTACAAAATTCTACTTAATCTTAAGTATTTGGACTAACACATTTTATTATGTTCAGAACGCCTTCCTTCAGAAAGATCTATCTTAATGCTGTAGAGCAGGCTCAGGAATTCAGCTTTTTCAGCTCTGTTTGTTTACATTTGATAATATTCTGTCACCAATAAACAGAGTTTGCACATTTCAAAGGAGTGCTTTTAGCTTTTAAAAACTCAACTCTCTATCCTTTCACTGTACCTGTATACACACCCAGACTCGGCTGAGTAATGAAGCATGTGTCACATAACTCGAGCTTTAAGAGGCAAAATCAGGCTCTAATGGTTGGTGTTAGTTGCTGGATTGAGAATAGTAATCAACACCAAAACAGTATGGAATGAATTAGTATCCTTACTCATGGACTCTGCCACATGTATTACAATGTGCTCCACAATTCCATGATCACATGCCACTTTTTGGTCATCACAAAAAACACACTAGCAGCTTTTTCAATGCAAAGCACAACTGGTCACAGCACAAAATACCTTACTGGCATAGCATTTTTGGCCTCATTTTTTTAAAATGAAATATCACATTTTAATTTTTCATAGCTCTCTGACAGACTCTTTGGATGAAGTTAAGATTTTTTGTTACAGCTGATGATTATTTTGGTGGCCTTCACCTTGCTAATTCTCAGCTTCCAACTTCCCAGTTTGATTAGCCTGTATGCCCAAAGCTCTGACTAAAACCCAATGAACTCCAAGTCCTCTATAATGACAAGCATGTTTAAAAAGAATTATTTTAAATTAGACATTAAAAAATTGTATAACTCCAAAATTTTTAACTTTGCCAGAAATAGTGACATATCCCAAAGAAGCAAAATAGCCTCTTAAATGTATCAGCACCCATACATGAAACAACGTGGAAAAAATTCTTACTGAACAAATTTCAGGCTTTCCATAAAGCACAAGAAAAATGCATATTGACACCCTTTTGTGACTTTAGCAGCTTAGTGAGGAGAACACTGACCATGGGAGTGAACTTGTTGCCAGGCTCCTCTTAAGCACAAAGCTGATTTACATCAGCATCCTCATCTCACTGTTCTACCTGTTAGTATACAGGCTGTCAAAGTATCTAAGAATATGTTTTTGAAGCTAATTGAGTTTAAAATCAAATTTTAAATGGTTCTTTAACCCAGTAGAAAGACATACTGTCTGAAAAGCTTGAGACAGAGTTGAAAAAAGGAATATGTATGTTAAAATCCTTGACATGCTACATTTTGAGTAAACATTAACTCTGCTTTGAAAGCAAAATTTAACAAGTAATCCAAAAAGGACAGTGACTGCAAACACACTGACTATTAGAAATAAAACCTGAAATATGCAAGAGCTGCTCCTTCTGTAGTTCTATATGTTATCTTTATCATAAATTGTTCAGTGAAATAAGCTACTATAAATATGCAGTTAATGTGATATTAAAATATATGAAAATTAAATAAGGAAACCGAAGTGAGATAAGGAAGCTTGAGGGAAAACTCCTAATTTTCAGTACTTTTTAATCTTATTTTAAAAGATATGCCTGCCTATTTACTTACACACATATTTTTCACAAAGTCTAATCACTAAAATTTGTTAATACAAAAAGAAGGAATTTTATTTTTAAAGTTTGTTTTGCTTTAATTTTTCAAGTTTGCAAAAACTGGCTAAAGCTGTGTTATGATAGAAATATGAATCATTCAAAATCAGAGATTTTCTTAATGAGCTCTCTGTGAATCATTCATTATATTCACTGGCAACTAATTCTAACCCTTCTAAAATTTTCCCTTATCTTGTATTTTGCATTTCTTCTGGAGATACCCTGTTACTATTTTATACCTAAACTCCTCATAGAAAGAGGAAAGTTTTTTTTTTTTTAATTGAGATTATGAGAATCAATTGACATCTAAAGATTATTAATTAGTTTTCTGAAGCAAAATTTTAGAAATAAAGTTTTAGAAAGTAGAAACAGAATTAATCACAACAGATTTTAAATGAAACAGACCTTTTTTTTCTGACATGAAACAGCAGAACTAGGTAAAAGTTAGCCTTTTATGGAGGGAGAAAACAGGAGGACATAAAATTATATATCATAGATTATGCTGAATTCTTTCAAAATATTTCTGACAAACAGAGCACTCTGAATGCATTTTTCACTAATGGAACTAATTTACAATCACAAAATTTATTAGTTCTGTAGTTGATGTATTAACTTCTATAAAAAGAAATTAAGTACAAGCTCATGGTCATAAAGCCTGCTGGTTTGGAGTTTTTTGTCCAAATTTCATTAGGATATCATATTTGCATATTTTACCAACATATGCAAGTTGTCTAATTTTACAAACATAAGCAAGCTCTAATGTAATGGACATTGGGAAAAGATGACTAAAATAAAATAATAAAATACAATAAAAATACAATAAGAAAAGAAAAGAAAAGAAAAGAAAAGAAAAGAAAAGAAAAGAAAAGAAAAGAAAAGAAAAGAAAAGAAAAGAAAAGAAAAGAAAAGAAAAGAAAAAAGAAAATTCCCTTTCCTTTAGAATTGAAAACAGAATATTGGTTTCATCAAAATGTATGTTCTGGATAAACTGGAGAATAGAACTGGTTTAAATAGGACAGCACCTTACAAATAAACATTTTTAAAAATCTAGGCAGAATTTATTTTGTTTAGATCAGAGCAGAAGCCTGCAGCCAGTGCAAGTTTCATTGAGTTACTCAGCAATGGGGACCTGTTTAACACTTTGTCTCAGGAATGCTGCTGCAGCTATATGCTTAGCTTAAATCAGCCATGTTGAGCTTATTGGCTTATTGTTGATTATATTTTAATTTCTTTTATAACAAGGAATGACTGTATTTCCAGTTCAGCTTCTGTAAGTCACTGCTTGAAACTAAACAGATTTTACTGAATATTTCTAATGACAATTCCAAGCCCAAAGTCTCAAATACTTTTGAGAGTCAGCTGAAAGTAGTACCAGATCTCACTAACAGTTCATTAGTGAAGTACTGGGGACTACACATTTAATGTTCTGAAGCATAAAAACATAACTATGGATTGCTGTATGGGAAAAGAAACAAAGAAAGCACTTGTAACAAATTTTTCCCACTTTTTTACCTATTAAACTTCAGGATGAGATTGTAAATATTTAAGGAAAAAAACCCAGGGCTCTCTCTTCTGAAATTTTGTTCTCTTCGTCAAACCAATTTGAAGGCTAGGAAAATACTTTGAAGTAAATTTTTGTGATTGACGTAAAGATGTTCATTTACAAGGACTGAGAAAGGTGATCTACATGGAAGACATTCTTGTGACTCTGTCACCATATGTCATACAGCACGCTGTCCATGTGCACAGACCAGCTACAGGATTGACTTCTGCCACAAGGTCCTCAAGGGAAATGCAAATTGAGAGAATACCATAATTTCAGATAGGCTAGAAAAAATTTAATAGGGCTACATGTAGTGCTATACTCTGGTGTGGTAATAAAGGAACATCACCCTCATTTGCTTATACAGACCTCTGCAGTGTCACATTTGAAGACAGATGTGTTGCCCACCTAAATGCAACCAAAAAGAAAAGGCTTAGGAGACCTTCACCATAATATGTTAACTATGCTAGATGCAATTATAGTTTTCTTTGCTCTGTCTTAAGCCTTGACATGTTGTCACCAAATTCTGTTATACTGTCAGTATGAGATTATATGTAGTCTGAACCTCATGCTTTTGTCCCCCTCCTTAGCCACTAAAAAGAGTAAAATTTGACATTTTGCTTGTCAGGCAAAAAAACTTGCATTTTCAGTTTGTTTGCCATTTGCTTTCAGGATAGGATAACTTTTGTAGTGATAATCCTCATTTTAATGACAAACATTTACCAAAAACAAAGGATCTTGTATTATTTTCTCTGAAGACTATGAACATGACAGAACACTTTCTAATGATATTTTTTTTTTTACCAAACCCATTTTGTTGCCCAATATTTTGGTCTTCATTCAAGACTTTCTGATTGCATTTTAACTGCTTTCAATGAAGCACTGAAGAATCAAATTCTGTGCTCTGAAGGAACTTGAGCAGATAACATTTTCAGAAAAAAATGCCCACATATTCTCACTCTGTTTTTAATGGAGGGGAGTACTCTGGTTGGTGTGGCAATAGAACTTACCTTTTGCACTATCTGCACTTGAAGCTTGTGTCTTAGAGTCGATATGTAAAACATGTTGGAAGAGTCTTTTAATAAACCAGAAGTTATCTAATGCCTATTGTTTACACCACTGGAAAATTCTATGGCAATCATACAGTAGATATGTGAGTTATCAGTGTGATTTCATGCTTCAACTCAGCTCCTTGGTCAAGATTTAGACAGGCAAGCACATGATCAGGGGTCATGCACATATACATAAGGATGTACACAATGGGAACATTCAACTTTGGGACTGCTGTCGGTAACTATACTGGCTTGTTAGGACTACTAGATTTAATTTAAACTGTTACTAATTATTCACTTTTCAGAGTGTTGAATGCTTCATAAAGGCTGTCAACATAATTAGCATTAAATTACAAAAGCATGCTGGAAGATGAAATGTTAAATAAACTTGAAATCTAATTTACAGTGCTCTCTTAGCCCTAGAGATGAGATGAGTTCACTGATGGGACAAATATAGAGAAAGTGTAATATGCACAAGCAGGTATTTTTATAGCAAGAATGGTGCTCTTAGGGAGCTATTCAGCCTCCTCCACTCACTTGTTTGACTTGCAAGGCTTTGCAAATATAAGAAAAAACTCAATCCAGTTAAATAAAAGAATCACAAGCATTTTTAAGAACTCCAAGTGTGACTGGAGAGCTACAACTTTTATGAAATTTTAACTGTTTCAGCTGCCCTGCTTCATAAAAAGTATCTGAAATTATAACTTGAAAGCAATGCAAAAAGTAGCAAAAAGAGGTAATTATTTGGGGTTTTCTCTCCCAGTCATTTTAAATGAATAATGAAAACTTTCTTGCAGGTCAAAGACACTTTATTCCATTAGCAAAAGTCCATAACATTAAAGAATAAACAAGTTTGAGATCTCAGCATATTTGGTTTGGAAAAGAAAAGCTAGACACTGAACTGTAGATGCTTGTCTCATTTGAGTAGAGTTTGGGCCATGTTATACCTATCTGTATCTCTGAAGCTACAAAACTTTCACTTTAAAAATTTAGAAACAAGCATATGTTGTAGGTAGATAGATAGATGTATACGCAGAAAGATCTTCTGTAAGAATTCAACTATATTTGAGTGTTTACCTTTTAGAGAACTCAAAACCATGATGTGACTAAAGAAAAATTATCTTTCATGTTTAAAAACCCTTGATTTTCTCTAAATGCATCCTTTGAGTCCCAAAAATTCAGTTGTGACTCCCTTAAAGGGGGAGAGGAAAAAGAATTCCAACTATTTGGATTAAAGATCCCTGGAAAATACATGAGATCTATAGTCTTCCTTTTCCATGAAGTACAACTTCAGTCAATTTATTCTCCAGATTCTGGAGTCCTGACTAGAGAAGTATGCGTGGAGCAGTGGTACAGCCACAAGGACTTCAGCAGGGAATAGGTTATGTATTCTGAATATGCTACCCAAAAGCATAAGAAAGAAAAATGTAATCATACACAATTAACATTTCCTCTATTTTCATACCTCTCACCTGATTACTCAGACAAGCATATCCAGATTGCATGTCTACTTGCACAATAATTTAAAACAATATGAAACATCAGCACTGCACTCACACTTCAGTAGAATCCTTTGCTCACTAAGTTCAAATAACTTTTGTTATTCAGAATAGGGACATCACGTTTACTGCAATAGTTCTAGTTCTATGCATGACATAATCACGAAGAGCTTAAATGTCTTTGGTCAAGGTCACAACAGAATTGTAGGTCGGATTCTCTAGCTCATGCTATTTTCAACAAACAGAACACCTTTTTTTTTGTCAGTAAATAATGCAGTTTGTCACAAAAAAAAAATGCACTATTTACTGCTTTTATGACTTTACAAACTATTTGTATATATTTACCATACTTTTGTTCGTATGATAAAACATTCACTCCAGTCTTCTATACTAGCAAAAATGCTACTGCCACTTACCTCAATAATGGAAGAGTGCTAGGGGTTCATCCTACTAAAACCATGCTAACATTATTGTAGTCTAAATTTTTGCTTTCCTTTGAGAAAAAAAAAAAGAAAGTAAACTAATAGAATGTGTAATTCCTTGTACAGATTTTTGTGTCCCCTGCAGATACCAGCTCAGGACATAGCATCTGCTTCTTGGTCTAATATCTGTGCTAGATGTGATTTTCTAAAAATCAAGAGAAATCACAGTTCACATCAGAAATACAATCACTGAAGGACAACAGTGTCCTGCTGAGGTACACTGACTGTGTCAGCAGGTCTTCTGCCTCTCAGTAAACAAGGAACAAGGAAGTCAGCTGATGAGATCTGCTTGCAAGGAGAAAATACCACTCTAAAAGCAGTATTATTAAGAATTGCCATGCACATTTTTTTGTTAAATTCTCGTAGGCTTGGGAAAGGAAGAAAATTAATGCAGAAGGTATTACTGAGAGCTGACAAGTATCAAGGTGTTCAATTAACTAAATGTAACATAGAATTTGCCTTTAAACACCTCGGAAAGAATCTACTGTGAAAGACTGCAATTTAACATCAAAGTTTAAACAGTCAGGGTTACAATTTTAGAAGCTCATTAGTCTGAAGGTGTATCGTGATTTTCTGAAAAGATGAATGATTAAAAACAGAGTTAAAAAGGGAAGACATTTGGGCATGAATACCTGATTTGAAATCTCTGTTCAATTTTAGGGAATGCTGTATTTCTGATTTCAGACTGTGAGAAGCTTTGCCAATTATATCCACTGCATTCTTTTTAGCACAAAATAATAAGAGGTCGCCTTTAACTCTAGGAATTAGAACATCAAATATCTTCTTTCTGAAATGTAGTGAAAAGATACATTCTTTTTATTAGAAGGCTATTACTTACTGTAAATATTTTGCTAGGTTGTTTTCCACGTGTACTACTGCCTGCCCAAAAAATGCATAGTCCAGTGACACTACGGTCCATATATATATTCCGGACAGTTCTCAAGGCAAGCCAATTAGAGTGTCTACAAACTGGTAAATTCAGGTTGTTGAATGAAAACATAAGAATGCAGTGACTGAAGAACATGGAACAAAGATTAATGTCATCCTTCTGTAGCTACCAAAAGCAAGCCTGAAGCTTGATGGTTGCACTTCCAAACAGTACCTGCACCAGAGTACGCTCCACATTCTCCTGCCCCACTGCAAGCCCAGCAGCTGGTGAGGCATGTGTTACAAACCCATGGCCAGGTTCCTCCTGCAGGTGTACTATAGACAACTACTGAATTCAAAACAAAGACACTGACCCTGCTGGCACAGCTGATTATTATCAAAATACCTTCCACGCTCTGCTGTACGTTTTGCCAGAGCTGACTAAGAGAGCAGTTTCTCTTCTTTAGAACTCACGTCCTACATCCACCCTGTATGTACTAGATAGGTGACAGCCAAAAAAAAGGAAAACAGGCTCAGTCAAAATCCTCTTCACTCCTCAAGCAGTATTATGTTGCAATAAGACTAAAATACTGCTTCTTGCTTCTACATAAAATTCTTCAATTTAATGTTTATACAGTAGCTGAGGAAACAATGTTTTTTGGCTCTTTGATGCTTTGTTTCATTAAAAAAATATCCAGACCTTATGGGACATCTACAACACAGACTGTCTCATGGTTCTTTCTGTAAACTAAGATAAGGTACTCCTTCTAGGTGTCTCTTGTGTTTATTAAAAGATAATCGATTTTACAGATAATAATTAGGCACTGGTTAGAGTCTTATTAAAAAAATGGCACTTCCATATCACAGAACTGTTAACTCCTAAAAAATTTATCAAGAGTTTTCAATCAGCACCTCTTTCTGGACATGGATTTTTAATGGCAGAAGCTAAGAGCTTATGAGATCACCAGGTTACAGGCTGAACCATATAGGTTTTGACAGCTGAGTCCCAAACTTTTAAAGATTCTTAGTCACATTTCTGTGGAACTGTTTGCTCTACTGTGCAATGACCAGAAGCTCACTACTCTAAAACTATGTCCTTTGTATCCTTCTTAGCCTGCTGTTTCCTATATTGGATAGGATGTTTCCTGTTTCATAGGATCTTTCCTATGAAAGAAACACTCAACCAAAGATAAAAGGATTTAAAGATAACATAAATAAAATCCAAGTTCAACTGCTGTGCTCAAGCAGCAAGATATAAGTGTTTCATCATATTATAAAATGGATAGGCATGTCTTAGCAATGCCTTGGGTAACAGTCACTAATTTTTGTTTTAACTAAAAAGAACTGTATCAGCTCTTCTTGAGATATATGGTCTATAGCCCAAGGACTCAAGGCCATTCCCAAGGCGGAAAGGTAAAATCCTGAAGAAAAGAAAAAACAAACAAACAAAAACAAAAACAAACAAACAAACAACAAAAAAAGCCTCCAAAAAAACCCCAACACAAAAAAACCCCACAAAAAGCCCCAAAAAAACCCTAAAAAAACCCCAAACAAACAAACAAACTAAAAAAGAGGGCCAGCCAAGCTGGTTGGTCCCACTGGAAGTTGGGAAAATCACCAATTCATGTCTGGAGAAAACATATCTGGACGAAATACCACAGCAGCATGACAAGAGGCGGGTATGCAGCAGCACAAAGGGAGCTGTGGAAAACAGACCTTTACTGCCTATCTCACTTCTACATGGCCAGCAAAAGCTCTTTTGCTGTCTTACTGGGCTAGAGAGTGTCATTATGTTTAGTCTAGCAGTCCACTAAATTCCAGCTTAAGCTTTTGGATATTTTGCTTCTAGTAAGTAAAAATTACTTTGCGGTTTCATGCTGTGTATACCTTGCTTGTATGGTCTCTTTGCACCTGTTGAAGGTTCACAAATAACCTGCTGCAAAAGAGGAATGACAGCACTACAGGCAAGGAAACTGAAGCACAGATGTAGTAAGTGAAAGCCCTTGGACTGCAGAACTGCTTGTGTGGAAAAGCTACATTTTAATATTCCAGCCTTATAGAAAATCCTGATCATTGAAAAATTAAGTTTATTTATCCAGTCCTACACATAATTTTCAAGTCCGAGGTTTTTAAAATTCTTCTGCCTCATACTCCAAAATCACCTACAACTCAAGATATTTTTAATGCAGCCAGTCTAATTAGACAAAACATGCTATGGAACTGCATTTGTGTCTACTCAAGTTTAAAAGTATCAACATATTCTTTAACATGACCAATGGCCTACTTTATAATGTCATCAAACAACATAAACACTTGTGAACATTGCACTCCTATGCCTGGGACACAAACTTTTGAAGTCTGGCATCCCTGAAACATGAATCCCATTCAATTCATATTAAGTGAATACGTTTTTACACTTTCAGCTGACTATGTTTGTCATAGAAGACTGCATTTACACTAATATTAATAAAAAACTTCTGTTCTGCTGGTATATATTTAATAATTCTTGTTTATATATTATAATAGATTTTATTGTTTTAAAGACAGCATACACTGGTTTTTACTGCTATTTTCACATTTTAAGTAGTCTTTTGCAATTCAAAGTTACACATAAATATTTAGTTAATTGAATAAATACAATTTTTAAAAACAACCACCCCCACAAACAAAAAAGCAAACAAAAAAACCCCAAAACATTGGAAAACCAATTTGCAGGCATGTACACAATTCTGATGCTGATACTTAAGTTTGTACCCAAGGCTCATGCTAACAGTTTGGCATGATTTGCATGATTACCCACGCAGATGCAATCATTTTAGCACCATCACGAAAGGATTTTAAGCTAATGCAAGCTCACTGGCTTCCACAGAGTCTGCACCAGGTTTCAAATCAGGCTGTAGCCCCACAGCACTGACACCCTCTATTTCTGCGTGCTCTTATCCTATTCAGGTACCTGCTGCTCTGGAACATTTGGAGTACTTTTTACCTTCACTGCACCTTCCCAGTGATTAGAGACTGGTCTCTTTTGCTGTCAGTCTTGGCAACAGAAGATGCCCTCAAGCCCTGAGTCGCAAGCACCGTGTACAAAGCAGAGTACAGAGACTTCTCTTCGGTGCCGGGCTGCTCCAGCCTGGGGTGAGGCCGCAGCGCTGAGCACGGAGCCGGCACACGCCTGGCAGGAGCACAGCTTCACTGGCCAGATCAGGGACCTGGAGACCCCACCACCAAACCAACATCAGCTTATTCCCCCTGCAAGTGAGCCCACAGAGGCTCTTACCTCAGGCTTCTCCACCTGATGCAGAGAACACAGAGGGAAAACAAGCCAGCTAGCCGGGCGTAATTCCAGCCTGGGCAGTGTTCTCAGCACGAGCTGTCAGCACAGCCAGCATTCATCAAAACTGAACTGCTCTATCAACACATGAAGGCATCATCTTCATCTGAGCACCACCAGCCTTCAGAAATGTTTAGGTCCCCTTTTGCCTCACTAGAAAAGTGTTATTCTTGGACACCACTGTGCTGAACAGTGCAAACACAGTTCAAAGACAACACCTGAACCAGAAACTTGCAACCTAAATAATCCAAGATACTTGTCCACTTATTACACCAATGCCTTCAATACTCAATTAATATACTTCAATTCAGTGAACCACTCTTCTGTGGAATGTCACAGAAATTTTGCCAGTGGATTTCATTTATCACAGAAGAAGGCTTAAAAAGAAATATTGGATATCAATCTAGTTTAGAGAAAAAAACAACTGCAAGTAGAGTCATGTTCTATTGTCTCTGTCAGAAATGTTCTAGATTGATCAGCCTGAGCTCTAAACTAATATAATATCACTGTTTTGGGGAGCACAAGTGTAAATAAGGACATATACCAATACTTGCTACTTCTAAGTTATGTTGCAAATCACTTACTATCTCAAGATCAGCTGTAGTAAAAACTATAGCTTATTTTGAACTTTTAAAGAAAAAAAAAAACTACCCAAGGAAGAAAAGTCTGCTACTGAGACAACAAATTAAAAGGACAAAATCAGAAGAGAGAAGGAGAATAAAGAACATACAAAATATTGAAAAAGCACCTTTGCCTGTTTCCCACTGTAAAACCATTAATTCCCTTGAACTGCACAATTTCACAACACTAAATCCTCATACTAACCTCATAAATTTGAATTTTTAGGGCTGAGTTGTAAATTCCCAATAGAATCCACTCTTCAATAACTAAGCTAGACTTCAGTCAGCATATTGGCAGTTTATTCACAGTGAAGTGATAACCACGGCTATACTCCTCACTTTGCCCAAGAAGCAAAAGAAAACCAGTAGAAAAGCTTAAATTCACAGTTCAGGGCCCACTTTTCAGAGACATAAACTGTTGGAGCAACAAATTCTATTTTGAAGTGACAAGACATTGCTTTATACTTCAGTATGACACTATTTTATAAGGATTGCTTTTGGGGTACTATGGGAAATAGCTTTTACTCATTTTACTCAAAATAGTTTAAAAGGCTGGCCAAAAGAGGGAGGAAAAATTCAATTATCACATCTAAAAATAAGAGGATCAGAATATGCAACTTTGGATCCAGTAACGAAATAATGATAAAAAAATTCCATAAATTGCTTTCTTATCTGAAAGAATTTGGAGCACGTACAACCATTCTTACTGACCAGAACAAAGGCTGTCCTCTTAATTAAGTTTTACATATACAAGATTAATTAAAAAAAAAAATCACCCTTGAAAGCAGGTAAGTAGTGCCCTGTAAGTATTTTCATTCTTTTCAGACTCTTCTGAAATAGTTTTTAGAGAAATAGTTTTTACTTTGCTCATGATTTTTGAGCTACACATGAGCTTTTCCACTTCATTTATTCTACAACTGATATACATATAAGTCTTTGTAAATAAAAGGGAATTTAACCTAAGAAAAGTTTTCTTGCTCTAGTTAATCTGAAAGACAGGTATTTTTTTCTTTAATTAAGTAAGGAATTTTTTTTTTTAATTTTTTTTTTTAAACAACTTTTTGGTTTTTTGCACTGCCTTCCTGAGAGTTGGGCCTGCTATTTTTGGATTACAGAAACACTGATCTTCTTTGTCTTGATATATTTTTGCAAAGGAATGATTATATCCAGTGACACTTCATCAGTTATTGCTACTTTCCATATTTATATATAAGAAAAATTCTAATAACCTAAACAAACTGATAAGTATTCTTACTTATAGTCCCTAAGTACTTTTGCTGAGAATACACACAAATAGCATTTTCAAAGAGAAGGAAAATATGAATTTAAAAGAATAGCAAACTCTACATGCAGTAGAACAGGTGCATCTGCTTCCTCCCTTAAATATATATAACTGCTTTGTTTTCAAGCAGGAAAATAACACATTATTTAGCTATTAATCCTTCTGGATATACCTAGAAAAGGAACATTTTATTTAGAACAACTGCTCTTTTTTGGATCTTTTGGGTTACGTCTGTCAGACATTCACCAGTGTAGTTCTATGAATAGATTCTCTTGTTGCCTTCATTGTATGGTAAGATAATGGATCTGATGGTCTGCAGAAAAAATGCAATTGGTTACGTGTGATTTTAGTTAATAATTGCTTTGAGATGTAAATATTACAAAATAGTAACCTAATATTTAAAGTTAAGCTACATTCAGTGTGCAAAACCAGGAATTAAGACTAGTAGGGACACAACCATTTATTCACAGCACAGGTGCAAGTCAGGATGATGACAGGACATCATTGCTTATTTTTGCTTTGAATATTTAACTTTAACGTTTGCCACCACTGAAAAAACCTGGCTGCCAGTAGCACATTCTAGTTTCAGTTAGATGTGAGCCAAGGAAAGATAAAGTACCATGATAAACAGCCAGCATTGTCCACACACAAACACTATTTGATCTGTTGACAGTCATGAGATTGAAAAACATGAAAATAATGTCATTGCTTCTGACCTTCTGAGCCTAAAAATAGTCTTAAAATTAAATATCCAGGCTTGGCTTTTTGTTGGTGGGGTTTTTTGGGGTTTGTTGTTGGCTTGTTTTTTGGGATTTTTGTAGGGTTTTTTGGTTGCTTTTTTTTTTTTTCCTTAACTAAGAATAAGAATCTTCGCACTGTCACTGCAGAGAATACAAAAACCAATTTCTGTTAGAAGGTGGCCTTGTGAATATGCATGCAATGTACAATGTCAGATAAGGTCCTCAGGACAAGTAAAGAACTGAAATACATACTGAGAGAAAATTAAATAGCTAAGAAACATTTTTTCCTTCATGAATTACAACTGAAGTATCAGTGTATCCACTAGCTTGTATCAAATGAATTCTTAACATTTGCCTCCCAGTTGTCATGTGTGAGCTGCTTACTAGAAACTTTGTAATGCTATCATATTTCCAATAAATAAAAGTGACATTGTTTTGTAGAAAACAAGGATAAGCAGAAAGCAGAAAAAGATTTCACCATCACACACAGATGGGATTTTGCATATGTGTGTGTATTTTTTGTTTCAGTTTGTTTTTGTTAAAACAAGGAGAGAATACAGTGCAGAAGCTGACAAGAGGGAGAAATGCTGACTAAAACAAACTGCTCAAACTGAACTGACTTCATTGCCAGGAGTCAAAGAAGAGATGAACAAATAGAACAACAAATGGTGCCAAAAGTGTGCTCTGTGTAGAAGAAGAAAATCCAGTTCTGTTCTCAGTTCTCCTCTGCAAATCCACAGAAATGCCAGGCATGTGATAGTATCTGTTCTGGACATACAACAGTGTAATGTGGGCATTTGTGGTTCATACTCCTTGGTACACGGCACTTCTGAAGTGTGTATTCAGAATATGTTATTTTTAATTCCTTTCCATAAAAAAAAAAAAGCCAGATCATAAAGAGTGGCTACTTTCCACACAACTTGGAAAAGCAGCTCACTTCTCACAGAAGATAACCCATTCTACAGAAGAATAAAAGCAAACTTGTCAGATTATTCAATGATTTAATGCTAAACATATTAACTTTCTTTTTCTTGAGAAACCAAACTTTTTCTATTTTCAACTGATGACCATGCACAAATGTATTTCCATAATTCATATGTTTCAGTAACAACATATGTATGGGAAGCTGAAAAAAATAAACTGCTTGTAGGGCTCATAATTCAAATGTGAAAGTAATATAAGACAAATACTTGTGTATTTGTCTTCTAGATCATGTGCCTCAGAGATGTTATAAACACAAACATCTTTTGAGTTAGACCTAATAAAAAATTTAGATTTTCATTATGAAGCCTACACATGACAAACAGCAATATACTGCTACTGGCAATGAGAAGGCAGGTGAAACCTATGCAATACAATCTTCCCCTCAAAACAGACATTATGTATGCAGCAACACTTGATGCCTTCCCCACCTTCACCTTCCAAATTCCCTCATCTAGATTACTCTGCAGCCCTAGCAACCTGTTTATAATCAGCTGGCTGTCCACCACCATTATCTGTACCACGTTCTGCCCTCATATATGACCTTTAACTCCAATCATGGAAAATACCTTGCTCACCAACCCAAAAGTGTCACTTGCTATAATTAGCATTCTGGGAGCTAACTATACAGTCATTAAGGCACTGAGAAAGACACATGTCCTGTCTTAATTCAGTGTATATCAAGTGATCAGTCAGATGACCATTAATGCAGTGAAGTCTTTATTCAGACAGCCAACTTGCCTGGCTCAAGCTATGACCTGTCTGCACAGATTATCTTTTGAGAGATGGATAATGATGCTCTTTCATGTTACCTTGCTATGAAATGTGGGGCTTCCAATCTCCCTTCCTATTCCCATGATCATCTGCAATAATAAAAACCTAACTTTGAATAGAAGAACAATCTGAATACCAGGTTGTCATTCAGCAGTAACAACTTTTGCTGAGCACACACAACTCCACAATAAAGGACACCGCCTACTGGAATTTCCCTTCTCACTGAGAACATGGAACAGAATGAGAATCTTTCCCCTCCATTCCCAAATCTCAATATGGTAATCTATTATGTCTTATCACCATTATCTTGCTCCAATTTGGATGGTCAGTTAAATGATTTAATACACCAAAGAAATATTGCTAATGCAACCTCATTTAGTGCTACTGTATAACAGAAATTAGAGCATGGTGCTAGAGTGATATAAATAAACAGTTAACACCATCAAATTTTATTAATATAAATCATCCTTTATCAAACCAAAGCTACCAGGCTGCTGCCTAATTCCCAATTTCTATTAGATGTACTAAAATTCATTATGCATTCATATATAGTGTCAAAAGAAAACTCCTAATAACAGAATTTATTTTCAGGATCATTTTGTGTACATTAAATAGTCTATTTAAAATAAAAAAGAGACTCCCTCGAGTTATAACTAAGAAACACATCAAGAGTAGTTAGGAAAAAGTGTACCTCATTTGTGGAAACTAAGCTTTTAACATCTAAGCAATTTAAAGCCATAAAGACCTTGCAAGACATCTTCTGAGGACTATGATTTCTACACAGAACAGAAATTATTCAGTGGCCATATCTGTCCTTTCCCATGATACATGGCTATTGTATCTGCCTTCAACTACACAAAAAAAAGGGGATGTTTGACTTCAGATGGCAGAATATTAGGAGCATTCCAATGTATGGGATTTTGAGGTTTTCATCTGAGAACTTTTTCTTACCACTTACTTCTATATGGGCTATGGATTTAAATGGTTTTGATGGGCTGACTAGTAACTGGAATCCAGAGTCAGTATAATTTGTTTGGCAAAACACTAACATATTCCCTCAAGGGAAAATTGGAAGCAAAACACAAAAACTGGACTGTGCAATTAGCATGAATAACAAGAATCTAATTCTGAAAGCCAAAATATATTCCTTTTATTTTTTCTGAAACATAAAATCAACTTTTTTCCTTTTTTAAAATATGAATCTTGGATTGTGAGCCAGAGACAAAAGGCAATTATGCTAGGGATATTTTAACCTAGTACTAGTATGTATATTTAACTTGCTTTTAGTTGTGTTGTGTTGTGTTTCAGTTTTAGAGGAGTCTGTGACTATTCAGCCTACTGTCCAAACTATTACAGTCAATTCAAGGACAGCAACTGCAAATTAAAATGTGGAAAATCCATTACTAATTTAGCAGAGTTGAAGAAAATTCAGCTTTTTGCAACCCTGACTTCTGTGTACCTAACCAAATAAATAATCTTCTTCCCAGAACAACAGTGATGCAGAAGTGTGTCACTATGTAAAAATAAATAAGCAAACTAAGAAAATCAAAACTTTATGAGAATGTTTTCTTCACTCCCTCTGACTGCAAAAACAGTGAAATGATCTTTGTTTCTTTTATATTTAATATTACTTGCATGCTATACATTCTTGTCCTGCAATCTGTATACTAACAAATAAATATGTTTTAGAGACATGTATCAGACAGTAGCAAATACTTTCAGTAATTTTCACTGAGTTGTACTGGTTAATTTTGAAAGCACATGTATAAAAAGTTAATGAAAAAGATATTTTTTTAAGCATCATCACCATCATCATCATCATCATCAAGCAGTTATATGTAATGATGTAATGGATGTTGAAGTTATTCAGAGCCACTTCAGAACTGACAGTTTGGGAAAAGCCTGAGTAGACACTCAAGAATTCCTGAGCAGCAATTGGATTGAAAGAAAACTGGTGGGAAGAGAAGTGGTGAATATGAGGTAAAGAGAACAGACTTTGCATAAGTCAGTTAGATCTGAAACAAGAAGAAGCTTATGAAAATACAGGTACTAAAGACTGAGTCAAAATCTAGGGTACTGCCACTATGGGGAATATTCTGAAACTATAAAATGTCATTATGTCATAGTATTTTCAGAATATTCTTAAACAATTAATCTTGCTGTAATATGAGGAAACAATATTGATACAAAGAAATTTTAACAATAAAACTACAAAAACATGTACAAAAACATGATTCCTACAGTCATTTTATAAGATCAGATATTTTTCCTTATAAGCTGAAAAGGCATGCAAGGAATAACTTAAAAATGCACAATGGTGTTTGATTTAACTGCTGACTTGAATAATTTAGCTATCACAAGTAACTCCCCTAAACCGATTCTAAAATGGACAGATATGGAAAGGAAAAACAAAATGGTCAACAAACAGCAGCAGAAATACCTTAAATTTGTTGATGATTTTTCAGCTTAAGGAAGGAGAAATCAATTCCAGGATCTAAGAGCTGTCCAAGGCATTAAATCTTTTATAGAGAATTATTCTAATTGTCTTCTTAGAGTTAACCTGTCTCATATTCCTAAGCAATCCTATCTAATCAGCAGCCCATTACTTTTTTTTCTTAAAGCCATGTCTGAGAAATTCAATTTCAAGTTGTCAACACTGACAGACATTTATTCTGCACCTACACTGAAGTCTGTGGTAAAGGGAGGTTGAAAAACTAGCTGAAATTGAAAGTCACACTCTGAAATGCACTTCTGGATTTCATTCTGATCTTTCCAACTACTCAACTGCATTTTGCACTCTATTTCTTTTTTTCAGAACAACACTCAAATCACATATCCCCCCCAAGCATTTTCCCCATCTATTTTTTCTATTTTATCCTCACTACATTTCATCTTACAAAAATAAATGAAAATTGTTTTAAATGCAGAATATTAACAATTACTCTTAAAGGCATTTTATGGTATATGTCCAGTGTTTTAAATATATGAACACACTGAAATGAAATTGTAGTGCTACAAATTAACAGTGGGGCACAGATCTCTTTGCAGAAGTCCTTCAGATTAAGAGGCAAATCACTCCTGACAAGGTCTGGCACAGAATACACCTCAACCAATGCTCAAATTATCAAGGACTAGGGAGCTCCATTCTAACAATGTTTAGATCCCCTGAATTCAAAATGTAAGAGATAAAACAGGAGTGAAAAATAGAAAGACAAACAGAATGAACTGAACATAAAAAACAATCTTACCTTTCACAAGCTCGGACAGTCCATGCAGCAATTATCCATAATGAGATACTAAAAACCAACAGTACAGTTCCTGGACATATTGTCATTAGAGTCTTCATAACAAAACGGGTATTGAAGTTTATCTTATTTAATGCTCCAATGCTTCTAGATGAGGCATCAGTGAAAAGTTTGCTATGCAAAAGCATAACTCTGGCAATAAGATAAAGTCTTAAGAACATTGGTATAGATAAAATAATATCCACATCAGCTGTTGTTGTGGATGGAGCATAAGAAAAGGCGAGCCGGGCTGTCCATGTGAATGTGTAATTCCCAGGTATGGGATGTATAGCACACACCAGTATTTCCAAGCAGATAAAGAAAATACGCTCATAAGTCATGGCTATTCTCCAGTCATCTGCTCCATTGTCCACCATGAACAACTGAAATAATAAAATATAAGGTTAACTTTAGTACATCATTAAAAAAACTGTTATAATTCCATTTTAAATTACCACAGTTTTCTATGCTGCCAAAGACCACTAAAAAAAAAAAAAAAAAGCCATCACAGAAATTACATTACATCACTATGAAAGGAAATATAACTTTGGTTAATACAAAAAGAGTTTTTAATACCCTATTTTTAAAACTACACATGAAACTGAATTTACAATCATTCATTATTAACTAAGAATGCCTCATATTTTAAAAATTGTAATATTTTATTTAAAAAAAAAAGTCTGGACCCCTTATCCATTCAAAATTAATTGTTTACACCAAGTTCATAAAATTGAGAAGTATTTAGTGGTTTTCTGAATAGATAACTAAATTACAAAGTAAAAATATTTCTTAAGATTCCTGATAAGCTTCAGCCAAGGTGATATAGCTTCTGTAGAAGTACCCAAGCTTTCTTCAAGGCATCAATAATGATCAATGTAAGATATAAAACTATATGAGAAAGTGCACAAAGACTCAAGAAGATATCTCATGCTGAAAATATGAAAAATAATAGCCAGCAAATATCAGAGTAGCCCAGGTAGCCAGGTGATGCCCAGTAGCTGAAAATTAAATGTACATGTTAGCTGTTGCACAATCAAGGCCTTCAACTGTTTGTCCAGGAACAAAGGTACTAAAACATTTCACACTGTTTATCGAATTATGTGCCTGATAATTTAAGAAATAAATAGCTAATCAAGCAGTACTTGTCACTAGCTGAGACAGAGATATACAAGACCTTGGAAATTGGCTTCTTCTAGAGAGGAGCATAACCCATATGTACAAAAAACATACAATTTAAGACAGAAGACCTCCCCATCACTTCAAATATAGTTTGAATCTAAAAAGGCTGTTCAGTAAACAGGTAAGGGGGGGTAAAATACTTTCACAGAATTTTTATAACCATTCAAAGATAATGTGTGAGAAGACAAAGAACATCATATGTTCCCTAATGTAAGAAAGTTATTTTTGGCATCCTAAACCCTGTAACACCAAAACCCCATTGATCTGCACTGCTCTTTGTCCCCTTCCTTCTTTTAAAAGTTTAAGAATACAAGCTTGATTTCTCTGTATTTTTTAGTGATCAAAAACCACTCTACCTCCTCCTCACAATACCTTCAGTTTATCTTTCATAAAAGTGCTCTATTGAAACTGTATAGAGAAGTGATAATCACAAATTAACTTCATTGTAGTTGATCAAACAACAAACCAAATTAAATTTCTGTCTTTATGGATCTAGTTTTTATTCCCTTATGTTCTTCTCTCCATCTTATTACACTGGGTGTTGGTGACAAGGTTTTGGCTCTGGGGATGGTTGCAGGGCTGATGTCAGCAATAAGTGGTCAGGGCTGCTCTGCAATGCACACACTGCAGGACACAGCTGAGTTCACCAGTGAAGCAGGTGGTACCTCTGTGAAAGCACAGTTAAGAAAGGGCAAAGCATGGCCCAGGCAGTGAGGAGTAAAAGTAAAAATGTGAGAAAAAACACTAGAAACTCCAAGGTCAGAAAAGAAGAGTGAGAAGGTGCTCCAGGCACCAGAAACAGAGAGGAACCTATGGAGAAGAAGGACCATGATAAAGAAGGCAATTCCCTGAAGCCCATGGAGATGACCACTTTGGGGCAAGCTGGACATTAGTTGAAAAAGCACTCACTTGCAGAAAGCTCACACAGCAGCAGATTCTCCTTAGAAAAACTAATGCCCATGTAAGTCCCATGCTGGAGATTTGTACTGAAGGGCTGCAGACCATGGAGAGGACCCACACAGCAGCACAAAAAAAGCGTGACAAGAAACGAGTGCAGAGACAAACCGTCATGGACACATTGTCATTCCTCATGACCTCTGTACCACTCATGGAGGAGAAGATGCAGGAGCTGGGAATGAAGATGTTGAGCCTGAAGACAGGTTGAGCCTGAGGAAAGGGGATGGGGCAGCATATTTTTTGCCATCTTAATCTGCTTTTAAATATCAATAAAGTAAATTAACTTTCCCCAAGTTGTGTCTATTTTGCCAGTGCCAATAACTGGCAAGGGATCTCTCCATCTTTATTTCAACTTGCAAACTTTTTCATCTTATTTTCTCTCCTTGTGCTGTTGAAGAGAGAGCAAAAGCATAGCTGGGTGGGGGTCTCACAGCTGGCCAAGGTGAATCCACCACATTTACATATAGGTCTTATTTTGACCACAGTATTATTAAAGACAAAGTCATACACTGTTGAATTAAGCTAAAGAAACACTCAGTGAATTCAATGTATGAACCATGAGCATATACAGCTTCTTTTACCTGCGATCACTCTGAAAGCTACAGATACTAGGTATGTGAATTGATACTGGAAGGCCAATTGATGTCTGTCTGTATATCTGTCTTACTAAAACAGTGCAATTTTGCACCTAGTAATTGCATGGCCAAAGTTTCAAAGTACTGTAAAGCTTCAGTGCATTTGAATGTTGTGATTAGCCTGCAAATACTTTAAGTCAGATTTTAGAATTGTTACATCAGTCATGAAGAAATCTAGATATTTAGAGCACTCAGAATACAGATTAATAGTAATCAGCATGACTGAAATAAAAAATATGATAATATCAGATCTCTCAAATGCTGTGTGGGTTTGCAAAAAAAAAAAAAAAGAATAAATTTACAATGGATTTAAATATTTCAATTGTAAGAAACATGTCAAAGTGGCAGTGATACAAACTTTCAAAATCTGCTGAAAAAAGCAATGGTCTTTTCTCCTCCCATTTTTATGCATACTTTTCATAGATTTCAGAAAGAATTCTATATGCGGAAAGGCAATTAATGAAAAATTATACCTTCAGTACTGATTCAATTTAAAAGGTGAGAACAGAAAAACATTGAGTTAAACATGGGCATTAACATTTGATTTTGCCATTTTCATAGCAGATAATGTTATTTTATGACTGAAATTTTTTAAGACATTGAGATGTCATTATGAATTACATACTTGATAACAGTCACCTGTCAGCAGAAGAAAACCTAACATGCAACATAGAGAGAAATTTCTCTGCAGATCTCAGTGGAATGGGTTATGCTTATGGACACAGAAGGTTCTTATCAACCTCCCGTGACCTTAGCTGTGACAATTTATTCTAAGAAAATTAATATTTTAAAGCAATAATATCTTAAGCTGTCATATAATGAGATTTAGGAGCTAAAAACATGAAAGGCAGAAAACACCGGAAGTCACAAAGACACAGATCCAGTAAAACATTTCTATTTTAAAATAATGAAACATTTCAAAATTGCATTTAGAAGAATGACTTCATTACAGTTCTTTGCCTAAGTTCAAACTGTGATGGATATCAAACACTGCAGAACACAAATAGGCGTCAGTCACATGCGGCAAATAACAATTAAATTCAGACATAATAAAATGGCATAGAAATGAGTACAGGATTACATGTACATTTTATATAGTTGAAATTATGCAATATACTTAATGCAAGGTTACTTCTAATTTGGAAGATACAGAGGCATTTGTGCATGCTTGTGTGCTTAGCAATGTACATTTCCACTCCAGAAAGTGAGGAACATAAATGAAGGGAGAAGGGGAAGGACAGCTTAACAGCACCATTCAAAGGGTAAGTATGCACACTCTGGTCTGATTTCAGACAAGCTGGCTGTAACAACCATGCATTAATTTAATCAGAGAATGATCAAACCTTCCTGTAGATTTGAGTCCTGCACTTCACAGAGAAGGACAAATTTCCGTCAAGGTCACATATGTTATGCCTATTCATAGTTTTCCAACTTTTTGTAATTATTCCAAGTTAAAATATATTGCAAGTCCTTCATCAGTGTCCTGCAAGGTTCTCCAAATATACTTTTATATGTCATATACTTTTACTATGTCTCCATTTCATGTAAAAAATCTGACATTATTTTCACCTGGAATTATATAATGTATCTCTAGCATGTTGTATGTGAATGCAATAGAATCAATGCCCCACTTTAAAAACATAAAAATGACAGCTATTTATGTAGAGAGGTATGTATATATTTACATAACACTTGTGAGTTACACAGTTGCATTCATATAACACCAGATGAAAAAAAACGGAAAGGCATTCTAATTGGACAGATTGTACACAATGACAAAATGTATCAGAGACTCTCTAAAGGAGAGAAACAAAAGGAGAGAAGTTAATTTCTAAATGGTGGTGAATGCAAAGAAAAAGGAAACTCGTCATGTTTTAAAAATGTCTTTACAGGCAAAAGAACAAATCTGAGAACTGCATCACTACCCTGCTGTAATACTGTGGGAATACAATAATACAGGAGTAAAAGGGAAACAATAAACAGTGAGAAAGTGGCATCAGCTGTAGTGCTGGAAGCATTCCTTGGAGAAAGGAAATCAACTTTACTTACAAGCATATTGTTGCAGTTGTTTAAGAACCCAAATTAAAAATTGCTAAATACTGGAGTCACTTAAATCTTACAAAAGAACTGATAGGAATATGACTAAGAGTAACAAAATGTAGCCTTTGGGATTGATGGCTTACCAGAATTTTGAGCCAATATTTTTCTATAGTGTGTATTACACAAAACATCATTCACACAATCAAAAAAAAAAAAAACAACATTATGGTAGACAAAGAAGATACTCTTCTTGTCTCACTACTCCAAAAAGCCAAGTTACTGTCTCACAGCATTAAGTAAAAATTATTTAAAGCTATTTTCAAGTCATGACAGGAGACTGCCATCTTAAGCCTTTAGCACAGTTGCCTCTAACTAGGAGATGGGAATTAATTTCTTCATTGGAAGGCATGTAATCAAATGGCCTGTAAGTTACCCAAATGTCTGTTGACCTTGGAGAGCCTACAGGAGTTCCTGGAAGCTGCTGTACTTTTCTTCCTAAGTACAATGGCCCAGTTCAGACATGTTAGTGGGTTTAATACATATGTAAAGTAATGAGGCACCGAACTCCTTCTGCATATACAAAACACAGAAGGCAAACAATATGTTTTTTTTCAAAAAATTACATGAGTGACTGGCTATCTTGTATTTGCCAGAATGTTTTTCATATCCAGAATAAAAACCAATCTTTCTAGTAGGTCACTAGAAACTAATCCACAAGGCCTAGTTATCTACCAAATAAAACATGCTTAGTTCACTCAAATGAGGAAGCCAGACTGCTCTATTACTTATATATGTACACATGCATGAACAAACATATTCCCCTCCCAGTTATAAACATCCCAGTTTAAGCAGAAGATTTGAAAAGTCTGGTACTTAGTTTCAGCCCAAAAATTATTATTTGCATAGTATATTTAAATTTAACATCTCTGTGAAAAATTGTTTTTTTTTACAATGATTAATATTTTGCGATAAATAAAGCATGTATGTAAAGCAAACTTCACATTAATAATTCCTGATGGCTAAACATGCCCAAAATTCTTCTTTCAAATACTGCATTTAAATGTTATCATCTTGGGAAGGGATGGGGAAAAGAGATTCAGAGAATTTATAGTCTTTGTGAATTATATTTTCAGAAGTGCAGTACCAAAAATTTCACATTTAAAATACATCTGAATTTTTCACATTTAAAATACATCTTGGTTACTCTGACAGGTCATAAATAACCACAATAATTTCAAAAAAACAGGTGTGTGTTAAAAAATGCTCTTAACTGTGTCTTTTTTTTTACTATCTATCCCTCAGATCATTATTAAAACAAAAAGGAGAGTTTTTAGAAAGAATTTAGAATCAATGAATAACATAGGGTTAAAATCTGCATGAACACACAAAGTTAAATTCCACCTACCCATACTTCTCTCCTGGTTTAATCCACATGCTAACAGTATTCTTTTTAGCCTTTTCTCTGTAAAGATATTCAGAAGCATTCCTCAACATTCTTAAATGCTACTGTACAGATTTTCAGCTGTACTCTTCATTGCAAACTATGAAATAGCTTAACACCCCCTCCTCCCCCACATCAGCCTACAATGACAAAAGACCATTACAGCCCTAGCAATTGATGACACATATAATATTTCTTTTCATATAGGCCTCTCCATATACATATATGTGCTCTAGTCACTCTAAGAAGGTGAGACACTCCTGATAATGTCATTACTTTCTATGCAGTATTAAGAATTAAAATCAAGGACTACCAAAAAAAAAAAAAATAGAGAAGACATTCCAAGATATCAGGATTCTTTCCCAATGATACAGAGAAGGACCCCCTGAGAAAAGCAAAATTATGGACTGAAGTAAGAAGTCATCAAAAGCTCATAAATATATTTAAAAATCAAAGTAATTAGATAATGAGCTTACTAATAATAATATATTGTAAACAAAATTAATACAAAAACAGTTTTTTCACTTTCATTATTAAACAGATATTTCACAAGACTATTTCCTGGTATTATTCTGTTTGGAGTCTTACTTGAACAATCACAGCTGAGCTTCCCCATATCTGTAATCAACAGAGAGCTATTTAGTTACATGAATTTTTATGAACCTTTGAACAAATTAGAGCTCCATAAATAAGAATCCACCACTCAGGGTGAGTATATTCATTTGAGATATTCAGCAGAATAAGCACAATTGACTCAATTTAACTGACTGAAACAGGAGTTTCTACTTGTCAATGTCTATGGAAGGTATTCCTTCATTTTAACAATATTCTTAATTTAATAGCTATTTAATTATGCCAACATTTCAGATCCTACCCCCTGTGCTACACAAAACAACCAAAACAAACTCCTTAAGTTACCACATGTAGAAGGCTTCCATCCAGCATCAAATGTTTCCAAAAACTCGTGTTGCCTGTCTTTGAGAATCAGTAATGTCCTCCAGGCAGATACAGAAGCTGCATGATTTATCAAAGCTCTGAACATCACTGAAGTGCAAGAACAATAAGAGAGAAGGAACAAAACTGGGGAGTGGCTGATACGCCTGAAGGCTGTGCTGCCATTTGGTGGGACCTTGATAGGCTGGAGAGCTGGCTAGGGAAACTTAATGAGGCAGGTGTAGGGTGTGCCACACCTCAGAAGGAATAACCCCAAGTACCAGCACAGGCTGGGGTCTGACCTACTGGAGAGCAGCTCTGTGGAGAAGCACCTGGGAGTTTTCATGGATGACAAGTTGACCATGAGCTGGCAGCGCCCTTGTGGCCAGGAGGGCCATTGAGAACAGTGTGGCCAGCAGGGTAGGGAGGTAATTAATGGCTAAATACTGGAGTATGCCCCTCTACTTCATCCTAGGGAGACCACTCCTGGAGTGCTGTGTCCAATTCTAGGCACCTCAGTACAACAGAGACAAGCAGCTACTGGAGCAGGTCCACAGGAAGCCACAAAGAGCTGAGGGATCTGCAGCATCTCTAAGGACTGAGCAAGGTTATTTGGATGTAGACAGCCCTTAAAAACCTACCAGTAACCTAACCTAGCCAGACCACACCTTGTTCTGAGTTCAGCTTCCATCATCTGCCAACCTGCACTGCCCTGTGCTTTTGCTGGCACCGCTCTGGTGCAGTCTCCCTGCTAAAAGAGTGCACAGAAATTGTGCCAGTTTTATTACATCTAAAAGGGAAAGTTCCAAAGTAAATGAATTGCTTAGGTCTACTTTCAGAAATCAAAAAAAAACCAAACAAACCCACACTGAACAAACAACCATGCTAATAAAATAATATCTTAACAACACCAGCAAAAAACAAACACTCTTAAAAATTTCTTCTGGTCTTTTAGGTCTGCTTCAACTACTACAATGAACTTAGTAGTACAAGGATGGAAGCACTGATATCAAAGTAAGGGATGATTTTAGCTTTGCACTGGAGCAGCAGTTCCAAAACTTTGTACATGAAGAACACAGCACATCTTTGTACAAAGTAACTGTGCTACTTTGCACAACTAACTTTTAGAATGTATATCAAGAGACGAAGTAGTTTGTGATATTTTTTTCTCCATTTCGAGTACCTGAGAAATAAAATAATTCTAATTCTACATTCATCTTATTACTAATTGTTTTACAATTTTTCATTTAGGATTTGTTTTTCTTCATTCAGTATTAAAAATAATTTTTATCTATGGATCACTGCACGAAGAAGACACCATCTACCAAAACAACTGCCATCTACCACTGTGAGAGAAGCCTCACTCTCTTCAGGGGTGATCAGCTTCACTACTACTAGGAAAACTGGAATCAATTAAAAAAAAAAACAAGACATATTTTCTGAAGAAACTCACAATATTTTTGCAGGGGAGAGAGGAATTAAAGGAAGAAGCACTGAATCTGAGGCTAAATAAGATGACCTAACTCATTCATTCTACCAAAGAAGCACAACAATGACTGTAAAATAGGAAATTGTTTTTAGGAAACAATGGCTACCAATACATCATATACACAAGACTTTTTCTTCCCAGTTCCTCCTCTAGTGTTTACTTATTACATAAATACTTCAGGTATGTGAGAAAGCTTGAATGCTGGGTTTTTTAGATACTGATTACATTTTTATTAACATGACAGTGGGTGAGTACACACCAGCACCACAGGAATAATGAAGTGTTTTTACTATCTTGGAAACATAGTTTAATCCAGAATTTCATTCAAGTGTACGTTAAAAACAATTACAAATATAGAAATATAAATTTCAAATATTGTCCTAAAGCATGACTACTGAAATAAGGGAAAGTATATTGTGCAGAAGGAAAAGCAGAATGGAATTAAAAGTACTTGTTGTATTTAAAAATACTAATAATATAGTTCTGCACTAAGTCGAAGTGTTTAGAGGCTTTTGGTCTTTTTCAAATGTCTCTGTAATACATCCTGGCAAGTAAAATTTTAAAGGGGCAACAACAAAGAAGGTATGTACTTGATATCTTTTCCTCTTGAAGGCCTAAAATGGGTTTCTGGCTAAACCATATAGCAGATAAAGTCTTCAAACTGCTTCAAAGGTCAACTTAAAATATCTTTAAGTAGGGCAGTTCTCAACACCAGGTTAAATAAACATGGGCACAAGTTTCTTTACAGGTATATACTTGTATTTCTTAGTAGGTAAAATACTATTTTACTTGATCACTACTAATTATGAGTGCATCTGCTTCATTAGAGAAAACAATTGTCTCAGCCTACCTCTTAGTAAATAAAGTTATTTTTACTGCCAAATAATTATTTGAATGTTACAACTTCATCAAATCTGTCTGGTTTACAGCAGCTCTCAGGTAAAAATGCTCTGTTCTCAAAGCAACTTGCTTTTTTAATATCTCTGGAAATCAAATACATCAAACATGTTTGCACCAATGGCAGTCAACCCCCTTACCATCCACAATTTCAAAATAAAATTGCTGTTCAAAATGTTTCAAAAAGCTTTATTTTCACAACCCTTATGCTCAATGGGACATATTAGAGCAGCAAAAATTCTGATTTCCCGCAGTTAACACAGGATGTTCCCATCCACAAGATACATACAAAACTACAGGTAAAATGCAAGGACTATTAATTTTGGTTTAGCTGACATCTCTGATCACAAGCTGTGTATTAAAAAAAAAACCAACCCTGTCACCTCTTTTCCTTCCCAGTGCCAAATGGCGGGGGAGAAGAATGGCCTGCCAGCTGACAGCCACACTGTTAAATTACTCATCTGACTCCACTGCATCCTATTCTGTGGCTGGGAGGTAGGCAAATGTCTATTCATGTACGGCTGCTCATAAACAAAACCAAACATTTTCCTATCTCACAAATGAATCTGAAAATCAGACTGACCATGGGTAGTCGTATATCTTTTCAAAACATAGAGCCATTAAACTGTCTTAAAATTATATTGAAACTGGACAGACAATACATCAGGTCTAGCACTTGTCTATCATACCATATGAAGTTTAAATTATTCTAAACTATCATAATGCAAAAATTACAAAAGAATGTAAATTACTGGCTTTTGCCATGAAGTCTAACCCTGAATAAGGGCAAAAGAATGGAGTGGTGCTAGTGTGAACCCATTTACCCATGACACCATTCAGATAAGGATCATATTCCATAGCAGCTGCCATAGGGTACCTTTTCAGTTATACTTTAATTTGGATGGACAAGAATTTCTGCTCTAGCAGTCCACTTCTTATGCAGTACCCAGCCAAAATTCCTGGGTAGGAAACTATGAAAGAGTTTAAAAAAAAAAAGAAAAAAAGCCCACTACAATCTGGCTATAGTTAGCTGCATTGTCAAAATTGAATTTTATTGCTACTGCAGAGAAATGGCCAAGGCAAAATGGGTTAAGAGAACTTGAGCTTATTCATAAATCAGTTTCAGTTTGTTCAAGAGTTTTCAAATCCTTCTGAAAAATATTTTAATGATAGCAAAGGTGTTGAGGACCAAATTTTTAACACATAATAAGGATGCTCTAAACTGAAATGCTCTAAAGATCCCACTAATTTAGATACTCCCAAATAAAGATCCACTTCTGAAGTCAATTGTGCATGACTGGTGTAAAAGCGATAACTAGGACTTGTATCAGAAACACAGTAAGAATTATTTTGATGGAAATGTCATTAAACTTAGATGCTATCAGTGAATTTTCAGGTTTAATATTTCTAATATTTTTTTTTTATATTTTCAGGTAGGACCTAATTTCTTTTGTGCTGTCAAGCCACACCTGGACATTTTGTCTTTCTCTAGTTTCCCAGACTGAATTCAGATTTCTTACACATGTGGATTTTATTTGTATTTATTTATTTATGTTGTGGATGGAATGGTGCAGACTGAATTGAAGTTACTGTGCTATTTTTTTTTTTTATTAAAGATGTGCCTTATTCTTTGGCTGTGAGAGATTGTATACATAAAAGCTACTGACAGCTATTAACAACTGTCACAAAACAAGAAATACCATTCACCAACTAGAACGAATCTTTGTTTTGCTAAGCGACTGAAAATGCTTCCTAATGCATTACTCCAGTGAAAGACCTTAAGAGGTCAGTTATAGAGCAGATGAAAATGACTGTATAGCTGTAGTAATGCTACAGAACTTGCAGAGCTATGAAAGATGGAATAAAACTTTTAATAGGAATAAAATGCTTCATAAAGAATAGTATCTCATTAGAACATATTGTGGAGCACTGGATTCATTTTATATTGCAGGTTTTGGGACATCTGCTAAAGTAGGCATATAATTCTTGAAAATTATAGGCATAAATGGATGGCAATTATAATGTCTTATTTACATGGCAAATGACTGATCTGAGCATAAGACTACAAGATAGGCAAGCTTGACCTTCTAGTTTAGCTATGATGCCATCCCCAGATTTTTTCCACAGCACTTGATCTCAGTGGTCCCTTTCATAAAAACATCCTTTATGTGGAAAAAAAAAAAAAAAGAAAGTGAGGAATAGTCCAGGTAATTGCCTTTTACAATGAAATACTTTTACAATAGAAATACTTGTTAGAAAAGCTTTTCTTTCTTTTCAGCCTATCTTACACCTTCTCATTAAACCACAGAACTGATCTGTAACTGTTTATGGAAGACACGCAGTTACGTAATTTTTTGCACAATACAGATAAAGGTTACAAAGATCTTTATACAGGTGAAAATAAAATCTGTAGATATGAGCCCACATATATTTACTTCTCAATTTTTTTAATATCCTTTTACAAGAAGGGGTTTTGAAGACAAACTATACTTAAGGAGTTACACTATATAGCCTCTTAACTCTCTGGTTTTGACCCTCAGGGTTCCTGCAGCCTTCAGTAATTTTGTGATTGTATCCAATTAGAATTCCATAAACAGTTCTGTTGGTCAGTCATATAACAGAGAACCCAGCTCTCCCCTATACATCAAGATAACCCTGTAATACTAGTATAGATAAAATTTTAGAAGCTGCCACTTTGACACAAAGTTTTGTTTTAATATGTTTCTGTAGGGGAAAAAACCCAACAAACCCAGAGCACATTATTCTTAAAAATAAGAGCAGGACTTTAAAATATAAAGTTATTTGAGGTTTACCCTTTTGCTTTACTTTACATGGAACACATAAGAGTGCTTCCATCCATCATGAAAAGGTTTAGCATTTCCTCAAAAGAAATCTAATTCAAAAAAATCAATCCGTCTCCAACAAAATGAAAGAGATAAGGAAGCACCTTAGAAGATACAGACATTGCTCTTCAGAACCCAATTCTCTCACTCCTTCATGGAATATATAATACTCACACCCTTCTATAAAATGTCAATATAAAACTATGCTTATTAAAGACTTTTTTCACACAGGTAAAGGGCACAGCTGCAGGGACTGTTCAAAGGGTAAGAAGTGAATGAAACAGTAAAGAACAAATGTGTGATACTCTGCAACTATAAAAATACTTATGTATGATATTAACTAATGATTTTTTTTTTTTTGCAAAAGTCTGGGTTCAAACACACCAGTTTAAAATATAAGATGTTCATATTTGACTGCTGCTTTTACAAAAGAATTATTTCTAAGCTGTAAAGCATGTTCTTAGGACAGTTTCTTCTGATCATCTGAGAGACACAGGAAGGAATCTCTTAATGTAGCTTTCATTAAAACAATGGGACAAGGTCAATTTACACAAATGAATCAAGAATACATCGTAATATTTCTCTACGAAGAATAATCACACTAAGGAATCAATATCTGCGAATATCTAAATTAACTGATCTTTACAGCATTTCAACTTGGAGCACTCAGTATGTGTTAAGGATTTGAACTGCATTTCTCATATCACTTTTATTGAACAGAAGTTTTCCCGTTCATATTTTTCAATGCAATGTCATTTAAGTTATTAAATATTAAAAAAAAGCATAAGAAAAATTTAATTGTCATTTTGTGTGTGTGTTATTATGATATGCAACTTCTCTCTTTTCCATAGAAAAAAGCTGTGGAAACTTCCTTACAAACTCCTGAACACTTTATAGTTTTTTAAATTAAATTTCACAGTGATCAATATTTTCAGCTTACCTGAATGCTAGTTACAAGATCAGTTACAGACTCTTCTCTTAGTAGTAATTTACACCTTAAAAGGAGCTTCATAGACTCAGAGAAATATTTTGTCCTCTACTAAGTGAAAGTGACAACTTTCATCATCAATGGTGAAAACAGCTGATTGAAAGAGAACCTTTTAATTCTCCAGAGTCCTAAACAGCAGCAATTCCTGTTCTGATCTTCACTCAAAACAGATGTCAAATACATCTCAAATCAAACTCAAAGCCCAAGATACTACATTTAGTAGATCACACACAAACCAGAATCAAAACGAAAATATCATTTATGTGCACTCATCAGTTCTGGCACACTTTCACCTAAAGTCAGGCAAAAAAGAGCTGTAATCAAGTACCTGACAGAATTTCCTAATCCGAAGGTCCCACAGCTGAAAGATCTGGCATGTACAATAGTTTCATATTAAGATGGGTATGCAGAATGCGTCTAACACTGCAGATAAGAGCATCTGCTCATTTCAGCTAAGCCACACAATTTACACAAATCCAGAATCTGATCTCTGGCTACAAATGTTCTATATGCTCTCTCTCCTCCAACAGAAGCAAAGACATACCTTCTCACACCTCATAATGCATTGTTATGCCTTGAAAAACTTCTAACAGCCTCATTGAAAATGGTTGGAACAATACCAGACATAAATAGATAACTCTATGGACCAATCACTCAGTGTACTGACCACCACACACCACCTCCTTCTACGATTAAAGGATTTTCAAGCCTGCCTTCCATGCCATATGATTCCAGTGCTGCATTCCAGAGACAATGGACATCTGCAGTGTTTCCTACATCAACAGGAGCTACACATAATACTACCAAAAATGCATTGAACAGAATTGAAACCTAGTGTTTTCACAAAGATACTCTACAGTGTTAACTTGACAGATGTGCTGTAAATTTGTCAAATACAGTGTCCTTTGATTCCTGTGTGATTCTCTGCTGTTCATTACAGAAGTGAAATAGATATTAATTGGTAAAGGGAATTTTTGAATCTGCATATGAAGTTACTGCATCCTTGATCAACTGCCACACAATGAGTTTGTTGTTGCTTGACTCAAAATCTATCAGAATAATTAGAAAAAAAATAATTTATTCTAAAGAGACTTCAGATCACGCTAACACTCTAAGTTTATTTCTTGATTTGCAGCAGTTTTTCATCAGACTTGCTCTCTGTGCTCTTAGTCTAACTCATTAATTTCTTAATCTGAAGATTAACAGTCTGTATGAGCAATCCCAGATTCTTCAATACAGCAAAGACAACTTGAACTTTACACAAAGTCAAATGATTGCCAGCAAGACAATGAAATGCACATGTACCACTCCAGTGAAGGTAAAATAATGATATGGATAGAAATAAATAAATAACAGATAAATTAAAAAAAAATAAGTTGGTCTGTAGAATAAGCATTACTTTTTATGACAAGAAACTGTAAGGGAGCTTAACTGTTCACAAGTGCACAATTTTTACCACAAAACTTTCCACTGATTCCGGTAAGATAATGAAACTCCCATAAACTGTTTATTATCATCATGTATTATGGGATGTATTTGCATAATAAACAGGTATTATGTATTTATTACTGTTCTTTTCTGTTACCTGATATTGCTTGTTCCAGTTTTTCAAGTTTTCAGACACAAGGAAAAGAAGATTCTTGATTGTTCAGCAAGACATTTGGTCTCTCAGCTGTAGTAATTTTATAGAAAGGTAATGACAACTGAAAATGTTCCACTCCAAATCTATCAGTAGCATGTTATTTTCCCACCACTTCAGACCATCGGGACTGACGTTGCTTTTCCCCTGCAACCTTCTGAGGCTCTGCTATGCAAGCAATAACTTAACTTTAACCTTGGAGTTTGCAAACCTTTCCACTGGTGTTCTATCAAAGTATGAACTAGCAATACATTTTAAAAATTGTTAGAAACCTCAGCTGATACACAAACACGCACAAAAGATTTCTCTTTGCTTTAACAAATACCAACAAATTTTATGTTTCTACATGAGTGACAGCATCTGTACCAGGGAAAAGAAAAAGAAGCCCAGATGCTGTCTGAGACAGCACAGGTTAGCAATGCTCAGGTTACTATTATTCAGGACAGGCAGTATGTTTATTTACAGAGAAGGTACCCTAAGCAGTCCAGCATTAAAGAAGAGTTCCAGTGGATATATTCTTCTGCTGACCACCATCTCTCAAGAAATACTCAGCTGTGGTAGAATGCCCAACAAAAGACATTAAAGACCTCTGAATGGCAATCTCAGAGACTTTTATTTAATCCTTTTGCTCTTAGCAATACAAGAAAGTATCAATACTGGTTCAGGGGTGCATAGTTAAAAAGCATTTCAATCTTTAACCATACTAGAGATAGGCAGAGAGATCCACTATCAAATAAAATTAGAAAAACTGCAGCTTTACCAAGTAAACAGGATTCAAAATTTTCTTAAATTCTATTATATTTATGGATCGAATTCCAGTAGAGAAATGTGGACTGGAACAGTAAGTTCTAAAGAATATAATTTTAATTATGTTACATATTGCCTCTGCTTTAATTATGTAAAATAGTATTAAGTAACAAACTGTTTATGCATGAAGGGGATAATTAGCACATCAAAAATTATTATGATAATTGAGTAATGCTGTGTTTTTAGCTCTTCCCTGTTCACTTCTTCAGACTCTCAACCAGAGTAACAGTCAGAGAAATACCTGTTCTAGGCTGGGATAGTGATGAACTACATTTTCCCCACTGATCTTTCGAACACAAAGCACTTGTTCTGAAGAACTGAATCAACAACCACATAGACCTGGAGAGAGAGCAATCCATATTTCATTATCTCCCAACTGTAATGTTTTTAACAGTACTACAGGCATGACAAACAAAAGTGAACACACATTTTGGAGTTATTATGAGCCTCAACTCCAACTCTGTAACTTTTGTTTATTAGGGTTTTTTTCTAGAAGGGGGAAGGATGTGAAGCAAACTTGCTCACAACTTTTTATCCTCTTTTAGAGAAATTATAAAGTAAGCTATGAATTAACATTTGAACCCAACTGTTACCAACTGACTTTCATTGTATTCTTAACATTAACTCACATTTATTAAAATTCGTAACAGCTCACATTTTTACTCCTGGAGTTTGGCTAATACAGTGCCATCACTGACAACATATTTGTGGAAAACGTTTAAACAGTTCCAGTATTTCATAAAGACTACACAGCATCCCTACACTTAGCCTTGTCTAAGCACTGCCGTTAGCGCCCTTCTGGAGCCTTTGCCGGATGCGGAGCTGTGTGCCGGTTCCGCCGGGTACCCGGCCCGCTCGCCGAGCCGGGCGCTCCGCGGGAGCTGTCTGCGGTGCTGAACCGGCGGCTGCGACACCGCCCCGGCAGCGCCCGCAGCGCTCCAGCCGCCCACCGCACATCCGCCGCGCTCTGACCACGGGAAAAGACGAAAACTCAGCTGTCTGACGCTGCTGTATCACTTCTCGGCTTGGGAAGAACCTTTACAAACGTCCCGCCCTTAAAATAAGCAGTAAGTCTGGGGCAGGCAAACTCTAGAGACTGGTTTAACTGGCTGACTTTCCAAAACAAAGCATACAAGCAATGTCACTTCAAGAGAAAACTACAGCTACCTGCTGTGCTGCTAGACCCTGTCCCGTGGACATTCTTGAATGCTAGAATGCTGTTTCATCTTCCTACCAATAAATCAAGGTCAAAGGCTACTGAAAATAATGAAAAAGCTGAATTCCACTTGCCAGCATTCTAGGTCACCAGGAGTTTCTTAGTATTCATCCTGCACTCAGTAATAATTACTAAACTGTCAGCTCTTTATCTCCCAACATTTTTTTTTTTTTTTTGCCTCATGCTTTGTAGAAAAATCTACTTATGCTTAGGTTGGTTTGCTCTCACCAGAGTGTGAAAGACACCACAGCCACAAGCTGAATACAGCCACCTTCTTCTGTTCTATTAAACAAATGTTCCTCTCACAATGAATTCCTGCTTATTTACATTAAGACAAATATTTAAGTATGTTTCAGATAATAATCAGAAAAGAACATTTCAACGGGAACTGGACGGACAAATAGCTGGTGCAAAAAGTCCTCTGGGACACAACCAACCATCTGTGGGCTCTGTTCTACAGACCTTATTCATTCTTCTGCACAGGGCAGAACGTTTGCTTGAATTAATGACATGTCTGCCTTTAGAAAACAGTCTGCTTTAAAGGTTATTTAAAAACAATACATTATCAGGGTTACACAGTATCTTCTTTTGACTGGAGAGCATTATGTATATTATGTACTTAGCCAAGGGATTTTAAAGATACCTTTTTTCTCCAGGTGTCTAGTGCAACACAAATTTTATTACTATAAATTGACATAGGCTTTGCCCTGCACTCCTATCATCATATTTTTTAGAAGTCAAGTGTGTGCAGAAAAACATACTATGCTCAAATTCAAAAGTGAGCATATAACTAGTAGCTATGGAAGGTACTACATCCTTTCCTTCTAATAAACTTGAACAGAGAACTTCTTTTCATTTGTGATGTGAATGACAGAACCCCTTGAAGCTGCAGCTCCTCCAGGCACTGTCATGACTACTGAGTTTCTGTTGTTTCTCATTCTGAAACATGGGTATTGTTGTTTTACAGACAGGTATACTTGTGCTCTGTCCAGCAGCACCGAAAACTACATTAACTGGGATTAAACCATACGATGGCACAACTCCTGCCATGGAGTTGCATATATGAGAAAGTTCCTTAAAACAATCAGTTTAAAAACAACCAAAATGGAATGACAATTTAAAAAAAATATTTCCTTTCTGATGCATAAGGGATCCGATTCCTAAGACAATAAAAACTTTTAAATCTTTACCTGAAAAAACCCAACAAACAATTGAATCTTGCAGTAAGTACTCAGTATAAGCTGGGGTACCTGCACAGACTTACAACTATTTCATTTTCATTCAACTATTTCATTCAATTATTTGTTTTCCATAAAATTCTTAAAAGTTTCTGAAAAATGCATAGAATATTTTAAACATTTAGAGAGGGCTTGTTTTAAGCTTTGCTGCTCATGCCTGAAGAAACATTTGTGGGAAGATACACCAGATAAGACTCTCACACTGCAGAAGTGCTACTTATTTATTTTTATACTGAAAAAGAAACATGTTCATCAGTTTTCCTGTAGTTTATAAATTTGCTCTCTCTCCAGAACACTTGTTTATTCAATACAATATCATTAAAGAGCTTTCAATATCTTTGACATTCATGCAGAAAAACTGTGTTCTGAGCCAGGAAAAGAAGTTTTGTATGTGCAAAGACTGTACTACAGGATTAAATTTGGCAAGAAGTCTTCAGTGATGTAATACTTTTCAAACACTAAGTAGGAGACTAGGTACCATTTCATATTGAAACTACATGCATTCATTTGCACAGAAGAAAAATTGTACCACACAATGCTTAACTTTTTATTTTCTACTTAACTGACTGGCAGGTGGAAAATCTTCATTGCCCTTGAAACTTGACATTTCAGTCTTCAGCTCAAGGAGTCTCCAATCCGAAAAAGCAAAAGCACCAGATCTTTGAGTAAGGTTTTTTCCCCTTCAAAACTTTGAATTCTGTCTGTTGTACAGTCTGGTTGAGCTGAAATGCTACATTTTAATTTCTTGGTCAAAAAAATCGCAGCTGAAATTAGGACTAAGTCACCTGGAGAAAAGCCGCAATGGTAGCTGTGAGATTTATTCTATAGCTTTGACCATTATGTTTTTCTTACCTTTGGTCCTATCCTTCCTAACACTTTTCTCTGGTCACATTCCTAGACACTACATCATTAAATAAAAAAAGCCAAACATCAATCTCCCTCCTTCTTTTAAACAACTCTCCTAGAGTATGCTCCTATTTCAGACACCTCACTGAGGATTACATACCTTTCACAGTGAAGACCATTAACCTTGCCGTCAAGAGAAAATGCACAGCATTAAATTTAGTTGTTGAAAAAGAAAAGACTATTGCTGTACATCTGCTACAGGAGCCAACAGGCACATCACCTAGAAAGCAGGTTATAACCTCAAGGCTAGGCAATCCTCTAGCAGAACTGCAGGCAACATTCCCTGGCAGGCAGAATTGTCTAGCAGGCAAAGCTTCCTGGCTGCTCCCTGCCCGTCGTTTGGTGCCCGTCTCCAGGGCTGAGGTCCATTCACCAACTTGGGCAGGCTTGCAGAGACCACGTTTGCTTTCTGAAGCGGCAGGACGTGTCCAGTACTTACCATCACATCTACCCTGCACAAACTGCCTCGCACCCCACATCTAAGCCAGCAATGCTCCCTGACCCACAGAAGGAAATATTACCTGGATTTCTCTTGCGTGGTACACGATGATGAGCCCGAGCAGGATAATCGTGGAGAGGCTAATAAGGCATTTCAGAGCGAGGGAATACAGAGACTCCTGCAAGAGAAAGACACCGCCGTTCCTCAGAGAACCCGTGCGCGGGGGCCGCTCCTCCCCACCGCCACCCCGGCCCGGGGAGGCACCGCGCCAGCGGACAGCGGGGACGCCACGGGACGGGGACGGGGCGGGGGCCGCGGGCGGCGGGACCGGCTGCTGCCCGAGCTGGTACCTTGGTGTAGGCGCCCCAGGAGAGTTCGGTCTCGATGACCATGACGACGATGCCGAACATGCCGAAGATGAGCGCGTAGTCGCTGAGGCGCTTGCGCTTCTCGAAGAGAGCCCGTCGGTGTCCCAGCTTGTAGCCGATGTTCTGGTTCTTCTTCTTGCTGGACTTGCCCCCGCCGTTGTTGGAGCTTGCCGTGCCGGGGCCGGGGCCGGCGGAGCTGTACAGCGCCAGGTTGTTGGAGTTGTTGTGTTCGGGCTTGGAGACCACGATCTCCGGGGCGGCGGGGCTGCCGGCGGCGGGGGCAGAGCCGGCGGCGGCGGGGCTGGCGAGCGGCGCCTGGAGCGGCTGCGACTCGGAGTCCAGATCGTGCAGGTTCCTACGGGACGAGCTCAGGTTGCTGAGCGGCCGCATGACGCCGCCGTTGTACCTGCAGCTGCTCATGGCTATTTCGGTGAAGGGGTTGCTCTCTCGGCGCTGCTGCTGCTGGTGATGGTGGTGGTGATGGTGATGGTGATGATGATGGTGAGTGCTGCTGCTGCTGACACTGCTGCTGGGGCTGGCTGCCTGCTGCTGCTGCAGGCTATGGCACTGGTGGTACTGGGAATATTGGTGAGGCTGTCTGGACGCGCCAGCATGGCTGGACGGGGTGAACTCGCTGACGTTCAGCTGGCTGCCGTGCCGGGAGGAGGCGGCGGAAGACAGCGGCGAGGAGTGCGTCCGAAAGGCGCCCGAAAGCGGCGAGGAGGCGCGGAGCAGCAGGGGCAGGTTATCCCCCGCGGCTGCCGCACCAGCCCCGTAGTAGGCGCAGTTGTTGCACTGGAGGCACGGGCTCTGCTGCTGCTGCTGCTGCTGCTGCTGCTGCTGGTGGAGGAGGCTCTGCTTGTCCTGGCCGTGCTGCTGGCAGTGCGGCGGCGGCGCCGGCGGGCGCTGCTGCTGCTGCTGCTGCTGCTGCTGCTGCTGCTGCTGCTGCTGCTGCTGGTGCTGCTGCTCGGGGCCGAAGCCCGCCGGGAAGTGGCGCGGCGGGTCCATGCCGGGGCCGTTAAAGCCGCAGGAGGACCGGGCGGTGGTGCACCCTGCGCAATGCGTGACGGTCGGCAGGGGAGCGTCCTGCTGCCGCCACGACGGGCCCATCCCGGCTCCCGTAGAATCCAGCCGCCGCGTCCGATTGGTGGGGCGCACCAAAACAACGGGCATCACGTCACCTGGCGGGGCGGGGCGGCCGCGCCGTCAGCGGGGGCGCGGGGCCGCCGCGCGGGGATCCCGCCCCCGCCCCCGCCGCTCAGGGCTGCCCTCGCCCCCCGCCCGCCCCGCCCGCGCCGCGGAAACCCGGGGCTTCCCGGGGGCGGGGAGCGCTCCCGGCCTCTCCCCCGCCCGCCGGCTGAGGGGCTCCGCCGCGGCTCTCCCCGGCGGCTCTCCCCGGCTCGCTACTCACATCTGCGCCGTCTCCGGAACATGGGCGCCGCGTCGCGCTCCGGAGCTGTCCAGCAGCGCCGCCGCCGACCTGCAAAACACAGCGCCGGGCTCGCCCGCCGCCCGCCGGCCCGGGCCGCAGGGAGCGGGCAGGGGCCGCGGCGCGGGGCGGGGAGCGCTCCCCGGCACATGCCGGGCGGCGAGGCGCGGCCGCTCCGGCCGCTCCGGCTGCCCGCAGCCGCAGGAGGGAGAGGCGCGGCCGGGCGTGAGGCCAGCGGCAGCCGGGGGTGGCTCGGGGGCTGGCGACCCGTGCTGCCGAGCCGGCAGGAGCCGTGCCGCGGAACGGGAGCGGTGTCACTGAGTAGCTCCCCTCCGCCCCCGGCTCTCTGCCGTGCACTGCCTGCGCAGTCCTGAAGTTGGTGGTCTGCTGCCATTTTGCTTTTTCCCTTTTTTTTGCCTCCCAAGCCCCCACTGAGTAATCCGCTCTGGCAGCTCCGTTAGGCAGAGCAATGTCTGCACCAGGTAAAGTCTCTTCTCTGCATTTATTTAAGGAAAGATTATTTGAGGAAAGAACGATGACAATGGGAAGTGATTTACCTTGTTACATCTGTCATTCCTGTCAACTCTCCGCCAGGCAAGACTAGAAGAGGTTTTTTTTTTTGTTTTTTTGGTTTTTTTTTGTGTGTTTTTTTTTTTTTTTTTGCTTGGGGTTTTTTTTTTAATTTTGGTTTTTTTGTTTGGTTGGTTTTTTTTGTTTGTTTGGTTGGTTTTTTTTGTTTTTCCCAGTCAATATTTCATAGCATGGAAGATTCCCTTAAATCTGTAATTTCACAGCAATGTTAAAGACAATATCCACCAAGCCTTTCTAGGATAAAAGCCTGCATCCTTGTAATTTCTGTGTCTCCTGTGACATTCAATTTCGTTTGAAACCCTTAGATGAGTTGTAGGTTAGAAAGATGAGTGAGGCAGTGTCATTAACAAAGTTTTAAAATATGCTCTGTTATAAAATTTTAATTAATTCCTAATCAAGATGTAGCTTTTAAAGCAAGTACATGTATCACCCACACAATGAAACAACCCTCACTAATGTAGTAAATATCATGGGCTACAATATAGATAAATTATTTAGAGACAGCCCAAAATTTAGTTATATTTATACAGCATGTTATTTTGAAAAAACATTCATAAGTGGGAATATGTGTGATACACAAAATCACAATGACTTGTGATGAACAAAAATCTGTTGTACTACCAAGTTTTGAATAAAAATCCACACACACTTCATTACACAAGTGATAAAATACTTTAGTTTATAAGTTACATGGAAGTGTATCTGGATGCTTAATATTGCACTAAGTTCCCTGAACAATGGTCAAGATAAAAGGTGCTTTTATTCTTAAGAATGAACAGGCTGTTTATCACAGCTTCAGAAAAAACACACAGCTTTTTTTAAAAAACATGATGTTGTAATTCTGCTTATTCATTTTACCTGTGTTTTGAAACACACGTGAATCTCAGGAATCTTTGGAAATTGAAATTCCAGGGAACCTGGTCTTCTACTATTCTGTAAATAAAAGTCTTGCTGAAGCATGCTTTCAAAATACATGTTTTGTGAACTAATTAAAAATAGATAGGCAAGGTTTCATCTTTCCTGTTCTATTCAGGCTGTGTCCTTAATTTTGCTTAAAGGTACATTCTTTTAAGCTTTCATTTTACCAGGAGATAAATTCTCATGACCTAGTTTACCTTGAAAAGCCTTTTAAAAAATTTGTAAATTTCCATGTTTTATTTAGAAGTCACCGAGGCTCTGTCCTGTAACTTCATCTACTCTGATCATGGAAGCTTATATTAGAATTGTGAAGAAGAAAAAAAAAATATTTTTAAGGTCTTGTTATACTAAAATCCCTGGTATCTTTGTGCTATGTGGGTATATTATTGCTTTTACTTTCTATTTCATAAATAGAAGTCACAAGTCCCAAATGTTATACCTGTGTTTCTGCTGTCCATTATTGTTTAAATACAGACAGTGCTATTGCAAACTTTTAGATATTTTGTCTACCTTCTTGTTTGTTTCATTGTAGAAATAAAAAAAATGAATATTCCCATGTCTAACACAAGAGGTCATACTCATCACATAGCTTGCTAGAAAACTGATAAACCAGGTTTTCACTTTAGTCTCATTGTGCAGACTGGGATATTTTATAACAATTTCAAGGTATAAACTAAGAATTGTGGAGAGTTTGCATTTTCAGAAATAAACCTTCCCTTCTGTGGCATGATTAATGAGAAAGAACAGAAAGTAGCTATTTGTCCTACCTTCCATTGCTAAACAATTTTGAAGTTCATTTTCTAGTGTATTTGTTTTCAGAAAAAAAAAATCTACTCATCATGGGAACTTATTTGTTACATTCTTTCTTACCTCACTTTATTTAGTGTGGCAGCTCGGAACTGCTCAATCATGCTAACGTGGTAACAGTGAACACCTAAGAAAGAAACATTATCTCTTTGGGGTAAAGCTTTGGGGTTTTTCCTATTGTTTCATTATATACTGGGTGGAACTGCTCTTACTGATTGTCATAAAGCCTGTATCTGCTGTGCCAAAAAGGGAGAATCTACACGAGTATGTTTACATGCATGTGCGTGCATGCCTTAATATAAACTAAGAGAGAAACAGTTGCTGCAGATCTCACTTGATAATTATGATTAATGGAGATATTTAAAAAACAGATTTTTTTTTCCTAACCTCACTAATTGCAAGAACGAGATAAATACTGCAGAGCAGTATTGAGCTAAACTGTATTAACAACAGGACTGGAAACACTACAGACACAAGAAAAATTAGATTTTTTGGAGTATAAAAACCGCTGTAAAATATTTGAAGTGACATGTATTGGCTGGTCATTTGAAAAGCTCACGTAGCAACATGCAATGAAGATACAACACCTACAGGCTACAATAAAAGATATTAAAAAGATACTTTGGCTGTTACCCTATTGCCCCTAGTCCTGTTGCCAAACTCCGGTTAAAATAACTGAAAATTCTGCACTTATAATAAGGTCAAATATGTAGAAAGACAGTAAATAAAAGTAAACAAAACAGAGGGAAAAAAAAAGTCTTGGAAATTCCATTCTCAAAGCATATTCTCCACAACACCTAGAGGTTTTAAGAAAGCAGCAAAGGAAAAAGCCTTGTCCTTTTTCAACAAACAGGCATTGCAGATCTCAGTATTACACTGAAAGGTGTCATTCAGTGAAGACAGAGTCATGTTAATAAAAACAGAGGTAACACCAGGGTGATCTAGGGTAATATAACATCATTCAAGGGTATCTATACAGCAATAAAAATGCTTTTGAGACCATACAAAATGACTGTGGTGTAGCTGCTGAGATGATGGGCATGTAAACTAACTGTATGAACCATGTGTGTAAGTTACCTTTTCCATGCCATCTGGGAGAGCTTTTACCCACCACACCCCTCTAACTTTCACCCCAGCAATGTCTGGTGTCATGTAATCATATACCCTAACTGGAATACCACCTGCATAACTATGGTTATTTCAAAGACCTTTTGATAACGTTCCACATTAATGGGACAAGGAAAATAGTCTGATTCCATACAAATTTATGTATTAGGAGGATGAATTCTTTGCTGTTTCTACTTTTGATTTCATACAATTAGACTAATTTTCTGCACTTCTGCTTCTCCAGCAACACCACCAATGGAAATGAAAGTCTACTCCAGTTTAAAACCTCCTTTTGTAATTTGGGATATGTAGGAGGTGGCACATAAGGACACTGGACTGACAACAGCTCTAAAACAGTAAAGAAAGTTTTCAAGATGGAGGATGTCCTCATTCATATGGATGTAGCTTAAGAAATATCTAGAATTGTTGCATGCCCTTCCTCCAGTTAAGGGGCATTAAGGGATGGGGGTTAATTTTTTTTACTAACATCAATTTTTATTTTTATTATATATATTAAAAATACTGAATGTAATCCAAAGAAAAAACCCAAAAAACTTGTAAAAGTATTTCTTCACTTAATGGACTTTCCATCTTTTCTGGATTTTTAATAGTACTTGAAGGTCACACAAATCTAATGACTTCTTTTCTTTCCTCTGCTTTTTTTTCATTATCAAGGGATGCTGCCAATTTTAAAGAATTTCATAGCTAGGTAAATGCATCAACATTAATACTGTTTTAGCCAGTGATACACATGCTCAGCGGGTGACTTTTAAATTATGTTTTATCAGACTGCTTTTTATTATTTTCACAAATTGTTGCAGTTTTGTAACTGAACTCAGATAACTCAGTACATGGTACTAACATGGTAACTTAATGCAGTTTATTTTCTATTTCAGCCTGTGCAAGAGCACAGAGTGACTTTTAGCATGTATGGGATTATCAAGTGTAAGAGTTTACTTATAACTTCAGAATGTAGTTTTTGTAGCATTTTGACCTCTCAAATCCAGTGAGATAGCACTTACACCTAAATATAAGATTATTCCTTGCAGAGGTGGATGTTAGCCATGCTTTTTCTCTCTGTAAAATATGTCATCTGTGATTCATGTAGCAATTTGTTCTAAATAATTACATTTGCCCATGTTTTAAAAATAAGATCATTGGGTATTTTTTCCATAGGTACTTTATCATCAGCGGTACATTTAGCTTTAAGAACAGAATTGCTATAGATTTGCATTTTCTTTGTTCAATTTGGAAAGTTTCTTCAAGGTTACTTAATAAAACAGGTTCCCTTATTAGGCTGTAAAATGTGAAAGATGGACGTTGCTTTTATCAGGTGTGTATGAATGCTTTCAAATCTTTAATGGTAGGTTATTCTAGACAGTAGCCCTCACAATTCAAAAGACATATAAAATGCAAAATGCTTGTGTTTATTAAGAGATTTTTTTAATTGTTTCTGCATTCGTGATACCCTGAAAGACTGCAATTTCCATAACACATTCAAATCTCTTGTCACAGAAGGCTGTTTGTTTAGTGCTGTCATCATCACACCTAAAGTTTTATGAATGTGCTTATTGTACACACAGGTATCAATGTATGTTGTGGTCCTGCTCACAGAAATGATCTCTTTAACAAATCTGGAAAGCTTATGCACTTGCAGAACAAATGGAAGCTGGGAAAAGATGAAAGCAAATGTTCAATTTTATGTTACCCGCAGTTACACTTCCTACTCAGTATACACTGGGTTGTATTTATGTGCTTGTTTTCCTAATTTATTAAATGGCTTGTTTGAGAAATGAGTTCAGGAAGAGCATCTCCTTCCTTCTTAGTTAGCTATGTCTGCAGTGCTTTATTTTCTCCCCTCCTTTACCTTTCACATTACCCCTCCTCACCCTTCCCTACTGCAGAGGAAACAGGACACTCTACATTACTTGAAAGCACTTCTGAGGTGGAATAAACAGGGAAGCATTTATTAAAGTAGGGAATTACTCAAACAACCTCTGCTTCAATCTGGTTCTGGCTGGATAAGCTGTACAACTAAACAAGTATTTGAAGTGATATTCCAGAACTTGATGGGAAGTTTTACAAAATTTGCATACCCTGAAGTATAATTCTTCTCACTTCTCTACTTTATCCCTCAGTTCAATATTAGTCCACCAAAACTTGTTTTTGAGGAAAAGACTAGAAAGTATTAGTTATCAAAACTAATTTTAAAGTGAAAGGGCTTAAAACATTTGTGCTGCTTTCAGGTAGGGAAGAGTTAGTTTTCTTCACAGTGGCTGTGTTTTGGACCTGCGCTGAAAACAGGGTTGATAATAGAGACATATTTTTGTTATTGCTTAGCAGGGCTTACACAGAGCCAAGATCTTTTCTGCTGTTTGTATTTCCACACTGGTGAGGAAGTTGGGAATGCATGAGAGGCTGGGAGGAGACACAGCTGGGACAGGTGACCCCAACTGACCAAAGGGATTTCCAGACTATGTGACATCATGCTCAGGAAATAAAGGTGGGAGGAAGAAAGAGGAAGGGGGAACATTTGAAGTGATGGCATTTGTCTTTCCAAGCAAGCACTACTCATGATGGGGCCCTGCTCTCCTGGAGATGGCTGAACACCCTGCCTGCCCATGGGAAGTGGTGAATTAATTCCTTATCTTGCTTCATGTGAGTGCATGGCTCTTGTTTTCTCTGTTAAACTGTCTATATCTTAACTCATGAGTATTCTGGCTTTTTACCCTTCCTGATCTCTTTGTGATCTCACTGATGGAGGACTGAGCAAGCAGCTGCCTGGGCCTTGTTGGCTGGCTGGGGTTAAACCATGACAACTTTTCACATGAAATCCTACTCTATTCAGAAAATAGAATTTTTATAGAATTACAATTAATTGCTTCCACATGAAGGTATATTGCAACCCAATATATGAGATTAGTAGCTATTGTATTAGCAAAGTGACATTTAAAAATATGTATAACACAGTAGAATACTTTAAAGAGTCTGGATAACCAGACAATTTCTCAACAGAAAAACTACTTTTAAAAAAATCATTATTCTTTAATTAAAAATTATTATTGTTCACACATTCAAAATGTATTATACATTAGAGTAGTCTGATGCAAACATGCAAAATACATAGACAGTGTGATTTCTTCACCCTGACTAGTATTTTAGATTCTTTGTCTTTTCAGAAGATCAAAACCAAGATCAAAGTGGAAAAGATCTTCCTGTTTTAATCATTAAATATCTGCTATTACTGTTACAAAGTATGGCCTGAAAGTTCCTAGAAAATTTTACTAATATTGAAAACTTATCAATGTTCAAGCCACTCTGAATAAAACTAGCTTTTTTTCTGTCTCAAAGAAGCCTGTCAGCTAGAGTAGAAAGCCTTTCATAGTAGGAATCCATTTTCACTTTTGAGATCATTCCTGCAGAATGATCAAGGCACATAAGTGAAAGACCTTCCTGTACTATCTCAGGAAACAATAGTGCAAGTGACAGTGTTGAGAGCAACAAGTCGCTGAAGTGTTACACACACTGACAATGAAAAGTATTTTCAATAATAGAATTCCAGTATTCAGGATGTTCTCTGACTGGTAGAGTGGCAATATCTACGAGCACCTCCATGTACCTTCTCTCTAGGCCCTTGATCCCCACTCTGGAGTTTGGGGATGTGGATTACAGGGTTTAGCAAGCCAGTGTGCAGAGCTTCAGCTAGTCAGAAGTGTGAATATAGGACAGGGACATGATCACAAACCCAATGCTTAACCAATGATTCTATTCAGAACTCTCTTCAGATATGGTGGGAGCATAATACCATCAACCATTGTGTTCACCACTTCAGTCTAAGGTATATGTATCTGGATGCCCTTTGCTTAAACACAGCAAGGAAGAAGTTATTTTCTTTTCTGCCAGTCTGGATGAACACCATCTCAGAAAGCAGGTGCTAAAAATCAAGTTGTATTGTAACTGAGGGAAGAAACAGCTCCCTTACAATTGTCTACTTATGAAATTTGAGATGATTCATCGGGTCACTGAGCAGGAAAGGACACAAGTCATGTGTCTAGACAAAAATTAGTCACTCTCATCAAAATAGGAACAGGACCCCACCCTCACCTCCACCTCACAAGGAGGTGCTGAGAGGCTTTTTATCAGGAACCTCTCCAAAGTAGTATGAATATACTCATCAAATGGCAGCAATATCTAGTGCTGTCCCCTTTGGAGGAGCCAAAGGAACCAGTTGGTCATTTCCAGACTTTCTCATGATCAGGCTTCTACATCTGCTTCAGGGCACATCATAAAGCTACTTTTAGAGTTGCCCTGAAATGTTGAGGCTTGTATAATATTTGCTAGAAATTTCTGACAATCTCTGGGAGTTTAATCTGATATTCAAAGATAGCTTATGCTTTAAAACATGCCAGCCTGTAGTCACCTGTAGTGACCTGTAGTCACTGTTATTCTTGCATGTTAAATTCAGCATGTTATCTCTCCTAGGTATGATACGTATGTGGGAAAAGGGGGATTCACTACAAACTAATGCCATCAAATTCATTTGTCATTCAGCTAATATACATATGTCAGTTTATATGAGTTTTTGCATTGCTGCCCTTCTCATGCACAAGCTACATAACTGACAGGACAGTTTTTTCAAGAGGTGGAGCTGCTATTTGCTGCTAATTTAAAATAATTAATTTTAAGTCTCTGTATGCATTCTTTACTTACTCTGAAGAGTCACTTCAGCTTTGGCAATTTCTTTTTAACTTCACCAGGATTTTTATGAATTGTGATTTATGAGCATATTTTGCATAACAGAAAAAGGAAAAAAAACCTTTTTGTTTTACTCAAATATCCACAAATTTTATTTGCAAAATGAAATGTGGCATTAGTGAAAAAAACTCATATTATAAAAAGTTTGTCTATGTTTATTCACAAAAATAAATCAATAAAGCCCATCTCTGTTTCTCAAACAATCACCTGTAAGCAGTGCTTGCATATCATCCCCTTTTCATGTACCCTTCTGTGCATTAGGGTATTAGAAAAGAAGGTTTTTCTTATCCCCTTATGAGGGTGTTAAATTTAATGTTGAACAAGAAAATCACAGAATGCATTCAGGCCTTTGAGGTCTGGCAGCTAAGACTTGAAGGTGAACATTGTCTTTTCTGCTTCTGCACTGATGAATAGTATCTATCCAATGCACAAAAATACTAAAAAAGGTGGCACAAGAATGTCTCTGCTCAGGCCAGTTTGTGCTGCCCTGTGGGGCTGGATCTCCCAAAAAAATGCAGAAGTTTGCAAAATTCTGGGTGGCTTAGTCTAGCAGAAGGATTATGGAATAAGGAAGAGATTAATGACACCTACTATGAAAATATGTGTTTATCTATTTTCTTTTATTTGTGTCCGCAAAACCTCTTTCAGTTTCTAGTTTCATCAGGGATTAAAAAGAATTCCTAAACCTATTTTGATGTGCACATAAATTGCCTAATTACTCTGTGGAAAATAAACTATTCAGTTTTACTCCTTCTAGTCTAGTTCAACTGTTTTGAGTGTAATGCTTTAATTTCTACAAGCAAGTATTTGCAGAGATCAAATGTATGTGTCAGCTAACATTTGCTCAAGTCTTTTTACAGAAGTGTCTCTTTGCACAACTAAACATTTATTTTGTAGATGTAGTCCAAAGGCTTACTTTTCAAAACTGTCCTAGAAGACAGTGGCAAATGTAATTGCAGATTCTAAGTGAGAATGATAGATCTACAGCAAGTGAAATACAGGAGGCATGAGGAGGCATTAATAAAAAGACATACAACTATAGGTGTCATTTTCTAATGAAATATAGTGATTTACTTTTGCAGAAGGGTGACTGCTTTTGATAGGCACAAACTCTGCCAATATGTTTGTATCTACATATGTACTTGTGTAATAACAGAGCTCTGGGCAGACTGGGAAGGTGGGCGGTAAAGTACTGGAAGTGATTGCACAGTCACACACTGAAGGGAAGAGGGTAATTTCTGCTTATTATGATGCAAAGTGTGAACTTGCATGAAAATGTCCTCTAGTATGCTCATAAACAATTTCCTTGTAAGCAGGTAAAAGCCATTCAAGTAGAACAGTATTGCTTACTGGTCTCTGATCTGAAGTATGAAACTGACTCATGGCAGCAGAGCTAGAAATAAAAACAAGACAGCAGTCACTGTGAAGGAATAGTGGAACTATACAGATGAATTATGTGAGGTGGAAAGAATGGTAATGAGGGATAAAAAAAGCTGCAATTCCTAAATAGATGTGACAGAAATGTTAAAAAAATATCTGAGACACAGGGTTTGAAAAGGGTGGTTAAAAGAAGAAGAGGTGATGTTTTGGACTGAAATACAATATGTACACAAACAAAAATTGTCTCAGTTTGAGTGTCACCGTATCTGAATTTCTTAAAATGCAAGAATCCCTGTAATTAAATGCCAGTTTTCAATTCTGGGAACACATTTTATCTATGTAGAATACAAATACCATCTTAGCCTAACTCCTGAGCTGTGAAAACTGGCATGCTGGTGTAAAGTACTTGCTCTTTTAAGAATAGTCCTACTACTGAAAATACCTTGCCATTTTTACAAGCTTGATCTAGGTCCTCAGCAGATGATGGAGGTGGCTGACATGTCCTTCTCAGCTACAGAAAGCAGATAAGGCCTGTGAGCACCAGGACTGTCCCCCTTTGTAATCTGTGAGGAGAAGGCAGTGTCTAGACCCCAAGTTTAGGAGAGTATCCCATCTCTGATAGAAGCTAAGCAGACATTTGGTACATGGATGGTGCTCAGGACTTGGCAGTAGATAAGGGGACAATCCATTCCCCTTGCTAGGGCACGTGTTCAGCCTGACTTTAAATGCTGTGGGTGACAGAAACCTGGTGATTGGTGTGGCTGGATCATCAAAGTGGAGCAAGGAAGCAGCTCTGCTTCTGGCAGGAGTCCCTTTCCAGTGCATCTCCAGTATGCAGCAGCCTGACAGGATGTGCAGACCTGTCTGGTCTCAGATGTACCCTGTAGCAGTTTTGGCAGTGATTGCAATGAGATTATAGGTTGGATCCCTCTTCCAAGGTCTACTATTTGAAACACTAGTTATAAATCTAAATTGATACCCATCTGCCTTCTAACCTCTCTGACTTTAGAGATCAGACTCCCCAAGATAATAATTTGTAAAGGTTCATATTTTAGGAAAAAAAAAAACCAATCCCATTATAAATTTTGAAAAATCTTTCTAATATTTCATTTAGTTGCTGCTAACTTTTCTGATAAGAAGACACAAAAGGTCTAATTCCTTTTATTCTTGTTGCATTTTATTTTTGGGGTCTTTTATTTTAAAAAACTGCTGTTTTATAACATTGTGTTTTACAAGAGAAGCCCACTCAATAAAGTTAAGAAGTGAGAAGTCCATGTAGTTTTTTCTTTCAAAAGTGTTTTCAATACATGTCCAATGGAAATTGTCAATTTCTTAGTCACACTTAGAAGGGAAACACTGTCCTTGAGAAGGAATGTCCAGATCAGCATTTCAGAGCAGAGCACTTATTGATGTGTCTTCAAAGTTATTAAGCTATTCTTGTTATTCTTCATCCTATTATTTTTGTATACATCTTTATCTGTGACAGCATACTGAAGCTGTTCACTGAGTAACCTGCAGTGATGTCTAATATTCCCACCTCAGGTGATTTTGTAAAAGAGCATTAAAAATTCTTCATTTAATACTACATTGAAGCAGTAGTTTCCTAAGGTTCTTAGTTTTATATAATTTGTTGAAACCAAGTTTATCTCCAAAGTCCAAGCAAAGAACACAGGATTAGTAATGATGAGCTCATTCTTAACATCCTCTATCCTGTTAAGGCATGAGCAAAGATTAACCCAGTTTACTTTTCAGGAGGCTTGTGAATGTTCATGTTTTTAAAAAGTACTTGTCACAGAGCACAGTGGTCAAGGGGACAGATTTAGTTCTGTTATACCTGTGAAGAATATGACTCAAGTACTCTGCAAGTTATGTCAAACTATTGGAGTTGGTGTGACAGATCTTTTGGAACTTCTTGACTGATATATTTTGCTGAACTGACAATTATATCACATGCTTAGCAATTCTAAAAATGAAGTCAATTACTATTGTGTTACCAGATTTGGTATTCTTTCTTATTTCTAGTACAAGAGTTTATTTTTCAATACAAAGTAGAAGAGTATTCCAGCCTGAAGAAAATACTGACAAAGTGTCAACACGAGTTCATGTGATTTCCCCTTAGTGTAAAGACTTTTTTTTCTAAAATAATATCAATAAGATACATTAAAAGTAAACTATTGGAATTAAAATAATTCAGGAAGAAAAGTAAATACATGAAAACAGTCATTTAATAATTAAATCAGATGCCCAGGAAAACTGGAGACTACTTTCTCAGTAACAATACCACAGTGCACACAAATAAGCCATGTAGATGAGAAGAACTTTCAAGGAGAAATATGAAGAACTCTGCACAATATTACTGAGTTTGTCCAGCTGCTGTACTACTCTTGTATTTCTGTGTAAAGAGGTTGCAAAAAAATATTTATTGTGTGAGCATGTTAATGAATGAAACAGGCAAGGAGATTCAAAGCATAAAATTATGTCTACTTCTTATAGGAAGCAAATCCTTAGTTTTGGTTTGTATAGTTGCCTGACACAATATAGCTTTCTAGGAATGTCCAGGAACAGAATTACCTGATAACAATTTTGTGTAATTCTAGAAATTTCTTCTGCTAAAGTTATCCCTTTAAATCTATTTTACTAAAGAGAGTCCTACTCATTTTGACAAACTAAAGAATATGAAGGAATGAGATCACTGATGAACCTCAGAATATGAAGGAGTGAGATCACAAGATGAAAAACAACAATAAGCATTTAACTCTAAATAAGCAGTTAATAAATAAACATGAATTAACTGTTTGCATTTTTTCCATGGCTCCTGCATGTAGGAATAATATTTATTGCAATAGCATTTCCAGTTGATCATGGAGGTAAAGATACATATTTTACAGTAATATAAGTAAAACTTCATTATTTGTCTAGTAGAATATCAGCATTTTTATAACTTGATAAAAAATCATTTTTTTGTCTTAGTTTTCTCTGAATCCTTGCATGCCTGAAATATCTCAAGAGTGAAGTGTTTAAAGGGTGATTTTTAGCCACTAAATTGCCCATCTCCTCTAGGTTTTTTTTCAGTGAGCCAAAGGAGCACTAATGTATGACCAAATTGGGATAAAGATGTAATAATAATTCAGATACTTGAGAAATGATAAAAGATGAGTGAAGCACACAAAACTACTGGCAAAAGAAGGAACTATCAGAAGAGAATCAAAATTAGGGTTAGTTTGCAATCTTATCTTTGTAAATGTATTTTTTAAAATTTTATAATTTAATTTGAAAAGGTGCTCATTTAAGGTAGTCAAATATTACATATCCTAGAACACCTTTTTCATTTCAGGCTTTGCCTCTTTTGAATAACTGCTCAGTAGCTTGCATAGTGTAAGTTTCTGCTTCCAGAAAATGTCCTAGTAGATGGATTTCTTAATCATAGTTTGCACTGTCTCTCACCTAAGTATATCTTAACAATAATTTCATAAAACTACGAAATCTATTATTCTAGGACATAAGTGATACTTAAAATTGTTAACCAGTGAAACCCCTCATTTGCGAATACAGACTTTGCTCCACAGAGCATCACTTGACCTCTGTGACCTGAATTCGGGGTTCAAAAGCTGTGCACCACATCAGCAGTAGTTGTAAATGCTGTATTTCTCAGCACTATAAGTGTTCTTGGGTATCTAGCTACTAATATAATAGGGACCCTTTACCTGCTGATTACCACTTGAAACTTTACCTAATATATTTGAAGAGTTAATCACCTAATTGTAAAATAGAAAAGAAACACCTGAGCCTAAGCTAGCCAGCAGGCAGCTGCTTTGTGAGAGATAATGGCACTTAAAGGAAGTGAGATACTACCACACAGTACCCAGGATAGATCCCACATCCAAGCTGCTTCCTGGGGCACAGGATTCATCACCGCTCCCTGCAAAAATGGAGAGGAGATGAAAAAAGGACAAACTGGATGCAGAAGTGCCTGTGCAATGTTTCACCTGCTCAGTGCATGCCCAAGTTGAAGAACAAATAGGACAATATCTCCTTCTGCTTGATGAGTTTTAATGTGCATCTCCTAGCTCTATGCTTTAGCCACTAACCTAAAGGGTTTTCTGAAATAAAACACTCAATAGAATGAACTTTAAACACTCATTAGTACAGGGATTGGAATCCAGGTTTCCAAGTCCCAAATGACTTCCTCAGCCATTAGTCTGAAGAGCTTTGCAGTGGCTATTTAATTATTCTGTTCTACAGTAAGAGTAATTGAAAAAACCTTACCCTGTATTCTGGCAATTAGTGATTCTGCTCAATGGGATTTAAAATTTTATCACACAGAAGAGGTTTACAGCATGGTCGCTCACATGCTAGGGGACACTTCTATCTCCTAAGATTATTAAATAAGTGAGTTTGTGGAAACAGGTAGTATCGCCTCTGTTTTGAAGAGAACAGTGAGAGAAGATAACAAATTATATAGCAGGTTGCAAAAATGTCCAGTGGAGTTGGCCATGATGGTGAAACAGAGGTAGAAAAAATGCTTAAAAACAGTTTTAGGCAGATACAGACATGAGCTGGATACTAAGCTGATCATTATATGTAAGATTTTAGTCCTGGGCATTCCCAAAAACGAATGACATGAGAATTTAGCTATTAGAAGGGAAAACATCTATAAAATCAAGCAGTAGATATAATAAAGACCCCAAAGCCTTGGCTCCTGATCTTACATCTTTCACCTAGTACCCCACAAAGAAAAAGATGGATAGTTTAAATACCTATCCTATATTGGTTTTGCAGTAAAAGAGGATATACTAAAAAGAAATAAAGGGGGAAAATATCAGCCAGTGCTTATAAATGCATCTCAAGATGAAGTAGCTGCATTGCTAACTGCAGAATATATAACTTTTTTCTAATGACTACATCAACACCAGACAGCTGGCAAATGCCTAATACAGTGTGAAGGTTCCTGGGAAGATATGTGACACTACAGACCAGTAAATCTGATGTTAGATCTGCAAAAATTAGTAAGAACTATATTAAAAGATAATAGTAACACATATTTGGATTGATATGAGTCTGGGAAAGATTAAAATCTTTTCTTCTTCCCCCCAGCAGATGTCTTGCTAAAAATTCAATGGATTTCCTTGATGAAGTTAACACAATGCTGTTAACAAGGGACAAAGATTTAATATGTTTGGATTTTCAAAATCTGTAGAGAACTCTGAAATAAAGTTGTCTTTTCAGTAATGTTTTGGGATGATTACTAATTTTTACCCAAGCATAAAATTTTTCTTTAATGTTAAAATAGACTTTCATGTGGCAAGAGCACAAAACTTATATTTACTTAATCATTTAGTGAAGCAAAATACCAAGTCATCTCATCAAAGCATTTCAAACCCACTGATTTCAACAGTTGTGTTTTTTTCTCTGCATAAACACTTTCAAATTTTATCTGTAAGTACTAAGAGGATGCATAGCACTCCAGACAATCTTACTGCTGTTCCATCAAGGCCCTACTGTAAATAATTAAAACAAAGGAAAATGGCAGCTGAATATGAGAAAATTTGCCATAAAATACAGCATATTTTTCTTTTTTTCTGTTTTGAGGGTATAAGTCATGTGGCAGCAATACTCCTGCTAAGGTGGCTAGTTCACTAGTCAATAGGCAAACTGACAGACTCCTCTAGCAAACTATCCTGGTAAATAAAAACTGAAAAATATTTTTTTTTTTTTGCTTAGATTTTAGAGGAAGACTTTTCACATTATTGAATTAGCTGGATAAAGGAGCAATTCTATTTTAAAGTGAAAAATATGTAGCTTTTTATCAAAAGTGATATTTCCATCCGAGTGAGACACATAAAGGTTTCTCCTTCCCTCTATATGTCTTTATTCAAGCTATAATTATGCCTTGAGTTTTATACCTAACTATATGCAATTGCAGACTGATTTAATTTAGAAAAAACCCAAGGTAATGGAGGTCAGAGGGACTAGGGTCCTTGAATCACTTTTTAACTGACAGCTGGTCAATAATTTTTATGCAACATTTTCCTTTCCTAAAGGAATCTTATACCTAACAATTTTGTCATGAGGAGAAAAATAATCTCAAATTTTAGGATTTAATTACTATTCCATTGTAGTCTATCATCCTCTTCATTGAATGGAATTTAGGAAGCAGTTTTAGCTGACTATATTGATTTCAGTAATATGAAGAGGAAAGATACAGAAGGATTATTGAAAGAGAAAGAACAGCATTGACAAATGCTGATCTTACAAAAGGAGAAGTTCCTCTGTAAAGAAGATATTAAGTTAATAGAAGAAGTAAAATCTTTGTATATTAATTTCTCCTTTGAATCCTCTGTCTTCCATCTAACAGGAGTAGCATTAGCAATCTACATAAAAATAATGTTACTTATCTCATAGCCTTCAAAATGTAAGAAAACTAAAGAAGAACTGTAGAAATTGAGCTTCAACATTTGCAGCTGGACTATATATTGCCAATCTATAAATACATAGAACATTGGTTTTTATTTGCTTTGTTTTTTTGTATTTCCTTACATGGCTAGGCCAAAGAGGAAAAAAAATCTATTTTAGACTTTGTTACAGCTTTTGCAGTATAAAGTTTGTGAAAAGGTTGTTTTTCTACTTCAAAATTGCTTCCCACAATATTTGTACTTTGCAGATGAGTTACAAACCCAACTTAAGGGAAAGTGGTTGAAAAATACTGAGGCACCAAAGAGCTGAATAATTCTTCTAGTTCTCTTTTTCATAAATTAAATTGGGATCATGAGAACACAGCGTAATCGGGGAGGTTATCCCATCATATTTATATGCACACTTTCATTGGTCTAGTTCATCAGCGTGCTTCCTCATAAGTGTTTGCTGAAGAACTTAATTTTTTTTATATCTTTGGAAATAATTTATTTTTTTCAGATATGAGTATAAAATATGGTTCTATTAATTCTTTACATATATACTTGACACTTTAAACAATGTCTTGGTCTTCAGAAGTTGCTGGAAATCCAGTCTCAAGTATCACACCTTGAAAATTTTGAAACCACCAAAAGCAGTGTTTCCAGAGTCATTGCAGTCCTGTGAAAATCTTGGACTTTTACCTGTTCTATGTAACTGCTGCTTATGCAAGGAGAAATACCTGTATAAATCAATGTATAAAGTAATCATATAAAATCCCTATGGGGACTGTGTTTGAGCCTTCTTTTTAGTCCTCTGTTTTCTGAAGAATAAAAGACAAATTCCTCACATGAAAATCAAATATTCAGTAGGATCAAATGCCTCTAAGGGTAAGTAAAATGATATTAATATCAACAGATGATGAAACAAACCTCTGTGTAGAGTGGTATCAGCTGCCACGTTTAGCTGCCACATCAGAGTGAGCCACTCTGTCACATTTAGCATACAACGTCATGAAGCCACTCTGGTATCACAGTTCAGATCATTGCAAAAACTTTGCTTTGAGGTAGGGGAATTAGTCTTAAGCACTTAGGCTTCCTGCACAGGTACTGTTTATCAAAGAGGAACTCTAAGAGCTGGCTAATAGGTAAGCACAAGTGTAAAAAACATAAAACATATGTATCCTATTCCCCAGGTTACTAGGCAGAGGCAAATAGCTCCCTCCAGTTAAGACCTCTCCTGAACATGACAGTATAGCAGACAGCCAGAAACAGAAACAGCATCTTCCTCTCTGCATCATAGTCTTGGTATTAGAAATTCATCTCCTACCTTTTGGAAACCCTCCCAGAATACTATTTTACTGTCTGTATGTCTCTCCTGCCAAAGCATTAAATAAAGTCTTTGAGGAAAAAAAGGTAAGGAGCATGACTATACAGCCTATTCAGTGTTCAGTGGGACAGGGATTTCTGCTGTCCAAGAATCTGGTATTTGTCCCATACCAGTCCAAAGCATCACCTCCATTGCCTCTTCCAGCCGTGCTTGAGAGACAGCAATGCCTGGGGTTATTACATTTCATGAAAACTACAGTCCTCTAGATTGTGTACAATATGTGCTGTATGAAACCCTACCAGATCATTGCCTCAAAGAGGCTGATGTGTTAAAGTCTGATTTCTGTGTTAAAGTGAGATTATGTGTTAACTGTACAATGAAGGTAGGGCAATGTTTTCTGATGCAGGAAACTAATTTTAGAGGAAGAAGCTAAAGTAATTATAGATTAGGTCCTGTAGATTAGAATTGAATGGATCCCAGAAGGCCTCCCAGATGAAAGTGGATGTTTATGAATACTTACCATACTTCCATTATTGCTTTCAGGTGGACAAGGAGGAGGAGATATAAAAATTTCCCTCATCTGCACCTATGTATCCTGTGTATCAATACAGCAGCAAAGCACAGCTGCAGTCTTGAGCTCCCTTGTGTTACCACTCTTTGGTATGCCCACGTTGTTCTAGTGATTCAGAGTCTGCCTACCTTTCCCTTGTAATTGGTCCCTAATAAGAAAGAAAATACAAAATATCCATGGTTCATTTGAGGTCTCTTATCTGTAATTCATTAACACAAGCTTTAGGGTTTTGTAAATGTGTTTATTGGATTCAGGTGAGAGGACTAACAGTAAAAATAATTCTGTCTTTGTCCATGTAATATTCCCTGGGTTGAATTTTAATTATTTATATGTATTTGAGTATATCCAGCCTTTTCTTTTCTCACTAGAGTTTTGTATCTGTCAATGTGATAGATACAAATTGAATAAGTGAAATTGTTGAAAGCACATTACTTTGACCTAGGGAAGATAAATATTTTATCCAGTCAGTTCAGGAATGTCCGATGATCTTATTTCTTGTATTTGTGGTCTCAAGGTGAGTGGCAATAAAAAACAAACCCAAGGTTGTCTTACCCCATTGGTGCTAAAATGCCCAGAGTCTCTCTTCTCTCCAAGGCTTCTGTCTCCATCAAGCATTATTTTCCAGTCATGAATTACAATTTGTAAAGAAAACAAAATTCACTGGACCCACAATAAATTGAGAATTTGGAGAGGAAAGGAGGGAGGTGTTGGTATTGTTTTGGTTTGTTTTGTTTTTCTTTTTTTAATAGACAATTTCAACATAGACATTTAAAATTTCAGTAAATTAATAATACCAGCTTGAATACATATATTAGCAATTATTGAAATTGACCGTATTAGCTATAGAAATTACTTTTTCATTTTGGTAAAATAACTGAACCTTGTTATCATCACCAAATTGATAAAGTAAGTTCTCTGTTTTCTTTTCTATAAAGCTTTGGTGTCTTCTGATGTTTAGCCACAGATGAGTCTCTGCTACATGCAGATATGAATAACTATAAATATGTGAAAGCCAAAGAAAATGTTTACTTAATGAAACTATGAACAGAGGGAAATACTTAAAAAGTTAGAGCATCATTCATCTGAATAATTTATTTGTATGGTGCTTTGGAAGAAACAAATTGCAGTACTTATTAATAGAGCTGTATAACAAAGGTTAGAAATGTAGAAACTTTGAATGCATGGAAATGGTTGTTGCAATAGAGACTTGTACAACATTGAAGTGATTCAGCTAGAGAAATTTGGTAGACTTTGGGACAGACACTGATGAGGTGAATTTATGCTTCTTTATCCTGTGGTATTTCAGCAAGCCTCTCTAACAAGTCTCTTAGAGAAACCCTTGCCTCAGCACGCAGCCAGAACACAAGATGTATGCTAGGTGTGCCCTGACCAGTGACCCTCACCTGGTATTTCACATAGAAATATAGAAATACAACTTTCTTCTCAGCCATGTTGCCCCTCAATACATGAAAATATAAGTGTTTTTACATCATCCTCAAGGATGTTGTAATTTCCATTTTTCCTTTAACTGCATTAGCACAGCCAGACATTTTTCTGCCTGGGAGCCAGTCCCACCTCGCCTTCCTGTAACATTATTGTTTACACTCTGTAAAATGCAAAAGCAGTGCAGCTACATTGTTGTTGTCTCAAGACTTGGACGGCTTGTCCCTAATGAAACATACAGTCTTCACACGTGAGAAAACAGAGCTTGGCTGCACCAGTATATGAACAGTCCACTCCCTCTTCTTCATCTACAGTAAGATCACTAGAACAGCAAACTGGTTCAAAGTCAGGAAGACACTTTTCAGACTGAAAATATTCTGGCTTTTTTTTTTTTTTTTCATTACCATGAGTGTACCTTTTGCTATGTTAGCAAGGATGCTGTTGTTCAATCCTGCCTGTCATGCCTATGTGATTAATCACATTATGAGCTAAACCTTGAGATGGGCTGAACACTTGAAAGCATGATTCATTACATCTTGTTAAAATCAGTGTTTGTAGTATTCATTGATGTAAATGATAGAGTTCAGTACCTTTCATGAATAAAACTGAATTTGACCTGAGATATTTGGTCCTAAAAATAAAGTGAGAGGAAACAGATTAAACTAAGTATCACCCAAGCTGTAGAGCCCAAGATAGATAAATATTTAAAGGTATGAACTGCAATTGTGTTCAACCATTCCCCAAAGCCATTACAATTTCATAAAAATGAAAGATTTTTGCCCCCAGTTAATTCTTCTAAACTAAAAATAAACTAAAACAATTTGGAATTTAATTTAATAACATAGTGTAAAGAATAAATATTTATATAAACACATAAACACAGAGCTCAATCACCATCATTCCAACATAATCAGACTGTTTTTCTGATCAGAAGCAAAGTGTCAGAACTTCCTTGCATAGGAAGCTCCCTTCTGCAAGAAGATCGACTCATACAAAGTTTTCATACCATCCCTCAGTTGCAGGGGTGCTTTTTTTACAATTAAAGACTTCATTTTTTTAGTCACAGCATTCTGTTTTCTTAGATGTCTGTTGCTTCTGCATTTATATTATATAGGTCTCAGATTCCATTATTTATTACTCTACAATCATTAGCCTTCTATTCAGGCTATATAGAGCATTACATGCAGGTACACCTGAAGGAAGCTAAGAAATTCTTCATATTATCTATTGATAAATAAATGAGATAAGCATTTACCCTGGAATGTAACTGTGAACATAATCAACAGCCTTATTGAATGACTGTATGTAGCCATCCTAGAAGGAGGATTCAAATAATTTTGCAGGTACTACCCTTCAATGATATTTTGAGAATTTTTTCAGGTAGGTGTACTTTTTAAAGTAGAGTAGGTAATATATCTGTTTCAAAAGAAAGAAAGAAAGAAAGAAAGAAAGAAAGAAAGAAAGAAAGAAAGAAAGAAAGAAAGAAAGAAAGAAAGCCAAATGAAAACAAACAAATAAAAAAAACCAAAGAAGGCCCCAAAACACAGCTATTATATGTCAAGTTTGTCATAGTGCATCATGCTGGAAACCCTCATCCAGACAGAACAATTCACTACACACCTGTTACTGTAAGATTCTGGAGGAATTGTCACATCTCCCACCTTATGACTACAGAAGTGGATGGGAGTTTTCATTTAATATTGATTCAGACTGAATATTTATGTCTACACATCCACATACACACACCCCTTACTCACATACTCCTTTTGAACATGATAATACCAGTTGGCACTAGGTTTGAGAGGGATTAACAACATGAAGCTTGTTCTGACACCCTTAGACTTGCATTACTTTCTAGAATGGATCTGATGTAGTCCTGGATTGATTTTGGATTCACAAAACCATAAGTGAAAGAGTCTACTATGATGTATTTAGTTTCAAATTTTTTTTTATCTTCTGTGAAACTGCCTACTTTATATAAGTTAAAGCGCAGAAAAATGTTCTCATTTCACACAAGATTCCTGAAGGTGGTTATTTGGTTTTAAGAATTTTTCAGTATCTGACAAATGTTTTGGAAACCAAGTGAAGCCCTGGGGCATTTTGTCTATAGCTACAGGTGTAGTTTTATGCAGATAATGCAGTCTTTCCAGAGGTGATAACTCACAGCAGATCCTAGCTTTCACAATGAATTGACACAGTGAACAAAAGGTGTGTGGCATTCTCTGATACCCTGAGCAAAATACTGGAAAAAAGTCTGTATCTCTAGCTCTGTATCTATAGCTTGAGTCTGGAACAGAGTGAAAATATTTCAGTTACCAAGAGTTTCAGTTAGCTGGATGTAAGCATTTCATATTATATTATGGTTTGATTAAGGCCATAAGTGGGAATAGATTCAATCCTGAATATTTTTATACATATTATATACATATTATGTACAGCATAACGTGTTAAACATACAGAGGGGTATATTCAATTTTGAATATAGCCCTCTGTATGTTTAACACATTATGCTGCTCTTGCAAATTACATTCCTTGTGGTAACAGGTCAAACTAGAAGCATAACAGCCTACATCTCTCAATAGTAGCAAGTTTACTTTTGGAGTAAACTGCCTTATATATTTCCAGTAGTGTAACAGGCCTATGTGGTTCCTGATTAAATTACTGTCTCCACAAGAGGGGTGAAGAGCCTAATACATTTATTAAAAAATTAATAATAAGATCATGTTATCCCTTACATTATAAACAAACATTTTCATTTAATTACAGAAATAATTTAATATACTTCTATATTTAGAAAAAGTGGGTTTGCTTATTCTTTTTTCTTTTATTTTTTTTTTGAGAAGAAAAGAATGGAGAAAAAGGCAGAAATATGCAACTTTTTATAAAAAATCAGTATAAGGTTATCCACAATGAGTTAACTTATTTGCCAGTACTTGTGCTGATAATCCTGAGTATTCAAATGTCCACAAATATTTTCTGTACATGTGTTCACATGTACAGAAGAAAAGATGAGAACTTACAAATTGTTTTACAAATTAAACCTCCACCTATTTTAGTGTAACATACAGCCTTTTTCTTAAGACCAATCATTGAGGTAGTTAGGCAAACTTAACAGACTATTTTGACCATAAAAAAAAACATTGGAAAGAACAGAAAAAAAAACAGGTAATGCCAGAATACCCACTAAGTCAAAACAAAATGGCTTATTATGTAATTTGTTAGTTACAGTGGGAAACAACATATTCTACAATTCACATTTATTGAGGCATAAAAATTGCCATTTTGCCCCTAGAAGAAACAGACAAAGTATATTTCTTACCGAAAGAAGAAACCAGGGTTGACAAGTACATGATTTAGAAAATAGTTAGCTTTCAGGAGTGGCATACCCTGAACTAGTTTCTTCCTCTGCCTATCTTCTGTGCAATCCAGTCTTTCTGTCTAAGCCTCCTGGGAGTATTAAGGTAACAGTTATGCAGTTTCTATGTGCATTTGTTTAAAGTGTTTGTGCAGTGGAAAACATGGAAACAAGGTGTCAAACTTCACTACCCGTACAATACAGGAGCTGGATTAATACAAAAAGTTCATTGTTATACAACTACTACTTGATCAAAAAAAATGAATTTTGGTAAAGAAAAAGTCCAGGTATTGTCATTTTTTTTAACTGTGTGCATGTGAGATTATGTTTCCTTTATTGGAGCTGGAAACATCTCTGATATAAACCAAAAGTAATCATATGCAGTTAAAATGGAAAACAAAACATTTTTATCCCCTCTATACTCCTTACCCTAACATTTACAGGGGAAAGCAGTTACTATGTCTCTTTTCAATGTGCCATGAAGCATTTTAATTTAAAGCATGGTTCACAGTTCTCCCCTTCCACCCATTGTTCCTTCTGAAGTGGTGGTGCAGAGTTATGTCACAACTACTTTGAAAAAACACAGGTAGACACAAGCTTGGGTCTGAGTCTAGGATGTGCCAATGGTTTCTGCAATTCCATGGACACTGCTTTAAACTGTTCTGGCTTCAAAATTTCACAGTCAAAGTGCTTGAAACTTCTTGGTGATTTTGCAAGTAGGAAATGACAGCAGAGCAGAGAAGAGTCCAGCACAAATTGACAAGTCATTTTTATTAGTGAAGCACAAAATATACAACTACCAAGAAGATATGTAAACAGAGACTCCACTAAGATTTTGCTGTGGGCTCAATCCTTAATTAAGGATGAGATGTATACCTGAATAACATGTCTCCTCTTCCCAAAATATATATTTTCTCTAACAACCCAGTATATCTTTGTTCCAGCTATTTCTTGGAGCACGTATAATTGAGTTTTATGTGATAAGTCTCTGGAGGCTGCATTCATCAGGCTTATATAAAGCTAGCAGAGTGCCAAAGAACAATCTAGCCAGCAATGTCTTTCTATCACAGAAAATTGGGATGAAATAGACCTCAAGATATCATATACTCAATTCTCTTAGGCAATTCCCTTCTGGGAATTCCTGACACCAGTTTCTCTAACCTAAAATCTACAAGTAGAGGGAAAATACATTGCCCTCTAAGATAATCTCCTCAAGGGCAAAAAAAGTCTTTGAAAGCTTTGTAGATAGGCAAAAGAGAGTAGATGCAATATCTCTTACTTTAGGGAGGGTTTTGTCTGTCTCTGATGACCTTTCCAAAATTTTACTGCAGCAATATAGTTCAGGTGGGAGTTACTATGAACCAAATATAGAATTGATTAATAAAAAATAGTCAGAGTAGTCCTTATTGCTTCATCATCAAACTGTAAAAATTTATCAAATGGGCTTTTACATTAATCATTCGGAACCCTTGAGTAGACTGTGCACTTAATAAGTTTGTGCATGTGAAGTGGAAAAGATTTCATCCCCTTTGGCAGAAAGAAGTCATGCAAAATTATCTTGGTGAGTTAAGGAGATAATCTGTGCACAATGCTATGTTTCTGTGGGAATAATGAACTGCACAAGTTCAACTGGAAAAACATCTGTGAAGCAGCTTTTCAGGAAAGGAGCTGGCGATAGAATGACTCATAGATCAAAGAGGCTTTAACAATTCACACTTTTCCAATATGGCTTCATCTGAGTTATTAACAGGACTACCAGCAATCAAACTGACTAATGACTGACAAGAGTAAAAGACTTACTAATGGAAATACTCCACTCTAAGCACCACAGGTTTGGAACCATTATATTAAGGGAAAGATTTCAGCACAGAGAGCAACAACAACTGTAACAAAATTTCAGGATGTTGTGGGAATCAGGAATGACTGGGATATTTATTTAGTTGAGACACTACATTTCAATGAGAGAATTAATAAGTATTTCTCTGTGTCTCCTGGATGTAGGACAAGAGCAATAATCCTGAATTGCATATAGATAAGATGTCTATGATGGTATGGATTGTTAACAGATGGAACATATTAACACAAGAATGAACATAGAATCTTCTAGTAAAAAATCGTTTTACCAGGAAAATTTCTGGAGCAGTTCCTGAGGTTGGGAATGAACTAAATAATCTAAAGAGGTCCCTTCTAGCTGTATCTTTTTTGCTCGGTCTAGGAGAGCTGTGTATTCATCTCCTGTGCTGAACTAGTTTTAGAAAAGTTCATGACATATTCTTGCACCAATGTGTATAGCAGTTCACAAGTTTAGGTCATAGATTTTCTGCTGTAGGCCTAATCTACACAATGCGTGTCATTCTTACCACTGTCTATACTGCTGCCTGCTGACTCATTTGCCTCTCCAGCACAGCACAGATTTTTTAGAAAAACCTATGTTTCCTGACCTACCTTGTGTTTTTCTCCCTGACTTCACATTACCGGACAGGAGAACCCTTTTCCAAACTCATAGTGTTTCACTTTTAATTAACTTTTTTTTTTTTTTTAATCCAGTACTGTTCTGCTTTAATTTTTTTATCAGCTGCTCTATGGGGGTGACATAATTGAAAGTTCCATTTAATGGCACATGTGACACCATTTTAAATTCCATTTACAGGCACACAAGGACAGATAATTTTCTGAAGTAAATGTTTTAGGACTGTGGTGTTTTACCAATAGCATATGATGCAAAGTGAACAACATTGTGCTTGCATGCCTATTGGAGCACAACGTGCAGTGCAGCACAATGCAGCATGTGTCAGTTTTTGTCTCCTCATGGCAATGACCCCTTGAGCCAAATTCATCAATGTCTCAGAACAATAGATTTCTTTCTCTTTGATGCTTCTAATTTGGAATAACAAATGGTTTTATTTATTTCAACTATAGTTAGTTCTGGTAATAGACTTAGACTGATACCCCCAGTAAACAAAGCTGTGTGTTCATCCTTTCTTCTCTATTACTGTGGAAAAGCTTTAAGTTGAAAATATTTCAAATATGGTGTAGGTAATCTCTCTGATTAAAACCCACTAAAACTCTCCTCCCTCCCTCCTATCATCACAAAATTATGTTTGTTTATATTTTTCCCTCTCCTCCATTGGAACTTGCATAACATTGTTTGAAATGATTACATTTACAAGAATGATCCATAGTTTGGCTGAGGAAATGACACTACTTACTTCTGGCACACTTCTTTCAAATTTCAGGCTTGTGATTCTCTCTGACTTTTATAGCATACTCACTAATATAAATTTCTCTAGTTACTGCTGAATCTAAAATCTTACATCTTCAGAAAAGCATTAAAAAATTAAAGGCAACTGAGTAAAGATATTTGAAATCAGCCTTTGGCATGGAGAGGCCAGGCAACTGTGAAATAGATATCAGAGGACAGTTACACAAAAATCCGAGTGGGCCATGATTTTATATGGACCTCAAATTGTCCAAATTACCAAAAATGAATGAACAGACCACTGAATCAAGACAACTGGCCCCTTTATATCTCCAGCTCCCTAGAAATTGCTACTAGCAAAAGATCAACCTGTCTGCAGTGGTCTTGCTATATATTTTCTTTATCTAGGACTGTGCTAAATCTTGTATGTGAAAAGCATGCACATCTATGAGTGAATAAAAATTTACAAATAGTTTAGTTACCATGTGACATGTCAACACCCATTCCGGGGTGCCCTTGTGAGGCTCTAGCTTATTTTCACTGCAGGTTTCCATGCTCCAGAGGCACATCCGTCTCCAGGAGTCCTCTAGGACTCTTACCAGATGAAGAACTGTTTGTGCACATGGTGGGTTAACACAATGCTTATTCTTCAAAAACCACCAGCCCATGGAACCACACAATGCTTATTCTGTAGTATTAGGTTAAATACTAACCAAGAAGAAGAATGGGAGAGTAGCCAGCCGACTTATGCCAACTTTCCTCCTAACTTTGAAAAAAGTAGTTAATCAAGCTGTCAGGTATGGCTTTGGGGTCACCAGCCACAAGGGACCATCAAAGAGATGCCCAGGACAGAAGAAAATGTCCACAGAATGAAGAAAGGGATTTTGAAGAAGTTATTATCATATGCATGTTCATTCCAGGAAACAAATGAAAATATATGTGAAATATAGTTTTTAAACAGGATCTTTTTCTGTACTCAGTGTGTACAGAATTTCAGTGCCTATATCACCTTGTGCATGTGTCTGAATAAAGAATTTCTTCTTAATGTTACATTGGTGTTAAAGCGTTAGACTTCATCAGATTTTGGTATCAAGACCATTGCATTCTTCTGGAGTAAGGCAAAGCCGACAAGTGAAGCAGGTGAGAAATAGAGAGAAAAAGCACTTCTCTTTGAGCACCTCATGGATTGCAGTTCTAGATGTCATTTCATTCTTGCCATCCTGCAGAAGGTCTCCGGACCATGGCCACATAAGGGGAAAATGAATAGTTGTATGCTATGCACTGTCTCCCTGACATAGGTTGGTCTGTGCAAGCATGGAAGAAAACATTCACGTTTCTTGCAATCCACCAGATATACTTGACCTGTACATCCAGTTTGCTAGGGTATTGCCTAGGAGAGAACTGTTTTGAAAGTTTCTAGTGCAGATTAACACTCTGGGACACCATTTATTCAGTAATTCAAAACCAAATCCTGAACATATACCATTGTTCCTGACCCATTGTTACTCTCTTGAAAGTGCATAATCTATGAATACATTGGCATGCAAAAGTGTGTGCTAATTAATAGATGCTTATCGCAATGTGATACACATCACCAAATTTTTTCATTGTCTTTGATCCAACAGTCACTGGCAGTATTACAATGCAGAGTAACTATTCTATCATATCATTATCCTCCTATGCATGTTAAAAATTTGCATAGCTGCAAAGCATTAATTTTGTTCACAGTTAGGGTTTCTGTACACTGATGTCTCATTTGAGCAAGAAAAGCAAGAATTGAAATCTTTAAAGCAAGAATTGAAATCTTTCTGCCAAAAGATTTTTCATTAATTTTCTACACCCTTGAGTGTCATTTTAGCTGCCTTGGAAATAATTTCTCTTTGTAGCAGGAGATACTGCTTCTTTTGGATCATAATTCCTCTGATCCTTTTTTTTTATTATTTTTTACCAAGCCAGCATTACAGTACCTGAAGGAAATTGACAAGAAAGATGGATAGAAACTTTTTATAAGACAATGTAGTGACAGGAAAATGGGGAATGGTTTCCAAATTGAGAGTAGTTTAGGTTAGATACTAGGAAGAAATTCTTTACTACGAGAGTGGTGAGGGACTGGATCAGGTAGCCCTGATTTCTTCTGACCCAAATCATTCTGTGATTCTATGATTTCATTAAATAGAATATTGTGATTAATTATTTGCTTGCATCAGCCTGCAATAAAAGTAGAGATTAAAATGCCAATATATCTTCATATCTTATGAAAGGAATTCCATATATAAACAAATAGCATTTGCAGCTTTTCTGTATGAGAGCTAAGTGCTTGATCTTTTCCTTTAAATAGAATATTTTGATTAATTATTTGCCTGCTTCGGCTTGCAACAAAAGAGAAAATAAAATGCCAATATATCTTCATATCTTATGAAAGGAATTCCATATAAGAAGAAATATTGTCTGCAGATTTTCAGTATGAGAGCTAAGTGCTTGATCTTTTCCTATTGTTGTGGAAAAAGCGCCTCCATCCACAGGCCCTTTTGATACCAAAAATTAGAGGCAACACCCGAGAAAACTGTGTGATAATTATGCACATCACAGAGAGTTTCTGTTTAGCTCTTGACTTAGATGTATATATTCTTTTAAGAAGACTGAGGTAGACAGAGCTCCCCAGAGTTGGGAAAAGAGAAAGCTTTGTTCTTCTACCTGGACCTTCTCAACCTCCTCTGTCATCTCAGGGGTAAGCTGTGCCAGCAACAACAGCATTTGGCTGACAAGACAGAAGTGGACTGCAAGTGTTATACAGACATTTTTTACTTCTATTCTGCCCTAATTTGTTGGTTGGTGCTTTCCTTATTTCATAAGAATGACCCTTCTGGTGTTTTGAATAAAAACCAGGATTTTTGGATTATAAAAACCTTTTGGTCTTTTAACAGGAGTTTACTGTAAGGACAATATTTGAGCAGATCCATGTCAGAGTTTGCACCAGCTTAGCCTTCAATCCAACTGTCATTAAAGAAATATCTCTTCAGTGTTCGCAACAGTCATGTGATACTTCCTCATCGTCTTGCAATTTAATATAAAACATGAACCTTGAACAATGTCATGGTCACATGTAATCTGAGCATGGTGAATTGCAGGTGCTCAAAAGAGAGCCACTGCAAATTGAAAACAATAAAAGCAATTAAAAAAAGATGCATGTAAGAAACTAAATGAGATGAAGAATAAAGTCAAGGGACAGGTATTTGTCTCTAGGAGCTATAGAAATAGGATTGACTTAGGCACTATTTTGTTTTTTCCTTTTGACAATTTTTAAAAGAGGAAAATTTCTTATTGAGTCAAATCCAAATCTGAATCTTATGAGTAAGAATCTACTTATATATCACACATATTTTTGTTTCAAATCCGACCTGCATCTGCAACTGCATCTAATTCAAATAAGTTAAAAGAATGGAGAAGAAAACATCAGCGGAGAGTCTAGTTATTATAAAGAATTTATTTATTGTGAAGGTGGTGAGGCACTGGAACAGTGCTCAGAGAGGTTGTGGATGCCCCACCTGTGAATGTACTCATGGCCAGGCTGGATGGAGCTTTGAGCAACCTGGTCTAGTGAAAGGTGTTCCTGCCCTTGGCAGGTGTATTGGAAATAGGTGATCTTTAAGGTCCTTTCCAACCCAAACCATTCTATGATTTCATAATGAGTCTGCAATAAGCAGAAATAGGAAGAAATCACTCTGTATTACTGAAATTTTCAAATTAATGTCTGTTCCAAATCAGATCACAAAATGTGCATGTTTCTCTCAAAGAGGAAGTTCCCTCTAACAATTTCAGAGGTGAAATACAGGAAATATGCAAATTTTTAAGATTGCTAGCACAGCCCAAATCAAAGCAAAATAAATTTAATTTTTGTTTATATGTTTGTTCTTATTGCATTCAGAGAGAAAATGAAGCTTAAAACCATTTACCAGTCTATGAAAAAAGATATCTGAATAACAAGTTGAAAATATCTTTCAGCTTTTTCGCATGTTTCTTTAAAGGCAAGCTAATAAACAGAGACAGACGCTTACTGAGTCAGTTGGTACAATGGTTAAAATCCTATTGTCCAAAGTGAGAGTTCAGCCCCAATCCAGAAGCACTGGGAATCATGCTCAGCCTCCTTTTCAGTGACCTCTACAACATAGTAATGTCAATGTGGTTATCATTGTCCTGAGGGTAATAATGAACACTGGAAAGATCCTCTCCATACCTTTATTTTAAGTTCTGGCAAAGAGATGTAGCAAGCAATCCAAGGAAAATAGATTTTTAATCCACCACATTTCTGAAGTGAACATCTAAGTGAGACTTGATAAATTTTTTACTGTTTTAATTCTACCACCTTAATCATGAAAGCACAACAGCTTAGAAGAAGTTTCACACCATACTGGTGAAACATTGCGGACTAATCCTTTATTTTTTCTTTTTTTTTCTCACAGACTGCTGCAAAGCAATGGAGGTCCACACAGGGTTATGGTTTCCTTTTTGGTACCTCAACCAAAGCTTAACTTAGCAGAAATGCTGAAAGACATTGCACTAACAACAAATGAGATTTACTGGTCCAGACTTTGCAACATATAAACACTTTTCTTTAGTGAGCATGAAACAGTTGATTTCAGACAGCCAGATGTCTAGACATCAATTGAACATGTAGCAGTAGCCCAGGCCAGCCTGAAGTGAATAAACCACACAGTGGTTGTTGCTCTTCTGCCTCTGAAGAGAAAGAGGGTATTTCCAATTTTCTAGGAACACATGAGTGTGATCTGCACAGCTTGGATCCCATTCCTTATTTTAGTCTAAGCTAGTACCAGAAGCCCTGTGCTTCTTTACATTACAAAAAGGGAGAACCAGGGAGCCAAACCCACCTCTCAGATGCTGCTCTCCATCAGTTAGCAGAGAATGGGAACAACGAGATTTTACTTACTTATGGCTTTTGTGTGATATGGCAGAACAGAGTAAAAACATACAATTTCTTCAGTGCTCCAAGGAGTACTCTGAAGAGTGCCAAAGGTTTATGGAGACTACACTGTATACAAGGAAACTAAATCGGAAATCTTGATTTTACACCAATGTTAAGATATATTTACTTATAATTACTGTTCAGTATCTGACTTAATTGTACTGGGCATGAATAAAAGCCCTAACAGGACTAGACAAAGAATTGGGAAAAGGGACCTGTATTACTATGTATACATAACAAAGTATTAGTGTCTGACTGTACATGGACATTTCAAATAAGGTGTTTCTTAGTGTTCTTCTAGAGCTGTAACCACCTGCTGAAACACTTTTGGGCATATCTTACACTTAAATGTCCAGGTGGAAGTGGAGGAACATGACTCCGGCCACATTGTCACATCACAACTCTAAACCATGGCTAATTTAACATAAGCAGTGGCCACTGAATGACTAATTTATTTAACTTCATCCTTGGAAATAGAGAAATGCTAGTGTTTCATTGCATAAAGGTCATCAAAAAATGCAGGTGATTCTTAATGGTGAGGGAAATAAGTTATACTTTTAAAATCTAGAACTAAAAACTGGACCAGTCACACAAGTGAAAAAGTAAAATGAAATCTTAAAGTTTAGTTTGTGTCTTATTAAAAGTCAGATCATTGTAAATAAATGCACATACCAAAAAAACCCCAAAAAACTCAAGAATGCCTGTATGAAATTACTGCAGCAATACTGGCAACAAAATCAAATAGCTAATCAAAGCAAAAAATTCCAGGTTATGCTGTCCTTTAGGAAAGAACCTCGCCCCTTCTTTTGAAAAACTCAAGAAGGAGAAAACTATCAAAAGCGAGAGGGAAACTGCATGGCTGTTGAGCAATTTAAAATATGTATCCATTCTCATGTTGCAAATGATGAGTGTTTCATTTTTGGTATTTCAATTTTTTTGTCGTGTTTTTTATTCACAGAAGACCCTAAAACATAAACTTATTTAACTGTGGTGTGCAGTGTCTTTGAAAGATCCCTTCTAGTAATCACTAGACAGCTAAAATAATGCCAATATGTTTATTCAGCAGCTAGCAAAAGACTGCTGACTTTTCTTTGATTTTTTCCTGCAAGCAGGTAGAAATCCAGGATCATGTGACACCTGGCAACAAATAATACATTTGTCTAGTCTATGCAAAAAGGACTGGTAGGTTTCCTTTTTATTCATTTTGTACAGGTTATTTTTTGTTACCTAGAGTTTTTTTTCCAGGATGTTAAAGCTGTAATGCAGCCCAAAGCCTGCCACAGTTTGCCAGACAGCACGTAAGCAACCAAAGATGAGCACAAAGATGTCTGAAGCCACCTGTAGAAATAAGTCTTTTCCCAAAATAATTGAAAGACAAATGTCTGGAGCTTTGTTTATCTTTTAGAAATCACCAAGTTTAAGTAGTCAAACAGATGAGAAGAAAAGAGATGAAATTTGCAAGTAAATCCCTTGCAATGACATAGTGGGAGCTGAAAGACATTCTAAGTGAGCACAGGGAGTTATGACTTTACAGAGAGGGAAAAAAAATCCAGTTAAATAAATCCTCATATTCCTTTTTTTTTTTTTTTCTATAATGACACATTAAATCAGGCTTCATTATTTTCTGAAGAAAGTTGGATACACTTATAAGTCCAGCAGCCTTAAACAGTAGCAGAGCAATTAAATTGGCAAATTGTGACAGCCCTGCAAGACTGCAGAAATTGTAGTGCTTAGTCTGGTGCCTTACAAGCCAATATGTGGAAATTTTACAATGGCAATTATTTCCTATAGAAAGAACAAAGTTTATCTCTTCTTACTGACCAAGACCTCTCAGTTTCCTTTCCAAAGTAAGTTAAATTAAAATCCTCTCACAGATTGCATCAGATAACAGTGAAAACTCCTGTAAATCCAGGATTAATTTTATATCACATATAAATTCATCTGAAGAAGTTCTTATATTTGTCTGCAATGTTGGAAACTGTCCAGAACTCAATGGTAGTTGGTAGAGACTGCACTTGAATCAGGGTTATATTTAGTTATTATGAGTTTCTTTCCCTCACATTACCTACCCTGTTGAGCTATGCCAGACAACTGTGGTGGAAGCAGGGGAGTGTGATGAAAAGGCTTTGATTTCTTCCCAGTCCAAGTGCACATCTATGTACAAATAATTTCTTTTCTCCTAAGTGCTCAGAGGGCAAATTGTTATATATATTTTCAGGAGGAAAAAAGAAAGCCAGAACACAAACGGCCTTTTTTCCCTTGATTTTTCAAGTTCATTAAGAAAGAGATTGCAAATAAGCCATTCCCTTTCACAAACATTTTCTCCTCTTTCATAAAATTAACAAAAATAAATAAATGTTAAATATATATGTATATATATATTTAACATAGTACTATAATATAACATAGTATGTAGTATTTTTTATATATGTAATATATGTATAAATCATTGCTTCAGACTGACAAGAAACCAGGAAATAAGACAAGACAGCCAAGAAAAACTACTATGTTTACACTTCACATATGTCCTAGATTTTAGCAATCATAGAGGGGAAAGTCACTGGAAGTTTTATTTGCCTTTTATGGCCTCAAAATTGTTATAATATCTTCACAGCCCTCCACATAAATTACCTTTTTTTACTCCTCCTGAAAGTTTCAAATAACCATCTGGAGTATGCTGCAATAAAACATGATAGTAAAGTGTGGGACTGTGGCCCTTTTGAGGTATGCAAGTATAAGAAAATATGTATTTATTTTAACCGCACTCTCTATGATGAATGTTGATCGGTTGTAACAGAAAAGACTCTTGTGCCTCATTAGACCACATCCCAAACAACAAAATACAGGGTTCTTCATGGCATAATAGCCAGCCATCCACAGGCTACACCTGATAGCTACTCGGAAACTGATAAGCAGATGATCCCTTGAGACCTAATTCAACAGTAAAACCTACCAAACAAGGAGAAAACCTACAAGAGGTTACTGAATGCCCAATTGTTTGTTCATACATGATAAACCAGGTGGGGCAAATTATGAATTGATCCCTTGATGGTTATCAACTGCAATATGTAGTATAATCTGGCCTAAAGATTTAGGGTTTAAATAACACACCTTGGCCTTCAGGGCTGAAAACTCCAACTCTTTAGCATTTCTGCATATTTCTGCTCACCTGTGTTACAATGTTGTCCATGGGATACATAGTAGCTTTCAAGTATTTTCACTATTACAATCTTACATTTAGAAAAGCCTAGAAAATAAGAAAATTAGCTGAGTTTTCCCCACGTATCTGATGAAATACACCTAAAGGAGAGTATGAGACAAGTGGTGGAAATGACGAGCAGATTCACTTGATGTCAGAGGTACCTGTAGTGTCAGGAGGGAAACAGCAGGAAATCATGCTTACTTTGGGTTCTAGTTTCTATTGGTTGTAAGTCAGTGTAATAGACAAATAAAGAAGTTTACTAGTAATCAAAACCAGTGCTATTTCAAATTACAAGACAAATACTATTGTTTTGCCCTTAGTGACAATAACAACTTGGCAAGACTACATTTTTTGATGTTCATGATGTAAAATTTCAAGGCAAGGTGGGATTTGGGAGAAGGAATTTTATCTGTCACTAGGTGCACAGTTCAGAGAGAATGGATTACATAAAACAGAGACTGAATGCAGTAAATTTTGGTATTCTCTTGGTAATGTGACAGGTCTCAATAAAGAGAGTGACAATTTCACTGAAATATGTGATGTGGATCTTCAAAATACAACTAGAGAGTTGTATTTTGCATGCAAGTCCTGAGCCATTAGTATATTTGAGATGTGCTTCATAGTACCTCTTATATTATCTAATCTCTTGCCACAGGAAAAAAAGATAACAGTTCTTTAGCAAAGGGCAGTACTGATTCTTTATGCAATCCAAAGCCTATTTTCAGTGAAGCTGCCAGCTGAAGCAGAGGCACATTACTCTTGTGGGGATAAATTTTGAAAGATGTGGCTCTCAGCAAACATTTTGATTTAACATATGACCACCTTTTTAAAGGTGGCAAATTTTCCAAGCATTTTGAGAAAACAGTAAAATCACATGTCGCAGCAGTTTTGAGTTATGCTCCAGAAAAGAAAGAAATTGCCATTGGCTCATAGAAAGTTTTCTAATACAGATGCTTTTCCTGGAGCTTTGACAGCAGAGCTGTGCCTCTGAATTGTAAAAATAGCTGCTGCTTTAGTCATCAGAAATTTGATTCAGAAATAGAAATACTTTTGAATAAGATAGTCTTGAATTGTAATACCCTGTGAATTATTGGAAAATATGTAGATACAATTGGAATCCATTCTTTTACATATGCTCAGAAACCACAGGAACATATATTTTTTTTTTTCCTCAGATGCTTTTAAACTCACTCCAGCCTTTCTTTAGTGATCTGTAGGCTCTGGAAAAAAACAAAAACAAAAACAAAAACAAAAACAAAAACAAAAACAAAAACAAAAACAAAAACAAAAACAAAAACAAAAACAAAAACAAAAACAAAAACCCAACCAAAAAAAAAATGAAAAGCAGATGGTGTGCTTTCACCATTGCTTGTTTGACCAGACAATTTTATTTCACTATTGATTTCCATCCTTTCTCCTTCTTGTTGCATCTGCTAATTTCCTGAGGTTATTCTATAGCAATTTTCCAGGGTAGGGAAAATTTCTCTGTTATGTGTGGGTGGTGCCAAACACTGGGTGGCTGCACCCCTAGTGCAGGCAGAAGTTAGACACTAAAGCAATCTTTTTGTGCCATGTGCTGTTTTCAGTCACTTGAGGTGTAGCTTCAAGTTTTTTAACCACTGTAATATTTTCCAATGAAGATACTCAGTAGACAGACTTCAAATCACTTGATGGATTTCAGCAGAAGGTGCCTAAAGAAGAGCAGGAATAGGCTGAAAGATGGTCCACATAGCCTTCCCCAGGGAAAGAAAAAGTGAAAGTATATGGGCAAAGCAATGAAAACTGTCCTCTCAATGGTACAAGAAGTAAGAAGTGGTACTGAGGGGCCACATTCATGTGCTTCAGTCCCTGATTCTTTGTAAGCCAATAGATACCAGAAGTCCTCTAGCCTCATTGTTCTCTAGCCTCTCTATTATTCTAGTGAAAAAGCCTTTACTTGCTCAGAAATAGATTCAAATGAACAGAGAAACTCATCCCAGCTACCTATCCTGGTGCAATTCAAGCCTTTGACTACAGAGACTGTTGTGATTTGAATTCGTCCACTCAGAGAAAATAAGGGGACAGTACTAAATATTAATACTACAGTTCCGCTTCCAAACCATAGAAGTAAGTTTAAACAGCTTTTCCTAAACTAATTTTTCCTGAGAAACCAAATAATGACTTTTTAAGATATCCTTGTTTCATCATTCAGCTCTCTTTTCCTGTTACTTTTCAATACAATTTTAGAATTGGTAGGCAGACACAGAACAGCTGCTTCCTTTTGATTAGTCTTAATGCAAGTCATTTACTTATAAACAAAACAAACAAATAAATGAAGCCCCCCCCCCACCAAAAAATCAGGTTCAATCAGCATTTGCACTATACTCTCCCTCTGGCACCTCAATCTGTAGGTCCTCATTTTCTGCTGCATGGTCTGCGTATCCACAACATAACACCACCATGATAATTGCTGTCATAGGGATCAGCTGTTCCATTGTTACATTCTAAATAAAGAAAATGAACACTTTTAAGCAGCAATTTAAAATGTAAACTTTTTTTTAAATCATTGGATGAAATGACGTGAATCTGCAGATAGAACTGTCCTGTATCTGTCGAGGTACTTGCTGTGGCATTACTGCTCCATGAATAGACTACAAAATACTTCAGTTTCTTGACTCTGCAGCCTGGAGATTGTCACATCCACATATCTCACCTGGTAGTGTGTTGCCATATTGCCCCTTTATGAGGAATGAGTTCAAGGAGAAATGTCAATCATGTTCTGCAGTGGCAGCACAACAGCCTGGTGGGTGAGCAATGACAGAAGTGGCTAAAGCAGCAACAGCTGCCCCATGAGGAACAAAGCAGAGTCACAACTGTAAGCCAGAAAACATCACCACAGGTGTCCCACCCAGTCAGAGCCAAAATGGGGCCACCTGACAAAAGTGCACAAGCACCCACAGTGCTTCAGAGGATGAAAAATGGAAGGACAGGCCAGATGGCAAATCCAACCACGAGGAACTACAGCAAAAGCTACCCAAGCTGCAGCAACCAACACGAAAACTCTGCTTGTGGGCTGTCTCTCTTTCCACACCTTTTGGGACATTTTATTTTGACTATTTAATGCTCAGAGCTAGAATAACAAAGCCATATCTTCAGTTTCTCACAGACATGTCTGGCAGCAACAAGAAGAGTGACAAAGAGCCTTCTTACTGCTGAGTAACACTGCTAAGTGAAAACTAGCAAGGACTATATCAGAAGTTACTAATGAAGCTTTAGGCAAGGAAGGCTAAAATAACCATGATCTAAACAGAAGGAATATCAACTATAGTACAAGTAGGAATACCAGCAATTAGTTGAAATTTGAACACATCCTTTAGAAGAATCTCAGGCACCTGTCCAAGCCCAAGCTTGTGCACTCACATACACAAAACTACTGTCACAACGGTTACTCCAAAGTACTCTAAAGCAAATGGAGCATCTGGAAATTGAGGAGAACAGCTTCGCAGGAGTGAACCAGAACAGTCTTACCAGAGAGTACAGTGTAATTTAGGAAGCAAACCAGCATGTTAGGAGGTGTGGAGGGAAAATCACTTCATGGGTAAACAAAAGACTGTTCACACTGAGCTGCTTGATGGGAGAAGATTGCTAGCTTCCTTTATGACTGCTTTGGAAGAGACTGATGCAGGAAGTATCCAAAAGTATTTAAGCAAAGGAGGGACACATGCTGAATGCTATCTGCAGAAAAGTTCAGGTGCTGAAGAATGATAAAGGTTTCGGAGTCTGCTGATGAAGATGAAACTGAACAGAAAATTTATGAATATCTAATTTTGGGTCTAGAGACTTCTAAAGAAAGCTAAGCACATAAATCCTTTTATAAACATAGACTTCTTGTGAAGAAAAGGTATCACTATAGGATATAATCAGATTTTGCAAAGGTTTTAGAGTTTACTTCTGATATGTGGTACAGAATTTAACCCAGAGAAAACTCCAAAAAGATTACATTTTTTAATGTAAAAATAAATGAGACCAAAAGCTGCCCCACAACCAGAAATACTTGTGGAGATTGAACGTTCTTTGACATATTATGTAACACATAGGAGCAAAACATTCAGTTTCTTCCAGGACTCTAAACAGTATGAAAATAGAGTTACTTTTAAAAAATATGAAGAGATATTTTTTATTAATATGTAAAGTTTTATCCATCTGTGTACTTGTATATGGAAGTGCTTTATTCAAAGTAGAACTGGGTCACTTTATCTTTTGTTTCAAAATAAATGCCCTTTAATTTTTTCTGTGAAGGATATAAGGGCAGGATAAGAGGAAGATGAAAAATTAACACCAACTCTTTGAAATGTAAATTGTCTAATAAAAGATTATCAGTGATAACTGTTGATTTGTAGTGTGTAATAGTGCATCATAGAGATGGTTTTTGCAGTGCTGATGCACACAAGCCTCTAAAATAGGTTTATATTTCTATAGGATGTGCAACAAATTTTGCCTTCCCTTCACTTTTCTAGTATTTGAGTGCTTGCAAAAATTGGCAATTTATTTAGTATGCGAATTTAATGACTTTGAAAGAATATGTAGGTGATAGAGAGGCATGGCTTCTGCAGTAAAGAGTAAAAAAACCTAACATTGTTCTCTGGACTTTGATTTGTAAACATTCTAAGCAGTAAAACTAGCTTTCTAAAGTTCCTCTGAATTTTTGGAGATTTCAGATTATGCTAGCACTTCAGGATTTCAGATATAAATTAAAGTGGATTAAGTGGGAAATGAAGAAAGAAGTAGCTTGTAAGAATCTGTCTTCTTTTCAGATGAATGTCAGTCTTTGCAAAAACACCATTGTCCATATAAAATATTACCGGTATGACCTGTCTTTGTTATTAAAGTGTCTTACAATGATAGCAAGAGATGAAATCCTAATAACAAAAAGTCAGTATTGATTTCCAAGTTATTGAAAATTTTAGATGTTTGTTATTTTATTTATATGCATTGTTTAGTCACACAGAGTTACTTCTGGTTTTGGGATTATGTGCAGTTTTGGTGTTTTCCTAGACAATTTTTATATATTCTTCCAACTATCCCAGTGCAATTCTCCAACTGTGCTATAACAAAATCAGATCTGGGTGAGACTGAGCAGTTACATCACATTCTGCACAACTTGGTGCAGGCTGGAGGATTGGTGAGAGAAGTAGGGGACCCTGTGGATCACCCAGGACCATTCCACTGCCCCAGCCAGGGTGCACGGGTATCCTGATGCTTCACAAACCTTCTGTGCAGCCAGCGATTTGTCACTAACCCCCTCTGGACCTCACAATAACTCTGATGGAGAGCCCCAGCTCATTCACGGTGAAGTCAACACACAGGTGATGTCCCTTTCTCTCATCCACATCAGCCCTTGCAGTCTGCTTCAGAGGAGTTTTATCTCAGAAATATATACAAGCAGCAAGAGAGCAACCTTTCAATAACCTAAGGAGCAAGTGTAAACAGAGTTGTCCTCCCAAGCTTCTGGGATTGCACCCTTTATGTGCCTTCAGAGTGGTCAGCAAGCTGGAGGTTTGCAACACTTAAGAGTCAGCGTGCCTGGGCTTTCCAGAGGCACTGAAAATGACACTAGTTTTCATATTTAACTCCTTTGGAAAAAGGGAGAGAAGAGCCTACATATGATAAACAGGCCCCAGCTAGTTCATTTTGTCAGCTCTGGTGGCAGTAATAGCAGACAGAGAAATAGCTTGACTTGGGCACACTGTGACAATGATAAAGTGAGAGAGGAGGTCACAGCAGAATCAGCTGCACAGCAGGCTTCCAAATCATGCTCCTGGACCAGATACTGTGAAGTGAAGCTCTCTCAGAGCTGAATCCCTGCCGTACAGGGAGATGCTACAGTATGGGAACGGGACTAGTTGGGATGATGTGGGGACTGAGAAGGAAGAGAAAGTGGACAGAGAAGAACTACTTTTTTTCATGATAGTAGGGCTCATTTGGTCCACAACAGACATAGGATTCTTAGTGACAGAAAATTGCACAGAAATAACCTCTTCTGCAATTTCTATTGATCTGCTGAAACAACCACTCTAAAACCATATTATTGCGAAAATCTACAACTTCAAAATTTCTCAATGAAATATGCTGTGGTCCAGAAGCACAACAGATATTAGGCATATGGTGAGCATTTACAGCAGCACCCTCCTAAAAAATCCTTATTTTCTTACCCAAACTGCTGTATTGTGTATTTCTAGTGCTGAACTCTCTATTTTGAACCTGTAGAAGCAGATTAAACAGATTTGTTTCCATCCTAAAGTGAAGGGAATTTTGGTACATATCATGCATTTACCTCAAAGTTCCTTTGATCAAAGGAATATAAGTAACCAAGTGCTTAACACTTAAGAGAGTCCTCTTCTGTCTCCTGCGTAGAGGAAGGTGCTACTGCTAGTCAGTGGTTACAGAAAACAAAATGGAAGAGTGCAGAAATTACCCAATCTTCTACATATCACCCACAGTAAACAAAAAATGCAGAAAAAATTTTAAAAAATTAGCACACCAAAAAAAAAAAAAAAAAATCATGCCACAATTAAGAATTTTTGAATAGGTGCTACATATACCTGACACTTCACATAACTTCAAATGACTGGGAAAAGTGCTAAAACGTAAACAAACATTTCTAAAACAACTTGTGACTATATGTTGATTCTACATATTTTTATAAAGAGTGATTGGCTTGCACCCACACTGAACTGAACATTGAATGAATGAGTCCATGAAAGTTTCAAGATGGAGAGTTTAGTGTATATTAATTAAAGAAAGGAAGTGTTTTTCCTATCTGTATGTCACTATGTCACTTCTTCAATCTCCTAAAACTCTCTTCATATTCTTAAGACTGTCTTCCCATATATGTAAGTAATTTATGGACTATACCACAAAGGTTTTCTTAATTAGAAAGAAAAGCCTAGAATTTCTATTATTCGTATTTAATGAATTATAGAGGCTATTCTGCAATACAAAGAATAAATAAACCAATTTTGGTTAAAAAAAATTTACCTGATCTATTTCCTTGCTTTCTTTTACTGTGATATTATGGATGCTTTCACAGAATTTTCTGTTACAGAAATTTGGTTTTATTTTCTGTAAGCTCACCTAGCTTTGCTCTACTCACTCAGGCAAAATATTATTGTAAGTGAAGGTTTTGGTGATCTCTTTCCCACAGGGCAAATCTTGCCTCACTTTTGATACCTAGAGGACATCCATTTAGGAGTGACATAAAAGAGGTAGACTTGTTTGGTCAGGTCCAGAGGAAGTCCATTAAAATGATCAGAGGGTGAAACTGCCTTGCGAGGCTGAGTGTTGGAGTTGTTCACCCTAGACAAGACAAGGCTCTGGGGAGAACTTGTGTTTCTGCCTTTCAGTATGTAAAGAGGACTTAAATGAAAGGTGAAAAGAAACTTTTTACGGAGACATGTAGAGACAGGACAACAAGCAATGATTTCAGCTGAAAGAGAGTAGATTGAGATTGGATATATGGATGTATTTTTTATTATGAGAATGCTTAGGCACTGAAACAGAGTGCACAGAGAGCAATGGGTGGATGCCCCATCCCTGGAAATGTTCAAGGCCAGGTTGGACAGGCTGTGGAGCAACCTAGTCTAGTGGTAGGTGTTCCTGCGTATGCTTATTTTAGGTGTTCCCCAGGTCTCCTGGGGCAGAATGTTTGGATGAGATGATCTTAAAGCGTCCCTTCCAAGCCAAACTGTCCTGTGATTCTATAACTTTCTGATAGACTTAAATCATACAATAGGATATGATTTTCCTACAGAGACCACTTTGCATGAGGAGTCAAAGAGGTAAGAGCCAGGTCTGTGTATCTCATTTCTCATTATTTTGCTCTGCAGCCCATACCTCCTGTCCCCTGATACTTCTAGTCCTCTTGTGTCTCATCCAAAGATCTTTCATTCTAAGGCTGTCTCAGATGTTAATTCTTCTCTCCAATCCTGTCCTTTTACTGATGTTTTATCCCAGCCCTTAGTTCACTGCCTTTTCCTGGTAACCTTGACCACATGCCATACTTCTCCCCTGATCCATTAAATACCTGTACCACAAAGTTCTCAATTCAGATATACAGCTTGGGACATGATAAATATTGTGCAGTTCAGCCTCTATGAATATGTACACTGCTTATATGCTCAAAGTGAGCATACGTTTCTAGGCTTGGCAGCCACAGTCAGTTCCAAAAGAGACTTATACCCATCTTTCATGGAAACTACAAACAGCTCAGAGGAGTTTTTTCACTTTTAAGTAAACCTAATCTGAAACTCTGAGCTGGTTTTAAAGTTGCTTCATCAGCCATTCTGCTCTCTACAGACTTGTAGCTAAGAACAATGTTGAACCAGCTACCTAAGGAGGCTGGATATTACAGCTTGTCATCCTCACTAAAATGCTTTCAGGTGCCTTGAAATTTGCAGCCCAACATGAAGCCAAGACAAACCCTTTTCTCTTTTTTTGTAAATATTCTAAATGCAGTAAGTCTACTTTAAACTTTCTCACTTCCTAGGTGATTATTTTTCCCTGCTTTAAGTGATTTTTTTTGTAATTTATTTAAAACAGGATGCCCAATAACTAACCTAAAGTAGGTATTACACAGTTAATCTGCAGCAGTATTAGTTGTGGTATGAAGAAAAGGTCAGGCTTACAAGCTCTTCACTTTTCTATTTCAGTAGCAAATTATGGCATCTTAGTTGATGGTTAAACTCAGCAGTGCTAATTGTGGTATCAAAAAGAGTTTAGAACTCATAAGCCCTTTATTTTACTGCTTCCATGGCAGATAATGGTATCTTAGCCTACTTCTATATGAACATTAGAAAAGAAATGGCATCTTTATTCAGCATTTCTACAATAAACTAATGAATTCTCAAAAAGAAATGCAACCTTAATAGGTATGTAAGTGATCATTATAGTGAAGCCAGCTTGTTAAGAATTTCCACCTAAAGGCATTTTCAACATCAGTTTTCCTCTATTAGCAAATGTTGACTTTTTAATGAGATCATTGCCGCACTCTCTAGTGGTGCTATTTTGGTTTGCCTCTAATTATAAACTCAATAGGTCACAACACAGCCCAAGGGGAATACCACCCTACCCCAAAAAAAAAAAAACCACAAACCAAAAAACCCCAAATAAAAACCCAACTAAAATCAAAATGAATAAGGTAAAATCTGCAGAGAATAATTTTATCAATAGTCCCATTAAAAATACCAAATACAAATTCAAGGCTGAGGGAGAAACCAGCAGGTACAGTTTCACAGTTCCATTTTATGCTGAATGAAATGCTAATATGAAATACCCTAGACTTTCTATATTTAAATCTTGCACACCTGGGTGTTTCTCTTGCAGATATACAGTGTCATCACCTCAAAACTGCACCACCGAAGTTCCAGTCTTAGGAACATCCCTATCAATCTTCCACAGTGAGGAAGAATGACTACAGATAGGCTAACACTGTAGGCCAGATGGAGAGTGTGTTTCCAAAAAGAATTTGGCTCATGCCAAGGGTCAGGCTCAGACCACAGTAACTGTATTCCTTCTGGGTGACACTGGGAAGTTCAGTGCTTTCCACAGAATGACCTAGTGACCTCCAGCCACTAGCAGACATTCGGGTCAGAGGATGAGACTAGCGCTGCCTTGAGACAACTTCACCACTGCCTCCAAAAAATGCCAGCGTGCCAACACCAGTACCATGGCAACAACCTTGTTAGCTTCTAAATCACACTCCTTAGGAGCACAGATTGAGCCGAGGCGTAGCATGACCACAAACAACTGCAGCTCTAATAGTGTAAGTACAGACTGGGAATGTTTCCCTTTACCTAAGCAGTTTTTCTATTCCTCTGGGAAGTACTCAGAACTTTTAAAACCCAATTCATTAACAGAGCTTCCTTACAGAAGGAATAGTTCTTCTTGCAGTTACATAGCAATAACAGTGAAAAACGGAAAGATTACAGGAAATTGTCAGTGAAAACTGAAGAGCATGGTTTTACCTAAACCACAAGGCAAGGGGAGAGGGAGGAAGAGCAGAAATAATTGACTGTGAATATATTTAGATTGTAAATATGAAAAACATATGTAACTCAAAAAGGACCCAGAAACTGAAAGCATCCCAGAAGTAGCTCTTATCACAATTTCTAACCAGTCAAATGTGGAGCTTTATCATGTTTTTAAAGAGATTACAGGAATAACTGTCTGTGAATGTAGCAAATTGGGCTATATGTTCCAGTAAGACTCTTTAACTCTTATTTTCTTCTAAGCTTGCCTGAGAGATATGCACTGTGGGTTATGAGGGATGCACTGTGAATTTCATGAAGGAAAATGATTTGTTCCCACCTGGATCCTTTGTTATCACTATCTCAGTAGGTGAGAATCAGCACAGTTCCTTCTCATCACAGACTCCTTTGAGGCCTGGAAAGAAGGACAAGACACTCTAAGCAAATTTATAGGTCTCCACTGTTTCTCATGTAGCTCTTTTCAAAACCTGTCAATACAATAATATATGCTTATGTTAAAAGTATCTCTAGTTTTTATGGGAGATTGGTAACCAAAATCATGTTATATATATACAGAAGATTCCATGGTTATTAACCTTAATAAAATAAGAGACTAATTTTTACATAAAAACTCTTCTATTTAATGTGGTAAGCAATACTGCTGTGCATGCAGCCAAAAATGTGTTTATCTGCTGATAGTGGTGGTTTACAAAGATAGATGTAGCTGTTTGAAATTCACAATTTTCCATTCTATTCAAAGGGCTGAAAAAAGTTTCACACTTCAACTATTTCCTTATTTGAAATGCAGAGACAAATGAGAGTATCATGCTTCTTCACTCTTATTGCAGAATTAATAGTGTCCTACTCTGGAGATGGGAGTATCATTTCCCTGGGGTATGCCCAGGGCCAACGCTGTCCTGTCCAAATTCACAAAACAAACTGGCATCAGAAACTTCACTGTCATCAAGTAGACAGCTTTCCACATACTTTACTTCTCTGCAGTTGATTCCTTTTTAGTTCATCCAAAACTCTCTCTGATTACTTACCTTTATCACAGGTCTTTCTTTAGCAATGTCAGGCATGCAACTTAGCTAGTTTTCCCTAGGAAATAGTTCTGGGTCATGTCAGGCAAGACGAGGGATACAGGTGGACCATCCTTAAGTAACAAAAAACAGAAGCCTGCAAATTTATCATCACTGGGAAAAGGTTTGAAACAGCAAGACAGAGGCTCCTGAATAACATATGTTTGAGATCATCTTGTAGTTTCTGTAATCTTTGTTCTGTAAACTCTGGTCATGAAAATGATTTGTACATGGATTCATCCTGAAGTACAAGTTCCTTTTATTGTAAATGCCTCAAAGACATCTCTCTTTTCTTTTTTCAAGAAGGGAAACTTGCTAACACTATATGAATGTGATGAAAAGTAAAACTTATTTGTAGAAATGCCTGTTAGACTTCACATTTAGACATCAGGCACTTTAACAGAAACTTTCTTACTGGCAAACATACACACTCATTGCAAACGGAAATAAAATGAGAAATGGCTGAGAAGAGAGAAAAGATGTCTCTCCAGACTTTAGCAAATCCAACACTAACTTCTGCTAATGACACCATCCATTTAATTGAAGCCAGCTTACAGTCTGGGACTGTATTCATCATTTGCACCTGGAAATAAACTGGGAGATAAGATGTAAACCAAAAATCAGTGGAAACTTTATCTTATCTCTCAGTACAAATCCAGAAAAATACCAAGTGACTTTGGGTTCAAAAATGCCCACAAATTCTGAGAGGCTCACTCTGTTTAGAGTTGCCACAGAGGCAATCCTTTCTCTAGCCAGAGAAAATTACTCAATACCCACAATAACAAGAAAGTGTATATATAAACACTTTTATTTCAATTTTGACAACAGGTATTTGAAGAACACAGTTTAATGAAGAGACAAAGCTTCCTAGTTATATTCAGATTCATCATTATTAAGGAGACTATAATAAGAATTTCAAATTTACCTTTAATTTAACCATTCAGTTACTACATAGGTTTCCAATGACATTCTCTCAAAGAAAACTTTTCAAGCTTAAGGACAGAGCAAGAAATTTTTTCCTTCCTACTTTTCTACTAAAGAGACTTTTATGAAATAACCTCAGTTATTATGTTAAATACTAGGCACAGGGTGCTGGAGCTATGAAAACTGCTGCAGAGTGCTTACTGAAACCAATAGCCTGTTGATCTGATGAGTGTATAAAACTGATATTAAAAATACTCCATACGGAGAGGCAGAGAGAAATCAGAAAATTACTGTAGATACTGCTTTCTGAAAAGCACTTGTCAGCTGCACTAATGATTGCTTCATTTTGTCCATCAGTGTGACAAAACATATTTTTATTGAGGTTTCTTTCAAAGATCTCAGTATAAAATAATACAAATACTTTATTAGATCTGAGGCTTTTTACTGTGATAGTGGCGCCCCCCTATACGTGCTTAAAGTCAAAACATAAAGTCAAAAGGTCTGTTAAGTACCTCAGTCAAGTTTGTTACTTTTTCCTACTTTGTATTTTGCACTATTTCAGATTGTTTCCCTTCCAACTGCACCTCACCTGCACCTCAATATTAAATGCAATTTTTCAACTTTTGTGCCAAAACTGACACAATTCAGCCAAAATATAACACTCTGAGACTATAGGAAAGCTTTGTCAAGGCTGAGCAAAATAAAAAGTTAGAGGAAATCGTGCTTACAGTAGAAGCAGATTTTTTTGTGAAAATGAGATCTGGAAAATGATTAGCTGACTAAGACAGAGGAAAGAAGCACATATAAGGGGTTTGAAATCCAGCTGCCAGATGTGAAAGATGGGAAACAAGAAATATACAGAACATGATGATCCCTCACTGGACAAGAAGCACAGGGAATAATTCCTCCAAAGAGAGATTTGTAGTACATTCAGTAGGTTCCAGCAAGGGCACCTGGGATTCCTTGATGTTAGTGAAAATTTTGATACAGAGATCAGAAGAATCTGAAGTTTGATGCCTGGAGACCTGGAGTTCCTCTCAACAGTGCCAGTTTTTACAGTAATGAAATTACATGGCTAGAGCAGAGAACAGACTATTGCATTATTCTACAGCCAGCCACAGCAAGAATATCTCTGGTGAAAGTGAAATACTACTTCAGTGTATATAATACTGTATATATATATATAGTATACTTAAGTGGCAGTTTTTTACTCTTTACTCCACCATAATTTTAATTTATATCAGCCATGGCACACAATGATCATTCATATCCAGCAATGAGCTGGTGCATCATATTTACTGCCAGTTAGACATTTTCAAGACTGCAAAGGGCTTCAAAAACTGCATTAGGAGGAAGTTCATTCGTTTCCAGCTCACTCCTTTTCTGCTGCAAAATATTCTTATCTCCCCACTGAGAGAAACATTCAAGTTGTTGTAATAAGTATTGGTTTAGAAATTTTGGATGAATTTTAGCAATTTAGAGTAAATTCATAGTATTTGCATACTCCTATTGTCTCAGATTATTTTAGTTTTAAGGGTCTCTATCAAGATAAAAGGCTATCTTATCCATGACTTATGTTCAAGCAGAAATAAGATTCCATTGTGCCTAAGACTTCTTAGAGGTTGCAAGGTTTAAAAACAGGTTATATTAGGATTAGGAGTTTGATACACTAGATGCCTGCATTAAGTACCTCGGTTTCAGACACCTCCAGTGTGTCTGAAAGAGTGACCCAGCAGTGTTCCACAATTGCTGTAGTGTTACACATGTGAATATTTTCTACACTAAACTAGTTATGCAGCTTGAGGCAGGCCTCAGTCTGCTCCCTGTTCAGTTCTCTCCTTTGGAGGTAAGATGAGCTGATGCCCACAGGTCAGCACTGCTCCAAGGTCAGAACACAGGGATGCAAGAGAGTGAGCAGGACTATGATCACACTTGGACATGTTCCTACACTTCCAAAGCCCAAAGACATTTGCCAAGACCTCAAGCAGTTTGTTGCAGGCTACTCAGCAGGAATGCAACAGATCATGGTGCTGGATCTGAACCCCATTTCAATGCCATTTTATAATGAGAAGCACCTAAATAGTTACTAAAATTGGGGGGAAAAGGAACTTAAATACCATTATAATTTGCTCCAGTAAAGGCAAGCTGTAACTGCAAGTACGTGTCTGACAAATTACATTGTGTAGCACATTTGTTTTTATGAATCTCCAGCTGTGGCATATTTCTAATTGAAGGAAAGCTTATAAATTTCAACAACTGTTGTCTAAAATAAGAACATTTCAATTTCAGAAAGATAGAAGTACCAGTGTCTCTCAATAAAATAAAATAAAATAGTGCCCTTCAATTTCAATTGTAATAATCATGAAATAAAACAAGACTGGTGTAGAGTTGTCTGTACTTTCCAAACATTTTAGAAAATAACAGACTCATAAATGGGTGAGGAAGAGTGAAGCACAGCAAAAGAAGATAAAAGACTGTATCAGGTGCAGGTGTCCAATGTCTGCAGTTACAGTATTTAAAAAAGGGTAAAAAACACCATAAGGGGGAGGGTGAGAGAAAAATGAAAAGAAGATTTGTCAAACAGGATCATAGACACTGATCACAGAGACGAAGGGGCAGGAGGATGTGTCCCATGTCAGAGCAGGTGTACACTCTTCAACCCATGGGGATGAGCCTATGCTGTAGCAGTTCATGAAAAGACTGAATTCTGTGTGAAGAACCCATGCTCCCCATGGAGCAGGGGAATGATGTCAGAAGGAAGCAGTGGCTCTGTTACAGACAGAGTACAACCCTAATTCCCCATCCCTCTGCACTGGGGAAAAGAGGTAGAGTGAAGCTGAGCCTGGTGAAGGGGTTGGGGAAAGCTATTGTTTTAATTTTTGTCTTTGTATCCTACCATCCTACCCTAATTTTAATTTACTGCAAGTTGAAAGTGTTTGGATCGAGGCAGTACTTGTCTCCTGAGCTTTCCCAGTCCCTGTTCTCCTCGTGCCACTGTGAGGTAGTGAGAGAGCACCGAGGTTAGCCCACCACGGTGACCCACTGAAGGTCACGCAGCAATTCACACAAGCAAAGCCAAGAACAAAAACTGTGCCTCTGGTTTCCCAGCCCAGTTTATGTTGGTGTCAGCCAGGTCTCCAACCTCCTTCATAGCTGCAGGCGAACATCTCAGTTCGTACAGAGCTCCACAGGATATGGCAACACGGAGTAGCCAGGGAGAGCGCTGAGGTTGTGGCTAATCCCTGACTTCAAAGGCAGCATTGCCTTGGCACGGTACCACTGGGGCTTAAGAGACCTTGCAGTTATTTCAGTAAGTACTTTGGTGCTAGCCACACAAGTAACATCTCATACAAATAGCATCTGCAGAGTGTCAAGGCATGTCAGTATCATATTACATTATTTTTACACTCAGATTTGTTGTCTGCAGCTTGCTGTAAACACACAGCTGTTGTAGAAAGCGAACCTTATAAAACAGAGTTGGGAAAATTTTTTTTCTTTTCTATTACAATTTTCACATGCCTTCTTAAACCATTGCCATTCTCTGACTTCAGATAAAGAAATTTTCAATTTTTATAACAGAAAGTTGAAAAACATATTCAGTCTGAATCAGAAGAGACAGAAAACTGATCATAAAACATAGTTGTATATTTACAAACAAATTGATATAGAGATATACAGATATATTTAGAGTTACTGTAATGGGATTTCACCAATATACCTACAGTAAGTATTTCTGGTGAAGAAACCCTCATACTTATACTGGATTTTGGAACTATTCCAATTTATATTCAAAATGTTGCAATCATACTAGCAGAAAACACAGCTTTTTTTTTCTCCTCCTCTCTAGCAGTTAGCCATGCTAATTGTGTCAGTTCTGATTCAATACATTGTCAACAGCCTTGATAAAATACCCTATCACCATCTGTGTACATGGATACGCTCAGGGCTTTCAAAGGAGCTTGTGAATATCACAGCGGCATGGACAGGTCTTCCAGTCTAAGGTAACATTTTGGCTTTTTTTATCTCTAAAAGTGACACACAAGGACAAAACAAGCATGAATCTACTGTGCCACTCAGATGCAAATGGTTAACAACCACATCAATTGTCCAAATTTTTTTCACACTTCTGTGCAAGCAGAGACAAAACCAGTTACTCTGCTAAGCAAGTTGTCAGGCACTTATTGTGAATGCCACATAATTTCAGGATATGTTACTCTTAGGGCACAAATGCTTGAACATCTTTTCAAGGTGCACAGGTGGTACCAACTATCCCGTGGCAGACAATAATACAAAAAAATACAATTTTCTATTAAAACCATACATTTATGACAAAAAGCCAAATTGATCAACTTTGGCTGTATTTCAAAGTTTTCTCAGCTCTTTACAAAAAACCCCAAACAAACAAAAAAAAAACCCCAAAAAACCAAAACAATAAAACACATGAGTTGGAATGGAAGTAACACTTGAAAAGAAAATAGAAATTTTGTACATTTTCCTTTCCCCAGATAAAACCAGCCACTTAACTTTTTAGAGAGGTGTTTATATAACCGCACCTGCAGTGTGAGGTTATTACCAACAATGGTATGCTGTGGTCTCCTTCACACTGTGAGGAAACATCAACAGAAACTTAAAAGATTAGAGTATTCTGAGGGTGTATACTGGGATATGCAATCAGGACATGTAATCTCTCTCACAATTTAAATATTTTAAGATGCATTCTCAGCAGATTAACAACAAATGTAATCTTAAAGCTTTGATCTTGTTAGAATCCTCAGGCTATAGAAAATCTTTGTTTTTGTACCTCTATATAAGAGCTATGAATTAGAAGAGGCCATAGAAAAGTGGCAACAGAATAAAAAGAAATTTGGCCATTATGAGCTTGAGCTGAGTTTGCGAAAGAGATTGCATAGCCAAGATCTAGATAAGAGACTAATGTTGGAGTATATGCTAATGTACTGAAAAATTCTAAATTAAATAGTGATGAATTTTTCACAGTAAAAGTGTAAGGAGAGCCATTAAAACTGAACCATGTAAGTAATCTAACTATGCTAATGTCATCTTAATTTAATTTTGAATTTAAGCCAAATAATATCAATTTCCCTAGCATCTCTAGCAAAAAAAAAAAAAAAAAAAAAAAAAAAGAGATTTTGCTCCATTCATAGAAGTTCCTACAAGGTTTTTCACCTTGCTCTTCACAGGTGAAAAAGAGATGGGGTGGTGTCGTGGTTTGACAAAGAAAGCTTTCAAAATTTCTGTCTTTGTTCTTTTGAGTAAAATATAAATTGCATGGGGTTTTCAGTCTGTCACTTGTGTTCTATCAAATTGTACAGTGAATTCAGATGATTCTATCTGCAAATACAGCTATAATATAAATGCTTTCTGGTCATTATTTGAAAGTTAATCAATATCTAGGTTTGAGAGATGCTGGTGATCCAGTAAAGCTGTAGCACAGTGATTTTATTTGCATTGAAAAGCACCCCACAATCCAGCTAACCCTGCTCACCTCAGTGTGGAGTAGAAACACATATTTGGAAAAGGAAAGTATTGTGTGCTCAATGAAAGCGTGTTCAAATAAAATAAACATAAGCTATCTGAGGATTTAGAAAAGCTTAAAGAAAATCAATTGATCAATATTAAAAAGGGTTAAATAAAGAGATTAAATAGTATTATATAATCTGGTGTCTCTTGTTTGAAGCTTTTGCCTCAAAAACTATTCCAGCTGTTTATTATAATTTATTATTATTATATCAAACTGGTGAACTGTTTCCCTATGCACAAAGTAATTTCTCATCTTACCTGTTGTATGATGCTTTATCAGGTCACAAATTCCTTTTTTAGTACCTTCTCTTCAGCTGTTGGGATCAGCAAGGCTGCCCTCAAAGGGTCCTTCTTGCTCCTGGGATGGTGGTGACCGACGGCACACTGTGACCTTCTGTACCACTCATGGTCTTCTTCCCTGTGCTTGTGTCACTGCAAGAGTGGGAGGGAGTGTGAGAAGCACGAGAACTGTGGGTTTATTGCACCCAGTCTCACTCACTCACTCACTCACTCACTCACTCACTCACTCACTCACTCACTCACTCACTCACACTCCCTCTCCACTTCCAGTTGAGTCACTATCCTCTCCCTTCCAGCTGTGCAGATCTGAAGTCAGTAAAGCAGCAGATGAAGAAGAAAATAATCATTTGTGCGCAAGGCTGAGGCATAAGAGGAAATTTTAATACAACCTTCCAAGGCATAAACCAGCCACTTTAAGGGTCAGTCCACTCTTGCTACTAAGAGGAACTAGGAAAAAAAACAAAACAGAGAGGAACTTTAGCCCTTACAGGAGGAATATCTGACAGGAAAACAGCTTATTGAATAGGAGACTGGCTATAGAAACATTTGCATGACAGACATCCTGGAGTGCCATTTTCCTTTTGATTCCTTTTCTTTCTTCTATGCACCTGGATAGAAAAATAATGTACAGCTAGTCATCTTTATGTTCCCAAGAGATGGTGTCTATTTATGTTTTAACCCAGTCACGAAACAGTCCTTCGGGAATAAATTTTTATGCTCCCTTTTTCTGTATTTGCAAATTACCTTTGTATTTTACATGTCAAAAGCATACAAAGTTTTTAAAGGATTTCAGGCTTACTAAAGAACAGATTTTTTAACTTCAAAACTCTTCCTTTTTCTTTGGAATAAAACTTTTACTCGCCTTTTGGTAAATCTACATTTCTGTCCTTTTAATTGAAGAAAGGTCAATGAGAAAGGCATTGTGACACTAAATATTAACACTATATAGTAAGAGGCAGTTTTTGTCCTTCTTTATCACCCTTCTAATGTCAAGTGTCCTCAATGATTTTAGTGGAGCTTCTTAATAAATGGAAATTCATTTAGTCGGCAGGGAGTGTGAGCTATGCAGAGCCTGGCAGTGAGCAGTTATTTAAAGCTAAGTGCTGGTTTGAAGTCCAGAGGCCAGTCTGCCATTCATCCTAAATTGAGCTAATCAAGCAGAAATGCTTAATCAGCTTTAGCAAAAAAGTAATCAACAGTGACAAGGGAAATAAATGACTTTTTTTGTCTCAAAATAATTGGTTAGTTCTTGACTATCTCAACAAGTAAATCTTTTGTTCATGTTATTCTGGATTTCACTGAGTTTTGTGATTTCTCTCTTCACTGGAGCATTCTTGGCATGAAGTCAAATCCTGTCAGTACTGAGCAAGGTGGAGTACCAGTAGCATTCAAAGGAGCCAGCAGACAATTTTATGATGGAAAAAAAATGGTAACATATCAGTGCTTAAAGACTCTATCTCAATAAGTCACACAGGCTTTTTCTCCTACTTTTAATGATCTTAAGTTTTACTTCCCACAGTAATTCACAAATACATTTCTCTGTGACTCCAGACAGTTTTCTGTATTTTTTTAGAAAAAACAAATATTTTTCATCACTTTGGATACAGTTTTTCCAGCATGAGGAAAAATTACTCATGTTATAAGACTGGTCTCTTCTAACTTTTCATGTAGCTTTGCTTTTTTCTTAATTGCCTGGTTACTGCTGTTTGAAAGAGTACTGGATATTCAGAACACACAGTTTCATGTCTCAGCACACATCTTTTTTATCAAGTGGGATGGTGGCCTACCACTGTTGTGATGAACATAATTTGGAGATGAATATCACAGATGGTCATGAAATCTGCACATGCAAATTAGGAATTAACAATGTGGTCTGTATATTAAAGTGTAGTGTAAAGCGTTATGTGTTACTTTGAAAAGATGCTTTGGAAAGGACATCTGGAGCACAGAGTTCTTTGGGTACAAATATTAACAAAGAACAGCTTGGTATTGTAGTCCAGGATCCCTAGTTCTGACGGGACTGAAGGTAGAATGATATAAAAATGTTAGCCAAAGCTGTGGCTTAACACGGAAGGGTGATAAGCATGATACAAATGTTTGCTTATGTGGGAGACCTGGGTGGGGGGGAAAAAGTGTAAAACTATTCAGCATTATGTCATATGGTGTGGAATATCCCTTTGGCCAGAAGGGGTCAGCTGTCACAGTCATGTTTCTTTTACAGATTCTTGGGCACATCTAGGCTCCCTCCCGGCAGAGCAGGAGGAACTGAAAAGTCCCTGATTTAGTGTAAGCACTGCTCAGCAACCACTGAAATATGACTGTGTTAGCAGTGTTATTCTCATACTAAATCCCAAATACTCTGCTATGTCAGTTGCTAATAAGAAAATTAACACTATCCCAGCTGAAACCAGGACACACACATAAGAATTATGGTGAGCAAGCACCTACAGAAGAATCCCAAATTATTTTAAAGAGAATGCCATACATACAATACTCCCTTGAAATTATATGCCAGATAATATGACACATTTATTGTAAATGCATCTCAGTTCACAATTTTTTTAGGTAAAAAAGCTTAATTTTGAAATAATTGCTAATACCATTCTGCATATTCTTTTTATATGGTGAGTGATGCATAGAAGAACTGAAAAGAAATTGAAAAAAGTGGTAGGCTCACAGGGATAACTACTGTACTAAAGGGAATTTAATAAAGAGACTGAGAAACCAGCAGAGAAAGACAGCTTCAACAACAATTCGGTTTTCCATGCAAAATCCACACTACCATACAGTTTCAGAGAGAAGTTTGTCTAACCTGCCCCTGTACAGAAAGTCAAAATCACCTAAAATTATAAAGTGTCTCCTTCTATAAAATATAATTGATTCCTTGCAGAATGTAAAAGGATCTCTTGCCATCCTTCTCTGTGGAGAAATCATCACTGTTCCCTCATAAGACACATTTTGTGCTTGGGACATCCTTGACCAAATACATTCTTTTTGTTGCTCTCCTTTTGACTATCTGCACCTTTCTTTCTGAAAAAAGTAGCACATTCTCCAGCAGCCCCTTTTTGAGGATAGGCCCTAAAAAAATACCACTGTTATTTCCCCTAATTCTTTATAACCCCACCTGTAAAGTACCAAAAAAGAGTGTTTGTCTTTTTAAGGCTGTCATCATGTTATCTTTTGGAATGTTTGACTGCCTTTTAAACATTTTCTGATCAATGGCTGAAATCACCAATGGCAATATCTGTTTACCCTATGTCTGGGAGAGATCACCAAAAGAACCCCAAGACATGACAATAACTGAGAAAATTACTGATTTCTAACTCATTATGTTTTAAGTAACTGCCAAGAGTGTACTCTCATCTTGCTATGAAGTCAACACAAGTCAAATTGAATTTATTTAAGAGTTACAATCCAGGTTTTAAAAAATTACATTATCTTTATTATCACATCTTTCCAAGGATCAGAGTTAGGTTGATCAGCCAATTCTTTTCTAGTTCATCTCTCCTAAAATACAAATGCCATGTCACGGTTTTCATTAAACTGATTAGGTAACTAATCTTAGTTACCTAATCAATGACAGAAAATAATAGATCTCCCACAGGAAGTGGTCTTCTTTTACCATTGCAATTTTTGTTGATGGTAGGTATTTTACTGTTACTAGATATATTTATATGATTACACAATGGAATTTTTTGTACATCTGAGTTATCATAGGCATTAAACCTTAGAAAGCATATTAAACTCTTAAAAAGAGGAAACAGGCTCATCATCATTTATGTTTAACTACACAAACATATAGGACAGTAAACAGAAGAAATGAGACTGATGAACCATATTCTTCAGCATTCTGCTCAGCAAGTTACAGTGGATAAATCTCATGCCTTCTGCATAAGTGCCAGGGAAGAACCTCCACCTCTGATGCTGTGCTGCTGTGCTGCTTGCCTGCTTTGACTTGCATGCGGGCCCCATGCGACCTGTCCTCTCTGGCACTCGGTGCAGCTGTGCAGCCTCTGCTGCAGCATCCAGCCAAGGGCATGGAGAGCTCCACAGCTGTCAGTGTGTTACATATCAGGGGACTTGGTAAGGAAGTTCCTGGAAACAGTAAGCAAGCAGCAACCTAGCTCAAAACCTGGCCCTGTTGTAACTCCAGGAAAGCAGATTATGACAATGCAGAAATAGATTTATTTATGCTGTGTTCTAAGTTTACATATGAGTTTAACAGTGAAGATTTATTGACAAATGAAAACGCCCCTGTTCAGTGATTAAAAAAAAAAAATATGTCAAGAAGAAAGCCTCTCATTCACCTAAAAAAAAAAAAAGTGTGATTCTGAAAATATAATCCTCTAAAGTCAGATAAGAAGCAATCTAATGTAACTGTCCAAATCTACTAAATACCTCTGCAAGGAGATACAAAGAGACAAAAACCACAGCTAAACCACAGGTCAAAGGAGGCACAAGTACCTTCATCTAACTGACGGCAAAGACTTATTGAGAGACAGACATAGTGAGAACAATTTAAATAAATTTGGACCATTTAAGTAAAAAAAGGAGCAAGAATGCATGTAAAGGTAGTCAATGACTGCGACAAGACAAAGTCATATATATCACAAACCAAATAAAAATAATTTATTTCTTCCAACTTGAAGGACATTTAGGACAAGAAGCCACAAGACAAACACAAACAAAACAAAAAAAAAACAAAACCAAAACCTCCTAGACTTGTTAAAACTCAGACAGGATTTACAATGTGGCTAATGAAACATTCATAGGGTTAACGTGCCAAAAAAAAAAAAAAAAAAGCAGATTTGAACTCCTATTTTTCAAGGAAAATTATTACTCCAGTAATTACCAATTGAGTAATCTCTGACAATTTTTCCTGAAACACTAATAGTAGCTACTATAATAAAAAGGACTAGACTGGATAAATCATTCATCTAGTCCAGAATGGCAATTGCATTCCACTGTAAGAGTAATATTATTCGTGTCCTGTTGTTTGTTGCATGTTACTCTGTATTTTTTTCTAAACATCACCATTCTCAAATATTTTTTCTGTTACTTCCTTTTTGTTTTTAATTACATTTGGTATTGTGGCATCTTCCCCCCCAAAAAAAACCAAACCAAACCAAACCAAAAAAAAAACAAAACACACCAAAACAAAAAAAACCCCAGATGATCAGCTTTGTTTAAAACCAGTACTTGGAAACATAGAGACATAGCAAAGCCCAAGGCTGTATTTTTGTCCACTGCATGCCTGCAAAGTTGAAATGTACTAAAGCTGGTAATTAAAAAAAAAAAAACCAGCAAAGAAAAAAAACCCCAAAAATACCCACAAAGGACAATAAGGCAATATGGAAGCAGAAACACAAATGAAAGAAATCCTATATATGGTCTATATATTGTGGCAGCAGGTGAATGAGAATTCTTCTTTCTGGTTATAGAAAACTTAAAACTGTTAGGTATCTGTATTTTTTTTATGACTTGTCAATGTTTTTTTTCTCAGATAAAAACAAAGAGAAAACCGAAAACAAAAATTCAAAACCAGCTTTGTCATTTACCCCAGATGTTCCTTCACATTGATTCATCTGATTGGTCTGTCACCCACACTGTCCTGGAGGAAGAATTCTTCCACCACTAGACTTTTGTGGGTTAGGTAACCCTTGATATTCCTTTTTGAAGGTGTTTCTCTGTGTCAATATATACTTCATTTGCAAGGTGGGTCAGGATGGGGAGTTTTCAGCACCTCTGATAAGTATCTTATCTGCATTGGCTGCAATGTTGATCTCCAGTGTTTGCCCATGGCAAGTGGGTTGGGACCAAATGATCTTTAAGGTTCCTTCAAATTCAATTGATACTATGATTTTATGAAATTCAAAAAACATGGAAAATTACAAATTTTTATATATGTGTTTAACTGCAGAGGTCAAATGTGAAAGTATGGTTTCATTGTCCATGATTAATACTAAAACTGACTATCATTCATCCTTTCTGGTTCTAGTCAGTTCTTTGTGAAAAGGAGCTGCAGTCCCAATCTCCTTGTCTGCTGCTTCTTGCTGGCCCTTGTCAAAAAAAGCATGGGCCAGGACAGAGTGATTTCCTTAGGTCCAAGGCTGTTACTGTCTATCTATAGGTTCTTGTTCATATGCTCTTATAGGTTACCAAAACAGATTCTGGCCAAGCCCACCATCTATCTATCACACCCTTATTTTTCCACTAGAAAGATTTTTTTACCCCCTAAAGTGCTGTAGATGTCCATAGACGTAATTCCTTTGCACTGCAGTAAAGATGGCAGCAAAAGGAAAGAGAACACATTTATAGCCAGTCCCTTCCCCCTGAGCTTTATTGGAAGGACACAGAAAGTACAAGAAAGACGGTGTCAGAAAACTTTCAGGAGGTGGGGCAGAGCAGGAGCCTGAAATGTTCTGACTTCTGCACAGACTGCCAGCTCAATCCCACCAGTACTGGATGGGTGGAGAGTACAGGTCAGAAAGCTCAGCTGTTTTAAAGGCCAGCCGTACTCCCTGCTGAGGCACTGCTGTCAGGAAGCACTGTGCCAAGAAGGATGCCAGCCAGGCAGGATTTTTTCACATTCATTTAACAAACACTTTTTGTGTTACTTGCAATTCTGCTGCTCAGAGGTTAATCAAGGAAACCAGAGCAGACCGTGCTACCAGCATCACTCCATCACCTTCCCCTCCCCACTTTCAAGCTGCATGTCACCAGGTATCATATCCTGATGTATTTTGTTTTCCCAATGGCAATTTGTTAACTGATACAAGATAAAACCTCTGGTAACTGCTCTGTAGATACTAAATTGCTTTATTGAAGAAACAGCATTATGCATAAATTTTTTCAGGAAAAAAAAGCAACTTTAGGAGGTCAGGTATAACTTTTTACTAAAAAGGGAAGTAGTTCATACCTGCTGTGACATCAGACTGAAATCCCTACTTCTCTTGAGCTGATTATTGCATTCAAGACAGACAGCAGTGCAAGAAAAGTATCTCTGAATATCAGTCAAAGTTTATCACCTGAAAGAAGCCTTTGGACTTGAAGCCAAGAAAATGAACATAAAATTAATGGCTACTTTCTTTTCAGAAAGATGATGGATGATGATGGATTTTCAATGAGGGTCTAAGGCATTACACTGATACATCTTTTCAGCTGGAGAAATGCTTCCATATGGCTTTAGTTACATGCCATGGGAATAAAATAAAAGAACTTGAACACTGCAAGAGCATCAGCCAAGAAAAGCATTCAGATTGTATCAGCTGTTTCACCCAGGAGCAGCCAGATTTCCTCCACCACCATTTTAAGACTTGCTTTTGCTGATTCCTGAAGTTGTGACTTTGGTTTCACTGAATTACTAGAACCTCTTAACAGCAATTTCCATGCTTTGACTTAGGTGTTTACTGCCAGTCCAACCCAGATTCTAGACTCATGTCATAAGTCTAACCTATTAAGTCAACATGCTTATACAGAATCATGGAATTGTTTGGGTTATAAGGGACCTTAAAGATCACCTAGTTCAAACCCCCCACCATTAATTGAACTATAGCTTTTCTCTGCTGCTCCTAGAATTAAGGACATTCCCATCAGGATTCCATCATAAATTTGAAACTACCAAATATGCCATTTGATTAATAAAATAGCTACCAGGAAATTATTACCTTTCCTTATAACCCATGTTAGATGTTTCTGGTTTGTGTTAGGATCTCACATCAACCAGAAACATCTCAGTCCTGGCTCTTTTACTATTCCTTCACTGAAAGTACTTGTTTATACTTTCAAATATATCTGACCCACCCCCCCAAAAAAACCCCAAAATTTGTAAAATTGTTTTGTTTTTAAAAAATAATAATAAAAAAAAATCTGCAGCAATACATCCTGAGTTTGTCGTTGTTTTAATTACCCTGAACATTCTTATATTAGCTGATCCAGCACTGGAAAACAAAGTGAAGGTGAAGGTACTACTAAAAAAAAAGGTGAAGGAAAGAATTTTTCAAAAGGGATTTACAACTGTAAAAATAGAAGGCATTTCTACCACCAGTGAGGCATAAAAAATGTGGTTTTCTCCTTTTTCTACAGCAGATATTATTCTTGTGCCCCTGAGCAGTTATTTCGCTAGAAGAAGGACATTCAAGAATATAAGCCCATGCTCACACTCCTCCACTGTGTCAAATTATTATGGATCTTGCAAAGAGCCTAAGTCACTTGATGCTACTCTATTTCTAATCTGAGTGTGACTTTAGCAGAAAGAAATAAAACTAAACAGAATATTAATAAATAGATCTTCAGTATCTCAAGGTCACCCTAATAAATGATCAGTGCAATATGAAAACCTGTTTCCTTCAGGTGAATACCAAAAGTCAGTTTAGTTAATAAAGTTCAGTTGCAAGCTAAACAATTACAGACATAATAAAACAGAATCATATAATGATTTGGGTCTTAGGGGACCTTAAAGTTCATCTAATGCCAAGCCCCCATGCCATGGGCAGGGAGGTCAGTTAATGAAATTTCATGTTGGAGTTCAGGATTCATCGTGCATTTTTTTGTGTTGAGCAGTGAGGAGTTCTGTATGTACAAATATCCAGATTTCTCTTTAAGGAGGTCAACACTACTCGTATTTCGTCCTTACAACTATACCTAACATAGATTGTGACCTTCTAAATATTTCTAATAGTCTCCCCATCAGTGTCAGTCACTTCAGAATAGATTAGGGTACCTAACAGTTTTCTTATTCAGCCTCTGCCTGCTATTTATTTGATTCTCACTGGACTAGTTAAGCTGATCAGTGAAACTTTAATCCATGAATGTGCCAGTTATATTTCTATTCCTATTAGGAAGGAGATGTACACTGCAGAAATTTTCCAAGTACAAAACAATCCTAAACCAGGGAAGAATAGGTCCCTTATCAACTTAAAGCAAGGGTAATAATTAAAAATTTCAAAATGGATAAAGAGCTTAGAACTGAATTTTAAATTAGCTCTGATAATGCATACACTTATTAAGATTTTAAATAGTTTTTTTATTATAGTGTAACTTTTTGAAGGTCAATATGCAATCTGTTTTCAGAGCATTTGAAAAATGTAAAGAAATTACTTTCTCTCTAAAATAATTATATAATCAGTCAATGAAAACATTGTTATCATGAATATCATGACAGTCCCAATCAATTTAGGTTGACATCAGTTTTACTCACAGATCGCCTTAGCATCTATTATCATAAATTATTTTTTCAGAAAACATGAGAAAAGACCTTTTCGGTTTGTTTCCCAGTCACTCCAATAGCAGCCATCTCATGCAGGGGTGTTGTGGATCACAATCACAGGGTAAATCTCGTTTTATCTCACAGAGTTCTGCTGAAGAAGGTAAGAGTTGCACATAAGAATTATGGTGGGATTAGAGAATCAAAGTAGATTCCACTGAAAGGACACTATGTGGAAAGGGGAAGAGAATCACTTGCTTTTAGCAGATAAGCTTTCCTTATTGCTCTGCTGAAGATACATGGGCTACAGAAGATTTCAGCACTTCAGCTATGGTGCCCACAGCTGTCACATGTAGCTCTTTAAAACATATCATCAGTGTTACAACACATTATCAGTGTTCATTTCAGTACTTTGCCTCACTTTCTCAATTTGTGTCTCACATCTAAACCAAATGAAAATTAGTATTAAAATCCAGAGCCACTGATAATCAAGGAAAGAAGTCCAAGTTTAATGGACTATATGCCTGTAAGGCATACTTTATTTTGTTCACGTGATTCTTATCCCCCATTTTGGAGTTCAGGAGGATACACAAAACCTCATATTGTGTTGTGGTTAAGTGAAGTTTTATCCATATGTAAAAAAACATGTTTCCTATGCCCTCACACTGGATACTTGTAGGCACCAGTTCTGATCTGCAAACTCAAAATTTAGCATATGTAGAATTTAAATGTCCTTTATATTTTAAGAGCATCTGAATTAGGAAGTCAGGACATATGTAGTCCCACTCTTTCTTTCAATGGTGTTTATGCTGTTTTCCTGTCTAAAAGCAGGTGTTGTCAACAACAGTTGTATCAAAGACCTTTTTGAGTATAATATTTACAAGCTATTCCCTTTTTTGTTTTGTGAGCAGCTTCTCTTGTACATATTAATTACTTCAGGCGTCTACCAACATATGTTAATATCCTAGCACAGCCTCTTTCATCGGATATGTCAAAGAATAAATTCAAATGAAGGATGACATTTCTGTTGGTGTAGTTCATGTTTTTATCCTCTAGAAACTTCATCTAAGGAAAACCACAATATTTAAAAAAAAAATGTTCACTTTTTTCATAAAATTGCTAGGTGACCAAATTATCTCTGTGGTGCAAAAAAACCTAAACCAATTCTTATATGATGAAAAATATCAGAAACCCTGGCTTTACTTGCCAGGTGCCAACAGAGCACAGCCAGAAAAATAATATAATATATTTTGCACTTCTGCTTTTTTTTTTTTTTTCCTGACTACATGCTTGGGCAGAATGCATTTCTGCTTCTCCTAGACAATGCTGACTGCTTTAGACTAAATACTCTTGTTGGCAATTTTCCACAGACGTGCCAGGAAGCAGTAAGGGCAGGCTGCTCTGCCAGGCAAAGTGAACCAGTGCAGGCATCCCTGGGGTGGCAGAGGAAACAGGCTACAGAGGACCAGTGTGGGGCTGGGATAGTGACAGGGGTGACTGAGGGACTTGTGTCCGCCACACCCACCCTGGCCATCCAGGATAAATCCAGGGCAAATCCAGGGTAAATCCAGACAGCCAAGTCAGCCAGAGTCCAGGCAGCATGAGGCTGGACACAGCATCCCTGTGATGCAACGTAAGCCCCAAGACGAAGGGCAAGGGCTGTGCTCAGAAGTAAAACCTGAGGCAGGAAAAGGTGAGGTGCCTGGGCAATGCTTCTCAGAGCTGTGCAATTGTTGTGTGGATGGATCCTTCACCAGGTGCTGAACCTCCAGCAGCAGGGAGAAGCTGCTGATACACCCATGTCTGGCATGACAGTTAGGGAGAAGAAGCCACCAGGATTACCTTTGGAGGGTAGAATAAATTTATGAGAATAAAGGTGATTGTTCACAGACTTGAGTTTTCTATGTATGAAGCAACTTCATTGAAAACATTTTAGTGATCTTCAAGTTGAAGACCACTGATAAGCATTAATCTCATGAGAGTTTTCTATTGAATACTTTTTCTTTTGGTCTTCTCCATGGGCATGTATAGCCATATGAATTTCTTTAAAGTTTCTCTGAATTGAAAAAATCTAAGCAAAAATCCCCAAGCCCCAAAAAAACCAAAAAGCAAACTTCAAATTGAAATTATAGATAAGTTTGGTGTGCAACAACTTAAATAGTCTTAGAAGAAATAATCTTGAGATCAATTCAAAGTAATATTCCTTTTCTTTGTCTGTTTTTCTTCTCTGGGAAGTCTTCATGTTGCTAGTGTTTAAGAGAAAAAAACACAAAAAATACAAGAGCCATTCAAAGTGTTAAAAATTATAAGAAAAACTTCTACTTGAAGTGACAAAGTAGGACCTATGACAAGAGGACTGAAACACATACTTTTATTGTAATGCCTTAGACTTATGGATAGTAGAACTAGGACTCTGATGAGCTGGAGGCAGCTGTGGAGTTAATATTCCTATTGGATTTGTCAGAGGAGAAAAATGATTGGTCAGACAAAACTACTGTATGTGAGCCCTGCTAAAACTGAAGAATTACATAGCTACAAATTAATACCCTGAATATCATTGCCATTTGACATACTCCATCAACCAGTTTTCTGGATTTAATTAGTCCCTGGATGGTTAGGCATAATTTAAACATTACTTGGCTTATTTTTATAGCACAGACTGTATTTTTCTTTTGTGTATTATCTTAATATTTTTAGCCTTGGTATCTGCATAATACGCAACAATAGAATTGACATTTAGTTTTCACTGGCTCTCAGCAGGACTCAGAACTCATCCCACAAGTCATTTTCTAGTTGAACAGTGACCAAACTCAAAATAAAGAAACTCAAAAGTTCTGCCTTACAAGCCTTGGGCACTCTGTAAATACAACTGAAAGAATAATTCTCAGTCGTTTTCTAGGATAATCATGAAACACATTGCATATGTGCAACTGAATAGAGGTAGAAGAATCTGAATCAAAGTACAAATTTTAATAAAGAATCATATAACATGTTTTTAAATCTTCTTGAACTATCATATAATTGTTATACTGATAGTTCAAGAAGATTTAAAAATATGTACTTTGATTAATAAAAAAGGTCATACGTCTTTTTTTAGTAACCTGAGGTATATATGAAGTGGACAATTAGTGCCCAGCATCCATTTTTTAAGGAATTTTCTTGTCACTGTTATAATATTTTATAATAAGAAAATATATAATTATTATATGAAATATAATAATAAGAAAGGCCTTATTCACTTTTCTGTACTAGGTGTCAAAAAAAGCATATATTCCCTGTATTAATTTTTACTGACATATATGTGGCATAGCAGAATTTTATAGATTAGCAATTTTATTTTTTTTCTATTGCCATTGATTTTTTCCTTGTTCAGTCAGTATAAATAAATTCCACTGCTAATTGATTTTGATGGTTTCCTACTCTTAGAAGATAGTGATCACTAGAGTGGAACTTCAGTGAGCAGCAACACCATATTGTAGTCAGAAGAGCAGTAGAGCAGTAGGTGATGGTATCGTTTTTTAAAGGCCATTTGACTGTAATATTCCTTTCAGAGTTGTATTAAACTATATTATCTGTGTAATGGATCATATTTGTTCATCCACCTTTCAGCATGTTTACAAGCCAAGCATCCAATATTGCGAGCACTGAAACATACAGATGCATAGTACTAAGACTTTGCATTAATAGGATTACATTTTAAAAATACCTTATATACCTGAAATAAAAGAGCAGGATATAAATGGGCCTTAGGCCACAAAGCAGAACAGTAGTGCTGGGCAGCACTGCCTCCTTTGTGCCTGAGCAGGGCTCCCAATAGCACATTCCGTCATTGCCAGGGATAGGCAGAATGCTCCTCCGCCACCTGGCTCGTGTCCTGCCATGCAGGCAAGTGGAAGTGGTTGACCCACGACACCTGGTACACCATCACCACTGGCAGCACAGCCTACAGCCCCCAAACACAGCCTCATGACCTGCTCTTCTCACAGCTCCTTGAGAACTACCAAAATGTCAAGAGGAATATCCTGTGAAGGGTCCAGGAAAGCATTTATGAGCCTGCAGGAGAGGAACTGCACACCTGAGGGGGTTTTGTGGGCACTGTGTGCTCTCAGGCAGCTCTGGAACAGACTGTCCTGGGCTTTGCAGCTGTCTGATTCTCTTCAAGGCATGAAGCATTAGGCATGCATGCAACTAAACAACCCACCTCACCCCAAAACCTTATTTATGTTTCTAATATATTATTCTAAATATTTCACCTACAAGTAGTATTCAGGATCTTAGATATATTTTGTCCTGCTGCTGGAGAATTACTTTTTCATGTAGACTTTCACTTTGACCAGCATTCATTTCCCACCTCTCTTCTCTCTTTCCTCCTTTGGTCTTTTGAGCTCCATCTCCATACATTTGCCTCAGGGAGTTTTGCAGCTGCAGCATATCAATAACCTTACAGAAGATGCTGCATGACTGATTCACAGCTATTGCTGAAAATCAAGGATAAAAACTGAACTGGCTGATAAAAGTAAATGCAATTATCCATTCCTACTTTACAAGCAAGCCAACCAAATGGCTCATTATCCAAAAAAAGAAATATTTAAATTAACTGGCAACACCTAAAATAGATATAAATAGGCATATACTGACCTGCTTAGAACAAAAATAGAAGAGAAATAGTTGGTAGTTCATCACTATATGCACAGTCTGAACTTTGGAATTTACTACTTTCATTCCTAAAATAAAACATACCTCAAATCCAAAATATAAATTATGGACCAAATATTATGTTATTGACATTAATAATATTTTTTCTATACAAAGGTCCCTGAACACCCCAAACCCAAGCTATAGCATCTGTATTTCTTTCGTGCTATTAAAATAATAATTAATTCAGTGGGTATTGAAGAACTCTGATCAGAAGATCTTAAACTGTAATTAGTAAGACATCAAACAAACCTTTCAAAGAGGTTGTTTATGCTCCCTGTTTTCATTTGCCTTGTTTCAGACTATCAAAAGCCTTTTCTTCTCTTCCTATCTTTCTGTTTCACTTAAAACCAGTAAATTTTAAATTTTAACCTGTAAAGAGAAACAAAAAAAGCTGGAGATGTAAATTTCTGTAACAGATTTTTTTTTAATAATACAGTGGCAGACATGTACTACATTATATTTCATAATGAAACATTATCACAATCCAAGAAAACAGCAATTTCAGTTTTAATGCCTGTCACCCCTACAAGCCTCAGACTATGAATGTGCACTCTCAGAATTTACAGTTTCAAAACTGTAAGACAGGAAATTTTGGAACTTCTCATGAGCTATATTGATTACATTTTGCTGTGTATGAACTCCTGAGGATGCTTTCTGAAATATTTTAATTATAGTACAGAATAAAGATTGCTGTTAAAGGAAAAGATACAGTCAATTTTATAACAAAGTTAAAAAAAATCTATGCAATCCACTGCATATCTCTCCTAGTGTATAAAAGATGTCTGTGAGATTAACTCTACCACCACTATGAATTCTTCCTTAACTCTTATATCTTTTGAATTAAATATGTCATGATACATATTTCTGTGTCTCTGTCCAGTAAGCATTTTCTGTTATCAAGTAATTCCTAATGTCTTCACAAAATTGTAAAGTTACTAAAGAATTATGAGACTAGCATTTCACTAATTCTGGAAAGCTTTTGGAAAACTAAAAAGACTTAGGATTCAATTTGCCCTTAATATATTTCCATCTCTGTACCAAAAGTGAAAGATATTTAAGGAAAAATGTCATGACAACACTGTTATTTTGTAGGACTGAGGCCCATAATATCTAGCAAATTGGTAGTAATACTAACAGTTTTATCCAGTGTTTGCAGTGCGCATTTTACTCAAAATACCTCAAATAGCATCAAGCTAATCAAACCTCAGATCTCTCCCACCAACTAGAAAATTTTAATCATCAATTACTTGGAATTTTGATGCAAGAGTGTAGATTAGTCTGATGGAACTCATTCATCCTTTATCAGAACTGCGCTGAATTATATCAGTTTAATTTCAGCCTATCATTAAATCAGTTCTATTTATTGTTGATTTTTATTTGTTACAGCTAAACTGTGCATTAACCTCAGTAAGACATCTATGATGGTTGTTGTGTTTATCTTCTAGATGCCTCAAAGGAAGCACCAATGACCACTGAGTCTTTTGGTATAGTTTCTGCCCTAAGACTCCAGCAGTTGCTTTTAGACCTATAGGTTCTTTCTGAAATGCACATATCCTTTGTAAAAAAGCTGTTCAAAGTCTCTGCATCTGTGCCCGAAGCAAACTAAACATATTTTCTTTAGAATTTGCTTCTGCCTGACTGCCCACACAATTAACACAAGACCATTTCATTAAAAGAATCAATGCTTCTAAAGAACTCTTTCAAAAGCCTATCACAGGAAAATAAAATTGACTTATTTATATATAAGAATATGTAGTTATATGAATATTTGTTCTGCCATCAGAAAAAGACTAGTCCTGGTTAGGGACTGTTTGCACAGATGTTTCAAGGGGTACTTCACACTCATGCAACTGAGCTAAGTAGTATTTGTGTGTGTGTAAGACACTAATGATATTAACAATTACCCAAAAGCTTGCAGTCTTCATTAATATATTACAATTAATGTTATCCTCAGAACAGTATTAATTAGTGGAGAGAAAGTGTAAGAAAAAACTATTAATTAATTTGATAGAGACACAACACTTTTTTAATCCTTCTCTGGAGAGGAAGTAAGAAGGTAAGTAGTATGTTTTATGGTTAATAGACTTTTTCCCATCCCATAGTGCACAAGTTCATCTTGTGAACAACAGCATGTAAAAAACACATTTAACTTTGCTATGACGTGAACTGATTCAATTCTACTTTTCAGAATTCCTTAGGAAAAATAAACAGACAGAATCAAAGCTGCATTTTCTAGAAATTCAGCTTCTTGAGTAGTTTGGTATTTAGGATTTCTACCTAGATAAAATTTTCTCAGCCTTGTATAATCAAAAAAATCACACAGAAATCATAATTGGTTGAGAATATATAAAACCACTATACATGATCAAATCAGTTTTTATTTGCTTTGCTGAAAAATAGTGAGTCTTTGGGCTGAACATATGAGAGACGGTCCGAAGTTTCCTTCATTTGCCTCACGACGGTCGCAAGGACCCTGAAGAGCCCTGACAGGAGTTCTGTCCTTGCCGAGGTGGATCGGGCGCTTTCCAAGTGACTGTTTGTGGGTGCACTCACTGTGCTTCCCCAGCACGTTGTGTTCAAACAGGGTCTGACAGACGGTGGCTTGTCCCTGCATGCCTGCACCTGCTTCACAGACCAAGGGGCTCTGCACAGTGCCCCATCAATCTTCCCCACCTTCTGGTCAGATGCCGCTCACTTTGGCTAAAGGCTATATAAACTGTAACTTTTTGACAAGACTTTGGTGCACCCCCACGGATGATGACGAATCCACGTGGCTGGTCCATTGAGGATCTCGTCTCACTGGTGGTAGCTATATTCCCCTTTTCCTCTTTTCTCTCTATTCTTTATTTCCTTTTCTGTCCCCTCTATTGCATTTGCTGTTGGTACCAAAGCAAAGGTGCATTTGTTGTGATTACACTGATAGTTCCCTGCTGTTTGTCTTTTTGATCTTTATGGATCGGTTAACAAACCATCACGACACCCTACTTCTCTAAGCTGATTGTGACAGAACAGACTATGTTGTAGGTCTGTTTTAAGTAGTCCCCCAGGTGACCAGAAATTTATTATGTATTGGAAAACTGTGCTGAGTTTAGAAATTTATCAATGCCAGTTAATATAATCTACAGTTTTGAACATTGTTTTAAAGGTTATTGGAGGCATTTGTGATTGTACAAGCATTGCTGGAAGAGGGAGAATACAGGTACTTGGAGGAACTGTCTGCATTGCTATGAGTATAACAATCCCCACAAAAAAAAAAAATACCTTAGAGTAACTTTCTGGGTTGTTTCTTCCTAGACATCACTCTGTCCACTGCTATTATCAGAGTTAAGACACCAGCATAGAACAGGACAGTCACAGAATATTTTCCCAGGAACTATTAAAGAAGATAAACATGTGCTGCTTTATAAAGAAATTTGAAATCCAATGCCATTTAAAGACAGCATTTTTTAGGCTATTTGAGGAAACATAATTTCTATGGATTCAGAAGTAACCATTGACAGAAAGAAGGTGGCTTCTTGTTACTGATCCTCTTCAATTTTGTTCTTTATTTTTATCTTTTTTTTTCTTTTCACTGATATATGTGGCCAACTTAAGTGAAAATTATTCATCTCTTTGTGCAATTGTACCAAAAAATACCAAAATGTATTGGTAAATTGTACCACAAAATACCAAAATACAATTGTAAGCAAAAGGCCTCTCTTGCACTGCCACTGAATGAAAGCCACTTGATTGTTGGTTATGCACCCATTTATTGTGTCATTTTATGGTCAGTTTTAACAAAAAAAGTAAGAAAGTGTTTTCCCCACTTAGAAACAAGCCATTATTCAAGAATCTCTTTTTGTTTCAGAAACATCTGGATCTTCCTCTAACCACCCCTGCATTCTGTTAGATCCTGATTATTTTCTAGTTTAAGCCTAAAAATTACAGTCTTACAAACCAGCATTTCTGAGAACAAAATCCACACCAAAATAGGTTCAGCAAGGGGCAGAAAGGACTGTTGCATTTGGTGCAATTCTTTTGCCAAACTTAGAGAAGTCCCTTTCGGGACACAGCACCTGCAAAAATATTGTTGCCTGGGAGCAGGAGCAAAGATGGAAAAAAAGTTTGTACAAGACACAGTAAATAAAGTTTTACTTCAGTACAAAACAGACATAATATTTGCTCAAAATATCACACAGTAATGCTGCAGCTTAAGATTAGTGATATTTATATTCATCCTCGGGAAATCCCACCTGAACCATATACTGTCTCGCAACAGTAGTCCACTACATTTTTAATTTTTGGGAAAACGTGTGCAAGTACCTTCACATTTCCTTCCATATGGCCCCAGTGAGCAAACAATATGTGAGAGCATATATATTTCTAAGCTACCACCTTATTCTAAATTCCCTCTTATGCTTCCCTCATAGCTCAGAATTCATATAGAAAACTGCTAATTTGCATGCACTAACTGGCATATTGTGGTAAACATACTTAGCAAGTGTACTTACTGAGACTCTGGATCTGATAACAGCCATTGAAAGCTCTATGCCTGTCAAAGTTCACAGAGGACCTGGAGTACAATTTAAGTGCAATCTACAATTTCTACTGCAGATTATCACCTCATCTTTCCCCTTCCAAACTCTTTCTCATTAGTCACAAGTGCAAGATACAGAGATAGTGCCTCAAATGAATACCAGGCTAAAGCCTGGACTCTATGAGTAGTAGTATAAATAATATTCATTCAGTACTCCCATTAACTAACTTCACTTTTTAATTGCAGTAAAACAAGGGCAATGTATCAGTTGATCAAACTTGTATTTAATGCATAGGCAAACATAGCAAACCAAACACACTTTAATAGAACACACAGACTTATGAACTGAAGTCACATAACCTTTCTTAGCCAAATGACTTCCTACTCAACAAGCTATCAAAATGATAACAAAAGTGCTCTGTTACTAAGTAAATTATTATTCACCATATCTAGAAGTAGTGCCAGCTGGTCCCCAAGTAGTCATTTATGGCTTTATGTTAGTAAAAATTGTAGTTTCTCACACTGACTTTTGACATCCATTATATATATTTAAGAACTCCTGAGGTTATAAAATGCAATATAAGAGAGAGGAATAGTTCTTTGCACATTTATTCAGTCTCTAGTCATCACTCTTATATAAAAAAGTAGAAGTTTATTGTAAGAGTTTACAATAAACTCTTACCTTGAGTGTAACAGGAAGAATCTGTTATAAGCAAAAGTGCAACATAGGAACAAGTATCTTAAGTTGCAATGCAAGATGTAACCAGAAATATGTATTCTATCACCACCTGTTGAAAACCAGGTGGAAGAGTCTTCTTTATTTCTTCCATGACCCATCCCTCATAACTCTGAGAAATATCTTCTGTTAATGGGCCATTGAGTGTCACTTCATGACTGATAAAATTACATAATCCCATTGGGAGATACTCCACCCAGGGGGAGGAGGACTGCATTCCAAGCATACCTGGTATAATCAGAGATTTGGAACACCAGGGGAGCTTTTTACCACTGGATTCCCAGAGGAAGACCAGGCTCATTCACACCACCACTGGACCTTCAGAGGAAGACCACACCTTTCTACAGGATCACTGTTTTGACAGAACCATACCTATTTCTCCAGGAGGACTGCAGCCACAATTCCAATTGGACTGTTACCAACACCCTGACCCACAGGGTTTCAGGTAATATTTGTATTGCCAGTGGTTTGTTTTTTTTATTACTGCATTTTTATTTTCATTTTCCTAGTAAAGAAGTGTTATTCCTATTCCCATATCTTTTCCTGAGAACCTATTAATTTCAAAATTATAATTTACATTTTCCATTTAAAGGGAGGCTCCTGCCTTCCTTAGCAGACACCTGTCTTTTCAAACCAAGACAAGGAACAATTTCATCCATAAAATAATTTACTGTAAAAACACTGTCATATTTCAAAACTATTAAATTCAACTTTATAACTGCCAGTGATACTTACCACACTTAAAAACCCCAGAAACCAAAATGAAACTGTTGAATCATAGCGACCACTAGAAACCTCAGCCAGATTATTAACATGCAGCCAACACAGAGAATTCAAAAGTTTCTGCAAATTTTATTCCAAATGCTAGCAGTTGGAAAATAAAGTTGTAATCAATTGACCAGTCAGGGAAATATTTAGAGCAAGAAAACATTCTTTTTGCCACAGGCATAATTTGTGATTAATTAGATCATGGAAAATTTTGTCAGAACATGATGAGGAGCTCAAGCAGCAGTTTCCACCATAGCAGAAGTACAGACCTTTTCTCCAAGAGAAAATAGCTTAAAAAGCCATTCTGATTAAGAAAGGGTTACACTGGAGACACATGTTTACCTCTTATGTAGAACGAAAACATTAGAACCGCTGTCTTGTTTTGGTTACTCCTTGTTGCACAGAGAAATGCCTCACAACATCCATCCTCAGAAGATGAGCACAGGGGTGCTGATGGAGAGCATCATGCTCTCTTGTCTTCCACTGCCTCTCCTTTAAACCCTCTGTCATAAATGTTCAATCCCCACTCCTCCACTCCTATGATCAGGAAGTTTTAAACAACTTATTTCTTCACCATTGCCTAAAGGGTGATGGAAAATTTGATGTCCCTTTTTGTTATTCTTGTTCCTTTTCATAGCTTAGAATAGGTCTGCAAGTAAATAGACAAAGCCTGAAAGGGGAAAATGCAAAAAGAATGCAACTATCTTCCTAGTAATCTACAATAAACTATGTTAGGATATTTTCTAGCCTACAAATCCCCTCCATGTAGAATATAATCAGAAGTCTTGTATCTGTCTAAACGTTTTCTTTATAGTCCATTCCAGAAAATTTTGCAGCCTTTACAGAGCTAATAGAAAGACTTTGGCAGAGAGGCATTCACTAAGAGCAGACTTTTTCTGATTTGGATGTCTGCCTTCAGAAAATTTATTTAGTGTCAAAGTCATTGTGATGTGATCTGCCCTACCAAAAGCAGTGTTGTCCGTCAGCAATTACTTGAAGTTTTATGTCAGCAGCATAACATACTATCAGTAGCTATGGCTGAACAATACATAATGCATAGAATGAGCAATATCTGAGCCTCCAAGACCTCTCTGCTTCAGTAATCTCTATACAAATGAAGAATCCTTCCACTATAATTTCAAATCTATTTAAAGAAATACAGCTTTTAGAAGTGGTTGTGACAAATACTCAAATTATGTATGTGTTTATGTTATCTTATAACATTCTGATAACCTATTCAATTTTTTTTAAACAGACCCATTGCAAGGTGTTTGAAGTTCCATCAGTTCCAAAAATTTTCAATAGGTCATGAACAACACAAATACAACAAAATTAGGGCTCAGCTTTCAGCCTGGGCATCTGCAGCAAAAATGTCAAAAATATCTTCAAGAAAATACTTAATGCAGACTTGTCACTTGCACCACATTAGTCAGCTTTCAGGCAACACAAAGTGGCAAATTAGTTTCACTAATCCAAAAATTAAAATTATTTCTAAAATTCTTTTCATTAATATTTTCAAAATGCAACATTCCAAAAGGTAGAAATAATTTCTTTCTTTCTTCTTAAAATATGTCAGCTATTTACCCTGTTCAACATATCCATTGTGCCATTCATAGCAGCATATATCATTTGAGCACACCTTGCAAACATATACTATAATCAACTAATGAATTCAGAATTCCTTTATAGTCAAAGACCAACAGATACTTTATAGAAAGAAATTAACAAACCTTGAAAAAACAGTTTAGTTAGGAAAACAAACCTATTTTCAAACATTTTAAGATTTTGCTTTAACTTGTAGAAGAAATCTTGCTGCAGAACTAGGCACTAAGTAAGAACTTGGGTTATATTAACCTCAAATACCTTAAGATCCAGATTCAATTCAATTTGTTACGACTTCTGCTGCATTTGATCTTGTGTATGATGCGCTCCTAGATAATATCAGAGTCTGTTATCATGAGCCATTCAAAATTTGTAATCTGATAAATCTGCAAGCTGTACAACACCACCAGCACCTTTCTCAAAAATTAATTCCAAGAAACTGCTTTAGGCACATTTCCTCATTGAATCACTGAATATGTCAAGTAATAAGGGATCACTGTGGTCAAACCTCCTAGCTCAAGCAGGTTATCCTAGCGTACATTGCACAGAATTATATCTGGATAGCTCTTGAATGCTTCAAAATATATCAAAATCAGGGGAAAAACTAAGGATGGATACAAAATCATGGAAAACAATTATCAGACTAAAGAATATTGAGAAAAGTTAAACCTCACATCTCTATTAAAGAAGAAAGTCAGCATCACCAGTTGTATAAATAAATTTCTATTCATAATGTTTATGTCTGTGCAGCACTGGATACCCATTGTAAAACCAGAAAACCACATCTAAGAATAGGATGAGGTACTCCAAATCAGTGATATTAAAAACATCCTACTATGCATAATGGACCCCTAGACAAATTGAACTTTCACAGGGTGCACCCTAACTGCTTCCTCCTAGAAGTGTCTGATTTATTAAATATTATTAAATATACTCAAGGAGAGTTATGGCAATTTATTCTTGAAAAAACTTTAATGGTAGCTGCAGCATCAGCCAGTGTGATACAGCCAATTACCATACACTTGATACTTGTGTGAACACACACAGGAAGTATTTAATAAGTTTAAAAGCTTTTACTTAATTGAGTCCTTGCAAGATCTTGTAAGCAAGAGTATTATAATGGCATTAAATTTCACCCCAAAGTTATTGATTTATCTCTTGACAAAAAATCTACATAGTAGTCAATACCCAGGCTGTTACAACTGGCTCCAAATCCATGCTTCCCACGTTCAGTGCATGAAAGCATGCATTGCTCCTGGTAAACCATCCCTATACTCATCAGAAGACTTGCATGGCTATGCCTGCCAGTGTGGGATTGGAATATTAACGCTTAATGACTCAAACAATTGGCTATTTGCAGTGGCCACCCAGGTGCAGAGTAGGTGCACACTCATCCCCAGAGGCTACAGATGGGTGTTGAACAAGATAAGGGAAGAGGGAAATCCTGCAAGGTGGGGTATTCCTTTTTATGATGCCAACATCCTTATGCCAGTGGTTCACCTGTGAAACTCTCCTCCAAGGAAGCACTCAGACATCCACACACAGGCCTAAAGGTATTCATTCCCACTCCCAAAGTGGGAATTCCCACTCCCACTCCCATGATCCACAGCACTACATCATTCAGTGTGAAACTTCCTACCATAGGGGAGGCACCTGGGCATTACCACCAAGCCTGAGCAATTGACATCCCCTTTGGAGAGACTATCCTGCCAGGTATGTTGCAAAAAGCAAAACAGAAGGCAAACCTTACTCCAAGTATTTCATATTGTGTGCTTGTCATAAACTAGAATGGATCTAAATTTCTTGGCTTTTCATATCTCTTCCCACAATTGTCAGAATAGATTTTGTTTGTAATTTCATGATGCCATAAAATGGAAATATTTGGATGTTCAAGATAAACTCTAGGAAAAAACGCACAATGTTTCCAAAATATTTTCATTTATGTAAGACAGAACTGAAAAATGAACAAACAAACAAACAAACAAACAAACCCCAAACCTACCAAACTTCACAAACCACTAAAAAAATTATAATCATATTGAGAGGACATCAAATTAAGCCCATTATACTAGATTTATAATCATCTGACACTTTTAATGGAAAGGTTTTTTCTCATTTTATGATGGCAGGAAGAGATAGTATTTGTGTTTGGTGAAAGACCAAGATGTCTTGACAAGAGACATTTACAGTAGGCAGGCTGTATTTTTACTCTTATTTAACACTTATGTACAAGGGGAAGTAACAGAATAACACATTAAGCCAGTTGGTGTTTAAATATGCATTGCACATAATCCTGCTTGAGGGTGTATAAAATTGCACTTTTAAGAATAATTGAAAATTACAAAATACAGATTTGTGAGGAAATTGTATCATTATAACAGAGTAGGCAAGCATTTTATCACAGCTGCTGCCATTACTTCTGAAATGTTACAGTCATTATGGAGATCTATGTATGTCATTTCCTCAAGACAAGGAAACAGCTAAAGTTTAGCAAAGTTATTTATTCCAAAATGGCAAAAAGTTTGTTTGGTATGCATATTTCCACTCCACAGTAAAGGCAGGTCACACACTGTAAATAGATAAGTTTATGCAAGAAGGAGGGAAAACTGATTTCACACTTATCTATATATATGTATTATATCTGTATCTACATCTTTCTAGATAGATTGATATACACATATTTGTGTATATATGTATATATATAAATATTGTTGACTCAATCTTTAGCCATCAAAAGACAACATGTTGAGTTGAAAGAATTGAAGATTAACGTCTCTGGCCTTGCTCTGAACTCAAAACAAAAGATAGGAATGCTAAGAGTAGTCCAAAATGGGAAAATACTCTCACCTCTAACTAAACTCACAGACTTTTGGCACAGACTACACAGCAAATTGCTACATTTTCAAAGAAGGTGCTAAGAACTGGCACACTGACTGGAAAACATGCCACCAATCAATGTGATATGAAGAATTAGAGAGGAATTTCTCCTCAAATCTAATTATTTGTAGATGGACATTCCGTATGTTACATTCTCTGTCAAGAAATAAGAAACTTCTGTGTGACTGGTTAATTTCTGATTAAACCTGGGGAGCACGAATGGAACCACAGAGGCCAACAGCCTAGGAGCAAAGGGAATCCACTCAGTAGTCTCCAAGAAGCATGTTGGTTCCCCAGGTAGAGGAGGATTCAGTCTGGCTCTTCCTGAATTGAAGTCTGACTGAACTGAATTAACCTGGTTGGTTAATCTGGGCTGAATGAAAACATCTCCTGTCCCCTCTATGTTCAAAACAGAGCAGGAACTGTATGTGTCTCATGTTTTTGTCAGATTGGAAAGCATTTTCAACCCAGGACTATATGACTAATCTTGTTTAAAGTTAATTTCTGCTAATTACAATGCATTTATACTTCTCTGGCTTTATTTCTGAGGAACTCGAAAAATTATCTTTTCTGGAGTCCCCATCTAGCTCTGTTTTTTAAGCAGTGTGTAATCTCTACCACATATAATTTCAAAGCCATGTCTTCATCTCATAGCAAATGAAAGGACAATAACTTGAAGCAGTATTATGGTTTAGCAAAGTTATTCCCCAATTTAGTCCTCCCACTGAAACACAAAACCATGCACTGTTTGCTCTCCTCTCCCTCCCTGCTCCTCTCCCTGTGGGTGGCTGGAGAGGAGAATTGGAGGCACAAAAGGTAAAGACCATGGACTGAGAGAAGAACAATTTATGGTAAACATCAAGGTAATAAAGAAACCAGCAATACTAATAAAAAAATCTACCAGGGAAATGAGAACAATTCACAAGTTATTGCTCACCCTGCTGAGCTGGTAATACACAAATCACTGCCATGCTGCCCAAACCCGAAGAGATCCCTTCAGTCATCCTCAGAATATGGCATGAGGTGGAATAGAATAACTTCTGGATCCTAGCCATGGCCTCTCCTGGCTACTGAAAAAATGAACCCTGTCCTGGCTGGAACCAGGACAAGCAGACAGCTCTCTCATCCTGAAGAAACCTACCCTTCAATGCAAACAGCAGAAGCACTTGAAGTATCAAGTTAATAATGATTTCTCCTTTTTACAAAAAGTGGAGTTAGCATGATGATAAAATATTAGATCAGCATTAAAGTCTGCTTTGTACAGTGTCTTTTCACTTCAGATTGCACATGCAGTTTAGACACATCTGCTCATTATTCCTGTCAAGGCAAATGAGAAACTACATAGTAAGTAAATTTGTTCTTTTTGTTCTTTAATTTTTTTTTGCATAGTCCCTAGCCAAAAGGGACGTGTTTCATCTGTTTAGTTATTATTGTATTTAATCACATATGTATCTTGCAAAACAATAGCCAGTTATTTAGCAAATGTTAGTCTTAGCTCATTCACCTCAGGAGATTCCTCCTGTCCACAACGGAGCCAAGGATTAGGGGAGAGAGATAAATGTTCTGGTTTCTGTACAACTTTCAGGAAACATTAAGTATGTTTTTACACATATCTCAGGAACAATTCCAGAAAATGAAATCCTGCACACAACTCTTAGAAGACAGAATCATCTATCCACTGACACAGAAGAAGAGACACTGCCCTTTGACACAGAGATGGGATTCTGACTACAGTTAATGAAGACAAAGAAATATAGGAAAACAGTAAAACTAAAGGACAATACTAATAAAGGCAGACTTTGAGAGACCTACCCTGGACTATCTTTATGCAGCTGTAAGTCAGACTTCATAACACAAATTAATGCAGTGCTTAGAGGCTCCTTGACCTCACTTTGTCAGCCTTAGTTCCCTGTGGTTTTAGTCCTCTGTTTTGCACTGATTTTTTTTCTCCTTCAAGCATGGAAGTCTTCCACAATTTCATAATTAAAGTGAAGTCTTAAGTATTTTGTGACCCAGGACATTGGTCCATGCAATGGAAGTATGAAATATAAAGATTCCATGCCCTCCCCATTGATTTCCATCAATTTTACGGTGAATAAAATAGGAGTGCATATCTGATGAGCCATTGTATGCAACAAAAATAAGACTAGAAGAGTAAGACAAATTGGAATAAGTTTGATAGTAATTTACAAGTGTTAGTAGCAAAACAGTGTCCAGTCAATTTAAAATCAAGGGCATCCAACTTTAACCTCTTGTTTCACCTCCTATACATGCAATATTATTCACAACTACTGTGTTGGGTCCTGCCTGACATTGATGAATTTTTATTTCTTTAAACAAGAAGGACAGAAGGAGACCAGGAAAGGCCAAATAAGTGCTTTATAGTGCTATAAGTGCAATTGATCACTCTGGGAAAAGAAGTATACAAACAAAATTTAAAGTAATCTGTCCTGAAAGCTTTGAGATTTTCACTCATTAAGAATTAAATTCCTACTGAGAAACATAAGTTAAATTTAAAAATTCAATACATAAAGCTTAGGTTTTCCTATTCAAGCTATTTCTACAAATAAGTTTAAATTAAATACTGTAAGATAAATGAATTTCAGTAGCAAAGCTTTAGAAACAAGAAGAAACCTTTAATGTTATAAATATTTTATAAGTGATGCAGATGAATCTGTATCTCAATGATGCCAAGACCATTCTTTGCTTTAGTTTTTACCTTTTTTACCTTACGTATCTGTAGGTAGGCCTGTACTATTCCTATGACTGTTGTGGCAGTGCTTTTCATTTTCCTCTTTTTCCCCACATTTCCTCTTGCTCCCCCACATTCCCAGGACAATTACCAGTGGTAATTGGTAAGCTTCACTTATTAGTGCTTAATGACAATGCCCACACTGACACATCAACACTTTTCTTTGTCAAACTCTGAAACTTCCTCAACCTATGTCTAGAGTAGACATAAAAAGTGAAGGGGAAGCAATAGCAGAGCAGAAGCAGAACCCAAATTGAGGGTTTCCTGAACAAGCCAGAAGCCTTTCCTGTGAGAAGAGGAAATCTAAGCTGAAGAAGCATTTTCTCTTGATGGGCATATGTATTTTATAGAAGCTCTTCAGGACTGTTGCAGTCACACTGTGGTTGTGATGTTACATTTCTTAGTCTGCAAACAGACAAAATTTCTGGCATGCAAGGAGTGGTTTATATTTCATTGTGTACACAAAACTGCGTCAGGACTGCCAAAAATTTATCTAGGCCTAGCCAGAGAAAAATGTTCAGAAGTTTAGACACATGGAGAAGAAACTCTATTGGATTTTAACATAGGAAGCCCAAAACACCACAGTTAGTAAAGTGAATGTCTCTACCCAAGATGCAAGTGGGATCACCCTGGAATTTTACCCCAAAGGCAGAAAAAATCAAGTTGTTTAGTCAAAAGTGTATCTCTAAAGAAAACTAAGGGAAATGTGCATCTAGACCTTTAACTGGGAAATAAAGGAAAGGTAAAAAATCAGGGGAAAAAAAAAGGCAAGTTTTTTTCCAAATGTTTTTTCAGTACCTCAGTCTTGAAAGAAAACTTGTATTTCTTCTGTGTGGTTTGGCACTCAGTTGACAGGCATCGTGTCTCCAGGGGATTTTAAGAATGCCATAGAGGTGGCATTTATGTTTGTTTTCTTGTGTGCACTGAGGAAAGCTCTCAGATAGGAAGGTGAAAACTTTAAAACTCTGCAATGAAAAAATGAAAATGTTGAAAGAAACAGCTGAGAGAAGAAAGGATGCTTCAAAGTTGATTGGAATATGATTTAAGGAGTGTAGCTGTAATGAAGAGCAATAAAAATAATAAAGAAACAAATTAAAGGAAACAGGAAAGAAACTGGCCTGCAGCAATATTTATAATCAAAACAGTTTTGAAGTAAAATTTTCTCTACTCAATTTACAAGTTTTGAGCATAAAGAAAAAGACCTGCTGTAGAGTACAAGGCCAGAACATAACTGTCTACCTGAAGAAAAGTCAAAATCATAATCTCTTAAAAAAGCCAAAGCCAATAAACATATATGCATTTGCATTTTTTGCCTGACTTTAATCTGCACAGCATTTGTAATTACTAGCTCCTTCATGAAGCTAAAGAAACCTCAAAACAAATAAACACCATGTTAGTTTAAGGTATATTATGAATATCAAGTATATAGGAATTCATAAGGACAGGCAGCATTGATATAAATCTTACTTGTGACTACAATTACTGGAGACAACAGTTCAAAACAAGTACTTATGTGTGTAAACAGGTCAGAAAGCATAAGGTAATTTGTTACCTAAAAATTATTTAAGCTCTGTTAGCTAAAGCCTTTTGCTGACGTAAAGCTTTAACATGTACCTTACAAGACATCTGATTGGTATAATCAGAAAGTGGAGGATGTAACAAAGATATTAAGAAAAAAATGTCCTCTTGCATGAAGGGGTTAAAGTTCATGTGATTTCCAGGAATATAATTATCTTTCTACTATAAGCTGTCACCTTCATTAATAGGTAAAGATATAAGGAAAGTGGTAGAAGATGTATAAATTGAGATGTACAGTTCATTAATAAAAATGTATATAGGCAGGAAGATGGAAAAGATGGAAGGAATATTCAGGTCTTCCTCAAATACTGTTAAATGATTGCCAAGTAGAAAAACAAAATCTGCTGTGACACTACCATATCTTTCAGAATGCTCAGTCTTACAAGAAGATTCCAGCTTCTCAGATAACATGCATATAATTATAAGACTGTAAGAAGCCCTCACTTGAATGCAGACAAGAACCAAACCAACTGAAAAAGTGTCCATTTACTTTTCTGTTTAGATACCTGCTTAAGAGCCACGCTTCTATTACACCAATTCCAAACTATTATTTATAGAAAAGTCGAGTTTTGAAATGCAAAGAGTTTAAGATACAAAAAACTATCTAACCCAACAGACAAACAGATAGTAGACATATAAACAATGAGTGTAAATATTTCCTTGATATCATTTGCTATTTACACCCTAGAATTATCAAAGTAGATTTCTGTAAGAATGTCAAAACCAGGGCATTGCAGTTGACTTAGCTATTAGATCTGGCTAATGTCAACTACCACAACACGTTGCTTCATGTACATTATTGGGCAAGCTGGTGCATGTGTTCCCTGCCCTACAATACACTAGCTGGAATATAAATCAGCATTGTAAAAACAAAAGCTGTGTCTAACTGGAGAAATAATACTCAGCATCTGGTCCAGGGGTAGCAGTGCAGTTATAATCTGTCCCAGTGACTGGGCTGTGTCTGAAACTACTCAGAGCCACAAAAGTGCTACTTCAAGGCAGAGCAGCTAGCTCACCCTACGTGCTTCCCCACTGCTTAGCAAGCACAAGCGTGCCCAAGAGACAAAAGGCTCCTTAGCTCTTGTGTCTTCATCAATCCACACTTCAACATTATAGAAATTCACACATATACAGTTTTTGCTGAGATCTGGGGCAAAATAATTCAGCACACTAAATTCTTCACTCAGTCAGGAGCAGCGTAACCAGAACTTTACTGAATATAACCCTCACTTATGCTTGCAAGTATATAGAGAATAACATCTTAAAATATTCTAGCAAAGACAAAGTCGTAAAATACATACACTAATACCATCCAGAAGCCTCTATAATTGGGATAAATTATAAGTAAGGGCAGCAAACAAGCAACACTCCACTCAACATGAAACACCAGTAACATATGAAGCAACAGTTAAACTTGTAAGATACAGAAAGATGCAAACACAGATGGAAAAGAAAAAGACATGGCTACATTCCCTTCCAGTCTTAACAGTTGAAATTGATTTCCCACAAAGCTTGTTAAAAGCTCATAAGCAGGAACTTATATCAATAAGCAGAGTAGTGATTAATCACACTGTCTAGTGTGACTTCAACACAGACACGTTAAGTTCCACATACTGCATAACATAATCAGTCAAATAAATGGGATTGTACACAAAACATGTCTTCACAGATATACACAATCAAGTAACAGCAATAAGAGAGGGATTATTGACTTCAAACAGAAGTAAAATCCCCTCACTAAAGGCAGCAGAATTAAGAAACAAATTAATGATCTTACAAAAGGAAGACTCTTGAAAGTGTAGCAGTTGAAACAGAACACAGCCTGTGTTTAATGCTTTTTTGTTGAATGATATTTATTGCATGGAATTAGTCTCTTATTTCTGTGAATGTTCTGTTATGGGCTAGTTAGAATTGCATAATTTATTTACAAAAGCCTCAGAGACACATAGGGTTTTCTTCTTTCTATGGGAAAAAGGAGAGGAAGACACAATACTATAAAACAGCTAAGTAGGTGTAATAGGTCTCCATCTGACATAGGAAAAACTGAGTAGAAAAATGAGAAAAGTTGCTGTTTGAATTTAGAAACTCCACTCTCAGTATAAATCATTGTTACAAATGGTTCCTTGATGTGTTTGATTTTTTTAAATCTCCTACTTCTAAAATAGATGGAAATGTCCTTCCCAAACTCTGATAATGATTAAATTATCAGGCACTAGAGTGTTACTTGGTTACTAATGACTATCATTGGAAGAAAGGTTCTGATGTTCCTGTTTTTTTTTTTCTTTATTGTTCTCAATAGCACTTGCAGATATATAGTTTATCTCCCAGAAGACCTGGACAAACTATGTAATGAGAAAAGAAGCCTGAATGTTTCTAAATTGCAACCAAAAAGCAGCAAGAAACATTAGTAAAATTACAATTGAATAAAAATCAGTAAGGGAAACAAACAGTGATTGACAAAATTGATGGTCTTCAGGTCAGGGAGGCAATCATTGACATATTACACAGAGATACTAAGAGAATTTATAGAATAAGTGTACATGAAGCACCATGAAGGAAACTCCTATTGAGAGCCAAATACACATAGACAAAAACATGCTGATACAATGTTAAGAACTCAAGTATATTATTTAATGAAGCACTCACAGATATTTCAGAATGGAAGTCATCAAAATACCTTCATCCTGCAGGTTCCTATATTTCTGCTTATATGAAAGAGGAGCTCATTTTCTCCAAGCTAATGCATCAAATCCTGCACCCCCTCTATTTCTTAAAAGCCTCAAAACCTCACAGTAGTCAGACATTCTCTACACTTTAAGTATTCTCTCCTTGTCAGAACATTAAACCATCTGATATTAATAAAACACTGCTTTCAAAGCCAGTCATGGTGTTTTTTCCAGCCAGGTACACCCCACTAAAGAAAGCCAGAATATTATATGCAGCAGCATGCAGTAATTACAGCAATTTCATATTCCCCTATTAAAAATGCAAAAAAATGAAAAAAAAAACAACAAACCCCAAACAAAAAACACAGAAGACCAAGAACATAAAAAGTTTTTAAGTCCAAATACTACTTTTTTTCCTCCCTTGTATATATATTTTCACAACACAATTTTGCTATCAAAAGACTTTTTCAAATATCATCTGTCTTAACTCTTTGATTCTTCATTCAAACATGGCTAAAGGACTGTAGCCATAATACACAATTTTCAAATCCTGAACTGGTCTGTAAAAGTATATTCAGATGTCCTGTCAAATTTAGATCAAAAGAGGCTTTAGAGAATATCACCTCTTTCTTTCTGCAGCAAATACTGGGTTCTCCACCACTGATAAACTTCACAGTACAATAAAGAGGTTAGATGCTTCACAGAGCAGCTAATTTGTTTATCTGGAAGTGCACACAGAGCCCAGATTTCCTGCTGCTGGCTTCCTGACTGAAAAGCAAGTACACTAAAAACAGTCACAAGAAGATTCAGTCTATAACTGGAGAGGAATCACATGTGTATTGTCCTGGTTCGTCTGGGATGGAGTTAATTTACTTCCTTTGGCACAAGTCCTGTGTTCTGGATTTAGCAGGAGAATAATGTTGATAACACCCTGATGTTTTAGTTGTTGCTAGGCAGTGCTTGCCATAAGTCAAGGACTTTTCAGCCTCTCATGCCCTGCCAGCGAGAAAGCTAGAGTGGCACAAGAAGCTGGGAGGGGACACAGCCCGAGCAGCTGACCCAAATTAGTCAGAGGGACATTCCATATCGTGTGACATAATGCTCAGTATATAAACTGGGGAGAAGGCTGGGCAGGGCTGCTGCTTGGGAACTGGCTGAGCATCAGTTGTTGAATGACAAGTGGATGAAAGGGGTTTATTTGCCAGCTGGGATTACACCACGGCACTGTGCAAAACCAGTTGTGGTTAAATGTGAGCTATAGTGATTTTGAAATAGAAACCAAAAGAAGAAATGGCTACATACATGTCAATTTTAGCATTTTATGTATAGTTTCATGAAATTCACAGTAGACACAGCATGACTATTTGCAGACCAGACAATAAAATGCAAGAGTATTTGCAGAGTACAGATCTGGAGCTGGGACACACTTAATGAGAATATAGAATAAAGATAAATATTTTAAAAGTGTGCATGAAAAGTAAAAAAGCAACTTGAAAATTATTTGAATTCTAAGTCACCTGCTAAGATCTGAATTTAAATGTATTTATATCTTCCATATTCCTGAAGATCTGAATTATTGAATGAAGGTAGGCATATTGCATAGAAAAATTAAAGCATAGAAATAAGGCAGGCATACTGACCAAGAAAAATTTAAGCATAGAAATCCACTGATTCTATGTATTCATCCACCAATTCAATGCCACTGATTCTGGAATTCATATTTTTTTAGGAAAACATATTTATTTATCATATCAATACAAAGACTGATCTTATTCCTTTCCAGTGGAAGTATTCACTCTTTAAAGCACTAAAGAATCACCACAAAAACTTAGTGGTTTAGGCTATTGTTTATTCATCTCTTTCATGTTGATAATTATTTTTTTTCATTTTAGTTATCTTGAAGTTTGTCCTATTGTCTCCTTTCTTCAAAGACAGTGGTAGCTGGTCATAGGACTCCTCATGGACAACAGATCTATTCAGAAAATTTCACTAACATAATTCTAGAAACTCAAGAAGTTAAAATGTAGGGCTTAAATTCTCATCAACAAATCTCAAATTCAATGTTTTCAATATTCAAGGTATTTCTGAGGAATGCAGCAGAAGGCTGGTTTTTGTGAATGATGCTCTAACCCTTATCTCTGTGATTAAAATCTCTGCATCACACACACAAAATAATTTAGAAGAGAAAAAATAAGTACAATTTCGAAAGCAACTAATTTAAGATATACTAAAATCAGTTCTAAACTTCCTTTTAAAGCTATAATTATTTTTGTCAGTCTTGGACATTTTACATCTGATAAGCTTATCTCCAGGAACACCTGACACTTTTTCATATTAACTTTCCTGCTAAGTAAACCAAAACCACTAGTTCTGAAAAAGTGATAGGCAGGCAGTCCAGAGACAGGTGGTTACTTTGAAAATTTAGAAGATAAGGAAAGAGATTAATTTATGAAGAATGTACGAAATACAGTAGGGGAAATGATAAACAAATGAGGGGAAATTTATATTTTAAAAAGTTAATCAAGTGAACAAAGAATGATGAGTATCTAAATATATATTTACTGTTCGTATTGCTCTACTATAGTTAGGAAAAAATCTGTGTAAAGAAATTTTGTGTTTAATGAACAATACTGTGTAAATCTGCCAATATAGCAATTTTGCATTGCAGCTACCTAATATTCTCATTTGCCTAGAGCTAATATAACAAACAAGCATCTTAGTATAAAATAAATCCCTGGTTCCAGCTGTATTATCCAGAAGAAAACAAATTCTTATACCTGCCTAATCTGAAGAAAAGAGGCATGGAAACCTTTCACTCCATCAAAGCACTACTTCAAAGTCTCCTTTTGATCAACAGAAAACCCCAGTGAAGAAAATTAATTTTTAAAGAGTTTCACTAGCAATGCATATGGATGAATAGAACATTAGATCACTTTAGTTTTAGCTACCAAATATTTTTGTTGATATTGCATAACTGAATTTCTAACCAGATGAGGCACAAATATTTACCTCTGATATACCATCTTACAGATATTTTGCAAGGCTTAGAAGTCTGTGGTCAATAAGATAATTTTACAGGGTTGAATATTTGTAAGTAAAAGAAGCTTGATGTCCAGAGCAGCAAATATATAGCATGCACAGGCCACCTCACCTTCTTGTTCCTTTCTGATTGTAAATAGTTGATAACTTTGAAATGTCTTTCATTTCTAATGCTGCAATTCAATTTATTAGGGCTCTTACATGAGAAAATGTATTTAGTCTTCCTACTTTGACTTAGAATACTTTATACAGAGACATACCATATATATATCTAGAGTACCACAAACTCATTTTTTTCCTTCCCTTAAATGCAATTCTGTTTTCAATGGGCATAATAATTACCAGATTCTCTTTACTGTATTGTTTGGTTTTATTTTTATAATGAGCACTGACTCCTGTAAGTCAAGCTATTTCTACAAACAGCTCCAGTGCTGTGTACAGAAGTGAATTTTTATACTTGAGGGATCATGAAACTAAAAGAAGACCAGTAAAACAAAGCCTGCCAAATGATAGAAAAAGGACAAGGACGCCTTTTGGTGTCCATGAGTTAATAGAATCAGCCCTGTGGAGTAACTCTTCGAGGGGAGCAGTGGCACAAAGAAGCTGTGTGCATGCACACTAAACTACATACCCAAACCCACTGATAGTATCACTGAGCACCTCAGCTGCCCTGCCAGCAGAGATGCCCTGAATGGCATCAGAAAGAAGAAAAAGCTGGGTCCCAGCATTGATACTCACTGCTACCAAACCTCCCTTTCCCCACAAAAAACATAACCCACACCTCTACTAAGTCATTCTCGGTGCTCCATGCATGCCAGATTTGCAGGGTTTTGTATTATCTACCACGAGAGTAACCAATGTCACTTCCATCACCTATTGGAGCAATGCATAGAATACTTTTGGAACTGAAAAGACTGGATGCTCTTTACCCCTGTACAATTAATGTCAAATATAGAACTGTGCAGAACACCATTTGAAATGGGTTTTGGAAGGCATTAGATAAGCACTGGGCCACTTGTGGGGAAGACAAGAAGAATAGAAGCTCCTTCATCTGCAGCTTTGAAAATATATATGTTACTGAGCAAGTATATCAAGAAAAAGACAATGAGAAAAGATGAGAACAACTTCAGCAATATACCTTGCAATATTTAAAAGCTAAATACAATTTCAGACATTGTAATGACCAGCATTTGAAAAGGTTTGCTTTTGTCTAAGTTATAAACACTATTCTACTGAACATACTGAAATTGATCTGTTTTCTGTGAATCAGATAGGAAAATAAAAGCAGTGAGTAATTTTATTTTTGCCACTATCTCCCAAGTCCTAGCAGTAATACTGTGAGTGATTTAGCAAGTGTGCCTTTATTCAAGACAAGACTTCTTTTTATCATGCATACATTCTATGTGTATGTTTATAAGACAACTGTAAGACAATGAGCACATAAGTCTCTGAGAAGTGTTCCCCTCAGGACTGAGCAAGCATAAGGCACAACCTGAAGTTTTGGAATCCTACTTTCACTAAATAACTATAGGTGATGGGTTTTCCTTATTATTAACCTAAATCCAAACTGCCACATATTGATAGTGCCATCATAATGCAGAATATTTGAGCATTACTAATTGTAGTTGCTTACAGACAAAAGTGTCTGAATTTATTGGCTTAGCATACACAACGTATCTGGGACCATTAAAACATTGTTCTCAGGATGATCTTCAGATGTGTTCAGGAACAACCTGAGGTTCTCACAACATCATTAGCCTACATGTGAATTAATACAAACTCACACAAGCTAGAAAAGACTAGAAAATTCTGGAGGGAGGGAAAGATGTCAGCAAACTTTTCCTCTGCAAATCTCCACTCTGACTTGTGATAGAGAAGCTTATTTCACCCAGAGAAATTTTCAGATTTCTGGTTCCTGTGAACACTTGAAAAGAGAAATCATGCCTAAGAAGAGAAATTGTACTTGATTTGTCCAGGAAATAAAGTTCAACTTGTGAATTTCTAAGCTTTACAAAAATTCAAGGTCAGGACTTCCACCAGTTGCTTGGTTTTGCTAATGAGATTTCTGTGGGGATGGTGAAGTGGAGAAAGGGATGTGATACAGTCATTTCAAGCTGTTTGCAAACCAAGGAAATTAAAATTTGTTTTCATGCAAGACTTCAAAAAGCATAATCTATGTTTATCAGGTATGCTAATATGCTTGGTGTTAACTTCAAGTACCTCTTTGGTGAGTGCCATGATATTTTCTAATCATTCTAAGGAAAAAAAACTAACATTTGACTGATTTTTCTTTCTCATGATTTTAAAAGGATAATGGGTCTGCAAACCTTTCATGCTACATCCTGAATTCTCAAGTTACCTAATACCTACACAGAATATAAACATGCTTTTTATAGGTTTCACTTTTTATGCTAATGACTTGAACATTGATTCATAGCCTGCCCCACTTTCAATTCACAGAACTGAGCATTTCTTCCTGTTTGTCCCTCTTTTTAAATAAGGACGGACAAGCAGGAAGAAATGCTCAGTTTTAAATAAAGAGGGACAAACAGAAATACTCAGTTCTGTGAGTTGAAAGTGGGGCAGGCTATGAATCAATGTTCAATGAGTTCTGTGAGTTGAAAGTGGGGCAGGCTATGAATCAATGTTCAATGTTAAGTCATTAGCATAAGGAGTGAAATCTGAAGTCTTCTGTTTGCTTTGAAGCAATAGAGACTCATTTGTGAATGACTCTCATTGAAAACTAACAGAGACAAAGTTAAGAGTAATAGGGACAGATTGGAGAAAAAAGCATTCTAAATGTGGTCAGATGATTGGAATCATAAATCCATAGAATATTTTAGGCTGGAAATGGCCTTTAAGATCAACAAGACCAACTTCTAACAAAGTCGCCACCAAGTCCACCACTAAACCATGTCCCTAAGTGTCTCATCTACATATCTTTTTTTACATGTTTAGGGGAGAAACTGGCAATATCAATTAGATGGTTTGATACTTTCAATATGATTTTAGCATAAAGAAATATTTGCATTTTCAAATATTTTGCTAGAAAGGCAATAATATTCTTAAACGCTGCCTGTAGTTCTTCTCTATTTATCAAAGCCCATTTGAAATTTCGTGCAGAAAGAAAATTAGAGATGCTCAATTAGAACTTAATATAGTCACTTCCATAAAGGACATTAAAAATTATTTTATAACTACATTAATAGCAAAATGAGGGCCAAGGAAAACATCCATTCTTTTTTGGATATGGTGGGGTAATATAGTTACCTAAAGTAAGAGGAAAAGACTGAGGTACTTAACACTTTCTTTACCTCAGTTTTCAAGAATTAGACAGGTTGTCCTCAGGATAGTTGGCCCCCTGAGTTATTAGATGGGGACAGGGAGCACATAGACCCCCTGTAATCCAGGAGGAAGCAGTGAATAACTTCATATACATTCATATATATGTACCAGTACCATTCCATTTTACTGTTGAAATATCTCTCCAATAAGTAAATCTTCACATAACATATAACAGATGCTAATAAACTGCTGCAGTATTAGATTCAACCAGATTAAAAAAATGCTACCAACAGTCAAAAACCAGTAAACAGTCACTACCTTACAAGTGATGAGTAACCTACCACCTGAAGCCAGACAAGCACATTCCTGCCATGAATGACAGACTCTCTACCAGTACTGTCTAAATTTTTTTATCATTAAAAGTTTCATACTGTTTGACTCTGTAATGGCATTCAGCATTTAAAGTTCTCAAGAAGGCTTATGTCAGGCTCATGGAACAGGAAGACTGTTTGCCTTGCCATTCTCATATTTTGAAGGATACACTCAGCTTATATTACCCAGAGCTGCTCCTTTGTGGGAGAAAGGTTTTGGGAGGTGTCTGACTTTGTATTCAGCCCAGAGCATTCTCAGGACCTGCAGGCAGAGACTGAAGCAGTGTGCTGTTTATATATGCTCTCTTCAAGCAGAAACTCATCCAGCATACTGTAAAACATGTTGAGGCCTTTTGTAGAGCTAGTGTGCTAGTTTTTCCTCAATTGTATTCTGTCTCAGTCCATGAATCAGAAAAGAACACAACATACTATGCAGAAATGGACAATTTCAGAAACTTTTTCCATTCTGATAGAGGACAGTTTCTGATCCTTTATCATCTTCCTAGGGTATGTTTGCTGAAGAAAAATGAACTTATGTAGAGATCAGCAAAATCATTGCACTGCTTGAGAAAAGGCTATATGTGCTTTAAATAGTGTTTAGGAGAAGATAATGTATTACTGTAGAAGTTCAAAAATTCATGGGACTCTTGGAACCTAATGAAAAAGAGCCTATGACAAATTATTGTGACAATTTACCACCTCCTTGTGCTAGCCAGGCTTCTGTTCCTTACCTGAAGGTTTATGCTTTTGCTACAGTTGAAGCTGGTTAAATGTGCAACCTTGTCACTTGAATAAATTCACCCATTTAGAATGTTTGTCACAAAGGATTGCTTACGGAGCCCTATTACCTGTGTGCTTGATGTATTTAAAACATTCTAGTCAACTGACACACCTGTTTATAAGTGAGGAGTTTTTTTACTTGATTAACTTATTCAGAAACAGGAATGAGTCAGACTTATACATTTAAAATTTGGCGGAGGAGATTTATAACTGGAATCTAAACTAGCACCTTGCAAAAAAACCCTCTGCAAAGAGAAGAGTGGGTGAGTTTCTCTTAAACAGGAGGAACCTTTCCAGAAATCCAGAGTCTTCACACAGAAGCTACTAGAGAAGCTTTTCACAGTGAGATACCAGGAAAAGTGCCTGAGTCATGTAGACTACATCGCTTACACAGCAGTGCAGACTTCCCTTTCAGATGTCTGTGTAGATATTCTGACATTACTGCCAGAAGAAATATCATGCTGATCTTCCGTATATCTCTGAGTGAGAAATTTCATGTTAGGCAGGAAACACTGCCAAGATACTGAGGAAAAATGTAAATATATAAAGATGTATTCATTTTCAAACTTGTAGTCAAAATTGGAAATGCATTAGCTTTATTTCTGACTAACAACTTCGTAACAGCTGACTAACTTAAATAACTCTAAAACTTTGTTGTGGTATTCTTCTGGCTTACTTTCCCATTATTAAAATTAAGAGACTCTGCATGTTCACTCTTCTGTCAATCTTAGAATTCTATCCAGATATTACTTTAGAAATTTTTCAAGACATTTTAGGCTACTGGGTAAGATGTTTAATAGGTACTAGAGTTCCTACTCTTCTTGTAACAATGACCCAAAAAAGATCAGAGTATTTCCTCTTTCTGTGTCACAATGATCTATTTTGGCTTGAACTCAACTTTTCCATAATTCAGGCCTTTTTATTTTTTCCCTTTCCAGATTTTGACCTGACATTTCCAAGCAATTTTTAAGAATGTGATGAGGAATACAGGAGGGCAGCAGGAACAGAAAACCTATAATTAAAGGCAATGAAAGTCAATGAGCTAAAAAACAGCTGTTCAGGCATTTTGTATTGAGTATTCCTCAGTATACATAATTAAAGGGTAATTTTCCAAGCATATCATATATGCAGATATCTAACTGAAGAGTGAGATAACTGGTCACTTTCGAAAAGCAGAATTTGAAAGATGACTGCAGCTAGTAACCTTTTACGTAGGGTCCTCAAAAGAGCATGAAGTAAAATTACATATTGAAAGAGTGTTAAATAAGAAAAACTGGTACCATTATATCTATTATGAAGAAACTCAATTAGCAAGGAAGGATTAATGACTTGTAAAGGACATTTAAGTGTACCAATCTTCAAATCTTTTGAATGCAGACTTTCAGAATTGTACTTGTTTGCATTTTATAATCTTGCAGTATAGAGGTTTTTTATCACTGTGATGTCCAAGTAGTGAATCAGATATCTGAATAAAAAGTCTGCATATGAATAAAAATATTTATATCTTTGATGGGAAAAACTTAATCAACATATGTTACATTATCTGTCTTTCTATTTATATTTTCCATGTGTTGTGTTGCCACAATTAGTTATGCTGACAAATAAATACAAATGTTTTGACATAAGAAAATTATGTGCACTTGAAATAACTGCCTGTTTATGGCCATCTTATTACTTATCTATTATTATTTTTACCTCTTTTTTAAAGAGGACCAACTCTGCCTGAGTTTAAACAAATATTTGGTGCCAAAATCCACAGCAAATAAATGGCTCTCTAAGAAAGAAGGTTTCTAAGAAAGGTTTCTAAGAAAGAAGAGTGCTCTAAAGGTAACTTTAAAAAAGTACAAGATGCTGAAAATATCTGATATTGTCTTTTAGCATTTACTTCCTTCTTTATCAAATCACTACATAATGCAAATAGGAAGGATATTTTCAGCTAATGCCTTTTAATCTTAAAAGACAGATGAAGAAAGCATAGAGAGGGAAAAGAGATGCTGCCAGACATCCTGATCTCTTTGCACAGGACAGAATAAATGAGAGCTATAGGAAGATCTCTAAATACATGAGCAATTATTCAAAAGTGACCTTAACATTTAAAATAAATGTAGAGTGGACATGGCATAGCATTATAAACTTAATGTTAGCCACAACATTTTCACTGTTTTGATATAAAAAATGAAAATCTGTGGCTTCCCCAATTTCTTTACTCTATGCTCTGAAAAATACTTAGGAAATGTAAAATTTCTAGCATGTAGCAAAATTGCTAAGAAAGGTACTCATGGGACTGTGTGTGTCAGAATATATTTGCAATCCATTTAAATACTGTTAGCTGTCCTCGCTGCTAAGGGCTGGAATCCCAGAACTTTAAGCAAAACCCTTCTGTACAGAGCACATAAAAACTTGTCATTATAACCCAAACATATCCTAACAAATTACTGGAAAATAAATTGTCATCTATGAAGGAGAAGTGATTTTAAAATTCCTGTTGAAATTTCACATGGATTAACCTGTTTTCTGATGTGGACAAAGTAAAAGCAATAACTTATGGCAAATATTCATCCTAATTTAGGATACTACAGCAAGGTCTAGGTACCCAATTTTTTGTTAAGAACTTTACAGTTCTTCCCTTCTTTCTTTTTCTGTCCTAGTGGCAAAAGTAAAAAAAAAAAACAAACTTTATAATTATTTACATCAGTCCTTTACATAAGCAGTATCAACCTGGGAAAGACTTTTTTGTGGGTCTAAAGTATTCAGCATAGGTGTTTTTGATATATCAACATAAATAAACAAATATTTTTGCGATTGCCAGAAGGAGTTAAACATCACTTAGACTTTATTGTGGCCCTTTGTAAAAAAGAGTCTCAAACAGTAAAGAGCAAAACCAACCCAAACTAGAATGGTGCTCACATCATAACATTTCAAGGATCAAACACCCTTGGAATCAAAGTAAGCTCAATCACAATGTATAAACAGAGAACGTTTATACTTATCACAATTTGCTATGAAGAGAGAATGTGTGAACATTTAAAAATCCAGTTTTATTTCTCTGAGGTTCAGAAGGTTTTTATAGGTTTTTTGCTGGGACAGTTCCCACAGTTGGCATAGTTATACTTAAAGAGAGAGAGGGGAAAGTAACATAATAGTTATCTGGAGACCAGGCAAAATTCCTTGTGAGAAAAAAGGAATACTATGTGAATTTTTCAAGTTTGCATCATAATATGGAAGCTGGAAGAGGGAATCTGGTGCTTTCTAGGATAATGAAGGGTATCTTAGCTTCCTAGGTTTAGAGTCTGATTCAGAAGATAGCAGTTTACTTTCTGAAAAGAAATATTGCTGCTGCTGTTAAGCAGTACCTCATTGGTCTGACAAACAAGCACTAATACATCTGCTGACTGTGAAAATAGATAATGGTGAGCAAGAAAAAAAAGCTACAGGAGTAAAATACTTAGATTTTTGATGTGAAGATAGACAAGAACACCTAGAGAAGACTTTGGACCCACACAGTGTGATTTCTACTGAGACTTGAGTGCCTCAAATCTGTGAGCAAGGGATACAACAAAATGCAGAAGGGCACTGCACTCCCTGAAGGACAAGTTGTCACTCTCTGCTGATTTTCTCTTCCCTGCAAGTTCTCACATGAACTTTGCTGCCTTAGAGCTGTCAAGCCTACCACCTTCTGGAATGATTCAAAATAATTATTACAGGAAACTTAAGGAAACATCTATTATGTTATTAGATTCCACCATAGGAAGGTGTGGCCCAGGTCTGTATATTTTCACATGTATTGTGTGTTGCACTTCTTTATTAGTAGAACTTCAAGTGTTAAAACTGGTTTTATGCTGTTTGGATTTACAACACTAAGGATTTATATACTTAAGTAACAGAGACTAGTCTGGATGCTGATCATGGTTGGATTTGCACAGACATTTCCAATGGGACGCCTCTAACACCCTTATCATTCTGCTAGTTTTATAAGATCAGATGCTGCACATAACCGCCCTTTTCAGCCTCTGAGTGGCTGATCTTGGCTGCTTCCATAGGATTCAGTAGAAATTAGCAAGTTTTGGTAAAAATATTCAGTGATCATTGGTCTAGCTACTAAGATGACCTTAGTAAAGTGTGGTTCTCAGTTAAATAGTGGAAGCAATGGTTTCATTTTCTGTTTCTCAGGAACAGACATAATGATTCAACCACTGTATGTTGAAACCAAGTAATTCAAACAAGTAAAATGAAATAACTTATTCTTTGCTAAACTTAAGGGACATAACAATAATGCTGCTTAAGTATTTTCCCTTTCAGAACCTCCAACAAAGTAAAAATTGTGTAAAAAAGCCAATGGCAACATCTTAGATCACAGATATCATAATGTTCAGAATTAAATAACAGACACTTTTGATCTAGAAGTTACATTCCATCTAAAATACTGGGAACATTTTAAAATAGAATAAGAATAAAATTTGAAAAAAAATCTCTTGCAGCAGCAAGAGATAAGAGTGAGTAGCCAAACACAGCAAAGAAATAGCAATGGACAATAGTGTTAACAATAGAAGTCTAATAATACTGTACATATTTATAGAAAGATAAACTGATGGTATTGATTTTGTGATATTTTCAGTTGACCTCAATTGTCTCATTCACTAGAGAGAGACTTAACAGAATGTGATGTTTCTGTTTGTCTTATCCCTTTTTATTTCCTTGGTATGATAGACTTCAAATATGCATCTTACAAGTCACCTATAGCAGACAGTCTCACAATAAAAAAAATAAGAGACTGTCTACATGGATTCAAATTCAAACAGGATTGAATTAGTGGCTCTAGATACACTTACTCTACACTGGAAAGGTAGCTGCTCTCGAGGGGCCTCTGTGTTTTTCTAACAGAAACTGAAATCTCCACAACTATGAATATGTCATAGAAGATTTAAATATCCAGCTCAAAATAAGATGGAAGCAGGTGGGAAATCTTCTGACAGAACAGTTTTTAGTCTTTTTTTTTTTCCTTTTCTTTTTTTTTTTTTTTTTTGTACAGTAGACCACTCAGTCAACTCAGAGTTTAATAAACACTATCTTGCCTCCCCAAACTTTCCACCCATACTCCAAACCATTTGCAACTAGGGCCCTGCCAAAGATGTTGCAGTCCTTCACAGCATTTTGGAGATTGTGATCAAAGGAGACAACCTGACCACTTAGTCTGACTTGTTATAATACATATTTCACAGAAGACCTTGCATCAGATCTGAAGATTGCAAAGAAAATAATTTACTCTTAAAACACAGCCAGAAATAAAGGTTATATGAAAGTACCAGTGACAGAGATGCAGAGGAAGGGACTGTATAAGGGATATAGCAAAAGCCAAATGCTTAGGAAGAAAACACATTATTAAATTTGACTGATATGCATATGTATTAATGCTTAACCTTGCCACACTCTCACAGGATACATTTTGCTGGATTCAGAATTTTCTATAAGAAACACAACATTTTTTGCAGCTCTAATATGATGTATAGGTATACATGTTGATCTAATTGTTCCTCTCTTCAGAAATTGTGGCTTTCATGTTAAAAAAAAAATAAAATAATAATTGTGCTATTTTTTATTGTAAGTTTGCAAAACTTTTCTATTGTCTATGTTCTCTGTGCTCCGGTCTGTGAAACACCAAATGCTCTCTCCACTGTGTGTTCAGTCCCTAACCCTCACAGGACAAAAATTGAAACCAGAATGAATCTTGCATTATTTCTTTTAAAGTACGCCAGTTTTAAAACAGTAGATGAAGTGCTGTACTTGATAACACGATATGGTAATTGGCAAGAACAATAAAAAAATCTTCTTATGTTCCTGTCTGATAAGAAGTCGTTCTGCTCAAGTTTAAAAACCATATATATATTTCTACTCACCTGTGAATCTGTAAACTAGCTGCTGGGATATACATTTTCAAGATGTTCTCTGGATTAATTTTCAAAGTGACATGAGGATTTCAGGGTCACATATATCTGTGACATACAGATTTTCAGGATCTGTTATTTCAGATAACACATGCTGCTTTAATGGCAATACTCATCTACTCAGCTGTTCTTGTAGGTAGATGCTTGCTTTGAGACCTAGAGTGTTAGCAGATCTTCTAGCAATCATCAGCAAATAATATTTCTGAGAACAAACATCCACCTTCTACAGGATGGTATAACAACTACTAAGTAAATTGCAGTGATCTGTCTCTAGTACAAATTCTATTCCATTCCTTTCAGTAACCTGTATATCATCTCCTCACACACGGGTAATTCTTTAAGAATATATATTTAGTTAAAAAACAGCACTTTTAACTGTCATAATAATGCCATCAGTAGTGCACAACTGAAAATGGCTGAACAACAAACTCCTACTACCACAGTTAGTCATGATGGAACTTCCAGGAAATGGTGAACCATCTTCCCTGTTTATGTCAGCAGAAGGGTTCTGACAGGTTTTTGGCAGCCAGAAGTCTCTCCATGTGATGAGCAACAGTAAGAGGAATCATATAAAAGAATGCTTCAGTGAAGCCTTCCTCTCAGATGAGGTGGTGAGAAATTCAGTTGTTATTACTTCAACTCACTATTTCTTGGCATACAGAAGAATTTTAAATATACACCAATAGATGTCTTGAAAGTTGAAAAGTTTCTTGGAAATCATCCAGCTTGAGTTGCTGCAATTCAGACTGAATAACTTAAGTTGGAAATGGCCACTGTATTATTTAGATATCTGTTCATGGATGTAGGTGCATTGCTCTGAGTGGAACAGAAAACACTCATTCTAATAATTTTTATTATTCAGTAAAATGTTGAGATTATATAAATTACTGTATTACTCAGAAAGGAATTCCCTTAGAGGGTTTATACAACATAGAAAATGATAATACCAAATCATGGCTCTTCTGTCAAACTTGAACTAAAAAATTGATTCATAGAAAACTACTTAAAAGTACATGGCTTTAAAAAAGAACTGTGAAATTGGCAGAGATTTTTACCAAATTATTCAGTAGGAAATATAGCACATCTGTAAGGTAACACAGAAAAGGGTCATTATAGCACTTTATATTACCTACTAGCTTTCTTGTATATGTGTTCATTGTTTTTTTGTATGACAACAGAACACCATCTTTCTACAATGATGTTTACATTAGAATATATTAAAGGGCTTGACATGGACACAGTTCTAAGAAAGACCACTTGGTCTTCTGAGTCAATGTCCTGCATTCACATCACATACCACTTCTGATTAAATCCTGATATTCCTGTCTCATTTCTTGCCCTTTTAAAATGCAGACAAAATATTTCAAATTATCTTGCATTTATTTACAGAGAAGGAACACACGTATAAGCAGGACAGTTCACAGCTATGCTACTCCTCTCTATCTTACATATTCCCACTCCACCACTACAACCTGAGGCAAGTGAGCTACATCCTTTTTCTTCTGTCCTGTGTATCTATATATAAAGTTGCTCAGATCTAGGAATGAGCAGAATTGCCCCATGCAATACCCATACTGGTGATAAATATTCAGAAGGTAGATGGATCCCAGCAGGACCGCAGCATTCAAGCTGCAGTTGAGAAGCTCGACATCAAGGCATAAAAATTCACCCATATCCTAAATTCAGGATTCAGTATAGAAATAATAAATCACTGGATCCCAAGATGTTTTTAGTGCTCTTTCAGAAGGTATCAGTGCTATCACAACTACAAAATGTTACAATCTACACAAAAAATGAAGGATGTACTGCTCAGTTTATCAGCAGAAGGACTGTGCTCTCAAGAAATTCGCAGAGTGCCTTGGACTGTTTATTAATCCTCATAGTCAAAACAGTCCCCAAAGGGTTACATGAATTTAGGCCATGCTATCTACTCTCCTGTACATTTTGCAGTCACAGAAAAGGTCCAGACCATGTTCCCAAGGTCATATTTCTATTTGGGGCATGAAAAAAAGGGCTCAGTAAGAATTGCTCCCCACCCTCCTATAATCCTGTCCTATCTGCAGTTCTTCTATGGCTCTTCCAATAACTATTATTTTCCTAATATCTCCAAAATTACTATGTGATTACCTGCTTTAATTTGGTTGTGGAGGGGGAAAACATCCAGATGCACTTTCTGTATTTTTCAGTGGTGTTGAAAGCAAACAATACAATTCTGCTTATTCTGTTGAGGCCAGGTTAATCTACATGTCTTGAGCCAGACTGGTACAATAGCAGTTTTTCTTCACTTTGCCCTTTGGTGTTGTGAAAGTGACCTGGATCAGAAGGAGATGTGATCCTCTGTGAAGGAAAAGGGTCTCCTCAGATTTCCGCATTCCTCCTTCAAAGAAAACTGAGGCAAAATCACTTTTTCTAAACGCATGAATGTAACAAATGTAAGCCACTAGATCTGGGATGCGGTGAGGGGGCAGGCACAAGAGGATGTTATTTTAAAGAAATGAGCAGATCAATTAACTGGTTAAAAGATCATATACTCTTCTTTCAGATGTCCCACCTGTGCATCCATGGTGCTCTCTTCACTATGTAAAAGTTTTAACTTACTCATTTTAGCAATACCCAGACATTACCTTGAGAGCATTAATTTTCCTCTGTATATTTGTCTGTGCTACACAATTAAGGAGCAGTTTTATGTTTACTGTTGAATGCTTCCTTTTTTTCTGGAAATAATAGCTAATTCCTCATTCATTTTTAATGCTGTCAGCTTTGTTCCTTTTAGACTCTGAGCACATAAACTGAGAGGATTTATTTATTCTATTATAGATTGCTACATCCATCAGATTTTTTTAGGGGTTTCCTTTTTCAGGAATTACTTCACTACACAAGTGTGTTCATGCTGCCACTCTGTGGCAGCAATAAGAGAAGTAAATCCAAAATATCTGTGTTTACATTGCCCTTAAAAATCCTTTGGAATTATTCCTAAGCTATATTAAATATCATACACACATTTTCTGTGTGCAGAACAAGAATTTGCTCATATAGTTTAGCTGCTCAAATTCACACCAGCCATGAACAAGCTGTGGCTGCAACTAAAGCCAGGACACTATTCCACATTTCTCAAATAATACCAGTATATTAAAGAGTAGAAGCTCCTCCTTATTTATTCTGGGGTTTTTAAGCTAGCACTATCGCATGCATATAAAGAACAAGATAGTCTGCCATGTCCAGTGGAGGTATTTGAACTAGAATTTCCTCTTTGTTTTGCTGGTATAAATTCTGTGTGAGGCAGAGAACACTCTTTGTATTGTGCTACAGAAAATACATTCTTTTTCTGGGTCAGTCGGCCAGCCAAATGATACTTATTTTCCTGCTTTGCTGAAGCCCTTGTATATCTGTCAGGGACAAAACATCTCCAGCTCCAGCAGCTGATTTGCTGCACTAGAATATACAAAAATTTTAAAGACGCAACAGAAAGTGTTGAACTCTAGCAGAGAGGCATTTGGCAGGCCACTGTAATTAAATTCCTGGAACCTCTTGTGTGTTTTTATAGTTTTCCCTCAGTCAGCAGATAAAACTGAGAGTGTCAGATCCCAGAATTCACTTTGCATTCTTTTAAATGTCACCATGTATTTTCCAGGCATTGCTCAGTTAGGCTCCCACAATTTTCCATTTACAAATGCAGTTCTTTAATTGCTCCTGAAATATCATTCCACACAAGATTTCAGGTCTTCAAGTGTCCTGAGGTCTTCCCACTCCCTCCCAGACATGGCCATACCAGCTAGATATAGACTGCTGCTCCTGTCTATATCCAAGGCATCCTGCTTGAATCATGGCTTGATAGGATCTCATACACCTCTGTAGTTTAAAAAATACCTTTATTGATAAAGAAGTCAATTAAAAAGAACCAAGAAAAGGGTACAGTGGGATGAAACAATCACATTTTCTAACCATCTAACCAGAATCTTTTCCTCTCTTACAAAATAACTAATCTTTAGCAAAAGCTCTGTAGCCTTGAACCTCTACAGAGCTATGTTAATTAAATATCAATGTGACTCCTTTCCTTCACTGTCCCATGGTTCCCTAGTAATAGTTAAAGCAACTATTGAAAATTTCTCTTGTGTTTTGTTTTCTGTACTCTCTGTGTTTGTTCCTGACGTTTTTTTTAGCTTGGTGCTGATGACGAATCTGCAAGCTACTGAACTACTGAACCATAGCTACCAAACTATGGTTACATTACTGTGTCATGGAAGTTCAGTTCTGGTCTCCACAGTTCAAAACAAGCTGCTTCTGGAAAAGGTCCAATAGAGGCCACAGAGATGACTGGGTTTCTGTAGCATTTCTCTTATGAGGATAAACTGTAGGAGTCTGGCATTTTTAGTCTAGAAAAGAGAAGACAGAGAGGATCTTATTAGTGCATACAAATATCTCAAAGGTGGGTGCCAAGAGGGTGGTGCCAGACTGTTTTCAGTGGTCCCAGCAACAGAATAAGAAGCAAAAGCAATAAATCAAAACACAAGAAAATCCATCTCAACATGAGGAAGAACTTAGGCTGATGAGAGCAGAGCACTGGAACAGGCTGCCCAGAGAGGCTGTTTCCTGCTCTGGAGAAATTCAAAACCCACCTGGATGCATTCCTGTGTCACCTGCTCCAGATGACCCTGCCTTGGAAGGGGGGGTTGGACTAGATGATCTCTAGAGGTCCCTTCCCACCCTAAACATTCTTTGATTCCGTGGTTCTGTTTTTATCTAGAAGGACCATGGGCTAAACCTCCTATTATTGAAAGAAAACCTATCTCAAAATCACAACATTTCTGCCATAGAAGGGTAACCAGGTAAGATCTTTCTTCTCTAACATTCTTTCATACATGCCCTTATAAAAGACAGTTGCACTGAATCCTAATTTGATTTAAACTTCTCATTCTTAAGTGAAAAGTAAAAATCTGTCCCAGGGTTGTTACTTTCTGGATCTTTCTTTGGAATGTAAACCTGGAATGCAAGTACAATATCCCAGAATATAATATGCAAATAGAATATCACAAGCCTATAAATAAGGAACTGCAATACACAAGTGAAATTAATTGTTTGATTTGGTAATTGCATTTTAAAAAATTCCTGGAATAGGTACCCTAAAGAGATTTTATTTTGCTATCAAATACTCTTTTTATGTATTCTATCTGACTATAAAGCATAATATAAAAAAAAAAATGCTAAAGTGCAGGAAATTCTGAGGAGTGCACCAGCCCCGATATAAACTTTGAGGCTATTTTTATACTCAGCTCAAATAGCCTATTGGCACTACAACAATTTGCATGAATTCTTCTGTGAGTTCAATACCAAGAAGGACACATTGTGTGTACTGTAGAGAGACCAACATTCTGTCAAAGAAACTTGTGGCATACAGTGCCAAATACACCTGAAACAAAGGACCATTTTGTTCCCACATGTACAGAGACAAACATTTTTTACTGTTGGGTAGTAGTAAAAATCCCCTGCTTTTTATAAAGATCTGCTTTTATAGTCTAAGATACCTCTGATATTGATGTCTTGAGTCGCTTTATCTAATAACCCTTTGTTCAAAGATACAATCCTTCTTCCACTCAAGCAGAAAACTAGAATTACCTAGATCGTTGCTTCTTTTAAAGTTATTTTCTTCAAATCTATCTCCCCAAAAGCATTGCCCTTTTATAAACTGGCTGCATTTATTTGCTTAGCATTTTGTGAAGTGTACTGGAGATATTCACTTATTCAAAACATATTCAGAACAAAAATTATACAGAAATTATACCGAAATGCAATACAGGATTGTCAGTAATTCTGTTGACACTTCAAAACACTAAGTTGACACCTTCTCTGCTCCATCCCAGATAGCACAAGGGTAAAATACCAGCAGAATTTCTGGCATAATATCCTCCAGCAAGTACAAGAGGAAAAGTATTTCTACTCACCACAATGACTGAGAAAAAAATTTTACTGGTATCAATGGCTGTGAAGTCTGCCCAGGGCAGACTGTGCTCCATAAAATATCAACACCTCATCACTCTCTACCTGAAAAGAGGCTGTAGCTAGGTGGGGTTCAGTCTCTTCTCCCGGGGAACTAATGACAGCAGAGGGAACATAGTCTCAAGCTGTGCCACGAAAGGTTAAGGTTGAACATTAGGAGGAATTTCTTCACAGAAATAGTGATTAAACATTGAATGGGCAGCCCAGGGAGGTGATGGAGTCACCATCCCTGGAGGTGTTTAAGATAAGGCTGGATGTGGCAATCGGTGACATGGTCTAGTTGACATGGCAATGTTTGGTCAAAGGGTGGACTCAATGTAGAGATCTTCTCCAACATAATTAAATCTCTGTGATTCTGTGAAATCCCCTGCCCAACCTGCTACAATAGTAATTCAGTACTCCCTCTCCTTAAGTTCTCTGCAAATATGTAAACTAATACAGATTATTGCTCAAAATACATTTTCAACACTTCTGTGTTCTAGATGATGGTGCCTTCTGTTCTTGTAGTGCTGTCTAGAGATTTAAAAGCAGACTGTCACTTTTGAAACTATAAGACATTCGAAGTAGTCTGCAGGTCTGACTTTTGTAACAGAACTAAATGTGGGTCATTATAAGTAAATTTTATATAAAATCATTCCAACAGTTTCCAGTAACCAATATAAAAGTGGTGCATGACATGTCACAATAGTAGATTTGAACACTGAATTAAATTGACTGGTTTTATTAGCATGATGAAGTTTCAACTCTCCTGTGAGTTTGAAAACCTTCTTGTTACGTGATGAAACTCAAAGCACCCTCCAGGTACAACAGGTAGAATTTAACCCAAACTGGATTCCTGGCTTGTATACTTGTTTTAGATAAGTAAAGTTATATCAAAGTTGTTACATTCAAATCAAGAACGCTTGCCATTCAACATGATGCTTTGTAACTCCAACACCCTTCATCTATCTTGAAAGCTGTCTTTAAGATACATTAAAAACCTCCTCAGAACAGCAAAAAACATTTTCACACTGTTTACTGTAGGCTTCATTTCAGCCTTAATATTATGCACATTCTGATGAATACTGCAATGAATCCCAAAAGGGTAATAAGTGAATTTCAGGTGGCTTTTTCCAGCTACAGTGATGTGAAATAAATTATGCAGAAGCCAAAGTAATTGGAATCACTTCCTAGAAACTCACAGTTCAAGGCTGGGATATCTATAATTCTAAAGACATCATCTTATGGCTACTCAGGCCAGTCGACATGAGATGCAGGTTAGGAAGGCTTAAGAGCAGAATGTCAAATAGGAACAATGTAAAAGCACAGAAGCAGGAGCTACAAGTTGCAACAAATTTTCATCACTATTTGGTTAGGTGGCTATCTAATTTTTCCCTCTCAGTGTAGCCAGTAATATCTTTCATACATTTAATGATAGTTTACTTAATTACTGAACTTCTTGTTTTCAAAAATAATTTACAGTTTCATAACTTTAGGTAATCTAAAGTCTTTATGATCACTTAATCAGAAAGTATATGTTCAGCTAAAAACTTGCCTTTGGTCTGTCCATGACCATAGAACAAACACCTTTAACCAGTTTAGGAAGCAAAAAGACGACATAGAGTATGACTTATTACTTTGCTTAGATATCTATCATGTGCCAAAGTGAGTGGGAAGATACAATGATTTTAATTATCAGGTCAGAATGCAGGCAGCAGCAGCATTTCTGAAATCTTCTTAGCAGAGGGCTGGACACCAGAAGAATGCTGAAGTGTTTTGCTGCAAATGATCAAGCACAAACATAATGTTTGATACATCCTCTTTCAAAGTAATTAATGAGGACAGTAGGCAGTTCTCAGTACAATCTATAATTGTAGGCTAAACTTAGCTGAGCACTGTTATGAGGATTAATTACTTAATGTCTGTAAAAGGCTTTAAGCACAGAGTCATATAAACACTAAGTGGCATTACTCTTTTAATAGAAGAAGGATGAGTTGTATTTTCATTTTTCTTTGCCATGGGCAGCTACAGAATGTCTGCTTTCCATACAAAAATATAAATAAATGTGTGATATGAGAGCAAAACTCAGATGGTGAAAAACTGGACCTGTCTTTTTCTCTATATGGCATATAATTCGTGTTTGGAACTCACTGCCACAAGTGATTGCAGAGATAAAAAATAGATTAAAACAAATGAGTTTACATATTTGTTGCTGTTTTTTTCTGAAGTAATTAATATGACAACTGTGAAAATTACAGTTACACCAAGTTACAGATTCCTTAAAAAATCAGATTATGAGAAAAGTTATCATTAGTATTTATGTACTTGACAGACTATGTCAAGTAGGTCAAAATAACTTCCAGCAAATGAAATATCAAAAATTGCTTCCTAATAGGGAATTTAAGCCTTCATAACAAACAAGGACTGCTGCAGCTGTCTTAATAAAAGTATATCTGGGCTTTTACCAAAGCACTTCATTATATAAGACCACCACCAATTACCCATGATCAAATCAAACTTCCTTTTTAAGGGAGGAACCATATAAAACTATGGACATTTTGGTTTTAACCTGGTGGGGAAGAAATAGAACATAGTGTTTGAATGCTGGCTGGCATCTGTACTGAATGTCTTTCATGATGTAAACCTCTAAAAATTAAAATACAACAGCAAGGGAAATTCACTGCACCACTACTTGATAGCTCAGCTGAATGGGGCTGCCAGAACTCTTGTGGTAAGGTGTAGGGTGCTCTACTAGCTTTCCCATGAGAGCAGGAAGGCACAAAACCTAACTGGTTCTAAGCTCAGCCTTCAAAAACTTCTGACAGGACTATTTAATGTGATCCAGAACCTATTCCTATTTCACTAGCTGAGTATTAGAGGAGGCATCATCTTTCTCATCATAGCCAGATAAGTGAAACACTCATGCAACACTAAACACCAATCTTGTGAAAATAGGGCTTTTTTCATAATTGTGCTGTTTTAAAGATTACTAAATGTGAAAGAGGGCCTTGGAACCTTCATGAAAAAGCAACATCCAGCAATTCATACACATGACAGAGATAATTTAGGACAGTCATTACTATAACCAGTGAAGAAACACATAAATTTGTTTCTTAATCTAAAGTTACATAAAGTAATTTTACTCTATTATCACATCATTTTAGTATACAACATCCCACTGGCAACATATTGTCATTCAAATGACTTCTCCCTTGTTACATTTAAAGTGGCACTCACATTAAATTAACTAAATTTTTCTCATTGTGCTGAAAAAGCAATGTAAAAATTCTTAATAAGGGCAAGTACTTCCATTCTCCCTACCACAGGAAGGCACCTTCCTTTGCTTTCTATTGTTGATTTTCTAGTCATGCTTGCTTCAAGGTTTCTGTAATTCATAGGGTCGTCTGTAAAAAAGCTGGAAAATTGACTGTCCCAATACCAAGGAGCTAATGCTTCTAAGAGGCTGCACTGCTCCACACCTGCTACTGTCAACCTCAAGTTCATCTGTTAACAATTGCATGTCATTCTTGTAAGGCTTGACAAAGAATCACATAAAATCTCCCAACGTCTTGATGAAAATAAAGCACAAGGAAAGATATTTGAATGAGGAGAGAAGAAATGAATAAACCTTTATGAGGCATTGTAGGAAATGGTGCAAATAGACAGCTACTTTTTCTTACATTATTGACTGAAGGCATTGTGATGAGCCAGGGCAGTGGGCTGAGCCTGAGCAGGCTTCAGCTCTGACCACAGGGCCCTTGCTGAAAGACCTTGAGCAAGACAACTTCCTCAGGTCATTGTATTCTGCTCTTTGTCTACCCAAGGGTTGTTTCCATATGAAAGCTGTAGCCTTTCATAGGCAAGTAACAAGTCTGTGTTGTTCCTTTGGTCTCAGTTCCACTACATGGGATATATATCCAAAAGGGGAATTACAAAATATTTTTACAATATTGTTTAAAAATCTTCTCAGAACACACGAAGCCACCGCTATTTGGAAGAAAACGTTTGAAACATTTTGTTTTAACTTTAAGTCAAAATCAGGGAAAAAAATAGAAGGTATATTAAAATCAATAGAAAAATATGTAAGCCACTATGATTTAACATTTTAAAATGTAAATTCCTTCACTCAAAATTGAGAAGAAATTTGGATACCATTAATTTAAAAGAAGAGTAAGACAAGGAACAATTCTTATTCTTCTAGTCCAGTGGATGGATCATGTCCCCAGCTTAAAGAAAATCTGAGCCTAAGTCTCACCTCTGTTTCATTGTAAGTCATACTCTTCAATCTTCCTTTATTGATGAAATTGTCCTAGTTGCCAGCATATAATGATGCTGGCACCATTATCTATTCCTCCCTGTCTTTATGAAAGACTCTTAAGTTACATCATGGCTTAAAGCCCAGCTTCATTAAAAATAATAAAAAAAAAAGAACTCTAACTTGAAACTGGAAGATAAACTATGTTTTTAGGTTCGTTTGTTTTTTTTTTTTTTTTTAAATAAGGCCCTCATCTTTGAGAAAGTGTCCACAATCTGTTTTTTTATCATTTTTAAAGACAATTTTTATCCTTTTTTTTAACATCAGCAACTGACTTGAAAGGAGTCACCAGCAATGTGGAAGTCTCTTTATGTAAAACAATTAATTTGAGGTATAGAAAAATGATGCTGATCTAGGACCTGAGCTGTATAAATAATTATTATTATATTCAGACTAGGTATCAATGTTTTTAAAAACATTTTAAAATGTTTTAAAAATGTTTTAAATATATTTCAAGAAGAAAAAGAAGAATGCTTTGAATTATTTTTAAAACCCTATTTTCTTCTTTTTGCTTCTGCTTTTTGCAGTCATCTTCCATAGCAAACAAAAGGTTAAATAAAGGTTAAATATGGCCTTTTCCTCTGAGAAGGACAGGATTATTCACAGGGGATGTCAAAATACAGCTAGTGGTAGGAGGTAACCTCTAGTCTCAGCTGGGCCATATTGGGAGCTTCCCTCATACAGAGCTAAAGGTAGTGATCCACACATAACAAAGAAATAAATGAGACATTATTTGTCTTTGATAATATTGGGCTTGCAGCTGTTATTTTACTGGCTAGGACCTCATTGATATGGATGGTAAAGGAGAAAGAAATGATAGCATCCCAAGCTGTTGCAGGTCTGACTTGAATTTATTAGATGGCTTGATTAATTATATTGTATCAGCATGGAAAAAAAAACAAAAAACAAACCTATAAAAACCACAGGACATAATCCAAGTTACCTCTGCTCTTAAATTAATCTTTCTGTTTCTGCCAAATGGATGGAGCCTATTTATCAATATGAAACTTTAACCTTATTCAGTATAATAAAAAATGAGCTTTCAATTAAATGTAACGAGATTTCAAAATATATCAAAGTATCAGTACACTGACCTATTTTAGGATAACACTGGTTTTGAAAGTCATTCTTCCCCAGGCAATTTAATTTCTCACTGAATGACAAGGCTGCCTCTATTAGCCTTCATAGGCACCACAGTATTTGGGCTTTACTTGTTCTCCTTTATGTTCTCTATATAGATTTAAAAATAAAGCAGAATGATCTTCTCATTTCTGTTTGGGAAATTTAGTTGTACCGACTTTCCTTGTCCCTTTCTTATGGGTACAGTGCTCCTGATGCCAGTTCACATCAGTTTCGGCACTGAAGAGGTTGCATGAATATCACTACTTGCAAAAAGCATCACCTCTGAAAGTCTGGTAGTTCTAGCATCACCTATAGCAGGCTCACAACAATTACCAAGATCCTCCCTGTGCTCTGCATGTTTGGCACAGTGTAACTAACTTAAACAAAATGCCTCCAGACAAGGATATTTGCTCTTCCCTACCCCAAGTCTTCCCTTTAACAAGAGACAATGTATAAGCAGAAATGCATTTTCTTACTCATTCAAAGCCCAAACACATGGTCTCACTAAATTTATTTATTGATTGGAGGTTCCTTTTTAAGTCTTAAAGTCTGAGAGCAAAAAAATCTTCATGAGATTTTTTACTCAAAAATCCATTACTATGAATTATAGCATCACAGCATCCTAGACACCTAATTACTTTTCCCCAGATACATACAGAAAATCAGTACACTAACATGTCTAGATTTTAGATTTAAAAACAGTAAAGAAATATTAGGAGCAATTTTCAAGTTGACTGGGTTTTTTAATATCCTACAATACAGTGCAAAGATCAAGAAGTGAGTTTTTAATTCAGAAAAACAGAGGGGACAGCATGTGCTGTTAGTTTAATGAAAAATAAAACAATTAGTTTTCATGTCTTCCATTTTCCTGTTCATGTTGTATATTTATATAGAGTTGGAAGAAGTATAATATATGTACAAGTGCTAAACTTTTTATTACCTGCTCAGATGTGACAGATATTTTATCCAGTAAAAAATGAATGAGTTGTTGCCTGATGTTGAAGGTTTGCAGATATTGAATATTCCACATAATGTCTTCTATTTTTCACTAAATAAGAAGTTCAGAATTAACCTAAAAAATACCCTTTTATCATGACAATATAAGAAACAGATTTCAGACTAAAATTTTCCCTAACTCATATGAATGTTTCTATAAATGCAGACTAAACAGAGTATAATACATATCTGAGTAGTTTTGTACAACACCCATAGTAACCAATTGTGAATAATTAAAACAAGCCACTTTTCTTTGGCTGATTTTTGTAATAGTTCATACTTTTACAGAAATCATAATATAGTAATTTATATTAAGATCTATTGTAAATATTCTGCTGTTGCTTTGAAGTGGAAGCCTACTTTCCTCATAAAATTGAGGCCAAATAAAAAATTTTGTTCGTCTATGACTCAATTCTTTGCTGCCTATCAAAGTCAAGGAAAATTGAGTTATAAGGTACATTTGTCATTGTAGTAGGAATAGTGTTTCATTTGTGACATTGTAAGGATACAAGCAAGTAAAGTTTTTCAGGGCGAGATGTTATGCATCTCAGAGTATCCTGACAGAACTTGAAAAAAGCCAAATTCTCTCTTTGGGTTTTGTCTATTCATATTTTCCTTGCCTTTTATTATATATTTTAAAATGTGTACTAATTCTGGAAGCATTGCTGTTTTCAAATAAACTCTTGACAAATCATTTTGAGGAAAATATATTTGAGTTTTGTGAAGATGTACTGTGGATTGAGAACACAATGAGGAAAAGGAAGAAACTAAAATAAGCATATATCTATAACAGATTCAACCGCATAGTCTGAAAATGTATGAGAATAATAATTGGATCTGTATGTCTGAAATGCCAAACAAACATGTTAATTCAGCAGTTAATCAAGTCTGAGATGATCAGACTGCTCTTAGTCAAACTCAAGCCTTCCTCTGTTTATTTTCTGCACCACTTGTCTTGGGAAAAAAGACACAAAACACTGTTTGCTGTTGAAGGTGACAAAAAGATAAGAGCTTTTCTTCTCAGTCAAATTTATGAGCCTCATCGAAGTAACAAATGAGTATTATAGGACTTGGAAAGCCACATTTCAGTGAGTGCCAATATGCTTTTTACTACCTTATCCCTCTGAATATTCTGTGCTCTAGGATATAGAGATTTAGAGTAAGATCTAGGACATGAATACACAGCTTTCAATTGTGCACAAAATGGAAATAAAGTTTTAACTATATGCAAGGGTGCAGTATCTCCCCATTGCACATGTGGAAGAAAGTTAACTGTACAGGATTGTTGTACAGGATTTCACACGCATCAGTTTCTGTACCCTGGCTTTAGGATCATTACTGGGAACAAAATCAGGGATCACTCCCTAGAAGCACAGCTTCCTATTGTTAGGATTAAGCTAAGATCCCCATCAGCATCCCTCCCTATTATGTCCTTTGAGTGCCAGGGCTGAGAAGGACTAGCTCCTCTCTGCTGTCTTCAAAACTGAAGAGCACCCAGCTGACAAATCAAACAAAACAAGGTTCTTTTACCAAAAGAGGAGTTATTCTGCTGACAGAACAATGCCTTTGTTATTTGGTAGCACCTCTGAAGGCAATAGGCCCAAAATCCCTCATATACACTCTTTCCTACATTATGTACATCTATGTGTGTGTGTATGTGTATGTGTGTTTTTCTGTATCCTGATCGTGTACTTTAGTGAAAAGGAACATAGGCATGCATGTCTCTTCTACCCAGTGGAGAGCAAAGAGATCAGCATAGGGCTCTACCTCAGAGAAAAATTGTGCTTATTTTGTTGCTTCTCCAATATTACACGCTGGGTCAAAAACATTTTGTACATGCCAGACAAGTACTGGAGAAGCTTGTTTAAACTCTTATTTTCCCATTCTACATCACTAAACCTTTCTAAAGTTATTGAACAAATAAGAAAACATAGCACCTTCTCTCTTCCTTCTCCCAAAAGGGTACCATAAGTGCCAGCTCCCTCCCTCAACAGGATGGTGGGCTTCAATTCTATCTGCCAGTGCAGCAAACCATATTTCTGGGCAGAACCACAAACTGCATGGAATAAAAAAAATACTCGCAGGGGCTGATACGGAGCAGGACATCAAGTAGAACAGTAGTTTTAAACTCCCTTTCTTCCAACTCACCATATCATAAAGAAATTGTAAATTTCCAGTTATCTAACAACTCTGACACAGAGATCTCTAATGTTATTCTTGCAAACTAAATACACACACACCCTGCAATGAAGTATTCTGCTGATGTGAGCACTAAGCAGAGTGAAAGCATACTGAGTTTTTTTAAAAAATCTTAGGAAAAGCCCAGGAAAATTTCAAAGTCACACAAGAAGTTTTCTGTAGTAGTCATTGTTTGACCTTACCAATTAATGCATGAACCACTGTTATATTTTCTTAATTTCCAAGAAGTACCACCAGACTTGTGTATTCAACAGAGTGAGAAGAAAGGTGAAGCAAATGTCCATTACTAAACCAAAGAAATCAAAACAGAAAAAGAAAGTTGTGTAACTTTCTTATTTCTACATTTCAAGTTCCTCAGTAGGCTCACTTTCTCTTTATTCTCTGTTTAGAGTGTGCTGCCATCCAGCCTCTGTATGTGTTTGCAGAGAATGATAAGAATTGCACTGTCAATGTTTGGGAAAGACTGAAGGAACACTGCTATAGCTATAAATTTATTTGACTTTCTAAAAACTTTCATTTTTGAGGGACTTAAGGACGAAGATAACAATCTAACAGAATACTAAACTGCATTTTGCTTACATTAATTTAAAAATATATGGTAATATAATATCTGCCTAGATTAAAATTCACCATCAAGAGTCATTTACTTTATATGTTATAGTATATAATGGTAAAGAAGTACAATGCTGTTCTAGTTATTATCAGATTTGGCTATTCTCTTTGTTAAAAAAGAAAATGTATTAATTACTATAGAAAAATATGTACCTTGGTTATGTTTGATATTTATCTAATATCAGTGAACAAATTGTAAAATCATCAGTATACAAAAATATATCAGGATATTAAAGTAATGAAATTCACATATCAAAATAATGAGAGTCACATATCATAACCAATTAGCATTACAAATAAAAACCTTTTTAATAGATATTGTTATATAAACTATAGCTGTTTATTAGGTGCTCAGAGTAATCAAATTGCAGCTTACTATATGACTACATGAAAATTACATATTAGCCACAGTTTAAAAAAAGACAAATAATCACAAAAACCTATTTCATTCCTTAAATTACTTCTTCAAAATACAGGGATCTAAAACATGCTCTGTTTAAGACATTTTTCAATATGGGCAACTGAAACCAATGAAAGGTCATGACTTGACTACTTGTAAACCTTATAACTATCTGCTGTCATGGCTGCTTTTTGTGGCAGAAACACCCATTAATGGGTGTTGATTTGTGCAAGGACACGTACAGTGATGGGAGGAGGTGTCTGAAAATCAAAACCATCACTATTCCGCAGATTAGTGCTATTTTGACTTTGAAACAGGCTTTGAAATAAGGTGTATATAAATACCAGGAAAGCCCAATTATACATCTATTATTTGTTAATGCACTTCATTCTATTTTCGCTTACTAAACCAGTAGCAAACTCCCTGTCGTGATACTCTGTCACTACAATACAATTTCATTTTGATGATGGAATAATTTATAATTAAAAAATTCACTCAAATTTAACAACCAAAGAGTACTTTGATCATGTGGAGACAGCCTCATCAAATAAACGTTTTGCCCAGAGGTTGTCCTGATTGTGTACACTGGAACTGCATTCAAAACTGGGAGGAATATCCACAAGAGGAGCTGCACTGGGGATAGATACCTCTGCTTGCTGAACACAGCAATGTGCAGTGAGTGAGTAAAGACTCCCTCAGAAGAGATCTCTGCTATGAATAAGAACCAATGCTGCATCTTCAGGAGCTCATGGAAATAATGTGGCCTCTAAATGATCAAAGAACATTTTTTTAATGTTTCCTTCTTAATGGGTAGTTCTTTGCAGGTCTCTGTTCTGAAGTGATAAAATTTCTCAGTTTATATCAATTTTTATTCTGTTTAAAGCTGTGAAAGCATCAGTGATAAGGGAAAAAGCAGTTCTCTATTTCCTAGGAGTTTTCATTTATATGCATTAAGATGCTGAAGACACATGAAGTAGCTTGTTCTTCTACTAGTGATTCTCATACATGTGAAACTCACTTTAAAATTATGAATACTTTATCATTTGAGGGCAAGTTTGAGTTTAGCATATGTAACTGTTAAAGTATTAAAATTCAGTTCTTCTTTCTGAATACTTCTGTTCGTTTCAAATGCATGAGTTAGCAAGGTATCTGGAAAACACAGGATACTCCAAACTTTTAGTTTTTATTGGTCCCCATACCTAATCTCTAATTTTGCAACATGCTATTGTTTTGGCTTGATACTGGCCAGATGCCAGGCACACACCAAAGCCACATGCTCACTCCCCTCTGCAGCTGGACAGAGGAGAGAGCATAACAAAGAGTTCATGGGTTGAGATAAGGACCAGGAGAGACCACTCATGAGATCACCCATGCCATCATGGGCAAACCAGGCTCAAATTAGAGATAGTCATTGAATTTATTGCAATTATAAAATCAGAGCAAGAGAATGAAAAGTAAAATAAGACCCTCAGAAACACCTTCTTCCCACCCTTTCCTCTTTCCCAAGGAGACAGAAAACGGGGATTATGGTCAGTTCATCAAATTTTGTTCCTCCCACTGCTCCAGCGGGGAGGCCCCTCCTACAGGAGACAATTTTCTGCAAACTTTTCCAACCTGAGTCCATCCCACAGACAGCAGTCCTCCTCAAACTGCTGCAGTGTGGGTCACTCTTCCACTGAGTGCAGCCCTGCAAAGACAGGCTGCTCCAGCGTGGGCCCTCTCTCCATGGGCCATCCATTGGCTCACAGCCACTTCCCAGGCATCCACCTGCTCTAGCATGGGTTTCTCCATGGGCTGTGGGTGGATTTGTGCATCCCCCAGGGACTGCAGGGGCACAGCTCTTTCACCATGGTGTCTCTGGCTGCAGAGAAATCTCTGCTCCAGTGCCTCCCTCTCCTTCTCCACCGACCTTGGTGTCTGGAGCGCTGTTCCTCTCACATGCTCTCACCCTGGCCACAATTACAAGTGCACAGTAACTCATCTTTTTCTTCTTAAATATGTTATCACAGAGGCATAACTACCATTTCCAATTGGCCAAGCCTTGACCATCTTTGTCCATCTTTGGAGCCATCTGGGATTGGCTCTGCCAGACATGGTGGAAGCTTCCAGAAGCCTTTCACAGAAGCCACCCCTGAAGCTCCTTGCTACCAAAATCCAGGCCAAACAAACCTGGTATAACTATTAATTTCACAGAATATTCTGAGTTTGAAAGGGACCCACAAGGATCATCCCATTCAGCTCTTAAGTAAGTGGGCCATACAGAACTGCAATGAGGAGCTAAAATCCATTCCTCTCAACCTAGATGGTACAGGGTACAGCATCTCCGTCTCCAATTTTTTATCTAACTTAGTGGTGACAAACCTACAGATATTATTATTATTATTATTTATGTTATTATTATTGTTATTGTTATTGTTATTGTTATTGTTATTGTTAATGTTATTGTTATTGTTATTGTTATTATTGTGCTGGGATTATATCACACTCCTGAGGTCTCTGTTCTTAGTTCCCAAATCTGTAAAGTCAATATATTAAAGATACCCTGAAACTTGATTGTAGGCCTCACTTGACACCAACTCATCATGAAGCTGATGAACTTTTAAGTAGGTACGATCATCTCTCATCCTGGTACTTCTGGAATTTCCTGTTGATTTAACAGATATCTAATTACTACTTTAAGGCTGTAAGCCATATGAAGCTTTGGGTACATAATTTGTAAATCAGGAATGCTGGTCAACCTAACCTAAGCTGTCAGGGTTTACAAAGAGGTAGACAAGCCAAACATTCAAACAGAAATAGGAATGGAATGCATAATATAAACCCCCCTAAACACTAAAAATAAATAGAAAAAATTGAAAAGCAAGAGTTTGATCACAGAACATTGTGAGCAATGTTGGACATGGGTGAGAATACAGATTGGAAAATGCACACAGACACACACACACTCTATTACTGCACATCTGCTGACCTCTAGATACAGAGCTGAATTTTGCTGCCCACACAAGAACATTTAACAGATAACATAATTGTTTCACATGGCAAGACAGATGTACAGGTGTGGAAAACTGTACTTTTTAATGAAAAGGTACATCTGCTTTTTGCATGTTGATTCCCTTCCTTGGAACACCAAGCTACCAAAATCATAAACTACACTAAAAGTGCTCCCATCTATGTATTGTCAATTCTTTGCAAGTATTGGTAACTGTGATATTATTCATTATAGATGCCAAATGAAAAGACTTTCACTTTGGCAACCAGGTAAATAACTGGTAGGGGAAAGAGTGAGAGCAAAAGATTTCAAAGGTTCACAGCAATATGACATGCCATAGAAACAACAAGCTATTCACAGCTTCCAATGCTGGAATGACAGGAAGCATCCAGTTTCGCTGCAAAAGACCAAATATGCTCTTTTATAATTAAATTCCCCTTTCACAAACCATTTTCTGCTTTATACATCCAACAGGTTTCTTCCATTAGTCACAACAGAAGGCATACTTTGGGAGGAAAATGTCACAAGTCATCCTCTTTTTCACTGAGATGTACAAATATATAACCTTCTAAAATATTTTTCTATTATTTTTATTATCAGTGCTGAGAAAAAGGCATCTAAATTAACAACCAAGCACATGGCTTCTCTGTAGTCTGGTAAATGATTCATTTACAACCATTTTTCTTTCTTCCTTTCTTTCTTTCTTTCTTTCTTTCTTTCTTTCTTTCTTTCTTTCTTTCTCTCTTTCTTTCTTTCTTTCTTTCCTTTCTTTCCTTTCTTTCTTTCTTTCTTTCTTTCTTTCTTTCTTTCTTTCTTTCTTTCTCTCTTTCTTTCTTTCTTTCCTTCCTTTCTTTCTTTCTTTCTTTCTTTCCTTTCTTTCTTTCTTTCTTTCTTTCCTTTCTTTCTTTCTTTCTTTCTTTCTTTCTTTCTCTCTTTCTTTCTTTCTTTCCTTCCTTTCTCTCTTTCTTTCTTTCTTTCCTTCCTTTCTTTCTTTCTTTCTTTCCTTTCTTTCTTTCTTTCTTTCTTTCTTTCTTTCTTTCTTTCTTTCTTTCTTTCTTTCTCTCTTTCTTTCTTTCTTTCTTTCTCTCTTTCTTTCTTTCTTTCCTTCCTTTCTTTCCTTTCTTTCTTTCTTTCTTTCTTTCTTTCTTTCTTTCTTTCTTTCTTTCTTTCTTTCTTTCTCTCTTTCTCTCTTTCTTTCTTTCTCTCTTTCTTTCTTTCTTTCCTTCCTTTCTTTCCTTTCTTTCTTTCTTTCTTTCTTTCTTTCTTTCTTTCTTTCTTTCTTTCTTTCTTTCTTTCTTTCTTTCTTTCTTTCTCTCTTTCTCTCTTTCTCTCTTTCTTTCCTTCCTTTCTTTCCTTTCTTTCTTTCTTTCTTTCTTTCCTTCCTTTCTTTCTTTCTTTCTTTCTTTCTTTCTTTCTTTCTTTCTTTCTTTCTTTCTTTCTTTCTTTCTTTCTTTCTTTCTTTCTTTCTTTCTCTCTCTCTCTCTTTCTCTCTTTCTTTCTTTCTTTCTTTCTTCCCTCACTTTTTGTCCTTATTAATACGCAAAGCATGTTTTAGAAGGAATTTTCTTGCTCACTAGCTGGAGGGTTATTCCATTGCTATTCTATTTATAGATTTGCTTTCAGCTGCAGTGGGGAATTCACCATTTGCTGTTCAGCATTGTATTCTCAGCTAGCCTCCTGGGGATACATCATTTTAATATATTCGATAAATGATACCGTGGCTACCTTTAATATTCCATCTGTCTTCTTCTTAGCACAAATGAAATCTTATGCTTCCTACAATTTCTAAGATAAAAGATCATCCTTGTCAATTTCATAATCTAAATACAATGGAGGTAAACAATTTTGCTTCTATGGAAAGATTTTTAGACATTTCTTCTGAAAAAATCAGCTATTACTATCTTGAAGAAAACCTGTCGCTAGAATATTGCAAGCACAGTTAAAGAATGTGACAGTAAATTTATTCTTTAAAAAGGATGACTCTTATGGTACCATCACTTGGCACAACATCACCATATATTAAAATATTTATCTCTGTTATAAACTGCAAGCTCAGTTCTTGGTTGCAGCTGCTCATTTAATGTTGTTTTTCAGTTGTTTGCATCTCTTCCCTGTCTACATACAACAGAGGGATCCAGCAACACAGAGGGATCTGAACTGCACATTTGGAGCCCAAGGGTGACTTTCATCAGAGCAATCAAGTTCAGGCTATCATAGAAAGGGTGTACAAAATCCAGCAACAGCTGAGAAAATTCCAGGTATTGAAGGAACTGGGGAGAATATCTCCACACTTTCCCTATAATAACAGGGATCTGGGGCAGCAGAAAAACCCATCAAACAGCTTGTGGAAAATGTCCTCAGGTAGAGCTGACTTCAGCTTTCCTCAGCTCTTGTGATTTTTTTCTTTATTGTTTCTGCTCCCCCATGACCCTTTCTGGTCATCACATGCTGCATCACAGAAAAGGACAGTGAATGATGCCAGCTACAAAGAGCTGGGAAGAAACACTTGAAGGGCTAGCTGACATGAGACCCCACTCCTTCTATATGTGCCAAACAATTTACAAAATCATATCTTCAAAGGAAAAACAGAGGATCCCCACCAATTGCTTTACATCTTTAAGTGAATTTTTACTCTAGTCCTTGAACTGATTTAAACAATTTTGTGTTTAACTACACTATTATTAGTGAACAATGCATTGGGCAGTGTCCTACCACTATAAGTTGTTCTACAACCACAAGCCAATTTTTTATATACACTTAGACCAACATCAGTCCTCAGCCTGGCTTTGGGTCCTGGCTTTGTGTCCACCTCTGCTGCCCAGAGGTGGCATCTGAACAGTCCCATCCCAGGTGGCTATGTGACCATGAGGAGTTTGGTTTTTATCTCATCACCAAGAAAAACTCACTCCCTTGGAGATAGTTTCTGTTTCTGGCATCCTTGCCTCCAGCCAGTTTGATCCCTTCTGCAGATGAGCCTGCCTGCCCTCCATTCCTCCTCCTTCATTTTGTGCCCATGAATCACTATTGCTGAGTAGTTGCAATGTGGATTTCCTTTTCATGTGTTTGAAAAGACACATTGTTCTCTCTTTTCTCCAACTGTGGACATCAGACCTGTAGCCTGGTCCTGCTGAAGACAAAAGCAGCATTTGCAGGGTTGGAGATGAGCTCTGAAAGGCACATGGCTCTCAGACACTGCTCAGAGGAGCCAGGCAACTTGAGGTCAGGGCTCTCCCCTGAGGAAGCACTAGAGGGAAAACTTTCATACCCATAACATCTCCACCTTTTAGAGAATGCTATGCTCAGCTCTTAATGTTGATACACAGAGCATCCCTGAGGAAAGATGCACTGAGAGTAGACATTACCTATGTTGAAAATACCTGTCTTGAAGCATGAAAGGTGTCCACTTACAAGGAAAATAATAATAAAAAGGCTTTAGTTTGCATGCAAACACAATACATATTTTTTTACAGCATGGTGATAAGTATCCAGGGCATTTGCCTACTAGCATCTGGTTTGTGGACATAGTTGAATTGAAAATTACATCGCAATTACTTAGCCCTTCCTTTTGTTTTTTTTTTAATTTACTTAATCCATAGCAAAAAACAAGAAATGCAAATTGACCTATTTTATTCACTAAAAAGATAAGGGAAAATATTCAAAATCAGATTTCTGCCCCAATCACTTCTATCTGTAAGGAACTGAGGTGTACCATTTTCCATGGTGAACCCATGCCTGAACCCCTGAATTGCCAGAGAGAATTATATTGCAATGCTGGCCTGATTTACACTGTGAATTCCTGTTTTTCAGTTTCAGCCTGGACCACCGGGTAAAAAATTTGTCTCTTCTTCCAGCATTTAAAATGAGAGGTTCTTCATCGAAAGCTGATATAATTTTTTTAAATAATAGTTTTGTTCTAAATGAGTTGAAAGGAAAAGACAACTTTTATTAACTAGCTTTTTTTAACAACTATGTTTTTACTAAAAGTTCAAGGAGTAAGAAGTATATATCTCTATGTTCACCAGTCTTATCTTTCTCCTTGTTACTCTATAAAGAAGTTTATCTTTTACTTTCGCAAGAAATCATATCATGCTGGAGAATGAAAGAAAGCACAATACAGTGATTAGAATGATAAAAAAATTTGAGGGATCATGCCTTGTCCCTGTTTCAGGTATGTCCCTGGTCTTCTAGCTTCTTTAACAATACTGTCCTCTTAGCACAGCTTTGAAAACAAATTCCTATGTCATTAACTGCACAGATTTCCCTCTGCCTGCAGTGCAGAACATTCTGCTATAGCTAGATAATCTGGTGTCCTGCTCAGATAACACCTGCAGAAGATAGCCTGGAGCCTACTGACAATGCTGTGAGTTTCTAACTCTGTTCAAAGAAGGGTCAGTCTTAGCCCCATGTGAGCAGCACTGAATCTGCAGCTGCTGTGGGTGTCCATTCCTGACAGAGATGCTGACTTTGTCAGGCCCTACTGAACACACAGGCAAATGAAGGGGAGAGTGAAAGCCTGAGCCTGAAAAGCTCAGGGTGGCTCCTCTGTTTCTGAGCAAATACCGCTGGCATGGGTCAAAGATGGAAAGTGCTCTACCTTGCCAGAGGGAGAAGGAGTGCAAGAAGAGCAGAAGCAGACTGTCTTGGTTTGACAAGACAGGAGTCTGTGAAAGAGGGCAAAGCCTCCTGTGCAATGGAGAACGGCAAACCCCCCTCCCTCTGAATTACCAGGATCTTTAAATTAAAAGGCTCTCAGGCAAAGATATGGGAGTGGGAGTAACAATTCTTTACTAGGAGAAAACTAGACAACAATTTAAAAAGGCAAATGCAATCGGTACAAACAAAACCAGTGAAAGAAAAAGTCCAGAACCTGAGGGGTGCCAGTATCAGTTCCGCTGGGACAATTGCTCCCCTTGCAGTAGTTGATGAATTGCAGCTGCAGTGGTGATCTTTAGAAGGGTATAGTTTTCCTCTGAAGATCTGGTGGCAGTGGGGCCGGTCTTCCTCTGCGCCGGGGTTGCCTCTGAGCTCCGCCGCCGTCGGCTCAGCGCGCGCCGGCTGCTTCGCTGCGAGTGCCACCGAAGAGAGCTGCTTCCCCGGGAATCCCGCGAAGAGAGAAAAAGCGAGCTGCTTCTCTCCCTAAAAGCTACCCCTTTATACCATAATAGAGTGCTTGATTTCCCCTCTGGGCGGGACCCCCCTCACTTACCAGCCCGGCAGGGAGTCAGTCAATAGTGTATAAACAAACCATTGCCTTTACGGGGCAAACCATTGTCTCTGAGAGAGATAACAAAACCTGTCCGACAGGTTTGCCTTCAACAGATGGCAAATAGAATACAAGCTTATTTTACAACCCAGGACACAGACAAAATTGAAAAAAAGACAAAACACATTCCTTTCCTGAAAGAAATGAGTAGTGCTAAAAGATGTACGAAGTTCAAAGAAAATATCATGTCTACTCCCTCAGCAATTTCCACACTTACAGACAAGTAACTGTAATATATGGTTAATGACAGAATTCAGGCTATCGCTGACTCAGGAATAAAGACTATTTACAGCCCCACAGTGCTCCATATAATACTGTGAGAAAATGGGCAGAGGTCTTCAGAGGGTAATGGTTCTGAATTTCCAACCCTCTTAATGTCACTGTTGCAAATATTCTGGTTCCTAGATCCATTTTAAAAAGTGATATGGTACATTTTCTCACTACAGTTACATTATTTAAGTGTTTTCTTCTTTGTCCACCCACACAAAAGTACTAAAAGAGGAGGCAGTGGTGTTCTGACCACACAGTATTAGAGAAGAAATTGAACAGTTCCTCAGGACACTTAGGACATTACAAAATCTGCTCAGATTGATGGCATTCCATGTCACTAATAGCAGCTAGGAAGCAGACAATTTAGTTTTTAAAAATAATTAGTTAGCATAGCTTGAGACAATAAATACCAATCTAATATACTGTCTCCAATATACTGTCTCATGGGTAAGCACTGAAAAATTTGTCTCTGCCCTGACATAGCCACTTTTTGAGATTTTCAGAACTCAGCTGGGCCAGGCCTTGCACAACCTCAGGTTATGTTAAAGTTTGCTCTCTCTGAAAAGAAGGTTAAACTACACAAAAAACACCTAATCTCTCTCTCTTTTTTTTTTTCTATTATTGCACTTTAACAATATTTAAATTAAATTTATTAATAGAACAAATACAGATAGCCAAAGCGACAGACTATTTTTTTCCCATCATAAGTATCTTTCCCACTGTGCAAGTAGAAATAAAAAATTAGTTCAAGTGAGGTATACAGAGCTCTCGGCCATGTATGCAAGAAAATAAAGGATAATTGATATGCACGGCCAAACACAATAATCTTGTACTAATTAATGCAGAGCAGTACATACACTGACATGTAAATTATGCACTATTATCAGCACACACAATGAAAGAGAAAAATGCACTAACAGCATTTCTTTTGCATTACTTCACATTATCTTAACATGAAAATTTTAGCAAAACAGAACATCACAAGTAAATTAATCCTTCCCCTCATTCACCTTTTCCACCTTTACACAGCAGTGTTCCACTGACACTCAAAAAATCTGATTTCTGTTTTATACTTGAGTAAAAATCAAAATCATATTCATCAACTGGAAGAAATAAATTTCAAGAACATGACATAATACAAAAGGATGAATTTTAAAAAAATGGGCATAGATGTGAGCAAAAGGCTTTATAATTACATGAAACAGAGGTTCAACACAGCAGAAGAAACCCCAGAGTTGAATATGTGTCAAAAACTTTCTAGGAGGTATAAACAGAGTCAGACCTGCATGACATATGGAGCTGTCCCTTTGCTCCACTTAGTGTTGATACAAGCCCATTTGGTAGGATTTGCATCAATAAAAAAGCCCCAGGAACCAATTAGTGTAAAAATGTAGAAACTATGACCCCTGAAAGAGATGCAGTGATTTGGGGTTGTTCAGATGGACAGAAATAGGCTGAGAACATGTTAATAACTCATAATTAGTTGTCCTTTCATCAGCATAATTATGATAGTTAGTTCACAAAAGCTAAAGAATTTGATGAATATTTCTACAAGTGAGGAATGTTCTCAAGCACAAAGAAGCTCACAAGGCACATGGAGTGAGGTTTTGTGGAGACACATGATGAAAAAATAATATGAGATACGTTGTCTCAAATGTTACACAAGTGTAAATTAGTGCTTGAGCTGCTCTATTTTCAGTTGGCCAAAATAGCAAACACTGGAATAGTAGACATAAAAATCTGCAGGAGTGGGCTTATTATACACCTTACTCTGAAAACTTATTACAGAGTTAGAGCAAAAACAAGTGGATGACAAGAAGAAAAGGGAGACATCTTTGGTAGGTTCTTTCTTCCTTTTCTTGAGGGCATTACTGTGAACTTCACATAGGAAAAGGTAATGTTAAATTGAACTGAAGGAATTTTTTGTAGCAGTTTAAAGCAGATACATTTTTTTTTTTAATTCTCAAAAATAAAAATTCTATAAACATCCCTTTTTCTACTGAAGTTTTATTTTAAAGAGTATAAAGAGCCAAAGTGAAGCAAAGGAGTGTCTTCATGCATGATTTACTAAGTGGTTGCTCAAGAGGGCAAAGAAAATTAAATTTTTTACGGAAAACACATGTATCCTGATTTATACAAAATAGAGTAGAGCTAGCAGACTTATAGAGTCAGGGTTCATGGCTTATGAATTCATTAATTTAATTTGCACTTTCAATCTACATTTTGGAGAGAAAAATATTAAAATAACCCAAACCTAAATAACCTTCTCTGCATAGGACAAATAATTTAGACACAAGTATATTTACCTGGTAACTTGACTGGTGAATACAAACATCTGGTGAAGAGATTAAAACAATATAATTCACTTGAGGGAGTATTTTCTGTAAATAGTCTTTGTCACTAAGTGGAGTATCTACCAAAGCAATTGAAATCAAAAGACTTAAGAGAATCTGTCAGCCTCTGATTTTCCTTTGAGCTTATTTCATCTCTACTTATACTTAAATTTCACTTTCACTTATATTTCAGTGCTATTCAGCAAAAATGATGTGTCAGGTTTTAATTATACAGATTATATCTAGAATTTCATTCTGAACTTTTGCGTATTGAGAGGATTGTCTGGATTAAATTCCTATTCCTTGCCAACCCATTTAGTACTAGCACAAATATTAGTTGTTTTAAATTACAAACTGAACTTAGAATTCCTGTATTTAGGCCTTTCTCGTACAGGGATCTCTAATGACATCAAAGTTTTTAATTAAAGAAGCATACAATTCACTTTATGTCAACATTTATGGAAAGTACTTCACGCAGGCAATAGAAAAACTTTTTTTTCATTTGATATATAATGTCAATTAAATATGATGCATCCACTAAAAACAAAATTAAAATCAAGTATTTCAGGCTTTTGAAATTGAATACATAAAGCAAAATCAGCAAATGTCTTGACCAAAGCACTGTAGTTAACCTCCATAATTTGCAAAATATTCTGCATGAACTTTTTTAGTAATTCAATTTCAGGTCAACAGAAAAGTTCCCCTGATATACAAGGAGTCAAGATTTAATTCAGACTCCACTAAAAATCCAAAGAACTATTTTATTCCCAAACATCCATCTTGTGTTTGACTTTTAAGTCTTACTTGATTTTCTTTATGAGGCAAAGGAAAGAGAACAAACAAATAATTGAGAAAAGCTGTTTCTTAGGCAGTTCTTTGTTAAAGGCTTCCAGGGAATTAACTGTAGCAAAAGATCATCCACAATAAAGGAAAAGATAGAAGGAATAAAAGTGACTCAAACACCTTAAAAGTAGTGACCTACGTTTACAGAAGATTAAGAGTGAGATGTTTTTCAGACATTAAACATGTCACAGACATTCAAATTGTTCTAATTTGTCCTGTGTAATTTCATTCTATTCTCACCCTCTAATGCAAAGAGATAAAAAGGTTGATATTGGGAACTGTATAAATTTGCTGAATGCCTATGAAAAAAGCTGTGAACAAATATTGCATTAAAAGAATTTTTATATTTTACATCAAGCTGAACTCTACAAGCACAGGGGGAAAAGAGAAAGCTCAATTTGATTGACAGTCATGCTTCCAATTCATTTCCACCTAGCTATGAAAGCCAGAGCAGATTTAATCTCAGCATTATATTAGTAATCAAGTCATGCTTGGTTCTGCACTTACAGCAGCAAACCAAAAGTCAGTCTGCACACCTAACTGCCTCCTCTGATGTGCATAAAGGTACTCTTACAGATATAATAAATATAGGCTTACTTTTCCCCAGAATGTCTTTACAGCAGTATTATAGACATATTTACATTAAAGATTACCATAAAGGTTTTGAGAGCAATAATAAGTGCTAAAAAAACTCCATCATGGCCTCACTACCTGAAAACATCAAAATTCTACCAGAAGCTTAGTATAAATGGTACAAAGTAGAAAAACACAGATAAGTATTACCATTGCTAAACAGCAAAAAAAATCCCAGTTTTCTGAGACAAATGGAAGATGTCATTAAACAAAAATGGCATCTGTTGCAAATATCCTGTTGAGGAAAATTCTGAATTTCAGTGTAGCAGAACAGGAACTGTATGAAAGAGAAAAACTTTAAGTGAAAAGCTTTTATATTTTTGTTCAAAGACTGATTTAGCAGTGGCAAACAATGTTAGAGTCTGGATTTCTGCACATTTTGAAAATCACAATGCAATTTCTGTCCCAACTGAAGAAATTCTGAAGGAAATTAATACATAAGTTTCAGACTCGTATTTTATTTCATTTTGTCCATGACCTAATGAACGTCAGACAGTACAGATTTGAAATAACATTTGTTGCTCCAACCACTTGAATGACACCAAATGTCACTAATCACAGACACTGAAGTCATGCAGGACCAGAAATAGATTGTTTTGCTCTATCCTTCCTCAGTCTGGTTTTTGAGAAAAGCCAGCAGAATACTCCTTAGAGATCACCACCATTTATCTTGAACAATATCTTGAGAAGACTCATTTTTCACACAGAAAAGCCTCTGGGCTTCACAAAGCTGTGTTACAGAGAGAGGTGTTTGGAAAACGATATGCAGAGGAAATTGCAAGGCATGAAACCTCAAACTTGGAGGAAATGTAGTCATGGGAAGCAAATGCTAAACTGCACAAACAATGCACTAGTTTCTAGCACACATGACTATCAGAAAATTCCATGTACATGTTAGGCACTTATGTACACTAGAGTGTCTTAGGCCTAGTCCTTCTTTTCCAGGAGCTCCATTTTGTCTAGGGATCACAGACTGGCAGCCATCTGTGACCACCTTAGCAAATCCCAACTACTTAAACAAATTTGCCATTCCCATGTTTTCCAAACAGCTCCATTTTAAATAGATTTGTTTTGGGAAATAATTTAAAATTCTTCATAGCTATCTGTACAGTCTCATTGTACCCCTAAAGCACAGCAGGGTGAACTGCAAGCAGAGGAACACAACTGCACAGAAATCCTTATCTACCTGAAGCAGCAGAGCTGTGCATGCTGCCCTCTGTGACTGTGACATAGAGAGAGAGATGTTAGGAACTGGGACAGGGTACCTTGATGCTGCTTTAAAAAATTAAAAGAATTTAACTTTTCTTAGGACTGCTCTAAGAGGAACAAAGAAAGCACACAAGGACATTGCTCTCATCTCTGCTGGATCCTATACTTCCTCACTTGAGCAGAGAAGCTACACATAGTATTTAGCAAATAACCTTCTCTTGTCCTTTGTAACTATTGACCATGGCTGCTTCTGTTAAGTAGTTTTTATTCTTTAATTTCAGTCCCAATTTTTTTCAGTTGAAAGCATCTATACTAACATATTGACAGAAAGAGTTTGTTTTTTTTTTTTACCAGAAGGAAACAGAAAGGCATTTCAATCTTCCAGAGCCTTTACTCTAATTACTAGATTCTCCTTTTTCATTTCAGATACCTAAGATCAAAATTTCAGTATGTCAGTACTGTGGCAAGAAGACAAACATGCAAATTATAACTTCTGTAAATTTCAAAATACACATGAATTGGAGCAGAATATAAATAATCTGAGATAACTGATAGAATATAGAGGAGCTTTTTGTTCCAGTCAGCTAAATCATGGTCAATGAAAATACAAATCTTGTCAGCAGCAGCTTTTGTCTTCAGCAACATGGGGAACTGTGACTACCTCATTGGTACTGCAACTCAGTGCTATTCTTATTTGCTCTGCAAGATTATGAACCAAATAAACTTTCAAAGGAAATATCTTCACTAATCATTTACAAAGACAAGTGCAATCAGATGTTTTACACGCTATACAGCACTCTAGTTGCTGACACTTTTCTTTGTTGTCACTACTCTCTTTTAATGCAGTCTTGACTTTGTGGTTTCCAAGTCAAGTTCCAAGAAAAAAAAAATGCAGTCCTGGCAGCAGTTTTAGTTTTTCCTCTCACAGAGATCTTTTGATAACTAAAACTCTTTTGATGGAGCTGCAATCAATTATCAGAAGACTATGCTGGAATGTTTTCTACTTGAAAAAAAAATTGTGAGTTCTTATATCCAGAGAGTGAAAGACTTTAACTTGCTTGCTGTGCATACCATTCAAACTCATTTTAGCACATACCTGTTATTACTTTCTGACAAGACTGGAAATATAACAGCAAACATGAAGTAATGCCAATATTTCTACCATCCCCAAAAGGAAAGTCATGAAGAAACTCTCATGCTTGCCAATTACTTTTACTTTCCTTCCCACAAAACAAGATGACAGGGTTTTTCTTTGAAGTACTCTCAGATGACCTTTCTGTACCCATGCAAAATCACAGTTTTGGGTATTGGTTTTGCAGTAAGATTATTTTCTACATACACATATGCATACATATACATACAATCAACAGATCCATACCCAAATCTATATACGGTGGCACCTTTAAATACTGGCAATTACAAGGCCAACAGAGGAAATTAATTTTCTTTCCTAAACTCCCACACTTGTCCACCAGAGTCATAATTAATATTCAATTGCATCAGCACATATTTTGATGAAGACTCAGATTGTGTTATTTCAGGTACACATCAAGCAAGTAAGAAGAGGAACTTGAGACATATTTCAGAGCAACTGAGTAATGAATGATTTTTAAAAAGATAGCTAACTAGCTAACTGCTAATCCTTTAACAAAGCTTGTAAACAAAGAACTGATGAAAGGTTTTTAAAAACCCCAAGAAGTCTTAGCCTACTTTTTACCTGGCCAATACAACATGGAAAAAACATCCTAACATAACAGAAAAGTAGTATTTAAGGAGAGATTTTATATATTATTTTCACAAAATTTTGGAATTTTGGTAATCATTTCAACTTTTTTAGTGAAATTAAGACAAACAAAAATGCAACACAATGATTTCTAGTGATATAAAAAGGTGTGCTGGTTTTGGCAGGGATAGAATTAATTTTTTTCACAGTATCTAATATGAGGACATGGTTTGTATTTGTCCTGAAAATGTTGTTGATAACATTGGGATATTTTTGCTATTGCTGACCAGTGCTGACTCAGAGATAAGGTCTTTTCTGCCTGCAGAACTGCCCAGCCAGTGAAGAAGTTGGGGGTACCTAAAAAATTGAGAGGAGACACAGCTAGGACTGGTGACTGCAGCTGACCAAAGGGCTATTCCAAATTCTATCAAATCATTCTCAGCACATGAACGTGAGGAAAAACAAGGCATGGGGTGATATGCAGAATGATGGTGTTTGTCTTCCCCAGTCATCATTATGCATGATGGGGCCCTGCTCTCCCATAGATGGCTGAACACCTGCCTGCCCATGAGGAACAGATAATTAATTCCTTGTTTTGCTTTGCTTCTGTACATGGCTTGTGCTTTCCCTATTATATTGTCTTTATCTCAACCCAAAAGTTGTTTTGTTTCTTACTTGAACTCTTCCAGATCTCTCCCTTATCCCAAAGGTGAGGAAATGAGCAAGAAGTTCTGTGGTATTTTGTTGTGAGCTGGGCTTAAACTGTGGCAGAGAGGAATAAGAAATGGATAGTAACTGCTACTACAGGAAAATATTGTTGTATTTAGTATGATATTAAGGAGAAAATACTCATACCCTTAGAAATACTTGGAGAAAATGTAGAAAGATCTATAAATACTACTCACCTATCTGACTGTGGCAGATTCTACAGCCTTTGCAAAACTCTCCAGAAAGACTTATGCTAGTTTGTGAAAGAAAGATTGGTCTTTACTTCATTTCAGTTTACAGTTGTGAAAAAAAAATGGACTTACACCGTTGCCCTATAATCCATTTGGAGAACCACTGGTGCGCACTGCATATGCAGCACTTTGGAAGCAGTCATTAAAAACTGACTTTACAAGATAATTAGGAGTGCATAGCACAAACAGAAACTGACTTGAGAAACTGACTTCCCTTCCATCCCACCCCAAAATGGCAGTAGATATTGGTTCTCATAATTAGTATTTAATTGATTGAGGCATTTATTGCCCAACACCAGGGGAACAGCATCCTGGCTTACATCATAGAAGTTTTTTCTCCTCCAAAATACATGTTTCAAGTGACATTGCTCATTAGACATGAGAAGTTCAAGATGCATGTGAAAAGGCCCAGTAGCACATAGCAGGCTTTCTTTCAACTTGCATGTGGTACTGTGAGTGTAGTCAAATTTAAGGTTTGTAAAGTTAACAGCCATCTATTACGACAGTAGAGCAAAAGGGGAAATGGTAAGAGTCCAACATTCTCTATAAACATTAGCTTCCAATTAAAACTGGAAAACTGACAAATTGCTCAATGCAATTAATTTTGTCAATTGAAAAAAAAAAAAAAACCCAAAGCAATAAAAACCAAAAAACCAAAACCCTAAAAAACAGGCAAAAAAATTACTAGATTTATGATCACATATTAAATAATGACAAAGAAATCAGCTGGGAAAAATGTTTCTCCCCAAAAAAACATTTTAAGAATATTAGTTTCACAGGTTTTTCAGTGCACAGTATGTTTTAGGAATCTAGGTATGAGCACATAAACTTTCTGCAACTCTCTGTAAAACAAAACACTGAAAAAATGTTAAATTGGAAAGTACTTTTGAACTGTTTTGGGTTTTTGCACATCTATATGCTCATGTTCAAGAATATTTATAGCTGTTAAGATCACTTCCTTACAACTGCAACTTCAAATTAGAAAAATGACAGACATTAAAATCTTTATAATAGCATAATTAAGCAAACTTCATAATTTGCAAGTAACTGACTGTGGTGGCACACCTGAGTGCAATTGGCTATTCTTATAAAAGATTACAACAGATATATTTTAGTACAGTAGAAAAAAGAGAGACCAGCAGAAAAAAAACCCACTAGAATTAGGTAAACCACCACCTTTTGTAGAGAGGTGCAGAACAACCCCTTCCAACCCCAAAATAGTAGTCTGTTAATGTGTTCTGCAGTGGTGTTTACTCCAGCTAATAAAACCTGAGTTGGAGGAGAAAAAACCTCTTTCAGAAACAGAAGGACTATGAGACTTGTGCTGGGTTTACTATGCAATGTCATTTATCACCCACCACAAAGTGCACAAGATATTAACATGTGTTCTCTCAATAAGCCCTGCATTTTCAGATCCAAAGACTTTATCTCAAATCCTTAACTCAAGTCTAGAGGGTTTAACTGAATATGCCCAAACAGCATTTTTAAATATAAGCCCCTAAAATATCAGTTTAGCAGGTTTAAATGAAGTGAAAGAAACACATTTTCCAGGAAGAAACTTCATTCTCAGTAAGATAGCTTTGCTTATATACACTGCCAAACAAAAGCTTAGGGGGAAAAAGCAATCAAGAAAATGAAAGAAACCCTTTAACTTTTGTTCTTTCTAACTGTATGTCAAATCAATAGTCCTTCTGTGGAATTAATTTACTTTGTGCCCAGGTAGACAAAATTGAAAATTTAATCAATACAAAAGAAAACTAGTTTGACACATCCTGAGTGATAATGACCAATGAGTTTGTTCTTCTGCCTCTTTTTTCCCCCCACAGAATCATTATTTTGTGCCCAAGAGCTGTAACAATAATACTAATAATAAATAGAAAGCTGTCCTACCCGTACCAGAACTACGCTTGCCAGGCAGAGTTCAATGGCAGGGCAGCATTCTAAAAAAAAGAAAGAAAAAATTAATTATGGAAAGGCCCCAGAGTACATCTGTGCCATGAGCACTCTTCTGATAAAATGTTATTTAATTATATTCCAGTAAACAAAGATGCATATTTAGGAGCTAATGGCACTCTATTGCTTACTGAAAGGAACACATAATTTTCCTGCAAGCACTAAAAGAAAAAAAAGAAAGCAACTGTTGAGAAAAATACAATCCAAATTGTCCACCCTCACTCAGCCATTCAACTACTGATCTACTTTATATGAATTAATTTAAGTTACTTTTCATTGCAGGAATCTATAGTTAGCTCTACCTTAATAGCCCTAGAAATGAAAAAGCTTCTGTAACATGGGTAATCCTCACATTTGGGGTACTATAAACCAAGAAAGATATCCAAAGTTCCCTGGTACTCACAAAGAAACTCATCGTATTTATATCACCTTTTCCACAAAAAGGTGAGGATTCAAATACAAAACAGTTGTACTATTGCTGTCACTGTCACAAGCAAAAATGCATTCTCACAGGTAAGTTTATGGTTCAGTGTGAAGACAGGATGAGAGGTTACATATCTTCCAGATAACTCTGTAAATGTCTTCATCACTGAAAGGGAGAAGGGTATAAGAGAAAACAGGACAGGCTATACATGATACATGACAGTTGTGGTTCTAAATGCCAACAGATTTTAATCATACTTCTTTAATAGCATAGGAAATACTCAACATACAAATCTACATAATATCTATAATTAACAATTAATAATTACTCTAATAATATTTTATATATATATAATACATACAGGGTACATGAACATACAAAATCAAAAGTATTATATATATATATGTACAATGTACATGTATCTATATGATATATATGTCCCATACAAATGAGCATAGCACTCTCAAATTTCAGGATGGGATGGATCTAAGCTCATCTGACTTCAGGTATGAACTAGTCATCCACATCTCAGTCATTTACTCTTAGCCTCCTGTATAATCAACAGAGGGAAAGAACAACTGGCAGCAACTGAGTCTTCTGTATTTAATTGCACTTCACACAGATGTATAGTGAGGTAACAGTACCACCAGAATTAGACTGGACAAACATTAACTCACACCCCTAGCCCTCAATCCTCTATGATTTCTCACCTAGACTTTGGTTTCCAAGCTAAATTTTTGACACAGGGCAATTAATTCAGAATCAAATGCTGATCTACAGGAAGTTCATGAGTATTACCTGTGTTTTGTCTCCTGCAGATCTAGCAAATATACAGGTATTTTTTCTATATGGAAATTTTGAGGAACAGTTAAACACAAAAGCATTGACCAGATTCAGTACCTTGACTGATAAATAAAGTCAGAAAGATACTTCCCATTTTTCTTTACAGCCTTTTACAAGTCATTAAATGTTTCCTTAAGTAGTTTTTTGAAATATGGCAAGACTCTGTAAAACTACTTTTTGAAGAACATGGTAAGCAGTGTATCATTATGAAGGATTTCATCTCCCAGAATGTTGATTCTCTAAGATAATCAATAGCTGGTTCCTCCTGCATCTTCTTGCTATTTTGTTCAATAAAAAAATCCCTCAATTTTGTAGCATTTTTATACTTTTTTTTTTCCTTATTCACATTTTTAAAACTCTCTTAATATTCTTCTCTCCAGAAAAAATTATTAAAATTGTTGTTAGACAGGACAGGCACCTGTTCCAGAGATTTGAAATTTACTCTTAGAGCAGAAAGCCCTGAGCACTCAGACTCTGTGTGGGTGCCCTTCTGAAGCACAGTCCCACAGCACAGATGGAAGGATTCACAGGGGCACTACCTCATGCTGACTGGAAATCCTCTGAGGTACTCTGAGCTACTCTTACCTACCCAGGATGGACCACACATTCCAAAAGACCTGGGATGTACACTCTGGGATGTGGCAGTATCCCTGTTATCATTGGCTGAACAAGGACCTAGCTCCTACGAAGGACTGCAGTGCAATAGGAAGCCTCCTTCCCTCAGAGAAACTTCAGTCTTCATAGCTAAAAACAAAGCTTTAAGACATCTATATCTGAATAAACCACACAGAGTCATGTAGCAGAACTACTTAGAGGAGCTCTGCTTACAGCAAAGCAACCTGCAGATGAAAATATAAATTATCTGTCACAATCCTATGCTCTTCACAGCTGAATGACCATGAAGGAAACTACTTAATGTATAAAATAACCCATATATAATAGCTGAATGTCCATCTGGAAGAGCCACTGAGTTGGTCTGGGATTACTATGCAAAAAAATTCAAGATTATGAAAAATGGGCTAAATTTCTTTGATTAACAGACACAGAAGCAGACAGAATAGAAAATTAGCGTTGTTATTATTAAAACATATTATGTTTACATATTTTTGTTGTTATTATTAAAACATATTACATAGTGTTGTTATTATTAAAACATATTGTATAAACAGCCCACACAAAGGACCCCACTTAAGTCTACCATTAAAATGTTTTCTAGTAATTTTATAGTGCTTCCATTTATATAGAAGAAAAGGATTCATCTTATTGAGGAGATTTGTTCAACAAGAGGTTTTTTATTCAAGAAGAATTAAAAAAAAAAAAAAGTGGGAAGAAATACTTTTCCTTGAGATCATTGCATCAGGATTGGACATCAGGAGAGATATCCTCAAACAGGGATACTGGCATAACCCTTCCAAGTTCTCCAGTCTGAAATTCTTCAGGAAAAGTAAAGTCAACTAAAACCAGCACCTTTCTTTCACCATCTTACAGAAATTATCCAAAAGTCAGCTCTAAGGAAGAATTCATCCTGTTTTGGTAACATCCAGGAACTATCAACTCTTCCCTTGAATCACAGCGTGAAAACCACTGCATACTCTTTACTCTGAAAAAGCTGAAAAAGCCTGTTTTATTTTAGTATTTCATTCTAGCTAGTACGGGAGTTAATGAATGTGAATTTTGTCAAATATCCACTTAAAATGATTGAAAGTAAACAATTTTTAAAATGTGTGGGATCCTATGGATGAGAACTTAGAAACCCCATGATCATTAGAAAAGAACAGTCTTAAAATACTACTATTCCAAAGGTATGTAAGAAAGTTTTTTAACTCTGCAGACTGATTATGAAACTCAAGGAGTCTGAGATAGTTCAGATAAGAAAATTTAAAATACAGGAAAAATGATTTAGTCATTTATTTATGTAATCACAAGCAAATCTAGCTAACAGCAAATGAAAAATTGCAGAAGGTCTGTAATGAGTGAAGTTTTACTCTATTTATGTAGAGGAACACATGGTTCCAGAAAAACTGGAACAGAAAAAATCTGACCGCTCCAATGCTGGGGTTGTTAACACAATTGTTATTTAAGCACTCTGGCATTTCCCTTTTTTCAATTTCCTAAAGCCTTGCCAAGTCACTGCAATGCAGAAATCCTCTGAGCCATCATGGAGTTGTCATAACTGCTAGGTCATCCTTTGTCTTCCTACTATTCTCTGCTTTGTCAACTACACATTTTCTAGATTGTTCAATAAATGAGACAGCAGTTTGACAGACATCAGCTTTGTTTGGAAAAGAATCCTGATTAAGCCTTGGAGAAGCCTTTCTTCTGCACAGAAAGAAATATTCTGTGAAAAATTTTGAACCATATAATCAAGTTTATAATAACAACATCTAACTTTCATAAAAGTAATACATTCTTTCCAATATCACTTTAAGGTGTCATTATTTATATCTTGCTGAGTATTATTTTGCAAACAAAATGGGCACCGCTATCTTAAAAATAAGTTGAAAAATACTTTTATTATTCAGTTGCAGAAAACAAGTTTTAAAATATATTTGGAGAATACAATAATCAATAATTCCCGTTTAGCTTCTCTCCCACTCACTATATCTCCAACAAGCCACTAACATTCATTTGGCTGACAGACTTTGTGTATTCCCATTGGTACTTTGGGGATTTTCCAAATTTTCCTACTTTGCTTTGTCAGGGTAAAAGTCTTATAAGAAATTAGAGATATTCAGCAGATTGTTTACTATAGCCTAACTCTTTTCTTCATACTAGCTATGTCCAAGAGAGAAAATGACCCAGTTGTTCAATGATTTCCCAGTTTTTGTGAAAACACAACTTGCAGCAGCCAACTGAGAACAGTTGAAACACTGGTGACAGTGATGGGGCTGCTGTGGGGTCTCCACTCCCAGGTACAGCAGGAAGCAAGACAGCAAAGGGTACTGAACACAGCTCCAGCTGCCTTGGGTGAGGAAAAATGTATACCCTGTCCTTAGAGATTCTGGCACACCTTTCAGAGTCAGGGAAGTCAGTTTTCCTTCTTATTAAACTATCATGACATAATTTCTAAACTGCACCTCTCGGCTGTTATGGAAATGTTACACATCCATGTCCAAACTATATCCCAGCAAGAAAGACACTTCTATTTCTAACATCTGTGCATTTTTTGTATCTCAAGGGCTCCTTTTAAGAATTATAATGGTTAATCACTTTATTTTCCTTTATAGGAACAGGAAATTGAATCCATGAAGTTCATTTTTTTTTTCATATCTACTCTTTTAATGCTACCAAACCAAACTGGCAACATTGTACCCAACTCAGAAGACCGATTTGTGTGTTTTAAAGTAAGCTGATCTGAAATATTTTCCAGGAAGGGTGAGGGCAATAGATGCATTTTAAGACACTACAAGATATCAAATGAAGGTCTCCTTTGGTCTGCTGAGACCCAACAAAATTACCTTCTCATGTAATCAGCAAGCATTACCTTTCTAACCAAGCTGTGGGATTTCCTACCAAAGTCTGAACCCCTCCATCTAAAATTTTCTTACATTACTGTTTCAAGATTTCCTGTGGAAGGAAGCAAATATTTTAAGACATGAGGAAACATGGAGAGGTATTTTTAACTTGTGCAGTCTCCTCTGTAGCATTTAGGAGATGCTGTCTTTGCTGCTGGACTAAGACAGTAGATTTTCCCCACCCTACATGGTGAGCACTAGTTCCTTGACATGATTCTCTCCTCCCTCCAAGTGCTAAAGCCAGGGTCTAAGTTCTGCATCACAGTCTATCTGGGGGATTCCTTCTGGCTAATCCTATAGTTCATATAGCCAGAGAAGTTTTCATAAAATCCTACAAGCAAACAGAGATAGCTCATTTGATCTCACAATTCTTCTTGCTATATTAGAAGATATGTGGCTGTACATTGGTAAAGTATCAAAGAAAGAATCACCAAGACAAAAGTTTCAGCTTCATTTGGGATGTCAGATACCTTTAAGAGGAAACTAATCCTACCAAATATATCTGCTTTGCTGGTCTGAGGCAAAAGACTGAAACTGGTGATGTTAACCATACCACTCCCCAGCATGAGTTAAAAACAATTGTCCACATTGTTCAGTACTACCAGGACTGTCCAAAACCAATACCCAACAACAAAACATGTTGTTCATTTAATCTCACAACCAGCAAAATGAAGAATTTATCTTGTTATTCAGTTTCACCTCGGCAGTTCAGCTCTCAACACATTCCTGACTAACCGTGCCCTGCAAAGTGTATCCATGCCAGGGATCCCCACAGATCTCTCAAAGTACCTGTTACATACATGGATCCCACCAAGTTGTGATACCAAAGGAACAACACCTTTGCTAACACCACGGCATCCCCTGAGAAAGTGCAAGGCATTCCCACTTTGTGCCAGGGATTTTTCCCCTTCTGAGCCTCCAATGATCTCCTGCCATCATCCCCCTGCCCCAAGATGTTGCAGTAGCCCCTGGAACATGGAACAGTTGCTGCTAGGGGAAGGACATGAGCTCTGTACTGAGCTTGCAAGACTGACTAAAACCACAGCAGATTTCTAGCTGCAGCTTTCTTTTCACAACTGGCAGGGGAAATGGAAACTCAGTGGAAGGAAAGCTTTGGCACAAGCAGCTGAAAAGCACTAATGTCAACATTCCACACTCCAGCTCTGCAATCCCTTCTCCATGTTTACATTTAATATATTAGGAAACGGACTTTGTCCTCACCCACAGCCCTCTCTGCACACTCTTATAAAACACTCCTGAACTGCAGAGGTATAAAACTCACTCGAAATAGTAATTTTCTTACAACTACATTTTTGCACAAGTAGCAGAACAATAGTTGAGGAACTTGCTCTGGTCGGTCAGTAAGGTCTGATGCATCTTAAAAGAAGAAACTATTTGTCTGCACTGGAGTAAGACATTGGCCAGAGGCCAAGGATATTTCACTGTCATTACAGTGGTATTTGGCACAGAAACACTCATAAAAACAGTGTCAATATGTGAGAAGTACAGAATTTTCTGATGCTTAAAAAAGCTGAAAAAAGGGTTTCAAGAACTTCCAAGGAAGCAACATGCAACAAAGAAACATTAAATGAAAAAAATCACACATAGGAAAAGGGAGGAGAAAAAACAGAGGACATATAAAAGGGAAATAGAAGATAAAAGCTCAAAATAAGTGAAATTAATTTCACTTAATTTCAGGTGCTTACCACATACATGTTCACTCTGAGTTGTCTATCTTCCCTCTGTAGTCAAGGGAGAGGTGGTTTTAATCCCACCAATGCAGCTAGGGCTTCTTTCACCTAACAATATGGGAACCCCCTTCAGGGTGAGATGAACTACACAAAAATTTTGCACACAACACTGGACACCTTTTCACAGCTGAGAAAGCATGACCTGTTCAGGGACCAGCACAATATCTCATTGCTCATTCTAATACGAAATTAATTCCAAAATTCTTTCTTTCTATCCCAAGGACAGGTAGATATCAGACTACAATCAGCTAAATCATCACTGACTAAGAGCAAATTTTCTTCAATTATTCTCTGAAAAAAAAAATCAGTATATACATGCTATTTTTGATAATTTCTCAGATGACGAAAGCATAATAGTTTTTTTTTTTTTTTTGGCATTTCAGAGTGGTCTGAAGTGAAAAGAATGCAAAAATATAATTAATTAAAATCCACATCTGATCTAAATAAACTATCCTAAATCACTCCACCACTTTTCTCTCAAATCTAGGAATATATCTAAGTTGTGCAATGCATCACTGAGCGAAGATATTTGGATTTGTTATAAACCTGCATGCTGGTGCAGTATAGTACCACACACTGCCAGGATGCTAGAATAGGAAAGATGAGCTATTGCTGCACTCTGACGAGGGTATATCCTCAACAGAATCTATCAGCCGACTCAGATGGAGCATTATCTTAGAGCAGTTAACTTTCTTCAGGTTCTATATGAAATGGTTTTAATAAATTTGGGTTCATGGACTCATGAAGTATTGGGTATGGACCCTAATTTCCAACAAAATAAAATCAACTGTTATATTTTATTGTAACCATTTTTACTTCTAATACTGTAATATTGCCATCTTTCCATTGCTGACTAGAAGCTGCTCTTGCTGCAGCATGTGAATAACAACTGTATGATTACTCTCCAGATTAGAGGAACACCTAATTCTAAATTATTATTCTAATAAAAAAGGTCTCCTTTACCAAAGGAATTCCCCATCATCCATTTACTGACAGATTATTATTCTCCTGTGTCACCAAGAGGGCCACAGAGGACAGTATCTCTGTAAAAAACCTGCTCAGTAAAACATGGCACCAAGGATTTTCAAGGATTAAAAGATGGGTGTAATTTAACACTTAAAGAATTTTCTCTCCAAAAAATCACATTGTCTAAAACATTATTATTGTTGGCAATTTCAATAAAATTATTGATTTTTCATTCCATCTCCAGAGAGCCAAACCAAAACCATAAAAGTTGGTTTTGGATTTTTTTGAAGTGAAACTTTCAACTTCAAACAACTGTTTCAAGTATATACTGTTCCAAAATAGCAAATAGCCTATTTTGTTCTAAATAATGTCAGAACTATGCATTTGGACATTATTTATTCAAAATACTGTTTTTTAATTCTCTAAAGCTATCTGATACTCAAGAGTTTCCATGACAACTTGAACAGGAGATGAAATGTCAGAATTTCCCAAATAATGAAAGCTTTTTTAAGTCCATTGAGTTTAGCACAGCTAACCAAACCTATTTCTTTCTATGCAAAGATCAGGTCCTTTAAACAATAAGAAAAATTATCCCCCTGCCTTGTAATTCCAGAGAAACCAGCTCAGGAAAATTACTGTAACAATTTTTAATAAGTTACAAAGAACAGGCAAGACTGCCAGAAGCAGAATGCCAAATGGCTTAGTGTCTTTTTATGTGTTGGACAAAAAAACAAAGACTTACTCTTTTCGCAAGTGTTGACATATTTATTAACTTGTCCCTGTACTGGACTTGTACCACTGAATCACACAACAGATGTGATTAGAATAGAACTAACAAAAAAAACCAAAACAAAACAAACTGATCCTCTTCCTGTTCAATCTGTTCCAAAACCATCCATTAAGATCCTGGTGATTCCAAATAAATATTATATTAGTAAAATTAAACTTCACTTTCATTATATGATCAGAAAGATTGCTGGAGTACCTGAGTTGAGTCTCCCATGGTCACAGACAAGTATGTTATGGGTAAGGCTCAGAAGAAACAACACATCCTACAACTTCAGTCTTCCTTGTAATATTTTAAGACACATTTTTCCAGAAAAAAAAACAAACAAACAAAACAAAACCCCACACAGACAAAAAGCACACCAAACAAAAAACAAATGGACAAACAAAAAACAACAAAGACCGGAAAAAACCCAGTCCAATGAACTGACCAAGCAAACAAACAAAACACTGCCAAATATAAACTTGAGATGATTGGCTCCTAATACATCTTCAACTTCCCTTTCTGAGTCCAACAAGGCAAGAGAAACTCTCAGCTGACAAAAAAAAATGAGATTAAGAGGATTTGGCAGTTATTTTTTCATCATCTACATTGAATAAGATTGAATTAGAGACTTTTGTGTACCATGAAATAATTTTTGGAACATCCCATGCAGCTTGTTCTACCCTCCTACTGCTAGACAGTTTGTAGGGAAAAGTTAGCTGATTAAAATCAGTGTTAACTACTGCTGCCCTTCGGAGCTCATCTCCCCATTTTGAACTTAGATGACTCTGGCAATGTCACACAGAGGGTAAAATCAACCATGTGCTGTACTCCTGGTGCACATCATGAAGGGAGATAGAGGAAAAGCAAGAACAAAGTGGCTGCCAATCAACCAGCCACTGCTCCCCGCCATGAGCCCTGGACTGAGAAAATGGGGCTGAACTGCCAACTCCACCCAGGCTTGAGGTACAAGACACATGTCATTTCTGTAAACATGCCACTCCTCAAATCTTGGGAGCTCCACTGTGAGATCAAAAATGGAACTTACCAGCTCTGAAAAATAATATATATATTCTGTATATATCTAAATAAATTAATGGGAAGAAGTTCTATGAACATTTGTTTCAAAATGGCACTGCAAATTACATAGTGCCTTTGAACTGTTCATGCAGTGACACTGAAGGAAAACCAATTCCAAATTGAAAATAAATGTAGCTGATCCATTGGAGAGTATCTTTAGAAAATCATAAAAAATATGCACAGACCAAATAGTTCACTGTTTCCTTGAAGCATATTTTTGCAGCAATTTGATATTGACCTTCTTTAATTTGTGGTTATGAAGCTATTTTTCAGAAAATGGACAGAAATGCACATTACAGAACCTTTTCATCTGACAATACTGGCTGTGAATACAAATATTTAATTTTCCAAGTTTCCATCATTTAACCCCAGTATGTTGAAATAAAAAGCCGCAATGGCACCTGATAAACAGCAGTAATAAAGGACATTTTAGGCAATTCCAGCTGTCAGTCAGAAAAAAGAGCAACACGGTTTTCTCATAAAATCCCTTCATCCAGACCCAGGCTCTGACTACTGAGTGGGACTATGAAATTAACACTAATACAGTGAATTTGGGAACTTAAATATAGTTTATTGTCTTTACTTGTTAAAAGTACTAGGAGTCAGCTCCATCTGCTGAAAGTGAAGGGCTTACATACTGCATTTGCCTTATTTTTCATGCAGGTTTCCAGTGGACTCTTAAACAGCAACAGATTCACAGGCTTCAATAAATCAAAATTAAGAGGAAAAAAATAATTTCGTGATATGATCAGGAATATGGTGTCAAAGTTTTAAAAGTTTTAAAGTTTTCAGGAGCAGCATATTCTGATGCTGCTAAAATCAAAGGTGAAATTGTTGGCATGTTAGACAGTAAAGTTAGACTTCTTCATGGCTCCTTAAAATAAAGTATTATCCTAGCACTTAAGCTGTTAAATATACCCAAAGGAAGTCTTTACAGAATGGCAATTAGACAAAAAAATACTTTCCTATATAATCTTTACAAAAGTTTTCTTCATACAACTACTTTTTTTTTACAAGGAAAGATTTTTCTTCATGCCAAAATGTTCTTGCACATAGGCATTTTTTAGCACTGAATTCTTAAGCCCAGGGCAGGAACAATTATGTAACCAGACAATTTTATATTAACAAGACTTTAATATGCAGAGACATTACCTGGCAGGCAATTAAAAGTGGTCTGAAAACATTAACTTTCTTCAGGGAAGCAATTCTCCATACAAATATATTCTTACTTCTCTTCAAAATTCTTTATTAATCTGTCCTTGATTTTTTAAGTCTTCAAAAAATTATTATGTTGCTATGTTTTCATAAATGTTGACATTTTTGCAAGGAAAAAGCTCTTCATTTAAGATGGATTTTCATTTTTCCATATATATGGCAAGTAATGACTACTTTGTTTGTAAAGCGTGGTCTGAATCTACAACTATTTATCTTTATCATCCAGAAATGCTTGTAAATACAAGACACCATCTATCTGGATTTCAAACTGACAGACAATTTAACATGCACACAATGCACTTCAGCAAACAAGCAATACTTCATTACTACCAATTTTATAGTGGATGTTGCAACTTCTTTTAAATACCTTAATTTTGTCAATAGGTAAAGTTAACAGCCTGCTTAGAAGGTTGAGTTAAAAAAAACCCCAACTTTACTGATACATTTACTTAAATATAGTAGCCACTTGACTTGCTGTAATTGACTGGCCGCCTTACCCTTTGATTACATTGCAATCTGCAGATATGTATCTCCACAAATGCCTCCTGGACTTTGTCATCCTAAAGAAAAGATAATGCACCCTTCTTGCAGTTGCCACATATTCTTTCCAATACATCACATACTATTCCTTCTGTTGTGGGGATGCAGGCTTTAAAAGCACAAGTAGACATATAATGAAGAAGTTGATTTTCAGTCTATTGCTACCAATTGATCCCTATAAGCAAATAAATTCACTTCTGTCTTACCTGTGCCTCATTCATATTGCTAGCACTTGAATGAGCATCCTAAGTGACACCTGGGCAACCATTCAGCATCTTATGTTAGCTAAAACGCTTTCACTGAGCTGGGTATCTTCCACAAGATAAAATGGGACATCAAGAGATGCTCAGAAGATCTTAATTTTCCATTAAATAAAGGGACATTAATAGAAATGTCTTCACAAAGATGATGGTTAAGCGCTGAAAGAGGCATCCAGGGCAGTGGTGGAGACACCATCCTTGGAGGTGTTCAAGAAATGCCTGGACTTAGTGCCATGGTCTAGTGGACAAGATGGTGATCAGGTAAAAGTTGGACTCAAAAACCCCAGAGGTCTTTTCCAAACTAAAGGAAATTACTGTTAAAATTACTACAACAAAACTCCTGAAACTTCATTAACTCCTGGAAGAACCTCCAAAACTTTCAGGAAGATAAGAAGAGGAAATTGGGCAGAAAAGGTCTCTTCCTGTTTGATCCTCTCAGACCATTACAGCCACCACACAGTGCATTGCCATCCACATCTTCTCTGCAAACCTCAAGCATAATAGCACCTAATCCCATCCTGAGCTGCACCAGGCTCAGTTTAACCTTGCAGTCAGCAACCTCACAGGCAGGCAATATGCTTAAAATTATCATAACTGGTACAAAAACAATGGTTTTGACAAACTGATAGAAGCATGATGTAATTTCACTTACCGTATCAGAAACTGAAATGTAACCAAGAAAAAAATTATTTTTAAAGACCACAAGGTTTTCTGTAACCACTTTGTAACCGCTGTAATACAACCTTTCACAATAATCAGGGATCTGCAACAACAGTGATTACCAAGTCAGGGAGCATTGAGAACACCTGATTATTTTAAACAAGACAGACCACTGCCTTGTCAAATGTAGGTGGCATAGCAATACACCACCATCATCTCTGTTGCTTAAACAGAAAAAAACCCTACTATGTTTCATACGCATCTGGCCTTTCATAAATAAAACTGCCTTAAATTAAACAGAAAATATGTTTTCTCTACTGTGCTCCCTAGTTTAACTGCTTTATGCTGAATATTGAAAAGTGTTTCTCACACACAATCTTGCCAGAAAATGAGGTTGTATTTCATAAAGAGTCTTAGGAAGTCACATTCTAAAAGCATTTGAAAAATAAGTATGTGAGTGCAACGTAATCCTCCTAAGAGTGAATAATTTGAAAGCTTTATCTTTGTAAGTAGTTGCAAGGTCATATAGCAGGGGTAGCATTTAGGAAATGAATTTAAAATGTCCAAGAAACTGAAGTTTTTAAATGTCACTGTATTTTCACCTGAGATTAATGACACAGACCCCAAACAAGCAGCTGAATTCCAGTTCCTGAACAGGAATGTCCTGAACAGGACATTCCCAAAACCAAAAAGACAAGCTGTCTTTTTGTCTTTCCCCAGATGCTGATTAGAACATCTAATTATCAACTTGAAGCTGCCTGCTTAGAGATTATATTTCAGTGACAAAAGAAGTTCTTCATTTGCTTTCTCTATTTCATTGCTTCAACAGTGATTTACAAGTGCAGTAGAACATTAGGTCTTGCTCACAGGAACACCTCTGTGTTGAATCATAGCAGCATTTTCTAAATAATACTGGAAAATATTAGTTTTATATAAGTGGAAATCTTCAAATAGCAACTGTGTTTCTTGTTCATTATAAACCTTTCATGTATAAAATTACATTATTTATCACAATGTATTCTACCTCTCCACAAATTTAGATACTATGTGTTTGTAGAAAAAACAAATTAGAAATGCGAAGAATCTATATGTTAGCTTTGCCATTTGCTTTATCTACAGTGTTGCAGATTCTCTTCTGGCTCTCAAATGATTTCATAATTTGCTTGGATGTACGTTACACTGACTCCACTGTGAGCTCCTGTGAGTCTGTATTTCCATACAGTAATCTGAAGTGCTAAAAATTAAGTTAAATGTATTTGAGAAAACTCCTACAGTGTAACAGGCAACACTGTTTAAAATGAATTAGCAGAAAAATGGAAAAAAACTTTTTATTTCATCGATGATTCAATATCTTACTATGGTAAAATAACCTGGATCTAATAACCTGACTGGACAGGATCATACTTTTCTCTCTTTTGTGGCTCATTCAGTAAATTTCAAATGCAACTCAAATGTATTTCCAGACTGCTAGGCCAACTGTAAAACTGTTCTTTAAGCATCCTTCCCACAATTTCCTTTTGTTTCAGAAAAAACAAAAGGAACTGTTTGGCAGTGGAGGCCAGAGCTCTGGCACCATTTTGTTAGTGAGCAGTCTGATGTCTCTCTTCCACATAAGGGACAGTGTGACAGCACTGTAAAAGAAAGCTTGGGAGATGCAAACAGAGTAACCTAAAAGAAAGCATGGGCTGAGATACTAAGGAAAGACCAGGCAATGGAATTTCAGATTTTTAGCATATTGAAGTTGTAACACAGTCCATTCTTCTTTCCTTTTACATTACCTCCACCTCTGTGGTCATTACAAAAGTGTAGCATTTTCTGCATGAGAAACCATTTCCTCCCATCTGTTCCGAATTTGTTTCTCATTAATTTCCATTTCTGCTTACTTGTCATATTTAAATTGGGCTATCATTATAGATTAAGATGGAACTGATTCACCAGTTACTGGGCCACAAAGAAACTGCCCTCTCCATATTAGTTTCAAAGGTTTTTGACAACACTCTTCTATGAATTCTCAATATGATGGTTTGATCTGTTTGTATTAGATATAAACTTGAATTTCCTCTGCATCAAAAGCGAGGTCCTCATCACATCTAAATTTCAGCAATGTTTTCCTTTAGTAATAGACCAAATTGTGAATCCAGAACTGCATTTCAGATTTGGTCTGTAAATCTCAGGCTACTTGTAGCTGTCTGGCCTGATCCTAAAATATGTGATTCTCACAATGTATTACTGAAGTCGACCTAGACATTTTTTCACATGTATATTTTATGTGCCTCAGACCACAGTAAAATTTTACTTATTTAAAGGACTTAATTTACAGCAGACACATTACGTGTATTTTGCTCTTCCTGACCACAGCTGCTTTCTTTTGTTTTCAATTTGTTCCCATTTCATTCAGTGTTCTAAATCTTGTCTTCTTGCTCATTCAAAATCAAAAGTTTTCACTACCATTGCATCACAGTGTCTCTTGTATTGATCCAGGAGAGAAGATATCAAAACCAAAAGAGAAGGCAGTAATAGCTACCATTAAAATATATAACTACATATATTAATGTCTATATACTATATTGATATAACCACATATCTCAAATTTATAAACAATATATGTCAAGTTATCTAACTACAGATTATTTTAGAGGTAGATTATTATCATTAGTACAGTGTTAATGTTTTGGAAATTGGATCGAAAAGGTCCTTTGAGTATGAAATTCCTTTTCAAAAACTGAAAATTTTATAACTACCTTTCTTAATATTTTATTGTATACAGTCTAATTCTCAAGATACTTCTCCTACAGTTGTTTTACAAAGTAAATCCTGTGAGGAGTGGCTGAGGGAGCTGGGGTTGTTTGGGCTGAAGAAAAGGAGGTTCAGTGGAGACATTATTACTCTGCCTATTACTTACCATTCTCCATGTAGCTAACTGATTTATTGAAAAATATGGATCTTGATCTAGTATCGATATCCAACTGTGACGGACAAAAACCCTCTAACAGTTTAAAGTTAGAAAGTGTATGTTTATTCGATGCTGGGCAGCATGTGGGATAGCTCCCGAATACACACCACCCCTTCCAGGTGATTACAGAGCCCTTTTATCCATACAAGTATTGAATACCCAAAATACAAATACATATTCATAATTTTGGTACATCCCATTCCTCGCTTCATATGCTAATCATTTCAAAAGCTATTAAGCATGCGTAGTTTGTCCCTTGAAATTGGTCAGTGGTCCCTTTCATGGGGAGGGGTCCCAAAATGAGGAAGTAAATGAAGTCTTCCTCGTTCTGACCTTTCTACCTTTTCAATGCAAATATGACAAATGAACTCTTGGTAGAACTCCCATTCCTTGTCTTCAATTGGTTTCAGAACAGAGGAGGCCCACAATTGTCTTATGTTCCTAAAAGCTATTTGTCAGTTTCTATATTCTTCATTATAAACCCAGCTAACTAAACATTGTGCTGACAAGCAATCAATTATTAGTTAACTACTAACTCTTAACTTCATCAAGGCCTCCTGATTTATTTTAATTAACTCTAGTAAGGCTTATTTCTAACTAAAATCTTAGCTCCTCTAAAATCTCTAAATTCCTTAAAATTTATGTTTCATAACTTTGTCACAATCTACTCCTATAAAGGTACACAAGCAGACAACCCATCTCTACACTCAGGGATATTTCCTAACTGATTCAAATTCTTTGGAACAGATTCAAGAACATAAGCCTTGTGAAGGTATCGTATCCTAAATTTGCTGATCATAGTAAATCAGAAGTTTCTGTCTCCCTCAAAGACAGGCCCTGTAGAGAGACCTACAAAAATTAAAGGTGTAGACAGTCACCAGCCATATTAATTTTAACAGGAGCAATTGCCAGATTCTGTACCTGGGACAAAACAGCCTTGGATGTGTGGACAGGCTGGGAAAAGAAAGGCTGGAAAGCAGCACTGCAGAAAGGGACTTGAGGTTCCTGGTCAATGACAAGTCGAACATGAGCCAGCAGTGCCCTGGCAGCCAGGAGGGCTCCCATATCCTGGGGTGCATCAGGCACGGCATCACATCTGGGCAAGGGAGGGATTGTCCTGCTCTGCTCTGCACTGGGGCAGCTTCTCCTCAAGCACTGGGGGCAGTTTTGTGTGCCACAACAGAAAAAAAGTATTGAGATGTTAGAGAGTGTCCAAAGGAGGGCCACAAGGATGGTGAAGTACCTTGTGGTGAAGCCATGAGAGGAGTCGCTGAGGTCACTTGGTTTGTTCAGCCTGCAGGAGACTGAGAGGAGACCTCACTGCAGATACAGCTTCCTCATGAGGGGAAGAGGAGGGGCAGCACTGATCTCTTCTCTGTCATGGTAGCGACAAGACACAAGGGAGTGGCCTGAAGTCCTGTAAGGGGAGGTTTAGGCTGGGCGTTAGAAAAGCATTTTTAACTCACAGGTTGGTTGGATACTGGAATAGGCTCTCTGAGGAAGTGGTCATAGCACCAAGCCTGACAGAGTTCAAGAAGATTTTGGACAGTGCTCATGGGCACATGGTGGGACTCTTGGAGATGTTCTGTTCAGAACCATCAGTTGAATTTTGATGATGATTGTGAATTCTTTCCAATTCTCGATAATCTTTTCTTCTATGACTGACTGATATGTCCAGCCCCATAGACACCGCAATATCCAGTCTGAGATGTACTAACGACACCTTAATACCAAAAACACACATCACAGAAAAAGGAGTAAGATTTTTAGCCACAGATTAAATGAAAAACCATTCCAGTCATGGTTCCCTTGGATGATTGAAGACAGCGGGGAACATAGGCACACTGCATATTTTAGTTATGTATAATAACCAAACAACATTGACAAACCAAATTTTACTCTGTGAAGCTGAGCATACTGGGCAGTTTGCCTTATCCATACACTTAAAAAGTTAAAAAGATTGCCACCTGTGAACAGAGTCAAAGATACCTAGTCAGGATCCATTATGTGTAAAATCAGTGGAGCTGCAGTACAACCACTTTGAAGTTCTGTTTATTCATTTTGGCTTGGAAACAGTTCTTGTTTTTAGAAGATGTGTATACATACTACTTGAAAGAACTACAGAGGTTTGATACACAAGCTGGAAGAGGATGCAATTCTCACATTCAACAAAACGTGTAAAATCCTGTCCTGAATTGTCTTCTCAAGTGCTATGGGGAAATATCCCCAAGAACAACGCAGCAGAGCACTAGCCTGGCACAAGACAGAGTGAGAGGCTGTTCTGTGTGCAAGAGAACTCATTTGATTCAAGGCTCTGCTCATTTTCTCTGTGTGACCATGATGGGTTTTACAGTCCCTCAGACCACTGCCAGCCAGTGTTCCTCTAAGCATAAATTTGCCATTGTTCAGAACTCATATATATCTAACCATAAACATATTTCAGAGTGTTGATATAATATAAAAATACAATATATGAGAAACAGCTAGATTATCAGAACACTGTTCCAGATGTATTTGCAACACTTAATGACTTAAAAAAATTTCAGTGAATATTTATAAATTGACCAATTTAATAACCAACTTGCAGTTATCATCAGAAAATTAGCTGTGGCAAAATACAGCTCAGTAGCTGCTTGAAACACAGTTGTTTCCTCTTATGGCTTTAAAACTTTAATACTGTTAAAAGTCTAAAATTCAGGAAGATGTAGAAGAGTTCCATTTCAGCTCCGCCCAGAAAAATAAAAAGAGTAAACTGCTGTTAACTAGAATTAAAGCATTTAAACTTCACTTTTGCCTTTTTTATGTCTTTTGAAAAAAAGATGACATTCATGTTACTGATTTTCTGCAGATAACAGATTTTCCAGTTATTTAATATAATAAAAATCTACTGTTAGATTTCTGCCTTAAAAAAACACAGTTATCCTCATATATATTTGCTTATACATGGTTCAGAAATCAACATGTCTGAGTAGAGTGCTGTGGCCTGAAGGGAGAATAATATTTAGTGAAGACACAAAAAGAAAAGGAAAGTCACTTTCACAAGGTTACCTACATATATCTTTTTTGACATGATATGCATACTGGAATTTGACCACTTTTTCTCACTAAAAACTACCTGGGACACAGACAGCTTCCTCAAAAACTAGAAAACTATCTTCATGGCTTGTAGCAAATAGTGACAATATTCATCGAGGGAACTAAATAACTTTGCCTAAATTACCTTACCAATGGCTTCAATTGCAGTTACCAAGAACCGCTCAAAAAATGTTAGACCAGTGCAAAGTCTAACAATTACTGAAATTGCTGCAACTACCTCATTTTTCATTATGACTTCCTAAATCTACTGGTATGCAGCACCCAGCCCAGGAGGCTTAAAGCCACTTCAAGAAATCTTACTAGAATACCTTAACTTCATGCATGGACTCTGTGGTTTCAAAAAAGATGCAATGGAAGACATCTAAAAGATGTTGTTTATCTTTTACTAAACAGCTCCCCTGCACTCATCATCAATACTTTTTCATCTCCAGTCCTTACGGAATCCTGCAGCACTGAATTCTCAGAGCAGATGTTTTTGCCAACTAGAGCTAACAGCAATGTCATCTCTAGCCATAGCATTCAAGACTACAGCTCTCCTAATTAATAGTGACTGTTCAAACTAAATCTATCAGCATTCAGACAGATTTCAGCCACATCCACAAGGTTAAACACACATGTTCTAGTACAACAGTATGTGCTCTTTCCAAGAGAGGAAACAGAAGATGTAAATCACAAGTGGGTTTATGAAGTGAACCCACACAGAGACCAGCTGTTATCTGTCCACAAGCCCCAAAATAAATTTACCTAACAGACTAATATTTTCAAACTCTCTCTGTCAAGACACAGCACCATTTGTCTGCTGCCCAAACCTTTCTTCCAGAACATATCTTCCTCTCCTACTCTGTCCCACACAGTCCTTATTTAGAACCCATTCCTTGTGAATGTCCCTTCCCAAAGGGATCCTACTCTTATCCCATTATCTCTTACTATGAAACAGAAAAAAATCCCTGCTGATTGGGCTATTTCTTAAGCAGGAATTAAATCCATCTGTTTGAATAAACTGAACAAATAAGAATGCTTTGTTTGTACACCCTACATTGCAAACAGCAATCTCAGCCAGTTCTATCAAACTTTGATAGAAACTCCATCTGAATGTCAGTACAGATATCATCCAGTGGTGATGGGATAACTCATCAAGATCTTTTGAATAGAAGTTAAAAAAAATGCTCCAGTCATTTCTCTCAGAAATAGTGACCTAGTTCTGCTACCTACATATTTTTCTTTTCAAGACTGAAATTAGCCTTGTACAAATATTTCTGTGACAGAAAAATTCCTGTCAACTTCAGAGTCAGGCAGAAAGTCTGAATAAAAAATATCTCTATTAAATCAAAGAATTATAACCAACTATTAATAGGAATCATTTGCTGCTGATACACTACACAAAAATTAGCTATCCACTGGACTTCAAAATGAGTGTCCAACTTATTCATAGGTGATCACAATATGTAGAAAGAAAATTAAAACAGGGAGACCCAAGAGAGCTACCATGTTAGTTCTCATTTCCTATTTTGCCAAGAGGGAGTGCTCTAAGTTCTCTTGCACTTGATTGATGAAACTATAAAAAATGCTACAGAAAACTCTAGAAACATTTGACTTCAGAAAAAGAAGTAATAATATTGTTGTTTGGGTTTGTTTTTTTGTTTTTTTTTTGTTTTTTTTTTTTTTTTTTGCTGGGTGGATTTTTTAGTAGTTCTTTTAAGTTTTAGCACGTCATTTTACCCCTGGTTTGCAGTGTTGTTTTCTTCCTGCTCTGATTGCTATTGTTCACATTACATAATTCATCGGGAGCTCTGGCCAGCACTAAAGTGATATTGCAATCTGGTGTTGAAGAGCAAGTACAAGACAGTAAAAAGTACAATGCTGCTCCAGAGATTTTACTCTGCCCCAAGTAAATTGCTCCAAGTTATAAATGGGATATAATACAGTAAGGATATAAACAGCAATTGTATTATCCCCATTTTGTCTGTGGTGACCATAGGCATGCTCCCTTCCTCCCTTCCTGCTCCTCCCTGTGGTCCATCCTCTTGGTCCACATGGAGAAATGCAGTAATCAGCATTTTCCCTTCCACAGCAGTTGGTAGGAGCTAGAGGACAATCATTTGACAGGTCAAAAATCAAGACTGTAGCACAGCTAAGAATTAGACCATGTATCAGACTATAACACCTATACCACAGTTCTGTACTTCTGTGCAATTAGCAATCACAAAGTTTCTTCTTCATAAATAAATGGATGACAGTTTTCTGAAATACAACTGTTAATTCAGGAATGGACATTTACATCAACAGAGGGTTTAAATGCAAATGTTTAATGAATATTTTAAGGAAATACAGTGAGAAAAAATGAGATGGTATTCAGTCTTGAACTATTCCAATTTCTACATTGTGCTCTTAAATCTACAGAAAATGTATGAGGAGGAGTATGCATTTGGAGTGCACAAAACCACCCAGCTACCTCTCTATGCTTCATTTAGAAAATGAGATTTCCTTTGTCATTTACACTGAAAAAAATCTGCATGAGGGTATCTTAACTACGGTGACAGGGAGCTAGATGAAGAAAAACTTATATGTTTATAGTCCAACATACATTCTTCAGGGTTATTAAATCAACCTCTAAAACCACTACAGAAAGCAAATTGGAACAAGCTGGTTTGGTACTGTGCCAAAACTGCATTGTGGCTAGTTGGCTGTACACAAGTAAACTTTTTTTCATCCCTGGGAATAATACTTGATACTTAAGGTAGGAATACAATTATCACCATTGCTTTGATTACTAAATCTTAATACATTTTAACCTTCAGACAAATAATTTTTTTTCCTGGTGGATAATATATTCACTTACAATTTTCTCATAGTTCTAAGTGACAAGTTGCTTCATTTCCTGGCCTGTGTTTCTTTTAATAAGCAACTTCTAATTATTGAACTCCTAACAGGTCATTTTGGTATTATCTGGAGACATTCCACAAATCCAGGACTGCTTAGAAAGTCTCCATCTTTCTTTACAAAAACTGATTACCCTAAAGTTTTGACTATCCCTCAGAGTCTCAGCTGCACATGGCTAACAGACATCCACTCTCATGCTAAGTGCAAATATACAGACATGCAGACATGAGTGGCTGATAAATTAATAACCAACAGCACATTCACCTATCTAGTTATTTTTCCTTCTACGTGCTCTAAGTTAATACTTGCAAAGCAGCTAAATAAAGCATCTCAAATATGAAAGGGGCAAAAAGCCAATTAATAAAGCCAAAATTTTATTTATTTCCAAATATTTGGTTTTTAAAGCAGTAATGTATTTTTTGGAATTGAGAAATCTAAAGTTTGCTCCAGAAACAAGGACAGACAGACAATTTATTAGGAAGTGAAATTGTCCTGTTGCATTCTTTATATTCCAAAGCCAGACGTAACAATAAAATATATATTCTTAAAATTGCTTCTGATTTTTTTCTGTCAGAAATTGCTGAAATTCTGACATTTCTATCAGAAATTGCTTATGACAAAACAGAGAGAAGAAACTGCAAAGCCATTCCAACTACAAGAGCACTAGTGCTTATGACATCAAGGAAAAAATTATAATACTAAAGCGCATGCATCCCAACAGGGTGACACCAGAGGCAGAGACAAGGATCCATGAACACAAATATCTCATGAACACCTGCTCCTGGCTCTCAGTGTCCAGGGCTGGGCACTGCTGGCAGCTGTCCCTGTGCCTGGCTCTCAGTGTCCAGGGATGGGCACTGCTGGCAGCTGTCCCTGTGCCTGGCTCTCAGTGTCCAGGGATGGGCACTGCTGGCAGCTGTCCCTGTGCCTGGCTCTTAGCGTCCAGGGATGGGCACTGCTGGCAGCTGTCCCTGTGCCTGGCTCTTAGCGTCCAGGGATGGGCACTGCTGGCAGCTGTCCCTGTGCCTGGCTCTCAGCGTCCAGGGATGGGCACTGCTGGCAGCTGTCCCTGTGCCTGGCTCTCAGTGTCCAGGGATGGGCACTGCTGGCAGCTGTCCCTGTGCCTGGCTCTCAGTGTCCAGGGATGGGCACTGCTGGCAGCTGTCCCTGTGCCTGGCTCTCAGTGGCCAGGGATGGGCACTGCTGGCAGCTGTCCCTGTGCCTGGCTCTCAGTGTCCAGGGCTGGGCACTGCTGGCAGCTGTCCCTGTGCCTGGCTCTCAGTGTCCAGGGATGGGCACTGCTGGCAGCTGTCCCTGTGCCTGGCTCTCAGTGTCCAGGGATGGGCACTGCTGGCAGCTGTCCCGCTGTGGCCGCAGGGCCAGGCGCGAGCAGCCGCCCCCGAGTCTCTGCCCAGCCTGGTGCGGGGGGCGGTGATCGCTGCGGCGTGGGGAGCGCAGCAGGGCACAGAGCACGGGGAAACCGAGGCACAGGAATAAGGGAAGGACACTTGTCTGAGTCGCCAATGATTTCATTCCCAAAGGGGGGCAGAGCAAGTGACAAATCTGAACATGCAAGAACTGCTTTTAAAGGGTAGGGGAAACACGGTGAGGGCACAACCTGTGACCAGCAGAGAGGCATTAGGGGAGGGGTGCAGGGTAAGAGCTCCCCAAGAGAAGCCAACACGGGGAGGAAGCAAACCTGACAATCCAATTCTGCTTTGAGGAAGGGATGAAAGACAGGGAACACTCCAGGAGCAAAGGAGTGTGCTGTCTTTGACAGACAGGGGTAAGACAAGGGAACAAGGGAGGCATATAGGGAGACTGACAAGTGGATTGACGTACATTTTGGCAGGGAAAACTGTGGTAAACAACTCAGGACTGAGCCATTAGGGAAGCCAAATGAGGTACATAGAATGAACTCTTACAAACTTATAACAAGGAATATTAAAACATACTACAGAAAAACAAACTGTAAAATAACAGACTACCACAAACACCACGTCTATTTAGTGTTCATATCCTTTTGTTATGCAATGTGGAAAAGAAAAACTGAAAGTAGATGTTATGGGTAAAAATGGACCCAGCCAAATTTAAAATGCAAAACAATTTTATTATAGTGATCAAATTCTGTCTGAGCCAGAAAAGAAAAGAGCAGTGCCGAGCCCAGGATTGGTGCTGGGTGAGACACAGGTCTGACCACTCCAGCAGAGGGTCTCCTATGCTGCACCCCACCCCCCCAGTACAAGTGACTCTTATAGGGAGTATTTTGCTTGACGCTGGGATTTTGGCAATCAGCCTCTTTCCATTCAAAGTCCCACATATTCATAAAGTCTCGTTTTTCTGTGTTGAGCTGAACAATCCGGTGTCTGGGAAGCGATGGGTCCTCCTAATGTAGTTACTACAACATGGTATTCAGATGTATCACCTTGGATGGTTCCAGTGATCCCAATCTTGGTCATTGCCGAGATGATCATTGCTTGGAAACGACCCTGGATGGGCTATATGTATTAACTTGTAAATGAGGTTTTATTGGGGACCATTTTCCACATATGTGAGACAACCCCCAGTGCCGACTTGTGGATTTTCCCTATAATATCAATTACATACATATCACTCTACCAGTGCAAATTATCTTTATTACTTATAACAGTAGACAAACATAACATGTCTTAGACTCACCATTTATGCGGGGGCAAAACTACATCTTGTACATAATTTATTTTTAAATTGCTATGATGAGAGTTCCAAATACAGCAATGAATACTGCACAAGTTAATCTTGACCCTATATTAAATTCCCACAATGCCAATTAGGAAGTATGAAGTTTCTGCATGAAACCCTTGATTTCATAATCAGGATCCTCATACCAAGACACTTTTATGACCCACTGTCTTATTATATTATGTGAAAAAGAATTAAATGCCTCTTCAACCCAAGGTATTCAGCTTTGCAGTGAGTGCATTAAAATAAATGAAACCTAACAGTTTGTATGAGCTCATCAAAAAGACAGATCCTTAAATTAGGCAAAACTGGTAGAAGAAGGGCACACAAATTCACTTCTGAATTGCTATTTCTGTTGTTAGCTGGCAGAAAGAGGCAGAAATTTCGCAAACAAGAATTTTGCCAGAAAATTTAGCCAAGTGCAACTCAGTGAACATTTTCCAGACTCAGTGTTCTCTGATAAATTGAAAGAATCACAATGTTCTTTTTAGTTGTATTAGATTAATTAATTTGCCATACTCCCAGCTAATGTGCCAGCTCTTATGTTGAACTTAAACACCTGTGAAGAGGAAGCTTCAATATAGCTCATCTGTTGGCTTGGCATTCAAACTGTTTCCTATTCTAAAGTCAGAGAAATCACATAAAAGTGAACTATACTCAGATTGCATGAAAACCCTCTTTATTTTAAGCATTATATTATGAAGCCAGCAGATTTTAGCTAATCTCCTCTTAAAAGCCTCTTTTGGTGTTAATTCTATAATGGATTAATGTAACTGGATGTAAAACTGATATTCAGCCTTAATTCTTTCAGATCAAACCAACCACTTTCTTTTTACCCAGCTCTTAACAGACAGTCAGAATCATTGACTGCTGTTAATTTTCATAGAGAACTGCTTGTACTTGAAAAATTTTCTCTTCTATATTAATTTTATCTCCTCTAGTTTTAACTACTCTTCTTGCATTGTTTTTCAGAAAATTATCAGTTTTGCTTCTTGGCTGTTCTTCTGATCATCCTCTAATCTCTCTATCTCCTTTGTATGAGTGGTGTCAAAAAGCCACACAACTGCTACAGCTGAATCTTCTCAGTCACCAAGCCCAAGAATTCTCATTCAGATTTTAAATGCTACATCAGTTAGTACCACTGAAATAATCTTTTTTTTTTTTTCTCAACTGCATGGCATCACTTTGTGCACAGTCTACTGTAAAAGCCTGATCCCTTCTTCCATTGAAGGAGGTAAATTGGTATTACCAATCTGTTTATACTCACACGCAACATTGACCAGCAATTGCAAAAATACCCTTGTAAATTACCCATTGATTGATTGTCACTGCTTTTGCAGGCAGTCACAGGGAGTTTGTTTTTCCCTTTTCCTTTATTGCTACAATATAATTTCCAAGTTGAAAGAAATAAAAAATAGCCAACTTATCTGTAGCAATGCATAAACACAGCTAGGGTATACCTCGATACGACAAGGCAATGCAAGAAAGGCAAAGTCATATTTAATTTTATATAGTGCTGGCAATAACTCTGCTTGGAGCAGAAAGTCCAAGTTGGAAGTCCCTGCCCATATGGGATGCTTTTATGGGTCTTTAAATAATTATTAAAGGTAATTAGCTGTTCGGACAATGGTATTTAACTGTAGGTAATTTTAAACTAGAGATTCACCGATTCTTGGGAAGACTGAAGTCATCTGCCATTTTAGCTAACACATCTGATATGCACTGATAAATACTGTTCACAAATTCCCTATATTTATCATAATGGCATACCTCAGGGCTTGGTGTTGGGATCACTGCTATTTAATGTCTTGTCAGCCATGTGGACAGCAGAATCTACCCCACCCTCAGCAATATTCCCAACAGCAGCAATCCATGTGGTGCTGTCAACACACTGCAGGGTGTCATGGTTTGACACTGGCACAATGCCAGTGCCCCCATGAAAATGTGATCCCTCCCTTGAATGCTGTGAAGTGGAATCTAGAATAGAGCAAAGCAGGCCCAAGCTTAATAACAGGAAAAAAACTTTATTAAACTACTACTACTAAAGAAAAGAGAAAAGTAAAGAAGGGGGGAAAAAAACCACACAAAGATCAAATGAAAACCTTGCAAAACATTCCTCCCCCCACCACCCAACTCCAACAAACCACAGTGAGACACAATCTGGACCCCAATCAGGTTTCCACCCTCCAAGCAATCGATACTCAGTCCATCGAGGGAACAGAGTCTCTCCTGTGCCACAGACCCCCCAAGAAACACAGCTCCACATCCTGTGTTTCCATGTCACACATGGCACCGCCCGGAGAAAAAGTTTGCCATGGTGACCCTTCTCCTTTCCATGCACAGTGCTCTCACCACCAATGCATGGATGGTCACTGCCTTTAGGATTTTTCCTTTCAAGGATGCCCTGCCAAGAGGGGAGAAAACAACAGTTCAGTTTTTCATTGTTTGGGACCACAGTCCCCCCCATTTTCCCCTGGGGCCGAGGGCTCAAGAACAGGGATCTTCTTCTCTTCTCTTTTCCTTTCCAGGGCAAGGGGGCGCCACCACAAACCCCCTAAGCTTTTCTCTGTTTACTCCACTTTTGTCTTTTTCCCAGCTGAAGCAGGTCTCTTGACTCACTGGCATCCTCCCAAAACACAGTCCCTCTTGACGGAGAAGATTTGGTTCAGGTTGTGGCTAACACGGAAAAGTCCAGCCAAAAGCCACTCCTTGTCCCCCTCCCATCCAGAATCCCTCCTTTCAACATCCCAGGGTCCAAGGTGTCCCTCTTCCTCTCTTTCAAACCGAGGAGGGGAAAGGAAAATTCACAAAGCTTTCATTTCTCAAGAAAGGGTTAAAAGTCCGAACTCCCAGGATGGCTCGATGCCCGGACATCCAGCAACTCCCACACAACTGGGCACCTTGCAGCAGCTCCCCCCGCTCCTCCTTCCTTGCGGCTTTCTCTCTCCCTCTCGGGAGAGGAACTCTGGGGGGGGAAATGGAGACATCCCAGATTTCTTCCACCCTTCCATCTGCAGGGGCCAGCCCGATTCCAGTCCTTTCACCACCCTTGGGGCTTTCGGCCTACCTTTCTCAGGCCATGGGGGCTTCCCCTCCCCCACCCAGCTCGTGGCTGGGCGGGGGAAGGTCTGCACTGCACGCTGACCGGAACCAAAGAGAGCGAGTTCCCCTGGGAATTCTGCTTTCAACCCCTCTGTGTTCTCAGAGGCGTGTCTACTTTCAATTGGTCAATATCTAAATTGACCCCTTCCTTCCGGAAAAAATTATCTTTCCGTGTCAAACCACGACACAGGGACAGGATGGCATCCAGAGGGACCTTTACAACTGGAGAGGTAGATTTGTGCAAGCCTCATGAAGTTCAACAACTTCAAGTGCAATGTCCTGCACCAGGACTGGGACAATCCCAAATGCAAATACAGGCTGTGCAGGCTGTGCAGGGAATGGATCAAGAGATGTTCTGGGTAGAAGAATTTTGCAGTGTGAGTGGGCAAGTTCAACATGAGCCAGCAGTGTGCACAAGCAGCCCAGAAATCCAGCCATATGTTAGGCTGTATCAAAAGCAGTATGGCCAGCAGGTAGAGGGAGGGGATTCTGATCTTCTGCTCGGCCCTTGTGAGACCCCACCTAGAGTGCTGCACCCAGCTTTGTGGCCTCTAATATAAGAAGGATGTGAACTTCTTAGAATGAGTCCAGAGGTGGGCCATGAAGATGATCCCTCCTATGAAAACAGCCTGAGGGATTGGGGTTGTTCAACCTGGAAAAGAGAAGGTTCTAGGAAGACCTTATAGCTCCTTCTAGTACTTGAAGGAGTCTACAGGAGAACTAGAGAGGGAATTTTGCAAGGACATGCAGAAAGAAGAATGCCATAGGATTTTATGATGCATATCATAACAATTATTTTACCACAAAAAGGAAAAAATGAACACTATTTGACCAACTGCAATTAGATCTGAAACTAAATAATTGATAATTAATTTCTCTAACAGCAATTAAAACAGAGTGGAATTTATTCACAATGGGAATTTGAAGATAAACCATCTGGCCTGCCTCTCCCAAACTCACATTCAGCCCACCATCGCAGAGCCTGAAGCTCTATGGCTGAATCTGCACAAGTGCTTTGGATTGCCAGGGAAGCACTTTCAAATACCCTCATCTCCAAATGCCAGGCCAGACCACAGAGTAGCCTGGGTGCTTCTCTTGGAGGAATTTCCTCCCAGTGTGCACACCCAAAATGCTCAGACCCCTTTTTAGGTGCTTGAAGATTTCTAACAGTTGATCCCTCCCTAAGCTGTGGCACTCATGGTACACAGCATTTTTCCTAGGAAATCACTTGGATAGAGGCCTCCTCTATTTAAGAAAGTGAAAACACTTCTAGTATGTGCTTGACACAGACCTGTTTGACTAGATTTCATCTTTATGTCAAACATTGATTGATTAAAAATCTCAAGTGAAAACACACTGTGTGTGCTCTATTTGATAAAGCCTTTATGGGAAAGCAGTTATAGCAGATGTAAACTTCAGCTTTGGTGTCATAGAAACATCCTCCAAATTAAAATCCTGCTGATTTTAGGCAGGTTGCTTCTACCTGCTGTTGACATATTCTTATGCAAGTCACACAATGGGGAAGGTGAAGGTGAAGTAGTTGCCCTATACTTCTGTGCTAGAGCATTTCCCTAACAACTAGGGTTACAAAATCTGCAGAGCAAGGGAATGTAATACTCAGTTGGCCTAATGGAGGGAAAAGACAGTCAACTGACATAGCTGTAGATTGATTAATATAGTAGATCTAAAAAGGTGGGCAACTAATTTATACTTAATTCAAGCCACATCTTAAAAATTTTACGGTATCAATAATTTTAAAATCTGCCACAAAAAAGCTAAGCTGAACTAATGTATTATCACACCTTTTCTCCCCTGCCTGACATTGAGGACTTTACCCCATGATTATGTCAAGTCCAAAGAAAAACATTTAGGTTCCTGTTCCACATCATCAATGATGGTACCTCGCTTTTGTAGGATATCTAAGAACCTGAGAATTTTTTTTATTTGATTCTGGGATCAACAAAAGCTGTTGAGAGAGACCTGCAAGTAATATACCCTTAGTTTTTCTTTTATTTTGAGGATATTATTTAAAAGTATTCCAACCTCATTCAGGCTTTTCCTTTCAGAAATACTATGCAAAAAAAAAAAAAAAAAAATCATAAAAAATTAAAGGGCTTGCAAATATTGTATTTATGAAGTAAATGAAACATTTAATGTGTGATATAATTTAACACTCATTGTTCATTTAACACTTTCATGTTACAGCTTTTAGTATAAGCTTTTCGTTTTATTATGTCCCATTTGGTACACAAAATAATAAAATACTGTGTCTTGTCTTAAATTTTTCATTAAGTTTCTCCTTTTCTCTTTTACAGCTATACGTCTGAGTCGAAGTGTCCTACCAAAATGCCCATAAAATCTCTGAGCTAGAATTATTATTTAAACCAATTGCACAAATAAGACTGGTTTAATTACAAATGAGGCTATGAGCTAAAGCACAAAACCCTTAAGTGCTGGGTTGTTCAAAACCAGCTACATTTTCCATCATTATTTCCTCTGCTTTCATCATCTGAAAATGATGCTTTCCATCATCATTTCATAATTTCAAAATCAAGACAAACTCCTACAATTCTTGACTTCAAACAAGTCAGAGAACAATTAAATGGCAAAAACTGGAATTCAAAATTCCTTTTACTTCAGCAAGAGTTTTGTGAGTATAGTGGTTGCAGTACAGGGACTTCACTGCACATCAGTATTCAGTATACTCTTGCTGTCTGAAATAAAACACAGTCTTTTATTAGTAACATCCAAGTCCAGAACCTCTGGTAGGTTCTCTGTCTCATGTATAAAATGAACATCCAGCTCAGTAATACAGGTGCACACGTAGAAAATAAAACACAGCTGTACACATTTCTGCATTGCCAAATTAAGGACTACAGCATAAAAAAATGTTTAATACTTATGCCCTTAATGGTTTATTTTCCTAAAAGATTGAGTATTCCAAATGTTAATACGACAGAAGCATTTGCATTTGCCACAGAATGCAATGAATTTCTAAACAGATAAATGCTGAGATGGTTCCCCAAAGCCTCATTCTCTTTTCCCAGAAGCTGGTGTACACAGAGAGAGTACAAATTCCCAAGCTGCAGCAGTGAGTTTCATTTGCAGGAATACAATTTACAAAAGAGAGGCTCATCATGTTATGGTGGAGTAGTGAAAGAATGTTCACAAAAACTTTCACAGAATCATATACTTCACCTGTAATGTAACAAGTGCTCCATATAGGACAAAGACACTGAGTCTGACCCTCACCTTGGAAAACACTTAATGATCCTGCAACACTGGGTCAATTCCCTATTTACATTAGTTGATTAGAGATTAGAGATTAGAAGCAATCACATTGTAATCCAAAAAAGTATTTGCACTGTATTTTTTCAAGTTGACACACATGCATTATCAATCAGGCAACAATCAATTGTTCAATAACTGATTGATATACACAGATAACCCTGCTTTGTACTCACAGACCAGTCCATGACACAATGTCAGTTTCAGAGCATATATGTAGCACATAGTTCTCAAATCATCTCCACTTTGCCTTCTGCTCTTTCCAGCTGTCCCTGCTGTCTCCAGGATACAGTTTACAAGTTTTCTAAACTTACAAGCATATTATATATGGTCTTACGTATTAATTTACATAAATCTTAAATAATCTGTATTTTCACTTTATCTAGGTTGTGTCAACCCTTCTGTGCTCCAAAAACTCTGAAAAATTGGAAAGAGACCATAAAATAGTGTCATGACTGTATTTTATTTTTGTACTAAATCTCTCTGATTCAGTAATTCTGTGAAAGAAACAGCATCATGCTGCAAAGAGATTCCTGTCTATAATGAAAATTAGATGTAAAATTACAAAATTAGATTATAGTTAGAAAATTAGAAGATAAAAAATCTAAATTATTAGAAGTTTAAAGATTTTCTTCATGCTTTATCATGGAGTTTCACATCTTATTTCCAGGTATACTAGACATTAATTAGCTAGCTGATCCCTTTCTGTAGCCCTCAAGTTTTCTAAAGCTGTCTTTCTTTGAGGTTTGAATTGAAGAGCCAAGCAATCCAGCCTACAGCTGGAGGCTCTATTTAATTGCTGTTCATATACACTAACCATTACATAATACTTATGCACCCTAAAAACATATTGGGTGTCTCAGCCACTTCAATCTCAACTGCCTCTGTGTCACAGTTTTATTAAATGGGGATGACAATATCCCCTCAGATTTCAGGAATTTTTCTGGTGTTTAAGATTCACCCAAATACTTTAAGGATCAATATTAGCATTCTTTAATGCATAGTTTAATATTATGCAATAATTACCTATACAATTAATATAGAAATAACTGAATAACTGTTCATAAGACATGCACTGCCCATTTTGTTAACCTGCTAAAGAGCTGAGGAAAGAAAGAAAAATAGAACAGGTTAGACTAATGTTAGATACCCCATGTTAGCACAAAACCATGGGAAAAAATTAAAAATTACAAAATCTGTAAAGATAACTTTGATCCAGCTACATTTTGAGGTCCGGATTTGCAATCTCGAAAAATGTTATTTTCATGCCGTAAGAAAAAAAATTTAGCACCAAATGGTAAAAAACAATTTATAAGACTATGTAATATAGTCATTGGAATCATAATTCTCAATGAGATTTGTTTCACATGCAGTAGAGGCCAACACACTCCTCTATGTTCATAAAGGAATTAGTATTTTTGATAATGATAATTTTGTAACAAAGTTAGAATACTTCATCTAAGTTCATGTTTATCATATCCAGCCTTCATATCAGATCATACATCCCTCCCCAGGTTTTTTACTCAACAAATCTAACAAATGCAGGTTGCACTCACCTTGAGGAAAGATAGGGCCAAATGCCAACATTATTGCATGATAAGGAAGGATAAAAAGTACATTTCATGAGAAAATGTGTTTTTCTCTGGGCCCTTGATTTTTCCTTGTAATAAATACTGATAAGACGCTACATTCTATTATGTAATTATACTTGTGTCATCCTCATTAATCAAGCCTGTGTAAGATTGAACCACCTTTTATCTCCTTGTGCTGGCTTCAACTGGAGTGGAGTTAATTTTCTTCCCAGTCGCTGGTGTGGAGCTGTATTTGGATTTTGTGCTGAACACAGGGTTGATAAATCAGAGATGTTTTGTTATTGCTCAGCAGGGCTTACACAGAACCAAGGCCTTTTCTGCTGTTTGTTCTTGCATGCTGGTGAGGAAGTTGGGAGTGCATGAGAGGCTGGGAGGAGACAGCTGGGACAGGTGACCCCAACTGATGAAAGGGATTTCCAGACCATGTGACATCACGGTCAGTACATGAAGCTGAGGGGAAGAAAGAGAAAGGGGAGAATGTCTGGAGTCATGCCATTTGTCTATTTAAATAAACACTACACATGATGGGGCCCTGCTCTCCTGGCTGAACACCTGCATGCCCATGGGGAGCAGTGAGTGAATTCCTTGCTTTGCTCTGCTTTTGTGCATGGATTTTGTTTTCTCTATTGAACTGTCTATATCATAATCCAAGAGTTTTCCAGCTTTCATCCTTCCAATTCTCTCCCCAGTCCTGATGGTGAGGGATTGAGGAGGAGGATAAATCATAACTGCCTCTGTTCTGCACTGAACTTGTTGGTTGAACAGAGGCAGATAACACAGAATCTTCTTTTTCTTTTAACAGGAAACATTTGCTTTAAAACTGTTGAACAAAAGTTCACATGATCTAAAAATCAGAAATAAAGAAAGAAATCTCAAAAAAGAGTCCAAATTTTGAGAGTTAAAAAAACCCCTATTATCATCAATGATCATGCTTCTGCAGAAAATATTTATTCTCTGCGTCAGCAAAAAAAAGAAAAACATAAGAGAGCAGTTGTCATTAGAAGGTAAGGTAGAATATTTGACATTACCTAAAGATGCTTTACAGTTCATTGCTTTAGCTAACATGTTACAAACACACCTTCTGTAGTGCATATTTCAAATACAAATTGTTCCTTACTAAGTCCATTTTAGTTTCAAAGATACTGATATATTAAAAAGGTCTTGTAAAAATGTGAATTGATCCAAGCTTCTTGGGGTCTTAAAATATATGATAACAAAACAGAATGCGATAAATTCCTGAAAAGTGTTTCCAGTCTTAAGAAAATTAGTTTCCTTCCCTCCTAGAAGTAACTTCAGCCTCCAGCAGGCTTCTTGTAAGAATGGATGACACACCCCTAAGGAACGCAACACACTAACAGAAATGTGAGAAAAAACCCATACAAATATACCTTCAAATAAACAAGAGGTGTAAATAACCTACGATTTAGATATCACTTACTTTCCCATGTTTTGCATCCTGCCAACCTGAACAAATTCAGAACAATTTTTTTTCCTGCCAATCCACAGTCCCATAATTAAGAAAGCTCTGGGACCAGAAGCATTTCAGAAGGGAAAGAATACAATATTCAGCAACATAATCCTGTCTGCAAAAATGGAGTTTTAATACAGATTTGTCTGAGTTGAGTCTTGTAGACACTCCTCCACATGAGGCCTGGTCCTGTGATGTGTGGTCCCAGCCCAACACTCAGTGCCCCATGCTGTAGAGAAGCACTTGACCTAAAAACACACGCTATCACTTATCTGCTCCCTGCCCAAACAGTGCAAAGTGAGGGCTTTTCTGACCCTCATGCTCCTCTACAGTTAAATATATGTATTTCTCTAAACAAATCTTCCTGTCATGCAGTTGCTGAATTAGCTACAAGATACATCCCTCCAGCTTCAAGATAAAGAGTATTTCTCTCAGGACTGCAGAACTTACATTCCCCTCATACGGTGTTCCAGCTTCCAAAAGCGTTTTCCATCATGTTTGTAAACACTGCTATCTTTAATGCACTCTGTTTTAGTAGCCATACACGGAAAAGTTAAAAAAGATTCCCATGTCTTCTTGAAGCATTGAAGTTGAAGTTGAAGTTAAATTATAAAGCTAATAAAAAGGTGTCAGTATAATCTTTTTATCATCAGCTGACAGATGCAGTCCTGCTCTTTTCACAATCATCTATGAAATTCATGGATTTAAGAGCACGAAGGACTGACAAATTATTCGATCTGTTGTTTCCCTCTCAGCCCCATATACACAAATCAAAGCATCTCTGATTAAAAAGGATGATCAGGAGCATCTCTGATTAAGAAAACTCCAAGCTGCAATAAGCCCTCCAAACACTCTTTCAGCCACCTCTTTCCTCAGTACATTTTATCTGAATGTTGAACCTCATTCCTAACTCAATTTTCAGTTTTGGGACTGACTCAGACCCTGAGAAAAGCGATCAAATTTTTAGATGAGTCTCACTTTAAGAAGTAGGCTGGGCTACATAACCTTTCAAGATCTTTGCTACCCTAAATTAATCCTATGATTTTACATGCCTATCTTTAGCCTCTTCTCATCTTTCCTTTGTTACAGATGCCAAATGTTCCATTTAATTCAAGATCACCAGCTTGGAAGGAAACATTCACTTCTTTCACTCCAAACATAAATTTGAAATATCTGCTGAGTCTAAATGCCCCTAAAAAGCCAATCAATTAAATAAATAAATAAATAAACAACCCAAATGTTTGTAATTTTATTATCTGCCTCTAACAATTATCCATATCTAACCTGGTCTTTTCCTGGAATAGTTTTAAGGAAATAAAACAACCCTACAATTTTTAGGAATTCTGAAGAAGTTTCTGGCTATTTGAGATGACACCCACATTGAAATCAAATGTAATGGAAACTGTTCTTATATATTACAAATACAAATGTAAAGAGTAAGATGTTCTCAGATGAATAGGATGATACATAAGAGCTATGTATGCACACTTCACCATTTATTACAAGTTATAGTATCTTTGATATAGGCAGCAACACCCTATTTTTCTTTTCTGTTTATTCTTACTAATTCACCATATTTTAACTAATTTTTTTAAATGCCCCGGCAATAAGAGCCAACAAAAAACCTTTCAGTAAAGTCATCATAATGTATTTTCTTAAAAAGTAGTATCACTATCATTACTTTAGTCATTATACAATTCTTATTATATTTCTGATATAAATACATCTGCAAACCCCTTTTGATTATTAAACTCTGATACCATAGCTGTCAGTTATCCTCACTGACTTTAAGGATTCATTAAAAAAACCACTTTAGTCATGCAAGGACTGAATTCCTTACTGTTGTGGTGGGGGTTCTCAAATCATACAAACCGCCTTTGTATGTCACAGAGGTGTGGTTATCATTGCTGATTATTTTAAAGCCTTGGTTGTGTTGAATTGTAGCTATTTGGGAATATAGAAAGGAAGTGGGTAGGGTGAGTTTTGGTGTATACACATGATAATGGCTATTCAGCCTAAGCAGGAAAACAAGATGATAAGGCTAAGATTTTTCAAATTTGTGTTTAGTTTAGGTCTTTTTGTTGTCCTAGGGCTGCTGGGCTGATGGCTATAGCAGTTGGTAGTGTTAAGGTGAGTGAGATGTCAGGAAGAGAATGGTGATTAGGGGAAATTTCATTAACCAGTGGTTAGGGATGAGCCTTGAAGCACTTTGTAATCATAAGTGGAATGGCACTAGTCCTAGTTTTATTGTAATTGCTATTGTCACAAGGAAGCATGATGTGGCAAGGGTTACTAGGATAATGTCTCATTGTCCAGCAGACCATACACTGGTCATGGTCAAGAGGAATAATGCCCTGTTAATAAGGCTTACTGAACATGAGCAACACCACCTACCCTAATAACCCTACTCACATTAGTATTCTCTGCCTGCAAAGTAGACACAGGCCTAGCAATACTAACTGCCTCTACACCAGCCATGGTTCTGACTACCTTACATACCCTAGACCTGCTACAATGTTAAAAGCCAATGATTACATTTCTCCCCCTGCCCAAAGTTCCTTTGAACTAAGACCACCACTACCCAATCACCATCCTCAGCCTACAATGACTACCCCACAAACACTGTCACTGACTAAATCCTATCCCCTCTATTAGCACTATCGCATAATCACAGCAAGCCAAAACCACCTGCAGTACCAGCCACCAACACAAAAAACAATATTCATCACAACCTTGATTGGAATCCAACCATTCATTATCTTAGTCTCTTTGGCCACAAAATTAAATTAACTCTTGGACCAGCAGAGCCAGACCAAAGAGTATTCCCATGAGATAGAACAGCACAAGCAAAGATGTAAGAAAACAGGACCTATTTATCCATTCTGCAGTTTTTCTTTGAAAACTCCACTTTTCCACATTGAATATATTCTCATTCTCTGGATAAACTCTACCCAATCCCTGCATGCCCAGCCTGAACACCCACAAAGGGAGATGCAGAGAGCTGGGGCAAAGCAGACATCTTCCCACCATGAAAAGGAAAGAGAAGACTAGGTTAGGGAACATGGGGACAGACCCTGAATTAAACACTAGCAGCTTCTGCTGCCATCAGCAGGACAGAAATTGGAACTGTGATGTCTTGGATCATGCAGGTATTCACCAGCATATTTCTTGACATCCAAAGTACGAAACCAGCAGCAATTAACTGTAAAGGCAGCACAGGTTGCTCTTCCTTCTTCCAGCACAGATCAAGCAGACATCAAGACCATGCCTGGCTCTGGTAACCAACAGACATAGGCAGCTGCCTCTCTCAATTTTAGTTAAAGCCAGTTCTGTACAATGGCCAAATTTAGAAACTTTCTCTCCACTTTTCTAATAAAATACAAGCAAATACATTAGAAGTGTGAAAAAACTCCAGATATAGCACCTTAAGTTCACATATAAAAAATTAGAAGACAAGTTATGAAAAAACTGCTTCAAGTGACCTTCATTTATCATAATGTTGGGTTTTTTTTTTAATCAGTAAATACTCTTTACTATAGACTATGTGAGACTGTTTAGCACATTAATGGATTGCCACTTTATAAACAAGGAAGAAAATTAGTTTTAATAGGCTAAGCAATTAACCTTGAAGAACATTTGATGCTTCTGAGCCTAGACAAATTATTGTTCTTGATTTTGATGAAAATATATATAAAATGTCATTTTTCTGACATAAATGTTGACTCCAAATCAAAGATTGATGCCACTCTTGTTGTTGAACTTAACTGTGTGTGAAAGCAGAAATTAAATATATATAAATACAGGAAATTATATATATATGAAGCCTTCTATGTATAAGAAATTTAGTTTTAATTAAATTCTAGTCCTGGAGGATAGAAAGTAGTTACAGTTGACATCAGCTGGCTCTTCCTAATTTTTAAGGTGCTATTCTATCCATAGCTGAATTCTAGCCTCTGTTTTGGAAATTTTCTTTAGAAAAATCTGAACTTCTGATTTTGTGTGGAAGTGAACTGTAAACAGGTATTGTTGTTTTGACCTGAATTTTCTAATTACCAGAAATGGATCCATGTGGTGATATTTGAAAAAGATTGCACACAATTTCAAATTCCCCCAAATTTTAATTTTATTAATATAATAACAAGAAGTCTACAATCTGCCTTCATAATGTGGCATGTGGAGCAAAAGACAGGATGTTGTGCAGATTTTACTTTTAACAGAAGCATAACCCCATATGCACTAAAATGTTCTATTCCTAAATTTACCTTCCAGGTTCTAGAAGTTAAATTTTCCAGACCTTTTTATCCTCTTCTGAGCTGTTAAAAATTGCTGTCTACCATTCTGAGATCATCAGCCTTGCAGACACCATGACTGTTTCATGACAACTATTTTTAGTATATATTACATTATTCTGACAGTAATAAATTTTGCAAAAATAATTCATTATTTTAATTTATCTTCCATTATACATAGGTGCCCATTTTCTATGAACTATTTAGGACAAGAATTAAAACCAACCTCATTATACCTATGTTATGAACACAGAATGCCAGACCACTTAAAATAAATATTCCAGAAGCAATTTACACATGGGGCCATGGCTATAAAATCTTGACTTAAGAGGATCAGGAGCAAGTTCTCTCTCCTACAGTTGCTTACTCTGTCTTTACTCAGTGTTTTCTCCTATTTCATGAGCCTCTTATTCCATCACAGCAGAAACACATGTAGACCTACTGGTGCTGACTTAACATGTTGTCATTTTCTCTTTGGGAAGAAATCTATTATCTGAAAGAAAACTACAAGAAGGATTTTAAAATAAAACACATAGATGATTCTTATCATTTTCCTCAGTAGATTCTCCAACGAATCTTCAATCTATGCTTGCTTTTAAACTGCATTAACTGAAATCTTTAGAGTTAAAAATATTTAAAAATCTTAAATAGTGTTTAAAATCCCCTCATTTTTTTATTGGAAGTGAAGTTCCACTATAATCAAGTATGAAACTTCAGGACTGAGAAATTCCTTGTACATCCCTCAACTTTGGACAAATCCAGACCTTGTTTTTGCTTTGAACTGTTAAGTCAACGTGTGGGCCCAACCACAATTTCTACTTATTTGTAAATTTGCAAACATACATAAATATAGAGTTAACTCATGTCATCCTAGGCCAGAATAAAAAGATTAATATCCTCTACTCAGAGGAAACAGTTTGAAAATCAGATTTTCAGGAAATTTCATGTGAAAACATAAAGAACTTTAAACTGATTCATAGAGAGAGTCCCTTCTATCCCTATTGACTCAAGTAAGAGTAAGGAAACGAACCTCAGATTTCCAGAGTTCAGAGCAGAACATTCAGGATTGGAAGGAATAGAGTGCTAGCATTCCCCAGGGTCCTCTTGAACTAGGAAAGAAAACTTGTTACACAGGGGGAAGCCAGTTTCTGGTGCACAAAAGCCCATCTGACTCTGAATATGTACCTGATGTTCCTGATGTCCTCCGAGTATCAACAGACTAATTTATATCTGTGGGCTTGACAAGGACATAGACAGGCCGAGAATACTGAGACTGGGTTTTCTTTGAGCAGAGGAAGTTTATAAACTAGCTAATGTGTTTCACCAATTGTTTCCTTGTACTCGTGTCAAAGAAGAGGAATCTGTTGCAGCCCTGCAAAACATTTGTTCTAGAAAGGGCAGTGTATTTTAGCTTTGAATGCTTCCTGGTGTGCTCCCAGTGCATAAGCCAGTACAGTGGCCGTCATAGCTGCAGCATCTCCAAGTTCAACCCACATCACCAACAGCATGAATCCCTCTGCCAAGAGAGCCCTCTTGATGTGTCCTCTCCATTCACTGAGACCCTGAAATTTTCCTCGAGGAAGTGCAGCCTAATAACTCTTTTTATTCTAATACAGCTGTAAGCCTTCAGACCCCTTTCCAGAGGCTGCATTGCAGCAATGCCCTCTCATAAGCTTGCTGTATGCCATGGATGTGTGTTTTGAACAAGGATTGTGATTTTTTCATTAATGTGCCGTGCTTGCAGTGCTGAGGAATCCAAAAAGGCATCCCCACCCACTACTGCTCTCACACCATTTCTTTCTTCTGACCTAAAATTCCAGCTTTCTATTCACTGCAGTTTGTTTTACCCAAGTACAATACCTACACATCAGTCTCTTCCAGATCTTGTGCTCTGAAGCCAAAATGCTACTTACACCATAATAAGAAGTAGAGAAAAGTCACCTAGGACTCTGTCCTGCATGCTGGCTCTTCCATGAGAAGGCCAATATGTCACTAAGAATTATCACAACCAATTAAGAGTAAATAACAAAATAAAAAATATCAGCAGAAAAAAGCTTCTATCAACAACAACAAAAAATAGATTTCCAATGCACTGAGAAAGAATTAATATTAATTTAGAAAATATTAATTCCAAAAGTCATTTGGACACAAAGTAGTGTGCACTGTCTAGGAAATCTTTATAGTCCCATGTCATGTGGGTAAGGCAGATGTTTGTAGGGGTCCTGATTGATGTTGCCTGTCAAGTACAACAAAACTCAAAGCCACTGACTTAGGAGGGATCCTTTCCAGAAAGGTCAAGGTATGTGACAGTATCCAAAACAACATATTCAACAGCAGCATCTTTCAGCCATTGATTTAACAAAAAAAAAACAACCCAAAAAACAAAACAAAACAAAAAAAAAATCTGTGACTAAGCTTCTCTACTTTCATATTTCAACACAAGACTTTCACAAATTCAATTATCTCCTTTTCTTGTGGGATCATGTTATTTGGGGAAAGAGAGTCCTGTGAAATCTTTATGAAGAAGCCTGGTTCTTGGAAGAAATTTTCCTTTTGCTCTTGAAGACCTGAAGTAGAGCTATTTCACAGCAGAATATAAAGAAAACACAAGAAAAATAAAGGTAATTTAGCTATTAAAGATCAAAGCCCAGAGTCTGACACAGATATTTCAAATTCTTTTGCCAGATTGAATCTTGAAAATACATTTTTCAAATGAGAAAGCATGTGTGTAGTTAGAGAATTACTGAATAAACAACCTTCACTTTGAAGAAATGGAAGAAAATGCCATTATATTGAATGAAAGAATCTAGACGAGGGGTGGGGGGACAAGAGGCTGTGGGAATGTTTTCTGAAAACAGCAAATTTAAGAATGATGCACTTTTTGTCAATCAAATTACGCCTTCTGGCTGGAACAGAATCCACTAAAGCACATGCACATGCTCCAACAACAGCTACTTAGGCCACCTGGGAGTAGATAACAGAAGAATGAAATACTGGTTCCTAAATGTTTTGTTTAGTTTTGAGGAAAATACTGACATGCTACTTGAATATTACCTTGCTAATATGTCAGTAATTCATCTTTACAACAGCTCCATATTATTATTCTAATTTAAATGAAAATTAAATATACATAGATGAGAATAAATTATCTATGAAAACAAGTCCAGTGACAAAACCAGCATTAGGCTTCCTACTAGCTCTAGCTTCAATATCTTTGGCAAAAGTCTTTTAAAGCATTTGCCTCTTTCATTAATTCACTTAGGCATGATTTAAAAACCGTAGCTTGAAACCAAACTTTAGAGTTCATGCTGTCTATACAGTCTTTGAAAAACACTCAACCATAAACAATCATTTCCAAAAAATCACAGTCACTGTGAAATTTGGAACAGTAAGAACAGTTTGCCCTTGAAGGGGAATAAAAACTCTAGTAGCACTACAGCGTTTGGTTTTTTTTACATAAAAATTATGTGGCTCAGGGGTAATTATAAGATTAAATTTTCATACCAAGCTTTTGTCACCACCAAAGTGCTTTAAATTAAATGTGTTACCATAAGTTTCCACAAAGGAGTTCCAGCCCTGTAATCAAGGGCATCCAAGTTTTATCCAAGCAACATATAACAGTTGCTTGGACTTGGAGTGCTAAAAGTAAACTGGAAATGAACACTTCACCCAGTCAGAATTTCACTCCATCAGAATTTCTTCAGATCCTGTAGGGAATATAAATGCCACACACTCTTGTCATTCCCACGGCACAGGTAGAAGGACAGACAATGAAGGCAGACAAATTTGTCCATCATCACTTTCTACATAAACAAGGGAGAATTGTCTTAACAAATTGCAATTTGGAAAGCTGTTGGGCTACAGAATATTTGCAGATGTAAAGAGTAGTGCAACCATCTCATGCAGTCAGGTAACAGCTTAGGGGTGTGCCCATTGCAAGTTCCATGGCACCCCAGTCCACCTTCAGACTTTCACCATCCTACCTACTCTGCACAGTCAAAGAAGGGAGGGGTGGAGGAGGGGAGAACATGGCTGCTCAAGGGAGTTGAGCTGTTGGAGTGATACTTCCATGAAGAACAGCTACAAAAATGGCAGGAGAGAGCAGGGAGTTGATGCAGGAAGGACCCCTCCCCTTCCCAGCAGATGACCAGGAAAAGGCACAAGGGAGAAGAACAACCATGTGCACCTCAGCAGTGACCAGAACATCCTTAATCTTCCTGGCCACAAAAAAGTTCAAAGAGCCCCTTCTTTGGAGCCACAGTGGCATCTGTTGGCATGTACTCTGCTACACTCCTAACGCACACATAAGCTGTTTGTGCCACAGCTATTTTCAGAGCCTGATACTAGGAGCCTTTGATTGTTCGTGCCACATTTCTCAATCTCTATATATGTGGGTTTAGTAATTCTTTCCCTCCAAAACAAGACTGCCCTCCCCCTGTGCCATTGTTCAAGTAATATGAATCAGAAGGTTTTGATTTTTAGGGTGTATTTTTAAGTGCATGTAACTTCACACATGGATGCGTTGAGACATAAGATTCCATATTAATTGTTGTATCAACACACTGATTTTTTTATCCAGTTGGATATGTAACACAGAATAGAACAGCAAGTGTTCTTAATTATAAGCAAGCCAGAGCTAATGAGAAGGGATTTTTGTCCACAAATTTGATCTGCTGAAGGTATATTCTGTGAAAAGCAATCATTCCACACTTGCAGATATTCTGGTCAAACCATCCAAAAACTACATGATTACAGTTGGTGTAGCAAAGACCCTAATTGGAGAGCCCTCCTGAGAGGAAAGATATGTGTATTCAGGCTCAAGAAACTGCGATTTTTATTGCCCCATCTTGATGACTGAGCAGTTTGGCATGGGCTGAAGTATATGGGAACTTTCTGTAAGAGCATCTAGTGGAACTGGTGAACAGAAAAACAGGTCACCAAAAAATTACAGAGAGGGGTTTGTTTTCATGTGTAAAGATTGGTACTTCATGCAAAATTAGACTGAAAGATCCCAAAATTATTATAATTGCAATTTCTTGCTGCAGTAGTAGATTTTATCTCATTCTCAAAAAATCTTTAATAATTTAGCAAAATACTACAAGGGAACTAGAGAACTCTAAACAACTACATGCTACTGAAGCATATGCCCCCTTCTTCCATTTGGAACCTCAGGCTTATCATACTTCAGTCCTTGAGCTATGCAGATATACGAGATAATATAAAGTAAATAAAGGAGAGTTCACTTCCACTATATTCATGAAGACCTTGCTGTGATTTTTGGAACATTTTTGGAGAGCCCTGGGATTTTATTTTAATTGTATTTTTTAAGATTTGGCGGGGTAACAGCAGGTGATATTCTTTCAAGTTTCTATCTTGAATCACATGTGATACTCTGGAGCATGAGGCTACTCAGAACACTGAAGACTTTGGGCTACATTTACTAGAACAACATTGGTTCAGCCTTGTATCACTTTCTTCTAGGTATGGTGCAATCTAAGCATCTGCTAGGTCAGTTCTTTGGTAGAGCTGATGGAAAAAAGAAAACTTTCCATTACTGCATTGAGACCAATTTTCAAAAATCACTGAGCTCAAAGACTCACCTGAGCTCAAACATGTCTCCTTACAATTTACAGTGGAAAACTGAAATAAATACACAGTCTGCAAAGCTTTAAGTAGAGGGCATTGTTTTCTGTTTGACAGAAACTGAATGTAGTTCCAAGTTAATGCCTGAATAACATAGCCTCCTTTTTGGCTCTTGATACATTTGAAATTACTTTAATTTCTAGATACAACTTCATATGTGAAAATCAATCATTTTACCTTATTTTTATTTCCACATTTTCTAATAAGAATTTTAAAAATTCAGCAGCATTTATGCAAAGTGTTACTCTTCACATTCACAGAATCACAACCCACAGGATACACTGAGTTGAAAGGGACACACAGGGATCATCAGAATCCAAGTCCTAGTTCTGCACAGCACCAGCCCCAAGAGCCACACTGTGGGAAGAGTAGGCTCCTGTTGCACGGTGGGGGTGTAGGGAGGCAGAGATCTCTGAAGTTTGCTCTTGGGGGAAGAGGTTTATTGGAGAATTCAGGGATGCCCGAGCCTCGTGCTCTCAGGCGTAGCACGTGGCCGGGCTTAGGAGGACGGGGGAGGGGAGAGAGAAACGGAGGGTTTAGGAGAGGGGAAGCCCCAGGCAGGGAGGGAGTCCTAGAGGGGAGGAAATCCAAGAGTGGAGGAGAGGGCCAAGAGAGGGAAGAAGTCCAAGAGCGGAGGAGAGGGCCAAGAAGAGGAGAGGGCCAAGAGGCCGCATGGCTGCTCAGAGCCCCCTTATCAGGGGCTCCCAGGTGGGCTGGGACAAGGCATGGGCCAATGGGGTTACAGACTCTGTTTTAGGGGCAGGTACAGAGGTGCGGGATGAACCACAATCTTTTGCAGGGTGGAATGGAACAGTCCATTTCACTCCAGGATTCATCCAAGGGTAGAAGTGACATCCGGCTAGCTAAAATAACAATCGTATCTATCTATCCTCTGCAACACCACACCATGCACCCGAGAGCATTGCTCAAATATTTCTTGAGCTCTGTTAGGCTGGTACTGTGAGCACTACCCTGGGAAGACTGTTCTAGTGCCCAACCGTGTCTGGGTAGAGAATCTTCTAATATCCAACCTAAATATCCTCTGACATAACTTCATGCCACTCCCTTGTGTCCTGTCACTGTCACAGCAGAGAAGAAATCAGTGCCTGCCTCTCCTTTTCCCCTTATGAGGAAGTTGTAACTGCAGTGAGGTCTCCTCTCAGTCTCCTCTTCTCCAGGCTGAACAGACCAAATCACCTCAATCACTCTTCCCCCTCCAAACCTTTCACCATCCTTGTTACACCCCTTTGGACACTCTCTAACATCTCAATACTTTTTTTCTGTTGTGGCACCCAAAACTGCCCCCAGCACTCAAGGTGAGGCTGCCCCAGTGCAGAGCAGAGCAGGACAATCCCTCCCTTTCCCAGATGTGATGCTGTGCCTGATGCACCCCAGGATATGGGAGTCCTCCTGGCTGCCAGGGCACTGCTGGCTCATGTTCAAGTTGTTATTGACCAGGACACACACGCCCATTTCCTGAAATCATCTCTGCTTTCCATACACTCCTTTCCAAGTCTATCTGTACACCCAGGGCTGCCTGATCCCAGGTGCAGAACCCAGCACTTGCCCTTGCTGAATTCCATATTGTTGGTGCCTGCCCAGTCCTCTCATTTGTCAAGGTCTCTCTGCAGGGCCTCCCTGCCCTTGAGAGAGTAGACAGTTCCTCCCAGTTTTGTATTATCTGTGACCTTGCTTAGTAACCCTTCCAGCCCTGTGTCCAAGCCATTTATGGAGCTGTTGAAGAGAACAGGGATGAGCCCTGTGGAATCCCTCCAGTGACAGGTCACCAGTCTGACACCACCCCATTCACTGTAACCCGCTGTGCCTGACCGGTGAGTCTGTTATCGCCCATCACACAATGTGCTCATCCAGCTGTGTGCCAGACAGTTTGTCCAGAATTTGTCCATCTTTCCTCACAGAACAGGTGCTCCAGCCCTCTGATCTTCTTCATGGTCCTCCTTTGGACTCCAACAGGACTATGTCTTTTCCATGCTGAGGGGTTGTCTCACTTTGAGGGGGTGTCTTCTAGAGCAAAGCAGAGAGATGAAATTTTCTCCCTGATCTGCTGGTCACAATGCTTTTGATGCAGTCTTGTTGACTTTCTGACCTGTGAGTGTTTGTTGCCAAGATACCTCCAGGTTTTCATCCACCAGGACCCCCAAATCATTTGTGGCAGGGCTGTTCTAAATCCACTGATCCCTAAGATTTTGCTGATACTGGGGATTGCTCCAACCCAGGTGCCACACCTTGCATGTGGCCTTGTGCCTCAGGAAGTTCTCATGGGCTCACTCCTGAAACTTGTCCACATTCTTCTGGATGGCATCTTATCTCTCAGGAGTGTCAGCTGCACTATTCAACATGGTGCAAACTTGCAGAGGTTTCACTTGCTCTAGCTGTTTGCTTATCATTAATGAAGATATGTCTCTGTCTCTGTAAATCCTTTCTGGCCACCCTGAGTCACCTCAGACAACTAGACTGCTATTTCTGTGCCCCCCATTTTAGGTTTTGATAGCAAAATGTTTACAGCAGCTGGTCCATGCTTATTGCTAAACTAACAATAATTTGTTGTCAACTAGATTTCTTCAATTCTGCTTTTAGTGTTCAGTATTCTTTAAATGTATGCCAGTAATTTTACATTGGCTTTGTCATGATTTATTACATCTATATGTCTTCTAGTTTCCTTACCTTTTCTATTCCTTCAATAGTTTGATATTTCAGCTTAAGAAAATAAGGATTTTTTTGCAATTTCTCCTACTCTGTGACAATTATTTGAAAAATGAGGAATGACTTCATGTTTGTAAACTGGAGTACTTCTGCAATACTTGTTTAATTATACTTGTTCTGCTCCTATCCTTGTGAAAAACTTGGTTACTTTTACATGCACAGAGAGTTTAATAAAAGCTATTGTAAGCAGATGCCAAGAAGTCAGTTCACCAGTCCTTTACTCCTGGAATTCCAATGAGGTCAGTGGAGATATTTCTGATTTATACTGTCATAACTGAGAATAAAGGCAGTTAATGCAATCTGCCAGGGTGTCACCACTGACATATTGTTTGAGGAAAATAGTGACTGCATAATGAATCCTACCTAAAAATAGTGCTTTGTGAGAGAGTTTTGCCTATTTTCTCTTAGTAGGCTTATTCAGATTTAAATGGAAAGTAGTATGAACTCTAGGGGCAGACATTGTGAAAATTGTGGAGTATAGAGTAGCAGACAGATGTTGAGTGGGCCTTTGAAAGCTGCTTTGGAGTCTTTCTTTCAACAAAATCAGTATGCTTTTGTTATTTCAGAACACTTACATGGCAGCTTTCTTCATCTTTAAGAACCTCATCACTTTTGAAGTTGTCCACTATAATGCCTATGCAATCCTGTGATAATGATCTAATGTCATAAGATAAAATACATCGCAACCTCAGATTTCATGCTCTGATAAAGACACTTAAGAGTTCTTGTGCTTTTGAATATTCTCATATCCAGACAAGATATTTTTCTGTGAGCTTAGGAATATACTCCTGGTAAATTTAGAATCCATTTGTAGTTCTTGCCAGTCCACTGTCAGAGGGACTATATTTTGAATGAGCAATTTTCAATGCGATGAAAGATGACAGAGAATGTGGGGTGTTTTTCTAGGAAGAGCATGGTTAATGAGTTTATGGTAAGAATGTAGAAAGACTGTATTGGACTGTACTGACTACAATATTCAAAAGAATACAGTCATTTCCACAAGATTATTTCTCATTACTGCATTAGAACTTTAGTGCAGGGACTGTAATTTTTCCTCTGTCTTTGCATGTTACAGGTTGTGCGACGTTTCTTGTGGTAGTATAGGAAAATTAAATTGCAGTAATAGTAGTCTACAAAATTACTGACTGTATAGTCTTCGCATGTACTTGGGTTAGAAAATATGCAGTATACATGTTGCCTGGACTGTGCACCTCTAACATATAGAGATATAGGGATCTTGTGCAAAAGTTATTACAAATATAACTTTTAAAGACTGATAAATAAACAATCTAAATTGTATTTTAAAATAAATTGCTGTATCTTTTTTCTAGGAACATATCAAGTTCAAAATACCATGTAAGTCTAAAAATTTTTAAATTATGCTGCTTTCTTATTTAAAATTTACAAATATGCACTTTGCTACTGTCATTTTCTTAAAGTAAATTCAAGTTTTGCTACAAATACATAGAATTTCAGGCAGGGACGTAATGATTTACATGAAGATTTCAAAAAAACAGTTTGGTACATTCCAAACTTTCCATGAAGCAGACAAGATTCTCCTTCCACGTCAAATATGTTGTAACTGAAAGGAGTGCAAGTGGAATGCAAAGTTGACTAAAATATTATTACTTGAGAGTTTTGTATTGGGTTTACAGTGAGGTAAATCACTGCAAAGTGCCAGGCATCAGGAATCAGCACAAGGACTGACAGTCCTCTATAATATTAACTTTCTGAACACAGATGTTAGCACAAGGATCTTTTCCTGGCAACAATGTAGTGACTCTTTGCAGCTCTACTAATGGCATCCTAAGCAAGAAGAAGAGAAAAATAAAACTGGCAGAAAGAAAGAGATGGATACATACAAAGAGACAGAGAGAGAGAGAGAGAGACAGAAAGAGGGAGACTTCATTAAGATTCAAAGGTAGATTTGAGCTCTTTTTTTAATAGCATCCTAATGAAGTCTGAGTAAGGCCTGCCCAAATCAAGCACTACAGGTCCAGAGAATTATAGTCTTTGTATCTGGTGAGAATATATCCTTGAGAAGGCTGGAGGAAAGCTCTAGGGCAGAACAGGTCTCAGCTGACTGTTGGTGAAGAGCAATGTCATTTCCCAAAGCAGCTGGAGAAGAAATGCATTGGAAGAAGTGTCTCTGAACAGTGGCCTGACAACCTCAGTCTGTCAGTAAATGACAGCAGCATGTGAAGAATAGCAAAATGAAATCAACAGACAGTATGTAAGAGATCAACAAATACAATGAGATAAAGAGAAGTTGGAGTGCAAAATGTCCATGGTCAGCTTGTATGATTTTTGGCAGCTTTGCTTCTTTGCTCCTTCCAAGTTGTTGATTTTTTAATTTGTTTGGGTTTATTTGGGTTTTTTTTTATTATTAATTCTTTGGTTCTGTTTTGTTTTATTTTTATTTTCTAATTCAACTTTCCTGTAGATGGTTACACTTTTCTGATCTACTCACACACGGTTGAAGACAGTGAAATGCATGCTATCTTTGGTGTAGTCAGACCAGGGATGAGGTCTTCTAGATGTGTATTTATGATATTAGGATGGAGATTATTTCAGTTGCTTGGCCTTTGACAGTGCTAAAAGTCTGTTAATATCTGCCATGAAATATCTTTTCGACGGATATAGTTATATTGGAGTGTCACTTTGCAGTGTTGAGGGAGCAAACATTTACAGCTTAACCATTCAGTCACCAAAGCTATGCACTGACTAGTAATCACTAGTAATCACTAGTAATGCAAAACAGAAGAGTAATTTTCTGTTTTGCATTCCAAAGGTTGGTAGCAAACCTGTGGACACCACTGTGAAGAGTGAATGGGCACATCAGAACAAGCATAACAATCCTCCCTTAGCACACACTGAGTGAATGATCTAGTTCCAGTCCCAAACCTTGACTTGATGTACTAGCAGTCAGTTCATGCAGGAGCGGTGTGGCAGTCACATAAACACAAACTAGCATAAACTTAACTCTGAAACCTCTTTCTCTCATTTCTTACCTTTTCCAAGGTCCTGTGACAGCTTTTTCAGTATTTTCTAGGTCTTTCTTCTACACAGAAAATGTCCCAGCTATAAGCTACTGACCTCAGGATCTGGAGAAGTGAAATCTCCCACCACCCGCTCCCACTCTGCTCAGTGCTGTGGGAATGCATCCCTCCACATAGTGGTCCTTTTTCTCTCTCACACATTCTCATCAAAGTATGCTCTGCCTGTCACTGGTTATTTTGCTGTTAACTCCCCTGGTGTTTTTAGATTCTTCTAGACTGTCCTTTCTGCAGCTGTTCAAAGACACATGTGGCAGCTCACTTGAGATGGCTCTGCAGGAAGACTTTCAAGAAAGAGAGATGAACAAAAAAATAAAATCTTTTCATTCCTTTTTATTGTGCAATAATGGCATTTTTCTGGATGCATGGAAACAGCAAAATGTTAGAAAACCATATATGTAGAAATCAGGTGTATAAATGATGTAAAAATGTCCTGATTTATTTCCCTTAAAGTGCTTTTCTCTCTCCTTTATTGAGAAATACCCATTTAGTGTAATTTAATGTTATTTCTACTTTACCTCTTGTCTTTCCAGCTGCTGTATGTTTGGTCAAATTCCCAGATTTCTTAATTATGAAAAATCCTTTCCCTGAGGGAAATTTGGAAGGGATTTAGGTTTGAAGCAAATAAAGACTACAAAAGTGAATAAGACTTTCAAGATCCAGCCTTTTTTTGTTTTGGTTTTTTTTGTGTGTTTTTGTTTTTGTTTTTTTCTTTTCTTTGTTTGGTTTGGTTTGGTTTGTTTTTTGTTTTTGGTTTGTTTGGGTTTTTTGTTGTTTTTTTGTTGTTGTTGTTGTTGTTTTTGTGGGGGTTTTTTTGACATATTTTTCTATCACTTTGGTCTGAGAAATGAGATGTGTCTCTAGAAAGGTTCCAGTAGTCATTTCCAGGCTGCAGTCTAAAAGTCAAATAACTAAATCTGCAAAGCATGACAGAGTACAAATCTTCTCAAACTTGGAAAGAAAATGGTGTGTAGCTAAAGCTCAGCTGTGAAACATTTATAGCTGGCTTTAAGGTAACTGCCTTCTAACATTTCAAGACTTGACTTCTGCCATTTATTCCCATTAACAGGCTTTCAAGATGAAAGTGTATATATAGAACATGAGTTTTGGTTTAGTGCATGGCTGTATTTGACAGAACCTTTATCCTGCTTGTGTAAGTTTAATTTGAGAACCAACTACTTCTAAAATTACTTCTGTTTCTGTCCTTTACTCTGTGTTCTAGAAGTTTGCTGTATCGTTACTAATATTTGAAATAGAATAGAATAGTAGAGCATGTGCTGAAAATTCATTTCACAATCAGGTTTGTTTCACTTTATATGTTCCAACACCTCTTATTCCTTTACAATTCATCTGCACATTCATCAGAAAGTGCAAGCTATTTCATGCAACAAAATGTCTCTTTCAAAATACGCTCTGTTGAGCAATTTTTCTCCCAAATCTATAAGGAATTTCTGAAAGAATATGTCTAAATTTGTGACATATGTTTCTTCTTTTCCCAGACAAGTGAAAATCCATCTTGTAGTTTTACTCTGGATCTGAAGAAGGAGACGTGGGTTTGGGATAGCCAGCCAAACCAAACTTTCCTGGCCTTCTATGCAGGTGAGATTTGGAGGCTGAAAGTGTGGAATTCCTGACCCCATTTGGCTCCTGGCATTCCTGCTGGAAGACAGCAGCTGTGAAATCTATGGGCTTCCAAATATTCTGCTGCAGACCTGAAAATCTGGGTCAAGGCTGGATCTAGGGCATCCAAGTCACAGAAACTTAGTATGCTGTCTTGAAGACTCAGGTATATTTTCAGAGGAAATTATCATGCTGCTGCTTCTTCTTTTCATAAAGCGTCTTCAGCTTCACTTGCAAATCTATGGGGCTGCATGGGATTCATGCAAGGATTCCTAATGTCATTGCAAAAAAGTCTTGATGACTTTTGAGCAGTCTTGGGAATCCAGAGAGGTTGAGCCAATGGGAAGCTGGTGAATACAGGCATTGGTCACAGGGGGAGAGATCCTGCTTGTCAAACCTGATTCCATTTTACAACAAGGCAATCCACCTAACTAATCAAGAGAAGCCAGTGGATGTAATCTTTCTAGATTTCAGTAAAGCTTTCAATATTCTCTGTCTGAGCATCTAGGTCCCTCTAGAAAGCAAGTTCAAGAGGTCCATCCTCCCACCAGTTCAGGAGACATAAATTTCTTTCGAGAAGAGTGGAAAACCCTGTTTATTTAACAAGCAAAGTATTCACAAACATTGAAAAATGACTAATATTAAACAATGGAACCTCTTGGTGTTCTGAAGACATGGCAAATTCAGAGGGAGTCCTTTTTGTGGGGTGTAGCTCTGCTCACTCAGTCTCTATCAGTCCCTCCAGTGCTGGAAAATGCAGTGTCCTGGGCCCCAGTGGGCCACAGGTGGGAACTCCCAATGTTCTGGATTTTCACTCCAGAACAAGGCTGATCAGTTTCAAGAAAAAAGAAAAGCCACAGTTTGGGAACTTCCCTGCCTCAGCTAGCTAAAAAAACCTAACTAAAAGCAAAGAAGAGCTCTCCCACTGTCTGTGCTGCAGACAACACAATTCAGGAGCAGGAATGTGAGGGAGTAAGTGCAGTTTCTGAAAACAAACTTGTGCTTCTTTTTCCCCCACTTCACTCTTGGAACCAGTCTTAAAGGGGCAGAACATAATATCCACCATAAACAGAACAGATGATTGGGATACAAGCATCATTATGTCACCCTAGGATACTGGAGAACACCCCAGGAAGACCTTATTGCCACAATTCATTACTTACAGGGGGCTTTTGAGAAAGGTAGAAACAGATTTTTTAGTAGGACCTGATGTTACAGGACAAGGATAGATTGAGTCCAGATAGGTGAAACACTGGAACAGTTTGCCCAGACACACTGCAGAAGTCCCATCCCTTAAAGTGTTCAAGGTCAGGTTGGTTCGACCTTCGAGCAACCTGGTCTGGTTGAAGATGTCCCTGCTCATTGCAGGAAGGTTGAACTAGATGAGTTTCAAATGTCCCTTCTAACCCAAACTATTATACAACTCAATGTCAAGGGAAAAGTAATGAAGAAGATGTTGATGATGATGATGATGATGATGATGATGATGATGATTACTACTTCTCTTATTATTAATGACTGTATAATTCATTAATAACTATTCAAAATTATTAAGGTCATGTCACTCTGTAAATGATAGTCAAAAACTAAAGAGCCACTTTTGCCCTACATTATCTTCTTCTGTCCTGCTTCATTTTCAAATAAACCCATATTTTCTGTTGTCTTCTTATCATGTAAAGGAGGGCCAATTCTTTTGCTGCAACTAAGAATTTTCAGAATATTTACTCTCAGAACTCTGCAAACAAGATTGTCAGTGTCATTGTAACATACATTTTTTTCTCTTTGTTACAGAAATTATTTGTAAATCTTTTTAAATTCAACTCTCGAACTAGTTCTGTTGCTGATACATGGGAAGAGATATTATACTCATGCCTCTCTGAATTTCTCTTGCTAACAAAAATAAAGTAGAAACAAAATCCAATTTCTAAAATCACCAAAAATATTAATAGCTTCAGAAAAGTATATTTTAGCAGAAATGCCAGATTTTCATGAACTTTTCAAAGCAGATCAAGCCATCCTTTCAAATGTTGGACAAGTCTACTTTTTAAGCAGCATTTCAAAATTTTGGTCTTCAGATTTTCCTCAAAATTCTAGCTTCTGTGCTTTTTCTGCAACAGGTAAAATCTTCATGTTGGGAACTACATGCTCCACACATATGTTCAATACTTGTTGACCTTGAAAAGAGGATATTAACCCTCATAAAATTCTAGTTCCAATGAAGAGTATATTTGGAAATCATGAAAAGAAAAAATATCACCTTTGAAACTATAATCTCTTTTAAACATTACTTTAGAAACTACATTTGACCATGTCATCAAGAATTTAATTAGGATATTTCACAGATAATGACTTTTATTTTCCAGTTCAACCATCCATAAAATGGAATCCTTTGTGCGATTACTGAAGCATTTGTAATTAGACTTTTCTTTACAATTAAGCAGAAGACACACAGAGTAAAAAATACATTTTCAAATTTTTGTGTCCAATTTAGAGAGAAAATAGTGTCATGAGTTAAGCATGCAATTGCTCCTCTTTCCAGAAAGTGACTGTTTGGACAATGAAATTTGTGACTAGTTACCAGAGAAATATTGCTTGTACTAGAGAGCCTTTTCCTCTGTTGTTGGGTGGCTCACTGGCCTCTGTAATGAGCTTCTCTACCTTGTTGGACAAAGTGCTATAAGGCAGTGTGCTTTGCCTTCAATGAGAGAAAAGGATGAGAAGTTGCAACAGAAAACCAACTCCCTGGACACAAGTTTATTCCAAAACCTATCAGAAATGGTCATATGTATCATATCATGGTCATATCACTGCCTTTCTGAAAGGTGAGAATGAGTGGTTTAAGGAGTTACTATTTCTTGGTTACCCAATACCTACTCAAGGTCTGAATGGGAATATGCTTTGAAACAGCTTTACCTCTCCGAAATCTGCTGTCTTCACTAAGTTCTTACTGATTCCCTTCATTTAAGAGTCATACCACTCTTTATTAAAGGTTCCCATCGTGACAAATAGAGCCTTTTTCAACAGATACTGAAAAATCAGCAAAAAGGAAGAAGAAGCCCCATCGTGACAAATAGAGCCTTTTTCAACAGACACTGAAAAATCAGCAAAAAGGAAGAAGAAGCCAGGAACCAAAGTCTGATTCAGCAATAGTAGAAGCCTGTAAAAAAAAAAAAAAATATATCCATAGAGTTGCATCAAGCACATCAAAGCAATATTTCTTTTCATCTCTTTATTGTTTATACACTACTCCATATTACCTAGGTAATTTTCATGATTGTTTTGTATTTTGTTTTTTCTTAAGCTTATGCTGTACTTCTGACTTCACACTTATCTGATCCATTTTTCACTTTCCATACATTTTTCTTCCTATCCTGAAGTCAATGAAATTTTGTCTTTAAAGCGTGCTTTATCTTTCTTCTGCAAAGGGATGCTTTTCCCTTGTTCATGTTTGAATGAAAGTAGCTATGACCACAGTAGCTACTCAGCATTGTGTCTGTGTGTGAGTCATATCCTAAGCATAGCCCTCAGACAGTAATGCTCAGAAAATCTAAGAACTCTCCATCCTTTAACTGGGCTTCTGAACGGTGTCAGAGATAGGCACCAATGTGCTTGGGCACATGTGCTGGAAAAAGTGTATCACAGAGTAATGGATGCTTAGGAAGCTTCTGTACCACAGAGGATGCAGTATTATACTTGGTCCATCCACTTGGTAGTGGATGGGTACTAATCAGAAGTCTTGTGCATTCTTTTATCCTCTATAGGTTACTTAAGACTTCTTTACCATCTGACACATGGTCTCAGGAATCACAAATGCTCATTACCTTTTCCTGATTTGAAGCACAAAGCTTTAACACTGCTAGCTAGACATGGTTTTTAAATAATTCAATATTTCATAATTATTCTTATTTGGAAAAGTTATTTTCCTTCTACATGAAAGATAAAAATTTGACCCACATCATACACAATAACTACTGTCATTGTATTACTTAAAGGAAAGGCTGAAGTACTCAGGAAAACTGTCTTATTGGTATTATATTTCTACCCTAGAAAGAAAAGGAAGTAGAGTCTTTGTCTGGGATGCACCTTCCTTAAATTAGCACTGCATGGCAAGAAAAGCCATTAACCCTACAGTACAAAAATGACTGCATCATTCATCATAGATCAAGGCTTGTAGTTTTTGAGGTTTCCATACTAAAAATACAACAATTTAATTAGTATATAAACTGTGCAATGCTTTACTGACATCTATTTAATATAAAAGTGTCCAGATTTTGGTATGATAAATATCCATTCGTTGTCTAATAGCCAAAGACATCCATAGCTGCTCATCTGTCTCTGTACAAGCTGTGATAGAATTTATAATATAAACCATTATTGTAAGGATGTTTAAGTACAAGGAGTTGAATCCTGCTCTCTGTGCAGGGGTGTAAATGCAGAGCAACACCATTAGCTCATATGTCATTGCCCTACCATTTAATAGGAAGGCATCATCATATTTTCAGTTATAGACATGCTAGTAACAGAGATGAAGAATGCCTGTAACCTAATGATTTACAGACACCCTAAGCCTGGATCCTTCTTCTCACCAAATGGCATATATATTAAATATTGAACCATCAACTCACAGAATGTTTCGGGTTGGAAAGGACCTTTAAAGCTCATAGAGTCTCACTTCCCTGCAATGAACAGAGTCAACTTTCACTAGACCTGATTGTTCAAACACCCAGTCCAACATGACTTTGGGCACTTCCATGAATGGGGTGTCCACAGCTCCTCTGGACAACCTGTTTCAATGCCTCATCGCCCTCATTGCAACTGTCAGGTGCAGCTGTTAGTCAATTCCTTCTCCACAAAATCCTTCTATCTGCAATTTAGAGGTAAGAATGTTGTGGGAGAGTTTATAAAAGGCCTTACAGAGGTTTGTGTAGATGATAGTCCATACCTGACACAAAAATGCAGTTGATCAACATTTGTTTCCTGCAGCAGCATGAGGGTATGTTCAATTTCAGGTGGCTGAAATTATTTGGCCATAATTATGAATACTGCTGTACAGTACCAAGAACATCCAGGACATTACTGCAGAGCACATCCTATCCCAAAGATAGGTTAATCCAGGCACTTCCAAAACTTTCCTATTTGTTATTATGAAACCCTTACCAGAATGAAATCAAAAAAGATTCTGTAAAAACTTGTTTGAGAAAATCCACAGAATTGCTAAATTAAAGCCTTATTTTTGGTGGGTAAGTCTGCAATAAAATTTTATTAAATTCTTTAGAAGTCATTATTTAGCAGAGAGGAATCTGTGGACACAATAATCATTCTAAATATTTATATTGGTTCTCTAACAGGTTCAAGAGAGTTTGGTTGGTTTTTTGGAAACAAGTAGAAAGCTTGGTAACAAACTATTGCTTTTTGCCATTAACAATTAGAATGTTCGCTTTGCTTTTAAGGAAAATCATGAACATACAGAGTGGGTTCGGGAATCTCAGAATGACTGAAAAATTAGGCAAAATACAGTCTGATTTAAGTAAGCAGTTCATTTTCAGGGAGCAATCCATTTTCATCATTATGGTCATAAAATTAAATCAAACAAAAAGCAGAGTAGAACTTCTGCACTGCGATTCCTGGATTTTTACCAAATATTAATGAAAAAACATTCCAAAAATAGCTTCAAAAATGCATTTGAATCTAAAATTATACAGCCAGTGTTTTCATTTGTAAATCTATTTTCTTCCATCTCTAGAACTGGAGATAACTTGCATTTTTTTGCTGTACCTCTCATCTGCAGGCATCAGGCTTCAGATATGCACCACATAATATTCTAATTTTTAAAATGTGTGTTCTATAGGTGTACTATGTGCAGAGTTAAAAGCACTATTCATACTATCCCAAAGAACTTCAAAAAATCAGAATTTGTTACTCCTTTGCAAGAAGTGTAAAGAAATTTTTAGCCTTTATGTTTTGAGAAAAGTGGAGTAGTACAGTACAAATGAGTAGTTGGATATAATCTTTTCCATACAAATAATACTGAATCACACAATATGTTTCACACACAGCTGAATTAAAGGGGAATTATTGTATGCTGAACATACAATAAATTTTACTTATTTACTTATGACTAAAGATGTAATCACTCTACAGGTGAACAGAAAACATGGAAGGTTTTGTGATGCTGCCTTGCAAAAGGTAAGAAACAAACACATCATTGTCTCAGAAATGAAGCTTTACCATCTGTATTGTTTCTTGAGGAACATTGTATTGAGGGCTAAGATGCTGCTCTATCTCAGTTTGTAATGCAGGTTAATTACTTATGGTGCAGATCCCAGACTGCTCCTCTATATTCAGCCAACACCTGCTAGAGAAAATACTGTCACTAAGAGAGGAGATGGCATTGCTTGGTTGTAATTAGCAAGTGTTCACAAATAGATGTCCGAAAACATGAGGAAGAACTAGCATTGCCAAAAATGTTCATAAAAAGAAAAGAGATGTGCCAAATTATTGCCATCACAATAACTACTTTGAATAACAAAGGAAATCTACTTCTCGTGACTGCTGTGGCAATGGGAAGAGCATTACAACTGACTGGACAACTAACAAAGACTTTAGACTGATGCCTTTACTGTCTTCTCTTGACAAAAACAGATGTCCTTGGCTTTGACCTTGTTTTTTTAAAGTAGGCTAGGCTCTTTACCCAGGAATAATGCATGCCAATATTTTTGCAGAGACACTGGAGGGGATATGAAGATAAAAAAATAAATTAATTATTATAGAGCATTTAATATCCTAATTAAAAACAACCATATAGCACCAGGTCTTATTCCCTAGTAGACCTGAGCCCCCCTGAAGCACCACAAGGACACTTACAGGCTTTGCTGGCATTCTGAAAGGGAAACAAACTTCTTCAGGTTCATCTGGATTTCATGATTATCAAACCAAATTTCTGGAACAAGACACTACCTACAAAGTTCACCACTTCGTAAATAAATGTAAATATGAACTATCATTTCTGGATGTTATTTCTCAGCCATATGAAATATAATTCCCACTTGTCCTCTGACAGGTGAAAATTGGGTTCTCCAGGTCAGTTGTGCCAAGGTATCCAGCTATCAGGCCTGAACATTACTACCAGGACATTATCCTCTATTCTGTATCTCCTGCTTTACTAATGAGTTTTTCCACTCTTAGTAAGACTCTTGACTGCTTTGAAATCATTAGTTCACTTTATCAAGAGAAGCGTATTCAGTCTATACAGAGAAGTTTTCACTTCAAAAACATATTTTAGGCATCTTCTATGTCAGGGAAGAGAATTTGGAGTGTCTTCACACCTTTTAAACATAGAAATATATTTAAGTTTCAAGTACTCATTAAGACAGAAAATGCAATCTCCTTTTATCAGCTTTTTTAATTGCACAATTTTAAACCAAATGAACTTATTTGACACTCTTCTTCCCAGGCACAGAGAGATATTTGAATAAATACCTCATTAACCTATTTTTAAAAAATCTGACAGATGACGAGAAGCCAGGAAAATTTTCACACAATTTTTTATTTTTATAGGATACCAATATTTGCCAGTTTTCCATTTTGTTGCTTTATTATAACTCTTGAGTTCTTATGGCTTCAATCTTTTAAAATTATAACAAATGCTTTTAAATCGTTAATGGTTCTGGACTAGACTCATATACAAAAGCATAATTTTACAGAGTTAGATTTAAATTGTATGATGATAATTTAATAAAGAATTGAAATCCTTATTCTCCTAAATTTTGTTCTCAAAAGTCAACAACCTGCTTACAAAAGGTGGGTGGGAGCTTAGAAATTGGGATGCTTTATTTAAAGACCCATAAAGTGTAAGCAATACAGAAATTTTTGCTGTACTATGCTACTAGAATTAATATGCTCTTTCTCCCTCTGAGGCCTAGAAAACCTCTAGCAAATTCTCAGCCTTTGACAAGACTAGAAACTATATTATCAGATTAAAAGTGCAATTTCCAGTTAAACTATGAACCTTGAATAGGAACCGAAGGAAACATCACATAATCCAAACTGATATATACCATGGGTCAGGAATTCCTATGGCTTACAGAAAGGAAAAGGAAAGTGTATGGACTTCGGAAGCAAGATCAGACTACATAGGAAGATTTCAGAAGTGTTGTTTGACACAGTACAGATAAAATTCATGTGGCCAAAACTTAATTTCAATCATTCTCACTTTAGTTCATGATGGTAGGTCAGTTATCTGGGAGCTCTTGAAGAACACTTGAAAGACAATGAAGTCATCAATCAAAGACAAGATATGTTCCTGAAAGACATGCCTTCCTAAGGTTACTGTGTAGTGGACAAAGGGAAGGCAGTGGATGTGGGTTTTTTATTTTTAGCAGAGCTCTTGATACAGTCTCTGACACTATCCTTCTGGGCAAAATGTCAGGCATACAGGTGGACACATACACATTATAATGGGTGAAAAATTGGATTAAGGATTTGTGTTCAAAGAGTTGTAGTAAAGGGGGTAACTTTTGGCTATGGCCTATCACCAGTGGTATTTTCAGGGCTCTCAGCATAGTGCTTTTATGGTTTTTTGCATCAGATATCAGAAGTGGAATGCACTCTAAGTTTGCAGGAAATATTAAACTAGGAGGAGAAACTGGTTGAGAAACTCTATTCCTTGAGGGTAGAGATGCCTTACGAAGAGAGATATTTAAAAGGTTAGAGTGCTGTAAGATCACCAGCCATCTAAAATTTAAAAAGAACATGTCTCACTTTGTACCTGGGAGAATGTGATCCAAAATGCATGTATAGACTGGGCAACCAGATTCTAGAGTGCAGCCCTGTAGAAAGGGATAGAGGAGTTTTGGCCTATGGTTATTTCCATGGGAGTCAACAATCTGCTCTAGCAGCCAAAAGGCTGACAATACCCTGGGGTGCATGAAGTGCAGTATAGCTAACTGGCCAAAGAAGTGATTGTCCCAATATACTCAGCACTGTTGCAGCCTCACCTGGAGTGTTGTACACAGTGTTGGGCTCCCCAAAATTTGAAAAAAAATTACAAAGTGTCCTAAGGAGGGCAGTAAACATGTTGAAAGGACTAGAGAGCAGCTGAGGATGTTAGGTTTGTCCAGCTTATTGGCTTGTAGACTGAGGCACTATCTCATTTTTGTCTACACTTTTGTCATGAAGGAAAGCAGGGACTGAGATGCTGATTTCTTCTGTCTTGTGCATGCTAAAAAGACTCAAGGGAATGGCTTTAAGCATCAGGGAAAGTTCAGATTGGATATGGATGAGTGTCTTCCTTGCAGAGAAGGTGGCAAGCACTGGAAATTGTCAAGGCTCCAAGCTTGGTTTTCATGAAGTTGTCAGACATAACTCTTTCATATATGAGCCTGTGATCTGTCCACAGAGAAGGCGACCACAGGATTTATTTATGTTGCTGCTTGGCAGTAGCCATTTTATTTAGACTGTGATTTGCTGATGTCCTTTCACACCTAAGCATTTCTTATGCTGTAGAGTCCAGCCCTATACTTTACTTGAAGCTTAGCAGCACTACATGTTTCAAGTCTCTGAGTTGTAATGCATTTGTGAAGGTTCTTCATCCCGCAGAATCTGAGAAGTACACAGCACAGTTAGTGCGTTTCAATTTTTTTCTTGTGTTGTCAAATTGACTGTGCAGACACAGAAAGTGTGATCTGGCCATTTGGACAGATGGAAGCCAGTGAGAGATTCTTGACCTTCCTAGTATGTACTAAGTTCTGCCATATAATGGCCATTTCTTGATGAATATCTAGTAAATAATTTCTCCTGTACCTTACATTCATCACCTATAGTGTAAGGTTCAGTCTCCCACAGCTCTCAACCATGCTAGGAAAGTCTTGGTATCTGCAAATTTCTCTAAGGTTCTTGAATGTAAAATGTGATGGAAGAGTGACGTAGAAGTTAGAGAAGGGAAGTCCTCTGGATAAAAGTTTTACTTTAGAACATTACAGTGATTATTCATTTATCTGCCTTGCAGAAAAACATTTTAATAATTTCCATAGGAGAACGCATTGATGTGTATGAACACTCAAAAGAGAGGAATTCCCTTTCAACAATATATTTCTGCTTATTAGTTAGTAATCCTTTAATGTTAGCAGTGTTACTACTTTGAAGAACAAGTGCCTACAGCCAGATGTCATAGTTTGAAAAGAAGTGTCAAGGGACTCAGTGATTTCTGAAGACAAGTGAACTCAAAGAGAAGAGAGCAGCAAGGGAAGTATTTGATTTCGTACATACATATCAAATGTGGCTGTTCATCATTCTAATTAGGTTAGAATGATGGGAATGTAGGACTAATATGCTTCAGCTTGCCAGTTGTATTTAACATAGCAAAACACATTGCTCACTCTCAAAACATGTACATTCTTTGCCTGTGAGCTGCAGGATGCTAGGTTTGCAAAAACAGCACTTGTACAAAGAGCAGCAGACCACAGGAATAGGGAAATTAGGATCATGTGGATAAGACATAATTGCAAAGTTAAGTAGCTTCCAGTCTATCATTCTCATGCAGTGAGCAGAGAAACTGCTGCATTAGTGGTAGAAAGCTGGCTGCTTTTCTGTTTGGCCAGGTACCATATTTAACCCCAGCCAGCAACTAAGAATCACACAGACATTTGATCTCTCCCCTCTGCCCCAGTGGGAAGGGCAGCCAAAGGGAAAAAAAAGTAAATTTCATGGGTTGCTATATGAACCATTTGGAAATTATGGAAAAAAAAATTAATAATATTCCTAATAATACTAATGACAAAAATAACAGTAATTACAATAATAGTAATGACAATAATAACAACAATAATAACTTTAATGAAAAGGAGAGGGTAAAACTCAAGAGAAAGTGATGCACAATACAATTGTTCACTACCCACAGACTGATGCCTAGCCCAGAAAGCAATTGGCCCCCATTCCACATAATTTTCCCTCATTTATACACTGGACATGATGTTCTTTGGGATGGAATATCCTTTTGGCTAGTTCAGGTCAGCTGTCCTGTACATGATCCATTCAGTCTTCTTGGGTACCTGCACAGTGGCAGAGAAAAGGACACTGAAAATTCCTAGACTCAGAATAAAAACTGCTCAGCAACAGCCAAAAAGCATTGTTGTGTTATCAACATATTCTAATACTGAATCCAAAACACAGCATGTACCAGTTATGAAGATGAAAATGAAGTCCATGACAGCCAAAACAAGGATAGTATCCACCCCTTATTCCATTTACTTCATAGCAGGTCCAACATTTCCTAATGACACATCACCTTTCTATCTCTTGGTATTTGGAGATTAGACAGCAAGTTTTCTAAGAGCCCTCATGTGTGATTGTTCTCCCTTGAAGTCCAGGTATGCGTGCCTCTAGGTTTGTGGTAGATTTTCCATGCCACTTAATCATGTCTTCTCCATATACACAGAATATGCTGTGGTGTGTATTTTCTATAAACGCTCTCTTGATCAAAAGAAGGCTTCCTGTTAATAGCTGAGATACTGGTCCACACATGATTCATGTGCATTGGACTTGGTCTGGAACTGTGGGTAATTTCAAGTTTTTTGTATGCAAATGTGTAATCTCTAGCATGGCTAATTCCCTGAGATATGGGATGTGTCTTTCAACTGTGGTCCACTTGCCAAGGTGTCACAAAACATCTTCTTTGTTGGGATACCTTTACTTCACATTTGACAGCAGTCATCTTCAGAGAGTCTGAGGATTTATGTCCCTTTTCCGACAACATGCCACTTTCCCTAGAAGGTGATCCAGCTGCTTGACTTCCCTAACCTTTTATTCCAGGCTACTAGCCCCATAATGCCAGCATCCAAGCAGCCAGGTAACAATGTGCTTATACTGGACAATAGTTGAAACCTTTTCACACTCCACACAGCTCCTTTGGTGACCAGGATCCAGTGGTTACTTCTTGTTCTGCCTTTTCTTTCTGCCCTTGTGGTATCTCTGGTTTGTCCTTCTGCAGTGAACAACCTGCCTTTCATGTCCATTTCTTTGTATGTATAGGGGCAAGCATTGCTTGTCCCATGGTTTGAAATAGACACAAACAGTTGCTTACCCTACACAAGATCTGAGCCACATTCATGGCTCCTAGCAGTAGCATCATGCTGGCTTGAACACTCCAAGGCTATTCAAAAATTTCACAATTCTCAAATGCTATAGCATTTTACTTAGAGAAGAAGGAGACAATGTGTGAAGGTGCCTTCTCCATAGGCTGGTTCTTGGAGAAAAAGGTAAGATGTGCAATCATTAACTTTCCAAAAGATGACTTCTGCAGTACAGAGATGACAGCAACATTGAGTACCATACCAGGTTAATTTCAAGACCACTGTTTCTGCAATATCATAAGCCAGTATTAGAAAACACAACAATATGCTAACTTTAGTCCAAACCTTGGAGGTTATAAAACAGGAGGTTATAACAAGGAACACATACTACTAGTAAGCTGTTACATAAAATAACCCTGAGGACAAATGCAGCAACTCGGAGAGCAGAAGAGGTTAATATTGTGACCAGCTATTAGACTAATAAAAGTAATGTTTACAATAAATTTGTTCTAATGTGTTCTGGTCAGATCTGCCATGATCTCAATGCTTTGTGCCCCTCACTGGGCACAAAGAAGGACTGTGTTGGTTTAACATCAGCCAGCAGCTAAGTACCTTGCAGTCACTTGCTCACTGACTCACTGACTCACTTAGCCTCCCCTCTGGTGGGTTAGAGAGAACTGGTAAAAGGTAAAATATGTGGTTTGAAATATAAATGGTTTAGTAATTGAAAAGAAGTAAAATATAACAATACTGCTACTAATACTAATATTAATGTTAATAACAATGAAAGGGAAAAAGAGAGAGATAAAATCCTAGAGAAAAAAGCAATGCATGACACAAATCTTCACTACTCACTGACTGATGTCCAGCCTCTCCTTAATCAGCAATCACTTCCTTACAGCCAACTCCCTCTGGTTTACAATACTGAACATGGCATTCTATGTTTGGTAAGTTCAGGTCAGCTGTCCTGCCTGTTCTCCCTCCCGGTTTCTTATGCACCTACTCGCTGGCAGAACATGGGCAAACTGAGCAGTCCTTGATTTAGGGTAAGCACCATTTAGCAACAGCCAAAACATCAGTGTGTTATCAACATTATTCTTATACTGAATCCAAACCACAGCACTGTAGCAGATACTAGGAAAAAAAAGCAAAGCTGTACTGCGGGGTCTACTGGTAACACAATTTTTTCTCATGAATCAGAGCAGAAAGTAATTGAGATGAGTTAAAGATGGATATCACTGTCTCCAGTGCATTTACTAGGAATAAAGCAATGGGTGAAATTCTGCATCCATCAATGTGAATTACCATGAATGGAAAATGAGGAAGCTCTTTATGATATACAATTACAGGTTTTAATTTAGCCATTATGTCAGGAAGAAGCTTAGAGTATTTGGGGCTGTTCCTTGTAAACATAACATCAATATTTAACATTACTCAAAAAGGCAAATAGAATGTTAAGTGTAAGAGAAGATATCAAGTACAGAGCAGGAAAACCATACTGCTACTATATTGATGCTTTGTGCAACTTCATCTAATTAAAAATAATATAATAAAATATCATATAATATATAATATCATATATCATATAATATATAATGATAACTATGTATCTGTATATCTATTTATAATCATTTATATTTAAATATATTATATATATATATATAATGATAACTGTATATTTCGAGATATAATGATCTCAAAAAATATTAGAAAAATGTATCTTCTTTTCAAAGGAATATTGCCAAAATTGAAGAGTGTTATGTGTGATACGGATAATTCGTGCCTATAGAATGATACGTATGAAATGTTTCATATTACTGAAATTATTGGCATAAAGCATACGAGCCAGAGCTAGGGGGTTGCTCCATGCTTCACATATGTCGAAACCACAGCTGATAAGATTTCATGTATAGGTTAATACACGTAGCCCATCTGGAGATGGTTTGTTTCTCAAGGTGATCTGGGAACTTTCATACGATGATCATCCCAACAGCAGCCCAAGACTGAGATCCCTGGAACCACCAATAGATACATCTCAATGCTGGGTTCCTGTAACTCCATCAAGGATGTACGTCGCTTCCTGGACACTGGTTTGTTCAACTCAGCACAGAGAGAAGAGACTCTATGAATATGTGGGACTTTGAATGGAAAGAAAAGGCTGAGTACAAAAATCCTGTCCTTGGGCAAAATAAACCATATAAGAATCGCTGGTGCAGGACAGTCAGTGTGAAACATAGGGCACTCTATACTGTAGTGGTCACACCTCTGTCTCACCCAGCACTGAACCCGGACTTGGCACTACCCTTTCTTTGTGTCTGGCTCAGACAGAATTTGATCGCTAAATAAAATTATTTCTTATTTTTTAATTTGGCTGGAATAATTTTTACCTATAACAAAGATATACAGCAAAAGGTGGTGTAGCTGATCAGGGGACCAGAACAGCTCCTCAAGGAAGAAAAGATAAATAGATGAGGATTCCCTGAGCAAACAGCTACTGAAAAAAAAATGGTACAAGAATGACAACAAAAAATATTAACAGGTAATTAACAGGTTTGATGAGGATACAATTTGGGGAGACACCTTGTGAAATTTAAAAGTAATAGAAAACCAAATCTTTGTTACTGAGAACATAATTAAAGTGCAGGCTATTAAGGTCATTGACTGTCATGACTGTAAAAGCAAAAAAAAAATAAAAGAGCAGCATTTTTTTTCCACACATTGAAACATATGATCATGTGTCAATATGAACTATTTATATGAAAGTTGATCATTGCCAAACATCAACATAAGTCAAACACTGAAGTACAGCACTGTTTGAAAGTAAAGAAAAATAAGGTGTTTTTTTTTTAATCCATCCCATAACTTAGTTTAGGTTCCAAAGGGAAAACTCCTGTTTGTGCGGGACTCCAGGAAAAGCCTCTTTTAACAAGAAAAGACTGGTACTAGTAAACTGACAATAACGGATGTTCCCAAGTCCCAGGTTGTTTTTCCTGCATCTAGTCAGTTGTTCTTCTGTAAACTGTCTTGCAACAAGTTGTTCGGACAACACAGGGGATGCCCCACACTCATTCAGTTTTCTGTTCTTCATTGCAAATGGATTTGCATTGCCTCCAGCACAAGGACATCATCAATCAAGTTGATTTTTTCTCTATCTGGAATAGGTGGTTTTCTTTCTACCATTTTGATGTCCCTTGATTTTTGTTACTATTGCAGTTGATGTGAGGGGATAAAGAAAAAAAATTATGATCATGGTCAGGTGAGAAGGAGTCTGGCAACCAGACTGACTTGTGCTTTGCATTTGAGGCGAACATTTACTATTTTACAGTGCTCCCCCAACTTCAGTGTGATTTAGCAGCAGTTGCAAAGTGAGATGCATTTGATTTGTACTTTTTCTGAATTTTATATCAGTAATAGATGTAGCCTCTTTGAAGTCTCTGCTAAGATTAAAGAATTAATTTAAATGTATACTCTTCATTTTATCTACTCTTATAAGAAAGTGATGGAGGAAAGATGTCTTTTTTTATTTAGCTCTACTATGGGATGGGAAGATCCTTATCTGATGAAAGAAATATTATTTCAGTTACCTACTTAAAAAACACATATGAAAAAGAATTTAAACCAGCTTAACCTGTTGTCTTCCACTCATTTGTTACATTAAAAGAAAAGCTCCTAGGAACAAGATTGGAAAATAGCTTGGAACTAGTTGCAAGAGCTGTAAATTATCATGCTTGAAGTAACTTCTTTCTTTGCTGAGTCAGAAAGAATTGGATTATACTGAACTACCACTCCTGGGATGTTCATATCACATGCAAAACAAAAGCATGGGCCACAATAAATACCCTCACCATTCAGGTGTGGAGTCACTTACAGTGCCCATTTCCTCCTAACATGTAATCAGGGTGAGCTGTGGTCTGTAGAGTATGTTGGAATTTTCAGCCTAAAAGCACTGGTCTCATTTTAAGCAGTTCCCCACATACATATACAGAAAGTTGTTATTTTAAGTTATAAATACATAAAGAACAAATGTAGCTGAGATTCTGAAATTACAGACAAGTTGTCTAGAGATGCTCAGGTCTGCAGTAATGCTGTCAACAAAACCTGCTGATGTAATTTTGTTGTGCATATCCATTCCAGTCTCTCATTCCACTGTTTTTCTCATCCTTATTGGTGTGACAGATTTCATCCTTCATTGCATTTACTGTGCTTTTTTTGCCGAAGCAGAAGTTTCTGCTGTTTTACCAGGCACTAGGTAGATCTCCAGTAAAACAGATCCCCTCGAAGAGAAGTGAAACAGCAGTTTTAGCCTTCACTGTGCACACAAAGCAAGAGGAACTGGAGGGTTGTGGTGACCATGTTCTGGGCAGGCTGCAAGCTTCAGAGTATTCAAATTGATAATTTCCTTGTCACCAGAGAAATAGCAAATTTTGAGACAATATGAACCACTGTGTGGATGTTCAAGATCTTAGTTTTTTGACTTTTAAACCAATATCATCTTAGCCATAGTTGAGCAAACATGTTACTATAATTCTTCTAAAAATAAAGAGAAGCTAGAGAGTACTAAGAGGCTTGAGCAGCTTGACAATCAGCTAAGAGTAAAGGCTCATGGATCATTAATTATTTGGGCTTCCCAATGCCTATTGCAGATTTGTTGCCTAAGGGGCTAAGGCCCAACAACCCTCTAGGAGCTATTGGAAAGTGAGAAAATTCACTTGTCTTCTTAGGGAAGAAGATGAATCTCAGGTCCCACCATAAGGGCTGACAGATAGGACTGTCATGAAGACCATTAAGAGGTAATGGAGGTCAAGGAAAGAGATGGAAGCTAGTCTCAGCTGGGTGAGACTGGACTGAAGATGAACAGAATTATTCTCAGCAGCAGAGTAAAAACACTTGTGGGAAGAACTACAGTAGAGGCATGCAAAATCAGAGACTTAAATGAGATGCACTGGCAGGACCAACCTTTGACAATTTGCACCTTTAGGAAATTCTGACACCAGCTGCTCATAGTTGGAGGTAGCTCAGGACAATGGGACACATGCTAAGAGAAAGATACCTCTAATTGACTTTGGATGTCTTCTTGACCTCTTTTCTATGGTTGAATGGTGCTTCAGAGTGATGAGGTGGAGAAAAGATTAGGGGGTGTTGTTGAGGAACATAAGGGATAGAAAACGGTAGTATTCGATTTTTACAAATGTTTGCTATCTGTTTTCATTAGATGTGCAGTAGTCCCATCAGTGTGCAAGTCTCAAATCTTAGCACAAAATACATTTGTAGGCAGTTTGGAGTTAGAAAGTCTTACTAAATACAAATTGTTTTTAGGTGGGCCTCATTTCCTGGTATCTCAATAACTAATTCACAGAGAAAAGACTTCCCTTGAATTTCTGGTCCAGCTTCAGAAGTAGCAACAAAGACCCTCATCTCCATTTCAGATGCTCAAAAGTTTATCCAAGTTACACTACGACAGCCAGAATCAGGTTATATATTGGCAATGTATTCTTCCACATTCAAGAAAAAAATAGGGTTTCTGGGTCTCAAACCCAAGGCAGACTACTATTATAGGGTAAAATAACATGACCTGATGCAATGTCTAAGCCACTATCTATCTCAGGAAGAGCAGAAGTGCTTCAGTTCTTATTATACTAAGGAAAAACTACTGAGCACTGAAGAAATAGCTGCCCTTATACTATTATCTTGAATTTTGTATCCTCTTATATGTTATCTCCTACTCACTTTTGTGTGTTTTTCAAAACTCAGTATTTTAAAGTTTTCTACTTTTCTCTACTATTTGGATTCTTAGCTAACATTTTTTACCCATAGCAGAGTATTGTCACTTCTGACAGGAAGTATGAAAATTAAGGTGACATTCTTCTTTGGAGAAATAAGACCAAGAGAGTACTAAATAACACAAAACCTAATCACATATATTTTATTAAAAGAAAGCAGAACACTTCAAGTAAAAACAGTTTGTCATAACCCAGTTACTTTTTAACTAGTAGTATACTAGGCAGTAATGTACTTAACTGGAAATGTACATTGAAAACATACAGCATGTAAAATAACAGGTGTCAAAAAAAAACCTGTCATTGAAGTAGGGTACAGGCATGGAAAAGAAAAGACTTCTATTTTGTCCAGACAAACATGCTTTATGAACAGTCAGCACAACTGTTCTGTTGTGTTTCATTTAACCTCCCCATAAAAGAGGAAATTGCAGGCATAGTTTATTGCATGGTCAAGCTAATCTACTTTATATTGGTAAAGCTGAGAGGGCAGAAGGCCATATCAAACTCTGGGTTATACATTATGTTAACTAATTAAGTACTACTCCAATAAATCTGTCTTACTAAATGAATTTCAGCACTTAAGTAATGTTGCTAGGAATTTGAAATTCTCCTGGAAGATGTAATATATTTATATGGAAACCAAATCTTAGCATTGTATCATTGCCAAGAAGAAATCAAATATAAATCTATTGCAGAAAATGTATGTTAAAAAATTGGATAAACAGAAGTAACAGCTATGTGAAAACAAGGACTTGAAACAACTAAAAGTATCACTTCTTTTAGTGAAGTATTTGGAACTGCATAACCTTGAATCAAAATCTGTGCATAGCAACAGAAGTGAATTTGACAGTCAGCTGTATTTACATTCTGTGCTGTTAGATTTTTGAAACATAAATACCTTGCTTTTACTACTCATCTGATATAAAAGTAACTGATATAAAAGTAACTGATATAAAAGTTGAGGTTTGATTCTCTTCACCCTTTGACAAAAAGAGAAGTGAGTGCTTGGCAGAAATGCAGTCTTAGGAGAAGGAATTAGGTTTTACAGGAAGAAAAAGAAAAGTGCAGAAGAAAGAAAAGAGAGGAAAAAAGTTGAAAGAACTCAGTTCTCCTTTTGATGTTCTGCACTTACTGGTATATTGTTCAATCCCACTGGCAGATTGGCTCCACAAAGAGAATGAAGATAGATGTCCTCATTTCTGGAATAGCCTTTTGTCACACTGTGTTTCAGCAGCTTTCAGCCACCACACTGGTCCATGGTCACCTGAAGGTAATAAATATCACTCTCACTGTGTGCATGAAAAATAACTAAGAAAAGCAATTCATTGCTCTGAATTCACTTGTGTTCTCGTTTAAAACTAGTGAGAGACTCCATGTCAGAAATACAATTTATTGGGAAAAGGGAAAAGAAACAAAATACATGCAATTATACAAAAGGAAGACCACAGACAAAGTCAGAATACAATGTGAAACCCCTTTGGCCACCGTGTTGGTAGCAGTCCAAATTGGAGTGGCTGCAGCCCTCCTGGAGTGGCAGATGTGGTTTCTGTGCAGTGGTCCTGTAGAAAAGGTGTAGTCAGTCCAGTGGAAACCCCAGCTGTGTTGTCTTGGAAACCTGTGGGAATGTTGCTTCTCTGTCTAAAATCCCAGAACATATCTAGGTGGGGATGCTCAGCTCCTCCCCCCTGGGCGGTGCATCTCACAATGGGCTGATGTTATTCTGAGTCACGGGTGGGTCCTTGCTCACCTGCTAAACAGAACTGGCTCCTGGAGAGTGTTATCTCTGAGTCCTGTGGGGAGACACTGATGGGCCCATTAATAGGAGATAAGGAAAACTGCCCAGAGGCAACTGCTACACGGATGGCAATAGAAAACATTCTGCTTCTCAGTCTGGGACAATTTGACAGCTATTTCCCAGGTGGAAAATTTTCAAGGGTGTGCAGTCAGAATGATGCTTTATCAGAGCCCCAACTGGCATGAAAGAGCATTGCAGATGCAGGATAGCACATAGAAGCATCATAACCTGCAGAAACAAGTCCCTGCTCAGACCTCGGCTGACCCCATTTCCCCACCCCACCATCCGAGGCTGCTTTGCAAGCTGAACTGCTCTGCTGCTGCTCTGTGAGCGAGGCAGGTGAAAAAATCCTCTGTGAGCACAGAGTGCAGTTTTTCCCTCCTGGCCCACATATTCAAGCCCTGCTGTTAACATACAGGTGTTGTGGGGATTCAGTCACTTCTCCTGTCGCCAGCTGGAAACAGCCCGCACAAAGCGTACATGGACAGCACCAGGAGGCTGTGCACCAATGCCGTGGTTAAGCCCTTGAAAGCCTCCTCCCTATAGCAGTTCCAGAAGGACACTGACCTACCAAAATCAGTTTGATAGATGAAGAGCTCCTCCACCACCACTACTACCACCTTTTTTTCTACTTTGATCTGTCTGTCAGACTTAATTCCCTTCTAGAGGGAAAGATGCTGTGCCCATGACCAATGGCCACTTCTCCTGGAGACTCTGACTGCCCTCACTTATCTCAGCCAGGCTAGGGAGACCCATCCTGACAGAAGGGCAGAGTCAACAGATAGACTGCAGGGCTTCCTGGGATTTCACCATTAGTACTGTGGTTTTCAGAGCTAAAGCCTTGCAGCAATAAAGTCAGCAAAGTATTGCCAACACCACTAGAGGAACACACACATAGAGAACTCATCAAATTGCATAGTGGATAAGCAGAACACAGAATCAGGTTTTTATTTATTTCTTTGTTAGTGCCCTAGCATCAAATCTTGTATCAAGAAAATAGTTTGGGCACAAACTATTTGGGCACTAACTTAATATACAAGGGTATTAAGATGCTCAGAATACCACGTCAGGTGAAACAGGCTAATCGTGATTTGATTACTCTTCCACTGTTAGCATAAGTTAAATATTTAACCTTGAATTTTTCCTCTTACTGAGGGGAAAAAAACCCAAGTAACTGGAAAGTGAAAGATCACGTAAATCTCTTGGATTCCATACAGATTTTCCTACTAAAAAGAAAAAGATTATTTTTTTTTCCCTTAAGAAGATAGTGTCAAGAACAAACCTATCATTAAAAATACAAGCAGCAAACTGGGGATCTCCCAAATCAGTATCATGTGTCTTCCAGGCAAGAGGAAAACTCCCTGTAAGGCAGACAGGGAGTCTGCCTTTTGAATTATTAAAGCTGAAGGAATAGTCGACTCAGACTGATCAGAGCAGGGCTCTCTTGAGAGCTGGTGGGGTTTTTCCATTGGCAGGGAGACTATGTTTTGTACGTGAGCTGCATTTAAAGCAGTTTATTTCCATATTGCTTTCTCAAGCAGAATTTCTATTGCCACAAGTAGTTTCTAAAAAAACCTCCACCACTTCACCACCCACACACACACACACAAAACACCCCTGTAGTTAGAGATTATCAGAAATCAAATGAGAGACTAAGATTAAATTCTCTAGAAAATAAAAAGTAATTTCCCCATCACTGCATTGATTCCATGGGAAGAATTTTGGCTGAAAACAGCTACACCTACAAGTACATAATGCAGCCAAATGAAAATCAATGGGTACAGGGTTTCCCAGGCAACCTCTTACCAATTGTCTGTTTCTTGGTGATAGTGTTCACTGCAATATAAAACCTTGAACAGTTTCATCTGCCACAGATTGAAAGAAGGGGGGTGGCAGAGGGAATCACCCAAATGAGAGGCTCATGAGATTATACTTATAAGATTATTTTGATTCCTCTGAATAATTTCCAAGCTGAGTGCAAAAACTGGTTGTCAAGCAATGAACTAATTTATTAAGAGAAATTATTATCCTATACAATAAAGTATTTTCAGTCTCTTATAGAAAATAAATCTTGCATTTTAAAAAATATTTCCTTGCACCCCTGTGAAATATTTCTGCCTTCTTTCATAATTCAGATCTGTCACTCACATTTATTATTACTCGCATATCCTAAGTTTTCACAAGAAGAAATACCAATCATGCTGCAGATATACATAAATAATCACTTTGCTGGAATCAGCCTCAAAGAGTCAGGCATCAGGAAAAGTGATCTGATGTCCTGACATTCTCTACTCACCATGTCAGTTGCTTTGTTTATAAATTCTCCTCGAGGTGGGGAGCAGAAAGTTGCTGGGGGCTGTGCTATCATATTGCAAATTTGCCTGATGGTATCACAAAGGGCTGGAAGTCCAGTGAAGCTAAAATTTCATGAAAGCTTATGTTTTGGATAGGTATTTATGTGTTATGATTTTCTGCATTGAGAAAATTTAAAAGTCTCCAATTACTAAACACAAAAGCTTTTCAGGTTACAAGAATGCCTGTAGCCATAAGACTACCATCCTCATTGACAAACATCTTGCATAAAAATTTCCTTGTGAATTCCTGCAGCAGCCAGACCTTCACCTTCTCTTTCTCTCCAGCACATTTCCCTATCCAGACTTTTGCCTTTTCCTACCCTTTTTTGTCTACTTGCTTCCATAAAAAACTGACATTTGTGTCAGTCCTGCCAAGGTGGCTAAACAGCATGTGCTGGTATGGAGTCCCTAAGAAATCACAAGCATATTTCAGGAGCCACCTTTCAACTCTCACCCTGCTGCACTAATTGTAGTTCCACAAGCACAACAATATGGAAAACACTGCTGTCTTTTTGTCCCTTCATGTTCCCTTGAGAAGATGGTGAAAACGTGTCCCATATCTTGGTGCATACACATGGAGGGAAACAAATCCTTCATTTTCTTTTATTTTCTCCTCATATGGCAAAACCACTAAAGTCTGTTTTGGGCACACAGCTTTGTGGATTCCTCCCTAATGAGATTTAGATTGGAGATATGGGGAAACACTCAGCTGGGAACCTTCAGATCACTAATACTTAGCAGGGAAGTAAAGGAAGAAATTTATGCCAATAAAATGAGAAGGTCAAAAACTAGCACCATACTTTGAATATTAAACAGACTAGCACTGCCTGGATATGTTCAATTACACTTCCATATTTTTACTGCAGCTTGATTCCAAATTTTACTTTTAAGTCATAAGGTTAAAACATTGGAAAAAAGGAAATGTGAGCCAGCTTTGTTAATAGCAATAACCACTAAAAAACAAATGAAGCAGTACACACAATACTGATAGCTAACAACTGATTGAGATGGAGCTTTTCAGACTCCCAAAGTAAAAGTCAGTAATATTTACCAAATATTACAAAAGGAGATTGCTTTTATTTGGTACCCATACCAAACACTAAGACACAATTTACTGCAATTGTTTATTTTGTTGGCTATATGCAAATAGCAGAACACAGAAATAATGTTTTGAAAATGAATTGAAGCTGAAGACAAAATCTGCTAGTCTGATTTACAAGAGCCAAGAGGGAGAGATTAAGCTACACTATTACTTGAAAATTGCTAATTCATAAAAATTGTTCTGGATTATTTAATCTACTTTGCAAGACAGTAAAGTAATCCAGACCCTGATTAATTTTTTTTTTTTTCCTGCCACAGTAGCACCTCTGTACAAGACAGCATCCTGCTGTTCTGCTTCACTGTTCCTTAGTGTGGAACAGCCTGGCCAGCCTCATGGAGGTAAAGCACTAGATGGAAAATATAGGGTGTATGGTCAATATGGGTTTGATCACTACAGTATCAGAGGTACCACCTCTAACTGCAAAAGATAACCTCCAGAGGAGCAATTCAGTGTGGAAAGAAGCTTCACTAATATCAGTGCTAGTGTCAGAAAGCAAAAGCTCTGCAGTCTTACACAGCATAGCTATGGAAGGCAGGGCAACAGCAATTTTTCAATTTGATAGTAATATACACAAAATACTCAAGTGCTTCTCTTCATTCCAGGCTTTCAACTAAACTTATTCTATAGTAAGTACAGATTTTGGATATTTCAGGGAAAAAAAATAAAACCTCACTGCTCTAGATTTATTAATATTCTTCTCTACAACACCTGTTGCTATGCAGGAAGGACATAGGTCTACTGATGAAAAGCCCTTTACTGTCACCTACCTTAACTCTTAGCTACTGGCCAGAGAGTAATACACAACTTACACCCAGAGCTAAAGAAATCAAAATTATAACTCTTTTTTATTGATGACATGAGGGTGAAAATGTGAGATGCACTCTATGATCTAACCAATACCACTTTCCTCTTGTAAAATGTTTTGTTACCTCACGTTGTGGTTACAGGAGAAACACTATCAATATGAGTGTCACCAAAGTATGTATTCCACACCCATCTACATTATTCCTGATGGACTGTTGATAGTGGGTCATTGACAGAAGATGTCCTATGCACATCCCACATATGAGCTGGGTATAATCTTTGACTTCACATGATCCTTAAGGGGGATCATCTCTGCCAATGAACCATCAAGGACTCCCCAAAATATTCTATGACTCATAGGATTACATCTGTGAAAATGCCCACCCTGGGATATGTAACAAACATTCCTGTCTGTATATAATCTGTGGCTCAGGACACCACCACCACCACTGAACATCTGGAGGGGGACCAGACTTTCCACAGGACCACCTCTTTTGACAAGACTGCAATCATTTCTCAACAGCACTGCAACCACCACTTAAACTGGACTGAGTCCACTACCCTGACTCACAGGGGCCAGGTTGTATCCTGTAGTTTTAAACCAGTTTTCTGTATTCATTGCATTTATTGTAATCTTTCTCCTAAATTTTAACTTTGACTTAAAATCTCTTGCAAGGTATTTGTGTGGGGTTAACTTCTCCTGCTGGCTTACCTTCAACCAGCACAGCTTATTAAAAAAAAAAAAAAATAAATCTAAAAAACACTATTTCATTACAGCTGAGTGACTTTAACTCTTCATGTATTTTTGCTGCATATCTAGATGGCCACAATCCTTAAAACTCCTCTATTACTTACCTTGATTATATGTACAAAACATAGTAGACAACAGTCAGTTTTTGATGTGCAGAACTCTTAAACGTTCTATCACAAGTTCAAAGTGCTGAGTTATCCAAGGACAGAGAGGTACCACCATCTGATCACAATCACACAAAAGGGCATAAAATTAAGAGGTGTATCTATCCTGAACCCAAAGAGAGTGTCCCTCTCAAATGTAAAATCTGGCCACTGTAAACTGTGGTGCAAGGTTTCTCTTCCCAGTTGGCAAAGAGTCTATGCTACCCTCTTGCTGTATTTGTGGGTTTTGACAAGTTAAAGGACTTGATGCTGATTTCACTCTCCTGCTGCAGCTAGAGAGCTCTGCTGTGGGCACAGGCCTGCTTTATGCAGCCAGGTATTCTAGAACCCCCTGCACACACAGGCTGCCCACAACGGCTTTGTTGGGGTTGGGATTGGTATTACCAGAATGGCTTAACTGCACACGCATCTCTAGGGGCCTTCATGAATGAAAATCTTCCAAACTAGAAAATCTAAGTAAAATAACTGTTACGCTAACCCCACTACTCACCCAGCAGGAGAAAAAACACTTTATGACTGATTTTTTGCAGTAATTTTACCCAGTATTGCCTGAAAAAACTGAAGCAAAAGCAGTTACCTGAGCACAACTCTGGCATTAGAGTGCTATTGATGGCTATTTCCAGTTCCAGAAGTTAACTGAATGCCCAAAATCTCCTTTCACTCAAAAGTAGATCAAATAAATGTTGAAAGAATGGATGCCATTCTGAATTAATCATCAACAGAGTTAACAGGTTTCAGCATTTTATTACTTAGCAATATAACCCAAAAAATATTGCTATTACTGAGATCTACCATGATTACCTACAAGAGAAGAACAGCCAGTTTACCGAGAGTACAAGAAGGATCCTCAAAGCTTAAATTGTGTTTTTTCCCTAATGTTCACAATAAAAGAAGTGTAGTATAATCAAATATATTAAAATTTGGCTTTCTGTCAGGAGTAAACAAAACTAACCTAAAGGATTATCATGATTACAGATGATGAGCATTTTTTCCAGATGTGGAGTTTGCAAAGTTCCTAAGTGGCACCATTAAAAATCTATAAAACTCAAATGTTATTACAGAATTGAGACCTTTACAGAGGAATCACAATTTTCAAATATAAATATGAATCCTCTTTTCTCAACCAAATCCTAATATTTAATATGGAAAACATATCTGAATACCTATTTTTTCAGAAAATATAATAATTTTCCTTATGACTGGGGACATTTCAAAGGTTATTAGCTTTTCAAAGGACTAAATGCCAGGATCCTGTGGATTGAAAAATGTTTCATTACAAGAGGAATGTGCTAGAACGTGCTGCTTCACTTTCTTATTAAATATATCTGGTTAAATGAAAAAATATGCTGGATGAACACAGACTCCTGTGAAATGTTCCTCTCACCAGCAATGCTAAGGAGTCATCCTCTGGACCTGATAAACCCAGGTAAGCTGATAGACAAGTTTCCCCCTATCCTGTTGAGTACAACTTTGTACTTCACTCTCAAATGAGATCACAAAATTAAAAATATGTGTAATAAACAGAGGTACCTTTATAGTAGTCTCCTAATTTAATGGCACAGCATCCTGTTGGTTTTCCAGCAGTTTCTTAAGATTTCAATATTATAGAGTTGGTACGGTTTTGCCTCTTAATAGCACTTGTGTTTTCAAGATATGACCAGTAATAGAATCTTGGTATTTTCCACTATGGAAAGATTTTCCTTTGATTAGACATGGCATAAAACAAACAAAAGCTTTCATATGGGACAGTAAAAGCTGCAGAACTTCTGACAGGATGCATGTTTTCTACTGTAAAAAAAGCAAGCTATCATAGTGTGGTTTGATTTTTGCCTAAAAGCCACCTCGATATCAGGGGTTTCATCAGTATCTACAACAATGCTGGAATAGCCACAACATTCCAAAGGATGAATATAGAACTTATTAATCAGATGAAAATTTGAAGTTACTAATGTCTCTCTCATTTTTGTGTGTTGCCCGTAAGTAAGCAAGAAGATCCTCTAAAAGGCTTGGTCTACAGCAGAGAAAGTTAATGAGCCCTCACAGGACAGATACAGCTTACACAGCAAGACTGCTTATGCTGACACAGCTTGTTACTACTGCCATAAATGAAATAAACTATATTGACTTGTTTGTGAAAATGAGTTGCATTTCACTGTGCTGGTATAAAAATGCCAATTATTTTATTTTTTTACCCCACAAGCCTCACAGACATCACTAGTCTTGGAAACCTACCTGTCCCAATGCCTTTCCCTCTCCCTCCTCTGTTGGAGAGGTAATTTCATAACTGACTGTGTTGTTTATGAGGCAGGTGTGTAGCCATAAGTTCTTTGGGCATTTGTTTTTCACTGCCCTTAAAAATGCTTAGGGGAAGAGGCAAGGGAGGAAAAATAAATTCTTATTTTTATTTAATGAGACCTCAGAAACAATTGGCAGGAATAGGATCTGGGTGGAAAATTTTGGTTACCATTTCACACATGCACAATTCTCAAAGACATGTAGTAACTCCTAAAACAGGTTGCTGTGGACTGAGGAGACTATTCATTTGCCTTGTGCCTATCCAGTTTAAAATATTGTGCTTATAGGTTAAAATTCTTGATAAACCAAAAGAACAAGGCTGACTATCCAGAACATTCTTATATTATTTCATAGCTTCCAGTGTGTTACTGCTCTTTATTAGTCTACATTAAGGAGATTGCAAAGACGAACAACTTTGCAGAAGTAGGAATGGTAGTCACAGTAAAGAAAGTATTTGTATTTACTGGAAAAGGAGAGTCATGCAACAGAGAAGCACATATCAAAAGGCAGATAGGACTGAATTCACTTATTTTAGGATATGCTCTGTATTCTTGCAGGTTTCATAATATAAGCTGCAAGCAGCAACTGCCAAAGATAAAATAACTAAATATGTATTTTCTGCTTGTTTTTAATATAGAAGTAAAGACCAAGACATCTATAATATTTTGGAAAGGCAAATTTTACCCATCTGGTCAAGATTTTGGGAGATAACAAGAAATTGGGTATTTGGGGAAAAATGGAAGAGGTTTAAACATCTCTTTCAAAATTATGAAACGATTCTTCTGAAAGTTCAAGTACTCTGCAAACTATTGCCTGTAACATAAGAAACAACTATCCTACTATTTAAGGGAGGACTATCCTGGTTTTAAGGAACACTTTTGTACCTCCTTATATATTAGGAAAACATAAAACTAAGCAAATAGATTTATGAAAGCAGAAATGCCTTATAATTACAGGTCAGCCTCAGCACCTTATTTACTCCCTTTTGTATATCAACTCCAGGCATATTTTTAAACTACAGATTTGTAAATGTAGTATCAGGTGCCACCAACTTCCCCAAGATATTTACAGCAGCAGTGTTAACTGCCTGGTGATGGAAGATGCAATTATTCATGTACAGAGACATTCCTCAAGTTAAGGTCCATAACAAGTAATACATAGATTTGAAATAAATCAACCAGAAAAGAGGCTTCCCACCCCCAAACTTACAAATTTAAGAATTTAAAGAAAAAATTAATTGAATAATTGCAATCTCTACATTCTCTGGTCTTTTTCATCCTTTATTAATGGATCTGTAGTTACCACATTTTCAACTTTTCTCTGGTAGAACATCACCACCTAGTGATCACATGTGTTTACAGGAGCTTCCAGAAAGCTGATCAGGCTGATGGGAAGAGAAAAAGAAAATTTAAGTGAGGAAAAATCCTTTTTTTATTTACACTGGGAACAGTTCCAAGGAAGACTAAATAGGATGTTCTAAATAAATGTAAGAAGATTTTTAGAGACTGATTAACTGATTAAGAATTAAGTAACTATATTATTTAGGTAAGAAAATTCATCCTTTTAGTCAGCGCTATCTCAGATCAATTTATTTCATTAATATCAGACAAAATTAGAATTAAATTTACATGGAAAATATTAAGAAAGAGGAAATTCAGATGTTTTCAGGAAAACACTCCCAGTAGTGACAACTATTAAGTGGAAACAGCATCTTGATTGCAATTATATCCAAAAACTAGGCTAGTACATATTAATTAAACCCCATATTTACCAGCATCTCATACAGCCCAATGGATATGTTTCTTCAGAATTTTTTTGGCTCTGATATACCTAAGAATCAAAATGGAGGTCTCATTTGTAGATAAGTTTCTCCCAAACAAATAACATAGTACTGCTATCACAAAGTGTTTCTTTATGTGAGAACATACCACCACTCCAGTTATACTCTGTTCATCTTTGAAGTAATTTTATAAGGCAGAAATACAAAATAAAGACTAATTCAGTATATATTTTCTAAATATATATAAAAAAAATAAGGAAACATACCAAATTTTGAAGAGGTATTCAGAGACATGTAAAATTAAATGCCATTGCTATGTTGAGCTAAATGTAAGTAAAAGATAACTCACATTTAAAGGTCAGCTACATTGAACTGCTCCCTAGAACATTTCTCAAAGGTGGACATACCTGGAGTTTTCAGCTTGTTCAAACAATGAACACAGCTATAACTGAGAGAAGCCACACAAATCTGTGCAAAAAGCAAGAAAGTATTCAGACAATGAAACTATGTTGCAGTCTGTTTAACCAGGGAAGAATCGCCTCAACAAAATCGTCTCTTTTCAGGAAATTAATTTCAGAATATTCATAATGGTTTTGCCTCTTTAAATGCTTGCTAAAGTTTATTCACCCAGAGTCTTCTGCTTAGAAGTGCATTGGAAGGATTTATACCTGTCCTGCCAACACAGTTCCATTCCAGGCCCCATTCTGGAGCATTTGTGACTCCAACGCTGATAGCTGCAAGCCTGTGGAAGCAGCCAAGGACTCCTGGAACAAACATGCAAGAGTTGTCGAGAGGAACCCAGCACTGTTGGTAATAATGACACATGAGAAAGAACAAGTTGTGACTGGAGAAGGGGGCCATGTAGAGGTAGGACACCACTCCCCTGGGACAAACATCCTTGTTCTAGTCACTGGAGGTAAACACAATGCACTACAGCAAAAGGGCAGGAATGAAGCCAAGAAGTGAGCATGGGCTGTAGAGCAGAGTCGTGGCCATGCAAGAACCTACTACAAAATCTCTAACCCCAGAGGCTCTGACCTCTGACTTCCAGAAAGGTCTGAACAAATGGACTGTGCATGACAACTGATTGGCATACAAAGCAAGAAACCTGGCTTCCGAGCAGGGAAGCCCACCCATAAAAAGGAACCTCATTGTGGGCAGTGCTCCCAGGACCATGGACATCTATCTCATCATCTGCATCAACAATGGAACCAATAATGACATATCATCTGGATTGATGCGGGAACCAGTACTGCTGATCTCCTTTTCTCTCCCCCTCCCTCTCTTTAACTCACCTCTCCTTCTCTCCCATCTCTTTCACCATACCCTTTCTCCCAAACCCTGTGTGATGTGTATATAGGGTAGGCTAGGGACTGACATAGCAATTTCCATGCCAAGTGTGTAGTTTAGAACCAGGACTAGTGGTCTAGTGCACTTCCCCCCCCCCCCCCCCCCGCCCCCCCTCCCGCTCCCTTTCTCTTTCCTTCCATTTAATTCATGTTTTCTTTTCTCCCTTCCCTTTCACCCTGCCATTTCTCCCGAACCCTCTGCCTCGTGTATAATAGGGTAGGGTATGGACTAATACAGCAATTTACATGCCTAGTGTGTAAGTTACTAATAAAACTTGGTGAGGTTTTACAGACTCTGTCACTTTTGCAGTTCCTTTTGATCACGAACATTTACAAGTCTTGGATGCTTTCTTCTCCATAAAGGGGGATTCACAAGGGGGTGGTTTCACCATGGACACACTAATTTAAGTTCTGTCTCAAGAAGTTTTCTTCCTCCCATTTTTGGGCATCTACTGGACCAGTCCTGCAGGAGAGGACTGAGGAGGATGCCAGTGGAGGGGAACACAATCCCCAGCTGTTGGGGCAGCCGCAGTGAGCAGGGAAGAGCCACAAGCTCTGGGAGCTTGGGGGCTGCACTGCTCCACACCTCGTCCTGTGGCACATACACAGTGCACAGGAGCCATATTCCTGTACGAGTTTCCTGTGTGGTCTTCACTGGGATCCAAAGGCCCAGCCAGCAGTCCGCTGCCACACTGGACTAGGCACACAGCATGTCTGTGGCAGTTCCCCTGGGCAAGAAGGATCCAGAACTGCCTTTGCCCAGCCTGGAGGAGAACATCAGCAGGACACATCTGCCAGGCCCTGAGAAGAATGAGAAGAATCTGAGTGTCATCTCCCAGACAGAGCTTTCTCATGTGCTGAAGGCCAGCAGCCACGTAGGCTGTTGTGCATCCCAGGAGACGTATATCAAACACTGGAGCTGTATCACAGAAAATATTCCTCACAAGAAACTACCAGGATCTAATCATTTTGACTACCTCCCAGACCCTACTTCCCAGTTGGATCTGGCACCCTTTTCTACATCTGATACAATCCCAAGGAACTTTTAGAAGGTACTTTTTAAGCTTTCAACCTCGCTAACAAGGTCTTGCCTGACACGGTAGGCCACTTCTCGCATTACACTTCATTTAGGCCTTGGATCACCACCAAATGGTAGACAGCTGATTTTTCCCTCTAATTTAAGACCTCCAGAAGCAGTGTATCAGCCAGCTTCACTCCTTCTGTATTTGGTACTAATTACCTGTAATCCAGCCAAACAGAGTATAAAAGCCCAGCTGCGGTAGGAGTCACAGACTACAGGCAAGGAAAGGAAAGACAGAGACACCTATTTTAATGAACACAACAAGCAGGAACCATTGTGAGACTCAGGTTCTCTCCAGCTTGGATCTGGATCTTAGTTCCATGCTGTCCTTACCCTCACTTGAAATTAAAGCAAGGAGGTCCTTATGATCTTCCAAAATCAGAGATACTATTTTATTTTACCTGTTAGTCAGCACCTTCTCTCCACCAGTAGATGTGAACCAAACCCAAACCTTAATGGTTCCCTTAAACTGTAAAGAGATACATCCCACTTTTCCCTTGGCACTGGGAATGCTCCCACAGACTGCAGAATAACTGCAGAGCCACTTCAGGTAAGATCAAGACAAAAGCTTTTATCTCCTGTTTCATTACACAGCTCTTCATATAGGTTATTTAACAGTATGAAGACATTAAAAAAAGGAAAAAAGCTGAAGGATAGAGACAGGCATCAAGTCCACAAAATCCAGTTTATGCTGAGTACCTTGTTCAACTGGAACACTGAGAAGCCGAACATTTTAGTACAGATATTCGTCCTCTTTCCATCAGTTTCAGATCTAGGGAAAAGAAGACTTCCAGCTTCTACTCTTACAAAGAAATAAGTTTACCTCTTAAGACCCTTGTAATAAGGATTGCTGCAAATGCCATGTTAATGAACAACAATGACCACTTTGATCATGTGGAGAGAAAGGGTAGCAGTCAGAGGACACAGCAAGCATGTCCCAGGCCTGTTTATGAAATGACTGCATCTTGACTGACAGAAAGAATTAGCAACATGTCAAAAATCTGACTGTTTTCCAAGAGAAGGGTTCTTACTATTTTTATATAAATTAGAGTGCTAAACTAGTAATAAATGCTTCCCAAGGAAAAAAAAAAAAGATTTTAAAGAACACTACTTGGTGTAAATGAGTCTTCAGTTCTAGATTCAAGATGAAAACATTTATATATACATATATATTATATATATATATATATATATGTTTGTTTGTTTTTTTAATGCCTAAAGATACCTTTTCTTTTAAATATTTGGCTACCTTTTTCGTCTCCTTCTCTTTCACAGCCATTCATATCCTTGGCAGCTTTTTTATTGACTTCACCAGATCCTGCAGTAACCTGTTTCAGGTCTGACTTAAATTTCTAGTGATGCTGTGCCAGAGTTAATGAACACATAGGATAGTCTGAACTATGAGAACATCCTGAGAGGACATGAGAAACTAAGAAGAAGCTCAGAAGCAGAAAAAGCTCTCAGTTTAACCTAGAGAATGAGTGTGCAGACTGAATTTGTAACGGCCTTACATTTCAGTATGTTAATGACTAAGGAAAAGCCCAATAAACCAAAACAGTAGTACAGAAGAAAGAAATGAACTTGAAAGACAAGGTATAGAAAGAAACATTGAAAACTACATTGAAAGATTAAGCAAGTTATACTGGTAATTACGTTTTATTTTGTATAAAAGAAGTAGAAATCTTTTAACAATGCTCAAGTTAGTGAACTATTAGAATACTATTAGAAAGACTGTTTAAGCTTGTCAAATGTGAGTATTTTTCTGGGCAAAAAAATTGAAACCGGAAATACCATTGGATCAATCCACACTCAAAAAAGTCTCACGTATCTTTCCCCTCTGTATTTAAACTAGAATTCAAAAACTAGTGTTCTCCAGCTGTCTAATTGTTTGTAATTGACTACATCCTTCTCTCTTGTACTGTGCATACAGAAGTTCACCAAACAATTACAGAATCTCCCAAAATATTTGGAGACATCTATTTTCAATTAATTTATTTCAATCAAACTGCAAGAATTATTAATTAACATTAAACTGGTTTCTTTCATACATTTACTGGATTGAGAATGCTTTAAATGTAAACTGTCTGCTGTGCTATTTTAAACCTACAAACAACTTACATGTGGTGCATTGCTTTAAACTTAGTTTTGAACTTTACCACATTTTCAAATATCTGCACACTACTGTAGAAAAAAGAATTCAGTCAAAAAGACTGGTGGATAACCTTACAGACATTTTTTACAACAAGGAAACACTGAAACAAACGTAAGTCTCTTTTTTTTTTTTCCACTGCTAGCTAAGAGCTAGCATGACTAAAAGCTTCAGGAGTTAGTTTGTGGTGCCACCTTCTTCCTTATCTTGGTATTGTAGGCGTGCTGCTGGTTCTAGTGGTTAGAGCTGATGTTTCAACAATGTCAGCTAGAAAAAATCAAAACGAAGAATACATTTAGTTTTCTGTGTACCTGTTCTTTCACAAGCTACAAATTACAAATGACAGTACTGCAATGATACAGCGTATGTTGATACCTTCTACTCTACCATTAAACCAAATTGCAATTCACTAAATAATAACTACCTCTATCTCATTGACATGCTTAATTAGTTGAGTTTTTTCACTCCAAAGGAATATGGTCCCAAAGCTGCAGCAACTGCTCTCCAACTTGTGGTTCCAGCTCCTAAAAGCAATTAGGAAATTATAAAAATGATTAGCACTGCTGCCATTGTGCATGTAAAAACTATCTATTACAAAATCCTTAGAAAAGGTTGCTGGTGGTCTTTCCAAAAGAATTGTTACTTTTGCTATTCTGATTTATATTAGAACTATCCCTACAAGGAGTCAACAGGTGATTAGAAACTTTCATAAGCAATCTTTGCCTACCAGTTGCTTGGGTTTGTTTCAGGCAAGATATCAGTTCTCAAAAAAGAATTTGTAAAGAAGATACCATCACTAGAACAGACACATCATACAATTTGTGCCTTCCACAGGTCACTTCCTTATTATCTAAAGATCATTGTTCTCCACATCTTTTAGGTTTGATTCCATTAAATGCAGTGGAGAATGTGGAAAGGCAGTTTACAGATAATGCAGTGGCTCTTGGTGGAATCATAGACATTAATATAACTCACTTATTTTTGATATTGTTCAGATTCTTTATATCTTAAAAGCCACCTAGAGGAGAGGCACTGTCAACTTCAACATGTGCTATGTTCCTTTCCGTGTTCTTACAGTATGCTCTTTTCCTTATTCTTAAAACTGAAGAGGTTTTGGGGAAGTAGTGAGAAGACAATACAAAAAGCTTAGCTCCAGAATCTTGTATCAAGATGTTTTGGGAGGGGACTGAGGAGAATGAAAGAACTGACACAGAGAATTCTGCAAATTTTTTTCTGGCTTTTTGTAGTTGCATTTAGCTTTAATAAATTGGAGAACAGTACTAAGCCTTATTCTGCCTCAAATATCAAGATTCCCTTGAGGCTTTACTGAAAATGCAAACCTCTTATGAACAATTATTTGGATATGACAGACTATTTTAACTTAGGGAAGACATCTGAATCAAACAGAAACAAGCCTCCAGAAATTAAAAATAAAACACCAACAACACATAATTTATTTTGGAAAAATGCAGCTTTAAATATAATTTTTCTAACAACATTAAGCATGACACTGGTTTGATTTTAATAAATCTACTACTGCAAGAGTAATTCTGCATTAGCAGCAGCTACAATTTGCACCAAGAAACTGTGATTCAGATTAATAAATACATGAGCACAGTTGAGTTCAAGGCTGAACAAGCTAATGAAGAAAACGCAGTTCAATAAGTAAAGAAGAGTTTAGAAGAGAAGTACTACCTGGCCATCTCTGCTTATTTGTACTTTCTTATTGTCATTCCAAGGGTTGAGCAAATGATGAGCAAACTGAAAAGGAATGCTTTCTTTTCGGATCCATTCCACCTTAAATACACCTCCAAATCCAGCAGATCCCCAGTCCTGACTTTTCTCACACCCTATTGATGAACCCATTCTCGCAAAACCCTGGAAGAAAAATTTAAATGTGAAAGAATGGACATAATAACAGCCTATCTATTTATGCTGGAATTAAATAAATGAGTGGACTTCATATGAAACTTTCAAATTAGTCTTAGTGATTAATTCAAACACTTACACACATGAAGCTGGATCTTCCAAAATGTTTGCATCTAGAAAGTCAGAAGTATAATTTGTTTTTCCCACTTTAAATATACCTTCTAGAATTTGACCATAAAGGATGTCTTTCAATTTCATCTCTCACAATTACCATTCAAGGGACTTTTTTAAGCTTTGTAACAGAGGTTGAAAAGCTGTAGTAAAAAGTGCCAGGTATCAGGATGCATGTTCTATGTCCACTAGCTATTCCTTGCTATTTATACTAAATCCTTTCAAAAATTCCTTCCTTCCTTCCATCCTTCTTTCCCTTATTCCCTCTTTGTTAACAAATTTTCATATACAATTAAAAATGTGGAGCTGTTCTGCAAAGAAATAAGTCAAAGTGATTAAAGGTCCTTTTTTAATGAAGCTGAATTAAAGTCCAACAAGACAGTATTCATAAATGAAATTAAAGAAAACACAAATCCAAGATTGCATCTAACTTACTTAAGGATACCCTTTAAACACACACACCAAACAAACTAAAAATAAACCCAGGCCACACAGAATGTATCAACTGTTCAGGCAAATTTACCAAGTTATGACTTAGGAGTCCAAGAGATGCAGCGCACTGCCTGAAGTTACCAGCACACACTGCTGCTCTAAGTCATGCAGTCCTAGACAGCTCAGTCTTAAATTAAAATCAATGAAAATTAATAAAGGAATAGATGAAAAATACAGGTAGAAAGTAGAGACATCTAATGGAAGAAAATATTACTAGAAATTTTAATCTCATATTCCTATGAAGATTCAGTGCATTGTCAAAAATGGAAGGGCAAGGCAACACAATCCACCTACATCCTGACTTCAGTGTGTCCTCCCCTCCCAGCCTTCTTGTCAAGGAGCACCAATACAACAGCCCATTTTCAGATTCAACTGGCATGCTGAAAATTACTTTCCAATACAGCATTTGCATTTGCCAAATCACTGTACACAATTTTCACCACAATTCTTCAGTGGAATCATCAAGATCTCTATGTTTGGACTGATAATTACATTTTAAGTTTAGCTGACTTCTATTAATAGTTCATAATATATAAAGAGGTAAATTGAACTTTTTTTACTTGGAGCAATTGAATTTAGCAGGCCCTACAACACAGTTAACCTCCAACTTTGCACCAGCAGGTCAAGTCTGCACCTTTAAACTGGCCACAAATTTTTCCAAGTTGTTGACAAATACCTCACAAAATGTGAACTCATTCTTCCATGCGGACTGGAAGAAACATGGCCATGACTTTCCAGCTTCCTAACTTTGAGAAACCACAGTTCCAGCAGAACAGTTTTTATTAATATTTTTATTAAAGACATATGGGTTCCCTGGCTTTAGAAAGCTGCAGCTTACAACTTTTAGCATGCAGAGAAAAAGGCAGCAATCCCCTGCTTTGTATGGATTTCTTTGTTTGCTCCACTGCTGCTGTTTTAAAGCATTTATGTAGGTAGAAACATTATTCTGATTCATTAAGTTTGGCAGCAACTTAGTTTCATCCTTTGATGGAAAAACTGAGTTCATTAAAAGGGACTATTTTGGAGAAGAACAAAATACTCTCCCTCAGCAACCAGAGACATTGGCACAATACTTATTAGAAAGTCAGAAGTCATAAGCAAAGCCCCCATACTGTAAGACAGCCATTTGCTGCACTCTCGTAAACCATCAACCACCACCAACAGTTGGTATCAGCTAAGGACTCACCTGGAAGTGTCCAGAGCCTTGAACAGAAAAGATTAAGTAAACCATGCTGCTTTGCCAAAAGGCTCCATTCAGTTTTCTTTCGTTACTTGGAGTAGTGGACCATATTCCCTTCTGCTGAGAAATCTCAATGTTCTGCAAGTTGCTGCTTTTCATTATGAAGTACCGAACTGGAGTATTTTGTCTTGGTGAAGACGATTTGGAAGCCTGAAAGAATTAAATTAAATTAATAAATACAATAAAATAAACCAAGCTTTAGTTCTGAAATTCTACACACTTGCAGAAAGACCCATCAAGGAGTTTTTCTTCTCCTCACCAAGACTATACAAGAAATATACTATCTATCAGCTGTTCCTGTCAGAATTGACTTGAAAGTACATTTACATCTATTTTACATTTTTAAGCATTTTTCAAAATTATAATTAATTCATGAGGGGCAGCAAACAATTATGACAGAACATGTCTACAGAGTCTAGTGATTAGTTACAATTTTTTGAAGTCTGAGACAGCTTCAGATGACACAAAATTAATCACTCTACACAGTAGCTTGTAGCACACTTGCATTTCCATTTTCAGGAATTTTATTCAGCCCTGTAACACTGACTGAATTTAAAAAATACAGGGAGAAAATAAGCTCACTAAAAATGTAGTATGCTTTATTTAAAAATCATCCAAAAAACTGCCAAGCAGTCATAATGAGGCAGATAATACAAAACTTAAAGAGAATCAATACCAATGTAGGCTATAACAGAAAGAAAGTTCAGAAATGTATGTACTGTACACACTGCCACTGTTTATTACACCAAGTTTTAAAAAGAAAAACCCTCAAAACTGGATTTTTTTTTCTACTTTGAATAGCTGTACTTCAGAAGTCTGCAAAGAATAACATTTTTACTGTATTAAACTAGTATAACGAGGACATTATTCTTGATTTTTGATTCCAAAAGGAATATTATGTGGTTGTTAACAATGAAAATCTAAGTTAGGTTCTTAATTTATCAATACAACACCTGATAGTTGCTGAAAGATATCAGCAAGAGATTCTATTGATTTTGAAGAGCAGGGTAGTATGTTTATGAGTACCTTTCCAGATACTGGAGAAGATGGACTAGCGCAGGGGTCCGGGAAGCTACTGCTGTCTGCAGACTTCACTGATGATTGATCTGACCTGTCATCTGAAGTTTGTTTGGAGTGCAAAATATTTTTTCGTTTGTATTTCTTTGGCTGATGAAGTATGGGACGTGCAGACCTCATCAGATCTCTAAAAAGTAAAGGTAGATACACAACAGACTGTGAGTTTTGCAAGAGGTCACAGAACAATTCATATCTACATATCAGCCTACTGGATGACCACATCTATTACAGTAGTTCCAAAACATATTAAACACTAAATAAAAAAGGATGCATTCATTCTGAGTGTTATAGTTAAACCTCTTCTGCTACTTCCCAAGGAGCACAACTCATGGACACTACTTCTGACTGCTCTCCTAAACAGCCAGCATATATATTAAATAGTTCTCAATGAAATCACAACTACAACACAGCATAGGACAGTATCAAAGCTTTCAGCTGTATTTATATTGTTTATTTTTTCTTAATACTAGCAGAAATTCAAGTGATCTTTTTTATAGATAAATAAATTATAAGCTACAGTCTCTGGAAGATCTCAACATCTTACTTTTCAGCATGAAAGCAGTCAGAGAATTCAGTTTCTGCTGTACTTCTGGTGTTAGTTGACCTCCATGTAGATGGTACAAGACGATCTTCAGAAGCCACAGGTCTTGGTCTCTGGCCAATTCCTGAAGGCTGCTGCAGACCTGCAGACTGTTCTTCAGCAGTTAAAACAGCTACAACTGCTCTTACAGTTGCTTCATCAACTTGAGACCATGGTTTAGAAGGAGCTCGCATTCGACGCAGAAATAAGCTGTGCCACTTCTGTCTGAGTTGCAACAGCAAAACAGCAGCCTGTAATGAATTTCAGTTCTGTTAAAGACTAATAAAAATATATATCAGTTAGGCAAATGGTATCCTCTGTCCCTCCTATCAGGCAGCAGCTGGCATTCTGCCAAACTGAAAGGCAAGAGTAAGGTCTCAGGAAGGGGAAGAAAGCCTCACATTTAAATTATGCTGTTATCTTTTCTCTCCTCAGGTCCAAGAAAATGTCTAAATAATTTCATGTTGAACTGCACAAAACTTAAAATTCTATTATAAACATAGAGGATTTTTCATTTTTCACTTTAAAAATTTATCTTCTCTTTAAAATCAGCCTTTTCATGTTTAATGCCCTTCCTGCCAGTTCAGTTTGTATTTATGGGCTCTTTTGACATACTTGATGGAAAAGACCTCTGGTTACTCCGCCTTCTAACACAACCAGAGCTTCGCAATAACCAGAAGACTTGTATCTTCAAAAGCTGGGGGCTTTTTTCTTCTTTTCATAAAATCTGACAGCAATTTTCTTTCAGCAGTTCCAGTTTCAGACGCTCCATTTTAGTCAAGCAACTTTAATCATCCTCTCAGAAAAGGAAACACACAATATGCCATTTTTACTGTTCTCTCAACTCCTGCTCAGATTTTGTGTAACCCAGCTCAAGCTAAGGTCTCGTGAGCTGGGAGCACCACACAGGCCGTACAGGTGACCACAAAGAGCAGAAGAGCCATTATGCAGCCACCATCTCCTGCAGTTTGCTGTTCCCTGCAGCCATTTTCTTTTGTCTGGAAGTTTCTTTAGAACCTCCTAACTTATGGAAATGGATCAAACTGCCAAGATGGAAATTATAAAACATCAGTGCTTCTGAAGCAGATCCAACAGCAGCTGACTGCTGAGGCTTCCCTGTGTGATAAGTGAGACAGCTGCACCATGACAGAGGAAGAAGGATGAACAGTTGCAATTGACTAGGTACTAATTGTTTCTTTGCTCACAGGTGCAAAATTTAAGAATCATGGGTTGTTACAATCCATAGGAAGCCCTACAACTTGGATACTGAATATATGAATTCACACAATTGACTAACCTGGGCAAAAGGGATACTGAGTCCATGTTTGTATGATTTTCAGATTTCTTACTGAACTCACAAGATAAAGGTTAACTCATTTAGTATGTTTTCCTGTAAATTTGAGAGACCTGAAGGGATCACAACAGCCATTCTTACAGAAAATTTCTGGTTATCCAACTGTTTTAAGAATCTTTTTAGGACAGCATGGCATGAGTATTCTTCTACACAAAACAGGCACGGATGTGATAGATTACGTACTTCAGAGTCCAGTTTGAGGTGGAGCCATTCATCTAGCTTCAGTAATGATACATTAGAAGTTGTTCTGTCCTCCATCTCACTGTCACTGCTATCACTGGGTACCCTGTCTCCTGAATTAAGTATAAAAAGTGTATTAACATTTCTGTATTATTTACATACAAAAACTTGAACATTACTGTATTACCAGCAATAAGCTGATTTCCCTTCTGAATTTTCACTTAAAATGTAAACATCTGTAAGCACACTTTTTCATTTCTGCATATACCTCCAGGGAAGGTCTTTGCTTCAGTAAGGAGAACAAATTCCTAGAACTCTTAAGGGCCCTACCACATAAACACTTATACTGATGTGATCTGACTCCCTCTGATGTACCTTCACCAATAACAAGCCATTATCAAACTTCTGCCTGAAGTTGTTCGTAAAACCACACATTGCTCTATGTTTATATCTTAGTATAACAATTAAGGAAAAAAAATTATAAATGCACAAAGTTATTTAGGATTCCTTTTTCAAAGTGCAATTCAATCCACATTAACATTATTTTAAGGGTAAACAATTTCAGAGCAGTCAGGAAAGTCAGCTTAGACTATTACTTCAAACTAGTATTTCTTCTTCTATTCTTACAGTACTCCAATTAAATATAAAAAAGGAGATTTTAATACATTCTCTACTATTTCTAGCCAATAATGTGGTTAATTGACATTAAAGTTATCAGCAGAAAATAATCTTAAATATGCATGTGTCAACTGAAAGCAATATGATTATTTGCCACATTAACTGTAACTACATTGTTCAGTTTGAATCATCTGGTTCAAAATATCAAATAAACTAGGCTGTAGAAAAAATATATGTACTGCACTTCTCAGCATTTATACTGTCTTTAGGTTGCATTTTTTTATTTTTTTGAAAACTATACTGTAATTTCTTAGACTCCAGAACTGTAAATGTTACAAACTTAGAACGATTCACAAAACTCAAGACATTTGTTACACAGCCTATAAATTATTCCTAAACAACTGCAGGAGCTACATATAGCTCTGTCATTTTAAGAATTAGCCAAAATATGTAGAAAATAGACTTGAAAAGTTTTCCAAATCACGTACTAGTATAATACCAATGCAAACATTACAAATCCAGACACCAGTATACCTTGACAGGAGAAAGAGGCCTGTAAAGCACTAATTGGTAACCTAGCTGGTCCGCAGAAGAGAGCAACAGTGACGGGTGTTACAACAGAGCAGCACCTGATGTTTGCTATCCTGTGAGCTCTCGTCATTTCATCATATATCAGCCAGTCTGTAGGGAGTGCCTGGACAGCTGCATTTTGGCCATTCACTGGGAGAATCTGTGCAGAAGCAAATAAGACTAGGTTATTTTATTGTCTGTGTGTAATTCAAATAAATTTTAAACATAGTTCTTACATTATGTATGTAGAAATAAATACATATATATTTACATACAAAAGAATAAAAAAAGCACAAGTGTATTCAACCAGATTTAAAAGTTAGCCTAGCACCTCAGAGGAATTTTGCTTTAAAAGAAATACGAGTTTCAGAGCAGAACTTTTTCCTCATAGCCATAAGCAGAGATTGTTACCTCATCCAAATACTTCTACAACTAGCCTTTTCTTTTTACTATTTTTCCTTGTTCCACTTAGCAAGCAAGACTAACTGAAATACTGTAAAAATAAACCAACTCCAAATTTTCATTTTTCATATTTTCTAGGAAGTCCAAAGTGTCTTTACCTTTTTATACTGAGGTTGACTAAGAACAGAGGTAGGATGAAATCGCACTTTCTTCTCCTTCGGTGCAGTTAAAACCAGGTTCTCTCTGTCTACATGCACAAGATTGGGATACATCCCAGCCACTAAGGCAGCTTTAACTACAGCCCAGTTTTCAGAGTTAGTATTAACATCTCTAATATCAGCTCCTCCTCTGGCTCTAACAAAACCTGAAGAAATAAAGAGATCAAAACTGTGTTATATTTGCTTGTATTTAAGATCTACTTCTTTGCTTCTCAAAAGGAATTTGAAAAAAAAAGTGAAATAAACTACAAATTAGTTGAATTTTTCACCACTGCCAACATTAACAGCACCAAGAAGAAACCCTTACACTGAAATCCTTCCTGGTAAGGGATTTCACACTAGCATAGAATAAAAGTGGTTTTTACAATACTTCTTAGCTTAACAGAATATTAGAAATAGTATAGTTTAATTGCAACTTGTTTACAACTTAGAGTAAGTGGACCCTGCTCAAAACCTAGAGTAGGTGAACTTTAAATATAGTGTAGGTGAACTCTTTGTTAGCATGAACAGCTAAACAGGTGAAGTAACAGCTATCTCCGGATAAAGGCTGAGACTTTGGAGGGCCCCAAGGCTGGAATATAACAGCAGGTAATGGGCTTCCACACGGAGACAGTGGAGGACCCCCAGCCATAAATTGCTATTGGATCAAGAGAAGCACACAAGGAGTAAGCACGGCACAGGAAGATATAGCACACTGACAGCAAGGGATAAAGGGATTTCTTTATTCAGGACACACTCCAGGGACATCCAGCTTAAGCTGAAATGAACTGACTCTGCCTCATAACCTAGGGTATGAACTCATCTGAACAACTGCTTCAAAAAAAAATTACTGGAACATAAAAACATACAAGGATACATGTCTCACACTGCACGACAGCAGGATGTTGAAGAGTCAGGGTACTTTCAGTTATGACAGCTGTTCCCCATCCACATTTTCTCACCCTAGCATCTCCCCCATGCCCAGCATGACTATGTACTTAGGAAGGAAAATGGTAAGTGAACACTATTTTCCTTACAGCTTTTTTACACTTAACTCTAAAATTATGTTAGAACTTTTTCCAACCTATTTACCTGAAGCTCTAAGCTGGCCAAGCAACTGTGTTCTCATTCCTAAGATGATCTGCATTGTGGCTTGAGACAGGAAGTTCTTTTCACAGAAGGCTCTTTCCCAGCCATCACTGCATGCCTTCTGCCACGCCTGTAAAGAGTAATTTTTTACGTCAATAAAACTAATCAAAGTAAATATAGCCAACTTGATTTATTTAACTACTAGTCTTTTTTAACCCGTTCCCTAACCAAAAGGTAACAATAATTATGTTAAGTTCATTATGTTATTACAGAGATCACTATATCAAGGTCACTATTTTAAATTACCCATGTAACAGGATATAAAGTGGCATCTTGCTGCAACTTACAGAATTTAACCAGGTTTGAAAAGGTCAGACAGAATGTGTCCCTCAGAAACCTGTAAGTCCAATATACAGGAAGGCCTGTCTACCATTCTACACCCAGCTTGGCTAGTTGGTCATTTACTCTGACGAGTGAACAGTTCTCATTCTGAAAGGATACCTGGAAAGCCCTGAGAAGCACCATGTGGTCACTGAATGTCCCGGCAGCAAAGCGCTTCCTGCACAGCACGGCTGCACGCTTTTGGGAGGCCAGCGTGGGCAGCACAAAAGGGTCTCGGTAGGCAAGAGCACAGGCAATGGTCAGAACAGGATCCAGGCACTTCAGAACTACAGCATACAACACCATTTTACCAAGGTGTGGCTCTACAGGTAATTCAGTGAGGTGATAACCAAGTTCAGTAAGATCTTCCCAAGGGTCCATGGCATCTATAGTCTGTTTGGAAAAACAAACAAACAAACAAACAAACAATGGGGATGTAGGGCAAAGGGGAAGAAGGCAAAAGGGGGCAAAATTAATTTATAATGAAAGCAGAAAAGATATGAATATTGGACATTACCTAGATTTGCTCCCAAATACTAAAGAAGTAAGTCAAACTAGTTTCAGGTCAAGATTTTACAGTAGTTCCTTCCTTTAACATGGAAAAATACATACTTACACACAAAATTAAAACCAACAAAAATTCAAAGCATCCTTAAGTAAGTGAACAAGATTTTCAGTACATCACACCACAAATATTAATTAAACACAATTCCCATTCAAATGTATTCCTCTACTGACCTTGAGCATCTGCAGAGCGTTTTTAACAATTAAAGCTGGTGGAGGATCAGGAGCTTTCATAAGAAAGTCAACAACGGAACAATTAATTGGAGCCAGAAGTTTTGTATGTAAACAAAGCTCCTACAAATTAAAAAGAAGAAAAATGCTATTAAGGTTTGGGAAAAAGAAAACACACACCTTTTTGCAGTTATTAGTATGGTCTGGTGATAATACGTTTTTTAAAAGTTGTAACTTCTAAGTGAACACACACCTGAAGTGGCATTCTTAGAAGTTCTGGAGTCTGAAATTCCAACATATTCTCAAATCGGAGCCTACTGAAGAGACGAAAACAGACTCCAGGCTGACAGCGCCCAGCCCTGGAAAATAAAATGTGGGAAGCTGTAAAAATCAGAGTTTCTTTTTTATAAAAACCCAACCAAACAAAAAACACCTACACAAACTTAGAATGCAAATGCAGAAGGTCTAAGAGAATGGTAATTTTGTTGTTAAGAGAAAGTCCTTCATATGAATTAAAAGAGTTTTCCACTACATTAATTATTTTTGACAGTATGGAAATTCATATAATTTTATTATAAGAAAATACTTTCAATAGTTCTTATAATTTTAACCCTACACCGAAAAATCTGGACAAAAAAGAAGTAAGACTTATCTAAACAAAGTGATATAATTTTTTTTGCTAACTTGAGATCAATCCAAATCTCAGCCATCTTGTGCCATAGGGAACCAAAGCTGCAAACTTTGTTTTTTCCTTTTCAAATTCCCCAGTTAGAAGTCTACATGTAAATGGTAGAATGAAGACACTAAACCGTGTGAATGAAGGAACAGAGACAGCAAATGCTCACAATTCATGCTCAGAAACCTGGAAGATAATGACAACATTTTTTCTCCAAACAGGCATTTGCTGCTACCTACATGTATAACTTCTCAGCCCAAACTGCATTGAAAAGAGAATGATCCTGACCCTCCTGATGAATATGCAAAGTAATGAATACTTTGGAGATGGTCAATAAGGAATCACTGTTCAGTGCCACTTCTAAAGAAGGGATGACAGGATATCAATTTAAAACTAGCAGTAGTCAGGCCTTTAGCCACAAACTACTATGGCTGCTGGTCCTACATGGCAGAAAGAGGAGTTAAGTTCATGGGGAAAGAACAACCAAGATCTAATGTAAGTTCTGGGACATTCCTGAGTACTGCTTTCCTGTATCTTGGGAAATCAGTCCAAGAAAATACATGCTGACTCTTTATTTACTGCAAGTAAGAAGTAGCAGCAACTGTTCAACATGATACTGGACTAGCCTAGAAATATTACCCAATGTGGCTGCTATAGGTTTGCACTTTACACTTAACATACGGGATAGTTGAAAGCTGCAAAATAAAAATAAGTATCAAGCATTAATTACCTGCCTTTTCTCTGGAGAGCACTGGCTTTTGAAATCCACACCATTTTCAGCATTGTAACACAACTCAGTGCATCAAAAGACTTCTATAAAACCAGAGCAACATAAAACCATGATTAACCATGATACATGAAATAAAAAGTTCTTAATAAGCTTTTAACAGAAGTTCTTTAAAAAATAGAAAAAATATATTTAACAAACACCAGCAGCTTCTGGCACAAAGGTATGCTCTGAAGTATCTCTTTTCAGTTAAATTTGTAACACATGTTTTGCATTATCTTTGTGCTACAGTTTCCTAACTTGAAGTTTTCTTTCTAGTCTCAGTACATAATTTTGAGTCAATAAAAGATATGGACTGTATTTTGAATTACCTGTATTTTGAATGATTACATTATAAATTAGGAAAAAACATGTTATTGTATTTATTAAAATCTTTTGTCTCACTTGGAAATCATATCCTTATTTTTTTGTATTTGATGAGAAGTTACATAAAAATTGTATTGAATTATTAAATATGGATACTGATCTACTAGCAATATGCAACTGTGACGGACAAAAACCCTCTAACAGTTTAAAGTTAGAAAGTGTATGTTTATTCGATGCTGGGCAGCGTGTGGGATAGTTCCCGAATGCACACCACCCCTTCCAGCTGATTACAGGGCCCTTTTATCCACCCAAGTATTGAATACACAAAATACAAATACATATTCATAATTTTGGTACATCCCATTCCTCGTTTCATATGCTAATTACTCCAAAAGCTATTAAGGATTCGTAGTTTGTCCCTTGAAATGGGTCAGTGGTCCCTTTCATGGGGAGGGGTCCCAAAATGAGGAAGTAAATGAAGTCTTCCTTGTTCTGACCTTTCTACCTTTTCAATGCAAATATGACAAATGAACTCTTGGTAGAACTCCCATTCCTTGTCTTCAATTGGTTTCAGAACAGAGGAGGCCCACAATTGTCTTATGTTCCTAAAAGCTATTTGTCAGTTTCTATGTTCTTCATTATAAACCCAGCTAACTAAACATTGTGCTGACAAGCAATCAATTATTAGTTAACTACTAACTCTTAACTTCATCAAGGCCTCCTGATTTATTTTAATTAACTCTAGTAAGGCTTATCTCTAACAAAAATCTTAGCTCCTCTAAAATCTCTAAATTCCTTAAAGTTTATGTTACAGTATTACCATAGGAACTTTGGAAATTTGGCATGTATCTCCCCGATGAAATCTAACTTCATTTTCAAAGACATAGCTTTAAACTACCTCATCATACCATACTATCTCTCCTTTCCTTCACACTAAATTTGGGAATGGGCATTCAACACAACATAAGCAATACTTAAAAACTTAATGGATTTGATTTGGACTTGACACAACAGTAGGACAAAAGGAACTTCCAGTGCTCTCTTAAGTCTCAGGAATATGGCGGTCTAAACAGATGGACTTGTTTTAAAACAACAGAAACTGTAAATTTAAAAAAGATACATCAACATTTCAATCTACAATAGTTTTTACAAGGTTTATTAACAGCTAATTATTTAAAATATTTTTCATAAAAAGAATGTCAAAACTTCTGTGATGTTTGTTACCTGACATGCACTAGCTGTCAGCCTACTATAAGAAAACAGTACTTTAAAAATTTACCTATTATATATTTATAGAATAACACTAGGAAGTTTACTTGTCACAGAAAGTTTTAACTAATCATACCTCTTTCACCTTGCCTGAGTCAATAACAAATACAACATCATTGACTGTTATGCTGGTTTCTGCAATATTTGTAGAAAGAATCTGCAAATAAAACAACCAAAACTATAGTTAAAAGCAAAGACAAAAGAGATTAATACAGTATCTGACAAAGTCCTCTAAAACTTACTATTTTGCGCACACCAGGAGGTGGACTTTTAAGCACTTTCTTCTGATCCAAAGTCTGCATATTTGAATGAAGTATGACAACCTGATATCTAATGCAAGACAAAGAGCACATTTAAGTATTTTTAGAAGACACAATGAAAACCTCAACCATAGGAACCAGAGGCTTTACCTCTGCGCATTGTCAGCAAATCTCCTGTCATCAAGAAGAATACGGTCCCTCAAGCTAACTATCTCATCATATCCAGGAAGAAATATTAAAATCGCTCCTGAAAGAGAAGCAGGTTTGCAGAGTTAAACAGCAAATTCACTTAAAATATGCATCAGTACTGTGCAGAAAGGCATTTGGAAGGTTTTAACTACTTAGTGTTTCCAAAAGAAGGGTGGGATTCATCAAAGGCTGAAAGTACAAGAATTTACTGGTAGTGTGTGTTTATACTTACCGGTCTCACAACTATGACAGATGTTATAAAGTAAGTGCATAATAAGGTCCAGATCCACCTTTTCATCATCAAAACTGTGATGATAAGCTGTCAATAGTTCTCTATCCTCTGCACTAAGGTCACTACCACTTGTTCGGACCAGAGAACTTTCATCCAGATTTCCAAAACCTGCTGAAGCACTAAAATAGAAAAATGCACAGATCAGAGTCAAGGCTGTTTGTTTCAGGTTTGCATTCAGCCACCAATGTAGATCAACATGAACAAAACTACTCCTTTCAAATTTTAAAGTGTAGCAGAACAGCACCTCCAAAACACTATTACTGGTCACTGGTTTAAGTGTAATCCAACAAAGCATGAAACTTCAATTTTTAGCATAACTTTAATTTCCTTACTCTTTATTGAAACACAGCCATAAACAAAGCGTCAGAATTCAAAGTATAAAGACACTACTTGTTTACCTGTTAAATAAAAAGTATCTAAAAGAAATGTTTTTCCAAATGTTTTCCCCCCCATAAGCAGGTACTACGCCAACGGAAACTACACTAAAAAGTGTTCTAAAAATATTAAGTCTCTGCAAAATGATAACTGAACTGTAACTGTGAGTTAATCAGAAACCATTATATACTACGTCATTCTTGAAAGACCTAGTATAAATGTTACTTCTACTGAGTTTCTTTAATATGGCTACTATGTATAGACAACAATGTATAGACAAAAACACAACAGGTTTGTTTCCTAAATAAGCATCTGAAATTAAAATGGTACATAGTAGAATCATTATCTCTATTTATCTAAGTCATTATACTCATATCCTGCCTAGACATATAATCATGATAGCAATGCCTACATCAAAATGATAAAAATAATATGAAAGAAGTCTACACCACTCTAACTAAATTTATCCTAGTATTTGCACATAATCAATGTGCAAATTGAAAATCAAACATAATCAATGAAATATACTGAATACAAACACATTTTTTTTTAAAAAGCATGTTTTTGAAACATTCCTAATCTCAAATAAATCCTGCTATTTAGGTCAGATTTAAAGGAATAAAAAGCTAAAAACTGTTCTGCTTAGAAGACAAAATGCAAGTTTCCCTTCAACATTTCCCTTTAACTGTTTCTAGAAAGCAGCTGTAGCTTACCTGTAGGATTCCAACAGATCAACAACCTCAGTCTGTCCAAAGTGCTTAGCCCAGTCCACAGCCATCCTGAAAGAGTACAGAGAAATCTTTTTTAAACAACTTGCTTCAAAAGACACACAGCATAAGACTCTGAATTAAGAATTCAATTTATAATTTCAGGAATACAATGTGATAAACAGAAGTTAGAATATGTTTCGAATGTCAAAATTTAGTATTGCTTACAGGTAAGTTAGCAATTAGTCTCTTAAGTTAACAATTAGTTTAAATGTTAAAGAAAATTCTTTGTCATTTGTATACTGACAAATCTATGTTTGTTTTTACCAGCCATTAGATGATCTGCAGTGGATATTTGCTCCCATACTGATCAGCTGCTCTACTTGACTCAAAAAGCCTCTCCCTGAAGCAATCATTAGTGCAGTTGCACTGGTTTCACTGTGCCTATAATCAACTGAGAATTACAAATGAATATATAAATAAACAAATAAACCAGCAAACCAAATGAAAACATTCTTTGTTTTTCACCTCAATGTGGTATGAATGTGGCTTACATGACTTTTAAAATCCAGGCCAGACTGAATTTGTTTTCTGACTTTATCCCACCACTCAGTTCACATGAATTTAACACTACTTTAAACACACAGCAGCATCTGTTAATACTTCAAAACAAGTACAAACAAAAAATAAATAAACAATTCATTAATTGTGCTGATTCTATCCACTCTTCCAATAGGCATCAGAATTCAAACCTAACAACATTTGAAACTGGAGATAAGGCATCCACAGGCAACTAAAGTCATTTTGTTATAGTTTTTTTTCCCTTCTGTAATAAGATGTTATTTATTATAAAAATGAAGTTACTTACCACTGACATTTTCAGTTAAAATGAGATGGAACACCTGAGCAAAGGCATCAATGTCTTTATGTAACCAGATGTCAGAAAGACAAGAATCCATTTCTTTTATTAACCATAGTTCAAGGCAATTTGCATCTTTTTCAGTCTGAAGAGAAAAAACAGTATTGGAAGATAGATGTCTTCCAAGATTTACCTTTATTCTCATATATTACACAGGAAAAACTGGAACAATTGCTTTTCCAACTAACAATAAGAAATCCAGCATTCAAGTACCAGTTAAAGCATTTATTGCATCCTGCAAGTACTTTAAGCAATGATAGGTTGACCATTTAAACTGAACAAAAGTTGTGTAAAACCATTGTAGAGTGAAAAGCACACTTTGGCTAGAGTAGTTTTTGATAATTTAAAAAAAAATCATCTATAAAATAAGCTAATATCCTTCAAGAAATTCTACAGGAATAGTATCTTTGGAAAACAGTCTTTAAAGCACATTTAAACACATCACCCAACAAGAGGAAAAACTTACCAGTTGATTAAATACCGTGTCACCATCATCACCCAACAGACTACACTCTTCAGTTGCCCTTGGGACAAATCTTGGTCTCTCAGGTTCCAGCTTACTATTATTTTCTCGAGCAGAACACCACTCAGTAAGAGTGCTTTGCTGTTTTTCTTCTACAATGCATAAAGGATTTACAAAAAAAGTTTTACCATCATCCTAATTATCCATTAATTTCAGTCTTAAAAAAATAGCTGTATCTAATCACAAAGTTAAAACTATTTGATCTCTTATTTAATATAGAACATTGTAACCAGTTCAATACAAATTCCATGATTAAGGGCACCCAAAGTGCACCATTGCAAAAATCTACTATAAGAACAAGGCAAGAAATACCACTTGGTTGCTTAACCCCATTAAGCCTGTAACTTGCTGTATTCAAATGAGATTAATAAGTAACTTCTACATAATTCTCAATCCAGATCTTTCTCCAGATGTGAAATGCTAATGAGCAGTGATATAATTCTTGCATGTAATAACTTTTTGTGTACCAGTGAAAGAAACAGTAAAAGCCATCAGTGTCCCAACTGAGCTTTTCTGCCCACAGGGATCAGAGCTGAGCACCAGGATAAATCTTTAGTTAGGATTGTATGTTACAGCTTTGGACTTGGCCTTTTTAAAATTATTTTTAATGCTTATGAGAATAATTACTTTCAGCTGTCAGGAAAATTTTTCAAATACTGTGATCAATATACCCCAATATTTAATCAATTGAAAAGAACCTCCTATATTTGGTTCAAGTGTGTTACTACTCCTTGACCTAAATATGTTAAATGCATCTATGTCTATAGAATGTACTTAAAAATGTTAATAGTAAAAAACACTTCTGTGCAAGATGTACAAAATCCTGCCTTCTCTAATGGCTGCACTTAAATTTGTCAGCATATTGTATCTTATAGTGTTCATTTAGGCAAAGCCCACACATGTATGTAATTCTACCTCATAATAATTTTATTTTAAAAATATAACATTTATCAACTGAAAGAAGTAAGAATATAACTACTGAAAGCAAAAATAATTTTTTTAATCATAATTTACATCAAGAATGTAAACAGAGAGTTTTAAAGATACGTGCTGTCATCTAATCATGTCTCATTTAAAAATCTGTCTTGTAGAATTTTAGCAGAGAATCATTTTACTTGATGTTCAATCAATCAGTGAGACTCATTGTCAAGCGAGAGCAATTAGCAAGTCCACCAACCTTTCTGCTTCTCTTTTTTGTACTTTACCATCTCTTTGTTTGTATACCCAGTACTTCGTAAAATGTCCTCCAAAAACATCTCTTTAACTTCAAAAGATCTTCCTTGGACTAAAAGTAGAAATAATTAATGAAAAATTAGATATTCCCAAGCTTTGCTTTAAGAACATCAGTTCTTAAAAATAGTTTTTATAGACAGAAAAGTGAATTAAACATGATTAGGGCCTGATTTAATGAATGACTATATTCTTTGGAAAGTCTTGTTAAGAGTACCTTCACTTGAGTTTATCTTCTTCAAGCGATTGGGCCACAAAAAAAAAAAAAATCAAAAAAGGAAATGCCAGGTGCATACCTTGTTTTCCATTAAGCTCTTCCATTGTATTAAGTATTAATAGCAAGAGATAGAAGATTGACTGTTATTTACTGCAATTTTATCAAATGAGAAGAAGAAAATAAGTCACTTTTGTTTAGGTGCACAAAAAAGAATTCACTGCGTAAGCCACCTGAATTACTCAATACAAGAGCAATTAACAGAGTTTTAGCGTAAGATCCCATGAGCAGACTGCCATGTCTGTACTCAACCACCTCCTTTCATGAGAAGTGTATGAGGAGATGGACTCCTCTCAATGTCCTCAATTACTGCAGCCAATTTTGGCTTTCTTTACTACTTCCCATAGTCTTTCTTTCCTAAGAACTTACCCTGATTTCTCTTCTAACATCACTGTTTTCTAGACCTTATTTATGAATATTAAATTATGTTTCTACATAAGAATAATTTTTTATCTATTTTTGGTTCCTCAGCACAACTTAGCACTTAACACAACTAAGTTCAGATCACCTAGCACTTATCTTTCCTTCAGAAAGAACAAGATACAGTTTACATAGTTTTAGAAGCTTCTAAAAGTAATGACAAACACTGTGCTCAAAAGAAACCCACAACTAAAAAATGTTGGCTTCTATGGTCAGGATTGTGTCAGCTACTGCTGAAGAATCAAACCTTTTTCATTATATTAGTTTTTAATTCTTAAATTAGCAAAATTGGAAAAAGCATATTTTCAATTGTGAAGTCCAGTATGCAGTAAACTGAAGAAAGAGACAATAGCCAGAATTTCCAAAATAAATCTATTGATCTAAAAGGATGAGAAGCTGCAAAAAAAATAAACTGGAAAGCCACACAAAAATTACAATGAGGTTTTTCTCCTCCAAAAAATACTGCTAGATATAAAACAAGCCACAAGCCTTATTTTCCTAGGCAACAATTTAAAACTGAATATCAGAAATTAACATTTTTATGTGTAAATAAGAAAAAATAACTCCCTAAAATTAACCAATGACATGCAGAGAATTTTAAACAAAGTGAAGAATCATATACTTAAAACATAAATGCCGATTTGCCTAGGACTGCATTTCTGAAATGAACAGAGTTATCTGAGTTTTATCCTCTAACTATTAGCTATCTCTGAAGCCAGAACTAGAGTATACTGGAATATACTAATAGGTATCACACTCCTGTAAATCCTAGGGCCTGTATCACTATGCAGACCAGCATTTTCCTCCTTGAATTGAACATGGAAGGGGCCAGGACATCCCTGCATTTACAGAATATCCACTCATAAAAACAATTCCCTCTGGGGTAGATGCAAATAGTTAAGAAATAACAAACATAACTAAACAAGGAACAACTACTGCTGGTAACTGTAAGTGAATTTATCACGTGCCTTTACTCAGAATGGTTTGATACAGTTCAGTTAAGATCTATGAGTCTCAGGGCAAGTAAACTGAGATTTAAGTTTACTTGAGTACTTACTGTGTATTACTGGGCAACATCCAAAATATCTAATAAAGAGATCTGCATCTAGAGCAGCACTAGAAATAATTAGTTTTAAATTAGTTTGGCTTTGCAACACATCTCTCAGTTTGATTAGTAAGAAGTCACTGAACCTATCCCTCTCATGTACTTCATCCTGTACGAATGGAAAGAAAAACAAACAAACAAAAAAGAACATGTAAACACCACAGATCGAAGATCATAACCTTCCACAAACATGATTTTTTTTCAAATTAAAACATGTAATTTGGTGGTGCACTGCAGAGGTATTAAAATGTTTAAGTTTAGCTTAAGAAGGATTTTTTTTAAAACTATCCAAAAGTAAAAAAAAATACTTTAAGAAGTTTTGTAATGGTATCAGAGCAGACTGCGCTGTAATGCATAACCCAACATAGACCTAAATTTCAGAGATCAAAGTGAACATCTATAACTTCTCTAATTCTTGCACTTGAACCACATTTTAAAAATAAAGCCACAAACTGCAAATCCAGCAAATTTCATTTCAATAAAATTACCTTTCACAACTGATAAGAATTAAAAACTGTATGATACCACATAATGAAAAAAAAATGTATTTATTAGATCCATTAAATCATGAGCAAAGCTTAACATTAAGGCACATATCTGATTAATTGTCTTTGCCTATCTTTTGTTTAGTTTTATATTCTGAATGTACGAATTAAGAACAAGATTTCTAGGCTGAACTCAAGAATGCACAAACAATTCTTCTGTTTTTTTTCCTCCTTGGTAAACAGAGAGGCACCTAAAGTTACCATGTTTTTTTTCCTTTTCCAGCAGTGGAGAACTTGCAGTAAACATTCTGGTTCCACTGACTTATCAAATTCCACAATAGGAAGTTCAATAATCATACATGAACACAAATAATTTGCTAGAAATTAGACTACATTTTATGTTGAAAACATTGGGCAAACAAAGGGACTGCAAACTTGGTACTGCAAAATCAAGTACATGATAACTGAAATTCTGACACACTTGCATTGAACCATACCTATGTAAGCCTTCCTAAGGTTTTTCTGCTGACAGGAAATTCAGAAAAATTTTGACCTCTGCCCTCCACAATCACATCACAATTCCAAAATTAACTGTTAACAAAAACCTAATATAGATGCTTTTACAAGAAAAAAAGAAAACAACAAACCCCAGAAAAATATGCATATTACAATTTTAAAAATCACTAACTTTTTAAAGTTAATTCAGATTCTAACTCAACAAAAACACCTTAAATATCCATCAGATTAATACAGAAAACTAGGGTCTCATCTTCCACTTAAGAAACAATACATATGTTGCATCTCACACAAAATACAAGATCCTTACCACAATAACATGTGTCACGGTTGATAGGGTGCTGTCTCCTGCCATCAGTGTGCGAAGCAGTATGCCATTAGTACAAAAGGTTACCAGTGTCTTTGGAGAAACCCTAGTCAATAGTGAACAAAGATGCTTCAGCTTTTTTCACCACTTAAATGCTCCTAGCTTGCCACTATTTACTGAAAATTAAAGACTGAACGGCTCCTCACCAGAAGTGGAATCAGTTCTGTCATCAAAGAGCTCACACATACTACTTGCTTATAAACTATGCTTTTTCCCTAAGAGCTCCTAAGGATTCGTAGTGCTAATGCTCAAAAACTTCAGACAAGCAATTAATTAACAAGGAGAGATTAATTTTTTTCTAAATTAGTAAGCAAGTGAAACAAGAATCTTAAGAACCTCACCATGTTGTATTAATTTACTAAAAAATTCAGTGTGGACTGCCTTGAAAAAACAGGTTACAATTCTCCCAGATATAGTCTGTGTCTACATGTGGTAGGTTGACCTTGGCTGAATGCCAGGCACCCACCCAGGCTGCTCTATCCCTCTCCTCCTCAGCCAGATAGGGGAGAAGGAATTCAACAAAAGGCCGAAGGGTCAAGGCAAGGACAGGGAGAGATCACTCACCAGTTACCATCATGGGTAAAACAGACTTGACTTGCGCAACCTGATTTAGTGTATTACCAATTAAATCCAAGTAGGATGAGAAATAGAATCAAATGTTAAAACACCTCCCCCCATCCTGCCCTTCTTCCCAGGTTTAATTTCCATTTTTCTCTAACTCTACCCCTCAGCGCACAGGGGGACATGGAATGGAGGCTGTGTTCAAATCACCACATCTTGTCTCTGCTGCTCCTTCCTCCTCACACAGGGGATTTCTCACATTCTTCACAAATTGCTCCACTGTAGGTCCCTCCCATGTGGTGCAGTCCTTCAGGAACAGACTGCTCCACTGTGGGACCCTCATGGGTTCACAAATCCCACCAGCAAAACTGCTCCAGCAAAAACTCCACTCTCTTTGGGGCCACATGTCCTGTCAGGAGCCTTCTCCAGCACAGGCTTCCCACAGGGTCCCAACCTCCTTTGGGCAAGCACCTGCTCTGGTATTAGGGTCCTCCACAGGCTGCAGGTGGACTTGCATGGGCTGCAGGGGAACATCCTCCCTCACCACAGTCTTCACCACGGGCTGCAGGGGGATCTCTGCTCTGGCACCTGGAGCACTTCCTGACACTCCTTTGGCACTGACCTCGCTGTTTGCAGAACTATTCCTCTCAAATACTCGCAATCCTCTCTTTGTAATGCCACACAGATTTTCTTTTCAAATATGCTGCTCCAGAGTCACACTAACTGTTGTTGATGGGCTCGGCTAGAGGCTGGCATCTCTTACAGCTAGCTGCCAGAGGCTTTATCAGACATGTGGGAAGCTTCCTCCTCACAAAACACATCCCTCTCACTACCAAAACTTTGCCATACAAACCCATTACACTATACTTGACTGAATCACAAAGAAATAAGCTGAACCTTTTCAAATGCTTTGATTTTTCAAGAATCTAAAATTCTTTAAAAGTATCTACTGCCTGTGCAACTAAAAACAGCAATTACTTCCTCCAACATCGACACTTTAAGTACTGAAAACTTCCACAAAAGACTGTAGAGTACTAAACAAAGGAACACACATACATATGTCTCTACTTCAAGCTTGGAATTCTTTTTTCACTTCAAAAATACTCCTATATGTTGAATTAATGGAACACATACCAGATTTAAGTGCTTTACTTTTTTAATCTCTTCTTTTTCATCAACCTTCTAGCAATCATCCCTACTAACAGACACTAAAACATAAAAAAATAGGTTTCTGTGTTACTGCAAACACTTCCATCCAACACTTTTTGCCAAGACAGAAACAGTGCCATCTCCCCCTTTTGCTCTTTCTCAAGTGAACTCTTAAGCTCTTCTGCACTGCTTCCAGTAATTCTTCCATCTGACCTATACTTTATTTTTCTTCATTCAGCAGAATTCTTCCATATATGTGGAATTCTTCCACATATTCCACCTTACTTGCAATTTATCTTTACTTACTCTTCTAATGCTCTTCTAGCCCTCGGTATGCATAACAAAATTCTTTAACTGGGCTTTGTTGTTCAAGTTCATTCATTTTCATTAGAAATGTATTATCTTCATCCATATAAGCAACATAACCAGCCATACCTTTTGCCATCTTCCTCTCACTTGTATCCCAGCTGCTCCCCATTCCTGAAAATCCCACTATTTACACAATTCGAAGATTGTAGAAACCACACACAATCTACAGACTTTCATCCATCCCTGCTCCATTTTAGGAGCAAATTCCTCAGGTCACCTAGAATTTCCGCTTTTGCTTTAAACATAAAAGATGAAACAGCGCAAATGTAACTCAAAGTAGATTGTTAATGCTCATCATCATTGTTCACTTTCCAATAAACTCTCTCCACATAGCTTCTCTCACAGCATGTTTGTCTTCCTAGCTATTTTCAAATCTTGCAGAACTTTTGGATTTATCAATGTTAAAAGTAGAGAGGACAAAGACATCCACAAACATACTCCCTAGAAGAAATCAAGAGAAAGCTCTTGGCAGTTCAGTTCTATAGAACAACTCACTGCAAGAAACTGCATAACACAGAAGAAAAACTATCCTTTTCAACTATTAAACATTCATTACCCAAAATAACACATCCTACTTATACTTTACACAGTGATATTTTACTGGGCTGCATCCCAAATACACTGCAGTTTAAATAACCAAGACAAAAGACCAATACCAGATCAACTGACTTTAAGAAATGTCATCAGTACCTGCATTCTAATCGGATCTGATAACCAACTGTCTGGCCAATCTTTTCTCTTCTTTCTGCTGCCACTCTTTCAGCCACAGCAACTGCTGCCAAACGTCTTGGCTGAGTGCAAAGTATACGGCAGGGAGTTCGATTCTTGTGACAGTCATCAAGAATAAACTGGGGGATCTGTAAAGAAGTGGTTTAAATTTACTTTTTAGTTTGATAGACTTGTAACTTTTTAATCACAATGAAACAATTTAACTACACCTCAGTATCACATACGTTTTAAGATTACTCACAATAGAGTTATCATTGCAAATGTACCTGAAGTGGCAAAAAAGGCCACAAAAATCAATTTTGTCTATTGAGATTAATCTCTTTCAAACAAAACACAACAACAACAAAACCCAACCAACCACCCAAAAGTTGAAGCTTCTCTCTCCTGCTTCAGGGAAATCTATGTAAAAAACCCTGTACACTATCTTCCATTGTAACACAATAATACTTTGGATACTAAGAACTAGCTTCAGAAAAAAAGTGTATACAAAACTGTAACTACTTTTCCTTCAATATTATATAATTATTTTAAAGACAAACTGATATCCATCAGATAACTGTGCAGAGTAATTTATGCTTTAAACATGTATCTGCTGGCTTAGTATTGTAAAAGCAAAAAAGTTATCTGGAACACTAGGACCTGAATCACATGGGAAAACAAAAGTTGTAAAACTAGCAAACAAAAATTCCTTATTACAGAAATACTGCATATTTCACATAATATATAAATGTATAAATACTGTTATGTTTTTTATTTCACTAAAATGTACTTGAGTAGTTTTTCCAGATCCAGTCTCTCCAACAATCAAAACAACTTTATGGTCCTTTATTATTTTAACAATTTCTTCCTGTTTTTCAAAAACCGGTAGTGATTGCCTGAAGAAATCAAGATCTGATTCCCCTCTTTTCACAGGAACCTGGGGGATACCATCACTAAGTCGTCCACTTGTCTTCACTTCTTTGTTTCCTGTGAAAAGTCAATAAATTATAAAGGAAGGTCACTAAAACACTGGTTAAAATTGCACATAAAAATGTACTTCTGATTTTATTAGCATCCCTGCTGATAAAGTGAGAAACCCATGACATATTTAAAAGTGATTTTCACAGTAACACATCCTGTTATGGTGTTTGAAATAAATATAGTTCAAAGGATTTTTTACTTTCACAGAAATTTTAAACACAACTGAATTATCACAGTATATCACTCAAGTTAAAAGGCATGAAAAGCTTAAAGATAAATAGAAATTAAATCAGAGATAAAAAGCCTTGGCCTTTGCATCTGTTTATATATTCCTATCTCAAAGAGTTTGGCTACAAAAATCCACCACAGAGTTAAACACCTAAGTTATTCAAAACTGACAATTGTGTTTTCCAACAAAAAGACAACTTTACTGTCATTCACATGCCTTCTTTCACCTCATTACTTGTATTTTAAGATCTCCTTTCAGTCAGTCTTACAGAATCTAAAAGCCTAGTCCATAAGATTTGTCTTAGCAGGTACTAATTGAAACATGATCTATTGAGAGCCAAGAGCTGCACAGCAGTGTCATCTATCAGAAAGCAATGCATAAGTAGCTAAAAAACCTGAAATCTTCTGAGGAGGCTACTTCAACGTCAGTACATTAAATGCTACTCTTTCATTCCTTAATAATTATTTTCCAGAAGAATGAGAGGCTCACTGTCAATGCTATTTTTTAATTAGGTAGGCATTATATAATTATTTAATGCTATTAACAGATTTGTGTATTAAATTCTAAACACTGTTTTACCAAGACAGACAGACACAGACTAACAGATTAAAAGAGCCAAAGACTATTCTGGAGATGCAAAAAAAAAAAAAAGATAAATTTTACACTGTTCATAAATTTATATCCTACGTCCCTCAGAAAATGCTTTTTGGTACACTTATTATAGTTTCCCTCTGTTCACTAAACAATCTTGTTAAACAAATTAAAGAACTGAGAAAGAAAACTAGCAAAGGAAGCACTTAAAGAAACAACACAATGAATCAGAAATACCCATTTAAACAAGGCATACTGGTAGGTTCTCTGTTCACTACACCCAGCCTTGTACACAGAAACACAGCATAACTTTTACAAACATAACTTTAAAGCAACAACCACGTTAAAAGCATTATTTTAAAAACCCATCTTATATCAGAAGTTTGTCTTCCAAAGAACTTTATATACTCTAGAAATCACGGAGTTTACATAATAGCCCCAAGTTATTAAATAGCTCTTACAGACCGAATCTATTTTAGATAACAAAAACATGCATTCCTTATTTTATCAAGGACACAGACAGTCTTATTTTTTCTTAAGGGTATTCTCACACAGGGTGATGGCAACACTTGTCTCTTTAATCTTACCCCATGGACCTTGCAGGAATCAAGTCTGTATCACAACAGATTTGATTAATCACAACTGTATTAAAAAAAAAAAAAACTGGCTGAATTTGTCTCAAAGAATCAAAATTACCTTGATACAGGGGAGACATTGCAATGTGGGTGACATGACTGCCTGAGCATCTTATGACACAGGTTTTAAAAGACCCTGTATTAAAAATTACAAGTCGGGAAAATCATTATGTTTGTTTAGAAAGAGGAGTGTCAGGACAGAAGAAGAGACAGAAAATAGAGGGGTTTGTTTTGGGTTTGGGCTGTTTTTCCAAGAAGTGTTGATTGACAAGTCCGTATCACAAGACACACTGAACATACCAGATTCAACACCATATGCATTTCCTTGTTCTGTCTTTGGCAGAAGTTCTGTCCGTTCTTTATTTGTGACAGGAGAATTTCGTATTAAAGTGCAAACAGCATGTTTTGTACCAGGAGTTAAGGCACAAGTCATTACTGCACATTTTAGTTCTGATCCATCCTTTTTTCTTACAGTTAGGTATCGATTTGCTCCTTTTCTGGGAGAAAGGAAAAAGGCATTTTAGGAATAAGCAAACTAGTTACCTCCATGCAATGATCTTAGAAAATAATTCTTTCAAGGTGGCTTTCAGCTTATTTTCAAATATAATGTCATAACGAGAATCCTCTAAATAATGTCCTAAGTAGCATAATGCAACATTTGCAATAGTCACCATCAAAAGCAGCTTCTATTCATGTGAGCTAGTGCAGAACAGACACTGCAGACATCAGACAAATATGCACCAGTTATCATTGCATTTGTCTCCCAAAATACAGTCAGCTCTACCAATCATTTTATCAATCAATACTGAGAGCTATGTCATCACATTGACCTTTAAACTTGAAAGATTTAGAAGTTAGAAATCAACAAATGAGCAGAACAGACAAAAAAGCTCCCTGCTAGTGGTATGCCAATCCTTAACAAAATCCAGTAAAACTTATAAGATCTCAAGATGCTCATTATTTAAGATTTATTAGGTAGAAATGTGTGAGAACCCCAGCCTTGCTTTGGGTCCTCATGTGGTGGTGAAATTCCTCCTCCAACCCGTGCTTCCAAAGAAAAACTCCGCAGGCTTTGGCTGTTCGGTCTTAAGGCAGTTTATTGCTAGTTATCTAACAGATTATGTTCTTGGACTGTGGCTATTTGATCAGCGGCCTGGGTAGAGGCACACACACACCCTGACATCCTCTCTATCTGCTGTCTTCTTCGTCTCTCTCCCCGCCCAGGGCTGCTGCTATCTTTTATAAGATATATTACGTATAACATGTTTACAGTTATTCCCCAATACCTACTACCTACGTTGCCAAGTGTTTTTCTACTCTAAACCAATCTGTGAGTGCCAACATCACCAAGAATATGGAGGTAAGGAAGAAGAAGGAGGAAGAACAGGATCAGCCCACTTTCCTCCATCTTAGAACTTCTGACCCCCATGTACAAAGTGAAAACCCCCCTGTACATGTGTTAAAACCCCCCTGTACAGTACTAAAAAAATTTCCCCTCTACTTTGTAACTACTTATACTATACTATCTAACCTTTTGTGATTGCTCGTTCCACCTCCAAAGCTGGTAATTCATTCCATGGCTCAAACTCAAAATCATAGTTGTTTTTCAGATGTCTGCCAGGGTCTAGAATGCTTCTGACCAAGGCCTGGAACCTCTAAAAATGTCTGAGAGACATTTTGAGTTCCCACAGAAATGGAGCCAAAACACTGACCATAACACTGATCTACTTCTCAGACTGAACTCTTGACACCGAAGTGCAAACAAATATTGTAAATGTGCTTGAAACTGAACATGCTTGGGCTACAACTGACAGATCACCACTTTCACAACAACTTCTCAAGGTAAGAACAGGTCACCCTAAGAGCCCAGTGATCTGTCCCTGGCAAGGGTGGAAGACTGGTGCAGGTATGCAGGTGCTGGCAGGGCAGCCTCTGTGAGGAGAGGCACAGCCACCTCCAGCAGCTGCTGGTAAGAATGACTGCCTGCTTTACATCCTCATTTCAAGTACTTACATACACTGTGGAGAGTCCCCATGAGCCTTGTCTTCTGGAGGCTGAAAAGTCCTACCACTCTGGCCCTTTTTGCACAGAGGAGATGCTCCATCCCCTTCAGCAGGCTGTTGGTCCTTCATTGAACCCTCACCAGTCTAGGTCTCTGTCCTCCTGGTGATCCCAGCCCTGGCCAGACACAACACTCTTGGTGTAGCCGTGTAGCCTAATCAGTGCTGAGTAGAGGTGAATGATGACCTCCGTCTGCCTGCCAGCAGCACTTGAATTCTCTACTATGCTTCCCAACAGAAGCACTCTTTTGAACATGCTATTCTAAGCTGCACTTTACCTGTCAACGTAAGAGATTCTACACAAAAACTTTGAAAACACATTACTGCAGGAAAAAAACCAAAACAAAACAACAGGATCTTTGTGAGAAATCTTTCTTATGCACATGAAATCCTCAAAACTGCATTACAAACTAGTATGTCATATTTTTTTTTTTTACTCAGACATCAAGCAAAGCACAGAGACACTTATTTTATATTTACTTTTTAAAGTTTCTTCTCTAGCACCATTGCCCACGACATGTAGGATAAGGTAAAAATACACACAGTTTTAATACTGATAACGAAATCCCATAAATTTGCACCAAAAAGAGAAAATAATACATACAAATATGAGTCAAATTTACCCTTTACTCTTTGATATCAGTCCAAGAGAATGACAAAGCCGGTGAACAAACGCTCTTTCGGTTCTAGTGAAAGAAGACGGAAATTCCATTTCTGTAAAGAGAATTTAACAAATAAAACTCCGAGCACAAAACCTCAGCAGGCAGTATCCCTGCCGTATGACCCCGGCGCCAGGCGTCCGCCAGTCCCCAGACCCAGCCCGCTCCCCGAGCACCGCGGGTTGGTGGCAGCGCCGTCCCCGCACCGCGCGGGCCGCGGCCGCCCCGGGCAGCCCCCGCCGGGAGAGCCCGCGGCCCGCGCGGCCCTCCGCGCGGCTCACCCGTGTCCTCGCCATAGCGGAACCGCTCCAGAGCCAGGTTCACCGCGATCTCCACCTCCTCGTCAACGCGGATATCCCTCAGACCTTTGCCGCCTCGGCCGCGGGCCGGCGCGGCAGGAGCGCCCGAGCCCGCTGTGCCCGCGCCGTGCTGCCGCGGCGGGCCGTTCCTGGGCCGCGACATGGCTCCGCACCGAGCGGCGGCTCCGCCACACGCCGAGAGCACGGGCGCTGCCCGCCGCCGCAGCAGCAGCAGCAGCAGCCGCAGCAGCAGCAGGGCCGGGAGCGGCGGGCGGAGATCGGGCCGGCGCGGCCGCGGCGGGAGGCGGAGCCGCCCCGCGCCCGGAAGCAGCGCCCGAGGTGCGGTCGGGCCCGGCCGAGCCGCTCGGAGCGTGTCCTGCAGTCGGTGCGCGGTAGTGTCACAGTCGGCCGTGACTGAAGAAGCAGCGCTGATACCTGTCAGCAATCGTGCGATTTCATTCAAGGACGTTCAGTGTAGGTGGTAATTTCGCGGTCTTCAGCCTTGTTGTTTTGAATGTTTTACGGAGTCATAAATATTTTCCTTCTCTTTCTCTCTTTCCCGTCTTTATTTCTCTCCTTTCTTCTTATGTCTTGGCAAAGTACGGCTAACATAATCTACCCCTTGCTCTGTGCCAAAGTCTGTGATGAGGACTGTCAGGTTGTTTGTTGTGTAAGTTGATAGCTTGTTAGCCAACACTTCTGCAATTGCATAGAAGTGCTGGAAGGGCTGGTTGCTGGATTTTAGTTGACTGTATAGTAAAAGTCCCTCACATGTGGACTGATGTCTTTGTTCAAGGGAATAGATAATTTACAGTGAACATCACATCCCCAACCAAATGGGTCATGATATAGTCCAACAGTTTCTTAACAGTTCAGCAATCAAATTGGGACCCTAGGCCACCACCTTTACAGCCTCCCTTTTTCAAACATCCAACTGCTGTGGAGTTCATGGGGAACTGTGTGAGTTCACCTGAGATCCTTGAAGCAGGAAGGATTCAAAGGATGGATGGTAAAATTCCCCAAGTATATTCAACATAAACTACAAGAGTCTCAAACTATTTTTAGTAAACTTCTATAATTATTTCAGTCTTTTCCTTCCTGCAGCATTATGTACATAGTTGGTGAAATTAGGCTCGTATGTTGAGTATGGGTGCTGTAAGGGACAGTCTGAAGTTCCCCTCCTTTTTGCCTCATGATTGTCGCAATGGCAGAGACTAAGATCCTGAAGACCCTGATTAGAGTTCTGGCCTAGCTGAGGTGGATGCTTGCCAAGTGATTGTTTGCAGGTGTGTTTGCTGTACTGCCATTGACCACCACTTCGAGCAGGGCCTAGCTAGGACCTGGCAAGGAGAGGCTTGTTCTATGTGCTTACACCTGCTCCACAATATCTGCTCAACCCACAGATTTTCCCACCTCTTGGCCAAAGGAACTTTCTGGGGTAATTTTGGTGATCTCCCACAAAGATCCCTCATCTGCCTCACAACCACCATGATGGATGGAGATTGAAGCTCCCTCCCAAGGACTGAGATCCCTATAATCCTAACACAGGAGGGCTGGCCTGACTGAAGCAGGTTGTTTGCCAAGTGTTACCTGCAGGTGTGTTTGCTGGACCAAGAAAACAATGGGTCCCGCTCACTACTGAAATTGACTTGCCCTGCTTCAGAACATGGACTGTCTGTACCTGTTCCACCCACTCAGCAGAGGACTAAAAGACCCCTGAGTTAACCGAGACTTCAGTTAACCCCCACAGACGACAACGAATCCATGTGGCTGGATCATCAAGGACCTCGTTGCAGACGGTGGTAGCTATAATCCCCTGTCCCCTCGTTCTTCTTTATTTCCTTTTCTGTCCCCTCTATCGCATTTGCTGTTGGTACCAAAGCAAAGGTGCATTTGTTGTGATTAAACTGACAGTCCCCTGCTGTTTGCCTTTTTGAACTTTACGGATCAGTTAACAAACCATCACGACACTCTACTTCTGTAAGCAGATCCTGACAGGTGCATGGCCTGATCAGCAAATGGCACACTTAAAGGGGTTTTTAGGGTCTCTCCCAAGTTGCACAGGGGACTGCATAGTGCAGAAGGCATTGTAAGGGTATTTTTGTATGTGCCAGGCTGAGAGCACAATTCAAATACACATACAGAGACAGAGACGGGTGGGAGGGAAGCCAACAACCCCTCTCTACATAACTCAGTTTTACCCTACGCATTGTGCATCTCCTAAATGTGTAAGAAGCAAAGCATAGAATTTGTCATTAACACACTGTTAAGAAGTGGGTGATCTGTCAGTGAGCAGTTGTTTTCACTGAGCAGAGCTCAAGGATATGCACCTCAGCCACTTTGTTGCATCTAGTAAGAACTTCTGTATAAAAATCGAAATATATCATCAGCAATGTAGCTCATTAGGGGTATGGGTAAAGAAATACAAGCATAATCTGAAGTTTTGTTTTCTTCAAAAGCAAAGAAGAGCTTTGTTTTCTTCCATTTTGTCAAGAAGATGGTTTTCAAGAAGCAGTGTATGATTAAAAGGCCATGACCACTACCTAAAAATAAAACAAGCTCTTGCGTGCTGGGGCACCATTTTGGGAGCTACCAATGTTCCTTGTGAAGAGCTGAAAATAATGTGCCTTTTGGTTGTGAATTAAAAGGCCTTACCACCCCCCAAATAGACAAAATTGAGAGTATCACAAAATTGATAGGTGCTTTGGACCACTGAGATGAGTGATTGCTTATGCTTTAAGCAATTCCAATGGATGGCTAAGTGCTCCATAACCCACAGGTACAAAAGACCTTTCCTGACATGTATTTCTACAGCCACCCAGGCTTAGTCCCCAAGAGCAAACATTGATTTGCAATTGTGTCATGTAGTTTTGCATCCATTCCACTGACAGTGAACACCCACATAGTTTGCAATTTGCATTTTTGCATTACATAAGTGATATGAGGCACCCCTGAGGACAACAAAGTGGCCAGCATTAGTCTTTAGATCACAGGATAAGATGGATTGCAACAACACATCCTTGCACTTTATTTAACATGCAGAAAATTCACAAAACCTACTGCAAAAGCACATCAGATGATACAAGTCTTTGGCTGCTGGCCTGTGTTCTCTTCTCCCACCCAGTTCTGCTTTTATTTAGTTTCAGCTAAAAGCCTATTAGGCTTCCTTGGGGTTTGATTGTGTGACAAGATCACCTGATGAATTGAAAGGCCTGAATAAAACTCTCTCATTGTGAAAAAGCTGGTTATGTCTATGTGTCCCAGGGAAGGAAATCTGGCAGAAGCACCCAGAGTTCTTTGAGGGTTCAGCTTGGCACTTGTTGCCACTGTATCAGTGAGTAAACACAAACCAGTTCTAGTGGAAACCACAATGAAAATCCTGGGGTTTATTTTCACTTTTTTACTTTCTTTTTTCTCATAGCTCTTTATTAATCCCACTTTGAGAAAAGTCCTATTCCTCACATTCTTTTCTTAGGATGCAGGTGGAGTCTGTCTGCCAGACTCCTAGAGTCCTCTGCAGTGGTGGGGGGTGGTGCTTTAGAGGATGTCCTGGCTCTTCAGGCCTCTTCACCAACTCCAGCATGTGTCACCTACACTGTTAATGTGAGCAAACCTTTCAAGACAGTGCTCTCACAACAGGAGACCAACTCCAGCTGCTGCCCTGTGCAGAAACCTGGGTCATTTACCACACAGCTGGCCTGTGTCTCTCAAAGGAGATTCCAGACCCCTTCTGCAGTCCTTCCCTCATGACTCTTGGCAGCTGCTGCATCACAACTGACTCCAGCACACTGCTCAGAGCCCTCCTCCAACACCCTCATTAGGAGCTAGAAAATGATGTTTCTACAGACCTCCTCTGCCAGTCCTTTGACAAAGGCTGGACTGATGTGGAGATTTCCAACCATTTCCCAGCAGCCACAGCTGTCCTGGTTGCTCTGCCTAAGATGCTGGTGATTTCAGTGACTGACTTAGAAGGAAAGCTCTCAGACTAGTGGGGCATCAGTGACACAGCTCCCCCAGACAGCAGCAGCATCTGTGGCACACCTTGCATATCAGAGAACATTGCAATCAGGGTATTGTGACCATGGTTTCTCACATTGCACAGTAAAGTTTCTTAATGATTATCCTGCAGTGCCCTTGCAAATGACACCAAAGGTTATTTGCTCTTCTCTTACTTATGTTGTGTTGTCTTTATTCATGACAGAACAGTTACTTAACCAACATGTTTCAAAGCACTTGATCTTGCCAGGAGATCTGCACATACCAGGAGCCAATCTTCATCATGATACATCTCCATGTACGAATTTCTCTCCCATTTGAAATGCAAACAGGGAAACAGAAGGAATCTTGAAAATATAAGAAACTCTCTTGAAAACAGAGAATTTGTCCCAGGGTGCAGGTGGGTTTTATTATGTATGTGGTGTGGGAGAAGACTTGAGAGCACTTATTAGACAGAAACTTCCCACAGTGGGAGCAGTGGCTCCTCCGTAGCCCACAAGGCTGGGAACTGTGCCTTGGCACCTCTCCCTCTGCTGCCAGCAGGGAGCCCGCACAGACTGTGTGCACAAAGGGGCTGACTTTGGCACCAGTAGCACTAAAGGGCATCGTGCTACCGCTTCTCTCACAGCAAGGGAAGTTCACAATCCCTGTGAGAGTGCCAGGAAAATGATGCCTGCATGTGAAAGTTCAGATCCCATTTGCCACAGGTCAGTGGCTGGGCTGAAGAGCTAGGTCAGGGCAGGACTCCAGGCCACAGCATCTTCAGCCACAAAGGGCAAGTGCGGCCTGCTCAGAAACTTGCAGCTCTGCAGTGCACCAAAGCTTTGCACTGCACCAACCAAAGCTGCCACTTCTTGCTGCAGGGTGCTCAGGCCCCGGACATGCAGGTTTGTCGTCCTTTGACAGGACACCTCCCCTTTAGCCTCTGGAGGAAGAGAGCGAGCCCAGAGGAGGTTCTGCTGCTGCTCTGGTGCTCTGCAGACAGGCAGCAGCCTGAGGGACAGGGAGTAATTTAGAACCTTATTTCTCCTGAGCTCCATCCCCAGCTGCCCTAAGGGGAAGTAATAAATTTTAAAAGAAATTGAAATCTAAGTCTTTAAAACAAATGTCAAACGGTTTACTGAGACCCAATTAGACTGTACTATGTATGCTTCTGAAAGAGATATTCTACCATGGCTGCAATAAGAAAGCAGTCTTCTGTCTGAAGATCTCACTTTTATATGATTAGAGCCTCTGAAATGGAAAATTTGAAAATAAACTGTGATTCCTTTATTACTCCTGGTGTGGACACCGATGTTTTATAGAGGCTTCTGTCTTCCCAGATGGTGCCAAGGCAAGCCCTGCTGCTGCTGCTGCTGCTCTGCCAGAGAGCACCTGCTGGGCAGCGATGGCAGCACTGTGCCACGGGCTGTTTTCTTCTTCCAGAGCTGGGAGGTACTTTTGAGGCAGTAATGACAGCTGGTGGGAACAAATGGGCCTTTTCCTGTGCCAGCCATTATGGACGCACTAGGACCACCTTCAGGGGAGACAAAGTAAAGCAGAGGGAAACAGCTGGAAAACGCTTCCGTGCACATCCCCTTTGCTCTTGGGAAAGAAGGAACCCGAGGGACAGGACGAGCAGCAGGGCCCGACCGCGCCTCAGCGCCCGCAGGGAGGGGCGGCTGCCGCTGGGCGGCGCCAGAGGAAGGGAGCGCCCCTGCAGGGCGGGCGGGGCAGCCCCGGGGGCGCTGGGGCGGGGCCGCTCTCTGACGGAGAGAGCTTCGGGCAGCTGCGGAATCTCCGCGAAGGCACCGACGGCACCGTCCGGCCCCAACGCACAGCGCCAGGGCAATGGACAGCGCCCGGGCAAAGCACAGCTGAAGCGCAGGCTGGCCCGGAAGGGAATCCTCCCATGCAGTGCAGGATTTGGGCGTTTTGATTCCACAGCCCTGCCCTGAGCTGGCTGGGCACAAAGCCTCCCCAAGCACGGGTGCCTCCTCTCCAGGCTTCCTGCAGTGCCTTTGCTGACAGGGTCCAGTCAGCCAGGCTGCGGCCAGGCTCAGCTGATGTTACCAAGCAATGCTGTCCAAAAGAGAAGAAGACAAAAGGCAAACCAGAAAGGAAGTATTAGTTGCCATGCTGAGTTCCTGACAGGCAGAGGCAGGATTCCTCTGGTTCCCAGAAAGATGCAGAAACAGGACATCGGGACACTACGTGCCCCTTTCCTTCAGGTCCAGGACCTTGCTATTGCAGGCCAACGTAGCTCACCATTGTATTCAGCCCTTTATCCAGGTGTCATCAGCTTGCTGGGATTTTCCCCCTGAGAGCAGCCTGGGAATGCTGCTTGCTGTCACAGGGCTTTGTTCCTCCCAGGAAACTCCACAGACTCACTCAGCTTCCTCCTTCCTAACACATGGCCCCACTTAACTGCCAGGAGGATAAGCAGTGTAAGCCGTTCCTCAGCAAATGCCAATCCCTTTAAGAAATGCTGATTCCAGTGGGACTTAGGCCCAAGTGGTGTTCTCAAGAGCACTGAAGTTCAGAGTTTCAGCAGCAAGACAAGAGCAGGCAGCTTGGCAGATCTACATCATCTCCAGCAGTCACCTGCCTTGCAAATTCCTCTGCTTCCTGTGGCCATTGGCTGAACTCCTGTTCTTGACCTGCGGCCTTCTCCTGTTACCCCTGAGACTGGCACCTGAGGCAATGAGGCACCTTAGGAGGAAGTCTAGAACAAAATGACAGAGGAGAATTCCACAGAACCTGCACTTTGGATCGTTTGCCAGTTTGGTGCGTGCAGCTGTCCGCAGCAGACGTGGAGTTTGTGGTTCAGTGAGCTGTATGGCCCAGAAAAGAAAAGACTAAGCTCAGGAAAACCAGGATCAATTCACTCAGCTCCTGCAGGCCAAAAATGAGAGTGCAGCAAATGACTGAAAAACACAGTACTACTATGCAGCACACATCCAGCGTGGGCATGACACAGATTTCAAACCCACATCCACGGAAGAATCTGACCTGGCAAGTGTCCCACAAGCCAAAGGGAGTGGTTTTTTGCAAAGGCACCAGGAGCTCCGTGGTGGACAGAGAACTTTGTCAAGAGAAGGGCTTACCTGGCAGCTGGTGGGAGTGGAGAGAACAGGCATGAGTGCACCCACACTGTGAGGGCTGCCCCAGGGGCCCCCCGGCCATGCACAGGACGTGGGCACTGCCCCGTGCACAGGACGTGTCCCTGCCATATTGCCAACATCAACACTGCTCCAGTGTCATGCAAACACATATGGGCCATTTGTTCCTCGGCATCTTTTCCCCACTAAAAAATCGTTCTTCCTTCAGTGAGCCCTACAATTTGCTGGTTGATGTTAGCCATGCAGTAAATGGGCAGGAATGATAGGCATTCCAATTTAGGGAACTAGTTTTAGTCAGAAGCACTGGTGGCCAAAATACAGAGTGTGTGGGCCTGGTGCCTGTTCTGCATTCCTCTTGGATCCTTTGAGCTACGGGTTGTGCACTGCAAGCGGGTTTTGTGTTGCTTTGGGACAGTGTGTGCCCTGTCAAAGGAGTCCTTTTTGTTGCCTGATGCTCTTAAGTCTGTGGACAAATGCAGGCATCCTTTTTTTTCTCCTGCAATTGTACGCTGTGCAGGCCTGTGCAGTTGTCTTAATTTTGCCTTCTTCTTATACAGTTGGCCGATTGCTGCGGGTGACCCCTTTTTCCCCTTTTCCTTGCACAGACTGGGGACGTGTGCAAGTGGGTTCTTTTTCCATTTTTGTTTCCTGGCCTGCAGTCGCGAGCAGCACTGATCAAATGATGGAGTGAATTCTCAGAGCAGTTGGCAGGGCTTTCTTGTTGGTGTCATCCCGCAAAGTTTTTAATGGTCTGACAGGTAAGTAAAAGATTTTTGCTGGGCCGAAACAAAAATGACATAAAGATGCCATAAGGTTGGTAAAGCTCCTGGCAACAGCTTCAGCTCAAAAGGGAGTGTCTCTTGCCCAGCAGGGTGTCTGAAGGCATTCGTTTTTTTTATCTCTGTGCTTGTAAGGTCTGCAGACACATGCACGTGTCCTTTTTTCTTCCTTTTTCTTTTACAGTCTGTGAATTTGTGCAGGTGTCCTTTTTTCCCCCCCTGCTTTGCTGTACAGTTAGAGAACTCATGCAAGTGTCCTTTTATCCTCCTTTTTTGGCACAGTCTGCAAACTCATGCAAGCATCCATACTTTTTCATTTTAATCGCATAGTCTGGGGACTTTTGCCAGGGTCCATTGTTTTCATCTTTTCACTGCACACTCTGGGCATTCTTGCAAGCGGGTGATTTTTCTCTTTCTCTTTCACGGACAAGGTGTCCACTGGGTTCCATTCTGTTATTCATCTCTTGGATTGGTGGCAGCTCCCTGACAACTTCTTGTTGGTGATGGAGCTGCCTGAGCACTCTCAGAACCTCTCTGACTTCCTTCTGCCATGGGGGCTCCATGTCGGAGGAGGTGGTGCGGGACTGTTCCTCCGGTGCTGGAGGCCATGCAATATTGCAGCAGCTGTGGGGTCCTGCACCAGGATATCCAAGCAGAGACCATCCTCCTTGACCTGGCCACCGGACAGGCAAAAGTGATGGACTTTGCCTGTGGCACTGACCTGCAAGACACAGTCTTCCCAGACTTAGCAGGTCAGCCTACCCAGGGCTATGCTCCCGGCTGCTCCCAGCATCTCACGGCCCAACCTGGCTATGGCTCCGGGGATTCCCCCGTTTGCTGCCAGTCAGGGGCACACCTATGAGCACAGAGATCTGCCTGTAGGAGACAGAAGGAAAGATCATTAGAACCGTTCCACCTTCTCTCACTGCTAAACCAGTTCTTCCCTTCCTCATAAAGACAAAATGCAGATTTTCTGTGCATCAGTGGCAGCTTATTGCACCTGCAGAGCTGAGAGCCTTTTTCCCCTGCTGCTGTGCTACAGGCAGGTTTAGCAGCATTACCTAACACGGAGATTCACAGAGGGACCACAAGCAATTGACTTTGTGCCACTTATTCTCAAAGGTCACCACCACTCTCAGTGGACACAGATGGAAGAGAGTTGTGCACTCACTCCCTGTTTGCCCTGCTGACACACACCTGGCAGGCACAGCTTTACCTGATGGGGAATAACAAGAAGGGACAGCTCCCTCACAGCTGTGCAGCCCAGAGATCTGCAGGGCGCCATCAGCACCTGGCTTCATAAGTGACCAGTTCTGCTGGGATGGAAACCAACCACCAAATCCTCGCTGACTTCAGCAGCGGCAGCAGCAGTGCCTGCATCTGATCCCTAGGTCAGGGGCTGGGCTGCATAAAGGACACATGTGGCACACTGCCCCTGAAGGATGTGATTCTGGAAACAACCACCTACCACTGTCTCCTGTTGTTTGTGCTAGGGTCACACCAGCCTGAGGCACTGGGTAGCCCTCAAGGCCACCTGGGACTGCAGATGACAGGCCCTGGCCTCCAGGACCAAACACAGGGGAGGAAGTCACTCTCCAGATGGAGCTTGCAAATTGAAAAGGCTGCCATGAGCAGGTACCTCAAAGGGCAGACAAATGAGGCCCTCCTGCACTTCAGCTGTGCCACGCAGCCACACAGCCTGGGCAGGCACCGCAGAGCACAGGGACAACAGAAAGCACAGAAAGAGGGACAAACCCAGTCAAGCACAGAGACTTTTCATGATTGCTGAGCCAAGCCAGATACCCCAAGCGTGCCATCACCCACCAGTCCTTTTCTGTTGACAAAGAGCAGGTCCAGCGGGTGCCTTGCCTCGCTGGCCAGGGTCCTGCCAGGCCGTTTCCTCTCTGCTCTCCTGTGCTGCCAGCAGACGTGCCCACCTTCTTCCTTCCACTTGCAGAGCCTCGTACCTATGAGCCATGGCCAGGTGGGAGGCAGGAGCAATCCCAGAGGAGAGGTGCCAGCTACACCGAGCAGGAACCAAAAGCCTCTGAAAGCACAGCTGAAAGCCTGTATCTCCACAGCATGTTTTGCTGCCCTGCTCTTCACTGGGAAATGCAATTGCCCCTTCTTCCTCATCCAGAAGTCTACAGCTGGACACAAGCTAGCCAATGGGCAGCATTCCAAAAGCAGTGAAGGTTGGAGCTGATCAAGGAAGAAGAGAGTTGCCAAATCCAAAGCACACCCAAATGCCCTTAAGAGGGACTTTCCATCTTGAAGAAAGAAGGGCCAATTCACAAGTGAACGTAGAGCCTTATTCCATGGCTGACAAGGAAGGGAATTGTCCAACAGGCTTGATGGTGTTTAGGACTTTTATTGTGAGTCCAGTTCCAAGCTGCATTTGGAGGAAGTAGTCCTGAAGTGGTTTCCTGGTCATCTCTTCCGCTTCCTCAATTGCTTCACTGCAAGTTTCCTTTGTTTTCTTGTCAAAAGCCCTTACAGTGGGGATTTAGATGGCAGGGGCCCATGAAATCTGAGGAAGGAATAACAGACGTACAGTCATAGCAACAACAGCAGTATGAAAGCAGCCTAGAGCAAATCAATTTCTCGGAAGTATTTTGTCTCCAAGGACTGGTGACAAGTCAGGAGTCCTAAGGGAATCTAGCAAGGCAACTGTTCTGCATAGTTTGGCCAGACTAGCACACACACCTCCTCTGAGTCATTGGCTTGGTGGCAGCCTTCTGCTGCTCCCAAAACAATCCCTGCTTTTGTCTTTACTGTAGAGGGAAGCTCAGGCACAGCCCACCCACACCCAGCTGCCCTCAGAGGCAAAAGGAACTCCCCAGGCACTCCCTGCCTGCATCCAAGCACCACGGTGGCTTCTCTAGGGAGTCCAAAATTCCTCTCCCAGCAGCAAAGCAAGGAGGAACACGCGCTACAGTTCTTGCTGAGGCACACACGCTAGAATCCTCTGCTGGATCAGACAAAGAATGCACAGGACGTACTCAGCAGCGTCAGGCACCTCCTCAGCAGCCTGACCGCCAGCCCTCTCGCACAGCTCTAGCCTGGGTCTGCAGGGGGCTTCCTGTGGGACCTCCCTCCTTCTGAGAGGAAGCCCTGGCTTTCCCATTCTCTTTGGGCCTGCAATGCCATTCCTGCCTTCCTCAAACCTGCGCTCTCATAGCCCCTCACCAGACCCGTCCCTGAAGACACAAAGCTCTCTCCAGCACTGTTTACCAAGGGCCAGCTAAGAGAGGCAGACAGCATCCAGAGAAACAGTGCCCAGAGGAGCACAGAGGAGTCCAAAACAGCACACAAACTCTCTTTTCACACTCTGTGCCTCTTGACTCTCTCTGGTTCTTATCTTTTCTCATCCAGGTTGCATGATGGCAATTGACTGCTTCATCTTAAGCAACCTGTTCTCCTGCTCCCTCTGGACCTCTGCCAGGAAGTTTTCCTGTTGGGCCAGCAGCTGCTGTGCCTCCAAACACTGCCCTTCCAGCTCCTGGTGAGAGGAGGAAGACACTTCCACATGAAGTGCCAGCCAAGCTGCCCAAATAATCAGTGCAAGCTTCATGCCTCGCACCACCCCCCACTTGAAAAGTGCACAGCAGGAAGTGACTTTGTACCCTCCAGCAATGCTGTCCTAAGGGGAAACTCACAAGCAGGATCAGCAGGTGGGAATAAAGGAGATGCCACCTTTCTTTCCTGCTCTGATGGCTGCCTGTTTCTTGGCCCCTCTCCCCTCAGAATTCCCACCTCTTCTCAGAGGTTCAGTTCTCCAAGTGCTGACGTGGTCCTTGTCCTTCCTGTCAGAAGAGGCTGAAGAGAGGCTCCGCTGACCGGAGAAATGGATGCTGCTCAAAAGGAAAAAGAAACATACCAAACCAATTTAAAAGAGACAAAGAAAAAAGAAACAATTCTTTTCCAAACTCAGTTCCTAAGAGGGTCCAGCTAGCACACAGAAATACACAAACATAGGACTGAGGGCGCCCTCAGTATGTGTGCCTTCATGGCCAGGATGCTGCTAGCACAGGCAAACATGGCCCAGAACTGTGCTAGTCTATTCCTCAAGGTGTCATCACTTGCTGGGATTTTTGTCCTGACAGCACTATGGGATTGCTGCTTGCTGTTCAAAAGGCTTTATTCCTTTCAGGAAACTCTGAACAGACTTATACCAGCTCCTCTTTTCTACAGAGGTGGGCTATTGGAGTGTCCAAAAGAGATGTGGGGCATAAGACATTCCTCAGGAGACTCCCAAGAGCTGTGAAAAATTTTGATCCCACGTGTTGTTCTCAGGACGCTGGACACGCAGGGTGTCAGCAGCAAGCCAGGAGCAAGGACACAAGCAGCAGGACGCAGATGTGCTCAGCTCCGGCTTGCAGGAAGAGTAGGCCCTGCCTTGGCATGGCCCCCCTCCCTCTTGTGCTGGCCGGCATCTTCCTTCTCAGCAGGAAGAGCCAAGGAAGTGGCCTGGTCACCAGCTCCTCGTCTGCCACAAATCCGGGCAGCAAAGCCGCAGCCATTCTCATCTACGTGACCGGGCCAGGCAGCACATGGGGCTGGCACAACTCCTGCTCAGCTGGCCCTGTTTGTCTGGCAGAAAGCAGAGGCAGAAACCTCTAAGAGTGGGGCAGGAGGGAGCAGCTGAGTGCCCTGGGATGCTGACAGTCAGCTGCCCCACAGCCCCCGCCTTCCCACGGAACAATCCAGAACCGCTTGGCAGGGACGGCTTTCGTCGTGTTCTTCAAGCCCCCGTCCCCGGCACTGCAATACTTCAGTTCCTTTGCTACCAGCTCAACCTGAATACACCAGCCGAGAGCAAAAGAGGGCCACAGAAATGACCAGAAGGAGGGAGCTCCCCTCTGAGGAACAGCTGGGAGACTTGTGCAGGTTTAGCCTGGACAAGAGCAAGAACCAAGGAGACCTTTCGATATTTGTAGGGGCTTCAAAAAAAGATGGGGACATAGCTTAAAACCTTGTCCTCTTACAATTAGCCCTACTAAAAGATAAAAGACACTCCATGCAGATTGGCTCTAAGGAAGAAACTGTTTACAAGGAGAGTGCTGAAACACTGGCACAGGCTGCCCAGAGAGCTGGGAGGAGCCCCAAGCCCAGCAACATTCAAGGTCAGCTTGGATGGGACTCTGAGCAACCTGGTCCACTTCAAAGATGTCCTTGCCAGTGGCTGGGGATTTGGATTAAATGACATGCACTGGTCCCTTCTAAGCTCAAACAGCCTTGGATCCTACTTGGTTTTCATTGCAAAAGCACCCAGAGTGTGTATGACTAGATGGGGGGGCCATCTGAAGCCCTGGAGATTGGCCGAGGAACAAACCCTGACAGGGAACAGCTGTTTGGGCTGCAGCCGCTTTGCCTTGTACCTGCAGAAGTTCCACGGCAGAGCCTCGCCTGTGCACATCCATCTGCAGGCAGCAGCCCAGAAATTCATACAAGCCAGAGGGCAGCCTGAGCTTGTGCAGATCTCGTACCCCTTGCTTGCCTATCAGGTAGTTAGCCTGAAGCAAAAGGAAACATGAGACTCAATGTGATTCTTCCATATCCTTTGGTGCTCACCCAGAACCCATCTTTTAAGCTCCAGTCTGCACTGTCAATTTCTTGCCTGGCCAATGGTTAGAGATGAGCCTTCTCTCCCAAAGGAAAAAAGGCTCCAGTGCAGCCCCAGCTATTCCAAGCTGCAACAGGTCTTCCCTTGACAGCTGATGGGAGCCCCAGGCATGTTTTTACAAGTGGGCCTTGGTGGAAGAACTTCAAGCTGTGAGCATGGGATTCTGTCTAATGGACACGGAGCAGAAGGACACCGCTTTGTGAGCAGATTTACACCTTACCCTGTCACTGGGTTCCCGAATGTAAGGAACCTCTCCTTTGGCCATTTCTATTCCCACGATGCCAAGGGACCAGATGTCCACTTTGGGGCCGTATGGCTCTTCTCTCACCACCTCGGGTGCCATCCAGCACGTGGTCCCAACCATCGACCTCCGTTTACTCTGCTCACGGCTGAGCAGAGCACAGAGGCCAAAGTCAGCTGAGGAGAAAAACAAGCACTGCTTCAAGTAGGAAACATAGGAAAAGGCTTCCTCGGGACGCCTATGTCTCAGAAGGGCGTGCTGAATCGAGCTGCAAAAGCAGCTGGGCTCTCTTTCCTCAGGGCTGCAGCCAAGGACATGGGCAATTGTGCACTTCGCAACCCCCCCACGATTCCCACCGTGGCTTTTCCTCAGTCATCTCTCCCTTTGGAAGGAACTCCCACCCAAACCAAAGTTACTGCTGCTACCTTGTTGCTCTCTAGCCCACTCAGCACCTTAGAGCCGCGCCCTGGGCTTGCAGAGTGCTCCCTGCCCTGTTCCCGGCGCCACTGCTGGGCACCCGGCAGCCGCTCCAAAGCAGCCCCACACCGCTCCCCGGAGCGCTGCGCCTGACCAAGAATACCCACCCAGCTTGACGGAGCCATCCCGGCCCAGAAGGATGTTGTCACTTTTGAGGTCTCTGTGGATCACCTGGTTGGCATGCAGGAAAGCCAGGCCTTGCAGGCACTGGGAGAGAAAAAACAAACAGGAGGCCAAAAGTGAGTCTGATCTGATTTCATCACACCCAAAAGGAGACTGCTCCTGAAGAGTCACAGATCTCGAAGGAGCAGTGAGCGCTGGCAAGAGCAAGAGCTCGCTGCTGCAACACTAGGAGAGCAGGATCTTTCCAAGGGAAGGCATATTAGCTTGACGGGGAAACACCAGTCATTGCTCGAGACTGTCCCCTGCAAAGCCAGTCAGAGCGATCCCTGCTGTAGTGGATGTGCTCTCCCCGTCCACAGGACAAACAGTGGTTTGCCAAAAGAGGAAAAGTCCCTGCCTTGGCTACCAAGGGGATCACTGTCGGGTGGGAGACTGGAGGACATGGCCTATAGGGCTTCCTCAACAGCAGTCTTGGAAGTAGCTCATGGGTCAGTTTTCAGTAGCAAGCACCATGGCGGGTGCCATGCCACCCTTTGAAGTTGAGACCTGTGAGAGATGAGTCTCTCTTTGGCTTTGCCACTGGTTTAAAACTTGGACACCAGCATCTTTGTGCTTACAGGCAAAGAAGGTATTGCAGAAAGGTTTTGGGCAAAGGCTTGGAGAGGCAAAGTGCAGAACAGAAAATGACAATGGAAATGAGACAGAGAGTTCAATCATGGCAGAGAAGAGTAAAGAACAGACTATAGTGAGAGCAAGGACACCGGCAGGCAGTTCAGTCCAGGTGCTCTTTCTTCTCTGAAGCATAAGAGCAACACAGAAAGAAAGCTCTGAACATGGAATCACTCATTTTGCAGCGCTTTCAAAGGACGAGCCTGTCCAAGCCATCCCAAGCACAAGCAGGACCCCTTACCTCCCAACACACTGTTGCTATGTGTCCTACAGCCATCCTTTTCATGCAGACCACATCAGCTAAGGAGCCTCCATCCATGTACTCCAACACCACCAGAACAGCCCCACAGACAAGGTAGCTGTAAGACAAAAGCAACCGCGTGGAGCTGAATGTGCACAGCAAAATTGCCGTACGGAAGAAGAGACTAGAGCTGAGTTTTGTTTCCAGGTGCCCGGTTAATGAAGAGGAAATCAAGTGAAGACACACTCCACCTGGGCTATCCAGCGCTTGCCATCGGTGCCGTGTAAATGAGGAAGGCACACCCACGGAAAAGGAGACGGCTTAGGTGACAAGCAGGGGAAAACGGCAGTTTTGTGGCAGCAAAGATTAATCTGGAAGCGGACACATCCCAGCAGCTGCTTCATCATCTTCATACACAAATTGCCCCATGAACTCCAGAAGCAAGGAGGCACAGTCTTCACAGCTTTTACTCAGGGCAGGTGGGTGTGCAGCACTGCCAACACCCTTTGGAAAACCATGCAGAAAGGACAGCGATAAACAGGAAAAACAATTTCAAACCTGGCAAATTATGGCTCTCCTAGCCTAGTCTTTTGGCATGCAAAGCAATGGAAAACAGTGGGAACAGGGCAAGGGAAATAATTTCTGTGATGCCTTCTCAGCGCTTCTCCTCCGACACTTGGATAAAAATCACGCCCCAAAACAGCTAAACAACATGCAGTGAGTGAACATACATGCTGCAGGTTTAGTAAGAGAGCCAGGTTTCTGAGATCAATCTTCAAGCTATTTCTGCCAGGAAGCATTCGTGGGGACAAAATGCAATCTCCTCCTACGCCTCGCAATGGAGTAGGTTGATGTTAATTGAAAGATCCATCTTCTGCCAGAATACTGACCTTTCTAGGTAGGTGACAATATTGGGGTTCTTCATTTCATTCATGACCAGGATTTCCTTCAACACATCCTCGCAGCCCTGGTGCTGGACATTAATTTCCTTTATGGCCACCTACAATGACATGGAAAGCCATTAAGAGCAGACATTACGAGAGCCTCTTTCTCCGTGCACTCACGGGCCTTGATGCCTTGTCACCTCACTAGAAATGACACTAAACCATCAACCACAAAGCGCCAACAGCACTCTCTGCACCTGCAGACGTCTGAAAGCGACTTTTTTTATCCCGACTATTATCATTGACACATGGTTTGCAAGCCAAAAGTAATTTGGCTCCTGTGAAGATAAATTGAAACCACTGGAAATTCATTAGCATTTCTAGGGGCTTTGACCCTAGCCTTTCAGAGATGGCTGCCATTCTTGACTGTGTGCCAAAGTCAATGCGCACATACATGACATGGAAAATGCTGTCCAAAAAAGAAACTCCAAGGCGACTCAAAGTAAAGTTACAACCCTAGCACATCCTAACTTCTTCACTTTGGGTTTTGCAACTCTGAAGAACAACCTTGAAGGTGGTTTACAACATGTAATTATTGTAATTTGTAATTATTTAGTGGGTTTAAAAATGAATAATCCTTCTGTGCTATGCTACAGGTCATAAAGCAGGGCTTAGGGCTTTTGGACACCTCCTCGACCTCCCTCCAAGAGCAGTTCCTGAGCACAGCACTGCAGGTGGATAAGGAACTACCAGGAAGATGGAGTTGTATTTACTGAGAGCTAGAAACGAGGATTCAGGACTTTGAACTTATAGCCCCGAAGAGCAGCGGCACTCTCCAAGACACCACTGTGTCTGTTCAGTACAAATAGCATCTGTGTAGCGGAATGCCTCCGACACAGGATCAACACAAGGTTGTAAGGTTGTATTATTTAAGGCTCTTCATCAATTTCTTCCCATTGGTCTGTGCACATGTGTGTGTGTGTGTGTGTGTGTGTGTGTGTGTGTGTGTTTGAACTAGGCTCCCTAGGACTGAAAGACAAAACTGTGCTCCAGGCAAGATCTCTCCTTCTTTAGCTCCTGCATGATATTTGAAAACTGAACCATATGGTGGAAAACAATGGGAAATCCTTTCTGTGTCTGAAGCTGGGCTTAAGAGGAATTGAGACGGAATGATGGCTCTTGCCATCAGCTAATCTATGAATATTTATCCAGTAAATCCAAGCCAGCGCATCCTTCTCTGAAAGACACCACCGCCATCCTTGCATTCATTCAGGTAGGGAGGAAGGACAAAGTCTGTCCTCTGCACGGGCTGCACAGCAGGACAGCCTTTGCAGCAAAGTCAGGTGGCCCAAGGCTTTGGCCATAGATCTCATCACAAGGGAAAGCACTCAAGAGCTGCAAAATCTGCATGGGCTGTTGGCACTTACCGCTCGTCCTGTGGCAGCGTCGAAGGCCTTATAAACGGTCCCAAACCCCCTAGAAACAGAAGAGTGGCAAAAACAGAGAAGTTGGTCAGTGCTGAGAAACAAAAGGCAGCCAAGGCAGGAGCTCTCTGCTTCCTGCAGTGTCTCTAAAACACCAGGCTCTGTCCACTCTTCAGCCAACGGCCCAGCAGCCCAGCAGCCCTCTGCCATGCAGAGTGCCCAAGAGAAAAGCTGGCTGCAAAGGAAGGAGAAGGGCTGCTACAAATCTCAAATGTACACTCTAGATGAAGCATGCGGGCTTTCCTTTGCCTTTCCCTTCTTGTGCCTGTGCCCGTGGGGTGCCTTTCCAATCAATGAAACATACAGTCCTGCTGGGCCTTCTCACCGCTCTCTTTTAATCCTGCCTGCAAAACTCCGGCAACACCACACAGCCTTTCTTCTTTTCCTGACCACTGAAGATTGTTTTCAGCAAAATACTGGAAAGCAATGCTACTGAGAGCTGTTATCTGACGGCTGGCATGTGGGAAGCTGCTCTCAGGTTTTTCTTCCTTCATGAGTGTGGCCAAATTACTTTGAATCATACAAAAGCATGGAAAACCTGGGCTTGCAGATCCTGCTGCTGGAGGCAGGCAAGCCATTGTCAGCAACCAGTTATCTTTCGTGATGCCTTGTTCTGCCTCAGCACTGAGACAGGGACAGTCTAAAGCCAGGGTCTGAAGATGCTTGCAGCTTGCCTGACTTCCCACATGATATTGCACCACCAAAAGACCTGGCCCATGGTTCTGTAGAAGTAAGCGTGGCTGCACTCACCCACTGCCAATACGTTTCCATCCAGTGTACTTCTTCTCTGGATCTCCCACATTGACCTCCTGCCCTGAAAGAAACCAAATGCAAGGAGCAAACTTCAAAACAGGGATCCTGGCTTCCGCGAGATCTCAAACCCAGCTCCACTCTCTGGGCCTCTGAGCAATTGATGGTCGCTTGGCTAACAACAGCATCAACAAGAACAACAGCAGCAGCAGCCCCAGCAAGACAGGCAGCTCAGTGGCACAGCTGGCCTGCACAGAGTCTGATTCTCCACACTCCTTTGCAGGGTTACCTTGAGGGGACACTAAGCCCGTGGGAAAACCATCAGAGCAGACAGAGACCAGAAAAGAACAGGCCCCAAGGCAAGTGGTTGTCATCTGCAAACAGGAAGGAGGGCTGAAAAATCTTGACACTTCATTTTCTTGGGAAGAAACACTCTCTTGTGAGATTCAACAGAAGGTTTCATACTTCCACAGTTACAATGCACCCTGGGATCTGGATGAATTTTTAGCAACAGCTGCTTTTTGCAGAGCAGAAAGAAGATTGCAAAGTGAATTCCAGGAGAGGAGGGGACCTTCACTACCTCTCAGCGGTTTGCCTAAAGAACGCCTTGACATTTTTAGAGAACAGCAGCTCACGCTCTAAACAAGAACAACGGCTCTAGGAATTAGGACCCTCTTCATTTCTGAGCAGGCTGAGTTCTGGAGATGCCTTTGCCCATTCCCCATTTAGTGAAGAACTACAAGTCCTTGTCTTCAGCCTGGGCTGCAGCAGTCACTAGCACTGGACTCAGCTCCTTGAACACCACCCACGTGCCCCATCTCCCCAAGTGGGCGCAGCCAGGCGGGTAACAAGGACAGCGCCGCTCCTCAGGCGCTGCCGTGACACAGACACCTGCACAAAGGAGATGCTGATCCTTCCACGAGTCCAGGGGAAGCTGCAGCAACGGGACGGCAGCTGAAACCTCACAGCTAAGGAAGGCTCAAGCCCCTGCAGTCACACCGGCTGTCAGTGGCAGGGCAGGCATGACAAAAAGCTTGGCAAAGCCCACAAATGGCCACAGACAGCCGCTGTGAAGAAGCTAGAGCCACATCAAGCCCTGTTTCAAGGTGTTGACCCCTCTCAAGACAGAACATGATTGTCCTTGCCTTCAGGCCCACGGAGGAGTAGATCAATCCACCTTTTGTCCAATGGCAGCTGATAGCAGACACAAAGTAAACTGGGCTCTGTGCTGTACCTGAGCGGTTATTCTCTGGCAGCACTGCACTGGCAGCTATTACCAGTTGCAAGAAGCAACTCAGTTGTACTGCACACTCAGCAGGGCCTTGGTGTGCTTTCCTAGAGTACGATCTGTGCAGGGATTGAGGCCAATGCTTAGTATTCCTGGAGTATCTACCAGCTGGGCATTAGCAGTGACAACGTGCCTGGTACCAGAGGAACATGCAGCAGAGGGGCTGCAGGCTTCCTCCTGAGAATTGCCTGCAGGGCAGCTCTAGCTGACCTGTGTCATTTTGATGCATCTTCCGAAGAATACCATTAAAATATCAAACAGGCATTGTAAGAAGAGTATCCTGTTCTTCTTCTTTTGGGGCACTTTGAAGAGAGCTCTTCCTCTCTGATTCCTTGAGATTGTTCTAAGAATATAATTTTTTAATTTTTAGGGCATATGGAAAGGATCTCTTCCTCTCTTATTTGTGCTGTCAGCTGCTGTTGTTTTCAAGGAGGCCAGGCTAACCAAAAGGTAGGATTCTTATCAAAACCAGCTGTAGAAGGAGTAGGAGAAGTACTAAGAGTCATAGAAACAACAGCAATATGAAAGCAGCCCTAGAGCAAATCAATTTCTCGGAAGTATTTTGTCTCCAAGGACTGGTGACAAGTCAGGAGTCCACAGGGAAACTAGCAAGCCAACTGTTCTGCTCAGTTTGGCCAGACTAGCACACACACCTCCTCTGAGTCATTGGCTAGGTGGCAGTCTTCTGCTGCTCCCAAAACAATCCCTGCTTTTGTCTTTACTGTAGAGGGAAGCTCAGGCACAGCCCACCCACGCCCAGCTGCCCTCAGAGGCAAAAGGAAGGCCCCAAGCGCTCCCTGCCTGCATCCAAGCACCACGGTGGCTTCTGTAGGGAGTCCAAAATTCCTCTCCCAGCAGCAAAGCAAGGAGGAACATGTGCTACAGTTCTTGCTGAGGCACACACACTAGAATCCACTGCTGGGTCACACGAAAAATCCCCAGGACGTACTCAGCAGCTTCAGGAACTGCTTCTCTCTTTCCTGGCTTGAGCGGGACGAACCGCTCATGCTCGGGTTTTCAGGATGCAGAGAGGAGGCTTCTTCGGAGGATGCTGCTGCAGCAACAGCTTTGATGGCGTATCCTGCACTCGTCTGGGACAAGAAATTTGTTTGTGTCAGAAAGGTGCCTGGCAGAGATGCCCCAGACAGAGTATTTCAAAGGCAAGCCCTTAGGAGCAGCACTGGTGTTAGGCTGCAAGTGGAGCTGTCAACTCCTCCCCCTCCAGTCAAACCCAAACCAGCAGTCAGAGACTACAGCTTGTCACAGTCAGCCGTAGTAGAGACTGCGAAAGGGAAAGAACAACTGTACCCTTCACCCCCTTCTGAGGACTGCATTCACCACGGACAGGGACAACTTGTTCAGAATCTGCATGGGTCACCATGCTCGCCTGAACAAACCCCTCAGAAAACAAAGGGAGCACTAAGAGGCCAGCAGAAATACATTCCAAGGATTGCTGGCACACCAGCCCCAGCACTAGCCCTGCTGCCCAGGGCAGCAGCTGAGATTCAGCAAGCCAGCAAGTGTCCTTCTGAGCAGCTGCCATGGAGACCACAGAGCATGGCGGTCAGAGACCTTGGCCCCATGCACCTGCAGCTCTGCAGGGGAAAGGCAACAAGGGCAGAGACCACTTGTTGCATGACTGCAGTGCTTCCTCCTCTTCCACTCACCCGCTTTTGTTCAGCCAGCCTGTACTGCAGCAGGACCTTGTGCATCCTTTCCATTTCTTCATTGTGCCCCTTCTCCATTGCCTTCATCTTGCTCCGAGCTTCCTGCAACTCCGCCTGCAGCTTGTCCTTGATATTCGATCAAGAGGAATCTTACTGGCATCTGCAATCTCACTCAGGTTTCCTCTGTTGCAGTCTCAAAAGCACTTGTGTTCAGCCACTTCCTTCTGCTTCTCTACCCAGCTCTAACCCTTCCATCCTAGCTCTTCTTCCTGGTGCTCAGCACTGGAGCCTGCCAGGCTCTGTGCTTCCAACATGTGTAAGGAAAGGAGAGGTCACCTTCCTTCCCTGCTATCATGGCTGCCTGTCCTCTGGCCCCCCTCTCTTCAGGATTTCTGTCTGTTCTCAGAGGCTCTGTTCTCAAATTCCCCTGCCCTTTGATCAAGGAAAAGCTGCAGATGGACTGCAGGATGAGGACGAGGCCAGCACCTAGATGACCCAGTCACAAGACAGGCCACCAGCTGAAGTACCAGCACCACGGGGCCTGTTGCAACTGCTTCAGGCTCCAAGGGAAGACCTCTGTCCACTGTGGGAGGACAGAAAGCAAGGAACCCAGTTGCTGGGACTGCAGTTGGCAGCAATGTCAGCAGCAGTCTGCTGCATGGCATGTGGCTGTGGGGAAGATGCTGCAGCTTCACTGCCATGCTTTGGGTGGTGACCACCCAGCCTCCTGGGGAACTTGGCTTATGCCCACGCTGAACCTGTGGCTGCCTATACTGTCCCAGCATTGTCCTCTGGCTCTTCACAGGCCGTCAAGTATGAGCTCTTGAACTTCTCTGCTGCCTGGCCCAGCAACGTGTAGCCTACAGCAGATGCCTTTGACCATGTCCCATACTCGGGCTGCTCTTCTGCTAAGCCAGCCCTCCAAAGTCACCTGAAAACTTCAGCCATGTATTGTTCCTTACCAGTTTTTCCACCATCTTCCTTTTCTCCGCTTCCTCTGCAGCTTGCCAGAGTCCCAGAGCCTTGCTGCACTGCTCTTCTGCCCAGCGCAGCTGTTGAGCCATGGCCTCACACTGCTGCTTGCTGAAGGATCTTACAGCCAGCAGCTCACCACGAAGGCCCCTCACATCCTCTGCAAACATGACACACGGCAACAATCAGAGGCTACACAAGCAGAGGAATCTGCTGACCTTAAGCCCTTTCAGTTTCAGGCAAGGAGGAACCTGCCCTCAGCTCCTTCACTCCTCACAAGCCCTGCAGACAGGGGCGACTGCACCAGGCAGGGCCATCAGCAGAAACAAAGCGCACGAGGCTCTCACCCAGTATCAGCTCCTTGGCCTGCGTGGCTGCGCGCGCTTGGGCTTCCAGGCGGCTCCTGGCCGTCTCCAGCTCTGACACGTGCTGCTGAGCCTCCAGCAGGCTGCTTTGCAGGCTCTCTTTCTCTGACCTACAAGTTGTCAACAGGGAGAGCAATTGTTCCTGGCACACAGGGGCACTTTCTCCAGTAAGCCACATCTTCAGATGTGCTTTAAGATCCCTTTACCTGGCTTCTGCCAGCTGCTCTGAAATGCCTTGTAGCTCCTGCTCCGTGGCTGCCAGTTGGGCTTCCAGGGCAGCGTTCTCTTGCACCAGCACCGCCTTCTCTCTGCACACCTGGGACAGTGTGTGCCCTTGGCAAGAGAACTCCTGGAGCAGCTTCTCCAGGCCCCTGTGGGCTGGCCGCTGCGGGCGGCAAACCTGCAAGTGGGGGGCACCATTTTTCATGTGGAACTACAACAACAACAACACAGGCTCGGTCTTAACTTGCTGCCACAAGCAGCAATCAGGGGAGTCTGGCTAGGACAAATCCCTCTGCCACAAGTGCTGCCTAGGAATAAGGTGAGCGTACCTTTGGCGCTGCCAGAGGAACCGCTTCCTTCAGCAGATCCCTCTGAGGCTGCGATTCCTCCGCTCTCTGTGCCACCACTTCAAACACGCTCTCTAGTGAGGAGTGGCGCTTTCTCTCAAATGCAGCCAACTCCTTCCATCTGCGACAAGGGGACAGACAAACAAGCCTTTAAGTGCAACACAAAAGGTTTTGCTCCTTGCAAAACCAGCACTGCATACCATGCGCCACATAAGGCAGTCTCAGGGCCTTCCAACAGCCCTCTACTTCCACCTCAAGAGAATGCTGCATTTCCCTCCCTAGACTAGCATCTCTCTTTGACATTCGTGCAGGTGAAAGAGTCGCCACTGAGGAAGTCAAACAAGCTTCCAGAAGGCACAGAACATTTCCAGAAAGCTCAGCTACTCTCAGCGCAACAGCTTCCTGCCTGCTGGCTCTAATGCTCCTTTCTGATACAGTGGGTACCAGACTTGGAAGAGTTTTTCTTTGGCTAAGACACGCTTGGTAAGTCCAAAGGAGCAGTCCCACAATTGCTCTTGCTTTCACTAGTGAAACAAGGAAAGAGCCTGCAAGTGATAGCTTGGGGAGGAGGTGGGTAGGATTTTCCAATTCAATCATCAAAGGATCCCAAGACAGTTTAGGCTGGCAGAGACCCCAGGAAGCCTCTAGCCTGGTCTTCCACTCCAAGCAATTGGGGCCAACCTCTGGACAGGCTGCTCGAGGCTCTATCCACCTGGGGCTTCCAAATTTCAAGGGTGGAATCTGCACATGCTCTCTGAGGCACTTGTTCTGCTGCATGATTGTCTTTGCGGGCCAATGCTTTGCTGTCCTTAAGCCCAGCCTGAACCTCCCTTGCTTTTACTCTGCTCTACTTCAGAATGCTTTTTGTCAAGGGTTGACAAGTGAGTCCCAGGAGGCAGCTATGCTCTAGGTCGGTCGGCAGCCAGACCTGCCCTGGGCTGCCTTCTCCCGTCTGTGCTGAGCAAGTCAAAGGGTGAAAAGCCAAACTTGTTCTTTGACCCTGGGCCTCCTAAAGCCCAGCAATGCCCAGCCCTGCGCAGAGAAAGTGAGAGAGCTTAACACACACCTCAGCTCCCGGGCGCCGCGCACTCCATCCGTGCTCTCGTGCCGCTCTGCCTGTCCTGCCTGGACCGAGGAGTCCTGACTGGCAAGAACCTCTCCTAGCGGGACCTGCAAGGAACGGGCAGGAAAGAAGCACAAACCAGCAATAAGGAGCAGGGAAGTTGGCTCCTGCGAGCTGGCAGAAGCAGCAAGCAGAGACAAAGCCCACCTGCAGGCAAAATTTATTGTGTGGGGCTGTTTAGGTGGTGTTTAGGTGGTGTTTTTGTCCCAGCTAACTCTTGAGTTGCTTTGGAAATGTCTGAGTAGAAGCAGGGAACACTTCCCTGCTCCCCTCTGGCCAACTGGCTTCCCCTCAGGATTTCAGGCCTTGGAGAGCAGCCAATAGGAACTGCATTCCAGCCCTTCAGAGACGGACCTTGTCGTGTCAAAGTCAAGGGTGGAGTTGAAGTAGTGACTGTAGCTACCTAGGTAGGGCGTGGACAGGGGTAGGTCCCTGCAGGCAGCAGTGGCTCCTCCGAAGCCCACAAGGCTGGGAAGTGCGCCTTGGCACCTCTCCCTCTGCTGCCAGCAGGGAGCCCGCACAGACTGTGTGCACAAAGGGGCTGACTTTGGCACCAGTAGCACTAAAGGGCATCGTGCTACCGCTTCTCTCACAGCAAGGGAAGTTCACAGTCCCTGTGAGAGTGCCAGGAAAATGATGCCTGCATGTGAAAGTTCAGATCCCATTTGCCATGGGTCAGTGGCTGGGCTGAAGAGCTAGGTCAGGGCAGGACTCCAGGCCACAGCATCTTCAGCCACAAAGGGCAAGTGCAGCCTGCTCAGAAACTTGCAGCTCTGCAGTGCACCAAAGCTTTGCACTGCACCAACCAAAGCTGCCACTTCTCGGTGCAGGGTGCTCAGGCCCCGGACATGAAGGTTTGTCGTCCTTTGACAGGACACCTCCCCTTTAGCCTCTGGAGGAAGAGAGCGAGCCCAGAGGAGGTTCTGCTGCTGCTCTGGTGCTCTGCAGACAGGCAGCAGCCTGAGGGACAGGGAGTAACCTGTCATTTAGAGCCTTACTTCTCCTGAATTCTATCCTCAGCTCTCCTAAGCAGAAGTCAAGAATTTGGAGACAAGTGGGATGCTCAGTCATTAAAACTCAGTTCAAGTGCACTAATGACACTAATGTTTGGATGGGATTGCATATGCTTCTGAAGGAGCTATTTTAGCCTGCCTACAAGCAGCATGCAGCCTCCTGTCTGCAAAGCTTGACTTTCATTAGCTAAAACCTCTTCAGTGGCAAAGGAGGAAACGGATGGACTCCTTTTGGTGGTGTTCATGCACACATTGACTTTGTGGGCTTTCTTTCAGCCTGCCAGGCTGGCGCTCTACTGCAAGGGGCCAAGGCCACAGCTTTCTCCACAATCCTCAGACCCCAGGAATGTCAAGGGTGCCATCCCACTCACCGAAGCGGGCACTTGACTCCTTCCACCTCTGAGGCGACCTGCCGGGAACAAGGGAAAACCAACCAGGTGCTGTTAGAAATCTGTTGGTGCTGAGGAATCCCACAGAACAAGTCCACCCAAGCAGAGAGCATTTTCCTTCCACAGCATCCCTCCGGGAGCAACATTCTTTAGCACAGCAAGCGAGAGTGCAGGCCAATAACCTAGGCTGTGTCTACCTTTTGCTCGGCTTTGCCACTAAGGAATTAGAAACTTGGCCGAGAAGATGCAAATTGTTCCTTAGCAGTCAGGGCCTACGTCGGAGCTCACTGTCCAGCCTGCAGCTAAAGCAGCTTTCTTCTCCTCTCTTTCCTGCACTTGCTGTCTCTTTTTGTAAATTGCACGCAGCCTGCCCCCCGCCATTGCTGGAAACAACTCCCCACCAAAGCTCCCACCAAACCCTTCTTAGCGCTTGCAGTTCTGTTGGGACACAGCACAGGCCAGCTCCGGGGTTCAGGAGCTCACACCAACTGCTCGGCAGTTTGCCCTTCAGCGCAAAGCCAATCCCTCTCGTAGCACACACTGCGTGTGCACTTAGACAGGCGCATCCTTGAGGGATGGAATGCAGAAACAGAGATGCCTTTCCTCAGTTCTGAAGAGAACCGAACAGTTTTTAGAAGAACACCTGCAAAGCTCTCCCAGTCGGCATTTTGGAAGTTCCCACACCCTGCTAGGTAAGAGACACCTCCTTTTGAGGTGAAGCTGTTGACAGGAGCTTTACCAAACCTATGGCAACTTTATGACATTTTTGTTTCATCGTGCTGCCCCAAGAAAAAACTTCTATTTACCAGTCAAACGACGAAAAGCTTTCCGAGAAGCCACCAGTGAAAAGGCCCTGCTGACTGCTCTACGGACTCGCTCCATCGTTTGAGCACTGCTGCTCACGTCCGTAGGCCAGGGACAAAATAAAGGAAAAAACGCCCTCTTGCACAAGTCCCCAGACTGTGCAAGGAAAAAGGGGAGAAACAGGAGACTTGCACCACTCCACCGACTGTGCAAGAAAATACAGGAACAAAAGGACACCTGCTGTGATGGGAGAACAGCACAGCTGAGGTGATCCTCCTGCAATGAGCGCGCCAAGAGCTGCTCTGGACACTGAGACCTTGCGGGCACCAGGAAAACCTCCTGCTGACAACGCTGTGACGTGGCAGCCCTCTGCTGACATCACAATAGCAGCCGTTCCGGCTGGGTTTGTGAGTTCATCCATAGCAACCAAGCATTCTCTACAGCTGACACAAAAGAAAAGCCCAGAAAGATCTCCTCTGCCTCAAAGCAGCACAAAACTCCCTTGCAGTCCATAACCCACAGCTCAAAGGAACAAGAGTAACACAAAACAGGCACCAAGCCCATACACCCTGTACGCCAAGCTGAACACTGAGAGAGAGCCAGGATGTGAGGAAGCCAAAGGCAATGTGCCCTTTTGGCCACCAGTGCTTCTGACTACAACCAATTTTAAATTTGCTTTGAAATTCTGTGGATGAAATCGTGCTTTGCTAATATCCCAGAGAGTTCCCTAAATAAGAATGCCTGTCATTCCTGCCCATTTACTGTATGGCTAACATCAACCATTGTAGGGTTCAAGGAAGAATGACACCTAAGTGGGGAGAAAAAGCCAAGTCACCAACCTGTGGCACACACAGCACACTGCTGCTGCACAATCACAGCACCTCCAAGAAGCCTTTGGGGCCTGAGACTCACTTCTGGCAGCTTCCTTGCGCACACATCTGGGAGTCACAGACATCTGACTCTAATGGACGCACATAAAGAAGGGAAATAAAATCAAATCCCCTATGGGGGCAACATAGAAGCTGTTGTGGGGGGGGAACCAATGCAGCAAAATGGGCAAGTCCCACCTAGAAGGGAGGAGACCATGAGGCAGAGACCAAAGGGCTCAGCTGGAGGGCACACCTTAGGAAAGCAGGCTCAGGAAAACAGAGCAACCACAAGCCTTCAAAAGTTCAGAAGCTTCCTTCCAGGCTGTGTATTGTCCTGATGCAAATGCCCTCTGTGTGTCAGACTGAAAGTCAGGGCAATTCTCAAGAAATGTCTGATTAGACGACAAACGCCTTTGGATCTACACACACCGCATTTGTGCCTTACTAGTGTCCTAATCCCAAAGCTTTAAAATGTTGGTGAGTGAGCCTAATTTCCTCAGGGCTGGAGATCAGGGAGTAGTCTCAAACATGCACTACTTACAGAACAGTGCGCAGAGCTATGCGTACTGTTTTCTGCCCACCATTCACAAAACCCTACTGTTTCCTCAAAGGAAAGCAGCAGAAAGCTCTAGCAGCCTGCCCCCACCCCAAGAGTTTCCAACCAATTTTTTCCTCCACTTTCTACATCCTGCGTCTCAGCAAAAGTCCTTTCTGCCAACACAGTGAACTGGAGACGGACCATTGGTTTGTGTGCAAGAGCACGCCTTGGTGTTGCAGCCTGAGAGCTGGAACACAGGAGCTTGGGCAACTGAGCTTTGAGATGTAACAGCAGCCAGAGAATGACCCTGGGGGTGACAGCATGGGGAGGAAAGTGGCCCAGCCATGGCATTGCACACAAGCTGTGGAGGAGGCACTATCAGCATGACAGCCCTAATAAGGCCATACAAACCCTCATAGTTTTACACATTTATTGGACGCCAGTTGCTATGCATGTATGTCTCTACTGCTGCCTTGATAACCTTTTGGAAGCGGTCAGAGCTAGCAGGATTCAGCCAGCATCAGGAGCTGATGCAGCCTGGCAATCTGCTGATTTACGGAGGCTTCTGGCTCCCCAGGTGAAGCCAAGGCAAGCCCTGCTGCTGCTGCTGCTGCTCTGCTGCTGCGAAGCAGTGCGAAGGCACCGACGGCACCGTCCGGCCCCAACGCACAGCGCCAGGGCAATGGACAGCGCCCGGGCAAAGCACAGCTGAAGCGCAGGCTGGCCCGGAAGGGAATCCTCCCATGCAGTGCAGGATTTGGGCGTTTTGATTCCACAGCCCTGCCCTGAGCTGGCTGGGCACAAAGCCTCCCCAAGCACGGGTGCCTCCTCTCCAGGCTTCCTGCAGTGCCTTTGCTGACAGGGTCCAGTCAGCCAGGCTGCGGCCAGGCTCAGCTGATGTTACCAAGCAATGCTGTCCAAAAGAGAAGAAGACAAAAGGCAAACCAGAAAGGAAGTATTAGTTGCCATGCTGAGTTCCTGACAGGTAGAGGCAGGATTCCTCTGGTTCCCAGAAAGATGACCTTGCTATTGCAGGCCAACGTAGCTCACCATTGTATTCAGCCCTTTATCCAGGTGTCATCAGCTTGCTGGGATTTTCCCCCTGAGAGCGGCCTGGGAATGCTGCTTGCTGTCACAGGGCTTTGTTCCTCCCAGGAAACTCTGCAGACTCACTCAGCTTCCTCCTTCCTAACACATGGCCCCACTTAACTGCCAGGAGGATAAGCAGTGTAAGCCGTTCCTCAGCAAATGCCAATCCCTTTAAGAAATGCTGATTCCAGTGGGACTTAGGCCCAAGTGGTGTTCTCAAGAGCACTGAAGTTCATGGTTTCAGCAGCAAGACAAGAGCAGGCAGCTTGGCAGACCTCCATCATCTCCAGCAGTCACCTGCCTTGCAAATTCCTCTGCTTCCTGTGGCCATTGGCTGAACTCCTGTTCTTGACATGCAGCCTCCTCCTGTTACCCGTGAGACTGGCACCTGAGGCAATGAGGCACGTTAGGAGGAAGTCTAGAACAAAATGACAGAGAAGAATTCCACAGAACCTGCACTTTGGATCGTTTGCCAGTTTGGTGCGTGCAGCTGTCCGCAGCAGACGTGAAGTTTGTGGTTCAGTGAGCTGTATGGCCCAGAAAAGAAAAGACTAAGCTCAGGAAAACCAGGATCAATTCACTCAGCTCCTGCAGGCCAAAAATGAGAGTGCAGCAAATGACTGAAAAACACAGTACTACTATGCAGCACATGTCCAGCGTGGGCATGACACAGATTTCAAACCCACATCCATGGAGGAATCTGACCTGGCAGGTTTCCCACAAGCCAAAGGGAGTGGTTTTTTGCAAAGGCACCAGGAGCTCCGTGGTGGACACAGAACTGGACAAGGGCTGACCTGGCAGCTGGTGGAAGTGGAGAGAACAGGCATGGGTGCACCCACACTGTGAGGGCTGCCCCAGGGGCCCCCCGGCCATGCACAGGACGTGGGCACTGCCCCGTGCACAGGACGTGTCCCTGCCATATTGCCAACATCAACACTGCTCCAGTGTCATGCAAACACATATGGGCCATTTGTTCCTCGGCATCTTTTCCCCACTAAAAAATCGTTCTTCCTTCAGTGAGCCCTACAATTTGCTGGTTGATGTTAGCCATGCAGTAAATGGGCAGGAATGACAGGCATTCCAATTTAGGGAACTAGTTTTAGTCAGAAGCACTGGTGGCCAAAATACAGAGTGTGTGAGCTTGGTGCCTGTTCTGCATTCCTCTTGGATCCTTTGAGCTACGGGTTGTGCACTGCAAGCGGGTTTTGTGTTGCTTTGGGACAGTGTGTGCCCTGTCAAAGGAGTCCTTTTTGTCGCCTGATGCTCTTAAGTCTGTGGACAAATGCAGGCATCCTGTTTTTTTTCTCCTGCAATTGTACGCTGTGCAGGCCTGTGCAGTTGTCTTAATTTTGCCTTCTTCTTATACAGTTGGCTGATTGCTGCGGGTGACCCCTTTTTCCCCTTTTCCTTGCACAGACTGGGGACGTGTGCAAGTGGGTTCTTTTTCCATTTTTGTTTCCTGGCCTGCAGTCGCGAGCAGCACTGATCAAATGATGGAGTGAATTCTCAGAGCAGTTGGCAGGGCTTTCTTGTTGGTGTCATCCCGCAAAGTTTTTAATGGTCTGACAGGTAAGTAAAAGATTTTTGCTGGGCCGAAACAAAAATGACATAAAGATGCCATAAGGTTGGTAAAGCTCCTGGCAACAGCTTCAGCTCAAAAGGGAGTGTCTCTTGCCCAGCAGGGTGTCTGAAGGCATTCGTTTTTTTTATCTCTGTGCTTGTAAGGTCTGCAGACACATGCACGTGTCCTTTTTTCTTCCTTTTTCTTTTACAGTCTGTGAATTTGTGCAGGTGTCCTTTTTTTCCCCCCTGCTTTGCTGTACAGTTAGAGAACTCATGCAAGTGTCCTTTTATCCTCCTTTTTTGGCACAGTCTGCAAACTCATGCAAGCATCCATACTTTTTCATTTTAATTGCATAGTCTGGGGACTTTTGCCAGGGTCCATTGTTTTCATCTTTTCACTGCACACTCTGGGCATTCTTGCAAGCGGGTGATTTTTCTCTTTCTCTTTCACGGACAAGGTGTCCACTGGGTTCCATTCTGTTATTCATCTCTTGGATTGGTGGCAGCTCCCTGACAACTTCTTGTTGGTGATGGAGCAGCCTGAGCACTCTCAGAACCTCTCTGACTTCCTTCTGCCATGGGGGCTCCATGTCGGAGGAGGTGGTGCGGGACTGTTCCTCTGGTGCTGGAGGCCATGCAATATTGCAGCAGCTGTGGGGTCCTGCACCAGGATATCCAAGCAGAGACCATCCTCCTTGACCTGGCCACCGGACAGGCAAAAGTGATGGACTTTGCCTGTGGCACTGACCTGCAAGACACAGTCTGCCCAGACTTAGCAGGTCAGCCTACCCAGGGCTATGCTCCCGGCTGCTCCCAGCATCTCACGGCCCAACCTGGCTATGGCTCCGGGGATTCCCCCGTTTGCTGCCAGTCAGGGGCACACCTATGAGCACAGAGATCTGCCTGTAGGAGACAGAAGGAAAGATCATTAGAACCGTTCCACCTTCTCTCACTGCTAAACCAGTTCTTCCCTTCCTCATAAAGACAAAATGCAGATTTTCTGTGCATCAGTGGCAGCTTATTGCACCTGCAGAGCTGAGAGCCTTTTTCCCCTGCTGCTGTGCTACAGGCAGGTTTAGCAGCATTACCTAACACGGAGATTCACAGAGGGACCACAAGCAATTGACTTTGTGCCACTTATTCTCAAAGGTCACCACCACTCTCAGTGGACACAGATGGAAGAGAGTTGTGCACTCACTCCCTGTTTGCCCTGCTGACACACACCTGGCAGGCACAGCTTTACCTGATGGGGAATAACAAGAAGGGACAGCTCCCTCACAGCTGTGCAGCCCAGAGATCTGCAGGGCGCCATCAGCACCTGGCTTCATAAGTGACCAGTTCTGCTGGGATGGAAACCAACCACCAAATCCTCGCTGACTTCAGCAGCGGCAGCAGCAGTGCCTGCATCTGATCCCTAGGTCAGGGGCTGGGCTGCATAAAGGACACACATGGCACACTGCCCCTGAAGGATGTGACTCTGGAAACAACCACCTACCACTGTCTCCTGTTGTTTGTGCTAGGGTCACACCAGCCTGAGGCACTGGGTAGCCCTCAAGGCCACCTGGGACTGCAGATGACAGGCCCTGGCCTCCAGGACCAAACACAGGGGAGGAAGTCACTCTCCAGATGGAGCTTGCAAATTGAAAAGGCTGCCATGAGCAGGTACCTCAAAGGGCAGACAAATGAGGCCCTCCTGCACTTCAGCTGTGCCACGCAGCCACACAGCCTGGGCAGGCACTGCAGAGCACAGGGACAACAGAAAGCACAGAAAGAGGGACAAACCCAGTCAAGCACAGAGACTTTTCATGATTGCTGAGCCAAGCCAGATACCCCAAGCGTGCCATCACCCACCAGTCCTTTTCTGTTGACAAAGAGCAGGTCCAGCGGGTGCCTTGCCTCGCTGGCCAGGGTCCTGCCAGGCCATTTCCTCTCTGCTCTCCTGTGCTGCCAGCAGACGTGCCCACCTTCTTCCTTCCACTTGCAGAGCCTCGTACCTATGAGCCATGGCCAGGTGGGAGGCAGGAGCAATCCCAGAGGAGAGGTGCCAGCTACACCGAGCAGGAACCAAAAGCCTCTGAAAGCACAGCTGAAAGCCTTTATCTCCACAGCATGTTTTGCTGCCCTGCTCTTCACTGGGAAATGCAATTGTCCCTTCTTCCTCATCCAGAAGTCTACAGCTGGACACAAGCTAGCCAATGGGCAGCACTCCAAAAGCAGTGAAGGTTGGAGCTGATCAAGGAAGAAGAGAGTTGCCAAATCCAAAGCACACCCAAATGCCCTTAAGAGGGACTTTCCATCTTGAAGAAAGAAGGGCCAATTCACAAGTGAACGTAGAGCCTTATTCCATGGCTGACAAGGAAGGGAATTGTCCAACAGGCTTGATGGTGTTTAGGACTTTTATTGTGAGTCCAGTTCCAAGCTGCATTTGGAGGAAGTAGTCCTGAAGTGGTCCTGGTCATCTCTTCCACTTCCTCGATTGCTTCACTGCGAGTTTCCTTTTTTTTCTTCTGAAAAGCCCTTACAGTGGGGATTTAGATGGCAGGGGCCCATGAAATCTGTGGAAGGAATAACAGACGTACAGTCATAGCAACAACAGCAGTATGAAAGCAGCCTAGAGCAAATCAATTTCTCGGAAGTATTTTGTCTCCAAGGACTGGTGACAAGTCAGGAGTCCTAAGGGAATCTAGCAAGGCAACTGTTCTGCATAGTTTGGCCAGACTAGCACACACACCTCCTCTGAGTCATTGGCTTGGTGGCAGCCTTCTGCTGCTCCCAAAACAATCCCTGCTTTTGTCTTTACTGTAGAGGGAAGCTCAGGCACAGCCCACCCACGCCCAGCTGCCCTCAGAGGCAAAAGGAACTCCCCAGGCACTCCCTGCCTGCATCCAAGCACCACGGTGGCTTCTCTAGGGAGTCCAAAATTCCTCTCCCAGCAGCAAAGCAAGGAGGAACACGCGCTACAGTTCTTGCTGAGGCACACACGCTAGAATCCTCTGCTGGATCAGACAAAGAATGCACAGGACGTACTCAGCAGCGTCAGGCACCTCCTCAGCAGCCTGACCGCCAGCCCTCTCGCACAGCTCTAGCCTGGGTCTGCAGGGGGCTTCCTGTGGGACCTCCCTCCTTCTGAGAGGAAGCCCTGGCTTTCCCATTCTCTTTGGGCCTGCAATGCCATTCCTGCCTTCCTCAAACCTGCACTCTCATAGCCCCTCACCAGACCCGTCCCTGAAGACACAAAGCTCTCTCCAGCACTGTTTACCAAGGGCCAGCTAAGAGACCATGCCACCCAGGCAGACAGCATCCAGAGAAACAGTGCCCAGAGGAGCACAGAGGAGTCCAAAACAGCACACAAACTCTCTTTTCACACTCTGTGCCTCTTGACTCTCTCTGGTTCTTATCTTTTCTCATCCAGGTTGCATGATGGCAATTGACTGCTTCATCTTAAGCAACCTGTTCTCCTGCTCCCTCTGGACCTCTGCCAGGAAGTTTTCCTGTTGGGCCAGCAGCTGCTGTGCCTCCAAACACTGCCCTTCCAGCTCCTGGTGAGAGGAGGAAGACACTTCCACATGAAGTGCCAGCCAAGCTGCCCAAATAATCAGTGCAAGCTTCATGCCTCGCACCACCCCCCACTTGAAAAGTGCACAGCAGGAAGTGACTTGGTACCCTCCAGCAATGCTGTCCTAAGGGGAAACTCACAAGCAGGATCAGCAGGTGGGAATAAAGGAGATGCCACCTTTCTTTCCTGCTCTGATGGCTGCCTGTTTCTTGGCCCCTCTCCCCTCAGGATTCCCACCTGTTCTCAGAGGTTCAGTTCTCCAAGTGCTGATGTGGTCCTTGTCCTTCCTGTCAGAAGAGGCTGAAGAGAGGCTCCGCTGACCGGAGAAATGGATGCTGCTCAAAGGGAAAAAGAAACATACCAAACCAATTTAAAAGAGACAAAGAAAAAAGAAACAATTCTTTTCCAAACTCAGTTCCTAAGAGGGTCCAGTTAGCACACAGAAATACACAAACATAGGACTGAGGGCACCCTCAGTATGTGTGCCTTCATGGCCAGGATGCTGCTAGCACAGGCAAACATGGCCCAGAACTGTGCTAGTCTATTCCTCAAGGTGTCATCACTTGCTGGGATTTTTGTCCTGACAGCACTATGGGATTGCTTCTTGCTGTTCAAAAGGCTTTGTTCCTTTCAGGAAACTCTGAACAGACTTATACCAGCTCCTCTTTTCTACAGAGGTGGGCTATTGGAGTGTCCAAAAGAGATGTGGGGCATAAGACATTCCTCAGGAGACTCCCAAGAGCTGTGAAAAATTTTGATCCCACGTGTTGTTCTCAGGACGCTGGACACGCAGGTTGTCAGCAGCAAGCCAGGAGCAAGGACACAAGCAGCAGGACGCAGATGTGCTCAGCTCCGGCTTGCAGGAAGAGTAGGCCCTGCCTTGGCATGGCCCCCCTCCCTCTTGTGCTGGCCGGCATCTTCCTTCTCAGCAGGAAGAGCCAAGGAAGTGGCCTGGTCACCAGCTCCTCGTCTGCCACAAATCCGGGCAGCAAAGCCGCAGCCATTCTCATCTACGTGACCGGGCCAGGCAGCACATGGGGCTGGCACAACTCCTGCTCAGCTGGCCCTGTTTGTCTGGCAGAAAGCAGAAGCAGAAACCTCTAAGAGTGGGGCAGGAGGGAGCAGCTGAGTGCCCTGGGATGCTGACAGTCAGCTGCCCCACAGCCCCCGCCTTCCCACGGAACAATCCAGAACCGCTTGGCAGGGATGGCTTTCGTCGTGTTCTTCAAGCCCCCGTCCCCGGCACTGCAATACTTCAGTTCCTTTGCTACCAGCTCAACCTGAATACACCAGCCGAGAGCAAAAGAGGGCCACAGAAATGACCAGAAGGGGGGATCTCCCCTCTGAGGAACAGCTGGGAGACTTGTGCAGGTTTAGCCTGGACAAGAGCAAGAACCAAGGAGACCTTTCAATATTTGTAGGGGCTTCAAAAAAAGATGGGGACATATCTTTTAGTAGGGCTAATTGTAAGAGGACAAGGTTTTAAGCTAAAAGACACTCCATGCAGATTGGCTCTAAGGAAGAAACTGTTTACAAGGAGAGTGCTGAAACACTGGCACAGGCTGCCCAGAGAGCTGGGAGGAGCCGCAAGCCCAGCAAAATTCAAGGTCAGCTTGGATGGGACTCTGAGCAACCTGGTCCACTTCAAAGATGTCCTTGCCAGTGGCTGGGGATTTGGATTAAATGACATGCACTGGTCCCTTCTAAGCTCAAACAGCCTTGGATCCTACTTGGTTTTCATTGCAAAAGCACCCAGAGTGTGTATGACTAGATGGGGGGGGGCATCTGAAGCCCTGGAGATTGGCCGAGGAACAAACCCTGACAGGGAACAGCTGTTTGGGCTGCAGCCGCTTTGCCTTGTACCTGCAGAAGTTCCACGGCAGAGCCTCGCCTGTGCACATCCATCTGCAGGCAGCAGCCCAGAAATTCATACAAGCCAGAGGGCAGCCTGAGCTTGTGCAGATCTTGTACCCCTTGCTTGCCTATCAGGTAGTTAGCCTGAAGCAAAAGGAAACATGAGACTCGATGTGATTCTTCCATATCCTTTGGTGCTCACCCAGAACCCATCTTTTAAGCTCCAGTCTGCACTGTCAATTTCTTGCCTGGCCAATGGTTAGAGATGAGCCTTCTCTCCCAAAGGAAAAAAGGCTCCAGTGCAGCCCCAGCTATTCCAAGCTGCAACAGGTCTTCCCTTGACAGCTGATGGGAGCCCCAGGCATGTTTTTACAAGTGGGCCTTGGTGGAAGAACTTCAAGCTGTGAGCATGGGATTCTGTCTAATGGACACAGAGCAGGACACCGCTCTGTGAGCAGATTTACACCTTACCCTGTCACTGGGTTCCCTAATGTAAGGAACCTCTCCTTTGGCCATTTCTATTCCCACGATGCCAAGGGACCAGATGTCCACTTTGGGGCCGTATGGCTCTTCTCTCACCACCTCGGGTGCCATCCAGCACGTGGTCCCAACCATCGACCTCCGTTTACTCTGCTCACGGCTGAGCAGAGCACAGAGGCCAAAGTCAGCTGAGGAGAAAAACAAGCACTGCTTCAAGTAGGAAACATAGGAAAAGGCTTCCTCGGGACGCCTATGTCTCAGAAGGGCGTGCTGAATCGAGCTGCAAAAGCAGCTGGGCTCTCTTTCCTCAGGGCTGCAGCCAAGGACATGGGCAATTGTGCACTTCGCAACCCCCCCACGATTCCCACCGTGGCTTTTCCTCAGTCATCTCTCCCTTTGGAAGGAACTCCCACCCAAACCAAAGTTACTGCTGCTACCTTGTTGCTCTCTAGCCCACTCAGCACCTTAGAGCCGCGTCCTGGGCTTGCAGAGTGCTCCCTGCCTTGTTCCCGGCGCCGCTGCTGGGCACCCGGCAGCCGCTCCAAAGCAGCCCCACACCGCTCCCCGGAGCGCTGCGCCTGACCAAGAATACCCACCCAGCTTGACGGAGCCATCCCGGCCCAGAAGGATGTTGTCACTTTTGAGGTCTCTGTGGATCACCTGGTTGGCATGCAGGAAAGCCAGGCCTTGCAGGCACTGGGAGAGAAAAAACAAACAGGAGGCCAAAAGTGAGTCTGATCTGATTTCATCACACCCAAAAGGAGACTGCTCCTGAAGAGTCACAGATCTCGAAGGAGCAGTGAGCGCTGGCAAGAGCAAGAGCTCGCTGCTGCAACACTAGGAGAGCAGGATCTTTCCAAGGGAAGGCATATTAGCTTGACGGGGAAACACCAGTCATTGCTCGAGACTGTCCCCTGCAAAGCCAGTCAGAGCGATCCCTGCTGTAGTGGATGTGCTCTCCCCGTCCACAGGACAAACAGTGGTTTGCCAAAAGAGGAAAAGTCCCTGCCTTGGCTACCAAGGGGATCACTGTCGGGTGGGAGACTGGAGGACATGGCCTATAGGGCTTCCTCAACAGCAGTCTTGGAAGTAGCTCATGGGTCAGTTTTCAGTAGCAAGCACCATGGCGGGTGCCATGCCACCCTTTGAAGTTGAGACCTGTGAGAGATGAGTCTCTCTTTGGCTTTGCCACTGGTTTAAAACTTGGACACCAGCATCTTTGTGCTTACAGGCAAAGAAGGTATTGCAGAAAGGTTTTGGGCAAAGGCTTGGAGAGGCAAAGTGCAGAACAGAAAATGACAATGGAAATGAGACAGAGAGTTCAATCATGGCAGAGAAGAGTAAAGAACAGACTATAGTGAGAGCAAGGACACCGGCAGGCAGTTCAGTCCAGGTGCTCTTTCTTCTCTGAAGCATAAGAGCAACACAGAAAGAAAGCTCTGAACATGGAATCACTCATTTTGCAGTGCTTTCAAAGGACGAGCCTGTCCAAGCCATCCCAAGCACAAGCAGGACCCCTTACCTCCCGACACACTGTTGCTATGTGTCCTACAGCCATCCTTTTCACGCAGACCACATCAGCTAAGGAGCCTCCATCCATGTACTCCAACACCACCAGAACAGCCCCACAGACAAGGTAGCTGTAAGACAAAAGCAACCGCGTGGAGCTGAATGTGCACAGCAAAATTGCCGTACGGAAGAAGAGACTAGAGCTGAGTTTTGTTTCCAGGTGCCCGGTTAATGAAGAGGGAATCAAGTGAAGACACACTCCACCTGGGCTATCCAGCGCTTGCCATCGGTGCCGTGTAAATGAGGAAGGCACACCCACGGAAAAGGAGACGGCTTAGGTGACAAGCAGGGGAAAACGGCAGTTTTGTGACAGCAAAGATTAATCTGGAAGCGGACACATCCCAGCAGCTGCTTCATCATCTTCATACACAAATTGCCCCATGAACTCCAGCAGCAAGGAGGCACAGTCTTCACAGCTTTTACTCAGGGCAGGTGGGTGTGCAGCACTGCCAACACCCTTTGGAAAATGGTGCAGAAAGGACAGTGACAAACAGGAAAAGCAATTTCAAACCTGGCAGATTATGGCTCTCCTAGCCTAGTCTTTTGGCATGCAAAGCAATGGAAAACAGCGGGAACAGCGCAAGGGAAATAATTTCTGTGATGCCTTCTCAGCGCTTCTCCTCCGACACTTGGATAAAAATCACGCCCCAAAACAGCTAAACAACATGCAGTGAGTGAACATACATGCTGCTGGTTTAGTAAGAGAGCCAGGTTTCTGAGATCAATCTTCAAGCTATTTCTGCCAGGAAGCATTCGTGGGGACAAAATGCAATCTCCTCCTACGCCTCGCAATGGAGTAGGTTGATGTTAATTGAAAGATCCATCTTCTGCCAGAATACTGACCTTTCTAGGTAGGTGACAATATTGGGGTTCTTCATTTCATTCATGACCAGGATTTCCTTCAACACATCCTCGCAGCCCTGGTGCTGGACATTAATTTCCTTTATGGCCACCTACAATGACATGGAAAGCCATTAAGAGCAGACATTATGAGAGCCTCTTCCTCCGTGCACTCATGGGCTTTGATGCCTTGTCACCTCACTAGAAATGACACTAAACCATCAACCGCAAAGCGCCAACAGCACTCTCTGCACCTGCAGACGTCTGAAAGCGACTTTTTTTATCCCGACTATTATCATTGACACATGGTTTGCAAGCCAAAAGTAATTTGGCTCCTGTGAAGATAAATTGAAACCACTGGAAATTCATTAGCATTTCTAGGGGCTTTGACCCTAGCCTTTCAGAGATGGCTGCCATTCTTGACTGTGTGCCAAAGTCAATGCGCACATACATGACATGGAAAATGCTGTCCAAAAAAGAAACTCCAAGGCGACTCAAAGTAAAGTTACAACCCTAGCACATCCTAACTTCTTCACTTTGAGTTTTGCAACTCTGAAGAACAACCTTGAAGGTGGTTTACAACATGTAATTATTGTAATTTGTAATTCTTTAGTGGGTTTAAAAATGAATAATCCTTCTGTGCTATGCTACAGGTCATAAAGCAGGGCTTAGGGCTTTTGGACACCTCCTCGACCTCCCTCCAAGAGCAGTTCCTGAGCACAGCACTGCAGGTGGATAAGGAACTACCAGGAAGATGGAGTTGTATTTACTGAGAGCTAGAAACGAGGATTCAGGACTTTGAACTTATAGCCCCGAAGAGCAGCGGCACTCTCCAAGACACCACTGTGTCTGTTCAGTACAAATAGCATCTGTGTAGCGGAATGCCTCCGACACAGGATCAACACAAGGTTGTAAGGTTGTATTATTTAAGGCTCTTCATCAATTTCTTCCCATTGGTCTGTGCGCATGTGTGTGTGTGTGTGTGTGTGTGTGTGTGTTTGAACTAGGCTCCTTAGGACTGAAAGACAAAACTGTGCTCCAGGCAAGATCTCTCCTTCTTTAGCTCCTGCATGATATTTGAAAACTGAACCATATGGTGGAAAACAATGGGAAATCCTTTCTGTGTCTGAAGCTGGGCTTAAGAGGAATTGAGACGGAATGATGGCTCTTGCCATCAGCTAATTTATGAATATTTATCCAGTAAATCCAAGCCAGCGCGTCCTTCTCTGAAAGACAGCACCGCCATCCTTGCATTCATGCAGGTAGGGAGGAAGGACAAAGTCTGTCCTCTGCACGGGCTGCACAGCAGGACAGCCTTTGCAGCAAAGTCAGGTGGCCCAAGGCTTTGGCCATAGATCTCATCACAAGGGAAAGCACTCAAGAGCTGCAAAATCTGCATGGGCTGTTGGCACTTACCGCTCGTCCTGTGGCAGCGTCGAAGGCCTTATAAATGGTCCCAAACCCCCTAGAAACAGAACGGTGGCAAGAACAGAGAAGTTGGTCAGTGCTGAGAAACAAAAGGCAGCCCAGGCAGGAGCTCTCTGCTTCCTGCAGTGTCTCTAAAACACCAGGCTCTGTCCACTCTTCAGCCAACGGCCCAGCAGCCCAGCAGCCCTCTGCCATGCAGAGTGCCCAAGAGAAAAGCTGGCTGCAACAGGAAGGAGAAGGGCTGCTACAAATCTCAAATGTACACTCTAGATGAAGCATGCGGGCTTTCCTTTGCCTTTCCCTTCTTGTGCCTGTGCCCGTGGGGTGCCTTTCCAATCAATGAAACATACAGTCCTGCTGGGCCTTCTCACCGCTCTCTTTTAATCCTGCCTGCAAAACTCCGGCAACACCACACAGCCTTTCTTCTTTTCCTGACCACTGAAGATTGTTTTCAGCAAAATACTGGAAAGCAATGCTACTGAGAGCTGTTATCTGACGGCTGGCATGTGGAAGCTGCTCTCTCAGGTTTTTCTTCCTTCATGAGTGTGGCCAAATTACTTTGAATCATACAAAAGCATGGAAAACCTGGGCTTGCAGATCCTGCTGCTGGAGGCAGGCAAGCCATTGTCAGCAACCAGTTATCTTTCGTGATGCCTTGTTCTGCCTCAGCACTGAGACAGGGACAGTCTAAAGCCAGGGTCTGAAGATGCTTGCAGCTTGCCTGACTTCCCACATGATATTGCACCACCAAAAGACCTGGCCCATGGTTCTGTAGGATGCACTCACCCACTGCCAATACGTTTCCATCCAGTGTACTTCTTCTCTGGATCTCCCACATTGACCTCCTGCCCTGAAAGAAACCAAATGCAAGGAGCAAACTTCAAAACAGGGATCCTGGCTTCCGCGAGATCTCAAACCCAGCTCCACTCTCTGGGCCTCTGAGCAATTGATGGTCGCTTGGCTAACAACAGCATCAACAAGAACAACAGCAGCAGCAGCCCCAGCAAGACAGGCAGCTCAGTGGCACAGCTGGCCGGCACAGAGTCTGATTCTCCACACTCCTTTGCAGGGTTACCTTGAGGGGACACTAAGCCCATGGGAAAACCATCAGAGCAGACAGAGACCAGAAAAGAACAGGCCCCAAGGCAAGTGGTTGTCATCTGCAAACAGGAAGGAGGGCTGAAAAATCTTGACACTTCATTTTCTTGGGAAGAAACACTCTCTTGTGAGATTCAACAGAAGGTTTCATACTTCCACAGTTACAATGCACCCTGGGATCTGGATGAATTTTTAGCAACAGCTGCTTTTTGCAGAGCAGAAAGAAGATTGCAAAGTGAATTCCAGGAGAGGAGGGGACCTTCTCTACCTCTCAGCGGTTTGCCTAAAGAACGCCTTGACATTTTTAGAGAACAGCAGCTCAGTCTCTAACCAAGAACAACAGCTCTAGGAATTAGGACCCTCTTCATTTCTGAGCAGGCTGAGTTCTGGAGATGCCTTTGCCCATTCCCCATTTAGTGAAGAACTACAAGTCCTTGTCTTCAGCCTGGGCTGCAGCAGTCACTAGCACTGGACTCAGCTCCTTGAACACCACCCACGTGCCCCATCTCCCCAAGTGGGCGCAGCCAGGCGGGTAACAAGGACAGCGCCGCTCCTCAGGCGCTGCCGTGACACAGACACCTGCACAAAGGAGATGCTGATCCTTCCACGAGTCCAGGGGAAGCTGCAGCAACGGGACGGCAGCTGAAACCTCACAGCTAAGGAAGGCTCAAGCCCCTGCAGTCACACCGGCTGTCAGTGGCAGGGCAGGCATGACAAAAAGCTTGGCAAAGCCCACAAATGGCCACAGACAGCCGCTGTGAAGAAGCTAGAGCCACATCAAGCCCTGTTTCAAGGTGTTGACCCCTCTCAAGACAGAACATGATTGTCCTTGCCTTCAGGCCCACGGAGGAGTAGATCAATCCACCTTTTGTCCAATGGCAGCTGATAGCAGACACAAAGTAAACTGGGCTCTGTGCTGTACCTGAGCGGTTATTCTCTGGCAGCACTGCACTGGCAGCTATTACCAGTTGCAAGAAGCAACTCAGTTGTACTGCACACTCAGCAGGGCCTTGGTGTGCTTTCCTAGAGTACGATCTGTGCAGGGATTGAGGCCAATGCTTAGTATTCCTGGAGTATTTACCAGCTGGGCATTAGCAGTGACAACGTGCCTGGTACCAGAGGAACATGCAGCAGAGGGGCTGCAGGCTTCCTCCTGAGAATTGCCTGCAGGGCAGCTCTAGCTGACCTGTGTCTCTTTGATGCATCTTCCGAAGAATACCATTAAAATATCAAACAGGCATTGTAAGAAGAGTATCCTGTTCTTCTTCTTTTGGGGCACTTTGAAGAGAGCTCTTCCTCTCTGATTCCTTGAGATTGTTCTAAGAATATAATTTTTTAATTTTTAGGGCATATGGAAAGGATCTCTTCCTCTCTTATTTGTGCTGTCAGCTGCTGTTGTTTTCAAGGAGGCCAGGCTAACCAAAAGGTAGGATTCTTATCAAAACCAGCTGTAGAAGGAGTAGGAGAAGTACTAAGAGTCATAGAAACAACAGCAATATGAAAGCAGCCCTAGAGCAAATCAATTTCTCGGAAGTATTTTGTCTCCAAGGACTGGTGACAAGTCAGGAGTCCACAGGGAAACTAGCAAGCCAACTGTTCTGCTCAGTTTGGCCAGACTAGCACACACAGCTCCTCTGAGTCATTGGCTAGGTGGCAGTCTTCTGCTGCTCCCAAAACAATCCCTGCTTTTGTCTTTACTGTAGAGGGAAGCTCAGGCACAGCCCACCCACGCCCAGCTGCCCTCAGAGGCAAAAGGAAGGCCCCAAGCGCTCCCTGCCTGCATCCAAGCACCACGGTGGCTTCTGTAGGGAGTCCAAAATTCCTCTCCCAGCAGCAAAGCAAGGAGGAACATGTGCTACAGTTCTTGCTGAGGCACACACACTAGAATCCACTGCTGGGTCGCACGAAAAATCCCCAGGACGTACTCAGCAGCTTCAGGAACTGCTTCTCTCTTTCCTGGCTTGAGCGGGACGAACCGCTCATGCTCGGGTTTTCAGGCTGCAGAGAGGAGGCTTCTTCGGAGGATGCTGCTGCAGCAACAGCTTTGATGGCGTATCCTGCACTCGTCTGGGACAAGAAATTTGTTTGTGTCAGAAAGGTGCCTGGCAGAGATGCCCCAGACAGAGTATTTCAAAGGCAAGCCCTTAGGAGCAGCACTGGTGTTAGGCTGCAAGTGGAGCTGTCAACTCCTCCCCCTCCAGTCAAACCCAAACCAGCAGTCAGAGACTACAGCTTGTCACAGTCAGCCGTAGTAGAGACTGCGAAAGGGAAAGAACAACTGTACCCTTCACCCCCTTCTGAGGACTGCATTCACCACGGACAGGGACAACTTGTTCAGAATCTGCATGGGTCACCATGCTCGCCTGAACAAACCCCTCAGAAAACAAAGGGAGCACTAAGAAGCCAGCAGAAATACATTCCAAGGATTGCTGGCACACCAGCCCCAGCACTAGCCCTGCTGCCCAGGGCAGCAGCTGAGATTCAGCAAGCCAGCAAGTGTCCTTCTGAGCAGCTGCCATGGAGACCACAGAGCATGGCGGTCAGAGACCTTGGCCCCATGCACCTGCAGCTCTGCAGGGGAAAGGCAACAAGGGCAGAGACCACTTGTTGCATGACTGCAGTGCTTCCTCCTCTTCCACTCACCCGCTTTTGTTCAGCCAGCCTGTACTGCAGCAGGACCTTGTGCATCCTTTCCATTTCTTCATTGTGCCCCTTCTCCATTGCCTTCATCTTGCTCCGAGCTTCCTGCAACTCCGCCTGCAGCTTGTCCTTGATATTCGATCAAGAGGAATCTTACTGGCATCTGCAATCTCACTCAGGTTTCCTCTGTTGCAGTCTCAAAAGCACTTGTGTTCAGCCACTTCCTTCTGCTTCTCTACCCAGCTCTAACCCTTCCATCCTAGCTCTTCTTCCTGGTGCTCAGCACTGGAGCCTGCCAGGCTCTGTGCTTCCAACATGTGTAAGGAAAGGAGAGGTCACCTTCCTTCCCTGCTATCATGGCTGCCTGTCCTCTGGCCCCCCTCTCTTCAGGATTTCTGTCTGTTCTCAGAGGCTCTGTTCTCAAATTCCCCTGCCCTTTGATCAAGGAAAAGCTGCAGATGGACTGCAGGATGAGGACGAGGCCAGCACCTAGATGACCCAGTCACAAGACAGGCCACCAGCTGAAGTACCAGCACCACGGGGCCTGTTGCAACTGCTTCAGGCTCCAAGGGAAGACCTCTGTCCACTGTGGGAGGACAGAAAGCAAGGAACCCAGTTGCTGGGACTGCAGTTGGCAGCAATGTCAGCAGCAGTCTGCTGCATGGCATGTGGCTGTGGGGAAGATGCTGCAGCTTCACTGCCATGCTTTGGGTGGTGACCACCCAGCCTCCTGGGGAACTTGGCTTATGCCCACGCTGAACCTGTGGCTGCCTATACTGTCCCAGCATTGTCCTCTGGCTCTTCACAGGCCGTCAAGTATGAGCTCTTGAACTTCTCTGCTGCCTGGCCCAGCAACGTGTAGCCTACAGCAGATGCCTGTGACCATGTCCCATACTCGGGCTGCTCTTCTGCTAAGCCAGCCCTCCAAAGTCACCTGAAAACTTCAGCCATGTATTGTTCCTTACCAGTTTTTCCACCATCTTCCTTTTCTCCGCTTCCTCTGCAGCTTGCCAGAGTCCCAGAGCCTTGCTGCACTGCTCTTCTGCCCAGCGCAGCTGTTGAGCCATGGCCTCACACTGCTGCTTGCTGAAGGATCTTACAGCCAGCAGCTCACCACGAAGGCCCCTCACATCCTCTGCAAACATGACACACGGCAACAATCAGAGGCTACACAAGCAGAGGAATCTGCTGACCTTAAGCCCTTTCAGTTTCAGGCAAGGAGGAACCTGCCCTCAGCTCCTTCACTCCTCACAAGCCCTGCAGACAGAGTTGCCTTTGGGGCGACTGCACCAGGCAGGGCCATCAGCAGAAACAAAGCGCACGAGGCTCTCACCCAGTATCAGCTCCTTGGCCTGCGTGGCTGCGCGCGCTTGGGCTTCCAGGCGGCTCCTGGCCGTCTCCAGCTCTGACACGTGCTGCTGAGCCTCCAGCAGGCTGCTTTGCAGGCTCTCTTTCTCTGACCTACAAGTTGTCAACAGGGAGAGCAATTGTTCCTGGCACACAGGGGCACTTTCTCCAGTAAGCCACATCTTCAGATGTGCTTTAAGATCCCTTTACCTGGCTTCTGCCAGCTGCTCTGAAATGCCTTGTAGCTCCTGCTCCGTGGCTGCCAGTTGGGCTTCCAGGGCAGCGTTCTCTTGCACCAGCACCGCCTTCTCTCTGCACACCTGGGACAGTGTGTGCCCTTGGCAAGAGAACTCCTGGAGCAGCTTCTCCAGGCCCCTGTGGGCTGGCCGCTGCGGGCGGCAAACCTGCAAGTGGGGGGCACCATTTTTCATGTGGAACTACAACAACAACAACACAGGCTCGGTCTTAACTTGCTGCCACAAGCAGCAATCAGGGGAGTCTGGCTAGGACAAATCCCTCTGCCACAAGTGCTGCCTAGGAATAAGGTGAGCGTACCTTTGGCGCTGCCAGAGGAACCGCTTCCTTCAGCAGATCCCTCTGAGGCTGCGATTCCTCCGCTCTCTGTGCCGCCACTTCAAACACGCTCTCTAGTGAGGAGTGGCGCTTTCTCTCAAATGCAGCCAACTCCTTCCATCTGCGACAAGGGGACAGACAAACAAGCCTTTAAGTGCAACACAAAAGGTTTTGCTCCTTGCAAAACCAGCACTGCATACCATGCGCCACATAAGGCAGTCTCAGGGCCTTCCAACAGCCCTCTACTTCCACCTCAAGAGAATGCTGCAATTCCCTCCCTAGACCAGCATCTCTCTTTGACATTCGTGCAGGTGAAAGAGTCGCCACTGAGGAAGTCAAACAAGCTTCCAGAAGGCACAGAACATTTCCAGAAAGCTCAGCTACTCTCAGCGCAACAGCTTCCTGCCTGCTGGCTCTAATGCTCCTTTCTGATACAGTGGGTACCAGACTTGGAAGAGTTTTTCTTTGGCTAAGACACGCTTGGTAAGTCCAAAGGAGCAGTCCCACAATTGCTCTTGCTTTCACTAGTGAAACAAGGAAAGAGCCTGCAAGTGATAGCTTGGGGAGGAGGTGGGTAGGATTTTCCAATTCAATCATCAAAGGATCCCAAGACAGTTTAGGCTGGCAGAGACCCCAGGAAGCCTCTAGCCTGGTCTTCCACTCCAAGCAATTGGGGCCAACCTCTGGACAGGCTGCTCGAGGCTCTATCCACCTGGGGCTTCCAAATTTCAAGGGTGGAATCTGCACATGCTCTCTGAGGCACTTGTTCTGCTGCATGATTGTCTTTGCGGGCCAATGCTTTGCTGTCCTTAAGCCCAGCCTGAACCTCCCTTGCTTTTACTCTGCTCTACTTCAGAATGCTTTTTGTCAAGGGTTGACAAGTGAGTCCCAGGAGGCAGCTATGCTCTAGGTCGGTCGGCAGCCAGACCTGCCCTGGGCTGCCTTCTCCCGTCTGTGCTGAGCAAGTCAAAGGGTGAAAAGCCAAACTTGTTCTTTGACCCTGGGCCTCCTAAAGCCCAGCAATGCCCAGCCCTGCGCAGAGAAAGTGAGAGAGCTTAACACACACCTCAGCTCCCGGGCGCCGCGCACTCTATCCGTGCTATCGTGCCGCTCTGCCTGTCCTGCCTGGACCGAGGAGTCCTGACTGGCAAGAACCTCTCCTAGCGGGACCTGCAAGGAACGGGCAGGAAAGAAGCACAAACCAGCAATAAGGAGCAGGGAAGTTGGCTCCTGCGAGCTGGCAGAAGCAGCAAGCAGAGACAAAGCCCACCTGCAGGCAAAACTTATTGTGTGGGGCTGTTTAGGTGGTGTTTAGGTGGTGTTTTTGTCCCAGCTAACTCTTGAGTTGCTTTGGAAATGTCTGAGTAGAAGCAGGGAACACTTCCCTGCTCCCCTCTGGTCAACTGGCTTCCCCTCAGGATTTCAGGCCTTGGAGAGCAGCCAATAGGAACTGCATTCCAGCCCTTCAGAGACGGACCTTGTCGTGTCAAAGTCAAGGGTGGAGTTGAAGTAGTGACTGTAGCTACCTAGGTAGGGCGTGGACAGGGGTAGGTCCCTGCAGGCAGCAGTGGCTCCTCCGAAGCCCACAAGGCTGGGAAGTGCGCCTTGGCACCTCTCCCTCTGCTGCCAGCAGGGAGCCCGCACAGACTGTGTGCACAAAGGGGCTGACTTTGGCACCAGTAGCACTAAAGGGCATCGTGCTACCGCTTCTCTCACAGCAAGGGAAGTTCACAATCCCTGTGAGAGTGCCAGGAAAATGATGCCTGCATGTGAAAGTTCAGATCCCATTTGCCACGGGTCAGTGGCTGGGCTGAAGAGCTAGGTCAGGGCAGGACTCCAGGCCACAGCATCTTCAGCCACAAAGGGCAAGTGCGGCCTGCTCAGAAACTTGCAGCTCTGCAGTGCACCAAAGCTTTGCACTGCACCAACCAAAGCTGCCACTTCTTGCTGCAGGATGCTCAGGCCCCGGACATGCAGGTTTGTCGTCCTTTGACAGGACACCTCCCCTTTAGCCTCTGGAGGAAGAGAGCGAGCCCAGAGGAGGTTCTGCTGCTGCTCTGGTGCTCTGCAGACAGGCAGCAGCCTGAGGGACAGGGAGTAACCTGTCATTTAGAGCCTTACTTCTCCTGAATTCTATCCTCAGCTCTCCTAAGCAGAAGTCAAGAATTTGGAGACAAGTGGGATGCTCAGTCATTAAAACTCAGTTCAAGTGCACTAATGACACTAATGTTTGGATGGGATTGCATATGCTTCTGAAGGAGCTATTTTAGCCTGCCTACAAGCAGCATGCAGCCTCCTGTCTGCAAAGCTTGACTTTCATTAGCTAAAACCTCTTCAGTGGCAAAGGAGGAAACGGATGGACTCCTTTTGGTGGTGTTCATGCACACATTGACTTTGTGGGCTTTCTTTCAGCCTGCCAGGCTGGCGCTCTACTGCAAGGGGCCAAGGCCACAGCTTTCTCCACAATCCTCAGACCCCAGGAATGTCAAGGGTGCCGTCCCACTCACCGAAGCGGGCACTTGACTCCTTCCACCTCTGAGGCGACCTGCCGGGAACAAGGGAAAACCAACCAGGTGCTGTTAGAAATCTGTTGGTGCTGAGGAATCCCACAGAACAAGTCCACCCAAGCAGAGAGCATTTTCCTTCCACAGCATCCCTCCGGGAGCAACATTCTTTAGCACAGCAAGCGAGAGTGCAGGCCAATAACCTAGGCTGTGTCTACCTTTTGCTCGGCTTTGCCACTAAGGAATTAGAAACTTGGCCGAGAAGATGCAAATTGTTCCTTAGCAGTCAGGGCCTACGTCAGAGCTCACTGTCCAGCCTGCAGCTAAAGCAGCTTTCTTCTCCTCTCTTTCCTGCACTTGCTGTCTCTTTTTGTAAATTGCACGCAGCCTGCCCCCCGCCATTGCTGGAAACAACTCCCCACCAAAGCTCCCACCAAACCCTTCTTAGCGCTTGCAGTTCTGTTGGGACACAGCACAGGCCAGCTCCGGGGTTCAGGAGCTCACACCAACTGCTCGGCAGTTTGCCCTTCAGCGCAAAGCCAATCCCTCTCGTAGCACACACTGCGTGTGCACTTAGACAGGCGCATCCTTGAGGGATGGAATGCAGAAACAGAGATGCCTTTCCTCAGTTCTGAAGAGAACCGAACAGTTTTTAGAAGAACACCTGCAAAGCTCTCCCAGTCGGCATTTTGGAAGTTCCCACACCCTGCTAGGTAAGAGACACCTCCTTTTGAGGTGAAGCTGTTGACAGGAGCTTTACCAAACCTATGGCAACTTTATGACATTTTTGTTTCATCGTGCTGCCCCAAGAAAAAACTTCTATTTACCAGTCAAACGACGAAAAGCTTTCCGAGAAGCCACCAGTGAAAAGGCCCTGCTGACTGCTCTACGGACTCGCTCCATCGTTTGAGCACTGCTGCTCACGTCCGTAGGCCAGGGACAAAATAAAGGAAAAAACGCCCTCTTGCACAAGTCCCCAGACTGTGCAAGGAAAAAGGGGAGAAACAGGAGACTTGCACCACTCCACCGACTGTGCAAGAAAATACAGGAACAAAAGGACACCTGCTGTGATGGGAGAACAGCACAGCTGAGGTGATCCTCCTGCAATGAGCGCGCCAAGAGCTGCTCTGGACACTGAGACCTTGCGGGCACCAGGAAAACCTCCTGCTGACAACGCTGTGACGTGGCAGCCCTCTGCTGACATCACAATAGCAGCCATTCCGGCTGGGTTTGTGAATTCATCCATAGCAACCAAGCATTCTCTACAGCTGACACAAAAGAAAAGCCCAGAAAGATCTCTGCCTCAAAGCAGCACAAAACTCCCTTGCAGTCCATAACCCACAGCTCAAAGGAACAAGAGTAACACAAAACAGGCACCAAGCCCATACACCCTGTACGCCAAGCTGAACACTGAGAGAGAGCCAGGATGTGAGGAAGCCAAAGGCAATGTGCCCTTTTGGCCACCAGTGCTTCTGACTACAACCAATTTTAAATTTGCTTTGAAATTCTGTGGATGAAATCGTGCTTTGCTAATATCCCAGAGAGTTCCCTAAATAAGAATGCCTGTCATTCCTGCCCATTTACTGTATGGCTAACATCAACCATTGTAGGGTTCAAGGAAGAATGACACCTAAGTGGGGAGAAAAAGCCAAGTCACCAACCTGTGGCACACACAGCACACTGCTGCTGCACAATCACAGCACCTCCAAGAAGCCTTTGGGGCCTGAGACTCACTTCTGGCAGCTTCCTTGCGCACACATCTGGGAGTCACAGACATCTGACTCTAATGGACGCACAGAAAGAAGGGAAATAAAATCAAATCCCCTATGGGGGCAACATAGAAGCTGTTGTGGGGGGGGAACCAATGCAGCAAAATGGGCAAGTCCCACCTAGAAGGGAGGAGACCATGAGGCAGAGACCAAAGAGCTCAGCTGGAGGGCACACCTTAGGAAAGCAGGCTCAGGAAAACAGAGCAACCACAAGCCTTCAAAAGTTCAGAAGCTTCCTTCCAGGCTGTGTATTGTCCTGATGCAAATGCCCTCTGTGTGTCAGACTGAAAGTCAGGGCAATTCTCAAGAAATGTCTGATTAGATGACAAACGCCTTTGGATCTACACACACCGCATTTGTGCCTTACTAGTGTCCTAATCCCAAAGCTTTAAAATGTTGGTGAGCGAGCCTAATTTCCTCAGGGCTGGAGATCAGGGAGTAGTCTCAAACATGCACTACTTACAGAACAGTGCGCAGAGCTATGCGTACTGTTTTCTGCCCACCATTCACAAAACACTACTGTTTCCTCAAAGGAAAGCAGCAGAAAGCTCTAGCAGCCTGCCCCCACCCCAAGAGTTTCCAACCAATTTTTTCCTCCACTTTCTACATCCTGCGTCTCAGCAAAAGTCCTTTCTGCCAACACAGTGAACTGGAGACGGACCATTGGTTTGTGTGCAAGAGCACGGCTTGGTGTTGCAGCCTGAGAGCTGGAACACAGGAGCTTGGGCAACTGAGCTTTGAGATGCAACAGCAGCCAGAGAATGACCCTGGGGGTGACAGCATGGGGAGGAAAGTGGCCCAGCCATGGCATTGCACACAAGCTGTGGAGGAGGCACTATCAGCATGACAGCCCTAATAAGGCCATACAAACCCTCATAGTTTTACACATGTATTGGAGGCATGTTGCAGATGATAGATAGATATGATTGTTCCCTCAGCTAGCCGGATGTCACTTCTGCCCTTAGATGAATCCTGGAGTGAAATGGACTGTTCCATCCCACCCCCCAAAAGATTGTGGCTCATCCCACACCTCTGTACCTGCCCCTAAAACATCAGCGTCTGTAACCCCATTGGGCCATGCCTTGTTTCGGCCCACATGGGAGCTCCTGATAGGGGGCTCCGAGCGGCCATGCGGTCTCTTGGACTTCCTCCCTCTCTTGGACTTCTGTCCCCCGTGGAAGGGAGGCTTCCCCTCTCCCACCTTTTGTCTCTCCCCTCCCCCACCCTCTTAGGCCCAGCCACGTGCTATGCCTGGGAGAACGAAGCTCGGGCCCTCCTAAACCCATAATAAAACTCTTTTCCCAAGAGCAAGCTTCAGAGATCTCTGCTTCCCTCCACCCCCACCGTGCAGGAGAATAATCTTCACTCAGACGCCGGTTACTCTGCATGTATGTCCATTTTCCTGCCTTGATAACCTTTTGGAAGCAGTCAGAGCTAGCAGGATTCAGCCAGCATCAGGAGCTGATGCAGCCTGGCAATCTGCTGATTTACGGAGGCTTCTGGCTCCCCAGGTGAAGCCAAGGCAAGCCCTGCTGCTGCTGCTGCTGCTCTGCTGCTGCGAAGCAGCGCGAAGGCACCGAGAGCACCGTCCGGCCCCAACGCACAGCGCCAGGGCAATGGACAGCGCCCGGGCAAAGCACAGCTGAAGCGCAGGCTGGCCCGGAAGGGAATCCTCCCATGCAGTGCAGGATTTGGGCGTTTTGATTCCACAGCCCTGCCCTGAGCTGGCTGGGCACAAAGCCTCCCCAAGCACGGGTGCCTCCTCTCCAGGCTTCCTGCAGTGCCTTTGCTGACAGGGTCCAGTCAGCCAGGCTGCGGCCAGGCTCAGCTGATGTTACCAAGCAATGCTGTCCAAAAGAGAAGAAGACAAAAGGCAAACCAGAAAGGAAGTATTAGTTGCCATGCTGAGTTCCTGACAGGCAGAGGCAGGATTCCTCTGGTTCCCAGAAAGATGCAGAAACAGGACATCGGGACACTACGTGCCCCTTTCCTTCAGGTCCAGGACCTTGCTATTGCAGGCCAACGTAGCTCACCATTGTATTCAGCCCTTTATCCAGGTGTCATCAGCTTGCTGGGATTTTCCCCCTGAGAGCAGCCTGGGAATGCTGCTTGCTGTCACAGGGCTTTGTTCCTCCCAGGAAACTCCACAGACTCACTCAGCTTCCTCCTTCCTAACACATGGCCCCACTTAACTGCCAGGAGGATAAGCAGTGTAAGCCGTTCCTCAGCAAATGCCAATCCCTTTAAGAAATGCTGATTCCAGTGGGACTTAGGCCCAAGTGGTGTTCTCAAGAGCACTGAAGTTCAGAGTTTCAGCAGCAAGACAAGAGCAGGCAGCTTGGCAGATCTACATCATCTCCAGCAGTCACCTGCCTTGCAAATTCCTCTGCTTCCTGTGGCCATTGGCTGAACTCCTGTTCTTGACCTGCGGCCTTCTCCTGTTACCCCTGAGACTGGCACCTGAGGCAATGAGGCACCTTAGGAGGAAGTCTAGAACAAAATGACAGAGGAGAATTCCACAGAACCTGCACTTTGGATCGTTTGCCAGTTTGGTGCGTGCAGCTGTCCGCAGCAGACGTGGAGTTTGTGGTTCAGTGAGCTGTATGGCCCAGAAAAGAAAAGACTAAGCTCAGGAAAACCAGGATCAATTCACTCAGCTCCTGCAGGCCAAAAATGAGAGTGCAGCAAATGACTGAAAAACACAGTACTACTATGCAGCACACATCCAGCGTGGGCATGACACAGATTTCAAACCCACATCCACGGAAGAATCTGACCTGGCAAGTGTCCCACAAGCCAAAGGGAGTGGTTTTTTGCAAAGGCACCAGGAGCTCCGTGGTGGACAGAGAACTTTGTCAAGAGAAGGGCTTTCCTGGCAGCTGGTGGGAGTGGAGAGAACAGGCATGGGTGCACCCACAATGTGAGGGCTGCCCCAGGGGCCCCCCGGCCATGCACAGGACGTGGGCAGTGCCCCGTGCACAGGACGTGTCCCTGCCATATTGCCAACATCAACACTGCTCCAGTGTCATGCAAACACATATGGGCCATTTGTTCCTCGGCATCTTTTCCCCACTAAAAAATCGTTCTTCCTTCAGTGAGCCCTACAATTTTCTGGTTGATGTTAGCCATGCAGTAAATGGGCAGGAATGATAGGCATTCCAATTTAGGGAACTAGTTTTAGTCAGAAGCACTGGTGGCAAAAATACAGAGTGTGTGGGCTTGGTGCCTGTTCTGCGTTCCTCTTGGATCCTTTGAGCTACGGGTTGTGCACTGCAAGCGGGTTTTGTGTTGCTTTGGGACAGTGTGTGCCCTGTCAAAGGAGTCCTTTTTGTCGCCTGATGCTCTTAAGTCTGTGGACAAATGCAGGCATCCTGGTTTTTTTCTCCTGCAATTGTACGCTGTGCAGGCCTGTGCAGTTGTCTTAATTTTGCCTTCTTCTTATACAGTTGGCCGATTGCTGCGGGTGACCCCTTTTTCCCCTTTTCCTTGCACAGACTGGGGATGTGTGCAAGTGGGTTCTTTTTCCATTTTTGTTTCCTGGCCTGCAGTCGCGAGCAGCACTGATCAAATGATGGAGTGAATTCTCAGAGCAGTTGGCAGGGCTTTCTTGTTGGTGTCATCCCGCAAAGTTTTTAATGGTCTGACAGGTAAGTAAAAGATTTTTGCTGGGCCGAAACAAAAATGACATAAAGATGCCATAAGGTTGGTAAAGCTCCTGGCAACAGCTTCAGCTCAAAAGGGAGTGTCTCTTGCCCAGCAGGGTGTCTGAAGGCATTCGTTTTTTTTATCTCTGTGCTTGTAAGGTCTGCAGACACATGCACGTGTCCTTTTTTCTTCCTTTTTCTTTTACAGTCTGTGAATTTGTGCAGGTGTCCTTTTTTTCCCCCCTGCTTTGCTGTACAGTTAGAGAACTCATGCAAGTGTCCTTTTATCCTCCTTTTTTGGCACAGTCTGCAAACTCATGCAAGCATCCATACTTTTTCATTTTAATTGCATAGTCTGGGGACTTTTGCCAGGGTCCATTGTTTTCATCTTTTCACTGCACACTCTGGGCATTCTTGCAAGGGGGTGATTTTTCTCTTTCTCTTTCACGGACAAGGTGTCCACTGGGTTCCATTCTGTTATTCATCTCTTGGATTGGTGGCAGCTCCCTGACAACTTCTTGTTGGTGATGGAGCAGCCTGAGCACTCTCAGAACCTCTCTGACTTCCTTCTGCCATGGGGGCTCCATGTCGGAGGAGGTGGTGCGGGACTGTTCCTCTGGTGCTGGAGGCCATGCAATATTGCAGCAGCTGTGGGGTCATGCACCAGGATATCCAAGCAGAGACCATCCTCCTTGACCTGGCCACCGGACAGGCAAAAGTGATGGACTTTGCCTGTGGCACTGACCTGCAAGACACAGTCTGCCCAGACTTAGCAGGTCAGCCTACCCAGGGCTATGCTCCCGGCTGCTCCCAGCATCTCACGGCCCAACCTGGCTATGGCTCCGGGGATTCCCCCGTTTGCTGCCAGTCAGGGGCACACCTATGAGCACAGAGATCTGCCTGTAGGAGACAGAAGGAAAGATCATTAGAACCGTTCCACCTTCTCTCACTGCTAAACCAGTTCTTCCCTTCCTCATAAAGACAAAATGCAGATTTTCTGTGCATCAGTGGCAGCTTATTGCACCTGCAGAGCTGAGAGCCTTTTTCCCCTGCTGCTGTGCTACAGGCAGGTTTAGCAGCATTACCTAACACGGAGATTCACAGAGGGACCACAAGCAATTGACTTTGTGCCACTTATTCTCAAAGGTCACCACCACTCTCAGTGGACACAGATGGAAGAGAGTTGTACACTCACTCCCTGTTTGCCCTGCTGACACACACCTGGCAGGCACAGCTTTACCTGATGGGGAATAACAAGAAGGGACAGCTCCCTCACAGCTGTGCAGCCCAGAGATCTGCAGGGCGCCATCAGCACCTGGCTTCATAAGTGACCAGTTCTGCTGGGATGGAAACCAACCACCAAATCCTCGCTGACTTCAGCAGCGGCAGCAGCAGTGCCTGCATCTGATCCCTAGGTCAGGGGCTGGGCTGCATAAAGGACACACGTGGCACACTGCCCCTGAAGGATGTGATTCTGGAAACAACCACCTACCACTGTCTCCTGTTGTTTGTGCTAGGGTCACACCAGCCTGAGGCACTGGGTAGCCCTCAAGGCCACCTGGGACTGCAGATGACAGGCCCTGGCCTCCGGGACCAAACACAGGGGAGGAAGTCACTCTCCAGATGGAGCTTGCAAATTGAAAAGGCTGCCATGAGCAGGTACCTCAAAGGGCAGACAAATGAGGCCCTCCTGCACTTCAGCTGTGCCACGCAGCCACACAGCCTGGGCAGGCACCGCAGAGCACAGGGACAACAGAAAGCACAGAAAGAGGGACAAACCCAGTCAAGCACAGAGACTTTTCATGATTGCTGAGCCAAGCCAGATACCCCAAGCGTGCCATCACCCACCAGTCCTTTTCTGTTGACAAAGAGCAGGTCCAGCGGGTGCCTTGCCTCGCTGGCCAGGGTCCTGCCAGGCCGTTTCCTCTCTGCTCTCCTGTGCTGCCAGCAGACGTGCCCACCTTCTTCCTTCCACTTGCAGAGCCTCGTACCTATGAGCCATGGCCAGGTGGGAGGCAGGAGCAATCCCAGAGGAGAGGTGCCAGCTACACCGAGCAGGAACCAAAAGCCTCTGAAAGCACAGCTGAAAGCCTGTATCTCCACAGCATGTTTTGCTGCCCTGCTCTTCACTGGGAAATGCAATTGTCCCTTCTTCCTCATCCAGAAGTCTACAGCTGGACACAAGCTAGCCAATGGGCAGCATTCCAAAAGCAGTGAAGGTTGGAGCTGATCAAGGAAGAAGAGAGTTGCCAAATCCAAAGCACACCCAAATGCCCTTAAGAGGGACTTTCCATCTTGAAGAAAGAAGGGCCAATTCACAAGTGAACGTAGAGCCTTATTCCATGGCTGACAAGGAAGGGAATTGTCCAACAGGCTTGATGGTGTTTAGGACTTTTATTGTGAGTCCAGTTCCAAGCTGCATTTGGAGGAAGTAGTCCTGAAGTGGTCCTGGTCATCTCTTCCACTTCCTCGATTGCTTCACTGCGAGTTTCCTTTTTTTTCTTCTGAAAAGCCCTTACAGTGGGGATTTAGATGGCAGGGGCCCATGAAATCTGTGGAAGGAATAACAGACGTACAGTCATAGCAACAACAGCAGTATGAAAGCAGCCTAGAGCAAATCAATTTCTCGGAAGTATTTTGTCTCCAAGGACTGGTGACAAGTCAGGAGTCCTAAGGGAATCTAGCAAGGCAACTGTTCTGCATAGTTTGGCCAGACTAGCACACACACCTCCTCTGAGTCATTGGCTTGGTGGCAGCCTTCTGCTGCTCCCAAAACAATCCCTGCTTTTGTCTTTACTGTAGAGGGAAGCTCAGGCACAGCCCACCCACGCCCAGCTGCCCTCAGAGGCAAAAGGAACTCCCCAGGCACTCCCTGCCTGCATCCAAGCACCACGGTGGCTTCTCTAGGGAGTCCAAAATTCCTCTCCCAGCAGCAAAGCAAGGAGGAACACGCGCTACAGTTCTTGCTGAGGCACACACGCTAGAATCCTCTGCTGGATCAGACAAAGAATGCACAGGACGTACTCAGCAGCGTCAGGCACCTCCTCAGCAGCCTGACCGCCAGCCCTCTCGCACAGCTCTAGCCTGGGTCTGCAGGGGGCTTCCTGTGGGACCTCCCTCCTTCTGAGAGGAAGCCCTGGCTTTCCCATTCTCTTTGGGCCTGCAATGCCATTCCTGCCTTCCTCAAACCTGCGCTCTCATAGCCCCTCACCAGACCCGTCCCTGAAGACACAAAGCTCTCTCCAGCACTGTTTACCAAGGGCCAGCTAAGAGACCATGCCACCCAGGCAGACAGCATCCAGAGAAACAGTGCCCAGAGGAGCACAGAGGAGTCCAAAACAACACACAAACTCTCTTTTCACACTCTGTGCCTCTTGACTCTCTCTGGTTCTTATCTTTTCTCATCCAGGTTGCATGATGGCAATTGACTGCTTCATCTTAAGCAACCTGTTCTCCTGCTCCCTCTGGACCTCTGCCAGGAAGTTTTCCTGTTGGGCCAGCAGCTGCTGTGCCTCCAAACACTGCCCTTCCAGCTCCTGGTGAGAGGAGGAAGACACTTCCACATGAAGTGCCAGCCAAGCTGCCCAGATAATCAGTGCAAGCTTCATGCCTCGCACCACCCCGCACTTGAAAAGTGCACAGCAGGAAGTGACTTTGTACCCTCCAGCAATGCTGTCCTAAGGGGAAACTCACAAGCAGGATCAGCAGGTGGGAATAAAGGAGATGCCACCTTTCTTTCCTGCTCTGATGGCTGCCTGTTTCTTGGCCCCTCTCCCCTCAGGATTCCCACCTGTTCTCAGAGGTTCAGTTCTCCAAGTGCTGACGTGGTCCTTGTCCTTCCTGTCAGAAGAGGCTGAAGAGAGGCTCTGCTGACCGGAGAAATGGATGCTGCTCAAAGGGAAAAAGAAACATACCAAACCAATTTAAAAGAGACAAAGAAAAAAGAAACAATTATTTCCAAACTCAGTTCCTAAGAGGGTCCAGCTAGCACACAGAAATACACAAACATAGGATTGAGGGCGCCCTCAGTATGTGTGCCTTCATGGCCAGGATGCTGCTAGCACAGGCAAACATGGCCCAGAACTGTGCTAGTCTATTCCTCAAGGTGTCATCACTTGCTGGGAATTTTGTCCTGACAGCACTATGGGATTGCTGCTTGCTGTTCAAAAGGCTTTGTTCCTTTCAGGAAACTCTGAACAGACTTATACCAGCTCCTCTTTTCTACAGAGGTGGGCTATTGGAGTGTCCAAAAGAGATGTGGGGCATAAGACATTCCTCAGGAGACTCCCAAGAGCTGTGAAAAATTTTGATCCCACGTGTTGTTCTCAGGACGCTGGACACGCAGGGTGTCAGCAGCAAGCCAGGAGCAAGGACACAAGCAGCAGGACGCAGATGTGCTCAGCTCCGGCTTGCAGGAAGAGTAGGCCCTGCCTTGGCATGGCCCCCCTCCCTCTTGTGCTGGCCGGCATCTTCCTTCTCAGCAGGAAGAGCCAAGGAAGTGGCCTGGTCACCAGCTCCTCGTCTGCCACAAATCCGGGCAGCAAAGCCGCAGCCATTCTCATCTACGTGACTGGGCCAGGCAGCACATGGGGCTGGCACAACAACTGCTCAGCTGGCCCTGTTTGTCTGGCAGAAAGCAGAGGCAGAAACCTCTAAGAGTGGGGCAGGAGGGAGCAGCTGAGTGCCCTGGGATGCTGACAGTCAGCTGCCCCACAGCCCCTGCCTTCCCACGGAACAATCCAGAACCGCTTGGCAGGGACGGCTTTCGTCGTGTTCTTCAAGCCCCCGTCCCCGGCACTGCAATACTTCAGTTCCTTTGCTACCAGCTCAACCTGAATACACCAGCCGAGAGCAAAAGAGGGCCACAGAAATGACCAGAAGGAGGGAGCTCCCCTCTGAGGAACAGCTGGGAGTCTTGTGCATGTTTAGCCTGGACAAGAGCAAGAACCAAGGAGACCTTTCGATATTTGTAGGGGCTTCAAAAAAAGATGGGGACATAGCTTAAAACCTTGTCCTCTTACAATTAGCCCTACTAAAAGATAAAAGACACTCCATGCAGATTGGCTCTAAGGAAGGAACTGTTTACAAGGAGAGTGCTGAAACACTGGCACAGGCTGCCCAGAGAGCTGGGAGGAGCCCCAAGCCTGGCAACATTCAAGGTCAGCTTGGATGGGACTCTGAGCAACCTGGTCCACTTCAAAGATGTCCTTGCCAGTGGCTGGGGATTTGGATTAAATGACATGCACTGGTCCCTTCTAAGCTCAAACAGCCTTGGATCCTACTTGGTTTTCATTGCAAAAGCACCCAGAGTGTGTATGACTAGATGGGGGGGGGGCATCTGAAGCCCTGGAGATTGGCCGAGGAACAAACCCTGACAGGGAACAGCTGTTTGGGCTGCAGCCGCTTTGCCTTGTACCTGCAGAAGTTCCACGGCAGAGCCTCGCCTGTGCACATCCATCTGCAGGCAGCAGCCCAGAAATTCATACAAGCCAGAGGGCAGCCTGAGCTTGTGCAGATCTCGTACCCCTTGCTTGCCTATCAGGTAGTTAGCCTGAAGCAAAAGGAAACATGAGACTCAATGTGATTCTTCCATATCCTTTGGTGCTCACCCAGAACCCATCTTTTAAGCTCCAGTCTGCAGTGTCAATTTCTTGCCTGGCCAATGGTTAGAGATGAGCCTTCTCTCCCAAAGGAAAAAAGGCTCCAGTGCAGCCCCAGCTATTCCAAGCTGCAACAGGTCTTCCCTTGACAGCTGATGGGAGCCCCAGGCATGTTTTTACAAGTGGGCCTTGGTGGAAGAACTTCAAGCTGTGAGCATGGGATTCTGTCTAATGGACACAGAGCAGGACACCGCTCTGTGAGCAGATTTACACCTTACCCTGTCACTGGGTTCCCTAATGTAAGGAACCTCTCCTTTGGCCATTTCTATTCCCACAATGCCAAGGGACCAGATGTCCACTTTGGGGCCGTATGGCTCTTCTCTCACCACCTCGGGTGCCATCCAGCACGTGGTCCCAACCATCGACCTCCGTTTACTCTGCTCACGGCTGAGCAGAGCACAGAGGCCAAAGTCAGCTGAGGAGAAAAACAAGCACTGCTTCAAGTAGGAAACATAGGAAAAGGCTTCCTCGGGACGCCTATGTCTCAGAAGGGCGTGCTGAATCGAGCTGCAAAAGCAGCTGGGCTCTCTTTCCTCAGGGCTGCAGCCAAGGACATGGGCAATTGTGCACTTCGCAACCCCCCCACGATTCCCACCGTGGCTTTTCCTCAGTCATCTCTCCCTTTGGAAGGAACTCCCACCCAAACCAAAGTTACTGCTGCTACCTTGTTGCTCTCTAGCCCACTCAGCACCTTAGAGCCGCGCCCTGGGCTTGCAGAGTGCTCCCTGCCCTGTTCCCGGCGCCACTGCTGGGCACCCGGCAGCCGCTCCAAAGCAGCCCCACACCGCTCCCCGGAGCGCTGCGCCTGACCAAGAATACCCACCCAGCTTGACGGAGCCATCCCGGCCCAGAAGGATGTTGTCACTTTTGAGGTCTCTGTGAATCACCTGGTTGGCATGCAGGAAAGCCAGGCCTTGCAGGCACTGGGAGAGAAAAAACAAACAGGAGGCCAAAAGTGAGTCTGATCTGATTTCATCACACCCAAAAGGAGACTGCTCCTGAAGAGTCACAGATCTCGAAGGAGCAGTGAGCGCTGGCAAGAGCAAGAGCTCGCTGCTGCAACACTAGGAGAGCAGGATCTTTCCAAGGGAAGGCATATTAGCTTGACGGGGAAACACCAGTCATTGCTCGAGACTGTCCCCTGCAAAGCCAGTCAGAGCGATCCCTGCTGTAGTGGATGTGCTCTCCCCGTCCACAGGACAAACAGTGGTTTGCCAAAAGAGGAAAAGTCCCTGCCTTGGCTACCAAGGGGATCACTGTCGGGTGGGAGACTGGAGGACATGGCCTATAGGGCTTCCTCAACAGCAGTCTTGGAAGTAGCTCATGGGTCAGTTTTCAGTAGCAAGCACCATGGCGGGTGCCATGCCACCCTTTGAAGTTGAGACCTGTGAGAGATGAGTCTCTCTTTGGCTTTGCCACTGGTTTAAAACTTGGACACCAGCATCTTTGTGCTTACAGGCAAAGAAGGTATTGCAGAAAGGTTTTGGGCAAAGGCTTGGAGAGGCAAAGTGCAGAACAGAAAATGACAATGGAAATGAGACAGAGAGTTCAATCATGGCAGAGAAGAGTAAAGAACAGACTATAGTGAGAGCAAGGACACCGGCAGGCAGTTCAGTCCAGGTGCTCTTTCTTCTCTGAAGCATAAGAGCAACACAGAAAGAAAGCTCTGAACATGGAATCACTCATTTTGCAGTGCTTTCAAAGGACGAGCCTGTCCAAGCCATCCCAAGCACAAGCAGGACCCCTTACCTCCCGACACACTGTTGCTATGTGTCCTACAGCCATCCTTTTCATGCAGACCACATCAGCTAAGGAGCCTCCATCCATGTACTCCAACACCACCAGAACAGCCCCACAGACAAGGTAGCTGTAAGACAAAAGCAACCGCGTGGAGCTGAATGTGCACAGCAAAATTGCCGTACGGAAGAAGAGACTAGAGCTGAGTTTTGTTTCCAGGTGCCCGGTTAATGAAGAGGGAATCAAGTGAAGACACACTCCACCTGGGCTATCCAGCGCTTGCCATTGGTGCCGTGTAAATGAGGAAGGCACACCCACGGAAAAGGAGACGGCTTAGGTGACAAGCAGGGGAAAACAGCAGTTTTGTGACAGCAAAGATTAATCTGGAAGCGGACACATCCCAGCAGCTGCTTCATCATCTTCATACACAAATTGCCCCATGAACTCCAGCAGCAAGGAGGCACAGTCTTCACAGCTTTTACTCAGGGCAGGTGGGTGTGCAGCACTGCCAACACCCTTTGGAAAACCATGCAGAAAGGACAGCGATAAACAGGAAAAACAATTTCAAACCTGGCAAATTATGGCTCTCCTAGCCTAGTCTTTTGGCATGCAAAGCAATGGAAAACAGTGGGAACAGGGCAAGGGAAATAATTTCTGTGATGCCTTCTCAGCGCTTCTCCTCCGACACTTGGATAAAAATCACGCCCCAAAACAGCTAAACAACATGCAGTGAGTGAACATACATGCTGCAGGTTTAGTAAGAGAGCCAGGTTTCTGAGATCAATCTTCAAGCTATTTCTGCCAGGAAGCATTCGTGGGGACAAAATGCAATCTCCTCCTACGCCTCGCAATGGAGTAGGTTGATGTTAATTGAAAGATCCATCTTCTGCCAGAATACTGACCTTTCTAGGTAGGTGACAATATTGGGGTTCTTCATTTCATTCATGACCAGGATTTCCTTCAACACATCCTCGCAGCCCTGGTGCTGGACATTAATTTCCTTTATGGCCACCTACAATGACATGGAAAGCCATTAAGAGCAGACATTACGAGAGCCTCTTCCTCCGTGCACTCATGGGCCTTGATGCCTTGTCACCTCACTAGAAATGACACTAAGCCATCAACCGCAAAGCGCCAACAGCACTCTCTGCACCTGCAGACATCTGAAAGCGACTTTTTTTATCCCGACTATTATCATTGACACATGGTTTGCAAGCCAAAAGTAATTTGGCTCCTGTGAAGATAAATTGAAACCACTGGAAATTCATTAGCATTTCTAGGGGCTTTGACCCTAGCCTTTCAGAGATGGCTGCCATTCTTGACTGTGTGCCAAAGTCAATGTGCACATACATGACATGGAAAATGCTGTCCAAAAAAGAAACTCCAAGGCGACTCAAAGTAAAGTTACAACCCTAGCACATCCTAACTTCTTCACTTTGGGTTTTGCAACTCTGAAGAACAACCTTGAAGGTGGTTTACAACATGTAATTATTGTAATTTGTAATTATTTAGTGGGTTTAAAAATGAATAATCCTTCTGTGCTATGCTACAGGTCATAAAGCAGGGCTTAGGGCTTTTGGACACCTCCTCGACCTCCCTCCAAGAGCAGTTCCTGAGCACAGCACTGCAGGTGGATAAGGAACTACCAGGAAGATGGAGTTGTATTTACTGAGAGCTAGAAACGAGGATTCAGGACTTTGAACTTATAGCCCCGAAGAGCAGCGGCACTCTCCAAGACACCACTGTGTCTGTTCAGTACAAATAGCATCTGTGTAGCGGAATGCCTCCGACACAGGATCAACACAAGGTTGTAAGGTTGTATTATTTAAGGCTCTTCATCAATTTCTTCCCATTGGTCTGTGCGCATGTGTGTGTGTGTGTGTGTGTGTGTGTGTGTGTGTGTGTTTGAACTAGGCTCCTTAGGACTGAAAGACAAAACTGTGCTCCAGGCAAGATCTCTCCTTCTTTAGCTCCTGCATGATATTTGAAAACTGAACCATATGGTGGAAAACAATGGGAAATCCTTTCTGTGTCTGAAGCTGGGCTTAAGAGGAATTGAGACGGAATGATGGCTCTTGCCATCAGCTAATCTATGAATATTTATCCAGTAAATCCAAGCCAGCGCATCCTTCTCTGAAAGACACCACCGCCATCCTTGCATTCATTCAGGTAGGGAGGAAGGACAAAGTCTGTCCTCTGCACGGGCTGCACAGCAGGACAGCCTTTGCAGCAAAGTCAGGTGGCCCAAGGCTTTGGCCATAGATCTCATCACAAGGGAAAGCACTCAAGAGCTGCAAAATCTGCATGGGCTGTTGGCACTTACCGCTCGTCCTGTGGCAGCGTCGAAGGCCTTATAAACGGTCCCAAACCCCCTAGAAACAGAAGAGTGGCAAAAACAGAGAAGTTGGTCAGTGCTGAGAAACAAAAGGCAGCCAAGGCAGGAGCTCTCTGCTTCCTGCAGTGTCTCTAAAACACCAGGCTCTGTCCACTCTTCAGCCAACGGCCCAGCAGCCCAGCAGCCCTCTGCCATGCAGAGTGCCCAAGAGAAAAGCTGGCTGCAAAGGAAGGAGAAGGGCTGCTACAAATCTCAAATGTACACTCTAGATGAAGCATGCGGGCTTTCCTTTGCCTTTCCCTTCTTGTGCCTGTGCCCGTGGGGTGCCTTTCCAATCAATGAAACATACAGTCCTGCTGGGCCTTCTCACCGCTCTCTTTTAATCCTGCCTGCAAAACTCCGGCAACACCACACAGCCTTTCTTCTTTTCCTGACCACTGAAGATTGTTTTCAGCAAAATACTGGAAAGCAATGCTACTGAGAGCTGTTATCTGACGGCTGGCATGTGGGAAGCTGCTCTCAGGTTTTTCTTCCTTCATGAGTGTGGCCAAATTACTTTGAATCATACAAAAGCATGGAAAACCTGGGCTTGCAGATCCTGCTGCTGGAGGCAGGCAAGCCATTGTCAGCAACCAGTTATCTTTCGTGATGCCTTGTTCTGCCTCAGCACTGAGACAGGGACAGTCTAAAGCCAGGGTCTGAAGATGCTTGCAGCTTGCCTGACTTCCCACATGATATTGCACCACCAAAAGACCTGGCCCATGGTTCTGTAGAAGTAAGCGTGGCTGCACTCACCCACTGCCAATACGTTTCCATCCAGTGTACTTCTTCTCTGGATCTCCCACATTGACCTCCTGCCCTGAAAGAAACCAAATGCAAGGAGCAAACTTCAAAACAGGGATCCTGGCTTCCGCAAGATCTGAAACCCAGCTCCACTCTCTGGGCCTCTGAGCAATTGATGGTTGCTTGGCTAACAACAGCATCAACAAGAACAACAGCAGCAGCAGCCCCAGCAAGACAGGCAGCTCAGTGGCACAGCTGGCCGGCACAGAGTCTGATTCTCCACACTCCTTTGCAGGGTTACCCTGAGGGGACACTAAGCCCGTGGGAAAACCATCAGAGCAGACAGAGACCAGAAAAGAACAGGCCCCAAGGCAAGTGGTTGTCATCTGCAAACAGGAAGGAGGGCTGAAAAATCTTGACACTTCATTTTCTTGGGAAGAAACACTCTCTTGTGAGATTCAACAGAAGGTTTCATACTTCCACAGTTACAATGCACCCTGGGATCTGGATGAATTTTTAGCAACAGCTGCTTTTTGCAGAGCAGAAAGAAGATTGCAAAGTGAATTCCAGGAGAGGAGGGGACCTTCTCTACCTCTCAGCGGTTTGCCTAAAGAACGCCTTGACATTTTTAGAGAACAGCAGCTCAGTCTCTAACCAAGAACAACGGCTCTAGGAATTAGGACCCTCTTCATTTCTGAGCAGGCTGAGTTCTGGAGATGCCTTTGCCCATTCCCCATTTAGTGAAGAACTACAAGTCCTTGTCTTCAGCCTGGGCTGCAGCAGTCACTAGCACTGGACTCAGCTCCTTGAACACCACCCACGTGCCCCATCTCCCCAAGTGGGCGCAGCCAGGCGGGTAACAAGGACAGCGCCGCTCCTCAGGCGCTGCCGTGACACAGACACCTGCACAAAGGAGATGCTGATCCTTCCACGAGTCCAGGGGAAGCTGCAGCAACGGGACGGCAGCTGAAACCTCACAGCTAAGGAAGGCTCCAGCCTCTGCAGTCACACCGGCTGTCAGCGGCAAGGCAGGCATGACAAAAAGCTTGGCAAAGCCCACAAATGGCCACAGACAGCCGCTGTGAAGAAGCTAGAGCCACATCAAGCCCTGTTTCAAGGTGTTGACCCCTCTCAAGACAGAACATGATTGTCCTTGCCTTCAGGCCCACGGAGGAGTAGATCAATCCACCTTTTGTCCAATGGCAGCTGATAGCAGACACAAAGTAAACTGGGCTCTGTGCTGTACCTGAGCGGTTATTCTCTGGCAGAACTGCACTGGCAGCTATTACCAGTTGCAAGAAGCAACTCAGTTGTACTGCACACTCAGCAGGGCCTTGGTGTGCTTTCCTAGAGTACGATCTGTGCAGGGATTGAGGCCAATGCTTAGTATTCCTGGAGTATTTACCAGCTGGGCATTAGCAGTGACAACGTGCCTGGTACCAGAGGAACATGCAGCAGAGGGGCTGCAGGCTTCCTCCTGAGAATTGCCTGCAGGGCAGCTCTAGCTGACCTGTGTCTCTTTGATGCATCTTCCGAAGAATACCATTAAAATATCAAACAGGCATTGTAAGAAGAGTATCCTGTTCTTCTTCTTTTGGGGCACTTTGAAGAGAGCTCTTCCTCTCTGATTCCTTGAGATTGTTCTAAGAATATAATTTTTTAATTTTTAGGGCATATGGAAAGGATCTCTTCCTCTCTTATTTGTGCTGTCAGCTGCTGTTGTTTTCAAGGAGGCCAGGCTAACCAAAAGGTAGGATTCTTATCAAAACCAGCTGTAGAAGGAGTAGGAGAAGTACTAAGAGTCATAGAAACAACAGCAATATGAAAGCAGCCCTAGAGCAAATCAATTTCTCGGAAGTATTTTGTCTCCAAGGACTGGTGACAAGTCAGGAGTCCACAGGGAAACTAGCAAGCCAACTGTTCTGCTCAGTTTGGCCAGACTAGCACACACAGCTCCTCTGAGTCATTGGCTAGGTGGCAGTCTTCTGCTGCTCCCAAAACAATCCCTGCTTTTGTCTTTACTGTAGAGGGAAGCTCAGGCACAGCCCACCCACGCCCAGCTGCCCTCAGAGACAAAAGGAAGGCCCCAAGCGCTCCCTGCCTGCATCCAAGCACCACGGTGGCTTCTGTAGGGAGTCCAAAATTCCTCTCCCAGCAGCAAAGCAAGGAGGAACATGTGCTACAGTTCTTGCTGAGGCACACACACTAGAATCCACTGCTGGGTCGCACGAAAAATCCCCAGGACGTACTCAGCAGCTTCAGGAACTGCTTCTCTCTTTCCTGGCTTGAGCGGGACGAACCGCTCATGCTCGGGTTTTCAGGCTGCAGAGAGGAGGCTTCTTCGGAGGATGCTGCTGCAGCAACAGCTTTGATGGCGTATCCTGCACTCGTCTGGGACAAGAAATTTGTTTGTGTCAGAAAGGTGCCTGGCAGAGATGCCCCAGACAGAGTATTTCAAAGGCAAGCCCTTAGGAGCAGCACTGGTGTTAGGCTGCAAGTGGAGCTGTCAACTCCTCCCCCTCCAGTCAAACCCAAACCAGCAGTCAGAGACTACAGCTTGTCACAGTCAGCCGTAGTAGAGACTGCGAAAGGGAAAGAACAACTGTACCCTTCACCCCCTTCTGAGGACTGCATTCACCACGGACAGGGACAACTTGTTCAGAATCTGCATGGGTCACCATGCTCGCCTGAACAAACCCCTCAGAAAACAAAGGGAGCACTAAGAGGCCAGCAGAAATACATTCCAAGGATTGCTGGCACACCAGCCCCAGCACTAGCCCTGCTGCCCAGGGCAGCAGCTGAGATTCAGCAAGCCAGCAAGTGTCCTTCTGAGCAGCTGCCATGGAGACCACAGAGCATGGCGGTCAGAGACCTTGGCCCCATGCACCTGCAGCTCTGCAGGGGAAAGGCAACAAGGGCAGAGACCACTTGTTGCATGACTGCAGTGCTTCCTCCTCTTCCACTCACCCGCTTTTGTTCAGCCAGCCTGTACTGCAGCAGGACCTTGTGCATCCTTTCCATTTCTTCATTGTGCCCCTTCTCCATTGCCTTCATCTTGCTCCGAGCTTCCTGCAACTCCGCCTGCAGCTTGTCCTTGATATTCGATCAAGAGGAATCTTACTGGCATCTGCAATCTCACTCAGGTTTCCTCTGTTGCAGTCTCAAAAGCACTTGTGTTCAGCCACTTCCTTCTGCTTCTCTACCCAGCTCTAACCCTTCCATCCTAGCTCTTCTTCCTGGTGCTCAGCACTGGAGCCTGCCAGGCTCTGTGCTTCCAACATGTGTAAGGAAAGGAGAGGTCACCTTCCTTCCCTGCTATCATGGCTGCCTGTCCTCTGGCCCCCCTCTCTTCAGGATTTCTGTCTGTTCTCAGAGGCTCTGTTCTCAAATTCCCCTGCCCTTTGATCAAGGAAAAGCTGCAGATGGACTGCAGGATGAGGACGAGGCCAGCACCTAGATGACCCAGTCACAAGACAGGCCACCAGCTGAAGTACCAGCACCACGGGGCCTGTTGCAACTGCTTCAGGCTCCAAGGGAAGACCTCTGTCCACTGTGGGAGGACAGAAAGCAAGGAACCCAGTTGCTGGGACTGCAGTTGGCAGCAATGTCAGCAGCAGTCTGCTGCATGGCATGTGGCTGTGGGGAAGATGCTGCAGCTTCACTGCCATGCTTTGGGTGGTGACCACCCAGCCTCCTGGGGAACTTGGCTTATGCCCACGCTGAACCTGTGGCTGCCTATACTGTCCCAGCATTGTCCTCTGGCTCTTCACAGGCCGTCAAGTATGAGCTCTTGAACTTCTCTGCTGCCTGGCCCAGCAACGTGTAGCCTACAGCAGATGCCTGTGACCATGTCCCATACTCGGGCTGCTCTTCTGCTAAGCCAGCCCTCCAAAGTCACCTGAAAACTTCAGCCATGTATTGTTCCTTACCAGTTTTTCCACCATCTTCCTTTTCTCCGCTTCCTCTGCAGCTTGCCAGAGTCCCAGAGCCTTGCTGCACTGCTCTTCTGCCCAGCGCAGCTGTTGAGCCATGGCCTCACACTGCTGCTTGCTGAAGGATCTTACAGCCAGCAGCTCACCACGAAGGCCCCTCACATCCTCTGCAAACATGACACACGGCAACAATCAGAGGCTACACAAGCAGAGGAATCTGCTGACCTTAAGCCCTTTCAGTTTCAGGCAAGGAGGAACCTGCCCTCAGCTCCTTCACTCCTCACAAGCCCTGCAGACAGGGGCGACTGCACCAGGCAGGGCCATCAGCAGAAACAAAGCGCACGAGGCTCTCACCCAGTATCAGCTCCTTGGCCTGCGTGGCTGCGCGCGCTTGGGCTTCCAGGCGGCTCCTGGCCGTCTCCAGCTCTGACACGTGCTGCTGAGCCTCCAGCAGGCTGCTTTGCAGGCTCTCTTTCTCTGACCTACAAGTTGTCAACAGGGAGAGCAATTGTTCCTGGCACACAGGGGCACTTTCTCCAGTAAGCCACATCTTCAGATGTGCTTTAAGATCCCTTTACCTGGCTTCTGCCAGCTGCTCTGAAATGCCTTGTAGCTCCTGCTCCGTGGCTGCCAGTTGGGCTTCCAGGGCAGCGTTCTCTTGCACCAGCACCGCCTTCTCTCTGCACACCTGGGACAGTGTGTGCCCTTGGCAAGAGAACTCCTGGAGCAGCTTCTCCAGGCCCCTGTGGGCTGGCCGCTGCGGGCGGCAAACCTGCAAGTGGGGGGCACCATTTTTCATGTGGAACTACAACAACAACAACACAGGCTCGGTCTTAACTTGCTGCCACAAGCAGCAATCAGGGGAGTCTGGCTAGGACAAATCCCTCTGCCACAAGTGCTGCCTAGGAATAAGGTGAGCGTACCTTTGGCGCTGCCAGAGGAACCGCTTCCTTCAGCAGATCCCTCTGAGGCTGCGATTCCTCCGCTCTCTGTGCCGCCACTTCAAACACGCTCTCTAGTGAGGAGTGGCGCTTTCTCTCAAATGCAGCCAACTCCTTCCATCTGCGACAAGGGGACAGACAAACAAGCCTTTAAGTGCAACACAAAAGGTTTTGCTCCTTGCAAAACCAGCACTGCATACCATGCGCCACATAAGGCAGTCTCAGGGCCTTCCAACAGCCCTCTACTTCCACCTCAAGAGAATGCTGCAATTCCTTCCCTAGACCAGCATCTCTCTTTGACATTCGTGCAGGTGAAAGAGTCGCCACTGAGGAAGTCAAACAAGCTTCCAGAAGGCACAGAACATTTCCAGAAAGCTCAGCTACTCTCAGCGCAACAGCTTCCTGCCTGCTGGCTCTAATGCTCCTTTCTGATACAGTGGGTACCAGACTTGGAAGAGTTTTTCTTTGGCTAAGACACGCTTGGTAAGTCCAAAGGAGCAGTCCCACAATTGCTCTTGCTTTCACTAGTGAAACAAGGAAAGAGCCTGCAAGTGATAGCTTGGGGAGGAGGTGGGTAGGATTTTCCAATTCAATCATCAAAGGATCCCAAGACAGTTTAGGCTGGCAGAGACCCCAGGAAGCCTCTAGCCTGGTCTTCCACTCCAAGCAATTGGGGCCAACCTCTGGACAGGCTGCTCGAGGCTCTATCCACCTGGGGCTTCCAAATTTCAAGGGTGGAATCTGCACATGCTCTCTGAGGCACTTGTTCTGCTGCATGATTGTCTTTGCGGGCCAATGCTTTGCTGTCCTTAAGCCCAGCCTGAACCTCCCTTGCTTTTACTCTGCTCTACTTCAGAATGCTTTTTGTCAAGGGTTGACAAGTGAGTCCCAGGAGGCAGCTATGCTCTAGGTCGGTCGGCAGCCAGACCTGCCCTGGGCTGCCTTCTCCCGTCTGTGCTGAGCAAGTCAAAGGGTGAAAAGCCAAACTTGTTCTTTGACCCTGGGCCTCCTAAAGCCCAGCAATGCCCAGCCCTGCGCAGAGAAAGTGAGAGAGATTAACACACACCTCAGCTCCCGAGCGCCGCGCACTCTATCCGTGCTCTCGTGCCGCTCTGCCTGTCCTGCCTGGACCGAGGAGTCCTGACTGGCAAGAACCTCTCCTAGCGGGACCTGCAAGGAACGGGCAGGAAAGAAGCACAAACCAGCAATAAGGAGCAGGGAAGTTGGCTCCTGCGAGCTGGCAGAAGCAGCAAGCAGAGACAAAGCCCACCTGCAGGCAAAACTTATTGTGTGGGGCTGTTTAGGTGGTGTTTAGGTGGTGTTTTTGTCCCACCTAACTCTTGAGTTGCTTTGGAAATGTCTGAGTAGAAGCAGGGAACACTTCCCTGCTCCCCTCTGGTCAACTGGCTTCCCCTCAGGATTTCAGGCTTTGGAGAGCAGCCAATAGGAACTGCATTCCAGCCCTTCAGAGACGGACCTTGTCGTGTCAAAGTCAAGGGTGGAGTTGAAGTAGTGACTGTAGCTACCTAGGTAGGGCGTGGACAGGGGTAGGTCCCTGCAGGCAGCAGTGGCTCCTCCGAAGCCCACAAGGCTGGGAAGTGCGCCTTGGCACCTCTCCCTCTGCTGCCAGCAGGGAGCCCGCACAGACTGTGTGCACAAAGGGGCTGACTTTGGCACCAGTAGCACTAAAGGGCATCGTGCTACCGCTTCTCTCACAGCAAGGGAAGTTCACAATCCCTGTGAGAGTGCCAGGAAAATGATGCCTGCATGTGAAAGTTCAGATCCCATTTGCCACAGGTCAGTGGCTGGGCTGAAGAGCTAGGTCAGGGCAGGACTCCAGGCCACAGCATCTTCAGCCACAAAGGGCAAGTGCGGCCTGCTCAGAAACTTGCAGCTCTGCAGTGCACCAAAGCTTTGCACTGCACCAACCAAACTGCCACTTCTTGCTGCAGGATGCTCAGGCCCCGGACATGCAGGTTTGTCGTCCTTTGACAGGACACCTCCCCTTTAGCCTCTGGAGGAAGAGAGCGAGCCCAGAGGAGGTTCTGCTGCTGCTCTGGTGCTCTGCAGACAGGCAGCAGCCTGAGGGACAGGGAGTAACCTGTCATTTAGAGCCTTACTTCTCCTGAATTCTATCCTCAGCTCTCCTAAGCAGAAGTCAAGAATTTGGAGACAAGTGGGATGCTCAGTCATTAAAACTCAGTTCAAGTGCACTAATGACACTAATGTTTGGATGGGATTGCATATGCTTCTGAAGGAGCTATTTTAGCCTGCCTACAAGCAGCATGCAGCCTCCTGTCTGCAAAGCTTGACTTTCATTAGCTAAAACCTCTTCAGTGGCAAAGGAGGAAACGGATGGACTCCTTTTGGTGGTGTTCATGCACACATTGACTTTGTGGGCTTTCTTTCAGCCTGCCAGGCTGGCGCTCTACTGCAAGGGGCCAAGGCCACAGCTTTCTCCACAATCCTCAGACCCCAGGAATGTCAAGGGTGCCGTCCCACTCACCGAAGCGGGCACTTGACTCCTTCCACCTCTGAGGCGACCTGCCAGGAACAAGGGAAAACCAACCAGGTGCTGTTAGAAATCTGTTGGTGCTGAGGAATCCCACAGAACAAGTCCACCCAAGCAGAGAGCATTTTCCTTCCACAGCATCCCTCCGGGAGCAACACTTCTTTAGCACAGCAAGCGAGAGTGCAGGCCAATAACCTAGGCTGTGTCTACCTTTTGCTCGGCTTTGCCACTAAGGAATTAGAAACTTGGCCGAGAAGATGCAAATTGTTCCTTAGCAGTCAGGGCCTACGTCAGAGCTCACTGTCCAGCCTGCAGCTAAAGCAGCTTTCTTCTCCTCTCTTTCCTGCACTTGCTGTCTCTTTTTGTAAATTGCACGCAGCCTGCCCCCCGCCATTGCTGGAAACAACTCCCCACCAAAGCTCCCACCAAACCCTTCTTAGCGCTTGCAGTTCTGTTGGGACACAGCACAGGCCAGCTCCGGGGTTCAGGAGCTCACACCAACTGCTCGGCAGTTTGCCCTTCAGCGCAAAGCCAATCCCTCTCGTAGCACACACTGCGTGTGCACTTAGACAGGCGCATCCTTGAGGGATGGAATGCAGAAACAGAGATGCCTTTCCTCAGTTCTGAAGAGAACCGAACAGTTTTTAGAAGAACACCTGCAAAGCTCTCCCAGTCGGCATTTTGGAAGTTCCCACACCCTGCTAGGTAAGAGACACCTCCTTTTGAGGTGAAGCTGTTGACAGGAGCTTTACCAAACCTATGGCAACTTTATGACATTTTTGTTTCATCGTGCTGCCCCAAGAAAAAACTTCTATTTACCAGTCAAACGACGAAAAGCTTTCCGAGAAGCCACCAGTGAAAAGGCCCTGCTGACTGCTCTACGGACTCGCTCCATCGTTTGAGCACTGCTGCTCACGCCCGTAGGCCAGGGACAAAATAAAGGAAAAAACGCCCTCTTGCACAAGTCCCCAGACTGTGCAAGGAAAAAGGGGAGAAACAGGAGACTTGCACCACTCCACCGACTGTGCAAGAAAATACAGGAACAAAAGGACACCTGCTGTGATGGGAGAACAGCACAGCTGAGGTGATCCTCCTGCAATGAGCGCGCCAAGAGCTGCTCTGGACACTGAGACCTTGCGGGCACCAGGAAAACCTCCTGCTGACAACGCTGTGACGTGGCAGCCCTCTGCTGACATCACAATAGCAGCCATTCCGGCTGGGTTTGTGAGTTCATCCATAGCAACCAAGCATTCTCTACAGCTGACACAAAAGAAAAGCCCAGAAAGATCTCTGCCTCAAAGCAGCACAAAACTCCCTTGCAGTCCATAACCCACAGCTCAAAGGAACAAGAGTAACACAAAACAGGCACCAAGCCCATACACCCTGTACGCCAAGCTGAACACTGAGAGAGAGCCAGGATGTGAGGAAGCCAAAGGCAATGTGCCCTTTTGGCCACCAGTGCTTCTGACTACAACCAATTTTAAATTTGCTTTGAAATTCTGTGGATGAAATCGTGCTTTGCTAATATCCCAGAGAGTTCCCTAAATAAGGATGCCTGTCATTCCTGCCCATTTACTGTATGGCTAACATCAACCATTGTAGGGTTCAAGGAAGAATGACACCTAAGTGGGGAGAAAAAGCCAAGTCACCAACCTGTGGCACACACAGCACACTGCTGCTGCACAATCACAGCACCTCCAAGAAGCCTTTGGGGCCTGAGACTCACTTCTGGCAGCTTCCTTGCGCACACATCTGGGAGTCACAGACATCTGACTCTAATGGACGCACAGAAAGAAGGGAAATAAAATCAAATCCCCTATGGGGGCAACATAGAAGCTGTTGTGGGGGGGGAACCAATGCAGCAAAATGGGCAAGTCCCACCTAGAAGGGAGGAGACCATGAGGCAGAGACCAAAGAGCTCAGCTGGAGGGCACACCTTAGGAAAGCAGGCTCAGGAAAACAGAGCAACCACAAGCCTTCAAAAGTTCAGAAGCTTCCTTCCAGGCTGTGTATTGTCCTGATGCAAATGCCCTCTGTGTGTCAGACTGAAAGTCAGGGCAATTCTCAAGAAATGTCTGATTAGACGACAAACGCCTTTGGATCTACACACACCGCATTTGTGCCTTACTAGTGTCCTAATCCCAAAGCTTTAAAATGTTGGTGAGTGAGCCTAATTTCCTCAGGGCTGGAGATCAGGGAGTAGTCTCAAACATGCACTACTTACAGAACAGTGCGCAGAGCTATGCGTACTGTTTTCTGCCCACCATTCACAAAACCCTACTGTTTCCTCAAAGGAAAGCAGCAGAAAGCTCTAGCAGCCTGCCCCCACCCCAAGAGTTTCCAACCAATTTTTTCCTCCACTTTCTACATCCTGCATCTTAGCAAAAGTCCTTTCTGCCAACACAGTGAACTGGAGACGGACCATTGGTTTGTGTGCAAGAGCACGGCTTGGTGTTGCAGCCTGAGAGCTGGAACACAGGAGCTTGGGCAACTGAGCTTTGAGATGCAACAGCAGCCAGAGAATGACCCTGGGGGTGACAGCATGGGGAGGAAAGTGGCCCAGCCATGGCATTGCACACAAGCTGTGGAGGAGGCACTATCAGCATGACAGCCCTAATAAGGCCATACAAACCCTCATAGTTTTACACATTTATTGGAGGCATGTTGCAGATGATAGATAGATATGATTGTTCCCTCAGCTAGCCGGATGTCACTTCTGCCCTTAGATGAATCCTGGAGTGAAATGGACTGTTCCATCCCACCCCCCAAAAGATTGTGGCTCATCCCACACCTCTGTACCTGCCCCTAAAACATCAGCGTCTGTAACCCCATTGGGCCATGCCTTGTTTCGGCCCACATGGGAGCTCCTGATAGGGGGCTCCGAGCGGCCATGCGGTCTCTTGGACTTCCTCCCTCTCTTGGACTTCTGTCCCCCGTGGAAGGGAGCTTCCCCTCTCCCACCTTTTGTCTCTCCCCTCCCCCACCCTCTTAGGCCCAGCCACGTGCTATGCCTGGGAGAACGAAGCTCGGGCCCTCCTAAACCCATAATAAAACTCTTTTCCCAAGAGCAAGCTTCAGAGATCTCTGCTTCCCTCCACCCCCACCGTGCAGGAGAATAATCTTCACTCAGACGCCGGTTACTCTGCATGTATGTCCATTTTCCTGCCTTGATAACCTTTTGGAAGCAGTCAGAGCTAGCAGGATTCAGCCAGCATCAGGAGCTGATGCAGCCTGGCAATCTGCTGATTTACGGAGGCTTCTGGCTCCCCAGGTGAAGCCAAGGCAAGCCCTGCTGCTGCTGCTGCTGCTCTGCTGCTGCGAAGCAGCGCGAAGGCACCGAGGGCACCGTCCGGCCCCAACGCACAGCGCCAGGGCAATGGACAGCGCCCGGGCAAAGCACAGCTGAAGCGCAGGCTGGCCCGGAAGGGAATCCTCCCATGCAGTGCAGGATTTGGGCGTTTTGATTCCACAGCCCTGCCCTGAGCTGGCTGGGCACAAAGCCTCCCCAAGCACGGGTGCCTCCTCTCCAGGCTTTCTGCAGTGCCTTTGCTGACAGGGTCCAGTCAGCCAGGCTGCGGCCAGGCTCAGCTGATGTTACCAAGCAATGCTGTCCAAAAGAGAAGAAGACAAAAGGCAAACCAGAAAGGAAGTATTAGTTGCCATGCTGAGTTCCTGACAGGCAGAGGCAGGATTCCTCTGGTTCCCAGAAAGATGCAGAAACAGGACATCGGGACACTACGTGCCCCTTTCCTTCAGGTCCAGGACCTTGCTATTGCAGGCCAACGTAGCTCACCATTGTATTCAGCCCTTTATCCAGGTGTCATCAGCTTGCTGGGATTTTCCCCCTGAGAGCAGCCTGGGAATGCTGCTTGCTGTCACAGGGCTTTGTTCCTCCCAGGAAACTCCACAGACTCACTCAGCTTCCTCCTTCCTAACACATGGCCCCACTTAACTGCCAGGAGGATAAGCAGTGTAAGCCGTTCCTCAGCAAATGCCAATCCCTTTAAGAAATGCTGATTCCAGTGGGACTTAGGCCCAAGTGGTGTTCTCAAGAGCACTGAAGTTCAGAGTTTCAGCAGCAAGACAAGAGCAGGCAGCTTGGCAGATCTACATCATCTCCAGCAGTCACCTGCCTTGCAAATTCCTCTGCTTCCTGTGGCCATTGGCTGAACTCCTGTTCTTGACCTGCGGCCTTCTCCTGTTACCCCTGAGACTGGCACCTGAGGCAATGAGGCACCTTAGGAGGAAGTCTAGAACAAAATGACAGAGGAGAATTCCACAGAACCTGCACTTTGGATCGTTTGCCAGTTTGGTGCGTGCAGCTGTCCGCAGCAGACGTGGAGTTTGTGGTTCAGCGAGCTGTATGGCCCAGAAAAGAAAAGACTAAGCTCAGGAAAACCAGGATCAATTCACTCAGCTCCTGCAGGCCAAAAATGAGAGTGCAGCAAATGACTGAAAAACACAGTACTACTATGCAGCACACATCTGTGTCAGCGTGGGCATGACACAGATTTCAAACCCACATCCACGGAAGAATCTGACCTGGCAAGTGTCCCACAAGCCAAAGGGAGTGGTTTTTTGCAAAGGCACCAGGAGCTCCGTGGTGGACAGAGAACTTTGTCAAGAGAAGGGCTTACGTGGCAGCTGGTGGGAGTGGAGAGAACAGGCATGGGTGCACCCACACTGTGAGGGCTGCCCCAGGGGCCCCCCAGCCATGCACAGGACGTGGGCAGTGCCCCGTGCACAGGACGTGTCCCTGCCATATTGCCAACATCAACACTGCTCCAGTGTCATGCAAACACATATGGGCCATTTGTTCCTCGGCATCTTTTCCCCACTAAAAAATCGTTCTTCCTTCAGTGAGCCCTACAATTTGCTGGTTGATGTTAGCCATGCAGTAAATGGGCAGGAATGATAGGCATTCCAATTTAGGGAACTAGTTTTAGTCAGAAGCACTGGTGGCAAAAATACAGAGTGTGTGGGCTTGGTGCCTGTTCTGCGTTCCTCTTGGATCCTTTGAGCTACGGGTTGTGCACTGCAAGCGGGTTTTGTGTTGCTTTGGGACAGTGTGTGCCCTGTCAAAGGAGTCCTTTTTGTCGCCTGATGCTCTTAAGTCTGTGGACAAATGCAGGCATCCTGGTTTTTTTCTCCTGCAATTGTACGCTGTGCAGGCCTGTGCAGTTGTCTTAATTTTGCCTTCTTATACAGTTGGCCGATTGCTGCGGGTGACCCCTTTTTCCCCTTTTCCTTGCACAGACTGGGGACGTGTGCAAGTGGGTTCTTTTTCCATTTTTGTTTCCTGGCCTGCAGTCGCGAGCAGCACTGATCAAATGATGGAGTGAATTCTCAGAGCAGTTGGCAGGGCTTTCTTGTTGGTGTCATCCTGCAAAGTTTTTAATGGTCTGACAGGTAAGTAAAAGATTTTTGCTGGGCCGAAACAAAAATGACATAAAGATGCCATAAGGTTGGTAAAGCTCCTGGCAACAGCTTCAGCTCAAAAGGGAGTGTCTCTTGCCCAGCAGGGTGTCTGAAGGCATTCGTTTTTTTTATCTCTGTGCTTGTAAGGTCTGCAGACACATGCACGTGTCCTTTTTTCTTCCTTTTTCTTTTACAGTCTGTGAATTTGTGCAGGTGTCCTTTTTTCCCCCCTGCTTTGCTGTACAGTTAGAGAACTCATGCAAGTGTCCTTTTATCCTCCTTTTTTGGCACAGTCTGCAAACTCATGCAAGCATCCATACTTTTTCATTTTAATTGCATAGTCTGGGGACTTTTGCCAGGGTCCATTGTTTTCATCTTTTCACTGCACACTCTGGGCATTCTTGCAAGCGGGTGATTTTTCTCTTTCTCTTTCATGGACAAGGTGTCCACTGGGTTCCATTCTGTTATTCATCTCTTGGATTGGTGGCAGCTCCCTGACAACTTCTTGTTGGTGATGGAGCAGCATGAGCACTCTCAGAACCTCTCTGACTTCCTTCTGCCATGGGGGCTCCATGTCGGAGGAGGTGGTGCGGGACTGTTCCTCCGGTGCTGGAGGCCATGCAATATTGCAGCAGCTGTGGGGTCCTGCACCAGGATATCCAAGCAGAGACCATCCTCCTTGACCTGGCCACCGGACAGGCAAAAGTGATGGACTTTGCCTGTGGCACTGACCTGCAAGACACAGTCTTCCCAGACTTAGCAGGTCAGCCTACCCAGGGCTATGCTCCCGGCTGCTCCCAGCATCTCATGGCCCAACCTGGCTATGGCTCCGGGGATTCCCCCGTTTGCTGCCAGTCAGGGGCACACCTATGAGCACAGAGATCTGCCTGTAGGAGACAGAAGGAAAGATCATTAGAACCGTTCCACCTTCTCTCACTGCTAAACCAGTTCTTCCCTTCCTCATAAAGACAAAATGCAGATTTTCTGTGCATCAGTGGCAGCTTATTGCACCTGCAGAGCTGAGAGCCTTTTTCCCCTGCTGCTGTGCTACAGGCAGGTTTAGCAGCATTACCTAACACGGAGATTCACAGAGGGACCACAAGCAATTGACTTTGTGCCACTTATTCTCAAAGGTCACCACCACTCTCAGTGGACACAGATGGAAGAGAGTTGTGCACTCACTCCCTGTTTGCCCTGCTGACACACACCTGGCAGGCACAGCTTTACCTGATGGGGAATAACAAGAAGGGACAGCTCCCTCACAGCTGTGCAGCCCAGAGATCTGCAGGGCGCCATCAGCACCTGGCTTCATAAGTGACCAGTTCTGCTGGGATGGAAACCAACCACCAAATCCTCGCTGACTTCAGCAGCGGCAGCAGCAGTGCCTGCATCTGATCCCTAGGTCAGGGGCTGGGCTGCATAAAGGACACACGTGGCACACTGCCCCTGAAGGATGTGATTCTGGAAACAACCACCTACCACTGTCTCCTGTTGTTTGTGCTAGGGTCACACCAGCCTGAGGCACTGGGTAGCCCTCAAGGCCACCTGGGACTGCAGATGACAGGCCCTGGCCTCCGGGACCAAACACAGGGGAGGAAGTCACTCTCCAGATGGAGCTTGCAAATTGAAAAGGCTGCCATGAGCAGGTACCTCAAAGGGCAGACAAATGAGGCCCTCCTGCACTTCAGCTGTGCCACGCAGCCACACAGCCTGGGCAGGCACCGCAGAGCACAGGGACAACAGAAAGCACAGAAAGAGGGACAAACCCAGTCAAGCACAGAGACTTTTCATGATTGCTGAGCCAAGCCAGATACCCCAAGCGTGCCATCACCCACCAGTCCTTTTCTGTTGACAAAGAGCAGGTCCAGCGGGTGCCTTGCCTCGCTGGCCAGGGTCCTGCCAGGCCGTTTCCTCTCTGCTCTCCTGTGCTGCCAGCAGACGTGCCCACCTTCTTCCTTCCACTTGCAGAGCCTCGTACCTATGAGCCATGGCCAGGTGGGAGGCAGGAGCAATCCCAGAGGAGAGGTGCCAGCTACACCGAGCAGGAACCAAAAGCCTCTGAAAGCACAGCTGAAAGCCTGTATCTCCACAGCATGTTTTGCTGCCCTGCTCTTCACTGGGAAATGCAATTGCCCCTTCTTCCTCATCCAGAAGTCCACAGCTGGACACAAGCTAGCCAATGGGCAGCATTCCAAAAGCAGTGAAGGTTGGAGCTGATCAAGGAAGAAGAGAGTTGCCAAATCCAAAGCACACCCGAAGGCCCTTAAGAGGGACTTTCCATCTTGAAGAAAGAAGGGCCAATTCACAAGTGAACGTAGAGCCTTATTCCATGGCTGACAAGGAAGGGAATTGTCCAACAGGCTTGATGGTGTTTAGGACTTTTATTGTGAGTCCAGTTCCAAGCTGCATTTGGAAGAAGTAGTCCTGAAGTGGTCCTGGTCATCTCTTCCACTTCCTCGATTGCTTCACTGCGAGTTTCCTTTTTTTTCTTCTGAAAAGCCCTTACAGTGGGGATTTAGATGGCAGGGGCCCATGAAATCTGTGGAAGGAATAACAGACGTACAGTCATACCAACAACAGCAGTATGAAAGCAGCCTAGAGCAAATCAATTTCTCGGAAGTATTTTGTCTCCAAGGACTGGTGACAAGTCAGGAGTCCTAAGGGAATCTAGCAAGGCAACTGTTCTGCATAGTTTGGCCAGACTAGCACACACACCTCCTCTGAGTCATTGGCTTGGTGGCAGCCTTCTGCTGCTCCCAAAACAATCCCTGCTTTTGTCTTTACTGTAGAGGGAAGCTCAGGCACAGCCCACCCACGCCCAGCTGCCCTCCTAGACAAAAGGAAGGCCCCAAGCGCTCCCTGCCTGCATCCAAGCACCACGGTGGCTTCTGTAGGGAGTCCAAAATTCCTCTCCCAGCAGCAAACCAAGGAGGAACACGCGCTACAGTTCTTGCTGAGGCACACACACTAGAATCCTCTGCTGGATCAGACAAAGAATGCACAGGACGTACTCAGCAGCGTCAGGCACCTCCTCAGCAGCCTGACCGCCAGCCCTCTCGCACAGCTCTAGCCTGGGTCTGCAGGGGGCTTCCTGTGGGACCTCCCTCCTTCTGAGAGGAAGCCCTGGCTTTCCCATTCTCTTTGGGCCTGCAATGCCATTCCTGCCTTCCTCAAACCTGCGCTCTCATAGCCCCTCACCAGACCCGTCCCTGAAGACACAAAGCTCTCTCCAGCACTGTTTACCAAGGGCCAGCTAAGAGACCATGCCACCCAGGCAGACAGCATCCAGAGAAACAGTGCCCAGAGGAGCACAGAGGAGTCCAAAACAACACACAAACTCTCTTTTCACACTCTGTGCCTCTTGACTCTCTCTGGTTCTTATCTTTTCTCATCCAGGTTGCATGATGGCAATTGACTGCTTCATCTTAAGCAACCTGTTCTCCTGCTCCCTCTGGACCTCTGCCAGGAAGTTTTCCTGTTGGGCCAGCAGCTGCTGTGCCTCCAAACACTGCCCTTCCAGCTCCTGGTGAGAGGAGGAAGACACTTCCACATGAAGTGCCAGCCAAGCTGCCCAAATAATCAGTGCAAGCTTCATGCCTCGCACCACCCCCCACTTGAAAAGTGCACAGCAGGAAGTGACTTTGTACCCTCCAGCAATGCTGTCCTAAGGGGAAACTCACAAGCAGGATCAGCAGGTGGGAATAAAGGAGATGCCACCTTTCTTTCCTGCTCTGATGGCTGCCTGTTTCTTGGCCCCTCTCCCCTCAGGATTCCCACCTCTTCTCAGAGGTTCAGTTCTCCAAGTGCTGACGTGGTCCTTGTCCTTCCTGTCAGAAGAGGCTGAAGAGAGGCTCCGCTGACCGGAGAAATGGATGCTGCTCAAAGGGAAAAAGAAACATACCAAACCAATTTAAAAGAGACAAAGAAAAAAGAAACAATTCTTTTCCAAACTCTGTTCCTAAGAGGGTCCAGCTAGCACACAGAAATACACAAACATAGGACTGAGGGCGCCCTCACTATGTGTGCCTTCATGGCCAGGATGCTGCTAGCACAGGCAAACATGGCCCAGAACTGTGCTAGTCTATTCCTCAAGGTGTCATCACTTGCTGGGATTTTTGTCCTGACAGCACTATGGGATTGCTGCTTGCTGTTCAAAAGGCTTTGTTCCTTTCAGGAAACTCTGAACAGACTTATACCAGCTCCTCTTTTCTACAGAGGTGGGCTATTGGAGTGTCCAAAAGAGATGTGGGGCATAAGACATTCCTCAGGAGACTCCCAAGAGCTGTGAAAAATTTTGATCCCACGTGTTGTTCTCAGGACGCTGGACACGCAGGGTGTCAGCAGCAAGCCAGGAGCAAGGACACAAACAGCAGGACGCAGATGTGCTCAGCTCCAGCTTGCAGGAAGAGTAGGCCCTGCCTTGGCATGGCCCCCCTCCCTCTTGTGCTGGCCGGCATCTTCCTTCTCAGCAGGAAGAGCCAAGGAAGTGGCCTGGTCACCAGCTCCTCGTCTGCCACAAATCTGGGCAGCAAAGCCGCAGCCATTCTCATCTACGTGACCGGGCCAGGCAGCACATGGGGCTGGCACAACTCCTGCTCAGCTGGCCCTGTTTGTCTGGCAGAAAGCAGAGGCAGAAACCTCTAAGAGTGGGGCAGGAGGGAGCAGCTGAGTGCCCTGGGATGCTGACAGTCAGCTGCCCCACAGCCCCCGCCTTCCCACAGAACAATCCAGAACCGCTTGGCAGGGACGGCTTTCGTCATGTTCTTCAAGCCCCCGTCCCCGGCACTGCAATACTTCAGTTCCTTTGCTACCAGCTCAACCTGAATACACCAGCCGAGAGCAAAAGAGGGCCACAGAAATGACCAGAAGGAGGGAGCTCCCCTCTGAGGAACAGCTGGGAGACTTGTGCAGGTTTAGCCTGGACAAGAGCAAGAACCAAGGAGACCTTTCGATATTTGTAGGGGCTTCAAAAAAAGATGGGGACATATCTTTTAGTAGGGCTAATTGTAAGAGGACAAGGTTTTAAGCTAAAAGACACTCCATGCAGATTGGCTCTAAGGAAGAAACTGTTTACAAGGAGAGTGCTGAAACACTGGCACAGGCTGCCCAGAGAGCTGGGAGGAGCCCCAAGCCTGGCAACATTCAAGGTCAGCTTGGATGGGACTCTGAGCAACCTGGTCCACTTCAAAGATGTCCTTGCCAGTGGCTGGGGATTTGGATTAAATGACATGCACTGGTCCCTTCTAAGCTCAAACAGCCTTGGATCCTACTTGGTTTTCATTGCAAAAGCACCCAGAGTGTGTATGACTAGATTGGGGGGGCCATCTGAAGCCCTGGAGATTGGCCGAGGAACAAACCCTGACAGGGAACAGCTGTTTGGGCTGCAGCCGCTTTGCCTTGTACCTGCAGAAGTTCCACGGCAGAGCCTCGCCTGTGCACATCCATCTGCAGGCAGCAGCCCAGAAATTCATACAAGCCAGAGGGCAGCCTGAGCTTGTGCAGATCTCGTACCCCTTGCTTGCCTATCAGGTAGTTAGCCTGAAGCAAAAGGAAACATGAGACTCAATGTGATTCTTCCATATCCTTTGGTGCTCACCCAGAACCCATCTTTTAAGCTCCAGTCTGCAGTGTCAATTTCTTGCCTGGCCAATGGTTAGAGATGAGCCTTCTCTCCCAAAGGAAAAAAGGCTCCAGTGCAGCCCCAGCTATTCCAAGCTGCAACAGGTCTTCCCTTGACAGCTGATGGGAGCCCCAGGCATGTTTTTACAAGTGGGCCTTGGTGGAAGAACTTCAAGCTGTGAGCATGGGATTTTGTCTAATGGACACAGAGCAGAAGGACACCGCTCTGTGAGCAGATTTACACCTTACCCTGTCACTGGGTTCCCGAATGTAAGGAACCTCTCCTTTGGCCATTTCTATTCCCACGATGCCAAGGGACCAGATGTCCACTTTGGGGCCGTATGGCTCTTCTCTCACCACCTCGGGTGCCATCCAGCACGTGGTCCCAACCATCGACCTCCGTTTACTCTGCTCACGGCTGAGCAGAGCACAGAGGCCAAAGTCAGCTGAGGAGAAAAACAAGCACTGCTTCAAGTAGGAAACATAGGAAAAGGCTTCCTCGGGATGCCTATGTCTCAGAAGGGCGTGCTGAATCGAGCTGCAAAAGCAGCTGGGCTCTCTTTCCTCAGGGCTGCAGCCAAGGACATGGGCAATTGTGCACTTCGCAACCCCCCCACGATTCCCACCGTGGCTTTTCCTCAGTCATCTCTCCCTTTGGAAGGAACTCCCACCCAAACCAAAGTTACTGCTGCTACCTTGTTGCTCTCTAGCCCACTCAGCACCTTAGAGCCGCGCCCTGGGCTTGCAGAGTGCTCCCTGCCCTGTTCCCGGCGCCACTGCTGGGCACCCGGCAGCCGCTCCAAAGCAGCCCCACACCGCTCCCCGGAGCGCTGCGCCTGACCAAGAATACCCACCCAGCTTGACGGAGCCATCCCGGCCCAGAAGGATGTTGTCACTTTTGAGGTCTCTGTGGATCACCTGGTTGGCATGCAGGAAAGCCAGGCCTTGCAGGCACTGGGAGAGAAAAAACAAACAGGAGGCCAAAAGTGAGTCTGATCTGATTTCATCACACCCAAAAGGAGACTGCTCCTGAAGAGTCACAGATCTCGAAGGAGCAGTGAGCGCTGGCAAGAGCAAGAGCTCGCTGCTGCAACACTAGGAGAGCAGGATCTTTCCAAGGGAAGGCATATTAGCTTGACGGGGAAACACCAGTCATTGCTCGAGACTGTCCCCTGCAAAGCCAGTCAGAGCGATCCCTGCTGTAGTGGATGTGCTCTCCCCGTCCACAGGACAAACAGTGGTTTGCCAAAAGAGGAAAAGTCCCTGCCTTGGCTACCAAGGGGATCACTGTCAGGTGGGAGACTGGAGGACATGGCCTATAGGGCTTCCTCAACAGCAGTCTTGGAAGTAGCTCATGGGTCAGTTTTCAGTAGCAAGCACCATGGCGGGTGCCATGCCACCCTTTGAAGTTGAGACCTGTGAGAGATGAGTCTCTCTTTGGCTTTGCCACTGGTTTAAAACTTGGACACCAGCATCTTTGTGCTTACAGGCAAAGAAGGTATTGCAGAAAGGTTTTGGGCAAAGGCTTGGAGAGGCAAAGTGCAGAACAGAAAATGACAATGGAAATGAGACAGAGAGTTCAATCATGGCAGAGAAGAGTAAAGAACAGACTATAGTGAGAGCAAGGACACCGGCAGGCAGTTCAGTCCAGGTGCTCTTTCTTCTCTGAAGCATAAGAGCAACACAGAAAGAAAGCTCTGAACATGGAATCACTCATTTTGCAGCGCTTTCAAAGGACGAGCCTGTCCAAGCCATCCCAAGCACAAGCAGGATCCCTTACCTCCCGACACACTGTTGCTATGTGTCCTACAGCCATCCTTTTCATGCAGACCACATCAGCTAAGGAGCCTCCATCCATGTACTCCAACACCACCAGAACAGCCCCACGGACAAGGTAGCTGTAAGACAAAAGCAACCGCGTGGAGCTGAATGTGCACAGCAAAATTGCCGTACGGAAGAAGAGACTAGAGCTGAGTTTTGTTTCCAGGTGCCCGGTTAATGAAGAGGAAATCAAGTGAAGACACACTCCACCTGGGCTATCCAGCGCTTGCCATTGGTGCCGTGTAAATGAGGAAGGCACACCCACGGAAAAGGAGACGGCTTAGGTGACAAGCAGGGGAAAACGGCAGTTTTGTGACAGCAAAGATTAATCTGGAAGCGGACACATCCCAGCAGCTGCTTCATCATCTTCATACACAAATTGCCCCATGAACTCCAGCAGCAAGGAGGCACAGTCTTCACAGCTTTTACTCAGGGCAGGTGGGTGTGCAGCACTGCCAACACCCTTTGGAAAATGGTGCAGAAAGGACAGTGACAAACAGGAAAAGCAATTTCAAACCTGGCAGATTATGGCTCTCCTAGCCTAGTCTTTTGGCATGCAAAGCAATGGAAAACAGCGGGAACAGCGCAAGGGAAATAATTTCTGTGATGCCTTCTCAGCGCTTCTCCTCCGACACTTGGATAAAAATCACGCCCCAAAACAGCTAAACAACATGCAGTGAGTGAACATACATGCTGCTGGTTTAGTAAGAGAGCCAGGTTTCTGAGATCAATCTTCAAGCTATTTCTGCCAGGAAGCATTCGTGGGGACAAAATGCAATCTCCTCCCACGCCTCGCAATGGAGTAGGTTGATGTTAATTGAAAGATCCATCTTCTGCCAGAATACTGACCTTTCTAGGTAGGTGACAATATTGGGGTTCTTCATTTCATTCATGACCAGGATTTCCTTCAACACATCCTCGCAGCCCTGGTGCTGGACATTAATTTCCTTTATGGCCACCTACAATGACATGGAAAGCCATTAAGAGCAGACATTATGAGAGCCTCTTCCTCCGTGCACTCATGGGCTTTGATGCCTTGTCACCTCACTAGAAATGACACTAAACCATCAACCGCAAAGCGCCAACAGCACTCTCTGCACCTGCAGACTTCTGAAAGCGACTTTTTTTATCCCGACTATTATCATTGACACATGGTTTGCAAGCCAAAAGTAATTTGGCTCCTGTGAAGATAAATTGAAACCACTGGAAATTCATTAGCATTTCTAGGGGCTTTGACCCTAGCCTTTCAGAGATGGCTGCCATTCTTGACTGTGTGCCAAAGTCAATGCGCACATACATGACATGGAAAATGCTGTCCAAAAAAGAAACTCCAAGGCGACTCAAAGTAAAGTTACAACCCTAGCACATCCTAACTTCTTCACTTTGGGTTTTGCAACTCTGAAGAACAACCTTGAAGGTGGTTTACAACATGTAATTATTGTAATTTGTAATTATTTAGTGGGTTTAAAAATGAATAATCCTTCTGTGCTATGCTACAGGTCATAAAGCAGGGCTTAGGGCTTTTGGACACCTCCTCGACCTCCCTCCAAGAGCAGTTCCTGAGCACAGCACTGCAGGTGGATAAGGAACTACCAGGAAGATGGACTTGTATTTACTGAGAGCTAGAAACGAGGATTCAGGACTTTGAACTTATAGCCCTAAAGAGCAGCAGGACTCTCCAAGAAACCACTGTGTCTGTTCAGTACAAATAGCATCTGTGTAGCAGAATGCCTCCGACACAGGATCAACACAAGGTTGTAAGGTTGTATTATTTAAGGCTCTTCATCAATTTCTTCCCATTGGTCTGTGCGCATGTGTGTGTGTGTGTGTGTGTGTGTGTGTGTTTGAACTAGGCTCCTTAGGACTGAAAGACAAAACTGTGCTCCAGGCAAGATCTCTCCTTCTTTAGCTCCTGCATGATATTTGAAAACTGAACCATATGGTGGAAAACAATGGGAAATCCTTTCTGTGTCTGAAGCTGGGCTTAAGAGGAATTGAGCCGGAATGATGGCTCTTGCCATCAGCTAATTTATGAATATTTATCCAGTAAATCCAAGCCAGCGCATCCTTCTCTGAAAGACACCACCGCCATCCTTGCATTCATTCAGGTAGGGAGGAAGGACAAAATCTGTCCTCTGCACGGGCTGCACAGCAGGACAGCCTTTGCAGCAAAGTCAGGTGGCCCAAGGCTTTGGCCATAGATCTCATCACAAGGGAAAGCACTCAAGAGCTGCAAAATCTGCATGGGCTGTTGGCACTTACCGCTTGTCCTGTGTCAGCGTCGAAGGCCTTATAAACGGTCCCAAACCCCCTAGAAACAGAATGGTGGCAAGAACAGAGAAGTTGGTCAGTGCTGAGAAACAAAAGGCAGCCCAGGCAGGAGCTCTCTGCTTCCTGCAGTGTCTCTAAAACACCAGGCTCGGTCCACTCTTCAGCCAACGGCCCAGCAGCCCAGTAGCCCTCTGCCATGCAGAGTGCCCAAGAGAAAAGCTGGCTGCAACAGGAAGGAGAAGGGCTGCTACAAATCTCAAATGTACACTCTAGATGAAGCATGCGGGCTTTCCTTTGCCTTTCCCTTCTTGTGCCTGTGCCCGTGGGGTGCCTTTCCAATCAATGAAACATACAGTCCTGCTGGGCCTTCTCACCGCTCTCTTTTAATCCTGCCTGCAAAACTCCGGCAACACCACACAGCCTTTCTTCATTCCTGACCACTGAAGATTGTTTTCAGCAAAATACTGGAAAGCAATGCTACTGAGAGCTGTTATCTGACGGCTGGCATGTGGGAAGCTGCTCTCAGGTTTTTCTTCCTTCATGAGTGTGGCCAAATTACTTTGAATCATACAAAAGCATGGAAAACCTGGGCTTGCAGATCCTGCTGCTGGAGGCAGGCAAGCCATTGTCAGCAACCAGTTATCTTTCATGATGCCTTGTACTGCCTCAGCACTGAGACAGGGACAGTCTAAAGCCAGGGTCTGAAGATGCTTGCAGCTTGCATGACTTCCCACATGATATTGCACCACCAAAAGACCTGGCCCATGGTTCTGTAGGATGCACTCACCCACTGCCAATACGTTTCCATCCAGTGTACTTCTTCTCTGGATCTCCCACATTGACCTCCTGCCCTGAAAGAAACCAAATGCAAGGAGCAAACTTCAAAACAGGGATCCTGGCTTCCGCGAGATCTCAAACCCAGCTCCACTCTCTGGGCCTCTGAGCAATTGATGGTCGCTTGGCTAACAACAGCATCAACAAGAACAACAGCAGCAGCAGCCCCAGCAAGACAGGCAGCTCAGTGGCACAGCTGGCCTGCACAGAGTCTGATTCTCCACACTCCTTTGCAGGGTTACCTTGAGGGGACACTAAGCCCGTGGGAAAACCATCAGAGCAGACAGAGACCAGAAAAGAACAGGCCCCAAGGCAAGTGGTTGTCATCTGCAAACAGGAAGGAGGGCTGAAAAATCTTGACACTTCATTTTCTTGGGAAGAAACACTCTCTTGTGAGATTCAACAGAAGGTTTCATACTTCCACAGTTACAATGCACCCTGGGATCTGGATGAATTTTTAGCAACAGCTGCTTTTTGCAGAGCAGAAAGAAGATTGCAAAGTGAATTCCAGGAGAGGAGGGGACCTTCTCTACCTCTCAGCGGTTTGCCTAAAGAACGCCTTGACATTTTTAGAGAACAGCAGCTCACGCTCTAACCAAGAACAACGGCTCTAGGAATTAGGACCCTCTTCATTTCTGAGCAGGCTGAGTTCTGGAGATGCCTTTGCCCATTCCCCATTTAGTGAAGAACTACAAGTCCTTGTCTTCAGCCTGGGCTGCAGCAGTCACTAGCACTGGACTCAGCTCCTTGAACACCACCCACGTGCCCCATCTCCCCAAGTGGGCGCAGCCAGGCGGGTAACAAGGACAGCGCCGCTCCTCAGGCGCTGCCGTGACACAGACACCTGCACAAAGGAGATGCTGATCCTTCCACGAGTCCAGGGGAAGCTGCAGCAACGGGACGGCAGCTGAAACCTCACAGCTAAGGAAGGCTCCAGCCTCTGCAGTCACACCGGCTGTCAGCGGCAGGGCAGGCATGACAAAAAGCTTGGCAAAGCCCACAAATGGCCACAGACAGCCGCTGTGAAGAAGCTAGAGCCACATCAAGCCCTGTTTCAAGGTGTTGACCCCTCTCAAGACAGAACATGATTGTCCTTGCCTTCAGGCCCACGGAGGAGTAGATCAATCCACCTTTTGTCCAATGGCAGCTGATAGCAGACACAAAGTAAACTGGGCTCTGTGCTGTACCTGAGCGGTTATTCTCTGGCAGCACTGCACTGGCAGCTATTACCAGTTGCAAGAAGCAACTCAGTTGTACTGCACACTCAGCAGGGCCTTGGTGTGCTTTCCTAGAGTACGATCTGTGCAGGGATTGAGGCCAATGCTTAGTATTCCTGGAGTATTTACCAGCTGGGCATTAGCAGTGACAACGTGCCTGGTACCAGAGGAACATGCAGCAGAGGGGCTGCAGGCTTCCTCCTGAGAATTGCCTGCAGGGCAGCTCTAGCTGACCTGTGTCTCTTTGATGCATCTTCCGAAGAATACCATTAAAATATCAAACAGGCATTGTAAGAAGAGTATCCTGTTCTTCTTCTTTTGGGGCACTTTGAAGAGAGCTCTTCCTCTCTGATTCCTTGAGATTGTTCTAAGAATATAATTTTTTAATTTTTAGGGCATATGGAAAGGATCTCTTCCTCTCTTATTTGTGCTGTCAGCTGCTGTTGTTTTCAAGGAGGCCAGGCTAACCAAAAGGTAGGATTCTTATCAAAACCAGCTGTAGAAGGAGTAGGAGAAGTACTAAGAGTCATAGAAACAACAGCAATATGAAAGCAGCCCAAGAGCAAATCAATTTCTCGGAAGTATTTTGTCTCCAAGGACTGGTGACAAGTCAGGAGTCCACAGGGAAACTAGCAAGCCAACTGTTCTGCTCAGTTTGGCCAGACTAGCACACACAGCTCCTCTGAGTCATTGGCTAGGTGGCAGTCTTCTGCTGCTCCCAAAACAATCCCTGCTTTTGTCTTTACTGTAGAGGGAAGCTCAGGCACAGCCCACCCACGCCCAGCTGCCCTCAGAGACAAAAGGAAGGCCCCAAGCGCTCCCTGCCTGCATCCAAGCACCACGGTGGCTTCTGTAGGGAGTCCAAAATTCCTCTCCCAGCAGCAAAGCAAGGAGGAACATGTGCTACAGTTCTTGCTGAGGCACACACACTAGAATCCACTGCTGGGTCGCACGAAAAATCCCCAGGACGTACTCAGCAGCTTCAGGAACTGCTTCTCTCTTTCCTGGCTTGAGCGGGACGAACCGCTCATGCTCGGGTTTTCAGGCTGCAGAGAGGAGGCTTCTTCGGAGGATGCTGCTGCAGCAACAGCTTTGATGGCGTATCCTGCACTCGTCTGGGACAAGAAATTTGTTTGTGTCAGAAAGGTGCCTGGCAGAGATGCCCCAGACAGAGTATTTCAAAGGCAAGCCCTTAGGAGCAGCACTGGTGTTAGGCTGCAAGTGGAGCTGTCAACTCCTCCCCCTCCAGTCAAACCCAAACCAGCAGTCAGAGACTACAGCTTGTCACAGTCAGCCATAGTAGAGACTGCGAAAGGGAAAGAACAACTGTACCCTTCACCCCCTTCTGAGGACTGCATTCACCACGGACAGGGACAACTTGTTCAGAATCTGCATGGGTCACCATGCTCGCCTGAACAAACCCCTCAGAAAACAAAGGGAGCACTAAGAGGCCAGCAGAAATACATTCCAAGGATTGCTGGCACACCAGCCCCAGCACTAGCCCTGCTGCCCAGGGCAGCAGCTGAGATTCAGCAAGCCAGCAAGTGTCCTTCTGAGCAGCTGCCATGGAGACCACAGAGCATGGCGGTCAGAGACCTTGGCCCCATGCACCTGCAGCTCTGCAGGGGAAAGGCAACAAGGGCAGAGACCACTTGTTGCATGACTGCAGTGCTTCCTCCTCTTCCACTCACCCGCTTTTGTTCAGCCAGCCTGTACTGCAGCAGGACCTTGTGCATCCTTTCCATTTCTTCATTGTGCCCCTTCTCCATTGCCTTCATCTTGCTCCGAGCTTCCTGCAACTCCGCCTGCAGCTTGTCCTTGATATTCGATCAAGAGGAATCTTACTGGCATCTGCAATCTCACTCAGGTTTCCTCTGTTGCAGTCTCAAAAGCACTTGTGTTCAGCCACTTCCTTCTGCTTCTCTACCCAGCTCTAACCCTTCCATCCTAGCTCTTCTTCCTGGTGCTCAGCACTGGAGCCTGCCAGGCTCTGTGCTTCCAACATGTGTAAGGAAAGGAGAGGTCACCTTCCTTCCCTGCTATCATGGCTGCCTGTCCTCTGGCCCCCCTCTCTTCAGGATTTCTGTCTGTTCTCAGAGGCTCTGCTCTCAAATTCCCCTGCCCTTTGATCAAGGAAAAGCTGCAGATGGACTGCAGGATGAGGACGAGGCCAGCACCTAGATGACCCAGTCACAAGACAGGCCACCAGCTGAAGTACCAGCACCACAGGGCCTGTTGCAACTGCTTCAGGCTCCAAGGGAAGACCTCTGTCCACTGTGGGAGGACAGAAAGCAAGGAACCCAGTTGCTGGGACTGCAGTTGGCAGCAATGTCAGCAGCAGTCTGCTGCATGGCATGTGGCTGTGGGGAAGATGCTGCAGCTTCACTGCCATGCTTTGGGTGGTGACCACCCAGCCTCCTGGGGAACTTGGCTTATGCCCACGCTGAACCTGTGGCTGCCTATACTGTCCCAGCATTGTCCTCTGGCTCTTCACAGGCCGTCAAGTATGAGCTCTTGAACTTCTCTGCTGTCTGGCCCAGCAACGTGTAGCCTACAGCAGATGCCTGTGACCATGTCCCATACTCGGGCTGCTCTTCTGCTAAGCTAGCCCTCCAAAGTCACCTGAAAACTTCAGCCATGTATTGTTCCTTACCAGTTTTTCCACCATCTTCCTTTTCTCCGCTTCCTCTGCAGCTTGCCAGAGTCCCAGAGCCTTGCTGCACTGCTCTTCTGCCCAGCGCAGCTGTTGAGCCATGGCCTCACACTGCTGCTTGCTGAAGGATCTTACAGCCAGCAGCTCACCACGAAGGCCCCTCACATCCTCTGCAAACATGACACACGGCAACAATCAGAGGCTACACAAGCAGAGGAATCTGCTGACCTTAAGCCCTTTCAGTTTCAGGCAAGGAGGTACCTGCCCTCAGCTCCTTCACTCCTCACAAGCCCTGCAGACAGAGCTGCCTTTGGGGCGACTGCACCAGGCAGGGCCATCAGCAGAAACAAAGCGCACGAGGCTCTCACCCAGTATCAGCTCCTTGGCCTGCGTGGCTGCGCGCGCTTGGGCTTCCAGGCGGCTCCTGGCCGTCTCCAGCTCTGACACGTGCTGCTGAGCCTCCAGCAGGCTGCTTTGCAGGCTCTCTTTCTCTGACCTACAAGTTGTCAACAGGGAGAGCAATTGTTCCTGGCACACAGGGGCACTTTCTCCAGTAAGCCACATCTTCAGATGTGCTTTAAGATCCCTTTACCTGGCTTCTGCCAGCTGCTCTGAAATGCCTTGTAGCTCCTGCTCCATGGCTGCCAGTTGGGCTTCCAGGGCAGCGTTCTCTTGCACCAGCACCGCCTTCTCTCTGCACACCTGGGACAGTGTGTGCCCTTGGCAAGAGAACTCCTGGAGCAGCTTCTCCAGGCCCCTGTGGGCTGGCCGCTGCGGGCGGCAAACCTGCAAGTGGGGGGCACCATTTTTCATGTGGAACTACAACAACAACAACTCAGGCTCGGTCTTAACTTGCTGCCACAAGCAGCAATCAGGGGAGTCTGGCTAGGACAAATCCCTCTGCCACAAGTGCTGCCTAGGAATAAGGTGAGCGTACCTTTGGCGCTGCCAGAGGAACCGCTTCCTTCAGCAGATCCCTCTGAGGCTGCGATTCCTCCGCTCTCTGTGCCGCCACTTCAAACACGCTCTCTAGTGAGGAGTGGCGCTTTCTCTCAAATGCAGCCAACTCCTTCCATCTGCGACAAGGGGACAGACAAACAAGCCTTTAAGTGCAACACAAAAGGTTTTGCTCCTTGCAAAACCAGCACTGCATACCATGCGCCACATAAGGCAGTCTCAGGGCCTTCCAACAGCCCTCTACTTCCACCTCAAGAGAATGCTGCAATTCCCTCCCTAGACCAGCATCTGTCTTTGACATTCGTGCAGGTGAAAGAGTCGCCACTGAGGAAGTCAAACAAGCTTCCAGAAGGCACAGAACATTTCCAGAAAGCTCAGCTACTCTCAGCGCAACAGCTTCCTGCCTGCTGGCTCTAATGCTCCTTTCTGATACAGTGGGTACCAGACTTGGAAGAGTTTTTCTTTGGCTAAGACACGCTTGGTAAGTCCAAAGGAGCAGTCCCACAATTGCTCTTGCTTTCACTAGTGAAACAAGGAAAGAGCCTGCAAGTGATAGCTTGGGGAGGAGGTGGGTAGGATTTTCCAATTCAATCATCAAAGGATCCCAAGACAGTTTAGGCTGGCAGAGACCCCAGGAAGCCTCTAGCCTGGTCTTCCACTCCAAGCAATTGGGGCCAACCTCTGGACAGGCTGCTCGAGGCTCTATCCACCTGGGGCTTCCAAATTTCAAGGGTGGAATCTGCACATGCTCTCTGAGGCACTTGTTCTGCTGCATGATTGTCTTTGCGGGCCAATGCTTTGCTGTCCTTAAGCCCAGCCTGAACCTCCCTTGCTTTTACTCTGCTCTACTTCAGAATGCTTTTTGTCAAGGTTTGACAAGTGAGTCCCAGGAGGCAGCTATGCTCTAGGTCGGTCGGCAGCCAGACCTGCCCGTGGCTGCCTTCTCCCGTCTGTGCTGAGCAAGTCAAAGGGTGAAAAGCCAAACTTGTTCTTTGACCCTGGGCCTCCTAAAGCCCAGCAATGCCCAGCCCTGCGCAGAGAAAGTGAGAGAGCTTAACACACACCTCAGCTCCTGGGCGCCGCGCACTCTATCCGTGCTCTCGTGCCGCTCTGCCTGTCCTGCCTGGACCGAGGAGTCCTGACTGGCAAGAACCTCTCCTAGCGGGACCTGCAAGGAACGGGCAGGAAAGAAGCACAAACCAGCAATAAGGAGCAGGGAATTTGGCTCCTGCGAGCTGGCAGAAGCAGCAAGCAGAGACAAAGCCCACCTGCAGGCAAAACTTATTGTGTGGGGCTGTTTAGGTGGTGTTTAGGTGGTGTTTTTGTCCCAGCTAACTCTTGAGTTGCTTTGGAAATGTCTGAGTAGAAGCAGGGAACACTTCCCTGCTCCCCTCTGGTCAACTGGCTTCCCCTCAGGATTTCAGGCTTTGGAGAGCAGCCAATAGGAACTGCATTCCAGCCCTTCAGAGACGGACCTTGTCGTGTCAAAGTCAAGGGTGGAGTTGAAGTAGTGACTGTAGCTACCTAGGTAGGGCGTGGACGGGGGTAGGTCCCTGCAGGCAGCAGTGGCTCCTCCGAAGCCCACAAGGCTGGGAAGTGCGCCTTGGCACCTCTCCCTCTGCTGCCAGCAGGGAGCCCGCACAGACTGTGTGCACAAAGGGGCTGACTTTGGCACCAGTAGCACTAAAGGGCATCGTGCTACCGCTTCTCTCACAGCAAGGGAAGTTCACAGTCCCTGTGAGAGTGCCAGGAAAATGATGCCTGCATGTGAAAGTTCAGATCCCATTTGCCACAGGTCAGTGGCTGGGCTGAAGAGCTAGGTCAGGGCAGGACTCCAGGCCACAGCATCTTCAGCCACAAAGGGCAAGTGCAGCCTGCTCAGAAACTTGCAGCTCTGCAGTGCACCAAAGCTTTGCACTGCACCAACCAAAGCTGCCACTTCTCGGTGCAGGGTGCTCAGGCCCCGGACATGCAGGTTTGTCTTCCTGTGACAGGACACCTCCCCTTTAGCCTCTGGAGGAAGAGAGCGAGCCCAGAGGAGGTTCTGCTGCTGCTCTGGTGCTCTGCAGACAGGCAGCAGCCTGAGGGACAGGGAGTAACCTGTCATTTAGAGCCTTACTTCTCCTGAATTCTATCCTCAGCTCTCCTAAGCAGAAGTCAAGAATTTGGAGACAAGTGGGATGCTCAGTCATTAAAACTCAGTTCAAGTGCACTAATGACACTAATGTTTGGATGGGATTGCATATGCTTCTGAAGGAGCTATTTTAGCCTGCCTACAAGCAGCATGCAGCCTCCTGTCTGCAAAGCTTGACTTTCATTAGCTAAAACCTCTTCAGTGGCAAAGGAGGAAACGGATGGACTCCTTTTGGTGGTGTTCATGCACACATTGACTTTGTGGGCTTTCTTTCAGCCTGCCAGGCTGGCGCTCTACTGCAAGGGGCCAAGGCCACAGCTTTCTCCACAATCCTCAGACCCCAGGAATGTCAAGGGTGCCGTCCCACTCACCGAAGCGGGCACTTGACTCCTTCCACCTCTGAGGCGACCTGCCGGGAACAAGGGAAAACCAACCAGGTGCTGTTAGAAATCTGTTGGTGCTGAGGAATCCCACAGAACAAGTCCACCCAAGCAGAGAGCATTTTCCTTCCACAGCATCCCTCCGGGAGCAACACTTCTTTAGCACAGCAAGCGAGAGTGCAGGCCAATAACCTAGGCTGTGTCTACCTTTTGCTCGGCTTTGCCACTAAGGAATTAGAAACTTGGCCGAGAAGATGCAAATTGTTCCTTAGCAGTCAGGGCCTACGTCGGAGCTCACTGTCCAGCCTGCAGCTAAAGCAGCTTTCTTCTCCTCCCTTTCCTGCACTTGCTGTCTCTTTTTGTAAATTGCACGCAGCCTGCCCCCCGCCATTGCTGGAAACAACTCCCCACCAAAGCTCCCACCAAACCCTTCTTAGCGCTTGCAGTTCTGTTGGGACACAGCACAGGCCAGCTCCGGGGTTCAGGAGCTCACACCAACTGCTCGGCAGTTTGCCCTTCAGCGCAAAGCCAATCCCTCTCGTAGCACACACTGCGTGTGCACTTAGACAGGCGCATCCTTGAGGGATGGAATGCAGAAACAGAGATGCCTTTCCTCAGTTCTGAAGAGAACCGAACAGTTTTTAGAAGAACACCTGCAAAGCTCTCCCAGTCGGCATTTTGGAAGTTCCCACACCCTGCTAGGTAAGAGACACCTCCTTTTGAGGTGAAGCTGTTGACAGGAGCTTTACCAAACCTATGGCAACTTTATGACATTTTTGTTTCATCGTGCTGCCCCAAGAAAAAACTTCTATTTACCAGTCAAACGACGAAAAGCTTTCCGAGAAGCCACCAGTGAAAAGGCCCTGCTGACTGCTCTACGGACTCGCTCCATCGTTTGAGCACTGCTGCTCACGCCCGTAGGCCAGGGACAAAATAAAGGAAAAAACGCCCTCTTGCACAAGTCCCCAGACTGTGCAAGGAAAAAGGGGAGAAACAGGAGACTTGCACCACTCCACCGACTGTGCAAGAAAATACAGGAACAAAAGGACACCTGCTGTGATGGGAGAACAGCACAGCTGAGGTGATCCTCCTGCAATGAGCGCGCCAAGAGCTGCTCTGGACACTGAGACCTTGCGGGCACCAGGAAAACCTCCTGCTGACAACGCTGTGACGTGGCAGCCCTCTGCTGACATCACAATAGCAGCCATTCCGGCTGGGTTTGTGAATTCATCCATAGCAACCAAGCATTCTCTACAGCTGACACAAAAGAAAATCCCAGAAAGATCTCCTCTGCCTCAAAGCAGCACAAAACTCCCTTGCAGTCCATAACCCACAGCTCAAAGGAACAAGAGTAACACAAAACAGGCACCAAGCCCATACACCCTGTACGCCAAGCTGAACACTGAGAGAGAGCCAGGATGTGAGGAAGCCAAAGGCAATGTGCCCTTTTGGCCACCAGTGCTTCTGACTACAACCAATTTTAAATTTGCTTTGAAATTCTGTGGATGAAATCGTGCTTTGCTAATATCCCAGAGAGTTCCCTAAATAAGGATGCCTGTCATTCCTGCCCATTTACTGTATGGCTAACATCAACCATTGTAGGGTTCAAGGAAGAATGACACCTAAGTGGGGAGAAAAAGCCAAGTCACCAACCTGTGGCACACACAGCACACTGCTGCTGCACAATCACAGCACCTCCAAGAAGCCTTTGGGGCCTGAGACTCACTTCTGGCAGCTTCCTTGCGCACACATCTGGGAGTCACAGACATCTGACTCTAATGGACGCACAGAAAGAAGGGAAATAAAATCAAATCCCCTATGGGGGCAACATAGAAGCTGTTGTGGGGGGGGAACCAATGCAGCAAAATGGGCAAGTCCCACCTAGAAGGGAGGAGACCATGAGGCAGAGACCAAAGAGCTCAGCTGGAGGGCACACCTTAGGAAAGCAGGCTCAGGAAAACAGAGCAACCACAAGCCTTCAAAAGTTCAGAAGCTTCCTTCCAGGCTGTGTATTGTCCTGATGCAAATGCCCTCTGTGTGTCAGACTGAAAGTCAGGGCAATTCTCAAGAAATGTCTGATTAGATGACAAACGCCTTTGGATCTACACACACCGCATTTGTGCCTTACTAGTGTCCTAATCCCAAAGCTTTAAAATGTTGGTGAGTGAGCCTAATTTCCTCAGGGCTGGAGATCAGGGAGTAGTCTCAAACATGCACTACTTACAGAACAGTGCGCAGAGCTATGCGTACTGTTTTCTGCCCACCATTCACAAAACCCTACTGTTTCCTCAAAGGAAAGCAGCAGAAAGCTCTAGCAGCCTGCCCCCACCCCAAGAGTTTCCAACCAATTTTTTCCTCCACTTTCTACATCCTGCGTCTCAGCAAAAGTCCTTTCTGCCAACACAGTGAACTGGAGACGGACCATTGGTTTGTGTGCAAGAGCACGGCTTGGTGTTGCAGCCTGAGAGCTGGAACACAGGAGCTTGGGCAACTGAGCTTTGAGATGCAACAGCAGCCAGAGAATGACCCTGGGGGTGACAGCATGGGGAGGAAAGTGGCCCAGCCATGGCATTGCACACAAGCTGTGGAGGAGGCACTATCAGCATGACAGCCCTAATAAGGCCATACAAACCCTCATAGTTTTACACATGTATTGGAGGCATGTTGCAGATGATAGATAGATATGATTGTTCCCTCAGCTAGCCGGATGTCACTTCTGCCCTTAGATAAATCCTGGAGTGAAATGGACTGTTCCATCCCACCCCCCAAAAGATTGTGGCTCATCCCACACCTCTGTACCTGCCCCTAAAACATCAGCGTCTGTAACCCCATTGGGCCATGCCTTGTTTCGGCCCACATGGGAGCTCCTGATAGGGGGCTCCGAGCGGCCATGCGGTCTCTTGGACTTCCTCCCTCTCTTGGACTTCTGTCCCCCGTGGAAGGGAGGCTTCCCCTCTCCCACCTTTTGTCTCTCCCCTCCCCCACCCTCTTAGGCCCAGCCACGTGCTATGCCTGGGAGAACGAAGCTCGGGCCCTCCTAAACCCATAATAAAACTCTTTTCCCAAGAGCAAGCTTCAGAGATCTCTGCTTCCCTCCACCCCCACCGTGCAGGAGAATAATCTTCACTCAGACGCCGGTTACTCTGCATGTATGTCCATTTTCCTGCCTTGATAACCTTTTGGAAGCAGTCAGAGCTAGCAGGATTCAGCCAGCATCAGGAGCTGATGCAGCCTGGCAATCTGCTGATTTACGGAGGCTTCTGGCTCCCCAGGTGAAGCCAAGGCAAGCCCTGCTGCTGCTGCTGCTGCTCTGCTGCTGCGAAGCAGCGCGAAGGCACCGACGGCACCGTCCGGCCCCAACGCACAGCGCCAGGGCAATGGACAGCGCCCGGGCAAAGCACAGCTGAAGCGCAGGCTGGCCCGGAAGGGAATCCTCCCATGCAGTGCAGGATTTGGGCGTTTTGATTCCACAGCCCTGCCCTGAGCTGGCTGGGCACAAAGCCTCCCCAAGCACGGGTGCCTCCTCTCCAGGCTTCCTGCAGTGCCTTTGCTGACAGGGTCCAGTCAGCCAGGCTGCGGCCAGGCTCAGCTGATGTTACCAAGCAATGCTGTCCAAAAGAGAAGAAGACAAAAGGCAAACCAGAAAGGAAGTATTAGTTGCCATGCTGAGTTCCTGACAGGCAGAGGCAGGATTCCTCTGGTTCCCAGAAAGATGCAGAAACAGGACATCGGGACACTACGTGCCCCTTTCCTTCAGGTCCAGGACCTTGCTATTGCAGGCCAACGTAGCTCACCATTGTATTCAGCCCTTTATCCAGGTGTCATCAGCTTGCTGGGATTTTCCCCCTGAGAGCAGCCTGGGAATGCTGCTTGCTGTCACAGGGCTTTGTTCCTCCCAGGAAACTCCACAGACTCACTCAGCTTCCTCCTTCCTAACACATGGCCCCACTTAACTGCCAGGAGGATAAGCAGTGTAAGCCGTTCCTCAGCAAATGCCAATCCCTTTAAGAAATGCTGATTCCAGTGGGACTTAGGCCCAAGTGGTGTTCTCAAGAGCACTGAAGTTCAGAGTTTCAGCAGCAAGACAAGAGCAGGCAGCTTGGCAGATCTACATCATCTCCAGCAGTCACCTGCCTTGCAAATTCCTCTGCTTCCTGTGGCCATTGGCTGAACTCCTGTTCTTGACCTGCGGCCTTCTCCTGTTACCCCTGAGACTGGCACCTGAGGCAATGAGGCACCTTAGGAGGAAGTCTAGAACAAAATGACAGAGGAGAATTCCACAGAACCTGCACTTTGGATCGTTTGCCAGTTTGGTGCGTGCAGCTGTCCGCAGCAGACGTGGAGTTTGTGGTTCAGTGAGCTGTATGGCCCAGAAAAGAAAAGACTAAGCTCAGGAAAACCAGGATCAATTCACTCAGCTCCTGCAGGCCAAAAATGAGAGTGCAGCAAATGACTGAAAAACACAGTACTACTATGCAGCACACATCTGTGTCAGCGTGGGCATGACACAGATTTCAAACCCACATCCACGGAAGAATCTGACCTGGCAAGTGTCCCACAAGCCAAAGGGAGTGGTTTTTTGCAAAGGCACCAGGAGCTCCGTGGTGGACAGAGAACTTTGTCAAGAGAAGGGCTTACCTGGCAGCTGGTGGGAGTGGAGAGAACAGGCATGGGTGCACCCACAATGTGAGGGCTGCCCCAGGGGCCCCCCGGCCATGCACAGGACGTGGGCAGTGCCCCGTGCACAGGACGTGTCCCTGCCATATTGCCAACATCAACACTGCTCCAGTGTCATGCAAACACATATGGGCCATTTGTTCCTTGGCATCTTTTCCCCACTAAAAAATCGTTCTTCCTTCAGTGAGCCCTACAATTTGCTGGTTGATGTTAGCCATGCAGTAAATGGGCAGGAATGATAGGCATTCCAATTTAGGGAACTAGTTTTAGTCAGAAGCACTGGTGGCAAAAATACAGAGTGTGTGGGCTTGGTGCCTGTTCTGCGTTCCTCTTGGATCCTTTGAGCTACGGGTTGTGCACTGCAAGCGGATTTTGTGTTGCTTTGGGACAGTGTGTGCCCTGTCAAAGGAGTCCTTTTTGTCGCCTGATGCTCTTAAGTCTGTGGACAAATGCAGGCATCCTGGTTTTTTTCTCCTGCAATTGTACGCTGTGCAGGCCTGTGCAGTTGTCTTAATTTTGCCTTCTTCTTATACAGTTGGCCGATTGCTGCGGGTGACCCCTTTTTCCCCTTTTCCTTGCACAGACTGGGGACGTGTGCAAGTGGGTTCTTTTTCCATTTTTGTTTCCTGGCCTGCAGTCGCGAGCAGCACTGATCAAATGATGGAGTGAATTCTCAGAGCAGTTGGCAGGGCTTTCTTGTTGGTGTCATCCTGCAAAGTTTTTAATGGTCTGACAGGTAAGTAAAAGATTTTTGCTGGGCCGAAACAAAAATGACATAAAGATGCCATAAGGTTGGTAAAGCTCCTGGCAACAGCTTCAGCTCAAAAGGGAGTGTCTCTTGCCCAGCAGGGTGTCTGAAGGCATTCGTTTTTTTTATCTCTGTGCTTGTAAGGTCTGCAGACACATGCACGTGTCCTTTTTTCTTCCTTTTTCTTTTACAGTCTGTGAATTTGTGCAGGTGTCCTTTTTTCCCCCCCTGCTTTGCTGTACAGTTAGAGAACTCATGCAAGTGTCCTTTTATCCTCCTTTTTTGGCACAGTCTGCAAACTCATGCAAGCATCCATACTTTTTCATTTTAATTGCATAGTCTGGGGACTTTTGCCAGGGTCCATTGTTTTCATCTTTTCACTGCACACTCTGGGCATTCTTGCAAGCGGGTGATTTTTCTCTTTCTCTTTCACGGACAAGGTGTCCACTGGGTTCCATTCTGTTATTCATCTCTTGGATTGGTGGCAGCTCCCTGACAACTTCTTGTTGGTGATGGAGCAGCCTGAGCACTCTCAGAACCTCTCTGACTTCCTTCTGCCATGGGGGCTCCATGTCGGAGGAGGTGGTGCGGGACTGTTCCTCTGGTGCTGGAGGCCATGCAATATTGCAGCAGCTGTGGGGTCCTGCACCAGGATATCCAAGCAGAGACCATCCTCCTTGACCTGGCCACCGGACAGGCAAAAGTGATGGACTTTGCCTGTGGCACTGACCTGCAAGACACAGTCTGCCCAGACTTAGCAGGTCAGCCTACCCAGGGCTATGCTCCCGGCTGCTCCCAGCATCTCATGGCCCAACCTGGCTATGGCTCCGGGGATTCCCCCGTTTGCTGCCAGTCAGGGGCACACCTATGAGCACAGAGATCTGCCTGTAGGAGACAGAAGGAAAGATCATTAGAACCGTTCCACCTTCTCTCACTGCTAAACCAGTTCTTCCCTTCCTCATAAAGACAAAATGCAGATTTTCTGTGCATCAGTGGCAGCTTATTGCACCTGCAGAGCTGAAAGCCTTTTTCCCCTGCTGCTGTGCTACAGGCAGGTTTAGCAGCATTACCTAACACAGAGATTCACAGAGGGACCACAAGCAATTGACTTTGTGCCACTTATTCTCAAAGGTCACCACCACTCTCAGTGGACACAGATGGAAGAGAGTTGTGCACTCACTCCCTGTTTGCCCTGCTGACACACACCTGGCAGGCACAGCTTTACCTGATGGGGAATAACAAGAAGGGACAGCTCCCTCACAGCTGTGCAGCCCAGAGATCTGCAGGGCGCCATCAGCACCTGGCTTCATAAGTGACCAGTTCTGCTGGGATGGAAACCAACCACCAAATCCTCGCTGACTTCAGCAGCGGCAGCAGCAGTGCCTGCATCTGATCCCTAGGTCAGGGGCTGGGCTGCATAAAGGACACACGTGGCACACTGCCCCTGAAGGATGTGATTCTGGAAACAACCACCTACCACTGTCTCCTGTTGTTTGTGCTAGGGTCACACCAGCCTGAGGCACTGGGTAGCCCTCAAGGCCACCTGGGACTGCAGATGACAGGCCCTGGCCTCCGGGACCAAACACAGGGGAGGAAGTCACTCTCCAGATGGAGCTTGCAAATTGAAAAGGCTGCCATGAGCAGGTACCTCAAAGGGCAGACAAATGAGGCCCTCCTGCACTTCAGCTGTGCCACGCAGCCACACAGCCTGGGCAGGCACCGCAGAGCACAGGGACAACAGAAAGCACAGAAAGAGGGACAAACCCAGTCAAGCACAGAGACTTTTCATGATTGCTGAGCCAAGCCAGATACCCCAAGCGTGCCATCACCCACCAGTCCTTTTCTGTTGACAAAGAGCAGGTCCAGCGGGTGCCTTGCCTCGCTGGCCAGGGTCCTGCCAGGCCGTTTCCTCTCTGCTCTCCTGTGCTGCCAGCAGACGTGCCCACCTTCTTCCTTCCACTTGCAGAGCCTCGTACCTATGAGCCATGGCCAGGTGGGAGGCAGGAGCAATCCCAGAGGAGAGGTGCCAGCTACACCGAGCAGGAACCAAAAGCCTCTGAAAGCACAGCTGAAAGCCTGTATCTCCACAGCATGTTTTGCTGCCCTGCTCTTCACTGGGAAATGCAATTGCCCCTTCTTCCTCATCCAGAAGTCTACAGCTGGACACAAGCTAGCCAATGGGCAGCATTCCAAAAGCAGTGAAGGTTGGAGCTGATCAAGGAAGAAGAGAGTTGCCAAATCCAAAGCACACCCAAATGCCCTTAAGAGGGACTTTCTATCTTGAAGAAAGAAGGGCCAATTCACAAGTGAACGTAGAGCCTTATTCCATGGCTGACAAGGAAGGGAATTGTCCAACAGGCTTGATGGTGTTTAGGACTTTTATTGTGAGTCCAGTTCCAAGCTGCATTTGGAGGAAGTAGTCCTGAAGTGGTTTCCTCGTCATCTCTTCCGCTTCCTCAATTGCTTCACTGTGAGTTTCCTTTGTTTTCTTGTGAAAAGCCCTTACAGTGGGGATTTAGATGGCAGGGGCCCATGAAATCTGAGGAAGGAATAACAGACGTACAGTCATAGCAACAACAGCAGTATGAAAGCAGCCTAGAGCAAATCAATTTCTCGGAAGTATTTTGTCTCCAAGGACTGGTGACAAGTCAGGAGTCCTAAGGGAATCTAGCAAGGCAACTGTTCTGCATAGTTTGGCCAGACTAGCACACACACCTCCTCTGAGTCATTGGCTTGGTGGCAGCCTTCTGCTGCTCCCAAAACAATCCCTGCTTTTGTCTTTACTGTAGAGGGAAGCTCAGGCACAGCCCACCCACGCCCAGCTGCCCTCAGAGGCAAAAGGAACTCCCCAGGCACTCCCTGCCTGCATCCAAGCACCACGGTGGCTTCTCTAGGGAGTCCAAAATTCCTCTCCCAGCAGCAAAGCAAGGAGGAACACGCGCTACAGTTCTTGCTGAGGCACACACGCTAGAATCCTCTGCTGGATCAGACAAAGAATGCACAGGACGTACTCAGCAGCGTCAGGCACCTCCTCAGCAGCCTGACCGCCAGCCCTCTCGCACAGCTCTAGCCTGGGTCTGCAGGGGGCTTCCTGTGGGACCTCCCTCCTTCTGAGAGGAAGCCCTGGCTTTCCCATTCTCTTTGGGCCTGCAATGCCATTCCTGCCTTCCTCAAACCTGCGCTCTCATAGCCCCTCACCAGACCCGTCCCTGAAGACACAAAGCTCTCTCCAGCACTGTTTACCAAGGGCCAGCTAAGAGACCATGCCACCCAGGCAGACAGCATCCAGAGAAACAGTGCCCAGAGGAGCACAGAGGAGTCCAAAACAACACACAAACTCTCTTTTCACACTCTGTGCCTCTTGACTCTCTCTGGTTCTTATCTTTTCTCATCCAGGTTGCATGATGGCAATTGACTGCTTCATCTTAAGCAACCTGTTCTCCTGCTCCCTCTGGACCTCTGCCAGGAAGTTTTCCTGTTGGGCCAGCAGCTGCTGTGCCTCCAAACACTGCCCTTCCAGCTCCTGGTGAGAGGAGGAAGACACTTCCACATGAAGTGCCAGCCAAGCTGCCCAGATAATCAGTGCAAGCTTCATGCCTCGCACCACCCCGCACTTGAAAAGTGCACAGCAGGAAGTGACTTTGTACCCTCCAGCAATGCTGTCCTAAGGGGAAACTCACAAGCAGGATCAGCAGGTGGGAATAAAGGAGATGCCACCTTTCTTTCCTGCTCTGATGGCTGCCTGTTTCTTGGCCCCTCTCCCCTCAGGATTCCCACCTCTTCTCAGAGGTTCAGTTCTCCAAGTGCTGACGTGGTCCTTGTCCTTCCTGTCAGAAGAGGCTGAAGAGAGGCTCCGCTGACCGGAGAAATGGATGCTGCTCAAAGGGAAAAAGAAACATACCAAACCAATTTAAAAGAGACAAAGAAAAAAGAAACAATTCTTTTCCAAACTCAGTTCCTAAGAGGGTCCAGCTAGCACACAGAAATACACAAACATAGGACTGAGGGCGCCCTCACTATGTGTGCCTTCATGGCCAGGATGCTGCTAGCACAGGCAAACAGGGCCCAGAACTGTGCTAGTCTATTCCTCAAGGTGTCATCACTTGCTGGGATTTTTGTCCTGACAGCACTATGGGATTGCTGCTTGCTGTTCAAAAAGCTTTGTTCCTTTCAGGAAACTCTGAACAGACTTATACCAGCTCCTCTTTTCTACAGAGGTGGGCTATTGGAGTGTCCAAAAGAGATGTGGGGCATAAGACATTCCTCAGGAGACTCCCAAGAGCTGTGAAAAATTTTGATCCCACGTGTTGTTCTCAGGACGCTGGACACGCAGGGTGTCAGCAGCAAGCCAGGAGCAAGGACACAAGCAGCAGGACGCAGATGTGCTCAGCTCCGGCTTGCAGGAAGAGTAGGCCCTGCCTTGGCATGGACCCCCTCCCTCTTGTGCTGGCCGGCATCTTCCTTCTCAGCAGGAAGAGCCAAGGAAGTGGCCTGGTCACCAGCTCCTCGTCTGCCACAAATCCGGGCAGCAAAGCCGCAGCCATTCTCATCTACGTGACCGGGCCAGGCAGCACATGGGGCTGGCACAACTCCTGCTCAGCTGGCCCTGTTTGTCTGGCAGAAAGCAGAGGCAGAAACCTCTAAGAGTGGGGCAGGAGGGAGCAGCTGAGTGCCCTGGGATGCTGACAGTCAGCTGCCCCACAGCCCCCGCCTTCCCACGGAACAATCCAGAACCGCTTGGCAGGGACGGCTTTCGTCGTGTTCTTCAAGCCCCCGTCCCCGGCACTGCAATACTTCAGTTCCTTTGCTACCAGCTCAACCTGAATACACCAGCCGAGAGCAAAAGAGGGCCACAGAAATGACCAGAAGGAGGGAGCTCCCCTCTGAGGAACAGCTGGGAGACTTGTGCAGGTTTAGCCTGGACAAGAGCAAGAACCAAGGAGACCTTTCGATATTTGTAGGGGCTTCAAAAAAAGATGGGGACATAGCTTAAAACCTTGTCCTCTTACAATTAGCCCTACTAAAAGATGAAAGACACTCCATGCAGATTGGCTCTAAGGAAGAAACTGTTAACAAGGAGAGTGCTGAAACACTGGCACAGGCTGCCCAGAGAGCTGGGAGGAGCCCCAAGCCCAGCAACATTCAAGGTCAGCTTGGATGGGACTCTGAGCAACCTGGTCCACTTCAAAGATGTCCTTGCCAGTGGCTGGGGATTTGGATTAAATGACATGCACTGGTCCCTTCTAAGCTCAAATAGCCTTGGATCCTACTTGGTTTTCATTGCAAAAGCACCCAGAGTGTGTATGACTAGATTGGGGGGGCCATCTGAAGCCCTGGAGATTGGCCGAGGAACAAACCCTGACAGGGAACAGCTGTTTGGGCTGCAGCCGCTTTGCCTTGTACCTGCAGAAGTTCCACGGCAGAGCCTCGCCTGTGCACATCCATCTGCAGGCAGCAGCCCAGAAATTCATACAAGCCAGAGGGCAGCCTGAGCTTGTGCAGATCTCGTACCCCTTGCTTGCCTATCAGGTAGTTAGCCTGAAGCAAAAGGAAACATGAGACTCAATGTGATTCTTCCATATCCTTTGGTGCTCACCCAGAACCCATCTTTTAAGCTCCAGTCTGCAGTGTCAATTTCTTGCCTGGCCAATGGTTAGAGATGAGCCTTCTCTCCCAAAGGAAAAAAGGCTCCAGTGCAGCCCCAGCTATTCCAAGCTGCAACAGGTCTTCCCTTGACAGCTGATGGGAGCCCCAGGCATGTTTTTACAAGTGGGCCTTGGTGGAAGAACTTCAAGCTGTGAGCATGGGATTCTGTCTAATGGACACGGAGCAGAAGGACACCGCTCTGTGAGCAGATTTACACCTTACCCTGTCACTGGGTTCCCGAATGTAAGGAACCTCTCCTTTGGCCATTTCTATTCCCACAATGCCAAGGGACCAGATGTCCACTTTGGGGCCGTATGGCTCTTCTCTCACCACCTCGGGTGCCATCCAGCACGTGGTCCCAACCATCGACCTCCGTTTACTCTGCTCACGGCTGAGCAGAGCACAGAGGCCAAAGTCAGCTGAGGAGAAAAACAAGCACTGCATCAAGTAGGAAACATAGGAAAAGGCTTCCTCGGGACGCCTATGTCTCAGAAGGGCGTGCTGAATCGAGCTGCAAAAGCAGCTGGGCTCTCTTTCCTCAGGGCTGCAGCCAAGGACATGGGCAATTGTGCACTTCGCAACCCCCCCACGATTCCCACCGTGGCTTTTCCTCAGTCATCTCTCCCTTTGGAAGGAACTCCCACCCAAACCAAAGTTACTGCTGCTACCTTGTTGCTCTCTAGCCCACTCAGCACCTTAGAGCCGCGCCCTGGGCTTGCAGAGTGCTCCCTGCCCTGTTCCCGGCGCCACTGCTGGGCACCCGGCAGCCGCTCCAAAGCAGCCCCACACCGCTCCCCGGAGCGCTGCGCCTGACCAAGAATACCCACCCAGCTTGACGGAGCCATCCCGGCCCAGAAGGATGTTGTCACTTTTGAGGTCTCTGTGGATCACCTGGTTGGCATGCAGGAAAGCCAGGCCTTGCAGGCACTGGGAGAGAAAAAACAAACAGGAGGCCAAAAGTGAGTCTGATCTGATTTCATCACACCCAAAAGGAGACTGCTCCTGAAGAGTCACAGATCTCGAAGGAGCAGTGAGCGCTGGCAAGAGCAAGAGCTCGCTGCTGCAACACTAGGAGAGCAGGATCTTTCCAAGGGAAGGCATATTAGCTTGACGGGGAAACACCAGTCATTGCTCGAGACTGTCCCCTGCAAAGCCAGTCAGAGCGATCCCTGCTGTAGTGGATGTGCTCTCCCCGTCCACAGGACAAACAGTGGTTTGCCAAAAGAGGAAAAGTCCCTGCCTTGGCTACCAAGGGGATCACTGTCGGGTGGGAGACTGGAGGACATGGCCTATAGGGCTTCCTCAACAGCAGTCTTGGAAGTAGCTCATGGGTCAGTTTTCAGTAGCAAGCACCATGGCGGGTGCCATGCCACCCTTTGAAGTTGAGACCTGTGAGAGATGAGTCTCTCTTTGGCTTTGCCACTGGTTTAAAACTTGGACACCAGCATCTTTGTGCTTACAGGCAAAGAAGGTATTGCAGAAAGGTTTTGGGCAAAGGCTTGGAGAGGCAAAGTGCAGAACAGAAAATGACAATGGAAATGAGACAGAGAGTTCAATCATGGCAGAGAAGAGTAAAGAACAGACTATAGTGAGAGCAAGGACACCGGCAGGCAGTTCAGTCCAGGTGCTCTTTCTTCTCTGAAGCATAAGAGCAACACAGAAAGAAAGCTCTGAACATGGAATCACTCATTTTGCAGCGCTTTCAAAGGACGAGCCTGTCCAAGCCATCCCAAGCACAAGCAGGACCCCTTACCTCCCGACACACTGTTGCTATGTGTCCTACAGCCATCCTTTTCATGCAGACCACATCAGCTAAGGAGCCTCCATCCATGTACTCCAACACCACCAGAACAGCCCCACGGACAAGGTAGCTGTAAGACAAAAGCAACCGCGTGGAGCTGAATGTGCACAGCAAAATTGCCGTACGGAAGAAGAGACTAGAGCTGAGTTTTGTTTCCAGGTGCCCAGTTAATGAAGAGGGAATCAAGTGAAGACACACTCCACCTGGGCTATCCAGCGCTTGCCATCGGTGCCGTGTAAATGAGGAAGGCACACCCACGGAAAAGGAGACGGCTTAGGTGACAAGCAGGGGAAAACGGCAGTTTTGTGGCAGCAAAGATTAATCTGGAAGCGGACACATCCCAGCAGCTGCTTAATCATCTTCATACACAAATTGCCCCATGAACTCCAGCAGCAAGGAGGCACAGTCTTCACAGCTTTTACTCAGGGCAGGTGGGTGTGCAGCACTGCCAACACCCTTTGGAAAACCATGCAGAAAGGACAGCGATAAACAGGAAAAAAAATTTCAAACCTGGCAAATTATGGCTCTCCTAGCCTAGTCTTTTGGCATGCAAAGCAATGGAAAACAGTGGGAACAGGGCAAGGGAAATAATTTCTGTGATGCCTTCTCAGCGCTTCTCCTCCGACACTTGGATAAAAATCACGCCCCAAAACAGCTAAACAACATGCAGTGAGTGAACATACATGCTGCTGGTTTAGTAAGAGAGCCAGGTTTCTGAGATCAATCTTCAAGCTATTTCTGCCAGGAAGCATTCGTGGGGACAAAATGCAATCTCCTCCTACGCCTCGCAATGGAGTAGGTTGATGTTAATTGAAAGATCCATCTTCTGCCAGAATACTGACCTTTCTAGGTAGGTGACAATATTGGGGTTCTTCATTTCATTCATGACCAGGATTTCCTTCAACACATCCTCGCAGCCCTGGTGCTGGACATTAATTTCCTTTATGGCCACCTACAATGACATGGAAAGCCATTAAGAGCAGACATTACGAGAGCCTCTTTCTCCGTGCACTCACGGGCCTTGATGCCTTGTCACCTCACTAGAAATGACACTAAACCATCAACCACAAAGCGCCAACAGCACTCTCTGCACCTGCAGACGTCTGAAAGCGACTTTTTTTATCCCGACTATTATCATTGACACATGGTTTGCAAGCCAAAAGTAATTTGGCTCCTGTGAAGATAAATTGAAACCACTGGAAATTCATTAGCATTTCTAGGGGCTTTGACCCTAGCCTTTCAGAGATGGCTGCCATTCTTGACTGTGTGCCAAAGTCAATGCGCACATACATGACATGGAAAATGCTGTCCAAAAAAGAAACTCCAAGGCGACTCAAAGTAAAGTTACAACCCTAGCACATCCTAACTTCTTCACTTTGGGTTTTGCAACTCTGAAGAACAACCTTGAAGGTGGTTTACAACATGTAATTATTGTAATTTGTAATTCTTTAGTGGGTTTAAAAATGAATAATCCTTCTGTGCTATGCTACAGGTCATAAAGCAGGGCTTAGGGCTTTTGGACACCTCCTCGACCTCCCTCCAAGAGCAGTTCCTGAGCACAGCACTGCAGGTGGATAAGGAACTACCAGGAAGATGGAGTTGTATTTACTGAGAGCTAGAAACGAGGATTCAGGACTTTGAACTTATAGCCCCGAAGAGCAGCGGCACTCTCCAAGACACCACTGTGTCTGTTCAGTACAAATAGCATCTGTGTAGCGGAATGCCTCCGACACAGGATCAACACAAGGTTGTAAGGTTGTATTATTTAAGGCTCTTCATCAATTTCTTCCCATTGGTCTGTGCGCATGTGTGTGTGTGTGTGTGTGTGTGTGTATGTGTGTGTTTGAACTAGGCTCCTTAGGACTGAAAGACAAAACTGTGCTCCAGGCAAGATCTCTCCTTCTTTAGCTCCTGCATGATATTTGAAAACTGAACCATATGGTGGAAAACAATGGGAAATCCTTTCTGTGTCTGAAGCTGGGCTTAAGAGGAATTGAGACGGAATGATGGCTCTTGCCATCAGCTAATCTATGAATATTTATCCAGTAAATCCAAGCCAGCGCATCCTTCTCTGAAAGACACCACCGCCATCATTGCATTCATTCAGGTAGGGAGGAAGGACAAAGTCTGTCCTCTGCAAGGCCTGCACAGCAGGACAGCCTTTGCAGCAAAGTCAGGTGGCCCAAGGCTTTGGCCATAGATCTCATCACAAGGGAAAGCACTCAAGAGCTGCAAAATCTGCATGGGCTGTTGGCACTTACCGCTCGTCCTGTGGCAGCGTCGAAGGCCTTATAAACGGTCCCAAACCCCCTAGAAACAGAAGAGTGGCAAAAACAGAGAAGTTGGTCAGTGCTGAGAAACAAAAGGCAGCCAAGGCAGGAGCTCTCTGCTTCCTGCAGTGTCTCTAAAACACCAGGCTCTGTCCACTCTTCAGCCAACGGCCCAGCAGCCCAGCAGCCCTCTGCCATGCAGAGTGCCCAAGAGAAAAGCTGGCTGCAAAGGAAGGAGAAGGGCTGCTACAAATCTCAAATGTACACTCTAGATGAAGCATGCGGGCTTTCCTTTGCCTTTCCCTTCTTGTGCCTGTGCCCGTGGGGTGCCTTTCCAATCAATGAAACATACAGTCCTGCTGGGCCTTCTCACCGCTCTCTTTTAATCCTGCCTGCAAAACTCCGGCAACACCACACAGCCTTTCTTCTTTTCCTGACCACTGAAGATTGTTTTCAGCAAAATACTGGAAAGCAATGCTACTGAGAGCTGTTATCTGACGGCTGGCATGTGGGAAGCTGCTCTCTCAGGTTTTTCTTCCTTCATGAGTGTGGCCAAATTACTTTGAATCATACAAAAGCATGGAAAACCTGGGCTTGCAGATCCTGCTGCTGGAGGCAGGCAAGCCATTGTCAGCAACCAGTTATCTTTCGTGATGCCTTGTTCTGCCTCAGCACTGAGACAGGGACAGTCTAAAGCCAGGGTCTGAAGATGCTTGCAGCTTGCCTGACTTCCCACATGATATTGCACCACCAAAAGACCTGGCCCATGGTTCTGTAGAAGTAAGCGTGGCTGCACTCACCCACTGCCAATACGTTTCCATCCAGTGTACTTCTTCTCTGGATCTCCCACATTGACCTCCTGCCCTGAAAGAAACCAAATGCAAGGAGCAAACTTCAAAACAGGGATCCTGGCTTCCGCGAGATCTCAAACCCAGCTCCACTCTCTGGGCCTCTGAGCAATTGATGGTCGCTTGGCTAACAACAGCATCAACAAGAACAACAGCAGCAGCAGCCCCAGCAAGACAGGCAGCTCGGTGGCACAGCTGGCCTGCACAGAGTCTGATTCTCCACACTCCTTTGCAGGGTTACCCTGAGGGGACACTAAGCCCGTGGGAAAACCATCAGAGCAGACAGAGACCAGAAAAGAACAGGCCCCAAGGCAAGTGGTTGTCATCTGCAAACAGGAAGGAGGGCTGAAAAATCTTGACACTTCATTTTCTTGGGAAGAAACACTCTCTTGTGAGATTCAACAGAAGGTTTCATACTTCCACAGTTACAATGCACCCTGGGATCTGGATGAATTTTTAGCAACAGCTGCTTTTTGCAGAGCAGAAAGAAGATTGCAAAGTGAATTCCAGGAGAGGAGGGGACCTTCTCTACCTCTCAGCGGTTTGCCTAAAGAACGCCTTGACATTTTTAGAGAACAGCAGCTCAGTCTCTAACCAAGAACAACGGCTCTAGGAATTAGGACCCTCTTCATTTCTGAGCAGGCTGAGTTCTGGAGATGCCTTTGCCCATTCCCCATTTAGTGAAGAACTACAAGTCCTTGTCTTCAGCCTGGGCTGCAGCAGTCACTAGCACTGGACTCAGCTCCTTGAACACCACCCACGTGCCCCATCTCCCCAAGTGGGCGCAGCCAGGCGGGTAACAAGGACAGCGCCGCTCTTCAGGCGCTGCCGTGACACAGACACCTGCACAAAGGAGATGCTGATCCTTCCACGAGTCCAGGGGAAGCTGCAGCAACGGGACGGCAGCTGAAACCTCACAGCTAAGGAAGGCTCCAGCCTCTGCAGTCACACCGGCTGTCAGCGGCAGGGCAGGCATGACAAAAAGCTTGGCAAAGCCCACAAATGGCCACAGACAGCCGCTGTGAAGAAGCTAGAGCCACATCAAGCCCTGTTTCAAGGTGTTGACCCCTCTCAAGACAGAACATGATTGTCCTTGCCTTCAGGCCCACGGAGGAGTAGATCAATCCACCTTTTGTCCAATGGCAGCTGATAGCAGACACAAAGTAAACTGGGCTCTGTGCTGTACCTGAGCGGTTATTCTCTGGCAGCACTGCACTGGCAGCTATTACCAGTTGCAAGAAGCAACTCAGTTGTACTGCACACTCAGCAGGGCCTTGGTGTGCTTTCCTAGAGTACGATCTGTGCAGGGATTGAGGCCAATGCTTAGTATTCCTGGAGTATTTACCAGCTGGGCATTAGCAGTGACAACGTGCCTGGTACCAGAGGAACATGCAGCAGAGGGGCTGCAGGCTTCCTCCTGAGAATTGCCTGCAGGGCAGCTCTAGCTGACCTGTGTCTCTTTGATGCATCTTCCGAAGAATACCATTAAAATATCAAACAGGCATTGTAAGAAGAGTATCCTGTTCTTCTTCTTTTGGGGCACTTTGAAGAGAGCTCTTCCTCTCTGATTCCTTGAGATTGTTCTAAGAATATATTTTTTTAATTTTTAGGGCATATGGAAAGGATCTCTTCCTCTCTTATTTGTGCTGTCAGCTGCTGTTGTTTTCAAGGAGGCCAGGCTAACCAAAAGGTAGGATTCTTATCAAAACCAGCTGTAGAAGGAGTAGGAGAAGTACTAAGAGTCATAGAAACAACAGCAATATGAAAGCAGCCCTAGAGCAAATCAATTTCTCGGAAGTATTTTGTCTCCAAGGACTGGTGACAAGTCAGGAGTCCACAGGGAAACTAGCAAGCCAACTGTTCTGCTCAGTTTGGCCAGACTAGCACACACAGCTCCTCTGAGTCATTGGCTAGGTGGCAGTCTTCTGCTGCTCCCAAAACAATCCCTGCTTTTGTCTTTACTGTAGAGGGAAGCTCAGGCACAGCCCACCCACGCCCAGCTGCCCTCAGAGACAAAAGGAAGGCCCCAAGCGCTCCCTGCCTGCATCCAAGCACCACGGTGGCTTCTGTAGGGAGTCCAAAATTCCTCTCCCAGCAGCAAAGCAAGGAGGAACATGTGCTACAGTTCTTGCTGAGGCACACACACTAGAATCCACTGCTGGGTCGCACGAAAAATCCCCAGGACGTACTCAGCAGCTTCAGGAACTGCTTCTCTCTTTCCTGGCTTGAGCGGGACGAACCGCTCATGCTCGGGTTTTCAGGCTGCAGAGAGGAGGCTTCTTCGGAGGATGCTGCTGCAGCAACAGCTTTGATGGCGTATCCTGCACTCGTCTGGGACAAGAAATTTGTTTGTGTCAGAAAGGTGCCTGGCAGAGATGCCCCAGACAGAGTATTTCAAAGGCAAGCCCTTAGGAGCAGCACTGGTGTTAGGCTGCAAGTGGAGCTGTCAACTCCTCCCCCTCCAGTCAAACCCAAACCAGCAGTCAGAGACTACAGCTTGTCACAGTCAGCCGTAGTAGAGACTGCGAAAGGGAAAGAACAACTGTACCCTTCACCCCCTTCTGAGGACTGCATTCACCACGGACAGGGACAACTTGTTCAGAATCTGCATGGGTCACCATGCTCGCCTGAACAAACCCCTCAGAAAACAAAGGGAGCACTAAGAGGCCAGCAGAAATACATTCCAAGGATTGCTGGCACACCAGCCCCAGCACTAGCCCTGCTGCCCAGGGCAGCAGCTGAGATTCAGCAAGCCAGCAAGTGTCCTTCTGAGCAGCTGCCATGGAGACCACAGAGCATGGCGGTCAGAGACCTTGGCCCCATGCACCTGCAGCTCTGCAGGGGAAAGGCAACAAGGGCAGAGACCACTTGTTGCATGACTGCAGTGCTTCCTCCTCTTCCACTCACCCGCTTTTGTTCAGCCAGCCTGTACTGCAGCAGGACCTTGTGCATCCTTTCCATTTCTTCATTGTGCCCCTTCTCCATTGCCTTCATCTTGCTCCGAGCTTCCTGCAACTCCGCCTGCAGCTTGTCCTTGATATTCGATCAAGAGGAATCTTACTGGCATCTGCAATCTCACTCAGGTTTCCTCTGTTGCAGTCTCAAAAGCACTTGTGTTCAGCCACTTCCTTCTGCTTCTCTACCCAGCTCTAACCCTTCCATCCTAGCTCTTCTTCCTGGTGCTCAGCACTGGAGCCTGCCAGGCTCTGTGCTTCCAACATGTGTAAGGAAAGGAGAGGTCACCTTCCTTCCCTGCTATCATGGCTGCCTGTCCTCTGGCCCCCCTCTCTTCAGGATTTCTGTCTGTTCTCAGAGGCTCTGTTCTCAAATTCCCCTGCCCTTTGATCAAGGAAAAGCTGCAGATGGACTGCAGGATGAGGACGAGGCCAGCACCTAGATGACCCAGTCACAAGACAGGCCACCAGCTGAAGTACCAGCACCACGGGGCCTGTTGCAACTGCTTCAGGCTCCAAGGGAAGACCTCTGTCCACTGTGGGAGGACAGAAAGCAAGGAACCCAGTTGCTGGGACTGCAGTTGGCAGCAATGTCAGCAGCAGTCTGCTGCATGGCATGTGGCTGTGGGGAAGATGCTGCAGCTTCACTGCCATGCTTTGGGTGGTGACCACCCAGCCTCCTGGGGAACTTGGCTTATGCCCACGCTGAACCTGTGGCTGCCTATACTGTCCCAGCATTGTCCTCTGGCTCTTCACAGGCCATCAAGTATGAGCTCTTGAACTTCTCTGCTGTCTGGCCCAGCAACGTGTAGCCTACAGCAGATGCCTGTGACCATGTCCCATACTCGGGCTGCTCTTCTGCTAAGCCAGCCCTCCAAAGTCACCTGAAAACTTCAGCCATGTATTGTTCCTTACCAGTTTTTCCACCATCTTCCTTTTCTCCGCTTCCTCTGCAGCTTGCCAGAGTCCCAGAGCCTTGCTGCACTGCTCTTCTGCCCAGCGCAGCTGTTGAGCCATGGCCTCACACTGCTGCTTGCTGAAGGATCTTACAGCCAGCAGCTCACCACGAAGGCCCCTCACATCCTCTGCAAACATGACACACGGCAACAATCAGAGGCTACACAAGCAGAGGAATCTGCTGACCTTAAGCCCTTTCAGTTTCAGGCAAGGAGGTACCTGCCCTCAGCTCCTTCACTCCTCACAAGCCCTGCAGACAGAGCGGCCTTTGGGGCGACTGCACCAGGCAGGGCCATCAGCAGAAACAAAGCGCACGAGGCTCTCACCCAGTATCAGCTCCTTGGCCTGCGTGGCTGCGCGCGCTTGGGCTTCCAGGCGGCTCCTGGCCGTCTCCAGCTCTGACACGTGCTGCTGAGCCTCCAGCAGGCTGCTTTGCAGGCTCTCTTTCTCTGACCTACAAGTTGTCAACAGGGAGAGCAATTGTTCCTGGCACACAGGGGCACTTTCTCCAGTAAGCCACATCTTCAGATGTGCTTTAAGATCCCTTTACCTGGCTTCTGCCAGCTGCTCTGAAATGCCTTGTAGCTCCTGCTCCGTGGCTGCCAGTTGGGCTTCCAGGGCAGCGTTCTCTTGCACCAGCACCGCCTTCTCTCTGCACACCTGGGACAGTGTGTGCCCTTGGCAAGAGAACTCCTGGAGCAGCTTCTCCAGGCCCCTGTGGGCTGGCCGCTGCGGGCGGCAAACCTGCAAGTGGGGGGCACCATTTTTCATGTGGAACTACAACAACAACAACTCAGGCTCGGTCTTAACTTGCTGCCACAAGCAGCAATCAGGGGAGTCTGGCTAGGACAAATCCCTCTGCCACAAGTGCTGCCTAGGAATAAGGTGAGCGTACCTTTGGCGCTGCCAGAGGAACCGCTTCCTTCAGCAGATCCCTCTGAGGCTGCGATTCCTCCGCTCTCTGTGCCGCCACTTCAAACACGCTCTCTAGTGAGGAGTGGCGCTTTCTCTCAAATGCAGCCAACTCCTTCCATCTGCGACAAGGGGACAGACAAACAAGCCTTTAAGTGCAACACAAAAGGTTTTGCTCCTTGCAAAACCATCACTGCATACCATGCGCCACATAAGGCAGTCTCAGGGCCTTCCAACAGCCCTCTACTTCCACCTCAAGAGAATGCTGCAATTCCTTCCCTAGACCAGCATCTCTCTTTGACATTCGTGCAGGTGAAAGAGTCGCCACTGAGGAAGTCAAACAAGCTTCCAGAAGGCACAGAACATTTCCAGAAAGCTCAGCTACTCTCAGCGCAACAGCTTCCTGCCTGCTGGCTCTAATGCTCCTTTCTGATACAGTGGGTACCAGACTTGGAAGAGTTTTTCTTTGGCTAAGACACGCTTGGTAAGTCCAAAGGAGCAGTCCCACAATTGCTCTTGCTTTCACTAGTGAAACAAGGAAAGAGCCTGCAAGTGATAGCTTGGGGAGGAGGTGGGTAGGATTTTCCAATTCAATCATCAAAGGATCCCAAGACAGTTTAGGCTGGCAGAGACCCCAGGAAGCCTCTAGCCTGGTCTTCCACTCCAAGCAATTGGGGCCAACCTCTGGACAGGCTGCTCGAGGCTCTATCCACCTGGGGCTTCCAAATTTCAAGGGTGGAATCTGCACATGCTCTCTGAGGCACTTGTTCTGCTGCATGATTGTCTTTGCGGGCCAGTGCTTTGCTGTCCTTAAGCCCAGCCTGAACCTCCCTTGCTTTTACTCTGCTCTACTTCAGAATGCTTTTTGTCAAGGTTTGACAAGTGAGTCCCAGGAGGCAGCTATGCTCTAGGTCGGTCGGCAGCCAGACCTGCCCGTGGCTGCCTTCTCCCGTCTGTGCTGAGCAAGTCAAAGGGTGAAAAGCCAAACTTGTTCTTTGACCCTGGGCCTCCTAAAGCCCAGCAATGCCCAGCCCTGCGCAGAGAAAGTGAGAGAGCTTAACACACACCTCAGCTCCCGGGCGCCGCGCACTCTATCCGTGCTATCGTGCCGCTCTGCCTGTCCTGCCTGGACCGAGGAGTCCTGACTGGCAAGAACCTCTCCTAGCGGGACCTGCAAGGAACGGGCAGGAAAGAAGCACAAACCAGCAATAAGGAGCAGGGAATTTGGCTCCTGCGAGCTGGCAGAAGCAGCAAGCAGAGACAAAGCCCACCTGCAGGCAAAACTTATTGTGTGGGGCTGTTTAGGTGGTGTTTAGGTGGTGTTTTTGTCCCAGCTAACTCTTGAGTTGCTTTGGAAATGTCTGAGTAGAAGCAGGGAACACTTCCCTGCTCCCCTCTGGTCAACTGGCTTCCCCTCAGGATTTCAGGCTTTGGAGAGCAGCCAATAGGAACTGCATTCCAGCCCTTCAGAGACGGACCTTGTCGTGTCAAAGTCAAGGGTGGAGTTGAAGTAGTGACTGTAGCTACCTAGGTAGGGCGTGGACGGGGGTAGGTCCCTGCAGGCAGCAGTGGCTCCTCCGAAGCCCACAAGGCTGGGAAGTGCGCCTTGGCACCTCTCCCTCTGCTGCCAGCAGGGAGCCCGCACAGACTGTGTGCACAAAGGGGCTGACTTTGGCACCAGTAGCACTAAAGGGCATCGTGCTACCGCTTCTCTCACAGCAAGGGAAGTTCACAGTCCCTGTGAGAGTGCCAGGAAAATGATGCCTGCATGTGAAAGTTCAGATCCCATTTGCCACGGGTCAGTGGCTGGGCTGAAGAGCTAGGTCAGGGCAGGACTCCAGGCCACAGCATCTTCAGCCACAAAGGGCAAGTGCGGCCTGCTCAGAAACTTGCAGCTCTGCAGTGCACCAAAGCTTTGCACTGCACCAACCAAAGCTGCCACTTCTCGGTGCAGGGTGCTCAGGCCCCGGACATGCAGGTTTGTCTTCCTTTGACAGGACACCTCCCCTTTAGCCTCTGGAGGAAGAGAGCGAGCCCAGAGGAGGTTCTGCTGCTGCTCTGGTGCTCTGCAGACAGGCAGCAGCCTGAGGGACAGGGAGTAACCTGTCATTTAGAGCCTTACTTCTCCTGAATTCTATCCTCAGCTCTCCTAAGCAGAAGTCAAGAATTTGGAGACAAGTGGGATGCTCAGTCATTAAAACTCAGTTCAAGTGCACTAATGACACTAATGTTTGGATGGGATTGCATATGCTTCTGAAGGAGCTATTTTAGCCTGCCTACAAGCAGCATGCAGCCTCCTGTCTGCAAAGCTTGACTTTCATTAGCTAAAACCTCTTCAGTGGCAAAGGAGGAAACGGATGGACTCCTTTTGGTGGTGTTCATGCACACATTGACTTTGTGGGCTTTCTTTCAGCCTGCCAGGCTGGCGCTCTACTGCAAGGGGCCAAGGCCACAGCTTTCTCCACAATCCTCAGACCCCAGGAATGTCAAGGGTGCCGTCCCACTCACCGAAGCGGGCACTTGACTCCTTCCACCTCTGAGGCGACCTGCCGGGAACAAGGGAAAACCAACCAGGTGCTGTTAGAAATCTGTTGGTGCTGAGGAATCCCACAGAACAAGTCCACCCAAGCAGAGAGCATTTTCCTTCCACAGCATCCCTCCGGGAGCAACACTTCTTTAGCACAGCAAGCGAGAGTGCAGGCCAATAACCTAGGCTGTGTCTACCTTTTGCTCGGCTTTGCCACTAAGGAATTAGAAACTTGGCCGAGAAGATGCAAATTGTTCCTTAGCAGTCAGGGCCTACGTCGGAGCTCACTGTCCAGCCTGCAGCTAAAGCAGCTTTCTTCTCCTCCCTTTCCTGCACTTGCTGTCTCTTTTTGTAAATTGCACGCAGCCTGCCCCCCGCCATTGCTGGAAACAACTCCCCACCAAAGCTCCCACCAAACCCTTCTTAGCGCTTGCAGTTCTGTTGGGACACAGCACAGGCCAGCTCCGGGGTTCAGGAGCTCACACCAACTGCTCGGCAGTTTGCCCTTCAGCGCAAAGCCAATCCCTCTCGTAGCACACACTGCGTGTGCACTTAGACAGGCGCATCCTTGAGGGATGGAATGCAGAAACAGAGATGCCTTTCCTCAGTTCTGAAGAGAACCGAACAGTTTTTAGAAGAACACCTGCAAAGCTCTCCCAGTCGGCATTTTGGAAGTTCCCACACCCTGCTAGGTAAGAGACACCTCCTTTTGAGGTGAAGCTGTTGACAGGAGCTTTACCAAACCTATGGCAACTTTATGACATTTTTGTTTCATTGTGCTGCCCCAAGAAAAAACTTCTATTTACCAGTCAAACGACGAAAAGCTTTCCGAGAAGCCACCAGTGAAAAGGCCCTGCTGACTGCTCTACGGACTCGCTCCATCGTTTGAACACTGCTGCTCACGCCCGTAGGCCAGGGACAAAATAAAGGAAAAAACGCCCTCTTGCACAAGTCCCCAGACTGTGCAAGGAAAAAGGGGAGAAACAGGAGACTTGCACCACTCCACCGACTGTGCAAGAAAATACAGGAACAAAAGGACACCTGCTGTGATGGGAGAACAGCACAGCTGAGGTGATCCTCCTGCAATGAGCGCGCCAAGAGCTGCTCTGGACACTGAGACCTTGCGGGCACCAGGAAAACCTCCTGCTGACAACGCTGTGACGTGGCAGCCCTCTGCTGACATCACAATAGCAGCCATTCCGGCTGGGTTTGTGAATTCATCCATAGCAACCAAGCATTCTCTACAGCTGACACAAAAGAAAATCCCAGAAAGATCTCCTCTGCCTCAAAGCAGCACAAAACTCCCTTGCAGTCCATAACCCACAGCTCAAAGGAACAAGAGTAACACAAAACAGGCACCAAGCCCATACACCCTGTACGCCAAGCTGAACACTGAGAGAGAGCCAGGATGTGAGGAAGCCAAAGGCAATGTGCCCTTTTGGCCACCAGTGCTTCTGACTACAACCAATTTTAAATTTGCTTTGAAATTCTGTGGATGAAATCGTGCTTTGCTAATATCCCAGAGAGTTCCCTAAATAAGGATGCCTGTCATTCCTGCCCATTTACTGTATGGCTAACATCAACCATTGTAGGGTTCAAGGAAGAATGACACCTAAGTGGGGAGAAAAAGCCAAGTCACCAACCTGTGGCACACACAGCACACTGCTGCTGCACAATCACAGCACCTCCAAGAAGCCTTTGGGGCCTGAGACTCACTTCTGGCAGCTTCCTTGCGCACACATCTGGGAGTCACAGACATCTGACTCTAATGGACGCACAGAAAGAAGGGAAATAAAATCAAATCCCCTATGGGGGCAACATAGAAGCTGTTGTGGGGGGGGAACCAATGCAGCAAAATGGGCAAGTCCCACCTAGAAGGGAGGAGACCATGAGGCAGAGACCAAAGAGCTCAGCTGGAGGGCACACCTTAGGAAAGCAGGCTCAGGAAAACAGAGCAACCACAAGCCTTCAAAAGTTCAGAAGCTTCCTTCCAGGCTGTGTATTGTCCTGATGCAAATGCCCTCTGTGTGTCAGACTGAAAGTCAGGGCAATTCTCAAGAAATGTCTGATTAGATGACAAACGCCTTTGGATCTACACACACCGCATTTGTGCCTTACTAGTGTCCTAATCCCAAAGCTTTAAAATGTTGGTGAGTGAGCCTAATTTCCTCAGGGCTGGAGATCAGGGAGTAGTCTCAAACATGCACTACTTACAGAACAGTGCGCAGAGCTATGCGTACTGTTTTCTGCCCACCATTCACAAAACCCTACTGTTTCCTCAAAGGAAAGCAGCAGAAAGCTCTAGCAGCCTGCCCCCACCCCAAGAGTTTCCAACCAATTTTTTCCTCCACTTTCTACATCCTGCGTCTCAGCAAAAGTCCTTTCTGCCAACACAGTGAACTGGAGACGGACCATTGGTTTGTGTGCAAGAGCACGGCTTGGTGTTGCAGCCTGAGAGCTGGAACACAGGAGCTTGGGCAACTGAGCTTTGAGATGCAACAGCAGCCAGAGAATGACCCTGGGGGTGACAGCATGGGGAGGAAAGTGGCCCAGCCATGGCATTGCACACAAGCTGTGGAGGAGGCACTATCAGCATGACAGCCCTAATAAGGCCATACAAACCCTCATAGTTTTACACATGTATTGGAGGCATGTTGCAGATGATAGATAGATATGATTGTTCCCTCAGCTAGCCGGATGTCACTTCTGCCCTTAGATGAATCCTGGAGTGAAATGGACTGTTCCATCCCACCCCCCAAAAGATTGTGGCTCATCCCACACCTCTGTACCTGCCCCTAAAACATCAGCGTCTGTAACCCCATTGGGCCATGCCTTGTTTCGGCCCACATGGGAGCTCCTGATAGGGGGCTCCGAGCGGCCATGCGGTCTCTTGGACTTCCTCCCTCTCTTGGACTTCTGTCCCCCGTGGAAGGGAGGCTTCCCCTCTCCCACCTTTTGTCTCTCCCCTCCCCCACCCTCTTAGGCCCAGCCACGTGCTATGCCTGGGAGAACGAAGCTCGGGCCCTCCTAAACCCATAATAAAACTCTTTTCCCAAGAGCAAGCTTCAGAGATCTCTGCTTCCCTCCACCCCCACCGTGCAGGAGAATAATCTTCACTCAGACGCCGGTTACTCTGCATGTATGTCCATTTTCCTGCCTTGATAACCTTTTGGAAGCAGTCAGAGCTAGCAGGATTCAGCCAGCATCAGGAGCTGATGCAGCCTGGCAATCTGCTGATTTACGGAGGCTTCTGGCTCCCCAGGTGAAGCCAAGGCAAGCCCTGCTGCTGCTGCTGCTGCTCTGCTGCTGCGAAGCAGCGCGAAGGCACCGACGGCACCGTCCGGCCCCAACGCACAGCGCCAGGGCAATGGACAGCGCCCGGGCAAAGCACAGCTGAAGCGCAGGCTGGCCCGGAAGGGAATCCTCCCATGCAGTGCAGGATTTGGGCGTTTTGATTCCACAGCCCTGCCCTGAGCTGGCTGGGCACAAAGCCTCCCCAAGCACGGGTGCCTCCTCTCCAGGCTTCCTGCAGTGCCTTTGCTGACAGGGTCCAGTCAGCCAGGCTGCGGCCAGGCTCAGCTGATGTTACCAAGCAATGCTGTCCAAAAGAGAAGAAGACAAAAGGCAAACCAGAAAGGAAGTATTAGTTGCCATGCTGAGTTCCTGACAGGCAGAGGCAGGATTCCTCTGGTTCCCAGAAAGATGCAGAAACAGGACATCGGGACACTACGTGCCCCTTTCCTTCAGGTCCAGGACCTTGCTATTGCAGGCCAACGTAGCTCACCATTGTATTCAGCCCTTTATCCAGGTGTCATCAGCTTGCTGGGATTTTCCCCCTGAGAGCAGCCTGGGAATGCTGCTTGCTGTCACAGGGCTTTGTTCCTCCCAGGAAACTCCACAGACTCACTCAGCTTCCTCCTTCCTAACACATGGCCCCACTTAACTGCCAGGAGGATAAGCAGTGTAAGCCGTTCCTCAGCAAATGCCAATCCCTTTAAGAAATGCTGATTCCAGTGGGACTTAGGCCCAAGTGGTGTTCTCAAGAGCACTGAAGTTCAGAGTTTCAGCAGCAAGACAAGAGCAGGCAGCTTGGCAGATCTACATCATCTCCAGCAGTCACCTGCCTTGCAAATTCCTCTGCTTCCTGTGGCCATTGGCTGAACTCCTGTTCTTGACCTGCGGCCTTCTCCTGTTACCCCTGAGACTGGCACCTGAGGCAATGAGGCACCTTAGGAGGAAGTCTAGAACAAAATGACAGAGGAGAATTCCACAGAACCTGCACTTTGGATCGTTTGCCAGTTTGGTGCGTGCAGCTGTCCGCAGCAGACGTGGAGTTTGTGGTTCAGCGAGCTGTATGGCCCAGAAAAGAAAAGACTAAGCTCAGGAAAACCAGGATCAATTCACTCAGCTCCTGCAGGCCAAAAATGAGAGTGCAGCAAATGACTGAAAAACACAGTACTACTATGCAGCACACATCTGTGTCAGCGTGGGCATGACACAGATTTCAAACCCACATCCACGGAAGAATCTGACCTGGCAAGTGTCCCACAAGCCAAAGGGAGTGGTTTTTTGCAAAGGCACCAGGAGCTCCGTGGTGGACAGAGAACTTTGTCAAGAGAAGGGCTTACCTGGCAGCTGGTGGGAGTGGAGAGAACAGGCATGGGTGCACCCACAATGTGAGGGCTGCCCCAGGGGCCCCCCGGCCATGCACAGGACGTGGGCAGTGCCCCGTGCACAGGACGTGTCCCTGCCATATTGCCAACATCAACACTGCTCCAGTGTCATGCAAACACATATGGGCCATTTGTTCCTTGGCATCTTTTCCCCACTAAAAAATCGTTCTTCCTTCAGTGAGCCCTACAATTTGCTGGTTGATGTTAGCCATGCAGTAAATGGGCAGGAATGATAGGCATTCCAATTTAGGGAACTAGTTTTAGTCAGAAGCACTGGTGGCAAAAATACAGAGTGTGTGGGCTTGGTGCCTGTTCTGCGTTCCTCTTGGATCCTTTGAGCTACGGGTTGTGCACTGCAAGCGGATTTTGTGTTGCTTTGGGACAGTGTGTGCCCTGTCAAAGGAGTCCTTTTTGTCGCCTGATGCTCTTAAGTCTGTGGACAAATGCAGGCATCCTGGTTTTTTTCTCCTGCAATTGTACGCTGTGCAGGCCTGTGCAGTTGTCTTAATTTTGCCTTCTTCTTATACAGTTGGCCGATTGCTGCGGGTGACCCCTTTTTCCCCTTTTCCTTGCACAGACTGGGGACGTGTGCAAGTGGGTTCTTTTTCCATTTTTGTTTCCTGGCCTGCAGTCGCGAGCAGCACTGATCAAATGATGGAGTGAATTCTCAGAGCAGTTGGCAGGGCTTTCTTGTTGGTGTCATCCTGCAAAGTTTTTAATGGTCTGACAGGTAAGTAAAAGATTTTTGCTGGGCCGAAACAAAAATGACATAAAGATGCCATAAGGTTGGTAAAGCTCCTGGCAACAGCTTCAGCTCAAAAGGGAGTATCTCTTGCCCAGCAGGGTGTCTGAAGGCATTCGTTTTTTTTTATCTCTGTGCTTGTAAGGTCTGCAGACACATGCACGTGTCCTTTTTTCTTCCTTTTTCTTTTACAGTCTGTGAATTTGTGCAGGTGTCCTTTTTTCCCCCCCTGCTTTGCTGTACAGTTAGAGAACTCATGCAAGTGTCCTTTTATCCTCCTTTTTTGGCACAGTCTGCAAACTCATGCAAGCATCCATACTTTTTCATTTTAATTGCATAGTCTGGGGACTTTTGCCAGGGTCCATTGTTTTCATCTTTTCACTGCACACTCTGGGCATTCTTGCAAGCGGGTGATTTTTCTCTTTCTCTTTCACGGACAAGGTGTCCACTGGGTTCCATTCTGTTATTCATCTCTTGGATTGGTGGCAGCTCCCTGACAACTTCTTGTTGGTGATGGAGCAGCCTGAGCACTCTCAGAACCTCTCTGACTTCCTTCTGCCATGGGGGCTCCATGTCGGAGGAGGTGGTGCGGGACTGTTCCTCTGGTGCTGGAGGCCATGCAATATTGCAGCAGCTGTGGGGTCCTGCACCAGGATATCCAAGCAGAGACCATCCTCCTTGACCTGGCCACCGGACAGGCAAAAGTGATGGACTTTGCCTGTGGCACTGACCTGCAAGACACAGTCTGCCCAGACTTAGCAGGTCAGCCTACCCAGGGCTATGCTCCCGGCTGCTCCCAGCATCTCACGGCCCAACCTGGCTATGGCTCCGGGGATTCCCCCGTTTGCTGCCAGTCAGGGGCACACCTATGAGCACAGAGATCTGCCTGTAGGAGACAGAAGGAAAGATCATTAGAACCGTTCCACCTTCTCTCACTGCTAAACCAGTTCTTCCCTTCCTCATAAAGACAAAATGCAGATTTTCTGTGCATCAGTGGCAGCTTATTGCACCTGCAGAGCTGAAAGCCTTTTTCCCCTGCTGCTGTGCTACAGGCAGGTTTAGCAGCATTACCTAACACAGAGATTCACAGAGGGACCACAAGCAATTGACTTTGTGCCACTTATTCTCAAAGGTCACCACCACTCTCAGTGGACACAGATGGAAGAGAGTTGTACACTCACTCCCTGTTTGCCCTGCTGACACACACCTGGCAGGCACAGCTTTACCTGATGGGGAATAACAAGAAGGGACAGCTCCCTCACAGCTGTGCAGCCCAGAGATCTGCAGGGCGCCATCAGCACCTGGCTTCATAAGTGACCAGTTCTGCTGGGATGGAAACCAACCACCAAATCCTCGCTGACTTCAGCAGCGGCAGCAGCAGTGCCTGCATCTGATCCCTAGGTCAGGGGCTGGGCTGCATAAAGGACACACGTGGCACACTGCCCCTGAAGGATGTGATTCTGGAAACAACCACCTACCACTGTCTCCTGTTGTTTGTGCTAGGGTCACACCAGCCTGAGGCACTGGGTAGCCCTCAAGGCCACCTGGGACTGCAGATGACAGGCCCTGGCCTCCGGGACCAAACACAGGGGAGGAAGTCACTCTCCAGATGGAGCTTGCAAATTGAAAAGGCTGCCATGAGCAGGTACCTCAAAGGGCAGACAAATGAGGCCCTCCTGCACTTCAGCTGTGCCACGCAGCCACACAGCCTGGGCAGGCACCGCAGAGCACAGGGACAACAGAAAGCACAGAAAGAGGGACAAACCCAGTCAAGCACAGAGACTTTTCATGATTGCTGAGCCAAGCCAGATACCCCAAGCGTGCCATCACCCACCAGTCCTTTTCTGTTGACAAAGAGCAGGTCCAGCGGGTGCCTTGCCTCGCTGGCCAGGGTCCTGCCAGGCCGTTTCCTCTCTGCTCTCCTGTGCTGCCAGCAGACGTGCCCACCTTCTTCCTTCCACTTGCAGAGCCTCGTACCTATGAGCCATGGCCAGGTGGGAGGCAGGAGCAATCCCAGAGGAGAGGTGCCAGCTACACCGAGCAGGAACCAAAAGCCTCTGAAAGCACAGCTGAAAGCCTGTATCTCCACAGCATGTTTTGCTGCCCTGCTCTTCACTGGGAAATGCAATTGCCCTTCTTCCTCATCCAGAAGTCCACAGCTGGACACAAGCTAGCCAATGGGCAGCATTCCAAAAGCAGTGAAGGTTGGAGCTGATCAAGGAAGAAGAGAGTTGCCAAATCCAAAGCACACCCAAATGCCCTTAAGAGGGACTTTCCATCTTGAAGAAAGAAGGGCCAATTCACAAGTGAACGTAGAGCCTTATTCCATGGCTGACAAGGAAGGGAATTGTCCAACAGGCTTGATGGTGTTTAGGACTTTTATTGTGAGTCCAGTTCCAAGCTGCATTTGGAGGAAGTAGTCCTGAAGTGGTTTCCTCGTCATCTCTTCCGCTTCCTCAATTGCTTCACTGTGAGTTTCCTTTGTTTTCTTGTGAAAAGCCCTTACAGTGGGGATTTAGATGGCAGGGGCCCATGAAATCTGAGGAAGGAATAACAGACGTACAGTCATAGCAACAACAGCAGTATGAAAGCAGCCTAGAGCAAATCAATTTCTCGGAAGTATTTTGTCTCCAAGGACTGGTGACAAGTCAGGAGTCCTAAGGGAATCTAGCAAGGCAACTGTTCTGCATAGTTTGGCCAGACTAGCACACACACCTCCTCTGAGTCATTGGCTTGGTGGCAGCCTTCTGCTGCTCCCAAAACAATCCCTGCTTTTGTCTTTACTGTAGAGGGAAGCTCAGGCACAGCCCACCCACGCCCAGCTGCCCTCAGAGGCAAAAGGAACTCCCCAGGCACTCCCTGCCTGCATCCAAGCACCACGGTGGCTTCTCTAGGGAGTCCAAAATTCCTCTCCCAGCAGCAAAGCAAGGAGGAACACGCGCTACAGTTCTTGCTGAGGCACACACGCTAGAATCCTCTGCTGGATCAGACAAAGAATGCACAGGACGTACTCAGCAGCGTCAGGCACCTCCTCAGCAGCCTGACCGCCAGCCCTCTCGCACAGCTCTAGCCTGGGTCTGCAGGGGGCTTCCTGTGGGACCTCCCTCCTTCTGAGAGGAAGCCCTGGCTTTCCCATTCTCTTTGGGCCTGCAATGCCATTCCTGCCTTCCTCAAACCTGCGCTCTCATAGCCCCTCACCAGACCCGTCCCTGAAGACACAAAGCTCTCTCCAGCACTGTTTACCAAGGGCCAGCTAAGAGACCATGCCACCCAGGCAGACAGCATCCAGAGAAACAGTGCCCAGAGGAGCACAGAGGAGTCCAAAACAACACACAAACTCTCTTTTCACACTCTGTGCCTCTTGACTCTCTCTGGTTCTTATCTTTTCTCATCCAGGTTGCATGATGGCAATTGACTGCTTCATCTTAAGCAACCTGTTCTCCTGCTCCCTCTGGACCTCTGCCAGGAAGTTTTCCTGTTGGGCCAGCAGCTGCTGTGCCTCCAAACACTGCCCTTCCAGCTCCTGGTGAGAGGAGGAAGACACTTCCACATGAAGTGCCAGCCAAGCTGCCCAGATAATCAGTGCAAGCTTCATGCCTCGCACCACCCCGCACTTGAAAAGTGCACAGCAGGAAGTGACTTTGTACCCTCCAGCAATGCTGTCCTAAGGGGAAACTCACAAGCAGGATCAGCAGGTGGGAATAAAGGAGATGCCACCTTTCTTTCCTGCTCTGATGGCTGCCTGTTTCTTGGCCCCTCTCCCCTCAGGATTCCCACCTCTTCTCAGAGGTTCAGTTCTCCAAGTGCTGACGTGGTCCTTGTCCTTCCTGTCAGAAGAGGCTGAAGAGAGGCTCCGCTGACCGGAGAAATGGATGCTGCTCAAAGGGAAAAAGAAACATACCAAACCAATTTAAAAGAGACAAAGAAAAAAGAAACAATTCTTTTCCAAACTCAGTTCCTAAGAGGGTCCAGCTAGCACACAGAAATACACAAACATAGGACTGAGGGCGCCCTCAGTATGTGTGCCTTCATGGCCAGGATGCTGCTAGCACAGGCAAACATGGCCCAGAACTGTGCTAGTCTATTCCTCAAGGTGTCATCACTTGCTGGGATTTTTGTCCTGACAGCACTATGGGATTGCTGCTTGCTGTTCAAAAGGCTTTGTTCCTTTCAGGAAACTCTGAACAGACTTATACCAGCTCCTCTTTTCTACAGAGGTGGGCTATTGGAGTGTCCAAAAGAGATGTGGGGCATAAGACATTCCTCAGGAGACTCCCAAGAGCTGTGAAAAATTTTGATCCCACGTGTTGTTCTCAGGACGCTGGACACGCAGGGTGTCAGCAGCAAGCCAGGAGCAAGGACACAAGCAGCAGGACGCAGATGTGCTCAGCTCCGGCTTGCAGGAAGAGTAGGCCCTGCCTTGGCATGGCCCCCCTCCCTCTTGTGCTGGCCGGCATCTTCCTTCTCAGCAGGAAGAGCCAAGGAAGTGGCCTGGTCACCAGCTCCTCGTCTGCCACAAATCCGGGCAGCAAAGCCGCAGCCATTCTCATCTACGTGACCGGGCCAGGCAGCACATGGGGCTGGCACAACTCCTGCTCAGCTGGCCCTGTTTGTCTGGCAGAAAGCAGAGGCAGAAACCTCTAAGAGTGGGGCAGGAGGGAGCAGCTGAGTGCACTGGGATGCTGACAGTCAGCTGCCCCACAGCCCCCGCCTTCCCACGGAACAATCCAGAACCGCTTGGCAGGGACGGCTTTCGTCGTGTTCTTCAAGCCCCCGTCCCCGGCACTGCAATACTTCAGTTCCTTTGCTACCAGCTCAACCTGAATACACCAGCCGAGAGCAAAAGAGGGCCACAGAAATGACCAGAAGGAGGGAGCTCCCCTCTGAGGAACAGCTGGGAGACTTGTGCAGGTTTAGCCTGGACAAGAGCAAGAACCAAGGAGACCTTTCGATATTTGTAGGGGCTTCAAAAAAAGATGGGGACATAGCTTAAAACCTTGTCCTCTTACAATTAGCCCTACTAAAAGATAAAAGACACTCCATGCAGATTGGCTCTAAGGAAGAAACTGTTTACAAGGAGAGTGCTGAAACACTGGCACAGGCTGCCCAGAGAGCTGGGAGGAGCCCCAAGCCTGGCAACATTCAAGGTCAGCTTGGATGGGACTCTGAGCAACCTGGTCCACTTCAAAGATGTCCTTGCCAGTGGCTGGGGATTTGGATTAAATGACATGCACTGGTCCCTTCTAAGCTCAAACAGCCTTGGATCCTACTTGGTTTTCATTGCAAAAGCACCCAGAGTGTGTATGACTAGATGGGGGGGGGGGGCATCTGAAGCCCTGGAGATTGGCCGAGGAACAAACCCTGACAGGGAACAGCTGTTTGGGCTGCAGCCGCTTTGCCTTGTACCTGCAGAAGTTCCACGGCAGAGCCTCGCCTGTGCACATCCATCTGCAGGCAGCAGCCCAGAAATTCATACAAGCCAGAGGGCAGCCTGAGCTTGTGCAGATCTCGTACCCCTTGCTTGCCTATCAGGTAGTTAGCCTGAAGCAAAAGGAAACATGAGACTCAATGTGATTCTTCCATATCCTTTGGTGCTCACCCAGAACCCATCTTTTAAGCTCCAGTCTGCAGTGTCAATTTCTTGCCTGGCCAATGGTTAGAGATGAGCCTTCTCTCCCAAAGGAAAAAAGGCTCCAGTGCAGCCCCAGCTATTCCAAGCTGCAACAGGTCTTCCCTTGACAGCTGATGGGAGCCCCAGGCATGTTTTTACAAGTGGGCCTTGGTGGAAGAACTTCAAGCTGTGAGCATGGGATTCTGTCTAATGGACACAGAGCAGCAGGACACCGCTCTGTGAGCAGATTTACACCTTACCCTGTCACTGGGTTCCCTAATGTAAGGAACCTCTCCTTTGGCCATTTCTATTCCCACGATGCCAAGGGACCAGATGTCCACTTTGGGGCCGTATGGCTCTTCTCTCACCACCTCGGGTGCCATCCAGCACGTGGTCCCAACCATCGACCTCCGTTTACTCTGCTCACGGCTGAGCAGAGCACAGAGGCCAAAGTCAGCTGAGGAGAAAAACAAGCACTGCTTCAAGTAGGAAACATAGGAAAAGGCTTCCTCGGGACGCCTATGTCTCAGAAGGGCGTGCTGAATCGAGCTGCAAAAGCAGCTGGGCTCTCTTTCCTCAGGGCTGCAGCCAAGGACATGGGCAATTGTGCACTTCGCAACCCCCCCACGATTCCCACCGTGGCTTTTCCTCAGTCATCTCTCCCTTTGGAAGGAACTCCCACCCAAACCAAAGTTACTGCTGCTACCTTGTTGCTCTCTAGCCCACTCAGCACCTTAGAGCCGCGCCCTGGGCTTGCAGAGTGCTCCCTGCCCTGTTCCCGGCGCCACTGCTGGGCACCCGGCAGCCGCTCCAAAGCAGCCCCACACCGCTCCCCGGAGCGCTGCGCCTGACCAAGAATACCCACCCAGCTTGACGGAGCCATCCCGGCCCAGAAGGATGTTGTCACTTTTGAGGTCTCTGTGGATCACCTGGTTGGCATGCAGGAAAGCCAGGCCTTGCAGGCACTGGGAGAGAAAAAACAAACAGGAGGCCAAAAGTGAGTCTGATCTGATTTCATCACACCCAAAAGGAGACTGCTCCTGAAGAGTCACAGATCTCGAAGGAGCAGTGAGCGCTGGCAAGAGCAAGAGCTCGCTGCTGCAACACTAGGAGAGCAGGATCTTTCCAAGGGAAGGCATATTAGCTTGACGGGGAAACACCAGTCATTGCTCGAGACTGTCCCCTGCAAAGCCAGTCAGAGCGATCCCTGCTGTAGTGGATGTGCTCTCCCCGTCCACAGGACAAACAGTGGTTTGCCAAAAGAGGAAAAGTCCCTGCCTTGGCTACCAAGGGGATCACTGTCGGGTGGGAGACTGGAGGACATGGCCTATAGGGCTTCCTCAACAGCAGTCTTGGAAGTAGCTCATGGGTCAGTTTTCAGTAGCAAGCACCATGGCGGGTGCCATGCCACCCTTTGAAGTTGAGACCTGTGAGAGATGAGTCTCTCTTTGGCTTTGCCACTGGTTTAAAACTTGGACACCAGCATCTTTGTGCTTACAGGCAAAGAAGGTATTGCAGAAAGGTTTTGGGCAAAGGCTTGGAGAGGCAAAGTGCAGAACAGAAAATGACAATGGAAATGAGACAGAGAGTTCAATCATGGCAGAGAAGAGTAAAGAACAGACTATAGTGAGAGCAAGGACACCGGCAGGCAGTTCAGTCCAGGTGCTCTTTCTTCTCTGAAGCATAAGAGCAACACAGAAAGAAAGCTCTGAACATGGAATCACTCATTTTGCAGCGCTTTCAAAGGACGAGCCTGTCCAAGCCATCCCAAGCACAAGCAGGACCCCTTACCTCCCGACACACTGTTGCTATGTGTCCTACAGCCATCCTTTTCATGCAGACCACATCAGCTAAGGAGCCTCCATCCATGTACTCCAACACCACCAGAACAGCCCCACGGACAAGGTAGCTGTAAGACAAAAGCAACCGCGTGGAGCTGAATGTGCACAGCAAAATTGCCGTACGGAAGAAGAGACTAGAGCTGAGTTTTGTTTCCAGGTGCCCGGTTAATGAAGAGGGAATCAAGTGAAGACACACTCCACCTGGGCTATCCAGCACTTGCCATCGGTGCCGTGTAAATGAGGAAGGCACACCCACGGAAAAGGAGACGGCTTAGGTGACAAGCAGGGGAAAACGGCAGTTTTGTGGCAGCAAAGATTAATCTGGAAGCGGACACATCCCAGCAGCTGCTTCATCATCTTCATACACAAATTGCCCCATGAACTCCAGCAGCAAGGAGGCACAGTCTTCACAGCTTTTACTCAGGGCAGGTGGGTGTGCAGCACTGCCAACACCCTTTGGAAAATGGTGCAGAAAGGACAGTGACAAACAGGAAAAGCAATTTCAAACCTGGCAGATTATGGCTCTCCTAGCCTAGTCTTTTGGCATGCAAAGCAATGGAAAACAGCAGGAACAGGGCAAGGGAAATAATTTCTGTGATGCCTTCTCAGCGCTTCTCCTCCGACACTTGGATAAAAATCACGCCCCAAAACAGCTAAACAACATGCAGTGAGTGAACATACATGCTGCAGGTTTAGTAAGAGAGCCAGGTTTCTGAGATCAATCTTCAAGCTATTTCTGCCAGGAAGCATTCGTGGGGACAAAATGCAATCTCCTCCTACGCCTCGCAATGGAGTAGGTTGATGTTAATTGAAAGATCCATCTTCTGCCAGAATACTGACCTTTCTAGGTAGGTGACAATATTGGGGTTCTTCATTTCATTCATGACCAGGATTTCCTTCAACACATCCTCGCAGCCCTGGTGCTGGACATTAATTTCCTTTATGGCCACCTACAATGACATGGAAAGCCATTAAGAGCAGACATTACGAGAGCCTCTTTCTCCGTGCACTCACGGGCCTTGATGCCTTGTCACCTCACTAGAAATGACACTAAACCATCAACCGCAAAGCGCCAACAGCACTCTCTGCACCTGCAGACGTCTGAAAGTGACTTTTTTTATCCCGACTATTATCATTGACACATGGTTTGCAAGCCAAAAGTAATTTGGCTCCTGTGAAGATAAATTGAAACCACTGGAAATTCATTAGCATTTCTAGGGGCTTTGACCCTAGCCTTTCAGAGATGGCTGCCATTCTTGACTGTGTGCCAAAGTCAATGCGCACATACATGACATGGAAAATGCTGTCCAAAAAAGAAACTCCAAGGCGACTCAAAGTAAAGTTACAACCCTAGCACATCCTAACTTCTTCACTTTGGGTTTTGCAACTCTGAAGAACAACCTTGAAGGTGGTTTACAACATGTAATTATTGTAATTTGTAATTATTTAGTGGGTTTAAAAATGAATAATCCTTCTGTGCTATGCTACAGGTCATAAAGCAGGGCTTAGGGCTTTTGGACACCTCCTCGACCTTCCTCCAAGAGCAGTACCTGAGCACAGCACTGCAGGTGGATAAGGAACTACCAGGAAGATGGAGTTGTATTTACTGAGAGCTAGAAACGAGGATTCAGGACTTTGAACTTATAGCCCCGAAGAGCAGCGGCACTCTCCAAGACACCACTGTGTCTGTTCAGTACAAATAGCATCTGTGTAGCGGAATGCCTCCGACACAGGATCAACACAAGGTTGTAAGGTTGTATTATTTAAGGCTCTTCATCAATTTCTTCCCATTGGTCTGTGCGCATGTGTGTGTGTGTGTGTGTGTGTGTGTGTGTGTTTGAACTAGGCTCCTTAGGACTGAAAGACAAAACTGTGCTCCAGGCAAGATCTCTCCTTCTTTAGCTCCTGCATGATATTTGAAAACTGAACCATATGGTGGAAAACAATGGGAAATCCTTTCTGTGTCTGAAGCTGGGCTTAAGAGGAATTGAGACGGAATGATGGCTCTTGCCATCAGCTAATCTATGAATATTTATCCAGTAAATCCAAGCCAGCGCGTCCTTCTCTGAAAGACAGCACCGCCATCCTTGCATTCATTCAGGTAGGGAGGAAGGACAAAGTCTGTCCTCTGCACGGGCTGCACAGCAGGACAGCCTTTGCAGCAAAGTCAGGTGGCCCAAGGCTTTGGCCATAGATCTCATCACAAGGGAAAGCACTCAAGAGCTGCAAAATCTGCATGGGCTGTTGGCACTTACCGCTCGTCCTGTGGCAGCGTCGAAGGCCTTATAAACGGTCCCAAACCCCCTAGAAACAGAAGAGTGGCAAAAACAGAGAAGTTGGTCAGTGCTGAGAAACAAAAGGCAGCCAAGGCAGGAGCTCTCTGCTTCCTGCAGTGTCTCTAAAACACCAGGCTCTGTCCACTCTTCAGCCAACGGCCCAGCAGCCCAGTAGCCCTCTGCCATGCAGAGTGCCCAAGAGAAAAGCTGGCTGCAACAGGAAGGAGAAGGGCTGCTACAAATCTCAAATGTACACTCTAGATGAAGCATGCGGGCTTTCCTTTGCCTTTCCCTTCTTGTGCCTGTGCCCGTGGGGTGCCTTTCCAATCAATGAAACATACAGTCCTGCTGGGCCTTCTCACCGCTCTCTTTTAATCCTGCCTGCAAAACTCCGGCAACACCACACAGCCTTTCTTCTTTTCCTGACCACTGAAGATTGTTTTCAGCAAAATACTGGAAAGCAATGCTACTGAGAGCTGTTATCTGACGGCTGGCATGTGGGAAGCTGCTCTCTCAGGTTTTTCTTCCTTCATGAGTGTGGCCAAATTACTTTGAATCATACAAAAGCATGGAAAACCTGGGCTTGCAGATCCTGCTGCTGGAGGCAGGCAAGCCATTGTCAGCAACCAGTTATCTTTCATGATGCCTTGTACTGCCTCAGCACTGAGACAGGGACAGTCTAAAGCCAGGGTCTGAAGATGCTTGCAGCTTGCATGACTTCCCACATGATATTGCACCACCAAAAGACCTGGCCCATGGTTCTGTAGGATGCACTCACCCACTGCCAATACGTTTCCATCCAGTGTACTTCTTCTCTGGATCTCCCACATTGACCTCCTGCCCTGAAAGAAACCAAATGCAAGGAGCAAACTTCAAAACAGGGATCCTGGCTTCCGCGAGATCTCAAACCCAGCTCCACTCTCTGGGCCTCTGAGCAATTGATGGTCGCTTGGCTAACAACAGCATCAACAAGAACAACAGCAGCAGCAGCCCCAGCAAGACAGGCAGCTCAGTGGCACAGCTGGCCTGCACAGAGTCTTATTCTCCACACTCCTTTGCAGGGTTACCTTGAGGGGACACTAAGCCCGTGGGAAAACCATCAGAGCAGACAGAGACCAGAAAAGAACAGGCCCCAAGGCAAGTGGTTGTCATCTGCAAACAGGAAGGAGGGCTGAAAAATCTTGACACTTCATTTTCTTGGGAAGAAACACTCTCTTGTGAGATTCAACAGAAGGTTTCATACTTCCACAGTTACAATGCACCCTGGGATCTGGATGAATTTTTAGCAACAGCTGCTTTTTGCAGAGCAGAAAGAAGATTGCAAAGTGAATTCCAGGAGAGGAGGGGACCTTCTCTACCTCTCAGCGGTTTGCCTAAAGAACGCCTTGACATTTTTAGAGAACAGCAGCTCACGCTCTAACCAAGAACAACGGCTCTAGGAATTAGGACCCTCTTCATTTCTGAGCAGGCTGAGTTCTGGAGATGCCTTTGCCCATTCCCCATTTAGTGAAGAACTACAAGTCCTTGTCTTCAGCCTGGGCTGCAGCAGTCACTAGCACTGGACTCAGCTCCTTGAACACCACCCACGTGCCCCATCTCCCCAAGTGGGCGCAGCCAGGCGGGTAACAAGGACAGCGCCGCTCCTCAGGCGCTGCCGTGACACAGACACCTGCACAAAGGAGATGCTGATCCTTCCACGAGTCCAGGGGAAGCTGCAGCAACGGGACGGCAGCTGAAACCTCACAGCTAAGGAAGGCTCCAGCCTCTGCAGTCACACCGGCTGTCAGCGGCAGGGCAGGCATGACAAAAAGCTTGGCAAAGCCCACAAATGGCCACAGACAGCCGCTGTGAAGAAGCTAGAGCCACATCAAGCCCTGTTTCAAGGTGTTGACCCCTCTCAAGACAGAACATGATTGTCCTTGCCTTCAGGCCCACGGAGGAGTAGATCAATCCACCTTTTGTCCAATGGCAGCTGATAGCAGACACAAAGTAAACTGGGCTCTGTGCTGTACCTGAGCGGTTATTCTCTGGCAGCACTGCACTGGCAGCTATTACCAGTTGCAAGAAGCAACTCAGTTGTACTGCACACTCAGCAGGGCCTTGGTGTGCTTTCCTAGAGTACGATCTGTGCAGGGATTGAGGCCAATGCTTAGTATTCCTGGAGTATTTACCAGCTGGGCATTAGCAGTGACAACGTGCCTGGTACCAGAGGAACATGCAGCAGAGGGGCTGCAGGCTTCCTCCTGAGAATTGCCTGCAGGGCAGCTCTAGCTGACCTGTGTCTCTTTGATGCATCTTCCGAAGAATACCATTAAAATATCAAACAGGCATTGTAAGAAGAGTATCCTGTTCTTCTTCTTTTGGGGCACTTTGAAGAGAGCTCTTCCTCTCTGATTCCTTGAGATTGTTCTAAGAATATAATTTTTTAATTTTTAGGGCATATGGAAAGGATCTCTTCCTCTCTTATTTGTGCTGTCAGCTGCTGTTGTTTTCAAGGAGGCCAGGCTAACCAAAAGGTAGGATTCTTATCAAAACCAGCTGTAGAAGGAGTAGGAGAAGTACTAAGAGTCATAGAAACAACAGCAATATGAAAGCAGCCCAAGAGCAAATCAATTTCTCGGAAGTATTTTGTCTCCAAGGACTGGTGACAAGTCAGGAGTCCACAGGGAAACTAGCAAGCCAACTGTTCTGCTCAGTTTGGCCAGACTAGCACACACAGCTCCTCTGAGTCATTGGCTAGGTGGCAGTCTTCTGCTGCTCCCAAAACAATCCCTGCTTTTGTCTTTACTGTAGAGGGAAGCTCAGGCACAGCCCACCCACGCCCAGCTGCCCTCAGAGACAAAAGGAAGGCCCCAAGCGCTCCCTGCCTGCATCCAAGCACCACGGTGGCTTCTGTAGGGAGTCCAAAATTCCTCTCCCAGCAGCAAAGCAAGGAGGAACATGTGCTACAGTTCTTGCTGAGGCACACACACTAGAATCCACTGCTGGGTCGCACGAAAAATCCCCAGGACGTACTCAGCAGCTTCAGGAACTGCTTCTCTCTTTCCTGGCTTGAGCGGGACGAACCGCTCATGCTCGGGTTTTCAGGCTGCAGAGAGGAGGCTTCTTCGGAGGATGCTGCTGCAGCAACAGCTTTGATGGCGTATCCTGCACTCGTCTGGGACAAGAAATTTGTTTGTGTCAGAAAGGTGCCTGGCAGAGATGCCCCAGACAGAGTATTTCAAAGGCAAGCCCTTAGGAGCAGCACTGGTGTTAGGCTGCAAGTGGAGCTGTCAATTCCTCCCCCTCCAGTCAAACCCAAACCAGCAGTCAGAGACTACAGCTTGTCACAGTCAGCCGTAGTAGAGACTGCGAAAGGGAAAGAACAACTGTACCCTTCACCCCCTTCTGAGGACTGCATTCACCACGGACAGGGACAACTTGTTCAGAATCTGCATGGGTCACCATGCTCGCCTGAACAAACCCCTCAGAAAACAAAGGGAGCACTAAGAGGCCAGCAGAAATACATTCCAAGGATTGCTGGCACACCAGCCCCAGCACTAGCCCTGCTGCCCAGGGCAGCAGCTGAGATTCAGCAAGCCAGCAAGTGTCCTTCTGAGCAGCTGCCATGGAGACCACAGAGCATGGCGGTCAGAGACCTTGGCCCCATGCACCTGCAGCTCTGCAGGGGAAAGGCAACAAGGGCAGAGACCACTTGTTGCATGACTGCAGTGCTTCCTCCTCTTCCACTCACCCGCTTTTGTTCAGCCAGCCTGTACTGCAGCAGGACCTTGTGCATCCTTTCCATTTCTTCATTGTGCCCCTTCTCCATTGCCTTCATCTTGCTCCGAGCTTCCTGCAACTCCGCCTGCAGCTTGTCCTTGATATTCGATCAAGAGGAATCTTACTGGCATCTGCAATCTCACTCAGGTTTCCTCTGTTGCAGTCTCAAAAGCACTTGTGTTCAGCCACTTCCTTCTGCTTCTCTACCCAGCTCTAACCCTTCCATCCTAGCTCTTCTTCCTGGTGCTCAGCACTGGAGCCTGCCAGGCTCTGTGCTTCCAACATGTGTAAGGAAAGGAGAGGTCACCTTCCTTCCCTGCTATCATGGCTGCCTGTCCTCTGGCCCCCCTCTCTTCAGGATTTCTGTCTGTTCTCAGAGGCTCTGTTCTCAAATTCCCCTGCCCTTTGATCAAGGAAAAGCTGCAGATGGACTGCAGGATGAGGACGAGGCCAGCACCTAGATGACCCAGTCACAAGACAGGCCACCAGCTGAAGTACCAGCACCACGGGGCCTGTTGCAACTGCTTCAGGCTCCAAGGGAAGACCTCTGTCCACTGTGGGAGGACAGAAAGCAAGGAACCCAGTTGCTGGGACTGCAGTTGGCAGCAATGTCAGCAGCAGTCTGCTGCATGGCATGTGGCTGTGGGGAAGATGCTGCAGCTTCACTGCCATGCTTTGGGTGGTGACCACCCAGCCTCCTGGGGAACTTGGCTTATGCCCACGCTGAACCTGTGGCTGCCTATACTGTCCCAGCATTGTCCTCTGGCTCTTCACAGGCCATCAAGTATGAGCTCTTGAACTTCTCTGCTGTCTGGCCCAGCAACGTGTAGCCTACAGCAGATGCCTGTGACCATGTCCCATACTCGGGCTGCTCTTCTGCTAAGCCAGCCCTCCAAAGTCACCTGAAAACTTCAGCCATGTATTGTTCCTTACCAGTTTTTCCACCATCTTCCTTTTCTCCGCTTCCTCTGCAGCTTGCCAGAGTCCCAGAGCCTTGCTGCACTGCTCTTCTGCCCAGCGCAGCTGTTGAGCCATGGCCTCACACTGCTGCTTGCTGAAGGATCTTACAGCCAGCAGCTCACCACGAAGGCCCCTCACATCCTCTGCAAACATGACACACGGCAACAATCAGAGGCTACACAAGCAGAGGAATCTGCTGACCTTAAGCCCTTTCAGTTTCAGGCAAGGAGGTACCTGCCCTCAGCTCCTTCACTCCTCACAAGCCCTGCAGACAGAGCGGCCTTTGGGGCGACTGCACCAGGCAGGGCCATCAGCAGAAACAAAGCGCACGAGGCTCTCACCCAGTATCAGCTCCTTGGCCTGCGTGGCTGCGCGCGCTTGGGCTTCCAGGCGGCTCCTGGCCGTCTCCAGCTCTGACACGTGCTGCTGAGCCTCCAGCAGGCTGCTTTGCAGGCTCTCTTTCTCTGACCTACAAGTTGTCAACAGGGAGAGCAATTGTTCCTGGCACACAGGGGCACTTTCTCCAGTAAGCCACATCTTCAGATGTGCTTTAAGATCCCTTTACCTGGCTTCTGCCAGCTGCTCTGAAATGCCTTGTAGCTCCTGCTCCGTGGCTGCCAGTTGGGCTTCCAGGGCAGCGTTCTCTTGCACCAGCACCGCCTTCTCTCTGCACACCTGGGACAGTGTGTGCCCTTGGCAAGAGAACTCCTGGAGCAGCTTCTCCAGGCCCCTGTGGGCTGGCCGCTGCGGGCGGCAAACCTGCAAGTGGGGGGCACCATTTTTCATGTGGAACTACAACAACAACAACTCAGGCTCGGTCTTAACTTGCTGCCACAAGCAGCAATCAGGGGAGTCTGGCTAGGACAAATCCCTCTGCCACAAGTGCTGCCTAGGAATAAGGTGAGCGTACCTTTGGCGCTGCCAGAGGAACCGCTTCCTTCAGCAGATCCCTCTGAGGCTGCGATTCCTCCGCTCTCTGTGCCGCCACTTCAAACACGCTCTCTAGTGAGGAGTGGCGCTTTCTCTCAAATGCAGCCAACTCCTTCCATCTGCGACAAGGGGACAGACAAACAAGCCTTTAAGTGCAACACAAAAGGTTTTGCTCCTTGCAAAACCATCACTGCATACCATGCGCCACATAAGGCAGTCTCAGGGCCTTCCAACAGCCCTCTACTTCCACCTCAAGAGAATGCTGCAATTCCCTCCCTAGACCAGCATCTCTCTTTGACATTCGTGCAGGTGAAAGAGTCGCCACTGAGGAAGTCAAACAAGCTTCCAGAAGGCACAGAACATTTCCAGAAAGCTCAGCTACTCTCAGCGCAACAGCTTCCTGCCTGCTGGCTCTAATGCTCCTTTCTGATACAGTGGGTACCAGACTTGGAAGAGTTTTTCTTTGGCTAAGACACGCTTGGTAAGTCCAAAGGAGCAGTCCCACAATTGCTCTTGCTTTCACTAGTGAAACAAGGAAAGAGCCTGCAAGTGATAGCTTGGGGAGGAGGTGGGTAGGATTTTCCAATTCAATCATCAAAGGATCCCAAGACAGTTTAGGCTGGCAGAGACCCCAGGAAGCCTCTAGCCTGGTCTTCCACTCCAAGCAATTGGGGCCAACCTCTGGACAGGCTGCTCGAGGCTCTATCCACCTGGGGCTTCCAAATTTCAAGGGTGGAATCTGCACATGCTCTCTGAGGCACTTGTTCTGCTGCATGATTGTCTTTGCGGGCCAGTGCTTTGCTGTCCTTAAGCCCAGCCTGAACCTCCCTTGCTTTTACTCTGCTCTACTTCAGAATGCTTTTTGTCAAGGTTTGACAAGTGAGTCCCAGGAGGCAGCTATGCTCTAGGTCGGTCGGCAGCCAGACCTGCCCTGGGCTGCCTTCTCCCGTCTGTGCTGAGCAAGTCAAAGGGTGAAAAGCCAAACTTGTTCTTTGACCCTGGGCCTCCTAAAGCCCAGCAATGCCCAGCCCTGCGCAGAGAAAGTGAGAGAGCTTAACACACACCTCAGCTCCTGGGCGCCGCGCACTCTATCCGTGCTCTCGTGCCGCTCTGCCTGTCCTGCCTGGACCGAGGAGTCCTGACTGGCAAGAACCTCTCCTAGCGGGACCTGCAAGGAACGGGCAGGAAAGAAGCACAAACCAGCAATAAGGAGCAGGGAATTTGGCTCCTGCGAGCTGGCAGAAGCAGCAAGCAGAGACAAAGCCCACCTGCAGGCAAAACTTATTGTGTGGGGCTGTTTAGGTGGTGTTTAGGTGGTGTTTTTGTCCCAGCTAACTCTTGAGTTGCTTTGGAAATGTCTGAGTAGAAGCAGGGAACACTTCCCTGCTCCCCTCTGGTCAACTGGCTTCCCCTCAGGATTTCAGGCTTTGGAGAGCAGCCAATAGGAACTGCATTCCAGCCCTTCAGAGACGGACCTTGTCGTGTCAAAGTCAAGGGTGGAGTTGAAGTAGTGACTGTAGCTACCTAGGTAGGGCGTGGACGGGGGTAGGTCCCTGCAGGCAGCAGTGGCTCCTCCGAAGCCCACAAGGCTGGGAAGTGCGCCTTGGCACCTCTCCCTCTGCTGCCAGCAGGGAGCCCGCACAGACTGTGTGCACAAAGGGGCTGACTTTGGCACCAGTAGCACTAAAGGGCATCGTGCTACCGCTTCTCTCACAGCAAGGGAAGTTCACAGTCCCTGTGAGAGTGCCAGGAAAATGATGCCTGCATGTGAAAGTTCAGATCCCATTTGCCACAGGTCAGTGGCTGGGCTGAAGAGCTAGGTCAGGGCAGGACTCCAGGCCACAGCATCTTCAGCCACAAAGGGCAAGTGCGGCCTGCTCAGAAACTTGCAGCTCTGCAGTGCACCAAAGCTTTGCACTGCACCAACCAAAGCTGCCACTTCTCGGTGCAGGGTGCTCAGGCCCCGGACATGCAGGTTTGTCTTCCTGTGACAGGACACCTCCCCTTTAGCCTCTGGAGGAAGAGAGCGAGCCCAGAGGAGGTTCTGCTGCTGCTCTGGTGCTCTGCAGACAGGCAGCAGCCTGAGGGACAGGGAGTAACCTGTCATTTAGAGCCTTACTTCTCCTGAATTCTATCCTCAGCTCTCCTAAGCAGAAGTCAAGAATTTGGAGACAAGTGGGATGCTCAGTCATTAAAACTCAGTTCAAGTGCACTAATGACACTAATGTTTGGATGGGATTGCATATGCTTCTGAAGGAGCTATTTTAGCCTGCCTACAAGCAGCATGCAGCCTCCTGTCTGCAAAGCTTGACTTTCATTAGCTAAAACCTCTTCAGTGGCAAAGGAGGAAACGGATGGACTCCTTTTGGTGGTGTTCATGCACACATTGACTTTGTGGGCTTTCTTTCAGCCTGCCAGGCTGGCGCTCTACTGCAAGGGGCCAAGGCCACAGCTTTCTCCACAATCCTCAGACCCCAGGAATGTCAAGGGTGCCGTCCCACTCACCGAAGCGGGCACTTGACTCCTTCCACCTCTGAGGCGACCTGCCGGGAACAAGGGAAAACCAACCAGGTGCTGTTAGAAATCTGTTGGTGCTGAGGAATCCCACAGAACAAGTCCACCCAAGCAGAGAGCATTTTCCTTCCACAGCATCCCTCCGGGAGCAACACTTCTTTAGCACAGCAAGCGAGAGTGCAGGCCAATAACCTAGGCTGTGTCTACCTTTTGCTCGGCTTTGCCACTAAGGAATTAGAAACTTGGCCGAGAAGATGCAAATTGTTCCTTAGCAGTCAGGGCCTACGTCGGAGCTCACTGTCCAGCCTGCAGCTAAAGCAGCTTTCTTCTCCTCCCTTTCCTGCACTTGCTGTCTCTTTTTGTAAATTGCACGCAGCCTGCCCCCCGCCATTGCTGGAAACAACTCCCCACCAAAGCTCCCACCAAACCCTTCTTAGCGCTTGCAGTTCTGTTGGGACACAGCACAGGCCAGCTCCGGGGTTCAGGAGCTCACACCAACTGCTCGGCAGTTTGCCCTTCAGCGCAAAGCCAATCCCTCTCGTAGCACACACTGCGTGTGCACTTAGACAGGCGCATCCTTGAGGGATGGAATGCAGAAACAGAGATGCCTTTCCTCAGTTCTGAAGAGAACCGAACAGTTTTTAGAAGAACACCTGCAAAGCTCTCCCAGTCGGCATTTTGGAAGTTCCCACACCCTGCTAGGTAAGAGACACCTCCTTTTGAGGTGAAGCTGTTGACAGGAGCTTTACCAAACCTATGGCAACTTTATGACATTTTTGTTTCATCGTGCTGCCCCAAGAAAAAACTTCTATTTACCAGTCAAACGACGAAAAGCTTTCCGAGAAGCCACCAGTGAAAAGGCCCTGCTGACTGCTCTACGGACTCGCTCCATCGTTTGAACACTGCTGCTCACGCCCGTAGGCCAGGGACAAAATAAAGGAAAAAACGCCCTCTTGCACAAGTCCCCAGACTGTGCAAGGAAAAAGGGGAGAAACAGGAGACTTGCACCACTCCACCGACTGTGCAAGAAAATACAGGAACAAAAGGACACCTGCTGTGATGGGAGAACAGCACAGCTGAGGTGATCCTCCTGCAATGAGCGCGCCAAGAGCTGCTCTGGACACTGAGACCTTGCGGGCACCAGGAAAACCTCCTGCTGACAACGCTGTGACGTGGCAGCCCTCTGCTGACATCACAATAGCAGCCATTCCGGCTGGGTTTGTGAATTCATCCATAGCAACCAAGCATTCTCTACAGCTGACACAAAAGAAAATCCCAGAAAGATCTCCTCTGCCTCAAAGCAGCACAAAACTCCCTTGCAGTCCATAACCCACAGCTCAAAGGAACAAGAGTAACACAAAACAGGCACCAAGCCCATACACCCTGTACGCCAAGCTGAACACTGAGAGAGAGCCAGGATGTGAGGAAGCCAAAGGCAATGTGCCCTTTTGGCCACCAGTGCTTCTGACTACAACCAATTTTAAATTTGCTTTGAAATTCTGTGGATGAAATCGTGCTTTGCTAATATCCCAGAGAGTTCCCTAAATAAGGATGCCTGTCATTCCTGCCCATTTACTGTATGGCTAACATCAACCATTGTAGGGTTCAAGGAAGAATGACACCTAAGTGGGGAGAAAAAGCCAAGTCACCAACCTGTGGCACACACAGCACACTGCTGCTGCACAATCACAGCACCTCCAAGAAGCCTTTGGGGCCTGAGACTCACTTCTGGCAGCTTCCTTGCGCACACATCTGGGAGTCACAGACATCTGACTCTAATGGACGCACAGAAAGAAGGGAAATAAAATCAAATCCCCTATGGGGGCAACATAGAAGCTGTTGTGGGGGGGGAACCAATGCAGCAAAATGGGCAAGTCCCACCTAGAAGGGAGGAGACCATGAGGCAGAGACCAAAGAGCTCAGCTGGAGGGCACATCTTAGGAAAGCAGGCTCAGGAAAACAGAGCAACCACAAGCCTTCAAAAGTTCAGAAGCTTCCTTCCAGGCTGTGTATTGTCCTGATGCAAATGCCCTCTGTGTGTCAGACTGAAAGTCAGGGCAATTCTCAAGAAATGTCTGATTAGATGACAAACGCCTTTGGATCTACACACACCGCATTTGTGCCTTACTAGTGTCCTAATCCCAAAGCTTTAAAATGTTGGTGAGTGAGCCTAATTTCCTCAGGGCTGGAGATCAGGGAGTAGTCTCAAACATGCACTACTTACAGAACAGTGCGCAGAGCTATGCGTACTGTTTTCTGCCCACCATTCACAAAACCCTACTGTTTCCTCAAAGGAAAGCAGCAGAAAGCTCTAGCAGCCTGCCCCCACCCCAAGAGTTTCCAACCAATTTTTTCCTCCACTTTCTACATCCTGCGTCTCAGCAAAAGTGCTTTCTGTCAACACAGTGAACTGGAGACGGACCATTGGTTTGTGTGCAAGAGCACGGCTTGGTGTTGCAGCCTGAGAGCTGGAACACAGGAGCTTGGGCAACTGAGCTTTGAGATGCAACAGCAGCCAGAGAATGACCCTGGGGGTGACAGCATGGGGAGGAAAGTGGCCCAGCCATGGCATTGCACACAAGCTGTGGAGGAGGCACTATCAGCATGACAGCCCTAATAAGGCCATACAAACCCTCATAGTTTTACACATGTATTGGAGGCATGTTGCAGATGATAGATAGATATGATTGTTCCCTCAGCTAGCCGGATGTCACTTCTGCCCTTAGATGAATCCTGGAGTGAAATGGACTGTTCCATCCCACCCCCCAAAAGATTGTGGCTCATCCCACACCTCTGTACCTGCCCCTAAAACATCAGCGTCTGTAACCCCATTGGGCCATGCCTTGTTTCGGCCCACATGGGAGCTCCTGATAGGGGGCTCCGAGCGGCCATGCGGTCTCTTGGACTTCCTCCCTCTCTTGGACTTCTGTCCCCCGTGGAAGGGAGGCTTCCCCTCTCCCACCTTTTGTCTCTCCCCTCCCCCACCCTCTTAGGCCCAGCCACGTGCTATGCCTGGGAGAACGAAGCTCGGGCCCTCCTAAACCCATAATAAAACTCTTTTCCCAAGAGCAAGCTTCAGAGATCTCTGCTTCCCTCCACCCCCACCGTGCAGGAGAATAATCTTCACTCAGACGCCGGTTACTCTGCATGTATGTCCATTTTCCTGCCTTGATAACCTTTTGGAAGCAGTCAGAGCTAGCAGGATTCAGCCAGCATCAGGAGCTGATGCAGCCTGGCAATCTGCTGATTTACGGAGGCTTCTGGCTCCCCAGGTGAAGCCAAGGCAAGCCCTGCTGCTGCTGCTGCTGCTCTGCTGCTGCGAAGCAGCGCGAAGGCACCGACGGCACCGTCCGGCCCCAACGCACAGCGCCAGGGCAATGGACAGCGCCCGGGCAAAGCACAGCTGAAGCGCAGGCTGGCCCGGAAGGGAATCCTCCCATGCAGTGCAGGATTTGGGCGTTTTGATTCCACAGCCCTGCCCTGAGCTGGCTGGGCACAAAGCCTCCCCAAGCACGGGTGCCTCCTCTCCAGGCTTCCTGCAGTGCCTTTGCTGACAGGGTCCAGTCAGCCAGGCTGCGGCCAGGCTCAGCTGATGTTACCAAGCAATGCTGTCCAAAAGAGAAGAAGACAAAAGGCAAACCAGAAAGGAAGTATTAGTTGCCATGCTGAGTTCCTGACAGGCAGAGGCAGGATTCCTCTGGTTCCCAGAAAGATGCAGAAACAGGACATCGGGACACTACGTGCCCCTTTCCTTCAGGTCCAGGACCTTGCTATTGCAGGCCAACGTAGCTCACCATTGTATTCAGCCCTTTATCCAGGTGTCATCAGCTTGCTGGGATTTTCCCCCTGAGAGCAGCCTGGGAATGCTGCTTGCTGTCACAGGGCTTTGTTCCTCCCAGGAAACTCCACAGACTCACTCAGCTTCCTCCTTCCTAACACATGGCCCCACTTAACTGCCAGGAGGATAAGCAGTGTAAGCCGTTCCTCAGCAAATGCCAATCCCTTTAAGAAATGCTGATTCCAGTGGGACTTAGGCCCAAGTGGTGTTCTCAAGAGCACTGAAGTTCAGAGTTTCAGCAGCAAGACAAGAGCAGGCAGCTTGGCAGATCTACATCATCTCCAGCAGTCACCTGCCTTGCAAATTCCTCTGCTTCCTGTGGCCATTGGCTGAACTCCTGTTCTTGACCTGCGGCCTTCTCCTGTTACCCCTGAGACTGGCACCTGAGGCAATGAGGCACCTTAGGAGGAAGTCTAGAACAAAATGACAGAGGAGAATTCCACAGAACCTGCACTTTGGATCGTTTGCCAGTTTGGTGCGTGCAGCTGTCCGCAGCAGACGTGGAGTTTGTGGTTCAGCGAGCTGTATGGCCCAGAAAAGAAAAGACTAAGCTCAGGAAAACCAGGATCAATTCACTCAGCTCCTGCAGGCCAAAAATGAGAGTGCAGCAAATGACTGAAAAACACAGTACTACTATGCAGCACACATCTGTGTCAGCGTGGGCATGACACAGATTTCAAACCCACATCCACGGAAGAATCTGACCTGGCAAGTGTCCCACAAGCCAAAGGGAGTGGTTTTTTGCAAAGGCACCAGGAGCTCCGTGGTGGACAGAGAACTTTGTCAAGAGAAGGGCTTACCTGGCAGCTGGTGGGAGTGGAGAGAACAGGCATGGGTGCACCCACAATGTGAGGGCTGCCCCAGGGGCCCCCCGGCCATGCACAGGACGTGGGCACTGCCCCGTGCACAGGACGTGTCCCTGCCATATTGCCAACATCAACACTGCTCCAGTGTCATGCAAACACATATGGGCCATTTGTTCCTTGGCATCTTTTCCCCACTAAAAAATCGTTCTTCCTTCAGTGAGCCCTACAATTTGCTGGTTGATGTTAGCCATGCAGTAAATGGGCAGGAATGATAGGCATTCCAATTTAGGGAACTAGTTTTAGTCAGAAGCACTGGTGGCAAAAATACAGAGTGTGTGGGCTTGGTGCCTGTTCTGCGTTCCTCTTGGATCCTTTGAGCTACGGGTTGTGCACTGCAAGCGGATTTTGTGTTGCTTTGGGACAGTGTGTGCCCTGTCAAAGGAGTCCTTTTTGTCGCCTGATGCTCTTAAGTCTGTGGACAAATGCAGGCATCCTGGTTTTTTTCTCCTGCAATTGTACGCTGTGCAGGCCTGTGCAGTTGTCTTAATTTTGCCTTCTTCTTATACAGTTGGCCGATTGCTGCGGGTGACCCCTTTTTCCCCTTTTCCTTGCACAGACTGGGGACGTGTGCAAGTGGGTTCTTTTTCCATTTTTGTTTCCTGGCCTGCAGTCGCGAGCAGCACTGATCAAATGATGGAGTGAATTCTCAGAGCAGTTGGCAGGGCTTTCTTGTTGGTGTCATCCTGCAAAGTTTTTAATGGTCTGACAGGTAAGTAAAAGATTTTTGCTGGGCCGAAACAAAAATGACATAAAGATGCCATAAGGTTGGTAAAGCTCCTGGCAACAGCTTCAGCTCAAAAGGGAGTATCTCTTGCCCAGCAGGGTGTCTGAAGGCATTCGTTTTTTTTATCTCTGTGCTTGTAAGGTCTGCAGACACATGCACGTGTCCTTTTTTCTTCCTTTTTCTTTTACAGTCTGTGAATTTGTGCAGGTGTCCTTTTTTCCCCCCCTGCTTTGCTGTACAGTTAGAGAACTCATGCAAGTGTCCTTTTATCCTCCTTTTTTGGCACAGTCTGCAAACTCATGCAAGCATCCATACTTTTTCATTTTAATTGCATAGTCTGGGGACTTTTGCCAGGGTCCATTGTTTTCATCTTTTCACTGCACACTCTGGGCATTCTTGCAAGCGGGTGATTTTTCTCTTTCTCTTTCACGGACAAGGTGTCCACTGGGTTCCATTCTGTTATTCATCTCTTGGATTGGTGGCAGCTCCCTGACAACTTCTTGTTGGTGATGGGCAGCCTGAGCACTCTCAGAACCTCTCTGACTTCCTTCTGCCATGGGGGCTCCATGTCGGAGGAGGTGGTGCGGGACTGTTCCTCTGGTGCTGGAGGCCATGCAATATTGCAGCAGCTGTGGGGTCCTGCACCAGGATATCCAAGCAGAGACCATCCTCCTTGACCTGGCCACCGGACAGGCAAAAGTGATGGACTTTGCCTGTGGCACTGACCTGCAAGACACAGTCTGCCCAGACTTAGCAGGTCAGCCTACCCAGGGCTATGCTCCCGGCTGCTCCCAGCATCTCACGGCCCAACCTGGCTATGGCTCCGGGGATTCCCCCGTTTGCTGCCAGTCAGGGGCACACCTATGAGCACAGAGATCTGCCTGTAGGAGACAGAAGGAAAGATCATTAGAACCGTTCCACCTTCTCTCACTGCTAAACCAGTTCTTCCCTTCCTCATAAAGACAAAATGCAGATTTTCTGTGCATCAGTGGCAGCTTATTGCACCTGCAGAGCTGAAAGCCTTTTTCCCCTGCTGCTGTGCTACAGGCAGGTTTAGCAGCATTACCTAACACAGAGATTCACAGAGGGACCACAAGCAATTGACTTTGTGCCACTTATTCTCAAAGGTCACCACCACTCTCAGTGGACACAGATGGAAGAGAGTTGTACACTCACTCCCTGTTTGCCCTGCTGACACACACCTGGCAGGCACAGCTTTACCTGATGGGGAATAACAAGAAGGGACAGCTCCCTCACAGCTGTGCAGCCCAGAGATCTGCAGGGCGCCATCAGCACCTGGCTTCATAAGTGACCAGTTCTGCTGGGATGGAAACCAACCACCAAATCCTCGCTGACTTCAGCAGCGGCAGCAGCAGTGCCTGCATCTGATCCCTAGGTCAGGGGCTGGGCTGCATAAAGGACACACGTGGCACACTGCCCCTGAAGGATGTGATTCTGGAAACAACCACCTACCACTGTCTCCTGTTGTTTGTGCTAGGGTCACACCAGCCTGAGGCACTGGGTAGCCCTCAAGGCCACCTGGGACTGCAGATGACAGGCCCTGGCCTCCGGGACCAAACACAGGGGAGGAAGTCACTCTCCAGATGGAGCTTGCAAATTGAAAAGGCTGCCATGAGCAGGTACCTCAAAGGGCAGACAAATGAGGCCCTCCTGCACTTCAGCTGTGCCACGCAGCCACACAGCCTGGGCAGGCACCGCAGAGCACAGGGACAACAGAAAGCACAGAAAGAGGGACAAACCCAGTCAAGCACAGAGACTTTTCATGATTGCTGAGCCAAGCCAGATACCCCAAGCGTGCCATCACCCACCAGTCCTTTTCTGTTGACAAAGAGCAGGTCCAGCGGGTGCCTTGCCTCGCTGGCCAGGGTCCTGCCAGGCCGTTTCCTCTCTGCTCTCCTGTGCTGCCAGCAGACGTGCCCACCTTCTTCCTTCCACTTGCAGAGCCTCGTACCTATGAGCCATGGCCAGGTGGGAGGCAGGAGCAATCCCAGAGGAGAGGTGCCAGCTACACCGAGCAGGAACCAAAAGCCTCTGAAAGCACAGCTGAAAGCCTGTATCTCCACAGCATGTTTTGCTGCCCTGCTCTTCACTGGGAAATGCAATTGCCCCTTCTTCCTCATCCAGAAGTCTACAGCTGGACACAAGCTGCCAATGGGCGGCATTCCAAAAGCAGTGAAGGTTGGAGCTGATCAAGGAAGAAGAGAGTTGCCAAATCCAAAGCACACCCAAATGCCCTTAAGAGGGACTTTCCATCTTGAAGAAAGAAGGGCCAATTCACAAGTGAACGTAGAGCCTTATTCCATGGCTGACAAGGAAGGGAATTGTCCAACAGGCTTGATGGTGTTTAGGACTTTTATTGTGAGTCCAGTTCCAAGCTGCATTTGGAGGAAGTAGTCCTGAAGTGGTCCTGGTCATCTCTTCCACTTCCTTGATTGCTTCACTGCGAGTTTCCTTTTTTTTCTTCTGAAAAGCCCTTACAGTGGGGATTTAGATGGCAGGGGCCCATGAAATCTGAGGAAGGAATAACAGACGTACAGTCATAGCAACAACAGCAGTATGAAAGCAGCCTAGAGCAAATCAATTTCTCGGAAGTATTTTGTCTCCAAGGACTGGTGACAAGTCAGGAGTCCTAAGGGAATCTAGCAAGGCAACTGTTCTGCATAGTTTGGCCAGACTAGCACACACACCTCCTCTGAGTCACTGGCTTGGTGGCAGCCTTCTGCTGCTCCCAAAACAATCCCTGCTTTTGTCTTTACTGTAGAGGGAAGCTCAGGCACAGCCCACCCACGCCCAGCTGCCCTCAGAGGCAAAAGGAACTCCCCAGGCACTCCCTGCCTGCATCCAAGCACCACGGTGGCTTCTGTAGGGAGTCCAAAATTCCTCTCCCAGCAGCAAAGCAAGGAGGAACACGCGCTACAGTTCTTGCTGAGGCACACACGCTAGAATCCTCTGCTGGATCAGACAAAGAATGCACAGGACGTACTCAGCAGCGTCAGGCACCTCCTCAGCAGCCTGACCGCCAGCCCTCTCGCACAGCTCTAGCCTGGGTCTGCAGGGGGCTTCCTGTGGGACCTCCCTCCTTCTGAGAGGAAGCCCTGGCTTTCCCATTCTCTTTGGGCCTGCAATGCCATTCCTGCCTTCCTCAAACCTGCGCTCTCATAGCCCCTCACCAGACCCGTCCCTGAAGACACAAAGCTCTCTCCAGCACTGTTTACCAAGGGCCAGCTAAGAGACCATGCCACCCAGGCAGACAGCATCCAGAGAAACAGTGCCCAGAGGAGCACAGAGGAGTCCAAAACAACACACAAACTCTCTTTTCACACTCTGTGCCTCTTGACTCTCTCTGGTTCTTATCTTTTCTCATCCAGGTTGCATGATGGCAATTGACTGCTTCATCTTAAGCAACCTGTTCTCCTGCTCCCTCTGGACCTCTGCCAGGAAGTTTTCCTGTTGGGCCAGCAGCTGCTGTGCCTCCAAACACTGCCCTTCCAGCTCCTGGTGAGAGGAGGAAGACACTTCCACATGAAGTGCCAGCCAAGCTGCCCAAATAATCAGTGCAAGCTTCATGCCTCGCACCACCCCCCACTTGAAAAGTGCACAGCAGGAAGTGACTTTGTACCCTCCAGCAATGCTGTCCTAAGGGGAAACTCACAAGCAGGATCAGCAGGTGGGAATAAAGGAGATGCCACCTTTCTTTCCCGCTCTGATGGCTGCCTGTTTCTTGGCCCCTCTCCCCTCAGGATTCCCACCTCTTCTCAGAGGTTCAGTTCTCCAAGTGCTGACGTGGTCCTTGTCCTTCCTGTCAGAAGAGGCTGAAGAGAGGCTCCGCTGACCGGAGAAATGGATGCTGCTCAAAGGGAAAAAGAAACATACCAAACCAATTTAAAAGAGACAAAGAAAAAAGAAACAATTCTTTTCCAAACTCAGTTCCTAAGAGGGTCCAGCTAGCACACAGAAATACACAAACATAGGACTGAGGGCGCCCTCACTATGTGTGCCTTCATGGCCAGGATGCTGCTAGCACAGGCAAACATGGCCCAGAACTGTGCTAGTCTATTCCTCAAGGTGTCATCACTTGCTGGGATTTTTGTCCTGACAGCACTATGGGATTGCTGCTTGCTGTTCAAAAGGCTTTGTTCCTTTCAGGAAACTCTGAACAGACTTATACCAGCTCCTCTTTTCTACAGAGGTGGGCTATTGGAGTGTCCAAAAGAGATGTGGGGCATAAGACATTCCTCAGGAGACTCCCAAGAGCTGTGAAAAATTTTGATCCCACGTGTTGTTCTCAGGACGCTGGACACGCAGGGTGTCAGCAGCAAGCCAGGAGCAAGGACACAAGCAGCAGGACGCAGATGTGCTCAGCTCCGGCTTGCAGGAAGAGTAGGCCCTGCCTTGGCATGGCCCCCCTCCCTCTTGTGCTGGCCGGCATCTTCCTTCTCAGCAGGAAGAGCCAAGGAAGTGGCCTGGTCACCAGCTCCTCGTCTGCCACAAATCCGGGCAGCAAAGCCGCAGCCATTCTCATCTACGTGACCGGGCCAGGCAGCACATGGGGCTGGCACAACTCCTGCTCAGCTGGCCCTGTTTGTCTGGCAGAAAGCAGAGGCAGAAACCTCTAAGAGTGGGGCAGGAGGGAGCAGCTGAGTGCACTGGGATGCTGACAGTCAGCTGCCCCACAGCCCCCGCCTTCCCACGGAACAATCCAGAACCGCTTGGCAGGGACGGCTTTCGTCGTGTTCTTCAAGCCCCCGTCCCCGGCACTGCAATACTTCAGTTCCTTTGCTACCAGCTCAACCTGAATACACCAGCCGAGAGCAAAAGAGGGCCACAGAAATGACCAGAAGGAGGGAGCTCCCCTCTGAGGAACAGCTGGGAGACTTGTGCAGGTTTAGCCTGGACAAGAGCAAGAACCAAGGAGACCTTTCGATATTTGTAGGGGCTTCAAAAAAAGATGGGGACATAGCTTAAAACCTTGTCCTCTTACAATTAGCCCTACTAAAAGATAAAAGACACTCCATGCAGATTGGCTCTAAGGAAGAAACTGTTTACAAGGAGAGTGCTGAAACACTGGCACAGGCTGCCCAGAGAGCTGGGAGGAGCCCCAAGCCTGGCAACATTCAAGGTCAGCTTGGATGGGACTCTGAGCAACCTGGTCCACTTCAAAGATGTCCTTGCCAGTGGCTGGGGATTTGGATTAAATGACATGCACTGGTCCCTTCTAAGCTCAAACAGCCTTGGATCCTACTTGGTTTTCATTGCAAAAGCACCCAGAGTGTGTATGACTAGATGGGGGGGGGGGGGCATCTGAAGCCCTGGAGATTGGCCGAGGAACAAACCCTGACAGGGAACAGCTGTTTGGGCTGCAGCCGCTTTGCCTTGTACCTGCAGAAGTTCCACGGCAGAGCCTCGCCTGTGCACATCCATCTGCAGGCAGCAGCCCAGAAATTCATACAAGCCAGAGGGCAGCCTGAGCTTGTGCAGATCTCGTACCCCTTGCTTGCCTATCAGGTAGTTAGCCTGAAGCAAAAGGAAACATGAGACTCAATGTGATTCTTCCATATCCTTTGGTGCTCACCCAGAACCCATCTTTTAAGCTCCAGTCTGCAGTGTCAATTTCTTGCCTGGCCAATGGTTAGAGATGAGCCTTCTCTCCCAAAGGAAAAAAGGCTCCAGTGCAGCCCCAGCTATTCCAAGCTGCAACAGGTCTTCCCTTGACAGCTGATGGGAGCCCCAGGCATGTTTTTACAAGTGGGCCTTGGTGGAAGAACTTCAAGCTGTGAGCATGGGATTCTGTCTAATGGACACAGAGCAGCAGGACACCGCTCTGTGAGCAGATTTACACCTTACCCTGTCACTGGGTTCCCTAATGTAAGGAACCTCTCCTTTGGCCATTTCTATTCCCACGATGCCAAGGGACCAGATGTCCACTTTGGGGCCGTATGGCTCTTCTCTCACCACCTCGGGTGCCATCCAGCACGTGGTCCCAACCATCGACCTCCGTTTACTCTGCTCACGGCTGAGCAGAGCACAGAGGCCAAAGTCAGCTGAGGAGAAAAACAAGCACTGCTTCAAGTAGGAAACATAGGAAAAGGCTTCCTCGGGACGCCTATGTCTCAGAAGGGCGTGCTGAATCGAGCTGCAAAAGCAGCTGGGCTCTCTTTCCTCAGGGCTGCAGCCAAGGACATGGGCAATTGTGCACTTCGCAACCCCCCCACGATTCCCACCGTGGCTTTTCCTCAGTCATCTCTCCCTTTGGAAGGAACTCCCACCCAAACCAAAGTTACTGCTGCTACCTTGTTGCTCTCTAGCCCACTCAGCACCTTAGAGCCGCGCCCTGGGCTTGCAGAGTGCTCCCTGCCCTGTTCCCGGCGCCACTGCTGGGCACCCGGCAGCCGCTCCAAAGCAGCCCCACACCGCTCCCCGGAGCGCTGCGCCTGACCAAGAATACCCACCCAGCTTGACGGAGCCATCCCGGCCCAGAAGGATGTTGTCACTTTTGAGGTCTCTGTGGATCACCTGGTTGGCATGCAGGAAAGCCAGGCCTTGCAGGCACTGGGAGAGAAAAAACAAACAGGAGGCCAAAAGTGAGTCTGATCTGATTTCATCACACCCAAAAGGAGACTGCTCCTGAAGAGTCACAGATCTCGAAGGAGCAGTGAGCGCTGGCAAGAGCAAGAGCTCGCTGCTGCAACACTAGGAGAGCAGGATCTTTCCAAGGGAAGGCATATTAGCTTGACGGGGAAACACCAGTCATTGCTCGAGACTGTCCCCTGCAAAGCCAGTCAGAGCGATCCCTGCTGTAGTGGATGTGCTCTCCCCGTCCACAGGACAAACAGTGGTTTGCCAAAAGAGGAAAAGTCCCTGCCTTGGCTACCAAGGGGATCACTGTCGGGTGGGAGACTGGAGGACATGGCCTATAGGGCTTCCTCAACAGCAGTCTTGGAAGTAGCTCATGGGTCAGTTTTCAGTAGCAAGCACCATGGCGGGTGCCATGCCACCCTTTGAAGTTGAGACCTGTGAGAGATGAGTCTCTCTTTGGCTTTGCCACTGGTTTAAAACTTGGACACCAGCATCTTTGTGCTTACAGGCAAAGAAGGTATTGCAGAAAGGTTTTGGGCAAAGGCTTGGAGAGGCAAAGTGCAGAACAGAAAATGACAATGGAAATGAGACAGAGAGTTCAATCATGGCAGAGAAGAGTAAAGAACAGACTATAGTGAGAGCAAGGACACCGGCAGGCAGTTCAGTCCAGGTGCTCTTTCTTCTCTGAAGCATAAGAGCAACACAGAAAGAAAGCTCTGAACATGGAATCACTCATTTTGCAGCGCTTTCAAAGGACGAGCCTGTCCAAGCCATCCCAAGCACAAGCAGGACCCCTTACCTCCCGACACACTGTTGCTATGTGTCCTACAGCCATCCTTTTCATGCAGACCACATCAGCTAAGGAGCCTCCATCCATGTACTCCAACACCACCAGAACAGCCCCACAGACAAGGTAGCTGTAAGACAAAAGCAACCGCGTGGAGCTGAATGTGCATAGCAAAATTGCCGTACGGAAGAAGAGACTAGAGCTGAGTTTTGTTTCCAGGTGCCCGGTTAATGAAGAGGGAATCAAGTGAAGACACACTCCACCTGGGCTATCCAGCGCTTGCCATCGGTGCCGTGTAAATGAGGAAGGCACACCCACGGAAAAGGAGACGGCTTAGGTGACAAGCAGGGGAAAACAGCAGTTTTGTGACAGCAAAGATTAATCTGGAAGCGGACACATCCCAGCAGCTGCTTCATCATCTTCATACACAAATTGCCCCATGAACTCCAGCAGCAAGGAGGCACAGTCTTCACAGCTTTTACTCAGGGCAGGTGGGTGTGCAGCACTGCCAACACCCTTTGGAAAACCATGCAGAAAGGACAGCGATAAACAGGAAAAACAATTTCAAACCTGGCAAATTATGGCTCTCCTAGCCTAGTCTTTTGGCATGCAAAGCAATGGAAAACAGTGGGAACAGGGCAAGGGAAATAATTTCTGTGATGCCTTCTCAGCGCTTCTCCTCCGACACTTGGATAAAAATCACGCCCCAAAACAGCTAAACAACATGCAGTGAGTGAACATACATGCTGCAGGTTTAGTAAGAGAGCCAGGTTTCTGAGATCAATCTTCAAGCTATTTCTGCCAGGAAGCATTCGTGGGGACAAAATGCAATCTCCTCCTACGCCTCGCAATGGAGTAGGTTGATGTTAATTGAAAGATCCATCTTCTGCCAGAATACTGACCTTTCTAGGTAGGTGACAATATTGGGGTTCTTCATTTCATTCATGACCAGGATTTCCTTCAACACATCCTCGCAGCCCTGGTGCTGGACATTAATTTCCTTTATGGCCACCTACAATGACATGGAAAGCCATTAAGAGCAGACATTACGAGAGCCTCTTCCTCCGTGCACTCACGGGCCTTGATGCCTTGTCACCTCACTAGAAATGACACTAAGCCATCAACCGCAAAGCGCCAACAGCACTCTCTGCACCTGCAGACATCTGAAAGCGACTTTTTTTATCCCGACTATTATCATTGACACATGGTTTGCAAGCCAAAAGTAATTTGGCTCCTGTGAAGATAAATTGAAACCACTGGAAATTCATTAGCATTTCTAGGAGCTTTGACCCTAGCCTTTCAGAGATGGCTGCCATTCTTGACTGTGTGCCAAAGTCAATGTGCACATACATGACATGGAAAATGCTGTCCAAAAAAGAAACTCCAAGGCGACTCAAAGTAAAGTTACAACCCTAGCACATCCTAACTTCTTCACTTTGGGTTTTGCAACTCTGAAGAACAACCTTGAAGGTGGTTTACAACATGTAATTATTGTAATTTGTAATTATTTAGTGGGTTTAAAAATGAATAATCCTTCTGTGCTATGCTACAGGTCATAAAGCAGGGCTTAGGGCTTTTGGACACCTCCTCGACCTCCCTCCAAGAGCAGTTCCTGAGCACAGCACTGCAGGTGGATAAGGAACTACCAGGAAGATGGAGTTGTATTTACTGAGAGCTAGAAACGAGGATTCAGGACTTTGAACTTATAGCCCCGAAGAGCAGCGGCACTCTCCAAGACACCACTGTGTCTGTTCAGTACAAATAGCATCTGTGTAGCGGAATGCCTCCGACACAGGATCAACACAAGGTTGTAAGGTTGTATTATTTAAGGCTCTTCATCAATTTCTTCCCATTGGTCTGTGCGCATGTGTGTGCGTGTGTGTGTGTGTGTATGTGTGTGTTTGAACTAGGCTCCCTAGGACTGAAAGACAAAACTGTGCTCCAGGCAAGATCTCTCCTTCTTTAGCTCCTGCATGATATTTGAAAACTGAACCATATGGTGGAAAACAATGGGAAATCCTTTCTGTGTCTGAAGCTGGGCTTAAGAGGAATTGAGACGGAATGATGGCTCTTGCCATCAGCTAATCTATGAATATTTATCCAGTAAATCCAAGCCAGCGCATCCTTCTCTGAAAGACACCACCACCATCCTTGCATTCATTCAGGTAGGGAGGAAGGACAAAGTCTGTCCTCTGCACGGGCTGCACAGCAGGACAGCCTTTGCAGCAAAGTCAGGTGGCCCAAGGCTTTGGCCATAGATCTCATCACAAGGGAAAGCACTCAAGAGCTGCAAAATCTGCATGGGCTGTTGGCACTTACCGCTCGTCCTGTGGCAGCGTCGAAGGCCTTATAAACGGTCCCAAACCCCCTAGAAACAGAAGAGTGGCAAAAACAGAGAAGTTGGTCAGTGCTGAGAAACAAAAGGCAGCCCAGGCAGGAGCTCTCTGCTTCCTGCAGTGTCTCTAAAACACCAGGCTCTGTCCACTCTTCAGCCAACGGCCCAGCAGCCCAGCAGCCCTCTGCCATGCAGAGTGCCCAAGAGAAAAGCTGGCTGCAAAGGAAGGAGAAGGGCTGCTACAAATCTCAAATGTACACTCTAGATGAAGCATGCGGGCTTTCCTTTGCCTTTCCCTTCTTGTGCCTGTGCCTGTGGGGTGCCTTTCCAATCAATGAAACATACAGTCCTGCTGGGCCTTCTCACCGCTCTCTTTTAATCCTGCCTGCAAAACTCCGGCAACACCACACAGCCTTTCTTCTTTTCCTGACCACTGAAGATTGTTTTCAGCAAAATACTGGAAAGCAATGCTACTGAGAGCTGTTATCTGACAGCTGGCATGTGGGAAGCTGCTCTCAGGTTTTTCTTCCTTCATGAGTGTGGCCAAATTACTTTGAATCATACAAAAGCATGGAAAACCTGGGCTTGCAGATCCTGCTGCTGGAGGCAGGCAAGCCATTGTCAGCAACCAGTTATCTTTCGTGATGCCTTGTTCTGCCTCAGCACTGAGACAGGGACAGTCTAAAGCCAGGGTCTGAAGATGCTTGCAGCTTGCCTGACTTCCCACATGATATTGCACCACCAAAAGACCTGGCCCATGGTTCTGTAGAAGTAAGCGTGGCTGCACTCACCCACTGCCAATACGTTTCCATCCAGTGTACTTCTTCTCTGGATCTCCCACATTGACCTCCTGCCCTGAAAGAAACCAAATGCAAGGAGCAAACTTCAAAACAGGGATCCTGGCTTCCGCGAGATCTCAAACCCAGCTCCACTCTCTGGGCCTCTGAGCAATTGATGGTCGCTTGGCTAACAACAGCATCAACAAGAACAACAGCAGCAGCAGCCCCAGCAAGACAGGCAGCTCAGTGGCACAGCTGGCCGGCACAGAGTCTGATTCTCCACACTCCTTTGCAGGGTTACCTTGAGGGGACACTAAGCCCGTGGGAAAACCATCAGAGCAGACAGAGACCAGAAAAGAACAGGCCCCAAGGCAAGTGGTTGTCATCTGCAAACAGGAAGGAGGGCTGAAAAATCTTGACACTTCATTTTCTTGGGAAGAAACACTCTCTTGTGAGATTCAACAGAAGGTTTCATACTTCCACAGTTACAATGCACCCTGGGATCTGGATGAATTTTTAGCAACAGCTGCTTTTTGCAGAGCAGAAAGAAGATTGCAAAGTGAATTCCAGGAGAGGAGGGGACCTTCTCTACCTCTCAGCGGTTTGCCTAAAGAACGCCTTGACATTTTTAGAGAACAGCAGCTCACGCTCTAACCAAGAACAACGGCTCTAGGAATTAGGACCCTCTTCATTTCTGAGCAGGCTGAGTTCTGAAGATGCCTTTGCCCATTCCCCATTTAGTGAAGAACTACAAGTCCTTGTCTTCAGCCTGGGCTGCAGCAGTCACTAGCACTGGACTCAGCTCCTTGAACACCACCCACGTGCCCCATCTCCCCAAGTGGGCGCAGCCAGGCGGGTAACAAGGACAGCGCCGCTCCTCAGGCGCTGCCGTGACACAGACACCTGCACAAAGGAGATGCTGATCCTTCCACGAGTCCAGGGGAAGCTGCAGCAACGGGACGGCAGCTGAAACCTCACAGCTAAGGAAGGCTCCAGCCTCTGCAGTCACACCGGCTGTCAGCGGCAGGGCAGGCATGACAAAAAGCTTGGCAAAGCCCACAAATGGCCACAGACAGCCGCTGTGAAGAAGCTAGAGCCACATCAAGCCCTGTTTCAAGGTGTTGACCCCTCTCAAGACAGAACATGATTGTCCTTGCCTTCAGGCCCACGGAGGAGTAGATCAATCCACCTTTTGTCCAATGGCAGCTGATAGCAGACACAAAGTAAACTGGGCTCTGTGCTGTACCTGAGCGGTTATTCTCTGGCAGCACTGCACTGGCAGCTATTACCAGTTGCAAGAAGCAACTCAGTTGTACTGCACACTCAGCAGGGCCTTGGTGTGCTTTCCTAGAGTACGATCTGTGCAGGGATTGAGGCCAATGCTTAGTATTCCTGGAGTATTTACCAGCTGGGCATTAGCAGTGACAACGTGCCTGGTACCAGAGGAACATGCAGCAGAGGGGCTGCAGGCTTCCTCCTGAGAATTGCCTGCAGGGCAGCTCTAGCTGACCTGTGTCTCTTTGATGCATCTTCCGAAGAATACCATTAAAATATCAAACAGGCATTGTAAGAAGAGTATCCTGTTCTTCTTCTTTTGGGGCACTTTGAAGAGAGCTCTTCCTCTCTGATTCCTTGAGATTGTTCTAAGAATATAATTTTTTAATTTTTAGGGCATATGGAAAGGATCTCTTCCTCTCTTATTTGTGCTGTCAGCTGCTGTTGTTTTCAAGGAGGCCAGGCTAACCAAAAGGTAGGATTCTTATCAAAACCAGCTGTAGAAGGAGTAGGAGAAGTACTAAGAGTCATAGAAACAACAGCAATATGAAAGCAGCCCTAGAGCAAATCAATTTCTCGGAAGTATTTTGTCTCCAAGGACTGGTGACAAGTCAGGAGTCCACAGGGAAACTAGCAAGCCAACTGTTCTGCTCAGTTTGGCCAGACTAGCACACACAGCTCCTCTGAGTCATTGGCTAGGTGGCAGTCTTCTGCTGCTCCCAAAACAATCCCTGCTTTTGTCTTTACTGTAGAGGGAAGCTCAGGCACAGCCCACCCACGCCCAGCTGCCCTCAGAGACAAAAGGAAGGCCCCAAGCGCTCCCTGCCTGCATCCAAGCACCACGGTGGCTTCTGTAGGGAGTCCAAAATTCCTCTCCCAGCAGCAAAGCAAGGAGGAACATGTGCTACAGTTCTTGCTGAGGCACACACACTAGAATCCACTGCTGGGTCGCACGAAAAATCCCCAGGACGTACTCAGCAGCTTCAGGAACTGCTTCTCTCTTTCCTGGCTTGAGCGGGACGAACCGCTCATGCTCGGGTTTTCAGGCTGCAGAGAGGAGGCTTCTTCGGAGGATGCTGCTGCAGCAACAGCTTTGATGGCGTATCCTGCACTCGTCTGGGACAAGAAATTTGTTTGTGTCAGAAAGGTGCCTGGCAGAGATGCCCCAGACAGAGTATTTCAAAGGCAAGCCCTTAGGAGCAGCACTGGTGTTAGGCTGCAAGTGGAGCTGTCAACTCCTCCCCCTCCAGTCAAACCCAAACCAGCAGTCAGAGACTACAGCTTGTCACAGTCAGCCGTAGTAGAGACTGCGAAAGGGAAAGAACAACTGTACCCTTCACCCCCTTCTGAGGACTGCATTCACCACGGACAGGGACAACTTGTTCAGAATCTGCATCCATGCTCGCCTGAACAAACCCCTCAGAAAACAAAGGGAGCACTAAGAGGCCAGCAGAAATACATTCCAAGGATTGCTGGCACACCAGCCCCAGCACTAGCCCTGCTGCCCAGGGCAGCAGCTGAGATTCAGCAAGCCAGCAAGTGTCCTTCTGAGCAGCTGCCATGGAGACCACAGAGCATGGCGGTCAGAGACCTTGGCCCCATGCACCTGCAGCTCTGCAGGGGAAAGGCAACAAGGGCAGAGACCACTTGTTGCATGACTGCAGTGCTTCCTCCTCTTCCACTCACCCGCTTTTGTTCAGCCAGCCTGTACTGCAGCAGGACCTTGTGCATCCTTTCCATTTCTTCATTGTGCCCCTTCTCCATTGCCTTCATCTTGCTCCGAGCTTCCTGCAACTCCGCCTGCAGCTTGTCCTTGATATTCGATCAAGAGGAATCTTACTGGCATCTGCAATCTCACTCAGGTTTCCTCTGTTGCAGTCTCAAAAGCACTTGTGTTCAGCCACTTCCTTCTGCTTCTCTACCCAGCTCTAACCCTTCCATCCTAGCTCTTCTTCCTGGTGCTCAGCACTGGAGCCTGCCAGGCTCTGTGCTTCCAACATGTGTAAGGAAAGGAGAGGTCACCTTCCTTCCCTGCTATCATGGCTGCCTGTCCTCTGGCCCCCCTCTCTTCAGGATTTCTGTCTGTTCTCAGAGGCTCTGTTCTCAAATTCCCCTGCCCTTTGATCAAGGAAAAGCTGCAGATGGACTGCAGGATGAGGACGAGGCCAGCACCTAGATGACCCAGTCACAAGACAGGCCACCAGCTGAAGTACCAGCACCACGGGGCCTGTTGCAACTGCTTCAGGCTCCAAGGGAAGACCTCTGTCCACTGTGGGAGGACAGAAAGCAAGGAACCCAGTTGCTGGGACTGCAGTTGGCAGCAATGTCAGCAGCAGTCTGCTGCATGGCATGTGGCTGTGGGGAAGATGCTGCAGCTTCACTGCCATGCTTTGGGTGGTGACCACCCAGCCTCCTGGGGAACTTGGCTTATGCCCACGCTGAACCTGTGGCTGCCTATACTGTCCCAGCATTGTCCTCTGGCTCTTCACAGGCCGTCAAGTATGAGCTCTTGAACTTCTCTGCTGTCTGGCCCAGCAACGTGTAGCCTACAGCAGATGCCTGTGACCATGTCCCATACTCGGGCTGCTCTTCTGCTAAGCCAGCCCTCCAAAGTCACCTGAAAACTTCAGCCATGTATTGTTCCTTACCAGTTTTTCCACCATCTTCCTTTTCTCCGCTTCCTCTGCAGCTTGCCAGAGTCCCAGAGCCTTGCTGCACTGCTCTTCTGCCCAGCGCAGCTGTTGAGCCATGGCCTCACACTGCTGCTTGCTGAAGGATCTTACAGCCAGCAGCTCACCACGAAGGCCCCTCACATCCTCTGCAAACATGACACACGGCAACAATCAGAGGCTACACAAGCAGAGGAATCTGCTGACCTTAAGCCCTTTCAGTTTCAGGCAAGGAGGTACCTGCCCTCAGCTCCTTCACTCCTCACAAGCCCTGCAGACAGAGCGGCCTTTGGGGCGACTGCACCAGGCAGGGCCATCAGCAGAAACAAAGCGCACGAGGCTCTCACCCAGTATCAGCTCCTTGGCCTGCGTGGCTGCGCGCGCTTGGGCTTCCAGGCGGCTCCTGGCCGTCTCCAGCTCTGACACGTGCTGCTGAGCCTCCAGCAGGCTGCTTTGCAGGCTCTCTTTCTCTGACCTACAAGTTGTCAACAGGGAGAGCAATTGTTCCTGGCACACAGGGGCACTTTCTCCAGTAAGCCACATCTTCAGATGTGCTTTAAGATCCCTTTACCTGGCTTCTGCCAGCTGCTCTGAAATGCCTTGTAGCTCCTGCTCCGTGGCTGCCAGTTGGGCTTCCAGGGCAGCGTTCTCTTGAACCAGCACCGCCTTCTCTCTGCACACCTGGGACAGTGTGTGCCCTTGGCAAGAGAACTCCTGGAGCAGCTTCTCCAGGCCCCTGTGGGCTGGCCGCTGCGGGCGGCAAACCTGCAAGTGGGGGGCACCATTTTTCATGTGGAACTACAACAACAACAACTCAGGCTCGGTCTTAACTTGCTGCCACAAGCAGCAATCAGGGGAGTCTGGCTAGGACAAATCCCTCTGCCACAAGTGCTGCCTAGGAATAAGGTGAGCGTACCTTTGGCGCTGCCAGAGGAACCGCTTCCTTCAGCAGATCCCTCTGAGGCTGCGATTCCTCCGCTCTCTGTGCCGCCACTTCAAACACGCTCTCTAGTGAGGAGTGGCGCTTTCTCTCAAATGCAGCCAACTCCTTCCATCTGCGACAAGGGGACAGACAAACAAGCCTTTAAGTGCAACACAAAAGGTTTTGCTCCTTGCAAAACCATCACTGCATACCATGCGCCACATAAGGCAGTCTCAGGGCCTTCCAACAGCCCTCTACTTCCACCTCAAGAGAATGCTGCAATTCCCTCCCTAGACCAGCATCTCTCTTTGACATTCGTGCAGGTGAAAGAGTCGCCACTGAGGAAGTCAAACAAGCTTCCAGAAGGCACAGAACATTTCCAGAAAGCTCAGCTACTCTCAGCGCAACAGCTTCCTGCCTGCTGGCTCTAATGCTCCTTTCTGATACAGTGGGTACCAGACTTGGAAGAGTTTTTCTTTGGCTAAGACACGCTTGGTAAGTCCAAAGGAGCAGTCCCACAATTGCTCTTGCTTTCACTAGTGAAACAAGGAAAGAGCCTGCAAGTGATAGCTTGGGGAGGAGGTGGGTAGGATTTTCCAATTCAATCATCAAAGGATCCCAAGACAGTTTAGGCTGGCAGAGACCCCAGGAAGCCTCTAGCCTGGTCTTCCACTCCAAGCAATTGGGGCCAACCTCTGGACAGGCTGCTCGAGGCTCTATCCACCTGGGGCTTCCAAATTTCAAGGGTGGAATCTGCACATGCTCTCTGAGGCACTTGTTCTGCTGCATGATTGTCTTTGCGGGCCAGTGCTTTGCTGTCCTTAAGCCCAGCCTGAACCTCCCTTGCTTTTACTCTGCTCTACTTCAGAATGCTTTTTGTCAAGGTTTGACAAGTGAGTCCCAGGAGGCAGCTATGCTCTAGGTCGGTCGGCAGCCAGACCTGCCCGTGGCTGCCTTCTCCCGTCTGTGCTGAGCAAGTCAAAGGGTGAAAAGCCAAACTTGTTCTTTGACCCTGGGCCTCCTAAAGCCCAGCAATGCCCAGCCCTGCGCAGAGAAAGTGAGAGAGCTTAACACACACCTCAGCTCCCGGGCGCCGCGCACTCTATCCGTGCTATCGTGCCGCTCTGCCTGTCCTGCCTGGACCGAGGAGTCCTGACTGGCAAGAACCTCTCCTAGCGGGACCTGCAAGGAACGGGCAGGAAAGAAGCACAAACCAGCAATAAGGAGCAGGGAATTTGGCTCCTGCGAGCTGGCAGAAGCAGCAAGCAGAGACAAAGCCCACCTGCAGGCAAAACTTATTGTGTGGGGCTGTTTAGGTGGTGTTTAGGTGGTGTTTTTGTCCCAGCTAACTCTTGAGTTGCTTTGGAAATGTCTGAGTAGAAGCAGGGAACACTTCCCTGCTCCCCTCTGGTCAACTGGCTTCCCCTCAGGATTTCAGGCTTTGGAGAGCAGCCAATAGGAACTGCATTCCAGCCCTTCAGAGACGGACCTTGTCGTGTCAAAGTCAAGGGTGGAGTTGAAGTAGTGACTGTAGCTACCTAGGTAGGGCGTGGACGGGGGTAGGTCCCTGCAGGCAGCAGTGGCTCCTCCGAAGCCCACAAGGCTGGGAAGTGCGCCTTGGCACCTCTCCCTCTGCTGCCAGCAGGGAGCCCGCACAGACTGTGTGCACAAAGGGGCTGACTTTGGCACCAGTAGCACTAAAGGGCATCGTGCTACCGCTTCTCTCACAGCAAGGGAAGTTCACAGTCCCTGTGAGAGTGCCAGGAAAATGATGCCTGCATGTGAAAGTTCAGATCCCATTTGCCACGGGTCAGTGGCTGGGCTGAAGAGCTAGGTCAGGGCAGGACTCCAGGCCACAGCATCTTCAGCCACAAAGGGCAAGTGCGGCCTGCTCAGAAACTTGCAGCTCTGCAGTGCACCAAAGCTTTGCACTGCACCAACCAAAGCTGCCACTTCTCGGTGCAGGGTGCTCAGGCCCCGGACATGCAGGTTTGTCTTCCTTTGACAGGACACCTCCCCTTTAGCCTCTGGAGGAAGAGAGCGAGCCCAGAGGAGGTTCTGCTGCTGCTCTGGTGCTCTGCAGACAGGCAGCAGCCTGAGGGACAGGGAGTAACCTGTCATTTAGAGCCTTACTTCTCCTGAATTCTATCCTCAGCTCTCCTAAGCAGAAGTCAAGAATTTGGAGACAAGTGGGATGCTCAGTCATTAAAACTCAGTTCAAGTGCACTAATGACACTAATGTTTGGATGGGATTGCATATGCTTCTGAAGGAGCTATTTTAGCCTGCCTACAAGCAGCATGCAGCCTCCTGTCTGCAAAGCTTGACTTTCATTAGCTAAAACCTCTTCAGTGGCAAAGGAGGAAACGGATGGACTCCTTTTGGTGGTGTTCATGCACACATTGACTTTGTGGGCTTTCTTTCAGCCTGCCAGGCTGGCGCTCTACTGCAAGGGGCCAAGGCCACAGCTTTCTCCACAATCCTCAGACCCCAGGAATGTCAAGGGTGCCGTCCCACTCACCGAAGCGGGCACTTGACTCCTTCCACCTCTGAGGCGACCTGCCGGGAACAAGGGAAAACCAACCAGGTGCTGTTAGAAATCTGTTGGTGCTGAGGAATCCCACAGAACAAGTCCACCCAAGCAGAGAGCATTTTCCTTCCACAGCATCCCTCCGGGAGCAACACTTCTTTAGCACAGCAAGCGAGAGTGCAGGCCAATAACCTAGGCTGTGTCTACCTTTTGCTCGGCTTTGCCACTAAGGAATTAGAAACTTGGCCGAGAAGATGCAAATTGTTCCTTAGCAGTCAGGGCCTACGTCGGAGCTCACTGTCCAGCCTGCAGCTAAAGCAGCTTTCTTCTCCTCCCTTTCCTGCACTTGCTGTCTCTTTTTGTAAATTGCACGCAGCCTGCCCCCCGCCATTGCTGGAAACAACTCCCCACCAAAGCTCCCACCAAACCCTTCTTAGCGCTTGCAGTTCTGTTGGGACACAGCACAGGCCAGCTCCGGGGTTCAGGAGCTCACACCAACTGCTCGGCAGTTTGCCCTTCAGCGCAAAGCCAATCCCTCTCGTAGCACACACTGCGTGTGCACTTAGACAGGCGCATCCTTGAGGGATGGAATGCAGAAACAGAGATGCCTTTCCTCAGTTCTGAAGAGAACCGAACAGTTTTTAGAAGAACACCTGCAAAGCTCTCCCAGTCGGCATTTTGGAAGTTCCCACACCCTGCTAGGTAAGAGACACCTCCTTTTGAGGTGAAGCTGTTGACAGGAGCTTTACCAAACCTATGGCAACTTTATGACATTTTTGTTTCATCGTGCTGCCCCAAGAAAAAACTTCTATTTACCAGTCAAACGACGAAAAGCTTTCCGAGAAGCCACCAGTGAAAAGGCCCTGCTGACTGCTCTACGGACTCGCTCCATCGTTTGAGCACTGCTGCTCACGCCCGTAGGCCAGGGACAAAATAAAGGAAAAAACGCCCTCTTGCACAAGTCCCCAGACTGTGCAAGGAAAAAGGGGAGAAACAGGAGACTTGCACCACTCCACCGACTGTGCAAGAAAATACAGGAACAAAAGGACACCTGCTGTGATGGGAGAACAGCACAGCTGAGGTGATCCTCCTGCAATGAGCGCGCCAAGAGCTGCTCTGGACACTGAGACCTTGCGGGCACCAGGAAAACCTCCTGCTGACAACGCTGTGACGTGGCAGCCCTCTGCTGACATCACAATAGCAGCCGTTCCGGCTGGGTTTGTGAATTCATCCATAGCAACCAAGCATTCTCTACAGCTGACACAAAAGAAAATCCCAGAAAGATCTCCTCTGCCTCAAAGCAGCACAAAACTCCCTTGCAGTCCATAACCCACAGCTCAAAGGAACAAGAGTAACACAAAACAGGCACCAAGCCCATACACCCTGTACGCCAAGCTGAACACTGAGAGAGAGCCAGGATGTGAGGAAGCCAAAGGCAATGTGCCCTTTTGGCCACCAGTGCTTCTGACTACAACCAATTTTAAATTTGCTTTGAAATTCTGTGGATGAAATCGTGCTTTGCTAATATCCCAGAGAGTTCCCTAAATAAGGATGCCTGTCATTCCTGCCCATTTACTGTATGGCTAACATCAACCATTGTAGGGTTCAAGGAAGAATGACACCTAAGTGGGGAGAAAAAGCCAAGTCACCAACCTGTGGCACACACAGCACACTGCTGCTGCACAATCACAGCACCTCCAAGAAGCCTTTGGGGCCTGAGACTCACTTCTGGCAGCTTCCTTGCGCACACATCTGGGAGTCACAGACATCTGACTCTAATGGACGCACAGAAAGAAGGGAAATAAAATCAAATCCCCTATGGGGGCAACATAGAAGCTGTTGTGGGGGGGGAACCAATGCAGCAAAATGGGCAAGTCCCACCTAGAAGGGAGGAGACCATGAGGCAGAGACCAAAGAGCTCAGCTGGAGGGCACACCTTAGGAAAGCAGGCTCAGGAAAACAGAGCAACCACAAGCCTTCAAAAGTTCAGAAGCTTCCTTCCAGGCTGTGTATTGTCCTGATGCAAATGCCCTCTGTGTGTCAGACTGAAAGTCAGGGCAATTCTCAAGAAATGTCTGATTAGATGACAAACGCCTTTGGATCTACACACACCGCATTTGTGCCTTACTAGTGTCCTAATCCCGAAGCTTTAAAATGTTGGTGAGTGAGCCTAATTTCCTCAGGGCTGGAGATCAGGGAGTAGTCTCAAACATGCACTACTTACAGAACAGTGCGCAGAGCTATGCGTACTGTTTTCTGCCCACCATTCACAAAACCCTACTGTTTCCTCAAAGGAAAGCAGCAGAAAGCTCTAGCAGCCTGCCCCCACCCCAAGAGTTTCCAACCAATTTTTTCCTCCACTTTCTACATCCTGCGTCTCAGCAAAAGTCCTTTCTGCCAACACAGTGAACTGGAGACGGACCATTGGTTTGTGTGCAAGAGCACGGCTTGGTGTTGCAGCCTGAGAGCTGGAACACAGGAGCTTGGGCAACTGAGCTTTGAGATGCAACAGCAGCCAGAGAATGACCCTGGGGGTGACAGCATGGGGAGGAAAGTGGCCCAGCCATGGCATTGCACACAAGCTGTGGAGGAGGCACTATCAGCATGACAGCCCTAATAAGGCCATACAAACCCTCATAGTTTTACACATGTATTGGAGGCATGTTGCAGATGATAGATAGATATGATTGTTCCCTCAGCTAGCCGGATGTCACTTCTGCCCTTAGATGAATCCTGGAGTGAAATGGACTGTTCCATCCCACCCCCCAAAAGATTGTGGCTCATCCCACACCTCTGTACCTGCCCCTAAAACATCAGCGTCTGTAACCCCATTGGGCCATGCCTTGTTTCGGCCCACATGGGAGCTCCTGATAGGGGGCTCCGAGCGGCCATGCGGTCTCTTGGACTTCCTCCCTCTCTTGGACTTCTGTCCCCCGTGGAAGGGAGGCTTCCCCTCTCCCACCTTTTGTCTCTCCCCTCCCCCACCCTCTTAGGCCCAGCCACGTGCTATGCCTGGGAGAACGAAGCTCGGGCCCTCCTAAACCCATAATAAAACTCTTTTCCCAAGAGCAAGCTTCAGAGATCTCTGCTTCCCTCCACCCCCACCGTGCAGGAGAATAATCTTCACTCAGACGCCGGTTACTCTGCATGTATGTCCATTTTCCTGCCTTGATAACCTTTTGGAAGCAGTCAGAGCTAGCAGGATTCAGCCAGCATCAGGAGCTGATGCAGCCTGGCAATCTGCTGATTTACGGAGGCTTCTGGCTCCCCAGGTGAAGCCAAGGCAAGCCCTGCTGCTGCTGCTGCTGCTCTGCTGCTGCGAAGCAGCGCGAAGGCACCGACGGCACCGTCCGGCCCCAACGCACAGCGCCAGGGCAATGGACAGCGCCCGGGCAAAGCACAGCTGAAGCGCAGGCTGGCCCGGAAGGGAATCCTCCCATGCAGTGCAGGATTTGGGCGTTTTGATTCCACAGCCCTGCCCTGAGCTGGCTGGGCACAAAGCCTCCCCAAGCACGGGTGCCTCCTCTCCAGGCTTCCTGCAGTGCCTTTGCTGACAGGGTCCAGTCAGCCAGGCTGCGGCCAGGCTCAGCTGATGTTACCAAGCAATGCTGTCCAAAAGAGAAGAAGACAAAAGGCAAACCAGAAAGGAAGTATTAGTTGCCATGCTGAGTTCCTGACAGGCAGAGGCAGGATTCCTCTGGTTCCCAGAAAGATGCAGAAACAGGACATCGGGACACTACGTGCCCCTTTCCTTCAGGTCCAGGACCTTGCTATTGCAGGCCAACGTAGCTCACCATTGTATTCAGCCCTTTATCCAGGTGTCATCAGCTTGCTGGGATTTTCCCCCTGAGAGCAGCCTGGGAATGCTGCTTGCTGTCACAGGGCTTTGTTCCTCCCAGGAAACTCCACAGACTCACTCAGCTTCCTCCTTCCTAACACATGGCCCCACTTAACTGCCAGGAGGATAAGCAGTGTAAGCCGTTCCTCAGCAAATGCCAATCCCTTTAAGAAATGCTGATTCCAGTGGGACTTAGGCCCAAGTGGTGTTCTCAAGAGCACTGAAGTTCAGAGTTTCAGCAGCAAGACAAGAGCAGGCAGCTTGGCAGATCTACATCATCTCCAGCAGTCACCTGCCTTGCAAATTCCTCTGCTTCCTGTGGCCATTGGCTGAACTCCTGTTCTTGACCTGCGGCCTTCTCCTGTTACCCCTGAGACTGGCACCTGAGGCAATGAGGCACCTTAGGAGGAAGTCTAGAACAAAATGACAGAGGAGAATTCCACAGAACCTGCACTTTGGATCGTTTGCCAGTTTGGTGCGTGCAGCTGTCCGCAGCAGACGTGGAGTTTGTGGTTCAGCGAGCTGTATGGCCCAGAAAAGAAAAGACTAAGCTCAGGAAAACCAGGATCAATTCACTCAGCTCCTGCAGGCCAAAAATGAGAGTGCAGCAAATGACTGAAAAACACAGTACTACTATGCAGCACACATCTGTGTCAGCGTGGGCATGACACAGATTTCAAACCCACATCCACGGAAGAATCTGACCTGGCAAGTGTCCCACAAGCCAAAGGGAGTGGTTTTTTGCAAAGGCACCAGGAGCTCCGTGGTGGACAGAGAACTTTGTCAAGAGAAGGGCTTACCTGGCAGCTGGTGGGAGTGGAGAGAACAGGCATGGGTGCACCCACAATGTGAGGGCTGCCCCAGGGGCCCCCCGGCCATGCACAGGACGTGGGCACTGCCCCGTGCACAGGACGTGTCCCTGCCATATTGCCAACATCAACACTGCTCCAGTGTCATGCAAACACATATGGGCCATTTGTTCCTTGGCATCTTTTCCCCACTAAAAAATCGTTCTTCCTTCAGTGAGCCCTACAATTTGCTGGTTGATGTTAGCCATGCAGTAAATGGGCAGGAATGATAGGCATTCCAATTTAGGGAACTAGTTTTAGTCAGAAGCACTGGTGGCAAAAATACAGAGTGTGTGGGCTTGGTGCCTGTTCTGCGTTCCTCTTGGATCCTTTGAGCTACGGGTTGTGCACTGCAAGCGGATTTTGTGTTGCTTTGGGACAGTGTGTGCCCTGTCAAAGGAGTCCTTTTTGTCGCCTGATGCTCTTAAGTCTGTGGACAAATGCAGGCATCCTGTTTTTTTTCTCCTGCAATTGTACGCTGTGCAGGCCTGTGCAGTTGTCTTAATTTTGCCTTCTTCTTATACAGTTGGCCGATTGCTGCGGGTGACCCCTTTTTCCCCTTTTCCTTGCACAGACTGGGGACGTGTGCAAGTGGGTTCTTTTTCCATTTTTGTTTCCTGGCCTGCAGTCGCGAGCAGCACTGATCAAATGATGGAGTGAATTCTCAGAGCAGTTGGCAGGGCTTTCTTGTTGGTGTCATCCTGCAAAGTTTTTAATGGTCTGACAGGTAAGTAAAAGATTTTTGCTGGGCCGAAACAAAAATGACATAAAGATGCCATAAGGTTGGTAAAGCTCCTGGCAACAGCTTCAGCTCAAAAGGGAGTATCTCTTGCCCAGCAGGGTGTCTGAAGGCATTCGTTTTTTTTTATCTCTGTGCTTGTAAGGTCTGCAGACACATGCACGTGTCCTTTTTTCTTCCTTTTTCTTTTACAGTCTGTGAATTTGTGCAGGTGTCCTTTTTTCCCCCCCTGCTTTGCTGTACAGTTAGAGAACTCATGCAAGTGTCCTTTTATCCTCCTTTTTTGGCACAGTCTGCAAACTCATGCAAGCATCCATACTTTTTCATTTTAATTGCATAGTCTGGGGACTTTTGCCAGGGTCCATTGTTTTCATCTTTTCACTGCACACTCTGGGCATTCTTGCAAGCGGGTGATTTTTCTCTTTCTCTTTCACGGACAAGGTGTCCACTGGGTTCCATTCTGTTATTCATCTCTTGGATTGGTGGCAGCTCCCTGACAACTTCTTGTTGGTGATGGAGCAGCCTGAGCACTCTCAGAACCTCTCCGACTTCCTTCTGCCATGGGGGCTCCATGTCGGAGGAGGTGGTGCGGGACTGTTCCTCTGGTGCTGGAGGCCATGCAATATTGCAGCAGCTGTGGGGTCCTGCACCAGGATATCCAAGCAGAGACCATCCTCCTTGACCTGGCCACCGGACAGGCAAAAGTGATGGACTTTGCCTGTGGCACTGACCTGCAAGACACAGTCTGCCCAGACTTAGCAGGTCAGTCTACCCAGGGCTATGCTCCCGGCTGCTCCCAGCATCTCACGGCCCAACCTGGCTATGGCTCCGGGGATTCCCCCGTTTGCTGCCAGTCAGGGGCACACCTATGAGCACAGAGATCTGCCTGTAGGAGACAGAAGGAAAGATCATTAGAACCGTTCCACCTTCTCTCACTGCTAAACCAGTTCTTCCCTTCCTCATAAAGACAAAATGCAGATTTTCTGTGCATCAGTGGCAGCTTATTGCACCTGCAGAGCTGAAAGCCTTTTTCCCCTGCTGCTGTGCTACAGGCAGGTTTAGCAGCATTACCTAACACAGAGATTCACAGAGGGACCACAAGCAATTGACTTTGTGCCACTTATTCTCAAAGGTCACCACCACTCTCAGTGGACACAGATGGAAGAGAGTTGTACACTCACTCCCTGTTTGCCCTGCTGACACACACCTGGCAGGCACAGCTTTACCTGATGGGGAATAACAAGAAGGGACAGCTCCCTCACAGCTGTGCAGCCCAGAGATCTGCAGGGCGCCATCAGCACCTGGCTTCATAAGTGACCAGTTCTGCTGGGATGGAAACCAACCACCAAATCCTCGCTGACTTCAGCAGCGGCAGCAGCAGTGCCTGCATCTGATCCCTAGGTCAGGGGCTGGGCTGCATAAAGGACACACGTGGCACACTGCCCCTGAAGGATGTGATTCTGGAAACAACCACCTACCACTGTCTCCTGTTGTTTGTGCTAGGGTCACACCAGCCTGAGGCACTGGGTAGCCCTCAAGGCCACCTGGGACTGCAGATGACAGGCCCTGGCCTCCGGGACCAAACACAGGGGAGGAAGTCACTCTCCAGATGGAGCTTGCAAATTGAAAAGGCTGCCATGAGCAGGTACCTCAAAGGGCAGACAAATGAGGCCCTCCTGCACTTCAGCTGTGCCACGCAGCCACACAGCCTGGGCAGGCACCGCAGAGCACAGGGACAACAGAAAGCACAGAAAGAGGGACAAACCCAGTCAAGCACAGAGACTTTTCATGATTGCTGAGCCAAGCCAGATACCCCAAGCGTGCCATCACCCACCAGTCCTTTTCTGTTGACAAAGAGCAGGTCCAGCGGGTGCCTTGCCTCGCTGGCCAGGGTCCTGCCAGGCCGTTTCCTCTCTGCTCTCCTGTGCTGCCAGCAGACGTGCCCACCTTCTTCCTTCCACTTGCAGAGCCTCGTACCTATGAGCCATGGCCAGGTGGGAGGCAGGAGCAATCCCAGAGGAGAGGTGCCAGCTACACCGAGCAGGAACCAAAAGCCTCTGAAAGCACAGCTGAAAGCCTGTATCTCCACAGCATGTTTTGCTGCCCTGCTCTTCACTGGGAAATGCAATTGCCCTTCTTCCTCATCCAGAAGTCCACAGCTGGACACAAGCTAGCCAATGGGCAGCATTCCAAAAGCAGTGAAGGTTGGAGCTGATCAAGGAAGAAGAGAGTTGCCAAATCCAAAGCACACCCAAATGCCCTTAAGAGGGACTTTCCATCTTGAAGAAAGAAGGGCCAATTCACAAGTGAACGTAGAGCCTTATTCCATGGCTGACAAGGAAGGGAATTGTCCAACAGGCTTGATGGTGTTTAGGACTTTTATTGTGAGTCCAGTTCCAAGCTGCATTTGGAGGAAGTAGTCCTGAAGTGGTTTCCTCGTCATCTCTTCCGCTTCCTCAATTGCTTCACTGTGAGTTTCCTTTGTTTTCTTGTGAAAAGCCCTTACAGTGGGGATTTAGATGGCAGGGGCCCATGAAATCTGAGGAAGGAATAACAGACGTACAGTCATAGCAACAACAGCAGTATGAAAGCAGCCTAGAGCAAATCAATTTCTCGGAAGTATTTTGTCTCCAAGGACTGGTGACAAGTCAGGAGTCCTAAGGGAATCTAGCAAGGCAACTGTTCTGCATAGTTTGGCCAGACTAGCACACACACCTCCTCTGAGTCATTGGCTTGGTGGCAGCCTTCTGCTGCTCCCAAAACAATCCCTGCTTTTGTCTTTACTGTAGAGGGAAGCTCAGGCACAGCCCACCCACGCCCAGCTGCCCTCAGAGGCAAAAGGAACTCCCCAGGCACTCCCTGCCTGCATCCAAGCACCACGGTGGCTTCTCTAGGGAGTCCAAAATTCCTCTCCCAGCAGCAAAGCAAGGAGGAACACGCGCTACAGTTCTTGCTGAGGCACACACGCTAGAATCCTCTGCTGGATCAGACAAAGAATGCACAGGACGTACTCAGCAGCGTCAGGCACCTCCTCAGCAGCCTGACCGCCAGCCCTCTCGCACAGCTCTAGCCTGGGTCTGCAGGGGGCTTCCTGTGGGACCTCCCTCCTTCTGAGAGGAAGCCCTGGCTTTCCCATTCTCTTTGGGCCTGCAATGCCATTCCTGCCTTCCTCAAACCTGCGCTCTCATAGCCCCTCACCAGACCCGTCCCTGAAGACACAAAGCTCTCTCCAGCACTGTTTACCAAGGGCCAGCTAAGAGACCATGCCACCCAGGCAGACAGCATCCAGAGAAACAGTGCCCAGAGGAGCACAGAGGAGTCCAAAACAACACACAAACTCTCTTTTCACACTCTGTGCCTCTTGACTCTCTCTGGTTCTTATCTTTTCTCATCCAGGTTGCATGATGGCAATTGACTGCTTCATCTTAAGCAACCTGTTCTCCTGCTCCCTCTGGACCTCTGCCAGGAAGTTTTCCTGTTGGGCCAGCAGCTGCTGTGCCTCCAAACACTGCCCTTCCAGCTCCTGGTGAGAGGAGGAAGACACTTCCACATGAAGTGCCAGCCAAGCTGCCCAGATAATCAGTGCAAGCTTCATGCCTCGCACCACCCCGCACTTGAAAAGTGCACAGCAGGAAGTGACTTTGTACCCTCCAGCAATGCTGTCCTAAGGGGAAACTCACAAGCAGGATCAGCAGGTGGGAATAAAGGAGATGCCACCTTTCTTTCCTGCTCTGATGGCTGCCTGTTTCTTGGCCCCTCTCCCCTCAGGATTCCCACCTCTTCTCAGAGGTTCAGTTCTCCAAGTGCTGACGTGGTCCTTGTCCTTCCTGTCAGAAGAGGCTGAAGAGAGGCTCTGCTGACCAGAGAAATGGATGCTGCTCAAAGGGAAAAAGAAACATACCAAACCAATTTAAAAGAGACAAAGAAAAAAGAAACAATTCTTTTCCAAACTCAGTTCCTAAGAGGGTCCAGCTAGCACACAGAAATACACAAACATAGGACTGAGGGCGCCCTCAGTATGTGTGCCTTCATGGCCAGGATGCTGCTAGCACAGGCAAACATGGCCCAGAACTGTGCTAGTCTATTCCTCAAGGTGTCATCACTTGCTGGGAATTTTGTCCTGACAGCACTATGGGATTGCTGCTTGCTGTTCAAAAGGCTTGTTCCTTTCAGGAAACTCTGAACAGACTTATACCAGCTCCTCTTTTCTACAGAGGTGGGCTATTGGAGTGTCCAAAAGAGATGTGGGGCATAAGACATTCCTCAGGAGACTCCCAAGAGCTGTGAAAAATTTTGATCCCACGTGTTGTTCTCAGGACGCTGGACACGCAGGGTGTCAGCAGCAAGCCAGGAGCAAGGACACAAGCAGCAGGACGCAGATGTGCTCAGCTCCGGCTTGCAGGAAGAGTAGGCCCTGCCTTGGCATGGCCCCCCTCCCTCTTGTGCTGGCCGGCATCTTCCTTCTCAGCAGGAAGAGCCAAGGAAGTGGCCTGGTCACCAGCTCCTCGTCTGCCACAAATCCGGGCAGCAAAGCCGCAGCCATTCTCATCTACGTGACCGGGCCAGGCAGCACATGGGGCTGGCACAACTCCTGCTCAGCTGGCCCTGTTTGTCTGGCAGAAAGCAGAGGCAGAAACCTCTAAGAGTGGGGCAGGAGGGAGCAGCTGAGTGCACTGGGATGCTGACAGTCAGCTGCCCCACAGCCCCCGCCTTCCCACGGAACAATCCAGAACCGCTTGGCAGGGACGGCTTTCGTCGTGTTCTTCAAGCCCCCGTCCCCGGCACTGCAATACTTCAGTTCCTTTGCTACCAGCTCAACCTGAATACACCAGCCGAGAGCAAAAGAGGGCCACAGAAATGACCAGAAGGAGGGAGCTCCCCTCTGAGGAACAGCTGGGAGTCTTGTGCATGTTTAGCCTGGACAAGAGCAAGAACCAAGGAGACCTTTCGATATTTGTAGGGGCTTCAAAAAAAGATGGGGACATAGCTTAAAACCTTGTCCTCTTACAATTAGCCCTACTAAAAGATAAAAGACACTCCATGCAGATTGGCTCTAAGGAAGAAACTGTTTACAAGGAGAGTGCTGAAACACTGGCACAGGCTGCCCAGAGAGCTGGGAGGAGCCCCAAGCCTGGCAACATTCAAGGTCAGCTTGGATGGGACTCTGAGCAACCTGGTCCACTTCAAAGATGTCCTTGCCAGTGGCTGGGGATTTGGATTAAATGACATGCACTGGTCCCTTCTAAGCTCAAACAGCCTTGGATCCTACTTGGTTTTCATTGCAAAAGCACCCAGAGTGTGTATGACTAGATGGGGGTGGGGGGGCATCTGAAGCCCTGGAGATTGGCCGAGGAACAAACCCTGACAGGGAACAGCTGTTTGGGCTGCAGCCGCTTTGCCTTGTACCTGCAGAAGTTCCACGGCAGAGCCTCGCCTGTGCACATCCATCTGCAGGCAGCAGCCCAGAAATTCATACAAGCCAGAGGGCAGCCTGAGCTTGTGCAGATCTCGTACCCCTTGCTTGCCTATCAGGTAGTTAGCCTGAAGCAAAAGGAAACATGAGACTCAATGTGATTCTTCCATATCCTTTGGTGCTCACCCAGAACCCATCTTTTAAGCTCCAGTCTGCAGTGTCAATTTCTTGCCTGGCCAATGGTTAGAGATGAGCCTTCTCTCCCAAAGGAAAAAAGGCTCCAGTGCAGCCCCAGCTATTCCAAGCTGCAACAGGTCTTCCCTTGACAGCTGATGGGAGCCCCAGGCATGTTTTTACAAGTGGGCCTTGGTGGAAGAACTTCAAGCTGTGAGCATGGGATTCTGTCTAATGGACACAGAGTAGCAGGACACCGCTCTGTGAGCAGATTTACACCTTACCCTGTCACTGGGTTCCCTAATGTAAGGAACCTCTCCTTTGGCCATTTCTATTCCCACGATGCCAAGGGACCAGATGTCCACTTTGGGGCCGTATGGCTCTTCTCTCACCACCTCGGGTGCCATCCAGCACGTGGTCCCAACCATCGACCTCCGTTTACTCTGCTCACGGCTGAGCAGAGCACAGAGGCCAAAGTCAGCTGAGGAGAAAAACAAGCACTGCTTCAAGTAGGAAACATAGGAAAAGGCTTCCTCGGGATGCCTATGTCTCAGAAGGGCGTGCTGAATCGAGCTGCAAAAGCAGCTGGGCTCTCTTTCCTCAGGGCTGCAGCCAAGGACATGGGCAATTGTGCACTTCGCAACCCCCCCACGATTCCCACCGTGGCTTTTCCTCAGTCATCTCTCCCTTTGGAAGGAACTCCCACCCAAACCAAAGTTACTGCTGCTACCTTGTTGCTCTCTAGCCCACTCAGCACCTTAGAGCCGCGCCCTGGGCTTGCAGAGTGCTCCCTGCCCTGTTCCCGGCGCCACTGCTGGGCACCCGGCAGCCGCTCCAAAGCAGCCCCACACCGCTCCCCGGAGCGCTGCGCCTGACCAAGAATACCCACCCAGCTTGACGGAGCCATCCCGGCCCAGAAGGATGTTGTCACTTTTGAGGTCTCTGTGGATCACCTGGTTGGCATGCAGGAAAGCCAGGCCTTGCAGGCACTGGGAGAGAAAAAACAAACAGGAGGCCAAAAGTGAGTCTGATCTGATTTCATCACACCCAAAAGGAGACTGCTCCTGAAGAGTCACAGATCTCGAAGGAGCAGTGAGCGCTGGCAAGAGCAAGAGCTCGCTGCTGCAACACTAGGAGAGCAGGATCTTTCCAAGGGAAGGCATATTAGCTTGACGGGGAAACACCAGTCATTGCTCGAGACTGTCCCCTGCAAAGCCAGTCAGAGCGATCCCTGCTGTAGTGGATGTGCTCTCCCCGTCCACAGGACAAACAGTGGTTTGCCAAAAGAGGAAAAGTCCCTGCCTTGGCTACCAAGGGGATCACTGTCGGGTGGGAGACTGGAGGACATGGCCTATAGGGCTTCCTCAACAGCAGTCTTGGAAGTAGCTCATGGGTCAGTTTTCAGTAGCAAGCACCATGGCGGGTGCCATGCCACCCTTTGAAGTTGAGACCTGTGAGAGATGAGTCTCTCTTTGGCTTTGCCACTGGTTTAAAACTTGGACACCAGCATCTTTGTGCTTACAGGCAAAGAAGGTATTGCAGAAAGGTTTTGGGCAAAGGCTTGGAGAGGCAAAGTGCAGAACAGAAAATGACAATGGAAATGAGACAGAGAGTTCAATCATGGCAGAGAAGAGTAAAGAACAGACTATAGTGAGAGCAAGGACACCGGCAGGCAGTTCAGTCCAGGTGCTCTTTCTTCTCTGAAGCATAAGAGCAACACAGAAAGAAAGCTCTGAACATGGAATCACTCATTTTGCAGCGCTTTCAAAGGACGAGCCTGTCCAAGCCATCCCAAGCACAAGCAGGACCCCTTACCTCCCGACACACTGTTGCTATGTGTCCTACAGCCATCCTTTTCATGCAGACCACATCAGCTAAGGAGCCTCCATCCATGTACTCCAACACCACCAGAACAGCCCCACGGACAAGGTAGCTGTAAGACAAAAGCAACCGCGTGGAGCTGAATGTGCACAGCAAAATTGCCGTACGGAAGAAGAGACTAGAGCTGAGTTTTGTTTCCAGGTGCCCGGTTAATGAAGAGGGAATCAAGTGAAGACACACTCCACCTGGGCTATCCAGCGCTTGCCATCGGTGCCGTGTAAATGAGGAAGGCACACCCACGGAAAAGGAGACGGCTTAGGTGACAAGCAGGGGAAAACGGCAGTTTTGTGGCAGCAAAGATTAATCTGGAAGCGGACACATCCCAGCAGCTGCTTAATCATCTTCATACACAAATTGCCCCATGAACTCCAGCAGCAAGGAGGCACAGTCTTCACAGCTTTTACTCAGGGCAGGTGGGTGTGCAGCACTGCCAACACCCTTTGGAAAACCATGCAGAAAGGACAGCGATAAACAGGAAAAACAATTTCAAACCTGGCAAATTATGGCTCTCCTAGCCTAGTCTTTTGGCATGCAAAGCAATGGAAAACAGTGGGAACAGGGCAAGGGAAATAATTTCTGTGATGCCTTCTCAGCGCTTCTCCTCCGACACTTGGATAAAAATCACGCCCCAAAACAGCTAAACAACATGCAGTGAGTGAACATACATGCTGCTGGTTTAGTAAGAGAGCCAGGTTTCTGAGATCAATCTTCAAGCTATTTCTGCCAGGAAGCATTCGTGGGGACAAAATGCAATCTCCTCCTACGCCTCGCAATGGAGTAGGTTGATGTTAATTGAAAGATCCATCTTCTGCCAGAATACTGACCTTTCTAGGTAGGTGACAATATTGGGGTTCTTCATTTCATTCATGACCAGGATTTCCTTCAACACATCCTCGCAGCCCTGGTGCTGGACATTAATTTCCTTTATGGCCACCTACAATGACATGGAAAGCCATTAAGAGCAGACATTACGAGAGCCTCTTTCTCCGTGCACTCACGGGCCTTGATGCCTTGTCACCTCACTAGAAATGACACTAAACCATCAACCGCAAAGCGCCAACAGCACTCTCTGCACCTGCAGACATCTGAAAGCGACTTTTTTTATCCCGACTATTATCATTGACACATGGTTTGCAAGCCAAAAGTAATTTGGCTCCTGTGAAGATAAATTGAAACCACTGGAAATTCATTAGCATTTCTAGGGGCTTTGACCCTAGCCTTTCAGAGATGGCTGCCATTCTTGACTGTGTGCCAAAGTCAATGCGCACATACATGACATGGAAAATGCTGTCCAAAAAAGAAACTCCAAGGCGACTCAAAGTAAAGTTACAACCCTAGCACATCCTAACTTCTTCACTTTGGGTTTTGCAACTCTGAAGAACAACCTTGAAGGTGGTTTACAACATGTAATTATTGTAATTTGTAATTATTTAGTGGGTTTAAAAATGAATAATCCTTCTGTGCTATGCTACAGGTCATAAAGCAGGGCTTAGGGCTTTTGGACACCTCCTCGACCTTCCTCCAAGAGCAGTACCTGAGCACAGCACTGCAGGTGGATAAGGAACTACCAGGAAGATGGAGTTGTATTTACTGAGAGCTAGAAACGAGGATTCAGGACTTTGAACTTATAGCCCCGAAGAGCAGCGGCACTCTCCAAGACACCACTGTGTCTGTTCAGTACAAATAGCATCTGTGTAGCGGAATGCCTCCGACACAGGATCAACACAAGGTTGTAAGGTTGTATTATTTAAGGCTCTTCATCAATTTCTTCCCATTGGTCTGTGCGCATGTGTGTGTGTGTGTGTGTGTGTGTGTGTGTGTTTGAACTAGGCTCCTTAGGACTGAAAGACAAAACTGTGCTCCAGGCAAGATCTCTCCTTCTTTAGCTCCTGCATGATATTTGAAAACTGAACCATATGGTGGAAAACAATGGGAAATCCTTTCTGTGTCTGAAGCTGGGCTTAAGAGGAATTGAGACGGAATGATGGCTCTTGCCATCAGCTAATCTATGAATATTTATCCAGTAAATCCAAGCCAGCGCGTCCTTCTCTGAAAGACAGCACCGCCATCCTTGCATTCATTCAGGTAGGGAGGAAGGACAAAGTCTGTCCTCTGCACGGGCTGCACAGCAGGACAGCCTTTGCAGCAAAGTCAGGTGGCCCAAGGCTTTGGCCATAGATCTCATCACAAGGGAAAGCACTCAAGAGCTGCAAAATCTGCATGGGCTGTTGGCACTTACCGCTCGTCCTGTGGCAGCGTCGAAGGCCTTATAAACGGTCCCAAACCCCCTAGAAACAGAAGAGTGGCAAAAACAGAGAAGTTGGTCAGTGCTGAGAAACAAAAGGCAGCCAAGGCAGGAGCTCTCTGCTTCCTGCAGTGTCTCTAAAACACCAGGCTCTGTCCACTCTTCAGCCAATGGCCCAGCAGCCCAGTAGCCCTCTGCCATGCAGAGTGCCCAAGAGAAAAGCTGGCTGCAACAGGAAGGAGAAGGGCTGCTACAAATCTCAAATGTACACTCTAGATGAAGCATGCGGGCTTTCCTTTGCCTTTCCCTTCTTGTGCCTGTGCCCGTGGGGTGCCTTTCCAATCAATGAAACATACAGTCCTGCTGGGCCTTCTCACCGCTCTCTTTTAATCCTGCCTGCAAAACTCCGGCAACACCACACAGCCTTTCTTCTTTTCCTGACCACTGAAGATTGTTTTCAGCAAAATACTGGAAAGCAATGCTACTGAGAGCTGTTATCTGACGGCTGGCATGTGGGAAGCTGCTCTCTCAGGTTTTTCTTCCTTCATGAGTGTGGCCAAATTACTTTGAATCATACAAAAGCATGGAAAACCTGGGCTTGCAGATCCTGCTGCTGGAGGCAGGCAAGCCATTGTCAGCAACCAGTTATCTTTCATGATGCCTTGTACTGCCTCAGCACTGAGACAGGGACAGTCTAAAGCCAGGGTCTGAAGATGCTTGCAGCTTGCCTGACTTCCCACATGATATTGCACCACCAAAAGACCTGGCCCATGGTTCTGTAGGATGCACTCACCCACTGCCAATACGTTTCCATCCAGTGTACTTCTTCTCTGGATCTCCCACATTGACCTCCTGCCCTGAAAGAAACCAAATGCAAGGAGCAAACTTCAAAACAGGGATCCTGGCTTCCGCGAGATCTGAAACCCAGCTCCACTCTCTGGGCCTCTGAGCAATTGATGGTCGCTTGGCTAACAACAGCATCAACAAGAACAACAGCAGCAGCAGCCCCAGCAAGACAGGCAGCTCAGTGGCACAGCTGGCCTGCACAGAGTCTTATTCTCCACACTCCTTTGCAGGGTTACCTTGAGGGGACACTAAGCCCGTGGGAAAACCATCAGAGCAGACAGAGACCAGAAAAGAACAGGCCCCAAGGCAAGTGGTTGTCATCTGCAAACAGGAAGGAGGGCTGAAAAATCTTGACACTTCATTTTCTTGGGAAGAAACACTCTCTTGTGAGATTCAACAGAAGGTTTCATACTTCCACAGTTACAATGCACCCTGGGATCTGGATGAATTTTTAGCAACAGCTGCTTTTTGCAGAGCAGAAAGAAGATTGCAAAGTGAATTCCAGGAGAGGAGGGGACCTTCTCTACCTCTCAGCGGTTTGCCTAAAGAACGCCTTGACATTTTTAGAGAACAGCAGCTCACGCTCTAACCAAGAACAACGGCTCTAGGAATTAGGACCCTCTTCATTTCTGAGCAGGCTGAGTTCTGGAGATGCCTTTGCCCATTCCCCATTTAGTGAAGAACTACAAGTCCTTGTCTTCAGCCTGGGCTGCAGCAGTCACTAGCACTGGACTCAGCTCCTTGAACACCACCCACGTGCCCCATCTCCCCAAGTGGGCGCAGCCAGGCGGGTAACAAGGACAGCGCCGCTCCTCAGGCGCTGCCGTGACACAGACACCTGCACAAAGGAGATGCTGATCCTTCCACGAGTCCAGGGGAAGCTGCAGCAACGGGACGGCAGCTGAAACCTCACAGCTAAGGAAGGCTCCAGCCTCTGCAGTCACACCGGCTGTCAGCGGCAGGGCAGGCATGACAAAAAGCTTGGCAAAGCCCACAAATGGCCACAGACAGCCGCTGTGAAGAAGCTAGAGCCACATCAAGCCCTGTTTCAAGGTGTTGACCCCTCTCAAGACAGAACATGATTGTCCTTGCCTTCAGGCCCACGGAGGAGTAGATCAATCCACCTTTTGTCCAATGGCAGCTGATAGCAGACACAAAGTAAACTGGGCTCTGTGCTGTACCTGAGCGGTTATTCTCTGGCAGCACTGCACTGGCAGCTATTACCAGTTGCAAGAAGCAACTCAGTTGTACTGCACACTCAGCAGGGCCTTGGTGTGCTTTCCTAGAGTACGATCTGTGCAGGGATTGAGGCCAATGCTTAGTATTCCTGGAGTATTTACCAGCTGGGCATTAGCAGTGACAACGTGCCTGGTACCAGAGGAACATGCAGCAGAGGGGCTGCAGGCTTCCTCCTGAGAATTGCCTGCAGGGCAGCTCTAGCTGACCTGTGTCTCTTTGATGCATCTTCCGAAGAATACCATTAAAATATCAAACAGGCATTGTAAGAAGAGTATCCTGTTCTTCTTCTTTTGGGGCACTTTGAAGAGAGCTCTTCCTCTCTGATTCCTTGAGATTGTTCTAAGAATATAATTTTTTAATTTTTAGGGCATATGGAAAGGATCTCTTCCTCTCTTATTTGTGCTGTCAGCTGCTGTTGTTTTCAAGGAGGCCAGGCTAACCAAAAGGTAGGATTCTTATCAAAACCAGCTGTAGAAGGAGTAGGAGAAGTACTAAGAGTCATAGAAACAACAGCAATATGAAAGCAGCCCAAGAGCAAATCAATTTCTCGGAAGTATTTTGTCTCCAAGGACTGGTGACAAGTCAGGAGTCCACAGGGAAACTAGCAAGCCAACTGTTCTGCTCAGTTTGGCCAGACTAGCACACACAGCTCCTCTGAGTCATTGGCTAGGTGGCAGTCTTCTGCTGCTCCCAAAACAATCCCTGCTTTTGTCTTTACTGTAGAGGGAAGCTCAGGCACAGCCCACCCACGCCCAGCTGCCCTCAGAGACAAAAGGAAGGCCCCAAGCGCTCCCTGCCTGCATCCAAGCACCACGGTGGCTTCTGTAGGGAGTCCAAAATTCCTCTCCCAGCAGCAAAGCAAGGAGGAACATGTGCTACAGTTCTTGCTGAGGCACACACACTAGAATCCACTGCTGGGTCGCACGAAAAATCCCCAGGACGTACTCAGCAGCTTCAGGAACTGCTTCTCTCTTTCCTGGCTTGAGCGGGACGAACCGCTCATGCTCGGGTTTTCAGGCTGCAGAGAGGAGGCTTCTTCGGAGGATGCTGCTGCAGCAACAGCTTTGATGGCGTATCCTGCACTCGTCTGGGACAAGAAATTTGTTTGTGTCAGAAAGGTGCCTGGCAGAGATGCCCCAGACAGAGTATTTCAAAGGCAAGCCCTTAGGAGCAGCACTGGTGTTAGGCTGCAAGTGGAGCTGTCAATTCCTCCCCCTCCAGTCAAACCCAAACCAGCAGTCAGAGACTACAGCTTGTCACAGTCAGCCGTAGTAGAGACTGCGAAAGGGAAAGAACAACTGTACCCTTCACCCCCTTCTGAGGACTGCATTCACCACGGACAGGGACAACTTGTTCAGAATCTGCATGGGTCACCATGCTCGCCTGAACAAACCCCTCAGAAAACAAAGGGAGCACTAAGAGGCCAGCAGAAATACATTCCAAGGATTGCTGGCACACCAGCCCCAGCACTAGCCCTGCTGCCCAGGGCAGCAGCTGAGATTCAGCAAGCCAGCAAGTGTCCTTCTGAGCAGCTGCCATGGAGACCACAGAGCATGGCGGTCAGAGACCTTGGCCCCATGCACCTGCAGCTCTGCAGGGGAAAGGCAACAAGGGCAGAGACCACTTGTTGCATGACTGCAGTGCTTCCTCCTCTTCCACTCACCCGCTTTTGTTCAGCCAGCCTGTACTGCAGCAGGACCTTGTGCATCCTTTCCATTTCTTCATTGTGCCCCTTCTCCATTGCCTTCATCTTGCTCCGAGCTTCCTGCAACTCCGCCTGCAGCTTGTCCTTGATATTCGATCAAGAGGAATCTTACTGGCATCTGCAATCTCACTCAGGTTTCCTCTGTTGCAGTCTCAAAAGCACTTGTGTTCAGCCACTTCCTTCTGCTTCTCTACCCAGCTCTAACCCTTCCATCCTAGCTCTTCTTCCTGGTGCTCAGCACTGGAGCCTGCCAGGCTCTGTGCTTCCAACATGTGTAAGGAAAGGAGAGGTCACCTTCCTTCCCTGCTATCATGGCTGCCTGTCCTCTGGCCCCCCTCTCTTCAGGATTTCTGTCTGTTCTCAGAGGCTCTGTTCTCAAATTCCCCTGCCCTTTGATCAAGGAAAAGCTGCAGATGGACTGCAGGATGAGGACGAGGCCAGCACCTAGATGACCCAGTCACAAGACAGGCTACCAGCTGAAGTACCAGCACCACGGGGCCTGTTGCAACTGCTTCAGGCTCCAAGGGAAGACCTCTGTCCACTGTGGGAGGACAGAAAGCAAGGAACCCAGTTGCTGGGACTGCAGTTGGCAGCAATGTCAGCAGCAGTCTGCTGCATGGCATGTGGCTGTGGGGAAGATGCTGCAGCTTCACTGCCATGCTTTGGGTGGTGACCACCCAGCCTCCTGGGGAACTTGGCTTATGCCCACGCTGAACCTGTGGCTGCCTATACTGTCCCAGCATTGTCCTCTGGCTCTTCACAGGCCATCAAGTATGAGCTCTTGAACTTCTCTGCTGTCTGGCCCAGCAACGTGTAGCCTACAGCAGATGCCTGTGACCATGTCCCATACTCGGGCTGCTCTTCTGCTAAGCCAGCCCTCCAAAGTCACCTGAAAACTTCAGCCATGTATTGTTCCTTACCAGTTTTTCCACCATCTTCCTTTTCTCCGCTTCCTCTGCAGCTTGCCAGAGTCCCAGAGCCTTGCTGCACTGCTCTTCTGCCCAGCGCAGCTGTTGAGCCATGGCCTCACACTGCTGCTTGCTGAAGGATCTTACAGCCAGCAGCTCACCACGAAGGCCCCTCACATCCTCTGCAAACATGACACACGGCAACAATCAGAGGCTACACAAGCAGAGGAATCTGCTGACCTTAAGCCCTTTCAGTTTCAGGCAAGGAGGAACCTGCCCTCAGCTCCTTCACTCCTCACAAGCCCTGCAGACAGAGTTGCCTTTGGGGCGACTGCACCAGGCAGGGCCATCAGCAGAAACAAAGCGCACGAGGCTCTCACCCAGTATCAGCTCCTTGGCCTGCGTGGCTGCGCGCGCTTGGGCTTCCAGGCGGCTCCTGGCCGTCTCCAGCTCTGACACGTGCTGCTGAGCCTCCAGCAGGCTGCTTTGCAGGCTCTCTTTCTCTGACCTACAAGTTGTCAACAGGGAGAGCAATTGTTCCTGGCACACAGGGGCACTTTCTCCAGTAAGCCACATCTTCAGATGTGCTTTAAGATCCCTTTACCTGGCTTCTGCCAGCTGCTCTGAAATGCCTTGTAGCTCCTGCTCCGTGGCTGCCAGTTGGGCTTCCAGGGCAGCGTTCTCTTGCACCAGCACCGCCTTCTCTCTGCACACCTGGGACAGTGTGTGCCCTTGGCAAGAGAACTCCTGGAGCAGCTTCTCCAGGCCCCTGTGGGCTGGCCGCTGCGGGCGGCAAACCTGCAAGTGGGGGGCACCATTTTTCATGTGGAACTACAACAACAACAACTCAGGCTCGGTCTTAACTTGCTGCCACAAGCAGCAATCAGGGGAGTCTGGCTAGGACAAATCCCTCTGCCACAAGTGCTGCCTAGGAATAAGGTGAGCGTACCTTTGGCGCTGCCAGAGGAACCGCTTCCTTCAGCAGATCCCTCTGAGGCTGCGATTCCTCCGCTCTCTGTGCCGCCACTTCAAACACGCTCTCTAGTGAGGAGTGGCGCTTTCTCTCAAATGCAGCCAACTCCTTCCATCTGCGACAAGGGGACAGACAAACAAGCCTTTAAGTGCAACACAAAAGGTTTTGCTCCTTGCAAAACCAGCACTGCATACCATGCGCCACATAAGGCAGTCTCAGGGCCTTCCAACAGCCCTCTACTTCCACCTCAAGAGAATGCTGCAATTCCCTCCCTAGACCAGCATCTCTCTTTGACATTCGTGCAGGTGAAAGAGTCGCCACTGAGGAAGTCAAACAAGCTTCCAGAAGGCACAGAACATTTCCAGAAAGCTCAGCTACTCTCAGCGCAACAGCTTCCTGCCTGCTGGCTCTAATGCTCCTTTCTGATACAGTGGGTACCAGACTTGGAAGAGTTTTTCTTTGGCTAAGACACGCTTGGTAAGTCCAAAGGAGCAGTCCCACAATTGCTCTTGCTTTCACTAGTGAAACAAGGAAAGAGCCTGCAAGTGATAGCTTGGGGAGGAGGTGGGTAGGATTTTCCAATTCAATCATCAAAGGATCCCAAGACAGTTTAGGCTGGCAGAGACCCCAGGAAGCCTCTAGCCTGGTCTTCCACTCCAAGCAATTGGGGCCAACCTCTGGACAGGCTGCTCGAGGCTCTATCCACCTGGGGCTTCCAAATTTCAAGGGTGGAATCTGCACATGCTCTCTGAGGCACTTGTTCTGCTGCATGATTGTCTTTGCGGGCCAGTGCTTTGCTGTCCTTAAGCCCAGCCTGAACCTCCCTTGCTTTTACTCTGCTCTACTTCAGAATGCTTTTTGTCAAGGTTTGACAAGTGAGTCCCAGGAGGCAGCTATGCTCTAGGTCGGTCGGCAGCCAGACCTGCCCTGGGCTGCCTTCTCCCGTCTGTGCTGAGCAAGTCAAAGGGTGAAAAGCCAAACTTGTTCTTTGACCCTGGGCCTCCTAAAGCCCAGCAATGCCCAGCCCTGCGCAGAGAAAGTGAGAGAGCTTAACACACACCTCAGCTCCTGGGCGCCGCGCACTCTATCCGTGCTCTCGTGCCGCTCTGCCTGTCCTGCCTGGACCGAGGAGTCCTGACTGGCAAGAACCTCTCCTAGCGGGACCTGCAAGGAACGGGCAGGAAAGAAGCACAAACCAGCAATAAGGAGCAGGGAATTTGGCTCCTGCGAGCTGGCAGAAGCAGCAAGCAGAGACAAAGCCCACCTGCAGGCAAAACTTATTGTGTGGGGCTGTTTAGGTGGTGTTTAGGTGGTGTTTTTGTCCCAGCTAACTCTTGAGTTGCTTTGGAAATGTCTGAGTAGAAGCAGGGAACACTTCCCTGCTCCCCTCTGGTCAACTGGCTTCCCCTCAGGATTTCAGGCTTTGGAGAGCAGCCAATAGGAACTGCATTCCAGCCCTTCAGAGACGGACCTTGTCGTGTCAAAGTCAAGGGTGGAGTTGAAGTAGTGACTGTAGCTACCTAGGTAGGGCGTGGACGGGGGTAGGTCCCTGCAGGCAGCAGTGGCTCCTCCGAAGCCCACAAGGCTGGGAAGTGCGCCTTGGCACCTCTCCCTCTGCTGCCAGCAGGGAGCCCGCACAGACTGTGTGCACAAAGGGGCTGACTTTGGCACCAGTAGCACTAAAGGGCATCGTGCTACCGCTTCTCTCACAGCAAGGGAAGTTCACAGTCCCTGTGAGAGTGCCAGGAAAATGATGCCTGCATGTGAAAGTTCAGATCCCATTTGCCACAGGTCAGTGGCTGGGCTGAAGAGCTAGGTCAGGGCAGGACTCCAGGCCACAGCATCTTCAGCCACAAAGGGCAAGTGCGGCCTGCTCAGAAACTTGCAGCTCTGCAGTGCACCAAAGCTTTGCACTGCACCAACCAAAGCTGCCACTTCTCGGTGCAGGGTGCTCAGGCCCCGGACATGCAGGTTTGTCTTCCTGTGACAGGACACCTCCCCTTTAGCCTCTGGAGGAAGAGAGCGAGCCCAGAGGAGGTTCTGCTGCTGCTCTGGTGCTCTGCAGACAGGCAGCAGCCTGAGGGACAGGGAGTAACCTGTCATTTAGAGCCTTACTTCTCCTGAATTCTATCCTCAGCTCTCCTAAGCAGAAGTCAAGAATTTGGAGACAAGTGGGATGCTCAGTCATTAAAACTCAGTTCAAGTGCACTAATGACACTAATGTTTGGATGGGATTGCATATGCTTCTGAAGGAGCTATTTTAGCCTGCCTACAAGCAGCATGCAGCCTCCTGTCTGCAAAGCTTGACTTTCATTAGCTAAAACCTCTTCAGTGGCAAAGGAGGAAACGGATGGACTCCTTTTGGTGGTGTTCATGCACACATTGACTTTGTGGGCTTTCTTTCAGCCTGCCAGGCTGGCGCTCTACTGCAAGGGGCCAAGGCCACAGCTTTCTCCACAATCCTCAGACCCCAGGAATGTCAAGGGTGCCGTCCCACTCACCGAAGCGGGCACTTGACTCCTTCCACCTCTGAGGCGACCTGCCGGGAACAAGGGAAAACCAACCAGGTGCTGTTAGAAATCTGTTGGTGCTGAGGAATCCCACAGAACAAGTCCACCCAAGCAGAGAGCATTTTCCTTCCACAGCATCCCTCCGGGAGCAACACTTCTTTAGCACAGCAAGCGAGAGTGCAGGCCAATAACCTAGGCTGTGTCTACCTTTTGCTCGGCTTTGCCACTAAGGAATTAGAAACTTGGCCGAGAAGATGCAAATTGTTCCTTAGCAGTCAGGGCCTACGTCGGAGCTCACTGTCCAGCCTGCAGCTAAAGCAGCTTTCTTCTCCTCCCTTTCCTGCACTTGCTGTCTCTTTTTGTAAATTGCACGCAGCCTGCCCCCCGCCATTGCTGGAAACAACTCCCCACCAAAGCTCCCACCAAACCCTTCTTAGCGCTTGCAGTTCTGTTGGGACACAGCACAGGCCAGCTCCGGGGTTCAGGAGCTCACACCAACTGCTCGGCAGTTTGCCCTTCAGCGCAAAGCCAATCCCTCTCGTAGCACACACTGCGTGTGCACTTAGACAGGCGCATCCTTGAGGGATGGAATGCAGAAACAGAGATGCCTTTCCTCAGTTCTGAAGAGAACCGAACAGTTTTTAGAAGAACACCTGCAAAGCTCTCCCAGTCGGCATTTTGGAAGTTCCCACACCCTGCTAGGTAAGAGACACCTCCTTTTGAGGTGAAGCTGTTGACAGGAGCTTTACCAAACCTATGGCAACTTTATGACATTTTTGTTTCATCGTGCTGCCCCAAGAAAAAACTTCTATTTACCAGTCAAACGACGAAAAGCTTTCCGAGAAGCCACCAGTGAAAAGGCCCTGCTGACTGCTCTACGGACTCGCTCCATCGTTTGAACACTGCTGCTCACGCCCGTAGGCCAGGGACAAAATAAAGGAAAAAACGCCCTCTTGCACAAGTCCCCAGACTGTGCAAGGAAAAAGGGGAGAAACAGGAGACTTGCACCACTCCACCGACTGTGCAAGAAAATACAGGAACAAAAGGACACCTGCTGTGATGGGAGAACAGCACAGCTGAGGTGATCCTCCTGCAATGAGCGCGCCAAGAGCTGCTCTGGACACTGAGACCTTGCGGGCACCAGGAAAACCTCCTGCTGACAACGCTGTGACGTGGCAGCCCTCTGCTGACATCACAATAGCAGCCATTCCGGCTGGGTTTGTGAATTCATCCATAGCAACCAAGCATTCTCTACAGCTGACACAAAAGAAAATCCCAGAAAGATCTCCTCTGCCTCAAAGCAGCACAAAACTCCCTTGCAGTCCATAACCCACAGCTCAAAGGAACAAGAGTAACACAAAACAGGCACCAAGCCCATACACCCTGTACGCCAAGCTGAACACTGAGAGAGAGCCAGGATGTGAGGAAGCCAAAGGCAATGTGCCCTTTTGGCCACCAGTGCTTCTGACTACAACCAATTTTAAATTTGCTTTGAAATTCTGTGGATGAAATCGTGCTTTGCTAATATCCCAGAGAGTTCCCTAAATAAGGATGCCTGTCATTCCTGCCCATTTACTGTATGGCTAACATCAACCATTGTAGGGTTCAAGGAAGAATGACACCTAAGTGGGGAGAAAAAGCCAAGTCACCAACCTGTGGCACACACAGCACACTGCTGCTGCACAATCACAGCACCTCCAAGAAGCCTTTGGGGCCTGAGACTCACTTCTGGCAGCTTCCTTGCGCACACATCTGGGAGTCACAGACATCTGACTCTAATGGACGCACAGAAAGAAGGGAAATAAAATCAAATCCCCTATGGGGGCAACATAGAAGCTGTTGTGGGGGGGGAACCAATGCAGCAAAATGGGCAAGTCCCACCTAGAAGGGAGGAGACCATGAGGCAGAGACCAAAGAGCTCAGCTGGAGGGCACACCTTAGGAAAGCAGGCTCAGGAAAACAGAGCAACCACAAGCCTTCAAAAGTTCAGAAGCTTCCTTCCAGGCTGTGTATTGTCCTGATGCAAATGCCCTCTGTGTGTCAGACTGAAAGTCAGGGCAATTCTCAAGAAATGTCTGATTAGATGACAAACGCCTTTGGATCTACACACACCGCATTTGTGCCTTACTAGTGTCCTAATCCCAAAGCTTTAAAATGTTGGTGAGTGAGCCTAATTTCCTCAGGGCTGGAGATCAGGGAGTAGTCTCAAACATGCACTACTTACAGAACAGTGCGCAGAGCTATGCGTACTGTTTTCTGCCCACCATTCACAAAACCCTACTGTTTCCTCAAAGGAAAGCAGCAGAAAGCTCTAGCAGCCTGCCCCCACCCCAAGAGTTTCCAACCAATTTTTTCCTCCACTTTCTACATCCTGCGTCTCAGCAAAAGTCCTTTCTGTCAACACAGTGAACTGGAGACGGACCATTGGTTTGTGTGCAAGAGCACGGCTTGGTGTTGCAGCCTGAGAGCTGGAACACAGGAGCTTGGGCAACTGAGCTTTGAGATGCAACAGCAGCCAGAGAATGACCCTGGGGGTGACAGCATGGGGAGGAAAGTGGCCCAGCCATGGCATTGCACACAAGCTGTGGAGGAGGCACTATCAGCATGACAGCCCTAATAAGGCCATACAAACCCTCATAGTTTTACACATGTATTGGAGGCATGTTGCAGATGATAGATAGATATGATTGTTCCCTCAGCTAGCCGGATGTCACTTCTGCCCTTAGATGAATCCTGGAGTGAAATGGACTGTTCCATCCCACCCCCCAAAAGATTGTGGCTCATCCCACACCTCTGTACCTGCCCCTAAAACATCAGCGTCTGTAACCCCATTGGGCCATGCCTTGTTTCGGCCCACATGGGAGCTCCTGATAGGGGGCTCCGAGCGGCCATGCGGTCTCTTGGACTTCCTCCCTCTCTTGGACTTCTGTCCCCCGTGGAAGGGAGGCTTCCCCTCTCCCACCTTTTGTCTCTCCCCTCCCCCACCCTCTTAGGCCCAGCCACGTGCTATGCCTGGGAGAACGAAGCTCGGGCCCTCCTAAACCCATAATAAAACTCTTTTCCCAAGAGCAAGCTTCAGAGATCTCTGCTTCCCTCCACCCCCACCGTGCAGGAGAATAATCTTCACTCAGACGCCGGTTACTCTGCATGTATGTCCATTTTCCTGCCTTGATAACCTTTTGGAAGCAGTCAGAGCTAGCAGGATTCAGCCAGCATCAGGAGCTGATGCAGCCTGGCAATCTGCTGATTTACGGAGGCTTCTGGCTCCCCAGGTGAAGCCAAGGCAAGCCCTGCTGCTGCTGCTGCTGCTCTGCTGCTGCGAAGCAGCGCGAAGGCACCGACGGCACCGTCCGGCCCCAACGCACAGCGCCAGGGCAATGGACAGCGCCCGGGCAAAGCACAGCTGAAGCGCAGGCTGGCCCAGAAGGGAATCCTCCCATGCAGTGCAGGATTTGGGCGTTTTGATTCCACAGCCCTGCCCTGAGCTGGCTGGGCACAAAGCCTCCCCAAGCACGGGTGCCTCCTCTCCAGGCTTTCTGCAGTGCCTTTGCTGACAGGGTCCAGTCAGCCAGGCTGCGGCCAGGCTCAGCTGATGTTACCAAGCAATGCTGTCCAAAAGAGAAGAAGACAAAAGGCAAACCAGAAAGGAAGTATTAGTTGCCATGCTGAGTTCCTGACAGGCAGAGGCAGGATTCCTCTGGTTCCCAGAAAGATGCAGAAACAGGACATCGGGACACTACGTGCCCCTTTCCTTCAGGTCCAGGACCTTGCTATTGCAGGCCAACGTAGCTCACCATTGTATTCAGCCCTTTATCCAGGTGTCATCAGCTTGCTGGGATTTTCCCCCTGAGAGCAGCCTGGGAATGCTGCTTGCTGTCACAGGGCTTTGTTCCTCCCAGGAAACTCCACAGACTCACTCAGCTTCCTCCTTCCTAACACATGGCCCCACTTAACTGCCAGGAGGATAAGCAGTGTAAGCCGTTCCTCAGCAAATGCCAATCCCTTTAAGAAATGCTGATTCCAGTGGGACTTAGGCCCAAGTGGTGTTCTCAAGAGCACTGAAGTTCAGAGTTTCAGCAGCAAGACAAGAGCAGGCAGCTTGGCAGATCTACATCATCTCCAGCAGTCACCTGCCTTGCAAATTCCTCTGCTTCCTGTGGCCATTGGCTGAACTCCTGTTCTTGACCTGCGGCCTTCTCCTGTTACCCCTGAGACTGGCACCTGAGGCAATGAGGCACCTTAGGAGGAAGTCTAGAACAAAATGACAGGAGAATTCCACAGAACCTGCACTTTGGATCGTTTGCCAGTTTGGTGCGTGCAGCTGTCCGCAGCAGACGTGGAGTTTGTGGTTCAGCGAGCTGTATGGCCCAGAAAAGAAAAGACTAAGCTCAGGAAAACCAGGATCAATTCACTCAGCTCCTGCAGGCCAAAAATGAGAGTGCAGCAAATGACTGAAAAACACAGTACTACTATGCAGCACACATCTGTGTCAGCGTGGGCATGACACAGATTTCAAACCCACATCCACGGAAGAATCTGACCTGGCAAGTGTCCCACAAGCCAAAGGGAGTGGTTTTTTGCAAAGGCACCAGGAGCTCCGTGGTGGACAGAGAACTTTGTCAAGAGAAGGGCTTACCTGGCAGCTGGTGGGAGTGGAGAGAACAGGCATGGGTGCACCCACAATGTGAGGGCTGCCCCAGGGGCCCCCCGGCCATGCACAGGACGTGGGCACTGCCCCGTGCACAGGACGTGTCCCTGCCATATTGCCAACATCAACACTGCTCCAGTGTCATGCAAACACATATGGGCCATTTGTTCCTTGGCATCTTTTCCCCACTAAAAAATCGTTCTTCCTTCAGTGAGCCCTACAATTTGCTGGTTGATGTTAGCCATGCAGTAAATGGGCAGGAATGATAGGCATTCCAATTTAGGGAACTAGTTTTAGTCAGAAGCACTGGTGGCAAAAATACAGAGTGTGTGGGCTTGGTGCCTGTTCTGCGTTCCTCTTGGATCCTTTGAGCTACGGGTTGTGCACTGCAAGCGGATTTTGTGTTGCTTTGGGACAGTGTGTGCCCTGTCAAAGGAGTCCTTTTTGTCGCCTGATGCTCTTAAGTCTGTGGACAAATGCAGGCATCCTGTTTTTTTTCTCCTGCAATTGTACGCTGTGCAGGCCTGTGCAGTTGTCTTAATTTTGCCTTCTTCTTATACAGTTGGCCGATTGCTGCGGGTGACCCCTTTTTCCCCTTTTCCTTGCACAGACTGGGGACGTGTGCAAGTGGGTTCTTTTTCCATTTTTGTTTCCTGGCCTGCAGTCGCGAGCAGCACTGATCAAATGATGGAGTGAATTCTCAGAGCAGTTGGCAGGGCTTTCTTGTTGGTGTCATCCTGCAAAGTTTTTAATGGTCTGACAGGTAAGTAAAAGATTTTTGCTGGGCCGAAACAAAAATGACATAAAGATGCCATAAGGTTGGTAAAGCTCCTGGCAACAGCTTCAGCTCAAAAGGGAGTATCTCTTGCCCAGCAGGGTGTCTGAAGGCATTCGTTTTTTTTATCTCTGTGCTTGTAAGGTCTGCAGACACATGCACGTGTCCTTTTTTCTTCCTTTTTCTTTTACAGTCTGTGAATTTGTGCAGGTGTCCTTTTTTCCCCCCCTGCTTTGCTGTACAGTTAGAGAACTCATGCAAGTGTCCTTTTATCCTCCTTTTTTGGCACAGTCTGCAAACTCATGCAAGCATCCATACTTTTTCATTTTAATTGCATAGTCTGGGGACTTTTGCCAGGGTCCATTGTTTTCATCTTTTCACTGCACACTCTGGGCATTCTTGCAAGCGGGTGATTTTTCTCTTTCTCTTTCACGGACAAGGTGTCCACTGGGTTCCATTCTGTTATTCATCTCTTGGATTGGTGGCAGCTCCCTGACAACTTCTTGTTGGTGATGGAGCAGCCTGAGCACTCTCAGAACCTCTCTGACTTCCTTCTGCCATGGGGGCTCCATGTCGGAGGAGGTGGTGCGGGACTGTTCCTCTGGTGCTGGAGGCCATGCAATATTGCAGCAGCTGTGGGGTCCTGCACCAGGATATCCAAGCAGAGACCATCCTCCTTGACCTGGCCACCGGACAGGCAAAAGTGATGGACTTTGCCTGTGGCACTGACCTGCAAGACACAGTCTGCCCAGACTTAGCAGGTCAGCCTACCCAGGGCTATGCTCCCGGCTGCTCCCAGCATCTCACGGCCCAACCTGGCTATGGCTCCGGGGATTCCCCCGTTTGCTGCCAGTCAGGGGCACACCTATGAGCACAGAGATCTGCCTGTAGGAGACAGAAGGAAAGATCATTAGAACCGTTCCACCTTCTCTCACTGCTAAACCAGTTCTTCCCTTCCTCATAAAGACAAAATGCAGATTTTCTGTGCATCAGTGGCAGCTTATTGCACCTGCAGAGCTGAAAGCCTTTTTCCCCTGCTGCTGTGCTACAGGCAGGTTTAGCAGCATTACCTAACACAGAGATTCACAGAGGGACCACAAGCAATTGACTTTGTGCCACTTATTCTCAAAGGTCACCACCACTCTCAGTGGACACAGATGGAAGAGAGTTGTACACTCACTCCCTGTTTGCCCTGCTGACACACACCTGGCAGGCACAGCTTTACCTGATGGGGAATAACAAGAAGGGACAGCTCCCTCACAGCTGTGCAGCCCAGAGATCTGCAGGGCGCCATCAGCACCTGGCTTCATAAGTGACCAGTTCTGCTGGGATGGAAACCAACCACCAAATCCTCGCTGACTTCAGCAGCGGCAGCAGCAGTGCCTGCATCTGATCCCTAGGTCAGGGGCTGGGCTGCATAAAGGACACACGTGGCACACTGCCCCTGAAGGATGTGATTCTGGAAACAACCACCTACCACTGTCTCCTGTTGTTTGTGCTAGGGTCACACCAGCCTGAGGCACTGGGTAGCCCTCAAGGCCACCTGGGACTGCAGATGACAGGCCCTGGCCTCCGGGACCAAACACAGGGGAGGAAGTCACTCTCCAGATGGAGCTTGCAAATTGAAAAGGCTGCCATGAGCAGGTACCTCAAAGGGCAGACAAATGAGGCCCTCCTGCACTTCAGCTGTGCCACGCAGCCACACAGCCTGGGCAGGCACCGCAGAGCACAGGGACAACAGAAAGCACAGAAAGAGGGACAAACCCAGTCAAGCACAGAGACTTTTCATGATTGCTGAGCCAAGCCAGATACCCCAAGCGTGCCATCACCCACCAGTCCTTTTCTGTTGACAAAGAGCAGGTCCAGCGGGTGCCTTGCCTCGCTGGCCAGGGTCCTGCCAGGCCGTTTCCTCTCTGCTCTCCTGTGCTGCCAGCAGACGTGCCCACCTTCTTCCTTCCACTTGCAGAGCCTCGTACCTATGAGCCATGGCCAGGTGGGAGGCAGGAGCAATCCCAGAGGAGAGGTGCCAGCTACACCGAGCAGGAACCAAAAGCCTCTGAAAGCACAGCTGAAAGCCTGTATCTCCACAGCATGTTTTGCTGCCCTGCTCTTCACTGGGAAATGCAATTGCCCCTTCTTCCTCATCCAGAAGTCTACAGCTGGACACAAGCTGCCAATGGGCGGCATTCCAAAAGCAGTGAAGGTTGGAGCTGATCAAGGAAGAAGAGAGTTGCCAAATCCAAAGCACACCCAAATGCCCTTAAGAGGGACTTTCCATCTTGAAGAAAGAAGGGCCAATTCACAAGTGAACGTAGAGCCTTATTCCATGGCTGACAAGGAAGGGAATTGTCCAACAGGCTTGATGGTGTTTAGGACTTTTATTGTGAGTCCAGTTCCAAGCTGCATTTGGAGGAAGTAGTCCTGAAGTGGTCCTGGTCATCTCTTCCACTTCCTTGATTGCTTCACTGCGAGTTTCCTTTTTTTTCTTCTGAAAAGCCCTTACAGTGGGGATTTAGATGGCAGGGGCCCATGAAATCTGAGGAAGGAATAACAGACGTACAGTCATAGCAACAACAGCAGTATGAAAGCAGCCTAGAGCAAATCAATTTCTCGGACGTATTTTGTCTCCAAGGACTGGTGACAAGTCAGGAGTCCTAAGGGAATCTAGCAAGGCAACTGTTCTGCATAGTTTGGCCAGACTAGCACACACACCTCCTCTGAGTCACTGGCTTGGTGGCAGCCTTCTGCTGCTCCCAAAACAATCCCTGCTTTTGTCTTTACTGTAGAGGGAAGCTCAGGCACAGCCCACCCACACCCAGCTGCCCTCAGAGGCAAAAGGAACTCCCCAGGCACTCCCTGCCTGCATCCAAGCACCACGGTGGCTTCTCTAGGGAGTCCAAAATTCCTCTCCCAGCAGCAAAGCAAGGAGGAACACGCGCTACAGTTCTTGCTGAGGCACACACGCTAGAATCCTCTGCTGGATCAGACAAAGAATGCACAGGACGTACTCAGCAGCGTCAGGCACCTCCTCAGCAGCCTGACCGCCAGCCCTCTCGCACAGCTCTAGCCTGGGTCTGCAGGGGGCTTCCTGTGGGACCTCCCTCCTTCTGAGAGGAAGCCCTGGCTTTCCCATTCTCTTTGGGCCTGCAATGCCATTCCTGCCTTCCTCAAACCTGCGCTCTCATAGCCCCTCACCAGACCCGTCCCTGAAGACACAAAGCTCTCTCCAGCACTGTTTACCAAGGGCCAGCTAAGAGACCATGCCACCCAGGCAGACAGCATCCAGAGAAACAGTGCCCAGAGGAGCACAGAGGAGTCCAAAACAACACACAAACTCTCTTTTCACACTCTGTGCCTCTTGACTCTCTCTGGTTCTTATCTTTTCTCATCCAGGTTGCATGATGGCAATTGACTGCTTCATCTTAAGCAACCTGTTCTCCTGCTCCCTCTGGACCTCTGCCAGGAAGTTTTCCTGTTGGGCCAGCAGCTGCTGTGCCTCCAAACACTGCCCTTCCAGCTCCTGGTGAGAGGAGGAAGACACTTCCACATGAAGTGCCAGCCAAGCTGCCCAAATAATCAGTGCAAGCTTCATGCCTCGCACCACCCCCCACTTGAAAAGTGCACAGCAGGAAGTGACTTTGTACCCTCCAGCAATGCTGTCCTAAGGGGAAACTCACAAGCAGGATCAGCAGGTGGGGATAAAGGAGATGCCACCTTTCTTTCCCGCTCTGATGGCTGCCTGTTTCTTGGCCCCTCTCCCCTCAGGATTCCCACCTCTTCTCAGAGGTTCAGTTCTCCAAGTGCTGACGTGGTCCTTGTCCTTCCTGTCAGAAGAGGCTGAAGAGAGGCTCCGCTGACCGGAGAAATGGATGCTGCTCAAAGGGAAAAAGAAACATACCAAACCAATTTAAAAGAGACAAAGAAAAAAGAAACAATTCTTTTCCAAACTCAGTTCCTAAGAGGGTCCAGCTAGCACACAAAAATACACTAACATAGGACTGAGGGCGCCCTCAGTATGTGTGCCTTCATGGCCAGGATGCTGCTAGCACAGGCAAACATGGCCCAGAACTGTGCTAGTCTATTCCTCAAGGTGTCATCACTTGCTGGGATTTTTGTCCTGACAGCACTATGGGATTGCTGCTTGCTGTTCAAAAGGCTTTGTTCCTTTCAGGAAACTCTGAACAGACTTATACCAGCTCCTCTTTTCTACAGAGGTGGGCTATTGGAGTGTCCAAAAGAGATGTGGGGCATAAGACATTCCTCAGGAGACTCCCAAGAGCTGTGAAAAATTTTGATCCCACGTGTTGTTCTCAGGACGCTGGACACGCAGGGTGTCAGCAGCAAGCCAGGAGCAAGGACACAAGCAGCAGGACGCAGATGTGCTCAGCTCCGGCTTGCAGGAAGAGTAGGCCCTGCCTTGGCATGGCCCCCCTCCCTCTTGTGCTGGCCGGCATCTTCCTTCTCAGCAGGAAGAGCCAAGGAAGTGGCCTGGTCACCAGCTCCTCGTCTGCCACAAATCCGGGCAGCAAAGCCGCAGCCATTCTCATCTACGTGACCGGGCCAGGCAGCACATGGGGCTGGCACAACTCCTGCTCAGCTGGCCCTGTTTGTCTGGCAGAAAGCAGAGGCAGAAACCTCTAAGAGTGGGGCAGGAGGGAGCAGCTGAGTGCACTGGGATGCTGACAGTCAGCTGCCCCACAGCCCCCGCCTTCCCACGGAACAATCCAGAACCGCTTGGCAGGGACGGCTTTCGTCGTGTTCTTCAAGCCCCCGTCCCCGGCACTGCAATACTTCAGTTCCTTTGCTACCAGCTCAACCTGAATACACCAGCCGAGAGCAAAAGAGGGCCACAGAAATGACCAGAAGGAGGGAGCTCCCCTCTGAGGAACAGCTGGGAGACTTGTGCAGGTTTAGCCTGGACAAGAGCAAGAACCAAGGAGACCTTTCGATATTTGTAGGGGCTTCAAAAAAAGATGGGGACATAGCTTAAAACCTTGTCCTCTTACAATTAGCCCTACTAAAAGATAAAAGACACTCCATGCAGATTGGCTCTAAGGAAGAAACTGTTTACAAGGAGAGTGCTGAAACACTGGCACAGGCTGCCCAGAGAGCTGGGAGGAGCCCCAAGCCCAGCAACATTCAAGGTCAGCTTGGATGGGACTCTGAGCAACCTGGTCCACTTCAAAGATGTCCTTGCCAGTGGCTGGGGATTTGGATTAAATGACATGCACTGGTCCCTTCTAAGCTCAAACAGCCTTGGATCCTACTTGGTTTTCATTGCAAAAGCACCCAGAGTGTGTATGACTAGATGGGGGGGGGGGGGCATCTGAAGCCCTGGAGATTGGCCGAGGAACAAACCCTGACAGGGAACAGCTGTTTGGGCTGCAGCCGCTTTGCCTTGTACCTGCAGAAGTTCCACGGCAGAGCCTCGCCTGTGCACATCCATCTGCAGGCAGCAGCCCAGAAATTCATACAAGCCAGAGGGCAGCCTGAGCTTGTGCAGATCTCGTACCCCTTGCTTGCCTATCAGGTAGTTAGCCTGAAGCAAAAGGAAACATGAGACTCAATGTGATTCTTCCATATCCTTTGGTGCTCACCCAGAACCCATCTTTTAAGCTCCAGTCTGCAGTGTCAATTTCTTGCCTGGCCAATGGTTAGAGATGAGCCTTCTCTCCCAAAGGAAAAAAGGCTCCAGTGCAGCCCCAGCTATTCCAAGCTGCAACAGGTCTTCCCTTGACAGCTGATGGGAGCCCCAGGCATGTTTTTACAAGTGGGCCTTGGTGGAAGAACTTCAAGCTGTGAGCATGGGATTCTGTCTAATGGACACAGAGCAGCAGGACACCGCTCTGTGAGCAGATTTACACCTTACCCTGTCACTGGGTTCCCTAATGTAAGGAACCTCTCCTTTGGCCATTTCTATTCCCACGATGCCAAGGGACCAGATGTCCACTTTGGGGCCGTATGGCTCTTCTCTCACCACCTCGGGTGCCATCCAGCACGTGGTCCCAACCATCGACCTCCGTTTACTCTGCTCACGGCTGAGCAGAGCACAGAGGCCAAAGTCAGCTGAGGAGAAAAACAAGCACTGCTTCAAGTAGGAAACATAGGAAAAGGCTTCCTCGGGACGCCTATGTCTCAGAAGGGCGTGCTGAATCGAGCTGCAAAAGCAGCTGGGCTCTCTTTCCTCAGGGCTGCAGCCAAGGACATGGGCAATTGTGCACTTCGCAACCCCCCCACGATTCCCACCGTGGCTTTTCCTCAGTCATCTCTCCCTTTGGAAGGAACTCCCACCCAAACCAAAGTTACTGCTGCTACCTTGTTGCTCTCTAGCCCACTCAGCACCTTAGAGCCGCGCCCTGGGCTTGCAGAGTGCTCCCTGCCCTGTTCCCGGCGCCACTGCTGGGCACCCGGCAGCCGCTCCAAAGCAGCCCCACACCGCTCCCCGGAGCGCTGCGCCTGACCAAGAATACCCACCCAGCTTGACGGAGCCATCCCGGCCCAGAAGGATGTTGTCACTTTTGAGGTCTCTGTGGATCACCTGGTTGGCATGCAGGAAAGCCAGGCCTTGCAGGCACTGGGAGAGAAAAAACAAACAGGAGGCCAAAAGTGAGTCTGATCTGATTTCATCACACCCAAAAGGAGACTGCTCCTGAAGAGTCACAGATCTCGAAGGAGCAGTGAGCGCTGGCAAGAGCAAGAGCTCGCTGCTGCAACACTAGGAGAGCAGGATCTTTCCAAGGGAAGGCATATTAGCTTGACGGGGAAACACCAGTCATTGCTCGAGACTGTCCCCTGCAAAGCCAGTCAGAGCGATCCCTGCTGTAGTGGATGTGCTCTCCCCGTCCACAGGACAAACAGTGGTTTGCCAAAAGAGGAAAAGTCCCTGCCTTGGCTACCAAGGGGATCACTGTCGGGTGGGAGACTGGAGGACATGGCCTATAGGGCTTCCTCAACAGCAGTCTTGGAAGTAGCTCATGGGTCAGTTTTCAGTAGCAAGCACCATGGCGGGTGCCATGCCACCCTTTGAAGTTGAGACCTGTGAGAGATGAGTCTCTCTTTGGCTTTGCCACTGGTTTAAAACTTGGACACCAGCATCTTTGTGCTTACAGGCAAAGAAGGTATTGCAGAAAGGTTTTGGGCAAAGGCTTGGAGAGGCAAAGTGCAGAACAGAAAATGACAATGGAAATGAGACAGAGAGTTCAATCATGGCAGAGAAGAGTAAAGAACAGACTATAGTGAGAGCAAGGACACCGGCAGGCAGTTCAGTCCAGGTGCTCTTTCTTCTCTGAAGCATAAGAGCAACACAGAAAGAAAGCTCTGAACATGGAATCACTCATTTTGCAGCGCTTTCAAAGGACGAGCCTGTCCAAGCCATCCCAAGCACAAGCAGGACCCCTTACCTCCCGACACACTGTTGCTATGTGTCCTACAGCCATCCTTTTCATGCAGACCACATCAGCTAAGGAGCCTCCATCCATGTACTCCAACACCACCAGAACAGCCCCACAGACAAGGTAGCTGTAAGACAAAAGCAACCGCGTGGAGCTGAATGTGCATAGCAAAATTGCCGTACGGAAGAAGAGACTAGAGCTGAGTTTTGTTTCCAGGTGCCCGGTTAATGAAGAGGGAATCAAGTGAAGACACACTCCACCTGGGCTATCCAGCGCTTGCCATCGGTGCCGTGTAAATGAGGAAGGCACACCCACGGAAAAGGAGACGGCTTAGGTGACAAGCAGGGGAAAACGGCAGTTTTGTGGCAGCAAAGATTAATCTGGAAGCGGACACATCCCAGCAGCTGCTTAATCATCTTCATACACAAATTGCCCCATGAACTCCAGCAGCAAGGAGGCACAGTCTTCACAGCTTTTACTCAGGGCAGGTGGGTGTGCAGCACTGCCAACACCCTTTGGAAAACCATGCAGAAAGGACAGCGATAAACAGGAAAAACAATTTCAAACCTGGCAAATTATGGCTCTCCTAGCCTAGTCTTTTGGCATGCAAAGCAATGGAAAACAGTGGGAACAGGGCAAGGGAAATAATTTCTGTGATGCCTTCTCAGCGCTTCTCCTCCGACACTTGGATAAAAATCACGCCCCAAAACAGCTAAACAACATGCAGTGAGTGAACATACATGCTGCAGGTTTAGTAAGAGAGCCAGGTTTCTGAGATCAATCTTCAAGCTATTTCTGCCAGGAAGCATTCGTGGGGACAAAATGCAATCTCCTCCTACGCCTCGCAATGGAGTAGGTTGATGTTAATTGAAAGATCCATCTTCTGCCAGAATACTGACCTTTCTAGGTAGGTGACAATATTGGGGTTCTTCATTTCATTCATGACCAGGATTTCCTTCAACACATCCTCGCAGCCCTGGTGCTGGACATTAATTTCCTTTATGGCCACCTACAATGACATGGAAAGCCATTAAGAGCAGATATTACGAGAGCCTCTTCCTCCGTGCACTCACGGGCCTTGATGCCTTGTCACCTCACTAGAAATGACACTAAACCATCAACCGCAAAGCGCCAACAGCACTCTCTGCACCTGCAGACTTCTGAAAGCGACTTTTTTTATCCCGACTATTATCATTGACACATGGTTTGCAAGCCAAAAGTAATTTGGCTCCTGTGAAGATAAATTGAAACCACTGGAAATTCATTAGCATTTCTAGGAGCTTTGACCCTAGCCTTTCAGAGATGGCTGCCATTCTTGACTGTGTGCCAAAGTCAATGTGCACATACATGACATGGAAAATGCTGTCCAAAAAAGAAACTCCAAGGCGACTCAAAGTAAAGTTACAACCCTAGCACATCCTAACTTCTTCACTTTGGGTTTTGCAACTCTGAAGAACAACCTTGAAGGTGGTTTACAACATGTAATTATTGTAATTTGTAATTCTTTAGTGGGTTTAAAAATGAATAATCCTTCTGTGCTATGCTACAGGTCATAAAGCAGGGCTTAGGGCTTTTGGACACCTCCTCGACCTTCCTCCAAGAGCAGTTCCTGAGCACAGCACTGCAGGTGGATAAGGAACTACCAGGAAGATGGAGTTGTATTTACTGAGAGCTAGAAACGAGGATTCAGGACTTTGAACTTATAGCCCCGAAGAGCAGCGGCACTCTCCAAGACACCACTGTGTCTGTTCAGTACAAATAGCATCTGTGTAGCGGAATGCCTCCGACACAGGATCAACACAAGGTTGTAAGGTTGTATTATTTAAGGCTCTTCATCAATTTCTTCCCATTGGTCTGTGCGCATGTGTGTGCGTGTGTGTGTGTGTGTATGTGTGTGTTTGAACTAGGCTCCCTAGGACTGAAAGACAAAACTGTGCTCCAGGCAAGATCTCTCCTTCTTTAGCTCCTGCATGATATTTGAAAACTGAACCATATGGTGGAAAACAATGGGAAATCCTTTCTGTGTCTGAAGCTGGGCTTAAGAGGAATTGAGACGGAATGATGGCTCTTGCCATCAGCTAATCTATGAATATTTATCCAGTAAATCCAAGCCAGCGCATCCTTCTCTGAAAGACACCACCACCATCCTTGCATTCATTCAGGTAGGGAGGAAGGACAAAGTCTGTCCTCTGCACGGGCTGCACAGCAGGACAGCCTTTGCAGCAAAGTCAGGTGGCCCAAGGCTTTGGCCATAGATCTCATCACAAGGGAAAGCACTCAAGAGCTGCAAAATCTGCATGGGCTGTTGGCACTTACCGCTCGTCCTGTGGCAGCGTCGAAGGCCTTATAAACGGTCCCAAACCCCCTAGAAACAGAACAGTGGCAAAAACAGAGAAGTTGGTCAGTGCTAAGAAACAAAAGGCAGCCAAGGCAGGAGCTCTCTGCTTCCTGCAGTGTCTCTAAAACACCAGGCTCTGTCCACTCTTCAGCCAACGGCCCAGCAGCCCAGTAGCCCTCTGCCATGCAGAGTGCCCAAGAGAAAAGCTGGCTGCAACAGGAAGGAGAAGGGCTGCTACAAATCTCAAATGTACACTCTAGATGAAGCATGCGGGCTTTCCTTTGCCTTTCCCTTCTTGTGCCTGTGCCTGTGGGGTGCCTTTCCAATCAATGAAACATACAGTCCTGCTGGGCCTTCTCACCGCTCTCTTTTAATCCTGCCTGCAAAACTCCGGCAACACCACACAGCCTTTCTTCTTTTCCTGACCACTGAAGATTGTTTTCAGCAAAATACTGGAAAGCAATGCTACTGAGAGCTGTTATCTGACAGCTGGCATGTGGGAAGCTGCTCTCAGGTTTTTCTTCCTTCATGAGTGTGGCCAAATTACTTTGAATCATACAAAAGCATGGAAAACCTGGGCTTGCAGATCCTGCTGCTGGAGGCAGGCAAGCCATTGTCAGCAACCAGTTATCTTTCGTGATGCCTTGTTCTGCCTCAGCACTGAGACAGGGACAGTCTAAAGCCAGGGTCTGAAGATGCTTGCAGCTTGCCTGACTTCCCACATGATATTGCACCACCAAAAGACCTGGCCCATGGTTCTGTAGAAGTAAGCGTGGCTGCACTCACCCACTGCCAATACGTTTCCATCCAGTGTACTTCTTCTCTGGATCTCCCACATTGACCTCCTGCCCTGAAAGAAACCAAATGCAAGGAGCAAACTTCAAAACAGGGATCCTGGCTTCCGCGAGATCTGAAACCCAGCTCCACTCTCTGGGCCTCTGAGCAATTGATGGTTGCTTGGCTAACAACAGCATCAACAAGAACAACAGCAGCAGCAGCCCCAGCAAGACAGGCAGCTCAGTGGCACAGCTGGCCGGCACAGAGTCTGATTCTCCACACTCCTTTGCAGGGTTACCTTGAGGGGACACTAAGCCCGTGGGAAAACCATCAGAGCAGACAGAGACCAGAAAAGAACAGGCCCCAAGGCAAGTGGTTGTCATCTGCAAACAGGAAGGAGGGCTGAAAAATCTTGACACTTCATTTTCTTGGGAAGAAACACTCTCTTGTGAGATTCAACAGAAGGTTTCATACTTCCACAGTTACAATGCACCCTGGGATCTGGATGAATTTTTAGCAACAGCTGCTTTTTGCAGAGCAGAAAGAAGATTGCAAAGTGAATTCCAGGAGAGGAGGGGACCTTCTCTACCTCTCAGCGGTTTGCCTAAAGAACGCCTTGACATTTTTAGAGAACAGCAGCTCACGCTCTAACCAAGAACAACAGCTCTAGGAATTAGGACCCTCTTAATTTCTGAGCAGGCTGAGTTCTGGAGATGCCTTTGCCCATTCCCCATTTAGTGAAGAACTACAAGTCCTTGTCTTCAGCCTGGGCTGCAGCAGTCACTAGCACTGGACTCAGCTCCTTGAACACCACCCACGTGCCCCATCTCCCCAAGTGGGCGCAGCCAGGCGGGTAACAAGGACAGCGCCGCTCCTCAGGCGCTGCCGTGACACAGACACCTGCACAAAGGAGATGCTGATCCTTCCACGAGTCCAGGGGAAGCTGCAGCAACGGGACGGCAGCTGAAACCTCACAGCTAAGGAAGGCTCCAGCCTCTGCAGTCACACCGGCTGTCAGCGGCAGGGCAGGCATGACAAAAAGCTTGGCAAAGCCCACAAATGGCCACAGACAGCCGCTGTGAAGAAGCTAGAGCCACATCAAGCCCTGTTTCAAGGTGTTGACCCCTCTCAAGACAGAACATGATTGTCCTTGCCTTCAGGCCCACGGAGGAGTAGATCAATCCACCTTTTGTCCAATGGCAGCTGATAGCAGACACAAAGTAAACTGGGCTCTGTGCTGTACCTGAGCGGTTATTCTCTGGCAGCACTGCACTGGCAGCTATTACCAGTTGCAAGAAGCAACTCAGTTGTACTGCACACTCAGCAGGGCCTTGGTGTGCTTTCCTAGAGTACGATCTGTGCAGGGATTGAGGCCAATGCTTAGTATTCCTGGAGTATTTACCAGCTGGGCATTAGCAGTGACAACGTGCCTGGTACCAGAGGAACATGCAGCAGAGGGGCTGCAGGCTTCCTCCTGAGAATTGCCTGCAGGGCAGCTCTAGCTGACCTGTGTCTCTTTGATGCATCTTCCGAAGAATACCATTAAAATATCAAACAGGCATTGTAAGAAGAGTATCCTGTTCTTCTTCTTTTGGGGCACTTTGAAGAGAGCTCTTCCTCTCTGATTCCTTGAGATTGTTCTAAGAATATATTTTTTTAATTTTTAGGGCATATGGAAAGGATCTCTTCCTCTCTTATTTGTGCTGTCAGCTGCTGTTGTTTTCAAGGAGGCCAGGCTAACCAAAAGGTAGGATTCTTATCAAAACCAGCTGTAGAAGGAGTAGGAGAAATACTAAGAGTCATAGAAACAACAGCAATATGAAAGCAGCCCTAGAGCAAATCAATTTCTCGGAAGTATTTTGTCTCCAAGGACTGGTGACAAGTCAGGAGTCCACAGGGAAACTAGCAAGCCAACTGTTCTGCTCAGTTTGGCCAGACTAGCACACACAGCTCCTCTGAGTCATTGGCTAGGTGGCAGCCTTCTGCTGCTCCCAAAACAATCCCTGCTTTTGTCTTTACTGTAGAGGGAAGCTCAGGCACAGCCCACCCACGCCCAGCTGCCCTCCTAGACAAAAGGAAGGCCCCAAGCGCTCCCTGCCTGCATCCAAGCACCACGGTGGCTTCTGTAGGGAGTCCAAAATTCCTCTCCCAGCAGCAAAGCAAGGAGGAACATGTGCTACAGTTCTTGCTGAGGCACACACACTAGAATCCACTGCTGGGTCGCACGAAAAATCCCCAGGACGTACTCAGCAGCTTCAGGAACTGCTTCTCTCTTTCCTGGCTTGAGCGGGACGAACCGCTCATGCTCGGGTTTTCAGGCTGCAGAGAGGAGGCTTCTTCGGAGGATGCTGCTGCAGCAACAGCTTTGATGGCGTATCCTGCACTCGTCTGGGACAAGAAATTTGTTTGTGTCAGAAAGGTGCCTGGCAGAGATGTCCCAGACAGAGTATTTCAAAGGCAAGCCCTTAGGAGCAGCACTGGTGTTAGGCTGCAAGTGGAGCTGTCAACTCCTCCCCCTCCAGTCAAACCCAAACCAGCAGTCAGAGACTACAGCTTGTCACAGTCAGCCGTAGTAGAGACTGCGAAAGGGAAAGAACAACTGTACCCTTCACCCCCTTCTGAGGACTGCATTCACCACGGACAGGGACAACTTGTTCAGAATCTGCATGGGTCACCATGCTCACCTGAACAAACCCCTCAGAAAACAAAGGGAGCACTAAGAAGCCAGCAGAAATACATTCCAAGGATTGCTGGCACACCAGCCCCAGCACTAGCCCTGCTGCCCAGGGCAGCAGCTGAGATTCAGCAAGCCAGCAAGTGTCCTTCTGAGCAGCTGCCATGGAGACCACAGAGCATGGCGGTCAGAGACCTTGGCCCCATGCACCTGCAGCTCTGCAGGGGAAAGGCAACAAGGGCAGAGACCACTTGTTGCATGACTGCAGTGCTTCCTCCTCTTCCACTCACCCGCTTTTGTTCAGCCAGCCTGTACTGCAGCAGGACCTCGTGCATCCTTTCCATTTCTTCATTGTGCCCCTTCTCCATTGCCTTCATCTTGCTCCGAGCTTCCTGCAACTCCGCCTGCAGCTTGTCCTTGATATTCGATCAAGAGGAATCTTACTGGCATCTGCAATCTCACTCAGGTTTCCTCTGTTGCAGTCTCAAAAGCACTTGTGTTCAGCCACTTCCTTCTGCTTCTCTACCCAGCTCTAACCCTTCCATCCTAGCTCTTCTTCCTGGTGCTCAGCACTGGAGCCTGCCAGGCTCTGTGCTTCCAACATGTGTAAGGAAAGGAGAGGTCACCTTCCTTCCCTGCTATCATGGCTGCCTGTCCTCTGGCCCCCCTCTCTTCAGGATTTCTGTCTGTTCTCAGAGGCTCTGTTCTCAAATTCCCCTGCCCTTTGATCAAGGAAAAGCTGCAGATGGACTGCAGGATGAGGACGAGGCCAGCACCTAGATGACCCAGTCACAAGACAGGCCACCAGCTGAAGTACCAGCACCACGGGGCCTGTTGCAACTGCTTCAGGCTCCAAGGGAAGACCTCTGTCCACTGTGGGAGGACAGAAAGCAAGGAACCCAGTTGCTGGGACTGCAGTTGGCAGCAATGTCAGCAGCAGTCTGCTGCATGGCATGTGGCTGTTGGGAAGATGCTGCAGCTTCACTGCCATGCTTTGGGTGGTGACCACCCAGCCTCCTGGGGAACTTGGCTTATGCCCACGCTGAACCTGTGGCTGCCTATACTGTCCCAGCATTGTCCTCTGGCTCTTCACAGGCCGTCAAGTATGAGCTCTTGAACTTCTCTGCTGTCTGGCCCAGCAACGTGTAGCCTACAGCAGATGCCTGTGACCATGTCCCATACTCGGGCTGCTCTTCTGCTAAGCTAGCCCTCCAAAGTCACCTGAAAACTTCAGCCATGTATTGTTCCTTACCAGTTTTTGCACCATCTTCCTTTTCTCCGCTTCCTCTGCAGCTTGCCAGAGTCCCAGAGCCTTGCTGCACTGCTCTTCTGCCCAGCGCAGCTGTTGAGCCATGGCCTCACACTGCTGCTTGCTGAAGGATCTTACAGCCAGCAGCTCACCACGAAGGCCCCTCACATCCTCTGCAAACATGACACACGGCAACAATCAGAGGCTACACAAGCAGAGGAATCTGCTGACCTTAAGCCCTTTCAGTTTCAGGCAAGGAGGAACCTGCCCTCAGCTCCTTCACTCCTCACAAGCCCTGCAGACAGAGTTGCCTTTGGGGCAACTGCACCAGGCAGGGCCATCAGCAGAAACAAAGCGCACGAGGCTCTCACCCAGTATCAGCTCCTTGGCCTGCGTGGCTGCGCGCGCTTGGGCTTCCAGGCGGCTCCTGGCCGTCTCCAGCTCTGACACGTGCTGCTGAGCCTCCAGCAGGCTGCTTTGCAGGCTCTCTTTCTCTGACCTACAAGTTGTCAACAGGGAGAGCAATTGTTCCTGGCACACAGGGGCACTTTCTCCAGTAAGCCACATCTTCAGATGTGCTTTAAGATCCCTTTACCTGGCTTCTGCCAGCTGCTCTGAAATGCCTTGTAGCTCCTGCTCCATGGCTGCCAGTTGGGCTTCCAGGGCAGCGTTCTCTTGCACCAGCACCGCCTTCTCTCTGCACACCTGGGACAGTGTGTGCCCTTGGCAAGAGAACTCCTGGAGCAGCTTCTCCAGGCCCCTGTGGGCTGGCCGCTGCGGGCGGCAAACCTGCAAGTGGGGGGCACCATTTTTCATGTGGAACTACAACAACAACAACACAGGCTCGGTCTTAACTTGCTGCCACAAGCAGCAATCAGGGGAGTCTGGCTAGGACAAATCCCTCTGCCACAAGTGCTGCCTAGGAATAAGGTGAGCGTACCTTTGGCGCTGCCAGAGGAACCGCTTCCTTCAGCAGATCCCTCTGAGGCTGCGATTCCTCCGCTCTCTGTGCCGCCACTTCAAACACGCTCTCTAGTGAGGAGTGGCGCTTTCTCTCAAATGCAGCCAACTCCTTCCATCTGCGACAAGGGGACAGACAAACAAGCCTTTAAGTGCAACACAAAAGGTTTTGCTCCTTGCAAAACCAGCACTGCATACCATGCGCCACATAAGGCAGTCTCAGGGCCTTCCAACAGCCCTCTACTTCCACCTCAAGAGAATGCTGCAATTCCCTCCCTAGACCAGCATCTCTCTTTGACATTCGTGCAGGTGAAAGAGTCGCCACTGAGGAAGTCAAACAAGCTTCCAGAAGGCACAGAACATTTCCAGAAAGCTCAGCTACTCTCAGCGCAACAGCTTCCTGCCTGCTGGCTCTAATGCTCCTTTCTGATACAGTGGGTACCAGACTTGGAAGAGTTTTTCTTTGGCTAAGACACGCTTGGTAAGTCCAAAGGAGCAGTCCCACAATTGCTCTTGCTTTCACTAGTGAAACAAGGAAAGAGCCTGCAAGTGATAGCTTGGGGAGGAGGTGGGTAGGATTTTCCAATTCAATCATCAAAGGATCCCAAGACAGTTTAGGCTGGCAGAGACCCCAGGAAGCCTCTAGCCTGGTCTTCCACTCCAAGCAATTGGGGCCAACCTCTGGACAGGCTGCTCGAGGCTATATCCACCTGGGGCTTCCAAATTTCAAGGGTGGAATCTGCACATGCTCTCTGAGGCACTTGTTCTGCTGCATGATTGTCTTTGCGGGCCAATGCTTTGCTGTCCTTAAGCCCAGCCTGAACCTCCCTTGCTTTTACTCTGCTCTACTTCAGAATGCTTTTTGTCAAGGTTTGACAAGTGAGTCCCAGGAGGCAGCTATGCTCTAGGTCGGTCGGCAGCCAGACCTGCCCTGGGCTGCCTTCTCCCGTCTGTGCTGAGCAAGTCAAAGGGTGAAAAGCCAAACTTGTTCTTTGACCCTGGGCCTCCTAAAGCCCAGCAATGCCCAGCCCTGCGCAGAGAAAGTGAGAGAGATTAACACACACCTCAGCTCCTGGGCGCTGCGCACTCTATCCGTGCTCTTGTGCCGCTCTGCCTGTCCTGCCTGGACCGAGGAGTCCTGACTGGCAAGAACCTCTCCTAGCGGGACCTGCAAGGAACGGGCAGGAAAGAAGCACAAACCAGCAATAAGGAGCAGGGAAGTTGGCTCCTGCGAGCTGGCAGAAGCAGCAAGCAGAGACAAAGCCCACCTGCAGGCAAAACTTATTGTGTGGGGCTGTTTAGGTGGTGTTTAGGTTGTGTTTTTGTCCCAGCTAACTCTTGAGTTGCTTTGGAAATGTCTGAGTAGAAACAGGGAACACTTCCCTGCTCCCCTCTGGTCAACTGGCTTCCCCTCAGGATTTCAGGCTTTGGAGAGCAGCCAATAGGAACTGCATTCCAGCCCTTCAGAGACGGACCTTGTCGTGTCAAAGTCAAGGGTGGAGTTGAAGTAGTGACTGTAGCTACCTAGGTAGGGCGTGGACAGGGGTAGGTCCCTGCAGGCAGCAGTGGCTCCTCCGAAGCCCACAAGGCTGGGAAGTGCGCCTTGGCACCTCTCCCTCTGCTGCCAGCAGGGAGCCCGCACAGACTGTGTGCACAAAGGGGCTGACTTTGGCACCAGTAGCACTAAAGGGCATCGTGCTACCGCTTCTCTCACAGCAAGGGAAGTTCACAATCCCTGTGAGAGTGCCAGGAAAATGATGCCTGCATGTGAAAGTTCAGATCCCATTTGCCACAGGTCAGTGGCTGGGCTGAAGAGCTAGGTCAGGGCAGGACTCCAGGCCACAGCATCTTCAGCCACAAAGGGCAAGTGCGGCCTGCTCAGAAACTTGCAGCTCTGCAGTGCACCAAAGCTTTGCACTGCACCAACCAAAGCTGCCACTTCTCGCTGCAGGATGCTCAGGCCCCGGACATGCAGGTTTGTCGTCCTTTGACAGGACACCTCCCCTTTAGCCTCTGGAGGAAGAGAGCGAGCCCAGAGGAGGTTCTGCTGCTGCTCTGGTGCTCTGCAGACAGGCAGCAGCCTGAGGGACAGGGAGTAACCTGTCATTTAGAGCCTTACTTCTCCTGAATTCTATCCTCAGCTCTCCTAAGCAGAAGTCAAGAATTTAGAGACAAGTGGGATGCTCAGTCATTAAAACTCAGTTCAAGTGCACTAATGACACTAATGTTTGGATGGGATTGCATATGCTTCTGAAGGAGCTATTTTAGCCTGCCTACAAGCAGCATGCAGCCTCCTGTCTGCAAAGCTTGACTTTCATTAGCTAAAACCTCTTCAGTGGCAAAGGAGGAAACGGATGGACTCCTTTTGGTGGTGTTCATGCACACATTGACTTTGTGGGCTTTCTTTCAGCCTGCCAGGCTGGCGCTCTACTGCAAGGGGCCAAGGCCACAGCTTTCTCCACAATCCTCAGACCCCAGGAATGTCAAGGGTGCCGTCCCACTCACCGAAGCGGGCACTTGACTCCTTCCACCTCTGAGGCGACCTGCCAGGAACAAGGGAAAACCAACCAGGTGCTGTTAGAAATCTGTTGGTGCTGAGGAATCCCACAGAACAAGTCCACCCAAGCAGAGAGCATTTTCCTTCCACAGCATCCCTCCGGGAGCAACACTTCTTTAGCACAGCAAGCGAGAGTGCAGGCCAATAACCTAGGCTGTGTCTACCTTTTGCTCGGCTTTGCCACTAAGGAATTAGAAACTTGGCCGAGAAGATGCAAATTGTTCCTTAGCAGTCAGGGCCTACGTCGGAGCTCACTGTCCAGCCTGCAGCTAAAGCAGCTTTCTTCTCCTCTCTTTCCTGCACTTGCTGTCTCTTTTTGTAAATTGCACGCAGCCTGCCCCCCGCCATTGCTGGAAACAACTCCCCACCAAAGCTCCCACCAAACCCTTCTTAGCGCTTGCAGTTCTGTTGGGACACAGCACAGGCCAGCTCCGGGGTTCAGGAGCTCACACCAACTGCTCGGCAGTTTGCCCTTCAGCGCAAAGCCAATCCCTCTCGTAGCACACACTGCGTGTGCACTTAGACAGGCGCATCCTTGAGGGATGGAATGCAGAAACAGAGATGCCTTTCCTCAGTTCTGAAGAGAACCGAACAGTTTTTAGAAGAACACCTGCAAAGCTCTCCCAGTCGGCATTTTGGAAGTTCCCACACCCTGCTAGGTAAGAGACACCTCCTTTTGAGGTGAAGCTGTTGACAGGAGCTTTACCAAACCTATGGCAACTTTATGACATTTTTGTTTCATCGTGCTGCCCCAAGAAAAAACTTCTATTTACCAGTCAAACGACGAAAAGCTTTCCGAGAAGCCACCAATGAAAAGACCCTGCTGACTGCTCTACGGACTCGCTCCATCGTTTGAGCACTGCTGCTCACGTCCGTAGGCCAGGGACAAAATAAAGGAAAAAACGCCCTCTTGCACAAGTCCCCAGACTGTGCAAGGAAAAAGGGGAGAAACAGGAGACTTGCACCACTCCACCGACTGTGCAAGAAAATACAGGAACAAAAGGACACCTGCTGTGATGGGAGAACAGCACAGCTGAGGTGATCCTCCTGCAATGAGCGCGCCAAGAGCTGCTCTGGACACTGAGACCTTGCGGGCACCAGGAAAACCTCCTGCTGACAACGCTGTGACGTGGCAGCCCTCTGCTGACATCACAATAGCAGCCGTTCCAGCTGGGTTTGTGAATTCATCCATAGCAACCAAGCATTCTCTACAGCTGACACAAAAGAAAAGCCCAGAAAGATCTCCTCTGCCTCAAAGCAGCACAAAACTCCCTTGCAGTCCATAACCCACAGCTCAAAGGAACAAGAGTAACACAAAACAGGCACCAAGCCCATACACCCTGTACGCCAAGCTGAACACTGAGAGAGAGCCAGGATGTGAGGAAGCCAAAGGCAATGTGCTCTTTTGGCCACCAGTGCTTCTGACTACAACCAATTTTAAATTTGCTTTGAAATTCTGTGGATGAAATCGTGCTTTGCTAATATCCCAGAGAGTTCCCTAAATAAGGATGCCTGTCATTCCTGCCCATTTACTGTATGGCTAACATCAACCATTGTAGGGTTCAAGGAAGAATGACACCTAAGTGGGGAGAAAAAGCCAAGTCACCAACCTGTGGCACACACAGCACACTGCTGCTGCACAATCACAGCACCTCCAAGAAGCCTTTGGGGCCTGAGACTCACTTCTGGCAGCTTCCTTGTGCACACATCTGGGAGTCACAGACATCTGACTCTAATGGACGCACAGAAAGAAGGGAAATAAAATCAAATCCCCTATGGGGGCAACATAGAAGCTGTTGTGGGGGGGGAACCAATGCAGCAAAATGGGCAAGTCCCACCTAGAAGGGAGGAGACCATGAGGCAGAGACCAAAGAGCTCAGCTGGAGGGCACACCTTAGGAAAGCAGGCTCAGGAAAACAGAGCAACCACAAGCCTTCAAAAGTTCAGAAGCTTCCTTCCAGGCTGTGTATTGTCCTGATGCAAATGCCCTCTGTGTGTCAGACTGAAAGTCAGGGCAATTCTCAAGAAATGTCTGATTAGATGACAAACACCTTTGGATCTACACACACCGCATTTGTGCCTTACTAGTGTCCTAATCCCAAAGCTTTAAAATGTTGGTGAGTGAGCCTAATTTCCTCAGGGCTGGAGATCAGGGAGTAGTCTCAAACATGCACTACTTACAGAACAGTGCGCAGAGCTATGTGTACTGTTTTCTGCCCACCATTCACAAAACACTACTGTTTCCTCAAAGGAAAGCAGCAGAAAGCTCTAGCAGCCTGCCCCCACCCCAAGAGTTTCCAACCAATTTTTTCCTCCACTTTCTACATCCTGCGTCTCAGCAAAAGTCCTTTCTGCCAACACAGTGAACTGGAGACGGACCATTGGTTTGTGTGCAAGAGCACGGCTTGGTGTTGCAGCCTGAGAGCTGGAACACAGGAGCTTGGGCAACTGAGCTTTGAGATGCAACAGCAGCCAGAGAATGACCCTGGGGGTGACAGCATGGGGAGGAAAGTGGCCCAGCCATGGCATTGCACACAAGCTGTGGAGGAGGCACTATCAGCATGACAGCCCTAATAAGGCCATACAAACCCTCATAGTTTTACACATGTATTGGAGGCATGTTGCAGATGATAGATAGATATGATTGTTCCCTCAGCTAGCCGGATGTCACTTCTGCCCTTAGATGAATCCTGGAGTGAAATGGACTGTTCCATCCCACCCCCCAAAAGATTGTGGCTCATCCCACACCTCTGTACCTGCCCCTAAAACATCAGCGTCTGTAACCCCATTGGGCCATGCCTTGTTTCGGCCCACATGGGAGCTCCTGATAGGGGGCTCCGAGCGGCCATGCGGTCTCTTGGACTTCCTCCCTCTCTTGGACTTCTGTCCCCCGTGGAAGGGAGGCTTCCCCTCTCCCACCTTTTGTCTCTCCCCTCCCCCACCCTCTTAGGCCCAGCCACGTGCTATGCCTGGGAGAACGAAGCTCGGGCCCTCCTAAACCCATAATAAAACTCTTTTCCCAAGAGCAAGCTTCAGAGATCTCTGCTTCCCTCCACCCCCACCGTGCAGGAGAATAATCTTCACTCAGACACCGGTTACTCTGCATGTATGTCCATTTTCCTGCCTTGATAACCTTTTGGAAGCAGTCAGAGCTAGCAGGATTCAGCCAGCATCAGGAGCTGATGCAGCCTGGCAATCTGCTGATTTACGGAGGCTTCTGGCTCCCCAGGTGAAGCCAAGGCAAGCCCTGCTGCTGCTGCTGCTGCTCTGCTGCTGCGAAGCAGCGCGAAGGCACCGAGGGCACCGTCCGGCCCCAACGCACAGCGCCAGGGCAATGGACAGCGCCCGGGCAAAGCACAGCTGAAGCGCAGGCTGGCCCAGAAGGGAATCCTCCCATGCAGTGCAGGATTTGGGCGTTTTGATTCCACAGCCCTGCCCTGAGCTGGCTGGGCACAAAGCCTCCCCAAGCACGGGTGCCTCCTCTCCAGGCTTTCTGCAGTGCCTTTGCTGACAGGGTCCAGTCAGCCAGGCTGCGGCCAGGCTCAGCTGATGTTACCAAGCAATGCTGTCCAAAAGAGAAGAAGACAAAAGGCAAACCAGAAAGGAAGTATTAGTTGCCATGCTGAGTTCCTGACAGGCAGAGGCAGGATTCCTCTGGTTCCCAGAAAGATGCAGAAACAGGACATCGGGACACTACGTGCCCCTTTCCTTCAGGTCCAGGACCTTGCTATTGCAGGCCAACGTAGCTCACCATTGTATTCAGCCCTTTATCCAGGTGTCATCAGCTTGCTGGGATTTTCCCCCTGAGAGCAGCCTGGGAATGCTGCTTGCTGTCACAGGGCTTTGTTCCTCCCAGGAAACTCCACAGACTCACTCAGCTTCCTCCTTCCTAACACATGGCCCCACTTAACTGCCAGGAGGATAAGCAGTGTAAGCCGTTCCTCAGCAAATGCCAATCCCTTTAAGAAATGCTGATTCCAGTGGGACTTAGGCCCAAGTGGTGTTCTCAAGAGCACTGAAGTTCAGAGTTTCAGCAGCAAGACAAGAGCAGGCAGCTTGGCAGATCTACATCATCTCCAGCAGTCACCTGCCTTGCAAATTCCTCTGCTTCCTGTGGCCATTGGCTGAACTCCTGTTCTTGACCTGCGGCCTTCTCCTGTTACCCCTGAGACTGGCACCTGAGGCAATGAGGCACCTTAGGAGGAAGTCTAGAACAAAATGACAGAGGAGAATTCCACAGAACCTGCACTTTGGATCGTTTGCCAGTTTGGTGCGTGCAGCTGTCCGCAGCAGACGTGGAGTTTGTGGTTCAGTGAGCTGTATGGCCCAGAAAAGAAAAGACTAAGCTCAGGAAAACCAGGATCAATTCACTCAGCTCCTGCAGGCCAAAAATGAGAGTGCAGCAAATGACTGAAAAACACAGTACTACTATGCAGCACACATCTGTGTCAGCGTGGGCATGACACAGATTTCAAACCCACATCCACGGAAGAATCTGACCTGGCAAGTGTCCCACAAGCCAAAGGGAGTGGTTTTTTGCAAAGGCACCAGGAGCTCCGTGGTGGACAGAGAACTTTGTCAAGAGAAGGGCTTTCCTGGCAGCTGGTGGGAGTGGAGAGAACAGGCATGGGTGCACCCACAATGTGAGGGCTGCCCCAGGGGCCCCCCGGCCATGCACAGGACGTGGGCAGTGCCCCGTGCACAGGACGTGTCCCTGCCATATTGCCAACATCAACACTGCTCCAGTGTCATGCAAACACATATGGGCCATTTGTTCCTCGGCATCTTTTCCCCACTAAAAAATCGTTCTTCCTTCAGTGAGCCCTACAATTTGCTGGTTGACGTTAGCCATGCAGTAAATGGGCAGGAATGATAGGCATTCCAATTTAGGGAACTAGTTTTAGTTTTAGTTTTTGGTGGCAAAAATACAGAGTGTGTGGGCTTGGTGCCTGTTCTGCGTTCCTCTTGGATCCTTTGAGCTACGGGTTGTACACTGCAAGCGGGTTTTGTGTTGCTTTGGGACAGTGTGTGCCCTGTCAAAGGAGTCCTTTTTGTCGCCTGATGCTCTTAAGTCTGTGGACAAATGCAGGCATCCTGGTTTTTTTCTCCTGCAATTGTACGGTGTGCAGGCCTGTGCAGTTGTCTTAATTTTGCCTTCTTATACAGTTGGCCGATTGCTGCGGGTGACCCCTTTTTCCCCTTTTCCTTGCACAGACTGGGGACGTGTGCAAGTGGGTTCTTTTTCCATTTTTGTTTCCTGGCCTGCAGTCGCGAGCAGCACTGATCAAATGATGGAGTGAATTCTCAGAGCAGTTGGCAGGGCTTTCTTGTTGGTGTCATCCCGCAAAGTTTTTAATGGTCTGACAGGTAAGTAAAAGATTTTTGCTGGGCCGAAACAAAAATGACATAAAGATGCCATAAGGTTGGTAAAGCTCCTGGCAACAGCTTCAGCTCAAAAGGGAGTGTCTCTTGCCCAGCAGGGTGTCTGAAGGCATTCGTTTTTTTTATCTCTGTGCTTGTAAGGTCTGCAGACACATGCACGTGTCCTTTTTTCTTCCTTTTTCTTTTACAGTCTGTGAATTTGTGCAGGTGTCCTTTTTCCCCCCCCTGCTTTGCTGTACAGTTAGAGAACTCATGCAAGTGTCCTTTTATCCTCCTTTTTTGGCACAGTCTGCAAACTCATGCAAGCATCCATACTTTTTCATTTTAATTGCATAGTCTGGGGACTTTTGCCAGGGTCCATTGTTTTCATCTTTTCACTGCACACTCTGGGCATTCTTGCAAGCGGGTGATTTTTCTCTTTCTCTTTCACGGACAAGGTGTCCACTGGGTTCCATTCTGTTATTCATCTCTTGGATTGGTGGCAGCTCCCTGACAACTTCTTGTTGGTGATGGAGCAGCCTGAGCACTCTCAGAACCTCTCCGACTTCCTTCTGCCATGGGGGCTCCATGTCGGAGGAGGTGGTGCGGGACTGTTCCTCCGGTGCTGGAGGCCATGCAATATTGCAGCAGCTGTGGGGTCCTGCACCAGGATATCCAAGCAAAGACCATCCTCCTTGACCTGGCCACCGGACAGGCAAAAGTGATGGACTTTGCCTGTGGCACTGACCTGCAAGACACAGTCTTCCCAGACTTAGCAGGTCAGCCTACCCAGGGCTATGCTCCCGGCTGCTCCCAGCATCTCACGGCCCAACCTGGCTATGGCTCCGGGGATTCCCCCGTTTGCTGCCAGTCAGGGGCACACCTATGAGCACAGAGATCTGCCTGTAGGAGACAGAAGGAAAGATCATTAGAACCGTTCCACCTTCTCTCACTGCTAAACCAGTTCTTCCCTTCCTCATAAAGACAAAATGCAGATTTTCTGTGCATCAGTGGCAGCTTATTGCACCTGCAGAGCTGAGAGCCTTTTTCCCCTGCTGCTGTGCTACAGGCAGGTTTAGCAGCATTACCTAACACGGAGATTCACAGAGGGACCACAAGCAATTGACTTTGTGCCACTTATTCTCAAAGGTCACCACCACTCTCAGTGGACACAGATGGAAGAGAGTTGTACACTCACTCCCTGTTTGCCCTGCTGACACACACCTGGCAGGCACAGCTTTACCTGATGGGGAATAACAAGAAGGGACAGCTCCCTCACAGCTGTGCAGCCCAGAGATCTGCAGGGCGCCATCAGCACCTGGCTTCATAAGTGACCAGTTCTGCTGGGATGGAAACCAACCACCAAATCCTCGCTGACTTCAGCAGCGGCAGCAGCAGTGCCTGCATCTGATCCCTAGGTCAGGGGCTGGGCTGCATAAAGGACACACGTGGCACACTGCCCCTGAAGGATGTGATTCTGGAAACAACCACCTACCACTGTCTCCTGTTGTTTGTGCTAGGGTCACACCAGCCTGAGGCACTGGGTAGCCCTCAAAGCCACCTGGGACTGCAGATGACAGGCCCTGGCCTCCAGGACCAAACACAGGGGAGGAAGTCACTCTCCAGATGGAGCTTGCAAATTGAAAAGGCTGCCATGAGCAGGTACCTCAAAGGGCAGACAAATGAGGCCCTCCTGCACTTCAGCTGTGCCACGCAGCCACACAGCCTGGGCAGGCACCGCAGAGCACAGGGACAACAGAAAGCACAGAAAGAGGGACAAACCCAGTCAAGCACAGAGACTTTTCATGATTGCTGAGCCAAGCCAGATAACCCCAAGCGTGCCATCACCCACCAGTCCTTTTCTGTTGACAAAGAGCAGGTCCAGCGGGTGCCTTGCCTCGCTGGCCAGGGTCCTGCCAGGCCATTTCCTCTCTGCTCTCCTGTGCTGCCAGCAGACGTGCCCACCTTCTTCCTTCCACTTGCAGAGCCTCGTACCTATGAGCCATGGCCAGGTGGGAGGCAGGAGCAATCCCAGAGGAGAGGTGCCAGCTACACCGAGCAGGAACCAAAAGCCTCTGAAAGCACAGCTGAAAGCCTGTATCTCCACAGCATGTTTTGCTGCCCTGCTCTTCACTGGGAAATGCAATTGCCCCTTCTTCCTCATCCAGAAGTCCACAGCTGGACACAAGCTGCCAATGGGCAGCATTCCAAAAGCAGTGAAGGTTGGAACTGATCAAGGAAGAAGAGAGTTGCCAAATCCAAAGCACACCCAAATGCCCTTAAGAGGGACTTTCCATCTTGAAGAAAGAAGGGCCAATTCACAAGTGAACGTAGAGCCTTATTCCATGGCTGACAAGGAAGGGAATTGTCCAAAAGGCTTGATGGTGTTTAGGACTTTTATTGTGAGTCCAGTTCCAAGCTGCATTTGGAAGAAGTAGTCCTGAAGTCGTCCTGGTCATCTCTTCCGCTTCCTCAATTGCTTCACTGCAAGTTTCCTTTGTTTTCTTGTGAAAAGCCCTTAGAGTGGGGATTTAGATGGTGGGGGCCCTTGAAATCTGTGGAAGGAATAACAGACGTACAGTCATAGCAACAACAGCAGTATGAAAGCAGCCCTATAGCAAATCAATTTCTCGGAAGTATTTTGTCTCCAAGGACTGGTGTCCAAACGGAACCTAGCAAGGCAACTGTTCTGCATAGTTTGGCCAGACTAGCACACACAGCTCCTCTGAGTCATTGCTAGGTGGCAGCGTTCTGCTGCTCCCAAAACAATCCCTGCTTTTGTCTTTACTGTAGAGGGAAGCTCAGGCACAGCCCACCCACGCCCAGCTGCCCTCAGAGGCAAAAGGAACTCCCCAGGCACTCCCTGCCTGCATCCAAGCACCACGGTGGCTTCTCTAGGGAGTCCAAAATTCCTCTCCCAGCAGCAAACCAAGGAGGAACACGCGCTACAGTTCTTGCTGAGGCACACACGCTAGAATCCTCTGCTGGATCAGACAAAGAATGCACAGGACGTACTCAGCAGCGTCAGGCACCTCCTCAGCAGCCTGACCGCCAGCCCTCTCGCACAGCTCTAGCCTGGGTCTGCAGGGGGCTTCCTGTGGGACCTCCCTCCTTCTGAGAGGAAGCCCTGGCTTTCCCATTCTCTTTGGGCCTGCAATGCCATTCCTGCCTTCCTCAAACCTGCGCTCTCATAGCCCCTCACCAGACCCGTCCCTGAAGACACAAAGCTCTCTCCAGCACTGTTTACCAAGGGCCAGCTAAGAGACCATGCCACCCAGGCAGACAGCATCCAGAGAAACAGTGCCCAGAGGAGCACAGAGGAGTCCAAAACAACACACAAACTCTCTTTTCACACTCTGTGCCTCTTGACTCTCTCTGGTTCTTATCTTTTCTCATCCAGGTTGCATGATGGCAATTGACTGCTTCATCTTAAGCAACCTGTTCTCCTGCTCCCTCTGGACCTCTGCCAGGAAGTTTTCCTGTTGGGCCAGCAGCTGCTGTGCCTCCAAACACTGCCCTTCCAGCTCCTGGTGAGAGGAGGAAGACACTTCCACATGAAGTGCCAGCCAAGCTGCCCAGATAATCAGTGCAAGCTTCATGCCTCGCACCACCCCCCACTTGAAAAGTGCACAGCAGGAAGTGACTTTGTACCCTCCAGCAATGCTGTCCTAAGGGGAAACTCACAAGCAGGATCAGCAGGTGGGAATAAAGGAGATGCCACCTTTCTTTCCTGCTCTGATGGCTGCCTGTTTCTTGGCCCCTCTCCCCTCAGGATTCCCACCTCTTCTCAGAGGTTCAGTTCTCCAAGTGCTGACGTGGTCCTTGTCCTTCCTGTCAGAAGAGGCTGAAGAGAGGCTCCGCTGACCGGAGAAATGGATGCTGCTCAAAGGGAAAAAGAAACATACCAAACCAATTTAAAAGAGACAAAGAAAAAAGAAACAATTCTTTTCCAAACTCAGTTCCTAAGAGGGTCCAGCTAGCACACAGAAATACACAAACATAGGACTGAGGGCGCCCTCAGTATGTGTGCCTTCATGGCCAGGATGCTGCTAGCACAGGCAAACATGGCGCAGAACTGTGGTAGTCTATTCCTCAAGGTGTCATCACTTGCTGGGATTTTTGTCCTGACAGCACTATGGGATTGCTGCTTGCTGTTCAAAAGGCTTTGTTCCTTTCAGGAAACTCTGAACAGACTTATACCAGCTCCTCTTTTCTACAGAGGTGGGCTATTGGAGTGTCCAAAAGAGATGTGGGGCATAAGACATTCCTCAGGAGACTCCCAAGAGCTGTGAAAAATTTTGATCCCACGTGTTGTTCTCAGGACCGCTGGACACGCAGGGTGTCAGCAGCAAGCCAGGAGCAAGGACACAAGCAGCAGGATGCAGATGTGCTCAGCTCCGGCTTGCAGGAAGAGTAGGCCCTGCCTTGGCATGGACCCCCTCCCTCTTGTGCTGGCCGGCATCTTCCTTCTCAGCAGGAAGAGCCAAGGAAGTGGCCTGGTCACCAGCTCCTCGTCTGCCACAAATCCGGGCAGCAAAGCCGCAGCCATTCTCATCTACGTGACCGGGCCAGGCAGCACATGGGGCTGGCACAACTCCTGCTCAGCTGGCCCTGTTTGTCTGGCAGAAAGCAGAGGCAGAAACCTCTAAGAGTGGGGCAGGAGGGAGCAGCTGAGTGCCCTGGGATGCTGACAGTCAGCTGCCCCACAGCCCCCGCCTTCCCACGGAACAATCCAGAACCGCTTGGCAGGGACGGCTTTCGTCGTGTTCTTCAAGCCCCCGTCCCCGGCACTGCAATACTTCAGTTCCTTTGCTACCAGCTCAACCTGAATACACCAGCCGAGAGCAAAAGAGGGCCACAGAAATGACCAGAAGGAGGGAGCTCCCCTCTGAGGAAGAGCTGGGAGACTTGTGCAGGTTTAGCCTGGACAAGAGCAAGAACCAAGGAGACCTTTCGATATTTGTAGGGGCTTCAAAAAAAGATGGGGACATATCTTTTAGTAGGGCTAATTGTAAGAGGACAAGGTTTTAAGCTAAAAGACACTCCATGCAGATTGGCTCTAAGGAAGAAACTGTTAACAAGGAGAGTGCTGAAACACTGGCACAGGCTGCCCAGAGAGCTGGGAGGAGCCCCAAGCCCAGCAACATTCAAGGTCAGCTTGGATGGGACTCTGAGCAACCTGGTCCACTTCAAAGATGTCCTTGCCAGTGGCTGGGGATTTGGATTAAATGACATGCACTGGTCCCTTCTAAGCTCAAACAGCCTTGGATCCTACTTGGTTTTCATTGCAAAAGCACCCAGAGTGTGTATGACTAGATTGGGGGGGCCATCTGAAGCCCTGGAGATTGGCCGAGGAACAAACCCTGACAGGGAACAGCTGTTTGGGCTGCAGCCGCTTTGCCTTGTACCTGCAGAAGTTCCACGGCAGAGCCTCGCCTGTGCACATCCATCTGCAGGCAGCAGCCCAGAAATTCATACAAGCCAGAGGGCAGCCTGAGCTTGTGCAGATCTCGTACCCCTTGCTTGCCTATCAGGTAGTTAGCCTGAAGCAAAAGGAAACATGAGACTCAATGTGATTCTTCCATATCCTTTGGTGCTCACCCAGAACCCATCTTTTAAGCTCCAGTCTGCAGTGTCAATTTCTTGCCTGGCCAATGGTTAGAGATGAGCCTTCTCTCCCAAAGGAAAAAAGGCTCCAGTGCAGCCCCAGCTATTCCAAGCTGCAACAGGTCTTCCCTTGACAGCTGATGGGAGCCCCAGGCATGTTTTTACAAGTGGGCCTTGGTGGAAGAACTTCAAGCTGTGAGCATGGGATTCTGTCTAATGGACACGGAGCAGAAGGACACCGCTCTGTGAGCAGATTTACACCTTACCCTGTCACTGGGTTCCCGAATGTAAGGAACCTCTCCTTTGGCCATTTCTATTCCCACGATGCCAAGGGACCAGATGTCCACTTTGGGGCCGTATGGCTCTTCTCTCACCACCTCGGGTGCCATCCAGCACGTGGTCCCAACCATCGACCTCCGTTTACTCTGCTCACGGCTGAGCAGAGCACAGAGGCCAAAGTCAGCTGAGGAGAAAAACAAGCACTGCTTCAAGTAGGAAACATAGGAAAAGGCTTCCTCGGGATGCCTATGTCTCAGAAGGGCGTGCTGAATCGAGCTGCAAAAGCAGCTGGGCTCTCTTTCCTCAGGGCTGCAGCCAAGGACATGGGCAATTGTGCACTTCGCAACCCCCCCACGATTCCCACCGTGGCTTTTCCTCAGTCATCTCTCCCTTTGGAAGGAACTCCCACCCAAACCAAAGTTACTGCTGCTACCTTGTTGCTCTCTAGCCCACTCAGCACCTTAGAGCCGCGCCCTGGGCTTGCAGAGTGCTCCCTGCCCTGTTCCCGGCGCCACTGCTGGGCACCCGGCAGCCGCTCCAAAGCAGCCCCACACCGCTCCCCGGAGCACTGCGCCTGACCAAGAATACCCACCCAGCTTGACGGAGCCATCCCGGCCCAGAAGGATGTTGTCACTTTTGAGGTCTCTGTGGATCACCTGGTTGGCATGCAGGAAAGCCAGGCCTTGCAGGCACTGGGAGAGAAAAAACAAACAGGAGGCCAAAAGTGAGTCTGATCTGATTTCATCACACCCAAAAGGAGACTGCTCCTGAAGAGTCACAGATCTCGAAGGAGCAGTGAGCGCTGGCAAGAGCAAGAGCTCGCTGCTGCAACAATAGGAGAGCAGGATCTTTCCAAGGGAAGGCATATTAGCTTGACGGGGAAACACCAGTCATTGCTCGAGACTGTCCCCTGCAAAGCCAGTCAGAGCGATCCCTGCTGTAGTGGATGTGCTCTCCCCGTCCACAGGACAAACAGTGGTTTGCCAAAAGAGGAAAAGTCCCTGCCTTGGCTACCAGGGGGATCACTGTCGGGTGGGAGACTGGAGGACATGGCCTATAGGGCTTCCTCAACAGCAGTCTTGGAAGTAGCTCATGGGTCAGTTTTCAGTAGCAAGCACCATGGCGGGTGCCATGCCACCCTTTGAAGTTGAGACCTGTGAGAGATGAGTCTCTCTTTGGCTTTGCCACTGGTTTAAAACTTGGACACCAGCATCTTTGTGCTTACAGGCAAAGAAGGTATTGCAGAAAGGTTTTGGGCAAAGGCTTGGAGAGGCAAAGTGCAGAACAGAAAATGACAATGGAAATGAGACAGAGAGTTCAATCATGGCAGAGAAGAGTAAAGAACAGACTATAGTGAGAGCAAGGACACCGGCAGGCAGTTCAGTCCAGGTGCTCTTTCTTCTCTGAAGCATAAGAGCAACACAGAAAGAAAGCTCTGAACATGGAATCACTCATTTTGCAGTGCTTTCAAAGGACGAGCCTGTCCAAGCCATCCCAAGCACAAGCAGGACCCCTTACCTCCCGACACACTGTTGCTATGTGTCCTACAGCCATCCTTTTCATGCAGACCACATCAGCTAAGGAGCCTCCATCCATGTACTCCAACACCACCAGAACAGCCCCACGGACAAGGTAGCTGTAAGACAAAAGCAACCGCGTGGAGCTGAATGTGCACAGCAAAATTGCCGTACGGAAGAAGAGACTAGAGCTGAGTTTTGTTTCCAGGTGCCCAGTTAATGAAGAGGGAATCAAGTGAAGACACACTCCACCTGGGCTATCCAGCGCTTGCCATCGGTGCCGTGTAAATGAGGAAGGCACACCCACGGAAAAGGAGACGGCTTAGGTGACAAGCAGGGGAAAACGGCAGTTTTGTGGCAGCAAAGATTAATCTGGAAGCGGACACATCCCAGCAGCTGCTTCATCATCTTCATACACAAATTGCCCCATGAACTCCAGCAGCAAGGAGGCACAGTCTTCACAGCTTTTACTCAGGGCAGGTGGGTGTGCAGCACTGCCAACACCCTTTGGAAAATGGTGCAGAAAGGACAGTGACAAACAGGAAAAGCAATTTCAAACCTGGCAGATTATGGCTCTCCTAGCCTAGTCTTTTGGCATGCAAAGCAATGGAAAACAGCAGGAACAGGGCAAGGGAAATAATTTCTGTGATGCCTTCTCAGCGCTTCTCCTCCGACACTTGGATAAAAATCACGCCCCAAAACAGCTAAACAACATGCAGTGAGTGAACATACATGCTGCAGGTTTAGTAAGAGAGCCAGGTTTCTGAGATCAATCTTCAAGCTATTTCTGCCAGGAAGCATTCGTGGGGACAAAATGCAATCTCCTCCTACGCCTCGCAATGGAGTAGGTTGATGTTAATTGAAAGATCCATCTTCTGCCAGAATACTGACCTTTCTAGGTAGGTGACAATATTGGGGTTCTTCATTTCATTCATGACCAGGATTTCCTTCAACACATCCTCGCAGCCCTGGTGCTGGACATTAATTTCCTTTATGGCCACCTACAATGACATGGAAAGCCATTAAGAGCAGACATTACGAGAGCCTCTTCCTCCGTGCACTCACGGGCCTTGATGCCTTGTCACCTCACTAGAAATGACACTAAACCATCAACCGCAAAGCGCCAACAGCACTCTCTGCACCTGCAGACGTCTGAAAGCGACTTTTTTTATCCCGACTATTATCATTGACACATGGTTTGCAAGCCAAAAGTAATTTGGCTCCTGTGAAGATAAATTGAAACCACTGGAAATTCATTAGCATTTCTAGGGGCTTTGACCCTAGCCTTTCAGAGATGGCTGCCATTCTTGACTGTGTGCCAAAGTCAATGCACACATACATGACATGGAAAATGCTGTCCAAAAAAGAAACTCCAAGGCGACTCAAAGTAAAGTTACAACCCTAGCACATCCTAACTTCTTCACTTTGGGTTTTGCAACTCTGAAGAACAACCTTGAAGGTGTTTTACAACATGTAATTATTGTAATTTGTAATTATTTAGTGGGTTTAAAAATGAATAATCCTTCTGTGCTATGCTACAGGTCATAAAGCAGGGCTTAGGGCTTTTGGACACCTCCTCGACCTTCCTCCAAGAGCAGTACCTGAGCACAGCACTGCAGGTGGATAAGGAACTACCAGGAAGATGGAGTTGTATTTACTGAGAGCTAGAAACGAGGATTCAGGACTTTGAACTTATAGCCCCGAAGAGCAGCGGCACTCTCCAAGACACCACTGTGTCTGTTCAGTACAAATAGCATCTGTGTAGCGGAATGCCTCCGACACAGGATCAACACAAGGTTGTAAGGTTGTATTATTTAAGGCTCTTCATCAATTTCTTCCCATTGGTCTGTGCGCATGTGTGTGTGTGTGTGTGTGTGTGTGTGTGTGTGTGTGTGTGTGTTTGAACTAGGCTCCTTAGGACTGAAAGACAAAACTGTGCTCCAGGCAAGATCTCTCCTTCTTTAGCTCCTGCATGATATTTGAAAACTGAACCATATGGTGGAAAACAATGGGAAATCCTTTCTGTGTCTGAAGCTGGGCTTAAGAGGAATTGAGACGGAATGATGGCTCTTGCCATCAGCTAATCTATGAATATTTATCCAGTAAATCCAAGCCAGCGCATCCTTCTCTGAAAGACAGCACCGCCATCCTTGCATTCATTCAGGTAGGGAGGAAGGACAAAGTCTGTCCTCTGCACGGGCTGCACAGCAGGACAGCCTTTGCAGCAAAGTCAGGTGGCCCAAGGCTTTGGCCATAGATCTCATCACAAGGGAAAGCACTCAAGAGCTGCAAAATCTGCATGGGCTGTTGGCACTTACCGCTCGTCCTGTGGCAGCGTCGAAGGCCTTATAAACGGTCCCAAACCCCCTAGAAACAGAAGAGTGGCAAAAACAGAGAAGTTGGTCAGTGCTGAGAAACAAAAGGCAGCCAAGGCAGGAGCTCTCTGCTTCCTGCAGTGTCTCTAAAACACCAGGCTCTGTCCACTCTTCAGCCAACGGCCCAGCAGCCCAGTAGCCCTCTGCCATGCAGAGTGCCCAAGAGAAAAGCTGGCTGCAACAGGAAGGAGAAGGGCTGCTACAAATCTCAAATGTACACTCTAGATGAAGCATGCGGGCTTTCCTTTGCCTTTCCCTTCTTGTGCCTGTGCCCGTGGGGTGCCTTTCCAATCAATGAAACATACAGTCCTGCTGGGCCTTCTCACCGCTCTCTTTTAATCCTGCCTGCAAAACTCCGGCAAGACCACACAGCCTTTCTTCTTTTCCTGACCACTGAAGATTGTTTTCAGCAAAATACTGGAAAGCAATGCTACTGAGAGCTGTTATCTGACGGCTGGCATGTGGGAAGCTGCTCTCTCAGGTTTTTCTTCCTTCATGAGTGTGGCCAAATTACTTTGAATCATACAAAAGCATGGAAAACCTGGGCTTGCAGATCCTGCTGCTGGAGGCAGGCAAGCCATTGTCAGCAACCAGTTATCTTTCATGATGCCTTGTACTGCCTCAGCACTGAGACAGGGACAGTCTAAAGCCAGGGTCTGAAGATGCTTGCAGCTTGCATGACTTCCCACATGATATTGCACCACCAAAAGACCTGGCCCATGGTTCTGTAGGATGCACTCACCCACTGCCAATACGTTTCCATCCAGTGTACTTCTTCTCTGGATCTCCCACATTGACCTCCTGCCCTGAAAGAAACCAAATGCAAGGAGCAAACTTCAAAACAGGGATCCTGGCTTCCGCGAGATCTCAAACCCAGCTCCACTCTCTGGGCCTCTGAGCAATTGATGGTCGCTTGGCTAACAACAGCATCAACAAGAACAACAGCAGCAGCAGCCCCAGCAAGACAGGCAGCTCAGTGGCACAGCTGGCCTGCACAGAGTCTTATTCTCCACACTCCTTTGCAGGGTTACCTTGAGGGGACACTAAGCCCGTGGGAAAACCATCAGAGCAGACAGAGACCAGAAAAGAACAGGCCCCAAGGCAAGTGGTTGTCATCTGCAAACAGGAAGGAGGGCTGAAAAATCTTGACACTTCATTTTCTTGGGAAGAAACACTCTCTTGTGAGATTCAACAGAAGGTTTCATACTTCCACAGTTACAATGCACCCTGGGATCTGGATGAATTTTTAGCAACAGCTGCTTTTTGCAGAGCAGAAAGAAGATTGCAAAGTGAATTCCAGGAGAGGAGGGGACCTTCTCTACCTCTCAGCGGTTTGCCTAAAGAACGCCTTGACATTTTTAGAGAACAGCAGCTCAGTCTCTAACCAAGAACAACGGCTCTAGGAATTAGGACCCTCTTCATTTCTGAGCAGGCTGAGTTCTGGAGATGCCTTTGCCCATTCCCCATTTAGTGAAGAACTACAAGTCCTTGTCTTCAGCCTGGGCTGCAGCAGTCACTAGCACTGGACTCAGCTCCTTGAACACCACCCACGTGCCCCATCTCCCCAAGTGGGCGCAGCCAGGCGGGTAACAAGGACAGCGCCGCTCCTCAGGCGCTGCCGTGACACAGACACCTGCACAAAGGAGATGCTGATCCTTCCACGAGTCCAGGGGAAGCTGCAGCAATGGGACGGCAGCTGAAACCTCACAGCTAAGGAAGGCTCCAGCCTCTGCAGTCACACCGGCTGTCAGCGGCAGGGCAGGCATGACAAAAAGCTTGGCAAAGCCCACAAATGGCCACAGACAGCCGCTGTGAAGAAGCTAGAGCCACATCAAGCCCTGTTTCAAGGTGTTGACCCCTCTCAAGACAGAACATGATTGTCCTTGCCTTCAGGCCCACGGAGGAGTAGATCAATCCACCTTTTGTCCAATGGCAGCTGATAGCAGACACAAAGTAAACTGGGCTCTGTGCTGTACCTGAGCGGTTATTCTCTGGCAGCACTGCACTGGCAGCTATTACCAGTTGCAAGAAGCAACTCAGTTGTACTGCACACTCAGCAGGGCCTTGGTGTGCTTTCCTAGAGTACGATCTGTGCAGGGATTGAGGCCAATGCTTAGTATTCCTGGAGTATTTACCAGCTGGGCATTAGCAGTGACAACGTGCCTGGTACCAGAGGAACATGCAGCAGAGGGGCTGCAGGCTTCCTCCTGAGAATTGCCTGCAGGGCAGCTCTAGCTGACCTGTGTCTCTTTGATGCATCTTCCGAAGAATACCATTAAAATATCAAACAGGCATTGTAAGAAGAGTATCCTGTTCTTCTTCTTTTGGGGCACTTTGAAGAGAGCTCTTCCTCTCTGATTCCTTGAGATTGTTCTAAGAATATAATTTTTTAATTTTTAGGGCATATGGAAAGGATCTCTTCCTCTCTTATTTGTGCTGTCAGCTGCTGTTGTTTTCAAGGAGGCCAGGCTAACCAAAAGGTAGGATTCTTATCAAAACCAGCTGTAGAAGGAGTAGGAGAAGTACTAAGAGTCATAGAAACAACAGCAATATGAAAGCAGCCCTAGAGCAAATCAATTTCTCGGAAGTATTTTGTCTCCAAGGACTGGTGACAAGTCAGGAGTCCACAGGGAAACTAGCAAGCCAACTGTTCTGCTCAGTTTGGCCAGACTAGCACACACACCTCCTCTGAGTCATTGGCTAGGTGGCAGCCTTCTGCTGCTCCCAAAACAATCCCTGCTTTTGTCTTTACTGTAGAGGGAAGCTCAGGCACAGCCCACCCACGCCCAGCTGCCCTCAGAGACAAAAGGAAGGCCCCAAGCGCTCCCTGCCTGCATCCAAGCACCACGGTGGCTTCTGTAGGGAGTCCAAAATTCCTCTCCCAGCAGCAAAGCAAGGAGGAACATGTGCTACAGTTCTTGCTGAGGCACACACACTAGAATCCACTGCTGGGTCGCACGAAAAATCCCCAGGACGTACTCAGCAGCTTCAGGAACTGCTTCTCTCTTTCCTGGCTTGAGCGGGACGAACCGCTCATGCTCGGGTTTTCAGGCTGCAGAGAGGAGGCTTCTTCGGAGGATGCTGCTGCAGCAACAGCTTTGATGGCGTATCCTGCACTCGTCTGGGACAAGAAATTTGTTTGTGTCAGAAAGGTGCCTGGCAGAGATGCCCCAGACAGAGTATTTCAAAGGCAAGCCCTTAGGAGCAGCACTGGTGTTAGGCTGCAAGTGGAGCTGTCAACTCCTCCCCCTCCAGTCAAACCCAAACCAGCAGTCAGAGACTACAGCTTGTCACAGTCAGCCGTAGTAGAGACTGCGAAAGGGAAAGAACAACTGTACCCTTCACCCCCTTCTGAGGACTGCATTCACCACGGACAGGGACAACTTGTTCAGAATCTGCATGGGTCACCATGCTCGCCTGAACAAACCCCTCAGAAAACAAAGGGAGCACTAAGAGGCCAGCAGAAATACATTCCAAGGATTGCTGGCACACCAGCCCCAGCACTAGCCCTGCTGCCCAGGGCAGCAGCTGAGATTCAGCAAGCCAGCAAGTGTCCTTCTGAGCAGCTGCCATGGAGACCACAGAGCATGGCGGTCAGAGACCTTGGCCCCATGCACCTGCAGCTCTGCAGGGGAAAGGCAACAAGGGCAGAGACCACTTGTTGCATGACTGCAGTGCTTCCTCCTCTTCCACTCACCCGCTTTTGTTCAGCCAGCCTGTACTGCAGCAGGACCTCGTGCATCCTTTCCATTTCTTCATTGTGCCCCTTCTCCATTGCCTTCATCTTGCTCCGAGCTTCCTGCAACTCCGCCTGCAGCTTGTCCTTGATATTCGATCAAGAGGAATCTTACTGGCATCTGCAATCTCACTCAGGTTTCCTCTGTTGCAGTCTCAAAAGCACTTGTGTTCAGCCACTTCCTTCTGCTTCTCTACCCAGCTCTAACCCTTCCATCCTAGCTCTTCTTCCTGGTGCTCAGCACTGGAGCCTGCCAGGCTCTGTGCTTCCAACACGTGTAAGGAAAGGAGAGGTCACCTTCCTTCCCTGCTATCATGGCTGCCTGTCCTCTGGCCCCCCTCTCTTCAGGATTTCTGTCTGTTCTCAGAGGCTCTGTTCTCAAATTCCCCTGCCCTTTGATCAAGGAAAAGCTGCAGATGGACTGCAGGATGAGGACGAGGCCAGCACCTAGATGACCCAGTCACAAGACAGGCCACCAGCTGAAGTACCAGCACCACGGGGCCTGTTGCAACTGCTTCAGGCTCCAAGGGAAGACCTCTGTCCACTGTGGGAGGACAGAAAGCAAGGAACCCAGTTGCTGGGACTGCAGTTGGCAGCAATGTCAGCAGCAGTCTGCTGCATGGCATGTGGCTGTGGGGAAGATGCTGCAGCTTCACTGCCATGCTTTGGGTGGTGACCACCCAGCCTCCTGGGGAACTTGGCTTATGCCCACGCTGAACCTGTGGCTGCCTATACTGTCCCAGCATTGTCCTCTGGCTCTTCACAGGCCGTCAAGTATGAGCTCTTGAACTTCTCTGCTGCCTGGCCCAGCAACGTGTAGCCTACAGCAGATGCCTGTGACCATGTCCCATACTCGGGCTGCTCTTCTGCTAAGCCAGCCCTCCAAAGTCACCTGAAAACTTCAGCCATGTATTGTTCCTTACCAGTTTTTGCACCATCTTCCTTTTCTCCGCTTCCTCTGCAGCTTGCCAGAGTCCCAGAGCCTTGCTGCACTGCTCTTCTGCCCAGCGCAGCTGTTGAGCCATGGCCTCACACTGCTGCTTGCTGAAGGATCTTACAGCCAGCAGCTCACCACGAAGGCCCCTCACATCCTCTGCAAACATGACACACGGCAACAATCAGAGGCTACACAAGCAGAGGAATCTGCTGACCTTAAGCCCTTTCAGTTTCAGGCAAGGAGGAACCTGCCCTCAGCTCCTTCACTCCTCACAAGCCCTGCAGACAGAGTTGCCTTTGGGGCAACTGCACCAGGCAGGGCCATCAGCAGAAACAAAGCGCATGAGGCTCTCACCCAGTATCAGCTCCTTGGCCTGCGTGGCTGCGCGCACTTGGGCTTCCAGGCGGCTCCTGGCCGTCTCCAGCTCTGACACGTGCTGCTGAGCCTCCAGCAGGCTGCTTTGCAGGCTCTCTTTCTCTGACCTACAAGTTGTCAACAGGGAGAGCAATTGTTCCTGGCACACAGGGGCACTTTCTCCAGTAAGCCACATCTTCAGATGTGCTTTAAGATCCCTTTACCTGGCTTCTGCCAGCTGCTCTGAAATGCCTTGTAGCTCCTGCTCCGTGGCTGCCAGTTGGGCTTCCAGGGCAGCGTTCTCTTGCACCAGCACCGCCTTCTCTCTGCACACCTGGGACAGTGTGTGCCCTTGGCAAGAGAACTCCTGGAGCAGCTTCTCCAGGCCCCTGTGGGCTGGCCGCTGCGGGCGGCAAACCTGCAAGTGGGGGGCACCATTTTTCATGTGGAACTACAACAACAACAACACAGGCTCGGTCTTAACTTGCTGCCACAAGCAGCAATCAGGGGAGTCTGGCTAGGACAAATCCCTCTGCCACAAGTGCTGCCTAGGAATAAGGTGAGCGTACCTTTGGCGCTGCCAGAGGAACCGCTTCCTTCAGCAGATCCCTCTGAGGCTGCGATTCCTCCGCTCTCTGTGCCGCCACTTCAAACACGCTCTCTAGTGAGGAGTGGCGCTTTCTCTCAAATGCAGCCAACTCCTTCCATCTGCGACAAGGGGACAGACAAACAAGCCTTTAAGTGCAACACAAAAGGTTTTGCTCCTTGCAAAACCAGCACTGCATACCATGCGCCACATAAGGCAGTCTCAGGGCCTTCCAACAGCCCTCTACTTCCACCTCAATAGAATGCTGCTATTCCTTCCCTAGACCAGCATCTCTCTTTGACATTCATGCAGGTGAAAGAGTCGCCACTGAGGAAGTCAAACAAGCTTCCAGAAGGCACAGAACATTTCCAGAAAGCTCAGCTACTCTCAGCGCAACAGCTTCCTGCCTGCTGGCTCTAATGCTCCTTTCTGAAACAGTGGGTACCAGACTTGGAAGAGTTTTTCTTTGGCTAAGACACGCTTGGTAAGTCCAAAGGAGCAGTCCCACAATTGCTCTTGCTTTCACTAGTGAAACAAGGAAAGAGCCTGCAAGTGATAGCTTGGGGAGGAGGTGGGTAGGATTTTCCAATTCAATCATCAAAGGATCCCAAGACAGTTTAGGCTGGCAGAGACCCCAGGAAGCCTCTAGCCTGGTCTTCCACTCCAAGCAATTGGGGCCAACCTCTGGACAGGCTGCTCGAGGCTCTATCCACCTGGGGCTTCCAAATTTCAAGGGTGGAATCTGCACATGCTCTCTGAGGCACTTGTTCTGCTGCATGATTGTCTTTGCGGGCCAGTGCTTTGCTGTCCTTAAGCCCAGCCTGAACCTCCCTTGCTTTTACTCTGCTCTACTTCAGAATGCTTTTTGTCAAGGTTTGACAAGTGAGTCCCAGGAGGCAGCTATGCTCTAGGTCGGTCGGCAGCCAGACCTGCCCTGGGCTGCCTTCTCCCGTCTGTGCTGAGCAAGTCAAAGGGTGAAAAGCCAAACTTGTTCTTTGACCCTGGGCCTCCTAAAGCCCAGCAATGCCCAGCCCTGCGCAGAGAAAGTGAGAGAGCTTAACACACACCTCAGCTCCCGGGCGCTGCGCACTCTATCCGTGCTCTCGTGCCGCTCTGCCTGTCCTGCCTGGACCGAGGAGTCCTGACTGGCAAGAACCTCTCCTAGCGGGACCTGCAAGGAACGGGCAGGAAAGAAGCACAAACCAGCAATAAGGAGCAGGGAAGTTGGCTCCTGCGAGCTGGCAGAAGCAGCAAGCAGAGACAAAGCCCACCTGCAGGCAAAACTTATTGTGTGGGGCTGTTTAGGTGGTGTTTAGGTTGTGTTTTTGTCCCAGCTAACTCTTGAGTTGCTTTGGAAATGTCTGAGTAGAAGCAGGGAACACTTCCCTGCTCCCCTCTGGTCAACTGGCTTCCCCTCAGGATTTCAGGCTTTGGAGAGCAGCCAATAGGAACTGCATTCCAGCCCTTCAGAGACGGACCTTGTCGTGTCAAAGTCAAGGGTGGAGTTGAAGTAGTGACTGTAGCTACCTAGGTAGGGCGTGGACAGGGGTAGGTCCCTGCAGGCAGCAGTGGCTCCTCCAAAGCCCACAAGGCTGGGAAGTGCGCCTTGGCACCTCTCCCTCTGCTGCCAGCAGGGAGCCCGCACAGACTGTGTGCACAAAGGGGCTGACTTTGGCACCAGTAGCACTAAAGGGCATCGTGCTACCGCTTCTCTCACAGCAAGGGAAGTTCACAATCCCTGTGAGAGTGCCAGGAAAATGATGCCTGCATGTGAAAGTTCAGATCCCATTTGCCACGGGTCAGTGGCTGGGCTGAAGAGCTAGGTCAGGGCAGGACTCCAGGCCACAGCATCTTCAGCCACAAAGGGCAAGTGCGGCCTGCTCAGAAACTTGCAGCTCTGCAGTGCACCAAAGCTTTGCACTGCACCAACCAAAGCTGCCACTTCTCGGTGCAGGGTGCTCAGGCCCCGGACATGCAGGTTTGTCGTCCTTTGACAGGACACCTCCCCTTTAGCCTCTGGAGGAAGAGAGCGAGCCCAGAGGAGGTTCTGCTGCTGCTCTGGTGCTCTGCAGACAGGCAGCAGCCTGAGGGACAGGGAGTAACCTGTCATTTAGAGCCTTACTTCTCCTGAATTCTATCCTCAGCTCTCCTAAGCAGAAGTCAAGAATTTAGAGACAAGTGGGATGCTCAGTCATTAAAACTCAGTTCAAGTGCACTAATGACACTAATGTTTGGATGGGATTGCATATGCTTCTGAAGGAGCTATTTTAGCCTGCCTACAAGCAGCATGCAGCCTCCTGTCTGCAAAGCTTGACTTTCATTAGCTAAAACCTCTTCAGTGGCAAAGGAGGAAACGGATGGACTCCTTTTGGTGGTGTTCATGCACACATTGACTTTGTGGGCTTTCTTTCAGCCTGCCAGGCTGGCGCTCTACTGCAAGGGGCCAAGGCCACAGCTTTCTCCACAATCCTCAGACCCCAGGAATGTCAAGGGTGCCGTCCCACTCACCGAAGCGGGCACTTGACTCCTTCCACCTCTGAGGCGACCTGCCGGGAACAAGGGAAAACCAACCAGGTGCTGTTAGAAATCTGTTGGTGCTGAGGAATCCCACAGAACAAGTCCACCCAAGCAGAGAGCATTTTCCTTCCACAGCATCCCTCCGGGAGCAACACTTCTTTAGCACAGCAAGCGAGAGTGCAGGCCAATAACCTAGGCTGTGTCTACCTTTTGCTCGGCTTTGCCACTAAGGAATTAGAAACTTGGCCGAGAAGATGCAAATTGTTCCTTAGCAGTCAGGGCCTACGTCGGAGCTCACTGTCCAGCCTGCAGCTAAAGCAGCTTTCTTCTCCTCCCTTTCCTGCACTTGCTGTCTCTTTTTGTAAATTGCACGCAGCCTGCCCCCCGCCATTGCTGGAAACAACTCCCCACCAAAGCTCCCACCAAACCCTTCTTAGCGCTTGCAGTTCTGTTGGGACACAGCACAGGCCAGCTCCGGGGTTCAGGAGCTCACACCAACTGCTCGGCAGTTTGCCCTTCAGCGCAAAGCCAATCCCTCTCGTAGCACACACTGCGTGTGCACTTAGACAGGCGCATCCTTGAGGGATGGAATGCAGAAACAGAGATGCCTTTCCTCAGTTCTGAAGAGAACCGAACAGTTTTTAGAAGAACACCTGCAAAGCTCTCCCAGTCGGCATTTTGGAAGTTCCCACACCCTGCTAGGTAAGAGACACCTCCTTTTGAGGTGAAGCTGTTGACAGGAGCTTTACCAAACCTATGGCAACTTTATGATATTTTTGTTTCATCGTGCTGCCCCAAGAAAAAACTTCTATTTACCAGTCAAACGACGAAAAGCTTTCCGAGAAGCCACCAGTGAAAAGGCCCTGCTGACTGCTCTACGGACTCGCTCCATCGTTTGAGCACTGCTGCTCACATCCGTAGGCCAGGGACAAAATAAAGGAAAAAACGCCCTCTTGCACAAATCCCCAGACTGTGCAAGGAAAAAGGGGAGAAACAGGAGACTTGCACCACTCCACCGACTGTGCAAGAAAATACAGGAACAAAAGGACACCTGCTGTGATGGGAGAACAGCACAGCTGAGGTGATCCTCCTGCAATGAGCGCGCCAAGAGCTGCTCTGGACACTGAGACCTTGCGGGCACCAGGAAAACCTCCTGCTGACAACGCTGTGACGTGGCAGCCCTCTGCTGACATCACAATAGCAGCCATTCCGGCTGGGTTTGTGAATTCATCCATAGCAACCAAGCATTCTCTACAGCTGACACAAAAGAAAAGCCCAGAAAGATCTCCTCTGCCTCAAAGCAGCACAAAACTCCCTTGCAGTCCATAACCCACAGCTCAAAGGAACAAGAGTAACACAAAACAGGCACCAAGCCCATACACCCTGTACGCCAAGCTGAACACTGAGAGAGAGCCAGGATGTGAGGAAGCCAAAGGCAATGTGCCCTTTTGGCCACCAGTGCTTCTGACTACAACCAATTTTAAATTTGCTTTGAAATTCTGTGGATGAAATCGTGCTTTGCTAATATCCCAGAGAGTTCCCTAAATAAGGATGCCTGTCATTCCTGCCCATTTACTGTATGGCTAACATCAACCATTGTAGGGTTCAAGGAAGAATGACACCTAAGTGGGGAGAAAAAGCCAAGTCACCAACCTGTGGCACACACAGCACACTGCTGCTGCACAATCACAGCACCTCCAAGAAGCCTTTGGGGCCTGAGACTCACTTCTGGCAGCTTCCTTGCGCACACATCTGGGAGTCACAGACATCTGACTCTAATGGACGCACAGAAAGAAGGGAAATAAAATCAAATCCCCTATGGGGGCAACATAGAAGCTGTTGTGGGGGGGGAACCAATGCAGCAAAATGGGCAAGTCCCACCTAGAAGGGAGGAGACCATGAGGCAGAGACCAAAGAGCTCAGCTGGAGGGCACACCTTAGGAAAGCAGGCTCAGGAAAACAGAGCAACCACAAGCCTTCAAAAGTTCAGAAGCTTCCTTCCAGGCTGTGTATTGTCCTGATGCAAATGCCCTCTGTGTGTCAGACTGAAAGTCAGGGCAATTCTCAAGAAATGTCTGATTAGATGACAAACGCCTTTGGATCTACACACACCGCATTTGTGCCTTACTAGTGTCCTAATCCCAAAGCTTTAAAATGTTGGTGAGTGAGCCTAATTTCCTCAGGGCTGGAGATCAGGGAGTAGTCTCAAACATGCACTACTTACAGAACAGTGCGCAGAGCTATGCGTACTGTTTTCTGCCCACCATTCACAAAACCCTACTGTTTCCTCAAAGGAAAGCAGCAGAAAGCTCTAGCAGCCTGCCCCCACCCCAAGAGTTTCCAACCAATTTTTTCCTCCACTTTCTACATCCTGCATCTTAGCAAAAGTCCTTTCTGCCAACACAGTGAACTGGAGACGGACCATTGGTTTGTGTGCAAGAGCACGGCTTGGTGTTGCAGCCTGAGAGCTGGAACACAGGAGCTTGGGCAACTGAGCTTTGAGATGCAACAGCAGCCAGAGAATGACCCTGGGGGTGACAGCATGGGGAGGAAAGTGGCCCAGCCATGGCATTGCACACAAGCTGTGGAGGAGGCACTATCAGCATGACAGCCCTAATAAGGCCATACAAACCCTCATAGTTTTACACATGTATTGGAGGCATGTTGCAGATGATAGATAGATATGATTGTTCCCTCAGCTAGCCGGATGTCACTTCTGCCCTTAGATGAATCCTGGAGTGAAATGGACTGTTCCATCCCACCCCCCAAAAGACTGTGGCTCATCCCACACCTCTGTACCTGCCCCTAAAACATCAGCGTCTGTAACCCCATTGGGCCATGCCTTGTTTCGGCCCACATGGGAGCTCCTGATAGGGGGCTCCGAGCGGCCATGCGGTCTCTTGGACTTCCTCCCTCTCTTGGACTTCTGTCCCCCGTGGAAGGGAGGCTTCCCCTCTCCCACCTTTTGTCTCTCCCCTCCCCCACCCTCTTAGGCCCAGCCACGTGCTATGCCTGGGAGAACGAAGCTCGGGCCCTCCTAAACCCATAATAAAACTCTTTTCCCAAGAGCAAGCTTCAGAGATCTCTGCTTCCCTCCACCCCCACCGTGCAGGAGAATAATCTTCACTCAGACGCCGGTTACTCTGCATGTATGTCCATTTTCCTGCCTTGATAACCTTTTGGAAGCAGTCAGAGCTAGCAGGATTCAGCCAGCATCAGGAGCTGATGCAGCCTGGCAATCTGCTGATTTACGGAGGCTTCTGGCTCCCCAGGTGAAGCCAAGGCAAGCCCTGCTGCTGCTGCTGCTGCTCTGCTGCTGCGAAGCAGCGCGAAGGCACCGACGGCACCGTCCGGCCCCAACGCACAGCGCCAGGGCAATGGACAGCGCCCGGGCAAAGCACAGCTGAAGCGCAGGCTGGCCCGGAAGGGAATCCTCCCATGCAGTGCAGGATTTGGGCGTTTTGATTCCACAGCCCTGCCCTGAGCTGGCTGGGCACAAAGCCTCCCCAAGCACGGGTGCCTCCTCTCCAGGCTTCCTGCAGTGCCTTTGCTGACAGGGTCCAGTCAGCCAGGCTGCGGCCAGGCTCAGCTGATGTTACCAAGCAATGCTGTCCAAAAGAGAAGAAGACAAAAGGCAAACCAGAAAGGAAGTATTAGTTGCCATGCTGAGTTCCTGACAGGCAGAGGCAGGATTCCTCTGGTTCCCAGAAAGATGCAGAAACAGGACATCGGGACACTACGTGCCCCTTTCCTTCAGGTCCAGGACCTTGCTATTGCAGGCCAACGTAGCTCACCATTGTATTCAGCCCTTTATCCAGGTGTCATCAGCTTGCTGGGATTTTCCCCCTGAGAGCAGCCTGGGAATGCTGCTTGCTGTCACAGGGCTTTGTTCCTCCCAGGAAACTCCACAGACTCACTCAGCTTCCTCCTTCCTAACACATGGCCCCACTTAACTGCCAGGAGGATAAGCAGTGTAAGCCGTTCCTCAGCAAATGCCAATCCCTTTAAGAAATGCTGATTCCAGTGGGACTTAGGCCCAAGTGGTGTTCTCAAGAGCACTGAAGTTCAGAGTTTCAGCAGCAAGACAAGAGCAGGCAGCTTGGCAGATCTACATCATCTCCAGCAGTCACCTGCCTTGCAAATTCCTCTGCTTCCTGTGGCCATTGGCTGAACTCCTGTTCTTGACCTGCGGCCTTCTCCTGTTACCCCTGAGACTGGCACCTGAGGCAATGAGGCACCTTAGGAGGAAGTCTAGAACAAAATGACAGAGGAGAATTCCACAGAACCTGCACTTTGGATCGTTTGCCAGTTTGGTGCGTGCAGCTGTCCGCAGCAGACGTGGAGTTTGTGGTTCAGTGAGCTGTATGGCCCAGAAAAGAAAAGACTAAGCTCAGGAAAACCAGGATCAATTCACTCAGCTCCTGCAGGCCAAAAATGAGAGTGCAGCAAATGACTGAAAAACACAGTACTACTATGCAGCACACATCTGTGTCAGCGTGGGCATGACACAGATTTCAAACCCACATCCACGGAAGAATCTGACCTGGCAAGTGTCCCACAAGCCAAAGGGAGTGGTTTTTTGCAAAGGCACCAGGAGCTCCGTGGTGGACAGAGAACTTTGTCAAGAGAAGGGCTTACCTGGCAGCTGGTGGGAGTGGAGAGAACAGGCATGGGTGCACCCACACTGTGAGGGCTGCCCCAGGGGCCCCCCGGCCATGCACAGGACGTGGGCACTGCCCCGTGCACAGGACGTGTCCCTGCCATATTGCCAACATCAACACTGCTCCAGTGTCATGCAAACACATATGGGCCATTTGTTCCTCGGCATCTTTTCCCCACTAAAAAATCGTTCTTCCTTCAGTGAGCCCTACAATTTGCTGGTTGATGTTAGCCATGCAGTAAATGGGCAGGAATGATAGGCATTCCAATTTAGGGAACTAGTTTTAGTCAGAAGCACTGGTGGCAAAAATACAGAGTGTGTGGGCTTGGTGCCTGTTCTGCGTTCCTCTTGGATCCTTTGAGCTACGGGTTGTGCACTGCAAGCGGGTTTTGTGTTGCTTTGGGACAGTGTGTGCCCTGTCAAAGGAGTCCTTTTTGTCGCCTGATGCTCTTAAGTCTGTGGACAAATGCAGGCATCATGATTTTTTTCTCCTGCAATTGTACGCTGTGCAGGCCTGTGCAGTTGTCTTAATTTTGCCTTCTTCTTATACAGTTGGCCGATTGCTGCGGGTGACCCCTTTTTCCCCTTTTCCTTGCACAGACTGGGGACGTGTGCAAGTGGGTTCTTTTTCCATTTTTGTTTCCTGGCCTGCAGTCGCGAGCAGCACTGATCAAATGATGGAGTGAATTCTCAGAGCAGTTGGCAGGGCTTTCTTGTTGGTGTCATCCCGCAAAGTTTTTAATGGTCTGACAGGTAAGTAAAAGATTTTTGCTGGGCTGAAACAAAAATGACATAAAGATGCCATAAGGTTGGTAAAGCTCCTGGCAACAGCTTCAGCTCAAAAGGGAGTGTCTCTTGCCCAGCAGGGTGTCTGAAGGCATTCGTTTTTTTTATCTCTGTGCTTGTAAGGTCTGCAGACACATGCACGTGTCCTTTTTTCTTCCTTTTTCTTTTACAGTCTGTGAATTTGTGCAGGTGTCCTTTTTTCCCCCCCTGCTTTGCTGTACAGTTAGAGAACTCATGCAAGTGTCCTTTTATCCTCCTTTTTTGGCACAGTCTGCAAACTCGTGCAAGCATCCATACTTTTTCATTTTAATTGCATAGTCTGGGGACTTTTGCCAGGGTCCATTGTTTTCTTCTTTTCACTGCACACTCTGGGCATTCTTGCAAGCGGGTGATTTTTCTCTTTCTCTTTCACGGACAAGGTGTCCACTGGGTTCCATTCTGTTATTCATCTCTTGGATTGGTGGCAGCTCCCTGACAACTTCTTGTTGGTGATGGAGCAGCCTGAGCACTCTCAGAACCTCTCCGACTTCCTTCTGCCATGGGGGCTCCATGTCGGAGGAGGTGGTGCGGGACTGTTCCTCTGGTGCTGGAGGCCATGCAATATTGCAGCAGCTGTGGGGTCCTGCACCAGGATATCCAAGCAGAGACCATCCTCCTTGACCTGGCCACCGGACAGGCAAAAGTGATGGACTTTGCCTGTGGCACTGACCTGCAAGACACAGTCTTCCCAGACTTAGCAGGTCAGCCTACCCAGGGCTATGCTCCCGGCTGCTCCCAGCATCTCATGGCCCAACCTGGCTATGGCTCCGGGGATTCCCCCGTTTGCTGCCAGTCAGGGGCACACCTATGAGCACAGAGATCTGCCTGTAGGAGACAGAAGGAAAGATCATTAGAACCGTTCCACCTTCTCTCACTGCTAAACCAGTTCTTCCCTTCCTCATAAAGACAAAATGCAGATTTTCTGTGCATCAGTGGCAGCTTATTGCACCTGCAGAGCTGAGAGCCTTTTTCCCCTGCTGCTGTGCTACAGGCAGGTTTAGCAGCATTACCTAACACGGAGATTCACAGAGGGACCACAAGCAATTGACTTTGTGCCACTTATTCTCAAAGGTCACCACCACTCTCAGTGGACACAGATGGAAGAGAGTTGTACACTCACTCCCTGTTTGCCCTGCTGACACACACCTGGCAGGCACAGCTTTACCTGATGGGGAATAACAAGAAGGGACAGCTCCCTCACAGCTGTGCAGCCCAGAGATCTGCAGGGCGCCATTAGCACCTGGCTTCATAAGTGACCAGTTCTGCTGGGATGGAAACCAACCACCAAATCCTCGCTGACTTCAGCAGCGGCAGCAGCAGTGCCTGCATCTGATCCCTAGGTCAGGGGCTGGGCTGCATAAAGGACACACGTGGCACACTGCCCCTGAAGGATGTGACTCTGGAAACAACCACCTACCACTGTCTCCTGTTGTTTGTGCTAGGGTCACACCAGCCTGAGGCACTGGGTAGCCCTCAAGGCCACCTGGGACTGCAGATGACAGGCCCTGGCCTCCGGGACCAAACACAGGGGAGGAAGTCACTCTCCAGATGGAGCTTGCAAATTGAAAAGGCTGCCATGAGCAGGTACCTCAAAGGGCAGACAAATGAGGCCCTCCTGCACTTCAGCTGTGCCACGCAGCCACACAGCCTGGGCAGGCACCGCAGAGCACAGGGACAACAGAAAGCACAGAAAGAGGGACAAACCCAGTCAAGCACAGAGACTTTTCATGATTGCTGAGCCAAGCCAGATAACCCCAAGCGTGCCATCACCCACCAGTCCTTTTCTGTTGACAAAGAGCAGGTCCAGCGGGTGCCTTGCCTCGCTGGCCAGGGTCCTGCCAGGCCGTTTCCTCTCTGCTCTCCTGTGCTGCCAGCAGACGTGCCCACCTTCTTCCTTCCACTTGCAGAGCCTCGTACCTATGAGCCATGGCCAGGTGGGAGGCAGGAGCAATCCCAGAGGAGAGGTGCCAGCTACACCGAGCAGGAACCAAAAGCCTCTGAAAGCACAGCTGAAAGCCTGTATCTCCACAGCATGTTTTGCTGCCCTGCTCTTCACTGGGAAATGCAATTGCCCTTCTTCCTCATCCAGAAGTCCACAGCTGGACACAAGCTAGCCAATGGGCAGCATTCCAAAAGCAGTGAAGGTTGGAGCTGATCAAGGAAGAAGAGAGTTGCCAAATCCAAAGCACACCCGAAGGCCCTTAAGAGGGACTTTCCATCTTGAAGAAAGAAGGGCCAATTCACAAGTGAACGTAGAGCCTTATTCCATGGCTGACAAGGAAGGGAATTGTCCAACAGGCTTGATGGTGTTTAGGACTTTTATTGTGAGTCCAGTTCCAAGCTGCATTTGGAAGAAGTAGTCCTGAAGTGGTCCTGGTCATCTCTTCCACTTCCTCGATTGCTTCACTGTGAGTTTCCTTTTTTTTCTTCTGAAAAGCCCTTACAGTGGGGATTTAGATGGCAGGGGCCCATGAAATCTGTGGAAGGAATAACAGACATACAGTCATAGCAACAACAGCAGTATGAAAGCAGCCTAGAGCAAATCAATTTCTCGGAAGTATTTTGTCTCCAAGGACTGGTGACAAGTCAGGAGTCCTAAGGGAATCTAGCAAGGCAACTGTTCTGCATAGTTTGGCCAGACTAGCACACACAGCTCCTCTGAGTCATTGGCTAGGTGGCAGCGTTCTGCTGCTCCCAAAACAATCCCTGCTTTTGTCTTTACTGTAGAGGGAAGCTCAGGCACAGCCCACCCACGCCCAGCTGCCCTCAGAGGCAAAAGGAACTCCCCAGGCACTCCCTGCCTGCATCCAAGCACCACGGTGGCTTCTCTAGGGAGTCCAAAATTCCTCTCCCAGCAGCAAAGCAAGGAGGAACACGCGCTACAGTTCTTGCTGAGGCACACACGCTAGAATCCTCTGCTGGATCAGACAAAGAATGCACAGGACGTACTCAGCAGCGTCAGGCACCTCCTCAGCAGCCTGACCGCCAGCCCTCTCGCACAGCTCTAGCCTGGGTCTGCAGGGGGCTTCCTGTGGGACCTCCCTCCTTCTGAGAGGAAGCCCTGGCTTTCCCATTCTCTTTGGGCCTGCAATGCCATTCCTGCCTTCCTCAAACCTGCGCTCTCATAGCCCCTCACCAGACCCGTCCCTGAAGACACAAAGCTCTCTCCAGCACTGTTTACCAAGGGCCAGCTAAGAGACCATGCCACCCAGGCAGACAGCATCCAGAGAAACAGTGCCCAGAGGAGCACAGAGGAGTCCAAAACAACACACAAACTCTCTTTTCACACTCTGTGCCTCTTGACTCTCTCTGGTTCTTATCTTTTCTCATCCAGGTTGCATGATGGCAATTGACTGCTTCATCTTAAGCAACCTGTTCTCCTGCTCCCTCTGGACCTCTGCCAGGAAGTTTTCCTGTTGGGCCAGCAGCTGCTGTGCCTCCAAACACTGCCCTTCCAGCTCCTGGTGAGAGGAGGAAGACACTTCCACATGAAGTGCCAGCCAAGCTGCCCAAATAATCAGTGCAAGCTTCATGCCTCGCACCATCCCCCACTTGAAAAGTGCACAGCAGGAAGTGACTTTGTACCCTCCAGCAATGCTGTCCTAAGGGGAAACTCACAAGCAGGATCAGCAGGTGGGAATAAAGGAGATGCCACCTTTCTTTCCTGCTCTGATGGCTGCCTGTTTCTTGGCCCCTCTCCCCTCAGGATTCCCACCTCTTCTCAGAGGTTCAGTTCTCCAAGTGCTGACGTGGTCCTTGTCCTTCCTGTCAGAAGAGGCTGAAGAGAGGCTCCGCTGACCGGAGAAATGGATGCTGCTCAAAGGGAAAAAGAAACATACCAAACCAATTTAAAAGAGACAAAGAAAAAAGAAACAATTCTTTTCCAAACTCAGTTCCTAAGAGGGTCCAGCTAGCACACAGAAATACACAAACATAGGACTGAGGGCGCCCTCAGTATGTGTGCCTTCATGGCCAGGATGCTGCTAGCACAGGCAAACATGGCCCAGAACTGTGCTAGTCTATTCCTCAAGGTGTCATCACTTGCTGGGATTTTTGTCCTGACAGCACTATGGGATTGCTGCTTGCTGTTCAAAAGGCTTTGTTCCTTTCAGGAAACTCTGAACAGACTTATACCAGCTCCTCTTTTCTACAGAGGTGGGCTATTGGAGTGTCCAAAAGAGATGTGGGGCATAAGACATTCCTCAGGAGACTCCCAAGAGCTGTGAAAAATTTTGATCCCACGTGTTGTTCTCAGGACGCTGGACACGCAGGGTGTCAGCAGCAAGCCAGGAGCAAGGACACAAGCAGCAGGACGCAGATGTGCTCAGCTCCGGCTTGCAGGAAGAGTAGGCCCTGCCTTGGCATGGCCCCCCTCCCTCTTGTGCTGGCCGGCATCTTCCTTCTCAGCAGGAAGAGCCAAGGAAGTGGCCTGGTCACCAGCTCCTCGTCTGCCACAAATCCGGGCAGCAAAGCCGCAGCCATTCTCATCTACGTGACCGGGCCAGGCAGCACATGGGGCTGGCACAACTCCTGCTCAGCTGGCCCTGTTTGTCTGGCAGAAAGCAGAGGCAGAAACCTCTAAGAGTGGGGCAGGAGGGAGCAGCTGAGTGCACTGGGATGCTGACAGTCAGCTGCCCCACAGCCCCCGCCTTCCCACGGAGCAATCCAGAACCGCTTGGCAGGGACGGCTTTCGTCGTGTTCTTCAAGCCCCCGTCCCCGGCACTGCAATACTTCAGTTCCTTTGCTACCAGCTCAACCTGAATACACCAGCCGAGAGCAAAAGAGGGCCACAGAAATGACCAGAAGGAGGGAGCTCCCCTCTGAGGAACAGCTGGGAGACTTGTGCAGGTTTAGCCTGGAGAAGAGCAAGAACCAAGGAGACCTTTCGATATTTGTAGGGGCTTCAAAGAAAGATGGGGACGTATCTTTTAGTAGGGCTAATTATAAGAGGACAAGGTTTTAAGCTAAAAGATACTCCATGCAGATTGGCTCTAAGGAAGAAACTGTTTACAAGGAGAGTGCTGAAACACTGGCACAGGCTGCCCAGAGAGCTGGGAGGAGCCCCAAGCCCAGTAACATTCAAGGTCAGTTTGGATGGGACTCTGAGCAACCTGGTCCACTTCAAAGATGTCCTTGCCAGTGGCTGGGGATTTGGATTAAATGACATGCACTGGTCCCTTCTAAGCTCAAACAGCCTTGGATCCTACTTGGTTTTCATTGCAAAAGCACCCAGAGTGTGTATGACTAGATGGGGGGGGGGCATCTGAAGCCCTGGAGATTGGCCGAGGAACAAACCCTGACAGGGAACAGCTGTTTGGGCTGCAGCCGCTTTGCCTTGTACCTGCAGAAGTTCCACGGCAGAGCCTCGCCTGTGCACATCCATCTGCAGGCAGCAGCCCAGAAATTCATACAAGCCAGAGGGCAGCCTGAGCTTGTGCAGATCTCGTACCCCTTGCTTGCCTATCAGGTAGTTAGCCTGAAGCAAAAGGAAACATGAGACTCAATGTGATTCTTCCATATCCTTTGGTGCTCACCCAGAACCCATCTTTTAAGCTCCAGTCTGCAGTGTCAATTTCTTGCCTGGCCAATGGTTAGAGATGAGCCTTCTCTCCCAAAGGAAAAAAGGCTCCAGTGCAGCCCCAGCTATTCCAAGCTGCAACAGGTCTTCCCTTGACAGCTGATGGGAGCCCCAGGCATGTTTTTACAAGTGGGCCTTGGTGGAAGAACTTCAAGCTGTGAGCATGGGATTCTGTCTAATGGACACGGAGCAGAAGGACACCGCTCTGTGAGCAGATTTACACCTTACCCTGTCACTGGGTTCCCGAATGTAAGGAACCTCTCCTTTGGCCATTTCTATTCCCACGATGCCAAGGGACCAGATGTCCACTTTGGGGCCGTATGGCTCTTCTCTCACCACCTCGGGTGCCATCCAGCACGTGGTCCCAACCATCGACCTCCGTTTACTCTGCTCACGGCTGAGCAGAGCACAGAGGCCAAAGTCAGCTGAGGAGAAAAACAAGCACTGCTTCAAGTAGGAAACATAGGAAAAGGCTTCCTCGGGACGCCTATGTCTCAGAAGGGCGTGCTGAATCGAGCTGCAAAAGCAGCTGGGCTCTCTTTCCTCAGGGCTGCAGCCAAGGACATGGGCAATTGTGCACTTCGCAACCCCCCCACGATTCCCACCGTGGCTTTTCCTCAGTCATCTCTCCCTTTGGAAGGAACTCCCACCCAAACCAAAGTTACTGCTGCTACCTTGTTGCTCTCTAGCCCACTCAGCACCTTAGAGCCACGCCCTAGGCTTGCAGAGTGCTCCCTGCCCTGTTCCCGGCGCCACTGCTGGGCACCCGGCAGCCGCTCCAAAGCAGCCCCACACCGCTCCCCGGAGCGCTGCGCCTGACCAAGAATACCCACCCAGCTTGACGGAGCCATCCCGGCCCAGAAGGATGTTGTCACTTTTGAGGTCTCTGTGGATCACCTGGTTGGCATGCAGGAAAGCCAGGCCTTGCAGGCACTGGGAGAGAAAAAACAAACAGGAGGCCAAAAGTGAGTCTGATCTGATTTCATCACACCCAAAAGGAGACTGCTCCTGAAGAGTCACAGATCTCGAAGGAGCAGTGAGCGCTGGCAAGAGCAAGAGCTCGCTGCTGCAACACTAGGAGAGCAGGATCTTTCCAAGGGAAGGCATATTAGCTTGACGGGGAAACACCAGTCATTGCTCGAGACTGTCCCCTGCAAAGCCAGTCAGAGCGATCCCTGCTGTAGTGGATGTGCTCTCCCCGTCCACAGGACAAACAGTGGTTTGCCAAAAGAGGAAAAGTCCCTGCCTTGGCTACCAAGGGGATCACTGTCGGGTGGGAGACTGGAGGACATGGCCTATAGGGCTTCCTCAACAGCAGTCTTGGAAGTAGCTCATGGGTCAGTTTTCAGTAGCAAGCACCATGGCGGGTGCCATGCCACCCTTTGAAGTTGAGACCTGTGAGAGATGAGTCTCTCTTTGGCTTTGCCACTGGTTTAAAACTTGGACACCAGCATCTTTGTGCTTACAGGCAAAGAAGGTATTGCAGAAAGGTTTTGGGCAAAGGCTTGGAGAGGCAAAGTGCAGAACAGAAAATGACAATGGAAATGAGACAGAGAGTTCAATCATGGCAGAGAAGAGTAAAGAACAGACTATAGTGAGAGCAAGGACACCGGCAGGCAGTTCAGTCCAGGTGCTCTTTCTTCTCTGAAGCATAAGAGCAACACAGAAAGAAAGCTCTGAACATGGAATCACTCATTTTGCAGTGCTTTCAAAGGACGAGCCTGTCCAAGCCATCCCAAGCACAAGCAGGACCCCTTACCTCCCGACACACTGTTGCTATGTGTCCTACAGCCATCCTTTTCATGCAGACCACATCAGCTAAGGAGCCTCCATCCATGTACTCCAACACCACCAGAACAGCCCCACAGACAAGGTAGCTGTAAGACAAAAGCAACCGCGTGGAGCTGAATGTGCACAGCAAAATTGCCGTACGGAAGAAGAGACTAGAGCTGAGTTTTATTTCCAGGTGCCCGGTTAATGAAGAGGGAATCAAGTGAAGACACACTCCACCTGGGCTATCCAGCGCTTGCCATTGGTGCCGGGTAAATGAGGAAGGCACACCCACGGAAAAGGAGACGGCTTAGGTGACAAGCAGGGGAAAACGGCAGTTTTGTGGCAGCAAAGATTAATCTGGAAGCGGACACATCCCAGCAGCTGCTTAATCATCTTCATACACAAATTGCCCCATGAACTCCAGCAGCAAGGAGGCACAGTCTTCACAGCTTTTACTCAGGGCAGGTGGGTGTGCAGCACTGCCAACACCCTTTGGAAAATGGTGCAGAAAGGACAGCGATAAACAGGAAAAACAATTTCAAACCTGGCAAATTATGGCTCTCCTAACCTAGTCTTTTGGCATGCAAAGCAATGGAAAACAGCGGGAACAGGGCAAGGGAAATAATTTCTGTGATGCCTTCTCAGCGCTTCTCCTCCGACACTTGGATAAAAATCACGCCCCAAAACAGCTAAACAACATGCAGTGAGTGAACATACATGCTGCTGGTTTAGTAAGAGAGCCAGGTTTCTGAGATCAATCTTCAAGCTATTTCTGCCAGGAAGCATTCGTGGGGACAAAATGCAATCTCCTCCTACGCCTCGCAATGGAGTAGGTTGATGTTAATTGAAAGATCCATCTTCTGCCAGAATACTGACCTTTCTAGGTAGGTGACAATATTGGGGTTCTTCATTTCATTCATGACCAGGATTTCCTTCAACACATCCTCGCAGCCCTGGTGCTGGACATTAATTTCCTTTATGGCCACCTACAATGACATGGAAAGCCATTAAGAGCAGACATTACGAGAGCCTCTTTCTCCGTGCACTCACGGGCCTTGATGCCTTGTCACCTCACTAGAAATGACACTAAGCCATCAACCGCAAAGCGCCAACAGCACTCTCTGCACCTGCAGACGTCTGAAAGCGACTTTTTTTATCCCGACTATTATCATTGACACATGGTTTGCAAGCCAAAAGTAATTTGGCTCCTGTGAAGATAAATTGAAACCACTGGAAATTCATTAGCATTTCTAGGGGCTTTGACCCTAGCCTTTCAGAGATGGCTGCCATTCTTGACTGTGTGCCAAAGTCAATGCGCACATACATGACATGGAAAATGCTGTCCAAAAAAGAAACTCCAAGGCGACTCAAAGTAAAGTTACAACCCTAGCACATCCTAACTTCTTCACTTTGGGTTTTGCAACTCTGAAGAACAACCTTGAAGGTGGTTTACAACATGTAATTATTGTAATTTGTAATTATTTAGTGGGTTTAAAAATGAATAATCCTTCTGTGCTATGCTACAGGTCATAAAGCAGGGCTTAGGGCTTTTGGACACCTCCTCGACCTCCCTCCAAGAGCAGTTCCTGAGCACAGCACTGCAGGTGGATAAGGAACTACCAGGAAGATGGAGTTGTATTTACTGAGAGCTAGAAACGAGGATTCAGGACTTTGAACTTATAGCCCCGAAGAGCAGCGGCACTCTCCAAGACACCACTGTGTCTGTTCAGTACAAATAGCATCTGTGTAGCGGAATGCCTCCGACACAGGATCAACACAAGGTTGTAAGGTTGTATTATTTAAGGCTCTTCATCAATTTCTTCCCATTGGTCTGTGCGCATGTGTGTGTGTGTGTGTGTGTGTGTATGTGTGTGTTTGAACTAGGCTCCCTAGGACTGAAAGACAAAACTGTGCTCCAGGCAAGATCTCTCCTTCTTTAGCTCCTGCATGATATTTGAAAACTGAACCATATGGTGGAAAACAATGGGAAATCCTTTCTGTGTCTGAAGCTGGGCTTAAGAGGAATTGAGACGGAATGATGGCTCTTGCCATCAGCTAATCTATGAATATTTATCCAGTAAATCCAAGCCAGCGCATCCTTCTCTGAAAGACACCACCGCCATCCTTGCATTCATTCAGGTAGGGAGGAAGGACAAAGTCTGTCCTCTGCACGGGCTGCACAGCAGGACAGCCTTTGCAGCAAAGTCAGGTGGCCCAAGGCTTTGGCCATAGATCTCATCACAAGGGAAAGCACTCAAGAGCTGCAAAATCTGCATGGGCTGTTGGCACTTACCGCTCGTCCTGTGGCAGCGTCGAAGGCCTTATAAACGGTCCCAAACCCCCTAGAAACAGAAGAGTGGCAAAAACAGAGAAGTTGGTCAGTGCTGAGAAACAAAAGGCAGCCAAGGCAGGAGCTCTCTGCTTCCTGCAGTGTCTCTAAAACACCAGGCTCTGTCCACTCTTCAGCCAACGGCCCAGCAGCCCAGCAGCCCTCTGCCATGCAGAGTGCCCAAGAGAAAAGCTGGCTGCAACAGGAAGGAGAAGGGCTGCTACAAATCTCAAATGTACACTCTAGATGAAGCATGCGGGCTTTCCTTTGCCTTTCCCTTCTTGTGCCTGTGCCCGTGGGGTGCCTTTCCAATCAATGAAACATACAGTCCTGCTGGGCCTTCTCACCGCTCTCTTTTAATCCTGCCTGCAAAACTCCGGCAACACCACACAGCCTTTCTTCTTTTCCTGACCACTGAAGATTGTTTTCAGCAAAATACTGGAAAGCAATGCTACTGAGAGCTGTTATCTGACGGCTGGCATGTGGGAAGCTGCTCTCAGGTTTTTCTTCCTTCATGAGTGTGGCCAAATTACTTTGAATCATACAAAAGCATGGAAAACCTGGGCTTGCAGATCCTGCTGCTGGAGGCAGGCAAGCCATTGTCAGCAACCAGTTATCTTTCGTGATGCCTTGTTCTGCCTCAGCACTGAGACAGGGACAGTCTAAAGCCAGGGTCTGAAGATGCTTGCAGCTTGCCTGACTTCCCACATGATATTGCACCACCAAAAGACCTGGCCCATGGTTCTGTAGAAGTAAGCGTGGCTGCACTCACCCACTGCCAATACGTTTCCATCCAGTGTACTTCTTCTCTGGATCTCCCACATTGACCTCCTGCCCTGAAAGAAACCAAATGCAAGGAGCAAACTTCAAAACAGGGATCCTGGCTTCCGCGAGATCTCAAACCCAGCTCCACTCTCTGGGCCTCTGAGCAATTGATGGTCGCTTGGCTAACAACAGCATCAACAAGAACAACAGCAGCAGCAGCCCCAGCAAGACAGGCAGCTCGGTGGCACAGCTGGCCTGCACAGAGTCTGATTCTCCACACTCCTTTGCAGGGTTACCTTGAGGGGACACTAAGCCCGTGGGAAAACCATCAGAGCAGACAGAGACCAGAAAAGAACAGGCCCCAAGGCAAGTGGTTGTCATCTGCAAACAGGAAGGAGGGCTGAAAAATCTTGACACTTCATTTTCTTGGGAAGAAACACTCTCTTGTGAGATTCAACAGAAGGTTTCATACTTCCACAGTTACAATGCACCCTGGGATCTGGATGAATTTTTAGCAACAGCTGCTTTTTGCAGAGCAGAAAGAAGATTGCAAAGTGAATTCCAGGAGAGGAGGGGACCTTCTCTACCTCTCAGCGGTTTGCCTAAAGAACGCCTTGACATTTTTAGAGAACAGCAGCTCACGCTCTAACCAAGAACAACGGCTCTAGGAATTAGGACCCTCTTCATTTCTGAGCAGGCTGAGTTCTGGAGATGCCTTTGCCCATTCCCCATTTAGTGAAGAACTACAAGTCCTTGTCTTCAGCCTGGGCTGCAGCAGTCACTAGCACTGGACTCAGCTCCTTGAACACCACCCACGTGCCCCATCTCCCCAAGTGGGCGCAGCCAGGCGGGTAACAAGGACAGCGCCGCTCCTCAGGCGCTGCCGTGACACAGACACCTGCACAAAGGAGATGCTGATCCTTCCACGAGTCCAGGGGAAGCTGCAGCAACGGGACGGCAGCTGAAACCTCACAGCTAAGGAAGGCTCCAGCCTCTGCAGTCACACCGGCTGTCAGCGGCAGGGCAGGCATGACAAAAAGCTTGGCAAAGCCCACAAATGGCCACAGACAGCCGCTGTGAAGAAGCTAGAGCCACATCAAGCCCTGTTTCAAGGTGTTGACCCCTCTCAAGACAGAACATGATTGTCCTTGCCTTCAGGCCCACGGAGGAGTAGATCAATCCACCTTTTGTCCAATGGCAGCTGATAGCAGACACAAAGTAAACTGGGCTCTGTGCTGTACCTGAGCGGTTATTCTCTGGCAGCACTGCACTGGCAGCTATTACCAGTTGCAAGAAGCAACTCAGTTGTACTGCACACTCAGCAGGGCCTTAGTGTGCTTTCCTAGAGTACGATCTGTGCAGGGATTGAGGCCAATGCTTAGTATTCCTGGAGTATTTACCAGCTGGGCATTAGCAGTGACAACGTGCCTGGTACCAGAGGAACATGCAGCAGAGGGGCTGCAGGCTTCCTCCTGAGAATTGCCTGCAGGGCAGCTCTAGCTGACCTGTGTCTCTTTGATGCATCTTCCGAAGAATACCATTAAAATATCAAACAGGCATTGTAAGAAGAGTATCCTGTTCTTCTTCTTTTGGGGCACTTTGAAGAGAGCTCTTCCTCTCTGATTCCTTGAGATTGTTCTAAGAATATATTTTTTTAATTTTTAGGGCATATGGAAAGGATCTCTTCCTCTCTTATTTGTGCTGTCAGCTGCTGTTGTTTTCAAGGAGGCCAGGCTAACCAAAAGGTAGGATTCTTATCAAAACCAGCTGTAGAAGGAGTAGGAGAAGTACTAAGAGTCATAGAAACAACAGCAATATGAAAGCAGCCCTAGAGCAAATCAATTTCTCGGAAGTATTTTGTCTCCAAGGACTGGTGACAAGTCAGGAGTCCACAGGGAAACTAGCAAGCCAACTGTTCTGCTCAGTTTGGCCAGACTAGCACACACAGCTCCTCTGAGTCATTGGCTAGGTGGCAGTCTTCTGCTGCTCCCAAAACAATCCCTGCTTTTGTCTTTACTGTAGAGGGAAGCTCAGGCACAGCCCACCCACGCCCAGCTGCCCTCAGAGACAAAAGGAAGGCCCCAAGCGCTCCCTGCCTGCATCCAAGCACCACGGTGGCTTCTGTAGGGAGTCCAAAATTCCTCTCCCAGCAGCAAAGCAAGGAGGAACATGTGCTACAGTTCTTGCTGAGGCACACACACTAGAATCCACTGCTGGGTCGCACGAAAAATCCCCAGGACGTACTCAGCAGCTTCAGGAACTGCTTCTCTCTTTCCTGGCTTGAGCGGGACGAACCGCTCATGCTCGGGTTTTCAGGCTGCAGAGAGGAGGCTTCTTCGGAGGATGCTGCTGCAGCAACAGCTTTGATGGCGTATCCTGCACTCGTCTGGGACAAGAAATTTGTTTGTGTCAGAAAGGTGCCTGGCAGAGATGCCCCAGACAGAGTATTTCAAAGGCAAGCCCTTAGGAGCAGCACTGGTGTTAGGCTGCAAGTGGAGCTGTCAACTCCTCCCCCTCCAGTCAAACCCAAACCAGCAGTCAGAGACTACAGCTTGTCACAGTCAGCCGTAGTAGAGACTGCGAAAGGGAAAGAACAACTGTACCCTTCACCCCCTTCTGAGGACTGCATTCACCACGGACAGGGACAACTTGTTCAGAATCTGCATGGGTCACCATGCTCGCCTGAACAAACCCCTCAGAAAACAAAGGGAGCACTAAGAGGCCAGCAGAAATACATTCCAAGGATTGCTGGCACACCAGCCCCAGCACTAGCCCTGCTGCCCAGGGCAGCAGCTGAGATTCAGCAAGCCAGCAAGTGTCCTTCTGAGCAGCTGCCATGGAGACCACAGAGCATGGCGGTCAGAGACCTTGGCCCCATGCACCTGCAGCTCTGCAGGGGAAAGGCAACAAGGGCAGAGACCACTTGTTGCATGACTGCAGTGCTTCCTCCTCTTCCACTCACCCGCTTTTGTTCAGCCAGCCTGTACTGCAGCAGGACCTTGTGCATCCTTTCCATTTCTTCATTGTGCCCCTTCTCCATTGCCTTCATCTTGCTCCGAGCTTCCTGCAACTCCGCCTGCAGCTTGTCCTTGATATTCGATCAAGAGGAATCTTACTGGCATCTGCAATCTCACTCAGGTTTCCTCTGTTGCAGTCTCAAAAGCACTTGTGTTCAGCCACTTCCTTCTGCTTCTCTACCCAGCTCTAACCCTTCCATCCTAGCTCTTCTTCCTGGTGCTCAGCACTGGAGCCTGCCAGGCTCTGTGCTTCCAACATGTGTAAGGAAAGGAGAGGTCACCTTCCTTCCCTGCTATCATGGCTGCCTGTCCTCTGGCCCCCCTCTCTTCAGGATTTCTGTCTGTTCTCAGAGGCTCTGTTCTCAAATTCCCCTGCCCTTTGATCAAGGAAAAGCTGCAGATGGACTGCAGGATGAGGACGAGGCCAGCACCTAGATGACCCAGTCACAAGACAGGCCACCAGCTGAAGTACCAGCACCACGGGGCCTGTTGCAACTGCTTCAGGCTCCAAGGGAAGACCTCTGTCCACTGTGGGAGGACAGAAAGCAAGGAACCCAGTTGCTGGGACTGCAGTTGGCAGCAATGTCAGCAGCAGTCTGCTGCATGGCATGTGGCTGTGGGGAAGATGCTGCAGCTTCACTGCCATGCTTTGGGTGGTGACCACCCAGCCTCCTGGGGAACTTGGCTTATGCCCACGCTGAACCTGTGGCTGCCTATACTGTCCCAGCATTGTCCTCTGGCTCTTCACAGGCCATCAAGTATGAGCTCTTGAACTTCTCTGCTGTCTGGCCCAGCAACGTGTAGCCTACAGCAGATGCCTGTGACCATGTCCCATACTCGGGCCGCTCTTCTGCTAAGCCAGCCCTCCAAAGTCACCTGAAAACTTCAGCCATGTATTGTTCCTTACCAGTTTTTCCACCATCTTCCTTTTCTCCACTTCCTCTGCAGCTTGCCAGAGTCCCAGAGCCTTGCTGCACTGCTCTTCTGCCCAGCGCAGCTGTTGAGCCATGGCCTCACACTGCTGCTTGCTGAAGGATCTTACAGCCAGCAGCTCACCACGAAGGCCCCTCACATCCTCTGCAAACATGACACACGGCAACAATCAGAGGCTACACAAGCAGAGGAATCTGCTGACCTTAAGCCCTTTCAGTTTCAGGCAAGGAGGAACCTGCCCTCAGCTCCTTCACTCCTCACAAGCCCTGCAGACAGAGTTGCCTTTGGGGCGACTGCACCAGGCAGGGCCATCAGCAGAAACAAAGCGCACGAGGCTCTCACCCAGTATCAGCTCCTTGGCCTGCGTGGCTGCGCGCGCTTGGGCTTCCAGGCGGCTCCTGGCCGTCTCCAGCTCTGACACGTGCTGCTGAGCCTCCAGCAGGCTGCTTTGCAGGCTCTCTTTCTCTGACCTACAAGTTGTCAACAGGGAGAGCAATTGTTCCTGGCACACAGGGGCACTTTCTCCAGTAAGCCACATCTTCAGATGTGCTTTAAGATCCCTTTACCTGGCTTCTGCCAGCTGCTCTGAAATGCCTTGTAGCTCCTGCTCCGTGGCTGCCAGTTGGGCTTCCAGGGCAGCGTTCTCTTGCACCAGCACCGCCTTCTCTCTGCACACCTGGGACAGTGTGTGCCCTTGGCAAGAGAACTCCTGGAGCAGCTTCTCCAGGCCCCTGTGGGCTGGCCGCTGCGGGCGGCAAACCTGCAAGTGGGGGGCACCATTTTTCATGTGGAACTACAACAACAACAACACAGGCTCGGTCTTAACTTGCTGCCACAAGCAGCAATCAGGGGAGTCTGGCTAGGACAAATCCCTCTGCCACAAGTGCTGCCTATGAATAAGGTGAGCGTACCTTTGGCGCTGCCAGAGGAACCGCTTCCTTCAGCAGATCCCTCTGAGGCTGCGATTCCTCCGCTCTCTGTGCCGCCACTTCAAACACGCTCTCTAGTGAGGAGTGGCGCTTTCTCTCAAATGCAGCCAACTCCTTCCATCTGCGACAAGGGGACAGACAAACAAGCCTTTAAGTGCAACACAAAAGGTTTTGCTCCTTGCAAAACCAGCACTGCATACCATGCGCCACATAAGGCAGTCTCAGGGCCTTCCAACAGCCCTCTACTTCCACCTCAAGAGAATGCTGCAATTCCCTCCCTAGACCAGCATCTCTCTTTGACATTCGTGCAGGTGAAAGAGTCGCCACTGAGGAAGTCAAACAAGCTTCCAGAAGGCACAGAACATTTCCAGAAAGCTCAGCTACTCTCAGCGCAACAGCTTCCTGCCTGCTGGCTCTAATGCTCCTTTCTGATACAGTGGGTACCAGACTTGGAAGAGTTTTTCTTTGGCTAAGACACGCTTGGTAAGTCCAAAGGAGCAGTCCCACAATTGCTCTTGCTTTCACTAGTGAAACAAGGAAAGAGCCTGCAAGTGATAGCTTGGGGAGGAGGTGGGTAGGATTTTCCAATTCAATCATCAAAGGATCCCAAGACAGTTTAGGCTGGCAGAGACCCCAGGAAGCCTCTAGCCTGGTCTTCCACTCCAAGCAATTGGGGCCAACCTCTGGACAGGCTGCTCGAGGCTCTATCCACCTGGGGCTTCCAAATTTCAAGGGTGGAATCTGCACATGCTCTCTGAGGCACTTGTTCTGCTGCATGATTGTCTTTGCGGGCCAGTGCTTTGCTGTCCTTAAGCCCAGCCTGAACCTCCCTTGCTTTTACTCTGCTCTACTTCAGAATGCTTTTTGTCAAGGTTTGACAAGTGAGTCCCAGGAGGCAGCTATGCTCTAGGTCGGTCGGCAGCCAGACCTGCCCTGGGCTGCCTTCTCCCGTCTGTGCTGAGCAAGTCAAAGGGTGAAAAGCCAAACTTGTTCTTTGACCCTGGGCCTCCTAAAGCCCAGCAATGCCCAGCCCTGCGCAGAGAAAGTGAGAGAGATTAACACACACCTCAGCTCCCGAGCGCCGCGCACTCTATCCGTGCTCTCGTGCCGCTCTGCCTGTCCTGCCTGGACCGAGGAGTCCTGACTGGCAAGAACCTCTCCTAGCGGGACCTGCAAGGAACGGGCAGGAAAGAAGCACAAACCAGCAATAAGGAGCAGGGAATTTGGCTCCTGCGAGCTGGCAGAAGCAGCAAGCAGAGACAAAGCCCACCTGCAGGCAAAACTTATTGTGTGGGGCTGTTTAGGTGGTGTTTAGGTTGTGTTTTTGTCCCAGCTAACTCTTGAGTTGCTTTGGAAATGTCTGAGTAGAAGCAGGGAACACTTCCCTGCTCCCCTCTGGTCAACTGGCTTCCCCTCAGGATTTCAGGCTTTGGAGAGCAGCCAATAGGAACTGCATTCCAGCCCTTCAGAGACGGACCTTGTCGTGTCAAAGTCAAGGGTGGAGTTGAAGTAGTGACTGTAGCTACCTAGGTAGGGCGTGGACAGGGGTAGGTCCCTGCAGGCAGCAGTGGCTCCTCCGAAGCCCACAAGGCTGGGAAGTGCGCCTTGGCACCTCTCCCTCTGCTGCCAGCAGGGAGCCCGCACAGACTGTGTGCACAAAGGGGCTGACTTTGGCACCAGTAGCACTAAAGGGCATTGTGCTACCGCTTCTCTCACAGCAAGGGAAGTTCACAATCCCTGTGAGAGTGCCAGGAAAATGATGCCTGCATGTGAAAGTTCAGATCCCATTTGCCACAGGTCAGTGGCTGGGCTGAAGAGCTAGGTCAGGGCAGGACTCCAGGCCACAGCATCTTCAGCCACAAAGGGCAAGTGCGGCCTGCTCAGAAACTTGCAGCTCTGCAGTGCACCAAAGCTTTGCACTGCACCAACCAAAGCTGCCACTTCTCGGTGCAGGGTGCTCAGGCCCCGGACATGCAGGTTTGTCGTCCTTTGACAGGACACCTCCCCTTTAGCCTCTGGAGGAAGAGAGCGAGCCCAGAGGAGGTTCTGCTGCTGCTCTGGTGCTCTGCAGACAGGCAGCAGCCTGAGGGACAGGGAGTAACCTGTCATTTAGAGCCTTACTTCTCCTGAATTCTATCCTCAGCTCTCCTAAGCAGAAGTCAAGAATTTGGAGACAAGTGGGATGCTCAGTCATTAAAACTCAGTTCAAGTGCACTAATGACACTAATGTTTGGATGGGATTGCATATGCTTCTGAAGGAGCTATTTTAGCCTGCCTACAAGCAGCATGCAGCCTCCTGTCTGCAAAGCTTGACTTTCATTAGCTAAAACCTCTTCAGTGGCAAAGGAGGAAACGGATGGACTCCTTTTGGTGGTGTTCATGCACACATTGACTTTGTGGGCTTTCTTTCAGCCTGCCAGGCTGGCGCTCTACTGCAAGGGGCCAAGGCCACAGCTTTCTCCACAATCCTCAGACCCCAGGAATGTCAAGGGTGCCGTCCCACTCACCGAAGCGGGCACTTGACTCCTTCCACCTCTGAGGCGACCTGCCGGGAACAAGGGAAAACCAACCAGGTGCTGTTAGAAATCTGTTGGTGCTGAGGAATCCCACAGAACAAGTCCACCCAAGCAGAGAGCATTTTCCTTCCACAGCATCCCTCCGGGAGCAACACTTCTTTAGCACAGCAAGCGAGAGTGCAGGCCAATAACCTAGGCTGTGTCTACCTTTTGCTCGGCTTTGCCACTAAGGAATTAGAAACTTGGCCGAGAAGATGCAAATTGTTCCTTAGCAGTCAGGGCCTACGTCAGAGCTCACTGTCCAGCCTGCAGCTAAAGCAGCTTTCTTCTCCTCCCTTTCCTGCACTTGCTGTCTCTTTTTGTAAATTGCACGCAGCCTGCCCCCCGCCATTGCTGGAAACAACTCCCCACCAAAGCTCCCACCAAACCCTTCTTAGCGCTTGCAGTTCTGTTGGGACACAGCACAGGCCAGCTCCGGGGTTCAGGAGCTCACACCAACTGCTCGGCAGTTTGCCCTTCAGCGCAAAGCCAATCCCTCTCGTAGCACACACTGCGTGTGCACTTAGACAGGCGCATCCTTGAGGGATGGAATGCAGAAACAGAGATGCCTTTCCTCAGTTCTGAAGAGAACCGAACAGTTTTTAGAAGAACACCTGCAAAGCTCTCCCAGTCGGCATTTTGGAAGTTCCCACACCCTGCTAGGTAAGAGACACCTCCTTTTGAGGTGAAGCTGTTGACAGGAGCTTTACCAAACCTATGGCAACTTTATGACATTTTTGTTTCATCGTGCTGCCCCAAGAAAAAACTTCTATTTACCAGTCAAACGACGAAAAGCTTTCCGAGAAGCCACCAGTGAAAAGGCCCTGCTGACTGCTCTACGGACTCGCTCCATCGTTTGAGCACTGCTGCTCACGTCCGTAGGCCAGGGACAAAATAAAGGAAAAAACGCCCTCTTGCACAAGTCCCCAGACTGTGCAAGGAAAAAGGGGAGAAACAGGAGACTTGCACCACTCCACCGACTGTGCAAGAAAATACAGGAACAAAAGGACACCTGCTGTGATGGGAGAACAGCACAGCTGAGGTGATCCTCCTGCAATGAGCGCGCCAAGAGCTGCTCTGGACACTGAGACCTTGCGGGCACCAGGAAAACCTCCTGCTGACAACGCTGTGACGTGGCAGCCCTCTGCTGACATCACAATAGCAGCCATTCCGGCTGGGTTTGTGAATTCATCCATAGCAACCAAACATTCTCTACAGCTGACACAAAAGAAAAGCCCAGAAAGATCTCCTCTGCCTCAAAGCAGCACAAAACTCCCTTGCAGTCCATAACCCACAGCTCAAAGGAACAAGAGTAACACAAAACAGGCACCAAGCCCATACACCCTGTACGCCAAGCTGAACACTGAGAGAGAGCCAGGATGTGAGGAAGCCAAAGGCAATGTGCCCTTTTGGCCACCAGTACTTCTGACTACAACCAATTTTAAATTTGCTTTGAAATTCTGTGGATGAAATCGTGCTTTGCTAATATCCCAGAGAGTTCCCTAAATAAGGATGCCTGTCATTCCTGCCCATTTACTGTATGGCTAACATCAACCATTGTAGGGTTCAAGGAAGAATGACACCTAAGTGGGGAGAAAAAGCCAAGTCACCAACCTGTGGCACACACAGCACACTGCTGCTGCACAATCACAGCACCTCCAAGAAGCCTTTGGGGCCTGAGACTCACTTCTGGCAGCTTCCTTATGCACACATCTGGGAGTCACAGACATCTGACTCTAATGGACGCACAGAAAGAAGGGAAATAAAATCAAATCCCCTATGGGGGCAACATAGAAGCTGTTGTGGGGGGGGAACCAATGCAGCAAAATGGGCAAGTCCCACCTAGAAGGGAGGAGACCATGAGGCAGAGACCAAAGAGCTCAGCTGGAGGGCACACCTTAGGAAAGCAGGCTCAGGAAAACAGAGCAACCACAAGCCTTCAAAAGTTCAGAAGCTTCCTTCCAGGCTGTGTATTGTCCTGATGCAAATGCCCTCTGTGTGTCAGACTGAAAGTCAGGGCAATTCTCAATAAATGTCTGATTAGATGACAAACGCCTTTGGATCTACACACACCGCATTTGTGCCTTACTAGTGTCCTAATCCCAAAGCTTTAAAATGTTGGTGAGTGAGCCTAATTTCCTCAGGGCTGGAGATCAGGGAGTAGTCTCAAACATGCACTACTTACAGAACAGTGCGCAGAGCTATGCGTACTGTTTTCTGCCCACCATTCACAAAACCCTACTGTTTCCTCAAAGGAAAGCAGCAGAAAGCTCTAGCAGCCTGCCCCCACCCCAAGAGTTTCCAACCAATTTTTTCCTCCACTTTCTACATCCTGCATCTTAGCAAAAGTCCTTTCTGCCAACACAGTGAACTGGAGACGGACCATTGGTTTGTGTGTAAGAGCACGGCTTGGTGTTGCAGCCTGAGAGCTGGAACACAGGAGCTTGGGCAACTGAGCTTTGAGATGCAACAGCAGCCAGAGAATGACCCTGGGGGTGACAGTATGGGGAGGAAAGTGGCCCAGCCATGGCATTGCACACAAGCTGTGGAGGAGGCACTATCAGCATGACAGCCCTAATAAGGCCATACAAACCCTCATAGTTTTACACATTTATTGGAGGCATGTTGCAGATGATAGATAGATATGATTGTTCCCTCAGCTAGCCGGATGTCACTTCTGCCCTTAGATGAATCCTGGAGTGAAATGGACTGTTCCATCCCACCCCCCAAAAGATTGTGGCTCATCCCACACCTCTGTACCTGCCCCTAAAACATCAGCGTCTGTAACCCCATTGGGCCATGCCTTGTTTCGGCCCACATGGGAGCTCCTGATAGGGGGCTCCGAGCGGCCATGCGGTCTCTTGGACTTCCTCCCTCTCTTGGACTTCTGTCCCCCGTGGAAGGGAGGCTTCCCCTCTCCCACCTTTTGTCTCTCCCCTCCCCCACCCTCTTAGGCCCAGCCACGTGCTATGCCTGGGAGAACGAAGCTCGGGCCCTCCTAAACCCATAATAAAACTCTTTTCCCAAGAGCAAGCTTCAGAGATCTCTGCTTCCCTCCACCCCCACCGTGCAGGAGAATAATCTTCACTCAGACGCCGGTTACTCTGCATGTATGTCCATTTTCCTGCCTTGATAACCTTTTGGAAGCAGTCAGAGCTAGCAGGATTCAGCCAGCATCAGGAGCTGATGCAGCCTGGCAATCTGATTTACGGAGGCTTCTGGCTCCCCAGGTGAAGCCAAGGCAAGCCCTGCTGCTGCTGCTGCTGCTCTGCTGCTGCGAAGCAGCGCGAAGGCACCGACGGCACCGTCCGGCCCCAACGCACAGCGCCAGGGCAATGGACAGCGCCCGGGCAAAGCACAGCTGAAGCGCAGGCTGGCCCGGAAGGGAATCCTCCCATGCAGTGCAGGATTTGGGCGTTTTGATTCCACAGCCCTGCCCTGAGCTGGCTGGGCACAAAGCCTCCCCAAGCACGGGTGCCTCCTCTCCAGGCTTCCTGCAGTGCCTTTGCTGACAGGGTCCAGTCAGCCAGGCTGCGGCCAGGCTCAGCTGATGTTACCAAGCAATGCTGTCCAAAAGAGAAGAAGACAAAAGGCAAACCAGAAAGGAAGTATTAGTTGCCATGCTGAGTTCCTGACAGGCAGAGGCAGGATTCCTCTGGTTCCCAGAAAGATGCAGAAACAGGACATCGGGACACTACGTGCCCCTTTCCTTCAGGTCCAGGACCTTGCTATTGCAGGCCAACGTAGCTCACCATTGTATTCAGCCCTTTATCCAGGTGTCATCAGCTTGCTGGGATTTTCCCCCTGAGAGCAGCCTGGGAATGCTGCTTGCTGTCACAGGGCTTTGTTCCTCCCAGGAAACTCCACAGACTCACTCAGCTTCCTCCTTCCTAACACATGGCCCCACTTAACTGCCAGGAGGATAAGCAGTGTAAGCCGTTCCTCAGCAAATGCCAATCCCTTTAAGAAATGCTGATTCCAGTGGGACTTAGGCCCAAGTGGTGTTCTCAAGAGCACTGAAGTTCAGAGTTTCAGCAGCAAGACAAGAGCAGGCAGCTTGGCAGATCTACATCATCTCCAGCAGTCACCTGCCTTGCAAATTCCTCTGCTTCCTGTGGCCATTGGCTGAACTCCTGTTCTTGACCTGCGGCCTTCTCCTGTTACCCCTGAGACTGGCACCTGAGGCAATGAGGCACCTTAGGAGGAAGTCTAGAACAAAATGACAGAGGAGAATTCCACAGAACCTGCACTTTGGATCGTTTGCCAGTTTGGTGCGTGCAGCTGTCCGCAGCAGACGTGGAGTTTGTGGTTCAGTGAGCTGTATGGCCCAGAAAAGAAAAGACTAAGCTCAGGAAAACCAGGATCAATTCACTCAGCTCCTGCAGGCCAAAAATGAGAGTGCAGCAAATGACTGAAAAACACAGTACTACTATGCAGCACACATCCAGCGTGGGCATGACACAGATTTCAAACCCACATCCACGGAAGAATCTGACCTGGCAAGTGTCCCACAAGCCAAAGGGAGTGGTTTTTTGCAAAGGCACCAGGAGCTCCGTGGTGGACAGAGAACTTTGTCAAGAGAAGGGCTTACCTGGCAGCTGGTGGGAGTGGAGAGAACAGGCATGGGTGCACCCACAATGTGAGGGCTGCCTCAGGGGCCCCCCAGCCATGCACAGGACGTGGGCAGTGCCCCGTGCACAGGACGTGTCCCTGCCATATTGCCAACATCAACACTGCTCCAGTGTCATGCAAACACATATGGGCCATTTGTTCCTCGGCATCTTTTCCCCACTAAAAAATCGTTCTTCCTTCAGTGAGCCCTACAATTTGCTGGTTGATGTTAGCCATGCAGTAAATGGGCAGGAATGATAGGCATTCCAATTTAGGGAACTAGTTTTAGTCAGAAGCACTGGTGGCAAAAATACAGAGTGTGTGGGCTTGGTGCCTGTTCTGCGTTCCTCTTGGATCCTTTGAGCTACGGGTTGTGCACTGCAAGCGGGTTTTGTGTTGCTTTGGGACAGTGTGTGCCCTGTCAAAGGAGTCCTTTTTGTCGCCTGATGCTCTTAAGTCTGTGGACAAATGCAGGCATCCTGGTTTTTTTCTCCTGCAATTGTATGCTGTGCAGGCCTGTGCAGTTGTCTTAATTTTGCCTTCTTCTTATACAGTTGGCCGATTGCTGCGGGTGACCCCTTTTTCCCCTTTTCCTTGCACAGACTGGGGACGTGTGCAAGTGGGTTCTTTTTCCATTTTTGTTTCCTGGCCTGCAGTCGCGAGCAGCACTGATCAAATGATGGAGTGAATTCTCAGAGCAGTTGGCAGGGCTTTCTTGTTGGTGTCATCCCACAAAGTTTTTAATGGTCTGACAGGTAAGTAAAAGATTTTTGCTGGGCCGAAACAAAAATGACATAAAGATGCCATAAGGTTGGTAAAGCTCCTGGCAACAGCTTCAGCTCAAAAGGGAGTGTCTCTTGCCCAGCAGGGTGTCTGAAGGCATTCGTTTTTTTTATCTCTGTGCTTGTAAGGTCTGCAGACACATGCACGTGTCCTTTTTTCTTCCTTTTTCTTTTACAGTCTGTGAATTTGTGCAGGTGTCCTTTTTTCCCCCCCTGCTTTGCTGTACAGTTAGAGAACTCATGCAAGTGTCCTTTTATCCTCCTTTTTTGGCACAGTCTGCAAACTCATGCAAGCATCCATACTTTTTCATTTTAATTGCATAGTCTGGGGACTTTTGCCAGGTTCCATTGTTTTCATCTTTTCACTGCACACTCTGGGCATTCTTGCAAGCGGGTGATTTTTCTCTTTCTCTTTCACGGACAAGGTGTCCACTGGGTTCCATTCTGTTATTCATCTCTTGGATTGGTGGCAGCTCCCTGACAACTTCTTGTTGGTGATGGAGCAGCCTGAGCACTCTCAGAACCTCTCCGACTTCCTTCTGCCATGGGGGCTCCATGTCGGAGGAGGTGGTGCGGGACTGTTCCTCCGGTGCTGGAGGCCATGCAATATTGCAGCAGCTGTGGGGTCCTGCACCAGGATATCCAAGCAGAGACCATCCTCCTTGACCTGGCCACCGGACAGGCAAAAGTGATGGACTTTGCCTGTGGCACTGACCTGCAAGACACAGTCTTCCCAGACTTAGCAGGTCAGCCTACCCAGGGCTATGCTCCCGGCTGCTCCCAGCATCTCACGGCCCAACCTGGCTATGGCTCCGGGGATTCCCCCGTTTGCTGCCAGTCAGGGGCACACCTATGAGCACAGAGATCTGCCTGTAGGAGACAGAAGGAAAGATCATTAGAACCGTTCCACCTTCTCTCACTGCTAAACCAGTTCTTCCCTTCCTCATAAAGACAAAATGCAGATTTTCTGTGCATCAGTGGCAGCTTATTGCACCTGCAGAGCTGAGAGCCTTTTTCCCCTGCTGCTGTGCTACAGGCAGGTTTAGCAGCATTACCTAACACGGAGATTCACAGAGGGACCACAAGCAATTGACTTTGGGCCACTTATTCTCAAAGGTCACCACCACTCTCAGTGGACACAGATGGAAGAGAGTTGTACACTCACTCCCTGTTTGCCCTGCTGACACACACCTGGCAGGCACAGCTTTACCTGATGGGGAATAACAAGAAGGGACAGCTCCCTCACAGCTGTGCAGCCCAGAGATCTGCAGGGCGCCATCAGCACCTGGCTTCATAAGTGACCAGTTCTGCTGGGATGGAAACCAACCACCAAATCCTCGCTGACTTCAGCAGCGGCAGCAGCAGTGCCTGCATCTGATCCCTAGGTCAGGGGCTGGGCTGCATAAAGGACACACATGGCACACTGCCCCTGAAGGATGTGACTCTGGAAACAACCACCTACCACTGTCTCCGGTTGTTTGTGCTAGGGTCACACCAGCCTGAGGCACTGGGTAGCCCTCAAGGCCACCTGGGACTGCAGATGACAGGCCCTGGCCTCCAGGACCAAACACAGGGAAGGAAGTCACTCTCCAGATGGAGCTTGCAAATTGAAAAGGCTGTCATGAGGGCAGACAAATGAGGCCCTCCTGCACTTCAGCTGTGCCACGCAGCCACACAGCCTGGGCAGGCACTGCAGAGCACAGGGACAACAGAAAGCACAGAAAGAGGGACAAACCCAGTCAAGCACAGAGACTTTTCATGATTGCTGAGCCAAGCCAGATAACCCCAAGCGTGCCGTCACCCACCAGTCCTTTTCTGTTGACAAAGAGCAGGTCCAGCGGGTGCCTTGCCTCGCTGGCCAGGGTCCTGCCAGGCCGTTTCCTCTCTGCTCTCCTGTGCTGCCAGCAGACGTGCCCACCTTCTTCCTTCCACTTGCAGAGCCTCGTACCTATGAGCCATGGCCAGGTGGGAGGCAGGAGCAATCCCAGAGGAGAGGTGCCAGCTACACCGAGCAGGAACCAAAAGCCTCTGAAAGCACAGCTGAAAGCCTGTATCTCCACAGCATGTTTTGCTGCCCTGCTCTTCACTGGGAAATGCAATTGCCCTTCTTCCTCATCCAGAAGTCTACAGCTGGACACAAGCTAGCCAATGGGCAGCATTCCAAAAGCAGTGAAGGTAGGAGCTGATCAAGGAAGAAGAGACTTGCCAAATCCAAAGCACACCCAAATGCCCTTAAGAGGGACTTTCCATCTTGAAGAAAGAAGGGCCAATTCACAAGTGAACGTAGAGCCTTATTCCATGGCTGACAAGGAAGGGAATTGTCCAAAAGGCTTGATGGTGTTTAGGACTTTTATTGTGAGTCCAGTTCCAAGCTGCATTTGGAAGAAGTAGTCCTGAAGTGGTCCTGGTCATCTCTTCCGCTTCCTCAACTGCCTCACTGCAAGTTTCCTTTGTTTTCTTGTGAAAAGCCCTTAGAGTGGGGATTTAGATGGCGGGGGCCCTTGAAATCTGTGGAAGGAATAACAGACGTACAGTCATAGCAACAACAGCAGTATGAAAGCAGCCCTATAGCAAATCAATTTCTCGGAAGTATTTTGTCTCCAAGGACTGGTGACAAGTCAGGAGTCCAAACGGAACCTAGCAAGGCAACTGTTCTGCATAGTTTGGCCAGACTAGCACACACAGCTCCTCTGAGTCATTGGCTTGGTGGCAGCCTTCTGCTGCTCCCAAAACAATCCCTGCTTTTGTCTTTACTGTAGAGGGAAGCTCAGGCACAGCCCACCCACGCCCAGCTGCCCTCAGAGGCAAAAGGAACTCCCCAGGCACTCCCTGCCTGCATCCAAGCACCACGGTGGCTTCTCTAGGGAGTCCAAAATTCCTCTCCCAGCAGCAAACCAAGGAGGAACACGCGCTACAGTTCTTGCTGAGGCACACACGCTAGAATCCTCTGCTGGATCAGACAAAGAATGCACAGGACGTACTCAGCAGCATCAGGCACCTCCTCAGCAGCCTGACCGCCAGCCCTCTCGCACAGCTCTAGCCTGGTTCTGCAGGGGGCTTCCTGTGGGACCTCCCTCCTTCTGAGAGGAAGCCCTGGCTTTCCCATTCTCTTTGGGCCTGCAATGCCATTCCTGCCTTCCTCAAACCTGCGCTCTCATAGCCCCTCACCAGACCCGTCCCTGAAGACACAAAGCTCTCTCCAGCACTGTTTACCAAGGGCCAGCTAAGAGACCATGCCACCCAGGCAGACAGCATCCAGAGAAACAGTGCCCAGAGGAGCACAGAGGAGTCCAAAACAACACACAAACTCTCTTTTCACACTCTGTGCCTCTTGACTCTCTCTGGTTCTTATCTTTTCTCATCCAGGTTGCATGATGGCAATTGACTGCTTCATCTTAAGCAACCTGTTCTCCTGCTCCCTCTGGACCTCTGCCAGGAAGTTTTCCTGTTGGGCCAGCAGCTGCTGTGCCTCCAAACACTGCCCTTCCAGCTCCTGGTGAGAGGAGGAAGACACTTCCACATGAAGTGCCAGCCAAGCTGCCCAGATAATCAGTGCAAGCTTCATGCCTCGCACCACCCCCCACTTGAAAAGTGCACAGCAGGAAGTGACTTTGTACCCTCCAGCAATGCTGTCCTAAGGGGAAACTCACAAGCAGGATCAGCAGGTGGGAATAAAGGAGATGCCACCTTTCTTTCCTGCTCTGATGGCTGCCTGTTTCTTGGCCCCTCTCCCCTCAGGATTCTCACCTCTTCTCAGAGGTTCAGTTCTCCAAGTGCTGACGTGGTCCTTGTCCTTCCTGTCAGAAGAGGCTGAAGAGAGGCTCCGCTGACCGGAGAAATGGATGCTGCTCAAAGGGAAAAAGAAACATACCAAACCAATTTAAAAGAGACAAAGAAAAAAGAAACAATTCTTTTCCAAACTCAGTTCCTAAGAGGGTCCAGCTAGCACACAGAAATACACAAACATAGGACTGAGGGCGCCCTCACTATGTGTGCCTTCATGGCCAGGATGCTGCTAGCACAGGCAAACATGGCCCAGAACTGTGCTAGTCTATTCCTCAAGGTGTCATCACTTGCTGGGATTTTTGTCCTGACAGCACTATGGGATTGCTGCTTGCTGTTCAAAAGGCTTTGTTCCTTTCAGGAAACTCTGAACAGACTTATACCAGCTCCTCTTTTCTACAGAGGTGGGCTATTGGAGTGTCCAAAAGAGATGTGGGGCATAAGACATTCCTCAGGAGACTCCCAAGAGCTGTGAAAAATTTTGATCCCACGTGTTGTTCTCAGGACGCTGGACACGCAGGGTGTCAGCAGCAAGCCAGGAGCAAGGACACAAGCAGCAGGACGCAGATGTGCTCAGCTCCGGCTTGCAGGAAGAGTAGGCCCTGCCTTGGCATGGCCCCCCTCCCTCTTGTGCTGGCCGGCATCTTCCTTCTCAGCAGGAAGAGCCAAGGAAGTGGCCTGGTCACCAGCTCCTCGTCTGCCACAAATCCGGGCAGCAAAGCCGCAGCCATTCTCATCTACGTGACCGGCCAGGCAGCACATGGGGCTGGCACAACTCCTGCTCAGCTGGCCCTGTTTGTCTGGCAGAAAGCAGAGGCAGAAACCTCTAAGAGTGGGGCAGGAGGGAGCAGCTGAGTGCCCTGGGATGCTGACAGTCAGCTGCCCCACAGCCCCCGCCTTCCCACGGAACAATCCAGAACCGCTTGGCAGGGACGGCTTTCGTCGTGTTCTTCAAGCCCCCGTCCCCGGCACTGCAATACTTCAGTTCCTTTGCTACCAGCTCAACCTGAATACACCAGCCGAGAGCAAAAGAGGGCCACAGAAATGACCAGAAGGAGGGAGCTCCCCTCTGAGGAACAGCTGGGAGTCTTGTGCAGGTTTAGCCTGGACAAGAGCAAGAACCAAGGAGACCTTTCGATATTTGTAGGGGCTTCAAAAAAAGATGGGGACATAGCTTAAAACCTTGTCCTCTTACAATTAGCCCTACTAAAAGATAAAAGACACTCCATGCAGATTGGCTCTAAGGAAGAAACTGTTTACAAGGAGAGTGCTGAAACACTGGCACAGGCTGCCCAGAGAGCTGGGAGGAGCCCCAAGCCCAGCAACATTCAAGGTCAGCTTGGATGGGACTCTGAGCAACCTGGTCCACTTCAAAGATGTCCTTGCCAGTGGCTGGGGATTTGGATTAAATGACATGCACTGGTCCCTTCTAAGCTCAAACAGCCTTGGATCCTACTTGGTTTTCATTGCAAAAGCACCCAGAGTGTGTATGACTAGATGGGGGGGGCATCTGAAGCCCTGGAGATTGGCCGAGGAACAAACCCTGACAGGGAACAGCTGTTTGGGCTGCAGCCGCTTTGCCTTGTACCTGCAGAAGTTCCACGGCAGAGCCTCGCCTGTGCACATCCATCTGCAGGCAGCAGCCCAGAAATTCATACAAGCCAGAGGGCAGCCTGAGCTTGTGCAGATCTCGTACCCCTTGCTTGCCTATCAGGTAGTTAGCCTGAAGCAAAAGGAAACATGAGACTCGATGTGATTCTTCCATATCCTTTGGTGCTCACCCAGAACCCATCTTTTAAGCTCCAGTCTGCAGTGTCAATTTCTTGCCTGGCCAATGGTTAGAGATGAGCCTTCTCTCCCAAAGGAAAAAAGGCTCCAGTGCAGCCCCAGCTATTCCAAGCTGCAACAGGTCTTCCCTTGACAGCTGATGGGAGCCCCAGGCATGTTTTTACAAGTGGGCCTTGGTGGAAGAACTTCAAGCTGTGAGCATGGGATTCTGTCTAATGGACACAGAGCAGCAGGACACCGCTCTGTGAGCAGATTTACACCTTACCCTGTCACTGGGTTCCCGAATGTAAGGAACCTCTCCTTTGGCCATTTCTATTCCCACGATGCCAAGGGACCAGATGTCCACTTTGGGGCCGTATGGCTCTTCTCTCACCACCTCGGGTGCCATCCAGCACGTGGTCCCAACCATCGACCTCCGTTTACTCTGCTCACGGCTGAGCAGAGCACAGAGGCCAAAGTCAGCTGAGGAGAAAAACAAGCACTGCTTCAAGTAGGAAACATAGGAAAAGGATTCCTCGGGACGCCTATGTCTCAGAAGGGCGTGCTGAATCGAGCTGCAAAAGCAGCTGGGCTCTCTTTCCTCAGGGCTGCAGCCAAGGACATGGGCAATTGTGCACTTCGCAACCCCCCCACGATTCCCACCGTGGCTTTTCCTCAGTCATCTCTCCCTTTGGAAGGAACTCCCACCCAAACCAAAGTTACTGCTGCTACCTTGTTGCTCTCTAGCCCACTCAGCACCTTAGAGCCGCGCCCTGGGCTTGCAGAGTGCTCCCTGCCCTGTTCCCGGCGCCACTGCTGGGCACCCGGCAGCCGCTCCAAAGCAGCCCCACACCGCTCCCCGGAGCGCTGCGCCTGACCAAGAATACCCACCCAGCTTGACGGAGCCATCCCGGCCCAGAAGGATGTTGTCACTTTTGAGGTCTCTGTGGATCACCTGGTTGGCATGCAGGAAAGCCAGGCCTTGCAGGCACTGGGAGAGAAAAAACAAACAGGAGGCCAAAAGTGAGTCTGATCTGATTTCATCACACCCAAAAGGAGACTGCTCCTGAAGAGTCACAGATCTCGAAGGAGCAGTGAGCGCTGGCAAGAGCAAGAGCTCGCTGCTGCAACACTAGGAGAGCAGGATCTTTCCAAGGGAAGGCATATTAGCTTGACGGGGAAACACCAGTCATTGCTCGAGACTGTCCCCTGCAAAGCCAGTCAGAGCGATCCCTGCTGTAGTGGATGTGCTCTCCCCGTCCACAGGACAAACAGTGGTTTGCCAAAAGAGGAAAAGTCCCTGCCTTGGCTACCAAGGGGATCACTGTCGGGTGGGAGACTGGAGGACATGGCCTATAGGGCTTCCTCAACAGCAGTCTTGGAAGTAGCTCATGGGTCAGTTTTCAGTAGCAAGCACCATGGCGGGTGCCATGCCACCCTTTGAAGTTGAGACCTGTGAGAGATGAGTCTCTCTTTGGCTTTGCCACTGGTTTAAAACTTGGACACCAGCATCTTTGTGCTTACAGGCAAAGAAGGTATTGCAGAAAGGTTTTGGGCAAAGGCTTGGAGAGGCAAAGTGCAGAACAGAAAATGACAATGGAAATGAGACAGAGAGTTCAATCATGGCAGAGAAGAGTAAAGAACAGACTATAGTGAGAGCAAGGACACCGGCAGGCAGTTCAGTCCAGGTGCTCTTTCTTCTCTGAAGCATAAGAGCAACACAGAAAGAAAGCTCTGAACATGGAATCACTCATTTTGCAGCGCTTTCAAAGGACGAGCCTGTCCAAGCCATCCCAAGCACAAGCAGGACCCCTTACCTCCCGACACACTGTTGCTATGTGTCCTACAGCCATCCTTTTCACGCAGACCACATCAGCTAAGGAGCCTCCATCCATGTACTCCAACACCACCAGAACAGCCCCACAGACAAGGTAGCTGTAAGACAAAAGCAACCGCGTGGAGCTGAATGTGCACAGCAAAATTGCCGTACGGAAGAAGAGACTAGAGCTGAGTTTTATTTCCAGGTGCCCAGTTAATGAAGAGGGAATCAAGTGAAGACACACTCCACCTGGGCTATCCAGCGCTTGCCATCGGTGCCGTGTAAATGAGGAAGGCACACCCACGGAAAAGGAGACGGCTTAGGTGACAAGCAGGGGAAAACGGCAGTTTTGTGACAGCAAAGATTAATCTGGAAGCGGACACATCCCAGCAGCTGCTTCATCATCTTCATACACAAATTGCCCCATGAACTCCAGCAGCAAGGAGGCACAGTCTTCACAGCTTTTACTCAGGGCAGGTGGGTGTGCAGCACTGCCAACACCCTTTGGAAAACCATGCAGAAAGGACAGCGATAAACAGGAAAAACAATTTCAAACCTGGCAAATTATGGCTCTCCTAGCCTAGTCTTTTGGCATGCAAAGCAATGGAAAACAGTGGGAACAGGGCAAGGGAAATAATTTCTGTGATGCCTTCTCAGCGCTTCTCCTCCGACACTTGGATAAAAATCACGCCCCAAAACAGCTAAACAACATGCAGTGAGTGAACATACATGCTGCAGGTTTAGTAAGAGAGCCAGGTTTCTGAGATCAATCTTCAAGCTATTTCTGCCAGGAAGCATTCGTGGGGACAAAATGCAATCTCCTCCTACGCCTCGCAATGGAGTAGGTTGATGTTAATTGAAAGATCCATCTTCTGCCAGAATACTGACCTTTCTAGGTAGGTGACAATATTGGGGTTCTTCATTTCATTCATGACCAGGATTTCCTTCAACACATCCTCGCAGCCCTGGTGCTGGACATTAATTTCCTTTATGGCCACCTACAATGACATGGAAAGCCATTAAGAGCAGACATTACGAGAGCCTCTTCCTCCGTGCACTCACGGGCCTTGATGCCTTGTCACCTCACTAGAAATGACACTAAACCATCAAACGCAAAGCGCCAACAGCACTCTCTGCACCTGCAGACGTCTGAAAGCGACTTTTTTTATCCCGACTATTATCATTGACACATGGTTTGCAAGCCAAAAGTAATTTGGCTCCTGTGAAGATAAATTGAAACCACTGGAAATTCATTAGCATTTCTAGGGGCTTTGACCCTAGCCTTTCAGAGATGGCTGCCATTCTTGACTGTGTGCCAAAGTCAATGCGCACATACATGACATGGAAAATGCTGTCCAAAAAAGAAACTCCAAGGCGACTCAAAGTAAAGTTACAACCCTAGCACATCCTAACTTCTTCACTTTGGGTTTTGCAACTCTGAAGAACAACCTTGAAGGTGGTTTACAACATGTAATTATTGTAATTTGTAATTATTTAGTGGGTTTAAAAATGAATAATCCTTCTGTGCTATGCTACAGGTCATAAAGCAGGGCTTAGGGCTTTTGGACACCTCCTCGACCTCCCTCCAAGAGCAGTTCCTGAGCACAGCACTGCAGGTGGATAAGGAACTACCAGGAAGATGGAGTTGTATTTACTGAGAGCTAGAAACGAGGATTCAGGACTTTGAACTTATAGCCCCGAAGAGCAGCGGCACTCTCCAAGACACCACTGTGTCTGTTCAGTACAAATAGCATCTGTGTAGCGGAATGCCTCCGACACAGGATCAACACAAGGTTGTAAGGTTGTATTATTTAAGGCTCTTCATCAATTTCTTCCCATTGGTCTGTGCGCATATGTGTGTGTGTGTGTGTGTGTGTGTGTGTGTGTGTTTGAACTAGGCTCCCTAGGACTGAAAGACAAAACTGTGCTCCAGGCAAGATCTCTCCTTCTTTAGCTCCTGCATGATATTTGAAAACTGAACCATATGGTGGAAAACAATGGGAAATCCTTTCTGTGTCTGAAGCTGGGCTTAAGAGGAATTGAGACGGAATGATGGCTCTTGCCATCAGCTAATCTATGAATATTTATCCAGTAAATCCAAGCCAGCGCATCCTTCTCTGAAAGACACCACTGCCATCCTTGCATTCATTCAGGTAGGGAGGAAGGACAAAGTCTGTCCTCTGCACGGCCTGCACAGCAGGACAGCCTTTGCAGCAAAGTCAGGTGGCCCAAGGCTTTGGCCATAGATCTCATCACAAGGGAAAGCACTCAAGAGCTGCAAAATCTGCATGGGCTGTTGGCACTTACCGCTCGTCCTGTGGCAGCGTCGAAGGCCTTATAAACGGTCCCAAACCCCCTAGAAACAGAAGAGTGGCAAAAACAGAGAAGTTGGTCAGTGCTGAGAAACAAAAGGCAGCCCAGGCAGGAGCTCTCTGCTTCCTGCAGTGTCTCTAAAACACCAGGCTCGGTCCACTCTTCAGCCAACGGCCCAGCAGCCCAGCAGCCCTCTGCCATGCAGAGTGCCCAAGAGAAAAGCTGGCTGCAACAGGAAGGAGAAGGGCTGCTACAAATCTCAAATGTACACTCTAGATGAAGCATGCGGGCTTTCCTTTGCCTTTCCCTTCTTGTGCCTGTGCCCGTGGGGTGCCTTTCCAATCAATGAAACATACAGTCCTGCTGGGCCTTCTCACCGCTCTCTTTTAATCCTGCCTGCAAAACTCCGGCAACACCACACAGCCTTTCTTCTTTTCCTGACCACTGAAGATTGTTTTCAGCAAAATACTGGAAAGCAATGCTACTGAGAGCTGTTATCTGACGGCTGGCATGTGGGAAGCTGCTCTCAGGTTTTTCTTCCTTCATGAGTGTGGCCAAATTACTTTGAATCATACAAAAGCATGGAAAACCTGGGCTTGCAGATCCTGCTGCTGGAGGCAGGCAAGCCATTGTCAGCAACCAGTTATCTTTCGTGATGCCTTGTTCTGCCTCAGCACTGAGACAGGGACAGTCTAAAGCCAGGGTCTGAAGATGCTTGCAGCTTGCCTGACTTCCCACATGATATTGCACCACCAAAAGACCTGGCCCATGGTTCTGTAGAAGTAAGCGTGGCTGCACTCACCCACTGCCAATACGTTTCCATCCAGTGTACTTCTTCTCTGGATCTCCCACATTGACCTCCTGCCCTGAAAGAAACCAAATGCAAGGAGCAAACTTCAAAACAGGGATCCTGGCTTCCGCAAGATCTCAAACCCAGCTCCACTCTCTGGGCCTCTGAGCAATTGATGGTCGCTTGGCTAACAACAGCATCAACAAGAACAACAGCAGCAGCAGCCCCAGCAAGACAGGCAGCTCGGTGGCACAGCTGGCCTGCACAGAGTCTGATTCTCCACACTCCTTTGCAGGGTTACCTTGAGGGGACACTAAGCCCGTGGGAAAACCATCAGAGCAGACAGAGACCAGAAAAGAACAGGCCCCAAGGCAAGTGGTTGTCATCTGCAAACAGGAAGGAGGGCTGAAAAATCTTGACACTTCATTTTCTTGGGAAGAAACACTCTCTTGTGAGATTCAACAGAAGGTTTCATACTTCCACAGTTACAATGCACCCTGGGATCTGGATGAATTTTTAGCAACAGCTGCTTTTTGCAGAGCAGAAAGAAGATTGCAAAGTGAATTCCAGGAGAGGAGGGGACCTTCTCTACCTCTCAGCGGTTTGCCTAAAGAACGCCTTGACATTTTTAGAGAACAGCAGCTCACGCTCTAACCAAGAACAACGGCTCTAGGAATTAGGACCCTCTTCATTTCTGAGCAGGCTGAGTTCTGGAGATGCCTTTGCCCATTCCCCATTTAGTGAAGAACTACAAGTCCTTGTCTTCAGCCTGGGCTGCAGCAGTCACTAGCACTGGACTCAGCTCCTTGAACACCACCCACGTGCCCCATCTCCCCAGGTGGGCGCAGCCAGGCGGGTAACAAGGACAGCGCCGCTCCTCAGGCGCTGCCGTGACACAGACACCTGCACAAAGGAGATGCTGATCCTTCCACGAGTCCAGGGGAAGCTGCAGCAACGGGACGGCAGCTGAAACCTCACAGCTAAGGAAGGCTCCAGCCTCTGCAGTCACACCGGCTGTCAGCGGCAGGGCAGGCATGACAAAAAGCTTGGCAAAGCCCACAAATGGCCACAGACAGCCGCTGTGAAGAAGCTAGAGCCACATCAAGCCCTGTTTCAAGGTGTTGACCCCTCTCAAGACAGAACATGATTGTCCTTGCCTTCAGGCCCACGGAGGAGTAGATCAATCCACCTTTTGTCCAATGGCAGCTGATAGCAGACACAAAGTAAACTGGGCTCTGTGCTGTACCTGAGCGGTTATTCTCTGGCAGCACTGCACTGGCAGCTATTACCAGTTGCAAGAAGCAACTCAGTTGTACTGCACACTCAGCAGGGCCTTAGTGTGCTTTCCTAGAGTACGATCTGTGCAGGGATTGAGGCCAATGCTTAGTATTCCTGGAGTATTTACCAGCTGGGCATTAGCAGTGACAACGTGCCTGGTACCAGAGGAACATGCAGCAGAGGGGCTGCAGGCTTCCTCCTGAGAATTGCCTGCAGGGCAGCTCTAGCTGACCTGTGTCTCTTTGATGCATCTTCCGAAGAATACCATTAAAATATCAAACAGGCATTGTAAGAAGAGTATCCTGTTCTTCTTCTTTTGGGGCACTTTGAAGAGAGCTCTTCCTCTCTGATTCCTTGAGATTGTTCTAAGAATATATTTTTTTAATTTTTAGGGCATATGGAAAGGATCTCTTCCTCTCTTATTTGTGCTGTCAGCTGCTGTTGTTTTCAAGGAGGCCAGGCTAACCAAAAGGTAGGATTCTTATCAAAACCAGCTGTAGAAGGAGTAGGAGAAGTACTAAGAGTCATAGAAACAACAGCAATATGAAAGCAGCCCTAGAGCAAATCAATTTCTCGGAAGTATTTTGTCTCCAAGGACTGGTGACAAGTCAGGAGTCCACAGGGAAACTAGCAAGCCAACTGTTCTGCTCAGTTTGGCCAGACTAGCACACACAGCTCCTCTGAGTCATTGGCTAGGTGGCAGTCTTCTGCTGCTCCCAAAACAATCCCTGCTTTTGTCTTTACTGTAGAGGGAAGCTCAGGCACAGCCCACCCACGCCCAGCTGCCCTCAGAGACAAAAGGAAGGCCCCAAGCGCTCCCTGCCTGCATCCAAGCACCACGGTGGCTTCTGTAGGGAGTCCAAAATTCCTCTCCCAGCAGCAAAGCAAGGAGGAACATGTGCTACAGTTCTTGCTGAGGCACACACACTAGAATCCACTGCTGGGTCGCACGAAAAATCCCCAGGACGTACTCAGCAGCTTCAGGAACTGCTTCTCTCTTTCCTGGCTTGAGCGGGACGAACCGCTCATGCTCGGGTTTTCAGGCTGCAGAGAGGAGGCTTCTTCGGAGGATGCTGCTGCAGCAACAGCTTTGATGGCGTATCCTGCACTCGTCTGGGACAAGAAATTTGTTTGTGTCAGAAAGGTGCCTGGCAGAGATGCCCCAGACAGAGTATTTCAAAGGCAAGCCCTTAGGAGCAGCACTGGTGTTAGGCTGCAAGTGGAGCTGTCAACTCCTCCCCCTCCAGTCAAACCCAAACCAGCAGTCAGAGACTACAGCTTGTCACAGTCAGCCGTAGTAGAGACTGCGAAAGGGAAAGAACAACTGTACCCTTCACCCCCTTCTGAGGACTGCATTCACCACGGACAGGGACAACTTGTTCAGAATCTGCATGGGTCACCATGCTCGCCTGAACAAACCCCTCAGAAAACAAAGGGAGCACTAAGAGGCCAGCAGAAATACATTCCAAGGATTGCTGGCACACCAGCCCCAGCACTAGCCCTGCTGCCCAGGGCAGCAGCTGAGATTCAGCAAGCCAGCAAGTGTCCTTCTGAGCAGCTGCCATGGAGACCACAGAGCATGGCGGTCAGAGACCTTGGCCCCATGCACCTGCAGCTCTGCAGGGGAAAGGCAACAAGGGCAGAGACCACTTGTTGCATGACTGCAGTGCTTCCTCCTCTTCCACTCACCCGCTTTTGTTCAGCCAGCCTGTACTGCAGCAGGACCTTGTGCATCCTTTCCATTTCTTCATTGTGCCCCTTCTCCATTGCCTTCATCTTGCTCCGAGCTTCCTGCAACTCCGCCTGCAGCTTGTCCTTGATATTCGATCAAGAGGAATCTTACTGGCATCTGCAATCTCACTCAGGTTTCCTCTGTTGCAGTCTCAAAAGCACTTGTGTTCAGCCACTTCCTTCTGCTTCTCTACCCAGCTCTAACCCTTCCATCCTAGCTCTTCTTCCTGGTGCTCAGCACTGGAGCCTGCCAGGCTCTGTGCTTCCAACATGTGTAAGGAAAGGAGAGGTCACCTTCCTTCCCTGCTATCATGGCTGCCTGTCCTCTGGCCCCCCTCTCTTCAGGATTTCTGTCTGTTCTCAGAGGCTCTGTTCTCAAATTCCCCTGCCCTTTGATCAAGGAAAAGCTGCAGATGGACTGCAGGACGAGGACGAGGCCAGCACCTCGATGACCCAGTCACAAGACAGGCCACCAGCTGAAGTACCAGCACCACGGGGCCTGTTGCAACTGCTTCAGGCTCCAAGGGAAGACCTCTGTCCACTGTGGGAGGACAGAAAGCAAGGAACCCAGTTGCTGGGACTGCAGTTGGCAGCAATGTCAGCAGCAGTCTGCTGCATGGCATGTGGCTGTGGGGAAGATGCTGCAGCTTCACTGCCATGCTTTGGGTGGTGACCACCCAGCCTCCTGGGGAACTTGGCTTATGCCCACGCTGAACCTGTGGCTGCCTATACTGTCCCAGCATTGTCCTCTGGCTCTTCACAGGCCGTCAAGTATGAGCTCTTGAACTTCTCTGCTGTCTGGCCCAGCAACGTGTAGCCTACAGCAGATGCCTGTGACCATGTCCCATACTCGGGCTGCTCTTCTGCTAAGCCAGCCCTCCAAAGTCACCTGAAAACTTCAGCCATGTATTGTTCCTTACCAGTTTTTCCACCATCTTCCTTTTCTCCTCTTCCTCTGCAGCTTGCCAGAGTCCCAGAGCCTTGCTGCACTGCTCTTCTGCCCAGCGCAGCTGTTGAGCCATGGCCTCACACTGCTGCTTGCTGAAGGATCTTACAGCCAGCAGCTCACCACGAAGGCCCCTCACATCCTCTGCAAACATGACACACGGCAACAATCAGAGGCTACACAAGCAGAGGAATCTGCTGACCTTAAGCCCTTTCAGTTTCAGGCAAGGAGGAACCTGCCCTCAGCTCCTTCACTCCTCACAAGCCCTGCAGACAGAGTTGCCTTTGGGGCGACTGCACCAGGCAGGGCCATCAGCAGAAACAAAGCGCACGAGGCTCTCACCCAGTATCAGCTCCTTGGCCTGCGTGGCTGCGCGCACTTGGGCTTCCAGGCGGCTCCTGGCCGTCTCCAGCTCTGACACGTGCTGCTGAGCCTCCAGCAGGCTGCTTTGCAGGCTCTCTTTCTCTGACCTACAAGTTGTCAACAGGGAGAGCAATTGTTCCTGGCACACAGGGGCACTTTCTCCAGTAAGCCACATCTTCAGATGTGCTTTAAGATCCCTTTACCTGGCTTCTGCCAGCTGCTCTGAAATGCCTTGTAGCTCCTGCTCCGTGGCTGCCAGTTGGGCTTCCAGGGCAGCGTTCTCTTGCACCAGCACCGCCTTCTCTCTGCACACCTGGGACAGTGTGTGCCCTTGGCAAGAGAACTCCTGGAGCAGCTTCTCCAGGCCCCTGTGGGCTGGCCGCTGCGGGCGGCAAACCTGCAAGTGGGGGGCACCATTTTTCATGTGGAACTACAACAACAACAACACAGGCTCGGTCTTAACTTGCTGCCACAAGCAGCAATCAGGGGAGTCTGGCTAGGACAAATCCCTCTGCCACAAGTGCTGCCTAGGAATAAGGTGAGCGTACCTTTGGCGCTGCCAGAGGAACCGCTTCCTTCAGCAGATCCCTCTGAGGCTGCGATTCCTCCGCTCTCTGTGCCGCCACTTCAAACACGCTCTCTAGTGAGGAGTGGCGCTTTCTCTCAAATGCAGCCAACTCCTTCCATCTGCGACAAGGGGACAGACAAACAAGCCTTTAAGTGCAACACAAAAGGTTTTGCTCCTTGCAAAACCAGCACTGCATACCATGCGCCACATAAGGCAGTCTCAGGGCCTTCCAACAGCCCTCTACTTCCACCTCAAGAGAATGCTGCAATTCCCTCCCTAGACCAGCATCTCTCTTTGACATTCGTGCAGGTGAAAGAGTCGCCACTGAGGAAGTCAAACAAGCTTCCAGAAGGCACAGAACATTTCCAGAAAGCTCAGCTACTCTCAGCGCAACAGCTTCCTGCCTGCTGGCTCTAATGCTCCTTTCTGATACAGTGGGTACCAGACTTGGAAGAGTTTTTCTTTGGCTAAGACACGCTTGGTAAGTCCAAAGGAGCAGTCCCACAATTGCTCTTGCTTTCACTAGTGAAACAAGGAAAGAGCCTGCAAGTGATAGCTTGGGGAGGAGGTGGGTAGGATTTTCCAATTCAATCATCAAAGGATCCCAAGACAGTTTAGGCTGGCAGAGACCCCAGGAAGCCTCTAGCCTGGTCTTCCACTCCAAGCAATTGGGGCCAACCTCTGGACAGGCTGCTCGAGGCTCTATCCACCTGGGGCTTCCAAATTTCAAGGGTGGAATCTGCACATGCTCTCTGAGGCACTTGTTCTGCTGCATGATTGTCTTTGCGGGCCAATGCTTTGCTGTCCTTAAGCCCAGCCTGAACCTCCCTTGCTTTTACTCTGCTCTACTTCAGAATGCTTTTTGTCAAGGTTTGACAAGTGAGTCCCAGGAGGCAGCTATGCTCTAGGTCGGTCGGCAGCCAGACCTGCCCTGGGCTGCCTTCTCCCGTCTGTGCTGAGCAAGTCAAAGGGTGAAAAGCCAAACGTGTTCTTTGACCCTGGGCCTCCTAAAGCCCAGCAATGCCCAGCCCTGCGCAGAGAAAGTGAGAGAGCTTAACACACACCTCAGCTCCCGGGCGCCGCGCACTCTATCCGTGCTATCGTGCCGCTCCGCCTGTCCTGCCTGGACCGAGGAGTCCTGACTGGCAAGAACCTCTCCTAGCGGGACCTGCAAGGAACGGGCAGGAAAGAAGCACAAACCAGCAATAAGGAGCAGGGAAGTTGGCTCCTGCAAGCTGGCAGAAGCAGCAAGCAGAGACAAAGCCCACCTGCAGGCAAAACTTATTGTGTGGGGCTGTTTAGGTGGTGTTTAGGTGGTGTTTTTGTCCCACCTAACACTTGAGTTGCTTTGGAAATGTCTGAGTAGAAGCAGGGAACACTTCCCTGCTCCCCTCTGGTCAACTGGCTTCCCCTCAGGATTTCAGGCTTTGGAGAGCAGCCAATAGGAACTGCATTCCAGCCCTTCAGAGATGGACCTTGTCGTGTCAAAGTCAAGGGTGGAGTTGAAGTAGTGACTGTAGCTACCTAGGTAGGGCGTGGACGGGGGTAGGTCCCTGCAGGCAGCAGTGGCTCCTCCAAAGCCCACAAGGCTGGGAAGTGCGCCTTGGCACCTCTCCCTCTGCTGCCAGCAGGGAGCCCGCACAGACTGTGTGCACAAAGGGGCTGACTTTGGCACCAGTAGCACTAAAGGGCATCGTGCTACCGCTTCTCTCACAGCAAGGGAAGTTCACAATCCCTGTGAGAGTGCCAGGAAAATGATGCCTGCATGTGAAAGTTCAGATCCCATTTGCCACGGGTCAGTGGCTGGGCTGAAGAGCTAGGTCAGGGCAGGACTCCAGGCCACAGCATCTTCAGCCACAAAGGGCAAGTGCGGCCTGCTCAGAAACTTGCAGCTCTGCAGTGCACCAAAGCTTTGCACTGCACCAACCAAAGCTGCCACTTCTCGGTGCAGGGTGCTCAGGCCCCGGACATGCAGGTTTGTCGTCCTTTGACAGGACACCTCCCCTTTAGTCTCTGGAGGAAGAGAGCGAGCCCAGAGGAGGTTCTGCTGCTGCTCTGGTGCTCTGCAGACAGGCAGCAGCCTGAGGGACAGGGAGTAACCTGTCATTTAGAGCCTTACTTCTCCTGAATTCTATCCTCAGCTCTCCTAAGCAGAAGTCAAGAATTTGGAGACAAGTGGGATGCTCAGTCATTAAAACTCAGTTCAAGTGCACTAATGACACTAATGTTTGGATGGGATTGCATATGCTTCTGAAGGAGCTATTTTAGCCTGCCTACAAGCAGCATGCAGCCTCCTGTCTGCAAAGCTTGACTTTCATTAGCTAAAACCTCTTCAGTGGCAAAGGAGGAAACGGATGGACTCCTTTTGGTGGTGTTCATGCACACATTGACTTTGTGGGCTTTCTTTCAGCCTGCCAGGCTGGCGCTCTACTGCAAGGGGCCAAGGCCACAGCTTTCTCCACAATCCTCAGACCCCAGGAATGTCAAGGGTGCCGTCCCACTCACCGAAGCGGGCACTTGACTCCTTCCACCTCTGAGGCAACCTGCCGGGAACAAGGGAAAACCAACCAGGTGCTGTTAGAAATCTGTTGGTGCTGAGGAATCCCACAGAACAAGTCCACCCAAGCAGAGAGCATTTTCCTTCCACAGCATCCCTCCGGGAGCAACACTTCTTTAGCACAGCAAGCGAGAGTGCAGGCCAATAACCTAGGCTGTGTCTACCTTTTGCTCGGCTTTGCCACTAAGGAATTAGAAACTTGGCCGAGAAGATGCAAATTGTTCCTTAGCAGTCAGGGCCTACGTCAGAGCTCACTGTCCAGCCTGCAGCTAAAGCAGCTTTCTTCTCCTCTCTTTCCTGCACTTGCTGTCTCTTTTTGTAAATTGCACGCAGCCTGCCCCCCGCCATTGCTGGAAACAACTCCCCACCAAAGCTCCCACCAAACCCTTCTTAGCGCTTGCAGTTCTGTTGGGACACAGCACAGGCCAGCTCCGGGGTTCAGGAGCTCACACCAACTGCTCGGCAGTTTGCCCTTCAGCGCAAAGCCAATCCCTCTCGTAGCACACACTGCGTGTGCACTTAGACAGGCGCATCCTTGAGGGATGGAATGCAGAAACAGAGATGCCTTTCCTCGGTTCTGAAGAGAACCGAACAGTTTTTAGAAGAACACCTGCAAAGCTCTCCCAGTCGGCATTTTGGAAGTTCCCACACCCTGCTAGGTAAGAGACACCTCCTTTTGAGGTGAAGCTGTTGACAGGAGCTTTACCAAACATATGGCAACTTTATGACATTTTTGTTTCATCGTGCTGCCCCAAGAAAAAACTTCTATTTACCAGTCAAACGACGAAAAGCTTTCCGAGAAGCCACCAGTGAAAAGGCCCTGCTGACTGCTCTACGGACTCGCTCCATCGTTTGAGCACTGCTGCTCACGTCCGTAGGCCAGGGACAAAATAAAGGAAAAAACGCCCTCTTGCACAAGTCCCCAGACTGTGCAAGGAAAAAGGGGAGAAACAGGAGACTTGCACCACTCCACCGACTGTGCAAGAAAATACAGGAACAAAAGGACACCTGCTGTGATGGGAGAACAGCACAGCTGAGGTGATCCTCCTGCAATGAGCGCGCCAAGAGCTGCTCTGGACACTGAGACCTTGCGGCCACCAGGAAAACCTCCTGCTGACAACGCTGTGACGTGGCAGCCCTCTGCTGACATCACAATAGCAGCCATTCCGGCTGGGTTTGTGAATTCATCCATAGCAACCAAGCATTCTCTACAGCTGACACAAAAGAAAAGCCCAGAAAGATCTCCTCTGCCTCAAAGCAGCACAAAACTCCCTTGCAGTCCATAACCCACAGCTCAAAGGAACAAGAGTAACACAAAACAGGCACCAAGCCCATACACCCTGTACGCCAAGCTGAACACTGAGAGAGAGCCAGGATGTGAGGAAGCCAAAGGCAATGTGCCCTTTTGGCCACCAGTGCTTCTGACTACAACCAATTTTAAATTTGCTTTGAAATTCTGTGGATGAAATCGTGCTTTGCTAATATCCCAGAGAGTTCCCTAAATAAGGATGCCTGTCATTCCTGCCCATTTACTGTATGGCTAACATCAACCATTGTAGGGTTCAAGGAAGAATGACACCTAAGTGGGGAGAAAAAGCCAAGTCACCAACCTGTGGCACACACAGCACACTGCTGCTGCACAATCACAGCACCTCCAAGAAGCCTTTGGGGCCTGAGACTCACTTCTGGCAGCTTCCTTGCGCACACATCTGGGAGTCACAGACATCTGACTCTAATGGACGCACAGAAAGAAGGGAAATAAAATCAAATCCCGTATGGGGGCAACATAGAAGCTGTTGTGGGGGGGGAACCAATGCAGCAAAGTGGGCAAGTCCCACCTAGAAGGGAGGAGACGATGAGGCAGAGACCAAAGAGCTCAGCTGGAGGGCACACCTTAGGAAAGCAGGCTCAGGAAAACAGAGCAACCACAAGCCTTCAAAAGTTCAGAAGCTTCCTTCCAGGCTGTGTATTGTCCTGATGCAAATGCCCTCTGTGTGTCAGACTGAAAGTCAGGGCAATTCTCAATAAATGTCTGATTAGACGACAAACGCCTTTGGATCTACACACACCGCATTTGTGCCTTACTAGTGTCCTAATCCCAAAGCTTTAAAATGTTGGTGAGTGAGCCTAATTTCCTCAGGGCTGGAGATCAGGGAGTAGTCTCAAACATGCACTACTTACAGAACAGTGCGCAGAGCTATGCGTACTGTTTTCTGCCCACCATTCACAAAACCCTACTGTTTCCTCAAAGGAAAGCAGCAGAAAGCTCTAGCAGCCTGCCCCCACCCCAAGAGTTTCCAACCAATTTTTTCCTCCACTTTCTACATCCTGCATCTTAGCAAAAGTCCTTTCTGCCAACACAGTGAACTGGAGACGGACCATTGGTTTGTGTGCAAGAGCACGGCTTGGTGTTGCAGCCTGAGAGCTGGAACACAGGAGCTTGGGCAACTGAGCTTTGAGATGCAACAGCAGCCAGAGAATGACCCTGGGGGTGACAGCATGGGGAGGAAAGTGGCCCAGCCATGGCATTGCACACAAGCTGTGGAGGAGGCACTATCAGCATGACAGCCCTAATAAGGCCATACAAACCCTCATAGTTTTACACATTTATTGGAGGCATGTTGCAGATGATAGATAGATATGATTGTTCCCTCAGCTAGCCGGATGTCACTTCTGCCCTTAGATGAATCCTGGAGTGAAATGGACTGTTCCATCCCACCCCCCAAAAGATTGTGGCTCATCCCACACCTCTGTACCTGCCCCTAAAACATCAGCGTCTGTAACCCCATTGGGCCATGCCTTGTTTCGGCCCACATGGGAGCTCCTGATAGGGGGCTCCGAGCGGCCATGCGGTCTCTTGGACTTCCTCCCTCTCTTGGACTTCTGTCCCCCGTGGAAGGGAGGCTTCCCCTCTCCCACCTTTTGTCTCTCCCCTCCCCCACCCTCTTAGGCCCAGCCACGTGCTATGCCTGGGAGAACGAAGCTCGGGCCCTCCTAAACCCATAATAAAACTCTTTTCCCAAGAGCAAGCTTCAGAGATCTCTGCTTCCCTCCACCCCCACCGTGCAGGAGAATAATCTTCACTCAGACGCCGGTTACTCTGCATGTATGTCCATTTTCCTGCCTTGATAACCTTTTGGAAGCAGTCAGAGCTAGCAGGAATCAGCCAGCATCAGGAGCTGATGCAGCCTGGCAATCTGCTGATTTACGGAGGATTCTGGCTCCCCAGGTGAAGCCAAGGCAAGCCCTGCTGCTGCTGCTGCTGCTGCTCTGCTGCTGCGAAGCAGCGCGAAGGCACCGACGGCACCGTCCGGCCCCAACGCACAGCGCCAGGGCAATGGACAGCGCCCGGGCAAAGCACAGCTGAAGCGCAGGCTGGCCCGGAAGGGAATCCTCCCATGCAGTGCAGGATTTGGGCGTTTTGATTCCACAGCCCTGCCCTGAGCTGGCTGGGCACAAAGCCTCCCCAAGCACGGGTGCCTCCTCTCCAGGCTTTCTGCAGTGCCTTTGCTGACAGGGTCCAGTCAGCCAGGCTGCGGCCAGGCTCAGCTGATGTTACCAAGCAATGCTGTCCAAAAGAGAAGAAGACAAAAGGCAAACCAGAAAGGAAGTATTAGTTGCCATGCTGAGTTCCTGACAGGCAGAGGCAGGATTCCTCTGGTTCCCAGAAAGATGCAGAAACAGGACATCGGGACACTACGTGCCCCTTTCCTTCAGGTCCAGGACCTTGCTATTGCAGGCCAACGTAGCTCACCATTGTATTCAGCCCTTTATCCAGGTGTCATCAGCTTGCTGGGATTTTCCCCCTGAGAGCAGCCTGGGAATGCTGCTTGCTGTCACAGGGCTTTGTTCCTCCCAGGAAACTCCACAGACTCACTCAGCTTCCTCCTTCCTAACACATGGCCCCACTTAACTGCCAGGAGGATAAGCAGTGTAAGCCGTTCCTCAGCAAATGCCAATCCCTTTAAGAAATGCTGATTCCAGTGGGACTTAGGCCCAAGTGGTGTTCTCAAGAGCACTGAAGTTCAGAGTTTCAGCAGCAAGACAAGAGCAGGCAGCTTGGCAGATCTACATCATCTCCAGCAGTCACCTGCCTTGCAAATTCCTCTGCTTCCTGTGGCCATTGGCTGAACTCCTGTTCTTGACCTGCGGCTTTCTCCTGTTACCCCTGAGACTGGCACCTGAGGCAATGAGGCACCTTAGGAGGAAGTCTAGAACAAAATGACAGAGGAGAATTCCACAGAACCTGCACTTTGGATCGTTTGCCAGTTTGGTGCGTGCAGCTGTCCGCAGCAGACGTGGAGTTTGTGGTTCAGTGAGCTGTATGGCCCAGAAAAGAAAAGACTAAGCTCAGGAAAACCAGGATCAATTCACTCAGCTCCTGCAGGCCAAAAATGAGAGTGCAGCAAATGACTGAAAAACACAGTACTACTATGCAGCACACATCCAGCGTGGGCATGACACAGATTTCAAACCCACATCCACGGAAGAATCTGACCTGGCAAGTGTCCCACAAGCCAAAGGGAGTGGTTTTTTGCAAAGGCACCAGGAGCTCCGTGGTGGACAGAGAACTTTGTCAAGAGAAGGGCTTACCTGGCAGCTGGTGGGAGTGGAGAGAACAGGCATGGGTGCACCCACACTGTGAGGGCTGCCCCAGGGGCCCCCCGGCCATGCACAGGACGTGGGCAGTGCCCCGTGCACAGGACGTGTCCCTGCCATATTGCCAACATCAACACTGCTCCAGTGTCATGCAAACACATATGGGCCATTTGTTCCTCGGCATCTTTTCCCCACTAAAAAATCGTTCTTCCTTCAGTGAGCCCTACAATTTGCTGGTTGATGTTAGCCATGCAGTAAATGGGCAGGAATGATAGGCATTCCAATTTAGGGAACTAGTTTTAGTCAGAAGCACTGGTGGCAAAAATACAGAGTGTGTGGGCTTGGTGCCTGTTCTGCGTTCCTCTTGGATCCTTTGAGCTACGGGTTGTGCACTGCAAGCGGGTTTTGTGTTGCTTTGGGACAGTGTGTGCCCTGTCAAAGGAGTCCTTTTTGTCGCCTGATGCTCTTAAGTCTGTGGACAAATGCAGGCATCCTGGTTTTATTCTCCTGCAATTGTACGCTGTGCAGGCCTGTGCAGTTGTCTTAATTTTGCCTTCTTCTTATACAGTTGGCCGATTGCTGCGGGTGACCCCTTTTTCCCCTTTTCCTTGCACAGACTGGGGACGTGTGCAAGTGGGTTCTTTTTCCATTTTTGTTTCCTGGCCTGCAGTCGCGAGCAGCACTGATCAAATGATGGAGTGAATTCTCAGAGCAGTTGGCAGGGCCTTCCTGTTGGTGTCATCCCGCAAAGTTTTTAATGGTCTGACAGGTAAGTAAAAGATTTTTGCTGGGCCGAAACAAAAATGACATAAAGATGCCATAAGGTTGGTAAAGCTCCTGGCAACAGCTTCAGCTCAAAAGGGAGTGTCTCTTGCCCAGCAGGGTGTCTGAAGGCATTCGTTTTTTTTTATCTCTGTGCTTGTAAGGTCTGCAGACACATGCACGTGTCCTTTTTTCTTCCTTTTTCTTTTACAGTCTGTGAATTTGTGCAGGTGTCCTTTTTTCCCCCCCTGCTTTGCTGTACAGTTAGAGAACTCATGCAAGTGTCCTTTTATCCTCCTTTTTTGGCACAGTCTGCAAACTCATGCAAGCATCCATACTTTTTCATTTTAATTGCATAGTCTGGGGACTTTTGCCAGGGTCCATTGTTTTCATCTTTTCACTGCACACTCTGGGCATTCTTGCAAGCGGGTGATTTTTCTCTTTCTCTTTCATGGACAAGGTGTCCACTGGGTTCCATTCTGTTATTCATCTCTTGGATTGGTGGCAGCTCCCTGACAACTTCTTGTTGGTGATGGAGCAGCCTGAGCCCTCTCAGAACCTCTCTGACTTCCTTCTGCCATGGGGGCTCCATGTCGGAGGAGGTGGTGCGGGACTGTTCCTCTGGTGCTGGAGGCCATGCAATATTGCAGCAGCTGTGGGGTCCTGCACCAGGATATCCAAGCAGAGACCATCCTCCTTGACCTGGCCACCGGACAGGCAAAAGTGATGGACTTTGCCTGTGGCACTGACCTGCAAGACACAGTCTGCCCAGACTTAGCAGGTCAGCCTACCCAGGGCTATGCTCCCGGCTGCTCCCAGCATCTCACGGCCCAACCTGGCTATGGCTCCGGGGATTCCCCCGTTTGCTGCCAGTCAGGGGCACACCTATGAGCACAGAGATCTGCCTGTAGGAGACAGAAGGAAAGATCATTAGAACCGTTCCACCTTCTCTCACTGCTAAACCAGTTCTTCCCTTCCTCATAAAGACAAAATGCAGATTTTCTGTGCATCAGTGGCAGCTTATTGCACCTGCAGAGCTGAGAGCCTTTTTCCCCTGCTGCTGTGCTACAGGCAGGTTTAGCAGCATTACCTAACACGGAGATTCACAGAGGGACCACAAGCAATTGACTTTGTGCCACTTATTCTCAAAGGTCACCACCACTCTCAGTGGACACAGATGGAAGAGAGTTGTGCACTCACTCCCTGTTTGCCCTGCTGACACACACCTGGCAGGCACAGCTTTACCTGATGGGGAATAACAAGAAGGGACAGCTCCCTCACAGCTGTGCAGCCCAGAGATCTGCAGGGCGCCATCAGCACCTGGCTTCATAAGTGACCAGTTCTGCTGGGATGGAAACCAACCACCAAATCCTCGCTGACTTCAGCAGCGGCAGCAGCAGTGCCTGCATCTGATCCCTAGGTCAGGGGCTGGGCTGCATAAAGGACACACGTGGCACACTGCCCCTGAAGGATGTGACTCTGGAAACAACCACCTACCACTGTCTCCTGTTGTTTGTGCTAGGGTCACACCAGCCTGAGGCACTGGGTAGCCCTCAAGGCCACCTGGGACTGCAGATGACAGGCCCTGGCCTCCGGGACCAAACACAGGGGAGGAAGTCACTCTCCAGATGGAGCTTGCAAATTGAAAAGGCTGCCATGAGCAGGTACCTCAAAGGGCAGACAAATGAGGCCCTCCTGCACTTCAGCTGTGCCACGCAGCCACACAGCCTGGCCAGGCACCGCAGAGCACAGGGACAACAGAAAGCACAGAAAGAGGGACAAACCCAGTCAAGCACAGAGACTTTTCATGATTGCTGAGCCAAGCCAGATACCCCAAGCATGCCATCACCCACCAGTCCTTTTCTGTTGACAAAGAGCAGGTCCAGCGGGTGCCTTGCCTCGCTGGCCAGGGTCCTGCCAGGCCATTTCCTCTCTGCTCTCCTGTGCTGCCAGCAGACGTGCCCACCTTCTTCCTTCCACTTGCAGAGCCTCGTACCTATGAGCCATGGCCAGGTGGGAGGCAGGAGCAATCCCAGAGGAGAGGTGCCAGCTACACCGAGCAGGAACCAAAAGCCTCTGAAAGCACAGCTGAAAGCCTGTATCTCCACAGCATGTTTTGCTGCCCTGCTCTTCACTGGGAAATGCAATTGCCCTTCTTCCTCATCCAGAAGTCTACAGCTGGACACAAGCTAGCCAATGGGCAGCATTCCAAAAGCAGTGAAGGTTGGAGCTGATCAAGGAAGAAGAGACTTGCCAAATCCAAAGCACACCCAAATGCCCTTAAGAGGGACTTTCCATCTTGAAGAAAGAAGGGCCAATTCACAAGTGAACGTAGAGCCTTATTCCATGGCTGACAAGGAAGGAAATTGTCCAACAGGCTTGATGGTGTTTAGGACTTTTATTGTGAGTCCAGTTCCAAGCTGCATTTGGAGGAAGTAGTCCTGAAGTGGTCCTGGTCATCTCTTCCACTTCCTCGATTGCTTCACTGCGAGTTTCCTTTTTTTTCTTCTGAAAAGCCCTTACAGTGGGGATTTAGATGGCAGGGGCCCATGAAATCTGTGGAAGGAATAACAGACGTACAGTCATAGCAACAACAGCAGTATGAAAGCAGCCCTATAGCAAATCAATTTCTCGGAAGTATTTTGTCTCCAAGGACTGGTGACAAGTCAGGAGTCCTAAGGGAATCTAGCAAGGCAACTGTTCTGCATAGTTTGGCCAGACTAGCACACACACCTCCTCTGAGTCATTGGCTTGGTGGCAGCCTTCTGCTGCTCCCAAAACAATCCCTGCTTTTGTCTTTACTGTAGAGGGAAGCTCAGGCACAGCCCACCCACGCCCAGCTGCCCTCAGAGGCAAAAGGAACTCCCCAGGCACTCCCTGCCTGCATCCAAGCACCACGGTGGCTTCTCTAGGGAGTCCAAAATTCCTCTCCCAGCAGCAAAGCAAGGAGGAACACGCGCTACAGTTCTTGCTGAGGCACACACACTAGAATCCTCTGCTGGATCAGACAAAGAATGCACAGGACGTACTCAGCAGCGTCAGGCACCTCCTCAGCAGCCTGACCGCCAGCCCTCTCGCACAGCTCTAGCCTGGGTCTGCAGGGGGCTTCCTGTGGGACCTCCCTCCTTCTGAGAGGAAGCCCTGGCTTTCCCATTCTCTTTGGGCCTGCAATGCCATTCCTGCCTTCCTCAAACCTGCGCTCTCATAGCCCCTCACCAGACCCGTCCCTGAAGACACAAAGCTCTCTCCAGCACTGTTTACCAAGGGCCAGCTAAGAGACCATGCCACCCAGGCAGACAGCATCCAGAGAAACAGTGCCCAGAGGAGCACAGAGGAGTCCAAAACAACACACAAACTCTCTTTTCACACTCTGTGCCTCTTGACTCTCTCTGGTTCTTATCTTTTCTCATCCAGGTTGCATGATGGCAATTGACTGCTTCATCTTAAGCAACCTGTTCTCCTGCTCCCTCTGGACCTCTGCCAGGAAGTTTTCCTGTTGGGCCAGCAGCTGCTGTGCCTCCAAACACTGCCCTTCCAGCTCCTGGTGAGAGGAGGAAGACACTTCCACATGAAGTGCCAGCCAAGCTGCCCAAATAATCAGTGCAAGCTTCATGCCTCGCACCACCCCCCACTTGAAAAGTGCACAGCAGGAAGTGACTTTGTACCCTCCAGCAATGCTGTCCTAAGGGGAAACTCACAAGCAGGATCAGCAGGTGGGAATAAAGGAGATGCCACCTTTCTTTCCTGCTCTGATGGCTGCCTGTTTCTTGGCCCCTCTCCCCTCAGGATTCCCACCTCTTCTCAGAGGTTCAGTTCTCCAAGTGCTGACGTGGTCCTTGTCCTTCCTGTCAGAAGAGGCTGAAGAGAGGCTCCGCTGACCGGAGAAATGGATGCTGCTCAAAGGGAAAAAGAAACATACCAAACCAATTTAAAAGAGACAAAGAAAAAAGAAACAATTCTTTTCCAAACTCAGTTCCTAAGAGGGTCCAGCTAGCACACAGAAATACACAAACATAGGACTGAGGGCGCCCTCAGTATGTGTGCCTTCATGGCCAGAATGCTGCTAGCACAGGCAAACATGGCCCAGAACTGTGCTAGTCTATTCCTCAAGGTGTCATCACTTGCTGGGATTTTTGTCCTGACAGCACTATGGGATTGCTGCTTGCTGTTCAAAAGGCTTTGTTCCTTTCAGGAAACTCTGAACAGACTTATACCAGCTCCTCTTTTCTACAGAGGTGGGCTATTGGAGTGTCCAAAAGAGATGTGGGGCATAAGACATTCCTCAGGAGACTCCCAAGAGCTGTGAAAAATTTTGATCCCACGTGTTGTTCTCAGGACGCTGGACACGCAGGGTGTCAGCAGCAAGCCAGGAGCAAGGACACAAGCAGCAGGACGCAGATGTGCTCAGCTCCGGCTTGCAGGAAGAGTAGGCCCTGCCTTGGCATGGCCCCCCTCCCTCTTGTGCTGGCCGGCATCTTCCTTCTCAGCAGGAAGAGCCAAGGAAGTGGCCTGGTCACCAGCTCCTCGTCTGCCACAAATCCGGGCAGCAAAGCCGCAGCCATTCTCATCTACGTGACCGGGCCAGGCAGCACATGGGGCTGGCACAACTCCTGCTCAGCTGGCCCTGTTTGTCTGGCAGAAAGCAGAGGCAGAAACCTCTAAGAGTGGGGCAGGAGGGAGCAGCTGAGTGCACTGGGATGCTGACAGTCAGCTGCCCCACAGCCCCCGCCTTCCCACGGAACAATCCAGAACCGCTTGGCAGGGACGGCTTTCGTCGTGTTCTTCAAGCCCCCGTCCCCGGCACTGCAATACTTCAGTTCCTTTGCTACCAGCTCAACCTGAATACACCAGCCGAGAGCAAAAGAGGGCCACAGAAATGACCAGAAGGAGGGAGCTCCCCTCTGAGGAACAGCTGGGAGACTTGTGCAGGTTTAGCCTGGACAAGAGCAAGAACCAAGGAGACCTTTCGATATTTGTAGGGGCTTCAAAAAAAGATGGGGACATAGCTTAAAACCTTGTCCTCTTACAATTAGCCCTACTAAAAGATAAAAGACACTCCATGCAGATTGGCTCTAAGGAAGAAACTGTTTACAAGGAGAGTGCTGAAACACTGGCACAGGCTGCCCAGAGAGCTGGGAGGAGCCCCAAGCCTGGCAACATTCAAGGTCAGCTTGGATGGGACTCTGAGCAACCTGGTCCACTTCAAAGATGTCCTTGCCAGTGGCTGGGGATTTGGATTAAATGACATGCACTGGTCCCTTCTAAGCTCAAACAGCCTTGGATCCTACTTGGTTTTCATTGCAAAAGCACCCAGAGTGTGTATGACTAAATTGGGGGGGCCATCTGAAGCCCTGGAGATTGGCCGAGGAACAAACCCTGACAGGGAACAGCTGTTTGGGCTGCAGCCGCTTTGCCTTGTACCTGCAGAAGTTCCACGGCAGAGCCTCGCCTGTGCACATCCATCTGCAGGCAGCAGCCCAGAAATTCATACAAGCCAGAGGGCAGCCTGAGCTTGTGCAGATCTCGTACCCCTTGCTTGCCTATCAGGTAGTTAGCCTGAAGCAAAAGGAAACATGAGACTCAATGTGATTCTTCCATATCCTTTGGTGCTCACCCAGAACCCATCTTTTAAGCTCCAGTCTGCACTGTCAATTTCTTGCCTGGCCAATGGTTAGAGATGAGCCTTCTCTCCCAAAGGAAAAAAGGCTCCAGTGCAGCCCCAGCTATTCCAAGCTGCAACAGGTCTTCCCTTGACAGCTGATGGGAGCCCCAGGCATGTTTTTACAAGTGGGCCTTGGTGGAAGAACTTCAAGCTGTGAGCATGGGATTTTGTCTAAAGGACACGGAGCAGCAGGACACCGCTCTGTGAGCAGATTTGCACCTTACCCTGTCACTGGGTTCCCGAATGTAAGGAACCTCTCCTTTGGCCATTTCTATTCCCACGATGCCAAGGGACCAGATGTCCACTTTGGGGCCGTATGGCTCTTCTCTCACCACCTCGGGTGCCATCCAGCACGTGGTCCCAACCATCGACCTCCGTTTACTCTGCTCACGGCTGAGCAGAGCACAGAGGCCAAAGTCAGCTGAGGAGAAAAACAAGCACTGCTTCAAGTAGGAAACATAGGAAAAGGCTTCCTCGGGACGCCTATGTCTCAGAAGGGCGTGCTGAATCGAGCTGCAAAAGCAGCTGGGCTCTCTTTCCTCAGGGCTGCAGCCAAGGACATGGGCAATTGTGCACTTCGCAACCCCCCCACGATTCCCACCGTGGCTTTTCCTCAGTCATCTCTCCCTTTGGAAGGAACTCCCACCCAAACCAAAGTTACTGCTGCTACCTTGTTGCTCTCTAGCCCACTCAGCACCTTAGAGCCGCGCCCTGGGCTTGCAGAGTGCTCCCTGCCCTGTTCCCGGCGCCACTGCTGGGCACCCGGCAGCCGCTCCAAAGCAGCCCCACACCGCTCCCCGGAGCGCTGCGCCTGACCAAGAATACCCACCCAGCTTGACGGAGCCATCCCGGCCCAGAAGGATGTTGTCACTTTTGAGGTCTCTGTGGATCACCTGGTTGGCATGCAGGAAAGCCAGGCCTTGCAGGCACTGGGAGAGAAAAAACAAACAGGAGGCCAAAAGTGAGTCTGATCTGATTTCATCACACCCAAAAGGAGACTGCTCCTGAAGAGTCACAGATCTCGAAGGAGCAGTGAGCGCTGGCAAGAGCAAGAGCTCGCTGCTGCAACACTAGGAGAGCAGGATCTTTCCAAGGGAAGGCATATTAGCTTGACGGGGAAACACCAGTCATTGCTCGAGACTGTCCCCTGCAAAGCCAGTCAGAGCGATCCCTGCTGTAGTGGATGTGCTCTCCCCGTCCACAGGACAAACAGTGGTTTGCCAAAAGAGGAAAAGTCCCTGCCTTGGCTACCAAGGGGATCACTGTCGGGTGGGAGACTGGAGGACATGGCCTATAGGGCTTCCTCAACAGCAGTCTTGGAAGTAGCTCATGGGTCAGTTTTCAGTAGCAAGCACCATGGCGGGTGCCATGCCACCCTTTGAAGTTGAGACCTGTGAGAGATGAGTCTCTCTTTGGCTTTGCCACTGGTTTAAAACTTGGACACCAGCATCTTTGTGCTTACAGGCAAAGAAGGTATTGCAGAAAGGTTTTGGGCAAAGGCTTGGAGAGGCAAAGTGCAGAACAGAAAATGACAATGGAAATGAGACAGAGAGTTCAATCATGGCAGAGAAGAGTAAAGAACAGACTATAGTGAGAGCAAGGACACCGGCAGGCAGTTCAGTCCAGGTGCTCTTTCTTCTCTGAAGCATAAGAGCAACACAGAAAGAAAGCTCTGAACATGGAATCACTCATTTTGCAGCGCTTTCAAAGGACGAGCCTGTCCAAGCCATCCCAAGCACAAGCAGGACCCCTTACCTCCCGACACACTGTTGCTATGTGTCCTACAGCCATCCTTTTCATGCAGACCACATCAGCTAAGGAGCCTCCATCCATGTACTCCAACACCACCAGAACAGCCCCACAGACAAGGTAGCTGTAAGACAAAAGCAACCGCGTGGAGCTGAATGTGCACAGCAAAATTGCCGTACGGAAGAAGAGACTAGAGCTGAGTTTTATTTCCAGGTGCCCAGTTAATGAAGAGGGAATCAAGTGAAGACACACTCCACCTGGGCTATCCAGCGCTTGCCATCGGTGCCGTGTAAATGAGGAAGGCACACCCACGGAAAAGGAGACGGCTTAGGTGACAAGCAGGGGAAAACGGCAGTTTTGTGGCAGCAAAGATTAATCTGGAAGCGGACACATCCCAGCAGCTGCTTCATCATCTTCATACACAAATTGCCCCATGAACTCCAGCAGCAAGGAGGCACAGTCTTCACAGCTTTTACTCAGGGCAGGTGGGTGTGCAGCACTGCCAACACCCTTTGGAAAATGGTGCAGAAAGGACAGCGATAAACAGGAAAAACAATTTCAAACCTGGCAAATTATGGCTCTCCTAGCCTAGTCTTTTGGCATGCAAAGCAATGGAAAACAGTGGGAACAGGGCAAGGGAAATAATTTCTGTGATGCCTTCTCAGCGCTTCTCCTCCGACACTTGGATAAAAATCACGCCCCAAAACAGCTAAACAACATGCAGTGAGTGAACATACATGCTGCAGGTTTAGTAAGAGAGCCAGGTTTCTGAGATCAATCTTCAAGCTATTTCTGCCAGGAAGCATTCGTGGGGACAAAATGCAATCTCCTCCTACGCCTCGCAATGGAGTAGGTTGATGTTAATTGAAAGATCCATCTTCTGCCAGAATACTGACCTTTCTAGGTAGGTGACAATATTGGGGTTCTTCATTTCATTCATGACCAGGATTTCCTTCAACACATCCTCGCAGCCCTGGTGCTGGACATTAATTTCCTTTATGGCCACCTACAATGACATGGAAAGCCATTAAGAGCAGACATTACGAGAGCCTCTTCCTCCGTGCACTCACGGGCCTTGATGCCTTGTCACCTCACTAGAAATGACACTAAACCATCAACCGCAAAGCGCCAACAGCACTCTCTGCACCTGCAGACGTCTGAAAGTGACTTTTTTTATCCCGACTATTATCATTGACACATGGTTTGCAAGCCAAAAGTAATTTGGCTCCTGTGAAGATAAATTGAAACCACTGGAAATTCATTAGCATTTCTAGGGGCTTTGACCCTAGCCTTTCAGAGATGGCTGCCATTCTTGACTGTGTGCCAAAGTCAATGCGCACATACATGACATGGAAAATGCTGTCCAGAAAAGAAACTCCAAGGCGACTCAAAGTAAAGTTACAACCCTAGCACATCCTAACTTCTTCACTTTGGGTTTTGCAACTCTGAAGAACAACCTTGAAGGTGGTTTACAACATGTAATTATTGTAATTTGTAATTCTTTAGTGGGTTTAAAAATGAATAATCCTTCTGTGCTATGCTACAGGTCATAAAGCAGGGCTTAGGGCTTTTGGGCACCTCCTCGACCTCCCTCCAAGAGCAATTCCTGAGCACAGCACTGCAGGTGGATAAGGAACTACCAGGAAGATGGAATTGTATTTACTGAGAGCTAGAAACGAGGATTCAGGACTTTGAACTTATAGCCCCGAAGAGCAGCGGCACTCTCCAAGACACCACTGTGTCTGTTCAGTACAAATAGCATCTGTATAGCGGAATGCCTCCGACACAGGATCAACACAAGGTTGTAAGGTTGTATTATTTAAGGCTCTTCATCAATTTCTTCCCATTGGTCTGTGCGCATGTGTGTGTGTGTGTGTGTGTGTGTGTGTGTGTTTGAACTAGGCTCCCTAGGACTGAAAGACAAAACTGTGCTCCAGGCAAGATCTCTCCTTCTTTAGCTCCTGCATGATATTTGAAAACTGAACCATATGGTGGAAAACAATGGGAAATCCTTTCTGTGTCTGAAGCTGGGCTTAAGAAGAATTGAGCCGGAATGATGGCTCCTGCCATCAGCTAATTTATGAATATTTATCCAGTAAATCCAAGCCAGCGCATCCTTCTCTGAAAGACACCACCGCCATCCTTGCATTCATTCAGGTAGGGAGGAAGGACAAAGTCTGTCCTCTGCACGGGCTGCACAGCAGGACAGCCTTTGCAGCAAAGTCAGGTGGCCCAAGGCTTTGGCCATAGATCTCATCACAAGGGAAAGCACTCAAGAGCTGCAAAATCTGCATGGGCTGTTGGCACTTACCGCTCGTCCTGTGGCAGCGTCGAAGGCCTTATAAACGGTCCCAAACCCCCTAGAAACAGAAGAGTGGCAAAAACAGAGAAGTTGGTCAGTGCTGAGAAACAAAAGGCAGCCCAGGCAGGAGCTCTCTGCTTCCTGCAGTGTCTCTAAAACACCAGGCTCTGTCCACTCTTCAGCCAACGGCCCAGCAGCCCAGCAGCCCTCTGCCATGCAGAGTGCCCAAGAGAAAAGCTGGCTGCAACAGGAAGGAGAAGGGCTGCTACAAATCTCAAATGTACACTCTAGATGAAGCATGCGGGCTTTCCTTTGCCTTTCCCTTCTTGTGCCTGTGCCCGTGGGGTGCCTTTCCAATCAATGAAACATACAGTCCTGCTGGGCCTTCTCACCGCTCTCTTTTAATCCTGCCTGCAAAACTCCGGCAACACCACACAGCCTTTCTTCTTTTCCTGACCACTGAAGATTGTTTTCAGCAAAATACTGGAAAGCAATGCTACTGAGAGCTGTTATCTGACGGCTGGCATGTGGGAAGCTGCTCTCAGGTTTTTCTTCCTTCATGAGTGTGGCCAAATTACTTTGAATCATACAAAAGCATGGAAAACCTGGGCTTGCAGATCCTGCTGCTGGAGGCAGGCAAGCCATTGTCAGCAACCAGTTATCTTTCGTGATGCCTTGTTCTGCCTCAGCACTGAGACAGGGACAGTCTAAAGCCAGGGTCTGAAGATGCTTGCAGCTTGCCTGACTTCCCACATGATATTGCACCACCAAAAGACCTGGCCCATGGTTCTGTAGAAGTAAGCGTGGCTGCACTCACCCACTGCCAATACGTTTCCATCCAGTGTACTTCTTCTCTGGATCTCCCACATTGACCTCCTGCCCTGAAAGAAACCAAATGCAAGGAGCAAACTTCAAAACAGGGATCCTGGCTTCCGCGAGATCTCAAACCCAGCTCCACTCTCTGGGCCTCTGAGCAATTGATGGTTGCTTGGCTAACAACAGCATCAACAAGAACAACAGCAGCAGCAGCCCCAGCAAGACAGGCAGCTCAGTGGCACAGCTGGCCGGCACAGAGTCTGATTCTCCACACTCCTTTGCAGGGTTACCTTGAGGGGACACTAAGCCCGTGGGAAAACCATCAGAGCAGACAGAGACCAGAAAAGAACAGGCCCCAAGGCAAGTGGTTGTCATCTGCAAACAGGAAGGAGGGCTGAAAAATCTTGACACTTCATTTTCTTGGGAAGAAACACTCTCTTGTGAGATTCAACAGAAGGTTTCATACTTCCACAGTTACAATGCACCCTGGGATCTGGATGAATTTTTAGCAACAGCTGCTTTTTGCAGAGCAGAAAGAAGATTGCAAAGTGAATTCCAGGAGAGGAGGGGACCTTCTCTACCTCTCAGCGGTTTGCCTAAAGAACGCCTTGACATTTTTAGAGAACAGCAGCTCAGTCTCTAACCAAGAACAACGGCTCTAGGAATTAGGACCCTCTTCATTTCTGAGCAGGCTGAGTTCTGAAGATGCCTTTGCCCATTCCCCATTTAGTGAAGAACTACAAGTCCTTGTCTTCAGCCTGGGCTGCAGCAGTCACTAGCACTGGACTCAGCTCCTTGAACACCACCCACGTGCCCCATCTCCCCAAGTGGGCGCAGCCAGGCGGGTAACAAGGACAGCGCCGCTCCTCAGGCGCTGCCGTGACACAGACACCTGCACAAAGGAGATGCTGATCCTTCCACGAGTCCAGGGGAAGCTGCAGCAACGGGACGGCAGCTGAAACCTCACAGCTAAGGAAGGCTCCAGCCTCTGCAGTCACACCGGCTGTCAGCGGCAGGGCAGGCATGACAAAAAGCTTGGCAAAGCCCACAAATGGCCACAGACAGCCGCTGTGAAGAAGCTAGAGCCACATCAAGCCCTGTTTCAAGGTGTTGACCCCTCTCAAGACGGAACATGATTGTCCTTGCCTTCAGGCCCACGGAGGAGTAGATCAATCCACCTTTTGTCCAATGGCAGCTGATAGCAGACACAAAGTAAACTGGGCTCTGTGCTGTACCTGAGCGGTTATTCTCTGGCAGCACTGCACTGGCAGCTATTACCAGTTGCAAGAAGCAACTCAGTTGTACTGCACACTCAGCAGGGCCTTGGTGTGCTTTCCTAGAGTACGATCTGTGCAGGGATTGAGGCCAATGCTTAGTATTCCTGGAGTATTTACCAGCTGGGCATTAGCAGTGACAACGTGCCTGGTACCAGAGGAACATGCAGCAGAGGGGCTGCAGGCTTCCTCCTGAGAATTGCCTGCAGGGCAGCTCTAGCTGACCTGTGTCTCTTTGATGCATCTTCCGAAGAATACCATTAAAATATCAAACAGGCATTGTAAGAAGAGTATCCTGTTCTTCTTCTTTTGGGGCACTTTGAAGAGAGCTCTTCCTCTCTGATTCCTTGAGATTGTTCTAAGAATATAATTTTTTAATTTTTAGGGCATATGGAAAGGATCTCTTCCTCTCTTATTTGTGCTGTCAGCTGCTGTTGTTTTCAAGGAGGCCAGGCTAACCAAAAGGTAGGATTCTTATCAAAACCAGCTGTAGAAGGAGTAGGAGAAGTACTAAGAGTCATAGAAACAACAGCAATATGAAAGCAGCCCTAGAGCAAATCAATTTCTCGGAAGTATTTTGTCTCCAAGGACTGGTGACAAGTCAGGAGTCCACAGGGAAACTAGCAAGCCAACTGTTCTGCTCAGTTTGGCCAGACTAGCACACACACCTCCTCTGAGTCATTGGCTAGGTGGCAGCCTTCTGCTGCTCCCAAAACAATCCCTGCTTTTGTCTTTACTGTAGAGGGAAGCTCAGGCACAGCCCACCCACGCCCAGCTGCCCTCAGAGACAAAAGGAAGGCCCCAAGCGCTCCCTGCCTGCATCCAAGCACCAGGGTGGCTTCTCTAGGGAGTCCAAAATTCCTCTCCCAGCAGCAAAGCAAGGAGGAACATGTGCTACAGTTCTTGCTGAGGCACACACACTAGAATCCACTGCTGGGTCGCACGAAAAATCCCCAGGACGTACTCAGCAGCTTCAGGAACTGCTTCTCTCTTTCCTGGCTTGAGCGGGACGAACCGCTCATGCTCGGGTTTTCAGGCTGCAGAGAGGAGGCTTCTTCGGAGGATGCTGCTGCAGCAACAGCTTTGATGGCGTATCCTGCACTCGTCTGGGACAAGAAATTTGTTTGTGTCAGAAAGGTGCCTGGCAGAGATGCCCCAGACAGAGTATTTCAAAGGCAAGCCCTTAGGAGCAGCACTGGTGTTAGGCTGCAAGTGGAGCTGTCAACTCCTCCCCCTCCAGTCAAACCCAAACCAGCAGTCAGAGACTACAGCTTGTCACAGTCAGCCGTAGTAGAGACTGCGAAAGGGAAAGAACAACTGTACCCTTCACCCCCTTCTGAGGACTGCATTCACCACGGACAGGGACAACTTGTTCAGAATCTGCATCCATGCTCGCCTGAACAAACCCCTCAGAAAACAAAGGGAGCACTAAGAGGCCAGCAGAAATACATTCCAAGGATTGCTGGCACACCAGCCCCAGCACTAGCCCTGCTGCCCAGGGCAGCAGCTGAGATTCAGCAAGCCAGCAAGTGTCCTTCTGAGCAGCTGCCATGGAGACCACAGAGCATGGCGGTCAGAGACCTTGGCCCCATGCACCTGCAGCTCTGCAGGGGAAAGGCAACAAGGGCAGAGACCACTTGTTGCATGACTGCAGTGCTTCCTCCTCTTCCACTCACCCGCTTTTGTTCAGCCAGCCTGTACTGCAGCAGGACCTTGTGCATCCTTTCCATTTCTTCATTGTGCCCCTTCTCCATTGCCTTCATCTTGCTCCGAGCTTCCTGCAACTCCGCCTGCAGCTTGTCCTTGATATTCGATCAAGAGGAATCTTACTGGCATCTGCAATCTCACTCAGGTTTCCTCTGTTGCAGTCTCAAAAGCACTTGTGTTCAGCCACTTCCTTCTGCTTCTCTACCCAGCTCTAACCCTTCCATCCTAGCTCTTCTTCCTGGTGCTCAGCACTGGAGCCTGCCAGGCTCTGTGCTTCCAACATGTGTAAGGAAAGGAGAGGTCACCTTCCTTCCCTGCTATCATGGCTGCCTGTCCTCTGGCCCCCCTCTCTTCAGGATTTCTGTCTGTTCTCAGAGGCTCTGTTCTCAAATTCCCCTGCCCTTTGATCAAGGAAAAGCTGCAGATGGACTGCAGGATGAGGACGAGGCCAGCACCTCGATGACCCAGTCACAAGACAGGCCACCAGCTGAAGTACCAGCACCACGGGGCCTGTTGCAACTGCTTCAGGCTCCAAGGGAAGACCTCTGTCCACTGTGGGAGGACAGAAAGCAAGGAACCCAGTTGCTGGGACTGCAGTTGGCAGCAATGTCAGCAGCAGTCTGCTGCATGGCATGTGGCTGTTGGGAAGATGCTGCAGCTTCACTGCCATGCTTTGGGTGGTGACCACCCAGCCTCCTGGGGAACTTGGCTTATGCCCACGCTGAACCTGTGGCTGCCTATACTGTCCCAGCATTGTCCTCTGGCTCTTCACAGGCCGTCAAGTATGAGCTCTTGAACTTCTCTGCTGTCTGGCCCAGCAACGTGTAGCCTACAGCAGATGCCTGTGACCATGTCCCATACTCGGGCTGCTCTTCTGCTAAGCTAGCCCTCCAAAGTCACCTGAAAACTTCAGCCATGTATTGTTCCTTACCAGTTTTTCCACCATCTTCCTTTTCTCCGCTTCCTCTGCAGCTTGCCAGAGTCCCAGAGCCTTGCTGCACTGCTCTTCTGCCCAGCGCAGCTGTTGAGCCATGGCCTCACACTGCTGCTTGCTGAAGGATCTTACAGCCAGCAGCTCACCACGAAGGCCCCTCACATCCTCTGCAAACATGACACACGGCAACAATCAGAGGCTACACAAGCAGAGGAATCTGCTGACCTTAAGCCCTTTCAGTTTCAGGCAAGGAGGAACCTGCCCTCAGCTCCTTCACTCCTCACAAGCCCTGCAGACAGAGTTGCCTTTGGGGCGACTGCACCAGGCAGGGCCATCAGCAGAAACAAAGCGCACGAGGCTCTCACCCAGTATCAGCTCCTTGGCCTGCGTGGCTGCGCGCACTTGGGCTTCCAGGCGGCTCCTGGCCGTCTCCAGCTCTGACACGTGCTGCTGAGCCTCCAGCAGGCTGCTTTGCAGGCTCTCTTTCTCTGACCTACAAGTTGTCAACAGGGAGAGCAATTGTTCCTGGCACACAGGGGCACTTTCTCCAGTAAGCCACATCTTCAGATGTGCTTTAAGATCCCTTCACCTGGCTTCTGCCAGCTGCTCTGAAATGCCTTGTAGCTCCTGCTCCGTGGCTGCCAGTTGGGCTTCCAGGGCAGCGTTCTCTTGCACCAGCACCGCCTTCTCTCTGCACACCTGGGACAGTGTGTGCCCTTGGCAAGAGAACTCCTGGAGCAGCTTCTCCAGGCCCCTGTGGGCTGGCCGCTGCGGGCGGCAAACCTGCAAGTGGGGGGCACCATTTTTCATGTGGAACTACAACAACAACACAGGCTCGGTCTTAACTTGCTGCCACAAGCAGCAATCAGGGGAGTCTGGCTAGGACAAATCCCTCTGCCACAAGTGCTGCCTAGGAATAAGGTGAGCGTACCTTTGGCGCTGCCAGAGGAACCGCTTCCTTCAGCAGATCCCTCTGAGGCTGCGATTCCTCCGCTCTCTGTGCCGCCACTTCAAACACGCTCTCTAGTGAGGAGTGGCGCTTTCTCTCAAATGCAGCCAACTCCTTCCATCTGCGACAAGGGGACAGACAAACAAGCCTTTAAGTGCAACACAAAAGGTTTTGCTCCTTGCAAAACCAGCACTGCATACCATGCGCCACATAAGGCAGTCTCAGGGCCTTCCAACAGCCCTCTACTTCCACCTCAAGAGAATGCTGCAATTCCCTCCCTAGACCAGCATCTCTCTTTGACATTCGTGCAGGTGAAAGAGTCGCCACTGAGGAAGTCAAACAAGCTTCCAGAAGGCACAGAACATTTCCAGAAAGCTCAGCTACTCTCAGCGCAACAGCTTCCTGCCTGCTGGCTCTAATGCTCCTTTCTGATACAGTGGGTACCAGACTTGGAAGAGTTTTTCTTTGGCTAAGACACGCTTGGTAAGTCCAAAGGAGCAGTCCCACAATTGCTCTTGCTTTCACTAGTGAAACAAGGAAAGAGCCTGCAAGTGATAGCTTGGGGAGGAGGTGGGTAGGATTTTCCAATTCAATCATCAAAGGATCCCAAGACAGTTTAGGCTGGCAGAGACCCCAGGAAGCCTCTAGCCTGGTCTTCCACTCCAAGCAATTGGGGCCAACCTCTGGACAGGCTGCTCGAGGCTCTATCCACCTGGGGCTTCCAAATTTCAAGGGTGGAATCTGCACATGCTCTCCGAGGCACTTGTTCTGCTGCATGATTGTCTTTGCGGGCCAATGCTTTGCTGTCCTTAAGCCCAGCCTGAACCTCCCTTGCTTTTACTCTGCTCTACTTCAGAATGCTTTTTGTCAAGGGTTGACAAGTGAGTCCCAGGAGGCAGCTATGCTCTAGGTCGGTCGGCAGCCAGACCTGCCCTGGGCTGCCTTCTCCCGTCTGTGCTGAGCAAGTCAAAGGGTGAAAAGCCAAACGTGTTCTTTGACCCTGGGCCTCCTAAAGCCCAGCAATGCCCAGCCCTGCGCAGAGAAAGTGAGAGAGCTTAACACACACCTCAGCTCCCGGGCGCCGCGCACTCTATCCGTGCTATCGTGCCGCTCCGCCTGTCCTGCCTGGACCGAGGAGTCCTGACTGGCAAGAACCTCTCCTAGCGGGACCTGCAAGGAACGGGCAGGAAAGAAGCACAAACCAGCAATAAGGAGCAGGGAAGTTGGCTCCTGCGAGCTGGCAGAAGCAGCAAGCAGAGACAAAGCCCACCTGCAGGCAAAACTTATTGTGTGGGGCTGTTTAGGTGGTGTTTAGGTGGTGTTTTTGTCCCACCTAACTCTTGAGTTGCTTTGGAAATGTCTGAGTAGAAGCAGGGAACACTTCCCTGCTCCCCTCTGGTCAACTGGCTTCCCCTCAGGATTTCAGGCTTTGGAGAGCAGCCAATAGGAACTGCATTCCAGCCCTTCAGAGACGGACCTTGTCCTGTCAAAGTCAAGGGTGGAGTTGAAGTAGTGACTGTAGCTACCTAGGTAGGGCGTGGACAGGGGTAGGTCCCTGCAGGCAGCAGTGGCTCCTCCAAAGCCCACAAGGCTGGGAAGTGCGCCTTGGCACCTCTCCCTCTGCTGCCAGCAGGGAGCCCGCACAGACTGTGTGCACAAAGGGGCTGACTTTGGCACCAGTAGCACTAAAGGGCATCGTGCTACCGCTTCTCTCACAGCAAGGGAAGTTCACAATCCCTGTGAGAGTGCCAGGAAAATGATGCCTGCATGTGAAAGTTCAGATCCCATTTGCCACAGGTCAGTGGCTGGGCTGAAGAGCTAGGTCAGGGCAGGACTCCAGGCCACAGCATCTTCAGCCACAAAGGGCAAGTGCGGCCTGCTCAAAAACTTGCAGCTCTGCAGTGCACCAAAGCTTTGCACTGCACCAACCAAAGCTGCCACTTCTCGGTGCAGGGTGCTCAGGCCCCGGACATGCAGGTTTGTCGTCCTTTGACAGGACACCTCCCCTTTAGCCTCTGGAGGAAGAGAGCGAGCCCAGAGGAGGTTCTGCTGCTGCTCTGGTGCTCTGCAGACAGGCAGCAGCCTGAGGGACAGGGAGTAACCTGTCATTTAGAGCCTTACTTCTCCTGAATTCTATCCTCAGCTCTCCTAAGCAGAAGTCAAGAATTTGGAGACAAGTGGGATGCTCAGTCATTAAAACTCAGTTCAAGTGCACTAATGACACTAATGTTTGGATGGGATTGCATATGCTTCTGAAGGAGCTATTTTAGCCTGCCTACAAGCAGCATGCAGCCTCCTGTCTGCAAAGCTTGACTTTCATTAGCTAAAACCTCTTCAGTGGCAAAGGAGGAAACGGATGGACTCCTTTTGGTGGTGTTCATGCACACATTGACTTTGTGGGCTTTCTTTCAGCCTGCCAGGCTGGCGCTCTACTGCAAGGGGCCAAGGCCACAGCTTTCTCCACAATCCTCAGACCCCAGGAATGTCAAGGGTGCCGTCCCACTCACCGAAGCGGGCACTTGACTCCTTCCACCTCTGAGGCGACCTGCCGGGAACAAGGGAAAACCAACCAGGTGCTGTTAGAAATCTGTTGGTGCTGAGGAATCCCACAGAACAAGTCCACCCAAGCAGAGAGCATTTTCCTTCCACAGCATCCCTCCGGGAGCAACATTCTTTAGCACAGCAAGCGAGAGTGCAGGCCAATAACCTAGGCTGTGTCTACCTTTTGCTCGGCTTTGCCACTAAGGAATTAGAAACTTGGCCGAGAAGATGCAAATTGTTCCTTAGCAGTCAGGGCCTACGTCAGAGCTCACTGTCCAGCCTGCAGCTAAAGCAGCTTTCTTCTCCTCTCTTTCCTGCACTTGCTGTCTCTTTTTGTAAATTGCACGCAGCCTGCCCCCCGCCGTTGCTGGAAACAACTCCCCACCAAAGCTCCCACCAAACCCTTCTTAGCGCTTGCAGTTCTGTTGGGACACAGCACAGGCCAGCTCCGGGGTTCAGGAGCTCACACCAACTGCTCGGCAGTTTGCCCTTCAGCGCAAAGCCAATCCCTCTCGTAGCACACACTGCGTGTGCACTTAGACAGGCGCATCCTTGAGGGATGGAATGCAGAAACAGAGATGCCTTTCCTCAGTTCTGAAGAGAACCGAACAGTTTTTAGAAGAACACCTGCAAAGCTCTCCCAGTCGGCATTTTGGAAGTTCCCACACCCTGCTAGGTAAGAGACACCTCCTTTTGAGGTGAAGCTGTTGACAGGAGCTTTACCAAACCTATGGCAACTTTATGACATTTTTGTTTCATCGTGCTGCCCCAAGAAAAAACTTCTATTTACCAGTCAAACGACGAAAAGCTTTCCGAGAAGCCACCAGTGAAAAGGCCCTGCTGACTGCTCTACGGACTCGCTCCATCGTTTGAGCACTGCTGCTCACGTCCGTAGGCCAGGGACAAAATAAAGGAAAAAACGCCCTCTTGCACAAGTCCCCAGACTGTGCAAGGAAAAAGGGGAGAAACAGGAGACTTGCACCACTCCACCGACTGTGCAAGAAAATACAGGAACAAAAGGACACCTGCTGTGATGGGAGAACAGCACAGCTGAGGTGATCCTCCTGCAATGAGCGCGCCAAGAGCTGCTCTGGACACTGAGACCTTGCGGGCACCAGGAAAACCTCCTGCTGACAACGCTGTGACGTGGCAGCCCTCTGCTGACATCACAATAGCAGCCGTTCCGGCTGGGTTTGTGAATTCATCCATAGCAACCAAGCATTCTCTACAGCTGACACAAAAGAAAAGCCCAGAAAGATCTCCTCTGCCTCAAAGCAGCACAAAACTCCCTTGCAGTCCATAACCCACAGCTCAAAGGAACAAGAGTAACACAAAACAGGCACCAAGCCCATACACCCTGTACGCCAAGCTGAACACTGAGAGAGAGCCAGGATGTGAGGAAGCCAAAGGCAATGTGCCCTTTTGGCCACCAGTGCTTCTGACTACAACCAATTTTAAATTTGCTTTGAAATTCTGTGGATGAAATCGTGCTTTGCTAATATCCCAGAGAGTTCCCTAAATAAGGATGCCTGTCATTCCTGCCCATTTACTGTATGGCTAACATCAACCATTGTAGGGTTCAAGGAAGAATGACACCTAAGTGGGGAGAAAAAGCCAAGTCACCAACCTGTGGCACACACAGCACACTGCTGCTGCACAATCACAGCACCTCCAAGAAGCCTTTGGGGCCTGAGACTCACTTCTGGCAGCTTCCTTGCGCACACATCTGGGAGTCACAGACATCTGACTCTAATGGACGCACAGAAAGAAGGGAAATAAAATCAAATCCCCTATGGGGGCAACATAGAAGCTGTTGTGGGGGGGGAACCAATGCAGCAAAGTGGGCAAGTCCCACCTAGAAGGGAGGAGACGATGAGGCAGAGACCAAAGAGCTCAGCTGGAGGGCACACCTTAGGAAAGCAGGCTCAGGAAAACAGAGCAACCACAAGCCTTCAAAAGTTCAGAAGCTTCCTTCCAGGCTGTGTATTGTCCTGATGCAAATGCCCTCTGTGTGTCAGACTGAAAGTCAGGGCAATTCTCAAGAAATGTCTGATTAGACGACAAACGCCTTTGGATCTACACACACCGCATTTGTGCCTTACTAGTGTCCTAATCCCAAAGCTTTAAAATGTTGGTGAGTGAGCCTAATTTCCTCAGGGCTGGAGATCAGGGAGTAGTCTCAAACATGCACTACTTACAGAACAGTGCGCAGAGCTATGCGTACTGTTTTCTGCCCACCATTCACAAAACCCTACTGTTTCCTCAAAGGAAAGCAGCAGAAAGCTCTAGCAGCCTGCCCCCACCCCAAGAGTTTCCAACCAATTTTTTCCTCCACTTTCTACATCCTGCATCTTAGCAAAAGTCCTTTCTGCCAACACAGTGAACTGGAGACGGACCATTGGTTTGTGTGCAAGAGCACGGCTTGGTGTTGCAGCCTGAGAGCTGGAACACAGGAGCTTGGGCAACTGAGCTTTGAGATGCAACAGCAGCCAGAGAATGACCCTGGGGGTGACAGCATGGGGAGGAAAGTGGCCCAGCCATGGCATTGCACACAAGCTGTGGAGGAGGCACTATCAGCATGACAGCCCTAATAAGGCCATACAAACCCTCATAGTTTTACACATTTATTGGAGGCATGTTGCAGATGATAGATAGATATGATTGTTCCCTCAGCTAGCCGGATGTCACTTCTGCCCTTAGATGAATCCTGGAGTGAAATGGACTGTTCCATCCCACCCCCCAAAAGATTGTGGCTCATCCCACACCTCTGTACCTGCCCCTAAAACATCAGCGTCTGTAACCCCATTGGGCCATGCCTTGTTTCGGCCCACATGGGAGCTCCTGATAGGGGGCTCCGAGCGGCCATGCGGTCTCTTGGACTTCCTCCCTCTCTTGGACTTCTGTCCCCCGTGGAAGGGAGGCTTCCCCTCTCCCACCTTTTGTCTCTCCCCTCCCCCACCCTCTTAGGCCCAGCCACGTGCTATGCCTGGGAGAACGAAGCTCGGGCCCTCCTAAACCCATAATAAAACTCTTTTCCCAAGAGCAAGCTTCAGAGATCTCTGCTTCCCTCCACCCCCACCGTGCAGGAGAATAATCTTCACTCAGACGCCGGTTACTCTGCATGTATGTCCATTTTCCTGCCTTGATAACCTTTTGGAAGCAGTCAGAGCTAGCAGGAATCAGCCAGCATCAGGAGCTGATGCAGCCTGGCAATCTGCTGATTTACGGAGGATTCTGGCTCCCCAGGTGAAGCCAAGGCAAGCCCTGCTGCTGCTGCTGCTGCTGCTCTGCTGCTGCGAAGCAGCGCGAAGGCACCGACGGCACCGTCCGGCCCCAACGCACAGCGCCAGGGCAATGGACAGCGCCCGGGCAAAGCACAGCTGAAGCGCAGGCTGGCCCGGAAGGGAATCCTCCCATGCAGTGCAGGATTTGGGCGTTTTGATTCCACAGCCCTGCCCTGAGCTGGCTGGGCACAAAGCCTCCCCAAGCACGGGTGCCTCCTCTCCAGGCTTTCTGCAGTGCCTTTGCTGACAGGGTCCAGTCAGCCAGGCTGCGGCCAGGCTCAGCTGATGTTACCAAGCAATGCTGTCCAAAAGAGAAGAAGACAAAAGGCAAACCAGAAAGGAAGTATTAGTTGCCATGCTGAGTTCCTGACAGGCAGAGGCAGGATTCCTCTGGTTCCCAGAAAGATGCAGAAACAGGACATCGGGACACTACGTGCCCCTTTCCTTCAGGTCCAGGACCTTGCTATTGCAGGCCAACGTAGCTCACCATTGTATTCAGCCCTTTATCCAGGTGTCATCAGCTTGCTGGGATTTTCCCCCTGAGAGCAGCCTGGGAATGCTGCTTGCTGTCACAGGGCTTTGTTCCTCCCAGGAAACTCCACAGACTCACTCAGCTTCCTCCTTCCTAACACATGGCCCCACTTAACTGCCAGGAGGATAAGCAGTGTAAGCCGTTCCTCAGCAAATGCCAATCCCTTTAAGAAATGCTGATTCCAGTGGGACTTAGGCCCAAGTGGTGTTCTCAAGAGCACTGAAGTTCAGAGTTTCAGCAGCAAGACAAGAGCAGGCAGCTTGGCAGATCTACATCATCTCCAGCAGTCACCTGCCTTGCAAATTCCTCTGCTTCCTGTGGCCATTGGCTGAACTCCTGTTCTTGACCTGCGGCTTTCTCCTGTTACCCCTGAGACTGGCACCTGAGGCAATGAGGCACCTTAGGAGGAAGTCTAGAACAAAATGACAGAGGAGAATTCCACAGAACCTGCACTTTGGATCGTTTGCCAGTTTGGTGCGTGCAGCTGTCCGCAGCAGACGTGGAGTTTGTGGTTCAGTGAGCTGTATGGCCCAGAAAAGAAAAGACTAAGCTCAGGAAAACCAGGATCAATTCACTCAGCTCCTGCAGGCCAAAAATGAGAGTGCAGCAAATGACTGAAAAACACAGTACTACTATGCAGCACACATCCAGCGTGGGCATGACACAGATTTCAAACCCACATCCACGGAAGAATCTGACCTGGCAAGTGTCCCACAAGCCAAAGGGAGTGGTTTTTTGCAAAGGCACCAGGAGCTCCGTGGTGGACAGAGAACTTTGTCAAGAGAAGGGCTTACCTGGCAGCTGGTGGGAGTGGAGAGAACAGGCATGGGTGCACCCACACTGTGAGGGCTGCCCCAGGGGCCCCCCGGCCATGCACAGGACGTGGGCAGTGCCCCGTGCACAGGACGTGTCCCTGCCATATTGCCAACATCAACACTGCTCCAGTGTCATGCAAACACATATGGGCCATTTGTTCCTCGGCATCTTTTCCCCACTAAAAAATCGTTCTTCCTTCAGTGAGCCCTACAATTTGCTGGTTGATGTTAGCCATGCAGTAAATGGGCAGGAATGATAGGCATTCCAATTTAGGGAACTAGTTTTAGTCAGAAGCACTGGTGGCAAAAATACAGAGTGTGTGGGCTTGGTGCCTGTTCTGCGTTCCTCTTGGATCCTTTGAGCTACGGGTTGTGCACTGCAAGCGGGTTTTGTGTTGCTTTGGGACAGTGTGTGCCCTGTCAAAGGAGTCCTTTTTGTCGCCTGATGCTCTTAAGTCTGTGGACAAATGCAGGCATCCTGGTTTTATTCTCCTGCAATTGTACGCTGTGCAGGCCTGTGCAGTTGTCTTAATTTTGCCTTCTTCTTATACAGTTGGCCGATTGCTGCGGGTGACCCCTTTTTCCCCTTTTCCTTGCACAGACTGGGGACGTGTGCAAGTGGGTTCTTTTTCCATTTTTGTTTCCTGGCCTGCAGTCGCGAGCAGCACTGATCAAATGATGGAGTGAATTCTCAGAGCAGTTGGCAGGGCCTTCCTGTTGGTGTCATCCCGCAAAGTTTTTAATGGTCTGACAGGTAAGTAAAAGATTTTTGCTGGGCCGAAACAAAAATGACATAAAGATGCCATAAGGTTGGTAAAGCTCCTGGCAACAGCTTCAGCTCAAAAGGGAGTGTCTCTTGCCCAGCAGGGTGTCTGAAGGCATTCGTTTTTTTTTATCTCTGTGCTTGTAAGGTCTGCAGACACATGCACGTGTCCTTTTTTCTTCCTTTTTCTTTTACAGTCTGTGAATTTGTGCAGGTGTCCTTTTTTCCCCCCCTGCTTTGCTGTACAGTTAGAGAACTCATGCAAGTGTCCTTTTATCCTCCTTTTTTGGCACAGTCTGCAAACTCATGCAAGCATCCATACTTTTTCATTTTAATTGCATAGTCTGGGGACTTTTGCCAGGGTCCATTGTTTTCATCTTTTCACTGCACACTCTGGGCATTCTTGCAAGCGGGTGATTTTTCTCTTTCTCTTTCATGGACAAGGTGTCCACTGGGTTCCATTCTGTTATTCATCTCTTGGATTGGTGGCAGCTCCCTGACAACTTCTTGTTGGTGATGGAGCAGCCTGAGCCCTCTCAGAACCTCTCTGACTTCCTTCTGCCATGGGGGCTCCATGTCGGAGGAGGTGGTGCGGGACTGTTCTTCTGGTGCTGGAGGCCATGCAATATTGCAACAGCTGTGGGGTCCTGCACCAGGATATCCAAGCAGAGACCATCCTCCTTGACCTGGCCACCGGACAGGCAAAAGTGATGGACTTTGCCTGTGGCACTGACCTGCAAGACACAGTCTGCCCAGACTTAGCAGGTCAGCCTACCCAGGGCTATGCTCCCGGCTGCTCCCAGCATCTCACGGCCCAACCTGGCTATGGCTCCGGGGATTCCCCCGTTTGCTGCCAGTCAGGGGCACACCTATGAGCACAGAGATCTGCCTGTAGGAGACAGAAGGAAAGATCATTAGAACCGTTCCACCTTCTCTCACTGCTAAACCAGTTCTTCCCTTCCTCATAAAGACAAAATGCAGATTTTCTGTGCATCAGTGGCAGCTTATTGCACCTGCAGAGCTGAGAGCCTTTTTCCCCTGCTGCTGTGCTACAGGCAGGTTTAGCAGCATTACCTAACACGGAGATTCACAGAGGGACCACAAGCAATTGACTTTGTGCCACTTATTCTCAAAGGTCACCACCACTCTCAGTGGACACAGATGGAAGAGAGTTGTGCACTCACTCCCTGTTTGCCCTGCTGACACACACCTGGCAGGCACAGCTTTACCTGATGGGGAATAACAAGAAGGGACAGCTCCCTCACAGCTGTGCAGCCCAGAGATCTGCAGGGCGCCATCAGCACCTGGCTTCATAAGTGACCAGTTCTGCTGGGATGGAAACCAACCACCAAATCCTCGCTGACTTCAGCAGCGGCAGCAGCAGTGCCTGCATCTGATCCCTAGGTCAGGGGCTGGGCTGCATAAAGGACACACGTGGCACACTGCCCCTGAAGGATGTGACTCTGGAAACAACCACCTACCACTGTCTCCTGTTGTTTGTGCTAGGGTCACACCAGCCTGAGGCACTGGGTAGCCCTCAAGGCCACCTGGGACTGCAGATGACAGGCCCTGGCCTCCGGGACCAAACACAGGGGAGGAAGTCACTCTCCAGATGGAGCTTGCAAATTGAAAAGGCTGCCATGAGCAGGTACCTCAAAGGGCAGACAAATGAGGCCCTCCTGCACTTCAGCTGTGCCACGCAGCCACACAGCCTGGCCAGGCACCGCAGAGCACAGGGACAACAGAAAGCACAGAAAGAGGGACAAACCCAGTCAAGCACAGAGACTTTTCATGATTGCTGAGCCAAGCCAGATACCCCAAGCATGCCATCACCCACCAGTCCTTTTCTGTTGACAAAGAGCAGGTCCAGCGGGTGCCTTGCCTCGCTGGCCAGGGTCCTGCCAGGCCATTTCCTCTCTGCTCTCCTGTGCTGCCAGCAGACGTGCCCACCTTCTTCCTTCCACTTGCAGAGCCTCGTACCTATGAGCCATGGCCAGGTGGGAGGCAGGAGCAATCCCAGAGGAGAGGTGCCAGCTACACCGAGCAGGAACCAAAAGCCTCTGAAAGCACAGCTGAAAGCCTGTATCTCCACAGCATGTTTTGCTGCCCTGCTCTTCACTGGGAAATGCAATTGCCCTTCTTCCTCATCCAGAAGTCTACAGCTGGACACAAGCTAGCCAATGGGCAGCATTCCAAAAGCAGTGAAGGTTGGAGCTGATCAAGGAAGAAGAGACTTGCCAAATCCAAAGCACACCCAAATGCCCTTAAGAGGGACTTTCCATCTTGAAGAAAGAAGGGCCAATTCACAAGTGAACGTAGAGCCTTATTCCATGGCTGACAAGGAAGGAAATTGTCCAACAGGCTTGATGGTGTTTAGGACTTTTATTGTGAGTCCAGTTCCAAGCTGCATTTGGAGGAAGTAGTCCTGAAGTGGTCCTGGTCATCTCTTCCACTTCCTCGATTGCTTCACTGCGAGTTTCCTTTTTTTTCTTCTGAAAAGCCCTTACAGTGGGGATTTAGATGGCAGGGGCCCATGAAATCTGTGGAAGGAATAACAGACGTACAGTCATAGCAACAACAGCAGTATGAAAGCAGCCTAGAGCAAATCAATTTCTCGGAAGTATTTTGTCTCCAAGGACTGGTGACAAGTCAGGAGTCCTAAGGGAATCTAGCAAGGCAACTGTTCTGCATAGTTTGGCCAGACTAGCACACACAGCTCCTCTGAGTCATTGGCTTGGTGGCAGCCTTCTGCTGCTCCCAAAACAATCCCTGCTTTTGTCTTTACTGTAGAGGGAAGCTCAGGCACAGCCCACCCACGCCCAGCTGCCCTCAGAGGCAAAAGGAACTCCCCAGGCACTCCCTGCCTGCATCCAAGCACCACGGTGGCTTCTCTAGGGAGTCCAAAATTCCTCTCCCAGCAGCAAAGCAAGGAGGAACACGCGCTACAGTTCTTGCTGAGGCACACACACTAGAATCCTCTGCTGGATCAGACAAAGAATGCACAGGACGTACTCAGCAGCGTCAGGCACCTCCTCAGCAGCCTGACCGCCAGCCCTCTCGCACAGCTCTAGCCTGGGTCTGCAGGGGGCTTCCTGTGGGACCTCCCTCCTTCTGAGAGGAAGCCCTGGCTTTCCCATTCTCTTTGGGCCTGCAATGCCATTCCTGCCTTCCTCAAACCTGCGCTCTCATAGCCCCTCACCAGACCCGTCCCTGAAGACACAAAGCTCTCTCCAGCACTGTTTACCAAGGGCCAGCTAAGAGACCATGCCACCCAGGCAGACAGCATCCAGAGAAACAGTGCCCAGAGGAGCACAGAGGAGTCCAAAACAACACACAAACTCTCTTTTCACACTCTGTGCCTCTTGACTCTCTCTGGTTCTTATCTTTTCTCATCCAGGTTGCATGATGGCAATTGACTGCTTCATCTTAAGCAACCTGTTCTCCTGCTCCCTCTGGACCTCTGCCAGGAAGTTTTCCTGTTGGGCCAGCAGCTGCTGTGCCTCCAAACACTGCCCTTCCAGCTCCTGGTGAGAGGAGGAAGACACTTCCACATGAAGTGCCAGCCAAGCTGCCCAAATAATCAGTGCAAGCTTCATGCCTCGCACCACCCCCCACTTGAAAAGTGCACAGCAGGAAGTGACTTTGTACCCTCCAGCAATGCTGTCCTAAGGGGAAACTCACAAGCAGGATCAGCAGGTGGGAATAAAGGAGATGCCACCTTTCTTTCCTGCTCTGATGGCTGCCTGTTTCTTGGCCCCTCTCCCCTCAGGATTCCCACCTCTTCTCAGAGGTTCAGTTCTCCAAGTGCTGACGTGGTCCTTGTCCTTCCTGTCAGAAGAGGCTGAAGAGAGGCTCCGCTGACCGGAGAAATGGATGCTGCTCAAAGGGAAAAAGAAACATACCAAACCAATTTAAAAGAGACAAAGAAAAAAGAAACAATTCTTTTCCAAACTCAGTTCCTAAGAGGGTCCAGCTAGCACACAAAAATACACTAACATAGGACTGAGGGCGCCCTCAGTATGTGTGCCTTCATGGCCAGGATGCTGCTAGCACAGGCAAACATGGCCCAGAACTGTGCTAGTCTATTCCTCAAGGTGTCATCACTTGCTGGGATTTTTGTCCTGACAGCACTATGGGATTGCTGCTTGCTGTTCAAAAGGCTTTGTTCCTTTCAGGAAACTCTGAACAGACTTATACCAGCTCCTCTTTTCTACAGAGGTGGGCTATTGGAGTGTCCAAAAGAGATGTGGGGCATAAGACATTCCTCAGGAGACTCCCAAGAGCTGTGAAAAATTTTGATCCCACGTGTTGTTCTCAGGACGCTGGACACGCAGGGTGTCAGCAGCAAGCCAGGAGCAAGGACACAAGCAGCAGGACGCAGATGTGCTCAGCTCCGGCTTGCAGGAAGAGTAGGCCCTGCCTTGGCATGGCCCCCCTCCCTCTTGTGCTGGCCGGCATCTTCCTTCTCAGCAGGAAGAGCCAAGGAAGTGGCCTGGTCACCAGCTCCTCGTCTGCCACAAATCCGGGCAGCAAAGCCGCAGCCATTCTCATCTACGTGACCGGGCCAGGCAGCACATGGGGCTGGCACAACTCCTGCTCAGCTGGCCCTGTTTGTCTGGCAGAAAGCAGAGGCAGAAACCTCTAAGAGTGGGGCAGGAGGGAGCAGCTGAGTGCACTGGGATGCTGACAGTCAGCTGCCCCACAGCCCCCGCCTTCCCACGGAACAATCCAGAACCGCTTGGCAGGGACGGCTTTCGTCGTGTTCTTCAAGCCCCCGTCCCCGGCACTGCAATACTTCAGTTCCTTTGCTACCAGCTCAACCTGAATACACCAGCCGAGAGCAAAAGAGGGCCACAGAAATGACCAGAAGGAGGGAGCTCCCCTCTGAGGAACAGCTGGGAGACTTGTGCAGGTTTAGCCTGGACAAGAGCAAGAACCAAGGAGACCTTTCGATATTTGTAGGGGCTTCAAAAAAAGATGGGGACATAGCTTAAAACCTTGTCCTCTTACAATTAGCCCTACTAAAAGATAAAAGACACTCCATGCAGATTGGCTCTAAGGAAGAAACTGTTTACAAGGAGAGTGCTGAAACACTGGCACAGGCTGCCCAGAGAGCTGGGAGGAGCCCCAAGCCTGGCAACATTCAAGGTCAGCTTGGATGGGACTCTGAGCAACCTGGTCCACTTCAAAGATGTCCTTGCCAGTGGCTGGGGATTTGGATTAAATGACATGCACTGGTCCCTTCTAAGCTCAAACAGCCTTGGATCCTACTTGGTTTTCATTGCAAAAGCACCCAGAGTGTGTATGACTAAATTGGGGGGGCCATCTGAAGCCCTGGAGATTGGCCGAGGAACAAACCCTGACAGGGAACAGCTGTTTGGGCTGCAGCCGCTTTGCCTTGTACCTGCAGAAGTTCCACGGCAGAGCCTCGCCTGTGCACATCCATCTGCAGGCAGCAGCCCAGAAATTCATACAAGCCAGAGGGCAGCCTGAGCTTGTGCAGATCTCGTACCCCTTGCTTGCCTATCAGGTAGTTAGCCTGAAGCAAAAGGAAACATGAGACTCAATGTGATTCTTCCATATCCTTTGGTGCTCACCCAGAACCCATCTTTTAAGCTCCAGTCTGCACTGTCAATTTCTTGCCTGGCCAATGGTTAGAGATGAGCCTTCTCTCCCAAAGGAAAAAAGGCTCCAGTGCAGCCCCAGCTATTCCAAGCTGCAACAGGTCTTCCCTTGACAGCTGATGGGAGCCCCAGGCATGTTTTTACAAGTGGGCCTTGGTGGAAGAACTTCAAGCTGTGAGCATGGGATTTTGTCTAAAGGACACGGAGCAGCAGGACACCGCTCTGTGAGCAGATTTGCACCTTACCCTGTCACTGGGTTCCCGAATGTAAGGAACCTCTCCTTTGGCCATTTCTATTCCCACGATGCCAAGGGACCAGATGTCCACTTTGGGGCCGTATGGCTCTTCTCTCACCACCTCGGGTGCCATCCAGCACGTGGTCCCAACCATCGACCTCCGTTTACTCTGCTCACGGCTGAGCAGAGCACAGAGGCCAAAGTCAGCTGAGGAGAAAAACAAGCACTGCTTCAAGTAGGAAACATAGGAAAAGGCTTCCTCGGGACGCCTATGTCTCAGAAGGGCGTGCTGAATCGAGCTGCAAAAGCAGCTGGGCTCTCTTTCCTCAGGGCTGCAGCCAAGGACATGGGCAATTGTGCACTTCGCAACCCCCCCACGATTCCCACCGTGGCTTTTCCTCAGTCATCTCTCCCTTTGGAAGGAACTCCCACCCAAACCAAAGTTACTGCTGCTACCTTGTTGCTCTCTAGCCCACTCAGCACCTTAGAGCCGCGCCCTGGGCTTGCAGAGTGCTCCCTGCCCTGTTCCCGGCGCCACTGCTGGGCACCCGGCAGCCGCTCCAAAGCAGCCCCACACCGCTCCCCGGAGCGCTGCGCCTGACCAAGAATACCCACCCAGCTTGACGGAGCCATCCCGGCCCAGAAGGATGTTGTCACTTTTGAGGTCTCTGTGGATCACCTGGTTGGCATGCAGGAAAGCCAGGCCTTGCAGGCACTGGGAGAGAAAAAACAAACAGGAGGCCAAAAGTGAGTCTGATCTGATTTCATCACACCCAAAAGGAGACTGCTCCTGAAGAGTCACAGATCTCGAAGGAGCAGTGAGCGCTGGCAAGAGCAAGAGCTCGCTGCTGCAACACTAGGAGAGCAGGATCTTTCCAAGGGAAGGCATATTAGCTTGACGGGGAAACACCAGTCATTGCTCGAGACTGTCCCCTGCAAAGCCAGTCAGAGCGATCCCTGCTGTAGTGGATGTGCTCTCCCCGTCCACAGGACAAACAGTGGTTTGCCAAAAGAGGAAAAGTCCCTGCCTTGGCTACCAAGGGGATCACTGTCGGGTGGGAGACTGGAGGACATGGCCTATAGGGCTTCCTCAACAGCAGTCTTGGAAGTAGCTCATGGGTCAGTTTTCAGTAGCAAGCACCATGGCGGGTGCCATGCCACCCTTTGAAGTTGAGACCTGTGAGAGATGAGTCTCTCTTTGGCTTTGCCACTGGTTTAAAACTTGGACACCAGCATCTTTGTGCTTACAGGCAAAGAAGGTATTGCAGAAAGGTTTTGGGCAAAGGCTTGGAGAGGCAAAGTGCAGAACAGAAAATGACAATGGAAATGAGACAGAGAGTTCAATCATGGCAGAGAAGAGTAAAGAACAGACTATAGTGAGAGCAAGGACACCGGCAGGCAGTTCAGTCCAGGTGCTCTTTCTTCTCTGAAGCATAAGAGCAACACAGAAAGAAAGCTCTGAACATGGAATCACTCATTTTGCAGCGCTTTCAAAGGACGAGCCTGTCCAAGCCATCCCAAGCACAAGCAGGACCCCTTACCTCCCGACACACTGTTGCTATGTGTCCTACAGCCATCCTTTTCATGCAGACCACATCAGCTAAGGAGCCTCCATCCATGTACTCCAACACCACCAGAACAGCCCCACAGACAAGGTAGCTGTAAGACAAAAGCAACCGCGTGGAGCTGAATGTGCACAGCAAAATTGCCGTACGGAAGAAGAGACTAGAGCTGAGTTTTATTTCCAGGTGCCCAGTTAATGAAGAGGGAATCAAGTGAAGACACACTCCACCTGGGCTATCCAGCGCTTGCCATCGGTGCCGTGTAAATGAGGAAGGCACACCCACGGAAAAGGAGACGGCTTAGGTGACAAGCAGGGGAAAACGGCAGTTTTGTGGCAGCAAAGATTAATCTGGAAGCGGACACATCCCAGCAGCTGCTTCATCATCTTCATACACAAATTGCCCCATGAACTCCAGCAGCAAGGAGGCACAGTCTTCACAGCTTTTACTCAGGGCAGGTGGGTGTGCAGCACTGCCAACACCCTTTGGAAAATGGTGCAGAAAGGACAGCGATAAACAGGAAAAACAATTTCAAACCTGGCAAATTATGGCTCTCCTAGCCTAGTCTTTTGGCATGCAAAGCAATGGAAAACAGTGGGAACAGGGCAAGGGAAATAATTTCTGTGATGCCTTCTCAGCGCTTCTCCTCCGACACGTGGATAAAAATCACGCCCCAAAACAGCTAAACAACATGCAGTGAGTGAACATACATGCTGCAGGTTTAGTAAGAGAGCCAGGTTTCTGAGATCAATCTTCAAGCTATTTCTGCCAGGAAGCATTCGTGGGGACAAAATGCAATCTCCTCCTACGCCTCGCAATGGAGTAGGTTGATGTTAATTGAAAGATCCATCTTCTGCCAGAATACTGACCTTTCTAGGTAGGTGACAATATTGGGGTTCTTCATTTCATTCATGACCAGGATTTCCTTCAACACATCCTCGCAGCCCTGGTGCTGGACATTAATTTCCTTTATGGCCACCTACAATGACATGGAAAGCCATTAAGAGCAGACATTACGAGAGCCTCTTCCTCCGTGCACTCACGGGCCTTGATGCCTTGTCACCTCACTAGAAATGACACTAAACCATCAACCGCAAAGCGCCAACAGCACTCTCTGCACCTGCAGACGTCTGAAAGTGACTTTTTTTATCCCGACTATTATCATTGACACATGGTTTGCAAGCCAAAAGTAATTTGGCTCCTGTGAAGATAAATTGAAACCACTGGAAATTCATTAGCATTTCTAGGGGCTTTGACCCTAGCCTTTCAGAGATGGCTGCCATTCTTGACTGTGTGCCAAAGTCAATGCGCACATACATGACATGGAAAATGCTGTCCAGAAAAGAAACTCCAAGGCGACTCAAAGTAAAGTTACAACCCTAGCACATCCTAACTTCTTCACTTTGGGTTTTGCAACTCTGAAGAACAACCTTGAAGGTGGTTTACAACATGTAATTATTGTAATTTGTAATTCTTTAGTGGGTTTAAAAATGAATAATCCTTCTGTGCTATGCTACAGGTCATAAAGCAGGGCTTAGGGCTTTTGGGCACCTCCTCGACCTCCCTCCAAGAGCAATTCCTGAGCACAGCACTGCAGGTGGATAAGGAACTACCAGGAAGATGGAATTGTATTTACTGAGAGCTAGAAACGAGGATTCAGGACTTTGAACTTATAGCCCCGAAGAGCAGCGGCACTCTCCAAGACACCACTGTGTCTGTTCAGTACAAATAGCATCTGTGTAGCGGAATGCCTCCGACACAGGATCAACACAAGGTTGTAAGGTTGTATTATTTAAGGCTCTTCATCAATTTCTTCCCATTGGTCTGTGCGCATGTGTGTGTGTGTGTGTGTGTGTGTGTGTGTGTTTGAACTAGGCTCCCTAGGACTGAAAGACAAAACTGTGCTCCAGGCAAGATCTCTCCTTCTTTAGCTCCTGCATGATATTTGAAAACTGAACCATATGGTGGAAAACAATGGGAAATCCTTTCTGTGTCTGAAGCTGGGCTTAAGAAGAATTGAGCCGGAATGATGGCTCCTGCCATCAGCTAATTTATGAATATTTATCCAGTAAATCCAAGCCAGCGCATCCTTCTCTGAAAGACACCACCGCCATCCTTGCATTCATTCAGGTAGGGAGGAAGGACAAAGTCTGTCCTCTGCACGGGCTGCACAGCAGGACAGCCTTTGCAGCAAAGTCAGGTGGCCCAAGGCTTTGGCCATAGATCTCATCACAAGGGAAAGCACTCAAGAGCTGCAAAATCTGCATGGGCTGTTGGCACTTACCGCTCGTCCTGTGGCAGCGTCGAAGGCCTTATAAACGGTCCCAAACCCCCTAGAAACAGAAGAGTGGCAAAAACAGAGAAGTTGGTCAGTGCTGAGAAACAAAAGGCAGCCCAGGCAGGAGCTCTCTGCTTCCTGCAGTGTCTCTAAAACACCAGGCTCTGTCCACTCTTCAGCCAACGGCCCAGCAGCCCAGCAGCCCTCTGCCATGCAGAGTGCCCAAGAGAAAAGCTGGCTGCAACAGGAAGGAGAAGGGCTGCTACAAATCTCAAATGTACACTCTAGATGAAGCATGCGGGCTTTCCTTTGCCTTTCCCTTCTTGTGCCTGTGCCCGTGGGGTGCCTTTCCAATCAATGAAACATACAGTCCTGCTGGGCCTTCTCACCGCTCTCTTTTAATCCTGCCTGCAAAACTCCGGCAACACCACACAGCCTTTCTTCTTTTCCTGACCACTGAAGATTGTTTTCAGCAAAATACTGGAAAGCAATGCTACTGAGAGCTGTTATCTGACGGCTGGCATGTGGGAAGCTGCTCTCAGGTTTTTCTTCCTTCATGAGTGTGGCCAAATTACTTTGAATCATACAAAAGCATGGAAAACCTGGGCTTGCAGATCCTGCTGCTGGAGGCAGGCAAGCCATTGTCAGCAACCAGTTATCTTTCGTGATGCCTTGTTCTGCCTCAGCACTGAGACAGGGACAGTCTAAAGCCAGGGTCTGAAGATGCTTGCAGCTTGCCTGACTTCCCACATGATATTGCACCACCAAAAGACCTGGCCCATGGTTCTGTAGAAGTAAGCGTGGCTGCACTCACCCACTGCCAATACGTTTCCATCCAGTGTACTTCTTCTCTGGATCTCCCACATTGACCTCCTGCCCTGAAAGAAACCAAATGCAAGGAGCAAACTTCAAAACAGGGATCCTGGCTTCCGCGAGATCTCAAACCCAGCTCCACTCTCTGGGCCTCTGAGCAATTGATGGTTGCTTGGCTAACAACAGCATCAACAAGAACAACAGCAGCAGCAGCCCCAGCAAGACAGGCAGCTCAGTGGCACAGCTGGCCGGCACAGAGTCTGATTCTCCACACTCCTTTGCAGGGTTACCTTGAGGGGACACTAAGCCCGTGGGAAAACCATCAGAGCAGACAGAGACCAGAAAAGAACAGGCCCCAAGGCAAGTGGTTGTCATCTGCAAACAGGAAGGAGGGCTGAAAAATCTTGACACTTCATTTTCTTGGGAAGAAACACTCTCTTGTGAGATTCAACAGAAGGTTTCATACTTCCACAGTTACAATGCACCCTGGGATCTGGATGAATTTTTAGCAACAGCTGCTTTTTGCAGAGCAGAAAGAAGATTGCAAAGTGAATTCCAGGAGAGGAGGGGACCTTCTCTACCTCTCAGCGGTTTGCCTAAAGAACGCCTTGACATTTTTAGAGAACAGCAGCTCAGTCTCTAACCAAGAACAACGGCTCTAGGAATTAGGACCCTCTTCATTTCTGAGCAGGCTGAGTTCTGAAGATGCCTTTGCCCATTCCCCATTTAGTGAAGAACTACAAGTCCTTGTCTTCAGCCTGGGCTGCAGCAGTCACTAGCACTGGACTCAGCTCCTTGAACACCACCCACGTGCCCCATCTCCCCAAGTGGGCGCAGCCAGGCGGGTAACAAGGACAGCGCCGCTCCTCAGGCGCTGCCGTGACACAGACACCTGCACAAAGGAGATGCTGATCCTTCCACGAGTCCAGGGGAAGCTGCAGCAACGGGACGGCAGCTGAAACCTCACAGCTAAGGAAGGCTCCAGCCTCTGCAGTCACACCGGCTGTCAGCGGCAGGGCAGGCATGACAAAAAGCTTGGCAAAGCCCACAAATGGCCACAGACAGCCGCTGTGAAGAAGCTAGAGCCACATCAAGCCCTGTTTCAAGGTGTTGACCCCTCTCAAGACAGAACATGATTGTCCTTGCCTTCAGGCCCACGGAGGAGTAGATCAATCCACCTTTTGTCCAATGGCAGCTGATAGCAGACACAAAGTAAACTGGGCTCTGTGCTGTACCTGAGCGGTTATTCTCTGGCAGCACTGCACTGGCAGCTATTACCAGTTGCAAGAAGCAACTCAGTTGTACTGCACACTCAGCAGGGCCTTGGTGTGCTTTCCTAGAGTACGATCTGTGCAGGGATTGAGGCCAATGCTTAGTATTCCTGGAGTATTTACCAGCTGGGCATTAGCAGTGACAACGTGCCTGGTACCAGAGGAACATGCAGCAGAGGGGCTGCAGGCTTCCTCCTGAGAATTGCCTGCAGGGCAGCTCTAGCTGACCTGTGTCTCTTTGATGCATCTTCCGAAGAATACCATTAAAATATCAAACAGGCATTGTAAGAAGAGTATCCTGTTCTTCTTCTTTTGGGGCACTTTGAAGAGAGCTCTTCCTCTCTGATTCCTTGAGATTGTTCTAAGAATATAATTTTTTAATTTTTAGGGCATATGGAAAGGATCTCTTCCTCTCTTATTTGTGCTGTCAGCTGCTGTTGTTTTCAAGGAGGCCAGGCTAACCAAAAGGTAGGATTCTTATCAAAACCAGCTGTAGAAGGAGTAGGAGAAGTACTAAGAGTCATAGAAACAACAGCAATATGAAAGCAGCCCTAGAGCAAATCAATTTCTCGGAAGTATTTTGTCTCCAAGGACTGGTGACAAGTCAGGAGTCCACAGGGAAACTAGCAAGCCAACTGTTCTGCTCAGTTTGGCCAGACTAGCACACACACCTCCTCTGAGTCATTGGCTAGGTGGCAGCCTTCTGCTGCTCCCAAAACAATCCCTGCTTTTGTCTTTACTGTAGAGGGAAGCTCAGGCACAGCCCACCCACGCCCAGCTGCCCTCAGAGACAAAAGGAAGGCCCCAAGCGCTCCCTGCCTGCATCCAAGCACCAGGGTGGCTTCTCTAGGGAGTCCAAAATTCCTCTCCCAGCAGCAAAGCAAGGAGGAACATGTGCTACAGTTCTTGCTGAGGCACACACACTAGAATCCACTGCTGGGTCGCACGAAAAATCCCCAGGACGTACTCAGCAGCTTCAGGAACTGCTTCTCTCTTTCCTGGCTTGAGCGGGACGAACCGCTCATGCTCGGGTTTTCAGGCTGCAGAGAGGAGGCTTCTTCGGAGGATGCTGCTGCAGCAACAGCTTTGATGGCGTATCCTGCACTCGTCTGGGACAAGAAATTTGTTTGTGTCAGAAAGGTGCCTGGCAGAGATGCCCCAGACAGAGTATTTCAAAGGCAAGCCCTTAGGAGCAGCACTGGTGTTAGGCTGCAAGTGGAGCTGTCAACTCCTCCCCCTCCAGTCAAACCCAAACCAGCAGTCAGAGACTACAGCTTGTCACAGTCAGCCGTAGTAGAGACTGCGAAAGGGAAAGAACAACTGTACCCTTCACCCCCTTCTGAGGACTGCATTCACCACGGACAGGGACAACTTGTTCAGAATCTGCATCCATGCTCGCCTGAACAAACCCCTCAGAAAACAAAGGGAGCACTAAGAGGCCAGCAGAAATACATTCCAAGGATTGCTGGCACACCAGCCCCAGCACTAGCCCTGCTGCCCAGGGCAGCAGCTGAGATTCAGCAAGCCAGCAAGTGTCCTTCTGAGCAGCTGCCATGGAGACCACAGAGCATGGCGGTCAGAGACCTTGGCCCCATGCACCTGCAGCTCTGCAGGGGAAAGGCAACAAGGGCAGAGACCACTTGTTGCATGACTGCAGTGCTTCCTCCTCTTCCACTCACCCGCTTTTGTTCAGCCAGCCTGTACTGCAGCAGGACCTTGTGCATCCTTTCCATTTCTTCATTGTGCCCCTTCTCCATTGCCTTCATCTTGCTCCGAGCTTCCTGCAACTCCGCCTGCAGCTTGTCCTTGATATTCGATCAAGAGGAATCTTACTGGCATCTGCAATCTCACTCAGGTTTCCTCTGTTGCAGTCTCAAAAGCACTTGTGTTCAGCCACTTCCTTCTGCTTCTCTACCCAGCTCTAACCCTTCCATCCTAGCTCTTCTTCCTGGTGCTCAGCACTGGAGCCTGCCAGGCTCTGTGCTTCCAACATGTGTAAGGAAAGGAGAGGTCACCTTCCTTCCCTGCTATCATGGCTGCCTGTCCTCTGGCCCCCCTCTCTTCAGGATTTCTGTCTGTTCTCAGAGGCTCTGTTCTCAAATTCCCCTGCCCTTTGATCAAGGAAAAGCTGCAGATGGACTGCAGGATGAGGACGAGGCCAGCACCTCGATGACCCAGTCACAAGACAGGCCACCAGCTGAAGTACCAGCACCACGGGGCCTGTTGCAACTGCTTCAGGCTCCAAGGGAAGACCTCTGTCCACTGTGGGAGGACAGAAAGCAAGGAACCCAGTTGCTGGGACTGCAGTTGGCAGCAATGTCAGCAGCAGTCTGCTGCATGGCATGTGGCTGTTGGGAAGATGCTGCAGCTTCACTGCCATGCTTTGGGTGGTGACCACCCAGCCTCCTGGGGAACTTGGCTTATGCCCACGCTGAACCTGTGGCTGCCTATACTGTCCCAGCATTGTCCTCTGGCTCTTCACAGGCCGTCAAGTATGAGCTCTTGAACTTCTCTGCTGTCTGGCCCAGCAACGTGTAGCCTACAGCAGATGCCTGTGACCATGTCCCATACTCGGGCTGCTCTTCTGCTAAGCTAGCCCTCCAAAGTCACCTGAAAACTTCAGCCATGTATTGTTCCTTACCAGTTTTTCCACCATCTTCCTTTTCTCCGCTTCCTCTGCAGCTTGCCAGAGTCCCAGAGCCTTGCTGCACTGCTCTTCTGCCCAGCGCAGCTGTTGAGCCATGGCCTCACACTGCTGCTTGCTGAAGGATCTTACAGCCAGCAGCTCACCACGAAGGCCCCTCACATCCTCTGCAAACATGACACACGGCAACAATCAGAGGCTACACAAGCAGAGGAATCTGCTGACCTTAAGCCCTTTCAGTTTCAGGCAAGGAGGAACCTGCCCTCAGCTCCTTCACTCCTCACAAGCCCTGCAGACAGAGCGGCCTTTGGGGCGACTGCACCAGGCAGGGCCATCAGCAGAAACAAAGCGCACGAGGCTCTCACCCAGTATCAGCTCCTTGGCCTGCGTGGCTGCGCGCGCTTGGGCTTCCAGGCGGCTCCTGGCCGTCTCCAGCTCTGACACGTGCTGCTGAGCCTCCAGCAGGCTGCTTTGCAGGCTCTCTTTCTCTGACCTACAAGTTGTCAACAGGGAGAGCAATTGTTCCTGGCACACAGGGGCACTTTCTCCAGTAAGCCACATCTTCAGATGTGCTTTAAGATCCCTTCACCTGGCTTCTGCCAGCTGCTCTGAAATGCCTTGTAGCTCCTGCTCCGTGGCTGCCAGTTGGGCTTCCAGGGCAGCGTTCTCTTGCACCAGCACCGCCTTCTCTCTGCACACCTGGGACAGTGTGTGCCCTTGGCAAGAGAACTCCTGGAGCAGCTTCTCCAGGCCCCTGTGGGCTGGCCGCTGCGGGCGGCAAACCTGCAAGTGGGGGGCACCATTTTTCATGTGGAACTACAACAACAACACAGGCTCGGTCTTAACTTGCTGCCACAAGCAGCAATCAGGGGAGTCTGGCTAGGACAAATCCCTCTGCCACAAGTGCTGCCTAGGAATAAGGTGAGCGTACCTTTGGCGCTGCCAGAGGAACCGCTTCCTTCAGCAGATCCCTCTGAGGCTGCGATTCCTCCGCTCTCTGTGCCGCCACTTCAAACACGCTCTCTAGTGAGGAGTGGCGCTTTCTCTCAAATGCAGCCAACTCCTTCCATCTGCGACAAGGGGACAGACAAACAAGCCTTTAAGTGCAACACAAAAGGTTTTGCTCCTTGCAAAACCAGCACTGCATACCATGCGCCACATAAGGCAGTCTCAGGGCCTTCCAACAGCCCTCTACTTCCACCTCAAGAGAATGCTGCAATTCCCTCCCTAGACCAGCATCTCTCTTTGACATTCGTGCAGGTGAAAGAGTCGCCACTGAGGAAGTCAAACAAGCTTCCAGAAGGCACAGAACATTTCCAGAAAGCTCAGCTACTCTCAGCGCAACAGCTTCCTGCCTGCTGGCTCTAATGCTCCTTTCTGATACAGTGGGTACCAGACTTGGAAGAGTTTTTCTTTGGCTAAGACACGCTTGGTAAGTCCAAAGGAGCAGTCCCACAATTGCTCTTGCTTTCACTAGTGAAACAAGGAAAGAGCCTGCAAGTGATAGCTTGGGGAGGAGGTGGGTAGGATTTTCCAATTCAATCATCAAAGGATCCCAAGACAGTTTAGGCTGGCAGAGACCCCAGGAAGCCTCTAGCCTGGTCTTCCACTCCAAGCAATTGGGGCCAACCTCTGGACAGGCTGCTCGAGGCTCTATCCACCTGGGGCTTCCAAATTTCAAGGGTGGAATCTGCACATGCTCTCCGAGGCACTTGTTCTGCTGCATGATTGTCTTTGCGGGCCAATGCTTTGCTGTCCTTAAGCCCAGCCTGAACCTCCCTTGCTTTTACTCTGCTCTACTTCAGAATGCTTTTTGTCAAGGGTTGACAAGTGAGTCCCAGGAGGCAGCTATGCTCTAGGTCGGTCGGCAGCCAGACCTGCCCTGGGCTGCCTTCTCCCGTCTGTGCTGAGCAAGTCAAAGGGTGAAAAGCCAAACGTGTTCTTTGACCCTGGGCCTCCTAAAGCCCAGCAATGCCCAGCCCTGCGCAGAGAAAGTGAGAGAGCTTAACACACACCTCAGCTCCCGGGCGCCGCGCACTCTATCCGTGCTATCGTGCCGCTCCGCCTGTCCTGCCTGGACCGAGGAGTCCTGACTGGCAAGAACCTCTCCTAGCGGGACCTGCAAGGAACGGGCAGGAAAGAAGCACAAACCAGCAATAAGGAGCAGGGAAGTTGGCTCCTGCGAGCTGGCAGAAGCAGCAAGCAGAGACAAAGCCCACCTGCAGGCAAAACTTATTGTGTGGGGCTGTTTAGGTGGTGTTTAGGTGGTGTTTTTGTCCCACCTAACTCTTGAGTTGCTTTGGAAATGTCTGAGTAGAAGCAGGGAACACTTCCCTGCTCCCCTCTGGTCAACTGGCTTCCCCTCAGGATTTCAGGCTTTGGAGAGCAGCCAATAGGAACTGCATTCCAGCCCTTCAGAGACGGACCTTGTCCTGTCAAAGTCAAGGGTGGAGTTGAAGTAGTGACTGTAGCTACCTAGGTAGGGCGTGGACAGGGGTAGGTCCCTGCAGGCAGCAGTGGCTCCTCCAAAGCCCACAAGGCTGGGAAGTGCGCCTTGGCACCTCTCCCTCTGCTGCCAGCAGGGAGCCCGCACAGACTGTGTGCACAAAGGGGCTGACTTTGGCACCAGTAGCACTAAAGGGCATCGTGCTACCGCTTCTCTCACAGCAAGGGAAGTTCACAATCCCTGTGAGAGTGCCAGGAAAATGATGCCTGCATGTGAAAGTTCAGATCCCATTTGCCACAGGTCAGTGGCTGGGCTGAAGAGCTAGGTCAGGGCAGGACTCCAGGCCACAGCATCTTCAGCCACAAAGGGCAAGTGCGGCCTGCTCAGAAACTTGCAGCTCTGCAGTGCACCAAAGCTTTGCACTGCACCAACCAAAGCTGCCACTTCTCGGTGCAGGGTGCTCAGGCCCCGGACATGCAGGTTTGTCGTCCTTTGACAGGACACCTCCCCTTTAGCCTCTGGAGGAAGAGAGCGAGCCCAGAGGAGGTTCTGCTGCTGCTCTGGTGCTCTGCAGACAGGCAGCAGCCTGAGGGACAGGGAGTAACCTGTCATTTAGAGCCTTACTTCTCCTGAATTCTATCCTCAGCTCTCCTAAGCAGAAGTCAAGAATTTGGAGACAAGTGGGATGCTCAGTCATTAAAACTCAGTTCAAGTGCACTAATGACACTAATGTTTGGATGGGATTGCATATGCTTCTGAAGGAACTATTTCAGGCTGCCTACAAGCAGCATGCAGCCTCCTGTCTGCAAAGCTTGACTTTCATTAGCTGAAACCTCTTCAGTGGCAAAGGAGGAAACGGATGGACTCCTTTTGGTGGTGTTCATGCACACATTGACTTTGTGGGCTTTCTTTCAGCCTGCCAGGCTGGCGCTCTACTGCAAGGGGCCAAGGCCACAGCTTTCTCCACAATCCTCAGACCCCAGGAATGTCAAGGGTGCCGTCCCACTCACCGAAGCGGGCACTTGACTCCTTCCACCTCTGAGGCGACCTGCCGGGAACAAGGGAAAACCAACCAGGTGCTGTTAGAAATCTGTTGGTGCTGAGGAATCCCACAGAACAAGTCCACCCAAGCAGAGAGCATTTTCCTTCCACAGCATCCCTCCGGGAGCAACATTCTTTAGCACAGCAAGCGAGAGTGCAGGCCAATAACCTAGGCTGTGTCTACCTTTTGCTCGGCTTTGCCACTAAGGAATTAGAAACTTGGCCGAGAAGATGCAAATTGTTCCTTAGCAGTCAGGGCCTACGTCAGAGCTCACTGTCCAGCCTGCAGCTAAAGCAGCTTTCTTCTCCTCTCTTTCCTGCACTTGCTGTCTCTTTTTGTAAATTGCACGCAGCCTGCCCCCCGCCGTTGCTGGAAACAACTCCCCACCAAAGCTCCCACCAAACCCTTCTTAGCGCTTGCAGTTCTGTTGGGACACAGCACAGGCCAGCTCCGGGGTTCAGGAGCTCACACCAACTGCTCGGCAGTTTGCCCTTCAGCGCAAAGCCAATCCCTCTCGTAGCACACACTGCGTGTGCACTTAGACAGGCGCATCCTTGAGGGATGGAATGCAGAAACAGAGATGCCTTTCCTCAGTTCTGAAGAGAACCGAACAGTTTTTAGAAGAACACCTGCAAAGCTCTCCCAGTCGGCATTTTGGAAGTTCCCACACCCTGCTAGGTAAGAGACACCTCCTTTTGAGGTGAAGCTGTTGACAGGAGCTTTACCAAACCTATGGCAACTTTATGACATTTTTGTTTCATCGTGCTGCCCCAAGAAAAAACTTCTATTTACCAGTCAAACGACGAAAAGCTTTCCGAGAAGCCACCAGTGAAAAGGCCCTGCTGACTGCTCTACGGACTCGCTCCATCGTTTGAGCACTGCTGCTCACGTCCGTAGGCCAGGGACAAAATAAAGGAAAAAACGCCCTCTTGCACAAGTCCCCAGACTGTGCAAGGAAAAAGGGGAGAAACAGGAGACTTGCACCACTCCACCGACTGTGCAAGAAAATACAGGAACAAAAGGACACCTGCTGTGATGGGAGAACAGCACAGCTGAGGTGATCCTCCTGCAATGAGCGCGCCAAGAGCTGCTCTGGACACTGAGACCTTGCGGGCACCAGGAAAACCTCCTGCTGACAACGCTGTGACGTGGCAGCCCTCTGCTGACATCACAATAGCAGCCGTTCCGGCTGGGTTTGTGAATTCATCCATAGCAACCAAGCATTCTCTACAGCTGACACAAAAGAAAAGCCCAGAAAGATCTCCTCTGCCTCAAAGCAGCACAAAACTCCCTTGCAGTCCATAACCCACAGCTCAAAGGAACAAGAGTAACACAAAACAGGCACCAAGCCCATACACCCTGTACGCCAAGCTGAACACTGAGAGAGAGCCAGGATGTGAGGAAGCCAAAGGCAATGTGCCCTTTTGGCCACCAGTGCTTCTGACTACAACCAATTTTAAATTTGCTTTGAAATTCTGTGGATGAAATCGTGCTTTGCTAATATCCCAGAGAGTTCCCTAAATAAGGATGCCTGTCATTCCTGCCCATTTACTGTATGGCTAACATCAACCATTGTAGGGTTCAAGGAAGAATGACACCTAAGTGGGGAGAAAAAGCCAAGTCACCAACCTGTGGCACACACAGCACACTGCTGCTGCACAATCACAGCACCTCCAAGAAGCCTTTGGGGCCTGAGACTCACTTCTGGCAGCTTCCTTGCGCACACATCTGGGAGTCACAGACATCTGACTCTAATGGACGCACAGAAAGAAGGGAAATAAAATCAAATCCCCTATGGGGGCAACATAGAAGCTGTTGTGGGGGGGGAACCAATGCAGCAAAGTGGGCAAGTCCCACCTAGAAGGGAGGAGACGATGAGGCAGAGACCAAAGAGCTCAGCTGGAGGGCACACCTTAGGAAAGCAGGCTCAGGAAAACAGAGCAACCACAAGCCTTCAAAAGTTCAGAAGCTTCCTTCCAGGCTGTGTATTGTCCTGATGCAAATGCCCTCTGTGTGTCAGACTGAAAGTCAGGGCAATTCTCAAGAAATGTCTGATTAGACGACAAACGCCTTTGGATCTACACACACCGCATTTGTGCCTTACTAGTGTCCTAATCCCAAAGCTTTAAAATGTTGGTGAGTGAGCCTAATTTCCTCAGGGCTGGAGATCAGGGAGTAGTCTCAAACATGCACTACTTACAGAACAGTGCGCAGAGCTATGCGTACTGTTTTCTGCCCACCATTCACAAAACCCTACTGTTTCCTCAAAGGAAAGCAGCAGAAAGCTCTAGCAGCCTGCCCCCACCCCAAGAGTTTCCAACCAATTTTTTCCTCCACTTTCTACATCCTGCATCTTAGCAAAAGTCCTTTCTGCCAACACAGTGAACTGGAGACGGACCATTGGTTTGTGTGCAAGAGCACGGCTTGGTGTTGCAGCCTGAGAGCTGGAACACAGGAGCTTGGGCAACTGAGCTTTGAGATGCAACAGCAGCCAGAGAATGACCCTGGGGGTGACAGCATGGGGAGGAAAGTGGCCCAGCCATGGCATTGCACACAAGCTGTGGAGGAGGCACTATCAGCATGACAGCCCTAATAAGGCCATACAAACCCTCATAGTTTTACACATTTATTGGACGCCGGTTGCTATGCATGTATGTCTCTACTGCTGCCTTGATAACCTTTTGGAAGCAGTCAGAGCTAGCAGGATTCAGCCAGCATCAGGAGCTGATGCAGCCTGGCAATCTGCTCCCCAGGTGAAGCCAAGGCAAGCCCTGCTACTGCTGCTGCTGCTCTGCTGCTGCGAAGCAGCGCGAAGGCACCGACGGCACCGTCCGTCCCCAACGCACAGCGCCAGGGCAATGGACAGCGCCCGGGCAAAGCACAGCTGAAGCGCAGGCTGGCCCGGAAGGGAATCCTCCCATGCAGTGCAGGATTTGGGCGTTTTGATTCCACAGCCCTGCCCTGAGCTGGCTGGGCACAAAGCCTCCCCAAGCACGGGTGCCTCCTCTCCAGGCTTCCTGCAGTGCCTTTGCTGACAGGGTCCAGTCAGCCAGGCTGCGGCCAGGCTCAGCTGATGTTACCAAGCAATGCTGTCCAAAAGAGAAGAAGACAAAAGGCAAACCAGAAAGGAAGTATTAGTTGCCATGCTGAGTTCCTGACGGGCAGAGGCAGGATTCCTCTGGTTCCCAGAAAGATGCAGAAACAGGACATCGGGACACTACGTGCCCCTTTCCTTCAGGTCCAGGACCTTGCTATTGCAGGCCAACGTAGCTCACCATTGTATTCAGCCCTTTATCCAGGTGTCATCAGCTTGCTGGGATTTTCCCCCTGAGAGCAGCCTGGGAATGCTGCTTGCTGTCACAGGGCTTTGTTCCTCCCAGGAAACTCCACAGACTCACTCAGCTTCCTCCTTCCTAACACATGGCCCCACTTAACTGCCAGGAGGATAAGCAGTGTAAGCCGTTCCTCAGCAAATGCCAATCCCTTTAAGAAATGCTGATTCCAGTGGGACTTAGGCCCAAGTGGTGTTCTCAAGAGCACTGAAGTTCAGAGTTTCAGCAGCAAGACAAGAGCAGGCAGCTTGGCAGATCTACATCATCTCCAGCAGTCACCTGCCTTGCAAATTCCTCTGCTTCCTGTGGCCATTGGCTGAACTCCTGTTCTTGACCTGCGGCTTTCTCCTGTTACCCCTGAGACTGGCACCTGAGGCAATGAGGCACCTTAGGAGGAAGTCTAGAACAAAATGACAGAGGAGAATTCCACAGAACCTGCACTTTGGATCGTTTGCCAGTTTGGTGCGTGCAGCTGTCCGCAGCAGACGTGGAGTTTGTGGTTCAGTGAGCTGTATGGCCCAGAAAAGAAAAGACTAAGCTCAGGAAAACCAGGATCAATTCACTCAGCTCCTGCAGGCCAAAAATGAGAGTGCAGCAAATGACTGAAAAACACAGTACTACTATGCAGCACACATCCAGCGTGGGCATGACACAGATTTCAAACCCACATCCACGGAAGAATCTGACCTGGCAAGTGTCCCACAAGCCAAAGGGAGTGGTTTTTTGCAAAGGCACCAGGAGCTCCGTGGTGGACAGAGAACTTTGTCAAGAGAAGGGCTTACCTGGCAGCTGGTGGGAGTGGAGAGAACAGGCATGGGTGCACCCACACTGTGAGGGCTGCCCCAGGGGCCCCCCGGCCATGCACAGGACGTGGGCACTGCCCCGTGCACAGGACGTGTCCCTGCCATATTGCCAACATCAACACTGCTCCAGTGTCATGCAAACACATATGGGCCATTTGTTCCTCGGCATCTTTTCCCCACTAAAAAATCGTTCTTCCTTCAGTGAGCCCTACAATTTGCTGGTTGATGTTAGCCATGCAGTAAATGGGCAGGAATGATAGGCATTCCAATTTAGGGAACTAGTTTTAGTCAGAAGCACTGGTGGCAAAAATACAGAGTGTGTGGGCTTGGTGCCTGTTCTGCGTTCCTCTTGGATCCTTTGAGCTACGGGTTGTGCACTGCAAGCGGGTTTTGTGTTGCTTTGGGACAGTGTGTGCCCTGTCAAAGGAGTCCTTTTTGTCGCCTGATGCTCTTAAGTCTGTGGACAAATGCAGGCATCCTGGTTTTATTCTCCTGCAATTGTACGCTGTGCAGGCCTGTGCAGTTGTCTTAATTTTGCCTTCTTCTTATACAGTTGGCCGATTGCTGCGGGTGACCCCTTTTTCCCCTTTTCCTTGCACAGACTGGGGACGTGTGCAAGTGGGTTCTTTTTCCATTTTTGTTTCCTGGCCTGCAGTCGCGAGCAGCACTGATCAAATGATGGAGTGAATTCTCAGAGCAGTTGGCAGGGCTTTCTTGTTGGTGTCATCCCGCAAAGTTTTTAATGGTCTGACAGGTAAGTAAAAGATTTTTGCTGGGCTGAAACAAAAATGACATAAAGATGCCATAAGGTTGGTAAAGCTCCTGGCAACAGCTTCAGCTCAAAAGGGAGTGTCTCTTGCCCAGCAGGGTGTCTGAAGGCATTCGTTTTTTTTATCTCTGTGCTTGTAAGGTCTGCAGACACATGCACGTGTCCTTTTTTCTTCCTTTTTCTTTTACAGTCTGTGAATTTGTGCAGGTGTCCTTTTTTCCCCCCCTGCTTTGCTGTACAGTTAGAGAACTCATGCAAGTGTCCTTTTATCCTCCTTTTTTGGCACAGTCTGCAAACTCGTGCAAGCATCCATACTTTTTCATTTTAATTGCATAGTCTGGGGACTTTTGCCAGGGTCCATTGTTTTCTTCTTTTCACTGCACACTCTGGGCATTCTTGCAAGCGGGTGATTTTTCTCTTTCTCTTTCACGGACAAGGTGTCCACTGGGTTCCATTCTGTTATTCATCTCTTGGATTGGTGGCAGCTCCCTGACAACTTCTTGTTGGTGATGGAGCAGCCTGAGCACTCTCAGAACCTCTCCGACTTCCTTCTGCCATGGGGGCTCCATGTCGGAGGAGGTGGTGCGGGACTGTTCCTCTGGTGCTGGAGGCCATGCAATATTGCAGCAGCTGTGGGGTCCTGCACCAGGATATCCAAGCAGAGACCATCCTCCTTGACCTGGCCACCGGACAGGCAAAAGTGATGGACTTTGCCTGTGGCACTGACCTGCAAGACACAGTCTTCCCAGACTTAGCAGGTCAGCCTACCCAGGGCTATGCTCCCGGCTGCTCCCAGCATCTCACGGCCCAACCTGGCTATGGCTCCGGGGATTCCCCCGTTTGCTGCCAGTCAGGGGCACACCTATGAGCACAGAGATCTGCCTGTAGGAGACAGAAGGAAAGATCATTAGAACCGTTCCACCTTCTCTCACTGCTAAACCAGTTCTTCCCTTCCTCATAAAGACAAAATGCAGATTTTCTGTGCATCAGTGGCAGCTTATTGCACCTGCAGAGCTGAGAGCCTTTTTCCCCTGCTGCTGTGCTACAGGCAGGTTTAGCAGCATTACCTAACACGGAGATTCACAGAGGGACCACAAGCAATTGACTTTGTGCCACTTATTCTCAAAGGTCACCACCACTCTCAGTGGACACAGATGGAAGAGAGTTGTGCACTCACTCCCTGTTTGCCCTGCTGACACACACCTGGCAGGCACAGCTTTACCTGATGGGGAATAACAAGAAGGGACAGCTCCCTCACAGCTGTGCAGCCCAGAGATCTGCAGGGCGCCATCAGCACCTGGCTTCATAAGTGACCAGTTCTGCTGGGATGGAAACCAACCACCAAATCCTCGCTGACTTCAGCAGCGGCAGCAGCAGTGCCTGCATCTGATCCCTAGGTCAGGGGCTGGGCTGCATAAAGGACACACGTGGCACACTGCCCCTGAAGGATGTGATTCTGGAAACAACCACCTACCACTGTCTCCTGTTGTTTGTGCTAGGGTCACACCAGCCTGAGGCACTGGGTAGCCCTCAAGGCCACCTGGGACTGCAGATGACAGGCCCTGGCCTCCGGGACCAAACACAGGGGAGGAAGTCACTCTCCAGATGGAGCTTGCAAATTGAAAAGGCTGCCATGAGCAGGTACCTCAAAGGGCAGACAAATGAGGCCCTCCTGCACTTCAGCTGTGCCACGCAGCCACACAGCCTGGGCAGGCACCGCAGAGCACAGGGACAACAGAAAGCACAGAAAGAGGGACAAACCCAGTCAAGCACAGAGACTTTTCATGATTGCTGAGCCAAGCCAGATACCCCAAGCGTGCCATCACCCACCAGTCCTTTTCTGTTGACAAAGAGCAGGTCCAGCGGGTGCCTTGCCTCGCTGGCCAGGGTCCTGCCAGGCCATTTCCTCTCTGCTCTCCTGTGCTGCCAGCAGACGTGCCCACCTTCTTCCTTCCACTTGCAGAGCCTCGTACCTATGAGCCATGGCCAGGTGGGAGGCAGGAGCAATCCCAGAGGAGAGGTGCCAGCTACACCGAGCAGGAACCAAAAGCCTCTGAAAGCACAGCTGAAAGCCTGTATCTCCACAGCATGTTTTGCTGCCCTGCTCTTCACTGGGAAATGCAATTGCCCCTTCTTCCTCATCCAGAAGTCTACAGCTGGACACAAGCTAGCCAATGGGCAGCATTCCAAAAGCAGTGAAGGTTGGAGCTGATCAAGGAAGAAGAGAGTTGCCAAATCCAAAGCACACCCAAATGCCCTTAAGAGGGACTTTCCATCTTGAAGAAAGAAGGGCCAATTCACAAGTGAACGTAGAGCCTTATTCCATGGCTGACAAGGAAGGGAATTGTCCAACAGGCTTGATGGTGTTTAGGACTTTTATTGTGAGTCCAGTTCCAAGCTGCATTTGGAGGAAGTAGTCCTGAAGTGGTCCTGGTCATCTCTTCCACTTCCTCGATTGCTTCACTGCGAGTTTCCTTTTTTTTCTTCTGAAAAGCCCTTACAGTGGGGATTTAGATGGCAGGGGCCCATGAAATCTGTGGAAGGAATAACAGACGTACAGTCATAGCAACAACAGCAGTATGAAAGCAGCCTAGAGCAAATCAATTTCTCGGAAGTATTTTGTCTCCAAGGACTGGTGACAAGTCAGGAGTCCTAAGGGAATCTAGCAAGGCAACTGTTCTGCATAGTTTGGCCAGACTAGCACACACACCTCCTCTGAGTCATTGGCTTGGTGGCAGCCTTCTGCTGCTCCCAAAACAATCCCTGCTTTTGTCTTTACTGTAGAGGGAAGCTCAGGCACAGCCCACCCACGCCCAGCTGCCCTCAGAGGCAAAAGGAACTCCCCAGGCACTCCCTGCCTGCATCCAAGCACCACGGTGGCTTCTCTAGGGAGTCCAAAATTCCTCTCCCAGCAGCAAAGCAAGGAGGAACACGCGCTACAGTTCTTGCTGAGGCACACACGCTAGAATCCTCTGCTGGATCAGACAAAGAATGCACAGGACGTACTCAGCAGCGTCAGGCACCTGCTCAGCAGCCTGACCGCCAGCCCTCTCGCACAGCTCTAGCCTGGGTCTGCAGGGGGCTTCCTGTGGGACCTCCCTCCTTCTGAGAGGAAGCCCTGGCTTTCCCATTCTCTTTGGGCCTGCAATGCCATTCCTGCCTTCCTCAAACCTGCGCTCTCATAGCCCCTCACCAGACCCGTCCCTGAAGACACAAAGCTCTCTCCAGCACTGTTTACCAAGGGCCAGCTAAGAGACCATGCCACCCAGGCAGACAGCATCCAGAGAAACAGTGCCCAGAGGAGCACAGAGGAGTCCAAAACAACACACAAACTCTCTTTTCACACTCTGTGCCTCTTGACTCTCTCTGGTTCTTATCTTTTCTCATCCAGGTTGCATGATGGCAATTGACTGCTTCATCTTAAGCAACCTGTTCTCCTGCTCCCTCTGGACCTCTGCCAGGAAGTTTTCCTGTTGGGCCAGCAGCTGCTGTGCCTCCAAACACTGCCCTTCCAGCTCCTGGTGAGAGGAGGAAGACACTTCCACATGAAGTGCCAGCCAAGCTGCCCAGATAATCAGTGCAAGCTTCATGCCTCCCACCACCCCCCACTTGAAAAGTGCACAGCAGGAAGTGACTTTGTACCCTCCAGCAATGCTGTCCTAAGGGGAAACTCACAAGCAGGATCAGCAGGTGGGAATAAAGGAGATGCCACCTTTCTTTCCTGCTCTGATGGCTGCCTGTTTCTTGGCCCCTCTCCCCTCAGGATTCCCACCTCTTCTCAGAGGTTCAGTTCTCCAAGTGCTGACGTGGTCCTTGTCCTTCCTGTCAGAAGAGGCTGAAGAGAGGCTCCGCTGACCGGAGAAATGGATGCTGCTCAAAGGGAAAAAGAAACATACCAAACCAATTTAAAAGAGACAAAGAAAAAAGAAACAATTCTTTTCCAAACTCAGTTCCTAAGAGGGTCCAGCTAGCACACAGAAATACACAAACATAGGACTGAGGGCGCCCTCACTATGTGTGCCTTCATGGCCAGAATGCTGCTAGCACAGGCAAACATGGCCCAGAACTGTGCTAGTCTATTCCTCAAGGTGTCATCACTTGCTGGGATTTTTGTCCTGACAGCACTATGGGATTGCTGCTTGCTGTTCAAAAGGCTTTGTTCCTTTCAGGAAACTCTGAACAGACTTATACCAGCTCCTCTTTTCTACAGAGGTGGGCTATTGGAGTGTCCAAAAGAGATGTGGGGCATAAGACATTCCTCAGGAGACTCCCAAGAGCTGTGAAAAATTTTGATCCCACGTGTTGTTCTCAGGACGCTGGACACGCAGGGTGTCAGCAGCAAGCCAGGAGCAAGGACACAAGCAGCAGGACGCAGATGTGCTCAGCTCCGGCTTGCAGGAAGAGTAGGCCCTGCCTTGGCATGGACCCCCTCCCTCTTGTGCTGGCCGGCATCTTCCTTCTCAGCAGGAAGAGCCAAGGAAGTGGCCTGGTCACCAGCTCCTCGTCTGCCACAAATCCGGGCAGCAAAGCCGCAGCCATTCTCATCTACGTGACCGGGCCAGGCAGCACATGGGGCTGGCACAACTCCTGCTCAGCTGGCCCTGTTTGTCTGGCAGAAAGCAGAGGCAGAAACCTCTAAGAGTGGGGCAGGAGGGAGCAGCTGAGTGCCCTGGGATGCTGACAGTCAGCTGCCCCACAGCCCCCGCCTTCCCACGGAACAATCCAGAACCGCTTGGCAGGGACGGCTTTCGTCGTGTTCTTCAAGCCCCCGTCCCCGGCACTGCAATACTTCAGTTCCTTTGCTACCAGCTCAACCTGAATACACCAGCCGAGAGCAAAAGAGGGCCACAGAAATGACCAGAAGGAGGGAGCTCCCCTCTGAGGAACAGCTGGGAGACTTGTGCAGGTTTAGCCTGGACAAGAGCAAGAACCAAGGAGACCTTTCGATATTTGTAGGGGCTTCAAAGAAAGATGGGGACGTATCTTTTATTAGGGCTAATTGTAAGAGGACAAGGTTTTAAGCTAAAAGACACTCCATGCAGATTGGCTCTAAGGAAGAAACTGTTTACAAGGAGAGTGCTGAAACACTGGCACAGGCTGCCCAGAGAGCTGGGAGGAGCCCCAAGCCCAGTAACATTCAAGGTCAGTTTGGATGGGACTCTGAGCAACCTGGTCCACTTCAAAGATGTCCTTGCCAGTGGCTGGGGATTTGGATTAAATGACATGCACTGGTCCCTTCTAAGCTCAAACAGCCTTGGATCCTACTTGGTTTTCATTGCAAAAGCACCCAGAGTGTGTATGACTAGATGGGGGGGGCATCTGAAGCCCTGGAGATTGGCCGAGGAACAAACCCTGACAGGGAACAGCTGTTTGGGCTGCAGCCGCTTTGCCTTGTACCTGCAGAAGTTCCATGGCAGAGCCTCGCCTGTGCACATCCATCTGCAGGCAGCAGCCCAGAAATTCATACAAGCCAGAGGGCAGCCTGAGCTTGTGCAGATCTCGTACCCCTTGCTTGCCTATCAGGTAGTTAGCCTGAAGCAAAAGGAAACATGAGACTCAATGTGATTCTTCCATATCCTTTGGTGCTCACCCAGAACCCATCTTTTAAGCTCCAGTCTGCAGTGTCAATTTCTTGCCTGGCCAATGGTTAGAGATGAGCCTTCTATCCCAAAGGAAAAAAGGCTCCAGTGCAGCCCCAGCTATTCCAAGCTGCAACAGGTCTTCCCTTGACAGCTGATGGGAGCCCCAGGCATGTTTTTACAAGTGGGCCTTGGTGGAAGAACTTCAAGCTGTGAGCATGGGATTCTGTCTAATGGACACGGAGCAGCAGGACACCGCTCTGTGAGCAGATTTACACCTTACCCTGTCACTGGGTTCCCGAATGTAAGGAACCTCTCCTTTGGCCATTTCTATTCCCACGATGCCAAGGGACCAGATGTCCACTTTGGGGCCGTATGGCTCTTCTCTCACCACCTCGGGTGCCATCCAGCACGTGGTCCCAACCATCGACCTCCGTTTACTCTGCTCACGGCTGAGCAGAGCACAGAGGCCAAAGTCAGCTGAGGAGAAAAACAAGCACTGCTTCAAGTAGGAAACATAGGAAAAGGCTTCCTCGGGACGCCTATGTCTCAGAAGGGCGTGCTGAATCGAGCTGCAAAAGCAGCTGGGCTCTCTTTCCTCAGGGCTGCAGCCAAGGACATGGGCAATTGTGCACTTCGCAACCCCCCCACGATTCCCACCGTGGCTTTTCCTCAGTCATCTCTCCCTTTGGAAGGAACTCCCACCCAAACCAAAGTTACTGCTGCTACCTTGTTGCTCTCTAGCCCACTCAGCACCTTAGAGCCACGCCCTAGGCTTGCAGAGTGCTCCCTGCCCTGTTCCCGGTGCCACTGCTGGGCACCCGGCAGCCGCTCCAAAGCAGCCCCACACCGCTCCCCGGAGCGCTGCGCCTGACCAAGAATACCCACCCAGCTTGACAGAGCCATCCCGGCCCAGAAGGATGTTGTCACTTTTGAGGTCTCTGTGGATCACCTGGTTGGCATGCAGGAAAGCCAGGCCTTGCAGGCACTGGGAGAGAAAAAACAAACAGGAGGCCAAAAGTGAGTCTGATCTGATTTCATCACACCCAAAAGGAGACTGCTCCTGAAGAGTCACAGATCTCGAAGGAGCAGTGAGCGCTGGCAAGAGCAAGAGCTCGCTGCTGCAACACTAGGAGAGCAGGATCTTTCCAAGGGAAGGCATATTAGCTTGACGGGGAAACACCAGTCATTGCTCGAGACTGTCCCCTGCAAAGCCAGTCAGAGCGATCCCTGCTGTAGTGGATGTGCTCTCCCCGTCCACAGGACAAACAGTGGTTTGCCAAAAGAGGAAAAGTCCCTGCCTTGGCTACCAAGGGGATCACTGTCGGGTGGGAGACTGGAGGACATGGCCTATAGGGCTTCCTCAACAGCAGTCTTGGAAGTAGCTCATGGGTCAGTTTTCAGTAGCAAGCACCATGGCAGGTGCCATGCCACCCTTTGAAGTTGAGACCTGTGAGAGATGAGTCTCTCTTTGGCTTTGCCACTGGTTTAAAACTTGGACACCAGCATCTTTGTGCTTACAGGCAAAGAAGGTATTGCAGAAAGGTTTTGGGCAAAGGCTTGGAGAGGCAAAGTGCAGAACAGAAAATGACAATGGAAATGAGACAGAGAGTTCAATCATGGCAGAGAAGAGTAAAGAACAGACTATAGTGAGAGCAAGGACACCGGCAGGCAGTTCAGTCCAGGTGCTCTTTCTTCTCTGAAGCATAAGAGCAACACAGAAAGAAAGCTCTGAACATGGAATCACTCATTTTGCAGTGCTTTCAAAGGACGAGCCTGTCCAAGCCATCCCAAGCACAAGCAGGACCCCTTACCTCCCGACACACTGTTGCTATGTGTCCTACAGCCATCCTTTTCATGCAGACCACATCAGCTAAGGAGCCTCCATCCATGTACTCCAACACCACCAGAACAGCCCCACAGACAAGGTAGCTGTAAGACAAAAGCAACCGCGTGGAGCTGAATGTGCACAGCAAAATTGCCGTACGGAAGAAGAGACTAGAGCTGAGTTTTGTTTCCAGGTGCCCGGTTAATGAAGAGGGAATCAAGTGAAGACACACTCCACCTGGGCTATCCAGCGCTTGCCATCGGTGCCGTGTAAATGAGGAAGGCACACCCACGGAAAAGGAGACGGCTTAGGTGACAAGCAGGGGAAAATGGCAGTTTTGTGACAGCAAAGATTAATCTGGAAGCGGACACATCCCAGCAGCTGCTTCATCATCTTCATACACAAATTGCCCCATGAACTCCAGCAGCAAGGAGGCACAGTCTTCACAGCTTTTACTCAGGGCAAGTGGGTGTGCAGCACTGCCAACACCCTTTGGAAAACCATGCAGAAAGGACAGCGATAAACAGGAAAAACAATTTCAAACCTGGCAAATTATGGCTCTCCTAGCCTAGTCTTTTGGCATGCAAAGCAATGGAAAACAGTGGGAACAGGGCAAGGGAAATAATTTCTGTGATGCCTTCTCAGCGCTTCTCCTCCGACACGTGGATAAAAATCACGCCCCAAAACAGCTAAACAACATGCAGTGAGTGAACATACATGCTGCAGGTTTAGTAAGAGAGCCAGGTTTCTGAGATCAATCTTCAAGCTATTTCTGCCAGGAAGCATTCGTGGGGACAAAATGCAATCTCCTCCTACGCCTCGCAATGGAGTAGGTTGATGTTAATTGAAAGATCCATCTTCTGCCAGAATACTGACCTTTCTAGGTAGGTGACAATATTGGGGTTCTTCATTTCATTCATGACCAGGATTTCCTTCAACACATCCTCGCAGCCCTGGTGCTGGACATTAATTTCCTTTATGGCCACCTACAATGACATGGAAAGCCATTAAGAGCAGACATTACGAGAGCCTCTTCCTCCGTGCACTCACGGGCCTTGATGCCTTGTCACCTCACTAGAAATGACACTAAACCATCAACCGCAAAGCGCCAACAGCACTCTCTGCACCTGCAGACGTCTGAAAGCGACTTTTTTTATCCCGACTATTATCATTGACACATGGTTTGCAAGCCAAAAGTAATTTGGCTCCTGTGAAGATAAATTGAAACCACTGGAAATTCATTAGCATTTCTAGGGGCTTTGACCCTAGCCTTTCAGAGATGGCTGCCATTCTTGACTGTGTGCCAAAGTCAATGCGCACATACATGACATGGAAAATGCTGTCCAAAAAAGAAACTCCAAGGCGACTCAAAGTAAAGTTACAACCCTAGCACATCCTAACTTCTTCACTTTGGGTTTTGCAACTCTGAAGAACAACCTTGAAGGTGGTTTACAACATGTAATTATTGTAATTTGTAATTATTTAGTGGGTTTAAAAATGAATAATCTTTCTGTGCTATGCTACAGGTCATAAAGCAGGGCTTAGGGCTTTTGGACACCTCCTCGACCTCCCTCCAAGAGCAGTTCCTGAGCACAGCACTGCAGGTGGATAAGGAACTACCAGGAAGATGGAGTTGTATTTACTGAGAGCTAGAAACGAGGATTCAGGACTTTGAACTTATAGCCCCGAAGAGCAGCGGCACTCTCCAAGACACCACTGTGTCTGTTCAGTACAAATAGCATCTGTGTAGCGGAATGCCTCCGACACAGGATCAACACAAGGTTGTAAGGTTGTATTATTTAAGGCTCTTCATCAATTTCTTCCCATTGGTCTGTGCGAATGTGTGTGTGTGTGTGTGTGTGTGTATGTGTGTGTTTGAACTAGGCTCCCTAGGACTGAAAGACAAAACTGTGCTCCAGGCAAGATCTCTCCTTCTTTAGCTCCTGCATGATATTTGAAAACTGAACCATATGGTGGAAAACAATGGGAAATCCTTTCTGTGTCTGAAGCTGGGCTTAAGAGGAATTGAGCCGGAATGATGGCTCTTGCCATCAGCTAATCTATGAATATTTATCCAGTAAATCCAAGCCAGCGCATCCTTCTCTGAAAGACACCACCGCCATCCTTGCATTCATTCAGGTAGGGAGGAAGGACAAAGTCTGTCCTCTGCACGGGCTGCACAGCAGGACAGCCTTTGCAGCAAAGTCAGGTGGCCCAAGGCTTTGGCCATAGATCTCATCACAAGGGAAAGCACTCAAGAGCTGCAAAATCTGCATGGGCTGTTGGCACTTACCGCTCGTCCTGTGGCAGCGTCGAAGGCCTTATAAACGGTCCCAAACCCCCTAGAAACAGAAGAGTGGCAAAAACAGAGAAGTTGGTCAGTGCTGAGAAACAAAAGGCAGCCCAGGCAGGAGCTCTCTGCTTCCTGCAGTGTCTCTAAAACACCAGGCTCTGTCCACTCTTCAGCCAACGGCCCAGCAGCCCAGCAGCCCTCTGCCATGCAGAGTGCCCAAGAGAAAAGCTGGCTGCAACAGGAAGGAGAAGGGCTGCTACAAATCTCAAATGTACACTCTAGATGAAGCATGCGGGCTTTCCTTTGCCTTTCCCTTCTTGTGCCTGTGCCCGTGGGGTGCCTTTCCAATCAATGAAACATACAGTCCTGCTGGGCCTTCTCACCGCTCTCTTTTAATCCTGCCTGCAAAACTCCGGCAACACCACACAGCCTTTCTTCTTTTCCTGACCACTGAAGATTGTTTTCAGCAAAATACTGGAAAGCAATGCTACTGAGAGCTGTTATCTGACGGCTGGCATGTGGGAAGCTGCTCTCAGGTTTTTCTTCCTTCATGAGTGTGGCCAAATTACTTTGAATCATACAAAAGCATGGAAAACCTGGGCTTGCAGATCCTGCTGCTGGAGGCAGGCAAGCCATTGTCAGCAACCAGTTATCTTTCGTGATGCCTTGTTCTGCCTCAGCACTGAGACAGGGACAGTCTAAAGCCAGGGTCTGAAGATGCTTGCAGCTTGCCTGACTTCCCACATGATATTGCACCACCAAAAGACCTGGCCCATGGTTCTGTAGAAGTAAGCGTGGCTGCACTCACCCACTGCCAATACGTTTCCATCCAGTGTACTTCTTCTCTGGATCTCCCACAATGACCTCCTGCCCTGAAAGAAACCAAATGCAAGGAGCAAACTTCAAAACAGGGATCCTGGCTTCCGCGAGATCTGAAACCCAGCTCCACTCTCTGGGCCTCTGAGCAATTGATGGTCGCTTGGCTAACAACAGCATCAACAAGAACAACAGCAGCAGCAGCCCCAGCAAGATAGGCAGCTCGGTGGCACAGCTGGCCTGCACAGAGTCTGATTCTCCACACTCCTTTGCAGGGTTACCTTGAGGGGACACTAAGCCCGTGGGAAAACCATCAGAGCAGACAGAGACCAGAAAAGAACAGGCCCCAAGGCAAGTGGTTGTCATCTGCAAACAGGAAGGAGGGCTGAAAAATCTTGACACTTCATTTTCTTGGGAAGAAACACTCTCTTGTGAGATTCAACAGAAGGTTTCATACTTCCACAGTTACAATGCACCCTGGGATCTGGATGAATTTTTAGCAACAGCTGCTTTTTGCAGAGCAGAAAGAAGATTGCAAAGTGAATTCCAGGAGAGGAGGGGACCTTCTCTACCTCTCAGCGGTTTGCCTAAAGAACGCCTTGACATTTTTAGAGAACAGCAGCTCACGCTCTAACCAAGAACAACGGCTCTAGGAATTAGGACCCTCTTCATTTCTGAGCAGGCTGAGTTCTGGAGATGCCTTTGCCCATTCCCCATTTAGTGAAGAACTACAAGTCCTTGTCTTCAGCCTGGGCTGCAGCAGTCACTAGCACTGGACTCAGCTCCTTGAACACCACCCACGTGCCCCATCTCCCCAAGTGGGCGCAGCCAGGCGGGTAACAAGGACAGCGCCGCTCCTCAGGCGCTGCCGTGACACAGACACCTGCACAAAGGAGATGCTGATCCTTCCACGAGTCCAGGGGAAGCTGCAGCAACGGGACGGCAGCTGAAACCTCACAGCTAAGGAAGGCTCCAGCCTCTGCAGTCACACCGGCTGTCAGCGGCAGGGCAGGCATGACAAAAAGCTTGGCAAAGCCCACAAATGGCCACAGACAGCCGCTGTGAAGAAGCTAGAGCCACATCAAGCCCTGTTTCAAGGTGTTGACCCCTCTCAAGACAGAACATGATTGTCCTTGCCTTCAGGCCCACGGAGGAGTAGATCAATCCACCTTTTGTCCAATGGCAGCTGATAGCAGACACAAAGTAAACTGGGCTCTGTGCTGTACCTGAGCGGTTATTCTCTGGCAGCACTGCACTGGCAGCTATTACCAGTTGCAAGAAGCAACTCAGTTGTACTGCACACTCAGCAGGGCCTTGGTGTGCTTTCCTAGAGTACGATCTGTGCAGGGATTGAGGCCAATGCTTAGTATTCCTGGAGTATTTACCAGCTGGGCATTAGCAGTGACAACGTGCCTGGTACCAGAGGAACATGCAGCAGAGGGGCTGCAGGCTTCCTCCTGAGAATTGCTTGCAGGGCAGCTCTAGCTGACCTGTGTCTCTTTGATGCATCTTCCGAAGAATACCATTAAAATATCAAACAGGCATTGTAAGAAGAGTATCCTGTTCTTCTTCTTTTGGGGCACTTTGAAGAGAGCTCTTCCTCTCTGATTCCTTGAGATTGTTCTAAGAATATAATTTTTTAATTTTTAGGGCATATGGAAAGGATCTCTTCCTCTCTTATTTGTGCTGTCAGCTGCTGTTGTTTTCAAGGAGGCCAGGCTAACCAAAAGGTAGGATTCTTATCAAAACCAGCTGTAGAAGGAGTAGGAGAAGTACTAAGAGTCATAGAAACAACAGCAATATGAAAGCAGCCCTAGAGCAAATCAATTTCTCGGAAGTATTTTGTCTCCAAGGACTGGTGACAAGTCAGGAGTCCACAGGGAAACTAGCAAGCCAACTGTTCTGCTCAGTTTGGCCAGACTAGCACACACAGCTCCTCTGAGTCATTGGCTAGGTGGCAGTCTTCTGCTGCTCCCAAAACAATCCCTGCTTTTGTCTTTACTGTAGAGGGAAGCTCAGGCACAGCCCACCCACGCCCAGCTGCCCTCAGAGACAAAAGGAAGGCCCCAAGCGCTCCCTGCCTGCATCCAAGCACCACGGTGGCTTCTGTAGGGAGTCCAAAATTCCTCTCCCAGCAGCAAAGCAAGGAGGAACATGTGCTACAGTTCTTGCTGAGGCACACACACTAGAATCCACTGCTGGGTCGCACGAAAAATCCCCAGGACGTACTCAGCAGCTTCAGGAACTGCTTCTCTCTTTCCTGGCTTGAGCGGGACGAACCGCTCATGCTCGGGTTTTCAGGATGCAGAGAGGAGGCTTCTTCGGAGGATGCTGCTGCAGCAACAGCTTTGATGGTGTATCCTGCACTCGTCTGGGACAAGAAATTTGTTTGTGTCAGAAAGGTGCCTGGCAGAGATGCCCCAGACAGAGTATTTCAAAGGCAAGCCCTTAGGAGCAGCACTGGTGTTAGGCTGCAAGTGGAGCTGTCAACTCCTCCCCCTCCAGTCAAACCCAAACCAGCAGTCAGAGACTACAGCTTGTCACAGTCAGCCGTAGTAGAGACTGCGAAAGGGAAAGAACAACTGTACCCTTCACCCCCTTCTGAGGACTGCATTCACCACGGACAGGGACAACTTGTTCAGAATCTGCATGGGTCACCATGCTCGCCTGAACAAACCCCTCAGAAAACAAAGGGAGCACTAAGAGGCCAGCAGAAATACATTCCAAGGATTGCTGGCACACCAGCCCCAGCACTAGCCCTGCTGCCCAGGGCAGCAGCTGAGATTCAGCAAGCCAGCAAGTGTCCTTCTGAGCAGCTGCCATGGAGACCACAGAGCATGGCGGTCAGAGACCTTGGCCCCATGCACCTGCAGCTCTGCAGGGGAAAGGCAACAAGGGCAGAGACCACTTGTTGCATGACTGCAGTGCTTCCTCCTCTTCCACTCACCCGCTTTTGTTCAGCCAGCCTGTACTGCAGCAGGACCTTGTGCATCCTTTCCATTTCTTCATTGTGCCCCTTCTCCATTGCCTTCATCTTGCTCCGAGCTTCCTGCAACTCCGCCTGCAGCTTGTCCTTGATATTCGATCAAGAGGAATCTTACTGGCATCTGCAATCTCACTCAGGTTTCCTCTGTTGCAGTCTCAAAAGCACTTGTGTTCAGCCACTTCCTTCTGCTTCTCTACCCAGCTCTAACCCTTCCATCCTAGCTCTTCTTCCTGGTGCTCAGCACTGGAGCCTGCCAGGCTCTGTGCTTCCAACATGTGTAAGGAAAGGAGAGGTCACCTTCCTTCCCTGCTATCATGGCTGCCTGTCCTCTGGCCCCCCTCTCTTCAGGATTTCTGTCTGTTCTCAGAGGCTCTGTTCTCAAATTCCCCTGCCCTTTGATCAAGGAAAAGCTGCAGATGGACTGCAGGATGAGGACGAGGCCAGCACCTCGATGACCCAGTCACAAGACAGGCCACCAGCTGAAGTACCAGCACCACGGGGCCTGTTGCAACTGCTTCAGGCTCCAAGGGAAGACCTCTGTCCACTGTGGGAGGACAGAAAGCAAGGAACCCAGTTGCTGGGACTGCAGTTGGCAGCAATGTCAGCAGCAGTCTGCTGCATGGCATGTGGCTGTGGGGAAGATGCTGCAGCTTCACTGCCATGCTTTGGGTGGTGACCACCCAGCCTCCTGGGGAACTTGGCTTATGCCCACGCTGAACCTGTGGCTGCCTATACTGTCCCAGCATTGTCCTCTGGCTCTTCACAGGCCGTCAAGTATGAGCTCTTGAACTTCTCTGCTGTCTGGCCCAGCAACGTGTAGCCTACAGCAGATGCCTGTGACCATGTCCCATACTCGGGCTGCTCTTCTGCTAAGCCAGCCCTCCAAAGTCACCTGAAAACTTCAGCCATGTATTGTTCCTTACCAGTTTTTCCACCATCTTCCTTTTCTCCGCTTCCTCTGCAGCTTGCCAGAGTCCCAGAGCCTTGCTGCACTGCTCTTCTGCCCAGCGCAGCTGTTGAGCCATGGCCTCACACTGCTGCTTGCTGAAGGATCTTACAGCCAGCAGCTCACCACGAAGGCCCCTCACATCCTCTGCAAACATGACACACGGCAACAATCAGAGGCTACACAAGCAGAGGAATCTGCTGACCTTAAGCCCTTTCAGTTTCAGGCAAGGAGGAACCTGCCCTCAGCTCCTTCACTCCTCACAAGCCCTGCAGACAGAGTTGCCTTTGGGGCGACTGCACCAGGCAGGGCCATCAGCAGAAACAAAGCGCACGAGGCTCTCACCCAGTATCAGCTCCTTGGCCTGCGTGGCTGCGCGCGCTTGGGCTTCCAGGCGGCTCCTGGCCGTCTCCAGCTCTGACACGTGCTGCTGAGCCTCCAGCAGGCTGCTTTGCAGGCTCTCTTTCTCTGACCTACAAGTTGTCAACAGGGAGAGCAATTGTTCCTGGCACACAGGGGCACTTTCTCCAGTAAGCCACATCTTCAGATGTGCTTTAAGATCCCTTTACCTGGCTTCTGCCAGCTGCTCTGAAATGCCTTGTAGCTCCTGCTCCGTGGCTGCCAGTTGGGCTTCCAGGGCAGCGTTCTCTTGCACCAGCACCGCCTTCTCTCTGCACACCTGGGACAGTGTGTGCCCTTGGCAAGAGAACTCCTGGAGCAGCTTCTCCAGGCCCCTGTGGGCTGGCCGCTGCGGGCGGCAAACCTGCAAGTGGGGGGCACCATTTTTCATGTGGAACTACAACAACAACAACACAGGCTCGGTCTTAACTTGCTGCCACAAGCAGCAATCAGGGGAGTCTGGCTAGGACAAATCCCTCTGCCACAAGTGCTGCCTAGGAATAAGGTGAGCGTACCTTTGGCGCTGCCAGAGGAACCGCTTCCTTCAGCAGATCCCTCTGAGGCTGCGATTCCTCCGCTCTCTGTGCCGCCACTTCAAACACGCTCTCTAGTGAGGAGTGGCGCTTTCTCTCAAATGCAGCCAACTCCTTCCATCTGCGACAAGGGGACAGACAAACAAGCCTTTAAGTGCAACACAAAAGGTTTTGCTCCTTGCAAAACCAGCACTGCATACCATGCGCCACATAAGGCAGTCTCAGGGCCTTCCAACAGCCCTCTACTTCCACCTCAAGAGAATGCTGCAATTCCCTCCCTAGACCAGCATCTCTCTTTGACATTCGTGCAGGTGAAAGAGTCGCCACTGAGGAAGTCAAACAAGCTTCCAGAAGGCACAGAACATTTCCAGAAAGCTCAGCTACTCTCAGCGCAACAGCTTCCTGCCTGCTGGCTCTAATGCTCCTTTCTGATACAGTGGGTACCAGACTTGGAAGAGTTTTTCTTTGGCTAAGACACGCTTGGTAAGTCCAAAGGAGCAGTCCCACAATTGCTCTTGCTTTCACTAGTGAAACAAGGAAAGAGCCTGCAAGTGATAGCTTGGGGAGGAGGTGGGTAGGATTTTCCAATTCAATCATCAAAGGATCCCAAGACAGTTTAGGCTGGCAGAGACCCCAGGAAGCCTCTAGCCTGGTCTTCCACTCCAAGCAATTGGGGCCAACCTCTGGACAGGCTGCTCGAGGCTCTATCCACCTGGGGCTTCCAAATTTCAAGGGTGGAATCTGCACATGCTCTCTGAGGTACTTGTTCTGCTGCATGATTGTCTTTGCGGGCCAATGCTTTGCTGTCCTTAAGCCCAGCCTGAACCTCCCTTGCTTTTACTCTGCTCTACTTCAGAATGCTTTTTGTCAAGGGTTGACAAGTGAGTCCCAGGAGGCAGCTATGCTCTAGGTCGGTCGGCAGCCAGACCTGCCCTGGGCTGCCTTCTCCCGTCTGTGCTGAGCAAGTCAAAGGGTGAAAAGCCAAACTTGTTCTTTGACCCTGGGCCTCCTAAAGCCCAGCAATGCCCAGCCCTGCGCAGAGAAAGTGAGAGAGCTTAACACACACCTCAGCTCCCGGGCGCCGCGCACTCTATCCGTGCTATCGTGCCGCTCTGCCTGTCCTGCCTGGACCGAGGAGTCCTGACTGGCAAGAACCTCTCCTAGCGGGACCTGCAAGGAACGGGCAGGAAAGAAGCACAAACCAGCAATAAGGAGCAGGGAAGTTGGCTCCTGCAAGCTGGCAGAAGCAGCAAGCAGAGACAAAGCCCACCTGCAGGCAAAACTTATTGTGTGGGGCTGTTTAGGTGGTGTTTAGGTGGTGTTTTTGTCCCACCTAACTCTTGAGTTGCTTTGGAAATGTCTGAGTAGAAGCAGGGAACACTTCCCTGCTCCCCTCTGGTCAACTGGCTTCCCCTCAGGATTTCAGGCTTTGGAGAGCAGCCAATAGGAACTGCATTCCAGCCCTTCAGAGATGGACCTTGTCGTGTCAAAGTCAAGGGTGGAGTTGAAGTAGTGACTGTAGCTACCTAGGTAGGGCGTGGACAGGGGTAGGTCCCTGCAGGCAGCAGTGGCTCCTCCGAAGCCCACAAGGCTGGGAAGTGCGCCTTGGCACCTCTCCCTCTGCTGCCAGCAGGGAGCCCGCACAGACTGTGTGCACAAAGGGGCTGACTTTGGCACCAGTAGCACTAAAGGGCATCGTGCTACCGCTTCTCTCACAGCAAGGGAAGTTCACAATCCCTGTGAGAGTGCCAGGAAAATGATGCCTGCATGTGAAAGTTCAGATCCCATTTGCCACAGGTCAGTGGCTGGGCTGAAGAGCTAGGTCAGGGCAGGACTCCAGGCCACAGCATCTTCAGCCACAAAGGGCAAGTGCGGCCTGCTCAGAAACTTGCAGCTCTGCAGTGCACCAAAGCTCTGCACTGCACCAACCAAAGCTGCCACTTCTCGGTGCAGGGTGCTCAGGCCCCGGACATGCAGGTTTGTCGTCCTTTGACAGGACACCTCCCCTTTAGCCTCTGGAGGAAGAGAGCGAGCCCAGAGGAGGTTCTGCTGCTGCTCTGGTGCTCTGCAGACAGGCAGCAGCCTGAGGGACAGGGAGTAACCTGTCATTTAGAGCCTTACTTCTCCTGAATTCTATCCTCAGCTCTCCTAAGCAGAAGTCAAGAATTTAGAGACAAGTGGGATGCTCAGTCATTAAAACTCAGTTCAAGTGCACTAATGACACTAATGTTTGGATGGGATTGCATATGCTTCTGAAGGAGCTATTTTAGCCTGCCTACAAGCAGCATGCAGCCTCCTGTCTGCAAAGCTTGACTTTCATTAGCTAAAACCTCTTCAGTGGCAAAGGAGGAAACGGATGGACTCCTTTTGGTGGTGTTCATGCACACATTGACTTTGTGGGCTTTCTTTCAGCCTGCCAGGCTGGCGCTCTACTGCAAGGGGCCAAGGCCACAGCTTTCTCCACAATCCTCAGACCCCAGGAATGTCAAGGGTGCCGTCCCACTCACCGAAGCGGGCACTTGACTCCTTCCACCTCTGAGGCGACCTGCCGGGAACAAGGGAAAACCAACCAGGTGCTGTTAGAAATCTGTTGGTGCTGAGGAATCCCACAGAACAAGTCCACCCAAGCAGAGAGCATTTTCCTTCCACAGCATCCCTCCGGGAGCAACACTTCTTTAGCACAGCAAGCGAGAGTGCAGGCCAATAACCTAGGCTGTGTCTACCTTTTGCTCGGCTTTGCCACTAAGGAATTAGAAACTTGGCCGAGAAGATGCAAATTGTTCCTTAGCAGTCAGGGCCTACGTCGGAGCTCACTGTCCAGCCTGCAGCTAAAGCAGCTTTCTTCTCCTCCCTTTCCTGCACTTGCTGTCTCTTTTTGTAAATTGCACGCAGCCTGCCCCCCGCCATTGCTGGAAACAACTCCCCACCAAAGCTCCCACCAAACCCTTCTTAGCGCTTGCAGTTCTGTTGGGACACAGCACAGGCCAGCTCCGGGGTTCAGGAGCTCACACCAACTGCTCGGCAGTTTGCCCTTCAGCGCAAAGCCAATCCCTCTCGTAGCACACACTGCGTGTGCACTTAGACAGGCGCATCCTTGAGGGATGGAATGCAGAAACAGAGATGCCTTTCCTCAGTTCTGAAGAGAACCGAACAGTTTTTAGAAGAACACCTGCAAAGCTCTCCCAGTCGGCATTTTGGAAGTTCCCACACCCTGCTAGGTAAGAGACACCTCCTTTTGAGGTGAAGCTGTTGACAGGAGCTTTACCAAACATATGGCAACTTTATGACATTTTTGTTTCATCGTGCTGCCCCAAGAAAAAACTTCTATTTACCAGTCAAACGACGAAAAGCTTTCCGAGAAGCCACCAGTGAAAAGGCCCTGCTGACTGCTCTACGGACTCGCTCCATCGTTTGAGCACTGCTGCTCACGTCCGTAGGCCAGGGACAAAATAAAGGAAAAAACGCCCTCTTGCACAAGTCCCCAGACTGTGCAAGGAAAAAGGGGAGAAACAGGAGACTTGCACCACTCCACTGACTGTGCAAGAAAATACAGGAACAAAAGGACACCTGCTGTGATGGGAGAACAGCACAGCTGAGGTGATCCTCCTGCAATGAGCGCGCCAAGAGCTGCTCTGGACACTGAGACCTTGCGGGCACCAGGAAAACCTCCTGCTGACAACGCTGTGACGTGGCAGCCCTCTGCTGACATCACAATAGCAGCCGTTCCGGCTGGGTTTGTGAATTCATCCATAGCAACCAAGCATTCTCTACAGCTGACACAAAAGAAAAGCCCAGAAAGATCTCCTCTGCCTCAAAGCAGCACAAAACTCCCTTGCAGTCCATAACCCACAGCTCAAAGGAACAAGAGTAACACAAAACAGGCACCAAGCCCATACACCCTGTACGCCAAGCTGAACACTGAGAGAGAGCCAGGATGTGAGGAAGCCAAAGGCAATGTGCCCTTTTGGCCACCAGTGCTTCTGACTACAACCAATTTTAAATTTGCTTTGAAATTCTGTGGATGAAATCGTGCTTTGCTAATATCCCAGAGAGTTCCCTAAATAAGGATGCCTGTCATTCCTGCCCATTTACTGTATGGCTAACATCAACCATTGTAGTGCTCAAGGAAGAATGACACCTAAGTGGGGAGAAAAAGCCAAGTCACCAACCTGTGGCACACACAGCACACTGCTGCTGCACAATCACAGCACCTCCAAGAAGCCTTTGGGGCCTGAGACTCACTTCTGGCAGCTTCCTTGCGCACACATCTGGGAGTCACAGACATCTGACTCTAATGGACGCACAGAAAGAAGGGAAATAAAATCAAATCCCCTATGGGGGCAACATAGAAGCTGTTGTGGGGGTGGAACCAATGCAGCAAAATGGGCAAGTCCCACCTAGAAGGGAGGAGACCATGAGGCAGAGACCAAAGAGCTCAGCTGGAGGGCACACCTTAGGAAAGCAGGCTCAGGAAAACAGAGCAACCACAAGCCTTCAAAAGTTCAGAAGCTTCCTTCCAGGCTGTGTATTGTCCTGATGCAAATGCCCTCTGTGTGTCAGACTGAAAGTCAGGGCAATTCTCAAGAAATGTCTGATTAGATGACAAACGCCTTTGGATCTACACACACGGCATTTGTGCCTTACTAGTGTCCTAATCCCAAAGCTTTAAAATGTTGGTGAGTGAGCCTAATTTCCTCAGGGCTGGAGATCAGGGAGTAGTCTCAAACATGCACTACTTACAGAACAGTGCGCAGAGCTATGCGTACTGTTTTCTGCCCACCATTCACAAAACCCTACTGTTTCCTCAAAGGAAAGCAGCAGAAAGCTCTAGCAGCCTGCCCCCACCCCAAGAGTTTCCAACCAATTTTTTCCTCCACTTTCTACATCCTGCATCTTAGCAAAAGTCCTTTCTGCCAACACAGTGAACTGGAGACGGACCATTGGTTTGTGTGCAAGAGCACGGCTTGGTGTTGCAGCCTGAGAGCTGGAACACAGGAGCTTGGGCAACTGAGCTTTGAGATGCAACAGCAGCCAGAGAATGACCCTGGGGGTGACAGCATGGGGAGGAAAGTGGCCCAGCCATGGCATTGCACACAAGCTGTGGAGGAGGCACTATCAGCATGACAGCCCTAATAAGGCCATACAAACCCTCATAGTTTTACACATGTATTGGAGGCATGTTGCAGATGATAGATAGATATGATTGTTCCCTCAGCTAGCCGGATGTCACTTCTGCCCTTAGATGAATCCTGGAGTGAAATGGACTGTTCCATCCCACCCCCCAAAAGACTGTGGCTCATCCCACACCTCTGTACCTGCCCCTAAAACATCAGCGTCTGTAACCCCATTGGGCCATGCCTTGTTTCGGCCCACATGGGAGCTCCTGATAGGGGGCTCCGAGCGGCCATGCGGTCTCTTGGACTTCCTCCCTCTCTTGGACTTCTGTCCCCCGTGGAAGGGAGGCTTCCCCTCTCCCACCTTTTGTCTCTCCCCTCCCCCACCCTCTTAGGCCCAGCCACGTGCTATGCCTGGGAGAACGAAGCTCGGGCCCTCCTAAACCCATAATAAAACTCTTTTCCCAAGAGCAAGCTTCAGAGATCTCTGCTTCCCTCCACCCCCACTGTGCAGGAGAATAATCTTCACTCAGACGCCGGTTACTCTGCATGTATGTCCATTTTCCTGCCTTGATAACCTTTTGGAAGCAGTCAGAGCTAGCAGGATTCAGCCAGCATCAGGAGCTGATGCAGCCTGGCAATCTGCTGATTTACGGAGGCTTCTGGCTCCCCAGGTGAAGCCAAGGCAAGCCCTGCTGCTGCTGCTGCTGCTCTGCTGCTGCGAAGCAGCGCGAAGGCACCGACGGCACCGTCCGGCCCCAACGCACAGCGCCAGGGCAATGGACAGCGCCCGGGCAAAGCACAGCTGAAGCGCAGGCTGGCCCGGAAGGGAATCCTCCCATGCAGTGCAGGATTTGGGCGTTTTGATTCCACAGCCCTGCCCTGAGCTGGCTGGGCACAAAGCCTCCCCAAGCACGGGTGCCTCCTCTCCAGGCTTCCTGCAGTGCCTTTGCTGACAGGGTCCAGTCAGCCAGGCTGCGGCCAGGCTCAGCTGATGTTACCAAGCAATGCTGTCCAAAAGAGAAGAAGACAAAAGGCAAACCAGAAAGGAAGTATTAGTTGCCATGCTGAGTTCCTGACAGGCAGAGGCAGGATTCCTCTGGTTCCCAGAAAGATGCAGAAACAGGACATCGGGACACTACGTGCCCCTTTCCTTCAGGTCCAGGACCTTGCTATTGCAGGCCAACGTAGCTCACCATTGTATTCAGCCCTTTATCCAGGTGTCATCAGCTTGCTGGGATTTTCCCCCTGAGAGCAGCCTGGGAATGCTGCTTGCTGTCACAGGGCTTTGTTCCTCCCAGGAAACTCCACAGACTCACTCAGCTTCCTCCTTCCTAACACATGGCCCCACTTAACTGCCAGGAGGATAAGCAGTGTAAGCCGTTCCTCAGCAAATGCCAATCCCTTTAAGAAATGCTGATTCCAGTGGGACTTAGGCCCAAGTGGTGTTCTCAAGAGCACTGAAGTTCAGAGTTTCAGCAGCAAGACAAGAGCAGGCAGCTTGGCAGATCTACATCATCTCCAGCAGTCACCTGCCTTGCAAATTCCTCTGCTTCCTGTGGCCATTGGCTGAACTCCTGTTCTTGACCTGCGGCCTTCTCCTGTTACCCCTGAGACTGGCACCTGAGGCAATGAGGCACCTTAGGAGGAAGTCTAGAACAAAATGACAGAGGAGAATTCCACAGAACCTGCACTTTGGATCGTTTGCCAGTTTGGTGCGTGCAGCTGTCCGCAGCAGACGTGGAGTTTGTGGTTCAGTGAGCTGTATGGCCCAGAAAAGAAAAGACTAAGCTCAGGAAAACCAGGATCAATTCACTCAGCTCCTGCAGGCCAAAAATGAGAGTGCAGCAAATGACTGAAAAACACAGTACTACTATGCAGCACACATCTGTGTCAGCGTGGGCATGACACAGATTTCAAACCCACATCCACGGAAGAATCTGACCTGGCAAGTGTCCCACAAGCCAAAGGGAGTGGTTTTTTGCAAAGGCACCAGGAGCTCCGTGGTGGACAGAGAACTTTGTCAAGAGAAGGGCGTTCCTGGCAGCTGGTGGGAGTGGAGAGAACAGGCATGGGTGCACCCACAATGTGAGGGCTGCCCCAGGGGCCCCCCGGCCATGCACAGGACGTGGGCACTGCCCCGTGCACAGGACGTGTCCCTGCCATATTGCCAACATCAACACTGCTCCAGTGTCATGCAAACACATATGGGCCATTTGTTCCTCGGCATCTTTTCCCCACTAAAAAATCGTTCTTCCTTCAGTGAGCCCTACAATTTGCTGGTTGATGTTAGCCATGCAGTAAATGGGCAGGAATGATAGGCATTCCAATTTAGGGAACTAGTTTTAGTCAGAAGCACTGGTGGCAAAAATACAGAGTGTGTGGGCTTGGTGCCTGTTCTGCGTTCCTCTTGGATCCTTTGAGCTACGGGTTGTGCACTGCAAGCGGGTTTTGTGTTGCTTTGGGACAGTGTGTGCCCTGTCAAAGGAGTCCTTTTTGTCGCCTGATGCTCTTAAGTCTGTGGACAAATGCAGGCATCCTGGTTTTTTTCTCCTGCAATTGTACGCTGTGCAGGCCTGTGCAGTTGTCTTAATTTTGCCTTCTTCTTATACAGTTGGCCGATTGCTGCGGGTGACCCCTTTTTCCCCTTTTCCTTGCACAGACTGGGGACGTGTGCAAGTGGGTTCTTTTTCCATTTTTGTTTCCTGGCCTGCAGTCGCGAGCAGCACTGATCAAATGATGGAGTGAATTCTCAGAGCAGTTGGCAGGGCTTTCTTGTTGGTGTCATCCCGCAAAGTTTTTAATGGTCTGACAGGTAAGTAAAAGATTTTTGCTGGGCCGAAACAAAAATGACATAAAGATGCCATAAGGTTGGTAAAGCTCCTGGCAACAGCTTCAGCTCAAAAGGGAGTGTCTCTTGCCCAGCAGGGTGTCTGAAGGCATTCGTTTTTTTTATCTCTGTGCTTGTAAGGTCTGCAGACACATGCACGTGTCCTTTTTTCTTCCTTTTTCTTTTACAGTCTGTGAATTTGTGCAGGTGTCCTTTTTTCCCCCCCTGCTTTGCTGTACAGTTAGAGAACTCATGCAAGTGTCCTTTTATCCTCCTTTTTTGGCACAGTCTGCAAACTCGTGCAAGCATCCATACTTTTTCATTTTAATTGCATAGTCTGGGGACTTTTGCCAGGGTCCATTGTTTTCATCTTTTCACTGCACACTCTGGGCATTCTTGCAAGCGGGTGATTTTTCTCTTTCTCTTTCACGGACAAGGTGTCCACTGGGTTCCATTCTGTTATTCATCTCTTGGATTGGTGGCAGCTCCCTGACAACTTCTTGTTGGTGATGGAGCAGCCTGAGCACTCTCAGAACCTCTCTGACTTCCTTCTGCCATGGGGGCTCCATGTCGGAGGAGGTGGTGCGGGACTGTTCCTCCGGTGCTGGAGGCCATGCAATATTGCAGCAGCTGTGGGGTCCTGCACCAGGATATCCAAGCAGAGACCATCCTCCTTGACCTGGCCACCGGACAGGCAAAAGTGATGGACTTTGCCTGTGGCACTGACCTGCAAGACACAGTCTTCCCAGACTTAGCAGGTCAGCCTACCCAGGGCTATGCTCCCGGCTGCTCCCAGCATCTCACGGCCCAACCTGGCTATGGCTCCGGGGATTCCCCCGTTTGCTGCCAGTCAGGGGCACACCTATGAGCACAGAGATCTGCCTGTAGGAGACAGAAGGAAAGATCATTAGAACCGTTCCACCTTCTCTCACTGCTAAACCAGTTCTTCCCTTCCTCATAAAGACAAAATGCAGATTTTCTGTGCATCAGTGGCAGCTTATTGCACCTGCAGAGCTGAGAGCCTTTTTCCCCTGCTGCTGTGCTACAGGCAGGTTTAGCAGCATTACCTAACACGGAGATTCACAGAGGGACCACAAGCAATTGACTTTGTGCCACTTATTCTCAAAGGTCACCACCACTCTCAGTGGACACAGATGGAAGAGAGTTGTGCACTCACTCCCTGTTTGCCCTGCTGACACACACCTGGCAGGCACAGCTTTACCTGATGGGGAATAACAAGAAGGGACAGCTCCCTCACAGCTGTGCAGCCCAGAGATCTGCAGGGCGCCATCAGCACCTGGCTTCATAAGTGACCAGTTCTGCTGGGATGGAAACCAACCACCAAATCCTCGCTGACTTCAGCAGCGGCAGCAGCAGTGCCTGCATCTGATCCCTAGGTCAGGGGCTGGGCTGCATAAAGGACACACGTGGCACACTGCCCCTGAAGGATGTGATTCTGGAAACAACCACCTACCACTGTCTCCTGTTGTTTGTGCTAGGGTCACACCAGCCTGAGGCACTGGGTAGCCCTCAAGGCCACCTGGGACTGCAGATGACAGGCCCTGGCCTCCGGGACCAAACACAGGGGAGGAAGTCACTCTCCAGATGGAGCTTGCAAATTGAAAAGGCTGCCATGAGCAGGTACCTCAAAGGGCAGACAAATGAGGCCCTCCTGCACTTCAGCTGTGCCACGCAGCCACACAGCCTGGGCAGGCACCGCAGAGCACAAGGACAACAGAAAGCACAGAAAGAGGGACAAACCCAGTCAAGCACAGAGACTTTTCATGATTGCTGAGCCAAGCCAGATACCCCAAGCGTGCCATCACCCACCAGTCCTTTTCTGTTGACAAAGAGCAGGTCCAGCGGGTGCCTTGCCTCGCTGGCCAGGGTCCTGCCAGGCCGTTTCCTCTCTGCTCTCCTGTGCTGCCAGCAGACGTGCCCACCTTCTTCCTTCCACTTGCAGAGCCTCGTACCTATGAGCCATGGCCAGGTGGGAGGCAGGAGCAATCCCAGAGGAGAGGTGCCAGCTACACTGAGCAGGAACCAAAAGCCTCTGAAAGCACAGCTGAAAGCCTGTATCTCCACAGCATGTTTTGCTGCCCTGCTCTTCACTGGGAAATGCAATTGCCCCTTCTTCCTCATCCAGAAGTCTACAGCTGGACACAAGCTAGCCAATGGGCAGCATTCCAAAAGCAGTGAAGGTTGGAGCTGATCAAGGAAGAAGAGAGTTGCCAAATCCAAAGCACACCCGAAGGCCCTTAAGAGGGACTTTCCATCTTGAAGAAAGAAGAGCCAATTCACAAGTGAACGTAGAGCCTTATTCCATGGCTGACAAGGAAGGGAATTGTCCAACAGGCTTGATGGTGTTTAGGACTTTTATTGTGAGTCCAGTTCCAAGCTGCATTTGGAAGAAGTAGTCCTGAAGTGGTCCTGGTCATCTCTTCCACTTCCTCGATTGCTTCACTGTGAGTTTCCTTTTTTTTCTTGTGAAAAGCCCTTACAGTGGGGATTTAGATGGCAGGGGCCCATGAAATCTGTGGAAGGAATAACAGACGTACAGTCATAGCAACAACAGCAGTATGAAAGCAGCCTAGAGCAAATCAATTTCTCGGAAGTATTTTGTCTCCAAGGACTGGTGACAAGTCAGGAGTCCTAAGGGAATCTAGCAAGGCAACTGTTCTGCATAGTTTGGCCAGACTAGCACACACACCTCCTCTGAGTCATTGGCTTGGTGGCAGCCTTCTGCTGCTCCCAAAACAATCCCTGCTTTTGTCTTTACTGTAGAGGGAAGCTCAGGCACAGCCCACCCACGCCCAGCTGCCCTCAGAGACAAAAGGAAGGCCCCAAGCGCTCCCTGCCTGCATCCAAGCACCACGGTGGCTTCTGTAGGGAGTCCAAAATTCCTCTCCCAGCAGCAAAGCAAGGAGGAACACGCGCTACAGTTCTTGCTGAGGCACACACACTAGAATCCTCTGCTGGATCAGACAAAGAATGCACAGGACGTACTCAGCAGCGTCAGGCACCTCCTCAGCAGCCTGACCGCCAGCCCTCTCGCACAGCTCTAGCCTGGGTCTGCAGGGGGCTTCCTGTGGGACCTCCCTCCTTCTGAGAGGAAGCCCTGGCTTTCCCATTCTCTTTGGGCCTGCAATGCCATTCCTGCCTTCCTCAAACCTGCGCTCTCATAGCCCCTCACCAGACCCGTCCCTGAAGACACAAAGCTCTCTCCAGCACTGTTTACCAAGGGCCAGCTAAGAGACCATGCCACCCAGGCAGACAGCATCCAGAGAAACAGTGCCCAGAGGAGCACAGAGGAGTCCAAAACAACACACAAACTCTCTTTTCACACTCTGTGCCTCTTGACTCTCTCTGGTTCTTATCTTTTCTCATCCAGGTTGCATGATGGCAATTGACTGCTTCATCTTAAGCAACCTGTTCTCCTGCTCCCTCTGGACCTCTGCCAGGAAGTTTTCCTGTTGGGCCAGCAGCTGCTGTGCCTCCAAACACTGCCCTTCCAGCTCCTGGTGAGAGGAGGAAGACACTTCCACATGAAGTGCCAGCCAAGCTGCCCAAATAATCAGTGCAAGCTTCATGCCTCGCACCATCCCCCACTTGAAAAGTGCACAGAAGGAAGTGACTTTGTACCCTCCAGCAATGCTGTCCTAAGGGGAAACTCACAAGCAGGATAAGCAGGTGGGAATAAAGGAGATGCCACCTTTCTTTCCTGCTCTGATGGCTGCCTGTTTCTTGGCCCCTCTCCCCTCAGGATTCCCACCTCTTCTCAGAGGTTCAGTTCTCCAAGTGCTGACGTGGTCCTTGTCCTTCCTGTCAGAAGAGGCTGAAGAGAGGCTCCGCTGACCGGAGAAATGGATGCTGCTCAAAGGGAAAAAGAAACATACCAAACCAATTTAAAAGAGACAAAGAAAAAAGAAACAATTCTTTTCCAAACTCAGTTCCTAAGAGGGTCCAGCTAGCACACAGAAATACACAAACATAGGACTGAGGGCGCCCTCACTATGTGTGCCTTCATGGCCAGGATGCTGCTAGCACAGGCAAACATGGCCCAGAACTGTGCTAGTCTATTCCTCAAGGTGTCATCACTTGCTGGGATTTTTGTCCTGACAGCACTATGGGATTGCTGCTTGCTGTTCAAAAGGCTTTGTTCCTTTCAGGAAACTCTGAACAGACTTATACCAGCTCCTCTTTTCTACAGAGGTGGGCTATTGGAGTGTCCAAAAGAGATGTGGGGCATAAGACATTCCTCAGGAGACTCCCAAGAGCTGTGAAAAATTTTGATCCCACGTGTTGTTCTCAGGACGCTGGACACGCAGGGTGTCAGCAGCAAGCCAGGAGCAAGGACACAAACAGCAGGACGCAGATGTGCTCAGCTCCGGCTTGCAGGAAGAGTAGGCCCTGCCTTGGCATGGCCCCCCTCCCTCTTGTGCTGGCCGGCATCTTCCTTCTCAGCAGGAAGAGCCAAGGAAGTGGCCTGGTCACCAGCTCCTCGTCTGCCACAAATCCGGGCAGCAAAGCCGCAGCCATTCTCATCTATGTGACCGGGCCAGGCAGCACATGGGGCTGGCACAACTCCTGCTCAGCTGGCCCTGTTTGTCTGGCAGAAAGCAGAGGCAGAAACCTCTAAGAGTGGGGCAGGAGGGAGCAGCTGAGTGCCCTGGGATGCTGACAGTCAGCTGCCCCACAGCCCCCGCCTTCCCACGGAACAATCCAGAACCGCTTGGCAGGGACGGCTTTCGTCGTGTTCTTCAAGCCCCCGTCCCCGGCACTGCAATACTTCAGTTCCTTTGCTACCAGCTCAACCTGAATACACCAGCCGAGAGCAAAAGAGGGCCACAGAAATGACCAGAAGGAGGGAGCTCCCCTCTGAGGAACAGCTGGGAGACTTGTGCAGGTTTAGCCTGGACAAGAGCAAGAACCAAGGAGACCTTTCGATATTTGTAGGGGCTTCAAAAAAAGATGGGGACATAGCTTAAAACCTTGTCCTCTTACAATTAGCCCTACTAAAAGATAAAAGACACTCCATGCAGATTGGCTCTAAGGAAGAAACTGTTTACAAGGAGAGTGCTGAAACACTGGCACAGGCTGCCCAGAGAGCTGGGAGGAGCCCCAAGCCCAGCAACATTCAAGGTCAGCTTGGATGGGACTCTGAGCAACCTGGTCCACTTCAAAGATGTCCTTGCCAGTGGCTGGGGATTTGGATTAAATGACATGCACTGGTCCCTTCTAAGCTCAAACAGCCTTGGATCCTACTTGGTTTTCATTGCAAAAGCACCCAGAGTGTGTATGACTAGATGGGGGGGGGCATCTGAAGCCCTGGAGATTGGCCGAGGAACAAACCCTGACAGGGAACAGCTGTTTGGGCTGCAGCCGCTTTGCCTTGTACCTGCAGAAGTTCCACGGCAGAGCCTCGCCTGTGCACATCCATCTGCAGGCAGCAGCCCAGAAATTCATACAAGCCAGAGGGCAGCCTGAGCTTGTGCAGATCTCGTACCCCTTGCTTGCCTATCAGGTAGTTAGCCTGAAGCAAAAGGAAACATGAGACTCAATGTGATTCTTCCATATCCTTTGGTGCTCACCCAGAACCCATCTTTTAAGCTCCAGTCTGCAGTGTCAATTTCTTGCCTGGCCAATGGTTAGAGATGAGCCTTCTCTCCCAAAGGAAAAAAGGCTCCAGTGCAGCCCCAGCTATTCCAAGCTGCAACAGGTCTTCCCTTGACAGCTGATGGGAGCCCCAGGCATGTTTTTACAAGTGGGCCTTGGTGGAAGAACTTCAAGCTGTGAGCATGGGATTCTGTCTAATGGACACGGAGCAGAAGGACACCGCTCTGTGAGCAGATTTACACCTTACCCTGTCACTGGGTTCCCGAATGTAAGGAACCTCTCCTTTGGCCATTTCTATTCCCACGATGCCAAGGGACCAGATGTCCACTTTGGGGCCGTATGGCTCTTCTCTCACCACCTCGGGTGCCATCCAGCACGTGGTCCCAACCATCGACCTCCGTTTACTCTGCTCACGGCTGAGCAGAGCACAGAGGCCAAAGTCAGCTGAGGAGAAAAACAAGCACTGCTTCAAGTAGGAAACATAGGAAAAGGCTTCCTCGGGACGCCTATGTCTCAGAAGGGCGTGCTGAATCGAGCTGCAAAAGCAGCTGGGCTCTCTTTCCTCAGGGCTGCAGCCAAGGACATGGGCAATTGTGCACTTCGCAACCCCCCCACGATTCCCACCGTGGCTTTTCCTCAGTCATCTCTCCCTTTGGAAGGAACTCCCACCCAAACCAAAGTTACTGCTGCTACCTTGTTGCTCTCTAGCCCACTCAGCACCTTAGAGCCACGCCCTGGGCTTGCAGAGCGCTCCCTGCCCTGTTCCCGGCGCCACTGCTGGGCACCCGGCAGCCGCTCCAAAGCAGCCCCACACCGCTCCCCGGAGCGCTGCGCCTGACCAAGAATACCCACCCAGCTTGACGGAGCCATCCCGGCCCAGAAGGATGTTGTCACTTTTGAGGTCTCTGTGGATCACCTGGTTGGCATGCAGGAAAGCCAGGCCTTGCAGGCACTGGGAGAGAAAAAACAAACAGGAGGCCAAAAGTGAGTCTGATCTGATTTCATCACACCCAAAAGGAGACTGCTCCTGAAGAGTCACAGATCTCGAAGGAGCAGTGAGCGCTGGCAAGAGCAAGAGCTCGCTGCTGCAACACTAGGAGAGCAGGATCTTTCCAAGGGAAGGCATATTAGCTTGACGGGGAAACACCAGTCATTGCTCGAGACTGTCCCCTGCAAAGCCAGTCAGAGCGATCCCTGCTGTAGTGGATGTGCTCTCCCCGTCCACAGGACAAACAGTGGTTTGCCAAAAGAGGAAAAGTCCCTGCCTTGGCTACCAAGGGGATCACTGTCGGGTGGGAGACTGGAGGACATGGCCTATAGGGCTTCCTCAACAGCAGTCTTGGAAGTAGCTCATGGGTCAGTTTTCAGTAGCAAGCACCATGGCGGGTGCCATGCCACCCTTTGAAGTTGAGACCTGTGAGAGATGAGTCTCTCTTTGGCTTTGCCACTGGTTTAAAACTTGGACACCAGCATCTTTGTGCTTACAGGCAAAGAAGGTATTGCAGAAAGGTTTTGGGCAAAGGCTTGGAGAGGCAAAGTGCAGAACAGAAAATGACAATGGAAATGAGACAGAGAGTTCAATCATGGCAGAGAAGAGTAAAGAACAGACTATAGTGAGAGCAAGGACACCGGCAGGCAGTTCAGTCCAGGTGCTCTTTCTTCTCTGAAGCATAAGAGCAACACAGAAAGAAAGCTCTGAACATGGAATCACTCATTTTGCAGCGCTTTCAAAGGACGAGCCTGTCCAAGCCATCCCAAGCACAAGCAGGACCCCTTACCTCCCGACACACTGTTGCTATGTGTCCTACAGCCATCCTTTTCATGCAGACCACATCAGCTAAGGAGCCTCCATCCATGTACTCCAACACCACCAGAACAGCCCCACGGACAAGGTAGCTGTAAGACAAAAGCAACCGCGTGGAGCTGAATGTGCACAGCAAAATTGCCGTACGGAAGAAGAGACTAGAGCTGAGTTTTGTTTCCAGGTGCCCAGTTAATGAAGAGGGAATCAAGTGAAGACACACTCCACCTGGGCTATCCAGCGCTTGCCATCGGTGCCGTGTAAATGAGGAAGGCACACCCACGGAAAAGGAGACGGCTTAGGTGACAAGCAGGGGAAAACGGCAGTTTTGTGGCAGCAAAGATTAATCTGGAAGCGGACACATCCCAGCAGCTGCTTAATCATCTTCATACACAAATTGCCCCATGAACTCCAGCAGCAAGGAGGCACAGTCTTCACAGCTTTTACTCAGGGCAGGTGGGTGTGCAGCACTGCCAACACCCTTTGGAAAACCATGCAGAAAAAACAGCGATAAACAGGAAAAACAATTTCAAACCTGGCAAATTATGGCTCTCCTAGCCTAGTCTTTTGGCATGCAAAGCAATGGAAAACAGTGGGAACAGGGCAAGGGAAATAATTTCTGTGATGCCTTCTCAGCGCTTCTCCTCCGACACTTGGATAAAAATCACGCCCCAAAACAGCTAAACAACATGCAGTGAGTGAACATACATGCTGCTGGTTTAGTAAGAGAGCCAGGTTTCTGAGATCAATCTTCAAGCTATTTCTGCCAGGAAGCATTCGTGGGGACAAAATGCAATCTCCTCCTACGCCTCGCAATGGAGTAGGTTGATGTTAATTGAAAGATCCATCTTCTGCCAGAATACTGACCTTTCTAGGTAGGTGACAATATTGGGGTTCTTCATTTCATTCATGACCAGGATTTCCTTCAACACATCCTCGCAGCCCTGGTGCTGGACATTAATTTCCTTTATGGCCACCTACAATGACATGGAAAGCCATTAAGAGCAGACATTACGAGAGCCTCTTTCTCCGTGCACTCACGGGCCTTGATGCCTTGTCACCTCACTAGAAATGACACTAAACCATCAACCACAAAGCGCCAACAGCACTCTCTGCACCTGCAGACGTCTGAAAGCGACTTTTTTTATCCCGACTATTATCATTGACACATGGTTTGCAAGCCAAAAGTAATTTGGCTCCTGTGAAGATAAATTGAAACCACTGGAAATTCATTAGCATTTCTAGGGGCTTTGACCCTAGCCTTTCAGAGATGGCTGCCATTCTTGACTGTGTGCCAAAGTCAATGCGCACATACATGACATGGAAAATGCTGTCCAAAAAAGAAACTCCAAGGCGACTCAAAGTAAAGTTACAACCCTAGCACATCCTAACTTCTTCACTTTGGGTTTTGCAACTCTGAAGAACAACCTTGAAGGTGGTTTACAACATGTAATTATTGTAATTTGTAATTATTTAGTGGGTTTAAAAATGAATAATCCTTCTGTGCTATGCTACAGGTCATAAAGCAGGGCTTAGGGCTTTTGGACACCTCCTCGACCTCCCTCCAAGAGCAGTTCCTGAGCACAGCACTGCAGGTGGATAAGGAACTACCAGGAAGATGGAGTTGTATTTACTGAGAGCTAGAAACGAGGATTCAGGACTTTGAACTTATAGCCCCGAAGAGCAGCGGCACTCTCCAAGACACCACTGTGTCTGTTCAGTACAAATAGCATCTGTGTAGCGGAATGCCTCCGACACAGGATCAACACAAGGTTGTAAGGTTGTATTATTTAAGGCTCTTCATCAATTTCTTCCCATTGGTCTGTGCGCATGTGTGTGTGTGTGTGTGTGTGTGTGTATGTGTGTGTTTGAACTAGGCTCCCTAGGACTGAAAGACAAAACTGTGCTCCAGGCAAGATCTCTCCTTCTTTAGCTCCTGCATGATATTTGAAAACTGAACCATATGGTGGAAAACAATGGGAAATCCTTTCTGTGTCTGAAGCTGGGCTTAAGAGGAATTGAGCCGGAATGATGGCTCTTGCCATCAGCTAATCTATGAATATTTATCCAGTAAATCCAAGCCAGCGCATCCTTCTCTGAAAGACACCACCGCCATCATTGCATTCATTCAGGTAGGGAGGAAGGACAAAGTCTGTCCTCTGCAAGGCCTGCACAGCAGGACAGCCTTTGCAGCAAAGTCAGGTGGCCCAAGGCTTTGGCCATAGATCTCATCACAAGGGAAAGCACTCAAGAGCTGCAAAATCTGCATGGGCTGTTGGCACTTACCGCTCGTCCTGTGGCAGCGTCGAAGGCCTTATAAACGGTCCCAAACCCCCTAGAAACAGAAGAGTGGCAAAAACAGAGAAGTTGGTCAGTGCTGAGAAACAAAAGGCAGCCAAGGCAGGAGCTCTCTGCTTCCTGCAGTGTCTCTAAAACACCAGGCTCTGTCCACTCTTCAGCCAACGGCCCAGCAGCCCAGCAGCCCTCTGCCATGCAGAGTGCCCAAGAGAAAAGCTGGCTGCAAAGGAAGGAGAAGGGCTGCTACAAATCTCAAATGTACACTCTAGATGAAGCATGCGGGCTTTCCTTTGCCTTTCCCTTCTTGTGCCTGTGCCCGTGGGGTGCCTTTCCAATCAATGAAACATACAGTCCTGCTGGGCCTTCTCACCGCTCTCTTTTAATCCTGCCTGCAAAACTCCGGCAACACCACACAGCCTTTCTTCTTTTCCTGACCACTGAAGATTGTTTTCAGCAAAATACTGGAAAGCAATGCTACTGAGAGCTGTTATCTGACGGCTGGCATGTGGGAAGCTGCTCTCTCAGGTTTTTCTTCCTTCATGAGTGTGGCCAAATTACTTTGAATCATACAAAAGCATGGAAAACCTGGGCTTGCAGATCCTGCTGCTGGAGGCAGGCAAGCCATTGTCAGCAACCAGTTATCTTTCGTGATGCCTTGTTCTGCCTCAGCACTGAGACAGGGACAGTCTAAAGCCAGGGTCTGAAGATGCTTGCAGCTTGCCTGACTTCCCACATGATATTGCACCACCAAAAGACCTGGCCCATGGTTCTGTAGAAGTAAGCGTGGCTGCACTCACCCACTGCCAATACGTTTCCATCCAGTGTACTTCTTCTCTGGATCTCCCACATTGACCTCCTGCCCTGAAAGAAACCAAATGCAAGGAGCAAACTTCAAAACAGGGATCCTGGCTTCCGCGAGATCTGAAACCCAGCTCCACTCTCTGGGCCTCTGAGCAATTGATGGTCGCTTGGCTAACAACAGCATCAACAAGAACAACAGCAGCAGCAGCCCCAGCAAGACAGGCAGCTCGGTGGCACAGCTGGCCTGCACAGAGTCTGATTCTCCACACTCCTTTGCAGGGTTACCTTGAGGGGACACTAAGCCCGTGGGAAAACCATCAGAGCAGACAGAGACCAGAAAAGAACAGGCCCCAAGGCAAGTGGTTGTCATCTGCAAACAGGAAGGAGGGCTGAAAAATCTTGACACTTCATTTTCTTGGGAAGAAACACTCTCTTGTGAGATTCAACAGAAGGTTTCATACTTCCACAGTTACAATGCACCCTGGGATCTGGATGAATTTTTAGCAACAGCTGCTTTTTGCAGAGCAGAAAGAAGATTGCAAAGTGAATTCCAGGAGAAGAGGGGACCTTCTCTACCTCTCAGCGGTTTGCCTAAAGAACGCCTTGACATTTTTAGAGAACAGCAGCTCACGCTCTAACCAAGAACAACGGCTCTAGGAATTAGGACCCTCTTCATTTCTGAGCAGGCTGAGTTCTGGAGATGCCTTTGCCCATTCCCCATTTAGTGAAGAACTACAAGTCCTTGTCTTCAGCCTGGGCTGCAGCAGTCACTAGCACTGGACTCAGCTCCTTGAACACCACCCACGTGCCCCATCTCCCCAAGTGGGCGCAGCCAGGCGGGTAACAAGGACAGCGCCGCTCCTCAGGCGCTGCCGTGACACAGACACCTGCACAAAGGAGATGCTGATCCTTCCACGAGTCCAGGGGAAGCTGCAGCAACGGGACGGCAGCTGAAACCTCACAGCTAAGGAAGGCTCCAGCCTCTGCAGTCACACCGGCTGTCAGCGGCAGGGCAGGCATGACAAAAAGCTTGGCAAAGCCCACAAATGGCCACAGACAGCCGCTGTGAAGAAGCTAGAGCCACATCAAGCCCTGTTTCAAGGTGTTGACCCCTCTCAAGACAGAACATGATTGTCCTTGCCTTCAGGCCCACGGAGGAGTAGATCAATCCACCTTTTGTCCAATGGCAGCTGATAGCAGACACAAAGTAAACTGGGCTCTGTGCTGTACCTGAGCGGTTATTCTCTGGCAGCACTGCACTGGCAGCTATTACCAGTTGCAAGAAGCAACTCAGTTGTACTGCACACTCAGCAGGGCCTTGGTGTGCTTTCCTAGAGTACGATCTGTGCAGGGATTGAGGCCAATGCTTAGTATTCCTGGAGTATTTACCAGCTGGGCATTAGCAGTGACAACGTGCCTGGTACCAGAGGAACATGCAGCAGAGGGGCTGCAGGCTTCCTCCTGAGAATTGCCTGCAGGGCAGCTCTAGCTGACCTGTGTCTCTTTGATGCATCTTCCGAAGAATACCATTAAAATATCAAACAGGCATTGTAAGAAGAGTATCCTGTTCTTCTTCTTTTGGGGCACTTTGAAGAGAGCTCTTCCTCTCTGATTCCTTGAGATTGTTCTAAGAATATAATTTTTTAATTTTTAGGGCATATGGAAAGGATCTCTTCCTCTCTTATTTGTGCTGTCAGCTGCTGTTGTTTTCAAGGAGGCCAGGCTAACCAAAAGGTAGGATTCTTATCAAAACCAGCTGTAGAAGGAGTAGGAGAAGTACTAAGAGTCATAGAAACAACAGCAATATGAAAGCAGCCCTAGAGCAAATCAATTTCTCGGAAGTATTTTGTCTCCAAGGACTGGTGACAAGTCAGGAGTCCACAGGGAAACTAGCAAGCCAACTGTTCTGCTCAGTTTGGCCAGACTAGCACACACAGCTCCTCTGAGTCATTGGCTAGGTGGCAGTCTTCTGCTGCTCCCAAAACAATCCCTGCTTTTGTCTTTACTGTAGAGGGAAGCTCAGGCACAGCCCACCCACGCCCAGCTGCCCTCAGAGACAAAAGGAAGGCCCCAAGCGCTCCCTGCCTGCATCCAAGCACCACGGTGGCTTCTGTAGGGAGTCCAAAATTCCTCTCCCAGCAGCAAAGCAAGGAGGAACATGTGCTACAGTTCTTGCTGAGGCACACACACTAGAATCCACTGCTGGGTCGCACGAAAAATCTCCAGGACGTACTCAGCAGCTTCAGGAACTGCTTCTCTCTTTCCTGGCTTGAGCGGGACGAACCGCTCATGCTCGGGTTTTCAGGCTGCAGAGAGGAGGCTTCTTCGGAGGATGCTGCTGCAGCAACAGCTTTGATGGCGTATCCTGCACTCGTCTGGGACAAGAAATTTGTTTGTGTCAGAAAGGTGCCTGGCAGAGATGCCCCAGACAGAGTATTTCAAAGGCAAGCCCTTAGGAGCAGCACTGGTGTTAGGCTGCAAGTGGAGCTGTCAACTCCTCCCCCTCCAGTCAAACCCAAACCAGCAGTCAGAGACTACAGCTTGTCACAGTCAGCCGTAGTAGAGACTGCGAAAGGGAAAGAACAACTGTACCCTTCACCCCCTTCTGAGGACTGCATTCACCACGGACAGGGACAACTTGTTCAGAATCTGCATGGGTCACCATGCTCGCCTGAACAAACCCCTCAGAAAACAAAGGGAGCACTAAGAGGCCAGCAGAAATACATTCCAAGGATTGCTGGCACACCAGCCCCAGCACTAGCCCTGCTGCCCAGGGCAGCAGCTGAGATTCAGCAAGCCAGCAAGTGTCCTTCTGAGCAGCTGCCATGGAGACCACAGAGCATGGCGGTCAGAGACCTTGGCCCCATGCACCTGCAGCTCTGCAGGGGAAAGGCAACAAGGGCAGAGACCACTTGTTGCATGACTGCAGTGCTTCCTCCTCTTCCACTCACCCGCTTTTGTTCAGCCAGCCTGTACTGCAGCAGGACCTTGTGCATCCTTTCCATTTCTTCATTGTGCCCCTTCTCCATTGCCTTCATCTTGCTCCGAGCTTCCTGCAACTCCGCCTGCAGCTTGTCCTTGATATTCGATCAAGAGGAATCTTACTGGCATCTGCAATCTCACTCAGGTTTCCTCTGTTGCAGTCTCAAAAGCACTTGTGTTCAGCCACTTCCTTCTGCTTCTCTACCCAGCTCTAACCCTTCCATCCTAGCTCTTCTTCCTGGTGCTCAGCACTGGAGCCTGCCAGGCTCTGTGCTTCCAACATGTGTAAGGAAAGGAGAGGTCACCTTCCTTCCCTGCTATCATGGCTGCCTGTCCTCTGGCCCCCCTCTCTTCAGGATTTCTGTCTGTTCTCAGAGGCTCTGTTCTCAAATTCCCCTGCCCTTTGATCAAGGAAAAGCTGCAGATGGACTGCAGGATGAGGACGAGGCCAGCACCTAGATGACCCAGTCACAAGACAGGCCACCAGCTGAAGTACCAGCACCACGGGGCCTGTTGCAACTGCTTCAGGCTCCAAGGGAAGACCTCTGTCCACTGTGGGAGGACAGAAAGCAAGGAACCCAGTTGCTGGGACTGCAGTTGGCAGCAATGTCAGCAGCAGTCTGCTGCATGGCATGTGGCTGTGGGGAAGATGCTGCAGCTTCACTGCCATGCTTTGGGTGGTGACCACCCAGCCTCCTGGGGAACTTGGCTTATGCCCACGCTGAACCTGTGGCTGCCTATACTGTCCCAGCATTGTCCTCTGGCTCTTCACAGGCCATCAAGTATGAGCTCTTGAACTTCTCTGCTGTCTGGCCCAGCAACGTGTAGCCTACAGCAGATGCCTGTGACCATGTCCCATACTCGGGCTGCTCTTCTGCTAAGCCAGCCCTCCAAAGTCACCTGAAAACTTCAGCCATGTATTGTTCCTTACCAGTTTTTCCACCATCTTCCTTTTCTCCGCTTCCTCTGCAGCTTGCCAGAGTCCCAGAGCCTTGCTGCACTGCTCTTCTGCCCAGCGCAGCTGTTGAGCCATGGCCTCACACTGCTGCTTGCTGAAGGATCTTACAGTCAGCAGCTCACCACGAAGGCCCCTCACATCCTCTGCAAACATGACACACGGCAACAATCAGAGGCTACACAAGCAGAGGAATCTGCTGACCTTAAGCCCTTTCAGTTTCAGGCAAGGAGGAACCTGCCCTCAGCTCCTTCACTCCTCACAAGCCCTGCAGACAGGGGCGACTGCACCAGGCAGGGCCATCAGCAGAAACAAAGCGCACGAGGCTCTCACCCAGTATCAGCTCCTTGGCCTGCGTGGCTGCGCGCGCTTGGGCTTCCAGGCGGCTCCTGGCCGTCTCCAGCTCTGACACGTGCTGCTGAGCCTCCAGCAGGCTGCTTTGCAGGCTCTCTTTCTCTGACCTACAAGTTGTCAACAGGGAGAGCAATTGTTCCTGGCACACAGGGGCACTTTCTCCAGTAAGCCACATCTTCAGATGTGCTTTAAGATCCCTTTACCTGGCTTCTGCCAGCTGCTCTGAAATGCCTTGTAGCTCCTGCTCCGTGGCTGCCAGTTGGGCTTCCAGGGCAGCGTTCTCTTGCACCAGCACCGCCTTCTCTCTGCACACCTGGGACAGTGTGTGCCCTTGGCAAGAGAACTCCTGGAGCAGCTTCTCCAGGCCCCTGTGGGCTGGCCGCTGCGGGCGGCAAACCTGCAAGTGGGGGGCACCATTTTTCATGTGGAACTACAACAACAACAACTCAGGCTCGGTCTTAACTTGCTGCCACAAGCAGCAATCAGGGGAGTCTGGCTAGGACAAATCCCTCTGCCACAAGTGCTGCCTAGGAATAAGGTGAGCGTACCTTTGGCGCTGCCAGAGGAACCGCTTCCTTCAGCAGATCCCTCTGAGGCTGCGATTCCTCCGCTCTCTGTGCCGCCACTTCAAACACGCTCTCTAGTGAGGAGTGGCGCTTTCTCTCAAATGCAGCCAACTCCTTCCATCTGCGACAAGGGGACAGACAAACAAGCCTTTAAGTGCAACACAAAAGGTTTTGCTCCTTGCAAAACCAGCACTGCATACCATGCGCCACATAAGGCAGTCTCAGGGCCTTCCAACAGCCCTCTACTTCCACCTCAAGAGAATGCTGCAATTCCCTCCCTAGACCAGCATCTCTCTTTGACATTCGTGCAGGTGAAAGAGTCGCCACTGAGGAAGTCAAACAAGCTTCCAGAAGGCACAGAACATTTCCAGAAAGCTCAGCTACTCTCAGCGCAACAGCTTCCTGCCTGCTGGCTCTAATGCTCCTTTCTGATACAGTGGGTACCAGACTTGGAAGAGTTTTTCTTTGGCTAAGACACGCTTGGTAAGTCCAAAGGAGCAGTCCCACAATTGCTCTTGCTTTCACTAGTGAAACAAGGAAAGAGCCTGCAAGTGATAGCTTGGGGAGGAGGTGGGTAGGATTTTCCAATTCAATCATCAAAGGATCCCAAGACAGTTTAGGCTGGCAGAGACCCCAGGAAGCCTCTAGCCTGGTCTTCCACTCCAAGCAATTGGGGCCAACCTCTGGACAGGCTGCTCGAGGCTCTATCCACCTGGGGCTTCCAAATTTCAAGGGTGGAATCTGCACATGCTCTCTGAGGCACTTGTTCTGCTGCATGATTGTCTTTGCGGGCCAGTGCTTTGCTGTCCTTAAGCCCAGCCTGAACCTCCCTTGCTTTAACTCTGCTCTACTTCAGAATGCTTTTTGTCAAGGTTTGACAAGTGAGTCCCAGGAGGCAGCTATGCTCTAGGTCGGTCGGCAGCCAGACCTGCCCGTGGCTGCCTTCTCCCGTCTGTGCTGAGCAAGTCAAAGGGTGAAAAGCCAAACTTGTTCTTTGACCCTGGGCCTCCTAAAGCCCAGCAATGCCCAGCCCTGCGCAGAGAAAGTGAGAGAGCTTAACACACACCTCAGCTCCTGGGCGCCGCGCACTCTATCCGTGCTCTCGTGCCGCTCTGCCTGTCCTGCCTGGACCGAGGAGTCCTGACTGGCAAGAACCTCTCCTAGCGGGACCTGCAAGGAACGGGCAGGAAAGAAGCACAAACCAGCAATAAGGAGCAGGGAATTTGGCTCCTGCGAGCTGGCAGAAGCAGCAAGCAGAGACAAAGCCCACCTGCAGGCAAAACTTATTGTGTGGGGCTGTTTAGGTGGTGTTTAGGTGGTGTTTTTGTCCCAGCTAACTCTTGAGTTGCTTTGGAAATGTCTGAGTAGAAGCAGGGAACACTTCCCTGCTCCCCTCTGGTCAACTGGCTTCCCCTCAGGATTTCAGGCCTTGGAGAGCAGCCAATAGGAACTGCATTCCAGCCCTTCAGAGACGGACCTTGTCGTGTCAAAGTCAAGGGTGGAGTTGAAGTAGTGACTGTAGCTACCTAGGTAGGGCGTGGACAGGGGTAGGTCCCTGCAGGCAGCAGTGGCTCCTCCGAAGCCCACAAGGCTGGGAAGTGCGCCTTGGCACCTCTCCCTCTGCTGCCAGCAGGGAGCCCGCACAGACTGTGTGCACAAAGGGGCTGACTTTGGCACCAGTAGCACTAAAGGGCATCGTGCTACCGCTTCTCTCACAGCAAGGGAAGTTCACAATCCCTGTGAGAGTGCCAGGAAAATGATGCCTGCATGTGAAAGTTCAGATCCCATTTGCCACAGGTCAGTGGCTGGGCTGAAGAGCTAGGTCAGGGCAGGACTCCAGGCCACAGCATCTTCAGCCACAAAGGGCAAGTGCGGCCTGCTCAGAAACTTGCAGCTCTGCAGTGCACCAAAGCTTTGCACTGCACCAACCAAAGCTGCCACTTCTCGGTGCAGGGTGCTCAGGCCCCGGACATGCAGGTTTGTCGTCCTTTGACAGGACACCTCCCCTTTAGCCTCTGGAGGAAGAGAGCGAGCCCAGAGGAGGTTCTGCTGCTGCTCTGGTGCTCTGCAGACAGGCAGCAGCCTGAGGGACAGGGAGTAACCTGTCATTTAGAGCCTTACTTCTCCTGAATTCTATCCTCAGCTCTCCTAAGCAGAAGTCAAGAATTTGGAGACAAGTGGGATGCTCAGTCATTAAAACTCAGTTCAAGTGCACTAATGACACTAATGTTTGGATGGGATTGCATATGCTTCTGAAGGAGCTATTTTAGCCTGCCTACAAGCAGCATGCAGCCTCCTGTCTGCAAAGCTTGACTTTCATTAGCTAAAACCTCTTCAGTGGCAAAGGAGGAAACGGATGGACTCCTTTTGGTGGTGTTCATGCACACATTGACTTTGTGGGCTTTCTTTCAGCTTGCCAGGCTGGCGCTCTACTGCAAGGGGCCAAGGCCACAGCTTTCTCCACAATCCTCAGACCCCAGGAATGTCAAGGGTGCCGTCCCACTCACCGAAGCGGGCACTTGACTCCTTCCACCTCTGAGGCGACCTGCCGGGAACAAGGGAAAACCAACCAGGTGCTGTTAGAAATCTGTTGGTGCTGAGGAATCCCACAGAACAAGTCCACCCAAGCAGAGAGCATTTTCCTTCCACAGCATCCCTCCGGGAGCAACACTTCTTTAGCACAGCAAGCGAGAGTGCAGGCCAATAACCTAGGCTGTGTCTACCTTTTGCTCAGCTTTGCCACTAAGGAATTAGAAACTTGGCCGAGAAGATGCAAATTGTTCCTTAGCAGTCAGGGCCTACGTCAGAGCTCACTGTCCAGCCTGCAGCTAAAGCAGCTTTCTTCTCCTCTCTTTCCTGCACTTGCTGTCTCTTTTTGTAAATTGCACGCAGCCTGCCCCCCGCCGTTGCTGGAAACAACTCCCCACCAAAGCTCCCACCAAACCCTTCTTAGCGCTTGCAGTTCTGTTGGGACACAGCACAGGCCAGCTCCGGGGTTCAGGAGCTCACACCAACTGCTCGGCAGTTTGCCCTTCAGCGCAAAGCCAATCCCTCTCGTAGCACACACTGCGTGTGCACTTAGACAGGCGCATCCTTGAGGGATGGAATGCAGAAACAGAGATGCCTTTCCTCGGTTCTGAAGAGAACCGAACAGTTTTTAGAAGAACACCTGCAAAGCTCTCCCAGTCGGCATTTTGGAAGTTCCCACACCCTGCTAGGTAAGAGACACCTCCTTTTGAGGTGAAGCTGTTGACAGGAGCTTTACCAAACCTATGGCAACTTTATGACATTTTTGTTTCATCGTGCTGCCCCAAGAAAAAACTTCTATTTACCAGTCAAACGACGAAAAGCTTTCCGAGAAGCCACCAGTGAAAAGGCCCTGCTGACTGCTCTACGGACTCGCTCCATCGTTTGAGCACTGCTGCTCACGTCCGTAGGCCAGGGACAAAATAAAGGAAAAAACGCCCTCTTGCACAAGTCCCCAGACTGTGCAAGGAAAAAGGGGAGAAACAGGAGACTTGCACCACTCCACCGACTGTGCAAGAAAATACAGGAACAAAAGGACACCTGCTGTGATGGGAGAACAGCACAGCTGAGGTGATCCTCCTGCAATGAGCGCGCCAAGAGCTGCTCTGGACACTGAGACCTTGCGGCCACCAGGAAAACCTCCTGCTGACAACGCTGTGACGTGGCAGCCCTCTGCTGACATCACAATAGCAGCCATTCCGGCTGGGTTTGTGAATTCATCCATAGCAACCAAACATTCTCTACAGCTGACACAAAAGAAAAGCCCAGAAAGATCTCCTCTGCCTCAAAGCAGCACAAAACTCCCTTGCAGTCCATAACCCACAGCTCAAAGGAACAAGAGTAACACAAAACAGGCACCAAGCCCATACACCCTGTACGCCAAGCTGAACACTAAGAGAGAGCCAGGATGTGAGGAAGCCAAAGGCAATGTGCCCTTTTGGCCACCAGTGCTTCTGACTACAACCAATTTTAAATTTGCTTTGAAATTCTGTGGATGAAATCGTGCTTTGCTAATATCCCAGAGAGTTCCCTAAATAAGGATGCCTGTCATTCCTGCCCATTTACTGTATGGCTAACATCAACCATTGTAGGGTTCAAGGAAGAATGACACCTAAGTGGGGAGAAAAAGCCAAGTCACCAACCTGTGGCACACACAGCACACTGCTGCTGCACAATCACAGCACCTCCAAGAAGCCTTTGGGGCCTGAGACTCACTTCTGGCAGCTTCCTTGCGCACACATCTGGGAGTCACAGACATCTGACTCTAATGGACGCACAGAAAGAAGGGAAATAAAATCAAATCCCCTATGGGGGCAACATAGAAGCTGTTGTGGGGGGGGAACCAATGCAGCAAAGTGGGCAAGTCCCACCTAGAAGGGAGGAGACGATGAGGCAGAGACCAAAGAGCTCAGCTGGAGGGCACACCTTAGGAAAGCAGGCTCAGGAAAACAGAGCAACCACAAGCCTTCAAAAGTTCAGAAGCTTCCTTCCAGGCTGTGTATTGTCCTGATGCAAATGCCCTCTGTGTGTCAGACTGAAAGTCAGGGCAATTCTCAAGAAATGTCTGATTAGACGACAAACGCCTTTGGATCTACACACACCGCATTTGTGCCTTACTAGTGTCCTAATCCCAAAGCTTTAAAATGTTGGTGAGTGAGCCTAATTTCCTCAGGGCTGGAGATCAGGGAGTAGTCTCAAACATGCACTACTTACAGAACAGTGCGCAGAGCTATGCGTACTGTTTTCTGCCCACCATTCACAAAACCCTACTGTTTCCTCAAAGGAAAGCAGCAGAAAGCTCTAGCAGCCTGCCCCCACCCCAAGAGTTTCCAACCAATTTTTTCCTCCACTTTCTACATCCTGCGTCTCAGCAAAAGTCCTTTCTGCCAACACAGTGAACTGGAGACGGACCATTGGTTTGTGTGCAAGAGCACGGCTTGGTGTTGCAGCCTGAGAGCTGGAACACAGGAGCTTGGGCAACTGAGCTTTGAGATGCAACAGCAGCCAGAGAATGACCCTGGGGGTGACAGCATGGGGAGGAAAGTGGCCCAGCCATGGCATTGCACACAAGCTGTGGAGGAGGCACTATCAGCATGACAGCCCTAATAAGGCCATACAAACCCTCATAGTTTTACACATGTATTGGAGGCATGTTGCAGATGATAGATAGATATGATTGTTCCCTCAGCTAGCCGGATGTCACTTCTGCCCTTAGATGAATCCTGGAGTGAAATGGACTGTTCCATCCCACCCCCCAAAAGATTGTGGCTCATCCCACACCTCTGTACCTGCCCCTAAAACATCAGCGTCTGTAACCCCATTGGGCCATGCCTTGTTTCGGCCCACATGGGAGCTCCTGATAGGGGGCTCCGAGCGGCCATGCGGTCTCTTGGACTTCCTCCCTCTCTTGGACTTCTGTCCCCCGTGGAAGGGAGGCTTCCCCTCTCCCACCTTTTGTCTCTCCCCTCCCCCACCCTCTTAGGCCCAGCCACGTGCTATGCCTGGGAGAACGAAGCTCGGGCCCTCCTAAACCCATAATAAAACTCTTTTCCCAAGAGCAAGCTTCAGAGATCTCTGCTTCCCTCCACCCCCACCGTGCAGGAGAATAATCTTCACTCAGACGCCGGTTACTCTGCATGTATGTCCATTTTCCTGCCTTGATAACCTTTTGGAAGCAGTCAGAGCTAGCAGGATTCAGCCAGCATCAGGAGCTGATGCAGCCTGGCAATCTGCTGATTTACGGAGGCTTCTGGCTCCCCAGGTGAAGCCAAGGCAAGCCCTGCTGCTGCTGCTGCTGCTCTGCTGCTGCGAAGCAGCGCGAAGGCACCGACGGCACCGTCCGGCCCCAGCGCACAGCGCCAGGGCAATGGACAGCGCCCGGGCAAAGCACAGCTGAAGCGCAGGCTGGCCCGGAAGGGAATCCTCCCATGCAGTGCAGGATTTGGGCGTTTTGATTCCACAGCCCTGCCCTGAGCTGGCTGGGCACAAAGCCTCCCCAAGCACGGGTGCCTCCTCTCCAGGCTTTCTGCAGTGCCTTTGCTGACAGGGTCCAGTCAGCCAGGCTGCGGCCAGGCTCAGCTGATGTTACCAAGCAATGCTGTCCAAAAGAGAAGAAGACAAAAGGCAAACCAGAAAGGAAGTATTAGTTGCCATGCTGAGTTCCTGACAGGCAGAGGCAGGATTCCTCTGGTTCCCAGAAAGATGCAGAAACAGGACATCGGGACACTACGTGCCCCTTTCCTTCAGGTCCAGGACCTTGCTATTGCAGGCCAACGTAGCTCACCATTGTATTCAGCCCTTTATCCAGGTGTCATCAGCTTGCTGGGATTTTCCCCCTGAGAGCAGCCTGGGAATGCTGCTTGCTGTCACAGGGCTTTGTTCCTCCCAGGAAACTCCACAGACTCACTCAGCTTCCTCCTTCCTAACACATGGCCCCACTTAACTGCCAGGAGGATAAGCAGTGTAAGCCGTTCCTCAGCAAATGCCAATCCCTTTAAGAAATGCTGATTCCAGTGGGACTTAGGCCCAAGTGGTGTTCTCAAGAGCACTGAAGTTCAGAGTTTCAGCAGCAAGACAAGAGCAGGCAGCTTGGCAGATCTACATCATCTCCAGCAGTCACCTGCCTTGCAAATTCCTCTGCTTCCTGTGGCCATTGGCTGAACTCCTGTTCTTGACCTGCGGCCTTCTCCTGTTACCCCTGAGACTGGCACCTGAGGCAATGAGGCACCTTAGGAGGAAGTCTAGAACAAAATGACAGAGGAGAATTCCACAGAACCTGCACTTTGGATCGTTTGCCAGTTTGGTGCGTGCAGCTGTCCGCAGCAGACGTGGAGTTTGTGGTTCAGTGAGCTGTATGGCCCAGAAAAGAAAAGACTAAGCTCAGGAAAACCAGGATCAATTCACTCAGCTCCTGCAGGCCAAAAATGAGAGTGCAGCAAATGACTGAAAAACACAGTACTACTATGCAGCACACATCCAGCGTGGGTATGACACAGATTTCAAACCCACATCCACGGAAGAATCTGACCTGGCAAGTGTCCCACAAGCCAAAGGGAGTGGTTTTTTGCAAAGGCACCAGGAGCTCCGTGGTGGACAGAGAACTTTGTCAAGAGAAGGGCTTACGTGGCAGCTGGTGGGAGTGGAGAGAACAGGCATGGGTGCACCCACACTGTGAGGGCTGCCCCAGGGGCCCCCCGGCCATGCACAGGACGTGGGCAGTGCCCCGTGCACAGGACGTGTCCCTGCCATATTGCCAACATCAACACTGCTCCAGTGTCATGCAAACACATATGGGCCATTTGTTCCTCGGCATCTTTTCCCCACTAAAAAATCGTTCTTCCTTCAGTGAGCCCTACAATTTGCTGGTTGATGTTAGCCATGCAGTAAATGGGCAGGAATGATAGGCATTCCAATTTAGGGAACTAGTTTTAGTCAGAAGCACTGGTGGCAAAAATACAGAGTGTGTGGGCTTGGTGCCTGTTCTGCGTTCCTCTTGGATCCTTTGAGCTACGGGTTGTGCACTGCAAGCGGGTTTTGTGTTGCTTTGGGACAGTGTGTGCCCTGTCAAAGGAGTCCTTTTTGTCGCCTGATGCTCTTAAGTCTGTGGACAAATGCAGGCATCCTGGTTTTATTCTCCTGCAATTGTACGCTGTGCAGGCCTGTGCAGTTGTCTTAATTTTGCCTTCTTCTTATACAGTTGGCCGATTGCTGCGGGTGACCCCTTTTTCCCCTTTTCCTTGCACAGACTGGGGACGTGTGCAAGTGGGTTCTTTTTCCATTTTTGTTTCCTGGCCTGCAGTCGCGAGCAGCACTGATCAAATGATGGAGTGAATTCTCAGAGCAGTTGGCAGGGCCTTCCTGTTGGTGTCATCCCGCAAAGTTTTTAATGGTCTGACAGGTAAGTAAAAGATTTTTGCTGGGCCGAAACAAAAATGACATAAAGATGCCATAAGGTTGGTAAAGCTCCTGGCAACAGCTTCAGCTCAAAAGGGAGTGTCTCTTGCCCAGCAGGGTGTCTGAAGGCATTCGTTTTTTTTTATCTCTGTGCTTGTAAGGTCTGCAGACACATGCACGTGTCCTTTTTTCTTCCTTTTTCTTTTACAGTCTGTGAATTTGTGCAGGTGTCCTTTTTTCCCCCCCTGCTTTGCTGTACAGTTAGAGAACTCATGCAAGTGTCCTTTTATCCTCCTTTTTTGGCACAGTCTGCAAACTCATGCAAGCATCCATACTTTTTCATTTTAATTGCATAGTCTGGGGACTTTTGCCAGGGTCCATTGTTTTCATCTTTTCACTGCACACTCTGGGCATTCTTGCAAGCGGGTGATTTTTCTCTTTCTCTTTCATGGACAAGGTGTCCACTGGGTTCCATTCTGTTATTCATCTCTTGGATTGGTGGCAGCTCCCTGACAACTTCTTGTTGGTGATGGAGCAGCCTGAGCCCTCTCAGAACCTCTCTGACTTCCTTCTGCCATGGGGGCTCCATGTCGGAGGAGGTGGTGCGGGACTGTTCTTCTGGTGCTGGAGGCCATGCAATATTGCAACAGCTGTGGGGTCCTGCACCAGGATATCCAAGCAGAGACCATCCTCCTTGACCTGGCCACCGGACAGGCAAAAGTGATGGACTTTGCCTGTGGCACTGACCTGCAAGACACAGTCTGCCCAGACTTAGCAGGTCAGCCTACCCAGGGCTATGCTCCCGGCTGCTCCCAGCATCTCACGGCCCAACCTGGCTATGGCTCCGGGGATTCCCCCGTTTGCTGCCAGTCAGGGGCACACCTATGAGCACAGAGATCTGCCTGTAGGAGACAGAAGGAAAGATCATTAGAACCGTTCCACCTTCTCTCACTGCTAAACCAGTTCTTCCCTTCCTCATAAAGACAAAATGCAGATTTTCTGTGCATCAGTGGCAGCTTATTGCACCTGCAGAGCTGAGAGCCTTTTTCCCCTGCTGCTGTGCTACAGGCAGGTTTAGCAGCATTACCTAACACGGAGATTCACAGAGGGACCACAAGCAATTGACTTTGTGCCACTTATTCTCAAAGGTCACCACCACTCTCAGTGGACACAGATGGAAGAGAGTTGTGCACTCACTCCCTGTTTGCCCTGCTGACACACACCTGGCAGGCACAGCTTTACCTGATGGGGAATAACAAGAAGGGACAGCTCCCTCACAGCTGTGCAGCCCAGAGATCTGCAGGGCGCCATCAGCACCTGGCTTCATAAGTGACCAGTTCTGCTGGGATGGAAACCAACCACCAAATCCTCGCTGACTTCAGCAGCGGCAGCAGCAGTGCCTGCATCTGATCCCTAGGTCAGGGGCTGGGCTGCATAAAGGACACACGTGGCACACTGCCCCTGAAGGATGTGACTCTGGAAACAACCACCTACCACTGTCTCCTGTTGTTTGTGCTAGGGTCACACCAGCCTGAGGCACTGGGTAGCCCTCAAGGCCACCTGGGACTGCAGATGACAGGCCCTGGCCTCCGGGACCAAACACAGGGGAGGAAGTCACTCTCCAGATGGAGCTTGCAAATTGAAAAGGCTGCCATGAGCAGGTACCTCAAAGGGCAGACAAATGAGGCCCTCCTGCACTTCAGCTGTGCCACGCAGCCACACAGCCTGGGCAGGCACCGCAGAGCACAGGGACAACAGAAAGCACAGAAAGAGGGACAAACCCAGTCAAGCACAGAGACTTTTCATGATTGCTGAGCCAAGCCAGATACCCCAAGCGTGCCATCACCCACCAGTCCTTTTCTGTTGACAAAGAGCAGGTCCAGCGGGTGCCTTGCCTCGCTGGCCAGGGTCCTGCCAGGCCATTTCCTCTCTGCTCTCCTGTGCTGCCAGCAGACGTGCCCACCTTCTTCCTTCCACTTGCAGAGCCTCGTACCTATGAGCCATGGCCAGGTGGGAGGCAGGAGCAATCCCAGAGGAGAGGTGCCAGCTACACCGAGCAGGAACCAAAAGCCTCTGAAAGCACAGCTGAAAGCCTGTATCTCCACAGCATGTTTTGCTGCCCTGCTCTTCACTGGGAAATGCAATTGCCCCTTCTTCCTCATCCAGAAGTCTACAGCTGGACACAAGCTAGCCAATGGGCAGCATTCCAAAAGCAGTGAAGGTTGGAGCTGATCAAGGAAGAAGAGAGTTGCCAAATCCAAAGCACACCCAAATGCCCTTAAGAGGGACTTTCCATCTTGAAGAAAGAAGGGCCAATTCACAAGTGAACGTAGAGCCTTATTCCATGGCTGACAAGGAAGGGAATTGTCCAACAGGCTTGATGGTGTTTAGGACTTTTATTGTGAGTCCAGTTCCAAGCTGCATTTGGAGGAAGTAGTCCTGAAGTGGTCCTGGTCATCTCTTCCACTTCCTCGATTGCTTCACTGCGAGTTTCCTTTTTTTTCTTCTGAAAAGCCCTTACAGTGGGGATTTAGATGGCAGGGGCCCATGAAATCTGTGGAAGGAATAACAGACGTACAGTCATAGCAACAACAGCAGTATGAAAGCAGCCTAGAGCAAATCAATTTCTCGGAAGTATTTTGTCTCCAAGGACTGGTGACAAGTCAGGAGTCCTAAGGGAATCTAGCAAGGCAACTGTTCTGCATAGTTTGGCCAGACTAGCACACACACCTCCTCTGAGTCATTGGCTAGGTGGCAGCCTTCTGCTGCTCCCAAAACAATCCCTGCTTTTGTCTTTACTGTAGAGGGAAGCTCAGGCACAGCCCACCCACGCCCAGCTGCCCTCAGAGGCAAAAGGAACTCCCCAGGCACTCCCTGCCTGCATCCAAGCACCATGGTGGCTTCTCTAGGGAGTCCAAAATTCCTCTCCCAGCAGCAAAGCAAGGAGGAACACGCGCTACAGTTCTTGCAGAGAAACAGTGCCCAGAGGAGCACAGAGGAGTCCAAAACAACACACAAACTCTCTTTTCACACTCTGTGCCTCTTGACTCTCTCTGGTTCTTATCTTTTCTCATCCAGGTTGCATGATGGCAATTGACTGCTTCATCTTAAGCAACCTGTTCTCCTGCTCCCTCTGGACCTCTGCCAGGAAGTTTTCCTGTTGGGCCAGCAGCTGCTGTGCCTCCAAACACTGCCCTTCCAGCTCCTGGTGAGAGGAGGAAGACACTTCCACATGAAGTGCCAGCCAAGCTGCCCAAATAATCAGTGCAAGCTTCATGCCTCGCACCACCCCCCACTTGAAAAGTGCACAGCAGGAAGTGACTTTGTACCCTCCAGCAATGCTGTCCTAAGGGGAAACTCACAAGCAGGATCAGCAGGTGGGAATAAAGGAGATGCCACCTTTCTTTCCTGCTCTGATGGCTGCCTGTTTCTTGGTCCCTCTCCCCTCAGGATTCCCACCTCTTCTCAGAGGTTCAGTTCTCCAAGTGCTGACGTGGTCCTTGTCCTTCCTGTCAGAAGAGGCTGAAGAGAGGCTCTGCTGACCGGAGAAATGGATGCTGCTCAAAGGGAAAAAGAAACATACCAAACCAATTTAAAAGAGACAAAGAAAAAAGAAACAATTCTTTTCCAAACTCAGTTCCTAAGAGGGTCCAGCTAGCACACAGAAATACACAAACATAGGATTGAGGGCGCCCTCAGTATGTGTGCCTTCATGGCCAGGATGCTGCTAGCACAGGCAAACATGGCCCAGAACTGTGCTAGTCTATTCCTCAAGGTGTCATCACTTGCTGGGAATTTTGTCCTGACAGCACTATGGGATTGCTGCTTGCTGTTCAAAAGGCTTTGTTCCTTTCAGGAAACTCTGAACAGACTTATACCAGCTCCTCTTTTCTACAGAGGTGGGCTATTGGAGTGTCCAAAAGAGATGTGGGGCATAAGACATTCCTCAGGAGACTCCCAAGAGCTGTGAAAAATTTTGATCCCACGTGTTGTTCTCAGGACGCTGGACACGCAGGGTGTCAGCAGCAAGCCAGGAGCAAGGACACAAGCAGCAGGACGCAGATGTGCTCAGCTCCGGCTTGCAGGAAGAGTAGGCCCTGCCTTGGCATGGCCCCCCTCCCTCTTGTGCTGGCCGGCATCTTCCTTCTCAGCAGGAAGAGCCAAGGAAGTGGCCTGGTCACCAGCTCCTCGTCTGCCACAAATCCGGGCAGCAAAGCCGCAGCCATTCTCATCTACGTGACCGGGCCAGGCAGCACATGGGGCTGGCACAACTCCTGCTCAGCTGGCCCTGTTTGTCTGGCAGAAAGCAGAGGCAGAAACCTCTAAGAGTGGGGCAGGAGGGAGCAGCTGAGTGCCCTGGGATGCTGACAGTCAGCTGCCCCACAGCCCCCGCCTTCCCACGGAACAATCCAGAACCGCTTGGCAGGGACGGCTTTCGTCATGTTCTTCAAGCCCCCGTCCCCGGCACTGCAATACTTCAGTTCCTTTGCTACCAGCTCAACCTGAATACACCAGCCGAGAGCAAAAGAGGGCCACAGAAATGACCAGAAGGAGGGAGCTCCCCTCTGAGGAACAGCTGGGAGACTTGTGCAGGTTTAGCCTGGACAAGAGCAAGAACCAAGGAGACCTTTCGATATTTGTAGGGGCTTCAAAAAAAGATGGGGACATAGCTTAAAACCTTGTCCTCTTACAATTAGCCCTACTAAAAGATAAAAGACACTCCATGCAGATTGGCTCTAAGGAAGAAACTGTTTACAAGGAGAGTGCTGAAACACTGGCACAGGCTGCCCAGAGAGCTGGGAGGAGCCCCAAGCCTGGCAACATTCAAGGTCAGCTTGGATGGGACTCTGAGCAACCTGGTCCACTTCAAAGATGTCCTTGCCAGTGGCTGGGGATTTGGATTAAATGACATGCACTGGTCCCTTCTAAGATCAAACAGCCTTGGATCCTACTTGGTTTTCATTGCAAAAGCACCCAGAGTGTGTGTGACTAAATTGGGGGGGCCATCTGAAGCCCTGGAGATTGGCCGAGGAACAAACCCTGACAGGGAACAGCTGTTTGGGCTGCAGCCGCTTTGCCTTGTACCTGCAGAAGTTCCACGGCAGAGCCTCGCCTGTGCACATCCATCTGCAGGCAGCAGCCCAGAAATTCATACAAGCCAGAGGGCAGCCTGAGCTTGTGCAGATCTCGTACCCCTTGCTTGCCTATCAGGTAGTTAGCCTGAAGCAAAAGGAAACATGAGACTCGATGTGATTCTTCCATATCCTTTGGTGCTCACCCAGAACCCATCTTTTAAGCTCCAGTCTGCACTGTCAATTTCTTGCCTGGCCAATGGTTAGAGATGAGCCTTCTCTCCCAAAGGAAAAAAGGCTCCAGTGCAGCCCCAGCTATTCCAAGCTGCAACAGGTCTTCCCTTGAAAGCTGATGGGAGCCCCAGGCATGTTTTTACAAGTGGGCCTTGGTGGAAGAACTTCAAGCTGTGAGCATGGGATTTTGTCTAATGGACACGGAGCAGCAGGACACCGCTCTGTGAGCAGATTTGCACCTTACCCTGTCACTGGGTTCCCGAATGTAAGGAACCTCTCCTTTGGCCATTTCTATTCCCACGATGCCAAGGGACCAGATGTCCACTTTGGGGCCGTATGGCTCTTCTCTCACCACCTCGGGTGCCATCCAGCACGTGGTCCCAACCATCGACCTCCGTTTACTCTGCTCACGGCTGAGCAGAGCACAGAGGCCAAAGTCAGCTGAGGAGAAAAACAAGCACTGCTTCAAGTAGGAAACATAGGAAAAGGCTTCCTCGGGACGCCTATGTCTCAGAAGGGCGTGCTGAATCGAGCTGCAAAAGCAGCTGGGCTCTCTTTCCTCAGGGCTGCAGCCAAGGACATGGGCAATTGTGCACTTCGCAACCCCCCCACGATTCCCACCGTGGCTTTTCCTCAGTCATCTCTCCCTTTGGAAGGAACTCCCACCCAAACCAAAGTTACTGCTGCTACCTTGTTGCTCTCTAGCCCACTCAGCACCTTAGAGCCGCGCCCTAGGCTTGCAGAGTGCTCCCTGCCCTGTTCCCGGCGCCACTGCTGGGCACCCGGCAGCCGCTCCAAAGCAGCCCCACACCGCTCCCCGGAGCGCTGCGCCTGACCAAGAATACCCACCCAGCTTGACGGAGCCATCCCGGCCCAGAAGGATGTTGTCACTTTTGAGGTCTCTGTGGATCACCTGGTTGGCATGCAGGAAAGCCAGGCCTTGCAGGCACTGGGAGAGAAAAAACAAACAGGAGGCCAAAAGTGAGTCTGATCTGATTTCATCACACCCAAAAGGAGACTGCTCCTGAAGAGTCACAGATCTCGAAGGAGCAGTGAGCGCTGGCAAGAGCAAGAGCTCGCTGCTGCAACACTAGGAGAGCAGGATCTTTCCAAGGGAAGGCATATTAGCTTGATGGGGAAACACCAGTCATTGCTTGAGACTGTCCCCTGCAAAGCCAGTCAGAGCGATCCCTGCTGTAGTGGATGTGCTCTCCCCGTCCACAGGACAAACAGTGGTTTGCCAAAAGAGGAAAAGTCCCTGCCTTGGCTACCAAGGGGATCACTGTCGGGTGGGAGACTGGAGGACATGGCCTATAGGGCTTCCTCAACAGCAGTCTTGGAAGTAGCTCATGGGTCAGTTTTCAGTAGCAAGCACCATGGCGGGTGCCATGCCACCCTTTGAAGTTGAGACCTGTGAGAGATGAGTCTCTCTTTGGCTTTGCCACTGGTTTAAAACTTGGACACCAGCATCTTTGTGCTTACAGGCAAAGAAGGTATTGCAGAAAGGTTTTGGGCAAAGGCTTGGAGAGGCAAAGTGCAGAACAGAAAATGACAATGGAAATGAGACAGAGAGTTCAATCATGGCAGAGAAGAGTAAAGAACAGACTATAGTGAGAGCAAGGACACCGGCAGGCAGTTCAGTCCAGGTGCTCTTTCTTCTCTGAAGCATAAGAGCAACACAGAAAGAAAGCTCTGAACATGGAATCACTCATTTTGCAGCGCTTTCAAAGGACGAGCCTGTCCAAGCCATCCCAAGCACAAGCAGGATCCCTTACCTCCCGACACACTGTTGCTATGTGTCCTACAGCCATCCTTTTCATGCAGACCACATCAGCTAAGGAGCCTCCATCCATGTACTCCAACACCACCAGAACAGCCCCACGGACAAGGTAGCTGTAAGACAAAAGCAACCGCGTGGAGCTGAATGTGCACAGCAAAATTGCCGTACGGAAGAAGAGACTAGAGCTGAGTTTTGTTTCCAGGTGCCCAGTTAATGAAGAGGGAATCAAGTGAAGACACACTCCACCTGGGCTATCCAGCGCTTGCCATCGGTGCCGTGTAAATGAGGAAGGCACACCCACGGAAAAGGAGACGGCTTAGGTGACAAGCAGGGGAAAACGGCAGTTTTGTGGCAGCAAAGATTAATCTGGAAGCGGACACATCCCAGCAGCTGCTTCATCATCTTCATACACAAATTGCCCCATGAACTCCAGCAGCAAGGAGGCACAGTCTTCACAGCTTTTACTCAGGGCAGGTGGGTGTGCAGCACTGCCAACACCCTTTGGAAAATGGTGCAGAAAGGACAGTGACAAACAGGAAAAGCAATTTCAAACCTGGCAGATTATGGCTCTCCTAGCCTAGTCTTTTGGCATGCAAAGCAATGGAAAACAGCGGGAACAGCGCAAGGGAAATAATTTCTGTGATGCCTTCTCAGCGCTTCTCCTCCGACACTTGGATAAAAATCACGCCCCAAAACAGCTAAACAACATGCAGTGAGTGAACATACATGCTGCTGGTTTAGTAAGAGAGCCAGGTTTCTGAGATCAATCTTCAAGCTATTTCTGCCAGGAAGCATTCGTGGGGACAAAATGCAATCTCCTCCTACGCCTCGCAATGGAGTAGGTTGATGTTAATTGAAAGATCCATCTTCTGCCAGAATACTGACCTTTCTAGGTAGGTGACAATATTGGGGTTCTTCATTTCATTCATGACCAGGATTTCCTTCAACACATCCTCGCAGCCCTGGTGCTGGACATTAATTTCCTTTATGGCCACCTACAATGACATGGAAAGCCATTAAGAGCAGACATTACGAGAGCCTCTTCCTCCGTGCACTCACGGGCCTTGATGCCTTGTCACCTCACTAGAAATGACACTAAACCATCAACCGCAAAGCGCCAACAGCACTCTCTGCACCTGCAGACGTCTGAAAGCGACTTTTTTTATCCCGACTATTATCATTGACACATGGTTTGCAAGCCAAAAGTAATTTGGCTCCTGTGAAGATAAATTGAAACCACTGGAAATTCATTAGCATTTCTAGGGGCTTTGACCCTAGCCTTTCAGAGATGGCTGCCATTCTTGACTGTGTGCCAAAGTCAATGCGCACATACATGACATGGAAAATGCTGTCCAAAAAAGAAACTCCAAGGCGACTCAAAGTAAAGTTACAACCCTAGCACATCCTAACTTCTTCACTTTGGGTTTTGCAACTCTGAAGAACAACCTTGAAGGTGGTTTACAACATGTAATTATTGTAATTTGTAATTCTTTAGTGGGTTTAAAAATGAATAATCCTTCTGTGCTATGCTACAGGTCATAAAGCAGGGCTTAGGGCTTTTGGACACCTCCTCGACCTCCCTCCAAGAGCAGTTCCTGAGCACAGCACTGCAGGTGGATAAGGAACTACCAGGAAGATGGAGTTGTATTTACTGAGAGCTAGAAACGAGGATTCAGGACTTTGAACTTATAGCCCCGAAGAGCAGCGGCACTCTCCAAGACACCACTGTGTCTGTTCAGTACAAATAGCATCTGTGTAGCGGAATGCCTCCGACACAGGATCAACACAAGGTTGTAAGGTTGTATTATTTAAGGCTCTTCATCAATTTCTTCCCATTGGTCTGTGCGCATGTGTGTGTGTGTGTGTGTGTGTGTGTGTGTTTGAACTAGGCTCCCTAGGACTGAAAGACAAAACTGTGCTCCAGGCAAGATCTCTCCTTCTTTAGCTCCTGCATGATATTTGAAAACTGAACCATATGGTGGAAAACAATGGGAAATCCTTTCTGTGTCTGAAGCTGGGCTTAAGAGGAATTGAGACGGAATGATGGCTCTTGCCATCAGCTAATTTATGAATATTTATCCAGTAAATCCAAGCCAGCGCATCCTTCTCTGAAAGACACCACCGCCATCCTTGCATTCATTCAGGTAGGGAGGAAGGACAAAGTCTGTCCTCTGCACGGGCTGCACAGCAGGACAGCCTTTGCAGCAAAGTCAGGTGGCCCAAGGCTTTGGCCATAGATCTCATCACAAGGGAAAGCACTCAAGAGCTGCAAAATCTGCATGGGCTGTTGGCACTTACCGCTCGTCCTGTGGCAGCGTCGAAGGCCTTATAAACGGTCCCAAACCCCCTAGAAACAGAAGAGTGGCAAAAACAGAGAAGTTGGTCAGTGCTGAGAAACAAAAGGCAGCCCAGGCAGGAGCTCTCTGCTTCCTGCAGTGTCTCTAAAACACCAGGCTCTGTCCACTCTTCAGCCAACGGCCCAGCAGCCCAGCAGCCCTCTGCCATGCAGAGTGCCCAAGAGAAAAGCTGGCTGCAACAGGAAGGAGAAGGGCTGCTACAAATCTCAAATGTACACTCTAGATGAAGCATGCGGGCTTTCCTTTGCCTTTCCCTTCTTGTGCCTGTGCCCGTGGGGTGCCTTTCCAATCAATGAAACATACAGTCCTGCTGGGCCTTCTCACCGCTCTCTTTTAATCCTGCCTGCAAAACTCCGGCAACACCACACAGCCTTTCTTCTTTTCCTGACCACTGAAGATTGTTTTCAGCAAAATACTGGAAAGCAATGCTACTGAGAGCTGTTATCTGACGGCTGGCATGTGGGAAGCTGCTCTCAGGTTTTTCTTCCTTCATGAGTGTGGCCAAATTACTTTGAATCATACAAAAGCATGGAAAACCTGGGCTTGCAGATCCTGCTGCTGGAGGCAGGCAAGCCATTGTCAGCAACCAGTTATCTTTCGTGATGCCTTGTTCTGCCTCAGCACTGAGACAGGGACAGTCTAAAGCCAGGGTCTGAAGATGCTTGCAGCTTGCCTGACTTCCCACATGATATTGCACCACCAAAAGACCTGGCCCATGGTTCTGTAGAAGTAAGCGTGGCTGCACTCACCCACTGCCAATACGTTTCCATCCAGTGTACTTCTTCTCTGGATCTCCCACATTGACCTCCTGCCCTGAAAGAAACCAAATGCAAGGAGCAAACTTCAAAACAGGGATCCTGGCTTCCGCGAGATCTGAAACCCAGCTCCACTCTCTGGGCCTCTGAGCAATTGATGGTTGCTTGGCTAACAACAGCATCAACAAGAACAACAGCAGCAGCAGCCCCAGCAAGACAGGCAGCTCAGTGGCACAGCTGGCCGGCACAGAGTCTGATTCTCCACACTCCTTTGCAGGGTTACCTTGAGGGGACACTAAGCCCGTGGGAAAACCATCAGAGCAGACAGAGACCAGAAAAGAACAGGCCCCAAGGCAAGTGGTTGTCATCTGCAAACAGGAAGGAGGGCTGAAAAATCTTGACACTTCATTTTCTTGGGAAGAAACACTCTCTTGTGAGATTCAACAGAAGGTTTCATACTTCCACAGTTACAATGCACCCTGGGATCTGGATGAATTTTTAGCAACAGCTGCTTTTTGCAGAGCAGAAAGAAGATTGCAAAGTGAATTCCAGGAGAGGAGGGGACCTTCTCTACCTCTCAGCGGTTTGCCTAAAGAACGCCTTGACATTTTTAGAGAACAGCAGCTCAGTCTCTAACCAAGAACAACGGCTCTAGGAATTAGGACCCTCTTCATTTCTGAGCAGGCTGAGTTCTGAAGATGCCTTTGCCCATTCCCCATTTAGTGAAGAACTACAAGTCCTTGTCTTCAGCCTGGGCTGCAGCAGTCACTAGCACTGGACTCAGCTCCTTGAACACCACCCACGTGCCCCATCTCCCCAAGTGGGCGCAGCCAGGCGGGTAACAAGGACAGCGCCACTCCTCAGGCGCTGCCGTGACACAGACACCTGCACAAAGGAGATGCTGATCCTTCCACGAGTCCAGGGGAAGCTGCAGCAACGGGACGGCAGCTGAAACCTCACAGCTAAGGAAGGCTCCAGCCTCTGCAGTCACACCGGCTGTCAGCGGCAGGGCAGGCATGACAAAAAGCTTGGCAAAGCCCACAAATGGCCACAGACAGCCGCTGTGAAGAAGCTAGAGCCACATCAAGCCCTGTTTCAAGGTGTTGACCCCTCTAAAGACAGAACATGATTGTCCTTGCCTTCAGGCCCACGGAGGAGTAGATCAATCCACCTTTTGTCCAATGGCAGCTGATAGCAGACACAAAGTAAACTGGGCTCTGTGCTGTACCTGAGCGGTTATTCTCTGGCAGCACTGCACTGGCAGCTATTACCAGTTGCAAGAAGCAACTCAGTTGTACTGCACACTCAGCAGGGCCTTGGTGTGCTTTCCTAGAGTACGATCTGTGCAGGGATTGAGGCCAATGCTTAGTATTCCTGGAGTATTTACCAGCTGGGCATTAGCAGTGACAACGTGCCTGGTACCAGAGGAACATGCAGCAGAGGGGCTGCAGGCTTCCTCCTGAGAATTGCCTGCAGGGCAGCTCTAGCTGACCTGTGTCTCTTTGATGCATCTTCCGAAGAATACCATTAAAATATCAAACAGGCATTGTAAGAAGAGTATCCTGTTCTTCTTCTTTTGGGGCACTTTGAAGAGAGCTCTTCCTCTCTGATTCCTTGAGATTGTTCTAAGAATATAATTTTTTAATTTTTAGGGCATATGGAAAGGATCTCTTCCTCTCTTATTTGTGCTGTCAGCTGCTGTTGTTTTCAAGGAGGCCAGGCTAACCAAAAGGTAGGATTCTTATCAAAACCAGCTGTAGAAGGAGTAGGAGAAGTACTAAGAGTCATAGAAACAACAGCAATATGAAAGCAGCCCTAGAGCAAATCAATTTCTCGGAAGTATTTTGTCTCCAAGGACTGGTGACAAGTCAGGAGTCCACAGGGAAACTAGCAAGCCAACTGTTCTGCTCAGTTTGGCCAGACTAGCACACACAGCTCCTCTGAGTCATTGGCTAGGTGGCAGTCTTCTGCTGCTCCCAAAACAATCCCTGCTTTTGTCTTTACTGTAGAGGGAAGCTCAGGCACAGCCCACCCACGCCCAGCTGCCCTCAGAGACAAAAGGAAGGCCCCAAGCGCTCCCTGCCTGCATCCAAGCACCACGGTGGCTTCTGTAGGGAGTCCAAAATTCCTCTCCCAGCAGCAAAGCAAGGAGGAACATGTGCTACAGTTCTTGCTGAGGCACACACACTAGAATCCACTGCTGGGTCGCACGAAAAATCCCCAGGACGTACTCAGCAGCTTCAGGAACTGCTTCTCTCTTTCCTGGCTTGAGCGGGACGAACCGCTCATGCTCGGGTTTTCAGGCTGCAGAGAGGAGGCTTCTTCGGAGGATGCTGCTGCAGCAACAACTTTGATGGCGTATCCTGCACTCGTCTGGGACAAGAAATTTGTTTGTGTCAGAAAGGTGCCTGGCAGAGATGCCCCAGACAGAGTATTTCAAAGGCAAGCCCTTAGGAGCAGCACTGGTGTTAGGCTGCAAGTGGAGCTGTCAACTCCTCCCCCTCCAGTCAAACCCAAACCAGCAGTCAGAGACTACAGCTTGTCACAGTCAGCCGTAGTAGAGACTGCGAAAGGGAAAGAACAACTGTACCCTTCACCCCCTTCTGAGGACTGCATTCACCACGGACAGGGACAACTTGTTCAGAATCTGCATCCATGCTCGCCTGAACAAACCCCTCAGAAAACAAAGGGAGCACTAAGAGGCCAGCAGAAATACATTCCAAGGATTGCTGGCACACCAGCCCCAGCACTAGCCCTGCTGCCCAGGGCAGCAGCTGAGATTCAGCAAGCCAGCAAGTGTCCTTCTGAGCAGCTGCCATGGAGACCACAGAGCATGGCGGTCAGAGACCTTGGCCCCATGCACCTGCAGCTCTGCAGGGGAAAGGCAACAAGGGCAGAGACCACTTGTTGCATGACTGCAGTGCTTCCTCCTCTTCCACTCACCCGCTTTTGTTCAGCCAGCCTGTACTGCAGCAGGACCTTGTGCATCCTTTCCATTTCTTCATTGTGCCCCTTCTCCATTGCCTTCATCTTGCTCCGAGCTTCCTGCAACTCTGCCTGCAGCTTGTCCTTGATATTCGATCAAGAGGAATCTTACTGGCATCTGCAATCTCACTCAGGTTTCCTCTGTTGCAGTCTCAAAAGCACTTGTGTTCAGCCACTTCCTTCTGCTTCTCTACCCAGCTCTAACCCTTCCATCCTAGCTCTTCTTCCTGGTGCTCAGCACTGGAGCCTGCCAGGCTCTGTGCTTCCAACATGTGTAAGGAAAGGAGAGGTCACCTTCCTTCCCTGCTATCATGGCTGCCTGTCCTCTGGCCCCCCTCTCTTCAGGATTTCTGTCTGTTCTCAGAGGCTCTGTTCTCAAATTCCCCTGCCCTTTGATCAAGGAAAAGCTGCAGATGGACTGCAGGATGAGGACGAGGCCAGCACCTCGATGACCCAGTCACAAGACAGGCCACCAGCTGAAGTACCAGCACCACGGGGCCTGTTGCAACTGCTTCAGGCTCCAAGGAAAGACCTCTGTCCACTGTGGGAGGACAGAAAGCAAGGAACCCAGTTGCTGGGACTGCAGTTGGCAGCAATGTCAGCAGCAGTCTGCTGCATGGCATGTGGCTGTGGGGAAGATGCTGCAGCTTCACTGCCATGCTTTGGGTGGTGACCACCCAGCCTCCTGGGGAACTTGGCTTATGCCCACGCTGAACCTGTGGCTGCCTATACTGTCCCAGCATTGTCCTCTGGCTCTTCACAGGCCGTCAAGTATGAGCTCTTGAACTTCTCTGCTGTCTGGCCCAGCAACGTGTAGCCTACAGCAGATGCCTGTGACCATGTCCCATACTCGGGCTGCTCTTCTGCTAAGCTAGCCCTCCAAAGTCACCTGAAAACTTCAGCCATGTATTGTTCCTTACCAGTTTTTCCACCATCTTCCTTTTCTCCGCTTCCTCTGCAGCTTGCCAGAGTCCCAGAGCCTTGCTGCACTGCTCTTCTGCCCAGCGCAGCTGTTGAGCCATGGCCTCACACTGCTGCTTGCTGAAGGATCTTACAGCCAGCAGCTCACCACGAAGGCCCCTCACATCCTCTGCAAACATGACACACGGCAACAATCAGAGGCTACACAAGCAGAGGAATCTGCTGACCTTAAGCCCTTTCAGTTTCAGGCAAGGAGGAACCTGCCCTCAGCTCTTTCACTCCTCACAAGCCCTGCAGACAGAGTTGCCTTTGGGGCAACTGCACCAGGCAGGGCCATCAGCAGAAACAAAGCGCACGAGGCTCTCACCCAGTATCAGCTCCTTGGCCTGCGTGGCTGCGCGCGCTTGGGCTTCCAGGCGGCTCCTGGCCGTCTCCAGCTCTGACACGTGCTGCTGAGCCTCCAGCAGGCTGCTTTGCAGGCTCTCTTTCTCTGACCTACAAGTTGTCAACAGGGAGAGCAATTGTTCCTGGCACACAGGGGCACTTTCTCCAGTAAGCCACATCTTCAGATGTGCTTTAAGATCCCTTTACCTGGCTTCTGCCAGCTGCTCTGAAATGCCTTGTAGCTCCTGCTCCGTGGCTGCCAGTTGGGCTTCCAGGGCAGCGTTCTCTTGCACCAGCACCGCCTTCTCTCTGCACACCTGGGACAGTGTGTGCCCTTGGCAAGAGAACTCCTGGAGCAGCTTCTCCAGGCCCCTGTGGGCTGGCCGCTGCGGGCGGCAAACCTGCAAGTGGGGGGCACCATTTTTCATGTGGAACTACAACAACAACACAGGCTCGGTCTTAACTTGCTGCCACAAGCAGCAATCAGGGGAGTCTGGCTAGGACAAATCCCTCTGCCACAAGTGCTGCCTAGGAATAAGGTGAGCGTACCTTTGGCGCTGCCAGAGGAACCGCTTCCTTCAGCAGATCCCTCTGAGGCTGCGATTCCTCCGCTCTCTGTGCCGCCACTTCAAACACGCTCTCTAGTGAGGAGTGGCGCTTTCTCTCAAATGCAGCCAACTCCTTCCATCTGCGACAAGGGGACAGACAAACAAGCCTTTAAGTGCAACACAAAAGGTTTTGCTCCTTGCAAAACCAGCACTGCATACCATGCGCCACATAAGGCAGTCTCAGGGCCTTCCAACAGCCCTCTACTTCCACCTCAAGAGAATGCTGCAATTCCCTCCCTAGACCAGCATCTCTCTTTGACATTCGTGCAGGTGAAAGAGTCGCCACTGAGGAAGTCAAACAAGCTTCCAGAAGGCACAGAACATTTCCAGAAAGCTCAGCTACTCTCAGCGCAACAGCTTCCTGCCTGCTGGCTCTAATGCTCCTTTCTGATACAGTGGGTACCAGACTTGGAAGAGTTTTTCTTTGGCTAAGACACGCTTGGTAAGTCCAAAGGAGCAGTCCCACAATTGCTCTTGCTTTCACTAGTGAAACAAGGAAAGAGCCTGCAAGTGATAGCTTGGGGAGGAGGTGGGTAGGATTTTCCAATTCAATCATCAAAGGATCCCAAGACAGTTTAGGCTGGCAGAGACCCCAGGAAGCCTCTAGCCTGGTCTTCCACTCCAAGCAATTGGGGCCAACCTATGGACAGGCTGCTCGAGGCTCTATCCACCTGGGGCTTCCAAATTTCAAGGGTGGAATCTGCACATGCTCTCTGAGGCACTTGTTCTGCTGCATGATTGTCTTTGCGGGCCAATGCTTTGCTGTCCTTAAGCCCAGCCTGAACCTCCCTTGCTTTTACTCTGCTCTACTTCAGAATGCTTTTTGTCAAGGTTTGACAAGTGAGTCCCAGGAGGCAGCTATGCTCTAGGTCGGTCGGCAGCCAGACCTGCCCTGGGCTGCCTTCTCCCGTCTGTGCTGAGCAAGTCAAAGGGTGAAAAGCCAAACGTGTTCTTTGACCCTGGGCCTCCTAAAGCCCAGCAATGCCCAGCCCTGCGCAGAGAAAGTGAGAGAGCTTAACACACACCTCAGCTCCCGGGCGCCGCGCACTCTATCCGTGCTATCGTGCCGCTCCGCCTGTCCTGCCTGGACCGAGGAGTCCTGACTGGCAAGAACCTCTCCTAGCGGGACCTGCAAGGAACGGGCAGGAAAGAAGCACAAACCAGCAATAAGGAGCAGGGAAGTTGGCTCCTGCGAGCTGGCAGAAGCAGCAAGCAGAGACAAAGCCCACCTGCAGGCAAAACTTATTGTGTGGGGCTATTTAGGTGGTGTTTAGGTGGTGTTTTTGTCCCACCTAACTCTTGAGTTGCTTTGGAAATGTCTGAGTAGAAGCAGGGAACACTTCCCTGCTCCCCTCTGGTCAACTGGCTTCCCCTCAGGATTTCAGGCTTTGGAGAGCAGCCAATAGGAACTGCATTCCAGCCCTTCAGAGACGGACCTTGTCCTGTCAAAGTCAAGGGTGGAGTTGAAGTAGTGACTGTAGCTACCTAGGTAGGGCGTGGACAGGGGTAGGTCCCTGCAGGCAGCAGTGGCTCCTCCAAAGCCCACAAGGCTGGGAAGTGCGCCTTGGCACCTCTCCCTCTGCTGCCAGCAGGGAGCCCGCACAGACTGTGTGCACAAAGGGGCTGACTTTGGCACCAGTAGCACTAAAGGGCGTCGTGCTACCGCTTCTCTCACAGCAAGGGAAGTTCACAATCCCTGTGAGAGTGCCAGGAAAATGATGCCTGCATGTGAAAGTTCAGATCCCATTTGCCACAGGTCAGTGGCTGGGCTGAAGAGCTAGGTCAGGGCAGGACTCCAGGCCACAGCATCTTCAGCCACAAAGGGCAAGTGCGGCCTGCTCAGAAACTTGCAGCTCTGCAGTGCACCAAAGCTTTGCACTGCACCAACCAAAGCTGCCACTTCTCGGTGCAGGGTGCTCAGGCCCCGGACATGCAGGTTTGTCGTCCTTTGACAGGACACCTCCCCTTTAGCCTCTGGAGGAAGAGAGCGAGCCCAGAGGAGGTTCTGCTGCTGCTCTGGTGCTCTGCAGACAGGCAGCAGCCTGAGGGACAGGGAGTAACCTGTCATTTAGAGCCTTACTTCTCCTGAATTCTATCCTCAGCTCTCCTAAGCAGAAGTCAAGAATTTGGAGACAAGTGGGATGCTCAGTCATTAAAACTCAGTTCAAGTGCACTAATGACACTAATGTTTGGATGGGATTGCATATGCTTCTGAAGGAACTATTTCAGGCTGCCTACAAGCAGCATGCAGCCTCCTGTCTGCAAAGCTTGACTTTCATTAGCTGAAACCTCTTCAGTGGCAAAGGAGGAAACGGATGGACTCCTTTTGGTGGTGTTCATGCACACATTGACTTTGTGGGCTTTCTTTCAGCCTGCCAAGCTGGCGCTCTACTGCAAGGGGCCAAGGCCACAGCTTTCTCCACAATCCTCAGACCCCAGGAATGTCAAGGGTGCCGTCCCACTCACCGAAGCGGGCACTTGACTCCTTCCACCTCTGAGGCGACCTGCCGGGAACAAGGGAAAACCAACCAGGTGCTGTTAGAAATCTGTTGGTGCTGAGGAATCCCACAGAACAAGTCCACCCAAGCAGAGAGCATTTTCCTTCCACAGCATCCCTCCGGGAGCAACATTCTTTAGCACAGCAAGCGAGAGTGCAGGCCAATAACCTAGGCTGTGTCTACCTTTTGCTCGGCTTTGCCACTAAGGAATTAGAAACTTGGCCGAGAAGATGCAAATTGTTCCTTAGCAGTCAGGGCCTACGTCAGAGCTCACTGTCCAGCCTGCAGCTAAAGCAGCTTTCTTCTCCTCTCTTTCCTGCACTTGCTGTCTCTTTTTGTAAATTGCACGCAGCCTGCCCCCCGCCGTTGCTGGAAACAACTCCCCACCAAAGCTCCCACCAAACCCTTCTTAGCGCTTGCAGTTCTGTTGGGACACAGCACAGGCCAGCTCCGGGGTTCAGGAGCTCACACCAACTGCTCGGCAGTTTGCCCTTCAGCGCAAAGCCAATCCCTCTCGTAGCACACACTGCGTGTGCACTTAGACAGGCGCATCCTTGAGGGATGGAATGCAGAAACAGAGATGCCTTTCCTCAGTTCTGAAGAGAACCAAACAGTTTTTAGAAGAACACCTGCAAAGCTCTCCCAGTCGGCATTTTGGAAGTTCCCACACCCTGCTAGGTAAGAGACACCTCCTTTTGAGGTGAAGCTGTTGACAGGAGCTTTACCAAACCTATGGCAACTTTATGACATTTTTGTTTCATCGTGCTGCCCCAAGAAAAAACTTCTATTTACCAGTCAAACGACGAAAAGCTTTCCGAGAAGCCACCAGTGAAAAGGCCCTGCTGACTGCTCTACGGACTCGCTCCATCGTTTGAGCACTGCTGCTCACGTCCGTAGGCCAGGGACAAAATAAAGGAAAAAACGCCCTCTTGCACAAGTCCCCAGACTGTGCAAGGAAAAAGGGGAGAAACAGGAGACTTGCACCACTCCACCGACTGTGCAAGAAAATACAGGAACAAAAGGACACCTGCTGTGATGGGAGAACAGCACAGCTGAGGTGATCCTCCTGCAATGAGCGCGCCAAGAGCTGCTCTGGACACTGAGACCTTGGGGGCACCAGGAAAACCTCCTGCTGACAACGCTGTGACGTGGCAGCCCTCTGCTGACATCACAATAGCAGCCGTTCCGGCTGGGTTTGTGAATTCATCCATAGCAACCAAGCATTCTCTACAGCTGACACAAAAGAAAAGCCCAGAAAGATCTCCTCTGCCTCAAAGCAGCACAAAACTCCCTTGCAGTCCATAACCCACAGCTCAAAGGAACAAGAGTAACACAAAACAGGCACCAAGCCCATACACCCTGTACGCCAAGCTGAACACTGAGAGAGAGCCAGGATGTGAGGAAGCCAAAGGCAATGTGCCCTTTTGGCCACCAGTGCTTCTGACTACAACCAATTTTAAATTTGCTTTGAAATTCTGTGGATGAAATCGTGCTTTGCTAATATCCCAGAGAGTTCCCTAAATAAGAATGCCTGTCATTCCTGCCCATTTACTGTATGGCTAACATCAACCATTGTAGGGTTCAAGGAAGAATGACACCTAAGTGGGGAGAAAAAGCCAAGTCACCAACCTGTGGCACACACAGCACACTGCTGCTGCACAATCACAGCACCTCCAAGAAGCCTTTGGGGCCTGAGACTCACTTCTGGCAGCTTCCTTGCGCACACATCTGGGAGTCACAGACATCTGACTCTAATGGACGCACAGAAAGAAGGGAAATAAAATCAAATCCCCTATGGGGGCAACATAGAAGCTGTTGTGGGGGGGGAACCAATGCAGCAAAATGGGCAAGTCCCACCTAGAAGGGAGGAGACCATGAGGCAGAGACCAAAGAGCTCAGCTGGAGGGCACACCTTAGGAAAGCAGGCTCAGGAAAACAGAGCAACCACAAGCCTTCAAAAGTTCAGAAGCTTCCTTCCAGGCTGTGTATTGTCCTGATGCAAATGCCCTCTGTGTGTCAGACTGAAAGTCAGGGCAATTCTCAAGAAATGTCTGATTAGATGACAAACACCTTTGGATCTACACACACCGCATTTGTGCCTTACTAGTGTCCTAATCCCAAAGCTTTAAAATGTTGGTGAGTGAGCCTAATTTCCTCAGGGCTGGAGATCAGGGAGTAGTCTCAAACATGCACTACTTACAGAACAGTGCGCAGAGCTATGCGTACTGTTTTCTGCCCACCATTCACAAAACCCTACTGTTTCCTCAAAGGAAAGCAGCAGAAAGCTCTAGCAGCCTGCCCCCACCCCAAGAGTTTCCAACCAATTTTTTCCTCCACTTTCTACATCCTGCGTCTCAGCAAAAGTCCTTTCTGCCAACACAGTGAACTGGAGACGGACCATTGGTTTGTGTGCAAGAGCACGGCTTGGTGTTGCAGCCTGAGAGCTGGAACACAGGAGCTTGGGCAACTGAGCTTTGAGATGCAACAGCAGCCAGAGAATGACCCTGGGGGTGACAGCATGGGGAGGAAAGTGGCCCAGCCATGGCATTGCACACAAGCTGTGGAGGAGGCACTATCAGCATGACAGCCCTAATAAGGCCATACAAACCCTCATAGTTTTACACATGTATTGGAGGCATGTTGCAGATGATAAATAGATATGATTGTTCCCTCAGCTAGCCGGATGTCACTTCTGCCCTTAGATGAATCCTGGAGTGAAATGGACTGTTCCATCCCACCCCCCAAAAGATTGTGGCTCATCCCACACCTCTGTACCTGCCCCTAAAACATCAGCGTCTGTAACCCCATTGGGCCATGCCTTGTTTCGGCCCACATGGGAGCTCCTGATAGGGGGCTCCGAGCGGCCATGCGGTCTCTTGGACTTCCTCCCTCTCTTGGACTTCTGTCCCCCGTGGAAGGGAGGCTTCCCCTCTCCCACCTTTTGTCTCTCCCCTCCCCCACCCTCTTAGGCCCAGCCACGTGCTATGCCTGGGAGAACGAAGCTCGGGCCCTCCTAAACCCATAATAAAACTCTTTTCCCAAGAGCAAGCTTCAGAGATCTCTGCTTCCCTCCACCCCCACCGTGCAGGAGAATAATCTTCACTCAGACGCCGGTTACTCTGCATGTATGTCCATTTTCCTGCCTTGATAACCTTTTGGAAGCAGTCAGAGCTAGCAGGAATCAGCCAGCATCAGGAGCTGATGCAGCCTGGCAATCTGCTGATTTACGGAGGCTTCTGGCTCCCCAGGTGAAGCCAAGGCAAGCCCTGCTGCTGCTGCTGCTGCTCTGCTGCTGCGAAGCAGCGCGAAGGCACCGACGGCACCGTCCGGCCCCAACGCACAGCGCCAGGGCAATGGACAGCGCCCGGGCAAAGCACAGCTGAAGCGCAGGCTGGCCCGGAAGGGAATCCTCCCATGTAGTGCAGGATTTGGGCGTTTTGATTCCACAGCCCTGCCCTGAGCTGGCTGGGCACAAAGCCTCCCCAAGCACGGGTGCCTCCTCTCCAGGCTTTCTGCAGTGCCTTTGCTGACAGGGTCCAGTCAGCCAGGCTGCGGCCAGGCTCAGCTGATGTTACCAAGCAATGCTGTCCAAAAGAGAAGAAGACAAAAGGCAAACCAGAAAGGAAGTATTAGTTGCCATGCTGAGTTCCTGACAGGCAGAGGCAGGATTCCTCTGGTTCCCAGAAAGATGCAGAAACAGGACATCGGGACACTACGTGCCCCTTTCCTTCAGGTCCAGGACCTTGCTATTGCAGGCCAACGTAGCTCACCATTGTATTCAGCCCTTTATCCAGGTGTCATCAGCTTGCTGGGATTTTCCCCCTGAGAGCAGCCTGGGAATGCTGCTTGCTGTCACAGGGCTTTGTTCCTCCCAGGAAACTCCACAGACTCACTCAGCTTCCTCCTTCCTAACACATGGCCCCACTTAACTGCCAGGAGGATAAGCAGTGTAAGCCGTTCCTCAGCAAATGCCAATCCCTTTAAGAAATGCTGATTCCAGTGGGACTTAGGCCCAAGTGGTGTTCTCAAGAGCACTGAAGTTCAGAGTTTCAGCAGCAAGACAAGAGCAGGCAGCTTGGCAGATCTACATCATCTCCAGCAGTCACCTGCCTTGCAAATTCCTCTGCTTCCTGTGGCCATTGGCTGAACTCCTGTTCTTGACCTGCGGCCTTCTCCTGTTACCCCTGAGACTGGCACCTGAGGCAATGAGGCACCTTAGGAGGAAGTCTAGAACAAAATGACAGAGGAGAATTCCACAGAACCTGCACTTTGGATCGTTTGCCAGTTTGGTGCGTGCAGCTGTCCGCAGCAGACGTGGAGTTTGTGGTTCAGTGAGCTGTATGGCCCAGAAAAGAAAAGACTAAGCTCAGGAAAACCAGGATCAATTCACTCAGCTCCTGCAGGCCAAAAATGAGAGTGCAGCAAATGACTGAAAAACACAGTACTACTATGCAGCACACATCCAGCGTGGGTATGACACAGATTTCAAACCCACATCCACGGAAGAATCTGACCTGGCAAGTGTCCCACAAGCCAAAGGGAGTGGTTTTTTGCAAAGGCACCAGGAGCTCCGTGGTGGACAGAGAACTTTGTCAAGAGAAGGGCTTTCCTGGCAGCTGGTGGGAGTGGAGAGAACAGGCATGGGTGCACCCACAATGTGAGGGCTGCCCCAGGGGCCCCCCGGCCATGCACAGGACGTGGGCACTGCCCCGTGCACAGGACGTGTCCCTGCCATATTGCCAACATCAACACTGCTCCAGTGTCATGCAAACACATATGGGCCATTTGTTCCTCGGCATCTTTTCCCCACTAAAAAATCGTTCTTCCTTCAGTGAGCCCTACAATTTGCTGGTTGATGTTAGCCATGCAGTAAATGGGCAGGAATGATAGGCATTCCAATTTAGGGAACTAGTTTTAGTCAGAAGCACTGGTGGCAAAAATACAGAGTGTGTGGGCTTGGTGCCTGTTCTGCGTTCCTCTTGGATCCTTTGAGCTACGGGTTGTGCACTGCAAGCGGGTTTTGTGTTGCTTTGGGACAGTGTGTGCCCTGTCAAAGGAGTCCTTTTTGTCGCCTGATGCTCTTAAGTCTGTGGACAAATGCAGGCATCCTGGTTTTTTTCTCCTGCAATTGTACGCTGTGCAGGCCTGTGCAGTTGTCTTAATTTTGCCTTCTTATACAGTTGGCCGATTGCTGCGGGTGACCCCTTTTTCCCCTTTTCCTTGCACAGTCTGGGGACGTGTGCAAGTGGGTTCTTTTTCCATTTTTGTTTCCTGGCCTGCAGTCGCGAGCAGCACTGATCAAATGATGGAGTGAATTCTCAGAGCAGTTGGCAGGGCTTTCTTGTTGGTGTCATCCCGCAAAGTTTTTAATGGTCTGACAGGTAAGTAAAAGATTTTTGCTGGGCCGAAACAAAAATGACATAAAGATGCCATAAGGTTGGTAAAGCTCCTGGCAACAGCTTCAGCTCAAAAGGGAGTGTCTCTTGCCCAGCAGGGTGTCTGAAGGCATTCGTTTTTTTTATCTCTGTGCTTGTAAGGTCTGCAGACACATGCACGTGTCCTTTTTTCTTCCTTTTTCTTTTACAGTCTGTGAATTTGTGCAGGTGTCCTTTTTTCCCCCCCTGCTTTGCTGTACAGTTAGAGAACTCATGCAAGTGTCCTTTTATCCTCCTTTTTTGGCACAGTCTGCAAACTCATGCAAGCATCCATACTTTTTCATTTTAATTGCATAGTCTGGGGACTTTTGCCAGGGTCCATTGTTTTCATCTTTTCACTGCACACTCTGGGCATTCTTGCAAGCGGGTGATTTTTCTCTTTCTCTTTCACGGACAAGGTGTCCACTGGGTTCCATTCTGTTATTCATCTCTTGGATTGGTGGCAGCTCCCTGACAACTTCTTGTTGGTGATGGAGCAGCCTGAGCACTCTCAGAACCTCTCTGACTTCCTTCTGCCATGGGGGCTCCATGTCGGAGGAGGTGGTGCGGGACTGTTCCTCTGGTGCTGGAGGCCATGCAATATTGCAGCAGCTGTGGGGTCCTGCACCAGGATATCCAAGCAGAGACCATCCTCCTTGACCTGGCCACCGGACAGGCAAAAGTGATGGACTTTGCCTGTGGCACTGACCTGCAAGACACAGTCTGCCCAGACTTAGCAGGTCAGCCTACCCAGGGCTATGATCCCGGCTGCTCCCAGCATCTCATGGCCCAACCTGGCTATGGCTCCGGGGATTCCCCCGTTTGCTGCCAGTCAGGGGCACACCTATGAGCACAGAGATCTGCCTGTAGGAGACAGAAGGAAAGATCATTAGAACCGTTCCACCTTCTCTCACTGCTAAACCAGTTCTTCCCTTCCTCATAAAGACAAAATGCAGATTTTCTGTGCATCAGTGGCAGCTTATCGCACCTGCAGAGCTGAGAGCCTTTTTCCCCTGCTGCTGTGCTACAGGCAGGTTTAGCAGCATTACCTAACACGGAGATTCACAGAGGGACCACAAGCAATTGACTTTGTGCCACTTATTCTCAAAGGTCACCACCACTCTCAGTGGACACAGATGGAAGAGAGTTGTGCACTCACTCCCTGTTTGCCCTGCTGACACACACCTGGCAGGCACAGCTTTACCTGATGGGGAATAACAAGAAGGGACAGCTCCCTCACAGCTGTGCAGCCCAGAGATCTGCAGGGCGCCATCAGCACCTGGCTTCATAAGTGACCAGTTCTGCTGGGATGGAAACCAACCACCAAATCCTCGCTGACTTCAGCAGCGGCAGCAGCAGTGCCTGCATCTGATCCCTAGGTCAGGGGCTGGGCTGCATAAAGGACACACGTGGCACACTGCCCCTGAAGGATGTGATTCTGGAAACAACCACCTACCACTGTCTCCTGTTGTTTGTGCTAGGGTCACACCAGCCTGAGGCACTGGGTAGCCCTCAAGGCCACCTGGGACTGCAGATGACAGGCCCTGGCCTCCGGGACCAAACACAGGGGAGGAAGTCACTCTCCAGATGGAGCTTGCAAATTGAAAAGGCTGCCATGAGCAGGTACCTCAAAGGGCAGACAAATGAGGCCCTCCTGCACTTCAGCTGTGCCACACAGCCACACAGCCTGGGCAGGCACCGCAGAGCACAGGGACAACAGAAAGCACAGAAAGAGGGACAAACCCAGTCAAGCACAGAGACTTTTCATGATTGCTGAGCCAAGCCAGATACCCCAAGCGTGCCATCACCCACCAGTCCTTTTCTGTTGACAAAGAGCAGGTCCAGCGGGTGCCTTGCCTCGCTGGCCAGGGTCCTGCCAGGCCGTTTCCTCTCTGCTCTCCTGTGCTGCCAGCAGACGTGCCCACCTTCTTCCTTCCACTTGCAGAGCCTCGTACCTATGAGCCATGGCCAGGTGGGAGGCAGGAGCAATCCCAGAGGAGAGGTGCCAGCTACACCGAGCAGGAACCAAAAGCCTCTGAAAGCACAGCTGAAAGCCTGTATCTCCACAGCATGTTTTGCTGCCCTGCTCTTCACTGGGAAATGCAATTGCCCCTTCTTCCTCATCCAGAAGTCCACAGCTGGACACAAGCTAGCCAATGGGCAGCATTCCAAAAGCAGTGAAGGTTGGAGCTGATCAAGGAAGAAGAGGGTTGCCAAATCCAAAGCACACCCGAAGGCCCTTAAGAGGGACTTTCCATCTTGAAGAAAGAAGGGCCAATTCACAAGTGAACGTAGAGCCTTATTCCATGGCTGACAAGGAAGGGAATTGTCCAACAGGCTTGATGGTGTTTAGGACTTTTATTGTGAGTCCAGTTCCAAGCTGCATTTGGAAGAAGTAGTCCTGAAGTGGTCCTGGTCATCTCTTCCACTTCCTCGATTGCTTCACTGTGAGTTTCCTTTTTTTTCTTGTGAAAAGCCCTTACAGTGGGGATTTAGATGGCAGGGGTCCATGAAATCTGTGGAAGGAATAACAAACATACAGTCATACCAACAACAGGAGTATGAAAGCAGCCTAGAGCAAATCAATTTCTCGGAAGTATTTTGTCTCCAAGGACTGGTGACAAGTCAGGAGTCCTAAGGGAATCTAGCAAGGCAACTGTTCTGCATAGTTTGGCCAGACTAGCACACACACCTCCTCTGAGTCATTGGCTTGGTGGCAGCCTTCTGCTGCTCCCAAAACAATCCCTGCTTTTGTCTTTACTGTAGAGGGAAGCTCAGGCACAGCCCACCCACGCCCAGCTGCCCTCCTAGACAAAAGGAAGGCCCCAAGCGCTCCCTGCCTGCATCCAAGCACCACGGTGGCTTCTGTAGGGAGTCCAAAATTCCTCTCCCAGCAGCAAAGCAAGGAGGAACACGCGCTACAGTTCTTGCTGAGGCACACACACTAGAATCCTCTGCTGGATCAGACAAAGAATGCACAGGACGTACTCAGCAGCGTCAGGCACCTCCTCAGCAGCCTGACCGCCAGCCCTCTCGCACAGCTCTAGCCTGGGTCTGCAGGGGGCTTCCTGTGGGACCTCCCTCCTTCTGAGAGGAAGCCCTGGCTTTCCCATTCTCTTTGGGCCTGCAATGCCATTCCTGCCTTCCTCAAACCTGCGCTCTCATAGCCCCTCACCAGACCCGTCCCTGAAGACACAAAGCTCTCTCCAGCACTGTTTACCAAGGGCCAGCTAAGAGACCATGCCACCCAGGCAGACAGCATCCAGAGAAACAGTGCCCAGAGGAGCACAGAGGAGTCCAAAACAACACACAAACTCTCTTTTCACACTCTGTGCCTCTTGACTCTCTCTGGTTCTTATCTTTTCTCATCCAGGTTGCATGATGGCAATTGACTGCTTCATCTTAAGCAACCTGTTCTCCTGCTCCCTCTGGACCTCTGCCAGGAAGTTTTCCTGTTGGGCCAGCAGCTGCTGTGCCTCCAAACACTGCCCTTCCAGCTCCTGGTGAGAGGAGGAAGACACTTCCACATGAAGTGCCAGCCAAGCTGCCCAAATAATCAGTGCAAGCTTCATGCCTCGCACCACCCCCCACTTGAAAAGTGCACAGCAGGAAGTGACTTTGTACCCTCCAGCAATGCTGTCCTAAGGGGAAACTCACAAGCAGGATCAGCAGGTGGGAATAAAGGAGATGCCACCTTTCTTTCCTGCTCTGATGGCTGCCTGTTTCTTGGCCCCTCTCCCCTCAGGATTCCCACCTCTTCTCAGAGGTTCAGTTCTCCAAGTGCTGACGTGGTCCTTGTCCTTCCTGTCAGAAGAGGCTGAAGAGAGGCTCCGCTGACCGGAGAAATGGATGCTGCTCAAAGGGAAAAAGAAACATACCAAACCAATTTAAAAGAGACAAAGAAAAAAGAAACAATTCTTTTCCAAACTCAGTTCCTAAGAGGGTCCAGCTAGCACACAGAAATACACAAACATAGGACTGAGGGCGCCCTCACTATGTGTGCCTTCATGGCCAGGATGCTGCTAGCACAGGCAAACATGGCCCAGAACTGTGCTAGTCTATTCCTCAAGGTGTCATCACTTGCTGGGATTTTTGTCCTGACAGCACTATGGGATTGCTGCTTGCTGTTCAAAAGGCTTTGTTCCTTTCAGGAAACTCTGAACAGACTTATACCAGCTCCTCTTTTCTACAGAGGTGGGCTCTTGGAGTGTCCAAAAGAGATGTGGGGCATAAGACATTCCTCAGGAGACTCCCAAGAGCTGTGAAAAATTTTGATCCCACGTGTTGTTCTCAGGACGCTGGACACGCAGGGTGTCAGCAGCAAGCCAGGAGCAAGGACACAAGCAGCAGGACGCAGATGTGCTCAGCTCCGGCTTGCAGGAAGAGTAGGCCCTGCCTTGGCATGGCCCCCCTCCCTCTTGTGCTGGCCGGCATCTTCCTTCTCAGCAGGAAGAGCCAAGGAAGTGGCCTGGTCACCAGCTCCTCGTCTGCCACAAATCCGGGCAGCAAAGCCGCAGCCATTCTCATCTACGTGACCGGGCCAGGCAGCACATGGGGCTGGCACAACTCCTGCTCAGCTGGCCCTGTTTGTCTGGCAGAAAGCAGAGGCAGAAACCTCTAAGAGTGGGGCAGGAGGGAGCAGCTGAGTGCCCTGGGATGCTGACAGTCAGCTGCCCCACAGCCCCCGCCTTCCCACGGAACAATCCAGAACCGCTTGGCAGGGACGGCTTTTGTCGTGTTCTTCAAGCCCCCGTCCCCGGCACTGCAATACTTCAGTTCCTTTGCTACCAGCTCAACCTGAATACACCAGCCGAGAGCAAAAGAGGGCCACAGAAATGACCAGAAGGAGGGAGCTCCCCTCTGAGGAACAGCTGGGAGACTTGTGCAGGTTTAGCCTGGACAAGAGCAAGAACCAAGGAGACCTTTCGATATTTGTAGGGGCTTCAAAAAAAGATGGGGACATATCTTTTAGTAGGGCTAATTGTAAGAGGACAAGGTTTTAAGCTAAAAGACACTCCATGCAGATTGGCTCTAAGGAAGAAACTGTTTACAAGGAGAGTGCTGAAACACTGGCACAGGCTGCCCAGAGAGCTGGGAGGAGCCCCAAGCCTGGCAACATTCAAGGTCAGCTTGGATGGGACTCTGAGCAACCTGGTCCACTTCAAAGATGTCCTTGCCAGTGGCTGGGGATTTGGATTAAATGACATGCACTGGTCCCTTCTAAGCTCAAACAGCCTTGGATCCTACTTGGTTTTCATTGCAAAAGCACCCAGAGTGTGTATGACTAGATGGGGGGGGGGGGCATCTGAAGCCCTGGAGATTGGCCGAGGAACAAACCCTGACAGGGAACAGCTGTTTGGGCTGCAGCCGCTTTGCCTTGTACCTGCAGAAGTTCCACGGCAGAGCCTCGCCTGTGCACATCCATCTGCAGGCAGCAGCCCAGAAATTCATACAAGCCAGAGGGCAGCCTGAGCTTGTGCAGATCTCGTACCCCTTGCTTGCCTATCAGGTAGTTAGCCTGAAGCAAAAGGAAACATGAGACTCAATGTGATTCTTCCATATCCTTTGGTGCTCACCCAGAACCCATCTTTTAAGCTCCAGTCTGCAGTGTCAATTTCTTGCCTGGCCAATGGTTAGAGATGAGCCTTCTCTCCCAAAGGAAAAAAGGCTCCAGTGCAGCCCCAGCTATTCCAAGCTGCAACAGGTCTTCCCTTGACAGCTGATGGGAGCCCCAGGCATGTTTTTACAAGTGGGCCTTGGTGGAAGAACTTCAAGCTGTGAGCATGGGATTTTGTCTAATGGACACGGAGCAGAAGGACACCGCTCTGTGAGCAGATTTACACCTTACCCTGTCACTGGGTTCCCGAATGTAAGGAACCTCTCCTTTGGCCATTTCTATTCCCACGATGCCAAGGGACCAGATGTCCACTTTGGGGCCGTATGGCTCTTCTCTCACCACCTCGGGTGCCATCCAGCACGTGGTCCCAACCATCGACCTCCGTTTACTCTGCTCACGGCTGAGCAGAGCACAGAGGCCAAAGTCAGCTGAGGAGAAAAACAAGCACTGCTTCAAGTAGGAAACATAGGAAAAGGCTTCCTCGGGACGCCTATGTCTCAGAAGGGCGTGCTGAATCGAGCTGCAAAAGCAGCTGGGCTCTCTTTCCTCAGGGCTGCAGCCAAGGACATGGGCAATTGTGCACTTCGCAACCCCCCCACGATTCCCACCGTGGCTTTTCCTCAGTCATCTCTCCCTTTGGAAGGAACTCCCACCCAAACCAAAGTTACTGCTGCTACCTTGTTGCTCTCTAGCCCACTCAGCACCTTAGAGCCGCGCCCTAGGCTTGCAGAGTGCTCCCTGCCCTGTTCCCGGCGCCACTGCTGGGCACCCGGCAGCCGCTCCAAAGCAGCCCCACACCGCTCCCCGGAGCGCTGCGCCTGACCAAGAATACCCACCCAGCTTGACAGAGCCATCCCGGCCCAGAAGGATGTTGTCACTTTTGAGGTCTCTGTGGATCACCTGGTTGGCATGCAGGAAAGCCAGGCCTTGCAGGCACTGGGAGAGAAAAAACAAACAGGAGGCCAAAAGTGAGTCTGATCTGATTTCATCACACCCAAAAGGAGACTGCTCCTGAAGAGTCACAGATCTCGAAGGAGCAGTGAGCGCTGGCAAGAGCAAGAGCTCGCTGCTGCAACACTAGGAGAGCAGGATCTTTCCAAGGGAAGGCATATTAGCTTGACGGGGAAACACCAGTCATTGCTCGAGACTGTCCCCTGCAAAGCCAGTCAGAGCGATCCCTGCTGTAGTGGATGTGCTCTCCCCGTCCACAGGACAAACAGTGGTTTGCCAAAAGAGGAAAAGTCCCTGCCTTGGCTACCAAGGGGATCACTGTCAGGTGGGAGACTGGAGGACATGGCCTATAGGGCTTCCTCAACAGCAGTCTTGGAAGTAGCTCATGGGTCAGTTTTCAGTAGCAAGCACCATGGCGGGTGCCATGCCACCCTTTGAAGTTGAGACCTGTGAGAGATGAGTCTCTCTTTGGCTTTGCCACTGGTTTAAAACTTGGACACCAGCATCTTTGTGCTTACAGGCAAAGAAGGTATTGCAGAAAGGTTTTGGGCAAAGGCTTGGAGAGGCAAAGTGCAGAACAGAAAATGACAATGGAAATGAGACAGAGAGTTCAATCATGGCAGAGAAGAGTAAAGAACAGACTATAGTGAGAGCAAGGACACCGGCAGGCAGTTCAGTCCAGGTGCTCTTTCTTCTCTGAAGCATAAGAGCAACACAGAAAGAAAGCTCTGAACATGGAATCACTCATTTTGCAGCGCTTTCAAAGGACGAGCCTGTCCAAGCCATCCCAAGCACAAGCAGGATCCCTTACCTCCCGACACACTGTTGCTATGTGTCCTACAGCCATCCTTTTCATGCAGACCACATCAGCTAAGGAGCCTCCATCCATGTACTCCAACACCACCAGAACAGCCCCACGGACAAGGTAGCTGTAAGACAAAAGCAACCGCGTGGAGCTGAATGTGCACAGCAAAATTGCCGTACGGAAGAAGAGACTAGAGCTGAGTTTTGTTTCCAGGTGCCCGGTTAATGAAGAGGGAATCAAGTGAAGACACACTCCACCTGGGCTATCCAGCGCTTGCCATTGGTGCCGTGTAAATGAGGAAGGCACACCCACGGAAAAGGAGACGGCTTAGGTGACAAGCAGGGGAAAACGGCAGTTTTGTGACAGCAAAGATTAATCTGGAAGCAGACACATCCCAGCAGCTGCTTCATCATCTTCATACACAAATTGCCCCATGAACTCCAGCAGCAAGGAGGCACAGTCTTCACAGCTTTTACTCAGGGCAGGTGGGTGTGCAGCACTGCCAACACCCTTTGGAAAACCATGCAGAAAGGACAGTGACAAACAGGAAAAGCAATTTCAAACCTGGCAGATTATGGCTCTCCTAGCCTAGTCTTTTGGCATGCAAAGCAATGGAAAACAGCGGGAACAGCGCAAGGGAAATAATTTCTGTGATGCCTTCTCAGCGCTTCTCCTCCGACACTTGGATAAAAATCACGCCCCAAAACAGCTAAACAACATGCAGTGAGTGAACATACATGCTGCTGGTTTAGTAAGAGAGCCAGGTTTCTGAGATCAATCTTCAAGCTATTTCTGCCAGGAAGCATTCGTGGGGACAAAATGCAATCACCTCCCACGCCTCGCAATGGAGTAGGTTGATGTTAATTGAAAGATCCATCTTCTGCCAGAATACTGACCTTTCTAGGTAGGTGACAATATTGGGGTTCTTCATTTCATTCATGACCAGGATTTCCTTCAACACATCCTCGCAGCCCTGGTGCTGGACATTAATTTCCTTTATGGCCACCTACAATGACATGGAAAGCCATTAAGAGCAGACATTATGAGAGCCTCTTCCTCCGTGCACTCATGGGCCTTGATGCCTTGTCACCTCACTAGAAATGACACTAAACCATCAACCGCAAAGCGCCAACAGCACTCTCTGCACCTGCAGACGTCTGAAAGCGACTTTTTTTATCCCGACTATTATCATTGACACATGGTTTGCAAGCCAAAAGTAATTTGGCTCCTGTGAAGATAAATTGAAACCACTGGAAATTCATTAGCATTTCTAGGGGCTTTGACCCTAGCCTTTCAGAGATGGCTGCCATTCTTGACTGTGTGCCAAAGTCAATGCGCACATACATGACATGGAAAATGCTGTCCAAAAAAGAAACTCCAAGGCGACTCAAAGTAAAGTTACAACCCTAGCACATCCTAACTTCTTCACTTTGGGTTTTGCAACTCTGAAGAACAACCTTGAAGGTGGTTTACAACATGTAATTATTGTAATTTGTAATTCTTTAGTGGGTTTAAAAATGAATAATCCTTCTGTGCTATGCTACAGGTCATAAAGCAGGGCTTAGGGCTTTTGGACACCTCCTCGACCTCCCTCCAAGAGCAGTTCCTGAGCACAGCACTGCAGGTGGATAAGGAACTACCAGGAAGATGGAGTTGTATTTACTGAGAGCTAGAAACGAGGATTCAGGACTTTGAACTTATAGCCCTAAAGAGCAGCAGGACTCTCCAAGAAACCACTGTGTCTGTTCAGTACAAATAGCATCTGTGTAGCAGAATGCCTCCGACACAGGATCAACACAAGGTTGTAAGGTTGTATTATTTAAGGCTCTTCATCAATTTCTTCCCATTGGTCTGTGCGCATGTGTGTGTGTGTGTGTGTGTGTGTGTGTGTGTGTTTGAACTAGGCTCCTTAGGACTGAAAGACAAAACTGTGCTCCAGGCAAGATCTCTCCTTCTTTAGCTCCTGCATGATATTTGAAAACTGAACCATATGGTGGAAAACAATGGGAAATCCTTTCTGTGTCTGAAGCTGGGCTTAAGAGGAATTGAGACGGAATGATGGCTCTTGCCATCAGCTAATTTATGAATATTTATCCAGTAAATCCAAGCCAGCGCATCCTTCTCTGAAAGACAGCACCGCCATCCTTGCATTCATTCAGGTAGGGAGGAAGGACAAAATCTGTCCTCTGCACGGGCTGCACAGCAGGACAGCCTTTGCAGCAACGTCAGGTGGCCCAAGGCTTTGGCCATAGATCTCATCACAAGGGAAAGCACTCAAGAGCTGCAAAATCTGCATGGGCTGTTGGCACTTACCGCTCGTCCTGTGTCAGCGTCGAAGGCCTTATAAACGGTCCCAAACCCCCTAGAAACAGAACGGTGGCAAGAACAGAGAAGTTGGTCAGTGCTGAGAAACAAAAGGCAGCCCAGGCAGGAGCTCTCTGCTTCCTGCAGTGTCTCTAAAACACCAGGCTCTGTCCACTCTTCAGCCAACGGCCCAGCAGCCCAGTAGCCCTCTGCCATGCAGAGTGCCCAAGAGAAAAGCTGGCTGCAACAGGAAGGAGAAGGGCTGCTACAAATCTCAAATGTACACTCTAGATGAAGCATGCGGGCTTTCCTTTGCCTTTCCCTTCTTGTGCCTGTGCCCGTGGGGTGCCTTTCCAATCAATGAAACATACAGTCCTGCTGGGCCTTCTCACCGCTCTCTTTTAATCCTGCCTGCAAAACTCCGGCAACACCACACAGCCTTTCTTCATTCCTGACCACTGAAGATTGTTTTCAGCAAAATACTGGAAAGCAATGCTACTGAGAGCTGTTATCTGACGGCTGGCATGTGGGAAGCTGCTCTCAGGTTTTTCTTCCTTCATGAGTGTGGCCAAATTACTTTGAATCATACAAAAGCATGGAAAACCTGGGCTTGCAGATCCTGCTGCTGGAGGCAGGCAAGCCATTGTCAGCAACCAGTTATCTTTCATGATGCCTTGTACTGCCTCAGCACTGAGACAGGGACAGTCTAAAGCCAGGGTCTGAAGATGCTTGCAGCTTGCCTGACTTCCCACATGATATTGCACCACCAAAAGACCTGGCCCATGGTTCTGTAGAAGTAAGCGTGGCTGCACTCACCCACTGCCAATACGTTTCCATCCAGTGTACTTCTTCTCTGGATCTCCCACATTGACCTCCTGCCCTGAAAGAAACCAAATGCAAGGAGCAAACTTCAAAACAGGGATCCTGGCTTCCGCGAGATCTCAAACCCAGCTCCACTCTCTGGGCCTCTGAGCAATTGATGGTCGCTTGGCTAACAACAGCATCAACAAGAACAACAGCAGCAGCAGCCCCAGCAAGACAGGCAGCTCGGTGGCACAGCTGGCCTGCACAGAGTCTGATTCTCCACACTCCTTTGCAGGGTTACCTTGAGGGGACACTAAGCCCATGGGAAAACCATCAGAGCAGACAGAGACCAGAAAAGAACAGGCCCCAAGGCAAGTGGTTGTCATCTGCAAACAGGAAGGAGGGCTGAAAAATCTTGACACTTCATTTTCTTGGGAAGAAACACTCTCTTGTGAGATTCAACAGAAGGTTTCATACTTCCACAGTTACAATGCACCCTGGGATCTGGATGAATTTTTAGCAACAGCTGCTTTTTGCAGAGCAGAAAGAAGATTGCAAAGTGAATTCCAGGAGAGGAGGGGACCTTCTCTACCTCTCAGCGGTTTGCCTAAAGAACGCCTTGACATTTTTAGAGAACAGCAGCTCACGCTCTAACCAAGAACAACGGCTCTAGGAATTAGGACCCTCTTCATTTCTGAGCAGGCTGAGTTCTGGAGATGCCTTTGCCCATTCCCCATTTAGTGAAGAACTACAAGTCCTTGTCTTCAGCCTGGGCTGCAGCAGTCACTAGCACTGGACTCAGCTCCTTGAACACCACCCACGTGCCCCATCTCCCCAAGTGGGCGCAGCCAGGCGGGTAACAAGGACAGCGCCGCTCCTCAGGCGCTGCCGTGACACAGACACCTGCACAAAGGAGATGCTGATCCTTCCACGAGTCCAGGGGAAGCTGCAGCAACGGGACGGCAGCTGAAACCTCACAGCTAAGGAAGGCTCCAGCCTCTGCAGTCACACCGGCTGTCAGCGGCAGGGCAGGCATGACAAAAAGCTTGGCAAAGCCCACAAATGGCCACAGACAGCCGCTGTGAAGAAGCTAGAGCCACATCAAGCCCCGTTTCAAGGTGTTGACCCCTCTCAAGACAGAACATGATTGTCCTTGCCTTCAGGCCCACGGAGGAGTAGATCAATCCACCTTTTGTCCAATGGCAGCTGATAGCAGACACAAAGTAAACTGGGCTCTGTGCTGTACCTGAGCGGTTATTCTCTGGCAGCACTGCACTGGCAGCTATTACCAGTTGCAAGAAGCAACTCAGTTGTACTGCACACTCAGCAGGGCCTTGGTGTGCTTTCCTAGAGTACGATCTGTGCAGGGATTGAGGCCAATGCTTAGTATTCCTGGAGTATTTACCAGCTGGGCATTAGCAGTGACAACGTGCCTGGTACCAGAGGAACATGCAGCAGAGGGGCTGCAGGCTTCCTCCTGAGAATTGCCTACAGGGCAGCTCTAGCTGACCTGTGTCTCTTTGATGCATCTTCCGAAGAATACCATTAAAATATCAAACAGGCATTGTAAGAAGAGTATCCTGTTCTTCTTCTTTTGGGGCACTTTGAAGAGAGCTCTTCCTCTCTGATTCCTTGAGATTGTTCTAAGAATATAATTTTTTAATTTTTAGGGCATATGGAAAGGATCTCTTCCTCTCTTATTTGTGCTGTCAGCTGCTGTTGTTTTCAAGGAGGCCAGGCTAACCAAAAGGTAGGATTCTTATCAAAACCAGCTGTAGAAGGAGTAGGAGAAGTACTAAGAGTCATAGAAACAACAGCATTATGAAAGCAGCCCTAGAGCAAATCAATTTCTCGGAAGTATTTTGTCTCCAAGGACTGGTGACAAGTCAGGAGTCCACAGGGAAACTAGCAAGCCAACTGTTCTGCTCAGTTTGGCCAGACTAGCACACACAGCTCCTCTGAGTCATTGGCTAGGTGGCAGTCTTCTGCTGCTCCCAAAACAATCCCTGCTTTTGTCTTTACTGTAGAGGGAAGCTCAGGCACAGCCCACCCACGCCCAGCTGCCCTCAGAGACAAAAGGAAGGCCCCAAGCGCTCCCTGCCTGCATCCAAGCACCACGGTGGCTTCTGTAGGGAGTCCAAAATTCCTCTCCCAGCAGCAAAGCAAGGAGGAACATGTGCTACAGTTCTTGCTGAGGCACACACACTAGAATCCACTGCTGGGTCGCACGAAAAATCCCCAGGACGTACTCAGCAGCTTCAGGAACTGCTTCTCTCTTTCCTGGCTTGAGCGGGACGAACCGCTCATGCTCGGGTTTTCAGGCTGCAGAGAGGAGGCTTCTTCGGAGGATGCTGCTGCAGCAACAGCTTTGATGGCGTATCCTGCACTCGTCTGGGACAAGAAATTTGTTTGTGTCAGAAAGGTGCCTGGCAGAGATGCCCCAGACAGAGTATTTCAAAGGCAAGCCCTTAGGAGCAGCACTGGTGTTAGGCTGCAAGTGGAGCTGTCAACTCCTCCCCCTCCAGTCAAACCCAAACCAGCAGTCAGAGACTACAGCTTGTCACAGTCAGCCGTAGTAGAGACTGCGAAAGGGAAAGAACAACTGTACCCTTCACCCCCTTCTGAGGACTGCATTCACCACGGACAGGGACAACTTGTTCAGAATCTGCATGGGTCACCATGCTCGCCTGAACAAACCCCTCAGAAAACAAAGGGAGCACTAAGAGGCCAGCAGAAATACATTCCAAGGATTGCTGGCACACCAGCCCCAGCACTAGCCCTGCTGCCCAGGGCAGCAGCTGAGATTCAGCAAGCCAGCAAGTGTCCTTCTGAGCAGCTGCCATGGAGACCACAGAGCATGGCGGTCAGAGACATTGGCCCCATGCACCTGCAGCTCTGCAGGGGAAAGGCAACAAGGGCAGAGACCACTTGTTGCATGACTGCAGTGCTTCCTCCTCTTCCACTCACCCGCTTTTGTTCAGCCAGCCTGTACTGCAGCAGGACCTCGTGCATCCTTTCCATTTCTTCATTGTGCCCCTTCTCCATTGCCTTCATCTTGCTCCGAGCTTCCTGCAACTCCGCCTGCAGCTTGTCCTTGATATTCGATCAAGAGGAATCTTACTGGCATCTGCAATCTCACTCAGGTTTCCTCTGTTGCAGTCTCAAAAGCACTTGTGTTCAGCCACTTCCTTCTGCTTCTCTACCCAGCTCTAACCCTTCCATCCTAGCTCTTCTTCCTGGTGCTCAGCACTGGAGCCTGCCAGGCTCTGTGCTTCCAACATGTGTAAGGAAAGGAGAGGTCACCTTCCTTCCCTGCTATCATGGCTGCCTGTCCTCTGGCCCCCCTCTCTTCAGGATTTCTGTCTGTTCTCAGAGGCTCTGTTCTCAAATTCCCCTGCCCTTTGATCAAGGAAAAGCTGCAGATGGACTGCAGGATGAGGACGAGGCCAGCACCTCGATGACCCAGTCACAAGACAGGCCACCAGCTGAAGTACCAGCACCACGGGGCCTGTTGCAACTGCTTCAGGCTCCAAGGGAAGACCTCTGTCCACTGTGGGAGGACAGAAAGCAAGGAACCCAGTTGCTGGGACTGCAGTTGGCAGCAATGTCAGCAGCAGTCTGCTGCATGGCATGTGGCTGTGGGGAAGATGCTGCAGCTTCACTGCCATGCTTTGGGTGGTGACCACCCAGCCTCCTGGGGAACTTGGCTTATGCCCACGCTGAACCTGTGGCTGCCTATACTGTCCCAGCATTGTCCTCTGGCTCTTCACAGGCCGTCAAGTATGAGCTCTTGAACTTCTCTGCTGCCTGGCCCAGCAACGTGTAGCCTACAGCAGATGCCTGTGACCATGTCCCATACTCGGGCTGCTCTTCTGCTAAGCCAGCCCTCCAAAGTCACCTGAAAACTTCAGCCATGTATTGTTCCTTACCAGTTTTTCCACCATCTTCCTTTTCTCCGCTTCCTCTGCAGCTTGCCAGAGTCCCAGAGCCTTGCTGCACTGCTCTTCTGCCCAGCGCAGCTGTTGAGCCATGGCCTCACACTGCTGCTTGCTGAAGGATCTTACAGCCAGCAGCTCACCACGAAGGCCCCTCACATCCTCTGCAAACATGACACACGGCAACAATCAGAGGCTACACAAGCAGAGGAATCTGCTGACCTTAAGCCCTTTCAGTTTCAGGCAAGGAGGAACCTGCCCTCAGCTCCTTCACTCCTCACAAGCCCTGCAGACAGAGCTGCCTTTGGGGCGACTGCACCAGGCAGGGCCATCAGCAGAAACAAAGCGCACGAGGCTCTCACCCAGTATCAGCTCCTTGGCCTGCGTGGCTGCGCGCGCTTGGGCTTCCAGGCGGCTCCTGGCCGTCTCCAGCTCTGACACGTGCTGCTGAGCCTCCAGCAGGCTGCTTTGCAGGCTCTCTTTCTCTGACCTACAAGTTGTCAACAGGGAGAGCAATTGTTCCTGGCACACAGGGGCACTTTCTCCAGTAAGCCACATCTTCAGATGTGCTTTAAGATCCCTTTACCTGGCTTCTGCCAGCTGCTCTGAAATGCCTTGTAGCTCCTGCTCCGTGGCTGCCAGTTGGGCTTCCAGGGCAGCGTTCTCTTGCACCAGCACCGCCTTCTCTCTGCACACCTGGGACAGTGTGTGTCCTTGGCAAGAGAACTCCTGGAGCAGCTTCTCCAGGCCCCTGTGGGCTGGCCGCTGCGGGCGGCAAACCTGCAAGTGGGGGGCACCATTTTTCATGTGGAACTACAACAACAACAACACAGGCTCGGTCTTAACTTGCTGCCACAAGCAGCAATCAGGGGAGTCTGGCTAGGACAAATCCCTCTGCCACAAGTGCTGCCTAGGAATAAGGTGAGCGTACCTTTGGCGCTGCCAGAGGAACCGCTTCCTTCAGCAGATCCCTCTGAGGCTGCGATTCCTCTGCTCTCTGTGCCGCCACTTCAAACACGCTCTCTAGTGAGGAGTGGCGCTTTCTCTCAAATGCAGCCAACTCCTTCCATCTGCGACAAGGGGACAGACAAACAAGCCTTTAAGTGCAACACAAAAGGTTTTGCTCCTTGCAAAACCAGCACTGCATACCATGCGCCACATAAGGCAGTCTCAGGGCCTTCCAACAGCCCTCTACTTCCACCTCAAGAGAATGCTGCAATTCCCTCCCTAGACCAGCATCTCTCTTTGACATTCGTGCAGGTGAAAGAGTCGCCACTGAGGAAGTCAAACAAGCTTCCAGAAGGCACAGAATATTTCCAGAAAGCTCAGCTACTCTCAGCGCAACAGCTTCCTGCCTGCTGGCTCTAATGCTCCTTTCTGATACAGTGGGTACCGGACTTGGAAGAGTTTATCTTTGGCTAAGACACGCTTGGTAAGTCCAAAGGAGCAGTCCCACAATTGCTCTTGCTTTCACTAGTGAAACAAGGAAAGAGCCTGCAAGTGATAGCTTGGGGAGGAGGTGGGTAGGATTTTCCAATTCAATCATCAAAGGATCCCAAGATAGTTTAGGATGGCAGAGACCCCAGGAAGCCTCTAGCCTGGTCTTCCACTCTAAGCAATTGGTGCCAACCTCTAGACAGGCTGCTCGAGGCTCTATCCACCTGGGGCTTCCAAATTTCAAGGGTGGAATCTGCACATGCTCTCTGAGGTACTTGTTCTGCTGCATGATTGTCTTTGCGGGCCAATGCTTTGCTGTCCTTAAGCCCAGCCTGAACCTCCCTTGCTTTTACTCTGCTCTACTTCAGAATGCTTTTTGTCAAGGTTTGACAAGTGAGTCCCAGGAGGCAGCTATGCTCTAGGTCGGTCGGCAGCCAGACCTGCCCTGGGCTGCCTTCTCCCGTCTGTGCTGAGCAAGTCAAAGGGTGAAAAGCCAAACGTGTTCTTTGACCCTGGGCCTCCTAAAGCCCAGCAATGCCCAGCCCTGCGCAGAGAAAGTGAGAGAGCTTAACACACACCTCAGCTCCCGGGCGCCGCGCACTCTATCCGTGCTATCGTGCCGCTCCGCCTGTCCTGCCTGGACCGAGGAGTCCTGACTGGCAAGAACCTCTCCTAGCGGGACCTGCAAGGAACGGGCAGGAAAGAAGCACAAACCAGCAATAAGGAGCAGGGAAGTTGGCTCCTGCGAGCTGGCAGAAGCAGCAAGCAGAGACAAAGCCCACCTGCAGGCAAAATTTATTGTGTGGGGCTGTTTAGGTGGTGTTTAGGTGGTGTTTTTGTCCCACCTAACTCTTGAGTTGCTTTGGAAATGTCTGAGTAGAAGCAGGGAACACTTCCCTGCTCCCCTCTGGTCAACTGGCTTCCCCTCAGGATTTCAGGCTTTGGAGAGCAGCCAATAGGAACTGCATTCCAGCCCTTCAGAGACGGACCTTGTCGTGTCAAAGTCAAGGGTGGAGTTGAAGTAGTGACTGTAGCTACCTAGGTAGGGCGTGGACGGGGGTAGGTCCCTGCAGGCAGCAGTGGCTCCTCCGAAGCCCACAAGGTTGGGAAGTGCGCCTTGGCACCTCTCCCTCTGCTGCCAGCAGGGAGCCCGCACAGACTGTGTGCACAAAGGGGCTGACTTTGGCACCAGTAGCACTAAAGGGCATTGTGCTACCGCTTCTCTCACAGCAAGGGAAGTTCACAGTCCCTGTGAGAGTGCCAGGAAAATGATGCCTGCATGTGAAAGTTCAGATCCCATTTGCCACGGGTCAGTGGCTGGGCTGAAGAGCTAGGTCAGGGCAGGACTCCAGGCCACAGCATCTTCAGCCACAAAGGGCAAGTGCGGCCTGCTCAGAAACTTGCAGCTCTGCAGTGCACCAAAGCTCTGCACTGCACCAACCAAAGCTGCCACTTCTCGGTGCAGGGTGCTCAGGCCCCGGACATGCAGGTTTGTCGTCCTTTGACAGGACACCTCCCCTTTAGCCTCTGGAGGAAGAGAGCGAGCCCAGAGGAGGTTCTGCTGCTGCTCTGGTGCTCTGCAGACAGGCAGCAGCCTGAGGGACAGGGAGTAACCTGTCATTTAGAGCCTTACTTCTCCTGAATTCTATCCTCAGCTCTCCTAAGCAGAAGTCAAGAATTTGGAGACAAGTGGGATGCTCAGTCATTAAAACTCAGTTCAAGTGCACTAATGACACTAATGTTTGGATGGGATTGCATATGCTTCTGAAGGAGCTATTTTAGCCTGCCTACAAGCAGCATGCAGCCTCCTGTCTGCAAAGCTTGACTTTCATTAGCTAAAACCTCTTCAGTGGCAAAGGAGGAAACGGATGGACTCCTTTTGGTGGTGTTCATGCACACATTGACTTTGTGGGCTTTCTTTCAGCCTGCCAGGCTGGCGCTCTACTGCAAGGGGCCAAGGCCACAGCTTTCTCCACAATCCTCAGACCCCAGGAATGTCAAGGGTGCCGTCCCACTCACCGAAGCGGGCACTTGACTCCTTCCACCTCTGAGGCGACCTGCCGGGAACAAGGGAAAACCAACCAGGTGCTGTTAGAAATCTGTTGGTGCTGAGGAATCCCACAGAACAAGTCCACCCAAGCAGAGAGCATTTTCCTTCCACAGCATCCCTCCGGGAGCAACATTCTTTAGCACAGCAAGCGAGAGTGCAGGCCAATAACCTAGGCTGTGTCTACCTTTTGCTCGGCTTTGCCACTAAGGAATTAGAAACTTGGCCGAGAAGATGCAAATTGTTCCTTAGCAGTCAGGGCCTACGTCGGAGCTCACTGTCCAGCCTGCAGCTAAAGCAGCTTTCTTCTCCTCTCTTTCCTGCACTTGCTGTCTCTTTTTGTAAATTGCACGCAGCCTGCCCCCCGCCATTGCTGGAAACAACTCCCCACCAAAGCTCCCACCAAACCCTTCTTAGCGCTTGCAGTTCTGTTGGGACACAGCACAGGCCAGCTCTGGGGTTCAGGAGCTCACACCAACTGCTCGGCAGTTTGCCCTTCAGCGCAAAGCCAATCCCTCTCGTAGCACACACTGCGTGTGCACTTAGACAGGCGCATCCTTGAGGGATGGAATGCAGAAACAGAGATGCCTTTCCTCAGTTCTGAAGAGAACCGAACAGTTTTTAGAAGAACACCTGCAAAGCTCTCCCAGTCGGCATTTTGGAAGTTCCCACACCCTGCTAGGTAAGAGACACCTCCTTTTGAGGTGAAGCTGTTGACAGGAGCTTTACCAAACATATGGCAACTTTATGACATTTTTGTTTCATCGTGCTGCCCCAAGAAAAAACTTCTATTTACCAGTCAAACGACGAAAAGCTTTCCGAGAAGCCACCAGTGAAAAGGCCCTGCTGACTGCTCTACGGACTCGCTCCATCGTTTGAGCACTGCTGCTCACGTCCGTAGGCCAGGGACAAAATAAAGGAAAAAACGCCCTCTTGCACAAGTCCCCAGACTGTGCAAGGAAAAAGGGGAGAAACAGGAGACTTGCACCACTCCACCGACTGTGCAAGAAAATACAGGAACAAAAGGACACCTGCTGTGATGGGAGAACAGCACAGCTGAGGTGATCCTCCTGCAATGAGCGCGCCAAGAGCTGCTCTGGACACTGAGACCTTGCGGGCACCAGGAAAACCTCCTGCTGACAACGCTGTGACGTGGCAGCCCTCTGCTGACATCACAATAGCAGCCGTTCCGGCTGGGTTTGTGAATTCATCCATAGCAACCAAGCATTCTCTACAGCTGACACAAAAGAAAATCCCAGAAAGATCTCCTCTGCCTCAAAGCAGCACAAAACTCCCTTGCAGTCCATAACCCACAGCTCAAAGGAACAAGAGTAACACAAAACAGGCACCAAGCCCATACACCCTGTACGCCAAGCTGAACACTGAGAGAGAGCCAGGATGTGAGGAAGCCAAAGGCAATGTGCCCTTTTGGCCACCAGTGCTTCTGACTACAACCAATTTTAAATTTGCTTTGAAATTCTGTGGATGAAATCGTGCTTTGCTAATATCCCAGAGAGTTCCCTAAATAAGGATGCCTGTCATTCCTGCCCATTTACTGTATGGCTAACATCAACCATTGTAGGGTTCAAGGAAGAATGACACCTAAGTGGGGAGAAAAAGCCAAGTCACCAACCTGTGGCACACACAGCACACTGCTGCTGCACAATCACAGCACCTCCAAGAAGCCTTTGGGGCCTGAGACTCACTTCTGGCAGCTTCCTTGCGCACACATCTGGGAGTCACAGACATCTGACTCTAATGGACGCACAGAAAGAAGGGAAATAAAATCAAATCCCCTATGGGGGCAACATAGAAGCTGTTGTGGGGGGGGAACCAATGCAGCAAAATGGGCAAGTCCCACCTAGAAGGGAGGAGACCATAAGGCAGAGACCAAAGAGCTCAGCTGGAGGGCACACCTTAGGAAAGCAGGCTCAGGAAAACAGAGCAACCACAAGCCTTCAAAAGTTCAGAAGCTTCCTTCCAGGCTGTGTATTGTCCTGATGCAAATGCCCTCTGTGTGTCAGACTGAAAGTCAGGGCAATTCTCAAGAAATGTCTGATTAGACGACAAACGCCTTTGGATTGACACACACGGCATTTGTGCCTTACTAGTGTCCTAATCCCAAAGCTTTAAAATGTTGGTGAGTGAGCCTAATTTCCTCAGGGCTGGAGATCAGGGAGTAGTCTCAAACATGCACTACTTACAGAACAGTGCGCAGAGCTATGCGTACTGTTTTCTGCCCACCATTCACAAAACCCTACTGTTTCCTCAAAGGAAAGCAGCAGAAAGCTCTAGCAGCCTGCCCCCACCCCAAGAGTTTCCAACCAATTTTTTCCTCCACTTTCTACATCCTGCGTCTCAGCAAAAGTCCTTTCTGCCAACACAGTGAACTGGAGACGGACCATTGGTTTGTGTGCAAGAGCACGGCTTGGTGTTGCAGCCTGAGAGCTGGAACACAGGAGCTTGGGCAACTGAGCTTTGAGATGCAACAGCAGCCAGAGAATGACCCTGGGGGTGACAGCATGGGGAGGAAAGTGGCCCAGCCATGGCATTGCACACAAGCTGTGGAGGAGGCACTATCAGCATGACAGCCCTAATAAGGCCATACAAACCCTCATAGTTTTACACATGTATTGGAGGCATGTTGCAGATGATAGATAGATATGATTGTTCCCTCAGCTAGCCGGATGTCAATTCTGCCCTTAGATGAATCCTGGAGTGAAATGGACTGTTCCATCCCACCCCCCAAAAGATTGTGGCTCATCCCACACCTCTGTACCTGCCCCTAAAACATCAGCGTCTGTAACCCCATTGGGCCATGCCTTGTTTCGGCCCACATGGGAGCTCCTGATAGGAAGCTCTGAGCGGCCATGCGGTCTCTTGGACTTCCTCCCTCTCTTGGACTTCTGTCCCCCGTGGAAGGGAGGCTTCCCCTCTCCCACCTTTTGTCTCTCCCCTCCCCCACCCTCTTAGGCCCAGCCACGTGCTATGCCTGGGAGAACGAAGCTCGGGCCCTCCTAAACCCATAATAAAACTCTTTTCCCAAGAGCAAGCTTCAGAGATCTCTGCTTCCCTCCACCCCCACCGTGCAGGAGAATAATCTTCACTCAGACGCCGGTTACTCTGCATGTATGTCCATTTTCCTGCCTTGATAACCTTTTGGAAGCGGTCAGAGCTAGCAGGATTCAGCCAGCATCAGGAGCTGATGCAGCCTGGCAATCTGCTGATTTACGGAGGCTTCTGGCTCCCCAGGTGAAGCCAAGGCAAGCCCTGCTGCTGCTGCTGCTGCTCTGCTGCTGCGAAGCAGCGCGAAGGCACCGAGGGCACCGTCCGGCCCCAACGCACAGCGCCAGGGCAATGGACAGCGCCCGGGCAAAGCACAGCTGAAGCGCAGGCTGGCCCGGAAGGGAATCCTCCCATGCAGTGCAGGATTTGGGCGTTTTGATTCCACAGCCCTGCCCTGAGCTGGCTGGGCACAAAGCCTCCCCAAGCACGGGTGCCTCCTCTCCAGGCTTTCTGCAGTGCCTTTGCTGACAGGGTCCAGTCAGCCAGGCTGCGGCCAGGCTCAGCTGATGTTACCAAGCAATGCTGTCCAAAAGAGAAGAAGACAAAAGGCAAACCAGAAAGGAAGTATTAGTTGCCATGCTGAGTTCCTGACAGGCAGAGGCAGGATTCCTCTGGTTCCCAGAAAGATGCAGAAACAGGACATCGGGACACTACGTGCCCCTTTCCTTCAGGTCCAGGACCTTGCTATTGCAGGCCAACGTAGCTCACCATTGTATTCAGCCCTTTATCCAGGTGTCATCAGCTTGCTGGGATTTTCCCCCTGAGAGCAGCCTGGGAATGCTGCTTGCTGTCACAGGGCTTTGTTCCTCCCAGGAAACTCCACAGACTCACTCAGCTTCCTCCTTCCTAACACATGGCCCCACTTAACTGCCAGGAGGATAAGCAGTGTAAGCCGTTCCTCAGCAAATGCCAATCCCTTTAAGAAATGCTGATTCCAGTGGGACTTAGGCCCAAGTGGTGTTCTCAAGAGCACTGAAGTTCAGAGTTTCAGCAGCAAGACAAGAGCAGGCAGCTTGGCAGATCTACATCATCTCCAGCAGTCACCTGCCTTGCAAATTCCTCTGCTTCCTGTGGCCATTGGCTGAACTCCTGTTCTTGACCTGCGGCCTTCTCCTGTTACCCCTGAGACTGGCACCTGAGGCAATGAGGCACCTTAGGAGGAAGTCTAGAACAAAATGACAGAGGAGAATTCCACAGAACCTGCACTTTGGATCGTTTGCCAGTTTGGTGCGTGCAGCTGTCCGCAGCAGACGTGGAGTTTGTGGTTCAGTGAGCTGTATGGCCCAGAAAAGAAAAGACTAAGCTCAGGAAAACCAGGATCAATTCACTCAGCTCCTGCAGGCCAAAAATGAGAGTGCAGCAAATGACTGAAAAACACAGTACTACTATGCAGCACACATCCAGCGTGGGCATGACACAGATTTCAAACCCACATCCACGGAAGAATCTGACCTGGCAAGTGTCCCACAAGCCAAAGGGAGTGGTTTTTTGCAAAGGCACCAGGAGCTCCGTGGTGGACAGAGAACTTTGTCAAGAGAAGGGCTTACCTGGCAGCTGGTGGGAGTGGAGAGAACAGGCATGGGTGCACCCACAATGTGAGGGCTGCCCCAGGGGCCCCCCGGCCATGCACAGGACGTGGGCAGTGCCCCGTGCACAGGACGTGTCCCTGCCATATTGCCAACATCAACACTGCTCCAGTGTCATGCAAACACATATGGGCCATTTGTTCCTCGGCATCTTTTCCCCACTAAAAAATCGTTCTTCCTTCAGTGAGCCCTACAATTTGCTGGTTGATGTTAGCCATGCAGTAAATGGGCAGGAATGATAGGCATTCCAATTTAGGGAACTAGTTTTAGTCAGAAGCACTGGTGGCAAAAATACAGAGTGTGTGGGCTTGGTGCCTGTTCTGCGTTCCTCTTGGATCCTTTGAGCTACGGGTTGTGCACTGCAAGCGGGTTTTGTGTTGCTTTGGGACAGTGTGTGCCCTGTCAAAGGAGTCCTTTTTGTCGCCTGATGCTCTTAAGTCTGTGGACAAATGCAGGCATCCTGGTTTTTTTCTCCTGCAATTGTACGCTGTGCAGGCCTGTGCAGTTGTCTTAATTTTGCCTTCTTCTTATACAGTTGGCCGATTGCTGCGGGTGACCCCTTTTTCCCCTTTTCCTTGCACAGACTGGGGACGTGTGCAAGTGTGTTCTTTTTCCATTTTTGTTTCCTGGCCTGCAGTCGCGAGCAGCACTGATCAAATGATGGAGTGAATTCTCAGAGCAGTTGGCAGGGCTTTCTTGTTGGTGTCATCCCGCAAAGTTTTTAATGGTCTGACAGGTAAGTAAAAGATTTTTGCTGGGCCGAAACAAAAATGACATAAAGATGCCATAAGGTTGGTAAAGCTCCTGGCAACAGCTTCAGCTCAAAAGGGAGTGTCTCTTGCCCAGCAGGGTGTCTGAAGGCATTCGTTTTTTTTATCTCTGTGCTTGTAAGGTCTGCAGACACATGCACGTGTCCTTTTTTCTTCCTTTTTCTTTTACAGTCTGTGAATTTGTGCAGGTGTCCTTTTTTCCCCCCCTGCTTTGCTGTACAGTTAGAGAACTCATGCAAGTGTCCTTTTATCCTCCTTTTTTGGCACAGTCTGCAAACTCATGCAAGCATCCATACTTTTTCATTTTAATTGCATAGTCTGGGGACTTTTGCCAGGGTCCATTGTTTTCATCTTTTCACTGCACACTCTGGGCATTCTTGCAAGCGGGTGATTTTTCTCTTTCTCTTTCACGGACAAGGTGTCCACTGGGTTCCATTCTGTTATTCATCTCTTGGATTGGTGGCAGCTCCCTGACAACTTCTTGTTGGTGATGGAGCAGCCTGAGCACTCTCAGAACCTCTCTGACTTCCTTCTGCCATGGGGGCTCCATGTCGGAGGAGGTGGTGCGGGACTGTTCCTCCGGTGCTGGAGGCCATGCAATATTGCAGCAGCTGTGGGGTCCTGCACCAGGATATCCAAGCAGAGATCATCCTCCTTGACCTGGCCACCGGACAGGCAAAAGTGATGGACTTTGCCTGTGGCACTGACCTGCAAGACACAGTCTGCCCAGACTTAGCAGGTCAGCCTACCCAGGGCTATGCTCCCGGCTGCTCCCAGCATCTCACGGCCCAACCTGGCTATGGCTCCGGGGATTCCCCCGTTTGCTGCCAGTCAGGGGCACACCTATGAGCACAGAGATCTGCCTGTAGGAGACAGAAGGAAAGATCATTAGAACCGTTCCACCTTCTCTCACTGCTAAACCAGTTCTTCCCTTCCTCATAAAGACAAAATGCAGATTTTCTGTGCATCAGTGGCAGCTTATTGCACCTGCAGAGCTGAGAGCCTTTTTCCCCTGCTGCTGTGCTACAGGCAGGTTTAGCAGCATTACCTAACACGGAGATTCACAGAGGGACCACAAGCAATTGACTTTGTGCCACTTATTCTCAAAGGTCACCACCACTCTCAGTGGACACAGATGGAAGAGAGTTGTGCACTCACTCCCTGTTTGCCCTGCTGACACACACCTGGCAGGCACAGCTTTACCTGATGGGGAATAACAAGAAGGGACAGCTCCCTCACAGCTGTGCAGCCCAGAGATCTGCAGGGCGCCATCAGCACCTGGCTTCATAAGTGACCAGTTCTGCTGGGATGGAAACCAACCACCAAATCCTCACTGACTTCAGCAGCGGCAGCAGCAGTGCCTGCATCTGATCCCTAGGTCAGGGGCTGGGCTGCATAAAGGACACATGTGGCACACTGCCCCTGAAGGATGTGATTCTGGAAACAACCACCTACCACTGTCTCCTGTTGTTTGTGCTAGGGTCACACCAGCCTTTGGCACTGGGTAGCCCTCAAGGCCACCTGGGACTGCAGATGACAGGCCCTGGCCTCCAGGACCAAACACAGGGGAGGAAGTCACTCTCCAGATGGAGCTTGCAAATTGAAAAGGCTGCCATGAGCAGGTACCTCAAAGGGCAGACAAATGAGGCCCTCCTGCACTTCAGCTGTGCCACGCAGCCACACAGCCTGGGCAGGCACCGCAGAGCACAGGGACAACAGAAAGCACAGAAAGAGGGACAAACCCAGTCAAGCACAGAGACTTTTCATGATTGCTGAGCCAAGCCAGATAACCCCAAGCGTGCCATCACCCACCAGTCCTTTTCTGTTGACAAAGAGCAGGTCCAGCGGGTGCCTTGCCTCGCTGGCCAGGGTCCTGCCAGGCCGTTTCCTCTCTGCTCTCCTGTGCTGCCAGCAGACGTGCCCACCTTCTTCCTTCCACTTGCAGAGCCTCGTACCTATGAGCCATGGCCAGGTGGGAGGTAGGAGCAATCCCAGAGGAGAGGTGCCAGCTACACCGAGCAGGAACCAAAAGCCTCTGAAAGCACAGCTGAAAGCCTGTATCTCCACAGCATGTTTTGCTGCCCTGCTCTTCACTGGGAAATGCAATTGCCCCTTCTTCCTCATCCAGAAGTCTACAGCTGGACACAAGCTAGCCAATGGGCAGCATTCCAAAAGCAGTGAAGGTTGGAGCTGATCAAGGAAGAAGAGAGTTGCCAAATCCAAAGCACACCCAAATGCCCTTAAGAGGGACTTTCCATCTTGAAGAAAGAAGGGCCAATTCACAAGTGAACGTAGAGCCTTATTCCATGGCTGACAAGGAAGGGAATTGTCCAAAAGGCTTGATGGTGTTTAGGACTTTTATTGTGAGTCCAGTTCCAAGCTGCATTTGGAAGAAGTAGTCCTGAAGTGGTCCTGGTCATCTCTTCCGCTTCCTCAATTGCTTCACTGCAAGTTTCCTTTGTTTTCTTGTGAAAAGCCCTTAGAGTGGGGATTTAGATGGTGGGGGCCCTTGAAATCTGTGGAAGGAATAACAGACGTACAGTCATAGCAACAACAGCAGTATGAAAGCAGCCCTATAGCAAATCAATTTCTCGGAAGTATTTTGTCTCCAAGGACTGGTGACAAGTCAGGAGTCCTAAGGGAATCTAGCAAGGCAACTGTTCTGCATAGTTTGGCCAGACTAGCACACACAGCTCCTCTGAGTCATTGGCTAGGTGGCAGCGTTCTGCTGCTCCCAAAACAATCCCTGCTTTTGTCTTTACTGTAGAGGGAAGCTCAGGCACAGCCCACCCACGCCCAGCTGCCCTCAGAGGCAAAAGGAACTCCCCAGGCACTCCCTGCCTGCATCCAAGCACCACGGTGGCTTCTCTAGGGAGTCCAAAATTCCTCTCCCAGCAGCAAAGCAAGGAGGAACACGCGCTACAGTTCTTGCTGAGGCACACACGCTAGAATCCTCTGCTGGATCAGACAAAGAATGCACAGGACGTACTCAGCAGCGTCAGGCACCTCCTCAGCAGCCTGACCGCCAGCCCTCTCGCACAGCTCTAGCCTGGGTCTGCAGGGGGCTTCCTGTGGGACCTCCCTCCTTCTGAGAGGAAGCCCTGGCTTTCCCATTCTCTTTGGGCCTGCAATGCCATTCCTGCCTTCCTCAAACCTGCGCTCTCATAGCCCCTCACCAGACCCGTCCCTGAAGACACAAAGCTCTCTCCAGCACTGTTTACCAAGGGCCAGCTAAGAGACCATGCCACCCAGGCAGACAGCATCCAGAGAAACAGTGCCCAGAGGAGCACAGAGGAGTCCAAAACAACACACAAACTCTCTTTTCACACTCTGTGCCTCTTGACTCTCTCTGGTTCTTATCTTTTCTCATCCAGGTTGCATGATGGCAATTGACTGCTTCATCTTAAGCAACCTGTTCTCCTGCTCCCTCTGGACCTCTGCCAGGAAGTTTTCCTGTTGGGCCAGCAGCTGCTGTGCCTCCAAACACTGCCCTTCCAGCTCCTGGTGAGAGGAGGAAGACACTTCCACATGAAGTGCCAGCCAAGCTGCCCAGATAATCAGTGCAAGCTTCATGCCTCGCACCACCCCCCACTTGAAAAGTGCACAGCAGGAAGTGACTTTGTACCCTCCAGCAATGCTGTCCTAAGGGGAAACTCACAAGCAGGATCAGCAGGTGGGAATAAAGGAGATGCCACCTTTCTTTCCTGCTCTGATGGCTGCCTGTTTCTTGGCCCCTCTCCCCTCAGGATTCCCACCTCTTCTCAGAGGTTCAGTTCTCCAAGTGCTGACGTGGTCCTTGTCCTTCCTGTCAGAAGAGGCTGAAGAGAGGCTCCGCTGACCGGAGAAATGGATGCTGCTCAAAGGGAAAAAGAAACATACCAAACCAATTTAAAAGAGACAAAGAAAAAAGAAACAATTCTTTTCCAAACTCAGTTCCTAAGAGGGTCCAGCTAGCACACAGAAATACACAAACATAGGACTGAGGGCGCCCTCAGTATGTGTGCCTTCATGGCCAGGATGCTGCTAGCACAGGCAAACATGGCCCAGAACTGTGCTAGTCTATTCCTCAAGGTGTCATCACTTGCTGGGATTTTTGTCCTGACAGCACTATGGGATTGCTGCTTGCTGTTCAAAAGGCTTTGTTCCTTTCAGGAAACTCTGAACAGACTTATACCAGCTCCTCTTTTCTACAGAGGTGGGCTCTTGGAGTGTCCAAAAGAGATGTGGGGCATAAGACATTCCTCAGGAGACTCCCAAGAGCTGTGAAAAATTTTGATCCCACGTGTTGTTCTCAGGACGCTGGACACGCAGGGTGTCAGCAGCAAGCCAGGAGCAAGGACACAAGCAGCAGGACGCAGATGTGCTCAGCTCCGGCTTGCAGGAAGAGTAGGCCCTGCCTTGGCATGGACCCCCTCCCTCTTGTGCTGGCCGGCATCTTCCTTTTCAGCAGGAAGAGCCAAGGAAGTGGCCTGGTCACCAGCTCCTCGTCTGCCACAAATCCGGGCAGCAAAGCCGCAGCCATTCTCATCTACGTGACCGGGCCAGGCAGCACATGGGGCTGGCACAACTCCTGCTCAGCTGGCCCTGTTTGTCTGGCAGAAAGCAGAGGCAGAAACCTCTAAGAGTGGGGCAGGAGGGAGCAGCTGAGTGCACTGGGATGCTGACAGTCAGCTGCCCCACAGCCCCCGCCTTCCCACGGAACAATCCAGAACCGCTTGGCAGGGACGGCTTTCGTCGTGTTCTTCAAGCCCCCGTCCCCGGCACTGCAATACTTCAGTTCCTTTGCTACCAGCTCAACCTGAATACACCAGCCGAGAGCAAAAGAGGGCCACAGAAATGACCAGAAGGAGGGAGCTCCCCTCTGAGGAACAGCTGGGAGACTTGTGCAGGTTTAGCCTGGACAAGAGCAAGAACCAAGGAGACCTTTCGATATTTGTAGGGGCTTCAAAAAAAGATGGGGACATAGCTTAAAACCTTGTCCTCTTACAATTAGCCCTACTAAAAGATAAAAGACACTCCATGCAGATTGGCTCTAAGGAAGAAACTGTTAACAAGGAGAGTGCTGAAACACTGGCACAGGCTGCCCAGAGAGCTGGGAGGAGCCCCAAGCCCAGCAACATTCAAGGTCAGCTTGGATGGGACTCTGAGCAACCTGGTCCACTTCAAAGATGTCCTTGCCAGTGGCTGGGGATTTGGATTAAATGACATGCACTGGTCCCTTCTAAGCTCAAACAGCCTTGGATCCTACTTGGTTTTCATTGCAAAAGCACCCAGAGTGTGTATGACTAGATTGGGGGGGCCATCTGAAGCCCTGGAGATTGGCCGAGGAACAAACCCTGACAGGGAACAGCTGTTTGGGCTGCAGCCGCTTTGCCTTGTACCTGCAGAAGTTCCACGGCAGAGCCTCGCCTGTGCACATCCATCTGCAGGCAGCAGCCCAGAAATTCATACAAGCCAGAGGGCAGCCTGAGCTTGTGCAGATCTCGTACCCCTTGCTTGCCTATCAGGTAGTTAGCCTGAAGCAAAAGGAAACATGAGACTCAATGTGATTCTTCCATATCCTTTGGTGCTCACCCAGAACCCATCTTTTAAGCTCCAGTCTGCAGTGTCAATTTCTTGCCTGGCCAATGGTTAGAGATGAGCCTTCTCTCCCAAAGGAAAAAAGGCTCCAGTGCAGCCCCAGCTATTCCAAGCTGCAACAGGTCTTCCCTTGACAGCTGATGGGAGCCCCAGGCATGTTTTTACAAGTGGGCCTTGGTGGAAGAACTTCAAGCTGTGAGCATGGGATTCTGTCTAATGGACACGGAGCAGCAGGACACCGCTCTGTGAGCAGATTTACACCTTACCCTGTCACTGGGTTCCCGAATGTAAGGAACCTCTCCTTTGGCCATTTCTATTCCCACGATGCCAAGGGACCAGATGTCCACTTTGGGGCCGTATGGCTCTTCTCTCACCACCTCGGGTGCCATCCAGCACGTGGTCCCAACCATCGACCTCCGTTTACTCTGCTCACGGCTGAGCAGAGCACAGAGGCCAAAGTCAGCTGAGGAGAAAAACAAGCACTGCTTCAAGTAGGAAACATAGGAAAAGGCTTCCTCGGGACGCCTATGTCTCAGAAGGGCGTGCTGAATCGAGCTGCAAAAGCAGCTGGGCTCTCTTTCCTCAGGGCTGCAGCCAAGGACATGGGCAATTGTGCACTTCGCAACCCCCCCACGATTCCCACCGTGGCTTTTCCTCAGTCATCTCTCCCTTTGGAAGGAACTCCCACCCAAACCAAAGTTACTGCTGCTACCTTGTTGCTCTCTAGCCCACTCAGCACCTTAGAGCCGCGCCCTGGGCTTGCAGAGTGCTCCCTGCCCTGTTCCCGGCGCCACTGCTGGGCACCCGGCAGCCGCTCCAAAGCAGCCCCACACCGCTCCCCGGAGCGCTGCGCCTGACCAAGAATACCCACCCAGCTTGACGGAGCCATCCCGGCCCAGAAGGATGTTGTCACTTTTGAGGTCTCTGTGGATCACCTGGTTGGCATGCAGGAAAGCCAGGCCTTGCAGGCACTGGGAGAGAAAAAACAAACAGGAGGCCAAAAGTGAGTCTGATCTGATTTCATCACACCCAAAAGGAGACTGCTCCTGAAGAGTCACAGATCTCGAAGGAGCAGTGAGCGCTGGCAAGAGCAAGAGCTCGCTGCTGCCACACTAGGAGAGCAGGATCTTTCCAAGGGAAGGCATATTAGCTTGACGGGGAAACACCAGTCATTGCTCGAGACTGTCCCCTGCAAAGCCAGTCAGAGCGATCCCTGCTGTAGTGGATGTGCTCTCCCCGTCCACAGGACAAACAGTGGTTTGCCAAAAGAGGAAAAGTCCCTGCCTTGGCTACCAAGGGGATCACTGTCGGGTGGGAGACTGGAGGACATGGCCTATAGGGCTTCCTCAACAGCAGTCTTGGAAGTAGCTCATGGGTCAGTTTTCAGTAGCAAGCACCATGGCGGGTGCCATGCCACCCTTTGAAGTTGAGACCTGTGAGAGATGAGTCTCTCTTTGGCTTTGCCACTGGTTTAAAACTTGGACACCAGCATCTTTGTGCTTACAGGCAAAGAAGGTATTGCAGAAAGGTTTTGGGCAAAGGCTTGGAGAGGCAAAGTGCAGAACAGAAAATGACAATGGAAATGAGACAGAGAGTTCAATCATGGCAGAGAAGAGTAAAGAACAGACTATAGTGAGAGCAAGGACACCGGCAGGCAGTTCAGTCCAGGTGCTCTTTCTTCTCTGAAGCATAAGAGCAACACAGAAAGAAAGCTCTGAACATGGAATCACTCATTTTGCAGCGCTTTCAAAAGACGAGCCTGTCCAAGCCATCCCAAGCACAAGCAGGACCCCTTACCTCCCGACACACTGTTGCTATGTGTCCTACAGCCATCCTTTTCACGCAGACCACATCAGCTAAGGAGCCTCCATCCATGTACTCCAACACCACCAGAACAGCCCCACAGACAAGGTAGCTGTAAGACAAAAGCAACCGCGTGGAGCTGAATGTGCACAGCAAAATTGCCGTACGGAAGAAGAGACTAGAGCTGAGTTTTATTTCCAGGTGCCCAGTTAATGAAGAGGGAATCAAGTGAAGACACACTCCACCTGGGCTATCCAGCGCTTGCCATCGGTGCCATGTAAATGAGGAAGGCACACCCACGGAAAAGGAGACGGCTTAGGTGACAAGCAGGGGAAAACGGCAGTTTTGTGACAGCAAAGATTAATCTGGAAGCGGACACATCCCAGCAGCTGCTTCATCATCTTCATACACAAATTGCCCCATGAACTCCAGCAGCAAGGAGGCACAGTCTTCACAGCTTTTACTCAGGGCAGGTGGGTGTGCAGCACTGCCAACACCCTTTGGAAAACCATGCAGAAAGGACAGCGATAAACAGGAAAAACAATTTCAAACCTGGCAAATTATGGCTCTCCTAGCCTAGTCTTTTGGCATGCAAAGCAATGGAAAACAGTGGGAACAGGGCAAGGGAAATAATTTCTGTGATGCCTTCTCAGCGCTTCTCCTCCGACACTTGGATAAAAATCACGCCCCAAAACAGCTAAACAACATGCAGTGAGTGAACATACATGCTGCAGGTTTAGTAAGAGAGCCAGGTTTCTGAGATCAATCTTCAAGCTATTTCTGCCAGGAAGCATTCGTGGGGACAAAATGCAATCTCCTCCTACGCCTCGCAATGGAGTAGGTTGATGTTAATTGAAAGATCCATCTTCTGCCAGAATACTGACCTTTCTAGGTAGGTGACAATATTGGGGTTCTTCATTTCATTCATGACCAGGATTTCCTTCAACACATCCTCGCAGCCCTGGTGCTGGACATTAATTTCCTTTATGGCCACCTACAATGACATGGAAAGCCATTAAGAGCAGACATTACGAGAGCCTCTTCCTCCGTGCACTCACGGGCCTTGATGCCTTGTCACCTCACTAGAAATGACACTAAACCATCAACCGCAAAGCGCCAACAGCACTCTCTGCACCTGCAGACGTCTGAAAGCGACTTTTTTTATCCCGACTATTATCATTGACACATGGTTTGCAAGCCAAAAGTAATTTGGCTCCTGTGAAGATAAATTGAAACCACTGGAAATTCATTAGCATTTCTAGGGGCTTTGACCCTAGCCTTTCAGAGATGGCTGCCATTCTTGACTGTGTGCCAAAGTCAATGCGCACATACATGACATGGAAAATGCTGTCCAAAAAAGAAACTCCAAGGCGACTCAAAGTAAAGTTACAACCCTAGCACATCCTAACTTCTTCACTTTGGGTTTTGCAACTCTGAAGAACAACCTTGAAGGTGGTTTACAACATGTAATTATTGTAATTTGTAATTATTTAGTGGGTTTAAAAATGAATAATCCTTCTGTGCTATGCTACAGGTCATAAAGCAGGGCTTAGGGCTTTTGGACACCTCCTCGACCTCCCTCCAAGAGCAGTTCCTGAGCACAGCACTGCAGGTGGATAAGGAACTACCAGGAAGATGGAATTGTATTTACTGAGAGCTAGAAACGAGGATTCAGGACTTTGAACTTATAGCCCCGAAGAGCAGTGGCACTCTCCAAGACACCACTGTGTCTGTTCAGTACAAATAGCATCTGTGTAGCGGAATGCCTCTGACACAGGATCAACACAAGGTTGTAAGGTTGTATTATTTAAGGCTCTTCATCAATTTCTTCCCATTGGTCTGTGCGCATGTGTGTGTGTGTGTGTGTGTGTGTGTGTGTGTGTTTGAACTAGGCTCCCTAGGACTGAAAGACAAAACTGTGCTCCAGGCAAGATCTCTCCTTCTTTAGCTCCTGCATGATATTTGAAAACTGAACCATATGGTGGAAAACAATGGGAAATCCTTTCTGTGTCTGAAGCTGGGCTTAAGAGGAATTGAGCCGGAATGATGGCTCTTGCCATCAGCTAATCTATGAATATTTATCCAGTAAATCCAAGCCAGCGCATCCTTCTCTGAAAGACACCACCGCCATCCTTGCATTCATTCAGGTAGGGAGGAAGGACAAAGTCTGTCCTCTGCACGGGCGGCACAGCAGGACAGCCTTTGCAGCAAAGTCAGGTGGCCCAAGGCTTTGGCCATAGATCTCATCACAAGGGAAAGCACTCAAGAGCTGCAAAATCTGCATGGGCTGTTGGCACTTACCGCTCGTCCTGTGGCAGCGTCGAAGGCCTTATAAACGGTCCCAAACCCCCTAGAAACAGAAGAGTGGCAAAAACAGAGAAGTTGGTCAGTGCTGAGAAACAAAAGGCAGCCCAGGCAGGAGCTCTCTGCTTCCTGCAGTGTCTCTAAAACACCAGGCTCTGTCCACTCTTCAGCCAACGGCCCAGCAGCCCAGCAGCCCTCTGCCATGCAGAGTGCCCAAGAGAAAAGCTGGCTGCAACAGGAAGGAGAAGGGCTGCTACAAATCTCAAATGTACACTCTAGATGAAGCATGCGGGCTTTCCTTTGCCTTTCCCTTCTTGTGCCTGTGCCCGTGGGGTGCCTTTCCAATCAATGAAACATACAGTCCTGCTGGGCCTTCTCACCGCTCTCTTTTAATCCTGCCTGCAAAACTCCGGCAACACCACACAGCCTTTCTTCTTTTCCTGACCACTGAAGATTGTTTTCAGCAAAATACTAGAAAGCAATGCTACTGAGAGCTGTTATCTGACGGCTGGCATGTGGGAAGCTGCTCTCAGGTTTTTCTTCCTTCATGAGTGTGGCCAAATTACTTTGAATCATACAAAAGCATGGAAAACCTGGGCTTGCAGATCCTGCTGCTGGAGGCAGGCAAGCCATTGTCAGCAACCAGTTATCTTTCGTGATGCCTTGTTCTGCCTCAGCACTGAGACAGGGACAGTCTAAAGCCAGGGTCTGAAGATGCTTGCAGCTTGCCTGACTTCCCACATGATATTGCACCACCAAAAGACCTGGCCCATGGTTCTGTAGAAGTAAGCGTGGCTGCACTCACCCACTGCCAATACGTTTCCATCCAGTGTACTTCTTCTCTGGATCTCCCACATTGACCTCCTGCCCTGAAAGAAACCAAATGCAAGGAGCAAACTTCAAAACAGGGATCCTGGCTTCCGCAAGATCTGAAACCCAGCTCCACTCTCTGGGCCTCTGAGCAATTGATGGTTGCTTGGCTAACAACAGCATCAACAAGAACAACAGCAGCAGCAGCCCCAGCAAGACAGGCAGCTCAGTGGCACAGCTGGCCTGCACAGAGTCTGATTCTCCACACTCCTTTGCAGGGTTACCTTGAGGGGACACTAAGCCCGTGGGAAAACCATCAGAGCAGACAGAGACCAGAAAAGAACAGGCCCCAAGGCAAGTGGTTGTCATCTGCAAACAGGAAGGAGGGCTGAAAAATCTTGACACTTCATTTTCTTGGGAAGAAACACTCTCTTGTGAGATTCAACAGAAGGTTTCATACTTCCACAGTTACAATGCACCCTGGGATCTGGATGAATTTTTAGCAACAGCTGCTTTTTGCAGAGCAGAAAGAAGATTGCAAAGTGAATTCCAGGAGAGGAGGGGACCTTCTCTACCTCTCAGCGGTTTGCCTAAAGAACGCCTTGACATTTTTAGAGAATAGCAGCTCACGCTCTAACCAAGAACAACGGCTCTAGGAATTAGGACCCTCTTCATTTCTGAGCAGGCTGAGTTCTGGAGATGCCTTTGCCCATTCCCCATTTAGTGAAGAACTACAAGTCCTTGTCTTCAGCCTGGGCTGCAGCGGTCACTAGCACTGGACTCAGCTCCTTGAACACCACCCACGTGCCCCATCTCCCCAAATGGGCGCAGCCAGGCGGGTAACAAGGACAGCGCCGCTCCTCAGGCGCTGCCGTGACACAGACACCTGCACAAAGGAGATGCTGATCCTTCCACGAGTCCAGGGGAAGCTGCAGCAACGGGACGGCAGCTGAAACCTCACAGCTAAGGAAGGCTCCAGCCTCTGCAGTCACACCGGCTGTCAGCGGCAGGGCAGGCATGACAAAAAGCTTGGCAAAGCCCACAAATGGCCACAGACAGCCGCTGTGAAGAAGCTAGAGCCACATCAAGCCCTGTTTCAAGGTGTTGACCCCTCTCAAGACAGAACATGATTGTCCTTGCCTTCAGGCCCACGGAGGAGTAGATCAATTCACCTTTTGTCCAATGGCAGCTGATAGCAGACACAAAGTAAACTGGGCTCTGTGCTGTACCTGAGCGGTTATTCTCTGGCAGCACTGCACTGGCAGCTATTACCAGTTGCAAGAAGCAACTCAGTTGTACTGCACACTCAGCAGGGCCTTGGTGTGCTTTCCTAGAGTACGATCTGTGCAGGGATTGAGGCCAATGCTTAGTATTCCTGGAGTATTTACCAGCTGGGCATTAGCAGTGACAACGTGCCTGGTACCAGAGGAACATGCAGCAGAGGGGCTGCAGGCTTCCTCCTGAGAATTGCCTGCAGGGCAGCTCTAGCTGACCTGTGTCTCTTTGATGCATCTTCCGAAGAATACCATTAAAATATCAAACAGGCATTGTAAGAAGAGTATCCTGTTCTTCTTCTTTTGGGGCACTTTGAAGAGAGCTCTTCCTCTCTGATTCCTTGAGATTGTTCTAAGAATATAATTTTTTAATTTTTAGGGCATATGGAAAGGATCTCTTCCTCTCTTATTTGTGCTGTCAGCTGCTGTTGTTTTCAAGGAGGCCAGGCTAACCAAAAGGTAGGATTCTTATCAAAACCAGCTGTAGAAGGAGTAGGAGAAGTACTAAGAGTCATAGAAACAACAGCAATATGAAAGCAGCCCTAGAGCAAATCAATTTCTCGGAAGTATTTTGTCTCCAAGGACTGGTGACAAGTCAGGAGTCCACAGGGAAACTAGCAAGCCAACTGTTCTGCTCAGTTTGGCCAGACTAGCACACACAGCTCCTCTGAGTCATTGGCTAGGTGGCAGTCTTCTGCTGCTCCCAAAACAATCCCTGCTTTTGTCTTTACTGTAGAGGGAAGCTCAGGCACAGCCCACCCACGCCCAGCTGCCCTCAGAGGCTAAAGGAAGGCCCCAAGCGCTCCCTGCCTGCATCCAAGCACCACGGTGGCTTCTGTAGGGAGTCCAAAATTCCTCTCCCAGCAGCAAAGCAAGGAGGAACATGTGCTACAGTTCTTGCTGAGGCACACACACTAGAATCCACTGCTGGGTCGCACGAAAAATCCCCAGGACGTACTCAGCAGCTTCAGGAACTGCTTCTCTCTTTCCTGGCTTGAGCGGGACGAACCGCTCATGCTCGGGTTTTCAGGATGCAGAGAGGAGGCTTCTTCGGAGGATGCTGCTGCAGCAACAGCTTTGATGGCGTATCCTGCACTCGTCTGGGACAAGAAATTTGTTTGTGTCAGAAAGGTGCCTGGCAGAGATGCCCCAGACAGAGTATTTCAAAGGCAAGCCCTTAGGAGCAGCACTGGTGTTAGGCTGCAAGTGGAGCTGTCAACTCCTCCCCCTCCAGTCAAACCCAAACCAGCAGTCAGAGACTACAGCTTGTCACAGTCAGCCGTAGTAGAGACTGCGAAAGGGAAAGAACAACTGTACCCTTCACCCCCTTCTGAGGACTGCATTCACCACGGACAGGGACAACTTGTTCAGAATCTGCATGGGTCACCATGCTCGCCTGAACAAACCCCTCAGAAAACAAAGGGAGCACTAAGAGGCCAGCAGAAATACATTCCAAGGATTGCTGGCACACCAGCCCCAGCACTAGCCCTGCTGCCCAGGGCAGCAGCTGAGATTCAGCAAGCCAGCAAGTGTCCTTCTGAGCAGCTGCCATGGAGACCACAGAGCATGGCGGTCAGAGACCTTGGCCCCATGCACCTGCAGCTCTGCAGGGGAAAGGCAACAAGGGCAGAGACCACTTGTTGCATGACTGCAGTGCTTCCTCCTCTTCCACTCACCCGCTTTTGTTCAGCCAGCCTGTACTGCAGCAGGACCTCGTGCATCCTTTCCATTTCTTCATTGTGCCCCTTCTCCATTGCCTTCATCTTGCTCCGAGCTTCCTGCAACTCCGCCTGCAGCTTGTCCTTGATATTCGATCAAGAGGAATCTTACTGGCATCTGCAATCTCACTCAGGTTTCCTCTGTTGCAGTCTCAAAAGCACTTGTGTTCAGCCACTTCCTTCTGCTTCTCTACCCAGCTCTAACCCTTCCATCCTAGCTCTTCTTCCTGGTGCTCAGCACTGGAGCCTGCCAGGCTCTGTGCTTCCAACATGTGTAAGGAAAGGAGAGGTCACCTTCCTTCCCTGCTATCATGGCTGCCTGTCCTCTGGCCCCCCTCTCTTCAGGATTTCTGTCTGTTCTCAGAGGCTCTGTTCTCAAATTCCCCTGCCCTTTGATCAAGGAAAAGCTGCAGATGGACTGCAGGATGAGGACGAGGCCAGCACCTCGATGACCCAGTCACAAGACAGGCCACCAGCTGAAGTACCAGCACCACGGGGCCTGTTGCAACTGCTTCAGGCTCCAAGGGAAGACCTCTGTCCACTGTGGGAGGACAGAAAGCAAGGAACCCAGTTGCTGGGACTGCAGTTGGCAGCAATGTCAGCAGCAGTCTGCTGCATGGCATGTGGCTGTGGGGAAGATGCTGCAGCTTCACTGCCATGCTTTGGGTGGTGACCACCCAGCCTCCTGGGGAACTTGGCTTATGCCCACGCTGAACCTGTGGCTGCCTATACTGTCCCAGCATTGTCCTCTGGCTCTTCACAGGCCGTCAAGTATGAGCTCTTGAACTTCTCTGCTGTCTGGCCCAGCAACGTGTAGCCTACAGCAGATGCCTGTGACCATGTCCCATACTCGGGCTGCTCTTCTGCTAAGCTAGCCCTCCAAAGTCACCTGAAAACTTCAGCCATGTATTGTTCCTTACCAGTTTTTCCACCATCTTCCTTTTCTCCGCTTCCTCTGCAGCTTGCCAGAGTCCCAGAGCCTTGCTGCACTGCTCTTCTGCCCAGCGCAGCTGTTGAGCCATGGCCTCACACTGCTGCTTGCTGAAGGATCTTACAGCCAGCAGCTCACCACGAAGGCCCCTCACATCCTCTGCAAACATGACACACGGCAACAATCAGAGGCTACACAAGCAGAGGAATCTGCTGACCTTAAGCCCTTTCAGTTTCAGGCAAGGAGGAACCTGCCCTCAGCTCCTTCACTCCTCACAAGCCCTGCAGACAGAGTTGCCTTTGGGGCAACTGCACCAGGCAGGGCCATCAGCAGAAACAAAGCGCACGAGGCTCTCACCCAGTATCAGCTCCTTGGCCTGCGTGGCTGCGCGCACTTGGGCTTCCAGGCGGCTCCTGGCCGTCTCCAGCTCTGACACGTGCTGCTGAGCCTCCAGCAGGCTGCTTTGCAGGCTCTCTTTCTCTGACCTACAAGTTGTCAACAGGGAGAGCAATTGTTCCTGGCACACAGGGGCACTTTCTCCAGTAAGCCACATCTTCAGATGTGCTTTAAGATCCCTTTACCTGGCTTCTGCCAGCTGCTCTGAAATGCCTTGTAGCTCCTGCTCCGTGGCTGCCAGTTGGGCTTCCAGGGCAGCGTTCTCTTGCACCAGCACCGCCTTCTCTCTGCACACCTGGGACAGTGTGTGTCCTTGGCAAGAGAACTCCTGGAGCAGCTTCTCCAGGCCCCTGTGGGCTGGCCGCTGCGGGCGGCAAACCTGCAAGTGGGGGGCACCATTTTTCATGTGGAACTACAACAACAACACAGGCTCGGTCTTAACTTGCTGCCACAAGCAGCAATCAGGGGAGTCTGGCTAGGACAAATCCCTCTGCCACAAGTGCTGCCTAGGAATAAGGTGAGCGTACCTTTGGCGCTGCCAGAGGAACCGCTTCCTTCAGCAGATCCCTCTGAGGCTGCGATTCCTCTGCTCTCTGTGCCGCCACTTCAAACACGCTCTCTAGTGAGGAGTGGGGCTTTCTCTCAAATGCAGCCAACTCCTTCCATCTGCGACAAGGGGACAGACAAACAAGCCTTTAAGTGCAACACAAAAGGTTTTGCTCCTTGCAAAACCAGCACTGCATACCATGCGCCACATAAGGCAGTCTCAGGGCCTTCCAACAGCCCTCTACTTCCACCTCAAGAGAATGCTGCAATTCCCTCCCTAGACCAGCATCTCTCTTTGACATTCGTGCAGGTGAAAGAGTCGCCACTGAGGAAGTCAAACAAGCTTCCAGAAGGCACAGAACATTTCCAGAAAGCTCAGCTACTCTCAGCGCAACAGCTTCCTGCCTGCTGGCTCTAATGCTCCTTTCTGATACAGTGGGTACCAGACTTGGAAGAGTTTTTCTTTGGCTAAGACACGCTTGGTAAGTCCAAAGGAGCAGTCCCACAATTGCTCTTGCTTTCACTAGTGAAACAAGGAAAGAGCCTGCAAGTGATAGCTTGGGGAGGAGGTGGGTAGGATTTTCCAATTCAATCATCAAAGGATCCCAAGACAGTTTAGGCTGGCAGAGACCCCAGGAAGCCTCTAGCCTGGTCTTCCACTCCAAGCAATTGGGGCCAACCTCTGGACAGGCTGCTCGAGGCTCTATCCACCTGGGGCTTCCAAATTTCAAGGGTGGAATCTGCACATGCTCTCTGAGGCACTTGTTCTGCTGCATGATTGTCTTTGCGGGCCAATGCTTTGCTGTCCTTAAGCCCAGCCTGAACCTCCCTTGCTTTTACTCTGCTCTACTTCAGAATGCTTTTTGTCAAGGTTTGACAAGTGAGTCCCAGGAGGCAGCTATGCTCTAGGTCGGTCGGCAGCCAGACCTGCCCTGGGCTGCCTTCTCCCGTCTGTGCTGAGCAAGTCAAAGGGTGAAAAGCCAAACTTGTTCTTTGACCCTGGGCCTCCTAAAGCCCAGCAATGCCCAGCCCTGCGCAGAGAAAGTGAGAGAGATTAACACACACCTCAGCTCCCGGGCGCCGCGCACTCTATCCGTGCTATCGTGCCGCTCTGCCTGTCCTGCCTGGACCGAGGAGTCCTGACTGGCAAGAACCTCTCCTAGCGGGACCTGCAAGGAACGGGCAGGAAAGAAGCACAAACCAGCAATAAGGAGCAGGGAAGTTGGCTCCTGCGAGCTGGCAGAAGCAGCAAGCAGAGACAAAGCCCACCTGCAGGCAAAACTTATTGTGTGGGGCTGTTTAGGTGGTGTTTAGGTGGTGTTTTTGTCCCACCTAACTCTTGAGTTGCTTTGGAAATGTCTGAGTAGAAGCAGGGAACACTTCCCTGCTCCCCTCTGGTCAACTGGCTTCCCCTCAGGATTTCAGGCTTTGGAGAGCAGCCAATAGGAACTGCATTCCAGCCCTTCAGAGACGGACCTTGTCGTGTCAAAGTCAAGGGTGGAGTTGAAGTAGTGACTGTAGCTACCTAGGTAGGGCGTGGACAGGGGTAGGTCCCTGCAGGCAGCAGTGGCTCCTCTGAAGCCCACAAGGCTGGGAAGTGCGCCTTGGCACCTCTCCCTCTGCTGCCAGCAGGGAGCCCGCACAGACTGTGTGCACAAAGGGGCTGACTTTGGCACCAGTAGCACTAAAGGGCATCGTGCTACCGCTTCTCTCACAGCAAGGGAAGTTCACAATCCCTGTGAGAGTGCCAGGAAAATGATGCCTGCGTGTGAAAGTTCAGATCCCATTTGCCACAGGTCAGTGGTTGGGCTGAAGAGCTAGGTCAGGGCAGGACTCCAGGCCACAGCATCTTCAGCCACAAAGGGCAAGTGCGGCCTGCTCAGAAACTTGCAGCTCTGCAGTGCACCAAAGCTTTGCACTGCACCAACCAAAGCTGCCACTTCTCGGTGCAGGGTGCTCAGGCCCCGGACATGCAGGTTTGTCGTCCTTTGACAGGACACCTCCCCTTTAGCCTCTGGAGGAAGAGAGCGAGCCCAGAGGAGGTTCTGCTGCTGCTCTGGTGCTCTGCAGACAGGCAGAAGCCTGAGGGACAGGGAGTAACCTGTCATTTAGAGCCTTACTTCTCCTGAATTCTATCCTCAGCTCTCCTAAGCAGAAGTCAAGAATTTGGAGACAAGTGGGATGCTCAGTCATTAAAACTCAGTTCAAGTGCACTAATGACACTAATGTTTGGATGGGATTGCATATGCTTCTGAAGGAGCTATTTTAGCCTGCCTACAAGCAGCATGCAGCCTCCTGTCTGCAAAGCTTGACTTTCATTAGCTAAAACCTCTTCAGTGGCAAAGGAGGAAACGGATGGACTCCTTTTGGTGGTGTTCATGCACACATTGACTTTGTGGGCTTTCTTTCAGCCTGCCAGGCTGGCGCTCTACTGCAAGGGGCCAAGGCCACAGCTTTCTCCACAATCCTCAGACCCCAGGAATGTCAAGGGTGCCGTCCCACTCACCGAAGCGGGCACTTGACTCCTTCCACCTCTGAGGCGACCTGCCGGGAACAAGGGAAAACCAACCAGGTGCTGTTAGAAATCTGTTGGTGCTGAGGAATCCCACAGAACAAGTCCACCCAAGCAGAGAGCATTTTCCTTCCACAGCATCCCTCCGGGAGCAACACTTCTTTAGCACAGCAAGCGAGAGTGCAGGCCAATAACCTAGGCTGTGTCTACCTTTTGCTCGGCTTTGCCACTAAGGAATTAGAAACTTGGCCGAGAAGATGCAAATTGTTCCTTAGCAGTCAGGGCCTACGTCGGAGCTCACTGTCCAGCCTGCAGCTAAAGCAGCTTTCTTCTCCTCTCTTTCCTGCACTTGCTGTCTCTTTTTGTAAATTGCACGCAGCCTGCCCCCCGCCATTGCTGGAAACAACTCCCCACCAAAGCTCCCACCAAACCCTTCTTAGCGCTTGCAGTTCTGTTGGGACACAGCACAGGCCAGCTCCGGGGTTCAGGAGCTCACACCAACTGCTTGGCAGTTTGCCCTTCAGCGCAAAGCCAATCCCTCTCGTAGCACACACTGCGTGTGCACTTAGACAGGCGCATCCTTGAGGGATGGAATGCAGAAACAGAGATGCCTTTCCTCAGTTCTGAAGAGAACCGAACAGTTTTTAGAAGAACACCTGCAAAGCTCTCCCAGTCAGCATTTTGGCAGTTCCCACACCCTGCTAGGTAAGAGACACCTCCTTTTGAGGTGAAGCTGTTGACAGGAGCTTTACCAAACATATGGCAACTTTATGACATTTTTGTTTCATCGTGCTGCCCCAAGAAAAAACTTCTATTTACCAGTCAAACGACGAAAAGCTTTCCGAGAAGCCACCAGTGAAAAGGCCCTGCTGACTGCTCTACGGACTCGCTCCATCGTTTGAGCACTGCTGCTCACGTCCGTAGGCCAGGGACAAAATAAAGGAAAAAACGCCCTCTTGCACAAGTCCCCAGACTGTGCAAGGAAAAAGGGGAGAAACAGGAGACTTGCACCACTCCACCGACTGTGCAAGAAAATACAGGAACAAAAGGACACCTGCTGTGATGGGAGAACAGCACAGCTGATGTGATCCTCCTGCAATGAGCGCGCCAAGAGCTGCTCTGGACACTGAGACCTTGCGGGCACCAGGAAAACCTCCTGCTGACAACGCTGTGACGTGGCAGCCCTCTGCTGACATCACAATAGCAGCCGTTCCGGCTGGGTTTGTGAATTCATCCATAGCAACCAAACATTCTCTACAGCTGACACAAAAGAAAAGCCCAGAAAGATCTCCTCTGCCTCAAAGCAGCACAAAACTCCCTTGCAGTCCATAACCCACAGCTCAAAGGAACAAGAGTAACACAAAACAGGCACCAAGCCCATACACCCTGTACGCCAAGCTGAACACTGAGAGAGAGCCAGGATGTGAGGAAGCCAAAGGCAATGTGCCCTTTTGGCCACCAGTGCTTCTGACTACAACCAATTTTAAATTTGCTTTGAAATTCTGTGGATGGAATCGTGCTTTGCTAATATCCCAGAGAGTTCCCTAAATAAGAATGCCTGTCATTCCTTCCCATTGTATGGCTAACATCAACCATTGTAGTGCTCAAGGAAGAATGACACCTAAGTGGGGAGAAAAAGCCAAGTCACCAACCTGTGGCACACACAGCACACTGCTGCTGCACAATCACAGCACCTCCAAGAAGCCTTTGGGGCCTGAGACTCACTTCTGGCAGCTTCCTTGGGCACACATCTGGGAGTCACAGACATCTGACTCTAATGGACGCACAGAAAGAAGGGAAATAAAATCAAATCCCTGTATGGGGGCAACGTAGAAGCTGGTGTAGGGGGGGAACCAATACAGCAAAATGGGCAAGTCCCACCTAGAAGGGAGGAGACCATGAGGCAGAGACCAAAGGGCTCAGCTGGAGGGCACACCTTAGGAAAGCAGGCTCAGGAAAACAGAGCAACCACAAGCCTTCAAAAGTTCAGAAGCTTCCTTCCAGGCTGTGTATTGTCCTGATGCAAATGCCCTCTGTGTGTCAGACTGAAAGTCAGGGCAATTCTCAAGAAATGTCTGATTAGATGACAAACGCCTTTGGATCTACACACACCGCATTTGTGCCTTACTAGTGTCCTAATCCCAAAGTTTTAAAATGTTGGTGAGTGAGCCTAATTTCCTCAGGGCTGGAGACCATGGAGTAGTCTCAAACGTGCACTACTTACAGAACAGTGCACAGAGCTATGCGTACTGTTTTCTGCCTACCATTCACAAAACACTACTGTTCCCTCAAAGGAAAGCAGCAGAAAGCTCTAGCAGCCTGCCCCCACCCCAAGAGTTTCCAACCAATTTTTTCCTCCACTTTCTACATCCTGCATCTTAGCAAAAGTCCTTTCTGCCAACACAGTGAACTGGAGACGGACCATTGGTTTGTGTGCAAGAGCACGGCTTGGTGTTGCAGCCTGAGAGCTGGAACACAGGAGCTTGGGCAACTGAGCTTTGAGATGCAACAGCAGCCAGAGAATGACCCTGGGGGTGACAGCATGGGGAGGAAAGTGGCCCAGCCATGGCATTGCACACAAGCTGTGGAGGAGGCACTATCAGCATGACAGCCCTAATAAGGCCATACAAACCCTCATAGTTTTACACATTTATTGGACCCCGGTTGCTATGCATGTATGTCTCTACTGCTGCCTTGATAACCTTTTGGAAGCGGTCAGAGCTAGCAGGATTCAGCCAGCATCAGGAGCTGATGCAGCCTGGCACCTGACTTGAAGAATAGTAGTTTTGAGTATTTTGAGTGAATACAGAAAAACAAAATGTTTACAAGGAAGGAAAAATATCTTTTAGAAAAATATTTCTCAGAAAAATATTCTGGAAAATAAGCAGTAATTTTCTTGAAGAATACAGAATTTCAAAACAACAATAGGATTGCCTCCTGTTGGATTTTTTCTTTTTTTTTTTTTTTAATATGACTATTTGTGCTAGCAAATTACATAAAAGGGTGATGGGGATCAGACAAAGAGATGGATTTGAACAGGATTGGTGCTGAAAGGGAACCTATACAAATGTCATAGTAAGGAGAATTAATTAGCTATACAAAGGTGATGGGTACAGCTCTTCTTTTTGTCCAGTAGACCACTCTAGGTCTGGAAATAAAAGACAAAATTCCAAATAACTTATTTGTGAAAGGAAGTTTATATCTTTCTCTGCAAAAACATTGCAGAGAATTGCAAATCACAGTGATTACCTTTCCAAGGACCCTTGACTGATTATAAACAACCGTATATCAGAGGCAAATTGTGAGAAGTGTGGGACTTCAAAGGCACTCTCTATCTGATTCCAAGCAGGGGAAGAAGTCCCTGCGTCTCACTTTATTGGGAAATAAGAAGGAAGTGTGTTCATTCTTCTCCATGGTTTCCAGGCTTCAGTTTTGAAATTTATTTTGCTGAGGAAAAATGGGAGAAGCAAAAATAAGGAAAAAATTACACTCTTTGAGGTGATGATTCAAAGCAAGTAGTCTGTAATAGGAGCAGGAATGAATGGAAGGTTTGTAGGAAAGCTTCACTACGCGAGCTTACCATTTAGAGCCATTCAGCCCCAGGCCTAGCTCTTACTATGTTTTTCTAGGAGTTGAGATAATGTGACTCTGTGAAATGCTGCAAGGGAATCAGACTCAGTTTCAATAAATATATTTAAAACACTAATAGGCATATATCATTTTTATATCCCCTAGTAGAAACATGTAGAAAAATGAGAACAGATGTACTATGCTCAGGTTTATTCTAGACTTCAATGGGTTATCCAGAGTGCAGGGAAAAAGTATGTAAGAAAACTTGAACTCAGAAAGATGAAAGATGAACATCTACTGAAAATCATTGCACTTATTTACAAATGAGATAATTGTAATGTTAAATGATACTTCTTTTTCTCTCTCATTTTTTCTTAGACCTGAAAGCCTCTGCTCTTTTACTTTTACTTGTATGCCGAATTCTGAACCTTGAAGGATTTTCTTGAAAAAAGACTGCTTGAGGAGAAGGAAATCAGATAACTAGCAGACAATTTGAAACAGTGATGGGAGGGATGGTAAGTCATTGCTTTGTAATTACTTTATAAATGCCAATGTGGTTTACTGCGCAAGAACAGAAATACGGAAGAATATCTGGACTTGCAAGAATGCATGAGATTACAAAATGGAGATAGCTTTTGCCACTAATCCATTGCATTTGGTGGAAGAAAAGAGGCCTGGGGCCAGTTATTTAAAAATTGGGCAAACATCTGATAAGGGATATCCCTTATTTTTATTATCTCTTTTCTTTATTCCCAACTGCTGCTTTATATTTTGAGCAAAGAGTAAAACTCTTGCTAATGACAAATCTGTTGGAGAATAGCCTTTTCATTATATATATTGAATAGAGATTTTGGCTAAAGTGATTACCCCAATTTTTTTTCATTTCTTTTCCTAAGTCAAAAGAAAAATGCTGTTTCCTACAGCAAGTGTTCTGCTTCCAATTTTCATGCTAAAGGCTATGTTAACTCTAGCCATTATCAGTAAAAATAAAAATAGATCTGAACATGCCTGTGTTATTTCTGGCTAAAGTTCTCCTGCTTCAGTTTGAAATGAAGGCTAAAAACACTGGATGAAAGATAAAATACTGAAGTTTCATTGACATATAGGGGGCAAAATTCTGCCTTAACATCACTGTATTTGCGTACTCGTACATAAATTGCATTAATTTCATGGGCTTCCACAAAAATACTAGAAAAGCCATATGCAAGTGGTTTTGGCTTAGAACTAGTTGGTTTTGGGGTTTAGTTTGGTTTATGTTTTGGTTTTTCTTTTTTTAGAGTCAGAACGAATACAAATACTGATATCACCTTTTACTTGTTCTAGTCTTAACTGATCCATACACTTTTGAATACAGTATATATATATATGTGTTACCTTTTCTTCATTCATCATATTTCTGAATTTATTTGATAATTTCATTTGCACCTGAACTTTGGAGGTGCTTATATTATAACCTTGTCACTGTCTAAAAGTCAGAATTTGTTCCTGATATTTTCAGTGTTCCTTTTTTGGATGGTGAATGGCAACAAATTGGAAAGAATTAATGTTGACGTTAAAGGAAAAAACTTCTCTAATGGTTTTTATACAAAGAGAAGAATTTCTGTAAAGAATAACAATATAATTTTATGTTGTATACATATTGGTGGCAGTTTTGGAGGATTTTTGAATTTTATTTACCTAAAAAATTATGATCTATTTGAATGGCTGGTCTGACTAGCAAAAGTGGTTGTCAATGTTAGAGAAATTGCTCAAGATTTTGAAGATGTGGTGCATTTTGTTTTGGAAGGTTAAAGTCATTAACTGTAAGTCTTTTTAAAATGATCCTATTTGAAGGATTGCCAAAATGTAAAGAAGCATATGTTCATATGAATGAGGAAAGTAGAAGATAAAAATGCATTATGTACATGCTCTGCAGGATTTAAAATAAGGTATGAAGGAATATTAGAGCATGCAGCTTAATGTGAAATATGCTCTAAGGCAGGTACAGAGATTAACAGAAATCCCAGGATTCTTTTCATCTGCAGAAATCCTTCTAGAGGCATTGACATTGGCCTTCATGGTTGTTTTTCTGTCATACTTAATAATGGGAAAAATTGTGTGAACATGACACCATTTCTTCTCTAGCCTTTTGGTGGAGGGCATGAAAACAACTTCATTCTGCTTTTGGAACTATTTTGCTTTTACGGAAGATGCCAATGTGGGGAATGTAGCTAGGTGTGTATTTGTGGTTGGGAAATTATTGTGACAGTGTTTAAATATTAAGGCTCATTCATTAAAAGAAATCTCCAAATATTTTGACGGGTTAGAATCGAAAAACAAATGTTTCATGGAGATACCATGGTAGTCAGGTGTCAGAATAAAATTTAGTTAGGGCTTTTTAGACCCTCCTCCATTCTGGCTTAATTTTCCTGCCCTCTGCTCCAAATATGCTTTCTTACCATCCCAACCACCTTTCTTCTCAAGTTTTTTACTTTTGTTATTACTATATCCCACACTGTGGTGCAGTACATTGATCCCAGCTGGGCAGCTTAATACAAGCTCAAAATTGAACTGCAATTATGTGGAGGTCTGTCAGAAAATTCTTACAGTGGGTCCATTTTGGGCTACAATGCATAGATCGGAAACACATACTATTAATATTTTTATCTCCCACATTGTATAGGTTTGGAAAGACAGGTGTCTGCTAAGGAAGGCAGGAGCCTCCCCTGAAATGGAAAACGTAAACCTCCTTCCTCCGAATTGTTATAAATTTGAAACTAAAGGGGGTCTCAAGCAAAAATATGGGAGTAAGAATAACAGTTCTTTATTAAGGAAGAAACATTTTTAAAAATTAAAAAAACAAACAAAAAACAAACAAAAAACCCACCAAAAACAATGTCGTAAACCAAAACAACACTGACAGAGTCAGAATACAACCTGACACTGTTGGTCAGGGTGTTGGTAGCAATCCAATTGGAATTGTGGCTGCAGTCCTCCTGGAGTGGCAGGTGTGGTTCTCTCAGAACAGTGATCCTGTAGAAAAGAGTGTAGTCTTCCTCTGAAGAGGCAGTGGAAGAGGCAGCTGCTACTCTAGGAATCTAGTGGAAAAGCTGTTCTGCTGTCCTGAAATCTCAGATTATATCCAGGAATGTTTGGTTCCTTCCTCTGGGCAGAGCATCTCACAATAGAATGATGTAACTTCATCAGTCATGCAGTGACAGTCAATGGTCCATGAAGATGTTTCCCTGGAGGGAGTATTGGTTTGTGGAAGAGATAAGGAAATTAACAGAATTAACAGAAGATTACTTCCACAATTAACAGAAGATAACTTCCACATCTCTAACTGATGGCACATAGAATACATCTTGCCTTGCAATCTAGGACACACGTCTTTCTGGAGAAGCAGGATAAACTGGTTATCTGTCAGGGCAAAAAACAGCTTTAGCATATCCATTATTACCCCAAGCATGGATAAATATTAAAGTGTCTGTTGATAACTTACACCTGGTTGGAAGCATTGAGCTCCATCTGTCAGCCAATTCACTTACGATTTGTAGAGGAAAGAGGGAATTTTTTACACTTTGTGAAAGGCTGTTGAGGAAAACAGGCAATGAGTCTATTGAAGACCAAACCCAGAACATGTTCTCATGCAACTCTTAAAATAGGAGTAAGAGACAAAGCAAGAATCAGTGGATAGAATCAGAATTCATTCTTGTTCTTGGAATATTTTCTTCTTCCTAATACTATGTATTTAGATTCTCCAGTTGCTTGCATCTTCATTACATGAAGTCTTAAACTAATCTTCCTTAAAATTGCTTTGTTCAGAGATCATGTTGGAAGACTGCATGCCAAAACAACATGATAACTTTAATGATAAAGTGACTTAGATATGCATGTACAGACATAAAATAATGCATATATAGTAAATCAAACAGCACTTAACTCTTTGGGTGCTATGCTTTTATTTGGCCACTTGTTTTTTTGGTGGGTTTTATTTTTGGGATTTTTTTACTTTATTTTTTTAATTTTTCCCCTATATATTTGAGACCTAGTCTACTTAAGGGTAGTAATTTTATGGTATTTCAGGAGATGGAAATAAATTATCTACATGGTACAGTACCTCAGACAACCCACATCTCTGTGTCTGTTGAGATTCAGAATATTTATGCAAAGTGCTGGAAATCTGTATCTATCAATATAATAAAAGTTGTATCAGTGATCAGTTTGATGAAAAGATGAATCATTTTCTACACAGCTGGTCCATAAAAACAAAAATCAGTGACATTTCACTTCTAATGCAAATTAAGGAGAATAAAATTCAGCTGTCAATTTTTACACCAGTTAAGCATGCTACAAATAGTGAGATTCAAAAATATCAGTTCATAATAAATATATGTAGGAGGAGATTATATTATGTACATATTTTCCCTTTTCTTTCTGACCAGTGAATGAGACTTTGTTCTTAACCCATTATTCTATCATTGGACATCAGCACTATTTACACACATTTGTTGTTTTGCTGCCACATACTGGTTTTACCTCAATAGAAGAGTAGCCCAGCAATAAATAGGTAATTCAGTTAAGCTTTTCCTGCTATATGTATATATCTGCCTGTCTTAATATAATAGTGACAAGTGACACGGATATGATTTTTTAAATCCTTCCTTTTACAGGTTGCTCAGAGCGCTGCTTTAGTTCAGCTTAAATATAAATGTTTTCAGGAATGGAGCCTGAATCTATCTCTGTGGGCAACCTGTGCCAGTGTTTCACCACTAGCAGTGTTAATTATTTTTTCCTTTATTTCTAGACTACATCTACCCTATTCTGGTTTAAAACTATTACCCCTTGTCCTATTATTATAGACACTGCTAAAAGTTTGTCCCCATCTTATAAATCCTCTTTAGGTACTGGAATGTGCTGTGAATTCTCTCGGAAGCCCCTTTCTCTCCAATCTGAAGTGCCACAACTCTCTCAGTCTTTTCTCATAGATGTGGTGTTCTGTCCCCTTAATCATCTTCAATGCACTTCACCTAAATGCCTTAAGTAATTTGAACTTGTTCGTTCACTATTTTATATGTATTTGATTTCTATTTTTTTTTTCTTGGTTAATTTGGTAATCAGAATTTTCAATGCTCTAAAATATACCTTGTGGATTTAAGCTTTTGTAGTATGGTGCAAACGTGGGGTTTCATCTTCTTGGAAATGAGATCTCGACAGTTGCAAATGAGAGTGTTTTCGAGCATGAAGTTTTCATGTCTTCTGTATTCTGTGTTGAGACAAAGGCATCTAGCTAGCAATATCTGTCACACAAATGAGTTGACTTATGCAGTGAGCAGTCAAGGGAATAAAATAATTGAATTCAGCTGCTAATTTTGTCTAAATACTCCTGGTATTAGAAAAATCCAGGTATGCTTCCAAAACTGCCTTGCCTATGTAGAAAATTGCAGTTTAGGTTTTTCTTTTCAAGTTTTAAGCTCATTCCAACCTCACAGCTTGACCCATCTCTTGTTTCAGAGAGAGAGTGAAAACTCTCTGGAGGTGTGAGTTTTCAAACACTCTGTTTTTTTGATCCTACAAATATTGTCAATTAAATATTTTTTACCTAGCATTCTCATAGCATCACTTAAAAAAAAAAAAAGAATATTCATATATGTGAAAAAATAGGCAATATCTTCTCTTTAGAATTTCACCTGGACCAATGTTAACACATCAATTTTGCCTACCCAGTCTTTCCAATTTTCTTATCTGTTTGATATAGTCTGATAGCAGAGTCTTTTTTACTCTTCAAATATCAAAATTTGGACTATAATATCTAGCACATGTCATTATTCTCTGGAATGTTACTCTATTCCCACCCTCCTTCTTCCTGGCCACTAAATGATAGATTTTGCATTTTTATATACATGGGAAGTTTACAATATGATCTCAGTTCTTTACTATAGGAAATTTAATTTAGGTTACTTAGAGATTTTGTGTCACCAGTATTTGTCTCTTGTAATGTTGACAAAATTTGAATTTATAAGAGTGAATACAAAAGAAAACCAGCCAATTGTCAAGGAATCACTATGGAGGCAGGTAAATATGAGATAATTATGACAGGCTTGTGCTGGTTGATGGTATTGTGCTTTTCAAAATACTTTGCTTGTGCCCATGCAATGATTCATTATGCTTTATACTGTCTTCTGTTTGGACTCACAGATAAAATTTTTACTTTTCGTAAACATTGCTAGTTTTAAAAATGCAAACATCTGTCCTCTGGGAATGGGCTTAGACTTAGAGTTAGCAAACAGCTGTCAGTTGAGAATTATTTCAGTCAGGAAATCTCCAGTTCTACAGAAATACCTTTAAAAAATATGGAAGCCTGGTTCTTTAAATTCAATTTCCAATACTGTAAGACTGACCAATAAATACCAGTCATGTATAATCTTGTTTTAGTTACAGATATTTCCACATTTGAGAAGAACTTATAGCAAGAAAAATGCCTTTTAACCAAACTAATCAGATTGAGGCTATGTAGTATTTTGAATTGCTGGAAAACAGAGAAAACACATCGATTTATGACTGGCAAAATGTTTCAGGAACTTTATTGTGTGGTCTTTTTCTAATTTAAAAAATATTAACTCACATCAATCTGTCAGAATAGTGTTCAAGGAAAGATACCCAAACCAAAGACAGGTTGTCAAATATGACTATCTGAATTTGATTATTTAAAAGACTATTAATGTTGTAGCCCTAATTTATCAGAATCTCTTAAATGGGGTTGAGGGAATACTTTCACTTACCTTTTTGTTAATGGAATTTCTTTCAGACACAGGCTTCCCAAACCCCCACCCCCCAAAACAACCCCAAAACCAAACCAAACAAACAAAAAAAACCCCAAACCAAATAACCCTAAAACCAAACCAAAAAAAACCCTCAGGACTGAGGAATAATTCAGGACTTTTAAGCATCTTTTGGCATGATCTACAATAGCACTATTCTGCCCATCACCTCAGTAAATTACTGAGCTGTCAGTCTTCCATGTTTCTGCCTACATAAAAATGATTGTTATTGTATGAAATGCTGGACAAGTGAAATGGCAGTAGAATTATCCCATTCTCAGATTTACTACAGTTTTATACTGGGAAAAGTGAATATTTTATTATCTGAATAGCATAAGTATGAGTTTTCTAGGTAGATTTTTAATGCATGTGAAGCCTCCTTAAAATATCTAGGAAACACTGCATTTCCCTCTTCTCCAACATCCCATTCCTAGGCTGGATCCGTAAAGCAGAACATTGCAGAGTACTCAGGAGAAGTGTTTGCCATATGTGATCATCAGCCTTGTCTTAAGCAGCAAAAAGCAGACTCCTCAAAACCTGCAGGAGTCTGATTGGATGTGTGGTAAAACTAATTTCACAGAGAAAGTAAATTCTGTGTCCAGCAGAGTGAGGCTGAACAGATATGGTCATGTCTTACTTTCATCGGTATGTCCTCCAACATAAATATTAAACCAAAATGTTAGCAATAGAAACTCAGAGTGAATATCAATGCAATTGCACATGCTTACTTCCTTTATTTTCACCTATCTTATTATCTGTCTGCTCTAACCAGAGATTGCATGCTAAATCAAAAATTCTGTGAAAAAGCATTTTTTTACTGAAATAGCAATTAAGTCTGAAATATGTCTGTGCTGAAGTGGGAGGGCAGAAAGAGCTGGAAGGACAAAGAAATTAACTAGATGGCAAATAGAGTTGATTCCTTAATACAGAGGGAAGAATACAATGCTTTTTTCCTTTGCTTTAATGTATAAAAAATATTGAATACATTTCTAAGCACTGGGATTGAATAAATTAATTATAAATAATTTGCATTCTGAATTTTTCTTCATTATCAGTAAACTATCAGCTAGAAGGTTGTCTATTTCTTTCTGTTTTCAAGGGCAGTTGTCAGGGGAAACCCTTTTGCCGTGCAAAATGAGCAGGAATTGTGCTATATATCCTCAACATGAGCTACAATCTTCTTATCTGTTTTAGCAACTATAAACAAGAGGAATGCTTCTGTACAGTTCTCATAACTTAGGTCACTTCTTGAATAACTTTTGCAAATACATACCAATTACTTTTTAACATCTCACTTTTGAGTGTACAAAATTCAAGGTATGAGCAATTGATGAATTCTGATTTCTTATGTATATGTCATTATCCACCAAACCATGTGTAATAGGAATAACAGAGTTGATAAACTAGAAAATCCACTGTCATGATTTGACCTCAGCCAGCAGCCACCAGGCAGTCACTTGTTCATCCCTTACCAAGAGAACTGGGGAAACGGGAGAAGCTGGAAAACCCCTGAGCTGATATATAGACAGTTTAATAGGGAAAACAAAATCCATGTAGACAAGCAGAGCAAAGCAAGGAATTCATTCACTGCTCCCCACAGGCATGCAGGTGTTCAGCCATCTCCAGGAGAGCAGGGCCCCATCATGTGTAGTGTTTATTTAAATAGACAAATGGCATGACTCCAGACATTCTCCCCTTTCTCTTTCTTCCCCTCAGCTTCATGTACTGACCGTGATGTCACATGGTCTGGAAATCCCTTTCATCAGTTGGGGTCACCTGTCCCAGCTGTCTCCTCCCAGCCTCTCATGCACTCCCAACTTCCTCACCAGCATGCAAGAACAAACAGCAGAAAAGGCCTTGGTTCTGTGTAAGCCCTGCTGAGCAATAACAAAACATCTCTGATTTATCAACCCTGTGTTCAGCACAAAACCCAAATACACCTCCATACTGGTGACTGGGAAGAAAATTAACTCCACTCCAGCCAAAACCAGCACAACTGGGCAAAGTAGGTTTTAATCTAAAAGTATATATGTAAGTCTGCATAACAAAGAGAATAATTCTATAACTTTTCAGTTATAGAAAATAACAAAATCCATAATACATAACAAAGTCCATAAATGTTAATATTAGAATTGTTTTTAAATTGTTTGCATTTTAACTAATAGAAACTTTTGGGGTTTAGTTTCCAGTGAAGTAACACTACAAAGTGTGATCTATGCCCCAATCAAATTAATAAAATGAATGAAATTAATTGAATTGAATGAAATTGTGAATGTTTGCATTATTAGAAAGGAAATAATTGATATCTGAAAACTTTATTTATCTGTTTTCCCCAAAGATTAAGATTTTGAGTGATTCCACAAATAAAACTTTGTATTTGAGTTTCAGAAGAAAGCCATAATTAAAACATGGAAAACTAGGTGGAGGGGTTTTTTGTGGGTTTGTTTTTTTTTTGGTTTTTTTTTTCAGACTGTTTAGAGAAAACTATTTACTTCAACTTTTTTTTCTTTTTTTTTTTTTTTTTTTGGGAAACTTTAATGTTTTTTGGCTATACTGGGCTTGGCTATACTGTCCATTTTCTATGTCATTTCAATTTCAGATATTTTGATAGTGGACAATTTTAGTGGATAAATTTAAACATTTCGTCTATGCTGTATATTAAATTAAGCAAAACATGATGTAATTCTAGTTTTTTTGACTTATGGTAACTTTTGGTACATAATTTAGAGAGTGGAAGAGGAGACTGCAGCTTTTAAATACAAGCAGAAGTTGCCTGTGTTCATGCTACCTGGGAGGCTTGTGGAATTCTATATTTGGAATGTAAATTTTTTGGGGTAAGTCAAAGTCTGCTAAGAGCATTGCCCATTCAGATGGGAGCTGACTCATAGTCTGGAATGTGGAACCATAACACACAGTTATTTGGATAGGCTGAATATTATTTTGCAACTGGTGCTCACAGCAAACTTTTAAAGGCCTAAAATAGCATGAGGTGGTTAATCAGGGGAAAACTGTTGAAATCATGTGTGTTTTCCAGGGACAGATTGCAGAAATCTCTTTAGCACCAACAATTTCACAAAAGCTTACCATAAGACCCCTTGTTGTCTGTATTGTCCCACCATGTTTTGGGATGAAAAAGACTGTTGAAGTCCAGGACATACAGACCACAATGAGAAAACAGTCAAAGAAATGGTTGCACAGTTGCATTAATGCCATACAGAGTTCCAAGAAAGCACTTGACAAGTGACACCTCTCTCACCATGACTTGTACTGGAACTAGATGTGCTTTCTGGACCATATGGCATGACAACTACTTTTTCTAGTCTGCCAACCACTCTTTCTGGTAATGGAACATACTTGATTTTTTTAGAAATTAATTTCTAAACTTCTGTGAAGGTAAGCCTGACTCTAGCAAAAAATAAGAAATGACCACATAATGCTAATTTAGAAAAGAAGATGCAGAAAAGATTGTTTCCAGTACGTACATATCCACTAGCCCACAAACATGGTACTCTGAACATTGAGAAAAACAATATTATTTTGTGACTCAATAAAAATAATTTACATCCCTAGCTATTTGTAATCTAGACATCCTGATTCAGTAGGTTGACTTATTGTGTCACCAAGTACAGGGTGCACACTATTAAATGAGGAGAGAATGTCAACTGTATTTGCAGGAAGTGGCCAGTCATACAGCTGACAGCCAGTCTTGGCAAGGAATATATGCAATGGTTTGGTACTGCAAGCTGTTTGCAGTTAGCATTACCAAAGATGCCAGCCAATTGCCTCATAAGGTCTGCTGACAGGCAGTAATCTAATCTGGCCACCTATTTCTTCTTTGTTTTTATCTGCTAAACACGACTTAATCTTTCCCGTGATTGAATTTTATGCTCTTTGAAATCTGAACATTGCAATCAATCTTGTGGACATGAGAACAGAGGTGTTATAAACAAAATCATATAGAACTTGGCCTCTGGAAACAGTTTCGTCATGAAGATGTGCTCAGATTTCAAAATAAACCTACTATAAAACAGGAAGGAAATGTGATTGCATTATTTTCCCCATATATGTCCTACTTCAAGCCGATGCTTGAACATAGGGATTTTTTCCATCATAAGGAATTCTAAATAGATATCAGAGATAGACTGGAGGGAGGACTGCAGGTACAGTGGAGAATAGATTCAAGGTTGCTGGCTTGATTAAAGCACAGAAATAAGTAGCATGCATTGTGCTTGAACAAAGTAACTTAACTGTAAAATAAGTGAGGTTGAACAAGATATGTTCAGATTTGCTGGTTTTATTTAATTGAAAAGCTGTTGGCTTAAGATTCATCACTGAGGAGTTAATGTGTTTTTGCCTTGATTAGTGAAAAGTTATGTGCCTTGAGTTAATGTGCCTTGATTGACATGAAAGTATTTCAGATACAAAAGTACTAATCTACTATGCCTGTTCATGTAGTCAGGGTGGTCTAGTGGGAAGGGTGCTAAATTAGTGACATTTCTTTGCTCCTCCAGAAGCTGCCTGTGTTGTTGATGGCATATTTGATTAGGACTAGCTCAAGAAAAGAGCTGTGTATCAACAAGTGTTTCTAGTAAATATTAAATGCCTCTGCCTAGCAATTCATTTCTCAAAGCAGCCAGTTTAGTAGAATCGAGCCTTGCGACTGCCAGTATTTCCAGATGTAAATTTCCACTGACTCAGTGCTGCTGGTCCAGTGCTTGTGCCCAGATGTCACTCACCCTGGTCAGTATATAGCAGCTTGGTGTTCATGGCAGGCAACACCCTGCTAGTATTCCAGACCAGGTGTTGCATAATGTTCCATGCAAAATGAAATTAATCTATCTGGTTTATTTTGCTTACCTCTGGAAAAATTGTGTTGGTGAGGAAGATGTAACCGCAGGAGATGCAGGGTCATTTCTGCTCTGTGGTGAAGCTACCTGACTCTGGGTTTTCTCTGTTGGCTTCCCTTTCTTCCAGTGTGGTGTTATGAGACCCACTCTAAAGTGCTCTTTGGAGACCTTGCTTGGGGCCATGCCTTCCTTCCACTCTGTTTCTTTCCTAACAGCATAAAATCAAGGGATAGGAATGTTCTCTCTCACCTGAGATCTTGTGAAAAAAAATTGTGAAAAATTCATGTCTTTAACAGTAGATGCCTGCTTGCCAAAATATACTGTGGTTTTCATTGTCTACATTTCTCAAGGCTGGCAGGACACTTCATGCTCTTGAAGGAACACAGATGATAAAGGTGTTCAAGCTTGGGAATTGTTTTTTCTATAGTGTCAGGGGGTTACTAAAAAATCTGAAGCTGTTACCCAAAATCAGCAATTTTTAAAGCACTGCTGGGTAGCACAGCTTATGACAATGTTCTGTTTCCTGACCAGGAAATATTAAGAATCTGTTGTGTGAAGCCTCTGGCCATCAAGGAAAAGTCATTTTCCAACAGCACAAATCCTCAGAGAGTTAAAAAACATTTGCCAAAATCCTATTAATGTCTAAAGATAAAATTATGTGCCAAAGTTCATCTCTAAAATAAATATTAAGTACAATTTATACATTAGAATATAATTTACATATATATTATACACCTATATAGCATATTTTGTATTATCTATGCATCAGAATATAAATTATAAAATAACCTAATTTTAACAAGTAAAATAGAATGAAAAGTTACTATTGAGTCATTATCTGTAGCCAATCTATTACTATTTATTACTTAGTAAGAAAAGATACAACAATTTACTGCAAAGTACAGACCAATACCCATTTTTTTTCCAACTCTAATTATTTAGGTGTCACATGGACATTTAAGGATCTAAGCAGATATTCAGAATGAAATGCTGAGGAAGAAAGTGCAGTCAGCTCTAGTCAAAAGTAAAGCGTTTTCACTCACTGATGGGAAAAGAAGTGGGAACTGATTCTTGAGAGAGGGGAGAAAAAATGAGACCACTGATACGTGTTCACATGGATTTACTAACTGTATTGTGCAAAATGGATAAGGACAGTCTTATCGAGAATAAAAAGTATTTTTAATGTAAACTCCATTAGAAGCCTCCTATTTTGCAATTTTCTTACAGTAGTGGGAGAATAATTAGATGGTCAATTGACGTAATACCATTTGATCTATTTACATGATTTCCTTTTTATTTCCTGTGGCTTTTCTCTTTTCCTTCCTAATACAGGTGTTGTTTGATCTGTCTTGAAAGGACAAGATGTATCTCCATTCTTCAATGAAATGCCTGCAATTTCTGTTGCACCTGCTGAAGTCTTGCCTTGCTGTCTCCCTATTCTAGTAAGCTCTCAAGAAAATCAGGCATTGATAAGTAGATTTGCCTGCAATAGACAGAGTTCCTCTTTCTAGGAGCCTCTCGAAATAAATAAATCGAAACTTCTTTTATATAATCTGAAAAATATGTTCCCCTATAAGAATTATTTCTTTTTGGAATTTGTCCCTCTTTTCTTAGCTCAAAGGGAAAAGCAAACATCACCAGGCTCAAAAATCACTGAAGCCCAAAAGAAGTTGCCCAGAACACAGGTCTATTTTTCAAAGTAGAACAGAAATTTGCCATAGTAAAGTACCAGAAGAGGCAACTAAGATGAAATATGGATATTGGTATGTCCTTATCCCTTTGTGCCTATAGGTATTTTTTTCCAACCAATAAAAATGTCAATGATGAAGAAGTATGTGTTAGATTGGAGAAATGTAGGGGGTTTTAATTGTTAGAGAAGAATTACAGGAACATTTTAAGATTCTGTCAGTTTTCCTGGCTAAAAAGTAATTCCAAATCAACACAGCTGTTTTGGCTTAATATTTGTAAATGTAAACCTTTTTGAGAAATGCCAGTATTCTCTCTTGAATGTACCATGTCCATGCATGACAACCAGGAGAATTGCACATGTAAAACAAGATAGAGAAGCGGCAGAGAGGAAAGAAAGAATGAAAGTCTACCAAAAAAATTTTTGTATCTTCTTTACTAATTAGTGGTCTGTTTTGCATCTACTTAAATTTTTCTCAACTCATTTGAAGCTACGACAGCTATGAATTGACATGATGTAAAACCCCAGTGGGGAAGACATTTTTGGGATGAAATTTTTCAACAAACAGACTCAAAAAGGCAGTCACATTATTTTTCCCATACTTTGTGCTCAAAGGAAGAAATTGGACCCCACATCACTCAAAGTGTAATTAATCATGAAAATGAATTATAAATTTAGAGGGAATAAGTTTCTCTTTGCCATTACATGAAAACCAGAATGATTTGGATCTAAAAAGCACTGAGTAATTCTTCAAAGTAGTGCAGGACAATGCTTATATTTGGGGCTTGACAGAAGTAAAATTGTATCTGTGATCTTGTCCAGATTGATATATTTTTTGTTTTGATGATGATGATGATGATGATGATGATGATGATGATGATGGAGTCATTCTCCAAGATGCCACTACAAATACAGGCTCCAGTAGAAAGCCAAGGGTAGTTACTTTAATTAGGAGTGTGTTGAATGTGATTTATCTCTATTGATGTTTACCCTAGGGATAGTGGAATTAATACTAGGGGCCACAACCCATAATATATCATCTCATTGTTCTGAATTATTCTTTGCATAGTATTAATATCACTCTTCTATCTTAATTTACAAATACTGAACTGACTGTAAACTCTTATATACTTGTATTAAAATTTGTTTATTTGTGCAGAGATAGATTTGAAGTTGATTTTTAAAGTGATCAAAATACTCTTATGTATCACCTTGAAAGTGAAAAATTGAATACTTGCAAGTCTTAGACTTCCCTTCCCTTCCCTTCCCTTCCCTTCCCTTCCCTTCCCTTCCCTTCCCTTCCCTTCCCTTCCCTTCCCTTCCCTTCCCTTCCCTTCCCTTCCCTTCCCTTCCCTTCCCTTCCCTTCCCTTCCCTTCCCTTCCCTTCCCTTCCCCAGAACTTCCTCCTTTTCCTTTTCCTTTTCCTTTTCCTTTTCCTTTTCCTTTTCCTTTTCCTTTTCCTTTTCCTTTTCCTTTTCCTTTTCCTTTTCCTTTTCCTTTTCCTTTTCCTTTTCCTTTTCCTTTTCCTTTCCTTTTCCTCTTCCTTTTCCTCCTCCTCCTCCTCCTCCTCCTCCTCCTCCTTCTCCTTCTCCTTCTCCTTCTCCTTCTCCTTCTCCTTCTCCTTCTCCTTCTCCTTCTCCTTCTCCTTCTCCTTCTCCTTCTCCTTCTCCTTCTCCTTCTCCTTCTCCTTCTCCTTCTCCTTCTCCTTCTCCTTTCCCCTTCCTTTTCCTTTTTTTTTTTTGTTTTCCTTTTCTCCTCTCTCTTCCTCATCCTCTTCCCTTTCCCCTTCCTCTTCATCTTCCTTACTTTCTTTTCCTTTATTTTCCTTTTTTCCTGCTCTACTCAAATTCACCAACACACTGTTTGCATGGTGGTTCTCAGGTCTTTTTTCTTCCTAACTCAAGGGAATATGGTGGCCGATTGCTGTGTAAAGTGTTGCAAAGTCTTTGCAAATGAAAAATTAAATAATCAGAACACAAAAAGTCTCTTCCCTGCTTGCCTAAGGCAAGTAATTTCAATAGAAGTGAGAAAAATATCATTTTGCCCATTATCAGCTCCACACAAGGTGGATAATGGGTTTGTTCTGGGCATATGCTGGGGTTTTTCATAAGAATTCTCCCAAGTAACTGTCTCAGGCTGCTATTCAACTGCAAGACATACTTATGATCATCCTCCTATTATTATTATTATTATTATTATTATTATTATTATTATTATTATTACAGCACCAGCATTACCATCACAATTATCCATCAAAACATCCAATAGCTCAATTGCAGAAGATCCCAAAGGACAGGACAGAAAGAAAAATCCAATTTCCAATTATCCTGTTAGAGCTAAAATGCTCCCATTACAATCAGACCTGTTCTACAACATCTGAGAGACTGAACCCTTGTAAGAGATGCTGTCAGATAAACACTGGCATAGCTCTTGAAGGAAGATGATTCTTCCTCTGAAATCTACAATGTTTATTAAGAAAATTTATTTTTTTAAACTTTATTTTTTTAGTCTGAATCTCTTTTTTAAATAACCATTTCAAACAAAAACTATATTTAACATAACACTCTCCTATATTAAGCATTAGACATTAGATATAGCATCAGGTGCATAAGTTTCTTTCTGTCTTCATCTTTTCCAGAATACAGATCAGATAAATCTTCCTATCACTTTCATACTCTGATCTTTTTGTAGCTTAGGAGATATGTTTTCAAATTAACACTTCAGTTTTTACTATTTGAAATTTCTGTAATAATCTCTGATAGTAAAAAGGCCCCCCACAGCAAAATAATGACACCAAACCTGAAAAATTTAGAGTCTGTGTTGCTATTGCTTCTCTTACACCTATTTCCCCAGAAATAGGCATTAACCATCCAAGTGACAACTTACAAAGGACACTGCACAGAATTAGACTCTGTAAGGTCTCATGGAGAACCCCAAAACAGTTAAGCACAAAAATTGTGCTCCACCATAGGAAATAGTTCTTGTAAATTACTGTAATGCTTTAATATTACAGTTACAATGACACTGTTCCAAATATTTTAACCTTCAGCACAAGCACTTCATTACCTCACTAACCACCATTTCATCACTCATCAGTTCATAGTTAATGCAATTTTCTTTACCCTTTAGAGTTCATATCAAGGAATGTACTCGGGGAAAAAAAATCCTTTTTTTTTTTTTTTTTTTTTTTTTTTGTATCAAACATTATTGGATAGCACAGCATTGTAGAAGAAATAATTTCATGTAGCACCATTAGCACTAACCATGACATCCCAGCAGCTGGATCAGCTTGTAGCTGAGTTTGTCTAAAGACTAATTGCTTATTTGGTACACTACTATAACTGGCAATTGGAACAAGCACTCATAGGACTAACTGGAAATAAAGCTGCAATCTGCAGGTGGAAGTTGAAAAAGGGACTTGGACGTGAAACTTCTTGTGAGAAAGTACATAACTGACATGTCATCCTGTCATCCTGTCAACCACATACTGACAAGTTTCTCCAACACAGATATGGTTTGTTGGAACAACTGTAGGCCACTTTAGTTACTGCCTAGGCAACGTGTCTATTCAGTGAAAGAAGCTGCTTGAAGAGCCTGAGAATATGAAAAAACTACAGCTTTTTCTGGAGACGTACTCGACAAGAACTATGTAGGACTAGTTGGTTTTGAGAAGCCTGAGGCAGTATCCTAATTCTGAGCAACTTTAGCAAGCACATGTCATCCAGGATCTCAAGCTGCATGGTGAGCAGAGCCTGTCATCACTTGGTTAACCTCAAGAAGCAATTTAGGACCTGAATTGCCAACCAGTACATTCTACCAGCAAGCACTGTAAGAAGCACACAGCCAGATGTAACACAGCAGCAGTAAGTGGTGCTGTTCAAGCTGCAGGTCTCTGCTCTGAAGACCAGACACAGCCCAGTCTTCTTCACTGAGAAAGAAACCTTTGTCACACTTGTGTAAAATGTAAGACTCTTCCAGAGAGAGCATCACCCACCACTGAAGCAGGCCCACTTTCAAATGAAAGCCCAGACCTTTGCACAGCCTGCAGGAGTCGAAGCATTTCATTTTTTCCAGAAAAAACTGGTAGTTTCAACAGCACCCAACACTTCTGGTTCTCTTCTAGTGTTGTAATCAAAATGGTTAATCTGCCTTTGAGCTAATAGCATGGAGCTTATCTTGGATTCCTCAGTAAGGAGGGCTCAGGTGAGGCAGAGTAACCAAGACTTCCCCTTTCCAGTGAGTAAAGCAGATCCTGTATGCTGGGTAAAAAGAGAGAAGAGTGGTGAGAAAGTGGTAAAAGATTTTCTGGTTTTAGCTGTTCACAAGGGAATATACTATATATTTGGGAATGACAAAAAATCTTCTCTATTTGTCTTGATAGATACTGGATTTATTGATACAAATTTATGAATAATAAATTCACTGTAAAAAAGTTACTAGAAATTCATAAAAGCATAGCTACTGGTTCCTGTATCCTTTTATCTGGACTAATCTGGAAGTGTAGTATTTATTATAGTTAATAAAAGCCTGAGTCAATCAATGTGTGAGGCTCAACACCTTAGATCAGTCAATTTTTTTATCTGTGATTGCAGGAACAATCCATCCCATCCCTAACGTTCTTGGGACACAGCATGGCAAGAACAACAGCATTTATTGACCTTGCTTTCACTTTTGCTTTCCAAGCCCATGGAAGAGTGTTCATCCCTCACAGCAGCTCTGTTACAGGACCAGCTGCCATGCCCCACTGCAGGTACCACACCTGTGAAAAATGCATATTTTATGATTGGTTCTTTGTAAATATTATATTGAACAATATATGTGTTGGGGAGGATGAATAAATATAATTGCCTGGCAAAAGATTCACAATAGTACAGCCAGGATGAAAACAATCCCCCCTACTGGCTGGACAATACCCTTACCTACAGATAGGTCCAAAAGTCAAATGGACTGTTCAATCTCACCCCCCAAAATGTACGGTTCATCCCACACCTGTATCCCTCCCCTGAAACATCCAGTGTCTGTGACCCCATTGGCCCAAGTCTTGTTCCAGCCCACCTGGAAGCCCCCTGATAAGGGGTCTCTGAGGAGCCAGACGCCCTCTTGGAAATCCTCCCACCTCTTGGAACTTCCACCCTCTCCTGGAGCACCCTCTAGTCTCCCTCTACCCCTTGTCTCTGTCCTCCCCCACTCCCTGAGACCTGCCACATGCTGCATCTGGTGGCTCAAAGCAGGACCTTTCACCCTCCATAATAAACCTTATCTTCTAAGAGCAGCCTTCAGAGATCTCTTGTCTCCATCCATCCAAACCATCCTGGAGCACAACGTCCCCACAATATGTATTATGGAGGGCTATTTTGTAATACTGTATTAATACTTTTAAAGTATTGTGTTAAATATAGTTTTAGGTTACAACATAATGTTAAAATAGAAACTATGCAATGTAAGATATTTTTTTACTAGCTCAAGAAAGGGATAAGATAATCAAGAAACTCTTCACACAGAGATAACAGCAACAAGAAACCTGAAGAGTTACAGCCTGCTTATCAGAAAAGACAAACATTCTTCCACCTTCTCTCCGTCTTATGGAACCACCAGGGTTAAGGGCAAGAAGTTGACAAAAACCAGAAAAATACTTCATTTGCAAGGAATTTGTGCATCATGCATAAGATATATGAATATGCAACAGGCTATTGCTTTTAAGGGTTATTCTTTTGTTTGCAAGGCATGTTTTTAGCAGCCTAGTGCCCAAAAACATCCGGACATCTGTAATTCTTTGCTTTTCATTGTCTCACAGTGTCCCAATCCTAATTGTCCAAATCTTTATTACTCTAATTTTATTACTATTTTTATAACTATTTTATTACTAATAAGCTTTTAAAAACAAGTGATTGTTGTTTTTCACACTTGTGTAATTATGAAGAAAATAAATATTTAGAGGCAGTTTGAGTCCTTTACTGTCTCTCTCCTAAGCAGGAACTTCCTTTTGATCAGAACTACCTAATTTTCATCACAAGAGGGGAAGATATGATTCTTACACAGCCTGAACTCAATTGCCTGTGCTTTGTGTGCTGCCTTCCATGCAGATGATGAGGTCAGGTGAAGTTGCCCCAGGGCACTCCTAGCTTTGACCCACCTAGCACTCCCAAAGACCCTGTCAGCATGGCCTTGTAGAAATAATCAGTTTACCACGAGGTGGAGCTGTTAAATGCAGTTATCAAGGGTCCTATTTTCTCTTTTTCAGATCTATTGCTTTTTTTCACACTGAAATTTCAACATGGGCTGCTGCTGTTCTTCTCTTTGTATTCATAGTGCCAGAGGTCCAATAAGGTTTTCTTTTCTTTTCTTCTTAAGGGTTTATCCAAGGGCCGTCTGGGTCTACTCTTACTGTTGACTTAATGCAAGAGTCAGAGTCAGAATGTGTACTCTTGAGGTCACCTCACTTGTGTACTGTGCCTTGGAAGGTAAACAGATCTCACACAATGCCCGGAGACTTCTTATTGTTCAGCTGGGAGCAGGTAAAATATGGCTTGTTACTTTCAACATTAATCCATTGTCCAGTCTAATATGGTAATATTGACACTAGCTGGAAAACTTGCATCAGACATTCAGTTCTTTAAAGGTGAGAGGGTGGGTAATTTGTCCCTTTTAACAGGTGACTGAAACAGATCAGAAACTCATGCAAATGAAACAGGAGGAAGGTGCAGAAAAGGCAGAGCTGCATCACCTTTGAAAGAAGATGCTCTGGTTACTGAAAGACAGTACACAGAACCAGGTTAATATGACTGAACTATAATGTTTATGAGTCCTACTCATCTAGGTACATATATAGGTACAGTGCAGCTGGACTTAAAATGGAGTCTTAGAAGGGTCTCAGGGCACTGGGAAGCTCAGGGGGCTGGCAGCACTGTGGGGGCTGATGGGCTAGGAGGCTTTGAGGATTTTGGGTAGGCTGTGGGGGTGCTGTGGCTACGGTGGGGCTGAGGGCATGCCACAAGTCACTCACTGCTCCCTTTGCTTCCTAGAGATCTCCCTCTGCTCGATGTCTCCAGAAGGGACCAGGGACCGAGGGGCAGCGGGGGGAGATGGGCCGGCTGTGTTCCCTCTCTATCTTGTCCCAGCCCTATTTGTACCAGGTTGGCACTGTGCCTGTATATAGTTATGTCTCTGTCTGTCTCCAGTTCTACCTCAGTATGCATGGAACAGTAGAACTATACACAGTTCTATGTCTTTAGTTACAGGGACATGGAGGTGTAGCTGGGTACTTGATCATTGTGTAGCTCTCTATGGGTTTGCATTGTGTAGAGCCATTTTTATGCAGAAGTCAATGTATTTACACAATCGTTATCTTTATCTCTCAGATAGATAAAGGCCTATCTATCAGATATATAGATATCAGATAGATATTAGATGGATATCATATAGATATATCTATCTTCATCCATCTATCAGATCATTATCTTCATCTATTTCTCAATTGCTATGTAAACCTACGTTGCATTGTACACTTTTCTCCTAGCTCTGTGGGTATTTAGAGAGGACCAGAGATGTTTGCACTCTCCATACATAGATTTGTACAGGCACTAGCTATTTCTGCCCCTCTTGTTTGGCTCCACAGGGGCTCCCCTGATGGGGAAACCTTTCTGTGTCAGGATTGAGAGATGCATGGGACTCTTTTTGGTCTTCAGGTTGTTGTTTATTGTTATCAAAAACTTCAGCATGGTGTCTGCACCAGACTTTGTGCTCAGGAAAAGCATGGCAAATTGGCTACAAGATATACAGTTTCAAGGTCTTTTAAAGTTGTTTCATCCCATTAACTCTTAAAACATGCTTTATTTCCACTTATCCACCAAGAACTCTACCAATAACTTGTCTCTCCACCTAACCTAAGACTACGGCTTTCTTTGACGAATCCCTCTGTGCCACCAACACTGCAGAAAATGGAGTAGATGATGAAGAAGAAGCAGCTCGGGACAACACCCAATGTCCTCCATCTTGCCTCCATACTAAAAAACCCCAAAACCTAAATCTTTCACCCTGTGATAAACTATACTATTCTCTATAATCTATTTCACACTCATAGGCTCTAGTCTATCTCAAAGTCTTGGAAGCTTTCTCCATGGGCGAAGGTCAAAGTCAATGTTTCTCTGGATGTCAGAACACCTAAGAGAAGACAGAGAAATATTCCTCGGTTTCCACAAGACACCACTTTGTAACCTGTCAGTGATGAGATCATGTGAACTGGTAGTGATCTCTGGTACTTGTCACGGAGTCAGCAGAGATGCAACTATGTGCAGTAAGCTTGTAACAGAACTTGTAATTGTATGTAAGGAGCATGGGTACAAGAAGCTGTAACACATTTCCTTTTTCAACTCAAGTAGGCTTTGGTACACTTCTGGCTGGGCAGTGCTGCTGGAGCAAGGTGCAGTCTGTGAAACTTTGGAACTGAAACAGGCGTGGGTTGGTGTCATTGGGAGCAATTGGCAGATGCCTGCCTTAGGATCCAGGAGAGTTTGGCAAAGAGTGCTGTGGGGGCTGGGGGAAAACAGGCAGGCCTGCCCAGCCAATCCCCTGGTTGCATAAAGGTGGGCCAAGCAACCATAAAATTGTTTGGGCAGGCAGTGGAGCCACATTTAGGGAGAAGGCACTGCAAGGGCCTGCTAAGGAAAGCTCCAGTTGCCACTGGGAAAGTAGGCATGCTTTCCAAGTTTCAGCATGGGCAAATCCCCTGCCCATCAAGATCTACCCTTGATTTTTCATCTTGGCCTCCAGAGCCAGAGGCAACCTCCTGTTGCCAAGGTGAGCGTCGGGAACACAGCCAATATGCTGCCCAGGAAGGTCGGCTATGGGCTGGCTAGCAATGAAGGCAGAGCACAAGCCCATGTGATGGAGGCATCCTGTCACACTCTGAAGAGATGGGACATCGTAATGCACACCGGGACCCTCTGGACAGCCTTGACTTGGGCTTAGAGGAATGCAAATGAGCACAGTGTATGGATTGTGGCCAAAAGTGCTCTGGCTTTTTCCCCAGGCTGTGGAGGCCTTGGAGAGAGGTTGCCTGGTAGCAAGGCACAGGCCTGCCCACACTGTGCTCTCCCCTGCAGGTGCTGCTGGCACTGAGTGTTGCAGAACATGGGCTGAGTTGTTGCCTTCTAGCCCCTAAAATCAAGAGCCAAATAAGACCGAGATGATCAAAAGCTCTTACTGTTTCATGGTGCTCCTCCAGATGTGCTTATGGCCAAATGATTACATGATGCAGGTCTCTAGCACTTGTAGAAGTTTTGCAAATGAGAATCATGGACAAGAATCCCCAGTTAGAAGTACAGTTAATGAAATAATTCCTCCACTTGGTTTAGAGCCCTACTGAAGTTTTCCCCTTGGTTTTAACTCTCCACTAGCTGTGTTAAAATACATGGCAAAGTGAAATGTCCTTGGTTCACTAAAGAAACAAGATTCAAAGACGATTCCAAAATGTGTTTGTCTAACAGGGTAGGAGAAGTACTGCCTTTAGCTAAGAAACTAGTGATTTAGACAAGAATTATCTATAAAACTACAACTAGATGAGAAAGAAGTAAAAGCAAAATGCTTTTGACCTCAGAATATCCCCTCAGACAGTGGGCAGAGGGCATGCCCCTGGTAGGTGAGGCTCGTGGGTGGGAGGCTCATGCTGTAGACAAATAGACAGGTCTTGAGGGTCTGAAGAAGGAGCAAGAGGTAGCTTGTCCTCCTCCAGGAGGAACTGGTGGTCACCAAGCTGCAGTAAGAGCCTGTGAGCTCATCAGCCTTTGCCCCATCCCTGTCCCTGGATCCAGGCACAGCTAGTTTTGCCAAAGCCCCAGGCCCATCCCCTTGGTGCTGGATGCACCGGTGTCAGTGGGGCAAAGAGGGGAGACACACCAGTGCTCCGTTCCAGGAGATGCCAGGGAGGCCACCTGTGGCTTACTGCCTGCCTCTGCTCTCTGCAGCCAGGGTACCACCCTGCACCCACACTCTGACTGGGAAAAGAAATGCAGTAAAAGAAGTTTTGCACTCTCGTTAAGTCCTGGTTTATGCAGGGTGTCAGTAATGATTCCACAGGGGCCTCAGTGGAAAACTGCAGTGTTTCTGCATACATTTTAATATATCACCAGGCAATGACTTCTCAGGTATCCAGCTGGACACTGAGTCAGAGACAGCTGGTAGGAGGCTGCAGTGTCCTTCCTTGGGAGCCACCAAGAAAAGGCCTTTGGCAGAACATGTGTACCTGGGCAGGACACAAAGATGGCACTGTAATTCCCCCCTCACTGCACTCTGGCCCAGACAGGAACTTGTGGCTGGAGATACAAGCCATGCACACATAAGAACATCCTGTTTGGTGGGCTGTATTGATCACCAAACCCACAGTTAAAGCAGTGATCTTCAGGAATACACTATTCCTAGAATGATCCATTTCTGCTCTCTCCATTTCTTAAAGCACAGTAGAGTCACTGACAGAGGACGCTACATCTTGGAAAAGGAGGGTGGCAATAAGGCTACAGCACCCGTCAGCATCACCCTGCAGCTGGCAAAATCATTGGCCTGTTATCTGGGTCCTTGGGCTGTCCTAGATATGGCTTTGGTCTGTTTGGTTTGGCCATTCTCCACCTGCCATCCTCCCCTTTTTCATTTGAAAGCCCCCAAGAGTTGTGCCAGTGTTTATCTGACAGCATCTCTTACAAGGGTTCAGTCTCTCAGATGTTGTAGAACAGGTCTGATTGTAATGAGAGCATTTTAGCTCTAACAGGATAATTGGAAATTGGATTTTTCTTTATGTCCTGTCCTTTGGGATCTTATGCAATTGAGCTATTGGATGTTTTGATGGATAATTGTGATGGTAATGCTGGTGCTGTAATAATAATAATAATAGGAGGATGATCGTAAGTATGTCTTGCAGTTGAATAGCAGCCTGAGACAGTTACTTGGAAGAATTCTTATGAAAAGCCCCAGCATATGCCCAGAACAAACCCATTATCCACCTTGTGTGGAGCTGATAATAGGCAAAATGATATTTTTCTCACTTCTATTGAAATTACTTGCCTTAGGCAAACAGAGAAGAGACTTTTTGTGTTCTGAATTATTTAATTTTTCATTTGCAAAGACTTTGCAACACTTTACACAGTAATTGGCCACCATATTCCCTTGAGTTTGGTTGACACCATCAACCTATATTTCATGCCCATAGAGATCTTGTCAGGGAAATCTCATGGTCAATTGGTGGCTGCTTGTACTGGCAAGCTGTACTGTTCAAAGCCTCTCTTTGGCCACATCTGCTCTAATCACATCCCACAGGCTCTGCCACACCCCTGTTGTGTAAGGGAACACTTGTGCTCCCACAGCCTGCAGTGTGAGAGGGAGAAGCAAAGGCACAGGGAGATGATGTGAGAACAAATTTATAATTTACTATGTAATTTCTGCTTACCATCACAGCAGTCAAGCCATGCTTATTTGTCACTTACCCTCTTCATAATCAACCTGACTTTCTCCAGCAGGAAAAGTTATGGCCAAGTGAAACACTAATACTCTGATTTTGACTGCTACAGGTTGAGGCCTGGGAAAAAAAATTATCTGAACACCTCCATGAAAAATTTTTGTTGCTGAATTAGACTAGAGAAAAGAGATTAGAGATTAGAGACTAGAGATGAGACTAGAGACTAGAGAGACTAGAGACTAGAGACTAGACTAATTTAGACTAGAATAGAATATTTCATTTGAAAGGGACCTACAAACATCATCTGTTCCAACTCCCTGATCCCTTCAGGGATGACCCAAAGTTGAAGCCACATTAGACACTGGCAAATGCCTCTGGAACACTGACAGGCTTGGGCATTGGATACCTCCCCAAGAAGCCTGTCTCAATGTTTGACTCCCTTCTTGGTAAAGAAATGCTTCCTCATGTCAGGTCTGAACCTCCCCTGACACAGCTCTGAGTCATTTCCATGTGTCCTTTCATGAATCCCAGAGAACAGATAAGCACTTCCCTCTCCACTTGCCCCAGACAATGGCCAGTTTGTAAAGTTCCACATGGCCAAATTTTCTACCTAAATACTTTCTTTCAGCAGGGGTGGCAGGATGCTTCCAATATTTAGTACATCTTTACTTCATGACAAAGGTGGAGTGAAAGAAGGCACGTGGAAATTTCAGCAGAGAAGAGACAGGGATGGTGAAGCTGGGAAGAAGCAGATGTGGGCCAGAGGTCTGTGCTCAAATGTCATCTCTTTGCTTGTATCCTGTGCCCTCACATTCTCCCAATGCCCCACAGTCACAGAACCAGGAAGGCTTTGGTAGGGAAATGTCATGTTCCAGGCTCAATTCTCTAAGCAGTAGCTCAGAGAGAAGGTACGATAGTGGTTGGGTGGGTTGGGTTTTGCTATTTTTTACCCCAGGTTGCACAGGTGTAGAAACTGCAGTGCTATCAATGCACACTGTCTTCCGCTCCATCCAGGGATTTTCCATATCTGGGTAGGAGAACTCCATATTTTGGGAGGGGATGTGCTTTTCACGACCTTTCAAATAAAATGAGGTATGAAAAACTCAAATAGACACTCCAAAACAAAACCAAAAGAAAACAAACAAGCAAACAACCAAGCAAACAAATAAAACAAAACAAGACAAAACAAGACAAAACAAGACAAAACAAGACAAAACAAAACAAAACAAAACAAAACAAAACAAAACAAAAAAAACAACAAAACAAACAAACAAAAAAAAAGAGATAATTAAAAAAAAAAGAAGAAGAAAAAGGAACTAAACTGAACACAGGTTCCTCCAAAAAGGAGTTGGTCTCTCATTAAAGCAAATGTGATCCAGTCCTGCCATCAGGGTGATCTCTGCTCAGCCCCTCCAGTTTGTCCAACCTCCCTCCTATCTAAACCACAAATAACTCTTATCACCGAGGAACCAGAGACTTTTGGCCACATGAACATGTTCTATCCTTTGTCTGCTCCACCTTTTGCAGGGTTTTATCAGGCTCCACAAAAAAATTCCATGTCTTCTCTGTTAGCCCATCCCTCCCCTCCGTGCAATGCTTGCAGGGCAGGTCAAGCAAGTAACACATTGCTTAGGAAAGCTCCTGAACAACAATAGGGTGCTATTTTTTTATTTGCTTTCAGCCTTTTCTGCCTCTCTTACTCCACTTTCACCCCATCTGTAAAGAGAGATGAGCATAACAAACCATATGAACAAGTTCACTGAAGCACTGAGTTTTTGTTTGCTAACTTTTCAAGCTGCAATGGGTGTATCTTGGTACTTTAGTCCGTTCTTTCTAATCAACTTAATACTATCCAAAATGAACAAAAATATACTTTAAAAACAAAAGCCAAAAAATCAGGAAGGTCCTCCAGAAACAAATGAAAACCAGTCAGCCAAGAACAAACTGATTGGAACTGTGCTTGAGTGCTATGTCTCTTTGATGGAAATCACTAGACCTTGCATGTCAAGGGATTTGTCAATTGCTGCTTCAGTGCTGTCATAACTCAAAGAGGATGATGAAAATTTGACAGCTCCTGGTTTTTCAAGGAAGCTCAAGGATTCCTTGCCTCCAGTGAAAGCAAGCAAACCAAGAGAAATCTGGAAAGTTTAGCACTGAAAAACCTCCACCTTGACTTTTCAAAAATAAATGCTGAAAAGAGAGGAGTGGTGTTGCAAAAGACTCTTTGATTAAAGTTGAGGTAATTTTACATACTTGCATGCAATAAAGGATTTCCCATATCATTTGAATCCTTGGGAAGTCCAGTGTTCATTGGTTCCATTAAAATATAAAGGTTATGCAAGCAATCACTGCTTAGTGTACAGTCATTCATCTCTTTTTAAAACAAGTGCTATAAATTACCTCTCAAAATCTATTGCAGAGTATTCTTTGCTTCTTCCTGAAATGGACACATAAGGAAATACAAAAGAACATTTTGCATCTCATGAGAGTGGCAATTTTCTCCAGGTTACAGTATGAGAATCTTGAGTATCTCAAGAGTAATAAATATATAAAAAATATTTAGCTGCAGTTTCCATACACTGATTTTCTATCCTTTGATGTTACTGACACAGCTGCAGTTTAGGAGTTACTGTCATGATTGGGTATAAGGAAGGATGTTCATGTACTTGTTTTTCACATATGACCCATTTTTTGGGATGTTAGCCCAAAAGATTAAGAAGCCTGTGTAAATTTGTTATTTCAGGACCTTCATTTCTTCAGTGTAATACCCCCAATAGTGTGAGTATCCTTGCTAAGCACTACAAAAAGCATATCACAGATGTTTGAAATTATAATTTTGATAATAAAATAGTTAAGCAAGCCCTGAGTTATCCTTGGGGAGCTTGCATTTTGGGGGAGTTTTTTCATTCCTTGACTTCAAACGCTTACTGCCTTCAGGGAAGACAGAGAAGAAGAGCAGGTTAAGAGTCTGAGAATTTGGCATGACTACTAAATATGAGGGGAGTTCTCTCTGACTAGTGTGAGGTTCCCTAAGGCACAGGCATACTGTCAGGAGGGGGCAGCATCTCCCCAATTCATGAGAGATACTCCACGCACTCCCAGCTCACAGCTCCCACAAAAGGAAGGGGCTGTACGCACTTAGCTCTGTGCTTTGAGCCAAAAGACCTTCCCTGACACTCACACTTGTGTATTAGCTATACAAAATTTCAACTGGTTTTATATTAAATGATTTTGTAAGTGGAGAAAACTTGAATAAGAGAGTGAATGGCACTGAGAAACGGGGAGATAGACACACCAGGAGTTAGAACTCACAACTTGACATAAAAGGCTAGTGGGAGAGGGGACAGGTAATTTCCAGCCCTCTTCCTTTACAACATGCTCCAACTGAGACACAGATAAATACATAAGTCTATTTAGATGAATAATATGCTATCATTAGACCAAGCAGGAAGGAAAGTTAATAAAGCAGGAAAGCAAGTAGAACACAATGAGGAAAACAGATAAAGGGAAACTGAGGCAGGGCCACCCAGAGGGTGGAGGAGAGGAGGGGAGGGGAGGGGAGGGGAGGGGAGGGGAGGGGAGGGGAGGGGAGGGGAGGGGAGGGGAGGGGAGGGGAGGGGAGGGGAGGGGAGGGGAGGGGAGGGGAGGGGAGGAACAAACAAAAAACTTGGTCTATTTTTCAATAATTCATTTTCACAAAAAATATTTTATTTCCATAAGCCTTTCATGACTATGTGATTATACTGCCAGTTTTTGACAGAGATACCAGTGTCCTAAGAAAATAATTTTTCAAGGCCTTCAGCTGATGGTGGTGGATGACACTAAGCATCTGGGGTTATTGGAGCTACAGTCACCTACAGTACAGCCAACAACATAAGCATCATGCAGCTTGCAGCTCTACTCATGGTATAAGTTGATGCTAGCTTTCATGAGTTCAATCACTTTCAGTGTCAGTCAGCTGGCAGTGACTGCTCAACTTCTCAAAATACAGAAGTATCAAGCAAATAAAGCAAAATGATGACCAGGCTGTAGTCCACAATGACCAGATTCTCATTTCTCTGACTAAAAGCCATGTACCTGTCATTGACATTCCCATTGCCAAACACTGAAATGTGATGCTATGACAATGATATGGTCATGCAAAAGTAGGAAAAAATAACAGCTCTTCATTTCCTGACAACAGCTATTGAAGTATAAGTAATTTTTTTCAACTTTACATATAAAGCTATTATAAGATTTCCTTGAGCTATTTCATCTTATTTTCTCCTCTTGTCCTGTTAAGAAGAGAGGATCAAAGAGTGGCTGGATGAGCATGTGGCAGGCAAGTTAACGGGTTAACCCTCCATAGAGCACTTCAGGAGCTCTGCATTTATTTTTAGATTAAAATATTGACCAATTGAACATCACACTGTATCAGGTGTGGTCATACAACTTGTCATCCACTTGAAAAAAAAGAGAAAAGCATTTATATCATGCTGTGCTTTGGGGTTTGCTTTGCTTTATGGCTTCAAAGTTCAGTGTCTTTCTAAACTGATGCATAGCTGAGAAACATCCTCCTTCAGGAGAAAGAATATATGTCTGGATATATAGATGAACATTATACATACATACATACATACATACATACATACATATATATATATATTTCATTCTTTTTTGCTCTGGCTGCCAGGTGAGCCCAGGACTGTGCCCAGATATGCTGCTCATACCAAGATTTGTCTCACGGCTCAAGGCTGCTGAGGAAACAGATGATGGGTGATATTAGCAAGCACCAGAGCCTGAAGTCACTCTCTGCTGCTTCCTGCTCTGCAGTTTCTGAGTTTCAAAAGCACACTTTTGGCACAGTCAGGTGGTAGACAGTCAAGTGTGATTCCCATGGGAGTTTGGTGTCTGTAGCCTCTTCTTTAAGAAAACATTCTCCAATATAAAAATAGTATCTTTTACTCAGAAGGTAGATTTTATTCCAAAACCACCAGCTCTGGTTTTGAGCTTGTCCAGAGGAGACAACAAGGCTGGTGAGGGGCTTGGAACACAAGCCCGGTGAGGAATGGCTGAGGGAGCTGGCATTGTTTAGCCTGGAGAAAAGGAGGCTCAGAGGTGACCTTAACACTCTCTACAACTTCCTGAAAGGTGGCTGTAGTCATGTAGGGGTTGGTGTCTTTCTCCAGGCAGCAACTGACAGAACCAGAGGACACAGTCTCAAGCTGTGTCAAGGGAAATACAGGTTGGATATTAGGAAAAAGTTTTTCATGTAAGCAGTGATAAAGTACTGGAAAGGCCTGCCCGGGGAGGTGGTGGAGTCACCATCCCTGGATGTGTGTAAAAAAAGATTGGATATGGCACTCGAGGCCATGGTTTAGTTGAGGTGTTACGGCACGGGTTGCACTTGATGATTTTTAAGGTCTCTTCCAACCTAGTCATTCTGTGAATTCTGTGGTTCTATGAAAATTATTTCCTCTTTGGAATCCACTGTCACCTACCAGTGAAATCTACAGGTTATACAGCCTGGCTTTTAAAGCCTAGATGAAAATATCACAGGAGTGCTCTGAATGTATTTAAAGCTGGCACTTCACTACTTGAGAGCTCATAAAATAAAATCTGTGCGTGTTTTACTTATGTCAGCTGGACTATTTCAGAAGCTGCCTCTGAAATTGCTTGTTACACATGATTTTCATTCAGTGCTTTAAAAAATTTCAGAAAAACTTAAGCAAAATACTCATTTTCTTTAAAATTTTCAGAGTTTCATTGTAGTCAGCTATAGACATATATTTTGAGGTTGTCTTTTGTCTAGTATTTAGGCCTTAGAGTGAATATTTTTAATTTAATATTATTAATAATTTGATACATCCCTTAGTTCTGAACAAAAACTCTAATGAGAGATAACATGTGAGTACAAAATCAAACAGTATCTCAGCTTTGTAAACAGATGGTTGCATTTACTCAAGTAGTTTCTGATTCCAAGGTCTTAATGTACACATAGGAGAGATAAAATAATGCACAAAGTGTATAAAGAAATAGAAATTCTTTCTTGCTAGGTATGCAAATGGTAAAACTCAGACACGAGTTCTGTTCTGCCTGTCTATCTACAGTCTTTTGATTTCCAAATTGTTTCCCTCCCCGTTCAGTCCATCTTACACCTGGGTGCAGACAGTGTAATATACATCCTGAGGTTAAGACAACAGGAAGGAGGTACTCATTTAGGCAAAAATTATATTCTTTCTTTTCAAGTGATCTGAAGGGGTCTGTCTGCAACTGTTGGCAGAAAACAAGTAATTATGCTCAGGACAGGTATTGCTTAAACCTCTCTTTAGGCCATGGTAAATTCTCATACCGCAATAGATGGAAAAGATAGATTTTAGATTCCAAAAGGGGCCAAAGAGTGAGAAATGTCTTGCAAAAATTTCAGTGAATTCATGCTTTTGCTAAAAGTGTCTGTTTAAGAGCACCCATCTCTGGTTTTGGTTTTTGTTTTGTATTGGTTTGGTTTGGTTTGGTTTGGTTTGTTTTGTTTTTTTTTTTAATAGGGGAAGGATCCACATCTTCTCATGTGATCCAGAAAGATGAAGTAACATCAATTTTTATTCTGCATTATCACAGGAAAAGGACTATGTATGTGACTGTAGAAAGATAATGAATTCATAATTGTTGCTCGTTTTTTATGTGGCTGTAGTCCAGTCACCTTAGCTCTGCAGGCTGTCAGTGTCACTAAAAGTAAATTTACAATAACAAACTGTGGCAGCCTCTTGAGAAATTTATGCTGGACAAAGATGGAAGAGAACTAGAGAAATAGAAGCAATAAACAAATACACAGTCTGAGTCATTGTTTAATTATTTCCTCCCCAGAAACCAATACTCCTGAATGCCTTTTAGAGGCAAAATTATGCCTTTTGGCAGTATTCTCAGGGGTTAAATGGCACTGAAGGGTATTAATTGTGTTGTGTGCCTTTAGCAAACTGAGATTCCAACATATTAAATTACAAAAAAAGTTTCTTCTGACCAAACTTGACCATTCCCAGATGGACACCCCAAGAATATAGCCCAATGTAAGTTATTTCAAAAATATCATTATTTTCTAATTTTTTTACTAGTATGAAGAAAGAAAATTAAACTTTAGATAAAATTGTATAAGTAAAATAGAGTCCTAACTAGTTGAAAAATTAAGCCATATTAATCACAAAAATAAATCAGGATGTCTGGATAAGAAACATGAAACAGAAATTAAAAATGTAGTTTACTGCCAGTAGGAAATTATAAGCTTTGAAGGATTTGGCATCTGAAAGTCTATATGCACTCAGGTATTGATGCATGAAACACACAGATGTGAGCTAGTGGCTTTTCAATCCTCCAAGAATAGAATAAGATACATCTCTTTGTGTAAATGTAAACCTGCCAATAGAAAAATCTAGAAATCCAGACTAAAGACAGGAGAAAGATCGATGATAAAAACACAGAGACGTAAAGATTATGACATCTGACAGAGGAGTGGTACCTTAATCAAGAAGCAAACAAAGACAGAAGGACTCTCTTTGGAGTCCAGGGGTGACAGTAAATTTTGAAGAGATACAAGGACCTCTGACAGTGTTACAGAGACCAATCAAGGCTTTAGAAAGTTCAGTCAAAAAATCTAGGGATCTTTAAAAGACATATCATTGTAGCATTTAGGGACAGGGTCTAATGGCAGGCTTTGGACTGCTGGGTTAGCAGTTGGGCTGGATGACCTTGAGGGTCTTTTCCAGCCAAAATGATTTTGTGATTCCATTATTTTATAAAGAAAACGTAATTACAGGCTTGATTTGAGAGGACGGATTCCATGTGGTGATTCTACCAAAGCATCACCTGGGATGAACACACTATTCCTGCACTTACACTATGCCCTTGTCAGAGGATGGCAGGTTTACAGGGGCAGGCAAGGAAGGAGAAGTGTCTGAGGCCAGTCCTCTCTGCTTTAGCTGTTTCTGGGTCAAAGTACCTCCAGACATTGTCCACGAACCATGGTTATCAGAGCTAAACTGCTGTTGCTAATGGGGCAATCCTAAACCAGACATTTCTCAGCTTCTGAGGGCCTCACATTCCACTTTTACAGCTTTGCTGCATGCAAAATTGATAAAAAAATTAGGCACTGATGCACTTTAAAATCTACTGACATCAGTGGATGTCACATAGCCACACAGATATGTGAGTACCTGTCTATATGGACTGGAATACCTGAGCAGTGGAAATTCCCTAGCAAATATCACCCCATGTGGCTCTCTATCCTAACACAGGAAGGCAGAAGGGCAGATTCAATTTTTTGTTTTCTTGACTTTCTTGAGAGAACTGTGCATATCTATTACAATGTTCCTGAGCTTTTGTAATTATGACAAAAGTCTGAAAGTTGAAAATAGAAAAGTACCACTCTCCCCTTACGGTGCACTAATACCTGTTATTAGCAAAGACCATAATCTTCTGAGTCCCTCAGACAGAGATTTAAAAAAAACTTGCAGTTTGCTAAAAAGCTTATTAGAGGTAATTAAAGCCTGAGCACACTTGCTTTTAAGAGATCCAGAAGGGCTTGCTCCATTTTTATGAGATGCTGCTTCAGCACAAATCCTGTCCTGATCAATGGCTTCTGGGACAAATCTATTAAGCAGCCCTTCCCAGAATGGTGGAGACAGCATCTCTTGAAATGTAGACTACTTCCTATTAATTTTATAAAGGATACTTTGTGAATATGCAGGGAGGAGATGAAACACAGGAGGTAGAGCTGCTCCTAATTAAAAGGAAAATTGACCAAAGGGAACTGTCAGGCAGAAACTGTTCAGTATCCTTGGCTTTGTAAAGATTGTTTTGCAGTATTTCAATTGCAGAGATAATTTTGTAGCATGGGAAAAGGAGGATATTAATGAGTTTTATAAACCATTCATGTTTGCAGTAGTTGTTTTCCTTTTTAACGTCTGTGGGTGTCACCCTTCTCTGAAATCCAAGCAGATTGCAGTTTACCTCTGAGATTTCAGTGCCTGCTGCTGTCTATCATGCCTTCTCAATGTCTTGTCTTACTCATGACAGATTAAGCTGCCAATACCACCTGGAAAACTTGGCAGCTTCAGCCCTGGGTTTACTCATACCGGAATCTCATTGTGCAATGGTGCTCTGCATCCAGCGTGATCAAGTCTCATCTCTTTTGGTGCTGCCACACTTGTGTAGTCCCTGCACTATTTCCCATAATGTCACAATCTATCTCCAGACAGGGAGTTAGTGCCAGGAATCATTGCAGCACTGGAGTTATCTCAGGCTGCTTTACCACACTGATACTTTGCTAGTATTTTTAGCACAGAGTAAAAGGAAGACAGACAACATTTTCCCCCACTCTGCCTGAAATGTGTCACCCAGGGAGAACAGAGAGCTTGGATAGTGGTGGTTAGTGGTGAACACAATGGTCACATCCAAAATTTCCAGGTGTTTCATTTGTGTGCCAGTAGGATTTTTTTTTAATGTGACTGCACTAAGGTAATGAAGTCATAAACCATCTGTATTTAATTAATTCAGCAATAAATAAACATACAGGACTTGGACGATCTAAGTGGTATAATTGCTCAGCTCTTGTGAAGGGTGAGTAATTAATTTTTCTATAATTATTATCAAACCACAGTGAGCAGAGAGACTGTTTTTTCTCTTTTGAATTGCCTCCTTCCCTCCAACTCTGTATTTCAATGCAGGTCTTTTATTGTTTAATGTACCTGTCATCATCTGGTGTCAAGATAACATCAGGCAGATGCAAGCACTCATTTTATTATTGTATATTTTCCTTTTGTTTGCCTCAGGAAAGATGTTTTAATTGCTAAGGATAAGGACAAATTCACAGATCTAGAAGCTGAAGGGGAATGAAAACAATGTCAGTATTTGCATGACTGTGAAGACAAACTGTCTGTTCATATAGTTCTATAACTCTTTATCATTTGTGACTGGAAAATCTGACAACAGTAAATGAAGAAAATGCCAGGACAGAGGGGGAGGATTGTGGAAGACACAATCTCTGTATTGAAGGGATTCAAAAGAGCTAACAGCTGGGAAGGTGTAAACCAAGTGCCAAACATTAATCTTACTGCTGCTAGCTCCACCTCTCATTTCTGAAGACAGGAGAGGTCTGGGTCACACTGCTGAATGCCATGGACTCTCCAATGACGTCTTGATCCCTCCAGCCCCTGTTTTGAAGGGCAAAAGGCAGAACCAAAACTGAGATAAAAAGAAAACAGAATTTAACAAGGTATGGGTAAATCAGCATACACTATATAGGTCCTGTTTAGATGGCTCTGCCATGGCTGAGGCTTGCTCAACACTTTGAGAGCACTCACCAAGCAGGAACAGGAAAAGTGATGGAAAAACCAGACCCTTGACTGGCAAGAAGCTCCTTGCCAGAAGATTGGGATTAAGACTTGCCTCTGAAAGTGTGGCTTGAATTGAGCATAGAATCACACAAAATCACAGTTATTGGAATGCATCTCTGGAGGTCATGGAGTCCAAAGTCCTGTGCAGACACTGGCTGGCTAAAGCAGGTTTCCCAGGACCACATCCAGTCATGGCTTGAACATCTCCAAGGATGGAGGCTCCCCAGACTCTCTGGCACTGTTCTAGTGTTTAACCACTTTCGTAATAAAACAGGTTTTCCCGTCTGTTTAAATGGATTTTCTTGTACTTTGTTTTGTGCTTGTTGGCTATTAGCCTTTACCACAGAATATGATAGCAACATCTTTACTCCCTTTCTGTACAATACCTGCAAATTAGGTATTTATACATGTGGATAACATTCCCCCTTAGTCTTTTCCCCAGATTCATCTGGAATTAGCCAAGGAGAGACCAGACACCACCAGCAGTGCTCGGAAATTTGCCAGAAGAGTTCAGAAAGTTGCAGTTTTGAAAGGACCTGAAACTATATCTACATACTTATGTTTCCTTTTTGTGAATAATGTCTACATCCCAGAATAGTACTGTAGCTAATTTCAGTGACATAAAAGGGATTAAAAAAAAAAACTTTTATATTTTGTTCTCACCTCATCTGTCTTCCTTTACTGTGTGATGACAAAGTAAGAGACAAAGCACACACTGAGCACAGGTCATCAGGTCTGACAGATTTCAGGTTTATTTAAAGATATCACTGTCAAAATGCTGTGAAATATAATTAAACCATGGTGTAAATTTGACTTATTATCATAATTTTCCTTCTGAATATCAAATAACAAAGGAAATGTATTTGGACAAATACAGAAAAAATAGTTAATATGGAAATCAGCTTGTCCCAAGTGGGAAAATGTCTCATTTGCATTCAGATTCTGTTTCTGCTGCCTCTTCCTTTGTTTCCAAAGTGACAAATGGTCTTTCCCTCCTCCCCAGCCCTTTCAGAATCTCATTAAAAGGTGCAGAAATGAGGCTTGAATGGCCCCATGACCTTCTTTCCTTTGGGGGTCACATGCAGAACACAATTCAATCTGGCCCACTGGCACATTTTATCAGGGTTTTTTTTTCTTCAGGAGCGGGTAGAATAGTACAGTGACCCAAAACCCTGGTGATACAATACGCATAGCGATACACATGCCATTACTCACAGCAATATATTCCGATGGCGCACAGATTGCCGTATAATGCGATTTTCCCTCAATGAAAGGGAGTTTGAACAATAAATGGCTCTATCACAGGCATGAATTGCACATATTGCATTTTGAGAAATGAGGTTTCTCACTGATTTAGCATTCTTATTTGCTACACAATCTTTTTAATAATGGGAGACTGGTTTGTTTATTTCCAGCTTACTTTACTCCTGTTTTAATGTGAAAAGCACAGGGAAGAGCAGCATGGTATTTAAGTGATTAATAACTCTGAGATATATGTGTAGCTTATAGCAGTCATGGAATTTACAGGTGAGATACAGTGAATTACATGGCTAGCAAGAAATGGATGAGAGCCAGAATTACTATTAAACATAAGGATCCCTTCAATATCTGTCACTGGAACAGAAACCTAAACAAAAATGGAGCTGTTCCAAAAATTGTTTTCATGAGCCTAACAAATATTCATTCCACTTTTCATTTGGGAAACATCTTGGAATTTTTGATGGCAGACATGCATCAATATTAAGGCTTGAAATAGCATTTTGTGTATTTATGCCTTAAATATTTCAGCAATACCATTATGGCCTCCTCAGAGAAATAAACCAACAGTTGGTCCCTTTTACATAAATTAAAAGCTAACTTGAAAAAATGTCATAGCCAGTTATTGATGCTTAGAGTGGGGGAAAAAACTCCAGTAGATAACATGATACTGACTTGATTCAATATCATATTAAGACCTTCCTTCTAGAACTTTGTGTCTTTGCTTCTCCTACAGGAAAACCTGTGTCCTTTGCTTGTGTAGTTGGTGAACAGAAACAATGATCATTAACTAGTACCCGCACTACTCTGACAGTGTATGCCAGCTATGAAACCTACTTCAATGTGTTTGGAGCAAGCTAGTTAAAATTATAACAGTATTCTCCAAGTCTTACAATAATTTGTTATCCATTTAGAGACCTGCAATAAATGGTGAAAAGCCACTAATAATGCTTCTAATAATCACTAATAATCAGCAATTTGCTGATATACACAGACCAAGTTCAACTTGGCATGTAATAACCATTTGTCTGTTTCAGTCACCCCGAAGACTTCACTGCACTTGCCCAAATGTAGCTGTATCTTGTTCAGATTTCTTCTGGAAATTAAACTCTTGGATGGAGGAAAATGGTAATTTCCTCAGTTCCAGCTAGGAAGCTGTTTGCATGCTCCACAGAAGACACATTTTGTGCCACAAACAGTTATTTTCACACTTGCTACATCCTGAAGTCAGAGATGAATCCTGTGTTTGGCACAGGACATCTGCAGAACCCTTCCAGGGTAAGAGGCAGCTACTGAGAAAAAATGAGATGAAAGTGTCTTAAGAGTGAGAGAGAATATGTGTGTGTGTATGTGTGTGTTCATGAATATGAGTGTGGAGGTTTGGCATGGCTGCACCACAGACAGCACAGAACTGTGGAGTCCAGGTTATTCCAGGCCACCTATAAGCACATCAGCTTCCAGTCGCTGTCTTGGATTGCAAAAGTTAGGCCATGGATACCAGTGAGGAGCACACCCAAAGCCATCCCCAAATCAGCTCTTTACAGGTTGTTGTGAATAACTGTTTCAAGGTCACTTAAAGAATCACCAGCAAAAGTATTTGCTAGAGCAGATTTATTATAGAAGTGAAAGCATGACAAAGCATGTTGGCAAGGCTCACTATAGATATTAGATAGTTGAAGCAGAGAGAAAAAGCAAACAAAAATCCCAAGCCAATCTAAAACTACCTATGCGAAGGCTAGCAAGAGGCAGGGAAGAGTGGGTGAGCGGGGAGGTGGTAATACCTTAAGTTCTAGCTTTCATATTTTCCAGATTCTGTACTGCTTTAGTATATAGCTCTGAACTTCATATAAAGTGTTAGCAAGTTCTCTTCACAGTGTAGCTAGCCAAAACAATTATTTTCCAGCCTGAGAATCAAGGACACTGTTGCAGCTTCAGGGCCAAAAAAGGCAGATTGAGGAGAGCAAATCAGGAGGATGGGACTTCATAACCTGAAGCTGTAACTGGACAGTTAACCCCAATATGTGAATTGACCAAAACTTATAAAAGTGTAAAAACTCATGACCAGTCATCCATCGTGGGTCCCTCTTGGTTGTATCCTTGACCAGGCTTTTGTACTGCCTAAGGTGTAACTTTGAAGGCCTTTTAATAAATACCTACTTTATTCTTTAATTCTGTCTAGCCTCTGTTCCAGGTGGCACCAATGAGAGGATGGAGGATGGGGTGTGGAAATGAGTGGGAAGAGAAGAGGATAGGAAGAAGTAAGAATGAAAAGAAATGTTCAATAACCTTGTGTTGGGTCACAAGGTTCAGAGTATATCCCCATGTTAAACTGGGCCCAGACCAGGACTACAGTTTATTGCAAACACCTAGCAGAACTTAACCTTAATATCACTTAAACCTAATAGTACTTAAAACACTTAAAATACTTAAACTTAATGGAACTTAACCTTAACATCACCTAAACTTAACTTCACTTAAAGAAATTAAACTCAACAGAACTTAACCTTAGCAAAACTTAAGTTTAACAGACCTTAACCATAACAAAACCTAACCTTAACAGAACTTAAACTTAACAGAAATGAAACTTAATAGCACTTAAGCCTAATAGAACTTAATAGAACCTAAACTTAACAATACTTAACAGTATTTAACACTCAATGGCACTTAATAGATAGTTTAACTTGAACTATTTAGCAATTGATAGAATTTACTGTAGAAATAGATTAGAATATAGAATTTACTATAACTTATTTACAGGCCTAACTCTAAAATACTAAGCTAGAACAACCTTCCTCATGTATTTCCTCCAGCATTTTCACACTTGCATGCACACAAACATAAAGAGTCTGTTCAAGACATACCTGTGAAAAAATCCCTTTGACTTCAGTGCAGTAGTCACTTTGGATGACTTTGCATCTTTTCAGTGGGCTCAAGGTTGAACCTTGAGGAGTGGAGATATGAGCTCAGAAATTGTTGTTTGGAGATTGCTCTCCAAATTTGGCAAGTTTGAGTGTTCTCTGGCACAGAGAGGTCCCACTCAGAGGGAGGTGCTGATCGCAGCCCCTGTGGTCCGGCCTCTGAGGAGGCTCAGAGTCTCACTTTGGATCATTGTTTGTAATGTAACAAGAGAGTGGGCTTTAGTCGTAGAAATTTTCCATCCTAACCTCAATTAAATTCACCAACTTTCTTTAAAAACTCATTAATAAAAATGTCATCCCACTTGTTTTTTTGGGTTTCTTTTCAGGCAAGAAAAGTAAGTTTCCAAGGCTGTTAGTTAAAAAACTGGAGCTCATTAGACAGCAGCAGTTTCTAGGAACTGACAGATTGGCAGTTTGGTCACCTCTTGCTTCTGTTCCTAGAAACAAAAATGTATCATGCTCCAATTTTAAACTGATGGGCATTCTTGATCAGGTTACCTAAATAATGGGTTTTTTAAATATTGTTTTGAACATGATAAAACAATATTATAGGAGAGGAGGTCTGTGCCACAGCAGTACATGTCTAGCTAATATACACACTCTAACATATAGAATTATATTCAACAATAAGTACAATACAACATAAATAATAAAAAGTACAATTAATTGCAACATTGTGTCTAGAATTACTGTTGCAGTTGATGACCACCCAAACCAAATGTCCCACTAGTAATGTTCTCCAATCTTCATCACTCTTTTCAAGATGATTTCTATGCTATGCATCTTTTCTGTACTGTATTCCTTCTGTGCTGTGGTGAACAGTGATTAGGGTTCTGTGTCCATTGCTCCAGATGTATTCCAGCAGTAGACACAGATCATCTTTCTGCAATGATTTTTTTCACTAGTGCACAGTTCATCCCAAAGGGGTTGGGCAGTAAATCTCAACAGTTATGTGTAGGTAGATTGTAGTAATTCCTGTGTTGTGACAGGAACCTGGAAAATTAAAGTCACATCCCCTGATATTGGGTGCTTATTTCCAGAAGACTAATGAGCATTTGTCAGATCAAAGTCCAGCCTATATAGTTACAAAGGCATACTTGACATTTCTGCAATGGAAATTATGTTCATGTGGAAAAAAATGTTTAATCAGAGAAATTTTTTATGCATTCATGAAGTCATGTGCTCAACTGGATGAGTGAATATTTGCCTGCAAGGAGGTGAATAAATTGCAGGCAATACCTAAAATACATAACAACATGGGTTCTCTTCATAGAACAGTTTCTTGCCAATATGGTGCAGAGACTTCTTCCCTCATATTCAATTTACAAAAAATATTTCCAAGTAGGCAGTTTTTGCCATTTTGCAAGTCAAGATGTTTTCATTTGGGCAGATGTGGAGTTGTTTCAGCATAACTAGTTACCACCAGTTTATCTGACAGAGGAACAAGGTCATTGGGTCCAATATTAAAAGAAGTGGCCAGCTACTAAGATTTAGAAAACATCTGTATGAGCAGCTGCCTTCAGACTGACATAATTCTGCTCCTTCTCATCCTGGCACCCTCCAGTGAACCTCTGGGACCTATGGAGCCAAATGGAAGGTTTTGAGGGGTTGCTCTGGAGGGCCTACGAGTGATTCTAGGACCTGGAGATAGAGAAGCAGGAGTGAGAAACTGCAGCAGTGGCTGGAGGGGCTCCAGAGGGAGCAGCAAGGGCAGGAATGTCAGGGTAACAACCTCAGTATTTGGGTGGACTCCATCGAGTTGCAGCTGTTGGAATTTCAGAAGGAGCTGGAGCAGAGTAGATGCATGACTACAGTTTTGGCAGATGAGAAGTGGTGGCTGTAAGGTAGACGAGCAGCAGTGGTGGGAGCATGGTAAGGCCAAAAGCTGGGAGTGGGTGCTGAAGGAGCAGCAGAAGACTAGAGGGACAAATACAATCTATAAGCTGTTTCTAAGAGTTGGGCGTAATCTATAATTCTATACAATGTGCAAACCTATTACCAAAACAAAAAGTAGAATGATTAACATCAAAAGGACAAGCAAAAGGTGCAACATTTTGTTAAAAATCCTTGCTGCTGTTGGGAATGACTCAAATAAAATGTCCCACCAGTTGTATTCCCTGTCTGTCTTCACTTGCTCCATCACTCAGTGTCTGCCTTTCACATTGTGATGAACAGAACCAGACTTCTTTCCTTTGTCTTGGCCTTGCTTCAACAGCTGTCTCAGGCTGTTATGTGGCAGCTTCTTTACCAACATGAGATTCATGCCAACAGGAACAGGTTGTTAGGCTGGGAACAGGACATAGTCAGATTTCAGCAAATGGTGAGATGTAACTGGAGCTCAGTAATTACAACTGTGACCCTTAATTTGAACTAATTTATGAACACAAATGTTATATTGATTACTTGTATCTACAATTAGGTTGTCTACAAGTACAAAATAACAAGGGATTCTTATTCAGGATGAATTCTCATCCATTCCATCAGGCCACACTTTATGCTCCAGGGGATAGAATACACCTCCACTGTGATTTAATCCTGGCACAATGGTTGGACATATGGTATATACCAAAGGGTTTTCTATTACTAAAACAAAAAACATGACTTTAATGTTATTGAGGTCTAAAGTGAAATTGACTAGTTACCACTAACAGTGGAATTTCCTTCCAGATTTAGCTGGGTTATTCCAGGTTACCTTTTGAATTTCAGAGGACAAGTTGGTTTGGAACTCCTTTATAATTTCTGCCACAATAAATTGCACCCACAGCTGATAACCATCTATGGTGTAGAATGTATTATGGTACCAAACTGCTTAGCTTAAATAAAAGAAGCGAGGGTCTCCCCTCTGTGGGTCGAGCTTGCTCATGCTTGTTCATGTGTGAAGCAAATTCAGTTCATGCTGACAATAATCGTGCCTGCAAGGAGGAGGATAAGTTGTCCTTCAGCGCTTAACCTGATCTTCAGTAGGGTTGTTCTGACATCATTCCTAGGAAGAGAAAACAAGTACCTACAAGCCTCAGCCAGGTTTGTTTTACAGCTTGGACTAATGACACTCAGAATATGTTTTGTCTCTTTAAACCCAGTAGAATTGATTAGTAAAGATCTCTTTGGTCCATCAGGACTAGTTTGGCCTTGACATCCCTCAGGTGAAATCTTGTCATCTACTTCACAAAGTGCTTCCCACACTGCTGTTCCTGCTTCCCTCACCTTTTCCAGGGCTTAGGGTGATCTTCTGCAATTAGAGTTGTCCTCCACAAGCAGGATGCTCTCTGAATTTGAGTTACCAGTTCTACAAAAGAGCACAGCAGTGATTAAAGGCACAGTATTGGCAAGGATGCTCTCTGAATTTGAGTTACCAGTTCTACAAAAGAGCACAGCAGTGATTAAAGGCACACTATTGGCATTAAATTTTCTGTAATAAACCCATAAGCTACAATTTTCAGTTCAGCTTTTTCACCAGGCAAACAGGAGAGTTAGAAGGGGAGTGTGAATGGTTGGACCTCTTTTCTGCAGATCTATTACCACCCTGTAAGCGTCCAAGCACCTGTCAGTTTTGTGCCTGATGGATTGGCAATATTGGGTGCCTCAGCTGTTAGTGGCACCTAATCAGCAAGAATTTCAGAAATCCCACCTTGCTTCACAGCAAACATCCAAGACTGAGATAAACCAGCAATCCTTGTATCAGAGAGTGCAGGTACTGCATGGAGCAAGCACACTACAAGTCTGAAATACTTCTGGGGTTGGGGTTAACATTTGAACCAAAGTACCACATATGCCATCCAGCAAACACCAGGTTCTATCGTTCAGAACACTGAAACACAAATTTATATTGTGATCTTTTATTGCAAAGCAAGTAGTCAGCATATTTCTTACACAGAAGCAGTAAATTAAGCTTAGCAGCTTGGCAGATAACACTTGCTCTGTTTAATTTGGTGTTTTTAACTCTTTGCTGTCTGGGTCATAGACTCAGTTTCTTGACATCTCACTGTGTTAATATTGAATGTAGAGCTCCTGTTTATATTCAAAATTTTATTATTTGTTAAGGAAAACCAATTGTAATTGGGATGTTTGAACCATTATTATGTATTCTTTGATAGATTTCCACATGCTGGATTTCAGTATCACTTGGTTTGTGGATATAATGCCCTCACAAAACAATCACCTGAACTGGAATCTGTACAATGCTGGGTGAATTGGGAACTTGCTTAAGCATCACCTCTATCTTTTATTCCAATTTTTGGGTTTTTTTCTTCCTTTGTTCCTTCAATAGTTTCTACAGCTGCTCAAATTTCAATGACAGTAATAATTCACCTGCTTTCCTCTGCTCTATTTCGTTTCTCAGATCTTGCTTTTTTCTAATATGGTTATCTAAATTCCCCAACAATTATAACAATTATCTTACTTTACACTCTGCCAAAGCAAGAAGACTCCTAAAATTATCATTCTCAGTAATAAATTTATCAACTTGTGTTCTCAATCTATCTCCTGTCTCTCTCAGAAACCAGTTGTGTCTTTAATACCTCATTTTCTGTCAGTTTTTTTTTTGTGTGTGTTTTTTTTTGTTTGTTTGTTTTTGTTGTTGTTGTTGTTTTGTTTTGTTTTGTTTTGTTTTTTTGGTGAGCCACCTTATATATTTCCAACTGCTGTTCCCCTGTTCACTTATTGAGGACAGCAAGAATTTCCTGGGTCCTGATTAACAACACCAGCCTGTGGTGCATAGGAATGATAATTCTCTCAGGACACTGTGGAGTTCTAATTCCTGTGTCATCCTATTTATCCCACCTGTGGCAAAGGAGTGAGACTTTCCTTTTCCCCAGGCACTGTACAACCTTCTCAAGAACAGCAGCAGATAATTTATCCATCATTCCTGAGAAACTCCCTTCTGCAAAGCTTACACACACAGCACATTCCATCGGACACTAGGACTCTGTTGCTCCTTTTCGGGAGGTCCACCTTCCTGCTGCATTTCCAATCTCCTGATTGATGTTACTGCAGCCAGCTGGCTCCTGAACTATATCCCATCCACATAGAGGGTCTTCCCTATTCCCTTGTGGCCTCTCCATCTGGTTAATGCTCACCTCAAGTGGTCTTGTAGTTGTATCACAAAGTGTTTTATCACATCTGTCAAACCTCTGATCACGGGAAGCATCATATCTGGATTGACAGCCAGTGGCAGAGCTGAGGGCTGTCCCAGAACCCACCATCTGTCATTAATCAACTGCAAACCTGTTGCCTCCTGTGCACTCTCCATCACATGATCTGTAGCTGGGGTCTCTATCCTAACCTGCTTCATCCCTTTCTAAAGGATGCCAACCTCCTGCCCAAGCAGACAACCCTCTGAGTTAAGGACCACAGTTCTCTCTTGTCACCCACCATTAAAATCACTTCTGTTCCTCTTGGGCTTCTGCCTCAGACAACCTGATCAATCAATTCCATCACTTTACAAGCACATTCAGTTTCAGATTCCTGTGAGGCTCTGCTATCCTTTTCCTGGAACTTTGCTATCTTGGCCACTGTAAATAGCACAATTTCAGTAACAGTTGTCTGGCCCTGACCATCTCTAAAGGTTTCTAAATCCTGACATTTGCCCCATGAAGTTTTCTCTCTCATACACATCCTGAAGCTCTTTCTGAAGCCTGGTAATATGACTACATTCAGCAGTGAGGAATGCCTCTGCCTGCAGCCTGCCCTCCTTTCCAGGACCATGCTCAGCAATGAGCAGCCCCTTCGCTTTCATGTTGACACACCTATATTTTTTGGGCAGTGCTTAAAGCTGCTTCCAAAAGTGCACCCAAAATTCTTCACATTTCCCCTTCCATAACTTATGTTCACTTAACACCACATTTATCTGTTCAAATTCAGCCTCAGGGTTATACGAATTTCCATTTGTCCATTCTCTCAACTTCAGCAAAATCAGGGAGCAGTAAAACACTGAAATTTCCTGGACAGTCTTGGCTTACAGCTGCTCTGATCTCTCCTGGCTGCTACAAGCCACTTCCCAGCACTCTCTAGACAGAAACCACAGGTGGGGTAGTAATATCCCAAAGGGAGCCCTTCAACAGTAGCATAGCATCTGTGATAGCCCATCCTTAAGGTGAAGAAAGCCCCTAAGATTTGTAAATGCCCATTGGTTGAAAAGCATAGCAAAAGTCAGAGGGTCCACAAACAATTAGAAAGTTCTATTAGCAAATTACACATGGCATGAAAATCGGTATGGTAGTCCCTGACCTACTACATAAGCACACTACATAAGCAATGAGTTTTAGATAAATGGTAGGATGAAAGGGAAGAGAGAAAGAGGGAAGCATGAATTAAAGTGAGCAAAAGAAACAAAAAAGGAAAAATAAATAAGAAAAGAGACAGATACAAAAAAAAGAGAGGTAAGAGGGAGAGGAGAGGAGAGGAGAGGAGAGGAGAGGAGAGGAGAGGAGAGGAGAGGAGAGGAGAGGAGAGGAGAGGAGAGGAGAGGAGAGGAGAGGAGAGGAGAGGAGAGGAGAGGAGAGGAGAGGAGAGGAGAGGAGAGGAGAGGAGAGGAGAGGAGAGGAGAGGAGAGGAGAGGAGAGGAGAGGAGAGGAGAGGAGAGGAGAGGAGAGGAGAGGAGAGGAGAGGAGAGGAGAGGAGAGGAGAGGAGAGGAGAGGAGAGGAGAGGAGAGGAGAGGAGAGGAGAGGAGAGGAGAGGAGAGGAGAGGAGAGGAGAGGAGAGGAGAGGAGAGGAGAGGAGAGGAGAGGAGAGGAGAGGAGAGGAGAGGAGAGGAGAGGAGAGGAGAGGAGAGGAGAGGAGAGGAGAGGAGAGGAGAGGAGAGGAGAGGAGAGGAGAGGAGAGGAGAGGAGAGGAGAGGAGAGGAGAGGAGAGGAGAGGAGAGGAGAGGAGAGGAGAGGAGAGGAGAGACCTTACCAGCCGTAGTTCCAGCACTGATCCAGATGATGGGATGTTGATCCTGGTTTCAGAGTTGATGCAGCTGTCTTGGTCTGGTTGATGAGACGTTCAGGGTTCTGAGGATGCTGCCTGGGCATTTATAGGCAGATTTCCCCACCCCAAAAATGGGTTTCTCGCTTTCCATGTAAATTAGTTCTCATGCGCAGTCCATTCTTCAGACCTTTCTGGAAATGGGTTGGAGGGCTCTGAGGGTCTTGAGTGGTCTTAATCCCACCCTATAGTCCATGCCCACTTCCTGCCACTCATTCTTGCACTGTGCTGTGTTGTGGTTGTTTGTCACATAAAAATGCCCTATCTCTTCTTGGCCCCCCTTCTGCAGCCAAAACTTGATCTTTCTCACGGCCGTATTAGTAACAACAATCCTTCGTTATTCCCAGCAATTCTTGTCTGTTATTTCCAACAGACCTTGATTTCCTCCACAGCCATCTCGTTATCTGGTGTTTGAGATACATACATTACCCCCTTTTCTTCAGGGAATCAAGACCTCAAAAAGATCTCACTTTTTGACTCTTGTTGAGAGGGTCCCAAAAGAGTGGGCTTTAGTTATGGTAGTTTTCTACCCTGGCTAAAAATTAAGTTTCTTTGAAAGTTCAGTAACAGAAATATAATTCTGCTTAGGTTGTTATTCAGGCAAGAAAAATAAGTTTCCAAGGCCATTTGTTAAAAAACAGGTTCCCCTTGGACACCTGTTATTTCCTGGGAACAGAGACTGTTTCTGATAAGCTCAAGAGAGGCTTAGAATAGCGGTTTGCCAAGGCCAAAGTTTAATGAGAGCTTCTCCGAGTTCAGTCACAGGAAGGGGAGACAGATGCATCACCACTGTTCATCCCATAACTATAGCATCTCTGCATCTCTATAGACAATCTATATAGGCATGCAAACATTGTATAAAAGGGGATCTGGAGGGACAGCACATTAACACTGCTTGGGATTTTGCTTCCTGTTACATATACTGTGTCTGCGTAACCAAGAACCTAGGTTATTGGTAAAAACCAACTTTAAGGTCACAATACTTAATTAAAATTACCCTTAAAAACATTGACTTCATTGAATTTATGACTCAGGCATACAGAAACTTCATGTAGTAAGGGCTGACACAAAGACAACTTTGGCTTAAGAGCCTGCAAAATCTCCTAGTTTTGGTTCACAGAAAAAAAAATTAACAATATCATGTTCCAGGACTTATTTCAAAGTCAATTATTTCCTTTCACATAACAATGAGGTGAAAAATCCACAGTCTTAGAATGTCCTAATATTTTTAAAACTTCTTTGCTGAATGATAAAAAATAATTTTCAGCCTTGTGACACACAGTAGCCTGAAACAAGGTCCTAAATCTCATAAGACTGCAGAGCCATCTTCACATAGGAATAGGTGCAGCACAAGTGTTCATAGAGCAGGTGTCATTAACAAAGCCAATGCAGACACCCAGATGAAGTAGCATACATTTTAAAAATTATTGACATCCTACTGATGCTTTGATGTAAATGTATGATGACAAAAAGACCAGAGACTGGAGATCATTTTTCAACATGCTGCAATTCATCTACTGCAAGTTGAAAAATGTGCCCTTCTACCAATAAGTATACTGTAGAAGATGCCTTTCCTGGCATCCATATTGCTTTGTTTATATAAGAAAAAAGCACCCCACACCACCCCCAAAACAAGCATCAAAACTCCCAAAACTGCTAAAAATAACTGCAACAGCATTCCTGAACTTACGCAGTACTGCAGTTTTCATTTCAGTTAATGTTTCACACAAGAAATCGAAGCAATCTTGCTGGCTTGCATTCTTAATAAAATGCCATCACATTGTATCAGCTGCTGGTATTGCAAAGGCAAATGTTTGTTATTACCTAAAATTACTTTAAACATCAATAAAACAAACTGAAGGGAATGTGACTGCTGTGAATTACTATGGCTCACAGGGAAAACAAATGCTCATATACAATTGGTGCTTTGTCTGCTGCATCACTTCCCAACTTTGGCTTATAAGCTCTTTATGTTTCCTTTGTAAGGACTTTTGTCTAAGGCAGACCAAAGCCAAGGGGAAGCCTGCTATTAGCTTCAAAGGTCATTTAATGAAATCTGATTTCAGTCAAGTGCAAGTAATTTGACAGCAGGTACCATATTGCAAAAGGATAAAATACCCATGCACTGACTTCAGCTTAACTGTGCAGCATCTGAGAGGAAAGATTTGTTTGGTGTTGAGCAGTGCAAGATTGATTTTCACTCTCTGCCTTCCAAAGCGCAAATTCAAGCTCCTGTTGTAGGACATGCAGAATCATGTCCCCCAAAAGGAGCACAGTTTAATCTCAACAATTCTGCATTTTCCTGAGTACTGGAACAACATGGCTATCATCTGCTGTGCAATGTGAGGAGCAGAGGGGAGCGGAACATTACTTTTGCTGGACAGAGGATTTTCAAATTTATCCATGACCTCACTGTTCTTTGGGACAGCACAACCAGTGGGAAGTTGGATTCACTGTTTTTCTGTATTTTTCACAGGTGTGTATCCAGAAGATATTTCAAGCTTAACTGTGTGTGAGCAAAACCACTTTCTAAAAACTTAAAATGCAGCAAAAGCTTCATTCAGTGCTTGAAGCCTTCTGGTCTTCTAACCACAAGTAAAATCAGCAAGCCACAAAACACAAATCCATGATAAATCATGTTTGATTTACTTCAGTACTCTGAAATAGAGAAGGTATGCTTAAATGACCATTCCTTTTAAGTCCTAGAAAAAATTTTCATTTGTTTCTACTTGTGAGGGGACTAATTTTTGTGAGTAAAAGTTCAAGATTTAAGAAAATACAGGCATACAGCCTGTATTCCACCAAACAAAGAGCTCAGGCTAACTAAAATAAAACTTTTCCTTTGAATTATTTTTTCCTAAATATTTAGAGATGCAATCTTGAGAAGAGAAAGAATAAAGCTATTTTGGACAGTTGGTGAGGATGAAGAATAAATTTTTCTACTTCCAGCAAGTCATTTTGCATATATGTAAGCATGAACATTTTCTCAGGAGAAGCAGACCAGCCACATTATACAAGTTGGACAGCTGAAAAGTTATTTGAACATTTCTGGGGTTGTTTTAGATAACATCTTTATCTCCTCTGTTTCTCTCTCCCCCTTTCGCCACAACCACCCAAGCAACACAACAAAAAACACGAGAAATCAAACTAAAACAAAATAAATCCCCACCCCTTTTCTGTCTGAGATCAAGGCTTTTGCTGATGCCAGCTTGGAGCAGCTTCCTCCAGCAGCTGTGTAGGCTTTGGTACTGACATGGTCTCTCTAACAGGCTGCCCCAGTCACTTGGCATCTTTCTGGGAGGCAGAGATACCTGGGAAGGCTTCTGGGGAATTCTTTCACTGAATTTCCTTCCACAGGCAAGGTTTGCCACCTCCATTGTTAAAAGACAAAGTTTCTTGTCCACTTCTTTCATATCTTTAAGACAAGAGGGGAAGACCACCCCCAGACTGTAGGTGTCTCTGCAACTTCCAAGGTAAAGCAATTTCTTGTAGGAGATACAAGGCTGACAAAGCTGCACTCATATGAAGTGTAAGTGATGGGCAGAATTCCAAGAACTGGAGAATATTTTGTCCAAAAGGAAACAAATAACAAAGGAAGTTCTTTGGTATGTGCACACAAAACCACAAAAAAAAAAAAAAAAGGAAATTAGCACATCCATATGATATCTGTCAGCACCAGATTTTGTCTCTAGTTAGTTAGTTGAATATTGCATTTATTATGCTGATGGAGTTCAGAGGCAGCTGCCAGGCCTTAATCCAGTACAATTCATAAATTGTACTATTGTGGCCTCTGAGCACCCAAATGCATAGGATGGCATTTGGTTTTTCAGTCTCTGCTCTTCTAGTGTAAATTAGAACAGTTTTTCACATCTTCCCTTCACCTGGCTAAAGAGCTGCTCAAGGTGTAGCACAGAGCATCTCACCAAGTGTGAGGCAGTGTTCATCCTTTGCTGTCCTGCAGGCACACAACCTTCACAGCTCTGTCTTAATCTTTCCACATGTACATTACCACATCCTCTGAAGGAACCTCTGCCATGCCTCAGAATTTTTAAGTGCCTGCTTTGCCACTTTAGGTATAGCTGGAAAGAAACCATGAGGAGCAGGCTCTCCTTTCAAAAGTAACCAATTTACTGATAATGCTCCTGATTTTGAGCTGATGTCATAATTTACTTCACCATCATTTCCTGTGCACATTCTGCCACCTGAAATGCCTGCTCAGGTGCCAGGCTTTCCCAGCAGTGCAGATCTGCCTTGTTAACACCTTTCACTTCAGAGTGGCAAACCAAAGATGTGATTCAGCTAAAGGGCAATTCAGTGCTGTGGTGGTTGACCTTGGCACCCTCCAAGGTGCTCCATCTCTTCCCCTACACAGTGGGGCAGGGTGAATAAAATATTAATATAAATTCATGGATCTCATGATTCTCATCATGAGACTGGTAATTTAATAAAGTAAAGCAAAGGTAGCACATGAAAGCAAAGGAAAACAAAAATATTTACTCTCTACTTCCCATCTTCATGCAATAGCCAGCTGCTTTCTGGAAAGCAGGGCCTCAGAACATGCAATGGTTGCTCCAGAAGACAAACCCTTTAAAAATTAATGTGCACCCCCAGCTCCTCCTTTCTCTTGGCTTTTATTGCTGAGCATGAAGTGACACAGTATGGAATATATCTTAGGTCAGCTTGATCAGGTGTCCTGGTGATGTCCCATTCCAACCCCTTGCCCATCCCTAACCTAAGAGCCTTAGGGTGGGTGGATTGAAGATGGTTCTGTTCAAACACAGCTTGGTAGTAGCCAAAAAACCAAAGGTGTTACTAGCACCATTCCCCTAGAAAATCACAACACCATGAGCCCTAACTCCATCCCATCCATCTCTGAACTTACTGACCAGCTAGTTTGGTTTTGTCCATTTGTCCATTTGTCCATTTTGTCCATTTACCCATTAGGAATTACATTATTTTCATTATCTAGACTCTGTTGCAGCTGCCACAGAGCAGGACACTCAACACTCGTTTTGCTCAAACTATGTAACTAACCCAGGGCAATGTGCATGCCAGTGAGTTACTGTGCTGATTTTTCACAATTGCCCAGCAGTGTCAGGTGTACTAGTGGTGTAGGGGACCAAAAGGTGCTGAAAAGGGTGGTGAATCACATGGCTAAAAATTCAGTGAAAGAACTTAGCATTTTGGAGCATGGCAACAGATATAGGATAATGCTGCATCCTACACAAGGAGTTTTAAAAGCTCTTTTCTGTCCCATAGCTGTGAATGAGTTTGCCACAAAAAGGCTCTTTTGCCTAGTATACAAGAGACCAATACACACATGGAGTCAAGGTATTTGATTAATTTAAAATTCTGTGTGGAAGGAGGAGCTAGGTGGCAAATCCACAAAGCCAGCACCAGCACCAAAACTTTTCACTATTTATTCATTTTTAGCAAACAAAGGCATTAATGTTCATTGCAATCAGTGACAGCCACCTTAGAAGATGGAGAAAGGAGAAAACATATTGTAGAGTTTTGGTTTTGATGATAACTTGATAAATGGGATGAGGTTTGTTTTATGCTCATGTTTTTAGGACATTGTATAGAGATCCAGATATTTAGAAAAAGTGTAAATTTGGTACAGATATGGTGACACCATATATGCAGGTGGAGGAAAAGAGGTAAAAGATTGTATTCTGCACAAAGGATGAATCAAAAGGATACAGATCAAAACAATGAACACTTGGGAAATGAGAATTTTAGAATTTTAGTCCTTTTGTGGACTGGACTCAGGGACATAGTCAGCCACTGGTACCAGGCACTTGTAAAAAAAACAGTGGGGACAGAAGGCCTGCCAGTTTTTGCAAATGCCCCTTTTACTGATTCAGATTTGTTGGACTGGAAATTATCTGTTGGTTCATACTGAGAGAATTCTGAAGGAATATATCAGCTTTTGGAAGCTGCTGTACTGATTCATAATCCTAACTGGGAGTGGGGACATGCAGTCTATATTGAATGTAATTCAATGTGGAAGAGAAGAGATTGGTGTTAAAGAAGGTGAAAGAAGAGGGATATACAGGGGGTTTGTGGTCTAAAAGGTACACACACACACACACGGCCTAAATCCATATGCTGTTTATAAGCTGGAAGGATAATTTAGAAAATGTAAATATTATGATGGTGGAGAAATTCTACAAGTACAAGGGGCTGGGGGAAAAAAAAAATCAGGGAATGCCCAGCAGATCCCCTAGTTACAGTAAAATCAGTGAATGGAACAGTAGATTTTTGATTGATAGCAGAGCCACACATTCAGAAAAAAAAAGAGAAAAACCATGTGCAAGGGTTTGTTAAGTTACAGCAGTGATTGTTAGGGCATTGGGGAAAAAGAGTTTTACAGGCATTATTTCAACTCACAGAGAGTGAATTATTAGAGATACTAAACTGACTCACACATTTCTGTATGCCAGAAGGTCCCTTCCTTTTGTTAAGACAAAATTTATAATGTAAATTAAGTGCTCAAATAACTTATTTTTGAAAAATCTGTACAGATGCACATCCCAGAAGAAAAGGCATGAAAGACTCAAATCTGTCTTCTAATGAGCCAGACCTCATGGGATCCTGAGCATCATATCCTGGATATGGTATTGAATGTTGCTTAGGTTAATTTAATGTCAGTAAAGACATTCTCAGGAGTATGGGCTGGTAGAGGATTTAAGAGAAATAAACCAAGTAATTGTGGACAAATACTTGTTTGACTGTTTTAGATTTAAAAGTTGTTTTCTTTTGTATTTCAGTGAATGAGCAGAGAGAACCTCTTGTATTTGAGATGGAGAAATCCAAAAAGATAAAGAAAAGTGCAGCTATGCTGGAGAGTAGCACCACAGAAATTATAAAAAAAACTCCACCAAAACAATAAAAAAAACCCCAAAATATTCTCTGCTCTGTTTAGTAACATATTTTAAACAGATTTGGAACAATGGTAAGGTAACATTAAAACTGTAATTGTATTGCAATGCGTGGATGAAAGATCGATTGGCAGAAACACTGAGACGTTAAAAAAAGATGCAATTTCAGAAGTTTGGTGGACTGCTTTGTTTTGGAAGCAATGGGTTAAAAGCAGAAGACTATCGAGGAGGATTGTAAATCATTCAAGTGACCTTGCAGCTGGGAATAATTCTTGATAAGCCAGTGTGAACAACAGCCAGTGATCCTCTGGCATGGGCTGAGCATAACAGTGTGAGCCTCTGCCCAGAGCTTGCTTTGGGTATCCCTCAGTTAAGAGAGAAAAACAGAAATAAATTTACTCTTCATGTTTTAGCCATGGGTTTGTGGCTGTCCTGACTACCTGTGCCAGCTCACATACTGTGAATCAATAAGGTCTCAAGAAAATGATGGAAGAAGAAACTCAGATGTTATAACAAGCGGTACCAAAAGACATGCTATAGAAGCAAAGATGCAGGTCCATGCAGCTATAATAACAAAGCAAACTCCTATGGGAGAGGAGGAAAAAGGGAATAACTTCAGGGGAAATTGGTTTCCCTCATTTGCCTAAAAGTGGATACTATAAGTTAATTTATATTTTTTCAAGATGGCCAGAGGAATTCCCTTGCAAAACCAGTCAAGCCAGGTAGGTTGTTGAAATTTTACTGGGAGAAATAATTCCTAAATTTGGAATTCCAGAGGGCTTCTTTTCCAACAAAAGGCCTTATTTCACCATAGAGGTGCAGGGACTTTCTAAACTCACCCAGTTTAAGTGGGATTTGCACAGCACTTCGAGACCACAATGTACTGGAAAGGAAAAATGGATGAATCATACTATTAGAAGAAATTGCAAAACTGTGTCAAAAAACCCACATGAAGGAGGAAGATGTATTTCCCATTGCTTTAATAAGAATTTGATTTGTCCCATTTCCTTGGCAGGGGTGAAACCATTTGAAATTCTGAATGACAGATTGTGTCCAGTCAACACTGTGGTGATGAAAGGTGACCAAATGCATGTGAAATGTGATGATGTGTTGTGAAATTATCTATTGTCTCTCTTGTGGGTTTTGTCCTCTCCATATAGGCATCTTAACCAGCAGCCATCTGCAGCTTTCAACCAGGAGGTTGAAAGGTACAAGTTCATGTGTGAACATGGAAAGATGGAACGTTATTTAAAAAAAGTGAGAAGCTCCTTATGTTGTCTTATTGAAGAAATATACAGCTGCAAAACTAAAAAGAATCAATTCCTGGATTCATTACACATTACCCAATACCTGAACAAAGCAAGTGGATTTCATAACAGCATTAAGTACAAGCTCTGAAATTACAACTGACTGAAAATCTTAAATGAATTGCACTTGGGCCAAGGAAAGCGTTGGGAGCATTTAGATTGTCCACAGGGACTTATATTACTATTAATAGACATTTATCAGTGTGGAATTTTTTTATTGCTGAATACATCTGGAAATTTGAGAACTTAATGTGTTTATAATATGTTGGTTTTGCCTCAAGATAAAACAGGGAAACCTGGTCCTACAACTTATCCAGTCATTTGGGGCAATGCACAGCTTTAGCAGTGCTAAACACTCAGTTACAGGCAGCTATGAAAATGGCTATCTGAAAGAATGACACCTGTTATGGTTTTACTGAAATTTGGAACTGGTTGGCATCCTGGTTCCCTGATCTGAATTTATAGGTCAAGAAATTTTTATCTCTGTTACTTAAAGTATTGTTGGTGTTTGTTTGCATCTATGCAGTTACCCAGTGTATGTGTATATGTCACTTGGGGATATTGGAATCAGAAGGGTGAGACTAGTCTAAGAAATTGATCAGAAGAATCTCGAAGAGAAATCATTGCAAAATGTGGTAGATGTAAAAATTTCCTTAAGAAAGGATATCCTTAATGTTTGATGTCAGTGTACTTTAAAGTCTAATCAATAAAAAAAGAGATTTAATCTGTGGAACAGAAAGCAGACAACAAAGATCTAAGTGATGGCCAGGTGTTGGAAAGGTAGGTTACTTTTTGGCAGAATTGACTCATTAAGGTCTTGATGGGCTCCAGTGACCTCAGACCTAGGCGAGGTTAGCAAGGCTTGGGAAGGAGGATGTACCACTGATGGTGGACACAAATAATGCAGAATTTTTGGGCACAAGGACATTTGGCAGAACCCCCAAGGAAAGGAACAAACTGATAAAGCCAATGCAGCAGCTGTGCTGAATCAGGCCCAGTGGGGTAAAAGATAATTCCAGCAGGGGCAGAGCATAGCCACGCACTCAAGAAACCACTGACTGAAAAGAAAGACTGAGCCTGCAAACTAATTAGCATGAGAAGTGAAAGGATCATTACCCAACAACAGAAAGAATACTAATTGTGAAGATAACTTGGTAACTTCTAGTTCTAGTGTTCTGAATGAACACTAATTTCTTTTTTACTAAAATATATAAATACATTAAAAGTTTAAATGAAAAGCTGAAATGAAAAATTCTGGTACTTATCATACTGGCCCCCTCTTTCTGCACAGAACTATAAATAATTACCTTCATTCAGTGCATGGATCACCCTCTTTTACCTTCAGGAGGATGATCCATGCACTGAGTGAAGGTAATTATTTACAGAACCTATTTTCAATAACCTGTTTTGAAACAACAAAGAGATGACAATCATGAGTTGAAATATAAGATTGCCAGTGCTTGCAAATGTGGCTGTCCAGAGATGCAGTGAAGAAACTTCCATGATGCAATAAAAATAATCTCTTTGGACCATCCTTCATCTCCACTTCACAGAATCACAAAATGACTAGGTTGGAAGAGACCTTAAAGATCATCAAGTCCAACCCATGCCCTAAACACCTTAACTAAACCATGGCACCAAGTGCCACATCCAGACTTTTTTTGAACACATCCAGGGATGCTGACTCCACTATCTCCCTAGGAAGGACATTCCAGACCTTTATCACTCTTTTCTGTGAAAAGAGTGATAATTCTTCCTAGTATCCAACCTATATTTCCCTTGACACAGCTTGAGACTCCTGTTCTGACATTTGCTGCCTGGAGAAAGAGACCAACCCCCACCTGACTACAACCACCTTTCAGGAGCTTCCCTACCATCCTTGTTTTTTCTCTCTCTTATGAAGTTTTGAGTGTCACCTAAGGCCACTTCTCACCCTTCAAACCAGTTTCTAAAGACCACATGGCCTACATGTCTAAGCTCCCTTACCCCATGTTCTTATTTCCACTGAATTCTGAGCAGTCCAGCCTGCCCCCTCAAGAGTTTCTTCATAGGAAGGTAACATTCACTGTGAGAGTGGTGAGGCCCTAGCATAGTTTGCCCAGAGAAGCTGTGGCTGCCCCGTTCCTGGAAGTGTCCAAGGCCAGTTTGGATGGGAATTGGAATAACCTGGTCTGGTGGAAGGTGTCCCTGCCCATAGCAAGGGGGTTAGATAATCTTTACAGTCCCTTCCAACCCAAAACATACTGCAATTCCATATAGTGTCTGTATGGAGAATAACAGAAGGAATGAGAAGACAATTGGCATAACTGTCAACCCCAATTACTAAAATGGCTTTAAGATGATGCTTCATCAAAGAGTTAGTTTATGGAAGTGGTAGGAAAAGCATGAGTGTGAGTTTCAAACCTTTTCAGGTTTAAAACATTCATCTGGAGTCCCCAAATGAAAGTTCACCTCATATGAGCTGCAGGTTTTCTTTTTATATAAATATGTTTCTTTTTATAAAGGAATTGTGTCCCTTTCCCCAGATTAAGAAAAGAGTACATTTTGGTTTGAGTATTGATTATGCCAGGTTTAAAAATAGAAGTAACTAGCCCAGCTTAAGAAAAATAAACTTGATGTTTTGCCCAAACAAAGAACCTCAGCTCACTGGTCACTGCTTATGGACGAAACCACACTGTAAGTGTCAAGGAGGAGCCTGGGGTTTTTTCATTAATGCTTTCTTTTAGCCTGGTGAAAATGAGAATGGTAAAACACTGGCACAGGTTGCCCAGAGAATCAGTGGGTCACACCATCTCTGGAAACAATAAAGAGCAGATTGGATGGGGCTTTGAGCAACACAATCTGGTTGGAGACATCCATGGTCTTTGTAGGCATTTTGGACTAGATGACCTTTAATTGTGTCTTCCAACCCAAACTGGTCTATGGAATGCAGATGTGGCGAACCACCCTGCCATACACTCAGGGTTTACCCCCAGCTGCCAATGTGATTGCATGAAGAGCTCTGCCTTCCCTAAGTGGAAGAACAACTAAAAGGGTGCCTGAGAATGCTCTTAGTAGCATCCCATAAATCCTCACCAGCAAACCTAAAATTCTGCTGATGGAATGAATCTGTACACTCGGCTGCCAAGCAATACTCAGAATAAAAGCAAATGACAAAATAGTACCCCTGGGGGAGCACTTCATGTTAGTACTGTGCTTTATCTCAATTGTTTGTTTCTATTTTCATTTTTCTCATCTAGCTGCAGGGAAAACTCTAGTAGCATAGAATCATCTTTTCTGTCCACACAGAAAGCAAACTTTCAAAACAAGCATGTCTGGTTAATTTAAATAATTATTATGTTTCATTCCAAAATATATTTTGTGTACACCAATTTAAAATGGATTGTATTTATTAATAAAAATACTCCATTGCATCAAGGCATATCTAGTATACAACAACAGAAAATCATGTATTCCTGCAGAAATATTGAGTTTGAAATAGAAGAGGAAAGCATTCTCCCAGGGAAATGTCAAAAATTTTAGAAGTTCTAGATCTCATTTTAAAGTCCTTGAAGCATTTCAGGATATCATTTTATTAACCTCAGACATCTCAAAATAATTTGAGTTACTACTGTCTCTGCAACCTCAATCTTCCTCAGCTAGGGATTCTGAAGAAAATAAGAAAATTTCACCTTAAATTGACAGCACTCCTCCTCTTTTTCTCACACTTTTTTCCCTTTCATTCCTGGGTTTTCTTTTTGCCTGAGAAACGGTGTACAGTAAATATACTTCTGCCAAATTCTTCCACTGAAGATGATTGTGCCTGAATCCCTAGAGACTTGCTGTGAAGCTTTCCGTTGCTGTTTCTCAGGGACCAGGAAATTTTGGTGGCATAAATCATCTACATTTTACAGATTCCCAGACATCAGGGATGCAAGTTCCAGGAGACAGGAGGGGGAGAGGTCTTCCTGCATTTTTCAAAACCTTGCAGTAGAATATAGTTATTAATGGATTTCCATTCCCTTTCATATTGGAAGAAGCCTTTAAGGGAGCATGTTTTGCATTCAGATTAGTACAAGATCTGTCATTAACTGATATAGGGAGAGACTGCTTTTTCACTACATCTACTGTGGCTATTATTTTTAATTACACTCCTGCTGCTATAAATTGGTTGTGATTTGTAACCACAATATTTTAAAACAGAAGGTGAAACATGGCATATAGCGAGGTGTTAGAAAATACTAAGACATTGGTACCAACAGGAAATAAAATATTCACCTTAAATACCAGATTTGGTATTATAAAAGTAAAACAAACAGCATGTGAAAACATCACCAAATGCAGACAAAATTAGAAACTAAATTATGTATGATGTGTGAGCAGGTGAGATGGGGTACCTACTGGATTTCACTTCCCTGAGAATCAGACTTAGTGTCTGGTAGCTGTAAATGATGCTTAAATACCATTTATACCACTATCCATTCCAGGTTTTTTTCTGCCCAATTTGGAAACAATCTGAAATTGGATCAGTTCAATATCTTTACCACTGGACACACCTGGGAAATACTTCAATAAAAAGCACATGGTATGATTTCAGGGATACGCTTTCTGCATGATCTTTCTGGATTTTATGAGATCCAAATGACTGATTTATCCAAGAGGGCATTCAGGACTATAAGGAAGCAACATCATTTTCAGTCTTACCAGGGAAAGATTTTTAAACTCTATGTTCTGGCACACTTGCCAACAATTACTTCTCCTAAATACAGTCTTATTTTCAGAATCACTGTGTTCACCTGGGAAAGATCCAGCATTCCAGGACTTTGTTTTTCTTAGTTAAACATCACATTATTCTTTCTTCTAGAAAAAAAAAAAAAAAAAAAGTTGTTTCATGGCCACACATAAAAGATTTTTTTTCAAAAAGAAATTTGACAGCAGACCACATAGCCATTTTGCACGGAAACCTTCCCATCAAACTTCTGATGCTTCCTCCCTCTTAATGAAGATGAAACCAGATGGACTTGTTATGTCCAGACTAGGTGAAATGAAGCACAGATCTGCATTTTGGAACATACTTAACTCTGACTCACAGAAGCTTAGGCCTTTTTTGTTTCTTTGTTTCACCTTTTTTGTTTCTTTGTTTTATCATTTGTTTTTCAAGTAGTTTAATAGACACATTTTTAAAAAGTCTTCAGGGCAAAGTACAAATTTGTATGCTGACTGACATGATTTAGATGGCTATTGTGTTCTTAAATCAACTGTTTGCTCATCGGGAATGCACCACACTTCTGTTGACCATGCTGTGCAAGCTCTAATGTTGATAAACATCTAGGCAGTTTTGTTTTTTTATTTTTGCTTCAGTCGATGGTTATTGAATCTGGTCAGCCAGTACCACCAGGGATTTATTATAGTTTGCTCTGTAAATGCAGATGAGCAATGAACCACAATGCTGGATTCAATCACATAACACAGGAAAAGTCCAAATTTGATTCAGATTTTGCCACATGAGCCTTACCATGTCTGGCAAGGGAATTAAACAATATTTCTACACACAAAGTTCTAAGTCTCTTAGCTGAGGCTTAAAGAGAGTTCACTGAAGTTTTTATTTTCTTGCAGAAAAAGCTGAACCAACTCAAAACCAAACAAATGAAAAAAGCACCTTCCTTGTCGCAGAATGGGTGTGTTTGGGTAGGAACACTGAAAGCCATCTATTCTAGCCTCCCTCCAGCAGGGTCTCCTGGAGCATGTTACTTGGGATTGTGCTTGAGATGGCATTTGCATCTCTTTTTCATTCACAGCGGTAATGAGAACACACTGCAAAGGCTGAGAGAGTTGTCAGAAGTTCATTACCTGTGTTAAAAAGGATACAAGGTCCCGTATCACTTGCTCTGACACGTACAATCACAAAACCATAGCAACATGGGATGGTTTGGGTCAAAAAGGGGCCTTAAAGACCATGTAATTGCAAGCCCCCTGCCATGGGACCCTTCACTAGAGGAGGTTGCTAAAAGCCTCATCCAACCTGATGCTGAATGGTGTTTGAGAGCAGGCATATCAGAGTTATCATGAGTTCTGTTTGGCTTGCCAGCCTGTCCTGTGTGTCAGTGTCCTTGGAGGCTGCTGCTGCCCTGCATGTGGCACTGATAGTGTTGGGGGTGACACCACATGGATAAATGTTTCAGACACCTCCTGGCCCAAGTTTCTCCTGCTCTGCAGAGCTTCCCTGTTGAAATGCTGCCAGCCTAGGCCACAGGTGGTCCACGCAGCTGGAGGATTGGTAGTGAGGATGGACCTCTGGCCGTGAGGCTGTGACTGCCAGCAGCAGCCTCCAGACCCAGCCGCTTTCCATCTGCCAGGGGCAGCCTCGACGGCAGGAACTGCAACAGTGATTCCTTGGGAAACAACCAAGGGTCCTAGATGGAACATATGGAACTTGCATTAAAACAAGGAATGGAGGGAGTCGAGCTGGCACTGTACAGAGCACTAAGCTGGATGTCCCCTACCCATTTTTCCTCTGCCACATCTAGTCTGCCTCTCTGGTCCAGCCCTGCATGTTTGAGTTTACCTCACTCTGTAGAGCACCTGCCTGTTTTCGTGGGACAGTTTCATTTGCTGTTAATACAATTCTCCAGCCTATTTGATTTGATTTTTTTTTAATACCTGCTTGGCTGGGCACTGCAGCATTCAGCAGTCAGAGCTCTGGCTGAAAACAGCTTTCGTTTTTTTCTGATAGCTGCGGAGAAGGGAAGGGGGGAGCAGAGCTGCAGCAGCAGTAGCTGTAGAAAAGGGGATCAGATAGAATGTTCCACTGACTCCCAGTTACTAAAAGCCTGTAGTACACCTTCAATGAATATAGCTATAAAGAGGGTAAAAATAATAAGGGGAGTTTTATTGGAATTATATCTATCCCTTTCAGAATTTAAAGCATCAGATACTCATGAGCTCAATGGTACAAGAAGAGACTTTGGGAAAGAATAGTGCTACATGCAAGTTTCACAATCAGAGCTGGCTATATATGCATTGCTCTTTAGGATACATTCCAAGATTTATCAGTGATGGTCCAGAGCTATATTAAAAGAATAAAAGAAAAAAAAACACCCAAACCTGACACCAAAAACCCTGCAACCCTTTCCCCCAAAAATAACCAGAAAATCACTTTTTTTTAATCTGAAGAAGTGATAAAACCAATTTAAACTGTGATTCAATGGTTTGTCTATTTAGCATAGGCATGAAAAATTTTTGCACATGACAATTTTTGCACAAAAGCATGTATTTTAACTTAGTTCTTAAGCAGTGACCCACTACATATTGCAGTCCAGTAGACTTTCTAAAATAGTCCAAGCCAAATTTGAAATTTACAATTGAAGGGAAAGTGAAGGTGAAAGGGGGAAAGGGGGAAAGGGGGAAGGGAAGGGGGAAGGGAAAGGGGAAGGGGAGGGGGAAGGGGAGGGGGAAGGGGAGCGGGAAGGGAAGGAATCCTTTCCAGGCTACTTTGTATTCTGCTATAAAACAAATAATAATTTGTCTTCAGTGAAACTGCAGTTGAACACGAAAGGCTTATCAAACTGAAGATCAAATAGCAGAAATTAATTCACAATATAAGAGTTTCTTAGAAACTTCATGGATTCTTAGAACCTCATGGGTTTTTGTGAAACTCTTATTTTTTACATATATGTAACTTGACTGATATTGTTTGTTAAAATAAAACTACACAATTTAATATTTCAAATTGTTCTGTTTCTTTTTTAACACACATCTACTTAAAAGCTTATTTTTACAGGGAAGTAAACAGGGAAGTGTTCCCAGTACTTCCAGTGGCTGAATAACATACAGCATGGAATGTTATTCAGAGATTCTTGTGTTACAACATTAAAAATTGATTTTACTTCATAGTGGATGTGTTATGTATCCATACCTTGGAGGGTATTTTACAACATATTGCTGTGAATAAGCAATACCAGGGGAAACTCAGAGATTGAGAATCTAAACATCTGGGTTTGGGCTAAATCACTCAAACCAGGGCCAGTGGGCTGCACTCCTGCAAAGGCCCTCCATGATGTCTCTCTGTGCTTATTTCCAATGGAAAATGAGGTCAGTGTAGGAGCAGAGCCAGCAGACAAGTGATTCAAAGGCTGATGCTCACAACCAGCACCCACAGGCTTTTGTGTCCAGAGTGGGCTGGGCTGCACAGAGGAACTCCAGCAGTGACCTCCTTGCTGAAGGCAGCCACACAGCCCAACTAGACAGGGCCACCATGAGACCCTCCCTGGAGCACTATGTCCTGCTCTGGAGCTCTCAGAATTAGGAGCACATGGACCTGTTGGAGTGGGTCCAGAGGCCATGGAGATGATCACAGGTTGGAGCATCTCTGCCATGGAGACAGGCTGAGAGAACTGGGGTTGCTCAGTGTGAAGTGAAAGCTCCAGGGAGAGCTCACTGCCATTTCCAGCACCCAAAGGGGTTCCAAGTGAGCTGGAGAGGGACTTTTGAGAAGGGAATGTAGGGACAGAACAAGGGGCAATGGCTTGAAAGTGAGATGAGCTTTAAATTAGAGGTAAGGAAGAAATTATTCTTTGTGAAGGTGGTGAGACACTGCCCAGAGAAGCTGTGGGTACCCCATCCCTGGAAGTGCTCAAGGCCAGGTTGAAGGGACTCTGAGCATCCTGGACTAGTAGAAGATTTACCTGCCCACATTAGGGGCTTTGGAATGAGATGGCTTTTTTAAAGGTCCCTTCTAACACAAACCATCCTGTGATGCTGTGATTCTGTGACTTGTCCCAGCAATAAATAATACAGAGAGCGCAAGGCATCTAAATATAGAGACGCCACAGCTACTAAATTGCAGTGTTCAGTGAGGAGCAGCTGAGACGTGTGTGAGCAAGGCCGGGACCCAGAGATGCTCATGGCAATGGAAACAGTTGCCATGGAGACAACAAAGGAAGGCCGACCAAGGAATTACCAGCAAGCGTCACTCCGAGGGTGCCTGATGCTGAATAATGCAGAATGCTGCTGCCGCAGCCCCGCGCTTTTTCGGAGCCCAGGGAGCACTGAGCATGAACCTGCTTGTTTGCTCTGCTGCAGATGGTGCCCAGTGCTTTTTTATAGGCACTTGCAATTAACAACAGCAGACAACCAACCAACGAGAAAAATCGAAACAAAAATTAAAAAGGGAGCAGCAGCAATAAATGGAGTTAAAATTGAATGGTTCTCCTTGCCTGTACTGGAAGAAGGATTTCTGCTGATGCTGTTTCTTAGCATTAAGCTCACAGGAAACTGTCTTGGCATGAGGAAAGGAGAGAAGGAAAATCAATAATTCTTGATCACTGGAAAGCTAAAACCATTAGGAGCACATGGAAGATTGGTGTTCTCATTAAGGCAGGTATTGCTCCTCCCTACACATCTGTTTCTCTGTTTTACAGTTTCAAGGTCACGTGCAGTGAAAGGCAGCACAGCACTGTTGAGCCAGTCCTGAGTTTTTACTCAGGCCACAATCAGTCATTAATATAAATCACAAAAAAAATTCCCATATGGCAAAATAAAGGGAAAAAAAGTAAAAAGTATCACAAAAACCTCCTGTATGCAGCATGGAAAATAGCGTTTTGTGACACATAAAAACAAGAACTTCACATTAATTCTGCAGCAGATTGTTACCATCCTTCCTAAAAAAAATATATATTTTTAAGTTTTATAAAACAACTCTTCTGCCCAGCAATATTACTAGTTTAGGATGTTAAGATGCCTGAAACAGAGTCATAATCCTGTTTTTAGGATGTGCTGAGAGATGGGAGGACTTTGAGGATGTCTTTTGGCTTTACTTGAAGTAAAGACAGTAAAAAAGAGAAGCTGCTGCTTTCACAGAGAAAATAGAAATATGGAGATCTTTCTGCTGAACAGAAAATATTAATTCAATATTAATTTGCGTTGTATTATCCATAGCACCTTTAAAATAGGTGTCTACACAGCTTTTCACAGGAAATACAAGTGCCTACAAGGCTATGAAACAACGTCAACTAAACACATGACACATATGTTTTCTATTTAAAAAGTCCACATACACTTAAGACAGAAAACTAAAACAACAATATATCAATGCTTGACTTCCCGGTATTCCTTTGAGAATAGTCCATGGTAATTCAACAACAATTATTTTTAGGGATGTAATACTGTAGCAATAGCACTAGAGTAGCAAAGAACCTTTGAAGAAGGAACTTTCAGGCCATCCTTTTTTGAATTAAGTCACTTGTTAATTGCAAAGATACCAAACTAAAGGCTTTGGTTTGGCTTACATGGATATAACCTCTAGCTTGGAAACTGGATGCTGGGCAATTAGAATTGCTTCACAGCCTTTTGCTTTGCTGACATCAACCCCTTCCCTTGGGAGATACAGAAAATCAAATTAATACTTTTAAAGGGTTGTGGATCTCCTGTGAAGATAAGCTATAATACCGTAAGTGTGCAATATAATTAATATAAACACAATAGGATTTTTATTCACCTAAAGGCTAAAATTATACAGCAGTAATGAAAGGAATATATTGTTCAGAGAAAATAAGTTGATAGTCATTCATAATTCATACACTCCCTAAATTGTCCCTTAATAGGATTTAGATGGTTCTAGTAAATATACAGCAAGATTTTTTTGATGGGCTTCCTTTTTTTTTTTTTTTTTTTTTCTGGCATTTAAGTTTTTATTATCCTCTTGGGGCTTTCAAGTTTAGAGGGGAACAAAAAACCTCAAACTAGGTCACTCTGTGGTTAGTGTGGGTTGACCCAGGTCAGTAGCTAAGCACCCACAGAGCCTCATAGAGGGTGCAAACCCATGGGCCAACGTGAAGATAATTTAATAAGAATAAAGTTTGGTTGTTTTTTAAAGTGATACAAAAACAATCATTCACCACTGGTCCTTAGCAGATAAATGCCTGGGCAATCTCTGAGCCATGACAGCTGTGGCCAGAGCAGCCATCTAGTCTTACCCATGACCCTGGAGGTGTATGATATAGAATATCCCCTGGCAAGAGGCTTAAGGTTGTTAGCTTAAAAATTTTTGTTTTCCCATTTTAAATGATAATTGAGCCTACAAATGTGTTTTCCTCCTATTCTAGAGACTATTAACAAATACCGTGTCTGAAAATCAAAATGCATCTGTAGAGAACCAAAATACTGATGGTTAGAAATACTTCTTTAGTGTTTCATTCCCACTACTAAAATCTGAATTCTCACTATTGAAATCTGCATTTTGAATGCAAAACAGTGTAGTGAAGGTTAAAGTGACAATTCAATACACAGCTACTGAAGGCAGCATATGCCTAAAATTATTCTGAAAACTGGCATCACAGAAAAGCATGTGTGTGAGGGGGATTATGGTGTTGCATCAGAAGGCTGCTTAAACAGCTATTTCTAATGGCATTTATCAATCTCAGTCCAGATGAATCGAGTCAGAATCTTCAGATATTGTAATACAAGATATTTAAGCTCTTCAGAGTTTGTACTAAGATGTCTCCTAAATTCCTTTTCAGGCTTTTCCTGAAATTTTCTGGTTCTCTGCAGGAAGCAAGCATTTATTGCAATTTCCAGAGTGTTGCCACTTTCAAAGCTGCCTCCCTCATTTTGCAGTCTTGTGATAATCACCTGGTTTCACTCAATTCATCAGAAGGTTTTCAGTCAGCTTCAGGTGTCTTCCTGAATTCAGTCACTAAATACAGTTTTATCTTTTCTGCTCATCTCAAAACTTTATTTACAAGTCATCTGTATTTTGTTTTTATAATCTTCAGCAATCTGGTTTTAATGTCAGTAAATACTTGACAAGTGTAACACAGAAACAGATCAACATTCCTTACAAAATGTTGTGGAGGAGATAGTTTATTTGTATATGAAATCCTTAAAAACAAGTAGTTTAGTAGGTTGGAAGGACATTTTGAAAAAAAAAAAAAAAAACTCAAGTGTTTCTAAAAATTTGAATGTATTATTTCAAATACTTAAAATTTTAGTGATTTATTTACTTAAGCCATAATTTAAAAGTACTTGTAAAAGAAACCAAATATTTTACAATCATGCTTAATTTAGACTGATGTACTTCCATTGAGAATAAATTTATTCTTAGCTAATTCTCCAATATCCATTCCATTTTCAGAACAACTCAACCCAATATGTAAAAAACCACAGTTGCAGTTCTTATTATGTTAGTCTTTGCTGTGGCTTAATATGATGTCTCTGTGGATAAACTGTTGCAACAGATTTTCCATCCAAATCCAATAAACCATCAGTTTCCTAATACTGTTCTAATTTATTTCCCAAGGAAACATTATATTCTCATCAGAAAAACCTTGAGAGAAATGTCTCATGCTCTTCCAACAAGCACACAGAATGATCACATGGCATAAATAAAAACAAATAAAAAATAACATATTTTTATCCTCTTTTGAGTATGAATGAATATCAAGTATTCAATACACTTTTCATCCCAGTATAAAAATACCCCCAAAACACAAAGAAATTCAAGGCAAAAAAGAGATGATTACTGAGAATTCAGTACAGCTGTGACAGAATTGTCATTTTTGACTCTAATGACTCATTTAGCTATAGGGACATATTTGGGCTACATTTTCTTATGATGAAGATATGTCATGCAAAGAAGTGTCAGCCTGTGGTATCAATCCATTCTCCACAGTGGACAACTAGAGCAGGTTCACAAATAACAGGTATTATAATTTCTGTGGCTGATGTGAAGAACTAGGTAGCCTTTAAAATTTAAGTGAGGGAGATTTGAACACCTATTCTGCAACACAGTCTGGAAGAGTCAGGTTATCTCATCCCTGCTCTGTGGCATGCAGGAAAGTGTCCTTGGCTCCAACCCAACAAAGATCTGTGAGATTGATATTGCTATTTGTCTTATGGAAAGGAATATACAGCATTCACTTCCAAGGTTAGCAAATCTGAGATGGAACACTAGTTACACTTACTATTTCAGAGGAAAGCAACTAATGGAATGTCACTATTCTCAAAAAAAAAAAAAAAATCTTCAGTTAGAGCTGCTTGCGACAGTTCTGCCCACAAAGTGTGGGAGTATCTGACAGAAAATCAGCTTCCAAGATTCAAGTGATATGTCCTCATCAACAGCTTTGCCAAGAAAGTGGTAACCCTTTATGTTTGTTTTTCCACTGTACACATTAGTCTTTGTAGCTTTTGGCAGTATTGGCAGCTGGCAAAGTTGAAGAGGCAACCCAATTAATTCATTTGGCAACACAGATCTTGTACTTACACTGGGCATCTGCAAGTGTTCAGACTGCCTGAAGCAATGTGAAAGAACAGGATAAAAAAAGTCTGCTGTTAGAAACACTGGCAAAGACAGCACACAACTTTACTAGTTCAGCCTTAAAATAGATTTTCAGTGCAGAAAGCAATTATCAACAGGAGTTGACAAACTTCTGGAAGTAAAACTCCACATGAAAAATTAAGTGCAGTTATAATTCATGAAATTTATCCATCAGTTAAAAAGCTGTTCCAAACATTCTTTATGACAAGATACTTATTTTAAGATCTCTTCTTTGGTGATACCATGTGCTAGACTCCATGTATGCTCACAGCAAGACATCTTCAGGCTTCAATGAGCTATTTTGTTCTTGAAGCTGTTGAGGTTTTTCCTCAAATTTAGGAAGAAAAGTTTGAGTGAGAATGGGAAAACCACATTCGAACAGACTTGCAAACAAAATAGATCTGTGGAGATAGTTCAGGTTTGGGTATATAGGAATGGTTTCATGGTCCAGGAGTGGAAGTGCTGCCTTTCAGCAGCAGTAGGAAAAAAGGGAAAAAAGCTTCTTCTGGATTTTTTTTTTCCTAATTCCACCTACCACATGTTTGCTTAAGTTGAAAGGGTAAGGACTTTGTCTTTTCATTTTTATTTCAAATGTTTGAGGAGTGGTTTTTATAAGGGTTCTTTATTTCTTTTTTTTTTTTTTTTTCACTTAAATACTCCCTATGCCAGGATGTTGTTTCTTGCCATGAAATTCAGGTCATTACACTGATTGCCATATATGTTATGAAGTTTTCTATTTTTCATTGAGTCATCATCACAAAGTAGTTACATGGCATAATGCTTTCTGGTTCCCACAATGAACAAGATCTGTATTTACAGTCAAGAGACAAAGGGTTTTTTTCAGTAAATTTATGATTTTCAAATGACCAGGTATGAGCTCAAATGAGTTTTTCTTCCAGCTAAATCTACTAATAAAACTGTCAGTTTTCAATATTTAATCCAAAAGACGAATCATAGACCAAAACAGGTCTTCAAAATAACCACCAGAATTATGTACTTAAACTAGCCCTATCTTGACATTTTATTAAAAAAAAAAAAAGGTAATTTAAAAAATGGTAATTTAAAACAATACTAGTGATTACTCATTTAGAGGAAATAATAAAATATTTAATGCCAGGACAGCAAGGAGATTCCTTGGATTAATGGGTGAATTAGCAAATAGATGAAAAAACCTTAGAGGTCATAAAGGTAGCATAGTTTTGTTTCTGGAAAGGGAAAGTAGGAAAGTTTATTCAGTGGGAGGGGAAAAAGTAAATGATCAGTACTCTTACACTGAGACACTTGGTGTCCTCTGGAATTGAAGTCTGCAGGGCATCTGGACAGGAAGCTGACACCAAGCATTGTAGTGGCACTATCACATCATTCAGGAAGGAAAAATTCAGAACAGAACAGGCAACTAGTAACTTTGAAGTGAATTAATTGCCTGATAACTTAGATGGTCTGTGTCTCTGGGCAGATTTTTCCCATGCTTTCATGCAGAGACGCACTTACACATCTGAAACACAGAAATATTTTATGCATCTGGAAGTGTCATATCACATCAAGTTGTGCATAGCTGAACAGTTCATCTGGCAAAGGCACAAAAAATGTGTCCTTGTCCTAATGCACATAAAAGAAGGGGAATGGCATCCTAATTTGAAGAGCTGATCAATGAGATTGACTGCAACTGGGGGCTGGAAATTAAGTATTTGAGAAAAGACATTCCCTTCCATCTTGCATTGATATAACAGACCTGAGACAGACAAACACATTTCGGCTTGTCATTTCTATGCCTCCAGATTTCGCTCTTCATTCTGTATTTACCTTTATAAATTAACTCGCCAATACTTATTCCAAATGAAGTGTCTCCTCTTGAAACTAAACCAAACTGGGAGAGGGGAAGATCCTGAGCACAAAGGTTTTTTGCTCTTCCTAATGGAAATTAATGAAACACAGTCTTTCATATTTCAAAGGAGATGGAAGGAAGCTTTGGAGTTTTGTTTATAGGAAAGAATCAAGTAAATTAGGAGATGAGAAAGAATCGTTATATTCAAGTGATTTCTCACTGTCACATTTCAGAATGAAAAATTTTGAACCTCCCCCCTTTCTTTTGGGCGCTAACAAAAAATATCAGTGACTTGACACTGAGAAGGGCTGTTTTTATGCAAAAGCTTCTACCCTGGAAAGATCAATTTTGTCACCACCAGCTGAGAAGGAAACTATTGTGACATCAGGAGAGAATCTGAGTTTTGATTAAACAATTCTAAAGTGAAATCTTCCCCAGAGAAATGGCACACAGGAAAATCAAGAAGAAGCTGAGAACAATTTAAAAACAGTTTAGTGGGATGGTTGTCATCAATGACAGAATTATTATGGAGCAGCCAAGTGTAAGAAACAACAGAGGAAAGCTGAAGTTTGCATTTATTTCAAGAATTTTTCTCTTCTCCCTCTTCCACTTTACCCCATACTACCATGTGTGGAATGAAAAGACATTTTCAATCTCTTTTCAAAAGTGCCTCAGCTAGTGCTTTTAGCTCAGTTCTAGCTGTTACAGAATGTGGCTAACCCCATAAATGTGCAAATGGACAATTAATGCTGCCACTTCTGCTGAGCAAACAGCTAAACTGTACATTAACACTTATTTCATATAACATTTCTCAAAATGTGCATATGTAGGCTTTTTCTGACCTGACATGAAGTTCATAAGAATTTGGGAGCAGGAGAAATTGGTGAGAATAATAATCTAGACACAAACCCTACTATTTAATGAAGGTTGAAATTATTTAGAAGTAAAGCTTTTTCAAGGGGGAAAAAAGCCATTTGTCAGGGCATGAAAAGTTAAAATGAATATCAGTAAGACAGTAAACAACAAGAAAATTAAAAACTCAAAATAAAAGTTATCAACTTGTACGTTGATAAATTTAGGAATGGTTGATAACATGAAAATTTAGCAGTGAGTCCTCTTTGACTATTTGAGGAGTAAAAAACACTGCAAATTTTGATTGTGTGTCAAAGAGGCTGATTTTTTTTCCTCTGAATGATCAAAATGCAAGGCTATTTGTTTCAAATGCAGAAAAAAATACTATCTGGACAAAATCTTGTTGTTCAGAGTAAATACAATAGCTGTTACTAGAAGAGTGAAGAAGGGCAATTCAGCAGAATTGAGCAGGTGCTTGTCATAATTTGGTGAGCACTGAACCAGGGTGTGGTGGTCGAGGTCAAAAGCATTTGCCTGAAGCATTTGCCACAGAAGTTACAGCCAGACACCACCATCAGAAATGTTTTGTAATGCATGTGGGTTTAAATCTATTTCTGCAGTAAAAAGGAAAAAAAAACTGTATGTTCTACTAGAGCAGTTATAGGCTGAGGAAGGAGGCAAAGGAGAGAGAAAGGGAAGAATTCATCCAGACCAACATTTCTAAGTGTCTGCCCTCAAATTCATTATGGTAATGTCTAAAATCCCTGCCTAATGCAGTCTGTGGGTAGAAAAAGGTCTGCAACTCCAGGGAATGCTCCTGTGTAGGTAAAGGTATAACTCTGGTCCCCAGCACATTCCTGAAAGGAAGCAGAGGAGAATCCCAACTGAGTCCATGGGACAGTTTCAAATTCACCTGATCAAATGACTCGATCCCAGAGGTAATTTCCCATCTCAATGATTTGATGATTTTGCAGCAAGTTAAGCAAGCTGATGGTAAATTTGTTATGGGAACCACACCCTCACTCAGGTGCTTCACAGAGTCAGCACATCCTGAGGTGGAAATCACCTCAAATTTGATTGTGATTCAGGATGGGCTGACTCAACTGTAGGAGCCATAGCAGGTTATGAGCTTGGTTTTCATAGAATCATGGTGTCATTAAGGTTGGAAAAAGCATCTCAGACAATCAAAACAATCCAACTACTAGCCTATTATTGTCAAGACCACCACCAAAGCACATCCCCGAGTGAAACACCTACATGTCATTTATATACCTCCAAGACTGGTGACTCCAGTACAGCCCTGGGCATCTTGCTCCACTGTTTAACAGTCTTTTCATAAAGAATTTTTTATCTAATCTAAACCTCCCCTGGTGCAGCTTGGGACAGTCTCCTCTTCTCCTATCACTTGTTGCCTGGGATAAGAGCCTGACCCCCACCTGGCTGCAACCTCCTCTTAGGGCTTTAAGGTCTTCCCAATAAGGTCTTCCCAAGCCTCATTTTCTCCAGGCTAAACAACCACACCACCCTCAGCCACTCCTCATAAGACTTGTGCTCCATGGCCCTTCCCTGGATGTGGGTTTGAGGCAAAACACCCTGATTTTCTGTGTGCAGAAGCTGCAGAGGCTCAGCTCTCCCATGCCGTGCTAAGCACAGGGCTAGACACTGAGGACAGCCCAACACAAAGGGAGACACTGTCCTTAGAAAAATGCTGTCATGTTTCAATGCAGAAACTGACAGAAAACCTCAGAAGAGGCACACCCAGAAGCAAAATGCCCTTGTCAGAAAAAAAAAAAACAAAAAACACCACCACCAAAAAACCCCAATCGATTACTAGCCAGGGTTGGCCACTTTTCTTGGCCAGAGGGATTGCCCAGCAAGGGCATTCTTAGACACAAAAAAAATGACATTTTTAAATGGTTCTGCACTATGTTTGAGAGTGCTTCTGTGAGGCTACAAATCAAGAATTCAATCTGAGCCATAGGAACGGGGGGATCTGGGGTCACATTCTGTCTGTGCAAGGCTTGTCCTAGGGCTGACATATGGGATGGGAGGTGGGTGAATTACGATAGATGAAATATTGGGAAAGGAAGGAGGCACCCAATATATTTGGTTTTTTGTCCCTTGACACCTTTGTTTGGTTTGCTGTAAGGTACAGTCTGAGCTCTTTCCAGTGTGATTGTTGCAGTCTTTGCCCTGTGTTTGCAGGTTTTTTCTTAGTCAAAGAGCAGCAAATGAATCTTGTGAAGCCTTTGATGTTCCCTCTGTACTTAAAATCGCTATCAGTTAATCTGTGATACACACACACACACACACACACACACACACACACACACACACACACACACGGGATGCTTTGTTATGCATACTGAATTGTACACTCTTGCTCCTCAGAGGAGAGTCGATTCTGAGAGTTGCAACTAAAAACCAAAACCAGATTGAAAATTATAACATTTTTATCTATAAAACACACTAGAGCAGGGTGTAGAAGGATTGTAGCCTTTTCTCAGTCATCATTTTACTTTCTTAATTCCACAAAAATCTTGACTGAAGTAATTTAAAATATAAATGCTTGAGAGTATTTTTTTTAAGGATAAGAAAAAAAATTCAGATAAGTTTGTTAGCTTAGTACACTTCCTATTTTTATTTTCCATGGCATGCAAATAGACTTGTTCATTGGCAAAAGTTTACAAGAAAACAGGATCTTTTATCTTTAAAAAAAAACCATTAACTTAAATTCTGAATATTCAAGTGCAGGAATTTCTGCTGTCAAAGGACAGATGCATACAGCAGAATACATAAACCATAGGCATTCAAAGAAAATTACCTGGTCTCAGTATGAATATTAAAGACTGGAAATAAGCTAGCCATAAATCCTATCCAGAAATAATTATGTGGTTTTGAATAATTAAATGTAGTATAACCAATGCCTTGTTGAAGCAATTTGTGAGTAACAGCACACAGAATTTCTAATAGCCTTGCTTTTATAAAACAATACTGCAAACTAAATGAGCACAAACACAAGAATTTTAAAAATATTTCAACCTTTTTTTTTCCTTCTTCTTTCTTTCTTTGTGATAAAGACTATGGTCACCTAGATAGTACGATTTTTTCCCAAGTCAAAATTTAGGTCAATATATTCCTATCTACCTAGATACTTGCCACTTGGAACTTGTGGCAGCTTGTAATCCTTTCCCAGGAGCTTTCCTTTGTCCTCCAGCAGGCATCCTTGCCCACATTTGGAGGTGGCCAGCCCTGAGGAGTCTGGTGCAGTCAGGCTGTTGGAGGGAGGCAAAAGCTCTGCACAAGCCCAACTGGCTTTTTCAGCCCTCTTGAGACTTGCAAGTCTCAATTGTCTGCAGCCGCACCACAAACCACAGAGCACCTGAAGACCCTGAATATTTTGTGCCATGGACTGTATAAGGAACAACTTCAAAACTTTATGGCTGCTGGCTGCTCTCTTAGCCTATAGATTATTTACAATGCAGGGTTTTTATAATTAGTGTAGTTGAAGAGTGGCACAGGTTGCTCAGAGAAGTGGAAAGTGCCCCCTCCCTGGGAAATATCTGAGGTCATTAGGACTCATCAACCTGATCTACTTGAAGATGTCCCCACCTGTTCCACACCCACCTGTGGCAGTGGGGGGAAAAACTGATTGGCCTATAAAGGCTCCTTCTAACCTAAACTATTCTAGGATGATTCTGTTGTTCCTATCTCAGAGCAACAAACCAGCACCAGAAATGCTGTCATTTTTTCTGCTTTCATCCCAGCATAGATGGCTGTTGATATGCTGTGTTGAAATGCTTGAACTGTTAGTCCCTGTCCACAGTGTGATGAATGTCTCACTATTTTCACTTCAGAATTGCCAGGGTGACTGGCTTTATGACAATAACACATCAGGAAAAAAATACTCAGCAGACACCCACAGATCCATAGAATCATGGACTAGTTATTGTTCAGCTTAGATACAGAGCATGATCTTTACACTTGTGGCAGATTCACACTCAGAACGTCAGTGGGTCTGTAAATATAATGTTTTTTTATGTCCACTAATATTACTGTCTTCAAATGACAAAATCCATAGATCACTGTGAATTGCACAGGAAAAAGAGTACATACTCTTATTTCTGCAGTTCTTTAGTGGTGTCTTAATAAACATATGTACAACAGAAAATACAACTTAAGTGGAATAGATGTGAATGCTGTAATGAAAATAAACCAAAAATTTCCATAAGCAGGCAGTGTGCTACCCTGTCATGCACAGGAATGCAAGAGCAGAAGCAGGTGGAAATCATAGTCAGCATTCACTTTGACCCATAGCTAATGCTGATCAAAACATTACATCTGCTTTCCTACACATACCCAGGTGAAATTAGATCACTGGATGAAATATTTATGAACACACTGCTCATGCTCAGTGTGAACAACATGGATTCCTCAGCAGGCACAGCAGGATTTCTGAAAGTGCCATTGTGTTTGTTGTGCTAAAAACAAGTATGTATTACTAGGAGGAATAAAAAGGAAAATATCCTTTTACTGAATTGCAAAGGATGATATTTCTTCCATAGTTTGGCATAATTAACAAAAGTGAAACATTTTTGAACACATGGAGACAACAATACACTTCCCTAGGATAAATCAATTACCCATGAGATATCTTATGTAAACATATTGTAGTTAAAAACTCCAGAGCTTTTCTGCCATGAAGAATACTTACTAGCATAATTAATTTCCAGGAGTTGCTTCTCAATTTTCCTGGCAATAGGACTTAACCTAAAAAAATATGTCCTCTATGCACAAAGACATAGAAAACATGTAAGTGATCATGTGCTTCTCATGTGCCCATAAAGCACTCTAAAGTTGAATTATAATTTCTTTGATGAAAATAGTAGTGAAACAACTCATATCAGACATATCTAGTTAATGACCGCATTTAACTGCTTCCACACCAGCTTTCAGAAGAATTGAGATCTTGAAGTTTATTTGGGTAGAAAAAGTAGGATTTAGCTATATTTTACTGAGAAAAAAATTCTTTTGTTAGTCTTGTGATTTACTGCAAAATATTTTTCAAATGTCTCTCTTTATACAACCATTTAGCAGAATAGTGTACAATATAATTTGAGGAGAATTTAACCATTATATAGGGTAAAATTCTCACTGTCAAATGCATGATGACTCAGTATTTAAATCAATTTATTACAATAATATCTAAATGTGGCAACATATAATGACATTGGTACTTAGGCCAGGACACTGGAATGCAATGAACATACTATAAAGCCAAATAAAGGATATCCATGTGTATCAAGTACCTCAAACATTTGCAGACTGCTTTTTTGAAGCCACCAATGCCCTTTCATGTTATGGTGATTTAGTAGATATTCTCAGTGCCACTGCTACACATAGTACACTGAGTTTATGCAAGCTTTGCTTATAAATTGATATATTTTGTTAAATTTAGGGATGAAATAGGGTTGTCCTGTTGTCCTTAAGATTGTCCTCAATATGAGTCTGTCTCTCTATTCCACTGTGTCCTGAGCCATTACATCTTCACATTCTTCACATATCTCAGTAATGGTCTTTCTTTTACCCACAGTACCAGTTTGAGTGAGACATTTCAGAGGTGCTCATTTTCAAATGCACCTTATGTCCCACAGAAACTGAGAACTGCTTTCAGATTTGTTATTTCATCTTCAAAATGTTGTTTATAGCAATGCTATTTGTTGGCTGCTTGGGCCCTGACCAGATGGATCACAACATGTAGCTGGCTTAGCTTAATTATATCTTTTATTCAAAAACACTATGATCTGCCACTTCAAGGGGTTTGGTGTATGAATATTGCCACAACATGGTGTCCATGTGCATCTTTCACATAAAATTAGGAGAACAGTATTATAAATCAAAAGTAAATTAACACCAATTTCTGCTAACTGCTAAGAAGCATTTAGCAGAGTGTTTGTCTGATGTTGAAGAGGGAAAAAAATTCTTGTATATGTAGAAATAAGAAAATCGCACAACTTTGTGAGATTGTTGTGTCAAATGTTATGCTAGCCAGAGACTCAGCTGTACCATCAAAAATGGATCTCCCTTTGTTCAACAAGAGCATTTAACTAAGCAGCAGAAGACTTTCTTGTCCTTATTCCTGAGCTTGATTTGTACCACCTTATGTTTATCTCCAGGAACTCCAACAATTATATTTGTTCCTTAGAAGAACTGCCTTAGCTCTGCTGGCTCCCCTTCTCTACTCAAATCTCGTTCTTTCTCATGGCTGTGTTAATAACAACAGAACTTGGTTTTTACAAACAATCTTTATCTGCAAATGTCAACAGTCCCTGGTTGGTTCCACAGCCCTCCAACTATCAGTGTTTGAGACACACACACACATTACCTCCTTATCTTCTGGAATTGTGCAACACTCAGCTGCTCCAACTTACCTTGCTGTGAAAGAAATACTCACTCATTTCCCACAGAGCAGAAGGCCCTTATACGCCAGGTCCTGCTGGCAATGCTATGAACACCACAGGTACCCACTCCCAGCAGTTCTTTTCCCATCTTTGAAACACGGATGAAAAATCAAAACCCCACAATTCCCACAAAGATTTGCAGGGACGGTATGTTTATTACAACGTTGGACATACATGGTGATTGTTGCCCTTCAAAAGACAGTGTGTGTCCCTGAGAACTCCTGATCCCTTTTTATTCTTCTTTACTAGTTTACATATGCATAGAATTTCACAATAGGTTCATGCATATTTATTATGCTGATTTTGCATTACACTTGCAGCTCATTACACTTGTAGCTAGTTTTTATCAGAAAGTACAGAAAGAACTCCTGGGTCACTCTGCCTCATCTGTTTTAATGTTTGAGGAGCTTCTTTTATCTTTTCAGCTAGGAGATTTGCATTCTTTCTCCTTAGCTGGGACAGTTTTTACTAGTACTGTAGAGCTACTAGACTAAAGAGCATATTTTACCTATGCTAGCAAGCTACTAATAATTTAAAGCAGCACATTTTACTTAAATCCAAATGGATTTCTACCCTGTTAAATTTTCACTCTGTTTTACCTTCACTAATATAACATTGCCATCACTCCTTGAGCCGTTTATCCTGAAGTGCTTTGAGTTTCCCTACAACCAATTCCTAACTTTCACCCATCAAGCCTTCTAAGAAACAGTATTTTTAAGTCCATTGCCTGATTCTTTCACTAAAACACTGCTAAAACCACAATCAGGGTAAGACTAATAAGAAATTGTATTTTTGCAAGTGTTTTCTTTTCAAGAGGGTTGATTTTCAAGTAAGATTTTTCAGAACTCACTCCTGGTTTGGGTCCTAGGCAGTGTTCATTTTTCAGGAGGTGTAACAATCCAACTCTTCCAAGAATCCTCATCCTGCATGAGAGTTTCCATGTACTCTTCACTTTGTTTATTTCATCCTCTACATTTACCCAGAATGAAATGCATCTCAGTTGAACTTTCTGGTGAGGCATTATTTACTGATGTCTTTAGCAGCAATATTAGAATAAGAAGTTCCTGCCTGCACCAATGTCTATTCACCGGTTGCCCTGGTGTAAACCAATTGTGTCAAAAGAACTGACTGCCAGGCCATAGCCTGGTTTGTCCTGAAAAGGGCAACAATTCAAGAATTTTCAGAGACTAGCAGGTTGGTTGTAGCTGGAAAGAACCTCTGCAGGTCATTTGGCTCAACCCTCCTGCTCAAGCATGGACACCTTGAGCCTGCTGTCCAAGACTATTCCTGGATGGGTTTTAAGTATCTTCAAGGATAGAGAATCTACAACCTCTCTGTACAATTTATTCCAGCACTAACTTTTAAAACAGATAGTAGCCACTCTGATAGCATTAGAATTCTGCCAGTGTCTCTTTTGAGGTAAAAAATGAAAGTACAGAGGCAAAATGTGTGGGTAACTACAAGCACTCAAGGCCATCTTTGTCATCAAGCTTTCTCATGGCATGGGATATGAAGTTTAATTTGCACTCTATTTTTCACTAATTTCTTCTATGCAGTTGGAGAAGGAGTCAAAACAGATAGCAAGCAACATACACTTAAACAGAACATCTGAACAGCTGCATTTCATGCCACTTCAAAGTAATTTGCTTATCTACCTTAGTTCAAGTATATTCTTTGAGTAATTAATCACAAACATTTCATATTTTCAGTCGATATCCCTTACCAATTTATTTTCAAAAGGGAGATAATTCACAGTCTGACTTCCTACTGTTTATGATTTGAGTTTTCTTTGCACTGAGGGCAAAAAAGGAAGACAATGCTATTACCTATTCCTACAGAAAACCATTCCAAAACTGCCATCAAGCAATTTATATGCAGAGAAATAGCCAATATACAAATTGGTACTTCCACCTCTGCATGGATGAAGGACATTTCTCACAGCACAGTTTCTTTTCCAGGTGCTGTAACAATGGACCAGCTTTTGAATAAAAAGCTATGGATAGCTGATGTCCAGCGAGTGGAACTTCTCTGACAGAAGGGTGCCTATTCAGAATTTGATGCAGATGAGAAATACTTTTACATCTCTGATGACCTGGTCTAGTCTGGTGATGTCTTCTGCCTAAAATATATGAACTCCAAAAAATACAGCTCTTTTAAAACTCCGAAACAGGAACCAGTCTTTTGGGAAAACCTGGCTTTCATCTGAGTAAATTAGTTTCAGACTCCAAATAAGAACCGTAGGATGAAGTCTGAGCATGTTCCACTTAATACAACAATACTTTCTTTTCAGGCTGTGCCATTCCCATGGCTGCTCAAACACAAAGGAGCTTATTTACAGAGCACAATTTTGCCCTTTTCCTTTATTTTCCACAAAAAGGCATAAGACCGTAACAAAAGGTTCACATATATAAAACCTCTCACAGCCTAACAAACATGCACATATAGATCCACATTATAAATATATATATATATGCATCAACTTACACATAAGGATTCTTAGACAAGAACTGCCACCACCTTAACAGATAGCAAAGCCACAGGCAACTTTGCATTCAAAAGAAATGGAGGTCAGTAGAAAGCAGAGCAATGCTCAGGGGAGTTTTACAGCCTAGACATCTTGTCAGTGCCAGAGACAACCTGCACCTACCAGAGAACCAAAGGTGCCTGCTGCCAGCCATGACAATGGCATTAGGGATGGCTGTCTAACCTGGGGACCACTGGCTTGCGCAAGGGCACAGTTGCAGCCCCATTTTCAGCATTAAAATAAGTTAAAAATTCATAAATAGATGGGAAACTGCAATCTCACTGCTCATGCTTTTCCTGCAGTGCAAAAAAGTTTATTTTACCATCCTAAAAAAAAAAAAAAGTTCATTCTCTTCAGTTCACATCAGCCTCTCCAGCAGTGGGAGTAGAAAGCCACTTTAAAGCCCAGATATGTACTAAAGAATCTGCACAAACCCAACCTGTCAGCAGCTCAGCTTTGCTTAGAAATGACATTTCAGTGGAGCAGATGTGATAGGAGTCACTGAAGTACAATCTCAGTCCTGCCCCCAGGGTGTTGTGCCTGAGATTATGGAGCCATGAAAAAAAAAAAAAAACAACCCTTTTGTCATTGCTTACAAATTTTCTTGGAAGGTTCATGCCCAATAAGCAGAAAACATATGCCATTGAATATTTGATTACTTTTCTCACCCCTCAGAATCCACGTGCATTTATAATTAATGGGGCCAGAAAAAACCCCAACATTAAATCCCTGTGCTTTTGATCCAGCAAGATATGGATATTTTAATGCCCTGTGACAGGAGACATTTATATGTGAAGTTCCTTTTCTTAAAGAAGAAGAAGAAAAAAGGAAGATCCAGCTGAAGAGCAGATAAAATCACTGAAGAGCAGATAAAGAGGAGTTCAAGCTTGAGGTGGATCACAACCTTACAGTTTTTCAGACTTAGGACATAAAAAATAGGAGTTAAATGACTAAATTAATAGAATTTAAAACATTGCTAAAATGTTTTTCTCTTCCCTCTGCAGGGGGAGAAGGACTTCTGTGACAGCACAGAGATGTGGTGGCTGCTGCCGCCAAGATGTGACATCATGGGCAGATGGATTGGGAGCTCTTATCCCTCACTGCTTAAATTCAGAGTTGAAAGAGCCTGGCTCCAGCCTGCAACATTGTGAGGACTGGAGGATCAAGCCAGGCTACTCTAGTGCAGGGAGATCTTGGTGCCACTCTCAGAGCCATCACTCCTGTTTCAGTGCCCTGCCTGCTTCAGGCAGCCAAGCACTGCAGATGCAGAACTGAGGGTGAGCTGTGCAGGAATATCTTCCTCCGGGGTGGCTGTGGAGTGCATGACAGGACTCAGGGAGCTGGGAGGGTGGCCTCCTCCAGGGGCCTGGCCACTTCTTCCTCCCTGCCCCAGGACAGCCAGTGACCATGGCCTCTCCCTCCTGCAGATGTGATCCTGTCAAAGGGGAGCAGCTCCTGATCCTCTGCTCTTCCCAATGTGCTGCAGAGCACAAAGATGGCCAAGGAGACAAACTGGAGCTGCTCCATCTGCCAGGACACTTGGAATTACTTTTACTGCTACCACAAGGTCTGCCTGGACTGTATGCCATGGTAGAAACAGATAAATTCAGCATGCCCACTCTGCAGGAGAGCAATAGTGACTGTCCAATTTTCTGATCATCATGACTATCTGGAGACATCCATCACAGTGCCTGAGGAGCTGCTAGATGGCAGTGACCAGGCAGAAAGAGTTCCTGACAGCCTGGATGAGACCAGTTCTCATCCTCCTGTTGTGTCCTTTTCATCTTTTCCATGGGACACACCATTCCAGGCCATGGGCATTGTCATGTCTGAGGTGCGGCAGAACTTTTCCATCAACAGCAGCATGTCCTGAACACTGGGTGGACTTGGCTGCACCAGAGAATGGAGTCCATATATGGGGACCAGTGGTGGCTGATAGAGAGCACATTGTGCTGCATCGTGTACTGTGCTGTCTCTGCACCTATGGCCCAGACCAGGAGGTCATGATCCAGAGTTTGCAGGGTGTCCTGGAGGAACACACAGTGCCACTGGTCCAGGGCACCATCGACATCATTGTGAGACACTGCAGCCCAGGGGCCCAGTGGCTGCTGCGCTTTCACGCTGCCACAAATGAGGATGACAGCCCAGCAGCCAGCAGCTGCTCCAGCAGCTGCAGATCCTTAAGCTCCTGGCCATGGATGGGAACTCGCATCCAACAGCTCACCTGGGGTGTTCCAGTGTCCCCCAAAGAGGAGGGACCCCAGATGCCAGGGCTCTCCTGAGCCCTGCAAGAGACCACTCTGACAGCATCACTAGCAGGGCTGCTGTGTTATTTCTCCTCATTTTTGGAGAAAAAGGAAATAAACAGTTTCCCCCACATGGTCTCTGGGCACTGTTTTCTCCTCCTCTTGATGTCTTTCCCCTTCCCCTCTTTGTCTTAAGCCTGTGTCCTCACAGTCTGTTAAAATTCCTGCAGTTTTAATACAACAAGGACTTGAGTATGGAATGATCTTCTTCCAGGTTGAACTCTATCCCAGTATCTCCAAGAGAAAGTACAATGCTGGTTATGTGGGTTGGCTTGGCTTGATTTTGCTGGTTTTTGGTCAAAGGGTGTCATCAATCAATGCCATCAGGACAGCCAGCTCTATTCTTGTCCCTCCTGAGTCCTTCCAAGCTCCCCAAACTGTGGGGGTATTTTTGAGCAGAGATCTGCTGGGGTTTCATCTCTGGTTTGCTTTTCAAAAACAATTACTGCAGCAAGAGAGCACTTTTTAAAATCATGTGATTTGTCATCCTCCAGGGATGAGCACAGCCATCTTAACTGTTGTTTCTTTCTGCCTGCCTTGTAGTGATCTAAGGATTACCCTGTAGTAATGCAGGAACATCTAGTCCAAGTACCAGATCCAAAAGCAGCCTGATTCCATGCTTGAGTGGGCACAATCACAGCCTGGACTGTGATAATCCTGCCAAGCATGTTTTCCTTGAAATCTCTGATAAGGAGTCTGACAATCACCACTCCTTGCAAACAAGGTATCACGATTTCCATGCCTTTTCCTTTGTGTGTTGTAGACTGTATGGCCATACAAAGTACAAGCACTATACATGACAGTATTGGCCCCGCTGAAAGGTAGTGTTTGCCACAATATGGTTTAGTCATCAATTATAGTTCAGATAAGTAGTGGCTCCATTAACTAGTCTGTTTGCTTCTGGATGAAATAAGGTTCTACACAGGCATATTCAGGGAATGTCAGTGTCTCTAGACTGGACAGAGTAATTCAATAATCCTGTAAAAGAAAAATTTAACCTGTCCACTAAATGGAGTGGTGACTCATGGGAGTAACCAGGAGGAAATGAGCTTTTAAATCTTGGTAAGATCTGTGCATTGTCTTTAAGTGAAGATCTTCACTAAACACTGAACTTGGGCAAGGTGTTTTCTTCTCTGAGGCTGGACTCCAGGCACAGGCTCCTGTAAGGACTGGCTGTTAGCTGTGGGACAGAGTGAATGACCTCTCTGTCATCTCAGGCACTGCTGGAAAGCATGCACAGACAGAAGCAGTGTTTTTATTTTTGTGTAGCTGTTTCTGAGTCAACTCCTTTAGTGTCCAGCTTAATTATTAAGAATTCATTCTAAGGAATTTCTCAATTCTGAAAAAAATAGTACAGTATGAGGAACAGGACTTCTGTTTCCAGATGCAAGATGACAGTAAACCTTAATGAACAAATCTGATGAAGAATCTTTAGCACACACCTACTGGTTTTTTTGGGTTTTTTTTTTTTTTTTAAAGCAAGTGTTAATATTATAGAGCTGGGGAAATAAAAGGTGACCTTCAAATCCATGGGTGACACCTAGAGATCATACATTTCTCAGTTTTCAGAAATTCTGATTAACTATTGCATTCTTGGCTTTCAGAAAAATATCCTCCCTATTAGTGTTAGTTATCATTCCTGAAAACAGATATTAACAGAAATACTTGGCCCCCTTTTCTATCAATATATATTTGACTCTTAAGCAATAGCTGCACTTCATCAAATGCTTTTTTTCTTTCCTTTAATTTAATTTCTCATGCATGTGTCCATCCTGCAGTTCATTAGAGCTTTTAAATTTTAACAGTGCTCTTGGGCTTGAAAGGCATGAAAAAGGAAAGGCATAGGCATTTGTCATTCTGCTGTTACTGAAAAGACTATCCATCTTTAATTCATTTTTAGACATGAATGCTCCTAGAAGAAGAAATTTGGCCATGGTTTATCTTCTCAGGTGGCCAAACTACACCACCACTTCATGCTTTGAAAAATACTTTCTTACTACATCATGTAGAAACATGTACATCATGTAGACAGCTTCAAGGTCTACATAGTATATGCGAGTATATACTAGCAAAATGGGCTTGGGAAAATGCATTTGCACATATTTATGGATTTATCCACTGTTCCACCACTCAGAACTAAATATTTTGAGGGAATTAATTACTAACCAGGGACCATGTCCTCTGAAGGTAATTAAAAATCTGATGCTCACTGACTCCAATGGAGCGACATGTTGTAAGAATAAGCAACAATATGCCATGGCAAAAAAATGAAGAAATAACTTGCATTTAACATAGTTTGGCTTCGATTCATGTTTTTTGTGGAAAACTGTGTGTGCCACTGTCCATCTATGGGAATAACCACTGAGTGCTGCTCTGCTTCAGCTATCTAAATCTGCAGGCTGAGAGGCTGGAGACAGCAGCTGAGGCAATCTGGTGAAGGTTAGTTATGCACTAAACTGTGGAAGGGGATGCAGGAATGGCCACAGGGGTGAAAAATTAGAGAAAGAAGGATCAGCCCATGTAAAAAACCATAGTAGTTTCAATGAAAATAATGAAAATAGCCAAGACTTACTCATACCTCCCAACTTCCATGAACTAAAGCGGGTATGTTGTCACAGAAACAATAAATGTGATTTTCAAAAAAACAATGAAAAGGCCATTTTCAGCACAGTACTGAAACAATTAATGATAAAGATTAAAATTTAGCTATTTTTGCATTCTACATTCTGTTTTCTTCCTGAAATATAATAAATTACTCTAATGGACAGAAGGGATTTAAAATTGCTTTTAACTGGAGCACCACCAATGTCTCTCTGCTTACCAAAATTTTCATCCTTCTTTGTTGATTAAGAACCACTCCACATATGAATCCTTACATGTGGCAAGACTTAATTCGGAAACATTCAGGTTTTACAGGCGTATTGGTTCAACAGAATCAGACAATCTAAAAGAGTTTAATTACATTTTAACACAATAAACAAACAAAAAACCAAACAAATAAATATATAAAATGCTGACCATGACATGGAGGAAAAGAAGTCCTGTTGGTTGGGATAACTGGGGAAGAATCAAAATAACCTTCCTAATGGATTACTTGGTAAGCATTTGAAACTGGTGAAAAATTCAAAGCAGGTGACTATAATATCAGAAGAAAGCCTGAGCATTGTTTTGTCAGAGTGCACAAACCACCACAAACCAAGAGGTTTCCTCTGTGGCCTTTTCAGAAAAAAAGGGTGGAGTGGAAGCACCAGAATCTGAAAAGTTTGGAAATTACAGTCAGCACTGGGATATATCAGTTTTCCTTTGCTTCCCCCCCTACATGCTCTCCTCCGAAGGAAATTGACAGTGGCTCCAGGGCGGGACAGCTCCAGCCCCTGGGTGCCCAGCGCTGGTGAGCTCCACTGAGCAGGGGCAGCCACCAGGGCCCGCAGAAATATCAATAGCTCTGTACCAGTGACACATGCCAAGAGGGCAGGAACAGACAATTGCATTTCCCCCAGGTCATTTACATAACTCCCATACTCTGAGGCTGTGTGATTTATCATGTGGCAGAAAAAGCTGTTGAGCAGATGTTTTCCATTTCTTCTCAATCAAGAAGTTTTTAGGGATAAGGATGTGCCAGCAAAGGGTGGTCTTTAAAAAAAGGAAGATTCAGTTGCCTTAAAAAACATGAAAATAAATCTTATTTGTGATTTCCCAAGGAAATTTGTATCAAGTATTGCCCACATATTTCTTCTCTCTTGTTTTCTCTCGGCATTTTCCAAATTTTGCATTTGTGCATACTGCCTTCCTGTCATAAAGAAAAAGACATGATGAAATCTGTCTCTGTCACTGTCAGGAATAGAAGAACTGAGAACTAAATTTAAAAGCTGCTTTAAAAAACCCAAAAAACCAAAAAGCATACCCCCCTCTCCAAAGAGAAAAAAAAAAAAAAAAAAAGACACTCAAAAAAAAAACCTAAAAAAAAAAAAATAAATCCTGGTCAAACACTGTTTTAAGTAAAAAAAATTCAACCCCTGAGGTGTCTGCCACTCTCAGCCAGTGAGCCAAGACCTTCCTTGCACCCTACTTCTCAAATATCACCATGTCAGCTCACCTGGGTGTCAGACCTTCTTCAGCTCAGCAGGAACGGGATGTTCACACTCTGAAACTTCTGCATAAAAGGATGGTTGCTATGAAATCTGACTCCAAAAATTATCAAAAATCAGTTTAGTTGGGAAATAATAATCCTACTCTGCATTTTAGACAGGACTGCTGTTTTTCATTGTCTTTGGGCCTAAGATTTTTTTAAACTTCAGCTCCTTATTATGTAGAACCTTGATGCTAGTTACACCTTTGTTCTGTGTTAAAGACAATCATGCACTACCCTTTTGCCTTCAATCAACTTTGTTATTTTCTTTCATTTAAAACTGTATGCAAAATCTCTTTTGTCAAAGTCCAAAATCTTAAAAGTATCTGTAACTTTCAACTCCTTTAAGGGTGATGAGCCTTAAAGTGAATTTTCCCTTTTTTCTTTCGATTTTTAAGCAAAATGGACTTCAGCAGATCTGATTGTAATTTTGCACTTTCAGGTTCAAATGCATCTTGAATAAAAGGCTGAAATTCCTGTTAGGGTGCCACCTTAACACTTCAGTGGTCTGTATTTGGTCCACAACTTTTCTGCGTGACAAAACTCTTTGTCTCAATTTCACACTTCACAAATGGGGATCGATTCTGACATTAGACAATAATCAGGAGGATGGATGGGTCAGAGTCTAACAAAGGGCTCAGGGCAGTTCAGATACAAACTGTAGCTGATCATGGGAGTTTCTAGCACTGGAAAGTTGTAAACAGCTCTTTATCAGGTACAGATAAAGACTATCTCTGAAAAAAAAAACCTTTTTTTTTCAAAATGCTGCTGCTGCTGTGGGTTGCACTTTGGGATAAATGAAAATCAAATGTCGCTCAAGTCTGCATTTGTAATTTTTAGTGACAAAATTAAATTAGGAGGTGTATATGTAAATGCTGAGACACTCAGTTGTGTTTAAGCTTGTGTGAATGTATAATCCACTTACAGTCTAGATGATTTAATAGTCACTCTGCTGGAGAACTGTGCTTCTTTCCTCACAGGTAATATAAGTGAATACTGAATCCCACAAACATGGGATTTAACTCATTTGGAGGCTTTAAACCAGACAGAGCTGGAATGGAGCCACTTGAAAAAAGTTATCTTCTGTGCACAAAATATTTATCATTTCAACCTCACCAAACACTTATGTGGAGACAGCTCTCTCAGAAACGAGTTCTGTGCACAGAACTAACACAAATCAAATTAGTGCACTGGAGCTAAAGAGGACACATTTAATCTCATCTCTCAAAAGTTTTTCAGTAAGTCATTAAAAAGTTCTGCTTTTATATATGTAGATATCTTCCTAGGAATGACTAGGAAATTACAGCAACAAATTTCCAAGGATAAAAGTCAAAGAACTCCATGCAGAGATAGGAAAAAATATCACCACCCAGTGGTTTGGGTTTTTGTTTGTTAGTTAGTTTGTTTGTTTTAAATTCATAATCTCTTTTAAAAGATGGAAAAAATAGAGAGTAAACAAATGCTTTTATGACTGAAAATCCTGCCTATGTCCTGCTTGATTCCAGTCACACACTGGCTAATGTCATTCACTTGGATACAGACACCAATTGGTCCTTGATTCAAAAAGCAGTACCCAGGTTACTGCAGAGCAGTGAGAAAATCAAAGTATTTATATTTTTAATGTAAACTGAGGCATTTTTTAAAGTTTTCCCAAGGAAACATAAGTCTACAGATTTTTCATAAAGACTATGTGGCCTTTTTCCCTCCAAAACTAATGGACACTTTTAATCCTATCTTATTCCATCACAGTGCTCATTTATGCATGCAGAGATCTCTATAATGCAGCACTGCTGTAGGAAAGCAGTAAAGACCTCAGGAATTTTCCCATCAAACACAAATGCACTTTCATAGCTCAAAAGATGGATTTATCATTTGAAACTAACTGAATCTCCTAAACATAGCCTTGGGCAGTGTTTTCTTGGAAGAAAACACCAGCAGAGCTAAGAGGCCAACATGTTCAGCCTATGCTGCATATGGGGAGTAACACACTGCAAAGAGATATGAAAGCAGTGCAAGGAAAAGGGAGGGTGACTCCACTTTCTTCACAATGAATCAATAATGTATCAGTGCCTTGCAGTACTTTTTATTATGAATTTCCCTAATTTCCTTTTTCAGTTTTTATACATTCAAGCCTAAATCAACTGTTCTGGATAAAAAAAAAAAAACAAAAAAACCAAACAAACCAAAAAAACTTTTTTTCAGGTTGCTGAATGCAAAGGTGTTCTAGAATAGCTATAATCAGAAGAAATATATCTTATACACAAAACACCCATCATTTGAAGTGGGTAGAGTTCTCTGAGAAAAGAGTTTTGTAAAAGGAACTGTATCCATATTTTCTGGATGTCAATGGTTTTTTCCCTCTTTCAAGTAGAAATTTTGCTTTATGTTTTTCCATTTCAAACAATAGTGCACTATAAAAATCATCTGTTTCTACTTCTTCTGTTTCTCATATGTTTCTACTATCTAATTAATTTTTCATTTTTTTTCACAGTATTGCAGCAGCTGGCATTGTTTTACATTCTTACCTTTCCCCCAGAGAAATAGTAAGTTTCTAGCCTTCATAACTCTAGGTAAAACTCAATATATCAACAGCACCAGCTTGAAACCCTGGAGCCATAGAGGAACAGAACTATTCCTTTTTTAAAAGTCATATGTTTGAGTATTTAGTTCACAATATTTAATAACTGGGGACTGGAAATCTTGAAACAACTGAACTAGAAGTGATCATCCAAAGTGAAATTTTTTAAAAAGATAACTTTATGCAGTGAATTATTTAAAAAGCAAGCTCCATTAATGCTTTAAATAGCAGCTTATGTCTCTGAGTAGACATCTAGGTAGTTACTTTGTGGGTTATGTAAGAGAAGCATGGATAAATGAACAGTAACTTCAAATTTACCAAGGTGTTCCAAAACCATTAGTGTTGGAAGATGCTCCACCAGTGGAAGCTTTTATTGCAAGCACTGTCACATGTTCCCCATGGCATTTTGATGAAAAAGAGTGACAATGAGCATTTGTCCAAACAGCAATGAAAAATAAAATACAGAAAAATTACATGCCACAAATACAACTGAACTTAACATTTCATCATTTGCTCCCACCTCTGCATTTCTTGTGCTGTGAGGAGGTTTTAATGTATTTCAGGTGTTCATGGGTCCCATTTGGTATGGCAGAGTGTTCCACTCCCGCAGGTGCAAGGTAGGATTTCACAGGCAAAATGATACAGGCAATTCCTGCTTCCCAGCTGCCATCCTCTCCAAGCACAGGAGAACCTTCAATCTGCTAGTCACTTTTCCATCCAGCAGCTCCTTAACATGTACCTTTAGAATGGAGGGGAACAACTCCAGTACGGATATTTGGGAATTGCTTCCAAGACCTGTCCTTGGGATTACACTTATGTGAAGTATGTATGTATGTATACACACACACACACACACACACATATATATATAAGTTTATATATGTATGAGGGTGTTAAAACACTTGCCTAGAGAAGTGGTGGATGTACGACCCCTAAAAACATTGCTGGGCAGCTTGTACAGGGCTCTGAAGAGCCTCATCTATCTGATGTCCCTGCTCATGGCAGGGGGACCCAAAACATTCTATGATTCTGTGAAAGGATTAAACTGAAGTTGTTTGATTTTTGTTTTGTAAGACAGCTTCCCATTTCAATATTTAATTGCCTTTGTTTCCCCAACACTAAAAATAAAACTGTGTTTCCTCCTCTGATGCTGCCTTATTCATGACCACCATGCTATGGGTGTGTTTGTTACAGCATCAACACACTCCTTGCTCCTCCAGGGAGCTCAGTAAGAGCTATGCTCTGTTTAAACCATCCAAGCAAGATCACCACCAGACCAGTTTCCCTGTTGCTCTTGACAATTTTCTGGTCTTGTGGTATAAAATTCTCTTTAAAAATCAGTTGGACCTGGGCAATGGAGAAGAACAGTAACAACAATAATACTGAGGAAAATAATTTTCTTCTCACTTTTTTGAACTCAGTTGTGAGGTTGCTTCTTCCAAATGAAGCTACTTAGACAAGGGTCTGTATAAGGTTTTGCTAAACTTTTGATTAAACATCCATAGCAACCATACCATATGTTGTCCCCTATAAAACAGAAGGTATGGTAGAGCAATTATTTGAGTAAATTCATTTTATAACAGAAGAGTTTGTTTCCAAAAGATTTGTCTAAACCTTTGTTTCCATGTTCCATTCCATGCTCTGTTTCCATTCCTCACAGTTGTATGCCTAGGAAAACTTCCTACTTTCATGTCTATAGCTCACAGATTATGTTTGTAAAGTGGTTGATAACACCTGGGCAGGCTTTTGCTATGGTTTTAAAATTAGCAACTTTTTTTGTTGAAGTCTGAGTGAGTCAGCTCATTCCATTGTCATTATTCCTTAGAAGTAAAGATTGATGAAAAAAAATCGAATAAAAATTTGTGGTACAAACTGGTAGAAGAGGAAGTCATGGTCTGTTTAGCAGTGTGGGCAGGGGGATCTGTTGGCAGTGCAAGCACAGTCCCTGTAAGTCCAGACTGGTCTTGCAAAGGGGACAGACCTGTGCTGTGATGGATAAGAAGAATCTGTCCTCACTGCCTTGCTAGAGAGGGACTGAGGAGAGGCAGGTGGACAGCAAGAAACAATTATGAATCAGTATCTACTTCTGCACAAACAATATGTTAGGGCAGGTCTGTCCAGCAAATTCAATGGGAAAATTATATTATTAAAAGGCTACTTGCCCTGATGGGGGCTTATTAGGAATATCTGCCAAATGAAATGGATATTTGAACCATACCCAAGCATGATTGGAGTTTGTTATCACATCTGTTGGCAGCTTCATTCCTGAATTGGGCAGATGCCTGAGAGAAACATCACATACAGGACATAATTCTCACAGCAAAGTTGTCATTTAATACTGCAGAGTGACTATTGGTCTCATAAAAACAGACAGAAAGTGCTGACTTTTAGAAAGCCTGTTGATTCTCCCAGCAGCCATTTTTTCATGTCTCGGCATAAAATGTTAATGCCATGACATTTGTTGTAGGCTTAAATCATCCTAATGAAACAGAAAGTGTTACTGAACTAATTAGTCCCAGCATCTTCCACTGCATATATTTTATCAGCAGCTTTAAGATAAAGAAATTAGGACAAGAAAAATATTTTCCAGATAGATTTGACCATTATGCAGCCTTTTATGTTTATTAAAGAAAGTATGCAATCCCCATCACATATAATCTCTATTTAGAAACAAAATTTGTATTTAGGAAGGGAAATTAGTTGCATTTCTTTGACAATTTTTTTTTTTTTTTTTTTTTTTTTTTACCTTGGCACAAAGGTGAAATATTTCAGAATTTCTTCAGTGGTAGGGAGATTCAATGATAACAGGGTTGTCCCAAACTGTTCAGAGAACTTCCTAAACAACTGAAAGAAATTATAGTAGAATGGGAAAGATTATTCTGGCATGAGTAGGGTTACCTTTCATTTCATGCGGTAAATTATGAAAAAGCCCGTGCATCTGTACAAATCAAGGAACAAAATCTGGAAGAGAAAGAACTGATAACAAGCAGTTTTTCCTCAGTCTATTTGAATTTGCATAAAATTTCTGAGAAATTAATGGATTTATATAGGTGAGTCAAAATGGATTTTAATGGATTCACATAGGTGAGTCAAATAGTGAAGTGTGAGGTAAAAATAACTCTCACACTGTATATTAAAAAATGCACTTCTTGTTCTGAGTAAGAGGTGAAGAGATCCCTACTCCAAAATATTGCATAAAAAATTACTTTGCTATCAATAGGGTATGTATATTTCTTTTTTTTTTTTTTCCTTCATTTTCTATGCAAAAATACACATCAGAAATTCTTCTGGGCACTGCCGAGATGAAAATATGGGAAACGCTACTCAAAAGATTTCTGTTGATCAAATAACAGCAACAGTTACAACAATGGGTTTTGTCCAAGTCTTTGGTATAACAAAATCTTAATTGAAAACCATAAAAATATGCAGTCACTCCAAAGATCACTACAGTTTTGCTCCCAGCTGTCTTGCATGTCTTATCTGTGATGCTCAATGTGAACTTGTAATGCAGCAAGAAAAACCAGGAGGTCATAAATATTTGTGTAAGTGTGCTCATAAATAGGAGTCCCCAGATTAGCTTTCCCCCACCCATGAGTGTGTATATATACATGATGAATACTTGTCTATGTACATGTATATATAAATATGTATCTATATCTATATATGCATTGAGTATATGTGTAACATATTGCTGTGTTTCATTATGAATATGAAAGCTACTCACAAACATCAGCTCTTAGGGCTGGGAGATGAGAGGAGACAACAACAAGACTGCTGAGCAGACTCTGAATGGTGAACGTTTAACGAAACTATCCCACCAAACTACCAGAGCAGTTACAGACAGAGAATTCCACTGGGTTATGGTAAGAGACGAGGGAGAATCCCAAACCAGTGTTCATGTCGTGCCGTTGCTCTACTGTCTCCTATCAGTGCCACCACTGCTGTAGGCACTGCTGTAGCAGGAAGGGATCCTTTTTGTAATAAACATGGACACAGTTAAATAAATTGCTGTGGAAAGAGTGGCTCTGCTTTCCACTTGCAGCATGCTGAAATTCAGCTTTCCAGAGTGAGTCCACACAAGGAAAAATACCAGAGATCTGTCTGCCAAGCTGGCTCCACAAGCAGCACAGCATGTGGCACAGACAGCAGAGGAACCAGAGAAGGAGACCAGAACACATGGCTGCATGTCTAGCTTGGTGTTGTGACCACTTCCCTGGGGAGCCTGTTCCCCAGCCAAATCACCCTGTGGGGAAAGTACTTTTTTTTGATATCCAAACTAAACCTCCCCTGACACAACTTCAGGCCATTCCCTCAGGTTCTGTCACTGGACACCACAGAGAAGAGATCAGTGTCTGCCCCTCCTCTTTCCCCCCACAAGAAGTTGCAGACCCCAAGGAGGTCTCTCCTCAGACCCTTCCTGGCTAAACAGACCTAGTGCCCTCAGCCAATACTGGTACAGATTCCCATCAAGGGCCTTCACCATCTTCATGGCCTCCTTTAGACACTCTCTGATAGTTTAGTATCTTTCTTATATTGTAGTGCCCAAAACTGCCCCCAGCACTTGAGGTAAGGCCACCACAGTTTCGACCAGAGCAGGACAATCCCATCTTTTTCCCAGCTGGTGATGCTGTGCCTGATGTCCCCCAGGACACGGTTGTCCCTCCTGGCTGCCAGGACACTGCTGACTCATACCCAGCTTGCCACTGACCAGGACCCACAGGTCCCTTTCCGTGGCACTGCTCTCCAGCCTCTTATTCCTCCATCTGTCTGTATAGTCAGGGTTACCCCACCCCAGCCTCGAATCTCATACTTTCCTTTGTTAAACTCCATAAGGTTGGTGATTACCCATCTCTCTAATTTTTTGAGGTCTCTCTAACTCTTGGGGACAGTCCTGTGCAGGGCCAAGAGTTGAACTTTATGATTCTGGTGGGTCCCTTCCAACTCAGCATATTTAACAATTCTGGAATTTAAGTCATTTTGACTTGTCAATCCACACCTGAAAATCTGTGTCACTCTTTCATTCTGCCACACACCTTTCTCAAAATGGGAATGTCTCCAGCCATCCTCCCACATCTCCTGTTGTTGATCTTTGTTTCACTGGTCAATGCCAAATGCTAAATCTTACTTAGAAAATGAGATCTTTAATCTTGGACCAAGTGAAGCATCTTTTTTGATCTGAGACTTACAGTCGAAGAATTAAATTAAATCCCTGTCTGCCTTGACCTAGCTCCTAAATCTTACAAATTGCAAATGTTCCCACTTGATTTACTTCCACAGCATTTCTGGCAAATAGATTATTTTATTTCTATAAGCTTCATGTCCACCAAATTTGCCCTTGGCATCTCTCAAGAGATTTTGTTTAGACTGACTTACACCAGTGGGACATCTCAAAGTCCTGAGCAACATTGGTACTGTGTCAATGAAAGAGTAGTTGAGTGATGAACAGTGAAGCAAACTCTTGACCCTGTCTGCTAAGTGAAAACATAAAAAATTTCTCACTGCTCTGCTAGACTTTATATCTAAAAGTGCTTCTCTGCTGAGTTTTAACATCTTGTTTTAATTTGCATAAGGATCACTGCTATGCCACAGCCTCATAAGAATTTCAAAGGCTTTGGCAGAGTAAGTGAATTGAGTGCAAACTCCCTCATTTTCCCCAAGGCATTGAAGTTCCCACTCCAGGAACCCACGTACCAGCCAAGCCAGGTCTGGAGCAAAGGTGTGATGGTTCCACTCAATAGGTGCCTGGACTCAGCAGCAGCCAGGGATGCCACATCAGTCTGGCCACAGGGGAGCCCTGTGGAGAGAAATGGCAGCTACAGGACCATTACGTATGCTTAAGCTGTCATTATTTCCATCTCTGAAAGCACAGTGCTAAATGAGCTTCACAAAGGGAATAGCTCCTTCTTGAGAGTCCGTATAGCAATATCCAGGTGCTCTGAACTCCAATAGTAAGACGTCTGTACGCATGGGAACCAACTTTTAGTCAAGCTGAAATTAGATTTAACACGCTTCAGACATATCTTTTTTGACAAACCAACTTTGTAAAATAAGAGAGTAGACAGGTTGTGGATTCTCCTCTGAAGCAGTAGAGCTAAATGCAGGTAGGAGCAGTTAATGCAGATTGATTCACATCACAACAAAGTACCTAGACAGGTGGATAAATTACAGAACCATAGAATCATTGAAGTTGGAAAAGACCTCCAAGTTCATAAAGTCCAACTGTTAACCATAGCTCTGACATCTTCATCATTAAACTATGTCCCCAAGTGACACATCTACACATGTTCTAAATAACTCCAGCAATGCTGACTTCATCACTGACCTAAGAATCCTGTTCCAGTGCTTGGAAACACTTCTGATGAAGAAGCTTTTTATAATACCCAAACAGTTTCCTCTTGTCCAGTCACTTTTTAACTGAAGAAGCTGACAACCTGACTACAGCCTCCTGTCAGGGAGTCACGGAGAGAGAGAGCAGTTCCCACTGAGCCTCTTTTTCTCCAGGCTGATCAAGCCCAACTCCCTCAGCTGCTCCTCATCAGACCTATCCTCCAAACCATTCATCAGCTGCCTTGCCCTTCTCTGGACACATTCCAGCCACTCGGGGTCTTTCTTGTGGTGAGTGGCCTAAAAGTAAACCCAGCATTTGAAGTGCAGGCTCACCAGTGCCAGTACAAGGAGATGATTGCTGCCCTGCTCCTGCTGGTTACACAATTCCTGATCCATAACAGCTTTTGAGCAGGAACCACATGTGGGTGCTGGAACAGGTTGCTGTTTCAGCAGAATTCTATCATTCTGAGCCACATTTCAGTGTTGTCTCATGTGCAAGACAAAAAACTACCTCAAGGAGAGCTAGCATTTTCCTGTCTTGATGGCAGAAAGTGAAGTGGAAAGAACCAAATTAATCTAGTTGCAAAGGAAACACATCAGTTTGAGTCTGGGTTTCCTCATCAAGGACATGCTGCAGGCACACCATAACTGACATATTACACAGCACAACAGATTAGAAGGGCTGCTTTAACTTTCAACAACACATCTGTCCAAGGCCACCCTGAATCCCTAACCGTCAGAAACTTTAGAGGTTTCTGACACTGAATTTTTGATCCACAGTCTCCAGCATTTTGAAAATAAATGTAGGAATTATCTTAATACTTCTGATGTTTTTCTTTCTATATAGGGAAATACCTCTATAAACTATGTAGGAATATAACTGCTCATAAATAATAACATGTGGCATATCCAAGAATAGCTGTCAGCTCCTGCAGTGTATAGCTAATGAAAATTATGAATAACCCAAATTAATAAAAAGAAATAAACTGCAGACGCGGGCTGTATCTAAACTGCATAATCCAGAGAGGAGTAGCTGTTGAACTGCCACATTCTGCAGGATCTGCAGTCAGAAGTGCAACCAACACTCATATCCAGAGCCCCAGAGGATACACAGAGATCCACACAGCACTCTACCTGCATTGAACCCTTCCCTATTTCAAAAAATGGGTCAGCTTGACTCCTGGCACAGGCAGAAACTTCAGTGGTGGCATTGCCAACACCCTGAGAAATGTGCAGCCCTAACTCTCTCCAACAAAACTGAATGGGTAGGAAGGTCCAGCATCCTTCCTGCTTGCTAGTTATGGGTATAAATTCATAGATATATCACCTGGACAATTTCAACCTTTCTCTACTGGGGAAAATGAGTGTTGGTATCAATGAATTTGAAAGCAAAAGAAAAGTCTACCTTGAAATAGGGATTCCCAAATAGAAAAGCTGAAAGAAAGCACAAGATTAAAAAAAAATCTGTCCTCCTTGGACTTGCAGAAAAGATAGTATTAACAGTTCTGTAAATTCATAGCTGAATATTAACATCTAAGGCTTTTTAAGAGATCTGAGCTTTAAAAAAAAATATGTGGATCAAACTCTTCTCTGGTTTGTTTCTGTAACAATAGTGACTTCATTCAAAAATACAGTTTTGTTTATAAAACAACAGTAAGTCTATTAACATTTAACTAATTCCCACAAAATTATTCTGCAAATGACAGCAGAATTCTTTATTTCTTGAAATGAAGAAAAACAGGAAGATATTTCATTTTATCATGCACTGTCTAGTCAATATCACCAGAAGATTCTGTAACCTCAAGAGCCACTGACCTTGAAGGTGTTTCTCACCTTCATGGAGCACAGTAAGAATGAGTTTTAAAGTTTAACTAAGTTGTAGGCTAAGTTTGCATGATACCTATATCCCAAGAGGAGATAAATTACATATAACTTCTTATGGTCTTGGCCTTCCATACATTAGTATCACTACCACTAATTTAATATTGGCTGTAGCTTAGCACCAGAAAAACCATGCATGGCAATCACAGAAGGATAATTGCTTTCTTCTGCTTTCAAGCCACATTTTCAGATTTTAGGAAGTTTTTATTCCTACTTCACTTTATATTCCAAATCTTCTTGAGAAAAACCATGCTTAGCTGTAATCCTTCAATGTATTTAGCAAGGGCTCATGGAATTTTTGTTGATATTTTGATCAAAGGACCCTCTGTGTCAATGTTTTCCAGTAAGCTGCAGTGTAATCTCAATGAAGAGTCTAGTTTAACAAGGATATTGAAGTAATCCTTGTAAGACAATATAGCTGGCCAAGGACAGCACAGCAAAACATCTTTCTCAAAACAAATGCAAATGCCTTTTGATGGAGTTGGTATGACTTACAGCATGAGGTTCTGGCCAAGCTCGCCAATTCTTGGGGCTGTGGAGGCTCAGTAAGGCTCCCACTCCTCAGAGACCCTAGGTGCCAGTTCATAGCTAATAGCTTTCTCATTCATGCACTCTTTTAATCTATACCATACAAAACATTGTGTAATATTTAATTAGAAAGTCCAGCAGAGGTATTTGGCTGTTAAATCTCCTTTTAAATTTACTTCGTGTCTATTGACCTTTAACTGTCTGGGTTTTTTTAAAGTCCTGAGTTGCATCTTGTAACCAAAAGACAGAAGGAAATGGAGGAGAAACCATTAGAGAAAACTGAAGAAGGGCTGGGGGAAGAGATTAACAACATGCACATAAATTTGTCAGTTCTTAAAACACCCACTGGAAAAACAGATGAGACATTTTGTTTACTGCTAACTATTAACGACTGTTTCTCATAGCTGGACTCAAAAACTGCTGAAAACTCCTGGGGGTTTTCAGAAGCCATGGTAAGCATTTTTTTCATTAAAGACAATCCCAATTGATTTACTCTGAAGAATGAATTAAGTAGAGTGGGCTTGTTGAGTGCCATGTCATTTGACCTTCTGATTATGTACTTGAAAAAAAAGATAGTGCTTTAGAATTTGGTAGTACAGTGACAAGGTTGGCCTTTTTTTCCTGGAAAAAAAAAGAAACAGGACTGCATCTCAACCAGCACACACCACAAAAAAAAGATAATGATACTGTTTGACCCCAAGCATGTGCATCTGATGCATTTTGTTTGCCCTACAGAGAGATGCTACTACAATTCCCTCTCCATCTGTACATTTTCCATGGTAGGGAAGAGCTTTCATTTAGCAATTAGAGAAGCTTGAGCAATTAGTTTGCATTTCATTCTCAGCTCTGTTACTGACTTATTAATGTTTCCACATCATGCACATATCTGTGTTGCAAAGGGTTCAACCTCTAGAAAATGTTAAGAAATATAAAATTGGATTGAGCTACATTAAATTTCTACATATTTCACTTTAAAAGTCAGCCTATAACTGACTTAGGAGAAATGTTGAAGTATACAGCATAAGTTTTATCATGGTCTTTAGAAGATTTGGAAACAGAAACTCTTATCTTTTACCTCTGGAATTTCATGAAAACACAACTGAAGCATCAATCAGCTGCTCAAAGTTGGATGGTGAATTTAACTAAGGCATAAAGTAAGTAAGGTTTAGAATGTTGTCTGGCAAGTTTCAGAAACCCATGCATTCAAGAGTAGTAATTTTATCTATTGTAACTAGTAGAGTTTCAATTTCCTTGCCACAAGAACCTACGCATCTATAGTGTGCATAATCACAGTTCAAGAATCCACTTACCTAAAGCATTTGTATTTTACAAATCAAAACTTCACGGAAGAACAAAAACATACATCTTTAATGAGTGGAGCTAGAACAACACAGCCATTAAAGTAATGCACTATTATACATACTGACATTTCTGATGACATTGGTTCCAAAATCCCCACAGAATTTACCTACTTCTACAAAAACAAAAGAATAAGTTTCCTTTATATCCTCCTCTGAGTTTATCTTCCTCAGGAGAATCCCATATGGGCTCCTAATTATTGCTAGCATTCATAATTTTTTTAAAATTTTAATAAATTACTGATTTTATTTTTACATTGCTTTCTGAGTACTCATCAATACTGACCTCCTGCTTCTTTTTCAGTCAAAACACTGCGGGGGTGGTTGGGTCTGTTTAGATTCTGTAGGCACCTGCACTTCTATAATGGTATGTACTCGTATATGTAATATTATTTATACAAGAATGATATGTATTTCAGGTCAATCATAGCAAAATGTGAGAATATGGCATACAAATATTGTTCTGTGTATAAGATCACAGACAACAGTCACCAATGTGAAAAGCTTGTCTAAAGAGCCTTCCTGTCATCCAAAAATAGCTTAGAACTTATCATCTATGTACAAAGTCAGCTCCCAGATCTAAAGAAAAAAAAATTCCCAATATATGATTAGAGAATGGGTTTTCATGTTGCATGAGGCTTAGAAATATTTTTGGGGAACAAAACTTGACTGAAAACCTTGAAAGCTCATGACGTAAGTAGGCCACCTTTAATAAAATGATACAGTGAACATGAGGCCCCATGCCAAAATCTTCACTTGAAAAGACTAAAAAAGTCAACTTCTTCCTCTTTATCAGGAAATTATAATTTCACAGCTGCACTTTTGGTTTTCAAACCAGGTAGTCACTTTCTTCCAGCCTCTTCTGAATGTGATTAATAGACTAATAGAAGTTTAAAAGGGATGAGTGGAGACACTCTACTCATGGACAGCATAGTATCTAAAAATAGCTGTAAAGTACAGAAGTTTGGGGAAATACAAAAGGGTAAGAATAGGGCTTGATCCTCCAAAAAAGTGAACTAGAGCCACACCCACGCCACCCCAGACTGTCACTGCTGGGACTGAAGCCCCAGTGCATTTGTTGCTCCAGAGTCTTGATAAGTGTCCCAGTTGATTTTCTGAACACTCTCAAACAGACAGACTAGTTTCTCAGTATGTTTCTCTTACTGGCTTAACCCCAGCTTTCCCACCACAGCAGAGTCCCAGACGCCTGGCTCCTTCAATTCATTTAACCATGATCAGCAACACAATAAAAAATAGCTTGAGCTGGTATCTCCAGGTAAGCACCCCAATAAAGTCACCTCCCAAGTTTTATACCCTCAAAGTCTGCACCTCTGTTCCAATAGTGATTTTGTGTCTGGGGTGTTCTGCTGTTCACTGGCTCCTGCAGAGCCTCTGGGTGACTCTCAGCCTCACCCTGGCCAATGCTCCAGGTGCCCATGCCCCTTGTGCAAAGGGTCAGCCCTGATTCCTGGCTTCTTGCCTGGAACTCCAGCCATTTCCCCCCACCCAGGGCACACCCTCGAGCTCACACTGCAGTTGCACATCCAGCTACCTGGACTAGGTGTGTTTATCAGCAAGGCTCAAGCCCAACTCAGAAGCAATTTCACAGAAGGCATGCTTACTCTTACAATGGTACACAGTTGCACATAAGCTCTGTGTCCTTGGCTTAATAAAGATTTGTTTGCTAGAAAAGCCCTTCTTTTTACTTGCAAGAGTGACTACAAAAACTAAGTGTTGGCTTCACAGTATGAGTTATATTCTGATTTGTCTCCACATTAGCAGAACACTAAAGCCACGTCTTCCCCACCTCCACTTAGCAAATGTTCTGAGATCATTAAGCCTTGTAAGGAGATTCTCTCAGAATAAAAACACATCCTCTCATCATAAATCAATAGAACAGTGACCACAAAAGCTAACAGTGTATCAACATTTTAGGACGAGACTAAAACTGGTCTGGTAGTAGTGATTAAGCATTTTGTTCATTGACATTGACAGTCAGTTCCGAGAGAGAGGCTGGTAGAGCTGCTGGACTGGTTTCTTTCTGTTGTCTTCCCAGTCACTCCACATTCTCAAAGCTGTTTGTGCCAGCATCCAAGGGATATGAAATACTGGAACGAAGGTACTACATTACTTCTGTCACAGGCTCTTCATTAAATTTAAAAAAGAAAATCAAGTATTTTGTTCAACTACTTGAAAAGTCTGTGTCATGTAATGCAATTGTGGGTACAACTGCAACTGATGACAGTGGTTCTCCAACCTCTCCACCTTCATTAACACAGCTGAAGGGCAAGAACAGCTGAAATCTATAGGACTCATTTGCTCCCAGCTATCTGGAGTGGCACAGTTCCGTTTAGAAAGCTATTGAAAATACGGACTTTCCAGAATAATCATAGCATCAGCACAAACTTCCCAAATATGTTCCTGTGAAGGGAAACTCACAGACTGCCTCAAACCACTGTATGACCCTGCACAGGATCATCTGAAACCAGCTTGTTTCCAGTCCATATGGGGTTACGTTTAATAAGATGATGAGAGGCAGACCATAAAACCATTATCTACTTCTGGTATAATCTAATTAGGGGAAAAGTTTAATGCACAGTATCCACAAACTTGTCCATAAGCTCAAAAGGTACTTCTGTCAGTGACTGAATGAGTCAAATGACATCTGTCCTTGGGAAGTTTTATATACTCAGCAACTGTGTAAAAAACAAGCTAAAACTCTTGTATTTGTTCAATAACAGAAATTAGCAGCAGGAGCAGTTAATGTTACTGAGTACTTTGATACTCCTTATCATTCTAACAATTCCAAGTTGCACTACTTTTAAATTCTATAATTATCAGATATTCTTTTAAACTCATTACTTGAAAACAAAAAAGCCTAGAATAAATTAGTTTTATCTTCGACAGCTTTAAATATTTCTTTTCTCTTTTATTGTGTAGAAGCTACATTGATCTTTTTTCTAAGGTTCTCAACTCACAAACAGAAATTCTTGAACAATAAATTCATATAGCTATATAGTCACATATTATATAGTTATCACTGAAAGTATTGTCACTTAACAACAATATAATGCTTGTAGTAGTCACTTACTGATCTTGGCTTTGTACAAAAGAATGTAACATTTCATAACATTTCTTTCTGGAGTGATCCATACACCAAGTTGGTGTTTTGGTGGTTCTTTTGTCTCTTTTTTTTTTTTTTTAAATTAATTTTTTTTTTAATTTAGTTGAAGACCTTTCCTGGGTCAAGAAAGAGAATTCTTTCTCCATTGAAGAAGTATTTTGCCTTCCGAAGATAAAAGACTGCAACTACCAGAGTCTAGGATGCCTATCACAATTTCAGTTATGGCTTTTCCAGCCCTCTTCCAGAGACAAGATCTCTCCTGATGTAATGGGTGCATGTTTAAACTGTTTAATCCCACCATTTGAGTTGTGTATTACAGAAGAGGCTACAGCAGGAACCACTCAATCCATTGGAGAACAAGGCTCTCAAGAAACTGGGAATGTGTAGTGGTAACGTAAGCTGAGCTGGCTTTGAAGCCCAAAACCTCCACAAGACACACAATACCTCCTGTCCTGAGTAACCACCACAACAGATGGAGCCCAAGCCATGGGCTAAATTAATTTTTTAATTTATGGACATTTGATGAAGGTGGTTCACAAAGTAAGGGAAGGGTATAGAAATATAGTATAAAGCATGGGAAAAGGGGTGATGGCTGGGGAGTATCTGCTGGATATTGGAGGACCTGAACATGATGCACATGATTCAGAACAGAAGGTGGAGATTGTGCAGGGTCTGGCTGAGACAGGGTTACTTTTCTTCACAGCAGCCCATAAGGTGCTGTGTTTAGGTTTTGATACCAAAACAGCCTCAACAGCAGACTGTGTTGACTGCTGCCAAGCAGTCAACCTTTCACAGGGTCAGGGCTTTCTCTGCTCCTCAGTTTGCCACTTTGCCCTTTCTTGGGTGAGAAGCTGGCAAGGGTCACAGCTGGGATGGTGATATGCATTGATCACAGCAATACTCCGGACTATATAATGTTGCAATCTGCAATAAAAGTTGAAGGAAAAGAGGAGAAAGCAACAACATTCATGCTTATGGCCTTTGTGCTCCACTTGCCAAGCAGCCATCACATCTGCTATCTAGCAAGTGGCTGAACTTCAGCCTGCTAATGGGAAGTAGTGAATAAATCCTTTCTTTGCTTTCCTGGTTCACACAGCTTTTGCTCTTGCCTTCCTTTTAGTTTCTCCACAGTCCATGGGTGAGTGAGCAGCTGTGAAGGTACTTAGGTTCTGGCCACACTCAGGAACATCCAGTAAATTCAGAATCAGAGTCATGTATTGTCATGGGACCAGCCAGATTCCAAGGAATGAAATCCAAGTGAACCAACTCAGAAAGGCGCATGATTTATTCCATCTTATAGTGAGCTTTGCTAGGATGCCAAATAAGGCTTTTGCATGCATTGGCACTTCCAGGAGATCAGTGGGAATTCCTGTCTGGATTTTTCAGTCCATATTTTCTCTGTTACTTCTCTGTCTTTAGGATATTTTCAAAATCTGACCTTTTCCAAAGACTCCGGAACCTCTGTGCTTGACCCCACCTCTGTAGAAAGGAGAGATGAGCACTGAAAGAGCAGTGTTTTGAGGGAAAACCAGGCAAGGCTTGGAAAGATATGTAGCCTGTGACTAATTTATGCAGCTACTCCACACTTTACTCCACTTTCTTAATTAACAAGAAAACCCCCAACAAACAAAAACAAGTGCAGACAAAACAAAAAAAGCCATCTGCAGTATAAAAATTCCTTTTGGAAGACCTGAAGGAGGGATGTGTGGGTGTGCAGAGAAGAGGAACTGGGCAGTTTTGTTGTCATGTCATCTGTTCAGAGGAAATTCTTTCTTGGGGCTTCTTTGAGATAATTAATCTGGGGGCCTAGCTTTCATGTTTTACAGTTTCACAGCACAGAACAGCATAATTATAATTACAATGCACGGCATGGCATACCTTGCTCAAGCAATGAGACATGACAGCTATGAATTGTTGTGATTTTATTAGCACACCATGAACAATGTGACAACATGAAAGGCCAAAGGTCAAAGCCAGAATCACTTTAATCACTCAGAAAGTATCGTAATTACCCTGAAGTGCATTTCTTGTTCTGTCTCATACTGCTGTGAAACAGAATGTGTTCAGGCAAGTAAAGTTCAAGTATTTTTTGGCCATCAAGGATGCTTCACCTCACCTCCCCAGCTTCCAGTAAAGAAGCACTCTTTTACTACCACTCTCCCAAGCTAAATCACAGTTTGTGTTACAAACATAATTTACTCAACAAAAGGTTGACATTCTTAGAGACAAAATTATATTTATGGTTTCCTTCCTTTACCAGCATGAAATATCCCAAAGTAGCCTCTTCTGGTGCTAGACTTTAAATATTTTTGTCATCAGTTAATACAGGAAAAAAAGGCTACGTGCAACAGACTGTAGACTGCTAATTAGTCATACTAGCAGTATAACATATATCTTTGGAGAATTAATTCAGTATTTAGCTGAAGCATGTGAAAAAATATACCAAGAAAAATCCATAAACACCTTCTAGTGTCAGTATTGCCATACATAATGCTGCATTACCAGCAGTGTCTGTGCTTCTTTATGAGAATTGAGAGAGACACCAAATAAGGATGTGGAGTGCAATTAGATTAATTCCTGCAGACATCAGTGCAGCTTGGTCACTAATTTGGCAGAATGCATCAGATTTTTAAAACTGTGTATCTAAACTTTTTAAGAGATTAAGATTTCTTACTTTGCTGCATCCATGTTTTTGTGCAATCTAAAAAACTAATTCTTCTGACAGCTGTCTATTAAATTGTTATATACAGAAACTTATATTTTAGACATATTTGTGCCCCCTGTAAAACAAGGCAGTGCAAGAACTTTCATCTTTTTGCATATGAGAAAATGTGGCTTTTATGTGTGGCCTACATACATGTTTTGAAGGTTTTTAGAAATGTTTAGTTCTATTCTAGTAGGGCAAGGTGGAAGAAAATTTTCTTCAAAAGACAAAAGAGAATGTTCTCTGAGGAGCTCTATTAGCCAAAGGCAAGAGAATTGAATGTTCAAACCTTGTGCTTTGACAAAGGATGAAGCTAATCAAAACAGGTTTTGCACAGGTACACTTAACTGTTAGATGTAATCTAAAAGATGTCTCATGGTGGCAGGATGATTATGTTACTCCTGAAGAATGCACAGGCTCCTCTGGCACAAAATCATCCACAGCAACTCTCTCTTCTTATGGGTTCAGCAGAGTGCAAGAACAGTGTAACGTAATTGCTAATTAATTTAGTGTAAAAATCTTAAATAAAAAACACCTTACTGCCAATTTGTTAAATTTGGCAGCCTGATGTGTCAAAACAGAAGCCGGCTGTGCCACCTCCTTACAAGCTGTAAATTACTGATATACTCTCTGCAGTATATCCAGTTGTGGCTGGAGATTAATAATGCATTCCCATGCTGTACTTCTCCTGGTGAAAATTGCCAGGTACTGCTTATATCTTAAAACACTGTTTTTCTTGTCACTCTTCAATGTCTGTTCTTCACTCACAACTTGACTCTCATGCTACTGCTTTAAATACCGCTCTTAATGCCATTTTGAGCAGAAAAGAAAGAAAAAACAAAACAAACAAAAGCCAAGAAAACCAAATAGGTTGGTAAGTGTCGGAATCTGTGGTATTGATGATTCTGAGATTCCAGAAAGTCTCTGTCTTTCTGCCCCGTTGCCAAAGAAAAAGTCATAATTCGTCTGTGCTGGTTTTCAAGGTTGTTTATTCTTGCTTATCTATAACATGTTCTGCTGCCCTGCCACAGCTCTGTCCTGCAGGGCAGCATGTGGGGCTGTACCCCTCAGTGGGATGTCACAAACTTTATATACCAGAAACTACGTGTGCTATATTTACAATAACATGCCAATATCTATCATCTACCTTGAACAGTGTGTCCCCAGTCTAAACCAACAGAAAAATGCCAACACTGCAGTGAAACATGGAGGGCATGAAGAAGGAGAAAAAGGACAAGACACACCCAATTTCCTCCATCTTGTCCCCTTGGAACCCCTAATCCAGAAACCTAAAATTTTACTTTTGCACCCGTGCCACACTTAATTATTACTTCTATCAAACACTCAGAGCTTGTAATTCATCCTGTAAGATTGAAAACTCTTTTCCATGGACAGAGATCAGAGACAGTGTCTCTTGGGGCTCTGTACAGGGGAGCTCCTGACCCCCTGCCAGCATCCCAGGCCTTCCAGGGCAGCCAGAGGGAAGCCCTGGATTCCCACAGGTAAGCAAAGAAGTAAAAAACATTTCCTAGGAAAATTCACCCAGTATGTCCTGCATATGCTGGGAATTGGAAAATTGGCAAATTCTGACTGGGGAATCAGACCTGGGCAGCTACTCATGCTATTCTGAATTTGCACCTGGACAAGTAATGGAATTACACCAGGATACTCTCCATTTTTAAATGTGAGCTTTGGCTGCCTTTGAACCCTCCATTTTGGCTGGCCCACATCATTGCCATGTCACCCCTGTGACCACCCTGGACCTGTGCAATGTAAGTTACTGCTACACCAGCTGGCCCATCAGCATCCCAAAAAACACCAGTGTCCACTGAGATGTTTGCACTCAGAGAGAGGTTTGCAGAAATTATGTAAAGCTGCTAAAACATCTCCTCAATTCTCTAGACATCATAAGTGATTCCTCAATGGAAAAGTGACTGGACAGGCTGTTTTCTGACAAACACTCCTTATGAACCTGGCATAGTACCTTTATACCACTGACAACTCATCTTCAAAAAAAAATTGTTTTCTGTCTGGTGGCATATTGAGGCAAGAAGTTTTGCCAAACAGAAGGAACTGGAGGAATCCTTCCATTTTGAAGAGTGCAGGAGAATGGGTCACAGGGAATGTTAAGTAAGTACCTGTGGAGGTCAGGTAAAGTTTTGCCCAAGCAACCTTCTTTTGTCTTATGCTGGCCACCACTGTGCCATGCAGTTTGTATGCAACTGATGGGCCAGTGACAAATGTTTATGTATTTCTCTGGCACACATACACCCACAAAAATTAATTTATTCTGGCAGGGTGGTAAAAAACTGTTTTTCTTCTTCTCACTTACTTAATTGGTTTTTAGTTACTCTGAGATGAGGAAATATTTTTAGAACCAGTCTGTTAAGATTTGTCAGGAGAGGATGAACATGTCATTTAAAGCTGCAGTACAATACATCCATATACAGAATCTGAGAGGCAACAGGGATCAGTGCTGGAACAGCAGGAGGCAAGAGGGATAGCACCCAAGATATATCCAGTCTTCCTGCTTTAGATACTAGAAATCCAGAAAAGCTTTAATTTTAAAGGAACTGTCCTCTGGAAGGTAGGTTGCTTTGCACATAGTAGCATGGACAGTTCAAGAACACAAGGATGACGTGTATTGCTTTAAACTCCACTATTTCACACTACTTCCAAATATTATCCCCTTCCCTGATTAAGTGGGGCAACTTTCACTAGTTTTGTAGCTGATTAGTTAGGTGATGACATTAATGCCATGATTAGCTATAAGGACACAAGTTCTCTTTCTTCTGCACTGGTGTGAAGATCTCACCTGCAATAAGTGGTGAAAGGATGGTAGCACCTCAGGGCTCAGTCTCTGTTTCCTAAAAGCTTAACACTGAAGTGGAGATCAGTGGGATAAATCATGGTAGAATACCCATGACCCCATCCTTGGAAACATTCCCAGTCAGATTGGATGAGACTCTGGGCAACCTGGCTGATCATGTCAATGCTCATAGCAAGTATTGTGTTAGAGGTACCTCCTAACCACAAATTAAGTATGATTCTATGATGTTTGCACAGCACTGGTCATCCACCATTATTGCATTCCATTCACTGTCACAGGCTCTTTAGGGTTTTCAAGATGTCAGTTTCCCTCTTCTGTCTGTCTGTGCCATGGTAAGTTCAGCTTCCCATTGCTGAAGCAGCAAAGGTTCTTATGGAGGTTCTTGAGAAGAAGATTTAAAAAAAAACATACCTCCCTATTTGCACCTGAATTTGGAAAGAGAATAGATGCCTGACTGTTGGCCACATCAACAAAGTTGGCCATTTCCAATCTCAGCACAGCAACGATCTCCTTCCCCCCCTGTTGGCCTTTGTGCCTGCACAAGCTGTCAGGGTAAAGTGACATTCTGCTTCTCTTCTCCCATGCATGCACTCCTGAGATAAAGAAATATCTGTCCTGAGGTATTCAGAGGACCTGAAAATCTCTGCAAACAATGGGTACATAAGATAGACATCATTAGATACTTTGCATATGATCACAAAATGAATATTTTGCAATCTGTTATTTTCAATCTGTTATTTTCAAGCTGTCTGCTAAAAATCGGCAAGGATCTCCCAGACAAAGGTATTTTAGAGATTTTCACTGCATCCAGAGAAGAGAACTAGACTTCTGAAATGCCAGTACTGTGAATGAATAATTTCTCTCTAAAAAAATTACTTATTCTGGGAACCACATGGTAAGGCATGAAAGAGTTTTGACAGTTTATTCATCAGTTCTACCAACAAAACAAAACAATGTTTCACAGAAAGACAACACTCATTTCTCTTAGCATCTAGGTGGGTTTTTCTTACTGACTCTCTCAGGTTAAATAAATTCATTTATTCCCACTCAACTAGCAATCAGATACCTGAAATTTTGTCAGAACAGTTACAAGTCCAAATATTAAGACACACTCTTTACTATTTAGAAAACAAAAAGAGTTAAATTTATGAGGAAAAGAAATCTAATAACCAGTAAAACTACAGAGAGGAGAAAGCTGGAGGCAACACTCAGCATATAGCTCAGGGAATGAATAAAACCCCAAATACTCAAGTGTGTTTAAAGATGTGAAATTTTAAAATTATACAATATGTGTATGTCACACTCAAGCTGTGGCATTCATGTGCTAATGGCAATTAGCAGACCTTGATGATAACATCAGTCCTCCCTAAGAAAAAGAAAGTGTGTTTGAAACTGTTTGATGAGGGTTCACTTGACTGTCAACAAATGATTTCCATCAGAGAATGTTATTTTGGGGGATGAAAGCCTGAACTTCAGAAGACATTTGGAATTATAGAATCACAGAATGGTTAGAGTTGGAAGGGACATTTAAGGACAATCTAGTTCCGACTCCCTGCCAAGGGCAGGTACATCTTCTACAAGACCAGGCTGCTCAGAGCCTGGTCTGGCCCTGAACAATTCCAGGGATGAAGTATTCACAGATTCTCTGGGAAACTTGTGCCAGTGTCTCACCACTCTCACAGTCAAGAATTTCTTCCTGATATATAATCTAAAACTGCCTTCTTCCAGTACTTCATTTCAGTTAGAAATTGTTTTTAGAGTTAGTGAAAACTTGTTTTCAAAAGGTTTGAAGTGCAAGGAAGACATGGACTGGATACCTCAGAGAAAGGAGGAACAGTTTTTAAAAATCAGGGGACAAAACAGCAAGAGGGTGAGGCCCCTGGGTATTGATATGAACAAACTTGGTAGTTCTCAGCTCTGGTCATCCACCAGTTGGTCACTGCCAATGTTGGTAGTCTTTCCCAGAGTAATTTTTTTCTCTTATATGTATTGTGAGACACCTGCACTCAGCAAAATCATGAGTTGCAGCATTACCTTCCCCAGCTGTTATATTGATAGTTTTTAACAGAGATTTTAAAAATATATATCCTTGTTTTCCAGTGGAAACGGAAGAAAAGAAGTTTAAATAATCCCTCCCCTCGTCCATGCAGCAAATTCTTACTGCAGAGAAAGCTACTCTGTGTCCCAGCTGAGATGAAAGGTCACTCCAGTTTAAAGACAGTTAAATAAGAAGTTGTCATGAATTAAACCAAAACTAGGAGTAACACTAAGCAATAGTCATAGAAGAGTTGCTACTGAGAAAATAATATCTCCAGTGAGTAAACCACAATTATTAAAAAAAATCTGAAATGAGACCTTAGTCAAAACCTCTCTATTGCCTAATCCATCAAATATTCCTTGTTTTTTCCCCAGATGGTTGATACCCTATTTTTTCTTTAAACTGTAAAAAAGTCAGTGTCCTTACAGAGCAGATGGCAGATGCTACTCCATTATCTTTTCTCACACATAGTGGAATATTTTGGCCATGTTTTAACTTACAGAATTTGGCAGATCACCAGGAAAAAAAATCACCCTAAGATTAAGGTTTTCTTTTTTTACCATTGGTTTCACAAGATCATAATCTTCAGACTAGGTTATCAGAAAATTGTTTGTCATATAAAGGATACAAGTCCACAGGCATTCAAGAAAAGGTATTCCATTCAAAACTCGGTGAATGAAAAATGCAAAAGACCTATGAAATTGTGTAATCATCTGGGTGACTGAATTTTTCCAACTACCTCCAGGAAAGGTGTAGAGAAGACAGAACCAGACTCACCTTACCTGGGGGAAAAGGGATCTCTGGTCACCATGAAAGTGGTCAAAGTGGTCAGCAGAGGAGCTCAGAGAGCTTGTAAAGTTTCCAGCCTTGCAGGTATTTGAATCCAGCAGCCCAAAGAAACCTGAATCAGATGGTCCTGCTCCAAAACGCACATTTGCACCACAAAGGGACCAGAGGCCTCCAGGGATCCTGTCCAACTTGCATAGCGTGATTGATTCTATCTCTTTTATTCAATTAATACATGTATCCATCAATCCATAATGGAGTATAATTCTATAATTTCTCTTTTCCTATCATAACACTCATTTTAAGGACAGGAATTTTGCCTTAGCAATATTCAGCCAAACACCGGAGTGTATCTATAAAGTACATAAATAAATAACTCCCATAAGAAGAGTAAGGTCCTCCTCCCTTGTTGTCTTATTTTATGGAAAGAGTCAGTCCACTAGGAAACACCTTCAAAGGGTCCAAAAAGTTTTTTAAATCCCATATTTTCAAGGAGTTTTTCTCAGGTAAATCTATGTTTGCAGATTTTTTGAGGAAATGGTAATTTTTCCAAACATCTTTAGCTAACAAGCTGCTGGCACAGAATCAACATTCCTGAATAATTTAGTGCTGTTAAACTATTCCGCCACCTGCATCTATTATTCTCCTGCTTCAACAACAATGTTCATTCACCTGAGTAAGCCAAAACCCAAGCTCCCTGCTTATTCTTGGGCAAAAACCAGGAGGTTTTTGCTACTCAATTTTACATGTACCACTCAAATCATTAATATGTTTAATTTCCTGGACTCTGACATCATTATCACACCATGCATTCCTGTGAATAAAATGCTAGGACCACGCAGCAGGAGGCAAAACCGTGTGCTGAATTACTGAGAGTACATCATATGCTGGCATAATATTCTGACTCTGCAAAGCAGTCTAAAGTAGGCCAAGGCACACATTTGTCCTAAAAAACAGCTTCTATCCAAGTTTCATAAAAACATTTTTGGACAGATAATCAGAACCATTACAAACCATGAATTGCCAAAATACACTATGCAGAGAGACTTTGACAGTACTGGTATAGAAATTCTCCCTTTTCCAGAGCCCACTGCTCCCTTAGCCTGGCTTTCAGGGGTCACAGTCCTGCCACCCATTTTCTCTATGACCTAAAAGAAATATTTGCTTCCCTTGCTGTCTCCATCCTCAATCTCCCAATACCAAGAGATACATTCCCTGACCTCCTGGCTTTGAGGCAGGCTGCTATGAACCAGTAACCAGCCACCCTCCTCTGTCCATCAGCTTTGGAAATCCTTTGCAAACAGTCAATTTTATCCTGGAGGATGCAACTTGAATGGTTTAGTGGAGAACCAAAACTGCCAGTTTTGTCAGGACACAGGCCTATGCCAACTCCCCTAGTATGGCCTCCCAAAGGAGCCTCTCTGCTTCCAAGAGCTGGATCTTTTTGTCTTTGAGTCATTAAGAGCCCCCAACAAAAGCAAAGTGAACTTTTCACCATATAGTTAGTAGCATCTGAGGAAAAAAAAGTCAAGCTTCACTACATGTTAACACTTAACAAATGAAAGCCTTCTTTAGGGAAAATTTATCAATCTACATTTCTCAGCCTGTTTGTCTTCTACTAGTGGTTTTCAAGATTATTCAGGAGCTTTGCAGTCAAATATGTAATTTCCTGAAAAATGAAGCAACACAGATGCAGACAACACCACTGTCATACTATTCAAGTCATTGAATAAGGTGACAATGCTCCTGATTTGAGACAGGTCTCAGGTTCTTTGTTAATACTAGCAGATATTGCAGCAAGTCTCCTTGATGGTGTGAGAATGTTCAGGCAGAAGCGTCACTTTAGACATCTGTATATTTGCTTAGAATCTGTTTGATTAAAAGGAGTTCCTTCAATTAATAATCCTAGATGGAAAGGCAGCTTTCCCCCAACTGTGGTTCACTCTCCTTTTTTTCATCTGCTTATAGTATACAGCTCCTAGTTATTGTCTCACAGTAGACTGTCCTGCACTGGAGATCAGGTAGGTTGCTTTTGGAAGAAAAGTTGTTTTCTATTAATCAGTTTTTTACTTCTTGCTAAGGTACTCGACTGCTGACCAAGGCATTGCCCCATCCCACCAGACTGTGACATGACTCTTCAGTCGCTTAGTACCCTAATCAGCAGTACCCTTCTCTGCAGGTAGCAATTTCACATAAAAAGGTTTCATTCTTCTCTGACATTAAAATATGCTCTCACTTTTCCATGTCCACACTGAAGAAGTTTTATTTAGTCAGTCTGTTTTTATGTGAATGCACAGTGGCATTACCACTGTCCGGCTGCTCACATTCACCACAAAATAACCAGAGTGAAGTTCTCCTGCCTCACCTGCAATGGTACAAATACCATAAAAGCAGAGAGCTATGACAAATCATGAACTTGATTTCTTTGCAGCAGCTAGCATCCTTCACCTACCTTTGCTTGATCTTTGAAAAGTTCTTACAATACAGTCTGAGTTCTGACCTGGGAGTGACTGTGTCCTCCCTGATTTGAGAGAATCATCCCAGGTCTTCACACGGGTGGAGGTGCAGTGCAGAGCAAGGAGGTGACTCCCTCACACTCCCTCTGCAGCAAGGAGGGGGAGAAACGTCTGGTACAGGCAGAGCAACTGCTCAGCACACAGGAGGGTCCCCAGAGGAAGGACCACTGCCAGGAATGCTTAAATGCATCCTCTTCATCTCAGCCATGGTAGTCCCTGAACATCTTCTAATTCAGTGCACTGCTGGGATATGTTAATTTTCTTCACAGGGGCTAGTACAGGCTGCTCCAGAACTTGTGCAGAAAACAGAGTTGATAACACAAGGGTGTTTTCATTACTGCTGAGCAGGGCCTGCACTGAGCCAAGGCCTTTTCTGCCCCTCAATCTACTCCACCAATGAACAGATAAGCAACCAGCTGCATAAGTTATTCAGAGTCCAAACAATGGCTGTGAAACCTCACATGCAGTGGATCTCTGGCTTGGCATAGTTTCACCCTGTGTGAAGGGCACAAAGCAGCTTGTGAGAGAAATTCCTCATAATATCTGGTATGCCACACAACCCTGAAAAATGGAATACAGATAAATATTAAAGGTCAAGAAAACCTTCCCAACTCTTCACTTTCAATTATAGGGCTAAAAATACACAAGCCCTCTGCTGAAGTCCTGGAAATTTCCCTTTTACTCACAGAAAAGGAAATTAACAATTTATTTTTAAATCTGTAATTTTTAGCATGCTTACGTTTCTCCTGGGACCTCACACATAATAAATAATAAATAAAATAAAATTTTTCTCTATTCTGGACAAAAATGTTAGAAGTTAATATATATTCCAAAAGATAAGAAGTTTATCTTGTCCAAACCAAGAGCCACCAGCTTAGATAAAAGAGCTCCAAGTTCATTGGGCTAATGCAGCACTGCCTTGTTAACCACTAAACCATGTCCCAGATCCCGCATCCACACACCTCTGGAACACTTCCAGAGACAGTGATTCTATGGGCAGTCCCCTCCAAAGTGAGACCACACATTCAGTGAAGAATTTTTTCCTAATATCAATACTAAAACCCCCATTGATGCAACTTGAGGCCATGTCCTTTCAACCTAGTGGATTAGACAAATTACAAGGTCCAAGTCTTGCATAATAGTGTGGGACATTTTGGAAAGACAGATGAAGTAAAAACCCTGTAGAGAGATAATGATGAAGGAGAGATATACACCTGCACTGCTGCAGATCCCTAAGTTTTGTCTGTGCATTTCCTTCTGCTGATACCTATGTCTAACTGAAGTGATACTTTGAATAAATACACTCCTCAACCTGGGGTAGTTATGAAGTCATGTATTGTCAGTGCCTGACACAAGTGAGATCGCTCTCCAAAAACTTGTGCCCCGATCCTTAGTCTGACCCACACTTTTATTTAGAAATTACATATTCCATATGTAATACCTTGCACAACTTTTCTATGCATATTCAACCCCTGGCCCCGCCTGTCCTTGGCTCTCATGCTAAATAGGTCCATGTCCTTCTAGGCATGCGTGGTTTGCTGTGGTGGTCCTGCAGGTGGTCTCTTGAGGCTGAAGATCGTGGTCTTCTTCCTGGTTGAACTTTTGAACTTTTCTCTTTTGGTTGTGTGCTTTTGGTCCTTTGGTGCTTATCTGAGTAGTCCATCAGTCTTGATAGGCTTAGGGACAGAGGAGCCCCTTTATCTGGGTTCTTTGTATCTTTAGTCCTTTCTGGTATTGTTCTTTATGCAAGAAGCTTCAGAAATTTGCATTTTCTTATGCCCTTTTGTACCATGGCAGAGGTTTCTTAAGTAAAAGGTAAAAATTCAACACATAACTCTACAAGCTAGAATATAAATGCTTAATTCATTTTGTTAACTTAAGTGAACTCCAAAAATCTGTTTCATAACAAAAAAAAAAGAAAACAAACCTCATTCTAAGGAGATTACAGTAAGAACACACATTTCACCCTTTATTCACTTCTGCCACGTGTGAGAAGACTGTGCTCCAAATTATCTCATCAGAATTTGCTTTTAATTACCTAGTGATTAATTTTGCAATGTAGCAATCTATGTTCTGTTCAACAGCTGATTTTTGCTTTGCAATAATTTGTTTTTATGATAAGAAATCTTCAATGTGAACAAAGACAGGAAGAAATGTTAAAATAATTTTGAATATTAATTTGAAAGTAAAATGGATGAAAAATAAACAACATATTTCTCATAGTTTTGTTTTAGTAGTGTGGAGACACATTTCTTGCCTTGTCACTTGCAGGCTGACAGCATCTATACCATATTTTCCTCAGCAAATAGCAGTATGGGAGGTTGGAATTAATATTTGTTTGGGTCTTTTTTTCAAGCTAGTTTTTTATAGTATACACCCAAAAGGCATGCATAAACTAGAATCTATAAAAAACCCCTTGGGTTTCATCTCCTTTTCCAATGCAAATCCTGTTTCAGATTTATCACCACTTAACATTAGGAGAACAGAACACTCAGACACTCAGAATGCTGTGTATGGCAATAGTCCGTTTGTCAATAGCAAAGATAGCCAGCTTTAACCAGGAACTAAACAAGGATCTTTTAAAGATGGGCTTTACTCTGGCACCAGCCTGATAAGTGTCAGATTGCATAGCTGAACAGTTTAGCCTTTTGCTTCCCAGTAGTTTTTACTAAAGGTTGCTCATTTATTGCCTCTACATTGTTTTTTGGGGGTTTTGGGTTTGTGGTAGGTTTGTTTGTTCTTGCTGTTTTAGTTTGGTGGAGGGGGGGGGGGGGGGTTTGGTGCTTTTTTTTGTTTTGTTTTGTTTTGCTTTTTGGTGGGTTTTTGGTGCCTTTTGGTTTTGGTTGTATTTTTTGTTGTTTTTTTTTGTTTGCTTGTTTGTTTGTTTGATTTGGTTCTAGTCCTTTGGGATAGCAGGGACAGCTGGCTTCCTCCTCAGCAGCCACACTGCTCATGTGTTTGGGTGTGAATGGACTTCTCTGGCTTCACAAAGTCTATCCCAGTTTTAGTCTTCAGTAGAAACACAGTTGTACAGTTAGCTGTCCATGCAAAGTGCATTCTGCTCCCCACTCTGGAACATGGGGAAGCTTCTCAACATCACTCTTCAAGGGATTTTAAGTGTTTTCTGCTCATTGTGTCTGGGGTAGAGTTGTTTTCTTCCCAAGAGCTGGTACGAGGCTTTGTTTTGGATTTGTGCTGAGCACAGAGTTGATAATACAGAGATGTTTTTGTTATTGTTGAGGAGGGATTGAACAGAGCCAAGGCCTTTCTGCTCCTCCTGTGGCCACCTGGGGAGGCACGTGGTAGTACTTGGGAGTTTAGGAGGGGACAAAGACAGGACAGGAGATGAAAACTGACCAAAGGGACATTCCAAACCATAAACAGCATGTTCAGTGCAGGGGAGGAAGAAGGAAGTGGGGGACATTAGGAGTCGTGGTGGTTATCTTGTGCTTATCTTCCCAAGTCACCATTACATGTAAGAGGGCCCTGCTCTGCCTGTCCATGGGAAGCAGGGAATTTACTTCTCATTTTGTTCTACTTGTGTTCATGGGTTTTGCTTTCCCTATCAAACTGTCTGTATCTCAAGCCATGAGTTTTCCAGTTTTTAGCCTTTTGATTCTTTTCCTCAATTCCTCTGGCAGGGGAGTGAGTGAGCTGCTGTGTGGGTCTGGACTGCTGGCTGTCACAATACCTCCTCAAACTGCTTTCAACAAGTCTATCAGTGTCACCCACAGCTTAATCCCACCTGCTTCACACTCTTTTTTTTTTTTTTTTTTTTTTGTTAGTTTGTGTTTGATTTTTTCATCTGATGCAATTTATACTCAGATTCTGACACCCTGGCTCTGGCTGACCTCAACTTCACTCATGGGTTTGTGCCATTCCTTGCAATAACACAAGTAAAGATCTCATTAAGGATACCCTCTTTTCACCCTGAATCCTTTAGGTAATCCAATTCAACTGCTCACTTTAATACTCCTGATTTGATTGTGTCATTTGAATGGAACTAAACCAATGTTCTGCTTCCAGGAAAATTCCCATTAAGATCAAAATAATTGTTCATGATTCATTACTCTCTTCTACACAATAATTGTAAAGAGTTCAACACACTAATTTATTTTGCGTTCTTTAGTTGCCTCTGCCTGATGAATCACAGATAATCCCTAAAGACTAGAAAGAAAAAGCTGATAGCAACAAAACACAATCAGGTTTTGATATTTTGCTTGCTCCCAGTTCAAATATATCTATCTACCTCCTATGCTTCCACTCTGTCTACCCTAGCTACAAAAATGAGAGCTGTGAATGGCTCCCTGAGGACCTCTGCATCCATCATAATTTTCAGTTTGGCAGGAGAGAAAAAAGGTGACTAGCCACTAGCAGATGTCTGTGCAGGAGAGAGGAATCACGCAGCCCCTGATAAAAGAATGATGACTGCAGGAAAAACATGATAAAGCAAGATCCAGGTGGTAAGAAAATTCTATAAATACTCTTAATTGCTAAACAAGCTGTCACCAGCACTTGTGTTATCATGCCTACCTGCATCAATCACCTGGAGAGAAACTCTCAGGAAACACAGCACTGCTAATTCCTCTGTCTATTGAACAAAATGCTGCCTGCACCTGTCTTGGACTGCAGCTCCCAGGAACAAGCCCCCACTTTGTTCTGTTTGTACAGCAATAAGCAAAAAAACCAAACGAAAACAAAACAAAAACCAAAACCAAACAAAAACAAACAAACAAAAAAAAAAAAAAAAAAAAAACACAAAAAAAACCAAGCAAAAAAACCCCAAAAAAACCCAAAACCAACCAACCAACCACCCAACCAACCAAAAAAAATTCCCCAAAAACCAAAACCAACCAACCAACAACAACAAAACTCCACCAAAGCTGTAAACCCCCCTGGCTAACATTCTCTGTCAGGGAGATCTGGGATGCAACCCAAATAAACCCCCAAATCCAGATCCACACCTCAATTATCAGGGAAATTCTGGCAGTCTTTAGACATAACCTTCTCCTGCAGCTGCCAAAGCATAGAGGAGCTACAGAGGTCAGAGCTGAGGTTCAAAAGGTAGGTTTCTCTTTCAGGCCTAGGTATCTTTCCAGGCAGTAAGATGGTCACATAAATATGCAGAAATGGATGAGAACATAATGCCAAGCCAACAGATTACTTTATTCACAATGTATTTCCTGCATGCTATGTTAATTCCAGCACGGAAAAAGCATTCTGAAAATTGGCACATGTACTGTGTGTGGTGTCTTAATTGCCTGTTAAGGTTAGAAGAGCACTGCTTAGGAAACAGTTAAAGTGTTTGTTACTACCGTGTGCAGCTTCAAGCTTCAGGCAGCTTCAGTGTAGGCTCTAACTACATGTTTATTTACAGATATTACATCAAACTTCCACAAGAAGGAGCCAGAAAGAAGACAAAACCTAGAACACCATGTAAAGCAGCTTTTGTGCCAACACTGGCAAACTACTTAGCATTTTTCCCTGCTGAGGCTAAGTGCTGGGACATGTCAGAGCAAACCAAGAAATATTCTGAGGAGGCAGATCTCCATCAAGCTCCTTTGTTTCTCTAATTTTAGCATCCAAGCAGAGAGAATCAGAGAACAAAATGCTACTTCAGGTGGCCTGGTATCCATGAGCCATTCAATATGAGAAACCTTCACAGACTGTGTCCAGGGAGAATAATTGGAAAGTCCCCATTGCTTTGACACTTGTGACTTTCTACCAGTGCTGATACACGTGATGCAGTAAAAATGATGATGGTTTCCACTGGTGTTTTTTACAAATATAAATAAAGACCAAACTAAAAAGGCAGTGGTCTTTAGCCCTGCTCCTAGGAGTGTCTCGACTACACACCTCTTCCCAATGCAACATAAAGTGTAAAGATGGAGACAGAAACAAAGGAATACTCTGATGTACGCCTACATCAATGGCAGGTCTCTCTGTCAGATCTTTTGGTGCATTTCCATCTCTGTCATCTTGTCAGTTGCATAAATCTATACTCACTGTAATGAAAAGCAAATCCTTGCGTTGCACTCTCCAAGTTGCATCACATAGTGCTTTGCACATTTTTTACAAAGACAGCTCAAGGGCTGACATCCAGAGAGCTACAAAAATGCAGCGTGTGGTCAAGTAATCAGAGCAGTGACAGTGAAAAATTTGTTACTCATCAGAGGAGTGAAATGTAACCTGATTTTTCCAGCCCCTATTGTAAGAAGTAATTGCTGTTCTAGCATTTAGTACAAAAAATAGTTCTCTTTTCTGGAGGCTAATCCTTGGCAGATGGAGACACAAGTTTACAGCTTAGTGCATTAGTGATTCTTCATTGTGTTAGCTGTGTGGTAATACCAAATGCAGAGCAAACACATCATGCCTTGGTAGGACAGCACTATTGAATAACAAAGCATTCAGGAAACACCTCAGAGACAATTTCAATTCAATTTATATACTTAAATTTCTTTAAATATTTAAATTTCTTTCAATTTATAAATGTTCTTTTTAGAGAACTTCTGTTCCATACTTTCCCCCACTGACCATAGCAAGTCTCTCACTGTGTTGCTCTCACATGGTCAGATATTTGACTGTGTAATGCAGAATGTCAGAGCTGTTTGACCTCTCTCTTTCTGAGAAGAAGTGGGGCCAATGATGAGGTTTGAAAGTTATCAACACTGCATCCCTCTTCAGAGCTAATTAGCAGTTACTGGATCTGGAGGAATCCTATTTTACTGAGAAATCAGGCCAAAGTACTACTTTCACAGTTTGGTGAGGATAGTGCATGCCTAGAAGTACATTTCAGAATGGGTAAAGTGCCCTTCTTTAGCTTGATTACTTGCTTCCACAACAAAAGAGATCTACAAAAATAAGCATGCCTGTAGGTGATGTCTGCTGGTAGCTGTAGCCAGCTCTGCAGGGGCAGGAAAGGGGCTATTCCAGGATATTCCCAGACTGGTCCACAACTAGGTTTGCTAAGAATTACAGTTAAAACAAATGTTTTTTCCTCAAGATTACTCTAGATTTCTGAGTTTAAACAGATCATGCAGGAGAATGAGCAAATAAGCAGATAATAATATTTAAAAAGAACTATTGAAAATGCTGCTGCTGAATGACTTCCTAAAATCAGAAGCATAAAAAACTTTGTGTGATTACTAGAAAATACTGTGAGTTTCATGAGAGTAAATTTCAGAATGGGTTTGAACACAATTCCTCTTCCACTGATTGCACATGCTGTCACTGGTAACAGACAGGCAGCAAGGAAGCCAAAGCTGGGAACAACCCTGGTGTCCCTGAGGAGTAGCAGTCACCTTCAGCAGGACACACTAGGCTTTAAGAACACCACCTAGTATTCAAAGTGTGGAAAAGTGTGTCTTGGAAAGAGGCAGCAGTTTTCTTTACAACTTCACCTTTCTGTCAGCACCTGAACAGCAGCTGAACATGAGCCAGAGTGAGCCCACGTAGCCAAGGTCATTGGCTGCCTGGTCTGTATCAGGGATAGTGTGGCCAGCAGGACTAGGGCAGTGATTCTTCTGAACTTGGCACTGGTTGGGTGACACCTAACATGCTGTGTCCAGTTCTGAGCCCCTCAGTTTGGGAAGGACACTGTGGGGCTGGGGCATGTCCAGAGAAGAGCAGCAAGGCTGGAGAAGGGGCTGGACCCCAAGTCCTGCGGGCACCTGAGGGATCTGGGGGAGCTCAGCCTGGAGAACAGGAGGCTCAAGGGAGATGTTATACACTCTTTACAGCTCCCTGACAGGAGGCTGCAGCCAGGTGGGGATAAGGCCCTGTTCCCAGGTTACAAGGAACAAGACAATAGGACACAGCCTTAAGCAGTACTAGGGGAGGTTTAGGTTGGACATTAGGAAGAAATTCTTCACAGAAAGGGTGATCTGACATTGCAAGGGCTGATGTTTAAGGAAGGACTGGATCTGGCACTCAATGCCATGGTGTGGTTAACAAGGTGGTGTTGGGTCATAGGCTGAACTTGATGATCTCAAAAGTCTTTTTCAACCTAAATGACCCTGATTCTGTAAATGAGCAGGTGTGCTTGGCACTGTGACTAGAGTGGATAATTACCAGTTTCTTGTCTCTGTCTTACTGGCAGTGTCACTGTGCCAGGTTTTGCTGCAGAGCAGCCACCAAGTTTCACGTGGACAGTCTGGGCTGTTTTCATATTTTAATAAATTCTACCATCCCTTTGGATGCCCAGTGCATTTTTCAAAAAACCTCTTTCAAAAACAGAAACTTGACCAGCGAAGTCCAACTGTGCTGGTTAGGCTGTGTGCTCAGCCTGCAGTGATTATTGGGAGCAGAAGCACAAGGAAATACAGCTCCAAATCCATGCATTCTTTCTCTTCAAGTTGTGACAAAGCTGTGGAAGAGGGAGTTGAGATTATTCAACCTGGAGAAGTCTCCAGGGAAACCTTCTTGCAGTCTCTCAGTATTTAAAGGGGGCTTGTAAGAAAGATGAGGATTGTTTTTTTAGTAGGGCCTGTAGGGATAGGACAAGAGCTAATAATTTCAAACTAAGAAAATGTAGATTTAAACTAGATATAGGCAAATTTTTTTATTATGTGGATGGTGAAAAAGTTGCACAGATTTGTCAGAGAATCTGTGGGTGACCATTCCCCGGAAACATTTAAGATCAGGCTGGATGGGAGTCCAAGCAACCTGAACTAGTGAAAAATGTCCCTGTCCCATGGCAGGGGGGTTGGATGGATAGGGCTCTAAAGGTTCCTTCCAGCCCATAAATAACTAATGTATGATTCTGTGTGAAGATTTTCAAGACTCATGGCTATCTCCAAAGAGTGGATGATTCCAGCGAGTTTATTGGCAGGAGTGCCAACACCTGAAACAAGACAACTGGTTCCTCTCTGGCTTAGGCTCCTGTTGCACACTGCCACAAGATCCCAACCTTTGAACCTGTGTTCACCTCCAAAGAGAAGCCAGAGTCCAGACTGGGACTGAACTGGCAAGCTGCATTTCAGCAGGGGTGGTAGTGCTAGCTGAGGGGCTCATCTCCCTGTTTGTGCTCCCCTTGTTGCACAGCAGCAAATCCTCCAGGGATGACAGTGCAGGCTGGCAGGGCAGCCTCAGGACACGCACAGCCCATGTCTTATCACAGTGTACTTGGGGTGCTGCACTAGGTCTGGTAAGAGAAGAAGCAGGGCAACAGGGAAGAGGGAGGCAATGTACAAGGGCAGCTGAGGAAGCCACGAATGCCCCAGTTGGGATCTGCACTTAACCATGCAAAAATGTTTCATAATCTGGTCAAGAGCAGTTTTGCTGCACATCAGCAGCTCCTGGGCTGAACGTTGAGTTCTGCCACGATTTTACCTCCGCTCATGAGGTTACCATGGAAACTTATATGCCCGAGAAACTGGGAAGGCCAAGCCGTAGCCTGGAGAATACATAAATCAGTAAGCACGGAAGTAAGTCAGAAACAAGCAAGGGCTTAGGAAGTGCACCTTTTTCATGAAAGCAGCACCAGAACACACTAGAAAGGGCAAGAAAGGTGCTGTACACTAACAGATGCCTCCTGTTACAGGAGCAGAGCACAGGCTAGTGAAGAAGAAGCTGAATTAAAATCTAGAAAGCACAAGGAAGAGACAAAATTCTCACATGAAAATGTTTCATTGTAAATATTATCCTAGAATATGATCAACACCCAGCTTTCCCCAACTTGTCCCAGATAATACTTTTGCTTTTCCCTCCTTTCCTAGTAGCATAAAGTAGTTTTAACCAGCATTTCATATGGGAATAACTGTCCTGTGTATTTTTTCTTCCCAGACTGTTCTCATCCCCCCTTTTTCCTAGGTGCACACCAATAAACCATGATTTGATTTGCTGCTTTGACCTAATATGTGCACATGGGGATGCACTATATGGTAATATTTTTTTTTCTTAAAAGTGGGAGTCACATTGCACACAAAGAAGGGGATTCTGCCTCTGTCAAATGCACAGCTGTCAGATATTAGTAGCAGCACGGAGTAGCTCATTCCCTATGCATTAGACAAAAGACTGGGGAAGGTGTTGCAAGAGTGGACTTAATTCTTTGCCTTCCTCAGCTGTTTACCACTAATTATGAAAAAAGGTAGTGTCTCTGTTTCATAAATATGGTGAAATACTTGACACAGGCATCTTGATTAAGTTCTGGATGCTCCTAAAATAATTACCATGCATAAAGGATTAATCTACTTGCTTAGGAAAATACCTTCTTCTGCAGACCTGACTCTCAGCTGTAGCATCTATACATCCTTTCTGCTGGCTGCTAATAACATGCTTACAGCATCAGCTATATTGAGTAAATCTTGGAAGCAGAACTAAGGAGTGCACATAAACTTAAGAACTTAAATTTAAACTTAAGAACTTAAACTATCCTGCTAAATTAATTGACCACTTCCCAGTGACCTTCAAGGAGGCAGCAGGTGCAGTGTAGTGCTCCCAAATTAAAACAAAAGCTTTTTTTGTCAAGTGTAAGGCACCATATAACCTCACTCTCAATGATGTCTCAGGAGACTGGAGGCTAAAATTATGCCATTTACAATTACTCTTTATAGGACATAGCAGATACAGCTTGTGCTTAGACAAACAGAAAGAAATTACTTCTGTTGTTAACAAGGCCCTTTGATCACTTTGCTGCCTAACAAGTTGTTATTATTTTATCAACTGCCCTTAATTCTTTCCTAGGGTGGAGTATTATTTACCACTGTTGTCCTAAAAAAAGACAGTCTGTCTTTCCAAAATTTACTTTTCTTGTTCTGACTTCATGGTGTCAAGGTTGCATGTAGGTACTGGGGTTTTCATTAGACAGGTATTTGCACAGCAAAGCTTCTCTTTGAATTTATGCACAGGGAAGTGAGAAGCAGATATTTCCATTGAAGACAAAAGAAAAATGATAGCTGGCAGTGTGAGAAAGACAGCTTACAGAGATTTCTGTTGTCAGGAAAGTCAATTTGCAGCAAATCACTGTATCAGAGGAGGCACAGGACCAGGACTGCTTCATACGTGGGACACGTGCATTTCTCCAGTCTTACACATGGCATTTCAATGACTCATTTTTGAATGGACCTTAAAGGAAAGGATTTTAAAGATCATCTCATTATAAAGATCCTGCCACTGGGATTCTTCCTAGGTATGACACATATTTAAAATAATTCTTCATCTCTTCCCAAAATCAATGATGTTTTCATGCTGCTCACTCATTTCCCTCCAAGGAAATACACATTTGGGCTTTGAAACTGTAAAAACAGATTTGTCATATTGCCTGTATTGATCCATCAGACCAATAAGCTGTTCTCACAGATCCAGCTGGAAAAGGAAATATTTTGGAAAAAAGGCTTTTGATACTTTTACTTTGGTGTTGCCTGCCAGCATCTAGTAGCTCCAGAGCACTGGATTCTGCTCTTTGCTTTCAGGATACCACTACTGGCAAAAACTTAATATGAAGGTAAGAGTCCTTATTACCATGCTGACTATTAATAAAAGATAGATATATTTTTTGTAAAGTGGAAAGGAGAGACAGTTTAGGAAATTCAAGCAAATCAATATATGACTAATTTTGTGACTTGAGTTACCAAGTCACAGGTTTTGCAGTATATCCCTATTGCCAACAGAAAGACTGATATATATATATATATATATATATGTATATATATATATAAAATTCCTCTATGCCACAGAAAGGACACCTTGGAGAATTTTGGCAGCAATTGTCATGGAAGTAGTTTGATGTTCATCAGATGCAAAGCTGAAGCACAACAGGGACCTGGGTGTCTTCAGCAGATCCATAGGGAAGGCTGCCTGACAACATAAATTTGCATATCCTGAAGCAGCTTTATTATTCACTAAAAGTTAGATCAGCCTCTGAATATGGGTGGGTGGATAAAAGGCTGGATGGAGCCACTCTGGATGTCCAATATCACTTTCTAATGATCAAAAAGGGTGCTTGCCAAGTAGCATGGAAGGGATGCTGAAAAAATCGAGAAGAACCACTGCATAAAATACAGTAAATTATTCTCTTTCATTTGTTCTGACAAAGATTATAACTACTGTAAAAGTCTAAATACTGCTGAATGTGTACATAATGTTGAGGAGTTGACATTGGTGAAAGGGGTGTTGGCAAATACAGGGAACATCAGCAATTCTGCAAGACTAAAGCACCACATTGAGGAACACTTCCAAAATAAAAGCCAAGTTCTACAAGAAGAACTACTGTGACCTGGAGCTCTAATTGCAAGGATTTCTCACAGCTTCCAAGACAAGAGAAATGTGTTTCATTTTCTTTCAGCTCCTTGACACTTTCTGGTACTTCTCTTGAGTCATCTATATTGGTTTAAGTCATTTCAGCTGTAGAAATTAAATTTACATGCACCACATGCTGTTGTTGTCTTACAGCAGTGTTTGAGTACCTTAACATTTATTTTAGATTTGCTGGTTTCACTACGTGATTGAGGGTGCACGCTTGCTTTTTTTCAGTCTCAGAGTTCATCACAGCAGATGTTCACTGTTTTCACTATGAAATGCTTTGTTAAAGGCTTTCATTGGGGGGCAAGAGGACCAGTTTTCTGGTGGAATTATTCTGAGTGCTACACTCTGAGGACTGAGTGGGAACTTTGAACCTGAAAAACAAAGCTTGTCCAGGTAAGCTGAGAACTCAAAATCCTGGATAGATGGAAAGTTATCGAAAAACAGTGGGAAGGTGAGTTTACTTTCTTGGCATACTGAGGAGAGTGTAGCACTATACAAAAATTCTTCTGACTCCAAAACAATGAGATGAAAAGGCATGTATGTTATGTTTGATAATCCATAGCTACTGTGTTACAAAACTTGAGATGTCCACCACATTCTTTTTTCCAGCATTTAAACTTTTGCCTCTGAAAGCTGCCTCTTCTGACTCCTCATTAAAATCAGTAGGACTACCAAAAGACATTTCAGCAGTCTGGCAATAAAGTCTCAATTCAATAATGAAGATTTCAGGTAGCTTTTAACATGAGCACTAAACTTTGCTGTTCATTCTAGAAGGCAGAAGTCACAAATTTTATTAATAGCCTTTCACAATCAAGCCCAAATATCTCATGAGATTTCACGTCAGGCCTTAAGTTAACACTTCCAATTTTATGGAAAGCAACACCTTCCTAAATTCTCTTAAATAAACCAAGAATTCATTGACCACATAGCTAAGCTGTTCTCTGTTTTTCTGTCTCCAATTTTTAAACCAGGTCTGAGCTACAGAGTAGGAAGTGCCTGGAGCACACAGCCTGTGCTGGTGCTGCAAACAGCTGGTAACATCTGCATCCCCACTTCTGTTTATTCTGAATTCTGTGTAAAAAGCACCAATGTGGAATGGAAACACAATGTCAGCCATGGTGGCTAATGGCCTGCAGCTGCTGAAGCTGATCCAGCATCCTAGATCATGCCCAGCAGCACCTAATTTTTCAATGTGCATGTTCTTGTGGACAAGTTTAAAAGGTCAGAGGGTTACACTAGGGTGAAAGGAAGAAATCCTTTGCCTCAGGAGCAGAAGTACAATATGTTTTTCAGGGCTAGAGTCAGAGGTTTTCTGACTGAATTACTGAAAATGTGGCACCTTGTATCCTCAAGGATTCAAACAAAAGTCCAATTTCTTTTATGAATAAAATCAGGAGGGTTCAAAAATATGAAGCAAAACGCTATTCATTATCAAAAACTCAGTATGTTTTAGAATAGTCACTAGAGGAATAACTTTCCCATAGAATCCTACTGGAATATTGCTTCCCATAAGGTTCCCTGTAAAAACAAAAATTACAAATAAAATCAACTTAGGCTGGTGTAAAGCCATTTACAATTCCAATTCCAGCTTCAGTCATTTCCCCTCCTCCCTTTTCTTGCACAGGTGCAACTGAATGCAAAAACTGTACTTGCTGCTTCCACTTCAAGATTTATCTGTTGTCCTTTTGGTACATGGATTCTTCCACTCCCTCTCTATCTGGTGAGGCACTGAACAAAAGTAGATTCTGAATCCTAAATCCTAAAATAGGTTGGATGGGGCCCTGAGCAACTTAATATAGTGGGTGGCCCCAAGGTGGAGCACTGAATGGTGGTGGTAACTAGAACCCAATGATCTTTAAAGTGCCTTCAAACCCCAACCACTCTATGCTTGTGTGTATTTCCAAATGATAGACTCCTAGAGGAGCACCCTGGATTATAATCATTATATCAAATTACCAGGTCAGAAATATCACATTCAGTGACAGACGACCTCTAGTTATAAAGACCATCATCTCCACCCCCTTGGAGTTTCCTCAGTTACTTTCCTCAATAATTTATGTTTAATCAATAAGGAAAAATACAGTACTACAAAAGCTTGCAGTGGCATAGGCCATCTAGTAATTTGCATACAACAGCAAAGGTGCAATGATACTGTAATATCTGCTTCTGTATGGACTTGGCAAAAGTAGCTTCTGAAGGGCAAAATCCATGTGGAGGCATAACTATGACATCATAATTCATGCTAAAGATCAGCCAAAATGCATCCACATTATTTTATTGGGACATTGAGTTCATGGATTATGTGACTTAAAAGGGATTTTTTTTTTTTAATACCTTTAAAATCAGTAAGAATGATTTATTAAAAAAAATATGGTATTGATCTAGTACTGGTATCCAACTGTGACAGACAAAAACTCTCTAACAGTTTAAAGTTAGAAAGTGTATGTTTATTCAATGCCGGGCAGTGTGTGGTATAGCTCCCGAATGCACACCACCCCTTCCAGGTGATTACAGAGCCCTTTTATCCATACAAGTATTGAATACACAAAATACAAATACATATTCATAATTTTGGTACATCCCATTCCTCTCTTCATATGCTAATTACTCCAAAAGCTATTAAGGATTCGTAGTTTGTCCCTTGAAATGAGTCGGTGGTCCCTTTCATGGGGAGGGGTCCCAAAATGAGGAAGTAAATGAAGTCTTCCTCGTTCTGACCTTTCTACCTTTTCAATGCAAATATGACAAATGAACTCATGGTAGAAGTCCCATTCCTTGTCTTCAAAGGGTTTCAGAACAGAGGAGGCCCACAGTTGCCTTATGTTCCTAAAAGCTATTTGTCAGTTTTTATATTCTTTATTATAAACCCAGACAACTAAACATTGTGTTAACAAGCAATCAATTATTAGTTAACTACTAACTCCTAACTTCATCAAGGCCTACTCATTTATTATTATTATTTTAATTAACTCCAGTAAGGCTTATTTCTAACTAGAATCTTAGCTCCTCTAAAATCTCTAAATTCCTTAAACAGGGTCTAGTTCTGGTTTAGTCTCTTCTCCACATTTATATCTTTTCTTTGGTTTGTTTTCAGGGTACCCTGGTCCTATCTGTACCCCTAATAATGGGAAATACTATTCAGTCTCAACCAGCAGACACCAAAGAGGAAAAGGGAATTGGAAATGAAGGAATTATTTCCAAGCACACCACAGAGCAGGGATTGTCTTATTAAATGCCAATATACATAGGTTTACTTGTCTACTTTTTGTCTTTCTGCATCAAAACAGTCTAAAAGTTTTGGATTACCTGTCTTTACAGTTCTAAAAGCAGCTAAGTAGAAAGCACTTATAACCGAACTCTCAAAAACAAGTTTAAATAATGTGTCTTTAAAATATTTCAATGTCAGGATCAATGCCAGTTAAGGTTCATGCAGTTACTGAAAGGGACATCTCAATGTCATTGCCAGAGTCACAGAATAGCTCTTCTTTCTTGTTTAAGTCAGACTTTAGTCAATTTTTTTCCACAGGCATCAGTTTCCACTTGTTCCCACAGGTCTTTAATCAGCAAAACACTCACTGTTAAAGAGATGGTCTTGAAACTGTGGTGCCAGCGCTTAAGTGAGGTAATCTGGCCTCTTTCGCAGCTGCTTCCCAGAGAACTTTCAGCTCAGCTGTAGTCTGAGCAAAACCTCAATCAGAATTTCAGCATGCAGTTGCACCAATATTATTAATCCTGGATTTTTTTTTTTTTAGAAGACGCCATTTAAGCCCCCCATTTCTGTTATTTTTAATAAACTTCTTGGGCGTTTTTTGTTTTCTTGTTTGGTGGGTTTTTTTTTGTTTGGTTGTTTTCTGTTTTGTTTTGTTTTTTGGTTTGGTTTGGGGTTTTTTTTCATTTACTTTTCTTTTTTGGTTTGGTTTGGTTCAGTTTGGGTTTTTTTTGATTTGCATTGCAGATGTTAAAGTTGTTGTTTGCCCTTTACAAGACCTTTTTCTTTACATTTTATATTTATATTATTGATTTACTCTTGGGTGTCTGAAACTGCCCTTGGGGCTGGCAGCTGACCTAGGCAGCAACCTGATTCTTGGAAGTGGCATTACATTAAAAATTCATCCCTTCCTCAGTTCCTTACCATCTTCCTACCCTCCATTCTGCCTGCCTCCCTTCCTCCTTTTCTTTTTTCTCTTTTTTCTCTTTTTTCTCTTTTTTCTCTTTTTTCTCTTTTTTCCCTACCCCTTCCTTCCTTCCTTCCTTCCTTCCTTCCTTCCTTCCTTCCTTCCTTCCTTCCTTCCTTCCTTCCTTCCTTCCTTCCTTCCTTCCTTCCTTCCTTCCTTCCTTCCTTCCTTCCTTCCTTCCTTCCTTCCTTCCTTCCTTCCTTCTTTCCTCCCTCTCTCCCTTTTTCCCTCCCTCCCTCCCTCCCTCCCTCCCTCCCTCCCTTTTTCCCTCCCTCCCTCCATTTTTCCCTCCTCCCACCTTCCTCCCACCTTTTCTTTATCCCACATTACATGGCGTTAACATTTGTTACTTCACAAATGTTGTCACTGAGTTGATTTTTTTTTTCATTCCTCATAAAAAAATTTATATTCTTTTTAATATGTATGCATAGGTACATGCACATACATATGCACACACACATACCCCCACCCATATATATATATACACAATATATATATATATATATATATATATATATATATATATATATATATATATACACATCCATGCCCACATGCGAGTCCTCACATGTATGTTATTATTATGCTTGTGAGAGGAAGAGAAGCCAAAGAGGAACCTTTTTGGGAAGAGCAGTGTGCAGCATGTCCTGCTTGGCTGCATCCATCTGCAGCTGCCGGTGTGCAGCCCTGGGGGACACTGCCATCAGAGCTGGGCACTCTCCATTCCCAGCACTTCTCCCACCTGCGTTGCCCCCCACGAGCTCCCTCCTGTCCTTTGGGAGCACAGAGCAGCACTGCAATGCTGCCCCAGGGGTGCCAAGGGGTGCCACGGCTGTCCTTTGAGCAGGCACAGGGGGAAGGAATCATGGCACCACCTTGCTCCCCGCCGCCTGTGTGACGTGAGGACGGTGTCACAGCTTGGCGCTGCAAAAGCCAGCATCAAACCCCGGCAGCCCCTCTTTAATTAGCTTTATTCCCTCTGCGTCTCAGTTTTAATGCACAGTTCCCAGATTCCTTCACAGTCAGCTCTCCCTTTTATGCCTTCTAGAAAGCAATATATATAGTGCAGGCCTATAAATAAGACTAGCAATGTCATGGTAACCATGGTAACTGGTAGGCTTCAAACACAGATGTGTGTGAGATTTATAGGAGGCTGTCCTTGACTTTATAGCCAGATCATCTGTCCTCTTTAAAATTACCCCGCTTGGAATTTGGATTTGTCACCTGACAAAATTATTTACTAGAATATTTTTTTTTCCTTTTTAAATATAAACTGTTGTTGCAAAGAGGGCCTGAAAATTGATACCTTATTTGGACTCTGATTCCAATGATGCCTAAAAAACTTTCTCTTTTCAGATAAAAGGATCAGCTGTCCTTGCTCATCATCCATTGTACATGGTATGTCTTGCCTCCCTCTGTGAAGGATAGTTCAATTCACTGTAAAGATAAAGTGGATGAATTCTGATCTTTTGTTCTGGGCAGAATATGGAAGTTTCAATTTCTTGAAAATAAATGCAGCAACTGAAATTCAAAGAAGATTCAACTGGGTTCTGCCAACATCAATGTAGTAAAAGGAGCTGCTCAGTCTCCCTGGAGTAACTTTTGACACAATTGGCAGCTGAAGCAGAGGAGGCTTTCAGATCCCTCCATATCCCTGCATCTGGAGCAAAGCAGCCCTATCCATGTGGACAGGGCCTGTGGGCAGTACTGGTTTATTGGGGCGGTGAGCCCTGGTCTGCAGCTGTGGTCCACAGCACTCCCTGTGCCCTCACCTCTCACCAAAGCAAAGCTGTGTCTGCTGATCCCTTGTTATTCCTGCAATCACAGGAGCTCACCGTGGGCTGCACAGACTGGCCTGGGAAGCAGGGTGGATGCTTGAGCAGCCTGTCCTTGCAACCTCCACACATCTGTCCTGTGACCTGGTGGCAGGACAGCACAGGCATCCTTTTCTCTGTGTTGTTGGGTCCTTCTCCCTGCTGTCATTTCATCCAGCCAAAGAACAATATGTGGCTTCAGTTTTGGAAAACTCTGAACCAACTTCACATCTAGTAAGGTGGTCACCATTTTTTGCACCTAAATGTAGCAGAAGCTCCACATGTTTACGAGTTTCATGGGCTGTTCAAGGAAATCGTGGTTGCTAAAGCATGATACAATTATGACAATACCTGAACTTTAAATGGAAAACTAGGATTAGCTTCCTCTATAAATTATATTGTGATAAGAAGCTACTTGAAAATTGCAGGATCCTCTCTGTGATAATATTGTTGTTTGACTGATAAACACAGTCACTTGTTTGGACCTAACTTTCCTTCAGACCACTCTGTCACAGGAGTTTCAGTGCTTTGCTGTATCTCTCATCATAAGCTGTTCTGCAGAATAAATAGTTTTCTTTGGTGTAAACTTATGGCTGTCTCTAGGAAGGAGAAAAAAATTATAATGTATACCTGAGAAACTCAATTTAATGGAAGGTGTTCCTGCCCACAGCATGCAAGTTGGATGAATTTTAAAGGCTCCTTCCATGTTACAATTCCATGATTCTGTGATTCCATGGTTCCATGATTTATTACTCATCTGTTGTGGGAACACTGATACCAAAGTCTACAGAGAGGTCTCTGATAGTGCTAGGTATTGCAGCATGTCTGAGACTATTGGTGGAGAATGGCCCAGCATTCTCCTGAAGTAGTGTGGACAATGGTAATTTGCAGCAGGGGACATGAAGCTCTTCAAGGTAAATACAGAGGCATTGCAGGCCACCAGTTGGGTAGAGAGCCTCCTGATGTCTGTCTCCTCATCACTGCAGGGGAAGAGAATGGATGGTGCATGTTACTAAACATAAGCTGAATTGGGAAATGCTCTAAAATGGTTCATGTCCCATAAACTGGGAAATGCTATAAAATGGTTCATGTCCCATAAACCTCAGTAAGAAGAAACCCATGTTCTGCTAGCTGAGCATTTGGTACTAATGCATGGATACTGCTTGGGAAAAAATGTGAGTATATTCCACTGTTTCATTCTCACAGTGATAGTCCAGCTGAAATAGCTTAGAGGCAGATGCTGCAAAATGATGCTGCTCTCAGAAGGATTTGGGATGGCATCTGAAAAAAAAAAAAGGTGATGCAACACTGTTCCATAGTTTTGGCTTTGTTGGCAGCCCCTTGGGAAAGGATTTGAGGAAGGAAACAATGAGTGATGTGCAAATATTTCAGCTGTTGTGCAGATTGGCTGTGCTGCACATGGAAACTTTGGTGAACTCCTGATGCTTCTCAGCCCACATATCAATGGAGATGTTTGAAAGATAACCACAACTCAAGTGGGTTTCACAAATTCCTTCCATAGATCTCTGATGTGTTTTTGAGTCAGTTCAGAGGCTTTGTGCTATTTTCCTACTAGATTGCCTATCCTTACCCCAGCATCACCTGAAAGATTTTTGTAGCTGGAAATGAATGTGGGTACAAAGAAAATGCTGCTTGCACATATTTTGTGCATCTGTGCTAAAATGCATAGCACTGAGGGAGAAGCCATGCAAGTCAGACTGTTCCTCTCCACTCTGTTGAGACTTGCCAAAGGTCTGAGTGTACACAAATACACCTCAGAAATGTTTTCCTCTCCCAGCAGCGCGTGAGGAATGTGTGCTGCCTCTAGAAAAGGCACTGCCTCTGCAGTTTTTTGCTGCCTTCAGCAGGAAGCAGGTTCAGTAATGCCCACCTCAAGCACCTGCTCTCCATCTGTCAGCAGCGAATGCTTTTGAGCTGACAAAGTGCCACCAGCGAGATTCACGGTGCAGTGCTGGAGCCCTGCTTCATCAGACCAATGACCCGAAACCATTGCTATAGATTTTCAATGAGAGCACGTTGGGGAGTTGAAATGACTGAGCTCCCCTTGATAAGCAAGGGCATGGAAAGGTGGCAAGGACATGGGAGATCGATAAGAGCTTTAAAATTGCTCCGTGCAGATGTTGAGCCTTGATCTCACTTGCAGCGACAGGGAAGCATTACAGCTATCCATTTTCTTATTTGCTCCAGCAGGATATCTGCTTCCAGTAAAGGCCTTTGTTTGTAGTGCCAGCCCTAGGGTCTCTTGGTCAAGGATTTAGAGCCTCTTTGTGGGCTGAGACCTCAGCCATGGACAAAGTAGGACCATAGCATCACAGAACAGTTTGGTTTGGAAGGAACCTTGAAAGGTGATCTGATCTGACCCCCCTGCCATTGGCAGGCACATCTTCCACTCAGACTGCCTAAAGACCCATCCAATCTGCCCTTTAATGTTTCCAGGGATGGGGTATCCTTCATATATCCTTTATTACCTTCTTTGGCAGCTGTCAAAAATGCTGCTAGTACTGAACTGCTAGACCATTCCATGTTTTTTTCAGTCTGGTGCCAGAACATCTCCAGACTGCTCCAAGCTTTTTTACCTATGAGAAAACACTACTATTCCCTTGAACATTACAGCATGGATTTGTGTTAGAATAACCTCTCTGCTACAGAGCAATTATTCCATCATATATTTTGAAACCTGTTTCCAGACAAAAGCAGAGTGATGTGTGGCACTGTGAACAACACTGGGACAAAGAAGAGGACAGTTATTTCTCAAAGACATAATATGCCTAGTTTCCAGGCCCTTTCCATTATATTTCCTTGAAAAGGAAAGCCAGTCTCATACTTGTTTTCAGCTGACCTTGCCCAGCTGATTTCCACTGGTTGAGGTGGAAAAACTAACCAGTAGTGGGGGAAAGACAAGAAAACAGTAGAGGAGCATATTTTATTTCACTCTCACAATTTCTATGGTTCCAGTCAGGTATTATAATTGTTCATTACATTTTTATTTTCTTCTCTTCTCATAGAATCAGACTGAAAATTTGTGTTCATCTACAATTCCCCAAGTTCTTACTTCATTGTACAACTGGCTATGAAGGATTTATAACACTGCTCGTTTTCAGTGGCTCCTGGAATACAGTAGTTGCAGTAAGTTTACAAAGATCCTAATGTTGGAGGTGGTTAGCTTGAAAATTCTGTCTTACCCTTCAGTGTAAGGAGCTGGCAGAAAAGGGTGACTGACTCCATGGTTAGGGACCCCAGTCTTGCCCCACCTTTGGCCTGTCACTTTTTCAATTGCATCAGGAGTACTCCAGGCTGGAAAGAAATTGGAAGATTCACAACTGATCAGTTGTGAATCTTCCAACTGCCCAAACAAGCAACATGGGGGTTTTTTGGTTTGGTTTTTTTGTTTGTTTGTTTGTTTTGTTTTGTTTTTGGTTTTGGTTTTGGTTTTGGTTTTGGTTTTGGTTTTGGTTTTTTTTTTTTTTTTTTGTTTTGTTTTGTTTTGTTTTGTTTTTTATGTTAATGAGCTTCTGGCATTGATTGGTACAGTGCATATTTATTATCTGGGTGCAAGAGGTCTGATCTGATAGATTGAGACAAATCCCATTATGTCTGTGCCACACAGCACCTGCCTCTCATCATCTCCAGACTTGCCATTATTTTGCTAGATGACAACTTTGATGTTGAAGGAAATTTCTGGCAGGGGAATGCTGTTATGTGGTCATGAACACAACACCCGGCACAGCAGAGACCAGGCTAGTCTGGGCAATATAAATTCTGAGCAATTAATATGTGGATCCACTAAGAGTCCAGCAGAAAATAGGCACTTGATTTTTTAAAGGCACTTTTGAAGGGTGACTTTTCTTCTGGAATTTTACTAAGCATTTCTTGCATCTTCTGAAGCCAAGATCCCTTTAACAACATAATCTGAATGTCTGAAAAATAATCTGACTCCAGGTTTGAAGAGGAGGTACAGCATAATTTTTCTCTGCTGTAAGCAGCAAACTCATTTCCATGAAGGAGGAAACTTATGTGAAGGGTGGCAGAACATTTTTGCAGCCAAAGCAGCTGAAGCAGAAGAAACTTCCCTGCATGGGCTTTCTGGGCCCCAGGATGCTCATGGGAGATGTGTCCAGGAGCCTCATGCTTCCCAGGGCACTGCCTCCATGAACCAGTTTCACACTGTTTTAATCCTTGCCTGAACACCCTATCCCATGACCCCTCATTACATTCTGCTTCAGTCTTTTTCAGGTATTAATATGTGCTGAAGCACTGCTATATTGATGATAATAATAATCTTCATAATAAACTGACTTGATCCAGGCAGACAGATGGGTGGAAAAGTGAGAAAAGAACTAAAAAAGGGCACACCGATTAATAATTTGGAAGGGAGGAGAAAGCAGATGGTGGGTGAATTCATTAGTTTAGAGCAACAATATGTACCCCCTTCTTTCTTCCTGAGCTGCAGCTAAGTTTTGCTGCTCATATTCATAATCCTCCTCCTCCTGACTGGCAGCTCACTGTAATGCTTGCTATCCTTACAGCACAGCCCTTGGAGCATACACACAGCAGCTCTGGTTTACCTGTAAGAAAACAAAGCCATCTTCCCAGCCCTGCAATAAATCCAGGTAAGAATCCAAGGCATTGTGAGCCATTGCTTGCTGGGTTTAGGCATAAAGAGAATGTTAGTTTGAAAATAGGATCATGTGTCCTTTTGTTGCCCCAAAATCTTTCTGAGATACATATGTACCAAGCTGTAAAGTTCAGGTCCCTCTGAAGTTCAAAAAGACTGAACTGGGTTTTGCTACCATAGCAGTCAATTAAAGAAAAGTGCATGGAGTGACAGGACAAGGGGACATAGTTTCAAACCAACAAAGGGTGGATTTAGCTTGGATATTGGGAAGAAAATATTGACTGTGGGAGCAGAGAGTCACTGGCATATGTTTCCCAGATGCCCCATCCCTGTAAGTGTTCAAGGCCATATTGGATGGAGCTCTGAGCAACCTGGTCAAGTGTAAGGTTGATGCCCCTGCCCATGACACAGGGAGTGGACTGAATGAACTTTTAAAATCCTTTCAAACCCACATCATTCTGTGGTAAATGTACTGCTTCCCAAACAATTATCCAATTACTGCTGTCCCACAGCAAGAGCTGCTGAAAGCAGCAAGATTCCCTTGAGAATATGTATAAATTGAGACACAATATCCCAAGGGGTTTCAGATATGACCCTGCCCTGGCCAGCAGTTCTGTGGCAGAGCAAATGCATACATCGCAGTAGAAGGGGCTTCCAAGGTCCATTCATCCTGATGAGAATAATAGAATTTGTCAGGGAAGCCCCTCTCAGCCACCAGCAGTGGCTGTGTCCCTTTCCCAGCATGGACTGACTTCCACAACACATTTTCCTCTGTGGGTTCACCTGCATACACATAGGAATCTGTTTTGCAGCTCCTTTGGAGAGGCTCAGCACACATTCCCCAGGGGCTGGGACCCTCCCTATTTTTTACCCTCAAGCAAGTGCCAAATCCCAGAGGGGAAACTGGTCCCAAACCAAATGCTGGGGTTGACCAAGGCATGCTGAATCAAATGCTAAGTCAGTAATTAAGTTAATTGAGCTTTCGATCTGGCCCATAAATAGCTTTTACATCTTAGCTTGATGATTTTGCCTGTTGCTAATTTGACTAATTAATTAGACTAATTCTACATGTTGTAGAACTGTTGGTATTGGAGAAACAAATGCTTAATTTAAAAGCTAATTGAGGAACAAGCTGCGGTCAAAAAATGCAGACAGATAAAATGGGTGTTTGCTGATCACTGAGTTTTCATCATTTTCAGTGGAGGATTGCAGGCTTGGTAACCAAGAGAGAGACCTCATGCTTGAGTGAGAAGCACAAGAGATAGAAATTTTCTGACAGACATAACTAAAGCTGACTGGTTCTTACCAAGCCATTGGTGAAGTTTCCTCATTTCCTACAGTGAGCAAGCACAGTGTTCATTTTCCACCTGGTTTAAAGGATTTCAGAATTTGTGGTTCTAAATCTTTGGAGTATTTAAATGTAAGTGCTATGCCTAGCCAAATACTTTTAAGCTGGCCATAAAATGTTACTTTGTGAGCGTACTAACTATGTTAAGATTGGATTGCATTTTCTAAGATGTTGATTGGAAGTATTTCAGTAAATTCTTTTTGGGGTTTTCATTAGAAGGATATATTGGGATACTTCATACACTTTCTTTCCTTGTACCATGCTGCACATGTACACTCTCTATAATTAGCTATAGCAATAAATTGTACAGGCTATATTGCTTGTCCAGCTCTTAGTATCCATCAAACCAATTACCAAGAGAACTCAGAAGAATGCTTATGCTGCAGTTTGCAGAATTTATGTTTTCAGGATGCCAGGGTAGAGAAGTGTGTATTAAGCATTCACCCCGAGTATGGACGCAGTTGCTCACTGAGATAAGCTGAGGAACAGCAAGATTTCCTTCACTTGGAGCTGCTGCGCCAGTATTTGTCATTGCCACTGAACAGGGACCAGGGCCCAAGCCAAAGACAGGTTTATGTGAACCTTATTTAACAGTGTTTATCTTGATGGTTGAATGTGAGATTACAGCCAGGGATCTGTTCTTCCTACCTGCTTCTCAGACACTCATCAGCAGAACGTGTTTCCATGGGGGGGACTCTCAAGGTTGGTGTGGCCACAGAAATTAAGAAGCTAAAAGTGAAGTTGGGAATAAATAAACTGCCACATAGCTGCAATGTGCCTCATGGCTGGGAGAGACTCCTGCTCTGCACAAAGACCTCTGTTTATCCTTCATATGAGTCATAGAAGATGTCAGAATGAGAAAGGATTTCCCCATTGTATTTTGAGGTGGTGAATTCTCTTTATCTTTGTTACTTATTCACACCCATATTTATGGAGGCTGACCTGAGGTCCTTACAACATGCCTTAACCTATCTGGTTTAGTTGGATTACTTTTGCAAATGATTACCTGGAAGGAATATAAATAAAATTTTAAGGGTCAGTGGAAAAGTTGGGGTTGCTTCTGACCTTTTAAAACCCAAAGAAAACCAGAATGTTTTATTTTTTCTTGATAGAAATTAACTTAGTTTATAAATGTCTAGTCTGATTGAATGGGAACATAAACCCAAAAAACTTTAAAAAATGCAAAGGCTCTTTCAGCTGCAGAGGGACTGGGAATGTTTGATTTTTGATAGGTAAGGCTTTCCACCTAAAAAAAAGTGTATTTAGTCTGATAATTACAAATGAGCAAAGTACAACAATGATGCACACAAATCCTGGTAGAGAACTGGAAGCCCAGGAGGAGACACTTTTTTGCCTCTCTTCTTCAACAAGTGCATGTTGCAACCCACATCTATACCATCAAGAATGTATCTGAGCAATAAAGAAATTTTTTTCCCTTTCCTTCATTTTTAATGATGGAAATGGACAGGGTTACTGTTGTGATGCACTAAATAGCTTATTTAGTTGTTGTTTTGCACTGGGTGATTGGGAATTTGCACTGAGTAGTTTTTATATTGCTTTATGGAGTTTATGTCACATTGGTCTATTCTACACAACTTTCCCCTCCCACCCTAAGCCTCAGGTGTGGTGGTCTCTCCCTGACCTGCTGCCCCGTCCCCGTCTCCTCACCTGTGTCCCATTGGATGTGGCTTCCCGGTTCCGCCCCACCCCTTTTCCCTGGGCTCAAAACCCCTCTGGACAACACCATCGGGCTCTTTTTTCTTCTGGACCTCACCAGATGCCTCAGCCTGTTATCCCAGAGGCATCACCCACATCTGAGGTGGCTCCTATAATAAACAGGAATTGAGTCCTGAAGAGAAGAGCGCTTCCCGTGTTTTATCTTTGTCCATGTAGGATTCGCCCCCCATGCTCAGAGGGGACGAGGGGATTCCTACAGATTACAATCCACTGGGATGAGCAGACCACAGTCACCACTTTCTGACAGAAGACAGCTGTGGTGTGCTCTCCTTGATGTGACAGAGTCCTTGAGACCCACAGGGCACACATTTCTCTGGACTCTGAAGTTAGGTGGAAGTGGTTCTTTCTGAGTATTTGTGCTTTAATTTAAAAGCTTGCAGAAAAGCTGGGGAAGTCACATTAAGGACACATCACATAGCATTTAGAGGCTGCAGAAAATTCGTTAAGATGAGATGCTTACAGGAATCTGCCAGATTCACTTACCAAAAAGGAGTCTGATCTATGACATGACTACTAAATACTTTTGTGAGGAATTATTTCCATGGACTGATGTTGCCTTAAATCTAGCAGAGAAATCAAATTCTGGGGAAAAAAAATCAATTTCTGGAAGTTTATGCCCATTCAAAATTAAAAAAATAAAACATTTTTAAATACAATTGATAAATATCTCAATTACTACCTGATGCAGAATGGGGAAAACTATTTGTCCTCTCAGCAATGTCCACAAGCTAGAAAAATTATTTTCCATGCTACTTGGAATGACAAGAGTCAGAACTACCCAGGGCCACGAGTTCTGTTTGGAGACTTTAGGTGTTCTTTTGATGATACCAGTGAAACAGAAGCTGCCTTCAACTGCTTTTACTTTTCCAAGCAAAAGTGTACTTCATCAACAGCAAAAAAACCCAAAAAAACCCTCAAAAACAACAAACAACAAACAAACAAAAAAACCCAAACAAAACAAAACAAAAAAAACAAAAAACCCACAAACCAAAAAGCTAGACCGCCCTAACAGATACTGTTACAACACTGAGGGAATAAATTATATTGATTAAAAGCTTTGGGAAGGTTTTGTTTTACAGTGCATTTTTTTTTAATATGAGATTCTTGGAAAGCAGTGCTTCAGAAGTACAGAGGATGAAAGAGCTGTGACCTGTCTTTTTTTAAAAAGGCAAACATAGAATAACACCTGTTGCTCAGACTTACTGACATGGTATAATTAGAAGATGTTCCAGCATGTCTTATAAGCTTGGAGTGCTTATTTCTTAAGATTTTCAGTGCAAGTACAACATTCAATTTCTTCAATTTCTTCCCTTTCTTCAATTACTAGTGATAGGACTTGGGCACAAGGGTGGCCTAGAAAGCTTCAGGAGTCCCTTTCATTTCACATTAGGACTGATGGATGGCATTGATCCTGCCAGACGCAGCTGTTGCCACATTTTTGTGCCTTTGCATCTTGGCAGGAGGAAGAAGCTATACTGTAGTCCCTTGTGATTGTTCTCATAAATCACAGGAGGGATGAGTGCTGGTCATGATTATTTATGAACATAATACAAAAAAAAAAAAGCAGCTTTGACACAGAGATTTTGGGGCATTTCTAATGCCACCTGTAATCCACACCAAAAAGCCACCATTCCAGGTAGCTCAGTTGGGCAAATAGGAGCCCAAACTCTATTCAATGCAAAACCTGCCATTAAGAGCCTTCTTAGCAATTCATCAGCCCCTTTATTTGTGATAGTTCTTTGCAGCTTGATATTTCTGCAGCACACACATCAACCTCTCAGGCATAAGGATGGCCATAATGAAAACAGAAGTGTAACAGGTCATGTTTCCACACATCAACCTAATGGCATAATTTAATGTGCTTTTAATGGCTATAGATCTCTCCCACTCGCCCCAAACATAGATTTAACAATGTGAGATTTGAGGTAACAGAAGCCTCTGGTCTGGAGCTGTTATTTCTTTTTATAGCTTGTTTTTGCCACTCTGCAGACTGTAAAATTCAAGATTAGTTTCAGATTAGTTTGGATCAGTGTTATATCTCTATCACCACAGAGATATTTTTAATTGCTTCTTGCTCCTTTACAAAGTCCATTGGTGTTCAGCAAAAAAAATGTGTAGCAAATTCATATGTAATATTTGGGTGAAGATTTCAAACCCAATGCCTTTAAATAGCATTCATTGCAAAGCAACTTACACTTGAAAAATCTTGCAACTTTTTTGGGGTTTCTGAGCCTTTGACAAGAATGAAGTATTTCTGGCAACGCTGTTTTATTCTGATTGAACTTTGAGCACTTACTAGAAAAGACTTTATTATCAAAACAATATTTTTCTATAAAGGCAATAAGTTAACATCCACTCTATTCATCAACTCAATTTACAGATGCACACAAGTCATGAAGTCTGTGATTACTAAGCAGTTTTTAGATTTGCCTTTTGTAGCATAACCCTAAAATTCCTGATAACTTGTAGTTTTTCTTGCACAACTGACAACTTTTTCCATATATGCATAAGCAAGATATTTTGTTCTTTGTTTTAGAGGAATTTGCCTTTTGCCTTGCTTGGAACTAGAAAAATATGATCACGGTGTCAAAACCAAAATACAGTAACATTTCACAGCTATTTTGGTAGAGTAGAAAAGTCTTTGTCACAATCACTTTTCCTTTTGTTAAAGATTGATTTAGAGGGTTTTTTTCTCTCCATAACCCACGGCACAGGGATGCACTCTGTGCAGTTACAGAACATGGAATTAATATTAAATAATACAAAATGGTTCTTGGCTTTAGTATCACTTAATATCATTCTGAATCTTTCAAGGACCTCTCTTAGCCACACTCTATGTGTATTTCTTAGAAAACAATGATGGTTTTGGTTTTGTCTCCATTTATCCTCTAAAATTGAAAAATAATAAAGTTGTCATAGTAACAATGTAAACAAAGGGGTTTAGCAACTTTTCTGCAATCACTGCTCAACACATAGGGTAAATGCAGAGTCACAAATGAAAACATCACATCTTTTCTCAAAGAAGTTTCTCTGTATGAAATTTCAGCTAAGGAAATGCCCCCATATTAGCATTTTCCTTGTCCGTTTTTGGAACAAGTTTAGACCTGGCCTCATGTGCAGAAATAAAGCAAAAGGCACTGGACTGCAGTGGAGCTTTGATCTTAGCACTGAGATATTATGAAGCACTCATCACAAAAATTCACATCTGTGATAAATTTCTTCTACACTTCAGCTCTCTGTTGTCTTAAGTTGTCTTGAGGGAAGCCAGAACTGTACATTAATTAATTGAGAATGTACATATTATCCCTGGCTGAATAAATTATGTTCTTTTCCCATCTGGCTTCAAGGTCAGGTGTGTCTGTGTAGATGCATGCAGAATTCACAGGTCAAATTGGGTCTCACTGTGCTGAATGCTGATCAGTATGGGCAGTCTCCTTTCCAAATAATTGATAAACTGGATATCAGACAGAAAATAGTACATAAGCAAAATAGATAAATGATCACAAAACAAAATGGGAGAAAAAGTGTGTGGATAAAATTGACACAGTGCGCTGAGCATAGTTCTGGCAAAACAGTTATTTTTTCACTAAAATCAGGCATAGTGTGAGCTCAGTGTCACTTGACATACTGTAACTCACTTGTCAGGCATTTCTGCTACACTTGTGCTTTAAAATTAAGGATTCACCATTCAGTGACTCCGGCACAATAAGGATGAACTCTTCCTATCCAAAAGTGACTTACACAGGTAAAGCAGCATATACTCCCATACCTGTCTGGTCTTGTCCCTGAGCAACAGAGACATGCTGGTACACAAGAGAAGAACTGGCTCCTGCAATGCAGACAAAGAGTCAGCCTCTGAGCAGCTGACACATTTTCTTTTTTATAAGCTTTGAAAATGAGAAGAAATTACATTTTATTTTTGTATTGTTCAAATAATAAACCTCTCACACAGAAATCTTAATTAATTTTCTTTTTTCCACTGTACTGACAAAGGTATCACATAGCTGTGTCCATTAAAACGAAGACACCAAAAATTACAATATATCTTCTCTGTCGCATTTCCAAAAAATAAGTCTTCCTAAGAAACAGAGGGAGAAATTAAGTGTATCTGCATTAATGAATGCTCATCTGGGATATCCAACTGATCACTGCTTCATGAATACTCCTTAGCAAAAAAATGGTAAGGGTTAAAAAAAGCATGCAAAATATCATAGGCTAGTGGTATTTCTGCACCTTGATAACACTGAAAATGTGCAGTAATTGATAAATCAGAATTGAAAAGTGGTACCAATAAAAAATGCTGGGAGCTGTCTTGCTTATCTCCAGAGCATAAGAAAAAGAAGAAACTCCAGAAAAAATGATTACACTTGGTAGTGTGTTTTAGTGTAAAAGCATAGGGAAGCATAAAACAGTTTAACAGTCAATGCAATTACAGCTGCATTAAGAAAAAATAGGGCCTTATAATGATAGATTCGAGAAAATGGGAGACTGTTTCAAATCACTCAGAAGAGATTTGTCTTCACTTCCTGAGCCTTTGTTTGAAGTTGGATCAATAGAAAGATGCCAATGTGTCTGAAATTCCTGGAGCAAAACTTTAGCTGCTATAAATCAGTGCTGAATCCACCTGGTTGCTCTTCACTGTTGGCAGTGGTGATGACACAGTGATAGTAAGATCAACAAGAACAACATACAAGGTCAGTGTCAGAGACGTGGAAAATGTCCAGGGACACTATCCAGTCATGACTAAATCTTGGTTGTGTGAATTGTAGGATCATTTAGGCTGGAAAAGACCATCATTTTGTACAACCTCTAACCCAGCACTGCCAAGCCATCACCCAGCCATATCTCTTTGCCTTGCTCTTATTTAGTCTTGGCATCTTCTGGCCTGGGAACCACTCTGCTAAACCAGCTGATGAAGGTCTGTGGTATTTTCTTGCTGTTGTCTGCAGAAATAAGTATTTGCATACAAACATACTTTATAAATACATTTATGAGGGAGATGCTTGTCTGGTATGGAATTATAAAATGTTCCCATTCAACAAATCATGCAGAATCAATAAATATGGACTTAATGAATGTGAATGGCAGAGCAAAACAAATAATGTTTGTATAAACAACTTGAGATTCCAGCTCTGGCATTGCTAGCTGATTACATTTTTTGAAAATTCATTATGTCAGTCTTTGGTTTCAAAGGAAAGACACCAGAGTCTGGTGTCTTATTCATAATTAGAAGAAAAATAAATCCATACATTTACACTGCCTCATGTTCTACCTGCAAAGTCACCAATCACTTCTAAAAATCTCTCCATTAATCTATATAGGAGGAAGGAAACATTCATATTCATGTCATCCTCTGATTTCCAGGATAAGCCTATCAGTTCTGACTTGAAAAAAGCATACCCTTAGTATCAATAAGGGCATGGAAATTTTATTCCACTATAGCCATGTTAGGTCTAATACAGAGGGACTACTCATGTGGTACATATTTTCAGACAACTTGCTGGGCCAAAACTACTTGCCAACATTCAAAACCTGTTCCTATTCAACCTAGTCTGTGGCAACAAATTAATTATAGAAACCAAAAAAGGCAAATGTATAAAACAATATCCACTCAACAAATCAGAAACATCCAATTAAGAACAGAAAGCAGTGTTGCCACAAGGGTGATGACATATGATAAAGATGAGATAAATTATTTCCTAGCTCTAGCTGGAAGAAGACTACATGGAAGCATCTACACTGTTTCCTGTCTGACTTTCAATTGCACAATATTATCCTTAGAGATCAGATGTACTAATGAGACTTCCTGGTTTTTACATGACTGTTGGGGGATTACTTTCTGCTGCTCAAAGTTCACACTGTTTCCCTTTCTGAGCAGAGATCGTCTTACAGCTGGGAAGCCATGGGATGTTGGCTGATAAAAGTCATCACAGCTGGCCCAGGAAGATCCACTGGCTTGGCCCAGTTGAGGACAATTGCTTCTCTTCCAAATGGGGTCAACAACAATAGGAGGAAGATCACCCAGTCCTTCTGGGAGCCTTTCAGAGAAGAGAGTGAGTGGGAGGATGCTCTTTTGGGGAGACACTTTGGAAAAACAAAGAGTGGAGTGGTTGAGAAAGCAGCTTTCCACTGACTGGACTAATGGAAGGGATTTGATACAGTGAATTTATTTTCCTTGGAGAAATGATACTGAATATTTAAAAGGAAGAGTTTGGCCTGAGCTGAAGAGTGCCTTTCAACACCTAATATTGTCAGTTTCTTCTACCTGGTACTTCTCATGAAGACTATAACCGGTCCTCCCTGACCCTTAGGAGGTATGTAGGCAGCTGGGAAAGGTTTCATAGTCAGAAAATCATATCCCTACTATGGTACAATGCCTTCTGATTCTAGAATTTGGGGTTACCAAATTGGGGTGATTCTGGAATTTGGGGTTACCAAATTGGGGTTATGATACCATAATAATTTCCATTCTATCTTAAGGCTCCTCAACATAAGGAAGGAGTTAAGGCAAAACTTTTGGATTGGAAGCAGACCCTGATTATCAAAATTTAAAAAGTACAAAATAATTGTGGAACACAGAGAGAAGCTTATCCTGAAGGACATGGGAAGCTTCATGCCAAAACATGAAGAGTACCTGAGGAAGGTAAAAAACTTTGTAAACTCAAAGAGTACCTGAGGAAACCATTTCAAACAGTCCATACTGAGGAGCAGCAGAAATTCTGGTTCAGATGGGGAGATTCCAGACATTTCCAAGCAAAGGACATCAGGGCCTTTCTTTCAGTATTTGATATATATACATTTTTTATATAATATATTATAGAATTTCATTACATATAGTATATTGTTTTATTAGAAATGTATTATATATACCAGAATATACTGGGATTACAATATTATTTTTGTTTTGTTCAAACTGCTGGTAAATAATGAATACTTTAAATTTGCAAGTAACAAAGCTGTTTAGAGGTCTTGGGGGCATTTTATGCATAAAGAAAAGAAGCACCTTTTTGCAAACTTACAGTGTTGCATGCACAAGAGAACTAAAGGTAGATATTCCTGTCCTCCCAAGGGCAGTACAAATAGCCTCACTATGCATTTTGCTCTCCCTTAAAATTGCATTATAACAGGGGAACCATCCACTTGCACTATGAACCAATCTGCTTGTCTATTTATTCCTTATTGACTGTAATTGGAGGTTTAGGCAGTTTTGGCAGCTCTGCAAATCAACAGCATTAAAAAACTAAAAGGAAATTGTGACAAAATAGGTATATTTGCTGAATGAGGGCTCTCTGCAGATGAAAGTAGTACTTCTGCCAGGTCCTCATGGAGTTATTGCCAACTGCATTGTGTAACCTACTTTCAATCCCTAGAGGCCAAAAGATCAAGTAACCCATGTGCTTTAAAATTCTTTCAGACCTTCTAGGTATTATGGAGTTACTATCAGAAATCCTCTTAGTCTCTTCAAAGGATTAGGGCTTGTTGGTGATGGAAGTTCTGTAATTGATAATTGTTCCCACACTACCTGAGAATCTTCTAGTTCTTAGTTACTATTCTGAACTACCAGCTATAGTAGCTATTAGCTACTGTCTCTGAGTGAGATTTTGATTAATGTGAGGATTCAGTAAGTTCCCACCTCTAACCAGGTGCCTACCCAGACCATTTGTTTAGAGAGGGGGCTGATATGCCCACCTGTCTCTTGAAAAAAAGCACAGTGCTGTACCATAATCCCACGTTTCCCATCTTATACTTTATCTTGGATATTAGGCACATCACAGGTTGTGAAAAAAAAAAGGTTCTGTCTCCATATATTCCCTAATGGATCTTGAGTTTGTTTTATACCTTTCAATTCATGAACCTGACTGCCCTGGAGGGCAGATAGGTTATAGGCATGCTGGCTTAGAGCCACAAAATACTTAGAGGAAGGCACCTGCAGCTGCCAGCAAAGCAGGGAGTCGAACTAAACACATCAGTTGGATTACTTTTACCCTCACATACCTCAAATTGCTTTTACTTCATTTCAGTGTTTACCAATATCTATCAAAGCAGTCTGTAGTACTGATAGGCTCAGCCTTGTACTCAGCTGCTGCTGCTGCGAACATCCTCTGCTCTCAGGCACATGCCCAGGGCACACCTCACCAAGTGACAAAGATATATGCTGTCACTTTAGTGTTTAATTATACAGTTCTTCCTCATCCCCATCTGCACACATGAGGACTGAGACCAAAGGTGATGAGAGAGGGAAACAGTAATTTGGCTGGGGAAAACAGATGAAGACCTTATAAGCTGCTCTAGCACAAATTAATCCAGCTAGAATATGATGACACATTAAACAGCAAAATGTGTCAGATGGGGTATCAGGTGGAATGACATCTTCTCTTAAAAGGGAAATTACCCATGTATGGACAGTATGGCAAGTGGAAAGGTGAAGAGCAATGCTAAAATCCCCAACACAGAGCAGATAAGAAATTTAAGGAATGTGTTGAGATCCATAACATCATGGAGTTGAAAAGGCTGAAGATGAGAAGAAAAATGCAAAGCCTAGAGCTTTCCTCCTTTAGTGAAAGTGGAGCTGCTGTTGCCTGACCTCTGCTCTCTGCCAGACTAAGGAGTCCTAACAATTACAGTCTCCATATGCAAGCTATATTCACTGACTTTTTGAGAAAGAAATCACAGATCTCTCATGAGCTTTATGATTTCTCCTGTCCTTCAGGGCTTCCACTGAAGCCCTGTAGCAGCACTTCTGAAGATGAAGCAAAACCTTCTAAAATCAAGAAGCATGCATAAATAAAATGTTTTGAAGGTCTCTATCTGAAAGCCCTCCTACTTTTCCTTGTGGCTGTTAGGCTAATGTTTTTAATAAAAATGATGAATTAACAAGGAAAGTGGAAATTCACATTAAATCACCTTTTATTTTTTGGCAGCCTGGAATTTAAGATGCATAAGACAATATTAAATTTTAATGAACTGTGTTCATTAAAACGACTCAGTTCCTTTTGTAAATAACTAGCTCCTTCACCATCTGATGTCTTCACAAGACTCTTTACAACTTGATGTCTTTGTAAACCTTGACAACCTCCCTTCCATTCCTTCTCTGTATTTGTGGGAATATGTATATGCTCCTCCTCAAATAACTTACTATTCCTCAATCCCTATAAATATTAACTGGCAGACTTTGTAGAGCAGGAGATGAAATGTTTACCATTCACATCAAAGGTAGTCAATTCATGACCCATTTAGGCTGAATCCCTGCCAGGGAGGTAGGGGAAGGAAAAAAGGATGAGGTAGAAAACAGCCTCTGTGAATGTCATTTGAGCACATGTTTATGGCAATATACCTTTGTTGCCTACACAAATATATTTGCATATCCATAAGTAATAAGAATAAAGACATGGGCTTTGTTTGAGCTCATCTTGACATGATTTTCCTTTGACAGGTGGGTCTTGGTTTGCATGCTGTGTTCAGTGGTCTTTGAATCCACAAATCACTTCATCAAAATAGCTTAATAACTGCTTCCTGAGTGCCTTCAAGTTAAGACCTTTAACAGAAATAAATTATCGAGGATAAATTCTTTCCCAAGTCTGTGTATTTCAGGAACAGCAAGTTAAATGTTCAGTGATATTTCTCATATTATGGAGGCTCTGAGACTTGCCTAGAGCATGGGAATGTGTCTGCTACATGTATAGGATGATACCGAGCAAGTTCCTGCATCCCTTTGTGTTCACACTTGTAGGATGGGAATAATATTGACAGCTGTAATAAATGTTGAGACCTGGCAGGGCAAATATTTAAGAAAAAAAACCAAGTATATGTTGCAGAAAGGGCAATCTTACTGCTTGACCATTCATGTTGTACTTTAAGCAAGTAAATAATTGGCCCAAATAGCCAAAACATAAAAAAAAAAAAAAGAACAGGAGAAATATATTTTATATAGTTCAAAGAATAAAAACCAGAAGGGTTAGTTCACTGATTGCAAAACAAAGATAAAGGCTTCTTTCAGCCTTTAACAATGTACCTTACAGTCTGTATCTGCTTTTATCATTCAACTTACATGAACAGTGAAAACAAATATTGTATTAACAATTCTGCTTTCTCCAAAGCATCTTTCTCAGCACATTCAAAGATTATTTAAGGTATCTAGATTGGAATACACCCATATACACCAAAAAATTACCAAAAAAACCACCAAAGTATTACAAATAGACTAGTTTCTAAATAGTATCAGTTTAACAGTTTATGAAGAAAAGAAAACCCTTTCTATTATTCAGATTTCAGTTGTGTTAAGATGGGTGTTTACAAAGATCATCTGCTTAAAAAACCTCTACCAACCTGGCCAGCAACATTTTTTTTTGAAACCACTGACATTTAAGTCCTTTAACACCTAGTTTTGTGAAGGGAAATTCAAATCACTGTGTTTTTACTAAAATCTAATTTCTATTCTTGCAAATAACACTATGAGGAGTACCAATAAATATATACTTGTAAAGTTTGAAGAGAAGCAGACATGAGGGCACTCCAAATCCAAATCCATGCCTTTGCCTCATTTTCCACCACTGATAGAAATTCAATTCTTCACTTCCCTCACAAAAGTTAATGCAGGGCTGTTACCACCTGTAAGCACCGGTGCCTGCTAAGAGCTCTGGAGAGGTGCAGAAACATACCATGACGGGCATGTCTTATTGCTGAACAGTGTCACTTTAGAGCAAAAATGTATCCTGCCATGGTAGTAGGCATACTTCAAGAGTTTCATCATGTTCAGTATCTCACCCTGAAGTGATAATCATTAAGTGCAGGTGTAGAATCTTCCTATTTCTTCCAAGTGTAAATGGTTCTAAGAAAAGAAGACACATTCCTGGAAATAAAATTATACAACTACAATGCTGATTACTCTCCTCTAACAATCCCGTATTGTATGATCATAATTTCCATTTTCTTCGACAAATTTAATGAGTAGTCATGCTAGAATTATTCATTTTCTTTTTGCTAGCAGGAAATTAGTGTCATGAACCTTTATCTCCTGCCCACCTTGCATCCTTCATGACATTAGAAGGTGGTGGGTACCCCATTGGGGCATAAAAACAAAGAAGGTGGATGGTAGAAATACCTCATTTGATAAGCAGTTTACTCCCTTTGATATTGCCCAGAAACACCACTGTCTCTTTGACCAACTGCTATTTCCTTTCAATCCTTCCAAGGCCCTGGCTTTCTTCGCCCCATCAGGAATTTCCAAAGAGCCTAAGGGATTTTTAAGGCTTAAAATCTAGATTTGTATCTTGACTGGACCCTGGTTTTCTGGTGGCAAAGTACAATAACTGTGTAAGTTTTTATCTCTTTGGTAGCTCTAGTGTTTTTGTTGATCTTTTGATCTAATCATCTCAAGTCTTTTACTAAATTTACTATCCCTGATTCCTACTGTTACAGGATACCTGTTCATGGCCAGGGTCTCTGGAAGATCCACAGATAAATCTGATTGCAATGACTGAAAGAAGACACCTCCTTTTAAACCTTGAGGTATTGAGAAGTGCTAGGTATCAGGTTTTTGTGTTTATCCTGAAACTTTTGTAAGAACAAATGTTCAGAAGCAGCTCTCTGTGCAGACTGCTGGTTTGTGGATGTTGAATATCTCATAATTGGAGGTAAGGTATCACAGGAGATTCTACCCTTGTGATTGATCTGTGCTTGTACAAGGTTATGAATCCTCTGGGCCAAGCTGTGCATTTGCCCCTTCAGGAGCACAACACTGGTTGATCCTAGAATGGATTGTGCCTACTTGTGAAATATAAATATGTAGCACCATGATGCTTGTAGAACTGAATGTGATCCTTTTGAGAATGAAAAAAGGAATCACGTGTATATAAATAATCATATAAACTGAACATTTTCCCTAAATATTCTAAATTCTTCCAGGTATTCTAAATCTTATGAAGTCAATTTAATGGAGAAGTATACCTGACAAAATTTCAACTCTGTGCTACTTGATGCTGCTCTGTTTTGTATTAAACATAGCAGGGCACAGGGTGGGGGTGAAATCTGTGTAGGTTCTTCTCCACCCTTCCTCCTCTGTCTTGTATCCCAACACTCATCAACAAGAAGTGACAGGGACAGTATATAATCCCTATATGTCCTATATGTTTCACAAAGAAAGCAGTTCTTCAATTGAAGAACCAAACCTCAGTGGAGACAAATTCTCTTTGTTTTCTCCTCTCCTTCCAAACATTGTAAATGACCCTCTAAAATCAATGAGATTACTGGAGTGGATTGCTCAGGTCAGTTTACACTTTGGAAACATCCCTGGAAGTCTCTCTAATCAGGTCAAAGGTGTATCCTCCTCTTTAAATGCACAGCTTGGCTCATTACAGTAAGACCAAAGGAACCAAAAAAAGCCTAGAGAGGCCTCCTATTTGAAGCTGTTTCTAGAGAAGAAAAGTCTTTTCTGCTTCAAGTCAAACCTTGCATCTCTGATCTTTTTTTTCCTGCTGGTTGATAGTTAAGCTGATCTGTCAAGACTTTATAATTGACCCTCTTCTTTATATACATATACAGATACTGCATTAGTCACCTGGACACGGTGCTGTTGGCTGCCATCCCAAGTGCTCTGTAGCTGTGATGGCAGCTCTTGTTCTGCTACACTTTGATTTGGATGGTGATGACTTGCCACCTCTATACAAATGAGGGCATAAATACCCCTGAGTTGTTCGTTGTTGATTTTTTTAAAGATTCCATTCATGGAAAGACATGGACATGCTGGAATGGGTCCAGAGGAGGAGGCCACAAAGATGCTCAAAGGGCTGAAGCACCTCTCCTATGAAGACACAATGAGAGAGTTGGGAGTGTTCATCCTGGAGAAGAAGAGATTCCAGGGAAACCTCAGAGCACTTTCTTGTACCTAAGGAAGTTACAATAGAGCTGGAGAGGGACTTAAGTGCATGTAACTGGAGAATAAGGGTTAATAATTTAAAATAAGAGAAGGTAGATTTAGATATAAGAAGGATATTTCTCCTCATAAGAGTGAAGAACCACTGCCACAGGTTGCCCAGTGGAATTATATTATAATTATTATAATTATTATGTTAATTTCCATGCTTGGAAACATTCAAGGCTGGGTTGGATGGGGCTCTGAGAAACCTTGTGGTCTAGTGGAAGGTGTTCTGGCCCATGGAAGGGGCTTGGAATGAGATGATGTCTAAGGCCCCTTCCAATCCAAATGATTCCATGATTCTATGATTTGTCATCATGTTCACAGTGGCACCTGAACAGGGCATTATCCTTCCTGGTGATGATCTGGACTGATGCTCCTTTTCCCTGAAAGGGGAGACAGTCAAATGCATATTCCTTATTTAAAGAGAGCTGCTGGATCAAGTCAAGGTCAACAGCCACTGACTTTCCCTGTTTCTCATCTCTGATTAGCCAAAGCAGCCATCCATCTTGCTGGACAAGGCTTTCTGTTGTCTTTCATTTCCACAGAAAATTAAATATTCCCAAAAATGTGGGAACCCCTGTGCTGTGAAGACCCCATGTATTTCTCTGCTCATCCAGGGAATAACCATGTCGCTAGCCCTAAATCTGAGCAAGACTGGCTGTAGAGATAGAGAGGTTGTGCAGGTGGCTTGTACTGATACAGGGCAAGATTGGGAACATAACTTTCCCAAATCTGATCTGCATATCAGAGCTGCAGACAGAAATGCAATGGGCAGTGATTCTGGAATGGTCTGTAAGAACTCCTCTTCAACCTCCCTCCTTCCATTGTAATGTCTCCTTAAAAAAAAAAAAAAAAAAAAAAAAAAAAAAAAAAAAAAAGGTCATTGCTGGTTGAGCCATCACTCAGATAATTCCTTGAAGCAGGAGGGAAGCAGTGGGTCTGACTTTCCTGCTGTCCTGTCATCAACACTCACTGACAGAATGAGGTTATTCTCAAAGAGTAGCTTCTAAAAAAGTTATTGTTCCAGCTACATTTCTAGTAGTTAAATCCCCAAACTTCACAAGCAACCTTTCTGGAGTTCCATTCCACATGCCTAATGGAAAAGCTGTTTTGCCAGAAGAGCAAGAAGGTTAATAATATCAAAACCTGTAAAATGAAGCAGCCACCCTCAGTGCTCTTGTGAATGCAATGCCACATTTTCCCACCAAACTATATGATCTCTTTGATGTAAGATTACCCAACTGCCAGATTAGTTCAGGTCCCAGATTCCTTTCCCACAATTACAACTTCTGCACCTAATTCTCAGCTACTGCAAAGGGATTGTGTTTGGCTTAACAAAAATTACAAATGACTGTGCAATTAAACTCAAAAATATCATCCCTTTTTAACAACTTATTTTCTAGAGAGCTGTCCTAGAAACTTCAAATTAATTTAAAACTTCAGGCACTGTATTTCTGCATGCTGATCTTGTTAGGCTGAGCACAAAGAAACAGAAATTTATCTTGGTGTTTGTTTTGATGCAAGCCTCACTGCTCAGAAGTATCATAGTAGCCTCTGAGTTCTGTAGTGGAGTCATGACTAAGCAGATGAGCACAGACGGAGAAGTTGCTGTGCAGGAGATAAGTAGAGTGGGTAGAGGGTGGTCAAGTCCTCAACTGATATGAAGACAACTCATTTTCAGTTAGTGGGAAGTGATTTCCTTGCTAAAGGGCTTTAAAAATTACTCCTACACCAGAGAAAAATAAAAGTGTTAGACACTGGCTGATATCCCAGACTGTTTGTGCCCTAATTTTGGCAAGTGAAAGCTTCTAGAACTTTCAAGGACTTTTTGTAGCAAATTATTACTGTGAATGACTGATAGCCTGGACCTGTAACCATGACATTACAGGCACTGGAACTGGATTGGGAGGCAAATGCATGAATGGTGAGATGACACAAGTGTGCATCTTTTGGCCCTCCCCCTGGAGCAGCACCTGAGAGCAGCAAGGACTGAGACTGGGAGTTTGTTTAGGCAACAGTGTTCAGCGTCCAAAGCCACAGACCTGGAAGGGGCATCCCCATGGTGTTACAAGGATGATCCATTTGATCTCTCTGAATACAGGGCTGGGCTGCTGAGGCCCTATTCTCATCCTGCTCTCCTGAGGCCATAACCTGGCACCATTCAAACGGTGACAGTGGAGCTGTAGGGTTTTTTACTCTTTTGCTCCAGCTGCCATGCCCAAGGGCAGGGCAGACTGCCAGTTACCCCCAGACAACCCCACTTACATAATCTGCAGACGTTATTATCCCTTTTCACATCTCTCAACCCTTAATTTTATCACTCCTGTACTTCTTATCCACTTCAGTCTCCTCACAAATCAACAACTTTTTCCAGCCAGACACCAAATTTGATATTTCTGATCCTGTGACCTGTCTGATGTGATATACCTCAAAGAGTTACATGGGTTTGGCAGCTTTACAAGGCTGTCTTTCCCTAAAGGTCTTTAGTGCTCCCTCCAGTTATCTGTGGAGTTTGGCCATGTCTCACACAACATCCCCTTGGCGGCCTATAATACCCATCCATCCATCCTCTGTGGCACCACCTATCAGTGTCTCACCACTGCTATTTCTCATAGAATCACAAGGTAATTTGGATTGCAAGAGACATTTAAAGCCCAACTAGTCTGACCACCCTGCAATAAGCAAGGACATTCTCAACTAGATCAGGTTGCTCAGGGCCCCATCCATGACATTGAATGTTTCCAGGGATGGGGCATCTACATGTCCAACAGTTCCCTCACACCATGTCCAAAATGTTTCCACATCCTGATTAGCTTGGCTAGCCTCTGGCCAGAGTCCAGACAGTGCTCCCATCATTTGCCTGCATGCCTAGCATGCCATGCATGTCTAGAAGTGATTTTTAGTGTAGGTCTTGTAGCATGGGTCTAAATAGCTCAGTAAGGATGCTTGACTCCTCATCCTTAGAGAAGAGACTAAAGTGCACTTAGAAGTTTCTGTTTTCCCTTTAGAATGAAAAGGTCCAGGAATATACTGATGGATTTAATGATCAGAAGGATTTAACCCAACTCATGAATGCTGCTGGACTTCAGCTTAAGGTGCAATTGCAACTTGAACAAATACAATCAAGTAAAACACCATCAAAGTACAAACTTGCACAAGCCACAAGATTCATGCTCTTTGCTTTAAAATTTCACTAATGCACCAAAATTAGATGGCTACCTTTTGGCACAGGGTCTGCGCAGCCTCTGATCAACTTCCAAATACTGGCTATGTTTTTTAAAATAAGGTTCAAAACTAAGAAAAGTGATGGAACAGGAAGGACTAGCTCTGAGAACTAAAACAGAACCCCACTAAGTATGAACGCTACCTGAAGAAAGAGTGCAGTTCAACATGTTTGTACAAGAATCAATAAAATGAATATAAATTTAAAAACCATGAAAATTTACTGGGAAAAATCTTGTGTAGCTTGGTTAGAAGTTAAGATCTACTTCAGCAAAATAAGGGAGGAAAGCTAAACTCCTGTGAGTTGATACGAATATAAATAGCAGGATTAAAAATTTAGCTAAATTCACACACCTTTGTGTAGGATAGCCCTTCTTCCTAGATCTGCAATGCATCCAAATCTGAAACTGTCTGTAATTTTTTAAAACATTTTTATTCTTTCAAATGCTATGTGGAAAAACAGAGTTTGTTCTTAAGGTACCTAAGCAGTAAAAAAAAATTGGTTTAAATAATGTTCATATAGAGGATGTGTCCTGATTTGAGGCCAAGAGAAAACTGGGCTGCAATGCTCTCAGATATTGTGGACTCTCTGTCAGAAGTGCTGGGTTTAGGCACATACCAGAAAAAAATACAGGGCATCTCTATTTAGGTGCAAATTCTGGTTTGTTCATCTCTTCCTGTGCAGTAATTATGAATTTGCTGTTATCCACGTAGAGATGGCATCTTCTTTCTTGTTAGATGCTAGAATTTTTTTTTTTTTATTTTTTAAACAATGCTAAAAAACACCCCAGGATTTGAGGCACATAAACTCCTCAAATGTACTAGGGGAGCATCTTTCTAAGTTACTGCTGAAGTGTACTACCTGCCTACACCCACTCAGCTCAAGCTTGCCTACTCGTACACTTCATTATGCAAATGTAATTTTTTTTATCAGAATGCTACAAGATTGTTTTCCAAACTTAGGTGTATCATACTCGATCAGCAGCCTTGTTTGTGTGTGTATATGTAAACATACAGAGGCAGTTTGGGTTTTATTTTGATGGACAGCATCAATCTGATGTTGAAAAGCAGAAAGCTGGTCCCTCACTCCTTAAAGAATGAAGAATTTGGATTATTCTCTGCAAGGTGTGTTACTCATTGTATACACACCCTTCTTTGTTCCCATTCCCTGCTAATCTTCTCCATGGTGAAGACTTTCTCTGCAGCTATATGATTTTCATACCTGCAGCAGCAGTGTGACATGTCAGAAATCAGTCTATTCCCTCTCTGTGAGCTTTAACTTGTGTATTATAGTTGAATCCTTTGATGTTTGAAAAGACACTGATCTTTGCATTTAGCCTACTGAGTGTTTAATGAGAAACAGCAGCTCACATCACATGTCCTTGTGGCCAAAGGAGTCCATTTGAGGGAAGGTTTGGGTATGGTGTTGTTTATGAAGATGGTCCTCCCTGAAGTTGAAGTGGAGAACTGTTATCTTACATTGGCAGAACAGATGGTGCATTTTCCTGTGGCTAATTAGCTATGCAGTGCCTCATCTGCAAAGAGTGAGAGGAAATCCTTGATGCTTCTCTGCTACTATCTCTTCTCCCCAGGTCTGAGCAGCATTCCACCACAGACTGCAGTGGCTGGGAGACTATTAGTCTGGCAGAAAGCATTTGTGACCTATTTCAGGACTTTGGCTATTTGACAGGTCATTGATAGTTACTCATGAGAGGCTTGCCTGGGCTGCTGTTCAACTCAGGTGGGCTTGGCATCTCAACCTGGCTGCTATGAAGACAGACTTACAGAATCTCAGAATGGTTTGGATGGGAATGGACCTTTAAGGGCCACCTCCTTTTAACGCCCTTGCCTTGCACAGAGATACCCTCCATTTGATCAGTTTAATCAGTGCTGTGCCCAGCCTGACCTTGAATATTTCCAAGGATAGGACATTCACCACTTCTTATGGCACCTCTGCAGCCTGGCCAAGTGCCTGATTTGGAGTTTCAGTCAGGGATGCTGTTTTCTTCCTAGCCCCTTGGGGCTAGGAGTACACATACCAACCATGTGGCAAGTATATACCTGTGATAAATGTTGCTGCAC